>NC_090447.1:1019161311-1021661311 GCF_031143425.1 Pleurodeles waltl
CGGCGGAGTTGCAGGGGTGCGACGGGTGCAGTGGCACCCGTCGCGATTTTCACTGTCTGTAAAGCAGACAGTGAAAATCTGTATGGGGCCCTGTGAGGGGGCCCCTGCACTGCCCATGCCAGTGGCATGGGCAGTGCAGGGGCCCCCAGGGGCCCCACAACACCCGTTCTTGCCATCCTGGTTCTGGTGGTGAAAACCGCCAGAAACAGGCTGGCGGGAAGGGGGTCGGAATCCCCATGGCGGCGCTGCAAGCAGCGCCGCCATGGAGGATTCCCTGGGCCAGGGGAAAACCAGCAGGAAACCGCCGGTTCCCCTTTTCTGACCGCGGCTTTACCGCCGCGGTCAGAATAGCCCAGGAAGCATCGCCAGCCTGTTGGCGGTGCTTCCGTGGTCCCCGGCCCGCCAGGGTCGGAATGACCCCCTATGTGATGCATCTGTCTCAATCAACAAACCAGACATACAAGTTTCCAAATGTACACAAGAGCTACATTTTATTTCACCTTTCATAGGTTTGTTGAGCGCCATTGACATACACCATTGCCCTTCTCGACTCGTCAGCCAATAGAATGTTTTGGATTTTGGGGCTTATCAGTCATGTTCCAAACGTCATCTATCCTAATTTAAAAACTGCTTATTTAATTTAAAAGCAACAGTAAACTCTGCTTTAATTTTACAAAGGTTCATTCTTTCGTTTATATTATGCACTGCTGTGCCTTTTCTATAAACACACATGAAATTACTAGAAGTGTACAACTTCTGGAAGAAGCTGCCAAAGATTACATATTATAAACTGATCTTAAGCCTGATTCAGATCTTGGAGGTAAAAGTCCCTCTGTCGACTTTTTGACTGAAAACCGTCTGCCACGTGACTGTCCACCCGTCATATTTAGATGTTGGCATTCCCATAGGGGAAAACACACATTCTACTGCTGTTTCCACCAAGAAACACTGCCCGCGTTGACGGGGGAGAGGGGAAAGTGGATGCCCGCAGGACCCAAGCCACCCTTCCCACCGTGTAGATTTGGATGTGCCTTGCCACCAAGAAAACAGTGGCAGTCCAACGTCCACTTCAGAGGTGGTGCATTGGGGGAAAAAAGGGTAAAAACTAAACTTTTTTCCCCATTCCACCTCCATCTTTGACTGGATATGACTAGACAACAACTGCCTTCACTGCAGCCACTGACCTACAGAGAAAACCCAACCCCAACATTGCCAGACTTAAAGGCAGGGACACCGCTTTGCCGTTGTCGTGATGTGTGTAGTTATGCTTATGTGTGAGTGTGTTTGTGTAGCTGAGTGTGTAGTTATGTTGGTTGTTGTGGTTGTGTTGTGTGTGGGTACAGTGTCAATGGTGTGTATGTTGTGACATTGATGTGTGTCAATGTGTGTGTGTTTCTGGCTTGTACTGTTGTATTGAGTAGGAATTGCAATGGATGGTGCTGTGAGTGTGGTGTTCATGGGTTCACATAAGGCTAAAGGACAGAGGTGGTCATTACAACCCTGGCGGTCGGTGTTAAAGTGGCGGTAAGAGCGCCATCAGGACGGCGGTAAAAAATTTGCAATTACGACCGGTGCGGAAACCGTCAACAAAGACAGCCACTTTAACACTCCGACCTCCACGGCGGTACAAACAAACAGCGTGGCGGTCACCGCCATAAGACAGGCGGGAGACAATGTACCGCCCACACTATTATGACAGGCCAATCCGCCACCTTTTCCGGGGTGGAATCACCATGAACAAAAACACAGCGGAAACAGGAATCCCGAAGGAAAAACACTCACCTCTACACACCCCACGAGGAATGAGGACGCCATGGACCCGGAACTCCAAATTCTACCTGCAATAGTCTTCCTGCTCCTCTACCAGGAGCACGAACACCAGCGGCAAAGACCACGGTGAGTACACACACATGCAACACCCCCACCCTCACCCACTACAACACACACACTAATGTATATCAATACATCACAGTTACACCCCCCAAGCCCCCCGGAAGAATGCAAAGACAATAGAAAATGAGTGTAACCATTGTAATATATTAAAAGCAAGTAGGCAGAAATATATATATACACCATGTACATAATATATACCAAGCATAGTAGTCCAGGTAGGGCTCTAAGAAAGTCCGTGAAACACTGGGACCACACGGTATGGGCGAGGCCCACACAAGATCCCTGACCATGACAGAGAGAACACTGCAGGGGCATCAGAGAGCAACTAAACAGGCACCTCAGGGGGAGAGAAGGGGGGGGGCACCTCAGCCGCTTGAGTGCACGACGCCAAATCCACGAGGGGGCCACATGCCCACTGTTCAATCCTGGGGAGTGCAAAGCCACAGTCTCTCAAGTCTCTACAGTGGGTGGTTTGCCCACTGTTCAATCCTGGGGAGTGCAAAGCCACAGTCTCTCAAGTCTCTACAGTGGCTGGGTTGCCCACTGCCATATCCTGGGGAGTGCAAAGCCACAGTCTCACAAGTCTCTACAGTGGGTGGGTTGCCCACTCCTATATCCTGGGGAGTGCAAAGCCACAGTCTCTCAAGTCTCTACAGTGGGTGGGTTGTCCACTGCCATGTCCTGGGGAGTGCAAAGCCACAGTCTCACAAGTCTCTACAGTGGGTGTGTTGCCCACTTCTAAATCCTGGGGAGTGCAAAGCCACAGTCCCTCACGTCTCTACAGTGGGCGGGTTGCCCACTGCTATATCCTGGGGAGTGCAAAGCCACAGTCTCTCAAGTCTCTACAGTGGGTGGGTTGCCCACTGCAATATCCTGGGGAGTGTAAAGCCACAGTCTCTCAAGTCTCTACAGTGGGTGGGTTGCCCACTGCCATATCCTGGGGAGTGCAAAGCCACAGTCTCACAAGTGGATAACAGTCTCCACTGGTTCTGGAGGGGGCATGGTGCCCATAGTGCTTCATCCTGCTTAGGACAGAGGTTGTGGATGACAGTCTCCACTGGTTCTGGAGGGGGCATGGTGCCCAGAGTGCTTCATCCTGCTAAGGACAGAGCTAGTGGATGACAGTCTCCACTGGTTCTGGAGGGGGCATGGTGCCCAGAGGGCTTCATCCTGCTAAGGACAGAGGCTGTGGATGACAGTCTCCACTGGTTATGGAGGGGGCATGGTGCCCAGAGTGCTTCATCCTGCTAAGGACAGAGGTAGTGGATGACAGTCTCCACTAGTTCTGGAGGGGGCATGGTGCCCAGAGTGCTTCATCCTGCTAAGGACGGAGGTTGTGGATGACAGTCTCCACTGGTTCTGGAGGGGGCATGGAGCCCAGAGTGCATCATTCACCCCGTGACGGACTCAGTTGCGTCAGTGCCATTGCCTCTCATGGGCCAGCGGTGCTTGAGTTGGCGGTGCCCTATGCAGCGATGCTTGAGGCGGCGATGCCCTGTTCAGCAGTGCGTGAGACGGCGGTGCCCTGTTCAGCTGTGCTTGAAATGGCGGTGTCCTGTGCAGCGGTGCTTGAGATGGCGGTGCCCTTTTCAGCGGTGCTTGAGACGGCGGTGCCCTGTTCAGCGGTGCTTGAGTTGGCGGTGCCCTGTTCAGCAGTGCTTGAGATGGCGGTCTCCATTGCAGGGTCTCAGCTGCTGGCAGTCCTTCATGGCCCAGCAGGGCTTGTGCTTGCGGTCCTTCTTGGCCCAGCGGGGTTTTTGTTGGTGGTCCTTCATGGCCCAGCAGGGCTGGTGCTGGCGGTGGCCTCTTGGGTAGGTGGGCTAGTGCTGGCTGTGGCCTCCTGGGCAGGTGGGCTGGTGCTGGCGATGGCCTCCTGGGCAGGTGGGCTGGTGCTGGCAGTGACTTCCTGGGCAGCTGAGCTGGTGCTGGCCTCCTGGGCAGGTGGGCTAGGGCTGGCGGTCCTGTCCTGGGCAGCTGGGCTTGTGCTGGAGGTGGGCTCCGGGGCATCGGGATGATGGCGGTCTTCTCCGCCGTGCTGCTCTTCCCAGACTTGCCGGGTTTCTTGTGGCCCTTCCCCATCTTGAAAGGTGTCACTGCTGACTCCACACTCCCATCGGGACCCCTGGGAGCGGCTTTGGTGGCTGGAGTCTTCCCCCTCTCCCGCCGGGCACTGGCCAACTTCTGATGCTTCACTGGTGGGGGACTGTCTGTGCTGTGGCTCCGTGCCACACTGGCTGCCCTGGTGGCCGGTGCACTCCAGATTCCAGTGACTACAGGTACCACTGGTCCCGGAGATGTTTTGGCTGAGGTGCTAGTTCGGGACCTAGGAGACGGACGGGGTGGGGGAGGTGTGGGAAAGAGGTCAAGGGTGGACTGGAAAAGTTTTTTTGACACACTGGGACGGGTAGCTGGAGGGGGTTTGGGAGTGGAGGAAGAGGTGGTGGTTGTAGGAGGTGTACTTTTGGTGACTTTGGGTGAAGGTGCATGCGCTGGAGGCTGTCGTGAGGTGGATGACTGTTGGGTGGGTGTGTGCCTGCGTTTGTATATCTTAGGAGGGGGTGTCAGAGACACACTGGGAGAGGACACAGGGGACGTGTGAATGGTAGTGATGGTGGTGACTGCACGTGAGTGGGGTGTGGTGGTGAGTGTGCTGGAGAGGGACTTAGTGGCTGTAGAGGTAGTGCATGCAGGTGTGAGACGAGACTGGGAAGGAGGAGGGAGATGAGGAGGAGAGGGACACATGGAGGCAATGTATGTTGGTGTGTCTGCATGCGGGTGATGCTTGCGTGAGTGCCTGTGGGATGTGTGGTGCTTATGTTTGCCAAAGATTCTTTTGTGTGTTGACGTGTGTGCATGCTGGTTTGTAAGTGTGCTTGGGATAGGCTGAGGTACAGGGGATTGGGTCTGGATGGAGAAAGTTGGAGGGGGGAGGCTAGAGACAGGGACAATGGCTGCCATCAGTGCGGAGGCCAGAGTCTGAAAAGCTCGCTGAAGGGCCGCCTGACCAGAATGAATGCCCTCCAGGAATGCATTTGTTTGTTGCAACTGCCTCTCTAAAACCTGGATGGCATTCAAAATGGTAGACTGCCCAACAGTGAGGGACCTGAGGAGGTCAATGGCCTCCTCACTGAGGGCAGCAGGGGTGACTGGGGTAGAGCCTGAGGTGCCTGGGGCAAAGGTGATGCCCACCCTCCTGGGTGAGTGGGCACGGGGCAAAGGCTGAGTGGCTGCTGGGAAGCGGTGCTGGTAGGGGGGGTGGCGGCTGTACCTGTAGATGCGGGGGGCACAGATGTTGCCGCCACCACAAGGGAGCTCCCATCAGAGGACGAGTTCGTGTCACTGGTGTCAGCTCCTGTCCCTGCCGTGGAAGAAAGACATGTTGAGTGCATGCATTACCACTACCGTTGGCGGACACGACAGACACAGAAGCCCCCTGCACTACAGTGCGCTCTTGGGGTCCACTGTTCAATTCCTGGGAAATAACCTTCAAGGCTATGGACGACATCTGCACACGTAGATGACACAGGGGCATGACTAGGTGTACTTGGCACTCTACAGAGGTGAGGTGGGGTGGCACATGGCCTGCCTTACGGAGGGGCCTTGCCTACGGAACTCGCCCTGGCCTAGGGAAACCCACAGCCCACCTCCCCCACCCAGACACCTCCACTGCGCGCAAAGTCAGCAGAATGAGAGTGTACTCACCCCCTTGTGGCTGCAGTGATGCCCTCAAGCGCCTATCCAACACCGGGTAGGCCACCGCCAGGATCCTGAACATCAGGGGGTTCATGGTGCGACAGGCACCCCTCCCACATTGGGAGGTCATCCCCAGCTGAGCCTCTGCCATCTTCTTGCTCCAGGTGCGAATGTCCTCCCATCTTTTCTAGCAGTGGGAGCTCCGTCTGTGGTAGACCCCCAGGGTCCGGACGTCCTTGGCGATGGCACGCCAAATATCCTTTTTCTGGTGGGCGCTGACCTACATGAAATGTACAGGGGAAAAAGAGAAGTTATTACCAACTGCACCGTCAAACTGATTGGCCCCCATCCCTACCCTTGCCAAGTGGCACATGCATTCACCGTCTTTCATGCATGCAGCACTCTCCCCCCTTCCTACTTACATCCAGCCCTGTCCACACAGGCATAGCCCATACAACATGCTCCCTGTGTACTTACCTGTTTGTCTGGAGGACCGTAAGGTAGCGTGTACTGGGGGAGGACCCCATCAACGAGCTTCTCCAACTCCTCTGATGTTAAGGCAGGGGCCCTTTCCCCAGACACTCGAGCCATTGTCTCTTCCAGACCGCGGTCACAGCAGCACTTGCAGTGTAGGTCCTCTCCTGTCGAAGATCAGGTATCGAGTGATTGAACAGATAGAAAATGGCGGTCACGTCCGCGGCGTTGCATACCGTCACTGCCGGCGTACATCGTCATTGGCTCCTGGGACCCCTAGGGTCCAATGTTAACCAATGCAGCATTGCTCTGCGGTCTTCGACCGCCTGCCACAACAGTGTACAATGCCAGCGCAGTTACCTCACATCACATTGTCTCACTTTACAGGTCAGGCAGCCGCTATTTCAGGGGCCCACATGGCTTCATTTTCAACTGCGTCACACATACCTAGGCCTAGACTCTACACACATACAGGCCATCTTTTGTGTATGAATGGTGTTCTGTGTAAACTGTGGGTACGTACCTCTGAGTTGTTTGACTCTATGCTCGCTGTTGTCCTTCATAGGCACGGTCCGCTGGGACATGTGAGGAGATGGCGGCATCCTCCGGTGTACCGACCGTTGTTGAACCTGCCGACAATGGAGGAGCGACATGTGATTATCACATACAGGCTTGACAGTGCCACAATCCAGGAACTGTGTACCCAGTTGGAGCCAGACCTGATGTCAGCAATCCGTCATCCCACAGGAATCCCCCCTCAAGTGCAGGTGATGTCAGTGCTCCATTTCCTTGCAAGTGGGTCTTTTCAAACAACAGTGGCCATAGCATCAGGGATGTCCCAGCCTATGTTTTCCAACGTATGGTCTAGAGTGTTGTCTGCCCTTCTGAAACACATGCGGAGCTACATCGCTTTTCCTCAGGTGGAGGATTTGCCTACAGTGAAAGGTTATTTCTATGCCCTGGGACACATCCCCAACATCATAGGTGCCATTGATGGGACGCATGTGTCTTTGGTCCCCCCCCACAGGAGTGAACAGGTGTACAGAAACCGGAAGAGTTATCATTCGATGAATGTACAGATGGTATGTTTGGCAGACCAGTACATCTCCCTAATGTGAATGCCATGTTCCCTGGCTCAGTGCATGACGCCTACATCCTGCGGAATAGCAGCATCCCTTATGTGATAGGTCAACTCCAGAGGCACCGTGTGTGGCTATTAGGTGAGCACCTGGAAGCATGTCAGTGGGAATGGTTGTCAGGGTCTTGGGATATCCCTCCAGGTTAGTGCGTGTCTAACAGTTGTCCCTCACCATTTGCAGGTGACTCTGGTTACCCCAACTTGTCATGGCTACTAACCCCAGTGAGGAATCCCAGGACAAGGGCAGAGGACCGCTACAATGAGGCCCATGGGCAAACTAGGAGGGTGATCGAGCGGACCTTTGGCCCCCTGAAGGCCAGGTTCAGGTGCCTCCATATGACAGGTGGATCCCTATTCTACTCACCAAAGAAGGTGTGCCAGATCATCGTGGCCTGCTGTATGCTTCACAACTTGGCTTTGCGACGACAGGTGCCTTTTCTGCAGGAGGATGGTCCAGATGGCGGTGTTGTGGCAGCTGTGGAGCCTGTGGACAGTGAAGACGAGGAAGCAGAGGAAGAAGACATGAACAACAGGGACTCAGTGATCCAGCAATATTTCCAGTGAGACACAGGTAAGAGTACGGACCTGCCTACTACATGTACTTTAACACTACTACCTCTCTATTGTCTGACGTTTTCACCCAGTGTATGGTCACTGAGTTGTCACTTTCCCTTACGATTTCACAGATGTGGGTCCCACTGTGTGACATCTGCTTAGATTCCTCATGGACTAGAGCTGTGTGACATAGGTATGTTGACATTACAATTGAAAGAGCATTTTGTCACTGTAATTGCTAATACACTATTTCAAAATCACAGACTCCAGATTGTTTTGTGCTTCAAGGGTGTTTACTTAACTGCTCAATATTGGACGGGGTAGTGAAATGGTTAGGGGTGATGGCAGAGGAATGTCCATGGCAGAGTCCAGTCTATTAGTCTCACAGGTACATTGCCCATATGGGCATTGGAAGTGGAGCTGGGCAGTTTAAGTATGGACAGGGTGACAAAGTGGGACTGTAGGATGACAATCAGGGTGGTCTCATTTCTTGGCGGGGGTCTTGGCATCATGCTCTGTCTTTGTCCTGGATCTCAGGGACCGTTTGCTGGGTGGTTCTCCCTCTGCAGGGGGTCGGGTGCTGGTGTGGTGGTCCTGTGGCGGGGCGGCCTGTCCACTAATGCCGGCGGCGGTGGTGGGCAGTTCATCGTCCATGCTAGTGTCAGGGGCCCCTTGTAGTGCCACAGTGTCCCTCCTGGTGTGGAGTACTTCCTTCAGCACCCCTACGATGGTGCCCAGGGTGGAGCTGATGGTTCTGAGTTCCTCCCTGAAGCCCATATTCTGTTCCTCCTGCAGGCGCTGGGTCTCCTGAAACTTGGCCAGTATTGTTGCCATTGTCTCCTGGGAGTGGTGGTAGGCTCCCATGATGGAGGAGAGGGCCTCGTGGAGAGTAGGTTCCCTTGGCCTGTCCGCCCCCTGTCATACAGCAGCCCTCCCAGTTCCCCTGTGTTCCTGGGGCTCCGTCCCCTGGACCGTGTGCCCACTGCCACTGCCCCCAGGTCCCTGTTGTTGTTGGGGTGGTGGGTTATCCTGGGTTCCCTGTAGTGGTGGACACACAGCTGATTGACGTGTCCTGGGGACGGAGGTATGGGCCCGCTGGGTGAGTGCTGTGCTGGTGTTTCCAGAAGGGGGAAGGTATGTGGTGGCCTGTGACTGGGTGAGGGGAACCGACTGTCCCGAGGTCCCCAATGGGCCGGTCTGGTCATCTAGATCCAGTTGGACAGAGCTGCTGTCATCACTGTGGGCCTCTTCTGTTGGTGGTGTGGACATGTGTGGACTCTCCTGTCCGGTGACATTGGGTAGGGGTCCTGCAGAGGTATAAAAGGATGGTTATTACATCTGTGTGTGTCATGGTGTGCAATGGGTGGGTGACCGTGTACCCCAGTGCTTGCATTCCTGTGTGGGAACTTGTGTGATGATGGTTTAGGGGGTTGTATGGGTATGTGCAGTGGGCATGCTTTGGTGATGTGTGTCCATGCTTTGTTGTTGCATGCAGGGCTTGGTGTTGGGATGGGTGGTTTGTGATGTTGGGACATTTGTGAGGAGTTGGGGTGCTGGGGGTGAGGGTGAGGGTGGGGGTATGTGCTGGCATGCGGGTAGGGTGGGGGATGTAATAATTAAGATTTGTCTTACCAGAGTCCATTCCTCCATCTACTTCTGCAAGGTCCTCAGGATGCAGAATCGCCAAGACCTGCTCCTCCCATGTTGTTAGTTGTGGGGGAGGGGGTGGGGGTCCGCCACCAGTCCGCTGAACTGCCATGTGGTGTCTTGAGACCACGGAACGCACCTTCCCACCTCCATCTTCCTTGCTATTGAGGTGTGCTTTACCTGTGCTCCGAATAGCTGTGGCTCTACCCGGACGATTTCCTCCACTATGACCCTGAGCTCCTCCTCCGAGAACCTGGGGTGTCTTTGCTGTGCCATGGGGTGGTGTAGGTGATGTGTGGGGTGGAGTGTGTGGTGATAAGTGTGCTGATATGTAGTGGGGTGTTTTGTGAGGTGCGTGGAAGTTCTGTGGGTGATGGTGTTGTGTGTCTGTAGATGCTGTTGTTCTTGCTGGTGCTGTCTCTCTCTGGCCTTCTTTTTGAATTTTTGGTCGTAGTGGTTTGTGGGTGATGTGGGTGTGTGTTTTATATTGTAATGGGTGTGTGGGAGTGGTGTGTGTATGTGTATCTGGTGTGTGTATTTCGAATTGTCCAATGTGGCTGTGTTTTGAAAGAGTGTGTGTATTTTGAGCGCGGCAGTGTGTACCGCCTATGGAATACCGCGGTTGAAAGAACGCCGCGTGGATTCGTGTGTTGTTATAGTGTGGGCCTATTTCTGTTGCCGTGACGGTGGAGGTTTTGTTTTCACCAGTTTATCACTGACCTTTGGTGTGGCGGACTTGTGTGGGTGTCTGAATTTTGGCAGATTCCGAAATGTGGTTCATAATAGCAGTGGTGGAATTCCGCGGCGGTGTGTTGGCCGTCTTCTGCACGGCGGTAAGCGGCTTTTACCGCCAATGTTGTAATGAGGGCCACAGTGTGTGTCACGTACCTCTATTCCATTGTACAAAGTCCATTAGGTCCAACCACCATCTCTCTCCATCAGCAATCCATCACCAGTCCACTTCTTACAGAGTTGTAACATATAAATATGATGGGCAGAATGCAGTTGGCTTGATGGTTTTTCTGCCTCCACCGCAGCTTGACGGTAACACTGTCAAGATCTAAATCAAGCCCCTTGTCTTTAATTATGATCTTGCCAGATGGTATATCATTTGAGTTTGAAATTGGTGATGGCGAGTACCCACAAATTACAGGTAAAGCTGCAGATGTTCCGAGGTAAATTTGAGGTCACTGTGTAAATCAAATTCATAATCCACATATTTTCTTCTGTTGCAGACTGTTCCATCTGTCCATCCTTTTTGTTAGGCATATGTGAGAACAGTCAGAAAGAAGAAGTACATTGTTCCTCAAACTCCCCAGTGGTTTATGTAAAAAAATTGTGATGTAGTAATGGGCCATATGTACAAACACTTTTTCCCATAGACACAGAATGGGTAAAAACCTTTGCTACATCTGGCCCAATGTGCTTTAACCATTTTGTTCTGTTTCAGGTTTCTAAGACAGTACTACATACATATTTGGAGAGGGAGAGGAAAGTGCAAGCAGAGAGAACAGGTAATTATGTGGTAGATTTCACTTGTGGTGCATCTGGTGCATTATTGTATAACAACTTGGCTTTATCTATCTTTCTTTTGTCACAGGCTCCTCAATCTGTACTAAACAAAGGTTTGGACGGATGGGCTTGATTACAAGAAGAAAGACCAGGTAATTATTTGGTAGAGTTCCCTTGTAGAGAGTTGGCTACATTGCAGAATGACATGTATACACCATCTTCTTCTGTAGGAGGCTTCTAAGACAGAAAATAGATTTGTGCAGGCAGATGTGAGTAAAACGAGGAATAGTTGGTACTTGATACCCTTGTGGGGCATCTTATACATTACAACATGACAACCTGCTTTATTAATCTTTTCTTCAATTACAGGGTTCCACAACATTTTGCACATAGATTTTGACAGACAGACTTGAGCACAACCAGAAAGAGCAGGTACCTATATTGTAGATTTCCGTTGTGGTATACGTTACATTGTAATATAACAACCTGCTTTATCCTTTTTTACCTTCCATTACAGGCTTTAATCTGATACTACACATAGATTTGGCAAGGCAGATGAGAGTACAAGTAGAAAGAACAGGTAATGTTTTGGTAGATTTCTCTTTTGATATATCTATTATATCGTAATATTGGAATCATCCATAACCAAATTTCCACTGAGAAGAAGTGGAACAATGGCTGTAAACTGGATTACCTGAAACTTCATCTAAATAGCAAAGTACATGGATCTGCTTTGGTGATCATATGCAACAAAAGTGCTGCTTCCAGGTTGGGATTTGGAGTCCGCACCATGTTGACAGAAAATGCTGCTGACAGTGAGAGGATTTGAAGTGGTTGAATGGCAAAGGTTGTTGTCTGAAGAAATATAGATTTTCATAAACAATGTGTTGTTGGCAGTCAGGATGAACAGTTCAATTCTGTCTGTCCAATACATTCATAATAACCTAGCATTGTATGTAAAGATACCAGACAGCTGGAGGAGCAGGAGCAATGCTCAGTATCACATATTGATTATTGAAGAGAGCACAGATGTTTCAATTACAAAAATGCTTGTCTGATACTTCAAGTTCAGATCTGCAATATCAATGGACTACAATATAATGTTTAGATGAATAATGATGCTGAGCACTTGTAATGCCAACAGCTGTGAAAGGATCTTCCCTGCCAATGAACTGGACATTTTGAAAATGGTCATGTTTGTTTTAGGGGTTGGTGGAGCTCTCAGAGTTCTTCTGTGTGGAATTCCGTCAAGCCGTTAACAAACTTTGCAAGCTCTGTGGAATTCTGCCAGTGTGCAGGCTAGCTTGACGCATCCGTTCATGCTATGTTTTTCATTTTCAGGAGAGCAATGCGAATTGTTCCTCTGAAAACAACGCACAAATGGCACCAAGCGGTTTGCATGTGTATGGCTATTTTGTTTTCTCTGTTTTTCTCTGTGTAAGGTTCTGGGCCTAGAATTAATCCATGCTTAATATTTTCAATTCCACCCTATTCTAAATTATCTACCCCTCATTTTCGTTCATTTCATCAGTGTGTGTCTTTGTGTATTTCACATTTTGGTCAATGGTTGTGTTTTTGAGTTTTTAGTGATTTTGTTTTAATACTTTATTGTTTTTGGGTTTTCCCCTAACTTTTTTCTTTTTTTCTTTCTTCCTTCCTTCTGTTTCTTCAGCTTTTTTTCCCACCCAGCACCACGGTAGAGCTGGGCAGCAGAGGGAGTGACGGCGCTGGTGCGGCTCCTAGCTGCACACTTTGCAGACATCGGCAGCACCAAAGGGTACAACCCAGACCCATTTTTACTGAGGCGGAGATGGCAGCACATGTCTTCCTTTTGCAGTGCCACTTCCTCTCCATGCTGCCAGCATGCACCAGGCCTGGGAGTGGTAATGCCCTTCAGGATCATCAACTGCTGTAGGGAAGGGTGCACTGGGGTGTGTGTCAACACACTGGGATCCACCACACCCAGCAGCATTTGATGCACCATTGGGCCGAAATACTGGACCGCAAGCAGTACTTGCTGGACATGTGGGGTGTCAAGGTGTCAGGGTTCAAGAGTAAATAGTTATTTATTTGTTCTATGTGTTCCACAATGAAATTTTTCTAATAGCAGTGCTGATTCTCAGAGGTAAGGTAAGGTTATGCTATGACACAAATTATGTGATCCAGTTTGAGCTAGCCAGGTGCTCAATCAACTCTTCCTAATTGCACTCATCGGCGCACGTTTGGGCTGATTATTTAAGAAGTCATGCAGACTGAGACTTCTCCTGTCACCAGGAATGAGATAGTGGTAGCAGTAGTAAGTGATATCAGTGAGTTAGAATTCTCAACTCTGTGCCTTTTGTTATGTAGCCTATGCAGTCCCAATTGCAATCTCACAGTGATGTGTAGCATGCATCTGTGCATTGAAAAAAAAGAGAAACTGAGTTGACCCCTCAAAGGTGCTTGAGAAGCAAAGATCATTCATTGCAATATGAATACATTAGTAGTAGTATATAGTTGTAAATGTAGTTTAGTTTTAAGAACTTTAGAGTAGACTTAGGTGTAGGAAATGAATATATCAATGTGAGTCAATACTAACACTATAGGCAATCTGAATTAGAAATGTACAATGTTACTGTGTTTGCCTTTGCCTGTCAAAATATTTCTTGGGAGTGTACCACTAATCTATTTTTTATCTCTTTGTTTCTTTCTTCAGCATGCAACATGCAAAGGGAAGAAGAGGGCAGCATCATAGATGGGCCCAGAAACCAAGGGTGCCAGTGCCACCACCAGTGCAGCAGGTGGCAGATCTAGTGGCCCCAGTAAGGCTTCCTGCTATAATATTTCCCTAACTTTCACCTCCCCTCATTTAGAATACTTTTTCTGTTTTTTTACTGTGCTTCTTAACTTTTTTTGTACTTATTTTCATTCTATCTAAGCTTTGCTAAATTGTTGGTATCCTTGCATTTTCCTGTTTTTCATGTTTCTGTACCCTCCTTACTTTACTAGTATGTAGCTTTATTCTGCTTTGTTACTACGCATAACTTTCCCTCCTCCCCTTATATATCTTGAAGACTGGTGCTGTAAGACTAAGAGGACAGATTTTTAGGAGAGGTACTGTACTGAGAAAGTTGCATGCCTAAGTCAGCTTTTCTATGCATGTATGTGAAGGTTTTCTTTTATTTGCTCATGCGCAAACAGTAAAATGAGCGAGCTGCCATTGTTATGGTGTCCCCCATGTTGTGAGTATGTATTTTTCATTTATACAGTGGAATATCATACCAGCACATTCGATGACAGTGCAGCATGGCTAAAAAGCAGTATGAGGCTGGTCCCATTGCATTTCCAACCTAGATCTTACCAAATTACCCTAGGCCCTCCTGGACTGACCAAATATTCCACCCCTTCACTGCGCTTTAGTGATGTAGATCTGGCCCTCCATTATGAAATGTTTGTGGTTGACTTGACTACCTGGCTTTTCTAACATAGTTAACCAACAAAAAAACTACAGTGAGTGATAGAAGGCACTAGAACTGCAGTGATCTATGGGGCTGTATTTTGTTGTATTCGTTCTTAAAAAAATAACAACTGGAGGTGTATTTGGCATCTAAAATTTGTGACATTTTTTCAAGATGCACCAACCGCTAGAGCGGGGGCCAGTAGTAGGACCAGTGCACTGGTTGCAAAGGCGGTCTTTGCTTAATGGCACTTATTAGTATAAGGGCATTGCTTGTGAATCCCCTGGTTTAGCTGCTCCAGTGAGAATTGAGTTGTTGATTGCCTCCACTATCTGCAACTCGCAGACAAGCTCATAATAAACTGACGCTACAAATGATCGGTTGATGGAAAAGGGAAAAAAGAATGGATGGAAAAAAGAAAGGATGGCTGAAATGGCATATGAGTGAAGGGAGTGTGGGGTGATTAAAGGATACATAGGTGGGTGATAGGAGATGCACGGGTGGGTAAAAAGATGGATGAAAGGGTATGTGGGTGAAAGGATGCCTCGGGGTGGAAGGGAAAAAGGATGCTTGGTTGGCTTAAAGGATGGGTGGATCATAACAAATGATGTGTAGGTAATGGATGGATGGGTGAAAGAATGGTTGAAAGGGAAGATACTGGATAGGTGAGTGCATGGATAGACTGATAGATATATGGATGGATGGATGGAATGGTGAAAGACTGGATGAGAGAGAATGTAAAGCTTAGTTGGTGGGAATCAAAGGCTGAATAGAACAATGAAAAGATGAATGGATAATTGCTTTGATCAGGAAATAAGGGAGCACATCTGTAGAGTGATGTTTCCATTCACCTACTTTGCTTGGTTTGCTTGGTTATGAAAGCTTTGGTTCAAAGTAAGGGGTATTTTAATGTTCTCTTTATTCCCTTAACTCACTGTAGTTGTTAAGCAAGGCAGGTATGTGTCTTCCCACCCATCATCATTCATTAACTACCTGCCCATTAATCGGCCATGTTACTGTGACCTAACTGCAGCGTAGTTCAATTTGGCAGTACAATAGTGTTGTCTGTGCAATGTCCATCTGCTTCAGATAATGTCGCATTTACAAAGTTGTCAATGCATCACAAACTTAAAACAAGGTGTGTTTCCCTTCTCTCCCAGTGCCCACTCTGTCACCTCCTACTACTTCAGTCCTTTATCCTTTCCTAAGTTCTGTCACAAGCACCAAAAAAATTGAAAATACCTTTTGGCATGCTCCACATTTATGTACATGTGATTTACGTTTCATTGGTTCCATAACAGATTCATGCCAGTACAAACTTTACACTTTTGACATTTGCCAACTACAGTGAGGCATGTGTGGGTAAAAAATTGGCCCTGTGACTTATAATCAGCCACATCAAATTTCAATTGCTCTAGTGGACCAACAATGTACTGCTACTATGCAACTCTCCATTTTAAACAATTGTTTGCAAAGCGCACTGATTACAATCAGTCATTTACCTAATTTTTTTCTTGCTATGGCTACTCCTGGTGGAAATCTTCCTAAGGCAGCAGATAGCAGCCTGGCTTCTTCTAGCTGTTGAGGTAGTCCTCCCCTACTGATTCTGAGTAACTCCATCCCATTCCATCCCACTCCAAACCCAAGCAAGTTAGTCCTGTGTAGTGCACTGCTGTTTGGAGAACAAATAGAGAAACAGATTGGAGTATTTTGTGAGATTTGTGTTTGTTAACTAAAGTAAGAAGTCTGGTCTCTGAAGAACCAGAAAAAAGGAGCAGACCATGCAAGTAAATTTTGCTAAGTTTGAAAGGCCAATCAACTTCAGGAAACGGGATCACCCATCAGCCCACAAATATTGCAAATTATCACAATCAAGTTTTCAAAATTTCTGAACACCCTACCTCACTATTTGCCACCACATACATCATCAATCATCATCCACAATCACTCAATAATATATCATCACTCAATTGTGCAATAGTTAGTAGTTACCTCTTCTTATCCAAGTATGGTGGTAGATGTTGCAAAATTATATCTTCTCTTTGATGCTAGCAACACATTGGAATTTGGCATTGGCACTCGCAGTCTTTCAATCAGTGATCTGCTACGACAGTCCTGCTAGGTGATGCAAAAAAGGATAGGCAATAATATGTGAGGGAGGCAGTCATTGTCTTCAATGTCCTGAAGGAAATGTGGAGGCTTTTTCACTGTACTCTGGTCCAACTCAAAATATGAGTGACTAAAAAATGGTGGGGCAGCATAAATCCAACACAAATATATTGCCCCACTAGATCCTTTTTTGCAAAGAAAGAAATTTGACAACAAATAATTAAAATGTTCAATGTTGGCACTGGTATACTCAGTCTGGGAAGTAGAGTTTACCATCAAACTCTGGTGGTTCACCCAGAAGTTGAACAGCTAACACGCTTGATTCTGACCAATCATCCTCCTTCTGTGGTGTTTCAGGAATGGTGTAATCAGGTGGTATGAAATGATGGTTCATTTTGATCATGGCCAATCTGCCCAGGTTTTGAAATGAGAGACTGCCAGATACTTTAATACCAGCCTGCTGAGCACTGGTCATTGACAGATTTCCCAATGGGTTTTGATCCACATAGACCTCTTTTAGGTCATTCAGATACTCCTGTATATTCTTTAAATGGTGCTGCTACTTGCTCAATCTCTTGCTTATGCCTCTGCGTTGGAATTAGGACCTACCACTTGAAACCAAGCCAGTTAGGGGTTGGGGTCAAGTATTCTGTTCCTGTAGTTGTTGGTGTTGCCAGTGTTTTTGTTGCTGGTGTTTTCTGCTGTGAGACAAGACTGTCCTCTCTGGAAGCTGAAGTCAGCACCCCAGAAC
This sequence comes from Pleurodeles waltl, assembly GCF_031143425.1. Classification (NCBI taxonomy): domain Eukaryota; kingdom Metazoa; phylum Chordata; class Amphibia; order Caudata; family Salamandridae; genus Pleurodeles; species Pleurodeles waltl. Next base: position 1,019,178,521 of record NC_090447.1, read on the forward strand.
TGCTCTAAGTTCCAGTCTTTCTTCTTCAAGTTCTCCGCCATGCTCAACGATCCATCTCTTGTGTTTTGAAACATCCCCTTCAGAAAAAGGAATAAATGTCAGAAACATTTTTTGTAATGTGGATCGAGTAGGGGGGTGGCACAGATGTATTATTTGGATGAGATAATGTCATTTTATGGCCTTACATTACAAGTCAAGCAGTAGCCTAGGTTCTCAACCAAGGCATGCACTTCTGGGTTTTCGTACATACCTGCAAACATGAACCTTTCAGACACCTTCTATAACTGCTTCTGCAGCAGATGCAACAAATGAATATCTTTTCTCATCGTACTTTCCTCCTTGCTACATTCCCACGTGACAACCTCAAAGTCAGCCAGTTAACTAGACCCCATTTGTCTGCATCCATGGTTGTAGCTTCCCAATTACATCTCCTCTTCTTTGAATGAAATAGTAATTGATCTGTTTGTACTGCTCAAACAGACATTGCAGCATATAATAGGCTGAGTTCCTACATGCTGGCACCTCCTATATCAGGACTTTAACTGCTACTCCATTAGCAGACTGAATAATCTGCAACTGCTTTTGGGATGTAAAAGAATTGCTGAAATATGTGCAGATTCATAACAGGTGGTCACTATGTTGCTGACTATGGTGGTCATTACAACCCTCGCGGTCGGTTTTAAAGTGGCGTTAAGACCAACAGGACGGCGGTAAACAATTTGCAATTATGACCGTGGCTGAAACCGCCAACAAAGACAGCCACTTTAACATTTTGACCGCCACGGTGGTACAAACAAACAGCGCGGCGGTCACCGCCAACAGACAGGCGGGAGACAATGTACCGCCCACACTATTATGACACGCCAATCCGCCACCTTTTCCGGGGCAGATTCACCACGGATAAAAACACGGCGGAAACAGGAATCCCAAAGGAAAAACGCACTTCTCTACACACCCCACGAGGAACGAGGACGCCATGGATCCGGAACTCCAAATTCTACCTGCAATAGTCTTCCTGCTCCTCTACCAGGAGCACGAACACCGGCGGCGAAGACCACGGTGAGTACTGCACCTACGACAAAGGGGAGGGGGGAGGGAAAAAACAGGTACATGCAACACGCAACACACCCACCCTCACCCACCACAACACACACACTAATACATATCAATACATCACAGTTACACCCCCCAAACCCTTGGAAGAATGCAAAGACAATAGAAAATGAGTGTAACCATTGTAATATATTAAAAGCAAGTAGGCAGAAACATATATATACACCATGTACAAAATATATACCAAGCATAGTAGTCCAGGTAGTGCTCCAATAAAGTCAGTGGAAAACTGGGACCACACGGTATGGGCGAGGCCCACACAAGATCCCCGACCATGACGGAGAGAACACTGCAGGGGCATCAGAGAGCAACTAAACAGGCACCTCAGGGGGAGGGAAAGGGGGGCACCTCAGCCGCTTGAGTGCACAACGCCAAATCCACGAGGGGGCCACATGCCCACTGTTCAATCCTGGGGAGTGCAAAGTTACAGTCTCACAAGTCTCTCCAGTGGGTGGTTTTCCCACTGTTCAATCCTGGGGAGTGCCAAGCCACAGTCTCACAAGTCTCCACAGTGGGTGGTTTGCCCACTGTTCAATCCTGGGGAGTGCAAAGCCACAGTCTCACAAGTCTCTCCAGTGGGTGGTTTGCCCACTGTTCAATCCTGGGGAGTGCAAAGCCACAGTCTCACAAGTCTCTCCAGTGGGTGGGTTGCCCACTGTTCAATCCTGGGGAGTGCAAAGCCACAGTCTCACAAGTCTCTCCAGTGGGTGGGTTGCCCACTGCTCAATCCTGGGGAGTGCAAAGCCACAGTCTCACAAGTCTCTACAGTGGGTGGTTTGCCCACTGTTCAATCCTGGGGAGTGCAAAGCCGCAGTCTCTCAAGTGGATAACAGTCTCCACTGGTTCTGGAGGGGGCCTTGTGCCCAGAGTGCTTCATCCTGCTAAGGACAGAGGTAGTGGATGTGATACTCCACTGATTCTGGAGGGGGCTTTGTGCCCAGAGTGCTTCATCCTGCTAAGGACAGAGGTAGTGGATGTCAGTCTCCACTGGTTCTCGAGGGGACATGGTGCCCAGAGTGCATCAGTCACCCCGTGACGGACTCAGTTGCGTCAGTGCCCTTGCCGCTCATGGGCCAGCGGTGCTTGAGATGGCGGTGCCCTGTTCAGCGGTGCTTGAGATGGCTGTGCCCTATTCAGCGGTGCTTGAGACGGCGGTGCCCTGTTCAGCGGTGCTTGAGACGGCGGTGCCCTGTTCAGCGGTGCTTGAGACGGCGGTGCCCTGTTCAGCGGTGCTTGGGATGGGGGTGCCCTGTTCAGCGGTGCCTGAGACTCAGCGGTGCTTGAGATGGCGGTGCCCTGTTCAGCGGTGCTTGAGATGGCGGTGCCCTGTGCAGCGGTGCTTGAGACAGCGGTGCCATGTTCAGCGATGCTTGAGACGGCGGTGCCCTGTTCAGCGGTGTTTGAGGCGGCGGTCTCCATTGCAGGGACTCAGCTGCTGGAGGCCCTTCATGGCCCAGCTGGGCTTTTGCTTGCGGTGGCCTCCTAGGCAGGTGGGCTTGTGCTGGCGGGCCTGTCCTGGGCAGCTGGGCTTGTGCTGGCGGTCCTGTACTGGGCAGCTGGGCTTGTGCTGGCGGTCCTGTCCTGGGCAGCTGGGCTTGTGCTGGCAGTCCTGTCCTGGGCAGCTGGGCTTGTGCTGGCGGTCCTGTCCTGTGCAGGTGGGCTTGTGCTGGCAGTCCTGTCCTGGTCAGATGGGCTTGTGCTGGCGGTCCTGTACTGGGCAGCTGGGCTTGTGCTGGCGGTCCTGTCCTGGGCAGCTGGGCTTGTGCTGGCGGTCCTGTCCTGGGCAGCTCTGCTTGTGCTGGTGGTCCTGTCCTGAGCAGCTGGGCTGGTGCTGGCGGTCCTGGCCTGGGCAGCTGGGCTGGTGCTGGAGGTGGCCTCCTGGGCAGCAGGGATGATGGCGGTCTTCTCCGCCGTGCTGCCCTTCCCAGACTTTCCTGGTTTCTTGTGGCCCTTCCCCACTTTGGAGGGTGTCACAGCTGAGTCCACACTCCCACCGGGACCACTGGGAGCGGCTTTGGTGGCTGGAGTCTTCCCCCTCTTCTGCCGGGCACTGGCCAACTTCTGATGCTTCACAGGTGGGGGACTGTCTGTGCTGTGGCTCCGTGCCACACTGGCTGCCCTGGTGGTCGGTGCACTCCAGATTCCGGTGACTACAGGCACCACTGGTCCCGGAGATGTTGTGGCTGAGGTGCTAGTTCGGGACCTAGGAGACGGACGGGGTGGGGGAGGTGCGGAAAAGAGGTCAAGGTTGGACAGGAAAAGTTTTTTTGACACACTGGGACGGGTAGCTGGAGGGGGTTTGGGAGTGGAGGAAGAGGTGGTGGTTGTAGGAGGTGTTCGTTTGCTGACTTTGGGTGAAGGTCCATGCGCTGGAGGCTGTCGTGAGGTGGACGGCTGTTGGGTGGGTGTGTGCCTGCATTTGTGTATCTTGGGAGGGGGTGTCACAGACACACTGGGAGAGGACACAGGGGACGTTAGAATGGTAGTGGGGGTGGTGACTGCATGTGAGCGGGGTGTGGTGGTGGGTGTGCTGGAGAGCGAAGTAGTGGCTGTAGAGGTAGTGCCTGCAGGTGTGAGTGTAGACGAGACTGGGAGGGAGGAGGGAGGGGATGTGTGGTGCTTATGCTTGCCTTAGCTTCCCTTGTGTGTTGAGGTGTGTGCATGCTGGTCTGTAGGTGTGCTTGGGATAGGCTGTGGTACAGGGGAGTGGAGTAAGTTGGAGGGGGGAGGCTAGCCACAGAGACAATGGCTGCCATCAGTGCTGAGGCCAGAGTCTGAAAAGCTCGCTGAAGGGCCGCCTGACCAGAATGAATGCCCTCCAGGAATGCATTTGTTTGTTGCAACTACCTTTCTACACCCTGGATGGCATTCAAAATGGTAAACTGCCAAACAGTGAGGGACCTGAGGAGGTCAATGGCCTCCTCACTGAGGGCAGCAGGGGTGACTGGGGCAGGGCCTGAGGTGCCTGGGGCAAAGGTGATGCCCACCCTCCGGGGTGAGCGGGCACGGGGCGAAGGCTGAGGGACTGCTGGGAGGGCGGTGCTGTAAGGGGTGGTGGCGGCTGTACCTATAGATGAGGGAGGCACAGATGTTGCCGCCACCACAAGGGAGCTCCCATCAGAGGAAAAGTCTGTGTCACTGGTCTCAGCTCCTGTCCCCGCCGTGGAGCGCCCCTCGCCCTCCGTCCCACTGGTGAAGTCCAAGTCCATAGTGTGGCCCTCCATGGCCATGTGGGATGCAGCCCCCTGGTGCTCCGGTGCCACTGCTCCTCCGCCTGATGATGCTAATGCACACAAGAACAGGGAGACCACAAAAAGGAGGGGGGGACAACAGAAGAAAGACATGTTGGGTGCATGCATTACCACTACTGTTGGCGGACACGACAGACACAGAAGCCCCCTGCACTACACCGCGCTCTTGGGCTCCACTATTCAATTCCTGGGATATGCCTTCCAAGGCTATGGACGACATCTGCACACATAGATGACACAGGGGCATGACTAGGTGTACTTGGTACTCTACAGAGGTGGGGTGCCACATGGCCTGCTTTATGGAGGGACCTTGCCTACAGAACTTGCCCTGGCCTAGGGAAACCCACAGCCCACCTCCCCTACCCAGACCCCTCCACTGTACGCAAAGTCAGCAGAATGAGTGTGTACTCACCCCCTTGTGTCTGCTGTGATGCCCTCAAGCGCCCATCCAACTCTGGGTAGGCCACCGCCAGGATCCTGAACATCAGGGGGGTCATGGTGCGACGGGCACCCCTCCCACATTGGGAGGTCATCCCCAGCTGAGTCTCTGCCGTCTTCTTGCTCCAGCGGTGAATGTCCTCCCATCTTTTCCGGCAGTGGGTTCTCTGTCTGTGGTACACCCCCGGGGTCCGGACGTCCTTGGCGATGGCACGCAAAATGTATTTTTTCTGTTCGGCGCTGACCTACATGAAATGAACAGGGGGAAGAGTAAGTTATTACCAACTGCACCGTCAAAGTGATTAGCCCCATCCCTACCCTTGCCATGTGGCACATGCATTCACTGTCGTTTCATGCACGCCTCACTCTCCCCCCTTCCTTCTTACATCCAGCCCTCTCCACACAGGCATAGCCCATACAGCATGCTCCCAGTGTAATTACCTGTTTGTCTGGAGGATCGTAGAGTAGCGTGTACTGGGGGAGGACCCCATCCACAAGTTTCTCCAACTCCTGCGATGTGAAGGCAGGGGCCCTTTCCCCACTCGAGCCATTGTCTCTTCCAGACCGAGGTCACTGCAGCACTTGCAGTGTAGGTCCTCTCCAGGTATCGAGTGATTGAACAGATAGAAAATGGCGGTCACGTCCGCGGCGGTGCGTACCGTCACGGCCGGCGTACATCGTCATTGGCTCCTGGGACCCATAGGGTCCAATGCTTACCAATGCAGCATTGCGCCGCGGTCTTCGACCGCCTACCGCGACAACACCAGTGCAGTCACCTCACATCCCATTGTCCCACTTTAGAGGTCAGGCAGCCGCCATTTCAGAGGCCCACATGGATTCATTTTCAACTGCGTCACACATACCTAGGCCTAGACTCAACACACATACAGGCCACCTTTTGTGTATGAATGGTGTTCTGTGTAAACTGTGGGTACGTACCTCTGAGTTGTTTGACTCTGTGCTCGCTGTTGTCCTTCATAGGCACCATCCGCTGGGACATGTGAGGAGATGGCGGCATCCTCCGGTGTACCGACCGTTGGTGGACCTGTCGACAATGGAGGAGCGACATGTGATTATCACATACAGGCTTGACCGTGCCACAATCCAGGAACTGTGTACCCAGTTGGAGCCAGACCTGATGTCAGCAATCCGCCATCCCACAGAAATCCCTCCTCAAGTGCAGGTGCTGTCAGTGCTCCATTTCCTTGCAAGTGGGTCATTTCAAACAACAGTGGCCATAGCATCAGGGATGTCCCAGCCTATGTTTTCCAAAGTGTTGTCCAGAGTGTTGTCTGCCCTTCTGAAACACATGCAGAGCTACATCGTTTTCCCTCAGGTGGAGGATTTGCCTACAGTGAAAGGTTATTTCTATGCCCTGGGACATATCCCCAACATCATAGGTGCCATTAATGGGACCCATATGGCTTTGGTTCCCCCCCCACAGGAGTGAAAATGTATACAGAAACAGGAAGAGTTATCATTCAATGAATGTACAGATGGTTTGTTTGGCAGACCAGTACATCTCCCATGTGAATGTCATGTTCCCTGGCTCAGTGCATGACACCTACATCCTGCAGAATAGCAGCATCCCTTATGTGATGGGGAAACTCCAGAGGCACCGTGTGTGGCTATTAGGTGAGCACCTGGGAGCAAGACAGTGGGAATGATTGTCTGGGTATATCCCTACAGGTTAGTGCATGTCTAACAGTTGGCCCTCGCCATTTGCAGGTGACTCTGGTTACCCCAACCTGTCATGGCTACTGACCCCAGTGAGGAATCCCAGGACAAGGGCAGAGGAACTCTACAATGAGGCCCATGGGCGAACTAGGAGGGTGATCGAGCGGACCTTCGGCCTCCTGAAGGCCAGGTTCCGGTGCCACCATATGACAGGTGGATCCCTATTTTACTCAGCAAAGAAGGTGTGCCAGATCATCGTGGCCTGCTGTATGCTTCACAACTTGGCTTTGCGACGACAGGTGCCTTTTCTGCAGGAGGATGGTCCAGATGGCGGTGTTGTGGCAGCTGTGGAGCCTATGGACAGTGAAGATGAGGAAGTAGAGGAAGAAGACATGAACAACAGGGACTCAGTGATCCAGCAATATTTCCAGCGAGACACAGGTAAGAGTACATACCTACCTACTACATATACTTTAACACTACTACCTCTCTACTGTCTGTCCTTTTCACCCAGTGTGTTGGCACTGAGTTGTCACTTTCCCTTACGATTTTACAGATGTGGGTCCCACTGTGTGACATCTGCTTAGATTCCTCATGGAATAGAGGTGTGTGACATAGGTATGTTGACATTACAATTGTAAGAGCATTTTGTCACTGTAATTGCTAATACACTATTTCAAAATCACACACAGACTCCAGATTGTTTTGTGCTTGAAGTGTGTTTATTTAAGTGATCAATATTGGAGGGGGTAGTAAAATGGTGAGGGTTGATGGCGGAGGAATGTCCATGGCAGAGTCCAGTCTATTAGTCTAACAGGTGCTTTGCCCATATGGACATAGGAAGTGGAGCTGGGCCAGTTTAAGTATGGATAGGGTGACAAAGTGGGACAGTAGGATGACAATCACTGTGGTCTCATTTCTTGACGTGGGTCTTGGCATCGTGCTCTGTCTTTGTCCTAGATCTCAGGGACCGTTTGCGGGTGGTTCTCCCTCTGCAGGGGGTGGGGTGCTGGTGTGGTGGTCCTGTGGCAGGGCGTCCTGTCCACTAGCACCGGCGGAGGTGGTGGGCAGTTTATTGTCCACGCTAGTGTCAGGGGCCCCTTGTAGTGCCACAGTGTCCCTCCTGGTGTTCACGAGTTCCTTCAGCACCCCTACGATGGTGCCCAGGGTGGAGCGGATGGTTCTGAGTTCCTCCCTGAAGCCCATATACTGTTTCTCCTGCAGGCGCTGGGTCTCCTGAAACTTCCCCAGTACCGTTGCCATTGTCGCCTAGGAGTTGTGGTAGGCTCCCATGATGGAGGAGAGGGCCTCATGGAGAGTGGGTTCCCTTGGCCTGTCCGTCCCCTGTCGCACAGCAGCCCTCCCAGTTCCCTGTGTTCCTGTCCCTTCGTCCCCTGGACCGTGTGCCCACTGCCACTGCCCCCAGGTCCCTGTTGTTGTTGGGGTGGTGGGTTAGCCTGGGTTCCCTGTAGCGGTGGACACACTGCTGATTGACGTGTCCTGGGGATGGAGGTATGGGCCCACTGGGTGGGTGCTGTGCTGGTGTTTCCAGAGGGGGGAAGGTCTGTAGTTGCCTGTGACTGTGTGAGGGGAACCGACTGTCCAGAGGTCCCCGATGGTCCGGGCTGGTAATCTAGATCCAGTTGGACAGAGGTGCTGTCATCACTGTGGGCCTCTTCTGTTCGTGGTGTGGACATGTGTGGACACTCCTGTCCGGTGACGTTGGGTAGGGGTCCTGCAGGGGTATAAAAAGATGGTTATTACATCTGTGTGTGCCATGGTGTGCAATGGGTGGCTGACCGTGTACCCCAGTGCTTGCATTCCTGTGTGGGAACTTGTGTGATGATGGTTTAGGGGGTTGTATGGGTATGTGTAGTGGGCATGCTTTGGTGATGGGTGTCCATTCTTTGTTGTTGCATGCAGGGCTTGGAGTTAGGATGTGTGGTTTGTGATGTAGGGACATTTGTGAGGAGTTAGAGTGTTGGGGGTGAGGGTGAGGGTGGGGGTATGTGCTGGCGTGCAGGTATGGTGGGGGATGTAATAGTTAAGATTTGACTTACCAGAGTCCATTCCTCCACCTACTCCTCCTAGGCCCTCAGGATGCAGAATCGCCAAGACCTGCTCCTCCCATGTTGTTAGTTGTGGGGGAGGATGTGGGGGTCCACCGCCAGTCTGCTGAACCGACAGGTGGTGTCTTGAGACCACGGAACGCAACTTCCCCCGTAGGTCGTTTCACCTCTTCCTGATGTCCTCTCGATTTCTTGGGTGCTGTCCCACTGCGTTTACCCTGTCCACGATTCTTCGCCATAGCTCCATCTTCCTTGCAATGGAGGTGTGCTGCACCTGTGATCCGAATAGTTGTCTCTCTACCCAGACGATTTCCTCCACCATGACCCTGAGCTCCTCCTCCGAGAATCTGGGGTGTCTTTGCCGTGCCATGGGGTGGTGTAGGTGATGTGTGGGGTGGAGTGTGTGGTGATAAGTGTGCTGATATGTAGTGGGGTGTTGTGTGAGGTGCGTGGAAGTTCTGTGGGTGATGGTGTTGTGTGCCTGTGGATGCTGTTATTCTTGCTGGTGCTGTCTCTCTCTGGCCTTCTTTCAGAATTTTTGGTAGTAGGGGTTTGTGGGTGATGTGTGTGTGTGTTTTATATTGTATTGGGTGTGTGGGAGTGGTGTGTGTATGTGTATCAGGTGTGTGTATTTGGAATTGTCCAATGTGGCTGTGTTTTGTAAATGTGTGTGTATTTTGAGCGTGGCGGTTTGTACCGCCAAGGGAATACCGCGGTTGAAAGACCGCCGCGTGTATTCGTGGGTCGTGATAGTGTGGGAGTATTTCTGTTGGCGCGACAGTGGAGGTTTTGTTTTTACCAGTTTATCACTGAACTTTGGTGTGGCGGACTTGTGTGGGTGTCTGAATTTTAGCAGATTCCGAACTGTGGGTCATAATAGCTGTAGCGGAATTCTGCGGCCGCAGGGGTGTGTTGGCGGTCTTCTGCAATGTTGCAATGAGGGCATATGTCTTCTTTCTTGAAAAACTCTTGAACAACCAGGTTGATCCAGCGCGCCAAACACCGGACCCTAAAATAGCCACTGTCTGACACAGCCTTGGCTATGATATTGCCATTGTCCATGGCCACAAATCCAATTCAGAGACCTCTGAGTCACAGGCATTCAGAAACTGTTGGCACACCTGGTCCTTCATAAGTAAACTTACAAGGGGACGCGCATAGGTCGATGAACTTTTTGATTCGCATGGAGTATCCTAGCTATGGTATGGCCGATGTTTTCCAATAATCAATACACAAAATTCATTAACCATTTGACAAGTCATTAATCAATAATCAGTGAAGACAATAATAACACACCATGACTCTTCAGCCATGAATAACCACAACTCAGTATATGTTTTAGTAATTTTATTTCCCTATTAGTTGCAATACTAAATAATGAGATTAGTTAAAACTTAATTTAATTCTAGCAAAATCTGACATTAATTAATTAGAAGGTGCCAAAACCATAACCTAATCAAAACTTGCATCAAGGTACATTCTAAAGCACTTGCATAAGTCAACACATGAATTAAAGGCAATAAGTCAAATTGTGTCATGGAGTTCAGCAAATTAGTCCGTCAACCATTTGTCTCTGTAATCTGTCAACCGACATGGAAGGAAAGCCCTCACCTAGCCAAGATTATCATCAGCATGTGGGACTTCATGCAAAACAATTTAGGAACAAGAATTTAGAAAACATCTAGCTAAGAAAACTATTTAGACAGTGCAGTTGGTACCTAGAAAGAAAAGGCACAAAAATATAATTCAGTCACATTGTCATATCTACCTATCCTCGGTATGGATCAGCAACAGAGTCAGTCTTCGTCTTCAGGTCGTCAGTCGATCAGCATCACATCAGGCTCTTAGAGAGTATGAGCCCAAATAACAGAATCTCAAATCACTTCTTCGATCTCGCAGTTTCGCTCGCCTAACACCAACATCATCTGAACTCTCTTCCCTCTTTCACGTTGTTATATCAAAGTCACCCAGACTTTCCCTCCAATTTCTATTTAGTCAACTGTATGTTTTTCCCTAACCAATAAAGTCTGTAAATCAAATCTATGAATTGTAATATTTCACAGTTCACATGTCGCTGATTGGTCCACTTTACAATGTCCTCATCATCCGGCTCGTCAGGTATTGAAATTGTGGCATCTTCTTCTCCAGTCAGTGTCTTCATTGTTCGAGTCATCTCCTGTCTGTCGGTTCACATGGAAGCCTCAGCTTAGCAAATTTGATTTAACAATGAGCAGTTCACAGTTAGTTCATCTTGTCAGCACTTTTCATTGAACGTTAAGAAATACAGCTTCTGCATGAGGCCTGGCAAAACTAGGGTAAGACACTCGCTAAGTTAAGGCCTACAATTATTGCAAAAAATAGGTTATATCTCTCAATATGACATATTACTACATTAATCTAATACATTTTCAATATTTCATATATGATAGTCACTCCTTTAATACAATTTGTGGAACTGGTGGCCATTCTCTGAGGTCACAATTTCAAACGTGCACATTAATTTTCTACGTTAATCATTTTCTACCGATTTCATTGTTCAAAATACATAAACATTCATTAATATTTTCTAATTAAGACTTTTGCGTTAACAACACCCTACTGTTAAATTTGTCAAAGATGTTTGCAGTTGTATGTGATTTCTCCATGGTGAACATGGCTACTGTTGCATGCCGTCAAACACTCTTAAATTTTTTTTCAGGGCTAAGACCTGTAGATAGCTTTTGTATTATCCCCACAAAAGAGATCCAAAGGGGCAGTCATGCACATGTAATCAGTTGCCTGACAACTGGTTCACATGTCTGTCGTCAAGTGGATAGTGTGGACAACGCTTCGCTGTAAACCTTGTCCAACTAATTGCACCACATTGTGATGCAGCGCTAGACAGCAAATCTGTAAAAATAGGTCTGACTTGTAACCTTCCATTTTGAGCAGATGGCTGCCACAGAATTTTAAGAATTCCACTCCTTCCTTAAAAGAAAAAGGGGACAGATCCAGTGCTCACTTTTTTGCGAGCTTCTCATTGTACAATTGTGTGGTTGGGTGGTTGGGTCGTAGGGCCCTCCTGCTTAAACAAGCCAGTAATAGTAGCCTGTATTTTCTTCTTTTTCGGGGCCACTGACATAGCGACTTTCGAGAAGTAGGTGGTGGGTGTACATCATTGTGTATTGTGCGGTAGTCACTGTGTTCCGCAGTTTCTCCATCTGACCCTGAGTCTTCTGGTGCCATTGTGAGGTTGCTGTGGTGGGTGGACAGACATGGTCATGGGCTTAGGTTGGGGTGTTATGGGAGCGATGCTTCCAGGTTCCTCCCTGGAGGCTGGCGCGGCAGGAACACGTCTCCCGAAAAAGCTTGCAGTCAGCACACCACCGGTGGAAAGCTGCTCGTTCTTACTGTCTAGTTTCTTGGGAGCAACTTTCTTTGGTGCCATCTTAAAGTTCACAGCTAGCAGTGGCACAAAGCTGCACAAGCACAGCAGATTGGCAGACTGACGGCACCGTACAAGCCTTCTGTTTGGCAATACTGCAGGTGAAGTATCTTCTTCTCTTGTGTACCAAAAAGCAAACAATGAAAATCAACATTTAGTGAATGGTGGCATTGTTGCAGATTGAATTAGTACAGACAAAGGCAATATTAGTGTGGTTTGTTACTTCAAACACTTTAAAGTCAAACCACACCACCATACCCTTAAATTTAATTTCCAATCAGGATAAAAAAACACAAAAATTACAGATACAACTCTTTGCTTTATTTTGTAAAGGAGACATCTGTGGCATTCAGGGAAGTCCATGGGTGAATGGAATAATAATCTTTAAAAAAAAAAAATTGTGTTAGGGTTCGCCTTTGTCAGGTAGTGTGGTCCAGGGAGAAATGGAACAAAATTGAATGATGCTGAATGTGTCTGCAGTATACTGCAGGCGGGGGGGGGGCCAGAAGGAAATGGAATTACACCTAAAGAAGCTGAATTCTGTTGCGCGGCTGCGCACCTTGTTGGGTGGATGGATGGATCAATTCAAAATGCAAATGTTTAAAAATAAAAATGAAATAAAACATAAACAAATAAAAAAATCAAGATAAAAAAAAATCTAAAATTAAAATAAAAAAATAAAAAATAAACACAATTAAAAAAATAAAAGAACAAATTAAAAGAAAAAAGAAAAGAAAACAATAAAATAAAAAAGGATAAATCAGTGACTTTGTTTCTGTGGGAGGATGAGAAGAAAGTGATTGTGAGGCAAGGAAATGCAAAAACAATGCACGTAATATAAACACTGTTGATCAGAATCTTTTTTGTAATATACATATACTACAATGATCCTCAAGCATATTATTAAACCAATATCAAATCCATCCATGTATTCCTATGGCAAAACACTTTCTGGATGCACAAAATGACCGCTTGCCACATGGTCAAATAACAACATTGAGCTAGAAGAAGGCATGGAGAATAAAGAACGCATGCAAGCTTCTGGTGAAGGCACACTGGCTAGATGCACAAAATGGCTGCCAGCCACATGGTCAAACAACAATAGCGAGCAAGGAGGACGCATGGTGAACAGAGAACACATGCAAGCCTATGGCAAAGACACACCATATGCCATATGCACAAAATGGCCACCAGCCACATGGTCAATCAACAACAGTGAGCAAGGAGTAGGCACAGAGAACAAAGAGCACATGCAAGTCTACGGCAAAGCCACACTGGCTAGATGTGTAAATTGGCTGCCAGCCACATGGTCAAACAACAACAGTGAGCAATGAGGAGGCATGGAGAACAACGAACACATGCAAGCCTACCCACAAGGTAATTGGAGATATCTTCCACCAGTATATTGGTAGGTGAAAGGATCTAGTAGTCCACACATAATATGGGAAAAACTGGAGACACACACCTGGCTTGAATCTCTTTTGAACACTATTATCATTAAAATATATGGCGAAGGTTTCTATCCTGACACTTGGTCTTCTTTTTGGGTGTTGTATGATTGGTGCAAATAGTACAGTGTCATTTATCTATTTGTAAATTCTAAGGATGTTTATGTTTTATTGTTTAGATATCTTCTATATATGTGGCCTTATCCATAAAGAGTGGCATTAATCTCATCTTGCTTTTCTCTTTTCTCTCCCCCCCATCATGAGTCATCTTATTAGAATCGCCCTGATGAAGGTGGCCTCCCTATGAGAGGAATACCGAAACATGTGTAGGCAGTGTGTTCCGATACTCTGTCTTACTGATTCTATAGGGATACCCCTCATGAAACTGCCTTGTCATATTAAGGGTTGATGAGAAGAATTCATCAATTATAGTCTGATATATCTGTTCTTATATACTCTTCATATCCCTCATTTTATTTTGTTGTTATATTTTTTTTAATGTATACTAGAAGTTTTTGGTATTAGTTATTGGACTTTTTTATTGTATAGATTATATGATATGATGGATGAGTCTGGGCATGAACGAGTGTGAATGAGGTAGAAATCTGATCAGGATTTTTGTTTGTTGTTCTTAGTGGGGTGGGATATCCTTTTTGTATTGTCTTTATCAATTTTGTTTATTATTGTTTTTGATTTATTCATTATTAGACATGGCTATAAATAAATATTATAGAAATATATGGCTGTTCCAATGTATTAGTAGGTACATGTTGTGTACCATTAGACACTGTACTAATTGACAGAAGATAAGTGGTATATACACATATATATGTTAGGAATTGTGAAATAATTATTTTTCAACATACTTATCAAATGTATATTTATCAGTTTTTGTCATATATTGTATATCTATGCAGCAGGATTGAAGAGTAGCTATACTTACATGTTTATTGTTAATTTCCCTGGATTAGCTACTACATTATAACAGGGACTCTCATTTCTTTTGCTATCACATGCAAGCCTATGCCAAAGGCACACTTGCTGGATGCACAAAATGGCTGCTAGCCACATGGTAAAACAATGGCAGCGAGCAAGGAGGCAGCATGGAGAACAAAGAACTCATGCAAGTCTATGGCAAAGGCACACTGGTGGGATACACAAAATCGCTGCTAGCCACATTTTCAAACAAAGCAATGAGCAAGGAGTCATGGGGAACAAAGAACACATGCAAGCCTATGGCAAAAACACACTGGCTGAATGCACAAAATGGGCACCAGCCAAATGTTCAAACAATAGTGAGCAAGGAGGCATGGAGATCAAAGAACACATTCAATCCTATGGGCGTAGTCTACACATGCATGCAGAACAAAGGCAAATGGTGGCCTATGATGAACACAAACACACACATACACACACACACACACACACACTGGCCAGAAAAAGGAGGCATGCTGGAAACACTAAAAAAAACACTATCAATTATTCGGCAAAAATTAACTGAGCTAAAAAAATTTTTATAACAACCCAATTTTCCCATGCCATCAAATATTACCCCGCATATACAGACCAATGTCTGAACAGTCATATTCACATTTGCTGTCCTCAATAACTTAAGCAACTTAATCATCAGTTCTCGATAATTTGCTTCAAATACTCAATATGATCGACATTTCGCAAGTATGCACTCTAATGTTTAACATGTTCACCAGTCTACTACAAATGTGTTTTTCAAACTTCTTCTTAGTCTTTAATTCCCTTAAGTCCTTGTAAAGCAATATATAAATATACAAAAACAAACTACTTAATGTTACACATATACATTTACTACACTAAACCTTTTTTCCCATTTTTGTACAAAACCTAAACCTCACCATGTGTGCAACCGGATGTGAAAAACCACAAACTATAAAAAAAACTATTGTATAAAAAAATAGGCTAACACAACAAGGGAAGGATAGGGAACCCAGGTTCACCCCCTTGAAGGAGAGTAGATCCAGCCCCCTCATTTCTTCCTGCAAACAAAAAACACAACATGATTAATTAACATCCTACATTTCCATATCACCAAGTTTGTTTACATACAAATAATATAGCACTGTAATAGGCCAGACAAAATTTCAGTTACCCATATCCTCATGTAGATACCACCTTGTTATCTATAATTTACAAATTACATTTTTCCCTTATGTGGGAAACTGGCACTTTGCTGCAGTACCACCCGACTTATTGTCTGGCTTCTGGATGCAATTGAAACTGGAGTGCACTAGGATCTTGTTAACCAGGTTCCCAGTACCAGTGTCCTTTCCCGAAAATAATGCAAAGATAATTGGATACACCTTTAGCTACCACTATAAGTCCCTAGTAAAAGGTACCTAAGTACCCAGGGCATGGGGTACTAAGGGTAGGCCCCTGAGGGCAGCAGCACAGTTTGTGCCACCCTCAAGGGACATGCATCTAGATATGCCCAACACTGTCATTGTAGGCTGGGTGTCCTAGTGCAAACCCAACACACAAACTCATCATGGCACACTGCCTGTGTGCCCTGTACAACATACACTGCATACACTATGGGTAAGACTCCCCTCTGGCAGCCCTTCCAGCCCTAAGGGAGAATGCACCATATTATATGTAAGGGCATAGCTGCATGAGCAATATCACCCCACTGTGTCCATTCCAAACCTGGGATATAGTGAGTGAACAGAGCAGCCACTTTAATACATGTACTGGACATTGGTCAACACGAGTTTCCCACCTGTATGATGACCACTCTGAACCCTGGATTGTTTGGTATCAAACAACTCAGAATGATAAATCCAAACTGGTACCAGTATTGGATTTATCCCCAAATGTACCCGGGGTACCTTAGAGGTGCCCCCTGCAAAAGCTAACTACCCTGGCATGGTTGATAACTGGTACTATCCAGCCTGCCACCTCCAGACACCCAATCTACACATTTTGGGGGAAAGATCCATCTCTCTGCCCTTCCTGGGCAGAGGTGCTAACACCCCCACCCTCAGTAATGTGCACTGCCCTTGTGGCGAGCTTCAAAGGGCTTACTGCCTTTGCAATTCAACCCCCACGCCTGCTGCTAGCTGAAGATGGCTACCCCCTTTGCAAACCCTCACTTTTGTTGGGAGCAATGGCGGGAAACTACACAAAGTGTAGGGGAAGTGGCCACACCTGGCATGCACCACTACTAAGGTGTTGCCTGCGAAGTGGGCACTCCATTCCATTTTCATCCATCTTGGATGGAAGGAAAATAGCCAATCAGGCATAGGGAAGTGACCCTTTCCACAGGAAGTGGCCACTCTAGTGGGTGTAGCCACCCAAAGGTAGGTGTCCCATTGGTCACTTCTAGGTTCCCCTAAACGCCCACTAAATCCAGTATTTAGTGGGCATCTCTAGACAAAGTAATCAGATTTGATGGACAAAAGAAGATCTGCACCAAGAAGATCCAAGGCATGAGAACTGAGGACCTGCTACAACGAAGAAAATGGTCCAGACCCTAATATGGTGCTAAACCACCATGCTTAACAACCATTGTGACACTCAGCTGCACCTCTCACTTGGTAGCGGAAATAATATTGACGATTCAGTTTTTAATTATAAATCCCCAAAGATATTCAATCAAGAAGACTTAATTTAATTTACATTACAGTGATTAATGGTTGTTGTTTATCCCTGTTCTGATATCAGCTAATTCATGCTACAGAGGTTAGGGTTTTTAATTATCCAATGGTTAATAGCCAAACCAAACAAAGGAACACATTTTAGTAGGGAAGTCCTACCTGAATGAACTGGAGTTAGCAGTCAACTGGCTTAATAATCTTGCACTAACGTTTAAGATGGTGCTGTGACTTAAAAACATCTCAATGCCATAGGATTGTAGTATTGCCAATGAGGAGAGTTGTGTTGTTGCTAGAATTATCTGCTCGATTCGTCCTCAGCAATAGCACAAGGAATAGAGTGCTTTATAGCTGGTTTAATCTTCCAGATGTACTTCTAATAGAACCTGAATGTGAATCTCAAAATTGGGCCATTAAGTCTCAGCTACAGACAGTTGGCAAAAACCTTTTGTTTTTAATAAATTACATATAGTCGGAGTAGACATTGGGTGAGCCCTTTGCTCAATTTACTCATGATAGAATGACTTTGTACTTAGAAGGGGTGTGTTTAAGGAGTCGCTTCCAAACACTGGCTCCTTTTAGAATAGTATAGATTAATGATTATATACCAAATTCTAGTCACAAGACATTAATATTTTAACCACTACTGATACATAGTGGTAACCCATTCACAAACGGGAAGGGGTCCCCAATGGTCAGCTTCCCCACTGATAACGGTAAAAAAATTTACCTACCAAATTAACATTCATGAGGTAGGATGGATTTGGGCCCACTATGATTCAAATGTTTAAGAACCAACCTATTAGTACATAGGTTGGTTCTTAAAAGCTGTTGATGGTCACAAAATACTGGTTCCAAATTACAACCAGTATTTTATAACTGGGAAATACTACAAATGGCCAAATGGCCCTTTACAATTTCCTTTATTGTGCTGGGTCACCACCAACATAGTATACTTGGCTGCAGGCACCAGGTTTTATGCCAAGACACTTTGGTTCATTCCTCTCTCCAAACCAATTCTCCCTTTTAATTATTCCCTCCCCTCTGTACTCCTATTAGGCCCTAGGTCACATTAGGACCTGGTACCTGCTCCCTAATTCCCCCTGCACTTCAACTTCAATTACCCCTCCCTCACACCTGATTCTTTTTGGATCTCCATTGTTCCCCTTTCTCTGGGCCCTGCAATGCACTCATACCCAGACCTTGTCCCCTCCACACATCTGCTTGCTCTCCATGCCCCCTCTTTACAGGATATCCTATGCTCTTACCTTCTTTGGAGCACTGATAGGAGACAAGAGACATGCCCGCCAAAAGTTCAGCAGGAGAATGGAAGAAATTTAAGTTAAAAAAAGGTCATACGATGTATGTGAGGGAGTGCAAATGTGCATAAAGTATGTGTGTGTGTTTGTGTTTGCGATTATGTGTGCCTTTTTGTGTGCAAGCATGTGTGTTCATCTTTGTGGTTATTTTTAATGTGCGGTGCATGTCTATGTGTACATGTCTGTGTGTGCACATGTAAATGCCTATGTGTGCGTAGGAACAGTCAGAGTGTTTTGCCCACTGTCCTGTCTCTGTGACATTGGTCTTGGTACAATTACAGTAATCCCTGGAAAGTTGCAGGCACTGGCATCAATATACTAAATTCAGGTAAAATGTAGGCCATGATACAATGGTGATAATTCAGGTCATCGTGCTGGCCAATGCATGGTGATGGCAGTTTCTGATAACATACAAGTCTTGGTTCTTTTAGGATATTAGAATCCTTAGTGTTGTATTACCCCATATTTTTGCTTTTTGCAGCTGAATCTGTTTCCATTGAATTTAGGGCACACTTTACTACTGTCAATCAATGGTAAAGTGCTTGTGATCTCCATTCCATGCACTGCAAAATTGGTGTTAACTGAATTGGTGCATTTAATTTACTTGTATGTTTTATTATATGGTACTACACATACTATTAGTGGGCTGTTGTACACATTGTGCCACCCACTAAGCTAGCACTGTAAAACAAGTCTCAGGCTTTCTACTGCAGTGTGTGGGTGCAGTTCTAGAAATGTTGTTTCAACCCGGAAAAATAAACTTTTTTGCCAGGCCTAAAACATTCTTTCTTATATTTAGAAGTGGCCTTAAACGTAGACTCAGTGGCCATGTGTAAGAAAGTGCTAGAAATGGGGTCTCTAGTTGACAGAGGTATATACCCTTGTCCAAGCAGGGATAACAATCCTAGTCAGGGTAAGTCGCACACAATCCAAATTATCCTATGCCCACCCTCTGGTAGCTTGGCACTGAGCAGGCAGGCGTAACTTAAAAGGCAATGTGTCAAGTATGTGTGCAGTAAATCATGCACCAACACAGTTGAAAACACCACAAAAATACACTACAGAAGTTTAGAAAAATACAAGATATTTATCTGAATTAAGGTCAAATCGATCAATAAATCTTTAAGAATCGACAAATGTCTCTTGTGTGCACAAAGTACATGGTATGAGTCAAAATTACATGCACAAAGACTGCTGCAAGTGCTTTGCATTGATTTCTGGCATGCAGTCTTGGATCCTCAATGCAATGCGGGGTCTTTTGACACCTAGGGATGATGCATGGAAATTCTGGATGTGCAGGACAAAGTCACAGGTGCTGCGTCGATCCGGTGGGCCAAGCGTCGGAGTTTCTGTTGCACAGCAGGTGCTGGCTCGATCTCCACTCAGGGAGCCAGGCTGCATCGTCCTGGTTCGGCGATGCAATGATTCTTTCACCGAAGGGCAGGCTGTGCATTGATTCCGGTAGGCTGTGCATCAATTTTTATCACACAAGGAGTTTACTTGAAGAATAGAAGTCTTTTTGGCTCTGAGACTTCAGGAACAGGAGACAAGCTTAATCCAAGCCCTTGGAGAGCACTTCTCAGCAGAGCCAGAGGCCAGCAAGGTAATAGGGCAACAGCAAGGCAGTAGTCATTCACAGCAAAGAAGTCCAGGTGAGTCATGTGGGCAGCCAGGCAGCTCCTCATGGCAGGTTGCAGGATCTGGTTCAGAGTGTCTGTCCCAGGAAGTGTCTGAGCTGGTGGCGTCAGGGACCCAGGTTATATACTCAAAAGGGCCTTTGAAGCGGGGGAGACTTCAAAGAGTGGTTTTGAAGTGCACAAGGCCCCCTTTCAGTACAGGTCTATCAGCCAGGTCCCAGTAGGGGGTTTGGCAGTCCATTGTGAGGGGAGGCCACTAGCCTTTGAAATGTAAGTGTCAGGCCCCTACACACTTCTAGCCCAGGAAGACCCATTCAGTATGAAGATGAGTACAGGTGTGACTGAGTATCCTGTGTTTGTGCTTGTCTGGGTGAACTGCAAAAGGGAGGTGTCAATCACCCCAGCCCAGACGTGGATTAGAGACAGGCTGTATGGCACAGATGGATTTTAAGTGCAGAGAAATGCTTACTTTCTAAAAGTGACCTGTTTATCCCTTTCTGATCAGAATCCACCACTTGAACAGTATATGAGTGTAGTCCTAATGTTAGCCTATGAAAGGAGCAAACCTTACAGCAGTGGGAAACAAATTTAGGAGTTTTCCACTACCAGGACATATAAAACACACAGGTATATGTCCTGCCCTTTACCTATACCACACCTTGCCCTATGGGTTACCTAGGGCCTTCTTAGGGGTGACTTATGTAGAAAAGGGGAGTGCAAGGCTTGGCAAGTACTTTTAAATGCCAAGTTGAAGTGGCAGTGAAACTGCACACGCAGGCTTTGCAATGGCAGGCCTGAGACATGGTTATGGGGCTACTTATGTGGGTGGCACAACCTGTGCTGCAGGTCCACTAGTAGCATTCAATCTAAAGGCCCTGGGCACATGTATTGCATTTTACTAGGGACTTACAAGTAGATCAAATATGGCAATTGGGTATGAACGAATGTTACCATGTATTAGGGGAGAGAGCATATACACTTTAGCACTGGTTAACAGTGATAAAGTGTACAGAGTCCTAAAACCAAAAAAAACTGTGTCAGAAAAGTAGAGAGAGGCAGGCTAGAAGATGGGGGATGACCACCCTTGGGCTGTCAGGTCTAACAGAAAGGATTTAGCATTTCTTAACTGTCCAAATCACTCTTTCGGGCCCTTCAGAAATGCAAAACTGCCTTTTGTTATGTACAAAGGCATATGTGGTGTCGCATAATAAAATTTCTAGCTGGTAAAAATCTAATTTTGTGACTCACAAAATAGGAAATCATAAATAGGGAATTCCTATTTGTGAATCAGAAACTACATGTACATAGTATTTCCTAATTGTAAAAAAGGGCATTTCGGAAATGCTATTATCAAACAGTAAAAAGGCTCCCAAAATGCATCAGGATGATTCCCTGTGGCAGCTTTTGACATACAGGCAAGAAACGTAAGGACAAGCACTTCAAAAGCACTTCAAGCACTTCACAGGTAAGCGTAAAATATACATACACACACACACACATATATATATTGGAAAGTGGATTACTGGTAGGTACCTACAATAGGCCATAAACCCGCACTAGTTCCAGTCAAGGTCTGAGTAAATTAATGCTTGCTCAACCATTGGTACCTTGGCCCACTAGCATTTAGGCTTAATTGAGGAGACAGGTGTGTAAAGCCTTCAATGTCAACAAAACAGTAAATATTTTAGAATGACACCAAATTTACAAAAATCTAATGTAGGGAACCGGAGTTTTAAAGATGAAATGTAACAAAATGCTTTCTAGTGCTTAAAAAAGCAAAAGTGCCAAACGGGGACTTCTGGTAGCACTTGACCGGGGCAAAGTAAAAGTTTGAGGCTGACCTCGATGGAGCCCTGCTCAGATACGCTGAGCGGTATGCTTTGGTCAAAACTTTACCTTCGGACTTAGTCACTTTTTGGAGCTTTTTCTCTCGTTGTCAGGCGAGGCACCTCTTCAGGCCGGGCTGCGATGCAATGACGGTGGCTTGCTTCAGCACGGTGTCCCGGTCAACTCCTGGAAGTCTCATTGATGGGAAAAACTCCAGAGTTTCAACCGGATGAACCTGTAATGTAGGCTGACCCACAGTTCAAAGTTGCAGGCTTGACTCTTGTCGACAGGTCAGTCACCTTATGGAGCTTTTTTCCAAAGTTTCTCCAAACTTCTCAAACTTCTGAATCTTCTTTCAGAAGGACGTTTTTGGTCCTGAAAGTGTCCACCAACTTGCTCCAAGGTTCAAGAAGCTCAGAGTTGCTCCTTTGAATTTGGGACTGCAGTTCTCAGAATGCACTTGGTCAGAATCCTCAAATGGACATTGGACACTGGTCAGCTGGGATATTCTTGTAGGACTTGATGCAGGGGACTGTGGTCAGCTCCTTTGTACATGTGCGTATAGGGAGTCCACCCCTAGAGTTGCAGAAGCAAGACAAAATTAATTTATTGTTGAAGCCCAAAAGTGTGCAGTCCTTGTGAGTGCTGTGTAAAGGGTTCCAGCAGGGCAGTCCTTCTTCCAGGAGGGATCTGAATTGTGGGGCAGCCCTTCCATATTTATCCTTGCTCCTGGGGGTGGAAAGCTGGGGGTACTCCACTCCAATGGGATGCAGGCCAACACCCTCTATGGTGACCATTTCCTGTGAAGTGTGGCAAAAATCAATTCCAGAAAGCAATATTCTTTAAAAATCCAACATGGAGGAAATCTCTCCTGAAAGATTGCATCTGGCTTAACCCACCCACTGGTATGATCAAGTTCCCCTACCACACCTCCTCCAGCCCCTCTCTTAATCTAATCAGTGGGGCAGCAAGTTGTCTGAGGTGCAGGAAATGGGGGAGGTCCTGTTTCTGTCCCAAGTTGCTTTCCCTCCTTCGACGACCAGTTTGGCTACTCTTCTCCCATCTTTCTCTGCCATCTGCTGTAGCAGTTCTCCCCCTCCCCAGATGCTTACCTTGTGTCAGCCCAGGCCACTGCATACCTAATTAAGTCAATCAGGAAATGGCTCTACGGGGCTGAATTTGGTAACATTCAGGAAGAGTTTTAAAACTCTTTGCCTGTGCTAGTTATAATAAATTCAACATTGGCAAGTTGTTGGATTTATTATAACATTTCGTTTGGTATCAGACGTGCTATATTGAGATCATCTCTATTGAAAATAAGACTTTATCATTTTGAAAATAAAGTTTCCAATATTAGCCTATGGGACCCATTGATAGAAATCAGGAAAAATGAATTTGGCTGTTTTCCCTCACCAGGGCTTATAAAACATTTTTTAGATAGTCCCTACTTATATTTACACTGCACCCAAACTGGGGGGCAATTAGGGCAGACCTTAGGGGTGACCTATATGTATAAATAAGGTAGTTAGGGCTTTGCAATTGCTTTTAATTCCAAAGTTGAGTTTGTGGTCAACTTAAACTTAAAAGCAGCTAGCAATGCGGGCCTGCCTTTAAAATGGCACTGGACACCACAGCAGTGCACCTATGGGAGCACTATTTATTGTGGGGTCCCTAAACCTACATGTCCTACCATACATGGGTCTCATTTGCATATAGCATTTTACCCAGAGCACTGGCCCTGGGGGCTGGATAGTAGTGCCCATGTCACAGTCAAAGTCAGTAACCAACAGCATCAGTCCAAATGTTTTTTAGGGCAATCAGGGTAAAAAGGATGACTTTCCCACAATAGGCATATATTTGATTTGCTGATATCTTTGGCACTTTTAGACAAATCTTCAGGAAACTTTCTAAAAGACGTGTGCCAGTGATTATTGTTTTGCACTGAAAGTTTCAGGGTGATCTGTGAAGTGGGAGCCAAAAAAAGAGGGGGTCCAAAAAGTTGTGTTTCCCTTGCTAATTCCCATAGGATTTTTGAAGATGATTAGATGCAAAACTGCTGGTTGGAATTAATTCAAATCAGACAAAAAGGTAGCTTTTAGTACGAAAAATGTGCTTTCCATTAGTTGGTGTAAATCTGTTTAGTAGTTTTCAAGATATTAATATCAAAGGGAAAATACATTTGTATATCTAGGGCTGCGGTTCCTTCGCAATGACTTCGCAAACACTAACAGCTTGTGCAGGAAAATGCACTGCTCTGATTGGCTGCCATCAGTTCAACCAGGAAGTGTTGGCATCCATCTTGGGACTTGGTTTCAGCTGAGTCCCCCCAAATAATGTTAAAAAAGGAAAAGGGATCAGGGTAGGATCACCCTGACCCCATAGCTCTGGTGCTGTGGTCACAGAGGGACCCTGCCATGACAAAAAAATAACTTAAAAAACATTTGCCACAAATTTGCGACATTGGTGCAAACTCACAATAAAAGGTCTCCTGCACTTGTTTGATTAAAGACCCCGGGTAGGCCAGTTCCCATAGCATATTTTAAATAAAGGAGAGGCACATGGGCCCCCCTCCTGGGTGTATCTGTTCCCATGGGACCACCACCTCACCGGAGCCTCTTTCAAAATATTTGTGAGGGGGCAGTGTGGCACCCCACAGCCCCGGGCACCACCACATCCCTGGGGCTTATTTGATATTCTGTGCGGGGAGCTGTGCACCCACCCTCTGCAGACACCGGAACCACCACCTCCCCCGGGCTTAAATCATATTGATGGTGAGGGGACTGTGCAGCCCCCTGCAGCCCCAGGCACTGCAACCTCCCTGGGGCTTATTTGTAATTCTGTGTGGGTGGTGCATGTCCCCCTCACAGCCTGGGGGGCTGCCACCTCCCCAGGTCTTTCATCATATTGATGGCATTGGGACCACACAACTCGCCACCCTTGTAGCCCCAGTGACTACCTCCTCCCTGGGGCTGAATTAAAAGAAGTAAGGGGGTCCATCATGGACTCCTCTGACCCCTTGGCCAGCATCTGATCGTTCTCCTCTGCGCACCTCCACCTGTTCCTTCTGCTGCCTCTGCCGCGGTTTGAACTGAGAGCCTACCTGATTCTCTATTCGAGGCCCACATCCACCCACCGGCTTCTACCTGCGCCTCATCCCTGCTGGCCTAGTGGCCACCTGTATGTGAGTATCTTGCTGTCTCTTTTTACTTTTGCTTATTTTTCTGTCATCTTTCTTTTTTCTTTTCTTTCTTTCTTTTTTCTTCTTCTTTCACCTTCAACCTTCCACTCTCCCCGTGTTTCTCATGCTGTTGCTTCCCTGCGGCACCAACCCCATCCCACCCTTCCGCATCCCAGCTGACTAGACTCCCCGCCACCCTCCTCTTCTTAATTTCAGGCACGCACAGTGGGTGCACTGCTGGCACTCCAAGGCTGCATCAAAGGCAAGCCCATCTTCACCCGTAGGTGCCTGGACCACGCCCAGCACCACAAACCATGGTCCTCTGACCTTCCATTGCTACAATGCGGAGACTCTTCATGTGCTGAACATAGGACGCTCTGCTGCCTGCCATCTCGCATCACCCAGAGACACCCATGGACCATTCTCCTGCCTCTACTGCCACTGCACTCTCACCCCACAGGAAGCACAGGACCCTCCCACTGCTGAGCCTTCGAACACCAACCTGGAGCACCTCAGCTGTATCCTCTTCAACATTTTCTTCCTCCACAAACACGTTGTAGAACTCTGGAACCTACTGCACTCCTCCCACCTGGACTTCGCATTTCTTTCTGAAAAACAGACAAACTGGACCGGACATCGCCACCCACAGCGACTACAAACTGCAAAGACCGGCCTTCTCACCCAGGTGGCGGCCAGGCCATTGTACACAAATCCTCCCTCCATCTGACAACCAACACAGAAGAACACTCCCCCCTCATGGAGCACCTCCTTTCCAGATACATTGCACACCCAACTCAACCTTCCAGTGCAGCCCCAGCTACAGGCCACTCGGCCCTCGGCCAGCCTTCAGCGACTAAATGATCAACATAATTTCTCCTCACGCTCTCACCTCCTTCAACTACCTCCTCCCTGGTGACCTCAATTACCACATTGACAACAGCAATGACACCAACACCGGTTCCCTGCTTGACAACCTCCCCACAATAGGACTAAAGCAACTGCCAACACACATCGCTGGACACACATTCAATGCTACTTTCTCCACCGGCAACAACATCACCATCAACAACACCTCCACACTTCACTGGACTGACCACCACTGCATCCATTTCACCATCACCTCACCGACCATCTACCTGTACACACTCCGGGCCTCAAACACAAAATTGAACCCGATCACCAAGGAACAGCTCTCCCCACCCTCAACAGGTCTCCCCAACCCCTCACAGAAAATACTAACATCTCACCATAGAACCTCCACCAATGGATCTCCGAATGCACCAGTACTCTAGCACTGCTCCATAAGACCCCAGCTAAACACCACTTCCAGAAGGCCGGCTGGTTCTCCCCCGCACTCCAGGACTCCAGGTGCACCTACAGACTGCTAGAGAAAAGATAGAGAAACAGCAAGTCCCCAGAAGACTTCAAGGCCTTCAAAGCTGCCACAAAATCCCACAACCACCTCATCAGAGTGACCAGGAAAGCCTTCAAGACCTCATCATTTCCACTGCTCTCAACACCAACACAGCTCTTTGCCATGGTCAAAGAGTTTGCCAAACCTCAATCAGGAACGGGAGCATCCCTCCATTTCAAGCTGCGAGATGCTAGCCAACTTCTTCACTGGAAAATCAAAAACATATCTGACAGCTTCGGATTCCAAGACTCTCTGAGCCCTCCAACAACTCCTAGCACCGCACCATCAAACCATTATAGACCCTGCACCTCTGAACCACCCTCACAACAGACGAGACCCATACCATCATGAGCAGCGTCCACTCTGGAGCCCTTATGAGCTCCTGTCCTCACCGCATTATCAGCAAAAGACAACCCCTCAATTGCATCCGAACTCCGACACACCCTCCACTGTTCCATAAAGACAGCCACCTTCCCAGAGGACTGGAAGCATGCCAAGTTCTTCCTGCTCTTGAAGAAACCCATTGCCGACCCCCTGGACTTCGAGAATTACTGCCCCATCTCTCTACTGCCTTTCGCATCCAAGTTCATCGAAAAGACCATGAACTCTGAGCTCCATAAGCACATCGAGGACAACAACATCCTGGACACCTCCAAATTATGATTCTGGAGCAACCACAGCACTGAGACTACCCTCTTTGCTGCCCCAGATGACATCAGCTCGCTCTTTGACTGCAGCCATACAGCAGCCTTAATCCTATTGGACTTATCGTCTGCCTTCAACTCAGTCTCCCACCTTAAACTCTGCTCCAGGCTTCATGCAGCCGGCATCTGAGGAAAGGCCCTACAATGGATATGCTCCTTCCTGTCAGACAGAACACAGAGAGTCAGACTCCCGCCTTACCTGTCAGAACCTACGATGATCAGCTGCAGGGTTCCACAGAGTTCCTCCCTGAGTCCTACACTCTTCCACATCTACATGGCCCGCTCACATCAGGAACCATGGGCTGAACATTTTCCTCTATGCCTTGATGACCAGCTGATCATCATCTCATTGACCAAAAACCCCACTACTGTCAATAGGAATTTCCACAACGGGATGGAAGCCATCCCTGCCTTGATGAAGGACAGCTGTCTCAAGCTCAACTTTGACAAGCTGAGACAATCCACATCAGTCTGGGATGACTCCTGGTGGCCATTTACGCTCGGCACCCCACCGACTCCAACAAACCACACACACACAATCTCAGCTTCATCCTGGACTCATCACTCACCATGACCCACCAAGTCAACTCAGTCACATCCTGCTGATTTCACACATTTTGACTTCTCCTGAATATCTACAAATGGGTCCCAAAGGACTGCCGCAAAACCATAACCATTGCCCTGGTTACCAGCAGACGTGACTATGGCAATGCCCTCTACGCCGGTACCACCCAGAAGAACCTGAAAAAACTACAGCGCATCCAAAACGTCTCTGTCAGACTCATCCTGGACATTATGTGCCACAAACTTATTTCCAATCACCTAAGAGACCTTCATTGGCTTCCTAGCGAGAAAATAATTAACTTCAAGCTCCTCATCCACGCATAAAAGGCCCTCCATGACCTAGGACTCACCTACCTCAACCACTGTATCACCATCTACTCTCCCACTAGACCTCTCCAGTCCACTCAACAAGCACTAGCCACTGTACCCCGCATACCGAAAACCTTGGCTGGTAGAAGATCTTTTGACTACCTTGCAGCAAAGAGCTGGAACACCCTGCCCTTGCACCTCGGGCAGTCACCATCACTACCTCAATTCAGGAAGGACCCTAAAACCTGGCTCTTTAAGTGAACCTCAGAGGATAAAGCCCCTTTGCTCCTTGAGACCCTTTCAGAT
Source organism: Pleurodeles waltl (assembly GCF_031143425.1). Lineage (NCBI taxonomy): Eukaryota > Metazoa > Chordata > Amphibia > Caudata > Salamandridae > Pleurodeles > Pleurodeles waltl. The sequence goes on from NC_090447.1 coordinate 1,019,206,825, forward strand.
GAATAGTTGTGCCTTATAAACCCTGAGTTGATTTGATTTGATTTGACCCCTGGCCCTGGGGACCACCACCCTCCTGGAGCTTAAATTTGGAGGTGGGCTGCGCAGCCCCCCTTGAGAAGCCAATGATGGCCCTGGGGACCACCACCCCACAGGGCCAGCTCCTGCTATGTCCTGAAGTGCCTACTCCTGGAACATAGCTGTCTGCTTTTGCAAAGCACACAAACCACTTTCTGCATGTGAGAGCTGTCAAACAGCCCTCACTTGCAGAAAGTGGAGTTTACCCCTGTCTTCCCTGCGTGTAAATATATGCGCGGGGAAGACATATGGACAACATTGCTCCCGCAAGCAGGGAGGCTCTATTTAAAGCAGCTCCCTTCTTGTGGGACCCTTGTGAGCTCCCGCAGGATATGGGGAGCTGGCTAGGACCACAGGGTCTTGAGGCTCCCCCTACGGTCCTATCACCCTCTCTCTCTGTCTCTCTCTGCCTTTCTCTCTCTCTCTCACTCTCTCTCTCTGTCTCTTCCATCCCATGATGGAATGGAAGAGAGAGATTGGTATTGCAATGGTCTCTACATATAATGACTTCAAATCCTCACTGTTGCAAGATGTTTGGTTCAAATGGTATACTTACGTTTTGAAGCCGTGCATTGCAGGGGGACTTGTGACCTATTGGTAAAGCTCTTGGCCTGTCAGACAGTAGACTGAAGGTTAAAATTCAGGTATCTCATGTAAGAATGTCTGTTTATTTCCTTGTCTTTTGAATGTGCAACATTTGTAGTGACGGAACAATTATGACTTTTTGCCAACAACATCTGTGGGTTGAATGTCAGTTACATCTGGGCATTGTAAATTAAAGAGTCACTTGTGGCCCAGTAGCTAAGGTCTGTGATTATCACACTTAGGGGCAGATTTATGAATAGTGGTGCTGTACATAGTGCAGCGCCACTTTTCTTGTGCCCCTTAGCTCCCACTAACACCACCATGATAGCGTTGTATTTAACTTAATATGGCTCACCATGGCAGTAGTTAGGTTAACTAGCATCACATTTTTTTACGCTGGTCTGGGGTTTTGCAGGATTAGCGTGAAAAATTATGAAGCTAATCCTTCAAAGCACCCAGAGGCCCATTGCATTCAATAGGAGCCTCTGTTTAACGCCTGCACTTAGCAGGCGTTAAAAAATGGCAGTAAAAATGGTGCATAGGAATCTCATGGATTCCTTTGCACCACTTTTACGGCAACCCTAGTGCCGAAATGCCCCCTTGCATACATTATACCTGGCACAGGCATAATGTGGCGCAAGGGGTTTCAAAGTGACTTTGTAAATATGGCATGGTATTTTTGGCCTCATTTGGTCACATTTGCATAATAAAATGATGCAAATGTGGTGCAAGGAGGCACTAGGGGCTCTTAAATACGCCCCTTAATGTTGTGGGTTCCAGTCTTGGTGTGACAGTGGTTATTTTCTACTTCAATTTATTTTCAAATTTTTAAGGTACACAGTGAAAGGTGATATCACTCTTTTTAATGGATAAATACATTTTTTTTCTTTTCAGTTTGTCCATTAATATCTCATTCTAAGTATATTGTTCATCAAAGCCTAAAAAACTCTTCCTCTTCCTATCACTCTGACTCTCTTTCTCTCTTTCTCTCAATTTCTCTCTTTCAATTACTCTCTCCTACTCACACACCTACTTAAACCCATATGTACCTGCTCACACACACACACACACAAACACTGACACACCCACTCACAGACCGACTGAGAAACTGATGCCACACTCACAGACCCATTCAGGCTGTCACACATCCACTCACAGACCAACGTAGACCTTCATGCACCAACTCACAGACCCACTGAGACCCTAACACACCCACTCATAGACCCACTCAGACACTTATGCACCCACTCATAGGCCCCGGGCAGTTGCTCATGTTCCTCCTTCCAGACCCACTCAGTCATTCCTGATTCCACTCACGGACCCACTCAGACACTCATGCACCCACTCACAAACCCACTCAGACACTGATGCACCCATTCACAGACCCACTCAGACAGCCATGCAGTCAGTCACAGACCACTTAGATACACACACCTTCACTCACAGACACACTCAGTCACTCACATATCCCCTCACAAACATACTCAGACACTCACACATGCACTTGAAGACCCACTTAGACACTCACACACCCACTCATAGACCAACTCAGATACTCACACACCTGTTCATTGATCCACTCACACAGTCATGCAGCCAGTCACAGACTACTCATTCTCTCATGTACCCACTCATAGACCCACTCATGCACCCACTCACATACCCAGTCAGTCCCTCATATACCCACCCACTCACAGACCCACTCAGACACTCATGCACTCACTCACAGACCCACTCAGACACTCATGAAGCCAGCCACAGACCACTCACACCCTCACTCACAGACTCAGTCAGTCTCTCACCCACTCACAGACCCGCTCAGACACTGACACACCCACTCACAGATCCCACTCAGACACTCACACACCCACTCACAGACCAACTCAGACACTCATGCACCCACTCACTGATCCACTCAGATAATCATGCAGCCACCCACTGACCACTCAATCACTCACATACCCACTCACAGACCCACTCAGACACTCATGCACTCACTGACAAAGCCATTCAGATAAGCACACTCACACTCACAGACCCACCCAGAAACACATGCATCCACTCACAGACCTACTCAGATAGTCATGCAGACAGTCCTAAACCACTCAGACAGCCATGCAGCCAGTCACAGAGTACTCAGATACTCATGCAGCCAGTCACTGACCCACTCAGACACTCATACACCCACCCACTCACAGACCCACTCAGACACTCATACACCCACCCACTCACAGACCTACTCAAACACTCCTGCACCCACTTACAGACCCACTCGGACACTCACACACCCAGTCATAGACCCACTCAGACACCCATGCACCTACTCACAGACTCAGTAAGTTGCTCATGCACCCACTTCCAGATCCACTCAGACTCTCCTGCGTCCACTCACACACCCACTCAGACACTCGTGCATCCAGTCATAGACCCACCCAGACACTTGTGCACCCACTCAGAGACCCACTCAGACAGCTATGCAACCAGTCAAATGCACAGAGTTAATTACATAGTTGTAAATATTAAATATGCTGAATTAAATGCAGAATTGAATCTATTGAATGTGTGTTTTTGTTTGTGTATTTCCAACAGATTTTCAAATTTAGAAAAACTAATAAAGTGAGAAAATGAGATTTGAAAAGAAAATGAACCAGTTTTTGTGCAATGGGGTGGCTCTGACAAGGGTGAGCCTGTGGGTGGCTGCATGAGGGTGTTAGTGGGTCTGTGAGTGGGTGTGTGAGTGTCTGAGTGGGTCTGTGAGTGTGTGAGTGGGAGAAATTGATTGAAAGAACGACAGATAGAGAGAAAGAAAGTGAGAGAGAAAGGGAGAGTTCTTTTAGGCTTGAATATCTCATATACTTAGAATGAGATATTTTTGTTGGATTTAACAAAAAAATGTACTTAATGTTTTTAAAAAAGTATATATTTTTTAATTAAAAAAAAAGAAAATGAGTCCAGCCGGACTTGAACACCCATAGCTCAGTGTAAAGGTTTGCAATCTTCACACTGAGCTATTTAAGTTTTCTTTTTTTTGCCCTTTGTGGGGTATGTGGAGCCGCGAGGGCACCCTCGAGGGCTCCACCATGGTTACTATGTTTTTTTTTTAAACATATATATTTTTATTACAAAGTCCTCTATGGTCTATGTGGGCCCGCGAGGGAGCCCTCAAGGGGACCCCCGTGGTCCCTACTTTTTTTAAATATATTAAAGATCTCTTACGGGCTATCTAGCACTGCAGGAGAAGTCTTAAGGCTTCCCTCCAAGTACCATTGCTTCAACAAACATGGAGCTGCTTTGAATTTTGCCAGTGGGACCTGCTTTTAAGGTCCTACTGTCAAAATCTGAATTGTGTTCTGTGGATTGGCTGCAGCTGCAGAGTTGTAGCCAAGCCACAGCACAAAGCTATGTCACAGGGTGGGCACCCCTGGGACATAGCAGAAGATGGCCCTGGGGGGGTGGTTCCCAGGGCCATCTGTGGCTCCAAGAGGCAGGCCCTGTGCCCCCCCTCCAACAACAACTTAGCTCCTATGGGTGGTGGTCCCTGGGGCGTGGAGGAGCCATGTGCCCTTGTTCCAAATAACATGTTGCCCCAGGGGGTGGTGGTCCCTGGAGCAGTGGGGGAGCAGAGGAACCCCACATTAATTACAAGATTGACCCAGGAAGGTGGTGGTTCCCGCATACTACAAGAGCCCATGGGAGGTGGTGGTCCCCATGGCAGGTAGGGCACCACAGATCCTCCTGCATACAAAAAAAGAAGCCCAGGGATGTGGCGGTCTCCAGGGCATCAGGAGGGGACAAGGAGGCCCCCTTTGCTTTAAAAAAAAATGTAAAAAGCACCCTGACTTGGCCCACCCCAGGGCATTAGGCTAACAAAGCATGGGAGACTACGCTTCATTTTTACATCAGCAGCGAGATAGGGCCATAATCCAGTGTACTCCATTTGTTTACACAAAAACTAAATAATATTATTCACTATTTTTGCAATAAACAAATTGAGAAAAAAAGAGTAAAGTCTACCACCAGCCAACGTCCACTAGGATGTGCCATCCCTGTGTTCCAGACACTGTATTTTGCCACATCTAAGGCCAGGGGTCACAAAGGCATTGCCAGGGGTCACAAAGGGCAAGCAAGGGGCTACAGCTTCCACCCGTGGTAACCCTTAACTGACGTGCATGATCTCTACCACTGTCTGAACTAGTGCCACACAGAGTTACAGAAGTCTGTACTCAGCAACACAACCAGAGAGCTACTCATATATCCATTCATATGCATATTTACAGCACCGTGGAGTTACTAAAAGAGCCATTGAAATACCAGCATACTTATTACTACACCTGATGGCATACCAATACAGGGACTGATACAGTCACTGAGATAGTTAGACGAATAGTGACACAACCAATTTCCATATTCAGGTAAGAAGTGCTTTCAAGTTGGCTCGGGCTCACTACTGCACAGCCTGTGAGTGCAGATTTAGTACCAGCTTGAATTGACATTAGAAAACCTTATTGCCAAGCCTTAAACTCTCCTTGTAATACACATAGGTCACTACTCAGCTAGGCTGTAGGTTGGCCACTGAGTAGGGTAGTTTCTGCTTAAAATATTTACTCAAGTACAACTACAATTTCAGACCCCTAGGTCTAGTAATACATCCAGTATCCCATCCATACTGCAACTCACATCCCTATTTAAAAAAGCAGACAACTACTGATACAGTCGTGCAGGAAGTAAAAAATGCAATTATGCATTCCATTACATACCCACACAACAGTGATATCTATAGTGCTACAGACAGTGATACAGCCAAGTTCCTAATTCAGGCAAGAAGTACTTTAGATATGGCTCGAGCCTACTGCTGCAGAGTCTGTATGTGCAGTTTTACTGTCAGCTAGATTTGGCATTAAAACATGTTTATGAGCTTTAAAGTTTCCTTTTCTATTAAAAACGTAGCTCTCTGCTGCGCTGTAGGTAGGCCATAGGGCAGGGTACTAAGCCCCAGATTTACAAGAAATGGTGAAAAACTGAGCTAGCCCAGTTTTTTGCAGGAAAATAATGAATGCCACGCTATGACATTTCCTTGCACCATGTATGCACAAAATTTACAACATGGCGCTACGTGGCAGGAAGCTAACCGTAACGCCACAAAAAATGGCACCAATGTAAGCGTTATGTTGCAAAAGAAAATGTCACTATTGCTGGAAAAGTGGTGATAACCTGATTTGAGGAACGTTGTGTGATGCTAATCGTAATAGCATCACTTTTTGGCTAAAAGCATCCAGAAAAAGCCTGCTAAAATTACAAACAGAAGCCTGAAACTAGAAAAATGTAGGATATTGGATAGGAGAGAACCCAGAGAGACCCCATTGAGCGAGGTACCAGCCAGGATACCAATGCAGACTCACAGGAGAAGGGGAAAAGAAGAGTCCCCCACTCTCTTAATCACATCCATTGACAAAGACAACAGTGTCTAAACTAAACATTGATTAACTATACATATGCTAAACAAACTAAATATTTTTTAGCATGGAACATTGACCTAAAACATTGGTCACCACCCCCCACTAGCACCCAGATGCCCATCCAACCCCACCCACTCAATAAAGAACAATTATGACCTAAATATATCTATGATAAACTAACTTACCTACACTAAGAAAACCCCAAACAATAACGTTTTACATTTTTAACAGGGGAAAGGAAAACAGTCAAAATCACAAGTCCATTCCGTCATTTCCTCTGCTGGTTGGTCTGAGTGTCCTTTGCGTTACTTAAGACCTGTTCCACCTTAAGTTCTAGCCTGGCAAGTTTGTATCGGCGATCTGCCAGCTCTGTGTGCAGATCCTGTATGTAGGGTGGCTCTACATGGTGTTGCCCTGCCTGTGATCCTGTAGGTCGTGGCTGAACATTGGGTGGCATAGGTCCTCCTACATCTCTTGATGCAGAGCTGCCTGCTGGTTGGGTGGGGGAACCTACAATGTTGCTTCCTTGTCCCTCTACTGAGAAAGCCTTGTACCTCCATGAATCCTTTTCCTGGTCATAGATGGCCTCCATCTTTTTGTACCCCTTGCAGACCTGCCTGATGTGGCGATAACGCTAAGCCCTTCATGAGAAATTGTGCTTTTCTTCAGGGGTCATGTTTGTGGCTGCATGAAAAATAGGACATGTTAGGCTACTGTTTGTCAGGCACATGACATACAGACATGCAGTGAAAACAGTCAACTGCAGAGCCATGACATTGATGTAGACATTTAAATAATCAGGTTTTAGGGGCAAAGTTTAGTCAATTTGGGCAATATTAAAGCTTCCTAGAAATCGAACTTATTTAGGGTATCTTAGGTATCAACTGTGGACCAATAGATAAACAATGTCCTAGTTCATCTCCTAACATAACACCACTGCCAACTCTTATCAGGCACAGCATCCATGTGTCCACGGTATGTAATACTCATTATGTGGGATAGATCTCTTTTGACCCTCATTCATGCAACATATACCCATGTTCTTATTGCATGTACAAATTGAATCTAAGTAATGAGCACTACCGACAGGTAGGCTCCCAAAAGTTTGTGCCTGCTCTGGTAGGGATATTATCTGACAAATTCCTACATGGAAAAGGTCTGTCAAACTTACTCCATGGGAGTTTGATGGGAACACCAGTCACATAGAGGAGGCTAAGACATTCTGCATATCAACACAGCTGTGTACCAGGTTTATTGTCCCATAATTGAGGGGAGAATCCAAGAGTAGCATCATGTCTAGCACTATGTTTAGCATACTTTGTTTAGTGGTGCTAACCATATTCTTTGCATGCAGCACTACAGCACTCAGTGCCACTATCTCATATGTGGGGATGCACATGTCAACCACCTATTTTGCACTGACTAATGCTTCGCACATTTTGAGCAGGTTGAATCACATCATGGACACTTACAGGTCCTTCACTAACAGCAAATGTGTGACAAGATGGAATGTAGTCTGACAAGGTTGTATGGACAAGTCTCATCCCTCACACAAGACAAGTTATCTGAGGATCACATGTGTTACCAATGTAGTGACTAACTACAATGAGTATGGGGTATGCCACTGTCATGCTGGTTGAGATGTGCATACACATTTTTTGTATCCTGCCCATTATACAGCATCAACTGGGTACTACTTAAGCATTAGAAATCTCTTCATGTAGGTAGTAGACATGTGCCAGGTGGACCACATAGTGCAGCCACATATTTACCAAATGACACATGAACAATGTGCAAATGTTTGTCAGATTGATAAAATCATGGACATTTATCAACAGTCAACATTGGTCTTGGTACTCTTATAACATGACCAATATTTACAAGTCTCTAACAGCACATGTAGATAGCAGGGCATTTTATACTAGTGAATCTCATGTCAAACATATGTGCAGCAAGTCAGTCTACATTCCATGTTTTGCATATGAGGACTATAATGGCATACGTGCAAATGTTGAAGCCCATCACAACTGACCATGTCACATTTCACACCATGCTACTACCACAGAAGATGGCATGTTGAGGATCAGCAGAATTGGAGACTTTACCAATGGTGTAGGGAGGTGGTTCACCTGGAAAAATAAGCATGAGACATTGCTTTGCGGATTTTGAACAATTAATAGCATGGTTACATTTTGCACATCACACAGATTTATATAAAGTACTTCTGTGACTTTAGGTGCAGAAAACCTAACAAATAGGCTAAATGAGATGTACATGTTACGAAGCATTTCATTGGTCAGCTTGGTATTGTAACATGTGTGCAGGGACCATGCATGTATGTCTCAGCCACATTGTACACAGCTTTGCATAGGTCTCATTAGTCCTTCATTTAGCAAACATGGACAATTGTCATGTCACCCAGTACATACGTGACTAGGGAAACATTCAGGGTCAGATTTACAATTAAATGGTGCATCAGCTGTGATGCACCACTTTTCTTGTGCCCCCCCCCCCACTGGTACTTAACAACACCATGGCAGTGCTGTATTTACAATATGGCACACCATGGCACATATTAGGACAATAGTGCCATCATTTCTAACAGTGCATGAATGTCTAAGTAAGTCTATGAGCTAGCTCATGAGTCTCTGAGTTGGTCTGTGAGTGGGTGCATGAGTCTCTGAGAGGGTCTGTGACTGAGTGCATGAGTCTCTGAGTGGGTCTGTCAGTAGACATGTGAGTCTCTGAGTGGGTCTGTGAGTGGGTGAGTGAGTCCCTGAGTGGGTCTGTGAGTAGGTGTATGAATATCTGAGAGGGACTGTGAGTGGGTGTGTGAATGTCTAAGTGGATCTGTGAGTGGGTGCATGAGTGTTTAAGTCAGTCTGTGAGCGGGTGCATATGTATGTGTGTGGGTTGGTGAGTGGGTGTCTGAGTCTCCAAATGGGTATATGAGTGTGTGCATGAATGTCTGAGTGAATCTGTGAGTGGATGCATGAGTGTCTGTGTGACTGTTTGAGTGGATCTGTAAGTGGGTGTGTGCATGTCTATGTCAGAAGCTGTGTCAGTGATTTGACCACAAAGAAATCTCACCTGCCCTTTTATCCAACAAGAGTTCATAGTTTGGCACAAAATATTTACCCGAGTGGAGTTTTCTCTGCCTTCTTGGGTAAATGCGCAGTACTTATTCTACACTACAGCTGCGTAATGGAGCCAAAGGGAATGTCACCAGTGTCCTTTTGTGCGTTTTAGCAATATGATTGTTCCTGGTTAGTCTTTATGTGATAACATGAATCCTCCTGTAGACAGGCCAATTACACTACAAATACATAAATCTTCACCAAACCAGGGTCCTTCTTGTTATCTAAATGACATAAGTGCTTTTTTGTTTTGTGGTGATGTCCTCATATACTTCAGCATAAAGAACACACCACCAAAATCAGCAGCAAATGCACAGAAGGGCCTTTTGGTAAGATGTCCATCATCCCGGTAAGAAGAAGAAAGACCTTTGCATTCTACTAAGGTGGATGGTGCAGGGCCAAGAGTGCGGAGCGTCTAGGTGATTTGCACATTTATATACTAGCAATTTAAAGGGGGAATCATAGACTCTCACTAGGATTTCAGATAATTTTCCATTATGGAATTGTAATGAAAACACAGTTGCTTTGCCTTCACCAAACCCAAGAGTTAGGGTTATTTCTCCTTTACAGAAGTGGAACTTCTATGAGAGCACCTGCTATGTTTATGTTTCTAAGTTGTTCCTGTTAGGTTTTAATTTCTGTGAAATGAGCTTAGGGACAGAACTGCCCCAGGGACCCCATCCTTTGGGGCCTGGCAACAACTTAATAGGGGCGACCACACAAACCCCTTCCCTGGGGCAATTTTGGCTTGGGGACCCCATCCCCTGGGATCAGGCCATAAACAAATCAAGGAGGGGGCCACGCAGTCCCCTCTCCCCAGGTTGATATCACCCCCGGAGACCCCAGGGCCTGGCCATGTCTCATGGGTGCCTCCCAGGGCACCCAGTGTCCAATGGGACTGAGGGGGGAGACTCAAGGCCCCGTGGTCCCAGCCAGCTCCTCCTCTCCTGTGGGAGCCAACATTGCTATTGCATGTTGGAGCTACTAAGCATGTAGTTCCATGTGTGTAGGAGCAATCAGTTCATCTCTTTCCCTGCCCGCATCGCTGTGGGCAGAGAAAGAGATGAATCTTCTGCTTCCAGTGGGTGGGAACACTTAGACAGCTCTTTCCTTCTGGAACCAGGGTGTTTGCTCTGACTTGGCTCTGTGAGGGGGCCCCCTCAAATGTTTATTTTAACCCCAGGGAGGTGGTGTTCCCTGGGGCCGGGGGTCCATGACAGACCCACTTCATTATTTTATTTCAGCCCTGGGGAAGTTTGGTTTCTGGGGCTGTAAGTAGGGGGGCACGCAGCCCCACCTTAATTTGAGTGAATTGCCCTGGGGAGATGGTGGTCCCCGGAGCTGTAGTGGGCCACGCTGCCCCCGCATCAATTTCATATTTCACATATCACAGAAAAATCCACAGATCTATCTGCAGATTTGTTTTAGAGATTTTGTTAAATAAATGCTTTTCCACCCTGGCAGGGTCCCCTAGACCAAGGCTATGGTCTCAGTGTGACCCTACCTTGGCCCCTTTTCTTTTTTTTCTTTTTTCATGGGACTCCTCTGAAGCAGAGTCCCAAAATGGCTGCCAACACTTCCTTGTTGAAGTGTTGACAGCCAATCAGATATCAACATGGGGACAGTTGGATCTGCAGAGTATCCGCATCCTTAGATATCTATATTTTTTAAACTCTAACATCTCTAAAATCACGAAACACATTTACACCAAATCACAAAAAGTACACTTTCTTTACCAACAACTAGCTTTCTGACAAATTTGGTGTAATTCCGTCAAGCGGTTGGGGCTATAGGGGTATTTGAAGTCCTATGATTTTAGTAGGAACTGTATAACAATATGACCAGGAGAGGAGATAGAGTATATTGCATGTGCCAGGTGAGTTAGGATTGGTCATGTAGGAGCACTGGAATGTTGCATAAGGTCCCAGCTTTCTACGAAGCTATTCAGCCCACTGTATCAGGTTTGGCTCAAGGCACATTGAGGGGATGCGGTGAGCCAATGAAATGCCCATGGGTACCCATGGCTGCCAATTTTATGCCTAGCACTATCCTGAGGGTGACCTCCTAACCAAAAGGTAAAAAGTTCCCAGTAGGCAACCCTACCCACTTTGAAATAATTTCTAGGGGGTTTGGCACTATACGATTTTTGTGGTGCTCTGTTCTGCCGAAATCCAACAATGCAAAATATTGTTTTCCTTGGTCAGAACTCTGGCACACCCCTGTGGTCTGTCTAGGGAAATGAGGAACTGTCTCTGAAAACCCTGCTCTGGCACAGGTTTCCCCCTACTGGAATTGCAGGCTAGTGAGCAAATAGGGTCTAACTTTGAGGGAGCTTTTAAGTATAACAAAGGAGGGATTAGGTCTGGCCAGGTGGAATAAAACTGCAGTGGCAGACCTAGAGCAATAATGTCAATTACCACGTCAGTGGTGACACAATAAGTGCTGCAGTCCTCTTGTGATATTTAACCTACTGGCCTTATAGGGATGTTATATATACCAATCAGGTATAGCTAAGTTCTATGCTTCTAGGGTGTCAGAGCACATACATGGGGCACCAGGCAGCAGCAACACATTGTTTAAAAAGTCCATACACGATCAGCTTCAGTCCATAAGTTGGGAGGTAAACATGCCAAAAAGTTACCATTCCTTACATGTACAATCACTAATATTCGATGTACCATGTCTGTCCGGGCTTTGTAAGCAAGTAATTAAGAATGTTAGGGGCTTAGAACATGGATATGTAACTGGCTCATAGGTATATTGATGGGAACTACAAACACAAGACAAGGAATCAACACATTATTCCTCAGCGCCTGATTTACACTCGAGACTGGATATGATTCTTTGCTCCATACACTTGCAGAGTTCTGCTCAATATGCAGAATATCTTTGAAGGAAAGTAACAGATCATGACTCAGTGCTATAGCACTTGTGTAGGGGTTCACAATACCCATGCTTGCATACAGGGAGACAGCAGACTAAGGGCCAGATTTAGAGTTTGGCGGACAGGTTACTCCATCAAAAACATTACAGATATCCCATCCACCCTACTATGATGTCCATAGGGTATAAAGAAATTGTATTATGGCAGACTGAATATCTGTCACATTTTTGATGGAGTAACTCTGTCCGTCAAACTCAAAATCAGGCCCTAGGGCTCCATTTGATTCCCCTTTCCATGCAGTTGTCAGAGAATATGCTGACCATGATTTTTCCAGAAAAACTGGTATATTGTGTGATTCTATGATGGAATTGGAAAAGTTTGAAGTCTGTTTGCTGGATATATGCATGCATGCAGACATATAATGAGGTGAAAAAAAACAATTCAGAGGGTTGTCCCTCAGATTGGAGGGAGAAAATTTGTCAGCTGGAAATCAAGGAAGTATATTTGAAGCACTTAAGACTGCATCTGCTTTGCACGAAAAAGACATATAATGACACACCTCTGGTTATACAACCTTAGGTACTTTATATCTGGACAACATTATATTTAGATATTTGTGATATTTATTTATATATATATATATATATATATATATATATATACAATATGGTCAAAAGTGTTTGGGCGGCACACCCCACTGCCGGTGCCAGGTGACGAAGAGGACCAATCACGAAAATAGTATAAAACAAAGAATTTCACTGCACTCCATGTAATCCAAAATGAACGTGTATTTATTGCAAGCAACAACCACCTAGGCATTTCGACTCCCAAGGAGTCTTGTTCACAGTGATTTAGGATTCCATGGGGTGCGGTGAAATTCTTTATTTTATTATATATATATATATATATATATATATATATATATATATTTATATAGATAGATAGATAGATAGATAGATAGATAGATAGATAGATAGATAGATGTACATATACTAGAAAAAAAAAGTTACAGGGAAGTTATAGTTGGAAAATAGAAAACCTTAGAAATTACATTAAAGAACTAAGTGTTACAGGGATTTTATAGTTGTGTTCGGAATTTACTCGTACAAAACCACAGAAATTCAGCAGTTATATTTAGAGTTATTTTGAGTAACTATAACTCGTGCCATAAGTAACTATAACTCAAGCCCTTGCCAGTATATATATACCCAACCCTCCTCTATTATCAAACCTCCACTGCGCACAATCTTCAGCCATACATAGGAGACATTTGATAGGGACTTATCATCTGGCGATGTTCTGCACCCAATACTCAACAAGCAGCCAACCCCCACCAGTCACGGACTTTGGAAATATACAGTGGAGATTGTCTGCAAGACCTGTTGTCATATCAGATCCTGTATCCAACTTACTATAGAGCTTGGGCATTGGGATTGCCCTATGTCTAGATCCCTAGATCCTGTTTCTACCCCCTGCATGCAGCCTTAGGCCCTGAACCCATCTCTTCATGACCTCCTATTAACCTACTTGCCCTGCCTCCACAGCAAAGGTTGATCAAAGGGTCTATGGTTCCTTTTCAGACAGCCTACTCACACAGGTGGGTAAGCTCCTGCTGTGAATGGTCTTCACCTATGTAAAACTGCCAATGGAGAGTTGCCCACTCACTCAGACACTCCTTTAGGTGTGCAAACCTCTTCTAAGCATGGCTTTCCTTTACTTCTGAACCCTTCGCAGAGAGTCAACTCCTTTTCCAAACTGCATGCAGATGGCAAGTCTCTTCTGGCCACAGTCTTCACCCTGTGCACAAGCCCTTATGGAGAGCGCTTTTCTTCCAACTACCAAGCCTCTGTAGATGGTCAAGCTTCTATTACACACAGCATTCACAGCATACCAAACCATTCATGGATAGATTACCTCTCATGGACAACCAAACACGCATGGTCAGGCAAGCTGCTGCTGCACATAGTCTGCACTGTGTGCACAAACCCTCAAGGACAGCACACTCCCTCCAAACTCCCAAGCAGCCTTAGGTGCCTTAACTTTTAGTACACATGTTTTTTTCTCTCTTCCATGCCCTTTGTAGCTAACCCCTTGTGGACAAACAACCACACACAGGTGGACAAGGCTCCACTCTGCACATTCTTTTTCCAGTGCACAACCCCGCACTTAGTACACACTCCTTTCAGACACCTAACCCCCATTAAATGGCCTATCCTCTACTGAGCATGGCTTTCAACCTGTTCTGAATCATTTTTGGATAGCCAACCCCTTTGGGGCAACCAGCCACACACAGGTGGGCAAGTCCTGCTACTCATTCTTTGCTCTGTGCCCAGCTTCTCAAGGAGCGCTCACTCCCTCCATATACTCAAGCCCCGTTAGGGGCCCAAACCCATTATACACACAGCATGCCCCCTGTTCCAAACCCTTTGACGACAACCAGCCCCTTATGAGCAGCCAACCACACACAGGAGGGCAAGCCCCTGGTGAGCATGTTATAAACCCTGTGCTCAAGCCCTCACGGAGACCCCACTGCGTTCAGTCAGAGAACAAACTGCACTCAGATGGGGATGGTCTTCAGGCATGCACAACCCATGACAAAGATGAACTTCCTCTAGGCATGTAAGCCTCTTTAGTTGTATGAATCCCTGCTACGTATTGCTTTTGTACTCTTCCAAACTCTTTGTGGACAGCCAATTCCTTGTGGGTAACCAATAGCACACAGGTGGGAAAGTCCTACTGCACATGACCTTCATCCTGCCCACAACCCCTTGTGAACAGCCCAATGTCTCCAGACACCTAAGCCCCTTTAAGTCGCAAATCCCCTAATATGCACTTTTTTCACCTTGTTTCAAACCTTTTATAGAAGCCAATCCTCTGAGGGCAACCAACTGCACATGGCAGATCAAGCCCTTCCTGTGGATGGGCTTATCTCACTGCACAACCTTATGGAGAGCCTACTGTCTTGAGACACCTTTGGTTCCTTAGCTGCCATACCCCTACTGTGCATGCCTTTCACCTTGTTCCATACCATTTGTGGAGAGACAATCTTCTCTGGACCACTACCTGCACAGGGCTGGGCAAGTCCCTGATGCGCAGTATCTATATGCTTTTACCCTGATTGTGAGCCCACTGCTTGTAGACGGCAGACCTCCCTTGGGTGATCAGAACCCATCTAGGGACTTCCCTAATCCTTTCTTTCAGGTCCTTCAGAGCTGAGGTGAGGAGGACAATGTGTAGTAGGTACTGATTTAATACCCTTAAAAAAAGTGTTGCGTACCGGGCATGTTATTTTAGGAATATCACCATCCTAAAAATAATTTGAAATAAAGAGGTTACATAAAATGATTTGTATAATTTGGATGAAAGGTGGCTCTGGGAAGAGATGTGTCAATAGTGTATTAAGCTCACTTACAGGTTGAACTGGATGTACTCCTTTATATTGTTAAGGAAGATCCTGCTCCTTTCTGCTGTGAAATACACACCATCATCCTGTTTCTAGGATTTCTTGATCTTTGAACAAAACTAGTTTGACCACTGCCATTTTCGCTTTGATATATTTTGTAATGGACAAAGGAAATATAAAGGGAGAGAGTCATCAACTCTGCCAAGGGTTCATTCATTTTAAAATGACAGAGCTGCCCTTGTGATTTTCCTCAAATAATTGCCACCACAGTGCGCAATCATGAGATTGGGGTATTTGCAATTCGAAATACTTTCTCCCGCAGGTAGTAGTTGATGCCAATTGATACCTCTGTGGCCAATCCAACTAATATCCACTTAGGGAAATCAGCTCAGGAGACAGGAGTAGTCAAGAAGCCACACTCAAACCATTATGCTAGTTTGGGCCACAAGAGTCAGCAGCAGAATGAGAAATGTTTTGGAAGCTTATGCAGTTTCAAGAGGAAAGAGCAAAAAGCATTTTGTAGTAAAGTGAAGCACAAAGGGCTTTGCAAACTTTATCTTGGTAGTTGCTTTTACTAGTTCACCTAGGAAATTGCTGTACAGAGGGAAATGTGTTATAAGTGAAGATATCAGTGCAGGATGACATGTGCCATTGTTTTGAATATGAAATTTGGAGTAACAGTTTGATTAAAAACATATTGTGAATTCCGTTTAGGTTATTGGCAACAGTAAAAAAAAATGATACAGTTAATGCAATAATTAGATGGGCGAATTTAAAAGTCGATAGTGAGATAGAAAAACAGTCCTTCATTTCTTTTTTAAATGTTTCACTAGTCAGATAGTCAAGTTGTGTGGCTCTAATATATACAAATATTTACTGAATATGGTACTATTTAGGTCATTGTAACAGGCAATAAAGATGTGTAAATGTTTTTTCTTCAATTGTATTGCACTGGGGTAGTGTCATAGCATAGGCACTGTGAAAAAGAAAAAAGGAGGCAGGGGCACGTAGGAAGGGAAGTTGGAGCACAGACAGAATGGCAACACAAGTGGTGGAGGAGGAAGAATGCTCGGGTATAATATTAAACTAGGAAGAAGGGTAGGGGTTCATTAACAGGAGTAGGTTTAGTTACAGAGGAATCATGGTAGAGAGAAGCAGTGGAAAATGAAATTGCCATGGTAGGGCAATTTAACAAAGAAGCATGGGCAGTAATGAGCGGTTGTGGAAGGAGTAGGCCCAGAAGATAGCAACAGCAGAGCAGAAAAGGAAGCAGAAGGGACAATAAAGGCAGAGGGGTGTCACATATATATGGACACATGTCCCTGAATTATGCTTTATTGTTTATTGAGGCATTTCACTCTTATAGAGCGAAGTATTTTGATATTAGTGATTGCTATCATAGTAGCTGAATCCAGTCTTTATAGGCCCACACCCTCGTCTGAATCAGTCATTTTTTACTTGGCCCAATTACCCAATTAGTAGGTCTTTTATCCATAGCACATCCTGGTACAGTAAAATAAAAGGGTGTATAAGTATATTCTGTCATCATAGCAGAATGTTCTTGTACCTTTATAGTTTACTGTAGCATGATATTGTAGTCATTAAAGTGCAAATATATTGTTATAAGTCTCTGCTTTTAGCTTCCACCTCTAAAATATCTAATATTATCTATAGCCTTCTACACTGGACTATAAAGATATGCTGAGATTAACAGAAAGACATAAGAACCAACATATTTTTTTCTATTTTTAAACCAGGAAAGGCAGTTCTAAGAGGAACCTTTTTTTTAAGATAAAAACATTTTTTTCAAAACCTTTTTGGGGTTAAACAAAAAAGGGAGCAAAAAGGGGGAATCAAAATGTGGCTTCAAATTTATGTATGTGTGTGCCTGTGTATATAAAACAAGATGTCTGTCTTTAACGCTTGTAAAGGGAGTTATTAGACAATTGTCATGGACATGTGCTACATTAATACCACAGATATCACTACGTTTTTTGCCCTTATAACTTCGTAAACACTTCTTAACATCATTTGCAATAGCAAATGGAATCATCTAGACACTTTCATGCCTATTCATGGCTAATTTCATCAAATTCATTGAGCCATTTCTGTATTGCATTGAATACAATGGTCTATGGAGGACACATTGGGGGAAATCTGTTTTGGGACCTCCTTTTTATCTTTGTACCCTTTTTATTGATTCACCACAAAACTTTTCTTCATCACAAAATGTAAAAACATTTATAGGGAGCTAAATATTTGCCCAGAACGTGTGTTTTTTGTGATTTTGTGTAAATCTTTTCAGTAGTTTTTGAGAAACTAAGGTTCACAATGTATGTATATTTCACAATATGGATGACCTGCAGAGCTGACAAAACTAAAGATAAGATCTGATTGGCTGTCACCACTTCTACATTTTAGGACTTGGTAAACTGGTGAATTTCTGTGTTTTTTACAATTAACCATAATGTCCCTGTAACCTTTGTTTTTTTCAGTCAATTTGTACGTTTTTTTAGTGTATGGTAATTTTCATTACCATATGTTAATCCTACGCTGCCTTTGGCCATGCACAGCGTCAGTTGGCCACAGGGCCTGACTTGCAGCCAGGACCTGAGGCCAACCCCTGTATAAGCATCCAGCCTTGCACTGTGCATGGCCTTCACCCATGCACAGCAAAGGTTGCCCGCAAGACTCGGCCTGCAGCCAGACTCTATGGCCAATCCCCCTAATCACCCAACTCCATGCTGTGCTCGGCCTTTTGGGTGTGTGTGGTAGGAGTTGCCGACAGCATCTCCGGGTGTGGCAATAGATGTGAGAGGGTGAATCTAGGGGTGAGGGTGGCTGTGGGAGTGTCTATCTGGGTGTGGGAGTGCATATATCAATGATTTAGTGGGTGCATCAGTGTGTGTGTGGGTCTGTGAGTGAGTGCATGAGTGAGTGCATGAGGCAGAGTGGGTCTGTGAGTGAGTGTGTGAGAGTCTGGTTGGGTCTGTGAATGGGTGTGTGAGGGTCGGACTAGAGCTGTGAGTGGGTGCACGAGGGTCTAAGTGCATCTGTGAGTGGGTGCGTGAGTATCTGAGTGGGTCTGTGAGTGGGTGCATGAGTGTCTGAGTGGGAAATAGATTGAAAGAGAGAGAGAGAGAGAGAGAGAGAGAGAGAGAAAGCAAGAGTGAGAGAGACAGTGAGATTTTTAGGCTTTGATGAATGAGATATTTCTGCACAGTTTCAAAAGAAAAATGTATTTGTTATTTAAAAATAAGTAAGATCACCTTTCAGTATGACCCTTAAACATTTTTCCTTAAAAAAAAAATAGGGAACAAGTCCAACTGTACTCAAACCCTGAAGCTCAATGGGAAGGTCTTTGACCTTCACAGTGAGTTATTCAATTTATTTATGTTTAATTATTTATCCAGCGGTCCCGACATGTTTTTTATTTTTATTTTTTTATTTTAGAAAAAGCCCTTTACGGGCTATATGGGACCACAGGGGAAACCTAATGGCCTCCCTTTCTGTCCCATTACTTCAGCAACCACAGAGCTGCTTTAAATAGGAAACCTTTAATCTCTATTCCCTGCATGCCTACCTACTACTTGTGCCCTAAGGTAACTGTAACTCGCACCTTACATGCACAGCCAATTACTCCACATATTATGTCATTGATGGGATCTTGTGTGGCATCTTTGATATCACTGCAACATTTGCAATAACATTATTCATAAGAAAACTGTGCATGGCAAGGGCCCAAGTTATATTTACCTTAGGGTGTGAGTTATAGTTAGTTGAAAGAACTCTAACTGTAAGTGATGATATTCTATGGTTGTGTATGAATAAATTCAGAACCTAACTATAACTTCCCTGTAACCTGTGTTTTTTTCAGTGTATGTGGCGTAATTAGCTGTGTATGGTGAGGGCATGAGTTATAGTTACCTTAGGGCACGAGTTATACTTACTTGAAATAACTCTTACTATAAAAGCTGAATTTCTATGATTTTGTGTGTGTGAATTCAGAACTTAACTATCACATCCCTGTAACCTTTGTTTTTTGCAGTCAAATTTTATGGGTTTTTTTAAGTGCTAATTCCTAACAATAACATTCCTGTAACCTTTGTTTTCTTCACTGAATTTCTTTGTTTTTTTAAAAGCAGCAGGGGTCGGCCATGCAGCAGTGGATTGGCCTCATGCATAAAAACCCACTCTGCACAAAGCCTTTGGCTGTGAGAGGCAAGTGGTTGGCCACATAATTTGGCCTTCAGTCAGGGCTTGCACTAACCTCCCATGTGCTGCCAACACCACGCAGGGTTAATTGAGTGAGAGTGTTTAATTTCTTTTGTTTTTTGTTGTGCTCCAGATCCACAGATCCACCGCAGAGTTACAGTGGGGCTTGCACTGAGACCTGTGGTCAAAACTGCAAATTGGCCAAAAACATTGTGGGCAATGCACAAGTTTCAAGCACTATATAGTTGCGGATATATAGTGCTTGAAACGTAGTGTTGCCCTAGGCTATGGCACCGTATCCAGCTTGCACCTCCCAGCCACATTCATTGGAGAGCAATGGGGTCCTCAGAGAGTAGCAATTAGGAAGTTAGTTCCAGGCAAAACCCAGGGGATTGGTGGGTTTTCTGTAGAATATTATGCCATGTACAGTACTGGCCCCATGACATCTTGTAATGTGCCTCAAGACCACAAAGTGGAATCTGCTTCCCCCTACCTTGAAGAAAAGTACTACTAGCCCCCCCCCCCGAAGCAGAAGCTTAACAACTTGATGATTGGCTCCTACCTCCTCCTATCCGTACTTAACTATGATTATAAAATAGTAAGTATTAGAAATGGGGTCTTTGGTTGGCAGTCAGGTTACCCCCTGTCCAAGCAAGGTACCTCAATCTAGTCAGGGTAAAGGAGAATCACCCTCAGTTAACCCCCGCTTACCCCCTTGGTAGCGTGGCATGAGCAGGCAGTCTTAACTTCAGAAGCAATGTGTAAAGTATTTGTACCAACACACCAACACACACAGTAACCCAGAGAACCCAGTACAAAATGACACAACACAGGTTTAGAAAAATAGGTAATATTTATCTAAACAAAACAAGTCAAAAATTATAAAAATCCAACATACCCATGTCAAGGTATGAATTTGAAATAGAAAAAGAGTCTTAATCCTTAGAAAACAGTGAGGACACTGTTATTGCACAAAAGTACTTGGATAGCATTAAAATAAAGCTGCACGGGCTAGTGTATGCTGGAAAATGCCAGTGATGTTTTGATTTCTCACTCGCAAGCAAGACCGTGCATTGTTCCTCAACTGGTCGGGTTGGCGTGCATCGTTTCTTCTCTCCCGCAAGAGAGTGATGCGTCGATCCCAGACGGGCACCTCGGGTCCGGGCAGGCTTTGCATTGATTTTCTGCGCCCATTGATTTGCATTGAAATCCGGTCGCTTGGTGTCAAGAAATCGCCCTGCATGGGGGCTTGCCTCATTAATAGCAGCTGATGCGGGTGTTGCTCATTATTTATCCTGTCACGTTGCATTGATTTCCCAGATGCGATGCAGGTAGACCGTCAATTTTAGCTGCGAGGCTGACGGTGCTCTGTTTAGATGCCATGAGGCAAGTGGTGCATCGAAAGTGTCCCCTCACGGCAGTCTTTGCGTGGATTTCTGTACCTTTCCACCAGCTGCACCTTTCAAGAGTCGAGAGACAGGTTAGGGCACCACTTGGCAGACAGGACTTTCAGTAGAAAGCCCAAGTGCTGGCAGAGAGAAGTCTTTGTTGTCCCTGAGACTTCAACAACAGGAGGCAAGCTCAGTTCAAGCCCTTGCAGATTCTTCACCAGTGGGAAATCACACAAAGGTCAGTCTTTGTCCTCTCTCAGGTAGAAGCAGCTACTGCAGGCCAACCCAGCAAAGCACAGTCAAAGGGGTTGTAGTCCTCCTCCAGCTTCTATAGCTCTTCTCCCTGGCTGATGTTCCTCTTGGTTGGTAGGCTACTTCAAAGAGAAGTCTCTGTTGTTTTCAAGATCCTGCCTTGCCCAGGCCAGGCCCCAGCTGCAGCCCTGGCCTGGGTAAGTGCAGGTGTAAGTGACCACTCCTCCCCTCAGCCCAGATGGCCCATCAGGATATGCAAGCAAAACCCCAGCTCCCTTTGTGTCACTGTCTAGAGGAGAGGTGCAAACAGCCTAACTTTCAAACTAACCCAGACAGGAAATCCACAAACAGGCAGAGTCACAGAATGGTTTAAGCAAGAAAATGCCTACTTTCTAAAAGTGACATTTTCAAACACACAATCTAAAAACCAACTTCACTAGAAGATGTATTTTTAAATTGAGAATTCAGAGACCATCAATTCCATATTTCTATCTGGTCCCAAAGGGATTCTGCACTTTAATGATATTTAAAAGCAGCCCCCATGATAACCTATGAGAGAGATAGGCCTTGCAACAGTGAAAACCAGATTTGGCTGTATTTTACTGTCAAGACATGTACAACATATACGTACATGTCCCACCTTTAACATGCACTGCACCCTGCCCATGGGGCTACCTAGGGCCTACCTTAGGTGTGCCTTACATGTATGCAAAGGGAAGTGGGTAGACTTGCTAAGTCGAATTGGCAGTTGTTTAAAACTGCACACACAGACACTGCAGTGGCAGGGCTGAGCCATGTTTGCAGGGCCACTAATGAGGGTGACACAACCAGTGCTGCAGGCCCACTAGTAGCATTTGATTTACAGGCCCTGGGGACTTCTATGCACTTTACTAGGGACTTACTAGTAAATCAAATACACCAATCATGGATAAGCCAATGTACCCGTACAATTTACATAGGGAACACTTACACTTCACTGGTCAGCACACAGAAGCAACCTGGGAAGTAGAGGCATAAAGTTAGGGGATACCATGCCAACGATGCCAAGTCTAGCACTAAGGGCCTGATTTAAGGAAAGAGGTGCAGCTTCCAGTGCAGTGCCACTTTCCTTGCGCCCCTTCCCCCCCCTAACGCCACAATGTGTGCGCGATATCTAAGACACAGCACACCATTGCAGTAGTGAGAGAAACTAGCGTCAACTTTTTTGACACTAGTTCGGAACTTTGCAGGACTAGCATCAAAAAAATGTATGCTAATCCTCCTAAGCCTATTGAGTCCCTTTGAAGGTAATGGTATTCCTCCTTTTAATGCTTGTTCTGAGCAGGCATTAAAAGTGCTGAAAAAAATGATGCAAAGAAATCTCTTAGATTTTTTGTGGCATTTGCCCCCCCCCAATGGGGTAACGCCCCCTTTGCATACATTATGTCTGGCACAGGCATAATGTAGCGCAAAGGGTTACAAAGTGGCACAATGTATGCATTGCAGCACTTTGTAAATCTGGCATGGCGATTTTGGCCTCATTTGGCCACATTAGCGTCAAAAAATGACTTGATTCGTGGAAGGTATTTTGGTAATGTTTTCTCTAACACAAGAGCTTCTATGTCGTACTGGTGAAAAGTGCCATTGCTGAAAGGGAAATATTGCCATTGCTAAAACTGCTATTTTCTGTGTTTCTTTATTTACATATTTGCAAGACCACCAATGCCTCCCAACAAGTTTTTTTTCATGGAGTTTGACATACTCCTAAAACATTTGCTCTGGAATGATCAGAGACGCCGACTCACTCTGTGTGGTCTTCAGTGCCCTCTATAGAAGTGGGGATTGGCAGATGAGAAGTTATTTAATGATTATTCGGCATCTTATTTACAGCAGGAGATCTGCTGGTTAAGTGGTGCTGTCTTGGTGGAGTGGGTACAAGTCCACAACACCTTCTCAAATTAATCACCCCTAGCAGAAGTAACCTCTGCCCCAGTATAAAAATCAATTGGGAGTAGTGAGATCTGTGGAAAAATAACACTAAGGTCACCTTTACCCCCAACCTTCCACTGTGGGTTTTAGATATTGGGTTTCTGGTTGGCAAAGGTATGCAAACAGTCTAAGCAGGAACCACAAGCTTAGTCAGGGTAAATCAGATACAACCATACATTAACCTGTGCTCACCCTCTGGTAGCTTGGCGCAGAGCAGGCAGGCTTAATTTAAGAGGCATTGTATGTATGCAATACAACACAGAGTGACACACTGAAAACACCACAAAAAGACTCCACACTAGTTTAGAAAAATAGTTTACATAAATAAATCAAGACCAAAATGACAAAAATCCAACAAGTAAAAGTGGAGATATGAATTTGGAAAAATATCTGCAAAATTTAGTACTTAGAAGAATAAAGCACTGACAGGGCTATCTGGTCCCACTAGACCGGGGTAAATCCAAATGATCATGCTTACCTTAATGTAGCGTGGGCCGGCTACATGGACCAAACACCTCCAGCTGAAAAAGTATCTTGGATGGAGGATGCATTGCCTTCAAAGTCCTGATGCAAGAAACAGAGGAGGTGATTTACAGACAATGAGTTGGTTCCAATTTGTGGAGCCAGAGATGCGTCTTTAGCAAGTCCTTGGTGATGAAAGTGATGCATCATCATTGAGCTGCACAATCAGTGATGGGAAGGCGAAGCATTGGGGCTGAAGGTGATGCATCGATTCTGAGCCATGCAGCTGGCGGTGTATTGTCTCCTTTCTCAGCTGCAGTGGCATTGCATAGGCATCAGGGAGTGATGTGCTGGTTCCGATTGGCGCAGTGATAGTGATGCATGGATGTTTGTAGAAACAGATGGAGAATCCACTTTCAAGGGACCAGGACTGTATTGGCACCACTTGGCAGGGTAGGACTCAGAGTTGGCAGAGTCCAGAGGCTGTAGCAGTGTTGAGTGAAGTCTTTGATGTCTCTGAAACTTCAGAACAGGAGGCAAGCCAGCAAGCCCTTGCCCTTGGGATCACTTTGGGTCTGGGGATGTAGAGAAGCAGGTCTAGTCCTTATCAATCCCAGATAAGGAGGGCTGCAGGCATCAGGGTAGGCACAGCAAGGGAACCAGCAGTCGTCCCACCCCAGTGACACAGACAGGTTGCAGGCACACAGGGCTAAGAGAAGGAACAATAAATCTGGCTTTACCACTAAAGAGAATTTATTATTACAATTCCATAGGTACTAACCACGCTATGTGTACGCCTTCTGATGTAGGAATTACAGCCTATTAAGTGTAATAAAGTATCCCCAAAGTTAACCTATGAGAGGGGTAGGACTCACAGTAGAGAAAAAACTGACTTACCACCAGGTCATGTAAAACTTAAAAGTGCATGTCCTACCTTTTAGTTACATAGCACACTGCCCTTTTGGGTACCCAGGGCCTATCTCAGGAGTGACGTATATGTAATAAAAGGGTAGCTTAAGGCTTGGAAACAGTTTTTAAATGTCAAGTCGACCTGGGAGTGTAAACTGTCCACACAGGCTCTGCAATGGAAAGTCTGACACATGTTTAATGGCTACTTGATTGGGTAGCACAAGTATTGCTGAAGTTCCACTAATAGCATTTAATTTACAGGCACTGGGCACAGGTAGTGAACTTTACCTGGACTTATAAGTAAATTACATATGGCAATTTTACCACATTTTAAGAAGAAAGCACTTTAGCACTGGTTAGCAATGGTAAAGTGAAAGGAGTCCTAAAGCCAACAAAAGTGAGGGCAGAAAAAGAGGAGGAGGAAGGCAAAATGTTTTGGGTGACCCTAAAGAAAGCACCATTTCTATGGAGTATACTGGAGCTCAGGAAATAGGTTTTGCCTCCTACTGGTACATTTGGGCAGAGGCAGGTGTTCATTAACTAAGTGGCCTATACTATGATGCTACTTGACATTCCTTTTACACATTTGTGCAGGGAATTTACTATCCTGGTAAGATTTAATACAATTAATTGTAATGGTCAGTATAGTTATGGATGTTTGGCCATGGCACGATGGGGCCCCTCTAACATATGATATGCTTGATGCTTTGTTGGGTATTGATTGAAAAGGCAGTCACTTGATTTTATTCATCTATGACGGAGATAAAACATCAGATTGGATGTTAACTTCCATATAGAACCAGCAACAGAGGTGGAACAAGGTACTGGCTTATCCTTAAATAGTGTTGAGAAATGTCCACTTAATTATCTACAACACAACATTAGTCACCATGCAAACCTTATGCCTGCTTGGCTAAAGACAATGTTCTGTTCAGGAGAACTGTCCATGAAGCCATGCAAACAAAGTGTACTTTCCGCATCTGTTCTGGTCATGAAGCAAAATACAATCATTTTGGGAACACATTGAAGACACAAAGAAGTCAGTAACCGATATTCAAGCAGATTACTTTCCAGAGTGTTTTTGTTGAGACTGATGCCATTCTCCAACAAGTGGAAATATGGAACCAGGTTTTCTAAACTGCCACACATATTATATGCATAGCTCAGGGATGGAAATTGGCCGATTCACCCACACAGGAACAATGGCATAGGGAGCATATTAAATTAATAGAAGCAGAAAGCGGTGCAGTAGCTAATCAAATGAAGGCCAGACTCACATGCCACAATGGGCCACACTAATGTTAAACTTTCTAAAAAAGGAAGATGGAAAGCCCCCTTGAATTCAAGGCCCTAAATCGTGGTGTCAGTCATAATACTGGTGCCAAACATAGATCCATGAGGTGACGATTGGGGACTTGCTGACTTGCACTGATCAGATAGCTATGAAATTTCCCTCTCAGTTCCCAATCCCTACCCCAGGTCGATGTAACACACTAATTCTGGCTAGTTGTATTAATATGGGTCATGTGGCTTCTGCTCATCAAGGAGGGGGCATTAAATAAACTGCACATCTGAATGAGTTTCCTTGTAACTATTAAATATCTCCCGTTGGCATTGCTTCTACTAGCTCAGGGACGCCCCAGCTATAGAGATTATTACTGTAATGAAGGCTATACATCCTGTCATGCCCCTTTTCTCTCTTCTGCTTCCTCCTTCATTTCTTCGTCCTTCTCCTCTCTTCTCTTCTCATTTTTGCGTCCCTTTACTTTTGCTATTGGCTTTGCTGATCTCATTGTGGTTGGTGGTATCTTCTGAGGGTGGTACCACCCTGCCCCCACAGTCACAGGGACGAATATGTAGCCCACTGGCACAATGACTTAGTCAATTTGCCCATAAGAATTTGAACATAGTTGTACTGCAACCAATACACACCCCACTCAACAATACTGTGTAGAAAGCATTTCCTAGTAATGATCATCCCCGCAAGGTGAGTTCAGGAACATAGAACTCTAAACCCTCTTCTGTTAATGAATAACATGCTGAAGAGTTGCACTGAAGAACCAGGATATATATTTAAACATGATTAAACCTTAACCAAGCATGTATAATGTGAAGGGTAACCACACATAATATGAAAATGAATGCTGTAAAACATGTCATGGAAGATGAAAACAGTAAGAAAAACTCAAGCATTGTTATTGATTTAATTAACCTAGCACCCTCATGTAATGTCTAAAGACAATGCTCACTTGTAACTAGAGCCATAAATGGCCAGGCTGTTCTCGCTTTTCAGAGATGGGTTCCACAGCATACCTTTGATTTTGTTATGGAACAGCAAGTTAGCTATTTTCTATCGCAGCTTGTTCCAAGTCTGGAACACAAACAGCCATACGCTGAAAGCCACTTTGTTCCACTGTTAGCAATGTCTAAACTGATGCTGCAATCTGGCATGACCTGTGCCTCAACAGCCCTGGCGCAAAGTAACTCTCTAACATATATTTTGGTATCTGGGTTTTAACCTTACATTTTGAAAGCATTGATGGGACTAGCAGACATTAAATCATCCATAAGATACCACAATAATTGCAACAAATGTGTCAACTCATGTATCAAGTTGATGAAATATATAAACAATTGCAGAAAGCATATGCAGAGGGTGGATATATTCCTAGTGTAGTCTAAATCTTCACACTAGAAGACTCTGAAAAGAATACTATTGGAAATAGTAGCGTCTGAAAGGACAAAAGAATAGAAAGAAAAGTCTGAATGAGAAGTGCCACAGTGTTCATGAAAATGGGACAATAATGCAGCACAAATGTTTTTTTTTTCAGAAGTAAACAATTGCTACACCTTAAAGCTTGCAAATTCTGAACCGTATGGGGAATCTCTGCATACCGTTCTTGTTAGTTGTTTACTTTTTGCAAAAATAAAATGTTTTTATTAAAAAAACAATGCGTTCCTGTAAGTCCAGCATTTTAATTACTTAAAAAGGGTTGATTGAGGACATTTATCTAGCGTTAATACCCTACTATCAAACAAAGACTTTGGGTCACATGTACCAAGGCATTTTGCAGTTCCTAATGGTGCAAATTGATATTTCAGCCATTAGGAAATGCAAAATGCCATTTTGGTATGTAGAAAAGGCATTTGCGGTGGTACAAATTGCATTTTGGAAATCCCAAAATAGGATATCCCAAATAGGAATTCCCTAATTGTAATCTGCTAACCGCATGTAGAAAGGATTTTCCTAATTGTGACTAGTCCCAAAATGGGCATTCAAGAAATGCAACTACCATTGATTCAAGTCTGGTGGTAACCTGGTGCAAACTGAAAAAAATCACCCAAAATGCATTAGGCTCATTCAAAATGGCGGCTCTGTATTTCTTGGAAAGGAGGATGAGGAATTTGACTGGTAGGCAGTGAAAGGGACAGAGACAGGAGAGGATATTTAGGGTCAGGGTCACCCTTTTTGCACAGACGTAGGAGGAGATATTTGAGAAGTACAGACTCAGTAGTGAGGTAAGTTTAGAATGAATTGCTGAGTTACAATATCAGCTACAGACCGCAGCAGTTAGAAGCAGTTAGAAGCAGTGCAATCCCATCCCAAGTGCAGGTATAGTGCTATCTACACCTTTGGCTTGATAGTCACCAGGGAGTCATAGCAGTGGCAGGATGAGTGTCACAATGCACATTTTCTAGGTTTTGTCACATGTGTCTGGACATCATGGTTAGCAAAGTAAACAAATACATACATGTACTAAATATGCCTCAATACTTGCACCAGACTGAAGTAACATTTTACAGAGTAGCATAGTTTTCCCATGTAATTGGATATGTTGATGGCACAGATATTGCCATATGCTCCCTGTGCAAATTCATGGTAGTATGTGATCCCTCATGCATCATAACTGACTTTGTAGGCAGATTCTCAGCCACCACCTATCATGTTCCTCCACCATGGAATACCTAACCAACTATCTCAGGGTGAATTTAGCGATGGCTTATTGGTAAGAAAATTGCTGACTCAATGCATGCAGTGGCCAGAGCTGTTTGTGTTCTGTGACTTGATGGTTTATCCTTCTCATGGTCTGTAAGAGACAGTGCATATGCCTTGCGTCCTTGGTTACTGACACCATACTTAACTCAGAGAACAAGAACTGAAAGGCAGTACAATAGGTCACATAAAAAAAACAAGGTCCATCATCGAACAGACCTTTGGCATACTGAAATACAGGTTCGGCTGCCTCCACAAAATGGGCGGAGCATTGCTTTATAGACCTGAGACCAACTAATTTGGATGGGTGGAGTAAGTGGTCAGTATTCACTTCCTGTCACTGCCAGCAAAACCACGGCAGTAAGGGGCAGTGAAAACTGCTACATTTTCCACTCACCATGGGAGAGGCTTGGTAGTCATTTCCAAATCTGGTGTGTAGAATAGTTTTGACCTGGCAGATGTTAAGTCCTCCTCTAAACCAACAGAGATTACTCCGTCCACCAACAATTAAATCCAGACCTTTGAATCGTCATGCATTGTGGCCTGGTCAAGCGCAAACTATACATCAACGAGCTATTGTAAGCATGCTCAGGATGGATCGTAAATACTAACGGGGATTAACCAATGTGAGGAAGTAGAATAGGTGGTGCCACAGTAGGTAACTTCCAACAACTACAGCTTGAAATGGGG
The DNA here is from genome assembly GCF_031143425.1 of Pleurodeles waltl. Taxonomy (NCBI): domain Eukaryota; kingdom Metazoa; phylum Chordata; class Amphibia; order Caudata; family Salamandridae; genus Pleurodeles; species Pleurodeles waltl. The sequence goes on from NC_090447.1 coordinate 1,019,236,246, forward strand.
ATGCCTGGTAATGGTTCCAATGTGAATCCTACCATAAAGATTGGTAAGACAATGCATGCCCATGTTTTGTCCAGGTTCTTCACATTATAGTGACACAATTTGTCAGCCACTGAATGTCTGTCATGAAATCTCCTGCATGCTCCCATAAATGATTTACCCATATTAAAGATACATGATGGGGCAGATTTAGGAGCCCCTAGCACACCCTTGCGCCACATTAGCATAATTTGTTACGCTAATGTGGTCCAACAAGGCCAAAATTGCAGTGCGAAATTTACAAAGTGGTGCAATGCATAGATTGTGACACTTTGTAACCCTTTATGCTACATTATGCCTGCCATGCACTATAACATTAGTCAAACCTGGGCTATGGGGAAGACCATCATCACACTACTTAATGTAAGCTGCTGAGGAGTACATGCAGTGCTCTTTTGAACTGAAAAGAAATAGGGCTGTCTTCCACAAAATGCTGTGCCACTTAGGAGCCAGATATGAGGTAGGTAGATATATGTGCAGAGATTCCATATCACTGGCATTAATAATTCCTGGCCAGCATTCTTTCACATAAATCAGTCTCTTTTGATTATTTGCCCCAGAATAACAAGTGGGCCCAGCATTACCAGGTCCAAATCCAGATGCTGTGTCCCTGTTGTGAGAATAAATCTCCTTTGATTTACCCCATGGTGGTAAATTGGAGTGGGGTAAGGCAATGAGGGTTCAGCGCAAAACAGTGGCGGTGTTCTAGCACAAGGGAACATTCTGTGCTCCTCTGTGCCATCAGAGGGTGTCAGGTGGGTGACAGGGGTGAGGGCATGGCTGCATTTGCTCCCCAAACATGAAGTCAAATGACTTTTCCTAGTTTGTGATTCCCTATTAGGAAATCACAATTTAGCAAGGTCCTAAATTGTGATTTCCTAATTGTGAATGTTAATCTGTGGAAATTGCTATTAGTGGCATGCAATGTTTCATACATCTCATTTTGCGATGCCCTAATAGTGATTTCTACAGATTTGCTATCTGGAAATCACAAAGCCAAACATTCATACATATCATCTCAGGCTATGTTGTACAATGATCATAATAAAGGGATATCACCAATTATTCACCAATTGATATTTTTCTAGCAGAAAACGAAACTGCTCTTAACATGTCCCTTAAAATGTCTCTTAAAATGCCTTCCTGAATAGCATATGTGACATCCCTCATGCAGTACAATATTTCTAATTTAGTATATATCAAGCCAATATCACTCTGTAGATGGTTGTGACCTAATCCTTCTGACTTATTTTGCAGTGCAGATTCTAGAGTTTGTATGTATATATTAAGGTGTTGAACTCCCGTAGGTTTCACACACCTGTTCACAGTTTATAGAAGTGAAATTGAAAATGATATAGGCTGATCAGTCTTATAATGAACATGTCACTCAAACTTTTCATTGAAGACAGAATATATATGCTGCTTCATTTGCTGAGATAATTCTACTCTGTCTCAGAGCTAAAGGAGGCTGACAATTTTTTTGCTTTTTTGATCACCCAGTTTTGGAACTTTTACTGTGGGTGAGTCTCACTATTGGTGTCTCACCCATGGCAAACAGACTATGCATGTTTACCACCAGTGTTCGCCTTTTAATATTAGATTGCTGTGATGCAGCTAGGGTAAGGGAAAATCGGCTAGTTACATATGAACATGTGTACACCTATATGTGTAAACATTTTGTGGGCTGCATGTAGGAGACTACTACCCAGCCCGGTAACTGTGCAAAGGTAGCTCCTCACAATGGCGACTCTGCAGGATTAGGTATTCACCTGGGATAGGCCTCATGATAGTAGTGTACGCTAATAGGGGGAATCAGTGTGAATTGCTGTTTTCTCTATAGTGGTACCTCATTATTACACATAGGGAGAGAACTACTTGAAGTGCAGTTTCACTCCTCTTTGCCCTAAAGAGACTATTGATGTCTTGAATTGGAGTGTAACCTGTGGGAGAAAATCACTTATGTAACCACCAACATGATAACTATACACCCTAAGGATCATATTTCCCTGGCTCAGTCAGGATCAAAGCCCATGTTTTTTGTCACCCTGCTGTGCCCAGTTAACTACATTCCTCTCACGCAGCATTAACAAAGCCTGTCCACACAAAAGGAGCAATTAGTAGTAGTTCTCCCAGCCCTTGAGGAGGAAAGGGCTGGGGCAGAATTATCTACATCAATCACCCAGCTGGCCTGTCCAAGCCCATTGAACAAAGGAGTGTGCTCAGACAACTGGAGCCAACCCACTGACGGTCCCTTTAAAATTCCACGTGGAAGTCCCTGGCTGTGATGTCAGCAAGGGGTGGAGCTGAGACAACAGTAGCTGATGTGACCAGTAACTCCTGAATGATGCTATTTTGGATTGTCCCAGCATACCATGCATGAGAGTTCGGATAGGGGTAGAAAGGTGATGTGCCGCTTGGATTGACAAGGAATGCCTTACATCAGGAACCTTCCTCTCCCCTTTAAAAACTTGTGTTCAAGGGTGAGACTCTCTCCTGCCTCTGGAGTTGTCTACAATTTGCTGCTGGATATGATCATGTGACTGTCATGGAGAAATGGAAGGAGAAACCCCCTAGATCCTACTCAGGACTTAGGATTCTGCCCAGTTGGCACTAGGACCAGTGGGTCTCCCCAAAGGCCAGTCAGTCTGGCACCTTTACACCACCTGAGGACCAGTTGGGTAGAAATCCTGGACTTTTCTGTGCCCAGAAACAAAGATCAAAAGGACAGCTGGTGCAGGGAGCCAGGAGGACCAGCTCTTTTAGGGCTGCACTGCTTTGGAAATGAGGATGGCTGATGTCCCTGCTGACTAGAGCTCACCAACTGGAGTAAAATGGCCCAGGATTGTCCAACTCTGTCCAACTAGGCCCGAGAATTTGCATTTCAAAATCTGGCAACCTTTGACCCCTGTTGTGCCTCACAGCACGTTGGGACTCACTGTCTGGCTGGTAAAATTCCCCTGGGGTAGGCCAGGGCCTTGGGGACAGTGTAAAGAAGCTGTTTGTTAGGTCAGGGGGAGAAGGAATGTGTTGGGCCCCCTCCTTAATCCTTCCTCTTATCATGGGACTCCACCCTGGGGTGTGCTAATGTTCTAGGGGGCAGGCCCTTGGACTGCAAAGAAAGGGACAATGTGGGGAAGTGCCGTTGAGCTCACCCGTCAAAGTAGGCAGGGGCCCAGACCCCATCCCTGGGTCCTGAGAAGAGTGAGTATGTGAAAGAACACTGTTGTTCTCCCCTGCTAGTGTGGGAAGGGGGCCCAGCACCACATCCGTGGGCCCTGTGTAACAACCAGGAAGGGGGAGTGCTGCTGCAAACCTCCCCACTTGACCCACATTCCCTGCTCCCCATGACTGAGAGGAGCAGTAAGGCCACCACCACAGCATGTCTGCCCACAGGAGTGGGCAGACCAAAATAAAGCTGCTGGATCCCATGGTAGACTGTCAGTTTGCTGGCCGTGCTGAGAGCCAGAGTCAGCAGCAGGGGATGCGCTCCATGAGCTAGCCTCCAATGATAAAGTTCTTTGTGGGGTGTCTAGGTGGGACGGAGCACATCCCAAGAAGCAAAAACATGGTGGGAGGCCACTAAAACAGAAAAACAAAAGAGAAACCTGAAACAGCTCTTCCCTGTGCAGCGGGAAAGCCGCTGCTAAGAAATTAATTGCACTCACAGAAATTGCTCCCTAATGCCTTTGCAGGGCCTGACTGTTTTTAACTTGTTTGAAGCCCTTTCTCCCCTCTGGTGGCCCCAGGATTATGGGGCCCCCACCAACAAACTCAGTAGGATACCATCTTTCCCCTGCATGGATTTCCAAATCTTCACCCTAAGTTGGGTAGCACTCCAAAATCATCACCTCTCCTCGATTGACTTCATGGTACCAAGCAGTCCCAAGGTTGGAGGTTTTGTTCTACAGCTGGGAGTATTATGTCTTCTAGAGTCTAAGTGTATGGTGATGCTCTTGAGGCTCTAAAAGTGGTTAATATGTAGTACTGGTAATGTTACGCCCAACAGGGGCCAAGTGTATGGTTGCAATGCAATATTATATCAAGGTGATGCCGATGTCCTTTAGGAGCTGTTTTACTAATCAAAGCTGAAATGTTTAAAAAACACACCAACTCAGGGTTTATTAATAACAGATGCTTCATTGTTTCACCATAATGATTTCAACTGCCTTAATGGTTCGCCTAAGGATTTAAAATGCTTTATTGATTACTGCAATAATGACAATAACTTTGGCTAAAGGTTTAATGTGTTTTTAATATGAATTGGTGATATTTCCTTGTTTTTTTGGGTGATCCGTTTAAGGGTCACCATTGGTTACACAGTGTCACATATGGTGTTTTCCATCTGCCAATTTACATTTGTATATAGTATTGCATAGCATTCATTAGTGTGAGTGTAATATATGTACTTCTCCATTTTCTAAAGAAAAAGTACTGACTGGACAAAGACCCGATGTCCCTAGCAGTATTTTTATGTGTTGATTACATGCGCGCTGTCACTAAAATAGTCTCTAAAAAAGGCCATTAATTTTTCAATGACGATTGGACAGATGGATTTGCTGGTCGTGGCAGAAATTCAACTTTGAAATGAGAACTTGTTTTAATTTGCCTTTGCAATTCTCCACATCTCTTTAGTTTATTTTAGGTGTACTTTAGGTTTAGAATGCTCTTCACCTTGCATAACAGCAGTGTCATTTTCCCCTTGGTTTAACCTGTGGTAGGCAACAATTTTAACATATATTTAAATACAGCTGTGCATAAAATAGGGATTATTTCCAGAAGCTGTCAAAAAGAAACATCGTTGTCTACAGAATGAAGATCTAAATGCGTTCATTCAATGTGCATGCTATACATATTAAGCTGGCATTGACAGTAATGACACGGATAAAATTAAATTGCAGGGTATCAAGTCATGTTCTTTACATAGAAGTATTTATACTTACTTAAAGGGCCTTTGCACTAAGTCTCTATTTGCAACGCACGAGGTAAAACCCTTTCATAGGTAATCTAAACATAAAGTGTTTTGTGTGCTAAATATTGTCAGCTTCCAAAAAACAGAATACGTAGACTCTGGTTTTGGTATTAAGGACTTCACCCACAGTTAAAGATCTTGTTTATTACATGCGGCAATCATGAACTCTGAATTATGTCTTCAATCTACTAATCTTTTTCATCTCTGTCTGTTACAGGCATTGGAAAATTGAGAAATTCAACAAGATATTATATATCTCAAATATTAAATTAACAGTATTTTCTCTATGCCAACTGTACACGTAGCATTAACAGAGAACATGTGGATGATGTAATAGGTTGGTCAAAAAAGTACAAGTATAGTTTCAGAGTCGCGGCTTGTGGGTATTCCTGGGGGTGGGGCAAGGCGGGGTGGGGTGATGCGCGGGTGTTGGGGGAGGCGGCGCAGGGGGAATTAATTAAAATGTGCCTTTGCTCCCGCGCCACTCCTCTCCTCTCCTTCATCCGGATGCTGCAGGTACATGCTCCTAGCCTGCCCTGCAGCCAGTCCTAACGCTGCTCAAAGCAGTGTCAGTATTGGTTGGGAGTGCCCTGGCTGAGTGCTTCCAGGCAGACTGGGAGCCTGTGCAGGCTCTCTCCCGCCCAGGAACTGTGTTGTTGCGCTGGAGAGAGTCCTGGGCACATGTGTGTTTGGCCGGCCCGAGACGGCTGGGCAAATATACACGTGAAGTGAGGGGGAGTGCTGTGCACTCCCCCCTAGGTGCACGTCACCCCTATGGCCGAGCCCCTTTAACACCTGGGTTAGGGCAGGCATTAGGGGACCTGTGGGCCTATCTCCATGGTGGAACACCATGGAATAAGCCCACATGTGCCCTCCCCACGCCCCAGGGACACCCCCACCCACACCAGAGGGACAGCAGAGGATGGGGGACCACATCCCAGGTAAGTATAGGTAAGTATTTTTTTTTTTAAGTCCCATTGGGGGACCTGAAATGGGACCCCCTACATGCCACTGGGTGCAATGGCCATGCCCAGGGGACCCTGGTCCCCTGTGCTGACCATTGGGGTGGTGGGCATGACTCCTGTCTTTTCTAAGACAGGAGTCATGTGGTATGGATGGTTTTGTGGCAGAAAATGACGCTAGGCTGGTTAGAGACATTTTATTTACTCTAACCTGCCTAATGTCATTTTTTGGTGCAAAACCCCCTTCTTCCATACTGCCAGCCCCACCTGGCTAACATCATATTTATTTACACTAGCCTACCCTTTGCACCATTTGTAGGAAAGTACCATCTTGCCTGGCATGTTACCCCCATATTTCACTGTATATATGTTGTTTTAGTTGTGTGTGTCACTGGGACCCTGCCAGCCAGGGCCCCAGTGCTCATAAGTGTGCCCTGTATGCGTTACCTGTGTTATGACTAACTGTCTCACTGAGGCTCTGCTATTCAGAACCTCAGTGGTTATGCTCTCTCATTTCTTTCCAAATTGTCACTAACAGGCTAGTGACCAATTTTACCAATTTACATTGGCATACTGGAACACCCTTATAATTCCCTAGTATATGGTACTGAGGTACCCTGGGTATTGGGGTTCCAGGAGATCCCTATGGGCTGCAGCATTTTTTTTGCCACCCATAGGGAGCTCTGGCAATTCTTACACAGGCCTGCCACTGCAGCCTGTGTGAAATAACGTCCACGTTATTTCACAGCCATTTACCACTGCACTTAAGTAACTTATAAGTCACCTATATGTCTAACCTTTACCTGGTAAAGGTTGGGTGCTAAGTTACTTAGTGTGTGGGCACCCTGGCACTAGCCAAGGTGCTCCCACATTGTTCAGGGCAAATTCCCCAGACTTTGTGAGTGCGGGGACACCATTACACGCGTGCACTACAAATAGGTCACTACCTATGTGTAGCTTCACAATGGTAACTCCGAATATGGCCATGTAACATGTCTAAGATCATGGAATTGCCCCACCAATGCCATCCTGGTATTGGGGGGACAATCCCATGATTCCCCGGGTCTCTAGCACAGACCTGGGTACTGCCAAACTGCCTTTTCAGGGGTTTCACTGCAGCTGCTGCTGCTGCCAACCCCTCAGACAGGTTTTTGCCCTCCTGGGGTCCAGCCAGGCTTGGTCCAGGAAGACAGAACAAAGGACTTCCTCAGAGAGAGGGTGTTACACCCTCTCCCTTTGGAAAAAGGTGTTAAGGCAGGGGAGGAGTAGCCTCCCCCAGCCTCTGGAAATGCTTTCATGGGCACAGATGGTGCCCATTTCTGCATAAGCCAGTCTACACCGGTTCAGGGACCCCTCAGCCCTGCTCTGGCACGAAACTGGACAAAGGAAAGGGGAGTGACCACTCCCCTGACCTGCACCTCCCCTGGGAGGTACCCAGAGCTCCTCCAGTGTGCTCCAGACCTCTGCCATCTTGGAAACAGAGGTGCTGCTGGCACACTGGACTGCTCTGAGTGGCCAGGGCCAGCAGTTGATGTCAGAGACTCCTTCTGATAGGCTCCTTCAGGTGTTGCTAGCCTATCATCTCTCCTAAGTAGCCAAACCCTCTTTTCTGGCTATTTAGGGTCTCTGCTCCGGGGAATTCCTTAGATAACGAATGCAAGTGCTCATCAGAGTTCCTCTGCATCTCTCTCTTCACCTTCTGCCAAGGAATCGACAGCTGACCGCGCTGGAAGCCTGCAAAACTGCAACAAAGCAGCAAAGACGACTACTGCGACACTGTAACGCTGATCCTGCCGCCTTCTCGACTGTTTTCCTGGTGGTGCATGCTGTGGGGGTAGTCTGCCTCCTCTCTGCACTAGAAGCTCCGAAGAAATCTCCCGTGGGTCGACGGAATCTTCCCCCTGCAACCGCAGGCACCAAAGAACTGCATCACCGGTCCTATGGGTCTCCTCTCAGCACGACGAGCGAGGTCCCTTGAACTCAGCAACTCTGTCCAAGTGACTCCCACAGTCCAGTGACTCTTCAGTCCAAGTTTGGTGGAGGTAAGTCCTTGCCTCCCCACGCCAGACTGCATTGCTGGGAACCGCGTGTTTTGCAGCTACTCCGGCTCCTGTGCACTTTTCCAGGATTTCCTTTGTGCACAGCCAAGCCTGGGTCCACGGCACTCCGGCGGCGTGGGACTCTCTTGTGCAACTTCGGGTGAGCACCGTTTCACTCCACTTCGTAGTGCCTGTTCCGGCACTTCTGCGGGTGCTGCCTGCTTCTGAGAGGGCTCCTTGTCTTGATGGGCGTCCCTTCTGTCCCCTCACGCAATTGGCGACATCCTGGTCCCTCCTGGGCCACAGCAGCATCCAAAAACCCTAACCGCGAGCTTTGCAGCTAGCAAGGCTTGTTTGCAGTCGTTCTGCGGGAAAACACTTCTGCAGGACTCTTCACGACGTGGGACATCCATCCTCCAAAGGGGAAGTTTCTAGCCCTTGTCGTTCTTGCAGAATCCTCAGCTTCTACCATCCGGTGGCAGCTTCTTTGCACCCACAGCTGGCATTTCCTGGGCATCTGCCCACTCCCGACTTGATCATGACTTTTGGACTTGGTCCCCTTGTTCCACAGGTACTCTCGTCTGGAAATCCATCGTTGTTGCATTGCTGGTGTTGGTCTTTCCTGCAGAAATCCCCTATCACGACTTCTGTGCTCTTTGGGGAACTTAGGTGCACTTTGCACCCACTTTTCAGGGTCTTGGGGTGGGCTATTTTTCTAACCCTCACTGTTTTCTTACAGTCCCAGCGACCCTCTACAAGGTCACCTAGGTTTGGGGTCCATTCGTGGTTCGCATTCCACTTCTAGAGTATATGGTTTGTGTTGCCCCTATCCCTATGTGCCCCTATTGCATTCTATTGTGACTATACATTGTTTGCACTGTTTTCTATTGCTATTACTGCATATTTTGGTATTGTGTACATATATCTTGTGTATATTTGCTATCCTCATACTGAGGGTACGGGTACTCACTGAGATACTTTTGGCATATGGTCATAAAAATAAAGTACCTTTATTTTTAGTATATCTGTGTAATGTGTTTTCTTATGATATTGTGCAAATGACACTAGTGGTACTGTAGGAGCTTCACTCGTCTCCTAGTTCAGCCTAAGCTGCTCTGCTAAGCTACCTTTTCTATCAGCCTAAGCTGCTAGACACCCCTATACACTAATAAGGGATACCTGGGCCTGGTGCAAGGTGTAAGTACCCCTTGGTACTCACTACAAGCCAGTCCAGCCTCCTACACCATTCCATAAATATGGTGCCCGGCTGGTGCTCAGAAATGGTGCAAGCCGGTGCTAAACTTTGTGGTGCAAAACTGCGTTATTACAGTTTTGCACTAAAAAGTATAAATCAGGGCCATAGTTTAGTGTCCTTTTCTTTGATAGGTTTTACAGCTGCCGCTGCTGGCGGGGGGACGACACTCCTCCACCCTTATTGAGAAGCCACCCCTGTTCATGGAGTACATATGCCACTGAAGACACGGGCTAAACTGTATCAAATTACAATGAAAAAACATTGCTAAAGTGAAATGGAATCAAACTTATCAAAATATAAAAATTGCATAGCTAACATTAGGAATCGTTTTTACTTTCAGTTTATAATGTAGTATTTTTAGATCTGGATTTTTAACATGTAGCTTGGGTGTACGGTAATTTTTCTGGAATGCATTTTCGAATGTTTATGGTGGAATGATGTTCTACAATATTATTGCAGTCAAAATAGGGACCTACACATATTTGGTCATAGAAATATTGTCAAGAGGTAACCTTCCTTTGAATTGACGAGTTTTCTGGAATCTATATTTGTGGGCTCAATCTATGCATAAACTGATATTTTCGGTCAAAAAACTGGCATACAAACTATGGGTACTCATTTGGCTAGGTTGGAATGAGATATTACTAATTCTCATTATTATTTTCCCAGCTCCTTTGAAATCATCCATCACATTCTTAAGTGAAAGTAAGTGATAGGGCATATAAGCAATATTTGGACATCAATAGACACATTATGCCTCATATCTCAAACGACATCATCAATCTGCATTTACATATGTGAATGCCTTATGTATGCTAAAGCTAAACATTCTTTCATATGTACATATGATTACTACTTCAAAAATCTGTTGGTGAATCCAAACCTATCTCGAAATGATTTGAGTTATCTAGGCAAAAACATACAAAGCTGGTACATAAGATTGTAGTCAGATCGTATTTATTGCAATACAAATTAAATTCACAAAAAGGGAAATGTACTCCTGCAAGTTTCACTCTAAAAAATGGTATAGTCAGCTGGTTTAATTTGAATTTAAAGATGGAAATTGCTTTGTGAGTCACAAATAACAGCAGGCATCTCCCATATGTTTCTATTACATTTGGAGAATGTTCACTATTTTTTCTAAATTGAAGGACAGTTAGAGGAGCATACATATGTAGCTTGTATTACATTACAATGCATACCTTTATAACGCATGGCTTTACCATGCATTCTTTACCACAAATGTACCATTACCACACAGGTCATTACCAGGTCTGCCTTTACCACAAGCATACATAGAAATACATTATAGAAACTATTACCATGCAGACTTTTAGAATCCAAACCTTCACCAAGCAATTTATTTTAATATAAAAACATGTGACTATATATGGTTTAAACATTTGGAAGGATATCAACATAAACAATATAATGATAATTAGACCTATCACTTTTTTTTTAACTTGTTTGAAAAAACAACTTTTGGGAAGCACATTTCCATGTAATGGAACACATCTCAATTCAATGCAAAGAATTGCAAATTATTGAGACATCAATATATGTCAACACAACACCACTCAAAACAGCATAAACCTTCACAGACTTGGTGAGCTTATTTTTTTTTTTTACTAAATTATTATTATTATGTTCTAAAAAAGTAATTGTCCTGTCCTGCAAATTAAAAAAATTATATATAATCTTGTATTTGTTTACATGTTTAATTAAAAAATATAGATTAATACATTTTGTATAATAATTCCTTAAATAATTTCTCAGGTATCAAGGTTGCTACCTGAGTGAAAATGCACTTCTATTCCTATTGGCCCTATAACCTCCACTTTCCACTCTTAAAACTTTGCTATGATATTTTAAAATTCATTTACATAACTTATTTTAAAATAATAAAAAAATATCAACAAAATAAACATTTCATTCTCAGGTATCATAGTTGATATCTGAGTATTAATACACTTCCGCACTCTTTACATTTATATCCCTGGTATACCACTCCTAAAACCTTATTAGGATAGTTTTTTAAATTAAGTTGCATAAATTATTTTAAACATATTAAAATGTTGTTAAATAGATTAAAAATGTAATACTCTGGTATCATAGTTGATACATGAGTTTTAATTCACTTCTTCACCCATTACCCCTGTATCCTGCACCTAAAATTGTATTCTGTTTGTAGATTAATTTGCATACATTATATTAAAATATCAAAATATGTATTCATTGAGATACAAATTTAGTACTTAGAAATCACAGTTGATACAGGAATTAATTCACTTCTCCACCCATCACCCTTTTCTCTCACTCCGATATTGGTTAATGAATTTGCACAGGTTATTTAAGTTATTTCAAAAATATTAAAATACTTGTTAATTAAAATAAAATATGCAAGTATTATGCAGGTATCACAGTTCAATCCTGAATATTTATACTCTTCAATCCCATTACCCCATATCCCTTGCGCGAGTTTTTAATTAATGTATGTCAAAAGTGAATATGTATGTATATATATATATATATTTATATATATATATATGTATATATATATTTCGTAACCAAGTCCCGGAATGCAGGTGCTCCACACAGCGGTCCTGGATGGGTTCCGAGAGACCCTAATATAACCTTAAACACTCCTTCAAATATCAGGAGAACCAGGACACCTCCAATATGAAAATTCAATTTATTTCAGCACAAAATCCAACGCGTTTCGGCAACAGCCTTACTCATGGATACCACATAGATAAAGTGCTTCACATATATAACCCAAATTGGTCATAAAAATAAAAGACAGACAAATCCTAATACACCCACTAGAGAACACGTATTTGTGGTGGCCATCTTAAAGTGCACATTCAGTCTTAATACACTGTAATAAGTATTGAATAGTTTTTAAAATCACATCAATATCCCCCATAAGATTTTCAATATCAAAAGACTTATTCGGAATTATTTCTCATGATGTTACTCTCCAAACAATTAGTAAAAAATATAATAGATGAATATTTGATACAAAATTACAAATTTGTAAAATGACTTAATTGTTAAATAATTCGATTGTTAAATAATTCATTTCCTGACGTTTGAGTAAAATATCTATATATATTATCAGGTTAAAATCCAATATGTTTCATATGAATATTTCATATAAATATTTTAATGCTCAAACCCATGTCTCAATTACTGCCATTGCATCTTGTACTGCCCAAGTGGGCGTATATATTTGCAAGTAACTGCCCTGGAGGATATCATATCATTTCCGATGTTGTGCATAAATGACCTCGTTCTACTAGTGCATCATGACTTCTTAACCCAAGTGAGTGGACACACAAACTTCATTCATAATAAAGACTTAATAAAACCCAGCACCTAATTCCATATCTTAATATACATTAAAATATCACCAACATTTCAAAATGCTATTATAGTAAAAATCACCACATACCCCCACCATAATTAAAAATATGTCAATTATTCTAGATGGATACTAGCTCTTCACTCGAATTCAGCCCTACAGGTTCCAGTGTCTCAAACTCAATTATATATTTAGACTCCAAAATACGTAGCATCCTTACTCTATTGCCGCCCCTTTTGTTAACCTTCACTTGATCAATGACCACAAATTTAAACAAATTCTCATTGCCAAAATGTTGCTTAAAGAAATGCCTTGCTACCGGGTAGTTTTTGTCATAGTTCTTGATAGCTCGTCTGTGTTCCAGAACTCTTTTCTTTGCACTGTGTATCGTGCTCCCCACATACAATTTGTCACATGGACATATCAGACAATAAACACAATAAGTTGTGTTGCAATTAAAGTTACCTCTAATTGTGAAACTGTCTGTCATCCCTGGAACATTTAATGTTCTGCAGTTATTGCTGGTTTTGCAAGCTTTGCATTTCATACAACAAGCAAAACCTGCCACTCTAGTATTTTCCATATATCCCTTCAATGTTACATCATTGCGACATAAATTGTCCTTCAAAGATCTATTTCTCCTGAAGGTTATTTGAGGATTATCACCGATCCAGTTGTTTATAATGGAGTCAGTCTGTAAAATATGCCAGCTTTTGCTGAGAATGGAACGTATTCTGTGAGACTGATTGCTGTATGTCATAATGAATCTGATTAAGTCATTATCCTTCACCCGACTCTCATTCGTCCTATACAAAACATCATCTCTATTCAAAGACTCTACTTTCCGTCTAGCTTGGTTGATAACTTTAACCCCATAACCTCTACTTCTAAATCTTTCACACATTACTTCACATTCCTGTTGGAAATCTGCTGTCTCACTACAATTCCTCCGGGCTCTCAGCAATTCACCATATGGAATACTGCGTATCAAGGTCCCCGGGTGTGCACTATAGGCACAAAGCAAGCTGTTACCAGCTGTCACTTTCCTAAACAATTTGGTCGCCAATCTGTTGTCTCTTACACAAACTTCTACATCAAGGAACTCAATGCAATTTGGATTCAAATGTTCAGTAAATCTCAAATTGTAATCATTATTGTTCAGATCTCGCACAAATTGCCTAGCTCCTTTCTCATCACCCCTCCAGATTACAAAAATGTCGTCAATAAAACGGCACCATAGGACCACATTAGCATGGAATTGAGTGATCACTTCAGACACCTGTTCCTCCCACCAGCCCATAAACAAATTAGCGTAGCTGGGGGCGAAACAGGTGCCCATAGCTGTCCCTTGCAACTGTTTGTACAGATGATCATCAAAGATAAATAGATTGTTCTTGAGACAGAACTCAATCATAGTGCATAACATTTCTGAGTGAAAAAAGAAAGACAAAGATCTCGCTCTAAGAAAATGTCTAATAGCTTTTACCCCTAAATCATGATCTATACTTGTATACAGGCTAGTCACATCTAGGGTCAATAGTAAAAAATCATCTTCCCATTTGATGTCCTCGATGATTTTGAAAAAGTGTGTAGTGTCTCTCACATAGGAGGGTATTGACTCAACAAAGGGGCGTAAAAAATAGTCGATATATTTCGATGTATTTTCCAAAAGAGAATCCATAGCCGAAACTATGGGTCTCCCCGGTGGGTTAACTATATCTTTGTGAATCTTCGGAAGGAGATATAACACTGGAATCTTTGGATGATCACACTTGAGAAACAGGAACTCATCCCATTCTGTCATACCCTGATCCTTCCAGTCTATAAGCATGGCATGATATTTCTCATTCATTACTTTCACATCCACATACCTACATATGCTTACCAATGTACTTACCAAATGTGCATGGTAAGTCGTACGTGGTAAGGCATGCGTGGTCAAGGAATTTGTGGTAGAGACATATGCTTGGTAAAGACACACCTTGTAAAGTGATATGCAAGGTAAATACTGAGAGGTAATGGCACTGCATGTTATGGACTGAAAGTACTTTACAATGCCTACAGGTACGCAGGCATCGTGAAGGTTGTTTCCCTGCCTGCGTACCTGCCATTGGGATAATGGTGCCCAGGAGTGGCTCCTGTGTATGAAAAGTGGTGGGGTGGGAGGCAAAAACATACATTACAAATAAAAAAAAATATATAAAAAAAAACGTACTTGACTCGCAACCCCAGCTGTGCCGCTCCTCAGTCCTTGGTCCTCACTCACATCAGGCACAGGCTGCAAGCCTGCCCTGTGGCCAATCCTGAACATCTGAACAGTGTCAGAAGTATTATTAAACAATAAGAGGGACTGGGAGATTACTGGTCCAGTGTACATTCTCCCTGTACATGGACTAATCAAAACGAAAAGAGTACACTGTTCCAAAAAGAGAAGAAAGATCCAGATAGGACGCCGGATATCGGTATGATGTTAGGAGTACCCTCATGCGTCAATGAAGACGCTAAGCATCATCATTGGGCTAACTCCTTGCCAAACCGGCACTGCAATATCTGACGGGTCACCACACAGATGGTGGTGGCTCTATACCGAAAAAGTGGTTGTGCAGATCCGTTGGTATCTGCAGTTCGTGCTGACGAAAATAGAAGGAGAGTGCAATGTGGGGTTAAAATTGGCTCTGCACATCCAAAGACTAAATTTAATAACTCAAAGATGGCTGTCAGGCCAAGATTAAAATCGGTGGCGGAGTGTTCGGAGGAAATAATGACCGCCGTCACTCCTACATAGGGGGAAAGAAGAAAATTGCTCTAACCTTCCACTAAGGGGTTGACATGTTTCGCGCTCATGCGCTTCATCAGGACCAAAGTTCGTCACTTCTCCTACAAAAGAGGGTGCAGTGTGTGCTAAAAAGTCACTTACTGTACGTCATTAGTCGTCAAGGTCAGACACCCAATAGGTCGCCCATCCCAGGTGGAAACCAGGCATCCTAGGGACGCGTAGCCCTCAGACAAACGGAGAATGCATTGATATCTTCCTCTTGTCCAGCCGTTCAACCTACCCGGAGACGTGCGCCTGAAAAAGTGTCAGAAGTAGCCTGGGAGCCTGGGGCTGCACATCACTCCCTTCAGTGCTTGTCATCCCTGTGGCCCCGCCCCATGAAAACTAAAAAATGATATTAAACATTGTTTATTATTGTTTTTATTTTTCAATTTGCACCTGCTGCTGCTGGCGGGGGACGGTGCTCCTCTGCCGTAGCAGAGGAGCTGCCACTGATGTTGTCTATGTTATACTGATATATTTGCTTATTCTTTCAACAACAGTAATGTTAGCTACAGTTTTGCTTCTTTTTAATATGACTGTTTAAATAAGATAATCTGGAGAAATATAGTTTGAAAGAAGCTAAAAATGTTGTTAGGTGTGACGATCCGATCATTATTTTAACCCCAAACTCTATCTAGTTACAAAGTAACCTACCTTCTAGGTTACTTGGCTAACCACGAAATGAAAATGGTTTTAAAATAAATCACTACATTCCATTTATTAAGGAGAATGGATGATCTCCAATTTTTTTTTGGTCTGAGATTTCTACTGAACATGGCCCTATTTGTCCAACAGCTCTTCCCTTGTACACGAGATTCCACAAGGATGATGCACTCTTCATTCTCTCACCTCATCCAGTTACCATCCACAATGATAATATGCGGGCCGTAGTAGAAATGAGTAGTAGGAATGGTATTAGAGAGAAATCAGTGACATCTGACACTACCACTCTGACTTATCACTACTACTGAACACTGACTTCTGCAGGCAATAGGAGATAATTTAATAACCTACCATTTAAATCCTGTATCTATTTATAATGGTGATAAATGTATGATAAATGTATCAGTGTGCAACCAACTCTATGGATTCTGATATGACATTTGTCACTCCTGATACTGAAGGATAATAAGAAATTAATACATGTATATGTTCATAAACACCTTTCTCCTACTGCTAAGACAACTGCTTTAAGTTTCATAACTGCACTTTCTCATGAAGATAAGTTTAGTTTACCCTTGACGTGCATGCAAGTTATAGATAATCATACATATATCATATAAGCCATTATCTTGACACAAAAATGCTGACTGTTCAGTCACAGGATCAAACATAAAAAAAATCTGATTTTTTTGATAATCTATATAGATATGTTTCTTGACATAAAAAAATGCAGATGTTTTTGATAATCTATATAGATATGTTTCTTGGCCTTATAAACAGAGGAATATAGTACCATCTGGTGTGATCTGCTCTTATATCTTTGCTAGGAGAGTTTATTAAATCATATTTTTCTTGAACCTTATGTTTTTTTCTTGTGATTCTTTTCTTTATTTTTCTATTAGGTTCCAAGTACCTTCTGCTGAAAAGGATATAGGTCCAGATTTAGGAAAAGTGGGGTTGCACCCAGTGCAGCTCCACTTTTCTTGCACCCCTTAGTGCCCCCTAATGCCATCATGTGTGCACTGAATCTAAGATATGGCACGCCATGGTGGTAGTTAGGGAACTAGCGTCAACATTTTTGATGAACTTCAGAGCTCTGCGGGATTAGCGTAAAAAATGGTGATGCTAATCCTGCAAAACCCATTGAGGCCTATTGTAAACCATGGTGTGCATCCTTTTAATGCCTCCTCTGAGCAAGCATTAAAAGTGCAGACAAAAATGACGCAAATAAATCTCTTAGATTTCTTCGCATCATTTTTTCAGACCCCCTAATGGGAGAACGCCCCCTTTGCATACATTATGCCTTGCACAGGCATAATGTAGCTCAAAGGGTTCCAAAGTGGCACAATGCATGCATTGTGCCACTTTGTAAATATGGCATGGGGAAAAGGCCACATTTGCGCTGACTTAACGTAAAAAAAAAAAATGATGCTAAGGCAGCATTAAAGTTGCGCTAAGCCCTCTTAAGTCAGTGCCATATTGCTTTACATGAGTCTTCTAGACAGACATTTCTCATGTATTTGAGCTTGCTATTAAATGCACGTATTTATGGCAGAGTTTAAGTTATAATTGACAGCTGCAAGCAAAAGTAAACTGCATTTTAAAGGTTCAGATTTTTTAACTTTGTTACTGATTTTTTGGCTACAAAGTTCTTTACACCAAGAATGTCTGCTTCCTAGGTAAAGCTGTGCTTGTCGGATATTTCTTTATTTATATGAGAGGGAGATTCCGACCAGGGAACCACAACTAGACGCTGACTGCCTCGTTGCAGATGCTGAACCAAGATCACAGGTCTTTGCTCAGGTATGAGGGCTGATGTCTCCACAGCGATTCTAATAGGCAAGCTAGAAGCTTAACATGCTGTGCTCTGAATAGAACAAGCAGAGGGAGAGTAGAAACTGTTAGACAATATGATAGCTTTGTTCTTATGATTTACTCTCCTGGTGACTATTTCAATCCTACTGTGTTGTATCGTTCTGGTTATTGCGGCTCACGCCTTAATATCTAAAATACAGTCATTTTATTAAAACATTATATAAAACTTATACTGTCTTTTGTCATTTGTATATGAGATCATATTGGAAATAAGAGAGTTGGTTTGGATCTGAGTAACCACGACTTCCCTGAGAAGTTCCAAAGATGTCATGCGCTCGGCTGCCAAATCATTCCTTCCACATGGGAGAAATGAGGCACTGCTAGTTAGCCGGAGCAAAAACCGGATTTAGGGTGACAGAGTTCTTTACACGTGGGTCAGACTCAGTCCCCCACACCGTTATAGATCCTGCTACATAGAAATCCAGTAGTCTCATTTAGAATAATGAGAGCCCACGCGACATATTTATATGGTGGTCACATGCCTTATGCATGTATTTTCAGTGTTTATTGTTATGAATAAATAGGAATGCTTCTGAAAATGTTTTTAAATTACTGTTTATCGTTCACTGTAGGCATACGACAGTTACATACTGGTAAAAATTACAAAATGGAATGCACTCATACATGACATTTGCTAGTGTGTAAAGGAGTAGACTGTGTTGTGGAAAAAAGTAATGCAAAAAACTCAGTTTCAACACTATAGCCCTCATTATGACATTGGCGGTCTTTCCCCAAGATCGCCATGCTGGCAGCTGCCAAAAGACCACAATGGCGGTGGTAATCCACCCACCCACTTCCGCCACACAAAAACGAAACTGGCAAAACACAGCCACAAAACTGACACCGTTAGGCCGAAAGACAGCGACAGCGAGGTGGTCCCATCACCCTTTCCACCACAGCAGAAAAAGACTGCGTCCCCCAATGCGACCCACAAATCAGCACAGCAGGCATAGCGTAGCAGTATTCTATTGGAAGTTGGAACGACCGCAGCCAAAATGCAACCTTCACTACAACACAACACCACATAGGCCAATTCGAATACCCCACACCTGAAACACATACACATACCACACTTCCCCCTATAAAACACACATACACAACCCACAAGCCACAAACCCTTGCTATGACAAACAACTCACCTATATTGCACGACCATGCTGAAGATCGTACTGCACACAGAAACCTGTAATCTCTCATGCATCACACTCCACTGAAAATATTTTGCACTCACACACACATCACAATCACCATGTCCCAAAAAAAGCATCCCCGTTTCACAGATGATGAATTAAGGATCATGGTGGACGAAATTATCAGGGTAGAGCCACAGCTGTTCGGGGCATGAGTACAGCAAACGTCAATTGCAAAGAAGATAGAGTTATGGTGGAGTATCATCAAGAAGGTGAACTCAGTGGGAAGCCACCCACGCACAAAGGAAAACATTACGGAAGAGGTGGAACGACCTGAGGGGGAAGGTCCAGACCATGGCGTTCCGACACCAAATCACCTTCATGAAGACTGCCGGTGGCCTGCCACTTCCTCCCCTAGAGCTCACCTCATTAGAGGAGAATGTCTTGGAGTCTCAGTGGAATCCCCAGAGGACTGGAAACTGGTAAGTCACCTATAATCCCCTTGTATGAAGTATGTCTGTAAAGCATGCATACCCATCCCCTGCATGCCCCCTTGCCCCACTAACACCAATCCCAAAGTCCACACTCCCAAATGCACCCAATGTATGTACAGCATGAAGCAATATGACTCCCACAATGTATCTCCCTTTAGTCACTTAACAATGCACATTCCCCTTGCATAACAACACCTGAGTACTGAGGCATGGCACGTAGCACTCACCTCACAGCCCCTGTAAAGTACATCAGGCAGATATGACTAACAATCCCTGTTATCCACAGGTGCCACTGAGGATGTCGTCAGACAACCTGTGCCTCGTACAGCCAGACCCCACCTGAAGAAGACCCCAGTGATGACAGCGACACAGGATGTCTGGAACTGGAAAATCTACCTGGCCCATCTGGGCTCTCTGGGCAGAGCACCTCCACCAGCCTCACCAAGGACACTATGCAGCCCCCCACAACCTCTGCCACCACAACACCTGTCGCCC
The DNA here is from genome assembly GCF_031143425.1 of Pleurodeles waltl. Taxonomy (NCBI): domain Eukaryota; kingdom Metazoa; phylum Chordata; class Amphibia; order Caudata; family Salamandridae; genus Pleurodeles; species Pleurodeles waltl. The sequence continues at coordinate 1,019,256,346 of NC_090447.1, forward strand.
AACGCCCCCACACCAGTGTCTAAAGGCCACGTCAATCCATAATGTGCCCACCGGTACAGGACCTGAGCCAGCACCCACCACACAAGACGATGAAGGTCCTGGTGTAAGTGGGAATGGGCACACCATGCTGGAGACACAGGAACAGGGGTCTAGGCCCAGTGAGAGGGCACCTTGGGGTCACAGGGCCAGACAACCCAGAGAGCCACCTGCTCATGAGGCTATAGCACAAGTCCTGGGAGCATACAACCTATCCCAGGACAAGATGGGCCAGATATTAGACCTGTTGGGGGAAAACATGAGCCAGCAGAGGGGGTACCACCAGGAGGCCATGCAGGAGTGGCATGCCCTCAATGCCACCATGGCCTCCATGAAAGGCTTGATGCAGGCACTCGTCACAGTCCTGTGTGGGGCCTCCACCCACCACCAGGCCGATTCCACTAGCCAACCTTCTGACCAGCCCTATACATCTGCTGCAGCTAGTGGGATGGTGGTCATGCCTGAGGACTCACAAGCCACTACTGAGCCACCCCCTGTTGCTGAGGAACCCCCACACAAACATGGTGGCAGACCCAGACATCATGCAGGAACAAAAAACCCACTCCCAGGAAATGAGTCTCTCAAGAACTATCTCCCTTGTGTGCCACTGGGACACCGTGTTGACTTCCTTCTGCAACAGCCCTATTTCCAAATGCCACATGGATACTGGACCTGTGCTACCAACTGCTTGGCCTTACAGACTGATGAAATTGAACACCATGGTCCCACTGCTTTGCACCCTATCCACCCTTTGGTATACACAATCAATACCCTTACACACAAGGTATGGTGTTTTGTGTTTACTCACTTTAATAGTGCAACAGATTTGTGGCATGTCACAGAAATTGAGTCACAAAACACAGTGAATATGTTTATATATCATGCTGTCATCTGGTTTCCTGCAGCAAAGTCAGTGCCCACACATCCCTGGGTCCTCAGGTAGCAGACTGGGAAGAGTAGTGAAACATCATCCATAGTACATCTGCCATTGATAGCACAGAATGTATATCACATATTATTTTCACTGTTGCCAACAGTATGTACCTGCACAACATGATGGTTAAACAATTTACACTGTAGGTTTACACATTGATATACAATCCAATGCTATTGCACACAAGACCACAACCCTGTTCAGGTACTATGAGACAAGATAATCGTTGCATCTAACAGTAATGAACTGAGTAATAGACACTCATTGTAGTTTGCAGGGTGTGTTAGCTATGGAATTAAGGATGTTTATTGTAGCTATTACAGTTAGTTTAGGTAGGGTACTGTTGTGCTGCGAACACTAGTAGCTGTGATAGGTGAGCATCTGTGCAACAGTTTGCCATGGAATTTGTTCAGTGCCAATTGTAGGATATGACATGGACATACAGTACCTTTAGTTTGTTGCAATACATGTATATTCATGTCCATTATGGGTGACGCAGGTAGGTATTACATTGTACAAATGTCACTCATGGACTGATTCCTTACAGTAATGATCCTATATACAAGAGCCCTTACAGTGTAGAGTTGCACCTGAGGGTGATTGTAGTGGTTCTATGATTGTGTACGCATATCAAAGAGTATGCACAGTGGGTGTGGGGAAATGGCTAATCATGTGCATTCAGAAATGTTCAATGAGTCATGTTGTTGGAATATACAAATGTGTAGTGGGGATTGGTATTGACCCTATGCTCCCATCTTTTTCACCCCCACCCCATCCTAGATGCAGCAGACTAATGGCTACCTGGAGGGCATTCATGGTGCCTTGACTGGCCTACAGAGATCATTTCAAGCTCTGACCTCTTCATTGATGGCAGCCAGTGTTACTAGTACTTCCGTCCTCCATCTTGCTACCTGTGCCCCATCCCAAAGCCCTCCCCCAGCTAAGCCTCACATAAAGAAAAGCACTCACCCAACTCAAAAGACAAGGTGTGCAAAGGCAAACACAGGCACCAGAAATCACAAGCATGCACACACTCATCACACAAAAGCATACACGACATCAGCCACTACCTCCCCTGTCTCCCCAGCACCTCCTCCCTTACAGCCACATTACCACTCACATCTACCACCACTGCAGCCTCACTCCCAGTTTCTGTCACCACTTTTCCCTCAGTCACCACAACAGACACTCATACATGTACCACATGCACCACATCTGCACTCATCACAACCACCATCACTGGCACATGCAGCACACCCACCTCACATGTAGACACAACCCCAACATACATCCACACAATCTGTCTGTCCTCTCCCAACCTCTCTTCCCCCCTCCTCCCAAGACACATGAATGCCCGCACTCAGATACTCAACATTCCTCCACCTCACACATGCATACATCTGTTCCCACATCCAGCATACCTACACATCCTACTAGCATTCCCTCTACCTCCACTCTGAATACAGTTTCAGAATCCATCCCTCTTGTTCTGAAGAGCTTTTCCTTGCCTGCTCTGACCTGTTCCCTGAGCCTGTCCCACCCTGTGTTGCCCCTCGCCGTCATGGTTCCCTCTCCAAGCCAAGTCACTCCACCTCCAAGTCCTCCTATGCCCCCCTTCTGCCTTTGTTGCCCCTCCACCCGCAAAAAAACCTTCCCCTGTCCCCCTAAAAAATACCTATCCCAAAACCTGGATCCAAAGCCCCTGCCCCTCCGCCCAGAGCCAAGCTGAAACCCCCACCCCCTCCCGGACAAAAACCAAAGAAGCCCCCTCCTAAGCCAAAGCACAAGGACCCCCCTCCCAAACCCCCACCCACAGACCCTCGAGGTGCCTGCCTGCCCTATTGATGCCCCTCCCTTGTGGTGGCCATTAGGCTGTCAGGAGTCAAGTTGGGTCCTTTGACAGGCACAGTTGTGCCAATTGGAGAGAGACTGCCCGGCAGGCCTTGGTGCTTTTTGTTGCACATTTACATTGCATTTTTTATTAACATATTTACACAAAACGATTCCTGTTGGTTTCCTTACCATACAGTTGTTGAGTCTTTTTATTTTCTGTTGAGTTTCCATCCATCTATCATGTGCTGTACAATGTGCATTTCTAGGCATTTTTTCATTCAGATTCACTGATCTTTCTTGCATTTGGGCATTGTATGTAGTGTTCTGTCTTTGTATTAGTTTATGTGTCTCTGCTTGTTGCTGGTATTGGTGTGGTTGTGTAGTTGTGATCCAGGGTGTGTATATGTGACATCTGTATTTCACGTGGCTGTGTTTGGTGTGTGCGTATGTGTCTCGGTACGGGTGTTGTGTTGCATGTGTGAGCGTGCGTGTGCGTTGGAGTCTGTGCATGGTATGTATGTTTTGTGTAGTTATGTCACTCTCCCCTTCCTCCCTTGTGTGTTCTGCAGGTGTACTCACCAATGGCATTGGCGGTCATAGAGGAGGAAGGGGAGGAAGAGCCGTGGGAAGATGTCAAGGAGCGTTCCATGGCTTCCGCGGAGTCGTCTGTCTCCCTGGAGCAGAGTGGGTCCTTTTCTGCTTGCTGTTTCTGCCAGGATTTGGGTGGCGAGCATCACACCCTGGAAATCGTGGCTGTCTTCAGTGTTGTAATAAGTAGGAAGTGCAGTGGCTACCGCCAGCCTGGGGATGGCAACCGCTGCTGTTGGCGGTCTGGCCACACTGGCAGTACTGTTGACAAACTGACTTTGTTTCAGTGGGTTGACCGCTCTGGTTGTGATATGGCGGTCTGCACCACCGGCTTTGAGTTCCAGCCAATGTCATAATGAGGGCCTAAGTTTATTCATTTTCATCCATACTGTCAACGATTCCTGAATATTCACTTTCCATTTCCTTGCCCTGGCTAACAGATTTGCTGCTTCACTTCAAAGGAGTAAATCTGTGATTATATTAGAAAAATAGAGTAAATATTAATAAATTATTTGAGGTGATAATGACACAAAAACAATCAGTGGAACTGGGGTTATTCATTTTGTTAAGTTTAAGGTAAAAACTAGCACCTAACAATTAAAGTCCGAACCGCGGACATCTAGTTGTTTGAAACTGGTTCAAAGTGAAAAAATATGGCAGGCAGCATTTGAGTGCGAGTCAGATATAAGAAGTGGATTAGGTATGGGCACACTTATCTTTGGACCCAGAAGAAATTTAAAGTAAAATTCTCTGAAACAGTAGAAATTCAGTGGGACAAGACTGCAGGCAGTGTCCAAGCAGGAGGTGTCATTGTTGGGGAACCTCTGGAAAAAATCACAGTGAAGATTTCTATGTTTGGACCTTTTTTTGGAAGTCAAAAATCTCCGGCAAGACAAAGCTGGAGGCTGTAGCTGCTAAGAGTTCCACAAGGCCAGATAACCCTTTAGTGAATGACTGCTGAACAGAATTTTCTGCTGCAGAGTAGAACGTGGCGATGCTTCCAGAAAGTCAGGCCAACCAGAGATGCACTTTGAGCAGATAAACAAGCAGGTTGATCCCGGTCTCTCTGTTCTCAGAGCAGTTTTTAGGCAGAAATTCCCAGGTTTTGGATTTTGGCACCTCTAACAACAAAATGAAAGGCCCAGGACTCGAGAAGAACCACATGTGGGGTTAAGACTCACTCAGATTGGGTCCCAGTGTGGATTCAAGATAGATTGACCATTCTCTGTCTCTGAGGCGCTGATCCGGAGGTCAGTCAACTAGCCCTTGGAATAGCTCTGGTAGTCCTGGGTTTAAAACATGGAATAAGGCTCAAGCCGAAGGGCAGGCTTCTGAAGGTTCAAGGCCGCTCCAATTTCAAGGCAGTCCTTCCATGTGTGGCAAAAAGATTCTGAAGCACACAGCAGATCCAGAAGGTGAACCGAAGAGTGGGACTGAGGGTCTTATTTTTCTAAATGGTACCTTCTTTGAAGTAGGAGAAGTTTCCAGAGCATTCCCTTTAAAGTATTCCCTTTGAAGTGCTTGAAGTTTCCTTATTTCCCTGTCTTCGCTCCTGGCTGTCTATATGAAAAAGGCAGGGATTACAAGTCCTTTGTGGGAAGGCAGAGAACCTATTTAGTTACAAGTGGGGCTGTGCCTAGATCCGCCCCCGTCATGCCAGTGATAGCTCATCCAGGCACCCCTAATCTCTCTATTGTGTGCTCGTCTGGGAGAAATAAACAAAGTCCAACTGCCAACTACAGCCATTCATGTGACCCGAAACAGGCTCCAGCACCAAATAGCTAGGGCATGAAAATGCCAACATTCTAAAAGTGGAATTATCAAAATTGTAGCTTAAAATCCAACTTTACTCTTAAGGAGAATTTTAAATGGCAATTTTTCAGACACCAAACATGAAATGAAAACCTGTTGCCAATCGGAAATAAGCACTTATTGAATGTAATAAGGCATCCCAATGTCATGCTATGAAAAGTAGGCCTCACAGAAGTGAAAACATGTAGTCAGGTGTTTTTCTCTACTAGGACACTTATAACCTAAAGTACAACCTTTTAATTACAATGCTCCCTGACCTATGGGCTACCTATGGCCTACCGTAGAGATTACCTATAAACAGTAAAAGAGGAGTATTAAGGCTTGGAAAGGTGATTATATTGCAAAGTCAAATTGTCAGTTTAAAACTGCATTCAGGCTGCAAGGGCAGGTCTGGTACCATGTTCAACTTGTTACCTAATTAAGCCGCACAATTAAGCTGCAGGCCCACTACTAGCATTTAATTTACAGGCTCTCGCCTTATAAGTACATTAAATGTGTTAAGCAGTTATAATCCAATTTTACCAGGTTTTAGGAAATGAGAACATGTACTTTAGCACTGATTAGCAGTGCAAAAGTGCACACAGTTTTAAAGGAAACAAAAACAAATTCAGCAAAACAGAAGGGTTGAGGAAACCGTTTAGGGTAAGACCACCCGAAGGCTGACAGGTCTCACAGTGAGTAAATCATTTTACCATGGAAAACAATGTTTTTTTGAAACTGAAATATGGCATTGAACTAATGAAAGGGAATATGCATATATTATTTGAATCTGATGGCAGCTTGCAATTCTGAAAATATTGAACTATCCTTTTTTAATATACAACTTGAATACACAACACAATAATCCTGTTTATATTTATCATGCCGAAATGGAAGTGTACAAGTATATAAAGACATTCCTTGATGTGTAAAACATAATCCAGCAGTTCAGTTTTCATAGAATATTTATACAAATACATTTGTACATTTTTATAGATATTTATTTTGAAGAATTTCATATTTTGAAGCAATAGATGGCTTGATTCACAAAGCTATTGTTGAGGAGATAAGATTTACATGTTTAAATAGCTTTCTGAAAGGAGTAAAAAATACTTTTGGAATTCAAAAAGTGGACATTTCATGTGAGTAAATTCCCTGTGGTGGAAGTGGGTGTACTTGCAGGAATACCCTACAAATTTGTGATCATCCGCAAGCACACATTTGTGGATTCTCAGGGCTGATTTTCAGACTCCTAACCACTCTCCAAAGGTTTCGAGATTTGCTTCCGCCAATGGCAGGAAAAATCAGTGTTCGTAGTGAGAAGGAACGACGAACACCTCTCAAAAATGTTGGAAGTAGTGGATGGGTTTTCGCATTTCATGAAATATTTTCCACGGCAAGAAAAAATGTAGCCAGGCTTAAAACATGCAAAAAAACTACAAACATATTTTCACATGTGGAATAGCAATTCATGAACTGTTTCCTGAAGTCGACTAGGGAACCTGAAACTTCAAGTGAATGAAAATGAATCAACAGTGCTAGCCGTATTTTTGGAAAGCGTTGTGAATGACTGTGAGAAAATCTGGTTTGTGGTTGACAGAGGTGTGCACCATTTCCAAGCATGAACCACAGTCCTAGTTAGGGTAAGTCAGATACACATTAGTAGATTGGCACTCTGACACTCTGGTAGCTTGGCACAGAGCAGTCAGGTTTAACTTAAGAGGCAATTGTGCAAAACTTCAAACAGAAAAAACACAACACGAAAATATTCCAAACCAGGTTAGGCAAATGCAACTTGATTTATTAAGCAAAACAAGGCCAAAATGACAAACATCCAATTAGTAGAATTTGAGATATGATTTTTTAAATAATGAATGAAACTATAGTGCTTAAAAGCAGAAAGTGCCCACTGGGGCTATCCGTTGTGCTAGCCTGGACCAAGGTCAAAAGTTCAGGCTGAGTACAATGGAGCGCAGGCCAGCCACAAGACCCAAGCAGGACCCACTGAGCTAAAGTACCTTAGTCCTGAAGATGTGGGTTTGGATTGGCAGTTCTGGGTCCGCACTAAAGAAAGCACTGAAACAATGCATTGGCTCTGATCTGGAGGATGGAGGCAATGGGTCAATTCTGTGCCATGAAGAGGGGGAGACATGTGGCACATTTGTCAATGCAGTGCTCTGTTCCTTGCAGCAGCAGCACACTGGGGACGGTGATGCAGTGTACTCTTTCAGCAGTGATGCGATGGTGGAGCGTCAACAGGGAAGGTGATGCATTGGTTCTGATCAACGTAACAAGGTCAATGCATTGTTTCTTGGCAGGAGCAGCCTTAAAAACCCACTTCCAAGGGCAAAAGACTGGGTTGACTCCACCTGGCAGGTCAGGACTCAGATTTGACAGCGTCCTGCAGCTGGATGGTTAGAAGTGTTTTGTGTCCCTGAGACTTCAGAAGACAGGAAACAAGCCAGCAAGCCTTTGCAGTCACTCTGGGTTCACGTTATTCAGGTACAGTCCTTTTCACCCATGCAGGTGAACAGCAGGCAGCAGGGCACCTTTGCAAGTCAAGAGTCCAGCAAGGCGGTGATCCAGCAAAGTAGCAGTCCTTTAAGCAGCACAGCAGTCCTTCTTCTTTTGGCAGAGTCTCCACTGGTCCAGAAATGTACTGAAGTTCTGGAGTAATGGGTCAAGTACTTATACCCAGTTGTGCCTTTGAAGTGGGGGAGACTTCAAAGAAGGGTCCTTGAAGTACACAGAGGTCCATTCTTTCCAGCCCTGGTTCTAAACTATCAGTAGGGGTAATCAGCTCTGTGTATGGGGATAGGCACTATCTATTCAGGTGTATGTGTCAGCCCTCCCCTCCCTTCTTGCCCAGGAATAGCCACCAGAATGCAGATGAGTACTCAGACACACCTAACATTCCTGTGTTTGTGGCTGACTAGAGGAAATGCACAAAGTGCAGCTGTCACTCATCCCAGATGTGCATTGGAGACAGGATGCAGGCACACTGTCAATGAAGTCACCATCTCTTACCCGGAGAGACGTGAGTGCCTGTGGAAATGATACAGAACCAATCCCACTTCCTGGTCTTACCTACCAGACATATTGTAAAACAAGCTAGTGGGGTAATCATAAAAAGGAAGAGCACCCTTGTGGGTTGGTGGGCAGAATGCCTGCTGAGTTGTAATCTTCATCAAACACAAGAAGGAATGTGCTGGACTTGTTAGATTATCTTCTAAGGTGACCTTGTCTGTTTTTCACTTCGGCCCACCCCCTTTCTCTCAATGCATGCACAATACCTGCGAGGCCACTGTTGTATGTAAGCACCACAATGAGATGAGATGAGTTGAAATCTAGATGATTGGTTTCAGATGAATCGCGGAACGACTGTGCAAGTGACACAAGGGTTATGTTATCTATATGTTAAGAAACAATATATATGTGGCGTCACATAACATGACACTCAGAGACTCATTACACTTTTATACAATGGCGTTTCCTGCTGTAATATACTTAGCAGTGTTATGGTAGTTCTTTGTAAAAGTCAAGAACAATATCCTGTTTCCTCATAGGACATGCACTTTCTTTGTGGCACTACTCATTAGTTCCTTGATCCTAATCTGCTATGCCAGGTCAATTTTACAAGTGCTGATGAAGGCCTGCTCTGTAATGTCAAGTCACTGAGTCAAGTTACTTATGAGAAAGAAAGTCTGGGTTAGTAGTGTGGAAGTTAAATAAAGAGACACAGGCAAAGTCAAGTTTCAAATTAAGCTGGCTTTATGAATTCCTGTGGCAATGTGCTTAGAAATAACGTGTCCAATTTGCAGAAGTTCCATCTGATCTTTAATGCATGATAACCACAAAGGCATGAACGTACATTCTCCAATCAGAATAACAGAAAGATGGTTTCTTCAACAAATACATGGTGTGATGTTAATCAGAAGATGCATGGTATAGACATTTAACTAATAACAGTAAAACAACATTTCATGATGGCAGCTTGATATAAGATGACCATAAGTGTGGCCTTCACAATACTCAAATGGTTGGGACTTTCCAAAGCATCAACAAAGACAATTTCTCTACAAACCTTGTCAGTCCAGACCTATGTGGACATCCAGATGGCCTTTGTTGCTGGGCAAAGAAAGCAATGCATGTCACGTGATGTGTCACTTTTAAGCAAGCCTTGTGTCATGGTTCATTAGTGTAATAAAGGTCATCCAATGTTTTTCATACATTTTGCAGACCTATTCATCTTTGAGTATCACAGAATGTGGACTGGCCTGGAGAAATACAACTTGGAATCTTTAGCCAGTTTCACATCCCCTCCTCTGATAATTAATGATGAAAAGGTGTTGCTAATCCTCATGGCACTGTCCTGCATCCATTAATATTTTGCTCTAGATAATATGTCTGGCATGCATGCTGTCACTACCTTGGGTAATAAGTACTACTGCTGTCTTTCATCATCCTTAACACCTTGCTCAGCTTTCGTAAGATAACTGATGAATCATTATCTGTGATAGTTTGTATAGGCAATGCTGCACATGGGGCATTAACAAACCCTGGATAGTCATTAGCCACCTGTTGAATGTGTAATTAGGAACAAACATATAGGGCCAGATGTAGGTAAAACTGACATTGCGACTCGCAAATTGCGAGTCGCAATGCCGGATGCAGGATGGTGTCCCTGACATGAATATTCATGAGGTAGGTCGCAATTTGTGACCCACTTGTGATTTGCAGCACTCACAGGGATGGTGGCCTGCTGGAGACAGCAGACCACCATATCTGTGACTGCTTTTTAATAAAGCCGTTTTTTTTTTTTTTTTTTTGTATTGCAGCCCGTTTTCCTTAAGGGAAAACGAGTTGCAATACACACGTAAAAATGAAACGTTTTTGTTTAATTTTTTCAGAGCAGGCAGTGGTCCATAGGATCACTGCCTGCTCTGAAAAAAATGTTTTCAGAGCCATTCACAAAGGAGAAGGGGTCCCATGGGGACCCCTTCCCTTTTGCGAATGGGTTAGCACCCATTTGAAATGGGTGCTAACTGCAAATTGCTTTGCGACCACGTTCGCGGTCACAAAGCAATTCTACATCACAATGCGAATCACAAATAGGAAGGGGAACACCCCTTCCTATTCGCGAGTCGCATTCCCATTTTGCGAGTCGGTAACCAAGTTACCGACTCGCAAAATGTGAATGAGCATTGCAATGTGCGTTTTGCATGGCGCAAACAGCGAAAATTGCTGTTTGCACCATGCAAAACTCTTGTAACATCTGGCCCTTATCTCCTCCACTGGGAATCTGGGATGCCTAGTTGCACCACTATATACTAGTCTATTCTTATCCTAACAACAACTGACTCCTCCTATTATTATCTCTACGCTTGTACTGTTTATAATGCTTTGTTATTAACAGCAACTCTTATTTGACAGAAAATGGAATGTTCCCGTTGTTCTATGTCTTTCACATCTTTAGTTGGTAAAGGTGATGTGTGATACTACTCTGTAATTTGTTATCTACTAGGCACTGTTGGAGCAGGTGTGCAAAAACATCAAATGAAATAATACATTGAACTTTGTATCATACTTCCTTTTCTATTCAACATTATTCCTTTTCCCTCAAAACATGTTTGCTCATCCTCTTGTTTTACAGTTGTATTGTAAACCTGGGAAAGAAGTTCAAAGCCTCAAAGTTCAAAAGTCTCAGTGTCATTCAATGTTCCTATTTTGAATTAAGAGGGATCCATGTGAAATCAACCGGTACCATGAGAAATAGCACAAAAAATCACTGGTACCTATGGCCATTTCTTGGTAGGCCTTGAAGAGGTGTCAAACAATGCTGCCTCAATCAATTTCAAAAGATATCTTCAAGATGATCAATTTTCTGTACCTCATATTTTGCCACAGAGGTCACCAGTACTTGAGGCAAAAAGGTGTTCCAAAATAAAGGCCAGGCACTCTAGAACTGAGGTTTTAGTAAGGTCTTTCAGCCAGAATTGCAGGCCATGAAGTTGGGTAAATTGATGGTGCGCCTAGTCCTCATTGTTGCTCCAATTGGGGGCACCTTCTTGGTGTGAGAGCGGTGTTTCCAGGAGGTCAGCCCCTCACACTTCACAGATGATCCACACCCAATCTCACCATTGGAGATTGTGTCCACCTGGTGTTGTTTAGTTGGGAAGGGCCTGTAGCACCTGATGACAAAGGAAACTCAATGTGACTGTCAAAACAACTCGGATAGTGACAGCAGAACAATCAACATGTGCATAGGCCAGTCAAACAGTATTTCAGTTGGTCCTTAGTTTGGCCACTCTGTCAGTGCTTCTCTTAACCAATGAAGCAAGCCATTGTGCATCAATCCAGAACAGCTCAACAGATTCACAAGTTTTCCATTTTCAGTTTTAGAACACCAGTTCTGCATTCTACTGAGCCCTCTGCTGGGGAACGGTAGAAACAGTGCAACTTTATGTTTTCCCAAGGCCCTTGCAAAACAAATGTGATCACAATGGAAACTAATGTTGATCCATTGCCAGAACTCAAGAAGTCAAACATTTGGCCACAGTCATAGTTCACTGTTCTTTTCCAGAGTATCAGATAAGCTATCCTCTCTACTATGTGCAGCACACTTCTATTTGTCCTGTAACATGATATTGCAACAATCTGTGGCTTTGCTTTTGGAGGTCTGCCCAAAGTCTGTGATGAGCAGAAATGGGGAAGTTAATCTCAACTGGTATAACTGATGCAGGGGTCTTGTAAATACATGGAAAGCTTGTGCTCAGTGCTGTTCAGTTAATACCAAAGATAAAGGCCCTCATTCTGACCTTGGCGGGCGGCGGAGGCCGCCCGCCAAAGTCCCGCCGTCAGGTTACCGTTCCGCGGTCGAAAGACCGCGGCGGTAATTCTGACTTTCCCGCTGGGCTGGCGGGCGGTCGCCTTCAGACCGCCCGCCAGCCCAGCGGGAAAGAGGCTTCCACGATGAAGCCGGCTCGGAATCGAGCCGGCGGAGTGGAAGCTGTGCGACGGGTGCAGTTGCACCCGTCGCGTATTTCACTGTCTGCGCAGCAGACAGTGAAATACATTTAGGGGCCCTCTTACGGGGGCCCCTGCAATGCCCATGCCAGTGGCATGGGCACTGCAGGGGCCCCCAGGGGCCCCGCGACCCCCCCTACCGCCATCCGGATCCCGGCGGTCGGACCGCCGGGATCTGGATGGCAGTAGGGGGGGTCGGAATCCCCTCGGCGGCGCAGCAAGCTGCGCCGCCTTGGAGGATTCAATGGGGCGGCGGTACACTGGCGGGAGCCCGCCAGTGGTGCCGGTCCGACCGCGGCTTTACCGCCGCGGTCGGAATCCCCATTGGAGCACCGCCGGCCTGTCGGCGGTGCTCCCGCGGTCCTCCGCCCTGGCGGACTTTGACCGCCAGGGTCAGAATGACCGCCAAAATTACAATTGTCTGGAAGTGATAAGTCTTTCATACAAACTATCATCAAGTTCGAAGACAGTAGAAATGCGGGGTCCGTGTGATCTCAATGGCATAATACAGTCACTAATTTGTCCATACTGCATTTTGGTACCATTCACAGACATTCTCTTTGGTGGTCACTGACCCTCCATCAGTAGGACACAGGCCTACTGGGCCAAATTGTGAAACTCTCTCAACTGAAAGGCAGTCAATTGAAATGGTATTCTCCTGCTATTTTAAACATTGCGTTCTTACATACCCTATCTCTCTTATTATTCCCTGTTGGAGTAGGTCAGCTATTATTGGAGCAATATCCTCCCCCCCTTCCTTATCCTTAAGCAGCCTTGCCTTGGACAACTAGAGCATCCCCTAGAGGTACCCCTTATAATACTCTGGTTCAAATTTTTGCAACTGCAGTTAGCCCTCTATTGATTCTGCCAGCAGTCCAATGGACATTTCTTTGTCTTATTTTAGATAGTGTTTTCGGGCAAAGGTGCAGGGTGACGAGGTAGGTAAGGGCAGCATGAGTGCCACTCCAGCTGTTCCAACTGTTCCTGCAGGATGCCCCCTGGTGTGGCACAGGTGGGGTAGGTAGTAGTAATGTACTAGTCTACCCCTCCCCCATCTCTGTTCCTGAGGCCGGTCCTTGCCCACTCCCCCTAGTAATTTAACATCATGCAGACAGTTCTTTCCATAAGTGCATTTGTCCCGTGGTAAATTTTGAAACCCAGGGGCATCTATAGTGTGATCTGCAGAGTCACCTCCGAACCTCTTCTGCCCGGTTGCATTGGACATAGCAAGCAGTGGTATCTGTACTTTCTTCAATCAACTGCACATGCTCTCACTCCAAGTTGCTCGCTGTTTGTGTTTCATCCTGCCTTATATCATAAAGGAATTCATTATCTGTAACTCTGCCAGGTTGTGCTCTGTTCATTTCCTCTTTTAACAGTTTGCATGCTTGGTAGCTCGGTCGGTTTCATGCTTACTGTTGAATCATGATCCACAGACGTTTTGACAACTGGGGATTAAGGGGGAGGGCTCCTCAGCTGCCCTGCAATAATATCCTCTATCAGCCGAGCTGTATGGTCCCCTTCTTCCTCTGTCAGTGTGCTAGGCAGGGGAAAACAGGGGTACACTCCCTGAACATCAAGATGACATCTCCTCCAAAGGACACTGTTATTCTTATGACCGGCCACTTTTACTATGTCTCTCCAAAGTGCCAGTAATTATTTATGTACTTTTGCAATTACATAATTTGTTGTCCTCAAATCTTGTGCACTTAAATCCCACATCAAGAATGCATCTCACTCAGTCGGTCTAATCTTTTTCCTCTTGAACAACAAAAGCTGCCTCAAATAGGCTAACTTTTGAAATTCAAATGTCCTGTGCAAAGGAGACTGCAACTCCTTGCTCCTAGCAGTCAACTTTTGCCATTTTTCCAAGAAGAGACAGGCACCAAAACTATTACGAATGTTACCTGATAGGCGGGGGATGTCTTGGGTGGGGCAAGCCTACAACTGTCTCAATCCCCTTTACTCAAAGGCCCTAAGAGGGTGTTAGTTGTCCTTGACAGCAGACTGGGGCTCTCACTAACATTAGCAAGGAATGCACAGAGTTTCTATGGGACTAGTTCACCGAGTTCACGCCTATGGAAGACAGGAAGGGTACCACTTTTACATGCACCATATCCACATTCGGCCTTGGTGCAATATTATTAGTGGAAGCAAGAGGGGTGTTCAAACAAGCCACATTCACTGGACAGTGCTTGCAGTGCTGGTTCACTAAAAGCGTCTATACCTGATAGTGCCTGTAGGGATGCTAAAGGGATCTAGAGGTGTCGGTATCCCCATTGTCCTTGCCACTGAATTGAGAAGACAGGAAAGGGAGAACAAGTAAAAGTGCAAAAACACCCTTGCTATCTGCCCTGGACAAGTATTTTGCACTGGATAGGGATGGCTGTATTCTTGTGGAAATTTCTGGAATTCACCAAAATTCCAGGCACACAGATGCTCTTGTAGACAGCAGTGGACCCTCTCTCATTGGAAAGTGCATTTAAACACACAGAAGCGGGGTACTCACCCTGTTACCATCGGTTCTTCCTACCCATGCATCAGGAAATGTGGTCCTATTCATAATGTAGGGGAAGCAGTGGTAATACTGTCAACATAAAGGGGAAACATTCCCATGCTACAACTGCAATGTCAGCAAAAACTAAGACCCAATATAGTGACAACAAGCATTCATACAACCTGGTGAGAACCAACATTATCACTGACTCACAATGGGAAAATATGACAACAAAGGAAGATGATAAACATGCAGCAAAGTCAGCACTCCACAGGTGGCAATGATAAAAGTACAAAAAAATGTGGACCACAGTGTCTGGCAGTTGATGAGGACATAAGGATTGAGGGCCTCATTACGACTTTGGCGGTCTCATGGTAAGACTGCTGAGGTAGTGGCCGCCAATAGACCGCCATTTTTGCGGTCATCCAACCTCCCTATTAAGAATTACACAGCTCAGTCTGCCAAAATAACAATCATGGTCCCGAACCCCCCGAACACTGGAGGATGGAAAAAAGGTGATTCAACCACCAGCACTGCTAGCCCGACTAAAATCATCAGATCAAATTACGATCCACAAATCACAAGAGTGTTTCTTCCATGGCTGAAAACCATTGGAGGAGTGAACCACAGCGGTTTGAACTCACATTAGTCAGAAGACTACACCACAATGGATTGCTGGAATACCCTACACCTGACAAACATTCACATACCCGACACACTGCCACACTGCTCCATCTAACACACCCATACACAACCCACAATCCTTGGCAACCAGAATGCCACAGAGCCACAGACGAGCAACATTTTTAGGAGATAAAAAAGCATGAATAGGCCTCCAACACATTTAACTACGCACACATCCCACACTTGCAAAACATACACAGCAAAAAATGTACTACCTCATACAATACACAACCGTCATCCACTCATTTCACAGAACCCACACTTCATCACTAACATTTTCTTCATTCTTTTTTCACAACCTCAAGCTTTTTACCAACACTACCGTGCTCACACAAAAGCATCCATGGTTCACTGATGATGAGTTGAGGGTCATGGTGGCCGAAATTGTATACAAATTGCCACATATATTCAGATCACAGGTCCAACAGACATAAATTGCAAGGACAATGGAGCTGTGGCAAGGACAGTCAACAGGGTGACTGCTGTAGGCAGTTACCCACGCACAAGCGAGGACATCAGGAAAAGGTGGATTGAATTCAGGGAAAAGTATTTTCTGGGGGAGTGGAGTTGGGTAAGTGATAACAACATTCATGTAACCAAACAGTTTTATCTTAGATGCTTACTGATTACCTTTCCCCACCTGTCAAAGCCCAGCTCACCTGAGTCCTTGTTCAGTTCTGATGGAGGTTGAAGACAATCCGACCCCACCCTGAAACTGCTTGTTCCAGCACATTAGTTTTTAAAACAGTGCACTAAGAACAGAAGCTCAAGGGAAGGGGGGAAGTGGATAAAATAAAATAAAGAGACAACACCTTTCTTGCGTTTCCACTGTTGAAGTGCTGCACAAATCTGCGGCCCTCTCTGACTTCTGTAGAAACTAGTGCCTAATGAAACATAAACAAAGAACAGATAAGTACAACCTATACCTAACTGGGTTCCTGACTATCCCTTTATTTATTAAAAATTTTCTTCTAAAAGTACCTCTTGGATCCTGGTCTCTAGTTTCCAGGTTTGGAATGTGTTACTGCTCTGGGATGTGCTTTCTATTACTCTAAAGCTTCTAAAACATTAAACAAATACCGTTATCAGAATTACCAATATTAAACATTCATCTTAATATAACTAAAGCCTAAATTCCCAATAGCAGACTCACTTTTCCCATATTTCCAGAATCTTTTATAAAACAAATACTGTACTTTTACGTCAAAATACAGCATGTAATTTGTGCAAGTCCTTGATTTACTGTTTGCCTCACAAAGTTCCGCAAAGTATTCTTGTAACAAAGAGTTTGAATCACAATGTTCGTGAAAGGTATCTTGTTTCAAATTGTCTATACACGAATCCAGAAATTGTTGTCAAAGTTCTTTCAGGTAATAAAAGTTTTGCACTTACTTGTTGCTGGCAAGAGATACTGATCAGTCTAACCTTGTCTTCTTTCTCTTTTGCAGGTTGCTTGTAGGAGAGAGGCTGAGGCAAGGAGGAACCGGAAACCGGAAGAAGGAAGAGCCAGCAGCTGCGCTCATTGAAGCCAATGAAAGTCTGTAGAGAGCAGGAGTGCCAGCGCCGAGGGATCTGTCCTCAGGTAAGGGGGAGGTAGACGAGCACAAGCACTGGGTGATGCTCGGGGGCTGCCTTTTATAGACAGGGCTGGGTGTGGTCCTCACATGCTGCACATGTTCTTGAAAGGTGTGCAGAGCTGGGTGTGGTTTGAAGAGCTGGGTGTGGTCCTCACATGCTGCACATGTTCTTGAAAGGTGTGCAGAGTTTCAGTTATTATGCAAATGAGTTAAATTAACACATGGCCTAGAGCGGAGTGTTTTAAAGAAGCCTTGGTAAAAGCAAGGCCCAATGTGTAAACAAAACAGCACATTAAACAACATACACAGAAGCCTGGGGGGGGGGGAGGTGAGATAACAAGAAAGGCTTTCAATAGTAAGTTTAAAAGGGAGCTATTACAGAATCCACTAGTGCAGTGAGAGGGGACATGCTCTTTGCTGTGCACAAACCCTAACAGTTGCCCCCCTCAAAGGCTCTCCTACAGGACGGGGTTTTCCTCGATTTTTTAAATAAAACCGTCTAATCAGCTGTGGGGCATGTACATATGATGCTGGTTCCCATGAATTCTCAGATTCATCATATCCTTTCCATTCTACTAAATAAAACAGACGTCCACTAATTCTTTTTGAGTCTTTTATGCT
The DNA here is from genome assembly GCF_031143425.1 of Pleurodeles waltl. NCBI lineage: Eukaryota > Metazoa > Chordata > Amphibia > Caudata > Salamandridae > Pleurodeles > Pleurodeles waltl. Next base: position 1,019,273,933 of record NC_090447.1, read on the forward strand.
TTTCACTTCATATTCTAGATTTCCCTTAATTGGTATGGGTGGAGGTGGTGGTTCAGGTCGGGTTTTTGGATTGTACGGCTTAAGCAAGGACACATGGAATGTAGTATGTACTGGATATTCTTTTGGTAAATCTAATTTTACTGTTACCGGGTTTACTATGGCAGTTATACTAAAGGGTCCAATGAAACGTGGTTGCAGCTTTCGGGATCCCTCTATGTTTAGGTTCTTTGTGGAGAGCCATACCTTGTCACCGATTTTATACATTGGGGCCTCAGATCTGTGTTTGTCTGCTTGTCTTTTCATGCTTTCCTTGTACTTTAATAAATGTTTCCTGGCTTTGTCTTGTATGTCACCTAACCTCGTTAGTCTATCCGTTACTGTAGGTAACAGAGAATCTTCTAACAAAATGGGTATAGCTCTTGGATGATACCCCTGCAAGAAATAGAATGGTGAGCAAAGTAGAGCTGAATGCTCAGTATTATTATAAACAAACTCCGCTACAGGGAGAGCTTCCAACCATTCACTAGAATAATCAGCCAATAAACAACGTAGCGTTTGAAGTAAGGTTTGGGTCAGTCGTTCAGTCTGTCCATCTGTCTCTGGGTGGAAAGCAGTGGATAATGCCACATCTATTTTCAGTTTTTTACATAATTTTTTCCAAAATTTAGAGTTGAACTGGCTCCCTCGGTCTGACACCACTTTGCTTGGCAAACCATGTAAACGCACAATTTCCCTTATAAAAATATCGGCAAATTCTGCTGCCGTGGGTAATTTCCGTAATGGTACAAAATGTGCCATTTTAGATAAAAAATCCACTATAACCAACACTGTTGTGAAAGATTTTACAGGTGGTAAACCTACAATAAAGTCTACGCTCACAGTGTGCCAAGGTTGTTTGGGTGTTGGCATTGGAATTAACAAGCCGTCAGGGGCCTTATGAGAAGATTTATGTCTTGCACAAATTGGACAGGTAGTGACAAATTGCTTAATGTCCTTTCTTATAGTGTCCCACCAAAAGTGTTTTTGCACATTTTCCAGGGTTTTTACCCAACCAGGATGACCTGCCAACGGTGAGGCGTGATGCCAAATTATCACCTGTGTTTGTAATTCAGAGGTGGGCACTAACAGCATGTTGTCGTGATACAATAAACCTCGTTGTATTGTGTTATGGGAATCCTTTAACCAATTCTGAGGTGCTATTTGCATGTGTGCATTATATAGATCTGTGATGAAATCCTTCTGTTGTACTGGTGCCAAAAACTTTTGGGGAGGAATAATGGGTTCTCCTATTTTATCTTGTTTCATGTCTGAGGTATGTCCGTATCTAGATAACACATCAGATTGAATTTGTTGTGCACCTGGTCTATAGGTTATTACAAAGTCAAATGTGCTAAAAAAAATTAACCAGCGCATCTGACGTGGTGTTAGTGCTTTAAGTGATCCAAAAAACTGTAGGTTCCTATGGTCAGAAAAGATTGTAACTGGGTACCTGGCTCCCATTAAATGGTGCCTCCATTCTGAAAAGGCTACTTTGATAGCTAGTAGTTCCCTTTCAGCCACAGTGTAATTTTGTTCAGCTGGTAATAACTTTTTGGAATAGAAGGCTATAGGATGTAACTGGCCATCTACTGCATCTCGTTGAGAGAGAACTCCTCCTAAAGCTACTTGTGAAGCATCCGCTTCAACAAAAAAAGGCAAGTGTGGATCAGGATGTTTCAGAATTGGGGCTGAAGTGAACTTTTGTTTTAGGAGTTGAAAGGCGTGTGCCGCCTCATCAGTCCAAAGAAATCGTTGCCCTTTCCGCAACAAGGTAGTTATTGGGGCCGCAATGTCTGCAAAATGTGCAATAAACCTTCTATAAAAATTGGCGAAACCCAGAAATTTCTGAATATCTTTTACAGAGGATGGTTCTGGCCAATCAGCAATAGCACTGATTTTCTTTACATCCATAGTTATTCCTTGAGGTGACAGGCAGTATCCTAAAAAGTCCACCTTGCTGACATTAAAAGTACACTTTTCTAACTTAGCAAAAAGATGATTTTCTTTTAACTTTGATAATACTGCACGAACATGTTGGGTATGTTCTTCTGAGTTCTTAGAGTAAATGAGGATGTCGTCTATGTATACTATGACACAAACGTCCAGGAATTCGTGTAGGACCTCATTTATAAAGAACTGAAAGGCCGCAGGGGCATTACATAACCCAAAGGGCATTACTGTGTACTCAAATAAACCAAACTTTGTCTTGAAAGCTGTCTTCCACTCATCCCCCTCTTTTACTCGGACCAGGTGGTAAGCTCCCCGCAGATCTAGTTTAGTGTATACAGTAGAATGTCTTAATTGATCCAACAACACAGGTATTAGAGGAAGAGGATATTTATCCTTTATTGTAGCCTTATTTAGTCCTCTATAATCGATACACGCGCGCAGGGATTTATCCGGCTTCGGGATAAAAAAGAGTGGAGATGACACCGGAGATGTGGAATGACGGATGAACCCAGACTGTAGTAGGTCATCTAGGTAGGTTCTTAAGTATTTGGTTTCTTCGTCAGTCAAAGCATATACTCTGTTATTAGGTAAAGGGGCCCCTGGGATAAGATCTATACGACAGTCATAAGACCTATGTGGAGGCAGCGCACTGGCCTTTACTGGATCAAATACGTCTTTGAAGTCAGAATATTCAGGAGGGAGACTTGGTTCATCTTGTGTAACACTAGCACAGTGTAATACTGTGCTCTGTTCTGTACCTGCTTCTTGATAGCAATTGGTTCTACAGAAAGAGGAATCCAAAGTAACAGTTCTATTCACCCAATCAATTTTTGGGTTATGAGTTGTTAACCAGGGTACCCCGAGAATCAAACCAAAATTAGGAGTATCTATCAGATCAAAGCTAATCACCTCTGTGTGCCCGTTCTGACAGACCATAACAAGTGGACTTGTTTGTTTTGTGATTAATCCAGAGGTCAATTCTGACCCATCCACTGCACATACTGCTTCTGGACAAGGCTTTAGGCACATAGGAAGTCCTAAGTTTTCAGCTAACTTATTATCCACAAAATTTCCTGTCGCGCCTGAGTCTAGTAGGACAGGGAGAGAATGCCTCACTTGGGTAGTAACAATTAAAACGACCTGAATTATGAAATGTCTAGGTATGTGCGGTACCATGAAGGCTGCAGCATTAGAGGTTTGATTAAGATGTTTTCTCGAACAAGTAACCTCTCCCCTTGTCGAGCTTAATCGTTTCCTGATTCAGTTAAGGAGGTGGAGGAAACAGCACCCTTTCGTGGATTTTTAGGCTTTACTGGACATTCTCTGGCAAAGTGACCTGCCCTTCCACAATATAAACATAATTGAAGTTTTCTCCTTCTTTCTTTTTCCTCTGATGTGAGTGGACCTCTGAGTGTCCCTATTTGCATAGGCTCAGGTTCAGGGAGTTTATTATCTGGGTCTTTCTTCTCGTGTCTGATAAAAGATTAACCGTGATTCCAGTTTGTATGTATCTCCCTTTCTTTCTCCTAGTCTATGTTCTAATTTCACAACTAAATCTACAAAGTCCGAATAGTCTTCTGGCAAATCAACGATATGAGCCAGCGCGTCTTTTAACTCGTCTCTCAAACCTTTATAGAAAAGGGAGACACGCTTTTCTTCTGGCCACTGTGTCTCGGTGAGTTAACGATTAAAACTAGTGAGATAGGTCAATAAATCCTTGTTACCTTGTTTAAGATTTAAAAGCTCATTATCACTTGCCTGAATGAAAGTGTGTTTTGCAAAAAGGCTGGTCATGGTACGTTTAAATTGATTCCAATTATGGAGGATGGGATCATCTCTCTCCACGAAAGGAATTGACCAATTGGCTGCTGTGCCACCCAAATAAGACAAGACAAATGCCACTTTCGTAGCATCAGTAGGGAACTGTTGTGGCTTACAAACGAAGTGTAATTGACATTGATTGATAAAAACATGGAATTTGTTACTATCTCCATGAAAACGTTCAGGTGCTGCTAAGGGCACAGCATTAGGAAGATTAACAGCGACCTCAACTGGGGGAGGCAAAGTTGTATGTTTTGATGGCGCCCCTGTCTCTGAGGAGGTTTTAAACAAAGGCGTAAAAGCTGTGTTCCACTGCGATACCCTAAATTTATACCTGCTTAAATCCTGTTTTAAAGAGGTATTCTCCATCTTTAATCTCTCTATTTCCTCTTGCATATGTTGCAAGATGCCAGACACTGATTCATTATGAACCAAATCCTCATTTAGGGCCTGCGCCATACCCGTGACGTCAATGCCCTCTATTTCTTCCCCGATATTCATGGTACACCAGAACTGATTTTTTTTTTTTTGTTTAAGGCTTGTGCTTCTGTCAAAGCCCAGCTCACCTGAGTCCTTGTTCAGTTCTGATGGAGGTTGAAGACAATCCGACCCCACCCTGAAACTGCTTGTTCCAGCACACTAGTTTTTAAAACAGTGCACTAAGAACAGAAGCTCAAGGGAAGGGGGGAAGTGGATAAAATAAAATAAAGAGACAACACCGTCCTTGCGTTTCCACTGTTGAAGTGCAGCACAAATCTGCGGCCCTCTCTGACTTCTGTAGAAACTAGTGCCTAATGAAACATAAACAAAGAACAGATAAGTACAACCTATTCCTAACTGGGTTCCTGACTATCCCTTTATTTATTAAAAAATTTATTCTAAAAGTACCTCCTGGATCCTGGTCTCCAGTTTCCAGGTTTGGAATGTGTTACTGCTCTGGGATGTGGTTTCTATTACTCTAAAGCTTCTAAAACATTAAACAAATACTGTTATCAGAATTACCAATATTAAACATTCATCTTAATATAACTAAAGCCTAAATTCCCAATAGCAGACTCACTTTTCCCATATTTCCAGAATCTTTTATAAAACAAATACTGTACTTTTACGTCAAAATACAGCATGTAATTTGTGCAAGTCCTTGATTTACTGTTTGCCTCACAAAGTTCTGCAAAGTATTCTTGTAACAAAGAGTTTGAATCACAATGTTCGTGGAAGGTATCTTGTTTCAAATTGTCTATACACGAATCCAGAAATTGTTGTCAAAGTTCTTTCAGGTAATAAAAGTTTTGCACTTACTTGTTGCTGGCAAGAGATACTGATCAGTCTAACCTTGACTTCTTTCTCTTTTGCAGGTTGCTTGTAGGAGAGAGGCTGAGGCAAGGAGGAACCGGAAACCGGAAGAAGGAAGAGCCAGCAGCTGCGCCCATTGAAGCCAATGAAAGTCTGTAGAGAGCAGGAGTGCCAGCGCCGAGGGATCTGTCCTCAGGTAAGCGGGAGGTAGACGAGCACAAGCACTGGGTGAGGCTCGGGGGCTGCCTTTTATAGACAGGGCTGGGTGTGGTCCTCAGATGCTGCACATGTTCTTGAAAGGTGTGCAGAGCTGGGTGTGGTTTGAAGAGCTGGGTGTGGTCCTCACATGCTGCACATGTTCTTGAAAGGTGTGCAGAGTTTCAGTTATTATGCAAATGAGTTAAATTAACACATGGCCTAGAGCGGAGTGTTTTAAAGAAGCCTTGGTAAAAGCAAGGCCCAATGTGTAAACAAAACAGCACATTAAACAACATACACAGAAGCCTAAGGGGGGGGGGAGGTGAGATAACAAGAAAGGCTTTCAATAGTAAGTTTAAAGGGAGCTATTACAGAACCCACTAGTGCAGTGAGAGGGGACATGCTCTTTGCTGTGCACAAACCCTAACACCACCTCAATGACCAAACCACCCACCACCCCCTCCTAATGTCCAAATACCCCTCTCTACCATGCCACATGTGAAATAAAATCACCTGGGGCCACGGTGTCTGGGAATGACATGTAAAGTACTGGGAACTGGCAGCACTACAACTCTCAGAAGGCACTGTTCCACCATTAAAAAAAACAGAACAGTGCACTAAAATGGAAATGTCTTGCATGTGAAACTAACAATCAATGTAACCCACCCTGAATGGTTCACTATTTCTCAGTATGTTGCAATGACAGCTATCCATTAGCCCACTACCAGTACCATTACAAGCAAATCACAGCTACAGCTGTGTCCCATACCAAACTGGCCTCTGAGAAAAGCTCCCTATTAATATCATATAATCACCTGTGGGGGACAACTAAATGGCACACTGGATGCACTTGAAGTACATCCAGACAGAGGCCCAGGTCACATTGTATATCCAATATTGTTTGCCATCTCGGACACTATTGTGCATTGTTCAGCTTTTAGTTGACTCAATGATGCCATACACCTTACTAGGAGAAAATGTACATTGTCATGTCTTTACTCAGACAAGATATGAGGGTATCAACTGCCATCTAAACACCAGCAAACTCCACCAAGAGCTTGGAGCAAGCTGTATGCAATTGCAAGTCCCACAGCCCTCTAACCCAGATTTAGTGCCAGCTGTCTTTGTCGTTTCAGGGGATTATGTAAAGGAAATGTGTGCATCTCACATATCATCTCACATACCATGTTTAGTTGTCTAATTTATACATCATTTGTTGCATCACTTGCAGCAACTGTGTGTTTCAGTTGTCCTACAGGTTACCTTGCCGTCCCCAACATAGAGAGGACACTAGAGACTGACACTACCCCTCTGGATGAAAGCCCAGTGAGGAAAACACCTCTGGATGTTTGGACACTGGAAAAGAAGCTGGCCCATCAGGGACACCTGGTCAGTCAACAACTGTCAGCCTCACTCTGCCCACAATGATACCTCCCAGCCCTGTTGCAACTACATCACAGGCAACCATTCGCCCCCAAACCTGTGTCCCAAGGATAGTCTCTTCGATTGTGTGTCCCCCAGTACAGGTACCTGAGTCTCAGAATGTCACCCCGGACAATGATGGTCCTGCCACCAGTGGGACTAGGCACACTGTGCCCGGGGCACAGGTATTTGGGGGTAGGGTGTGTGGGAGGGATGGTGTGGGCAAGAGGATGGGGGCTCCAAGGGACACAACTGACCAGGAGACCATCTCCCAAGTCTTGGGAGCCTACCAGAATTCCCAAGCCATGATGGGCCATGTACTATCCAGGATAGGGAGATCCAACAGCTGCAGAGCGACACCCACCAGGAAGCCATGCAACAGTGGCAGGCCCAAAACGCCATCCTGGCTTCCATTGCTGGGCTGCTGATCGATATTAATACTACCTTGAGTAGGTTTGGCACCCAACATCAGGCCTCTTCCACTAGCAAGGAGACATCATGACCTTCTACATCTGTGGTTGTTAGTGGAATTAAGGCCCTGGCAGGAGTCGGAAATGCCTCAGACACCCCACCTTCTGTAGTGGAAGAACCGCCCCCCCCCAAACGTGGACTTCCACCCAGATATCCAGGAGGAGCAGATGCCAAGACCAAACCCACTGCCAGGAAGTGAACATCTTCTGATTGGTTATCCTTGTGTGTCATTGATACACCCTGTTGACTGTTCTGAATCCAAAATCTGTTTTCCTATGGTGCAAAGACACTGTACTTGTGTTTCCTAATGGTGTAGCAGGCACCATGACTGAACCCTTCGCTATTAACTATGTGTTATTTATGTTTCAAATCACTCATTTTGTTATGCACTCCTCAATAAACCACAGATCATGTGAAAGTGTGATGTATCAGCTATATCCAACTGCCATGTATGACAACTACTGCAGCAATATGTTCCTCTCCATTGTTAAACCTTTGGAATGGTCATCATACATGGATAACCAGGATACCTAGTGCATTGGGATTGTTACATAGACATGACACAAATCACCTGTCTAGTACATCTTCACATATTTATTAAGAGAATGGCAATCAGCACATAGCGAAGTAAGTACTCCTGTGGAATTCAGTGTTTCAGCTTAGGTGTCATTCACTAACAACCCACAGACTACAGAAGTTAGGGACATGCCAGTCTTTCACCATCCCAGGAGGCAGACAGATTGCTTTGGTTTATCATCAGCTAAAGTGTTATCACATGACCTTCCAAATGACCAAAACCCAAGAAATATACGGAGGTCAGTACTCATCTCCCCAGTCATGGAACTTTCCAATTATTATGGTTAGGTATCTGTAGGTTTGCCAATCATCTATGTCAGTCTACAGACACATGCACATTCATCTGCAATGAGGAAACACACTGATAGCTATGCACAAGTGAGTACTCATACAACACAAACCATAATGATGGATGAGGGTCTGGATACCACATTATGACCTGTGTTAGACACAAATGGACATACACACGGCACCATTTGAGCCACATCCAATACCAAACAAATATTTTCTGTTGAAAAGGACACTTTCATCCCACCGTTCTGGCGGTCTGGGCATAGAACACACACACTGCAATTCCCATGCTAAACAGTACCTGGTTTAATCCATGTCCACTTCTCATACCAGTCTGCAAATCCCATCTGTCTGTGACACTGTCTGAGATTGCCAAATGAGGATGAGCTAAACGGCCAATGTGCAAATCTGTGATTGACAAAGATTAGGTTTAAGCCAGCGTGGAACACGTAGATCACATTGTCAATGCATAACTAAAAATGTGACTTTAATAGTGCATTTTCAAAACAATAGACTATTTACATAACAGTTCTGTATGCAACTCCAAGTAACAATCTGCACAGAAATCGTGGGCTTTGGAGCGCCATAAGTCTTCGCTGATGGTGGTAAATAGCACACTACATGGCATGTATAACATAAACAGTACCCCATGGAATCACTATTGTAAAATCACATCAGATACCTTGCATCAGTTGAAGTACTGATTGATTACATCTGTCTTAATGTTTCTAGATTCATCCTCATCACGTTTATCCTCACTTGGCAAATCCCCATTTCCACCCACAGGAGCTGCTGGCTCCTCTTCATCTGGAATGAATGGCATCTGACATCTCAGGGCAACATTGTGGAGCATGCAGCAGACAACAATTATTTGACCTACCTTGTATGGTGAGTAGGAGAGGGCTCCTCCAGACTTGTCTATGCTGCAAAATCTTGCCTTCAGGAGCCCAAAAGTCCACCACATGACACGCCATGTCCTTCTGTGGGCCTCACTAAAGTAGACTTCCCCAGGCGTGGTTGGGTACCTCATTGGTATCAATAACCAAGGACGGTTTGGGTAGCCAGAATCACCTGTAAGGTATAGTGACACCAATCCAAACTTTAATCTTGGACATCCACATATATGGTAGTAGGAAAAAAGTGACAGACACACATCACATATATGATTTACCAACCTACCAGGCACTCTCAGTGTATGACTGTTTAATCAGCAGTGAGATATTGCTGTTCTGCATGATGAAGGAATCCTGGACTTATACAGGATAGATTGCACAAACTTGTGAAATGTATAGGTCAGGCAGATAGTCCCCTTGAATGTTTATCGAGTGGAAGTTGTTCCTGTTTCTATATACTAGTTCAATACCACTTGGGGGAACCAAGGCTACATGTGTGACATCTATGGCTCCAACCACATGTGGAATGTGTCCCAAAGCATAGAAACCTGCCTTCACGTGGGCCAAATCTTCACACTGGGGAAATCTGATGTTGCTGTCCAGGTGTTTTAACAATGCAGACAGTACAGCCTTCAAAACCAGACTGAACATGGGTTGAGACATGCCTGCAGTTAGAGCCATTGTATTCTGAAAGTACCCAGTGGCCAGGAAGTGCAGCACTGACATGACTTGAACGATGGGAGGTATGCCATTGGAATCGCGAATGGCAGACATCAGATCTGACAGCATAGATCAATAATTGTATGCTTATCCAGGCAATATATTTGGATTACACGTCGCTCTTCCATGGTCTGCAGTTCTGCTAGTGGACGGTAGACTAGAGGTTGTCTTGCTCTCCTCAGGCTAAGGTAACTATGGAGGACAACACCAGAATATATGTGAATGGCTCAATCAATACATATTAGGTATGCTCATACCAATGTCTAAATCATGTCACATGAAACAGTTAATATGTGGTATTCAGCACATAGCTAGGGAAAATATGAAAGTGTACTGCATTCAAATCCCATAAACCCTCACATGTTCTCTATCTGGAGAGACATGTCACTGACAGAAAAATTACATCAACCTATTTGACAAGTTACACATATTTGTTGCACCTCGACTATCTTCATATTGCCATTAGTATGATGGCAACACTGTTTCATATATAGAACCCAACATACCTCATTTCACTTCCTCCACTAATGATATGCACATTGATACTTGTAAACAGAAAACCAGCACTTTTCACATCATAATAGATATGAGTTTTCATAAAATTATACACCTTTTATTACTTCTTTGTACATAAATGAGCACTAAAATGGCAGCTGCCTGACCTACTGTACAGGACATCAGGAAGTGACCTGATTCCGCTGGCTGATGTTGTCATGATGGTAGGCAGTTAAAACCGTGGTGGACATTGCCACTGGAGCACATTGCTGCCTTTGGCGGACTTGGGATAATGGTGACATCCGCTGGTGGTGATAGTCCTGTGCTTGACGGAAGTGACCGCCATCTTCTGCACAGTTCCTCACTTGACTCCTCGCACTGCTGCCAGCAAGACTTCCATGACTTGAGCTGCTGTGTACTGCCTCTGGGAGCAATCATGCCACATCCTGCAGGTGATATGGCCCCTGCCTTCCCTCTGGAAGAGCTCGGCAAGCTTGTGGAGGATGTCCTACTCCTGTATTAACAGCTATATGGTGCACCAGAGGGGCAGGTGAGTCCAATGCAATACCAAGGGGTGAAAGGTAGAGTGTATGATGAGGTACATGAAATGTGCAGGAATTAAGAATTGAGCTATCATGTGTTGGTAGATGGACATGTGCAGAGAAATACTGTTATCCCTCATACATAGTAGTTAGTGTGTGATGTGTGTACCCTGATCCAAAAATAATCATTATAGCATTAACATATATGTCGGTGTGACAAATAGTTTTTGAGATGTATCATGGTAAGGACATTCTTGTGGTCTGGTCATATGTTTCTAGCCAAAACATGGCACTGGTTATACATGTTGTATGCCTGACTTCACTGCGCACATGGCCTGACTGCAGATGGTGACTCGGAAAATAGTTTGATGTGTGAGGAAGGGTATGTTTGGCTACTTGCATTAACTTTATTTCTGTCTACTTGTTTTGGGATGGAGCATGTGAATATGACTTTCTCCTCTTGTCTGTGTCATCCATGCAGTTTAACACCCATCAGAAAAAGGTGTTCTGGTGTGCCATCGCCAAGAAAGTGCTAACCCTGGGGGTCCACAGCTGGTGGACCACCCACTGTATTAGCGGTGTGATTACCTGATATGCTGGGCACGGAAGTTCACAGAGGCACAGCTGGGATGTCCTCTCTAAGAGAAAGGGGTGCCCGTCGGACCTTGACCCCCCAATGGCCTGCATATTGGCAGTGGCCTACCCTGGTTTGTATGGGCTTTTGATGGTAACACAGTAGCCATAAGGAGGTAAGTACTGACTAAACTCAATAACATCCCTCTGCCAGGTCAGTGTATTATGTGAATGACTCTGATCTGTGAAAGTGTGGTAAGTACAAAAGATAAAGTGTCTCCTAGGAACACCTAGATGTACAGTACTCAACATTGGTACATACGTGTGCACACTGTATTGCAGATAGGTGCATATTACTCACCTATATCACCCCTTCTTTACAGCAGCATATGATGATGCACTTGTTACTGTGTCATACGTGTACCACTATGCTACTCTTGATACCCTGATGGTTGATCCTTGCCACCTATAGATCCATACTCCCAATATCCTGATGACAATGTGTCCTGGTCTTTGCCCTCTGTCCATTCCAAAGCCCCTTAATCCATCTATATGTGCAACATAGAGTCTGACAAGTTGAAAACGGTCCTACTATTCCTGAGATTTCAAATGAGTATTAACTTTTTGTGAGGCTGTGATCTCAATCTGACATTTCAAATGCCACACTTGCTGCACTTACTCAGACTTGTTAAAAGGTGTCTCCATTGGTAAGTGAGGACTATACATCAGCACCTGTGATGTTTCATCAGAATGGACATCCTGCATGTTGGAAACTATGGTGGTTTAACTAGACTCCTAGTACAACCCATATCATTGATATGAGAGCTCCTAATATTTGTACTATGTACATGTTCTTTGGATGGTAAGTGGCTACGCAGCTATTTCCTATTCCAAGGTGTTGCGGGCATGCTAAATAAGTCCCAACATCTTATAAATAGGTATAATGTACACTGGTATTTGCCAACATCATGTGCACATTATTAGGTTCCGGCAAAAATCTACAATGTGATGCAATTTAAACACAGTTACTTTTTCTATTGTGGATATGTGTTGAGATCTTTTTGTATGAAGTCCTATTGCTTACACTGCCTTCATTGTCTTACACCTTCACATGTTGGTGGAATGGTGTGTGAAGTCAGTCATTTGGCTTGCCCAAAGGTATGTGTCTCTATCTTAGTAAGTTCAGAATTGTGCTAAGGCACTGTGATATTCCTATACAGATGTAAGATTACTCATGTATGAATTGTGGAACGTGATGTTGCCACTTGAAATAGTGGCTATTGATGTTGCCACTCATCATGATTAGTTGTACTGTATGTGGCTTTAATGTCAATGACGTGTCCATTTTATTTAATGTGTTATTATGGTGTCTGGGGTAGTCTGTGGGTAAATCTTGTGGGCTAAGTAGGCCCCTATAAGTGTATGATTTGTTTACAGGTGGAGAATGACTAAGTTGAGTAGCTCAGCAAAGTATGTATCATCCTTTCATACATGACTATTGGGACATGGGCTTGTGACATTTCTTTAGACTATATCACACTCCAATTTAGGAAAAGACAAATACAGCTATTGCATGTTTGCAAATGTCAATTGTGAAGGTTGTGGACTCTGTGACATTAAATGGTTTTTGCTTGTATGTAACATGTTGTCTTGTGTTTGGCACATGGGACAGTTCCTTTCCTGGTACATGACGTCAGCTAATAATGTAGGTATGTGTGGATTTTGTATATGTGATATGTTGTAATGTATGCTGCCACTATTTCCCATTGCTTGGCTGTTGGTTGACTATATTGGTGTGGATAGGGACTCAGAATCATGTTGGCAAGGCAGGTTTTCATGAAATTGTTATTGTGATAGCTCTACTGCTGTAATGGTATAGTAGGTATGCAATAGGTAGCTTAGCTAGTGGGTGCCATTGTTGTAATGTAGGGGTGTAGATGCAACAGTTACAGGCAAGTGTGTGTGTACTTACGGTTGCTGTCGTCATTGGCTCCAAATATTCCGAAGTCTTCGTGCAAGCAGGAGCAGCAGAATGACGTCTAGTTCTGGTTCCATGGCAGCTACGGACGAGTATGGCTTCCTGAAGGTGAATGTCTCCTTTTATGTAGTTCTTTTCCACCTGGGTTTCCATGGTGAGGCGACTGTGGCAGAAACCTTGGTGGTGTGCTGCCTTGTAATCTGTCTGGCAGAACCATGGTCCCCACAGCCCTGCAGGTGCCTTTGGTCATCCATTGCGGCCTGACTGCAGTGGTGGTGTCAGCAGTGCTTTGGCTGTATTCTTTTGGGAATACCACCATTGTTATAATTTGGCGGTCTTCTTCACCAGCCTGTTGGCGCTAAGACCACCACTGCCAACATGGTGGTCCTGAGACCTCCTAACTCACAATGAGGCTTTAAGTGAGGAAATTTTCACCATAGGCAGAAAATTCCAACGATATACAAGTGAAGGCAAATGTTACGGAAAACATGAAATGAAAGGGTCCGATCAATTCTTATGTACACCCAGCAAATCACCACGATATGTAAATGAAATGCCCAACCGTCAGACCCAACCCCAGTATGGGGCAATCATTCAACCGTCAAGTGCTATGCCCTGGGCCCAGTGACCTCAATAGCTCATGTAAAACCAACAATGTACTTGCACTAAATGTGGGAACCACCTGATACATATCACATTGAGTCCCCCCCACACAACCCTCCTCTTGTAACCAGGTATAGCCACATGTTACACTGGATACCTCACAGGTGTCTGGAACCCAAAAATACTCAATCATCAGGTGGCCCCTCAGCATGAGTTGGTGAGAGCATAAAAGGGGGCACCCACAGCGGAGCACCAGCTGCCCAGCCATGAAACACAAAAATCAGCGGACAGTGAAGCAAAAGAGGATATCCTGAAATACAGCTATGTAAGAAACCTGAAATTCCACAATATAATATGAAAAGAGAAATCATGCAAGAGCAGGTAACTTCTAGGCAAGGAGAAGTGCAGACACTGATACTCGCAATTGTTCACTGCGGAGAGTGGAGAGATGGAAAAGACAGGAACCTCACACCACAATGGTAGAAAGGGCAGAGCTGTCTTGTCAGAGGCATCGCATCATCTGTCCACTGATCCAGAGCAAAGTCAAAGAGTATTGTACACTGTTAAGACTGCATCAAAGCCTAGGTCTGCATTTTCCACCAAGATGTGAAAGCTAAATATAGAGACACAGACAAAGTCAATTTTCAAACTGAGCTGTATTGATGAATTCATCGGGCCATGTGCTTAGAAATAACATGTCCAATTTGAAGAAGTTCCATAAGATCTTTTATGCATGAAAACCACAAAGGAGTGAAAATACATTGTCCAATCAGATTAACGGAAAGGTGGTTTATTAATCAAATACATGGAGTGATGTTGATCAGAAAATGCATAATGTTACACATATATTAGGCATCTAAGCAATCACAGTAAAACAACATTTCATGATGGCAGCATGATAAGAGATAACCATAAGTGTGACATTCAGATTACTCAAATGGTTGGGACTTTCCAAAGCATCAACAAAAATAATTTCTCTGCAGCCCCTATCTGTCCAGACCTATGTGGACATCCAGCTATCTGTTTGTTGCTTGGTAAATTAGGCAATGGATGTTGCATGATGTGTCTCTTTTAAGCAAGCCTTGTATTAAAAGGGTACATTAGTTTAATAAAGGTCATCCAAACTTTGCATACGTTTTGCCAGCCTGTTCATCATTGAATACCACAGAATAAGGTGGCCTGGTTAGGTGGGTACTGGGCCTGACTGGTTTTAATAGAGAGAGGTGAAACACAGGGTACATTTTCATGTGTGAAGGGGAGGACAAACATACTGGTACTGGATTAATAATGTCTGCAATGTCATAGGGGGGCAAAGAATTTTAGCAAGAAGGTTCTCCTATCATATAAGCTTAGATTTTTGGTGGACAACCAGACTTTGTCCCCTGGGGCATACACTGGTTCTGGTAGACATTTTGTTTCAGCTGCGGCCTTTTAGGTCTCTTTAGCATAGGCTAGGTTGCGTTGTGATGTGTGCATAAGTGTATGTAGAAAGGCATGTTGGTTTTGCACTGCAGGAACAGTGGAGTGAATGTTTCTTTCCCCAGGAAGTGACTCCTGGGTAATACCCTTGAAGGCAAAAGAATGGAGACATACCTAGTGATGTGTGTACGGCATTATTGTGATTAAATTTGTCTGCCCATAAGTATGTGTCCCAATCACCCCACTGAGAGAGTACTTGGCATCAGAGGAACTGCTCCATAGTTTGGTTGTCTTTCTCTGCCCGACCATCATTTTGGGGGTGGTTGCTTGTTGATAAATGGGCATCAATTTGCAAGACATCACATAACACAGTCTAAAACCATGAAATGGATTGGGACCCCCTATCAGTGATAAGAACAGAGGGTAACCCATGTAGGTAAACTATACTTGTTATGAAGACTTAGACTAATTCTACTGACATAGGGGTTTCTTAAGTGGTATTAGATGGGTAATTTTTGTTAAATGGTTTATCACCTTCAAAATGGTGGTATTTCCTGATGTTGTTTTGGTAGGTCCACTATGATGTCCAGGGCTAGGGATTGGGAGGTACTGGGATGGGGCGTATTTAACCCACGGGGGTTGATGGCTGGTCTTCCCTTGCGCACATATTTGACATGTTTACACATATTGCATGGTATCTGTGGCTATGGATGGGCCCAGAAGTATCTTCTGAGTAAAGGTAATGTTTTTGGAGTTCCAGGGTGATCTACTGGAATGGAGTTATGACACATTTGCAGTGCTTTTTGCCACAAATCACCTGTAGGTATGAATAAACATTGTTCATGTATTAGGAGGCCATTTTGGAATGTAACATTATCTACCTCTTGAAGCCACTTACTCTGTGGTTTGTTTAGAAAATGTGCTCGTGAAGTGTTTAGGATTCAGTTGTGATGATAGCACCTTGGAAGCATTTAGGACACAGAATGGCAGAAGGATTCATCTTGGGTCTGTTTAATTTTGCTTCTCCAATATGTGAAAGGGTGTTGGCCTTGGCATTGTCTTTACCTGGTTGTTTGTAATTATGAAATTATAGTCATTGAAGAAGAGTGTCCAGCATAATTGTCTTGGAGTGAGAACTCTGATGGTCCATGCTGATGCCTTTAGGGGTGATGATGTATCCTAAGAATTTTACTTCTGTGGTATAGAAAATGCTTTTCTCAAGTTTGACGTACACGTCATTGCCCAGAGCTTCAGCAGAATGTCACGCACCTGTTGAATGTGTTCCTATTCAGAGTTGGAGTAAATGAAAATATCATCTAACTATATCACACCACAGATGTCTATGAATTCTCTCAGTACTTAATTTATAAAGAACTGGAAAGCTGCGATGGCATTGCAGAAGCCAAAAGGCATTACTTGATACTTGTAGAACCCAGATTAAGTTCTAAATGCCTTTTTCTACTCATCCCCAGCTCGTACTCCTACTAGATGATACCCCCGCTGACGTCTAAATTTGAGAAAATCACTGCTCTTTTTAGCTTATCCAGTAAAGTCTGAATAGTTGGTACCTATTCTTGATGGTATTATTATTAAGGGAACAATAATCCATGCAATGCTTTCATCTCTCCCCCCCCTTTTAGGGAAGAAGAACAAAAGAGAAGAGATTGGGGATTTCAAATGCCTAATGAACCTGTTCTCTGAGTAATCATCTAAATATTGTCTAAGGGGGTCATTCTCCTTCTTGGTGAGGGAATAAATGTGACTACAAGGCTGTTTTGCACCGGGAACAAGGCCAATTTGACAATTAAAACTGTAATGTGGCAGCAGAGTTTTGCCTTTCTTCTGTCGCAAGCATCCACAAGATCTGCACATTGTGCCGGCAAACCCTCAGTGATAGACACACTTAGTTTATGCAATGGTATGATATGGGGTGTTAAGTCAGGGTCTGAACACTGCTCATGAAGGTTATAGCAATGTTTAACACAAAAGGGTGAATCCAAAGTAACTGTTTGAGCTCTCCATTCAATTGGTAATAACAATAAAGCCATGGCAAACCTAAAATAAGGTGAAATTGAGGGGCATCAATTAGTTTGAAGCAGATGTTTTCTTGGTGGTGGGAGATACATCTCATGAAGAAATGTTGGGTGTGGGATTGCACCATTCTAGATGTGATTTCTTTCCCATCAACAGCTATATATGGGTTGTTTTTGCGTAGTGATTGGATTCCTAAGGTTTTCACATAATTGATATCCCTGAAGTTGTCTGTGGCACCAGTCTATTAGGTCTTCTACCTACAAAGTGATCCCAGGTGAAGAGACTAGGGTTACAGGTAAACTAAGGTGATGTATAGCAGCATCAGGAGATGCCTTTGAAGGTGATTGTAAAGATATACCAAGTAGGTAAACCATGCTTCCTACCGAGTTTATTCATTTACCGTTACTTCACCAGGTTTTACCAGAAATAGCACCACACTGGTTATGGAAAAATTTGGCTTGGACAGGTGTATTGAACACTCCTTCATTAAGTGGTCTGTCTAACAACAGTATAAACATTGGATTAACTTTTGGCATTTTTCTTTTATCTCTTGTCAGCAATCCCCTGATACCACCAATTTGCATAGGTTCTACTATATCAGTAGTTTTAAGTGCTGTATCTACTCAGGATTTTACTTCGATCATTCGGGTGTCTGAGCGATGTTTCCCCTTTTCTCCTTTTCTTTCTAAGAACCGATAGTTTAGTTTTACCACTAGGTCGATAAAATCACCACAGTCTTCAGGTGATTCAACTATTTGGGATACTAGATCTTTTAGTTCATTGCGTAAACCTCATTAGACTATCGAGACCTATACGTTTTGAGGCCAAGTGTTTTCCGCTACTAGGCGATTAAAGGAGGAAATGTAGTGTATTAAGTCTGATGTTCCTTGTTTTCAATTTCCGAGCTTGTTATCAGCTGCGTGAATGAAAGTGTGCCTAGCAAAGATTTTGGTCATGGTCTCCTTAAATTTCCGGAAATTTTAAATCAAAGGGTCATCCCTTTCCACAAGGGATAGTGACCAAAACTCTGCATTCCCTATTATGTAAGATAAAGGCAACATGGGCTGCTTCATCAGGGATGGCGGTTGGTCTTGCCATGAAATGTTAATGGCATTGATTCATGAAAATTGCATATGTTGCACTGTTGCCATAAAAGTGCTCTGGTGGTGCTAACAGGAATGGGGTGGGAGTTACCACATGAATCTGACAAGCAGATTCCACACCAATAGGTACAAACATAGGCTGTTTCAGATATGGGAAACACTTTGCCCGTGGTCCTCCATGGAATGCCAGATTGTGGGTGCATTTGCCCCTGTAAGGTTATGAATCCCTGGTGCACAGCAGATGCGCAATGTCCTGTACGAGATGTTGGAATTGTCCATGTCATCTGGCTAAGGCTAAATCATGGGCTTTGTCTTCTGTCAACAAAGTTGATGTCTCTTACCTTGAAAGGAATGAGGCCTTGCGGAGACAATATGGAACTAATTCCAATCCTGATCTTACCTACCAGGTGGATTGTAAGGCAAGCTAATGGGGTAATCATAAAATGAGAGAAGGCCCTTGTGAGTTGGTGCCTGGAATCCCTGCCTAGTTGTCGACCTGCATGAAAAACAAAAAGGAATGTGTAGGATTTGTTAGATTCTCCCCTATGGGGACTGTGTTTGTTTTTCCCTTCGACCCACCCCTTTCCCTCAATGCATGCACAATACCTGCGAGGCAACTTGTGTATGTAAGCATCACAATGAGATGAGGTGAGGTGGAATCCAGACAGCGAGGCACTGGGATATGAGTGATTTCAGATGAATCGGGTAACGACTGTACAAGTGACACAAGGGTTATGTTATCTAGTGGATAATAAACAAGAAATATGATGAGACACATTATATGACACTCAGAGACTTATTACACTTGTACACAATGGCAATTCCTGCAGTAAGATACCTGGCACTGTTATGATTATACTTTGTGAAAGTCAAGAACAATATCCTGTATCCTAACAGGAAATGCACTGTTTTTGTGGAACTACTTATTAGTTCCTTGATCTGCACCAGTCACTGTTAATGTGCTATGCTAGGTCAATGTCAATGTGTTCAAGAAATGCCAAGCCAACAAAACGTGCCCAGGCAACAAAATCTTTTACAAGTGCTTGGAAAGTCTTGCTCTGTAATGCCAAGTCACACAGCCAAGTTACTTAAGAGAAAGAAAGTCTTCAGTACAGGTTAGTAGTTTCTATTGGCTACATACCTTTGCAGTTCTGATTGTCTTCTGTCTGTTCTCTTGTATAGGTACCTTCAGGCAATGACGTGGCTAGCTGCGGTGGAGAAGATGATGATGCTGGTAACACAACAGTAAATCACAAACATACTAACTACAAACAGTGTACATAGGTTCATGGGGAGCGATGAGTTTACATAATTGTTTTGGGTGATAACAACAGTACTTTATAGGGTACGTCGGGTGATGTAAGCGGTACTACCCTATAGGAGATAGGTGATCAGGGGGAGTGTAGCCGGGTCCTAACACACAAAGAGAAGAGAAATGTCTACTTTCTGAAAGTAGAGTTTCCAAAACAGTAATGGTGAATTTGACATTACCATTACCAGTAAAGAGTATGAATCATTCCCATTCCAAAGATAAAACCATGACACAGCCACTTTCTAATACAGATTGCAACTGAAGGAATTCCCAATGTTAGCCTATGAGGGCAACAGGCCTCACAGTAGTGAAAAATTAGCGCACATGTTTTTCACTACCTGGACATGCACAACTTGCGCAACTTAAAAGTACATGTCCTACTTTTTACTTTCACAGCACTCTGCCCTATGGACTACCAAGTGTCTACCTTAGGGTGGATTTTTTTAAAATGCCAAGTGGAAGTGGCAGTAAACCTGCACACACAGACCCTGCAAAGGCAAGACTGGGAGCTAGTTAAGTGGCTACATGAGTGAGTGGCACAATCAGCATTTAATTTACAGGCCCAGGGGACATATAGCACTCTACACTAGGAACTTAAAAGTAAATTAAAAATGCCATTTGGGTATGAGCCAATGTTACCATGTCTAAGGGGGTGAGAGAACAAACACTTGAACACTAATTAGCAGTGTTAAAGTGCACAGAGTCCTAAAGCCAGCAAAAAGGAACTCAGAAAAATAGGAGCAGGAAGATTAAAGGTTTTGGGTGGCATTTCAGAGAGGGCCATTTTCAAACAGTGCCTAAAAGTCATAAATCTCCCCATGAGAGGTAAATAACCACCTGGTGCAGATTTACTTTAATAATCTTGTCAACAGGAAGCCAATGCAGTATAGGTAGATGAATACAAATGCACTCAGAGCATGGTATGGCAGGGGCAAATTTGGATGCCTTGCTCTAAATAAAATAGTGTTGTTGTAGAAGACATTGCAGAAGCCCCAGATGTACTGCGTGCCTGTAGTCAAGATTGAATTGCTGACTTGTAACAAGGTAGAACAAGAAGACGAAGTGTATTCCCTAAGGTTTTGCAGATCCATAAACAAGTGGATATCAACTTAATGATCTGTGGTTTAAAGGAAAGTAGACAAATAAAGATAATCCCCAACTTAATTTATGGATGTAATGGGGAGGAACATCACCAAATAGCAGAACAGACTGAATAGTTGCAATGAAAGATAATTTCTTCTGTCTTTTTCTTATTAAAGTTTTAAATGATTATTGTACATCAGTCTGGAGATGTTCACAAAGGAGTTTCTAAATTTGCTCTGAATATCCAGCTGGCTGAGCTATAATATTAAGGTGTGCACCCTATATATTATAATTGCAATATAAATGGTACTTAATTGAGAAGACAGAATATTGACTGCATCATGATATCAAGGAAAGTATATCATTGATAAGCATAACATTTTTGATTTATTATTATATAATTTATGCAATATTTGTTGGCTTGTCAGAAAATATGGGATTTTAAGGTGGCTAGTTTGTAGATTTGTAAAGTCTAAAAACTCCACTTGTAAAATTAGTTTTAGATATTTTTACATTTTATCTGAATATATCAAAGTAGTTTTCTAGTTATATTCAATTACATATTTATATTCAGATTTTATAATAATTAATAACATGTGTATGAAGATAGGAATTTAAATGTAGATAATTATTAATGTGGACATTTCTAAAATGTATACAAACAAATTAAATTATTAGGAGGAAAATTGTTTTCTTTGTTATTATTGCTAAAACTGTAAACTTATTTTTTTCAATTGAAAAATCAGTTCATTTTAATAATGTTTCATAAGGTAATAATTCATCTAAATATTCACACTAATACGAAATTGTAGATTGTATCTTTTTTTACTATTTATTATAAAAGGAATGTATTGGTAAATGTGTATTATTGCGTTAATAATAACAAGATATATTGTTTAGTTTGGAGGTTAGTTTTTACTTTGTTTTAAATGAATTTTATTTTTATTTTAATTTTAAAATAACTTTCAAGGGTGTGTTGTATGTTGAAACTTTACATTTAGCGCATTTTTAATATGTTGTAGTGGGTATGGTAAAATGTAACTTCAATGTAAAACACTTTCCAGTTTTTATTAGACCTAAACCCCTAATGTCCAATGATTTCCCCAATCTATCTTTGTTTGGAGTGGTAGTATTAAATCTAGACCCTTCAATATCTAGCACTTTTCCCAGTGTAGATTAGAACAGAATAAGAATAGGAGTTATAAATCTGCTAAGTCTAATACGTTCTCTAATGTATCTTAGGTCGGAGTGGGAATAATAAATGTAAACCCTTTGATGTCCATCACTTTCTTGAATGTATCCTAGGTTAGAGTGGGAACATTTAGCTTAAACCTCTCAATCTCTAACACTTTCCTCAACATAGCTTATGTTGGAGCAGGAAGAATGAGCTGAAACCACTAAATGTCCAACCTTTCCTCAATGTAATTTAGGTTGGAGTGAAAACTGTAAATCAAGACTCCTCAATGTCCACAACTTTCCTCAACATAGCTTAGGTTGGGATGAGAATAATAAAGTTAACCCCTTCATCGTCCAATCTTTTCCCGATGTAGATTAGGTTGGAGTGGGAGTAATTAATTTAAATCTCTCAATGTCCAGCACTTTTCCCAGCTAAGTTTGGAATGGGTATAATAAATCTAAAACCCTCAATATCCAACTCTTTCTCCAACACAGCTCAGGCTGCAGTGGGAATATTAGACTTTAAAATCTTCAGTGTAAACACACTTTCCTCAATACAGTTTACATTTGAGTGAGAATAGTTAATCCAAACCCCTCAATTCCCAATGCTTTCTCCAATGCATCTTAAATTGGAGTGAGAACAGCAAAACTAACCTCCTCAATGCCCAACACTTTCCCTAATGTAGCTAAAGTTGGAGTTGGAACCCCCTAAAAGTACATATTTTAATTGAATAAAGGGCATTTAATAAAATATATTTATTTTGCAATATCATAAAACACAATGCCCAACTTACATTTAACATGTTTTTATGAACAGTCACATTTTTTCCTTATAGCACAGTATAGTGTTATTAACATGTATTCATTTATATGAAAAAATCACAAATGTTTTAACGTGTTAAGAAAGATAGGGCCTGATTACGAACCTGGTAGATGGGATATTCCATCACAAACATGATGGATATCCCATTCGCTGTATTACAAGTTCCATTATATCCTGTGGAACTTGTAATACAGAGGACGTGATATCCGTCATGTTTGTGACAGAGTATCCTATCCGCCAAGATTATAATCAAGCTCATAGCCTTTTCTTTAATAATATATTTCTAATTTTATAATAATATTTTTAATAAAAGTTACTTGTAGGTGATATATTTTTGTTTTCTTTGTTATCACGTTTGTGATATGTGGAACAGTTTTATATATTTTTCCATTGTTTTCCAATGGTTTATAATGTTTTGTTAGCATACATTTCTTGTTGTTGTTTGTACGACCGACGAACCATTGCACATAATCATTGACACACAATGTTTTAAATATTGTATACAAATAAATGCCTTTTAGATTTTTCATTGTAAACATCATTCACATTTTTATAGATTTGATTAACATTTTTTCATATTTTTCTTTTCGTTATAGCTATTAAAAAAAATCTATATTAATATTTGAATTCTTTTGAATTCTATGGATGTTAAGTATATTTTAATTTCTATTAGGAAGTGAGTTATACCATATCTTCATAATTTGAGTCAATTTTCATTAGTTAAAGTTTACAATGATCACTGTCGTGCAGATTGGGCTATGGTTGGATAAGATAAGAGTTTTACATATTAACTTATCATTTTACAGGAACAAATGCCATTTTTAAAAGAATTTATGTTTTAAATGGTGCTTTTTAATTTTGAGTTTTGTGGCACATTTTAATATCTTGTTTTGAATATGTTTATTATATTTTGGGCAAGTTTTTGTTTTATCTTTTTACAGGATTTTTGATATTTGGATAACTGCATTGTGGTATTCGTTTTAATGCAATTATTTATATGGAACAATTCTGGTTTTGTTTGGTTTTGTTTTGCCTTCTTTTGGGTTCGCTTTTGTGGATTTATTCTGGAGTGCTGGGATTATCCAGTTGTCCTATTGATACTCAGTGGTAAGTATTGTTTAAAAGTATTTATTTTAGAGATGGTTTATATTTGTTTACATTTGTTTTGAAATGCTACATCTAAATGCATTTTTATATAATTTATTTCATCTATTTAATCCTAATATGTTTATGGTGGTAAATTAACAGTTACTTATTTTCTTTTTAGTTTGGAGTATTGTATTTTTTGACTGTAGTATATTTGCTATTGGGGACAAATACTCTAGGGGCAGCAATTCTTTGTTTAAGTTTACATTCTTTACAAATAATTTCATGTATGTGTAGGATTTGTGTTAATTTATGTTTTAGTGTTTCGGATAGGGATTTTGGATTCTTAAATTTTTGTATTTGTGTTCCTTTTGGAGTAGTATAATTAGTTGTTATATAGTTTGAAACATCTGCTAATTGTGGCTTGAAATGTGATGTGCAACCTGTCTGCTCCATTGTTTCTTTTCAATTCTTTGTTGAGGGTGCTTTCGTATCTGTTCCACCAGTCAATGTGGAATCTGGCTTGCCTTCTTTTTTCGGAATGGCAGAGGTGACCAACCCAGGCACTCTGAAAGTAATCTAAGAGTGAGGTAAGGTTTTTTTATCATTGTCTTTGTAAAATTTTGAATTTATTAGCAGGTTGTAGTGATTTGTAAATTAATTGGGTGACACAAATGCTAATACAAACAGTTTATTTAATTCAAATTGCAATGTGTTGTTTGTGAAGTATTCCATGCTTCAAATGGATTTTTGAGGTGATACCATAAGGCTCTCTTATAATGAAAATAGCAACCCTGCATTTGTGGCTTTGGAGAGATTTTGGATATTGTGTGTATCATAACAAAATCAAAGTCTATGACTATTTTAGTAGGTGCATAGTCTGAACTTTTTTGTTAATAAATTAAACATTTTATAATAGATGTTTAAGTGCTTGTTGTGTAGTAAAGGAAATATCAGTGGCATCTAATTGCTCTGCAGTTGTCTGTAGATGGTATACAAATTGTAGAAAAGGGGTGGGCAGATTTTAAAAGCACCATCCATTAACCATGTGGCACTTTGTTTAATGTTTCAAGGTTTACCTCTGGTGTAAATATTAAAAGGTGTTTTATATTACTTCTAGTGCCATTTAGGATGACATTCTCTTTTGTGTGAATAAGGCATAGATTCTCATTGATGTTTACCTTAGCCAAGATTTTAGGGGGGAGTTTGTTACTTTGTAGGCATGTCTCTTTTGAGGTTTTTTAGGTTAAGCACAGTTGGTAGAAGCTTTGCAGTGGGTTGATATATTTTAGGCATATTAGAGCTTTTCACAGCATCTTGGAGGTCTTTCATTGTGTTTCTGACCTCTTTTTCTGCCATATTTGATGGGTGACTATGATCTGTTGTGCTTCCTACTTCATCATTTACATCAATTGTCATTGCATAGCAACTATTGAAATAGTGTTTTGTGTATTTTCAGTGGCTACGTTATTTACTGTTACGTTTGTTGTTTTATTTGTAGTCTAGGTATTTTAGCAGTAGTTTTCCTTTATGGGCAATAACAAATGTTGCTTCTTTGGACATTTCTTCAGTCTGTTTTAGATTTAAAAATATGAACAACATTATCTTTCATCTTCTGTGAGCTATTCAATTTGCACAATGTATTAACAAATAATTGAGACATTTTATTTGAAGCTGCTTGAGCTTGTTAAATACTTACATGTAGTAGCAATCTTCATTTCGAGTTGGGTGCTTTGCTTATCTGCCTTTCATGATTGGTTAGGATGTACTTGTGCTTTGACTTGATCTTTGTTCAAGTTTGGACTGCTTTTAAAACAGGAGAAATACATTTATTACAGATATTGTTAATTTCTAACATATTTTAAGGTGCTTTGGAGAAGGAAGAATCAAGTTGGGAAGTTTGTTAGTTTACATTTTTTTCATTACTTACTTTCTTGTGTAGTTCTCTTCAAATCTTTTGGCAGTGTGGCTGGCTTAGTTATTATTCTTTGGGTGTAGTCACAAAGCTATTGAGAAATTTTATAGCGGTTTGGTAATTGTTTTGCGTGCTGTGGATGTTATATCGGTTGAGCAATATTCTCATTGGTTTGTTTGAAATTTAAAAAAAGCTTTACTTTTATTGTGTAAGTGTGTTAATATTCTGTGGTGTAGATATTTCTGTGATATAAAGTAGTAAGTATAGGATTGCCAATATTGTGATGCGCAATATTTGCAATGTCAATTTTTAAAGTGTTGTATATTGCTGGTGATGACATTTAGGGCCTGATTACAACTTTGGAGGAGGTGTTAAATCCGTCCCAAATGTGACGGATATATCACCAGCCGTATTACGAGTTCCATAGGATATAATGGACTCGTAATACGGCTGGTGGTATATCCGTCACTTTACCATCACTTTTGGGATGGATTAACACCTCCTCCAAAGTTGTAATCAGGCCCTTAGTCTTTCTATATTTTGACATTTTACATTGAAAGTATTTTTGGTTTTGTGGTTCTCCATATTGTGGTACAGATATTTGTATGTAGCAATATTTGTAATTTTACATTTCTGTAGCACAATCAAACAAAACCTATTGTATGTTATCAATATATATCAGTCACATTATTTCATCATGGTCACTAATGGAATTATGTATATGTTAAAATGTGTTATGGGCACTTGAACTGCAAATAATTAAGGAGTAGATATACAAACTTTTTGTTCTGGTGATCATGTGGTACAACAAGGGGCAACATGTAGTGCCTATGTATTATTCATGATGAAGGCTTGGAAGTTCAGCACAGTATTGCATTGCACCATGGAAGCTCCAGAACAAAAATGTAAAAACCTACCTACAAACACATTGTGGAATAGTTGGACCCAATAGAAATATCATGTTCTCTGTATGAGAGAGAAGAAAATATGCATCCGTGAACATCTTAAATTCCTACCTTCTATGTTTTTGTGAAGGTATAGGATAGGGAACAATGTTGCAAGCTGCACAGAGATGTAAGAAAGCTAGGCAGCTGGTCACCTACAGATTTAGGGGTAGTCAAATGTTTTAAAGTGCACTGATAAATACAGATTTTATCCTTTGAGAAGAACAGACTGCCAGATTAGTTGATCTAAAGGAGCTTCAGATTCCATATTATGGGAGAGCTGGTAATTGACAGTGGATACAAGTTTTGAAATAAAAGGTAGCAGTGAAATCAAGTAATTGTCCGGTACGGAAGGGTTCACACTTACCTTTTCAAAAGAGGTACACCAATGACAATCTTACATACGTCTGCTACCTGATTGTAGAAGTGGCCAAATTAAGTGCGCAATTTAATACCTATGACAAGCCAAAAATGAAGCAGGCTGTGAAAAGGATGTACATAGGTGAAATGGCCATCCTCTGTATTGTATTCCCCAGATAGATGCATAAAAAGTGGCATACACCTGAATGCAAAACTATCTCGGGGTATGCCCAAATTACCCTATTATGACTGGGCATGAGTAAATGCAGCAAAAAATTAAAGGATGTGTTAAGAAAGAACCATATATCATACTTTGTCACATTAAAAACCTAAATTACTTATTGGATAGACCAATACATTTCAAAATTATATATGACTATTAGTAGCTGTATCGCAGGAATTGATATATATTTTGGCTCACAGTTCCTGGGTTTGTTAATCTTTACACACTATCACAACAAAGGCATCTCACATATGACACAATAATATAGATAAATTAATCAAAAGACAGAAGTTATCAAACTATGTTCCCTTTCCTTATTTGAATCGTTCACAGCTGTACTGATTATTTGTATGGCAGTCCATTTATGGTTGTAGCAGTAATTTATATGACAGTCCATTTGGGAGGTAGTCATAATGTGGCAACATACTCAGATGCAGCTATGCCTCTAATTATCATTGAGTGTGTCCATCAGCTGAGTCTTGATGTTTAAAATAAGCTGAGCCCTCCACAGCACAGATTTTTTAATCTGACATTTTTAGAATCTTTCTATTCTTGTATCATCTTTTGCTGCTTAGTTTGACCATCCTTGATCTCTTTTCAGCATAATGTATCAGACTTCTGCCTGTATCAAAAACTGGTTGGATTTTCTAAGGGTAATAGTATTATGAGAGCAGACATTGACAGCAGGGACCAAATCCCTGGTGCAGTATAGTAAGTGAAAAGGGGCAAGGAGACATTTGGGAAGCCTAATTGCAGACTAGATCACTAAGAGCATGTGTATAAAACAATAATGTAAGCAATAATGTTGCTTTAAAATTATAAGATAAACAAAGTATGTATTACAAAATGATTGCATTCCTTTAGTCACTATGACAAACCACTAAATAGTGAAATCCAAAATAAGGTTTATCAAAATAATGTTCAAACAATTGTACTTTACACCAAAATATTTAGTGCATACATTTTGCAATGATTCAAATCAATTTATCAATTGCTACAATAGTAAACATGAAAATATTATAAAACATATTAATATACTAATTAATAGCACTTTGGGCCTCATTACGAAACTGGCTAGCCTACTGTCGGCCCACTAGCCCCACAGGGAGGAGACTGCTGCAGAGCTGGCAGTCTCCCCCTCCTGGTCCAATTACAATGTTTCCACTCAGTATTAGGAGGTTTCCGCTAGTCAGCCCACTGAAAACAGTGTGGCGCCATTGGCCTCAACTCCCCATGGAGCTGAGGTTAATGCCGTCACACCCTCGAAATGCCGTAGCAGACAATGTGCATTCTGAGGGTGCTTGGCAGGGTGTGCTTGGCAGGGGGTGCCCTGTACTGCCCACAACATGGTCATGGGCAGTGCATGGACCCCTCTGTGGCCCCCAGAACTGTCTTTTTGCCAGCCTTTTCACGACAGGGACCCCACCATGATAAGGCTGTTGGAAATTGGACATGTGATCAGCATGACGGTACTGAACTCAACACTGCCGTGGCTGACCACGACTCCGACCACCTCCACCCCGCTGGGATCAATGAGCCTGGCAGTGGTGGCAGTTCGCTATTGCTCTGACTGCCAGGTCCGTAATCTGGTGGTCACACCGCCAGGAGTGCAGCAGTCCGACTGCCACAGCGGGTACTGAGGTCCTATGGATCGTGGTAAAGGTAATGTGGGCCTCTGTGTTTAAGTACATACAAATTAAAAACTTGATTGCAACTAACATATGAATATAATCCATCATTTAAGACATCACCGAGATGAAATAGCATGTAAACTGAAATAAAGTTATACACTAGAATATTATTAAAATATAAAAAACATATATATTGCTTTATTTCTCACCTCCAAAAAGAAAGAAAAAAACACAATCCTTTACTGCTGTAGCTACATTTAAAGGAAAACACAATAAGTCTGGATACCTTGATGGGTGATTAGCTGTGCTTGACAAATCCACTTAAAATAAGATAAGATAACATAACATAACATAGCATAACATAACATACCATGACATGACAAAACTAACATAACATAACAACATAAAATAACATAACATAAAATAACATAACATAACATATCATTACATAACATAACTAGATGACACTGGAAATGTACCAAACACTACTCATCTTAATGTTATGGCCATCAAAATATAGAAAACCAGTACAAATACCAAAGAAACACAACCACCCATCAACCACAGTCTCTGTGTCACTGAAAGAACAGTGCAATGCAAATTAAGAGTATTTTTCCCTAGCACCAAGTGTATTTTTAGAAGTGTAATAGGCAAGTGAAGGATAATTCATTGTTCTACATCGAGTTCAACCAACGATAGGGAATAACAATAAAACCAAAGTTTACAGGGGCATTATCGCTAGGATCTGAATTTACTTGCTCAAAACCATAGAAATTCAGCAGTTACAGTTAGCTCAACTATATATAACATGTGCCCTAAGGAAACTATAACTCCGCACTTGCCATGATCAGTTTTTTCTTCGATAATTTTACTTCAAATTTTACACTGATATTAGCAATGATGTTTTCAAAGATTTCATGAGTGATATAATATGTGGACTAATTAGCAGTGCATGGCGAGTGCAGAAGTTATAGTTACCATAGGGCACACATTATAATTATTTGAGCTAATTATATCTGCTGAGTTGTCTAAGTTTTTGTGCGAGTAAACTCAGATCCTAGCTATAACATCCCTGTAGCCTTTGTTTTTGTAATTGAATTTGTATGTTTAAAAAAAATTCTAGTTCCTAACTATAATGTCCCTCTAACCTTTGGTGTTTTCAATTAATATCTATGGTGTTTTAACATAAAATAATTGTAATTACCATACATTAATCCAACCACCAACCCTGCAGCCAACATCGTATTACCACCCAACCCCGTATCACACTCATGCACAGTGGGGGTTGGCTGCAGGGACTTGCATGAGTGTCTGAATGGGTCTGTGAGTGGGTACATGAGCCTCTGAGTGCTCCTTTGAGTGAGTGCATGAGTTTCTGAGTGTGTTTTTGAGTGAGTGCATGAATCTCTGAGTGGGTCTGTGAGTAGGTGCGTGAGCCTGAGTAGATCAGCGAGTGGGTGCATGAATGTCTGAGAGGGTCCGTGAGTGGGTGCATGGATGTCTAAGTGTGTCCATAATTGGGAGTATGAGTGTGTAAGTGGATCCGTGAGTGGGTGCATCAGTGTCTAAGTTTGTTTATGAGTGGGGGTGTGAGTGTCAGTGTGGGTGTGTCAGTAGCTGTGTGAGTGACTCAGCCACAAAGGAAGCTCACCTGCCCTTTTATCCAAAAAGAGTCAACAGATTTGCAAAAAATGTCTACTCAAATGGAGTTCTTTCTGCCTCCTTGGGTAAATGTCCAGTAAGTATTCCACACTACAGCTGCATAATGGAGCACAAGGAACTGTCACCAGTGACTTTGTGTGCGTTTTGGCAATTGTACATGGTGCATCTTTTTCTAGAATTCTGTGATACCATGAATCCTCTTATAGAAATGCCAACAAGACTAAAAAGATGCAAATCTCCACCAAATCATGGTCCTTAGCTATATGGCGTAAGAGCTTCTGTGTTTTGGGAGATGTTCTCATATTCCTCGAAGTTAAGAACACACCACTAAAATTGGAAGGAAAAATACTGCAAGACCCTTTGGTAGCTGTCCATCATCCTGGCAATAGGCAGGAAGACCTCTGCATGCTACTGAGGTGGAAGGTGAGGGGCCAAGTGGGTGGAGCTTCGAGGTGATTTGCACTTTTGCATACTTGTAGCAATTTAAACTAAGAACCATGGACTCTCCTCTCACCAGGAAAAGATGAGAAAGAACCTACTTGTCACAGTCACATACAGATTGTGCTCTAATAGATCGACGATGCATTCACATCCATGAATAATTTCTGAATCACTGTGAAAACACACTTAATAGAGGAGGTGGCATTGCGCCCCCCCTCCCCAGGCTGATCTTGGCCCCACAGAACCATCCCCTAAGGCCTGGCCATGTCTCCTGGGACTATTGGGGGAGCCTCAAGGCCCCCAGAGTCCCAGCTAGCTGCACACCTCCTGCGGGAGCGGCATTGCCATTGCACACTGGAAGCTGCTAAACATGCTGCCGGCAGGGAAAGAGATGAAACCTATGCTCCCAGTGGGAGCTATCAATTTGACAGCTCATGCCCGCTGGAACCGCAATGTTCCCTTTTGCTTGGTGGGAGCTGTCAGCTCTCACTAAGAAAAAAAGCAAACAATTATGTCCCGGGGTGTGGGTGCGCTGGGACATAGCAGGAGCTGACCATGGGGGGGGCGTCCCCAGGGCCATGTATGTCTCCATGAGGGAGGCCGCATAGCCTCCCAGCAATGTCCCTGGGGCAGGGGGCCCACAATGGACTCCCTTCAGTATTTTATTGCAATCCCAAGGAAGAGATGGTCTCCAGGGCTGCGGTTGACTGTGTGGCTCCCTTAATTTAAATGAAAGTCCCCAGGGAGGTCACCATCCCTGTGGCTTTGGGGGAGTGGAAGTGCAGGCCCCATGCACTTATTTACCATGATTTCCCACGGGGAGGTGACAGTCTCCAGGGCATGTGTGGCCCCAGTGGGCCTGCCCATTTACATTTCTTGAGGTGCCCAGGGAAGGTGATGGTTCCCGGGGCTACCATAAGACCTAGAGCCGAGTCCCCCTACCTTTTTTACCCCAATGCCCCTGTGACTTGTCCCATTCAGGGGAATAAAAAGGAAAATCACAGAAGACTGCACTTTTTTGTAAAAAAAAAATTACATCTCAGAAAAATCTGCAGATCCACCCATGGATTTTTACTGGGATTTCTTTAAACAATATATTTTTACCCTGGGTGGTGTCCTTTGGGGACCCTTGCACCAAGGCAAGAGGCTCAGGCTGTCCCTACTCAGACCCCTTTCTTTTTTTTATCTTTTTTTGTGGGACTCGGCTGAAGTTTAGTCGCATTATGGCTGCCAACAATTCTGTGTTGATTTGTTGGCAGCCAATCAGATATCAGCCCAGGAAAAGTTGGATCAGCTGAGAATCCATGTCCCTAGATATCTATATCTATATTTTGTAATATTTAATATCTCCAAAACTACTGAGTGAATTTACACCAAATCACAAAGGCACAATCTGCGGAACAGGATTTAGCTTCCTGTCAAATGTGGTGTATTTCCGTTCAGCGGTTGGGGCTGTACGGAACTCTAAAGCCCCTATGGAAAAATGAATGAGGAAAATGTGTTTTGGGAACCCCCCCTTATCTTGGCCCACTCTTACACCTAGAGACACACTCTCTCACTTATTCTCACACCTCGAGAGACAGTCCCTGCACCCAACTCCTACTGCACACAGCCAAAGCCAAGGCTTGGTATGGGTGATTGGGGGGGTTGTCTGCAGGGACAGGCCCTGGAGCCAAACCCCACCGTGGATGGCCTTCTGATATACGCAGTGCCGGGTTGGGTGGTTATAGGGGGTTGGCCGCAGGGCCTGGCGAGGCGGTGGTTGGATTTGGTATAATAATGAAAATTACTTTATGTTAAAAAAGCATAGAAATTCACTGAAAAAACAAAGGTTAGAGCAACATTATAGCTAGGAAATAGAATTGAAAGAAATCCTAGAAATTCACTTCAAATACCAAAGGTTACAGGGACCTCATAGTTATGTTCTGCATTTACTAGAACAAAACCAGAGAAATTCAGCAGTTGTATTTAGAGTTATTTCAAGTAACCATACCTAGTAGCCTAAGATAAATATAACTTGCGCCCTTGCATGCACTGCTTAGCACCCCAGATATTACAGCACTCATGACAACTTTTATAGTGTCAAAAAAAATATCAGTGACACATTAGAAGTCTACTTATTTGAGGAAAGTCCTCTGACTGTAACTGCTGAATTTCTTTGGCTTTGTGAGAGTAAATTCAGAACCTAACTATAACATCCCTGTCACCTTTGTTTTTTTAAGTGTATACATAGGTGTGTGTGTGTGTGTATGTATGTGGGTGTGTGTAAATGTCTATATAATATATATATATATATATATATATATATATATATATATATATATATATATATGTGTGTGTGTATGTATGTATATATCTATATATACCAACATGACTGCCGAGCCAATATCCATACATGATCTCGAATACAAAGATTAATTTAATCAGTGTCAGCTTTGAATTAATGTATGGCAGCAAATAGGAACTGAGATGTGAGTGACTGAATGGTAACTTGGGGCATCCATGCTAGTTGTGGATGTGTGGTGATGAATGACTAAAAGTGGTCAATGATGGAACATCATTTTAGAATGACCAATCTGTGCCTCAAAGTACATCATTATGTGTTATCCCTTATACAATGTCTGGTATGAACATAATAAAAGTAGGGATAGTTTTTGCACGTAGGCAAAAGTGGTGGTGCCCTGCCCATCAGAGGAGGGGAAGAAGAGGAAAATAATGGAATACACAAGCAGCTCAGTACAAGTACTGACAGGTGTGTTTTTATCTCTGTAGGGCATGCAACTGTGCTGTGCCAAGCAAGGTTCTCAGTCGCTCCTGAGGCACAAGTGAGAGTGCTTATGTTATGTAAGGGGTGTGTCATCTTCTCAGTGATAGTTGTATGATCATCACTGGGGCTATTTGCTTGTAGCCGTGGGTGGTGTCAACTCATTGCCGTATGTTTCAATGATGGGGGCAGGTTATTTAAGCACAGCTCTTTAAGCACAGTCAACATATTAGTGGGTGGTGCAGGCTAGAAAGAAACTCACCGGCTTCACTTCCTTTTCTTTCTGCTCACTGTTGGTTTGAGTTTGTGAGGGGGTGGGGAGGAGTCCATCAAGCAGATAGACTCACCAAAGCTCCCAGCCCTTCTTAACATCCAATCAGCATTGAGAAGACTCAAATCAGCAGTATCCCTGCTTATGGAAGTGCGTCACACGTGCAGTGCACTTGAAGAGTTCCTCCCTTGTGGTAAGTGTGCTTGTCCTAAGGATCTGTAACATACCACGATACATTGCAATATGCAATACCTGGCTGGCACACATAGGGACAAACTGAGCCTAAATGCCACCTTCCCTCCCATGGTCTACGAAGAAGAGGTGCCTTCTGGATTGCACTAATGCATCAATTATTTTTTCATCTTTCGTTAGAAGCCCTGTAGTGACGAGGTATTCAAACATTTGAAATCAAACACCGGGTTGGGAATTGGGACCACTATAGTTAGGAAGTTTCCCAGTCTTCAACTTACATTTTATTTCTTTCCGTTTCTACTTAGAATTCACGATGTTTTGCATTCATTTGTGTTGCATGAAACAAGCCCCTGTATTTAAACACAGGCCTCAATTTCCATGCACTAAACAGAACGTATTTTAGCCTTTCTTGTTAATTTAAACAAGTTTTTGATTGGCATCTCAATTTTCTAAAATCACGCTACTTTGGGCTACTTGTGCGGCTCATAGTCTTGCTGAATATGGTACTCTACGGAGTGCTTTCAGACAGAAAACAAGGCAGTCAGGGGTAGTACTGCCTTCTCATCTCTGCATCACCCCGACATTCTGTGATTCTTCGCAAAGCAATTAATCTCCCTGTGTCCCAAAAAATAATGTAAATGAATGTGTCCTTGTGTAATGTATCATATTCAGCTGGCGTATAATTGTTATTTTCAATTTCAGAAAAGCTCAGCAAGGAAGAATAAGCTGTTGTTTATTCACCTAATGGTAAGTGTTATGCAGTATTATTGCTTCCTCTAGTGGTAATGAATACAATACTATTAAATAAAGTGCATCACCGTTTACAGGTTTCTGCTTTTGTCTGTTACAATGGGCTTTTGATTTATGTGATTTTATTATATTGTTGTTATTTTGGCGAATTAACTGCTTAATGCTGTAAAATAGTTCTACATTTAAACAGTAATTGTAGCTTATGTCGGTAATTTAGTAACATCACCAAGCAGGACTCGGTTGGAAGAATATCCTCAAAGGACGTGTTTTTTTCTGTACACTATGTGACTGCTCTCAATAAAGAGAGCCTTTGAGAGATTCAAATGATTGGGAGAAATGCATATGATCTAGTTCTTTTATCAGGAACTGGTTTTCATGATTTTCAGGTGTGTCCTAGAGACAGCTATTTTTAAATTGCTTTTTTTCATGTTGTACAGAAAACAGAACACGATTACCAAATATAATTAGCTGCACTCTTGCAAAATCAATGAAGGTAATTACGCCCTACCACTTTCTAAGTTCACCATCCACCACTAGATGTAAGATAAACATAGTATAAGGTTTATGTGTGAGAAGCCTGTCAAATGATATGATGTCAGACTAAGATTGTAATGCTGCTTGCTTGATTATTAGGCATTGTTGATTCAAGTATCGTTATGTATTGTTATTTTCTTTTTTTACTCTTGCTTGTCTGCACTCAATAGAACAGGTTTATGTGCCAGTATAACACAAATTGTTTCTAATTATCAAGGTATGCTATTGGTCAATTGATTTTTTAAGTTTTTTTTAATTACTAAAGCTTTGTCATAGTATAATTCAAGTGTGCCAACATATGAGTATGACATAATTAACATGTCAT
Organism: Pleurodeles waltl; assembly: GCF_031143425.1. Classification (NCBI taxonomy): domain Eukaryota; kingdom Metazoa; phylum Chordata; class Amphibia; order Caudata; family Salamandridae; genus Pleurodeles; species Pleurodeles waltl. Next base: position 1,019,309,846 of record NC_090447.1, read on the forward strand.
ATTGAACACAAACAATAAGTAGCTCAAAAATACATTAATTGCACAACACATGTATCAGGGCAACATATGGCACAGGCATCATAAAGATACAACAAACACAGTTAACATGAACTATGATTGGATGCTGAGAGTAGAGGGTGAATAGTGCCTCTGTCTGATGCACTCTGCAGCTTCCCCAAACTGACAAGGCTATTAACCCCACGGGTGCCTGGGGCGAGCTGGTCTCATCCCAGACACAGGGTTCCTGTGTGCCTGGGATGAGACCAGCTCGTCCTGAACCCGGCCCATGGGGGGAGCGCTAGTGCTCACCCTGTGGGCCTCCCACCCACACCTCCAGTCGGGGATGGAAGGGGAACCACTTCCCCTTCCACCCCACCCCCTCCCTCTGCAATCTGATGACATCTGCATGGTCACAGTGCGCCGACGTCATCAGAAGCTGCAGAGGATGCACTGGAAGCCATTTGCTTCCAGCGCATCTAGAGAAAGGACGCATCTTAGGTAAGTCCTTCTCCCTTTGGGGGTTTTTGGGGGAAAACAGACACAGGGGGAAAGGAAAGAGTTTTTCCTTTCCCTCTGTGCCTGTTTTCAATGGATTCCTGTTTCACGATGGCGGGCAGGGCCCACGATCGTGAAACAGGAATCCCCACTAGGCACCAGGGATTTACGCTGGCATTTATTTTGGGGAGCAACCCCTTGGGCAAGGGTCACTCCCCTTGGGGGTAATTATAAATCCTGTTTCGACAGATTGGCCGTTTTTCAACCGATTTGCCCCCGGGGGGGTTGAAACCCACTAGACACCAGGGAAAATGTGTATTTTAAGGTTTTAGGGCAGCCACCCCTTAGGCAAGGGTCACTGCCCCAGGGGAAATATTTTTTTTATATGTTTCAGCCCCCCGGGGCTAGATCGGCCATATTTTTGGCCGATCTCACCCCCGGGGGTTTGAAACCCACTAGGCCCCAGGGATTGTGTGGTGTGTGTGTGTATGTGTTTTGTGTGCTTGGGGGCACCCCTTGGGCAAGGGTCATCCCCCCAAAGCGGGGGAAATTCGTATTGGCCATTTCTGACCTCCTTGAGGGCAGATGGGCCTATTTCTTTTAGGCCCATCTGCCTTCAAGGGAGGCAGAAACCACCAATATACCAGGGATTTTTTTTTGTTCCCCTTTTTTTTGTTTTGTGCTGGGGGTGCCCCCTTTGGCCCCCATTGGCATGGGTTGGCCCCTAAAGGTGGCACAGCACTGTTGGCCATTTCTGCCCCCCTTGAGGGCAGATCAGCCTATTTCTTTTTTACGCCCATCAGCCCCCAAGGGGGGCAGAATCCACTTAGGCACCAGGAATCGTGTGTGTGTGTTTTGTGTGGGAGGGCGGGACCTTTGGCAAGGGTCGCCCCCCAAAGGGTGCATGTTACTGATGGCCTATTTTCTTTTAGGCCCATCTGCCTCTAAGGGGGGCAGAAGGTACCAAGATTTCAGAGATTTGTTTTTTTGGGTTCCTTTTGTTTTTTTGTGTGCTGGGGTCACCCCTTTGACAAGGGTTGCCCCCTGAAGGGGGCACAGAGCTGTTGGCCATTTCCACCCTCCTTGGGGGCAGATTGGCCTATTTTTTTTTAGGCCCATCTGCCCCATGGGTGGCAGAATCCACTTAGGCACCAGGGATTTTGTGTGTGTGTGTTTTGTGTGGGGGCAGCCCCTTTGGCAAGCGTCACTCCCCAAAGTGGGGCACATTACTGATGGCCATTTCTGCTCCCCTCGGGGGCAGATCAGGCTATTTTTTTAGGCCTATCTGCCCCCAAGGAGGCAGAAGCCACCAAGATGTGAGGGATTTTTTTTGTTCCTCTTAGTTTTTTGTGCTGGGGGCGCCCCGTTGGCAAGGATCACCCCCCCAAACAGGGTACAGAGCTGTTGGCCATATCTGCCCCCAAGGGGGGCAAAAGCCACTTAGGCACCAGCAACAATTTCTAAGTTCTTGGTGGCAGGGTGTTTGTCAACTGGTGAAGTATTTGTATTTGTGATTATAACAGTTTAATTCTTCTTTTTGTTCTAGTTCAAAGCTTTTGTTTCATTTGTTGTTGATCCTTGCAGTTTTGGCAGTAGTTCTCCTGTGGTTTGCATAGTTGCATGTTTTAGGTAAGTAAAAGCTATTTACTTTAAAGGAGTATTGTTGACGTGTATGAATAACATGTTTGTAGGTGGTGTACTAAATGCAAGATTGTGTGTGAAATTGTCCTTAGATTTGAGCACAATTATATTTGTGTTATAAAATCTCTAATTTGATTTTTTCTTTTTAGTGGGATATCATTGGTGATTGCTGTGTCTGTGCAGAGTAGTTGCTAGTGAGTAGCTTTTTCAGGCAAGTCAGTGGTATAGTTTTTAAGTACATAGCTGTTTGTGATAAAGCTACACTTTGTTTATTACTTTTTTAGTGCTGGTTGTTGTTGGCAATCCATTTGTTGGTAGAAAGGATCATGGCTAGCTGCAGAGTGACTGCTCAGCAGGATTTTGGCATGCTTTTTGAGTCGTCTTCTGACCATGATTATGAGATTGACTCTGCATCTGAGGCAGAGGAGGAAGTGAGAGATTCTGGGAGTGAGTTTTCTGCCAGAGAGGGTTCTTATGATGAGGAAGCCACTTTCAGTGCAGATGAAGGGCCAGTTTTAGAGGAGGCCATTGATGTGCCAAGAGTTCAGCAGCCTGGGACTGAAGAGTTTCCTGTTAGAAGACCTGACATCTGGATTGCCCCAAACATGGAGCAGCCACAGTCACCTGCATTTACTGGTCTCTCATGGTGTAGAGTCAATACGGAAAACTTTTTGCCTGTCAATTTCTTTAACTTGTTTATGGATGATATATTTTTGGAAGAGATTGTGGAGCAGACTAATTTGTATGCGGAGCAATATTTGAGGGACAACGCTGCCAGACACAGGCCTCAGTCTAGAGCTACTCAGTGGGTTCTTATATATCTGGAAGAGATGAAAAAGTTTTTAGGTTTGACTTTTTTGATGGGGTTGATAAGGAAGCCGTCACTGGCTTCTTATCGGTCTACTAGTCTCTTGATGGCAACTGCTATATTTCCTGCAACTATAACTCGTAATTGCTATTTGCTTCTTCTTCGTATGCTGCATTTTGTAGACAATGATTGTGACCGTCTTTTTAAGATTAGGCCTGTCCTTGATCATTTTGTAGATTGTTTTCAGAGGTCTATGTTCCAGGCAAAGAGATAACTGTGGACGAGTCTTTGGTCCTTTTCAAGGGGCGTTTAGGGCCATATTTATACTCCGTTTGCGCCGAAATTGCGTCGTGTTTTTTGACGCAATTTCGACGCAAAACTAACGCCAACTAACGCCATATTTATACTATGGCGTTAGAGGCGAATAGCGCCAAAGTTCCCGGAATGTGCGTCATTTTTTAGCGTGAACCCCTTCCTTGCGTTAATGATATGCAAGGGAGGCGTTCCCGTCTAAAAAATGACTCCCAGGCCTTTACGTGGTATTTATACTCCCGGGCAAAAGAGACGCCCGGGAGTTGGCGTGGCAAAAAACGGCGCATTTGCGCCACTTTTTAACGCCTGCTCAGGGCAGGCGTTAAGGGGCCTGTGGGCTCAAAATGAGCCCACAGGTGCCCTCCCATGCCCCCAGGGACCCCCCCTGCCACCCTTGCCCACCCCAGGAGGACCCCCAAGGATGGAGGGACCCACCCCAGGGACATTCAGGTAAGTTCAGGTAAGTATAATTTTTTATTTTTTATATTTTTTTTTGGTGGCATAGGGGGGCCTTATTTGTGCCCCCCTACATGCCACTATGCCCAATGACCATGCCCAGGGGACAGAAGTCCCCTGGGCATGGCCATTGGGCAAGGGGGCATGACTCCTATCTTTACAATGATAGGAGTCATGTTGATGGGGGATGGGCGTCGTTAAAAAATGGCGCAAGTCGGGTTAAGACGATTTTTTCGACGTAACCTGACTTGCCCCATTTTAAGACGCCCATGCGCCATTTTCCCCCTACGCCGGCGCTGTCTGGTCTACGTGGTTTTTTCCCACGCAAACCAGGCAGCGCCGGTCTGATTGCGCCGTCTAACGCCATTCCATAAATACGGTGCCCGCATGGCGCTTCAGAATGGCGTTAGACGGCGCAAAACTTTTTGACGCTAAACTGCGTTAGCGCAGTTTAGCGTCAAAAAGTATAAATATGGGCCTTAGTTTTCAAGCAGTACATTCCTAGTAAGAGGGCACGGTATGGAATTAAATTGTATATGCTGTCAGAAAGTAGTATAGGATACGTGTATAGTTACCAGGTCTACACTGGTAGGGATTCCCCTCCTGGTTTTCCACCCACTTTTGGAGTTAGTGAGAAAATTGTGTGGGAACTTGGTAGACGACTGTTTAACAAAGGTCACCATTTGTACATAGATAATTTCTACACTGGAGTGCACTGTTGCTTGTGGCACAATCCGTTCTAACCAGAAAGGCTATCCAAGGGAGCTTGTGTGTAAAAAACTTGAGAGGGGACAGTGCGGTGCCTTGCAGAATGATGAGCTGCTAGCTCTGAAATTTTCAGACAGGAGGGATGTGTACATGCTATCTACCATCCATGATGAGAGTACTTTCCCTGTGACTGTTTGGGGTCAGGTCGCGGAAGTGCACAAACCTGCATGCATTTTAGACTACAATAGGCACATGGGTGGTGTTGATAGAGTAGATCAGAGGTTGGAACCTTACACTGCTCTTCGTAAGTCTTATGTGTGGTATAAAAAGTTGGCCCTATAGTTATTTCATTTGGCAACTTTTAATGCTTGAGCCAAGGATGAAATTTGTTAAATTTCAGGAGTCAGTGATAGAGAGCCTTATTATGGTGGAACAGGCAAGAGTTCCTAGAGTAGCAGTGGTGGAGGATGTGGCTAGTTTGAAAGATCACCACTTAAAAAAAGACTTGCCCACTAAGAAATTTAAAGTATGTTCCCGAAGAGGTATCCAGAGGGAGAGCCGGATGTACTGCCCTGATTGCACTTCCAAGCCTGGGCCTGGGCTGTGTGTGGATGGCTGTTTCAGGAGTTACCACACCAAGAAAATGTTTTGGGAAATACCGTGAGCGCAAACTGCCTATATTATATTTTCATATGTTCAGTTTCACGGTTGGCATTACTGTCATGTATTTAGTTAGAGCTTTTGTGTTTGTAGTTCTGTACTTATTTTATAATTAGTGGTTTCTTTGTTGTTTATAAACAAAAAAAGTGATGGCAGTGTGCGTGGGGTGGTGCTTGGCTGGCGGTGTGCGTAGGGTGACACTTGGCTGGAAGTGTACGGGGGTCTCGCTTGGCTGGCGGTGTGCATAGGGTGGTGCTTGGCTGGCGGTGTGCTTGGGGTGGCACTTGGCTGGTAGTGTGCATGGGGTGGCACTTGACTGGTGGTGCCAGCCAAACGTCACTCCACACACTCCCATCAGCTAGTGCGATTGCTGTATCAGGCATGTGGGTATATGTAAGTGATGGACCCTTAAGTGGTGCTGTCTGTCGATGTGAGTGTTGTAATTTGATTGGCCCATGGCTGGCGGCTTGAATTGTCTTGTGCATGTCATGTATGAAAGGTGTGCGAATGGACTGTAAAACGGTTGGTGTCTTGACGCCGCTTTCAGCTCACGAGCTGTGAGTCATTGGTTCACTTTTTGGGCCTTTCAGTTATTAACAGTGCATTTTACTTTTGTGAAATCTGTTCTTAATAAAATGTTATCTACTGAACCATCACTCACCCTCATGCCAAATCCAACCAGTATGTGTGGTAAAAATGACAAAACCTGCTCCGCTGTAATCAGGTGTCGCAGCATACTTGCGACACGCTAGGTGTCTCAGGTGGGACACCGATGATGAAGCATACCACCAACTTGGTTGGTGGGTGACTGGTCGTTTTCACATAACCTAAGTGCATTTCTTTTCACAATTTTAGTGTTTGGCATGTCAGAGATGTATGTGTACACATCAAAATGATATATTACAAAACAACCTGTGTTTGGGGGAGAGGGGGTAGCTATGTTTTTGGTCCAGGGTGCGGCCTTCATCTACGAAAACCTACCAAACCCAGACATTTCTTAAAACTAGACACCCCAACGAGTCCAGGAAGGTGTGGCTTGCGTGCATCCCTCAACATTTTCTTACCCAGACTCCTCTGCAAACTGCAAAATTTGCTTAAGAAAACATATTTTCCTGACTTTTCTTTGTAGGATAACTGCTCCAGCACACAGTCCCTACTCCCCCGCGTTCCCCTCAGTCTCCCAAAAAAATGACACCTCACTTGTGTGGGTCCCCAAAGCAGAGTCAGCCTAAAGATGTATGAAAGAAAAATATGTGCTTATCAACTCGCTGTGCTATCCCCTCAATCGCTACAGGTTTGTGGTCTTTTTCAGATGCAGGCACAAGTGAGGTATCATTTTTATTGGGAGACTTGGGGGAATGCTGGGTGGAAGGGAATTTGTGGCTCCTCTAAGATTCCAGTACTTTCTGCCCCCGAAATGTGAGAAAAAGTGTTTTTTAGCCACATTTTGAGGTTTGCAAAGGATTCTGGGTAACAGAACCTGGTGAGAGCCCCACAAGTCACCCCATCTTGGATTCCCCTAGGTCTCTAGTTTTCAGAAATGCACAGGTTTGGTAGGTTTCCCTAGGTGCTGGATGAGCTAGAGGCCAAAATCCACAGGTAGGCACTTTGCAAAAAACACCTCTGTTTTCTGTGGAAAAATGTGATGTGCCCACGTTGTGTTTTGGGGCATTTCCTGTCGCGGGCACTAGGCCTACCCACACAAGTGAGGTATCATTTTTATCGGGATACTTGGGGGAACGCTGGATGGTAGGAAATTTGTGGCTCCTCTCAGATTCCAGAACTTTCTGTCACCAAAATGTGAGGAAAAAATGGTTTTTTAGCCAAATTTTGAGTTATGCAAAGAATTCTGGGTAACATAACCTGGCGAGAGACCCATAAGTCACCCCACCTTGGATTTCCCTAGGTATCTAGTTTTGAAAAATACACAGGTTTGGTAGGTTTCCCTAGGCTAGAGGCCAAAATCCAAAGGTAGGCACTTTGCAAAAAACACCTCTGTTTTCTTTGGAAAAATGTGATGTGTCCTTGTTGTGTTTTGGGGCATTTCCTGTTGCGGGCACTAGTCTACCCACACAAGTAAGGTATCTTTTTTTATCGAGAGACTTGGGGAAATGCTGGGTGGAAGGAAATTTATGTCTCCTCTCAGATTCCAGAACTTTCTGTCACCGATATGTGAGAAAAAAGTTATTTTTTTTGCCAAATTTTGAGGTTTGTAAAGGATTCTGGGTAAGAGAACCTGGTGAGAGCCCAACAAGTCACCCCATATTAGATTCCCATAGGTCTCTAGTTTTCAAAAATGCACAGGTTTGGTAGGTTTCCCTAGTTGCAGGCTGAGCTAGAGGCCAAAATCCACAGGTAGGCACTTTGCAAAAAACACCTCTTTTTCTGTGCAAAAATGTGATGTGTCCATGTTGTGTTTTGGGGCATTTCTTGTCACAGGCACTAGCCCTACCCACACAAGTGAGGTATACTTTTTATGGGAGACTTGGGGAAACGCTGGGTGGAAGGAAATTTGTGGCTGCTCTCAGATTCCAGAACTTTCTGTCACCGAAATATGAGGAAACATTTTTTTTTAACCAAATTTTGAGGTGTGCAAAGGTTTCTGGGTAACAGAAACTGGTGAGAGCCCCAAAAGTCACCCCACCTTGGATTTCCCTAGATCTCTAGTTTTTAAAATGCACAGGTTTGGTAGGTTTCCCTAGGTGCTGACCTAGCTAGAGGCCAAAATCCACAGGTAGGCACTTAGCAAAAAACACCTCTGTTTTCTTTGGAAAAATGTGATGTGTCCACATTGTGTTTTGGGGCATTTCCTGTCACAGGCACTAGACCTACCCACACAAGTGAGGTATCATTTCTATCGGGAGACTTGGTGGAAAACTGGGTGGAAGGAAATTTGCGGCTCCTCTCAGATTACAGAACTTTCTGTCACCGAAATGTAAGGAAAAAATTTTTTTTTGCCAAATGTTGAAGTTTGCAAAGGATTCTGGGTAACAGAACCTGGTGAGAGCCCCACAAGTCACCACATCTTGGATACCCCAAGGACTCTAGTTTTCAAGAAAGCAAAGGTTTGATAGGTTTCCCTAGGTGCCGGCTGAGCTCGAGGTCAAAATCCACAGGTAGGCACTTTGCAAAAAACACCTCTGTTTTCTGTGAAAAAATGTGATGTGTCCATGTTGTGTTTTGGGGCATTTCCTGTCGCAGGCACTAGACCTACCCACACAAGTGGGGTATCATTTTTATTGGAAGACTTGGGGGAACGCTGGGGGGAAGGAAATTTGTGGCTCCTCTCAAATTCCAGAACTTTCTGTCACCGAAATGTGAGGAAAAGTTTTTTTTGCCACATTTTGAGGTTTGCAAAGGATTCTGGGTAACAGAACCTGTTGAGAGTCCCACAAGTCACCCCACCTTGGATTCCCCTAGGTCTCTAGTTTTCAAGAAAGCAAAGGTTTGATAGGTTTCCCTCGGTGCCGGCTGAGCTAGAGGTCAAAATCCACAGGCAGGCACTTTGCAAAAAACACCTCTGTTTTCTGTAGAAAAATGTGATGTTTCCACGTTGTGTTTTGGGGCATTTCCTGTCATGAGTACTAGGCCTACCCACACAAGTGAGGTATAATTTTTGTTGGGAGACTTGGGGGAACATAGAATAGCAAACGAATTGTTATTGCCCCTTGTCTTATCTACAATTTTTCCTTCCAAATATTAGACAGTGTGTAAAAAAGACATCTATTTGAGAAATGCCCTGTAATTCACATGCTAGTATGGGCACCCTGGAATTCAGAGATGTGCAAATAACTACTGCTCCTCAACACCTTATCTTGTGCCCATTTTGAAAATATTAAGGTTTTCTTGATACCTATTTTTCACTCTTTATATTTCAGAAAATGAATTGCTGTATGCCCGGAATAGAATGAAAACCCACTGCAAGGTGCAGCTCATTTATTGGCTCCGGCTACCTAGGGTTCTTGATGAACCTACAATCCCCGCAACCAGAAGAGTCCAGCAGACATAAAGGTATATTGCCTTCAGTTACAGAGTAAAGCATAGAGAAAAATGGCTGTTTTTTTACCTCAATTTCAATATTTTTTATTTCAGTTGTTATTTTCTGTAGGAAACCCTTGTAGGATCTACACAAATTACCCTTGCTGAATTCATCATTTTGTCTACTTTTCATAAATGTTTAGGTTTCTGGGATCCAGCATTGGTTTCACACCCATTTCTGTAACTGACTGGAAGGAGGCTAAAAGCACAACAAAGCATAAAAATGGGATATGTCCCAGTAAAATGCCAACATTGTGTTGAAAAATGTGGTTTTCTGATTCAAGTCTGCCTGTACTGAAAGCTGGGATGCTGGTGATCTTAGCACCAAAAACCCTTTGTTGATGCCATTTTCAGGGGAAAAGCCACAAGCCTTCTTCTGCAGCCTTTTTTCCCATTTTTGTTTTAAAAAACTAAATTTTTGCTGTATTTTGGCTAATTTCTTGGTCTCCTTCATGGGAACCCACAAAGTCCAGGTACCTCTAGAATCCCTAGGATGTTGGAAAAAAGGATGCAAATTTGGCGTGGGTAGCTTATGTGGACAAAAAGTTATGAAGGCCTAAGCGCGCCCTGCCTCAAATAGCCCAAAAAAAAGGCCTGGAACCTGAGGGGGAAAAGGCCTTGCAGCGAAGGGGTTGATACTGTCCACTGAAAAAGGCACCTGGTTACTCCCTTGAAAACAAATACACAAAAGCTTCCTCTACTAGAAAAGAAGCCATCTGTTCCTCCAAAAAACAAGCCTGTTTCTTATTTCAGAGTGTAAGTGTTGGAAAGTGGTTAGTTTTACATAAACAAGTTGAAATGACCTTCCCCGTGTGCACTCTCTACTCCCTTTCCCCTAAGAGTAGAGCAGGAGCAGTAGCATCCAAGGAACTAAATATGCTTAAAAATGTGGCGTGGCTAGGTATTATTAGTCATTTAGTTATGCCACCGGTGAATTCTTTACCAGAGCTCATTTTGAAAAGTCCAGCAGAAGCCCTAAGCAATAATTCAAGAAGATGAGATCCAAACAGACTTAAGGGTGCTAGTCTTGGGATTTGAAATAAAGTAACTATATATTTTAGTAGACCCCAAGAGCCATTGCTTCCTCCAGCATCAAGTGAGAGCTCTATTCCTTCTAGTTTGAAAGACACTCAGGAAGTGGAAGTAAAACCTATTCTGTCATACCCAGCAAGAAGAATAAGGTGTCAACAATTAAAAAACAACACCAATGTACAGCTTAGAGGAGACAATGGTCTCCTAACATTGTTCAAACAGAAACAGAAAGATTCTCTGACCTTGCAAGTACAAGACATTTATAATTTTGATCAAGAGGGCCTAGCATATAGACAGGGTAATAAGGTCCCTATTGGGACCGCCCAGCTATAGTGTATAGGGGAGTGGTCGCAAAGGGAGGCTAAAGTTGGGGTGTTCAGGGGTGAAGTAGTGAGAAGGAAGTGCTAGAAAGGGTAGATTTGCTACCTGGAAGGGTTGCAACCAGGGATGGAAAAATGGTTTCCTGTAACAAAGATGTAGTTCCTGAAATGGTTCTCCAGAATACTTGATCAGCCACTTAGGTCAGTTGCTAACTCATTTGCTTAGTCTTTTTGAATACAGGGCACAAATGTCACATGTCCATGTATTTATTTAAGCTCAAGGTAATCTCATTGAATGTCAACAGGCTAAACAATGCTAAGAAAGAGAAAAAGGTGTTAGAGTAAGGAATGGAAAAAACATTTAACTGTGGCCTTTTCTGTTGATGGAATTCTCTTCTGTTTTGTCTATCGTGTTGGAGGTTTGAATCCCTGCTAGCAAGAATTCCTTTGGCAATTTAGTTAAGACATTAAGACAGCATTCTCATTCTGAAGTCAAAAATTGTATGACGCCCAGAGAATTTAAAATGTAACCTTTCGTTATGTAGGTTTTTCAAACACTAGTGGAAGTGATTTTAACTCCATCCAGTATATTGAACTGGATCAAAGTAAGCTTCCTATTCCAGAAAGGAAACTCAAAGCTGACAGGACAATTGCCAAACTTAAGGAGGAGCACGGGCTGGTTGATTCTTGCCAAGCAGTGAATCAGCACGAAAGACAATATACTATAAAAAATATGGCCTATATTTATACTTTTTGACACAAATCAGCACTAGCACAGATTTGCGTCAAAACGTTTACCGCCAGCTAACGCCATTCCAACGCGCCAGCCGGGCACCTTATTTATGGAATAACGTTAGCCGGTGCTGCGGACTGGTTAACGTCAAAATAAATTACTCTAACCGGGCAGCGGAGGCATAGGGAACAATGGGGTTGTGGGTCAAAGAATGGTGCAAGCCAGGTTAGAATCAAAAATATTGACTCAAACCTGACTAGCGTCATTGTTTGATGCACAACCCCCAAGGAAATGACTCCTGTCTTAGCAAAGACAGGAGTCATGCCCCCTGCCCAATGGCCATACCCAAGGGACTGCTGCCCCTGGGCATGGCCATTGGGCACAATGGCATGTAGGGGGGCCCAAGTTAGCCCCCCCCCATGCCACTTTACAGAATAAAAAAAAATACGTACCTCTTCTTACCTCTACTTACCATAGATGGGTCCCCCCATCCATGGGTGTCCTCCAGGGGTGGGCGAGGGTGGCAGAGGGTGTCCCTGGGGGCAGGGAAGGGCACCTGTGGACTGATTTCATGGTCGGAGACTATGGAAATGAGCCCACAGGTCCCTTAATGCCTGCCCTGACCCAGGCATTAAAAAATGACTCTAAACTGGTTTCAAGTAATTTTTTAAGGCCCTCCCCCTCACAGGAGTATAAATAAGGAGCAAAGGACTTAGGGTCATTTTTTGCCCTGGAACGCCTACCTTAGATCTGATTAATGCAAGGCAGGTTTCCACGGTAAAAAAATGACTCAAACTCCATAAATTTGGTGCTAGACGGGTCTAGCGCCAAAGTATAAATATGGAGTTAAGTTTGCGCCGGATTGGCGTAAAAAAAATGATGCAAATCCGGCGCAAACAGAGTATAAATATGTCCCTATATGTATTCTATTTGGAGGTAACTTTAACTTCATCCTGAGTATAGAATTAGATCAAAATATGCTCACTAATCCACAAAGGAAACCCAAAACTGCCAAAAGGATTGCAAGGCTTAAGGAAGAGGAGGGTCAGGATGATTTCTGCAGAACAATGAATCCCAGCGATGGACTGAACATTTTTTTGTTGTATCATCAATCAGCTTCTCAAATTGATTTCTTGTAGTTTCCAATACAATCACACTTTCTATTATTCAAATTTTACTAACATTTCTCTCTGACCATGCTGCAATGTCTCTAGAGATGACTCTTCCATCAGTTTCTTGCCCCATTTCCAATGGTCTTTAACGAAGACTATCAAATAATTGAAGATTAGACAATTGTTTACCAGTCCTAGTTCAATAAATTATACAAAATCAAATGTAAAGCATTATGAGATGCCTTCCTATTAGCTGAGTGCAATTTTCACAGATCCATCTGCCAACAGAGTTTTCTAGCTACAGATATCGCTAACTGGCAGCTGCCGAATTTTCTGATGAAAAAGGAGATCCCTAAAGTTTAAACATTTGGACAGCAATTTTATGAAAGGGGGAGGTGAGTAGGGAATTCCTAGCCTGGCACTCCAGAATTTGAAAAATACAGAATATGGTCACTAAAGCTAGACCTCCAGTTCTACACCACTGGTTATGGACACTGACAAAATTAAAACACTTTTTTGCCAGCGTTTTTCCAAAATCTATAGAGAAGATCTAAATCCATTAGAAAGAGATTTAACTAACTTTCTGGCTCAGGATCAACTTCCTTGACTTATGGCTTAAGCAGCAACTAGCAGAGTCCTCCTCATAGAGTAGGATCAATTAAAATCTGTTGTGAAATAACTTTTTAAATGTAAAGCTGCAGGTAAAGACAGTTATATTTCTGAATAGTACCACCTTTTTCTCCCACAGTTTAAAACTCCTTTATTAAATCTATTTAAACACATTTTGAAAGAGGGCAATATGCTACCCTCCTCTCAAGAAGGAATACTGACTTGCACCCCAAAAATGAGAGAAATTTAGAAGACATTATATTTTTTATCCAGTCATTCTGCTAAATGCAGATTATTAAAATGTTGATGAAGAGCAGAATTGCTTGGGTAATGCAGACTCTGATAAAAGACAATCAGAATGAGTTTATTCCTGGTCACCACATTTTATTCTAAAACACACTTCTAAGTTGAAGCCAAGGACTAGATTTCAGTATATAACATTCCTGAAACAATAATGTTTATAGACGCAGAGAAAGTAATGACCTGGTGAGCTGGATCCATTTGTTTACATTTCTAGAGAGAATGGGATTTCTTAACCAGCTCATCAGGTCAATTGTCTCGATACCGGTGGGATCTAACATCTCTTTGGTTCTGACTGGGAGGATTACAGGTCGAATAAGGTTACCACAAGTACCAGACAGGGTTGTCCCCTTTTATCTTTGTTGTTACTGCAATTGGAAGATCACACCTTTAATATTTTGTACATACTTTCTTATTTTCATCCCTTTCATGGTACTTGGTTCATATTTCTAAAACAGATAGCCTACTTTTAACACTAACTTTAAAACTTGTCCTCAATCACTACAGGCTTCATATATCCGGAGAAGTCAATAAGGTAAATGGGGATTAGAGTATCTAAGATCTATGATGACCTGAATAAAGTTTAATATGCCCATATTATAATCAAGGTTTGAGCTGTGTTATATAGGTTGGATAAACTTCTAATCACTGTCATAGACAGGGTAGCAATGGTTAAAACATATATACTACCTCTTTTAAAAAAAATTATTCACAGCAATTCTATGCTAGTTAACCAATAGTCTGTTTTCAAAACATTAACTCACAAATCAATGATTTGTGAGCTGGAAACAGCATCAACGTTATTTAAGTCCTACAAAAATTACACTTGAGTCATGAAGAAGGTAGGCTCCCAAAGGAAGACATATTACCTTGTGGCTTTCTTAATATGCAATGTCAGATTGCACAATATTGCTGGTTCCAAGGTATTTAATATCTTCTTTTCAGAAGGGGGAACTTTCCATTCACAGACCCCCTCATACCTAATTTCAAAGTTCAAATTTGGTAAGGTATTGTAACTGTTTTAATGCAAAATGAAAACTATCTTTGACAATCCTTGCAGATTCTTAGTATTCAATCATCAACCCAACTCATGCTGTTATACCCTCAAGATATACAAAATAAGATAAGGGTATAGGATAACTCAATATTGGGGAAAGTTGGAGATTGGATTATAAACAATGATTTAATTCCTTGGGAAACTGCCCAAGCTATACTTCTGTGGACACAGCCTCAAAATATACTTCTATAGTTACAAATCAGCAGTATTCTGCATAAATATCTGCCACTCCATATAAAGGCCATGAGGGAAGTTATTGTGTTTTATTTAATTTTGCTAATGTCTCCATATAATGCGGATATGGCAAGATGACTGAAAACTGTTCTGAGTCATGCAGGCACATGCTTGACACAAAAAGAATAGGTAGAAGCTTCTCTTCTTAAATGTAGAGGGTTAAGAGGGCCAGTTTGCAGGAGAATGCAGATTTAAGCACCGTGCTTGGTATTTTATACTACAGCATTATTACAAACTGGAATCCAAACATTCCTAACCACTTCCCTAGATTTCTCTAACCCGGTACATGGCTCAACGTTATCTGGGTATGCCAGAGGAGATAAAAATATTGGGGAAAGGTTTGAATAAGTGTGCCAGCCTCATTTGAAGGTGTGGTAACTCGAGGCATATCCTCCAATCTCTTTGACAGTTCAATGTATCTGGGGGTTAAAACAAGGGGCACCCATTCCTGGTGATTTATTTTGATATTATGAGCAAGCTCTGTGATTACAACTTACTGGAAATCAAGTGAACACCCAGCATTTCAAACATGGCTTGCTAAAGTAAGTAGGATGTATGTGAAAGAATATCTCTATTCTAAAGTGGTGGAGGGGAAAGGTCCTCAAGATCTGGAAATTTGCTATGTATCATTTGGATTAATAACTTGAAGAATATTCCAGGTCCATATATTATTTTACCTACTCTTTGAACACACTTTATGTTCTGGAAATATTTATCTTCCTTATGGATTTGATGAAATGTTAAATAAAATATGTTTAGGCTTTCACTTAGATGAGTATGAAATATTATCAAGTCTGTTTTTAAATTAGATGCTGCTTTGTTACTTGTATTTATCAGGCCACATAATCTTTTTTTTTTTGTTAAAGGTGTAGAGAATATTATCAAAGAACATTCATTACCAAATGAAAACTACTCCTTTTCTGCTGCACAGGTGCCTGTATTAGAGCATGGTGGGTTGGCTAGGATGTCAGTCTGAGATTCTGTAAGGGTGAATGGAATTATACCCGTAGCACATCCTGTGGTTTCAGACATGCCCACCTCTGTAGGTTCTCCCATAGTTTTGGGCACTTCCATTTTCCATTTTCTGATATGGACGTTCACTGCACTCAGAAATGGCCTACTTTATGTTACTGGATGACATTTCCTGTTTGTTGCAGTAGGTGACAATATTCATGAGTGTACACATCTCTCCTTCAGTTCCCTTGATATCAGATCCTAGTGCAGAGATCTCCAGTTACAGGCAGAAAACTCACATTTAGAGTGGAAAGACATTATAAATAAGTAACAATAAATGGAAAAATATATGTTAGAAAATGTGATTTTTTATTAATGTAGTAATAGCCCACTACTTTTCGTATGATTCAGTACTATCCACACACTGAGATGCATCAGCCTAAGTAGCAACTCATGTAAAAAAATGGAACAAGTAGATGGCTGTGCATCTGTAAACCATGTCCGACGCCTGGAACCAGGATGTTACCATAGTTCAGGTGTTATGTCCCTATGTAAGCTCTGTTACATAACAGTGTTTTTTTTTCCTCATTTAGCATGGTAACTTCTGTCTGTCTACCTTAACTCTCCATGTTCCACACTTTTATCTTTTTTTTAGAGAGTAATGAGGCTGCCTAGCTGAGGAAAAGATATGACTTTTATGGATGATGCAACACTTAACATGTAACAACAATCTAACAACTACATGGGAGTACTAATTCACCCCCTGTGTACAATCCAGATGTCTGAAGCACAACCTGAGGATGACAAAAGTACAATCAGTGATTCTTTGTGGACATGTACATGCCCTGATATATATTTTGTGATGCCACTTCAATGAACTCATTCTAGATGTCGAACCCTTAATCTTTTCTCCCCACATCATTATTTTGAATTTGTATTTGCATATCTTAGTGCTGTTCTAAGTTCAAAATGTGTTCTATTTTCCTTTCTGATGTAACAGGCACTGTAACAATTTATTATTGGATGCAAATAAAAGAGAAACATCTGAAAAGAGTGAAACATGGACTGTCTTCTTTTCAATGCATGTGTAAAAAAAGCCCATCTAATAACTCCTCTGGAAGGTTTTCAAAGAGGGGTATTGAGGAGAAAATGGGACAGCAAACAACATTGCTTTAGTCATTTTTTTACTTGGAATGCTAGAGACAGGTGGGCATTTGCTCTTTACATCACTTGTGATATTTACGTGTGCAAGCAGCAGCAGTAAATCAGCATGGTGCATAATAGGTTTGTGGTTGTTCACAACCTGTCTCACACAGTTTACCACCAGCAAGCTGTCTGAAATTTACACCTAATAAGAGCAGTCGAAAAGACATTTTCAAGGGAGGGTTTCTACTTATGAAAAGTAGGAAAACAAGAAAAACATTTCAAGAACTTTAAATTGTCTTATTTATAACTCCTATTCTTTCAGAAATATATACCTGCTACAGTGCTAGGCATATAAATTGTCTGGAGAAGATGCAATAGTGGCAGCTGCTTGGAGCACTCCTGGAAGACAAAAAATTGTTCCAAACTGATTTAGAGTTTGGTGGGTGGAATACAGTTATCAAGGTGGCAGAGGACATTATCTCCACCATCCTGACAGACCACTCTATGCCAAACTCAGAGATGACCTTTAGGCAAGCTGTTATCTTTGTACCTTGATGGGAACTGCTTTCATGGTTGTGCCTTTCAATGTACTAAATGTATGGTGGGTGGCCACCATCAGTTTTGATAACTGTCTAGCAAACTTTTAACTTTTCCTTGTCTTTCAGAAACAACTTCCCAAAGTTGGAGTTTGTTAAAAAAAAGAAAATACTTCCCTCAGTCAGCCTGGGGCTTTTCACTTAGGATGTGCAAGAAATAGTTTATTTCCCTTCCCTCACCATCAGGTTTTTCCTAGCAGTAATGAACAGAACAAAAAGAATCAAACTGACCACACTAAATAGAGCAAATTTCATGATGTCCTTCCTCTGATGGCCCATACTCCTTTGGTATGTTGAAGGAAGTATTCCATCAATGGAGCTAAAGGAACCTTTATTGACAGAATGTTTTAAGTCCAGTCACTTATAAATGAGACAGACAGAACAAAGGTTTGGTGGGAAAGGTACTCCATCATTTTGCGACAGAGTCCCCTATCTATCAAACTCTGAATTAGGCCATTTGTATTCAGGTAGCACATTTTCAACTTTTTATTAATTATGTTAGATGTGATTAAGAATGTATGGTCATGAGTTCTAGAGGGTGTGTAAGAAAGTGGAATATTAAATCTCTGTAGATGAAACCCATAGTGTTAATAACTAATTGTGGGCTTAACCCCTTGTTGCTATTGCACAGACAAACTCAACTCATGGAAAATGTGCAAAGTGTTTAGCAGTACCAAAGCCGTAAAAAATAAATAAACATACTATAATAAACCCCAAACCCAATTATAAAAAATCTTAAAACATGCACAAAGAGATAAATGATTAAAATCCAATCAGTTGATTTGGGTGAGATTGAGGGATGCATCTTATGAAGTCCTCAAAATTCGAATTCATTTGGGGTGAGGTCCCAGTGAAGCTCGAAAGTTTCTGAGCTTCTTGTTTTTCTGATACCTGCATCACCTTAGCACATTCTTGGATTCTGTGTTGGGACTTAGGGCCATTGTCGAAAGCAAGCACTAACCTTGTGAGGTTGTTCTGTCAGAGTGAGGGGGATGCATCACATTTCCAATTTTCAATCCCACCTTCTAGCTGATCTAAAACTGTGTTTATTTGCTCTCATGCTCACATTCATGGAAAGCAACTAAACAGAGAAAAGGAGTAGTATATGAGGAAAGACATCTTTTGTGGTAACTTGAATGTTCTTTGTCCATTTGAGATCTCTGGTAACTGGCTCAATTTGTTGTCAGTTTCTCCCTAGGAATTTCTGTTTTCAGTGTGCTGAAACAAAATACACACATGCTTCTAATGCCCAATGGTTCCCCCTTCAGTGTTTTAGTGTTCAAATGTTACTATTTCCTATTGTTTTCTGTATCCCAACTTTGAACGTGTAACTTTTAATTTCTCTTGTTATCAGGCTTCCTGCATCAGCAAACAGCATGTGTTGAAATAGCTTTCCCTCCCATATAATTATAATGCCAAAGAATCAGTTACATTACCACTGTTACCTGTAAATTGTGATATTATCTTCTCAGAATTTTATCCTACAAGTCTACAGTTGCAAAGTGAGGAATTTGGCAAATGCATCAAATACTTTATTTCATTTGCTTTAAAAACACCACCTTTTTACTGAGATGTTTCTTTTCTCCCCATTACCCAGGTTACTGTGCAGATGTAACAAGTTGGCAAAAAGAGGTGAATTGCTTCTGGGAAGTCATCCATGACAATCCTTGCTCAAACGAAAGGTTAACATAAGTGAATGGGGCTAAAATACTAAGCCAAGCACAAGATGACCCTTTGGTATTGCGTGATTTTGAAGTCCTAAGAGAGCAAGTTGATTCAGAGAAACCACAGGGACGACCAGTGGCTACAATAAGAGTCCCCACAGTACTCATTTCTAGGTGATACTGTTGCATATATAGTCCTTTCAATGGGTGATCCCTCAGAGAAGATGGCAGGTGCACAAGTACAAGGATTTCCAAGGTGTTTTATGGAGCCCAAAGCTCAGGACCTCAGGAACAGCACTTTGAGGCCAGAGCTCATTCCTGCAGACTGCATCTAGCCACTGGTGGCAGGAAAGACCTCTTGCAGCTTGTTGTGTCTCTCTAGCCACATGGAAGGTCTGCCAATTGACCTTTGGAGTTTACCCCTTCAGGTTTCCTCACAGATGAAAGGCAGCAGCTGTCTTCATGTCTGTTCTTCAACAAGCCCAGAGGTGTTCTGGGCAGCTGAGGGTAAGGCTACTTTTGTAAAGGCCACTAGCAAGTGCCTGGGGATGTGTTGGACGTTTTGCCTGTCCCCCTTCTGTTGTTCTGAATTTTATTTTTGTTCACCTTATGGTTCTGTGCACTTTACCACTGCTAACCAGTGCCAAAGTTATTATGCACTCTCCTATAAATATGGTAGCACCCAATTGACACATTTAAGTCCCTAAGAAAGTAGTATAACATGTAAATTATGATTCTGTAAATTAAATGCTATTAGTGAGCCTGCTGAACTTATTGTGCCACTCACTTAAGTAGACTTTTAAAACATGTCTCAGGCCTGCCATTGCAGGTTCTATGCATTTCGTAACTGCCAATCCAATCGGGCAAAATACATATTTTTACCAGACCTTAAACTCACCTTTAAATACACATATTTCAGCCCTAAGTAACATCCTAAACAGCACATTGGGAAGCGTGCAGTGAATTTAAAAAGCTGGACATTTACTTGTAAGTTTTACATGTCCTGGTACAGAAGAACTCCTGAGTTCATTTTTCAATACTGTGAGACCCACCTCTCCTATAGGATAACTTTGGGTTACAGTATTACATTTAATTACTGATAACTTTGTTTGGGAATAGTTAAAAAAAAGTCATGTTTGGTCACTAAAGAATTGCATTTTAAAATTGTTTTAATAGTGAAGTCAGATTTTAAGTCACAATTCTGAAAATGCCACTTTTAGAAAGTTGTCATTTTCTTGTCCAATCCATTTCATGCATGCAGCCTATGTCCTAAGTCAAAGGACTGTGATTAGTGTGGCAGTTGGCCTTTGTGTATTCCACTCAGATAGTAAGACAAAGGGGGACTAGATGTTGGCAGAATGGGCCATCCTGCCAAGATGGGAGTGGCAGAGCTGTATCCTGCCAGACATACATTTAAAAAGAAGATGCCTCAGCGCATTCATGAACAATTTCATACCAGCCTTTTGTAACCTCAGACATGTTGTGGCTAGGGCAGCAAAGAAGGAAATTCCAGAAACAACAGTGGTGAGTGGGAACTTCATAACTGTTTTCAACTTCAAGGCTGGCCCCAAGTATAAAAATAGGACCCTCAGACCCACACTTCAGTTCACTCCTAGATCTGTGGAGGGCCCCTAAAAGGACTTCCTTGTACTTCAGAGGACTGCCTTGCTGCTTCAGGCTTGGTTTTTACTTCCTAGGTCTGCTCTACTGCGACCAGAGTACAGTCCAGATGCTTGAAGCCAATCCTGTACCCTTAGTGAACAGCCCCGCTGCTTGAGTATTACTTCACAGCTTGATCCCAGGACTACCAGAGTGACTACAAGGGCTAGTTGGCAGGCTCCCCCTTTCTGAGCTACAAGGAAATTAAATGCTCCAGCAACCTTGAATCTACACTTGGACCTTGCCTTAAGTGAGTCCTGCCCCCCAAATGGTGCCCACCCAGTTAGGAACCCTTGACTTGGTGCTAAAGTTGTCCATCAGAAGTCCATCAGCCCAACATCAAAACTTGTGTATGTAGAACATTTTTCATCAAAAAGTGCTCCAAGACCCAACAGGAGATCGGACCTACTTGCTCGCTGATCAACCTAGGGTTCACCACTGGTCAGCCTAACTTCACTGTAGCTCCTGCTACATGCTTCTTTGCAGCAGCAAACCCTGTTCATTGGCTCCTCTTCAGAAGGGTATATGACCTCCTAGAGCCCTCGTCAGCTACAGTCTGCAGCTTCATCATGGTAGAGGTTTTCAACTTCCAAAACAAAGAGTGAATCCATACATAGAAATCTTCACTGGGGCTTAGTCAAGTGGCTCCCCGACCATGCGCTTCCTCCTCGGACACTGCCCGCTGCCTTGCTCGTCTCAACTTTACCTTATTAGGCATTTTTCTTCCAAAAGTTTTCTAAGTCTGAAGGTAAGCGGAGACCAGGCCTAATCCACCTAGTGTATCCAAATCACACTCAATAGTGGTTGGCCATCACTTTTAACTTTGCCCAAGTCTTTCACAACTAGATGCCTATGATTGGCGCTTTGATCTTTTAGGCACTAGCTTTTGCTAAACACCTTAAACAAATTATAACTTTGGTTATACTGATTGGATTTTTGTCATTCTAGGCCAAACTATTTATTAAAACATTGTCTATTTTTTTTAGTTTGTGTGAGATCTTTCTTGTGTTGTATTTTCACGCTATTACTGTTTGAGGGCTGCATAAATACTGAACACATTGACTCTATTATAGGCCTGGCTGTTTTGTGGAAAACTAACAGAAGGTTAAGCACAGGGTAATTTAGTGACTTTTGTGATTCACCCTCACAGGAATTGTGGTTTCTGCTTGAGAAGTCCCCCTACAACTGAAAAAGTTCCTACAGGCTGACTCCTGGACACTTCCTAACAAATGTACTAAGTGCCAAAGGTCTTTCCAAGTAATCCTGTTTGCCTTACTACAAATTATTAGACTGTGCACCATTCTCAGGGAAAATCAGTAGGCAGTACCTTTCTCCTCTGGCAGCATCTTGTTTTCCACTTAGGAATGGAGCAAGGGTAATGATGACTGCCCTCCAACCTATCCACACCAATCTGTTCCTGGAACCAGCTTCTCTCATAACCATAACTCTGACAGTTAACAGAATTTGGTAGAAATTAGTTATATAGGTATTGAAGTGACTGCTAATTTTTGAGAGTCAAGTAGAGTGCTTTGAAGGAAACCCTGGTTTTACAGGGAAACAGTCTAGTATTTTCACAATAAGTCACCCATGAACTAGCTCATGGCATCCTTAACTAGTTAGGCCACATTTTTTGGATTAGTTCAAAATGTTAAAGCAAACCAAAACGTCTGCCGTGGTAAACAATGTTACCATAGTCCAGCTGAGATCTTATTGGGACTGTTACAGCAGTATGTTTATGTCTTTGGTGTGGCATGGTAGACATATTTCTAGTCTCTTAATCTAAGGGCAGCACACAAAAACTACAGTCAAGACTCGGTCCTATTTCTCAAAGGTAAACATACACTTTGCAGTTAGTTCACTGGTTTCTTGGAATTCATAAACTGCTTGTGGGGTTTTACGACTCTGTAATCCCTATTGTTATGTGTGTAGAGGTCTCTGCACTCATTCGGGGTGGAGAACTACACACACATAACCACAGGGAGTGCAGAGTCATGAAACCCAGAAAGTAGTATGAGAATTGCTTTGCAATTAAGGCAGAAATATGGCTAGTATCTTCTCATTGGGCTAAAAAGCTGTTACCAAGTCATCCACATTTCCAGCTACTACCAACACCTTGTTTGAGTTGAGTTTCAAAAAGTATTTTTTCGTCTCATTAAATCTCTGGCCATTAACAGAATTTAGTAGAAATGAATTGGCAGTCAAGAACCAATCTCGGGCATAAGTTAAGCACAGAAACACGGTCAAGCGCATACGTTGAAGCAATGTGGGTGGCCAAAAGTGCCTCATGAAGATTGAAAGGTATGGCAAGATGTGGCGTGAACTTGAGAAGAACAAAGCACGGAGACCATCAGGAAGCAGTCAATGTAAAATTTTAAACTAAGACAGTGCGTCCCCCAAACCATTTTCTTGGATCCTAATTTTTAAAATAAAATGGCTAAGAGTGTCAAATTCACATATATAACCAGTATTATTTGTGAATTCCAAACCTCTTCTATAGATAAGCACGAGTAGCAAGGAACATACATCTGGAGTAAGAAACATATTCTTATAGCAAATGCTTCATCAACCAGGCCTAGCTAGCTAGCTGAAATCATATTGAACGGACCTAACTACTAACAAAAAATATATGCATTGTGCTCAAAGAATTTCTGTATCACTAGCATTAACTAAACTGTGACAAACGTCTTCAGGTTTGGTTATAAACAAAAGTTCGTAAACGACTTCGTGAAACATGAAAATATTGAAGTGTGCATTAAATCATCAAAAACAATAGTTGGAAAAAAATCACTGTAGTAATAATATTAAATGAATGAACGGCATTTTACATAGAAACTTTCCCCTAAAAAATAAATGTGTGCTTCTAAGATATTAATGCACAACATTCCATGGAGCTTCATTAAAAGGGAACTATGGAGGGGCTATTTTACTCATCCTGCTCCTCAATAATTGTTTTTGTCTTTTCTTTTTGACTTTGTCTCTAGTTTCTAACACTATCAAGCCCTTATAAACAGAACGTATTTCAGTCTTTGTGTGGTCATTTACTTTTCCACGTTTTAGAGCTCAGGTCTTTACTGAGGTACGGTGAAGAGAATAAGCAGAAACAAAGACAAGAAGTCAGTCAATCCAAAATAAAAGTAATCTGTTTGCCTCTAAATAATGAGAATCATAGTACGTGTGCATCTGTAGACACAATAAAGCGCATTGTGCTTCCAGCTGATGTTTTGAGCCAGAACGAATATTATCAGAATATCATAAAACTTTCATTCCGTTACGAAGACATTGCCATAAGAGATCCGAACGTTTTCCGCAGTGTATAAAACACAGACTGCCAGTATGCCAGCCTTCGAATGAGATGTGCTTTGGCAAGGTCGGTAAAACAAAAATGAAATGTAAAAAAAAAAAACAATAGATATCCTTGCTTTTCGCCCTAAAGTGCATCCCACGTTATATTCTATACCCTTGACTTTAACGGCTCAGTGGATGTTCATAAAGCAGTTTTACCCAACTCATAAAAACAGAACTTTGCCCATCGAAATGAGAATGCCCAGAGAAGCATTTCAGACACTTTTAAGGCTCAAGTGTCATTGTCATATCATTCGACAGCTTTAGAGAAGAGGTGAAAAGAGCGTGAACAACTGTCAAAAAAGTATTCGTTATATGGTGGTCATCCAAGAATCTATTATCAACGAAACTGGGCAAAAAAAATTACATTAGGAAGTCACTGTAATCGTGACCGGCACTTTAATAATTTCATTTTGAAAAACAGGGTCTGTACTGTAGCCCGTGCAGAGCCGTGGAATGACACACGCGTTTAATCACGTAGTCGCAGTACCCCCTACGATGAGGTGATAAATATACATGTGTAGATTTAGTCGTTCAAGTGCTATGCCCAGGCTGAAATATCCCCAGTGACACAGGGCAATGCACCTCTGGATATCATCTATAAAGGCAGGGACGTTAAGGGCAGTTTGAAGAGTGCTCATGTTATGTTGCAAGTCTACAGTAATTGCGCAGTCTTCCCAAGCAGAACTAAGTCGAAAAGAATTTACATGCTGTTGTAGACATGGTATTTTGTTTAGCTATCTATTTTCGTTTAGATGACAAACCAGTTTACCTCAGTTTGCTTGGGATTACGCATTTGAATTCATTAACAACATTGATTTTATTACTAGCAGCCACATATCACATAACCATTTATTGTAAGTGATCGTACATTAGCTCCATTTTGTATTTTTTACTTCTGAAAAATATAACAATGCAAATGAAAATTGCCTACATAAAGTTACATGCTTGTGACATAAATAAATACATGAGCACCCCATAAAATCAAACAACAAAATGAGTGTGAAACACAAAAAAACGAATTACATTAAATTAAGTAATATTAAGAAGAGCTAAGGGATTTCGCAGTATAAAAAAGCAAAGAAAAACAGTTAAATATCTAATTATGCTCGTAAAAGAAACCTTATCCAACCAGTAACAAGTCCCAAGTTTTGGTTAAACATTTACGTTCCATTACCATTTTGTTTATTGACAGTTCCAATCCACATAAAACAACAAATTGAAACCATCCCCCTCTTAACACAGATGGATCACTTACAGACTAAGCCCACCCAAAACCTAGGCAGCTCTTATGGTACACAACCTCCCTTACGTTAAGAGGAATATCAGAATGGAACCTTAAAACAATAAATTTAAGGGAGCAGCCATGGTGATGTCAAGTTTACTAATCTCGCTAAAAACCAGCATACAATGAGGTTGAAGCTTTGGGCGAGTAGAGAACAGATGGACTCGTGTCAGCTGCCATGTTTTGTCACTTGAAACAAAGTGGGCCTCATTCAGAAAGGTAAACTTACAGTTTTACTTAAGAGTACATTTTTGTGATTCACAATCTACGAATTTGTAGTCTCTGCAGTTGTAAACTTACTATTAACTCGTATTTTGAAAATAGCAGACCAAGGGAAAGCAGAACTACTAAAAGGGATTTAGGTTGAGCCAAGATTTACTTTACTAGCTGTTGGTGACCATCTTCCCTGTAAGGTGCATAATGTATGAAGTGAAGTGTGGCCGAGTTACAAAGACTGAGCGCCTTGGCTAAAGAGGTGGCAACTAGGGGCCAGATGTTCGAAGCTTTTTGCATGGCGCAAACAGCAAATTTCGCTGTTTGTGATATGCAAAATGCACATCTCGACGCTCATTCCCATTTTGCGAGTCAGTAACCTGGTTACCGACTCACAAAATGGGAATGCGACTCGCAAATATTTGCGATTCGCATCACAATACAGAATTGCTTTGTGACCACGAACGCGGTCGCAAAGCAATTCGCAGTTACCAACAGTGTCACACTGGTGGTAACCCATTCGCAAAAGGCAAGGGGTCCCCATGAGACCCCTTCCCCTTTGTGAATGGCCCTGTAACCATTTTTCAAAAATGTTTCATTTTTTCATTTGTATTGCAATTCGTTTTCCTTTAAGGAAAACGGGCTGCAATACAACAAAAAAAAATGGTTTATTAAAAAGCAGTCAGAGACATGGTTGTCAGGTGTCTCCAGAAGGCCACCATCCCTGTGAATGCTCGAATCGCAAGGGGGTGGCAAATTGCGACCCACCTCATTAATATTAATGAGGTGGGTCTTTGCGACCCCCTTGCGATTCGCAGATGGTGTCAGGGACACCATCCTGCATCCGGGTTTGCGACTTGCAAATTGCGAGTCGCTCAGACTCGCAATTTGCGAGTCGCAAACTCGAAAGTTGCTACATCTGGCCCTAGATGTAATCTACTGCTCATCTTCTTTGCTCACAAGAATAGTACATTTTGAGGTCTGGTGCAAAATTGTTCAGTAGTATGTATATATCAGCCAATGGCTGTCACCACTGTTGCCCAATTTGTCCAGGAAAGTGTTCCTAATGAAAAAACATTTTTTGATTCGTCAAAAAACTTTGACCCATTTGACAAATCACTAATCACAAAAACGTTTTTAAAAAAAGTCTAATTTACCTCACCCCTTCCTTTAAATATTCAGGGAGATATGTCAAGCAGGCAAAAGGGAGTGGGAGTCAAAATGCATTTTCCTCGTTCATTTTTCCATGGGAAATGTGGAGAAAGCTACAGCACAAACGACTGACAAGATTTACACCAAATTTGGTAGAAAGATCATGGTCCAGGAAAGGTGCCTCTTGTGATTTGGCACTAGTCTGTTCACTAATCTGTTCAGTAGTTTTAAAAAATGAAGGCTCAAGACTTTGTAAATTTCACACCACTGAGGATCCGCACAGCCAACAGATCTCAAGATGAGATCTGATTGCCTGCCACCACATCAACAATCATCTTAAGACTTAGGACTCAGACCCTTGTCATGGAAAAATAACTTTAAAAGAGATATAAGGGGGTATGACAGGGATACGCAGTCCCTCTAGACCTGGTGGGAGAGGTCCTAGAGTGACTTAATGGGGCCAAAAATATATATATTTTTACATTTTTACAGTGACTTTGCAGTGGATCCACAAATCTACTGTATTTGTTTTTCAAAAAAGCACGGGCTTCCCCACGTAAGAAAAAACCCTTGGGTGGACTAGGGCCTGTGGGAGCGGGGTGCCACAATAATTTATTTGGGGGCCTGCTGTCCCTCTCCTTGAGTATACTTGATGCCCCGTGTTAGACCTGACAGCCTTAGGGTGGTCACTCCTAACTTTTTTGCCTGCCTCCCTTCACTTTTGAGATACTGTTTTTGCTGTTTTTTAGGCTCTGCGCTCTTTACCACTGATAACCAGTGCTAAAGTGCATATGCTTTAAACATTGTAATATTGGATCACACCCAATTGAGCTGTTTAATTTACTTATAAATCCCTAGTAGGTCAGTAGATTGAAAGCCACTAGTGGGCCTGCAGCACTGATTGTGCCACCCACTTCAGTAGCCCCTTAACCTTGTCTCAGGCCTGCCATTGCAAGGCCTGTGTGTGCAGTTTCACTTCCAATTCGACTTGGCATTTAAAAGTAGTTGCCAAGCCTAAAACTCTCCTTTTTCTACATATAATTTACCCCTTAGGTGTGCCCTAGGTAACCCCGAGGGCAGGGTGCTGTGTGGGTAAAAAGCAGGATATGTACCTGTGTAGTTTACATGTCCTGCTAGTGTAAAAGTTCTAAATTTGTTTAGGGCCTGCTCCCTTCATAGGCTAACATTAGGGCTGCACTCATACATTGTTTCAGTGGTAGCTGCTGATCTCAAAGGAGTAGGAAGGTCATATTTAGTATGGCCAGAATGGTAATACAAAATCCTCTTGACTGGTGAAGTTGGATTTTATATTACGATTCTAAAAATGCCACTTTTAGAAAGTGAGTATTTCTCTGCACTTAAATCTTTCTGTGACTTACAATCCACATCTGGCTGGGTTTAGTTGACAGCTCCTTGTGTAGTCACGCAGACACACCCCAAAACACAGGATACTCAGCTTCACTTGCATAAATTTGCATTTTGAATGGGTCTTCCTGGGCTGGGAGGGTAGAGGGCCTGCTCTCACACAAAGGACTGCCACACCCCCTACTGGGACCCTGGCAAACAGGATTGAACTGAAAGGGGACCTGGTGCACTTCTAAGCCACTCTTTGAAGTCTCCCCCACTTCAAAGCACATTTGGGTATAAAAACAGGGCCTCTACCCTACCACCTCAGACCCTTCCTGGAGAAGAAACCTGAACCAGAACCTGCACCCTGACAAGAAGAACTGCTGGCTGCCTAAAGGACTCACCTGACTGCTTTCTAAAGAGGACTGCTGCCTTTCTGTTGCCCTGCTGTCTTGCTGCTCTTTTGCCTTGCTGCAGAAGTGCTCTCCAAGGGCTTGGATAGAGCTTGCCTCCTGTTCCCTGAAGTCTCAGGACCAAAAAGAATTGTCTCCTGCAGCTGAAATCCCTGTGCGGTGAAATGTTGACGCACCGCCTGCCAAGAACGATGCACAGCCTGCTTGCGGTGAAAATTTCACTGCACGCTGAGTCCAGGACAACGCAGCTCGATTTCGTAAACAGAAGATTGGTGCAGCACCAGCGACGTGAACGGAACTTCAATGCACAGCCCTACTGGATCGACACAAGCCGACCTAGAACGATGCCGCCTGACTTCCTGAGAGAAATGGACGCAGTACCTGCCGTGCGGAAGAAAATTCCACACATCTCTACTGGAATCGACGCATCCACTATGACTTCACTCCGCAAGCCCAGGATTCCACGCATCGTCCCCGGGGCGTCTAAAAACCCCACAACCCGAAGAGGATCCAAGTCCAGCACTGGAAATCAATGCAACGTCTTCCCCGCATGGAAAATTACGACGCAAGTCCGTGTGCGAAGGGGCGAAACCGACGCACACTCAACATTTTCCACGCATCACCTCCTCTGCGGTCCCTTCCGAGGATTTTTCAGTGCAAACCACATACTTTGCCCTGCAAGAAACATTTGTTGCTTCTAGGAGAACTTAAGACACTTTTTATTGCTTTTACAGTAATCTTTTAACTCTAAAGACACTTGATATCACTTTCAGTGATATACCGACATTTGCTTAGCTCATCCTTAATCGTTTTTAACCTGCATTTATTCAGATAAATATTATATATTTTTCTAAACACTGTGTGGTGTATTTTTGTGGTGTTATATGGTGGTATTTTATGATTTATTGCAAAAATACTTTAGACATTGCCTTCTAAGTTAAGCATGAATGCCCAGTGCCAAGCTACCAGAGGGTGGGCACAGCATAATTTGGATTGTGTGTGACTTACCCTGACTAGAGTGATGGTCCTTGCTTGGACAGGGGGTAACCTGACTGCCAACCAAAGACCCCATTTCTAATACTCCGGGTACCCCATTCTCCAGGCCCAGATTTAAATAAAGAGGAGGGGGCGAATTGCCCCATCCCCAAGCCTTAATTATGTCCCAGGGAACCTACCCCCTGGGGATAATACCTAACATTAGATGGTGTGTGTGCATTTCCCTTTCCCTTAGCCTTAATCAGGCCCTATGGATCTCATCCCCAGGGCAAAATATAAAATAAAGGGGAGGAGGTCAATGGCTGCCCTTAATTGTTGTGTCTTGGGGAGCCCGCTGTGGCAATAAAAATGTATGCTCCCACCTGGATGGAGCTGCAAAGATCTCCACCGAGATGGGAGCACACATTTATTTTCCCCTGTCCATGCTCTTGCAGGCTGGAAAAAAAAAAACTGCTCCTGTTGAGCAGGAACATAGCTGACTCTTGCTGCATCCTGGATGAGGAGAGCTAATGGATGAGGGATTTTGTTCCACCATTCTACATTGAAGATGAGATAATCCAGCCACGGGTTAACAAATCTGCTACACTCTGATTTGCTGGTTTTCATAGAATGACATACTGCAGCAGCATTTTTTAGCAAACACACTGCACCGAAACCATGTTGAGAAAAATAAAAATTAATAGGGCATAATGGGTTATGATGAGACTATGCTGATGCCCAAGCGGGGGAACCCAAAGGAGCCTCTGAATAAAAAGGTTGTCGGGGGGCAAGGTAAATGTATCCAAATCCCCAGCCCAATTTTGGGAGGTTCAAGCGGGACGCCACTTGGCATTCAATTAAATAGTATTTTTTATTTTGTGACTCTAGAATCCTGTTCATAATTTTCAAATCCTGGACCCACATTGGTTTTCACATTTCCATCTGGAGTCTCAGGATTTGCAAATCCAGCACATTAATTCTTAAAAAAAGGCTTACAAAAATAAATTCACTCTAGTTTCACTTTGCCACGAGACACATGTGGGAGTTGGCTGCCGGTGGTATATTTTTTCTATATTATACCATCCCAATATATGGAAGTCAGTGTATTTGGGCTCACGCAGAGGCCTTGTTCATGGCATGGCACACATTATTACACTGCTCAATATACTGCAGTGTTTAAATATAAACAACACACTGTTACCAAAGCCCAAGTAGACAGACTGATACAGTCTCTGTCTTTTCCTACCAGATTAATAATACCATGTTAATTAAAGTCTCTAGAATTATATCATCAAAGCACTTGTATTTGACATCTCAATGGTAGTAATTATATAAATAAGGCTATACAAGTTCACTTATATAACATGATAATTATAATTGATGTTCTACTGAATTATACATTTTATTCTCCATCATTGACTAAGACAGAATGCAAAATATTACAATAATTACTAAATCATAAATTCAACTAAATTACTACCTGACAATATTAAACCTATTAATCATTTTGAAAGTATGAAATAAATTACTTCAATAATCAGGGCTTTGTTAATGTATGTAGCATTCTCCGCCCTGACTACAGAGTCTGCACACTTTTAAACTTTAAAAAAAATTGCAGTTTTGTGAATATTGAAAGAGAGTAAACTTACACAAAAGTGCAAGTTTACTTTTGTGAATCAGGCCCTCAGTGGTTTTTAGGACATGCAGTCTTGTCCATAATCATTCATATAATTTAAAGCCCCCCACCAGGCAATGCTTTAAATTTGTAGCTAATATAGGTACATCCCATATTCCTTACCACAATATTACTTTATTTTCTGTCAATCTTTCTTTAAACCTCAGCAGTATAGCAAAAATAAACTTTTTATTACATCACATAATTATGTTACTGTGCATTTACATAAGAAAATACATTGCTAATCCTGTAATGCATCCTCAGTGTACACTGAAGGATTCCTTTCTTTCTAAGGGAACACTCAACCACTAGGGTTGCTACTGGCATGCTTCATCATTAATTTCCCCCAATACTTTGTGTACCAGGGTGTGCTTCTACCTTGAAATTCAAGAGAGCATATATCAGAGGGATGGAACTATATATACATGTCATGTTACAGCCACCTACAATGCCAAAAATTGGTCCAGTGGCTTTCCTTATGACCTGACCAAGAGTCCTTCGAATTCCTAACTTCTACACAATTTCATATTATTTATAGCAAATTTTGCTCATTCATTCTCATGCTATATTCATTCTTCGGGGAGATCCAATATATGTTCTCCTCTTCTTGGGATAGAAAAGGGAGAAAACCAGCAGGATTCTATCCATAATTCAACCATAACAAATTATCACACTGTACATTAGTGGTAATCAATCAGTTGAAGAAGTGTCAAATACATTTGAACCCACTTTGTGTTTTTGTGCTGAGTCAATCAAGGAGGTTTGTCTCCATATTTGTGCATGAAACTAGTTGTAGTGTGACAGGGTGATTGCAAGTGCTATGCTCAATCACTTGAATTACATTCCTTTAGGTGTTATTAGAGTCAGGTGAAACCCATTGATGCCCCTCAGCAAGGTGCATCATATCTTTCTATTGATCCAAATCCTTTGTAGGTTATAGGTTCTTCTTAACGTTTGTCAGAAAACTTGTATCCCTAAATGATCAGTAAATTACACAAGGCCCTTAAGGCACTAGAGTTGGTGTACCTTGTAGTCAAACACTGTAAGGAGAAAAGTAGGCAGACAAAAAAGGTTTCAGTCCATTAGCCTTGTAGGATGTGTTCATCAAAAGGGGGACAGCGCTTTAAAAGCCTATTTACTTCATCAATGGTCTCTGCCCTCAGATATACCTGTATTTGGTCTGCACAGTGATTCAGGAGAATGCCAGCAGTTTCTTTTTGTGATTCCAGATGGCTTCCTCATGATGTCATGTCACAAGGGTAATGACATCATATGTTTTTAAAAATATTATATTTATAAAGTGACATAGGTTATATTTACAAAATTACTAATCATACAGAGATCATAATAACTGTTCTGATGATCGAATAAGATGAGATGGTATATGCATGATCAGTAAGGTATAATATAGTAAGTTTGATCTAATGTGGCATACTTGTGAAGTGGGTGTTTTAACTGTAATAGTGACCCCATAGACTATCCGTATTGAGTTCAGTTTTGTTTGTAACAAGTTTGTGTACCCAGCCCTGTTCTTTTCCACACAGAGTACATTCTGGGTCAACCTGTTCAGCAATAGACCATTTCCAGTAACCAACACTGTGTCCCACAGCTATAAAGTGATTCTACACACTTGAGGTGTTGCATCTACATCTTAAATTTCCACGATCCTCACATATGCATGTTTTGATTCTCCTGCTTGTCATATTACATATTTCAGCTACCATGAGCACATGATCATGTATATGACTCTTTCTGAGTTACAGTTAGTGTGCTTTCAGATAACCCACAGTTTCTGAAGGCCCAAATGCAGTATTTTAGTTGGTTCTGTCAAGAAGCAAACACTACAGCTACCACAGGGGTAGTGGCTAGTCACATGAAGAAAGCCCCCATACTAGATATTGATGTTGTAGGCCCATCTCTCTTGGTATTGTGTGTACAGTATTTCCTTTAGGCTCTGGCCTCTTATTTGGAGGATGTGCAGTTAGTCAAAATTCAGGTCTTCTGTATTCAGGAGTCACTAATGTTTGTCTATATATTTATTTTTTTTTACTTTGGTTGGAAGCCATGTTATATATTGTCATGCAACTAGGTCTGCCTTCTTTGCACTCCTGAGCAATATTTTCTAAAAGGGCTCCCTTTTGTAGTTTCTTGCCCTTTTCATAAAATTTCTCCTAATGCTTAAAATTGTCCATTTGGCTTATTATCACCTTGGAGGACTCTGGAAGAAACTATCAAAATTTAACAGATTAATTTTTCACTATAGGGTTCATATGTCTCTGTTCTCAAACCCCCTATTTCAGGATTCTTTTTTATTGCAAGGAAATTCAGTTTTTTGTTGTTCACAGAGTGTGTGAACTTCAGGTGTTCATCAAAAGAGTTTAAACAGAAAAGGAAGTCAGTTGTTGTGAGTTTATCTCCTTCCCATATTTTATTCTCTCTGTGAAAGAGCTGGCATATGACTGTATGTGTTTCTTCTTGAGGTTTTACATATATAATCCTGCTATACTTTGAATGAAGGTACTCCCCATGTATGTACTATGTGTCTGTAAATAGAGATTATTCTGGTGTATTCCACAACAATATGCCATGGAGTAGTGTAACTCCAGGATTTTTTGGTACCTGGCTTGCTCAATGACTTTGAGAGTGTCATCCTGTGGTAGGCTAAAATAGAGTTCTTATGTATTTGTTTGGATTGTATAAAAATGTGAGGTTCACTATTTAAAAAAAATCTGCTTCTATTTTTGAAACCCAGCCCGCAGCTAATGCTTCCTCATTCATGTAGTGTCAATCTTTCATGCAAGGTCCAGTATAGTCTTGTTTGATGATTGTACAGTTCCTCCATCCACCAAAAGGTGTTGGCATTCCTTTCTATAGACCAGTGCTGCCGCTATAATTATCTCTCCTCCTTTGTCAGCTAGTTAAGTCCCATCTGTCTGTTATCAATTCTTCTAAAGTCCCCTTCTCTTCAGAAGACATGTTGTGAAAGCATCCTAACTTTGTGGGATCTATTTCCTCTGCTTGTTAAAATGATAGAATTTCAACGGGGATTGATATGTCAGGAATTGTGAAGGAGGACTTCTTACTAAGACCAGTGTCACCACCAATGTCTCCTTGTATGGTCTTGTTTTTGAAGAGGGTTTACAATTTTATCCTTTCTCATGAACTCAGCTGGTTCACAATTAAACTTTAATCTGTCAAGATTTGGGGTAGGCTTAAGCCCTAGACCTTTATTACGGACACAGACTTGTAGATCAGTGAAACCCCTATTTGTCAAAATGAATCACAAATTCAGGTTTGAGCTTGTCTCTCTTTGTGTCTCTGTTCAGAAACTATGTGTGTGGTCGCTTGGGCTTATTGTTATCCTTCCATCAGACATATGTCTTTATTTTCTTCCTCATTTTTTGCTGTTCTGTCATTGTCCTAAAAAAAAGAGTTCAGTAGTCTATGATGTATCTGGGTGGTGGGTATTGATTATAGGGACTCATCTTTCCGAAATGAAGGGGCAGTTGATATTGTGGGGATGGTGGTGGAAAAGGACGGAAAGATAGCAGCGGGTGATAGCTACCACATGGTTTTCTCTTACTTTTTCCTCTAAACATTCCTGGCCTTTTGTTTGTGAACTCTGCTCCTTGTGACTGAGTCAGAAGACCATTCATCTGATGACTGATTCTCTATACATCTCCCTGGCTGGTCTGAATCTTCAGCTGTGTAATCATATCTTGAATAGCAGTATATATTGCCATAAAAGAGCACTTTGTCATCTTCATGCAACTTCTGTGTTTTGCTTGTGTCAACAAATACTTAAACTCTTTCATCTCTGTGTTGATTTCTTCTAAATGTTTCTTTTATGTAGAAATGTGAACAGCAATCTTTACTGGTAGTCAGTGGTCTGAATTTGGACCAGAAGTTTCTCTGACAGTCTTTTGATAGCTTTAATATTTGGAATAAGCCAATCTCGTGGGCAG
Source organism: Pleurodeles waltl (assembly GCF_031143425.1). NCBI lineage: Eukaryota > Metazoa > Chordata > Amphibia > Caudata > Salamandridae > Pleurodeles > Pleurodeles waltl. The sequence goes on from NC_090447.1 coordinate 1,019,344,747, forward strand.
GGCCATGCTGTAAGAGACCAGTCTATTTTAAATGATAAATCATCTAGAGAGCTTTGGACTTGATTGATCTGCTGAAGATACCCTTGGTAATGATTTCAGAAGGTAGTGTAATAGCTGGTTAAAGCTGAGCTTGTTGAGGCCAACTGAATCAAAGACTGGAACTTTTCCACGGTGTTGCAAATAACAAGAACAAACCCTGGATCAGCATGCTGGAAAGCATGGAGTCCTCATCAAAGGCCTTAACAAAATGTGTCCCACGGCCTAGGTTTATTGCACACTCCATTCACTACAAGTGACGGTCAAATGTGACATCCTCCTATTTACCCTTGAAAACTATTAAGAAAACTATATTAATACCTCTATGAAAACAAGGTTGTGCTACAGGGTTTCTATATTATGGTGGGGTGCAACAGATGCAGGTATTTCCTTTGTCACCCATTATACTATAATAGGAGGTGCACTGTACGTAGAACATTTTCAGTTCACTCTCAAGCACGTTTCTACTCCATTTTAGGTCCCTCAAAATTGACAAATAAGTAAGCTTTTGAACCTGGTAATCAATAATAAACACCTTTTTGCAATTTATTTTGCATTACACCAGCAACATATTTAAATTAGTAAACACATGCAGAAATGTATTACTTGAGTCATAAACCTTTTTAGATACACAAAGCATTCCCATTTAAAAGAGTGAAAGTTGTACTTGTTGCTTTGTATGTTTTATGAAAAATTAGATACATTTAAGTAAAACATATTGATAGAAAGTCTGACATTGCAGAACTCTTGCAGTATAGGCTAAGCTTCTAAATTTGTAAATTCATATTAGATGTGTACCCATCAACATTCATGTGTTGAGAGGTTTGACAGTGGAGATGTCATGTAAATAAGGGCAACACCAACACAGTTATTACTTTTGTAAGTATTTACAAACTTTCACCCATATTTGCAATTTCCAACTGTTATTTCAATGAACGAGGTAAGAGTTATCCAAAAAATGTGGAATCAATAAATACCACATTAGGTTTTGTACAGGTGTGAGTTGCGAAAAGAAGACCGAGTATGGACAAATACATTCCATGAATAAAACCACAATTGTATCTTTTTCTCTGTTTCCCTTTCTGTATGTTTTCACAATCTTTGCACAAATATACATTAATTTAACCCCTTTTGCGCCTTGGACGAGGTGATCTCATCCAAGGCACCGGTTCCCCGGTGCCTTGGATGAGATCACCTCGTCCTGCATCCGGGAACCGGGGGGAGGGCTAGCGCCCCCCCATGGGCCCCACACCCCCGGTTGTGGATGGAAGGGGAATCCCTTCCCCTTCCACCCTCGACCCCCCAACCCCCGTGACGTCAGCGCGCATCACGCGTTGATTGTCACAGAGGCCTCCTCCTTCACACTGGAAGCTCAGCTTCAAGTGCTCGGAAGAGAAATGCAAAGCATTTTTCTTCCGATCACGTGGAGGAGGCCCGGAGAGGCTTCAAAGGGAAGGAAATGTATTTCCTTCCCTTTGAAGTCTCTCTCAGCGTTTCAAAAGCCGGATTGTAAAGCAATCCGGGTTTTGAAACGCCCACTAGACACCAGGGATTTTATTTTGATTTGGAAATTGGCATCAGGGATCCTTTTTATTTTTTTTATTTTTTAGAGGTGGGGAGCGACCCCTTAGGCAAGGGTCGCTCCCCTAGGGGGCAAATTACATTTAGGCCATTTCTGCCCCCTTTGGGCGCAGATTGGCCTATTTTTATGAGGCCAATCTGCCCCCAAGGGGGACAGAAACCACTAGACACCAGGGAGTTTTGTATTTATTTGGAAATTGGCATAAGGGAACAACCCGTTGGGCAAGGGTCGCTCCCAGGGGTGGCATTTTTTTTAAGGCCTTTTCTGCTCCCCCGGGGGCAGATCGGCCTATTATTAGGCCGATCTGCCCCCAGGGTGGACAGAAACCTCTAGGCACCAGGGATCTTTTTTTTTTTTTTTTAAATTTATTTTAGAGGTGGGTATCGACCCCTTAGGCAAGGGTCGCTCCCCTAGGGGACAAATTATTTTTATGAGGAACATGTGTTTTTTTAGCCACATTTTGAGGTTTGCAAAGGATTCTGGGTAACAGAACCTGGTCAGAGCCCCACAAGTCACCCCATTTTGGATTCCCCTAGGTCTCTAGTTTTAAAAAATGCACAGGTTTGGTAGGTTTCCCTAGGTGCCGGCTGAGCTAGAGGCCAAAATCTACAGGTAGGCACTTTGCAAAAAACACCTCTGTTTTCTGTCAAAAAATGTGATGTGTCCACGTTGTGCTTTGGGGCATTTCCTGTCGCAAGCGCTTGGCCTACCCACACAAGTGAGGTATCATCTTTATCGGGAGACTTGGATGAACGCCGGGTGGAAGGAAATTTGTGGCTCCTCTCAGATTCCACAACTTTCTGTCACCAAAATGTGAGGAAAACATGTTTTTAAAGCCAAAGTTTGAGGTTTGCAAAGGATTCTGGGTAGCAGAACCTGGTCAGAACCCCACAAGTCACCCCATCTTGGATTCCCCTAGGTCTCTAGTTTTCAAAAATGCACAGGCTTGGTAGGTTTCCCTAGGTGCCGGCTGAGCTAGAGGCCAAAATCTACAGGTAGGCACTTTGCAAAAAACACCTCTGTTTTCTGTCAAAATATGTGATGTGTCCACGTTGTGTTTTGGGGCATTTCCTGTCGGGCGCTAGGCCTACCCACACAAGTGAGGTATCATTTTTATTGGGAGACTTGGGGGAACGCTGGGTGGAAGGAAATTTGTGGCTCCTCTCAGAACCAAAATCTGAGGAAAACGTGTTTTTTTAGCCATATTTTGAGGTTTGCAAAGGATTCTGGGTAACAGAAATTGGTCCGAGCCCCACAAGTCACCCCATCTTGGATTCCCCTAGATCTCTAGTTTAAAAAATGCACAGGTTTGGTAGGTTTCCCTAGGTGCCGGCTGAGCTAGAGGCCAAAATCTACAGGTAGGCACTTTGCAAAAAACACCTCTGTTTTCTGTCAAAAAATGTGATGTGTCCACGTTGTGCTTTGGGGCATTTCCTGTCGCAAGCGCTTGGCCTACCCACACAAGTGAGGTATCATCTTTATCGGGAGACTTGGATGAACGCCGGGTGGAAGGAAATTTGTGGCTCCTCTCAGATTCCACAACTTTCTGTCACCAAAATGTGAGGAAAACATGTTTTTAAAGCCAAAGTTTGAGGTTTGCAAAGGATTCTGGGTAGCAGAACCTGGTCAGAACCCCACAAGTCACCCCATCTTGGATTCCCCTAGGTCTCTAGTTTTCAAAAATGCACAGGCTTGGTAGGTTTCCCTAGGTGCCGGCTGAGCTAGAGGCCAAAATCTACAGGTAGGCACTTTGCAAAAAACACCTCTGTTTTCTGTCAAAATATGTGATGTGTCCACGTTGTGTTTTGGGGCATTTCCTGTCGGGCGCTAGGCCTACCCACACAAGTGAGGTATCATTTTTATTGGGAGACTTGGGGGAACGCTGGGTGGAAGGAAATTTGTGGCTCCTCTCAGAACCAAAATCTGAGGAAAACGTGTTTTTTTAGCCATATTTTGAGGTTTGCAAAGGATTCTGGGTAACAGAAATTGGTCCGAGCCCCACAAGTCACCCCATCTTGGATTCCCCTAGATCTCTAGTTTAAAAAATGCACAGGTTTGGTAGGTTTCCCTAGGTGCCGGCTGAGCTAGGGGCCACAATCTACAGGTAGGCACTTTGCAAAAAACACCTCTGTTTTCTGTCAAAAAATGTGATGTGTCCACGTTGTGTTTTGGGGCATTTCCTGTTGCGGGTGCTAGGTCTACCCACACAAGTGAGGTATCATTTTTTATCGGGATACTTGGGGGAACATAGAATAGCAAAACAAGTGTTATTGCCCCTTGTCTTTCTATACATTTTTTCCTTCCAAATATGAGAGAGTGTGTAAAAAAGACGTCTATTTGAGAAATGCCCGGTAATTCACATGCTAGTATGGGCAACCCGGAATTCAGAGATGTGCAAATAACCACTGATCCTCAGCACCTTATCTTGTGCCCATTTTGGAAATACAAAGGTTTTCTTGATAGCTATTATTCTCTCTTCATATTTCAGCAAATGAATTGCTGTATACCCGGTATAGGATGAAATCCCACTGCAGGGTGCAGCTCATTTATTGCCTCTGGGTACCTAGGGTTCTTGATGAACCTACAAGCCCTATATATCCCCGCAACCAGAAAAGTCCAGCAGCCATAACGGTATATTGCTTTAAAAAATCTGACATTGCAGGAAAAAGTTACAGAGTAAAACTTAGAGAAAAATTGCTGTTTTTTTACCTCAATTTCAATTTAAAAAAAAATCAGTTGTTATTTTCTGTAGGAAACCATTGTAGGATCTACACAAATTACCCTTTGCTGAATTCAGAATTTTGTCTACTTTTTGGAAATGTTTAGGTTTCTGGGATCCAGCATTGGTTTCATGCCCATTTCTGTCACTGACTGGAAGGAGGCTGAAAGCACAAAAAATCGGAAAAATGGGGTATGTCCCACTAAAATGCCAAAATTGTGTTGAAAAATTGGGTTTTCTGATTCAAGTCTGCCTGTTCCTGAAAGCTGGGAAGCTGGTTATTTTAGCACCGCAAACCCTTTGTTGATGCCATTTTCAGGGAAAAAAACACAAGCCTTCTTCTGCAGCCCCTTTTTACAATTTAAAAAAAAAAAAAAAAAAAATTCACTGTATTTTGGCTAATTTATTGGCCTCCTTCAGGGGAACCCACAAAGTCTGGGTACCTCAGGAATCCCTAGGATGTTGGAAAAAAGGACACAAATTTGGTGTGGGTAGTTTATGTGGACAAAAAGGTATGAGGGCCTAAGCGAGAACTATTTCAAATAGGCAAAAAAAAGCCTGGCACAGAAGGGTGAAAAGGCCTGGCAGTGAAGGGGTTAAAAACATGTTTATGCAAAGGATTTTCGGTGAATTAATTCCCTCATGTTTGCCTGTATGTTTTTGGAATCAGGTAAAAGGTCATAACACCCTCCAATGAAAATATGTATGACACACATTCAGATATTTGCCAGTGTTTATTCGAATAAGGGTCTGAATTAGAGTTTGGTGGATGGGGTTACTACATCTCAGATTTTACGGATATCTCGTTGACCATATTACAATCCCATTAAATCCTATGTGATCATAATAAGGCGAACAGGATATCCGTCACGTTCGTGACAGAGTAACCCATCCGCTAAACTCTAAATCAGGCCCTACGTTTGGTAATGTTGCAGTGGTAGTGATAAACATTGTTTCAAACACTTGCTTCTCAAAGCTTCATAGTAGTTAATAGGATTTTACTGCGACACTTAACACATCTTATTCCCAAAAGAAGAATTTGCCACTAGAATTACTTGCATCTACTATAGATAATACAATTACTCATGAGGTTAATAGGCAAATGATAAAAAATTACCAGAAGTGACATTGGCATTTAAGTTCATACAACTTATGCATGCAGTGTTCACACTCAAAAAAAGCCAATGTGGTGCGCAAAGAGATGACATTGCAGGGAATACAACTGATTATTTTCTCAATCAAAGGTACACAGTATAAAGTTTTGATCTTCAAAATATCAACACACACTTTTTTTCTGTTTTCACTTGCAGATTAACATTTTGAATACAAGTGAGTGAGAAGACTGTGATCGTAATTCATAAAGTCAACTTACACATTTGAGTAATTTACACTTTTGAGTAAGATTGGGACTTTTTGGCTATTAAGAAAATCAAAGTGCATAAATACCCCAAAAGTGTAACTCTGATGTTTTCATGAACCTGTAGAGTGTGAGGGGTATACACTTTTGAGCAATTTACACTTCTGTGTAAGTTTACTACTTTTTGGCTGTTTGCAATATCTGAGTGTAACAACAACTCCTACTGGGTCTCTGCACCCCTACCTTACAGACCTCATTGCCTGTGTGTACACCAATCTGGACCTGTATCTTTGATTTCTGGAGATTGCTTTGTACTGTGTTTTATTATATGACTTTCTAAGACAAACTAACAAGCTACGATCTGACTAATTAGCATAGCATTATGACTGTGTCAAAGCTTTGTTGCAGTTTGAATTTACCCACTCTTGGAAAGTGGCATGGAAGAATAAGAGACAACACATTTCCTATGTATTTCAGATATGACACTGTTGTGTTTTAAAATAGTTTTGTGCTATAGACTTTTTCTGTGCTCTCTTATTTTGAGCACAATGGGCCCAATTCACAAAGGTGAGCTTGGACATTTGGACAGAAAGATAATACATGTAAATGCCCTTTGTGAATTCCCAAAGTCGTAAACTTAGACTTTTAGTCTAAACTTAGACCAAAGATCTACGTTTTCTTTTGTGAATCGGGCCTAACCTTTGCATCCTTTTTTTTAATGAAATGTACCAGACAAATGTTATCAAAATGTATCCTTCCCCTTTCTCAACTATTTTAATAGAGAGTCTTGTTTATCAGGTATGACAGCAAGAACAGCAGGCTATCTGTAATACCACATAGCATGAAGTAGATCTCATTGCTTCTCCTTGTCAGGTCTCCTTTCATCCTGTTCCCTATCAATTACCCTTCCCTTCATCTGACCACTTGATTACTCTATGATTTTGTAGCAGTTTGGGTCAGTACTGCCAAAAAGAGTGCCTTCTTGAGCATTGTTACAATCTTGAGGACATCAACTCATGTAACATCCTTCTCCTCCTCCAGCCAGAGAAAGGCTGCCATAACCTCCTGGATTTCCTCCTAGTGCAGTCATGCCACTATATGTATGGGGCAAGTCTGCTACTGTGCTGTTATATAACCCAAATCAAAAGATAGGGGGCATTGGGAGAGATAATGGTCCAGTGTAGAGTCTCCCTAACCGAATACTATGAAATAACCAAAAAAGGTACACTGTTCCAGTAAGAAGAAAAAGGACAGGAGAACAAGCGTAAGGAGTCCTAATATTTAGGAGCAGAAACCTCACACACCCGAATGGGTGTCATGCTTCATCATCGGCAATGCTCCTCGTCAGACCGGCGCTGCAATGTCTGACGGGCACACCCCAGAAGGGAGGCTCTTTGCCGGAGATCTTTTTAATGATGATGCCCTGACCCCCAAAGAAGGTGGGTTCAGAAAGGTAGTGGAGACAGGAATCAATAGCATAAAATTAGCTCACAACCCTGATCACAGAATAACCAACTTATTAGTCCATACAGGGTATGTGCCAAGATTAAAAACAATAGGGGGAGTACACCTGAGACAATGTTCTGGTGTTCTCAATCAAACTTGTTTAAATGTTAGGAAGGTCAGGCACTACCACACCTTTCCTAAAACTTGGGTCGACATGTTTCGTGTCTAAATGGTCCAGTTGGATCCTCTGACGCTTCTTCACGACCAAAAACAATAACAACTTCTCCTACCATGAATAAATGAAAAGGAGGGCTTCTATAACTTACAACCTGTTAGTCATAGTATCTCCAGTCACTTACATAAAGTCCCAAAATTTATAGAACTTACTAATCATACACGTCGCCCTGCAAACAAATGCACAAAAGTCACTTGTGAGGTTCGATAACAATTTTTGTTTTGTTACTGACAATTATTCAATGATAAAGCGCAACACGTGCAAATCTGTGAACATTCAGGTGATAGTGCGAAAAGTGGCACGCTGCTGGAAATGTGTCACAAAAGGAAGAAAGAAAAGTGCTTACCCCCCTAATTTGAGGAACGCACTTCATGGGATAGCTGAGGCCAATGGTCGGCCGGCGAAACTACTAATAATTGAGTAAACAAAGAGAGGTACAGTCATAATTATAACATATTCAGAAACTCACTCTACCTACAATCTCATGGAGAAGTTTGTTGGGCAGGGGTCTGATAGGGATCCTGATTTAGTCTGTTTTATTAGTTCTGACACTCACTAGTGAGAGTGGGAAAATTGGGGAGTTTCGGGTGATTCAAAACCAAGAGATCCTGCTCTGCTGCATTGAAGATATTAAAGTTTGTAGTTGCATTGAAATCCCTATACACAATCTCAACTTTGTTTTAAAATAATTCAGTTAAGTTGTTACAGAGATTTTAGCTGGGAGTTAAGATACTGCTATAAGATGGACATGAGAGCTCCTGTACTGTCTTAAAAAGCTCTCTCAATGGGGTTTTTGCCATTTTATTTTTTTCTGTATAGAAAATAGTCTTCTTGTCTTTAATCATAATTTTATATTTGTGAATCAGCTATGTACACTTTATTTTTTCATTTGTGGAGTAAATGCTCCTCCAGAGTCTCTCCTTATTCCTGCAGTTTTATTTTCTTTTCCCTAAGCTTAGGGGAGAACCATGGAGCTGTAGGAAACATTTTGAAGCATTTAACAGATTTAACAGGAGGCAGTTTTTTTTAGCTGATAGATTGCAGGCAATGGCTTTGTTAGGATCACTCACAAAGGATGGTTTAGAAGATTTCAGGATCTCAATTCACTCCCCCCTATTCATTTTATTCTAAGACTGCACTAGCTTAACCTGGCATAATTTTTCGGTCATGGGTTTGCTAGAATGTAATTTAATACTGAACCCAACCTCCATATGGTCGACCCAATGAGAGGAAGGATATCTTCCAGATGTAAGCCTGAATGATGTGTAAAAATATCATACTGAGGGGTCAACGACCACGGAAGCACCGCCAACAGGCTGGCGGTGCTTCCTGGGCCATTCTGACCGCGGCGGTAAAGCCGCGGTCAGAAAAGGGGAACCGGCGGTTTCCCGCCGGTTTATCCCTGGCCCAGGGAATCCTCCATGGCGGCGCTGCTTGCAGCGCCGCCATGGGGATTCCGACCCCCTTCCCGCCATCCTGTTCCTGGCACAGGATGGCGGGAACGGGTGTCGTGGGGCCCCTGGGGGCCCCTGCACTGCCCATGCCACTGGCATGGGCAGTGCAAGGGGCCCCCTAACAGGGCCCCATAATGATTTTCAGTGTCTGCTTTGCAGACACTGAAAATCGCGACGGGTGCCACTGCACCCGTCGCACCCCTGCAAATCCGCCAGCTCCATTCAGAGCCGGCTTTCTATTTGCAGGGGCTTTCCCGCTGGGCCGGCGGGCGATCTTCTTGAGATCGCCTGCCGGCCCAGCGGGAAAGTTGGAATCACCGCCGTGGTCATTTGACCGCGGTGCGGTGTTTGGGCGGTCTCCGCCCGGCGTGCGGCGCCCGCCGCCCGCCGGGGTCGGAATGACCCCCTGAGTGTTTCCGGAAGTATGCGTAGTTGTGTTAACAAGTTGTGATGGGTCGAACCAGTCCGACCCAAACTCTGATCTTGCTTGTGCTGTCACTGCCCCTAACACCACGGACGCGACCCGGGAAGACGGCCTTCCCATTGGTTCCCTGCCGCCAACGCGGGACCTGATGGTAGTCAGAAAGAGGCTTCCTCCCTTTCACAGGAGGAACGACAGGAGTTGGAGCTGGAGCACGAAGGAGTCGACAGGAGAAGAGGAACGGAAGCCTAAGGAGGACGCTGCCCCAGAAGATGCCGAAACCGCTCTTCGGACGAGCAGACCGACGTTGGGATCCAGAACGGTGGAGACCCGTTGCAGAGACCAGGACCGCTGGCCCCGGGGAGCACACGAGTGAGCTGCCACGCTTCAGGAGAAGCGTGGCCAACCCAGGTACGGGAGTGCAGGACGGGGAGAAAGGAGAGGGAGGTGGGAGGTGGGAGGAGACGGGTAAAAGGAAACACGGGCACTGCACTATGAGCACAGGCACAAAGGGGAGGGAAGAGGAATAAGCAAATAAGAAAGGAATAAGTATAAGAATCGGATAAGGAACACAGGAGAAGACAAGGAGCAAAGAAAAGAGGAAACAAAAGAGAACAGGCCTAAGAGAAAGAACAGGACGAGGACAGTAGAGAGACCAGTGCACTTACGATATTACAGAGAAAAGACAAGGAGAGACGAGAGGGAAATTACGAGGGAGTAAGAGAAGGGCAAAGAAGAGGAATCCCGCTAACATCAGGGCAGAAAGGAAGACAGAAAAGAAGACTAAAGAACCGCAAAAGAGAAGACAGCAAGGAGAGTAAAAGAAGAGAAAGATAGGGAAACCAGGGAGGGAGAAAAGAGAGTGGAGAGAAAAGACAGAGAGAAAAGAAAAGAGGAAGAAGAAAAAAACAACCCCCACACTTACCGTATCTATTCTTTTCTGTTTCCACACGCTTCCCGCAAGGCCCTGGAAGAAAGAAAGAAGAAGACGAGATGTAGCGGCCAGAAGGAAAAGACATTTAAACCCTCCAACCCACAACAACTATCCAACAACCATATTAGTTATACTGTCTAAAGACCAATAAAGGCAGCTTACCTAAACCAAAACCAAGCAGTCTGGTGTCATCGATCGGCCATCCTCGTACAAAGTGGTGTCAGAAGTGGGATTTGCCGGTCCCCTATAACCAAAATGGAGGAAAAACCCACCATGGCGGATGTCATCGCCCAACTCGCGGAAGGACAACGCCATCTCCAGTTGATGTGGGAGCAATAAATGAAAGACGCTAAAGAGGAGCAAGAGGCTTTACAAACCGCACTTAAAAGTCAGGCCACAATTATGGCCAACAACCAACTTGTACACGAGACTACCCCGAGCAAACTAACGGAAACCATTGCCCACACAAAGGTACATCCTAATGTACCAAGTAGTGTGCTACAAAAATATCAGGACCAGGAAGATCCTGACTCCTTCTTTCTTAACTTCGAGAGGGTGGCCAGCTCAGCCAGTTGGCCAGAAGACAAATGGGGTCAGTACATTGCCCCACTGTTAACTGGACAGTTACAAGCGACCTAGCAAGCCATAAATCCTACCGGTACACTTCCCTATAAAGAGATCAAAAAGACCATACTAGAAAGAATAGGACTGGACAGCGAGAGCTATCGGACCAAATTCCGACACATGAAATGGCTATTACAGGAAAGCCCGCGCACCCTCTATTGCAGGGTCCAACATGCTGCTGGGTGATGGTTGCGGCCCACAGAAAAGACTCGTGAAGAGATGTTCGATTTCATAGTACTAGAACAATTCCTGGATGCCCTGTCCCCTTCCACCAGGAACTGGGTTCGCCAACACCCCGGGCTGAGCAATGAAACGGCCATTGAATTAGCCGGTGCTTTTCACAGGAGCCCGGATTTTAGAGCCAAACCTAGCAGAAATCCAGTCCCCTCCTCTGTGCGCCCCAGTAAAGGAAAAGGAGTTCTTCCCCGACCTCCGGGTTCACATGAACCTGAACGAGTCCGTATACCCCATCCGACCCAAACCTCATATCCCTCGACCGGACCTCAGTGTTACCATTGTTCGGAATGGGGTCACATCGCAAGGTTTTGTCCTAAAAAAAAAGATATGGAAGAACCAATGGAAATCGGTGTCACAAAAGGAAGGGTATTCTGGGCAGGAGAGACAAAACTTACATATACCCTCCCTATTCTTCTGAATGGACAGGAGAAAGTAGCTCTGGTTGACTCGGGTTGCAGTCAGAGCGTGATACGTCAAGACCTGGTGGGGCCGAGGCAAGGAGTGCCCCAGGCCCATGTATTAATCGCATGTGTCCATGGAGACGAAGCCTATTATCCGGTAGCTATGGTTAAGTTTCAGTGGAGGGGTGAGGACGAACCCCTCAAGGTGGGGGTGTTGCCACACCTCGAAGAAGATATTATCATTGGGACGGACTATCCCGCCTTTCCCCAGTTGTTAAGTAAAGCAGGGGAGGAATACATGATGAAAAAATGGTGGGAAGAAGTACCCTATGATACAGAGGTAGTCGAGAACCAACCTGCCAAACCCCATTTAAGCAATCAACAGAAAAGAATCCAGAGACGACAACATTGGGAGGAGAACCATGGGAACACTAAAACACCGGGAGTCATGAGAAAGGTATATACGGTGGCAGGTGACTTTAGACAAAGTCAGAGGGAGGACCCCTCCTTCAAGAATGCATGGGCAAAGGCACTTAATAACGAGGAAGCTGGGGTAGGACCAACCTTCCGAATCCATAATCACCTTTTATATAGGATACCCCAGTCTGGTGGTGACCAACAGAGACAATTATTAGTCCCTGGCAGCTACTGAGCACAGGTTTTGCAGTTAGCACATGGTGACCAAGGGGAAGGGCATCTCGGAAGGGACAAGACCGAGGAGGCGGTACTCCGAAAATTTTACTGGCCCGGGATCTATGGGGATATACGTAGGTTCTGCCAAAATTGTCAGGAATGCCAACTCTACAATCCTGTCACGCAACCCCCTGTCCCGTTACAACCCCTCCCTGTCATAGAAACCCCTTTTTCTCGGGTGGGAATGGACCTTGTTGGTCCCCTCACTCCGTCCAGTAGAGGGAGACAATATGTCCTGGTGTTGGTAGACTATGCCACTCGGCATCACGAGGCAATTCCCCTCCCAGTATGCACACGAAAGTAGTAGCTCAAGCAATGATTGAGTTTTTTTCAAGGGTCGGTTTCCCTAAAGAGATCCTGACTGATCTAGATACCCCATTTATGTCCCGATCTATGGGAGAGGTCAGCAAAACCTTGAGAAATAAAACAAATCAGGACCTCAGTGTATCACCCCCAAACTGACGGTCTAGTGGACCGATATAATCAGACTATTAAATCATTACTCAGGAAGAGCATTGCAGAGGACGGGAGGGATTGGGAAAAGAAACTACCCCTTGTACTTTACGCAATACGTACCCATACGCAACCATCCCTTGGGCATAGTCCCTTCAAACTGTTATTTGGCCGACCCCCTCACACTCTCCTCGAAATGTTAGTTGAACAGTGGGAAGAGACAGACGAGGAAGCCAAAGACCTCCTGACGTATACTAAAGAATTGAGAGAGAATCTGCAGTCCGTTTGGGATAAGGCCCACGCTAACCTCCGTGAAGCCCAAGACAAAGAGACGAAAGGTTATGACACCAGAAGTGTACTCCGTACTCTTAATGTCGGGGACAAGGCCCTGATCCTTCTCCCAGTAGTGAGAATAAATTGTTAGCCCGGTGGCAAGGACCATACGAAGTATTAGAGCAGATCAACCCCACAACGTATAGATTGGCTCTTCCCCACAGGCCCAATAAAGACCAAATCTGGCACATAAACCTGTTAAAAAAATGGCATGAAACTGAAATTATACACAAACTCCAACATATCACAACAGACCATAGAGAAGACTTACCGTATCCCTCCTTTTTCCCTTCCCAAAACCCAGAGGAAAGTAAACCACAGATCAATACCTCCCTTTCCGAGTCGTATAAAAACTCTGTCTCGCAGGCGATTAAATCCTATACAGATGTTTTTTCTCGACAGCCCGGTCACACTACATTAACAGAACACAGTATCCATACTAAGAGCGAGGTAATAGCACAACACAGACCCTATAGAGTTCCCGAGGCCAAGAAAACCGTGATTGAACAAGAAGTCCAAAACATATTACAGACAGGTATTATAGAACTATCCAGTAGTCCCTGGTGTTCTCCTGTGGTATTAGTACCCAAGCCAGATGGGACTATTCGATTTTGTGTAGACTACAGGAGGGTCAATGAACTTACTTATTTCGACGCATATCCCATGCCTTGCATTGATGAGCTATTGGAGAAAATAGGGCACGCCAGGTTCATGTCCACTCTAGACCTGACAAAGGGGTACTGGCAGATCCCTTTGAAAGCAGCATACAGAGAGAAAACTGCATTTGCTGCACCCTTCAGGTTGTATCAATTCACCATCCTTCCTTTTGGGTTGCATGGAGCCCCCGCCACATTTCAGAGGTTAATGGATATGGTCTTACGTCCCCATCACTTGTATGCGGCAGCATATTTAGATGATATTGTGATATTTAGCGACACATGGTCTGACCACCTCCAACATTTATAAGCGGTCTTACAAGCATTAAGGGAAGCATGGTTAAGTGCCAACCCTGAAAAGTGTAGACTGGGTTTTGCCACCATTAGATATTTGGGTTACGTCTTAGGACAGGGGCAGGTCTGCCCACAAATAGAGAAGGTGGAAGCTATTCAACAGATCCCGGTACCAAATCAAAAAAAGAAGTCTGTGCCTTCCTCGGTCTAGTGGGATATTATAGGAGGTTTATACCCCAGTTCTCAACCATAGCTGAGCCCCTTACCAACCTACTGAAAAATGAGTCTCCTAAAACCCTTTCGTCTTTATCCGAGGCTAGTATGCGCAGTTTCATCGGTCTCAGGAATGCACTGTCTACTGACCCAGTGTTGTGTTGCCCTGACTTCAGTAGCCCTTTTTATTTACAAACTGATGCCTCCAGAGTTGGACTAGGGGCTGTGTTGTCCCAACCGCAACCAGATGGTTCTGTCCACCCCATCTTATACATTAGTAGAAAGGTTCTCCCACGGGAACAACACTATCCTACCATTGAAAAGGAATGTCTGGCCATTAAGTGGGCCATTGAGTCCCTCCGTTATTATCTCAGTGGCCGTCCCTTCACCCTCTTGACGGATCATGCTCCTCTCACTTGGCTTGCTCGCAATAAGGATACCAACCCTTGGATCCTAAGATGGTTTCTCTCTCTACAACCTTTTTCTTTTCAGGTGCTCCATTCTCCGGGCCGTCTCATGGTGAATGCAGACTTTCTCTCCCGGCATCCTGTTTCTGAGCGTCATCGACAGACGCTCTCTAGGGGGAGTGTTTGTGATGGGTAGAACCAGTCCGACCCACACTCTGATCTTGCTTGTGCTGTCACTGCCCCTAACACCACGGACGCGACCCAGGAAGACGGCCTTCCCATTGGTTCCCTGCCGCCAACGTGGGACCTGACGGCAGTCAAAAAGAGGCTTCCTCCCTTTCACAGGAGGAACGACGGGAGTTGGAGCACGAAGGAGTTGACAGGAGAAGAGGAACGGAAGCCTAAGGAGGACGCTGCCCCAGAAGACGCCAAAACCACTCTTCGGACGAGCGGACCGACGTTGGGATCCAGAACGGTGGAGACCCGTTGCAGAGATGAGGACCGCTGGCCCCGGGGAGCACACGAGTGAGCCGCCACGCTTCAGGACAAGCGTGGCCAACCCAGGTACGGGACGGGGAGAAAGGAGCGGGAGGTGGGAGGTCGGAGGAGACGGGTAAAAGGAAACACAGGCACTGCACTATGAGCACAAGCACAAAGGGGAGGAAAGAGGAATAAGCAAATAAGAAAGGAATAAGTATAAGAATCGGATAAGGAATACAGGAGAAGACAAGACGCAAAGAAAAGAGGAAACAAAAGAGAACAGGCCTAAGAGAAAGAACAGGACCAGGACAGTAGAGAGACCAGTGCACTTATTATATTACAGAGAAAAGACAAGGAGAGACGAGAGGGAAATTACGAGGGAGTAAGAGAAGGGCAAAGAAGAGGAATCCCGCTAACATCAGGGCAGAAAGGAAGACAGGAAAGAATACTAAAGAACCGCAAAAGAGAAGACAGCAAGGACAGTAAAAGAAGAGAAAGATAGGGAAACCAGGGAGGGAGAAAAGAGAGTGGAGAGAAAAGACAGAGAGAAAAGAAAAGAGGAAGAAGAAAAAAACAACCCCCACACTTACCGTATCTATTCTTTTCTGTTTCCACACACTTCCCGCGAGGCCCTGGAAGAAAGAAAGAAGAAGACGAGATGTAGCGGCCAGAAGGAAAAGACATTTAAACCCTCCAACCCACAACAACTATCCAACAACCATATTATTTATACTGTCTAAAGACTAATAAAGGCAGCTTACCTAAACCAAAACCAAGCAGTCTGGTGTCATCGATCGGCCATCCTCGTACACAAGTATAATTAGATTTCAGCCACTCAGATTGTCAATTAGAGTTTTGTTGTCTCTATTATTTGAGTCCTCCAAACAGAAATTAAAATCTCCTATGATAGTTAATTTACATGTTGAATGCTTGGTTCTAGGAAATCGCTAGGGGATTGAAAAAGTTGCTTTAGGGCCAGGGGGTCTTTGGATTAATAGCCCATACAGGTTCGAGTTATTATCTAATTTGCATTTGAAGGATAGTCCTTCACAAGCATCTATTTTAGAAGTCTTATGAGTGAGGTTGAAGATGACCACAGTAAATTACTGCTTGGCTTCCACCTCACTTTCCTTCCTAATTCAGACTAAAGATTTCATAGCTTATTGGTAATGCTGAGGCCACGTCAGGGTCATTAAAACTATCCATCCACGTTTTTGTTAAAAATGCAATATCAGGGGCATACAAACCAAGAAGGTTAACGAGCTCAAGTTTATGCTAGATAGCTGAATGATTGTCCAGCAATATGCAATGTAATTTGGAAGCAGGATTGGTGTGGCTTAATGGGAGGGGGACAGGAGAGTCCTGATTGGACAGAGCCTGTGGAGGTAATGGCTTTGCTCAGCAAGAGTAATTGCAGTTGTTGCACACATAGTAGATTTGTACCAAATTAAATTTAAAATTGGTGCACATCAGAGAGGGCTAACCTCTCATTTGAGTTGGAGGAGCATTTCCTTTGAGTAATCTCTTCACCCATGCCTAAAAAGCCCTTCACAACTAAGGCCCCGACTACATCAAAAACTGCCTCTCCTTCCCCCAACCCATGAGAGAACTTCTCTCCGAGTCCCTTGCCAAGGCTGACGTCCTCCCGCATCTGATACAACTGCCCTGGAGGCCGTTCCTTCTCCCACATCGCAGCCAAAGCATGGAACTGTGGTGTGGACTCTCATTATCCTAATGAGACTGCTGGATTCGGGCGGCAGTATCACCTGAATTGTGGGGAACTGAGTCAAATCTCACACCATGTGACAACTGTCAGCCTAATCTGTTTCCTGGCAACTAGCAGCACCTCATCTATGCCCAAGAGCAGAGATCATCTGTGGCAACTGGACGCATGACAAAAGTGACTTCTTAGGGAAATCATGGTGTATCAGATCACCTTCCTTTTCTCTCAGTTACATTATTCTCGCACATGCAAAGACAAACAGAGGCAGAAAATGTTTCAATAAGATTTATTGAAGCAAATATGCTGTAGAGAAAATGGCATGGATTGCAATGATCAGAGTGATGAAACACACTAGAAGCAAAATGGTGGCAAGAAAAGTGAAACACAGGAAAAGTCCAATCATACTGTCACTATGCATATTATATGTGGTTCCTACCTAAGCTACTTTAGCGCACAACGTGATAAGCCCTAATCTGCTCTTCAGGATTCCCCCTGTGGAAAGATATCATCATCCATACCTGAGCAAGGAAGCCTGTTGTCTAGAGAGACACCATCCCCATGTAGGCCAGGGAACCGGTGGTCTCAGCAAGCAGCTGTAGCAAAGTCAATCAGTATGCAGTCGTGGTCAATCAGTATGCAGTCGTGGTCATCCGGCTGGAATCTCCCTCTGACGTGCATTATTATTTACAATAAAACACCTGATGTTCTGATAAAATGTCCCCATATAAGGATGTGCATGTTTCTGTGAATGTTGGAGATGCAGTGTATCTCTTTGCCGGCACACCTATCTCGCTGGAGCCTTGAGGAAAGCACAAAGTGAAAAGAATGTCTTGCTAAGAAGCACATTGCTTTCCTAGGTGAAAGAACAACTAGATAAAGAAAATAAAACAGCACCACAAATGTGGCTAATTCTGAAATACTGAGAATTAATCAGAATAAAATATAACTGGGCTAAAGGGCACAAATGGCAGGTCTAGTTGCTAAAATAACCCTGCCTAGAAACATTACTAAACTGGCTATACAACACCCTCCCCTTGCTGGTTCAAATGAGGCAAAAAAGGCTGTCATAAAAAATATAAAAACAAGTTCTTCTCTAAAAACCTCAATGCATAAATGTCAAAAATAACAAGTTAAAACACATGTGAGCATATAAAATATTGGAGATGTCAATTTAAAATGATAACAGCAGCACCAATAAAAGCAAATGTCAAAGTCAATGTAATTTTTGAAATCTTTCAATTATTCCAGGGAGAATAGAAACAAGAAAATGTTTCACTTCGGCAAGTGGTAAAGTAGTCAAATTGTTGCCAAGTAAAACTATAGCCTGAGCTCCAGCCTGAGCTCCAGCTGAGCCAGCAGCATACCGTGTTGTGCCCAATGTTGAGTAAAGAGCTGCATGATCCATGAAGGGCAACTCAGATACAGCTTCACGCAGCAAACGCACCCTCAACGCGCGTGTTTCTGGTAATGAACCCTCACTGAGAACATCGACAGATCTGCGCCCAATGAAATTAAGCACTGCGTAGAAAGACAAACTTTTAGTGCACATTTGAAAAGGCACCAAAGGCATCAAAACATAGGCAGCACACAATCCAAAACCGGTCTGAATGACAGAGACCTGCTGTACTCCAGTTCTTCCAAGAGTGGCGCTCCCAAATACTCCATCATGCATTCAAGACACAGTTGCGCTGATGGAAGCTCTTTCAGTCCTCCTTGTTGTGATGGGACTGCCATTGCAAAGAAAAAATAGCAACAGCAAGATGCCACCTATTATACACAAAGAAAGCGGAAATGCTCCCCAAATACTCGAAAATATTGAGTGTATGGCTGAAGGTATTAAGGCAAATATAGAGGAGAAGGTGTGAACGAAACCAGAACCAATAGCCTTAAAGAAATGTACAATCCTAAAAGTACTGGACACAATAAAAATTCATCCCACAAGTTCACAGAAGTGTCTTGGAAAGTTTGTATTTAAAAGGGATGTATTTCTGCAGATGACTTCGAAACTTGAAGCACAGAAGTCTTGAGCGCAGATGTCAGTACCACATGTTTTTGAAACACTAAACCTTTAGTCTGTTCAACTTGTCAAAATTCACATTTGAAGTAGCAATATGAGGCAGATATGTGCTACTTTAGTCTGTTGTGTAGAAGGAAAAAAGACCATCCTGCAACAGGTGACAATTTGGAAGACGAAACAATGAAAGCAACTCCAAGTCACATCCCGCAACAGCTCACATTGTTAAAAAGCACACAGCTTCCAATGGAGAGCACCTGGAATGCAGGTCTAATCAAGGGGACTATAACTCACTTCAGATAGCAAGCTAAATTAGCTGCTGAAGCAATACATGTCTCATGGAAGGACAGCTGCTTACAAACCATCAAATGGCTCACAGAAGTCTTACATTCACTGCCACTAAGAAAGACCTCTTTCATGCCATTGACACATTTGTGCAAAAAGGGAAGCTCCCACACCACAAAGATGTAGCTATCACCTAGACTTTCATATCTACCTACTGGAATGTGTTTCAATCAGGGCATGGACTGCAGTGTCGAAATAAGTAGAATATAACCCTGTGTAGTAACCATTCAGCAGATGGTATTTCAGCCACAGTAAAAGGCTACTTTTCTAATTTCTCGATGTTAGCATAATATAAGTCACTTCCTTCTTAACTGTTATTTTTTGTTGCTGTCACGTCAAATTAAATGTTGGAAATATATCCCTTGCGCTAATGTGTTGCCAGGGAACGCAACCTGATTTCAGTGTTTGTAGCCTTAGCTGGCTCAGTCCATTTTGTAAATTTTTTATTTCACTGTGCATTATGTCTATTGCAGAAGAAATAATGTTACTTAAAGTGAATATGCAGTCAGACAAGGTGTTAATTCCATTATCTATAATGGCTAATACTTTATGTAAGTTGTCCTCATCTATTTGCCTTAACCGGGCAGCACCTTCTTGTTTCCAAATTTCATTATAAACAGCATATAAGAAGCACTTTCTATGTTGTCTTCTGTGGTCTAACAGAAAATCTTGCAAACCTGTGTTGTTAGACTGGAGACTGAGGTGTTCTTTAACAGAATCTAGTGAGGAACTTTTTAACCATTGTTGGCACAATTTCCCTTAACTGTATCTTGTTACTATACCTGAATGTTCTGATGACACATAGCGAGGGACTGGCGGCCTATTTGTTCTAAAAAAAAAACTTTTGAGTTTACAAAACGTGTATGACACCCATTTGTGTCTACTGGCCACAATAACCATGCTCCAGGACGTGAAAGTGATGTGTTAAATGTTCCATTTTGGACCACTAATCGAGCTGATTTTCAGTTGCATTAATGTATTTTTGCCATTTGTAAAATTTAGCAGGGGCATGGATACTGGGCGCATTCAAGTCCTTAATTTTTGCCAAGCCTAAACAATTTATCTGTTGTACAGTTTCATTTAAAAATGAGCATTTAAACCTGTATCAGGCATGCCCTAAATAAAGCTTCCTTTCCCCTTATTTACTCATTTTTAGTTCCTCATACACCTTTTAAGTCAATCGACTTCAGCCAATATTCATAGCCTTGTATAGCCAACCGGGAAACAAAGGAATCAGAATAAATCCATTTTGCATTAGTTGATAAGATGTGTTGCATTTCCAGCACTGGTAGTTTAAAATAAAAGGACTCAGCATTTTTAACATTGTGCCCAGAACTTTTGAGAATATGTTTTGGAACTTCTCACTGTTCTCATTGTATGTAATTAAAAATAGTCTTTGGTGTATTTGATCTGTGAATGTAAAATTTTTCATAATAATTATAACCAAACATATCACCATAATTTTTTTTTTGATCGATAAACATCTTCACTCTGAAATACAGTAAAATATTCTTCATTGACAAGTTAAATGCATATGGAATTTTAATAACTTCCGTCTGCCCATGCATATCAAAGGGCACTTTATCCCAAACAATCCCATAAAGAATTGGTATGGCTGAAATGTTTTCTATGAGCAAGTCTCTACGAACCTCATGGGAGGAAAAATGTGGTTTCAGGACCTTTTTCCATCAGTTCAATTGTAGAGCGTTTAGGAAGGTAATGACCATGTGTTAGTAGAAGAAAGACGATGATAAACCCAATCCAAAGAAGGAAGGTAAGTACAGGTAATAGCAGCCACAGATAGTTCCATGGAAGATCAAATAGTTAATTTTGAGCCAAATTATCAGCTTACGTGCTCTAGACAGTCTTGTTGCAAAGTGTCAGATGGGTCAATGAAAGTCATTGATGTCAGCAAAGTATCCAGAAGCACTTTATGCAAAAACTGGAGCCATTTTTAGAAGGGAAGAGCTGGAAGAAGTCTCACTTGGTGGATCATAATAGATTATCCCATATATTGTGTAGAATTTGAGTAGAATCGCTCAACATTGTTTGCATTACTTGTCGTAGAAAATGTTAATGGGACTAATGAAAGATAAATTTCAACCCTCCCCAAGCTCGGAGAGGTGTCAGCATTTCAGCTCATTACCTGTTGAGGAACATCCTGGTTTGTAGTGAAAGGGATTCGGGAACTAGCCAGGAGTCCTCTAGGTCTGCTGTGCAGGATCGGCCATATGGTGTAGCTTGACATTGTCAATGGAGACAAAGCGATTTTTCTTTAGAACCAGGCAGCGGGGGTAGAATGACAGTTCTGGTTCAGTGTATTCAAAGGACTGGAACCAGTGCACAATAGGAAGGACTGAACTAATTTTTCATAGCAATCTTTTCTAGATCCCCAACTTTAGGAACCAGCAGTCGGTGTTATTAGTGCATTCCCTATTCACAAGGAAACAGCACTGGAAGATGCCCACTAGTATATGTTGGTGTATGGGTATGGGAATGGCAGTTCAAGGTTGTAGGAGGCTGGACTGGTTTGTAGTGAGTACCAAGGGGTACTTGCACCTTGCACCAGGCCCAGTTATCCCTTATTAGTGTATAGGGTGTCTAGCAGCTTAGGCTGATAGATAATGGTAGCTTAGCAGAGCAGCTTAGGCTGAACTAGGAGACGTGTGAAGCTACTACAGTACCACTTAGTGTCATATGCACAATATCATAAGAAAACACAATACACAGTTATACTAAAAATAAAGGTACTTTATTTTTATGACAATATGCCAAAGTATCTTAGAGTGTACCCTCAGTGAGAGGATAGGAAATATACACAAGATATATATACACAATAGCAAAAATATGCAGTATAGTCTTAGAAAACAGTGCAAACAATGTATAGTTACAATAGGATGCAATGGGGAAACATAGGGATAGGGGCAACACAAACCATATACTCCAAAAGTGGAATGCGAACCACGAATGGACCCCAAACCTATGTGACCTTGTAGAGGGTCGCTGGGACTATTAGAAAATAGTGAGAGTTAGAAAAATAACCCTCCCCAAGACCCTGAAAAGTGAGTGCAAAGTGCACTAAAGTTCCCCTAAGGACAAAGAAGTCGTGTTAGAGAACAATGCAACAACTGTGGATTTCCAATCTAGGGTACCTGTGGAACAAGGGGACCAAGTCCAAAAGTCACAAGCAAGTCGGAGATGGGCATATGCCCAGGAAATGCCAGCTGTGGATGCAAAGAAGCTTCTACTGGACAGAAGAAGCTGAGGTTTCTGCAAGAACGAAAAGGGCTAGAGACTTCCCCTTTGGTGGACGGATCCCTCTCGCCGTGGAGAGTCGTGCAGAAGTGGTTTCCCGCCGAAAGAACGCCAACAAGCCTTGCTAGCTGCAAATCGTGCAGTTAGCGTTTTTGGACGCTGCTGTGGCCCTGGAGGGACCAGGAGGTCGCAAATTGGACCAGGAGAGAGAGGGGACGTCAAGCAAGACAAGGAGCCCTCTCAGCAGCAGGTAGCACCCGGAGAAGTGCCAGAAACAGGCACCACAAGGATGCATGAAACGGTGCTCACCCGAAGTTGCACAAAGGAGTCCCACGTCGCCGGAGACCAACTTAGAAAGTCATGCAATGCAGGTTAGAGTGCTGTGGACCCAGGCTTGGCAGTGCACAAAGGATTTCCGCCGGAAGTGCACAGGGGCCGGAGTAGCTGCAAAAGTCGCGGTTCCCAGCAATACAGCCCAGCGAGGTGAGGCAACGACTTACCTCCACCAAACTTGGACTGAAGAGTCACTGGACTGTGGGGGTCACTTGGACAGAGTCGCTGGATTCGAGGGACCTCGCTCGTCGTGCTGAGAGGAGACCCAAGGGACCGGTAATGCAGCTTTTTGGTGCCTGCGGTTGCAGGGGGAAGATTCCGTCGACCCACAGGAGATTTCTTCGGAGCTACTGGTGCAGAGAGGAGGCAGACTACCCCCACAGCATGCACAAGCAGGAAAACAGTTGAGAAGGCGGCAGGATCAGCGTTACAGAGTTGCAGTAGTCGTCTTTGCTACTATGTTGCAGGTTTGCAGGCTTCCAGCGCGGTCAGCAGTCGATTCCTTGGCAGAAGTTGAAGAGAGAGATGCAGAGGAACTCGGATGAGCTCTTGCATTCGTTATCTAAAGTTTCCCCAGAGACAGAGACCCTAAATAGCCAGAAAAGAGGGTTTGGCTACCTAGGAGAGAGGATAGGCTAGCAACACCTGAAGGAGCCTATCAGAAGGAGTCTCTGACGTCACCTGGTGGCACTGGCCACTCAGAGCAGTCCAGTGTGCCAGCAGCACCTCTGTTTCCAAGATGGCAGAGGTCTGGAGCACACTGGAGGAGCTCTGGACACCTCCCAGGGGAGGTGCAGGTCAGGGGAGTGGTCACTCCCCTTTCCTTTGTCCAGTTTCGTGCCAGAGCAGGGCTAAGGGGTCTCCTGAACCGGTGTAGACTGGCTTATGCAGAATTGGGCACATCTGTGCCCAACAAAGCATTTCCAGAGGCTGGGGGAGGCTACTCCTCCCCTGCCTTCACACCATTTTCCAAAGGGAGAGGGTGTAACACCCTCTCTCAGAGGAAGTCCTTTGTTCTGCCATCCTGGGCCAGGCCTGGCTGGACCCCAGGAGGGCAGATGCCTGTCTGAGGGGTTGGCAGCAGCAGCAGCTGCAGTGAAACCCCAGGAAGGGCAGTTTGGCAGTACCAGGGTCTGTGCTACAGACCACTGGGATCATGGGATTGTGCCAACTATGCCAGGATGGCATAGAGGGGGCAATTCCATGATCATAGACATGTTACATGGCCATATTCGGAGTTACCATTGTGAAGCTACATATAGGTAGTGACCTATATGTAGTGCACGCGTGTAATGGTGTCCCCGCACTCACAAAGTTCAGAGAATTGGCTCTGAACAATGTGGGAGTACCTTGGCTAGTGCCAGGGTGCCCTCACACTAAGTAACTTTGCACCTAACCTTTACCAGGTAAAGGTTAGACATATAGGTGACTTATAAGTTACTTAAGTGCAGTGTAAAATGGCTGTGAAATAACGTGGACGTTATTTCACTCAGGCTGCAGTGGCAGGCCTGTGTAAGAATTGTCAAAGCTCCCTATGGGTGGCAAAAGAAATGCTGCAGCCCATAGGGATCTCCTGGAACCCCAATACCCTGGGTACCTCAGTACCATATACTAGGGAATTATAAGGGTGTTCCAGTAAGCCAATGTAAATTGGTAAAAATGGTCACTAGCCTGTTAGTGACAATTTGGAAAGAAATGAGAGAGCATAACCACTGAGGTTCTGATTAGTAGAGCCTCAGTGAGACAGTTAGTCACTACACAGGTAACACATTCAGGCAGACTTATGAGCACTGGGGCCCTGGGTTACCAGGGTCCCAGTGACACATACAACTAAAACAACATATATACAGTGAAAAATGGGGGTAACATGCCAGGCAAGATGGTACTTTCCTACACAACCCCCCCCAAACGAAGGACAATAAGACTAGCCATGACCTGATGAGTCTTCATTGTCTAACTGGAAATATCTGGAGAGTCCATCTGCATTGGAGTGGCTACTCCCAGGTCTATGTTCCACTGTATAGTCCATTCCCTGTAGGGATATGGACCACCTCAACAATTTAGGATTTTCACCTTTCATTTGTTTTAGCCAAAGTAGAGGTTTGTGGTCTGTCTGAACAATGAAGTGAGTGCCAAACAGGTATGGCCTCAACTTCTTCAGAGCCCAGACCACATCAAAGGCCTCCCTCTCTATGGCAGACCAACGCTTTTCTCTAGGGGTCAACCTCCTACTAATAAAAGCAACAGGTTGATCCTGGCCCTCAGAATTAAGTTGTGATAGGACTGCCCCTACTCCTAATTCAGATGCATCAGTTTGGACATAGAATTTTTTTAGAGTAACAAGGGCTTTTCAGGACAGGTGCAGAGCACATGGCCTGCTTCAGCTCCTCAAAAGCTTTCTGACAGTTTGCTGTCCATAATACCTTTTTAGGCATTTTCTTGGATGTGAGGTCATTAAGAGGGGCTGCAATGGAGCCATAGTTCTTAATGAACCTCCTGTAATACCCAGTGAGGCCTAGGAAGGCTCTCACCTGAGTCTGAGTGGTAGGGGTAACCCAATCAATAATTGTTTGGATTTTCCCTTGAAGTGGTGCAATCCGTTCCCCACCAACAAGGTGTCCCAGATAAACCACCTTACCCTGCCCTATCTGGCACTTTGAAGCCTTGATAGTGAGGCCTGCCTTTTGCAGGGCCTCCAAAACTTTCCATAGGTGGACCAGGTGATCATCCCAGCTGGAGCTAAAGACAGCTATATCGTCCAAATATGCTGCACTGAAAGCTTCCAGCCCTTGCAGGACTGTGTTCACCAACCTCTGAAAAGTGGCAGGTGCATTTTTCAAACCAAAAGGCATTACAGTAAACTGGTAATGTCCTCCAATGGTTGAAAATGCAGTCTTAGGTTTAGCATCTTCTGACAATTTGATCTGCCAATACCCTGCAGTCAAGTCAAAAGTGCTTAGATACTTGGCAGATGCCAGTGTATCTATGAGCTCATCTGCCCTGGGTATAGGGTGAGCATCAGTTTTGGTTACCAAGTTGAGACCTCTATAGTCTACACAAAACCGCATTTCCTTCTTTCCATCTTTGGAATGGGGTTTTGGTACCAGTACCACAGGAGAAGCCCATGGACTGTCAGAGTGCTCAACCACTCCTAGTTCTAACATTTTCTGGACCTCTTGCTTTATGCAGTCCCTGACATGGTCAGGCTGCCTATAGATCTTACTTTTGACAGGCAAGCTGTCTCCAGTATCTATAGTGTGCTCACACCAAGAAGTGGTACCTGGCACAGTAGAGAAGAGTTCAGAGAATTGATCTAGGAGATTTATGCAATTGTCTTTTTGCTCAGCAGTAAGACAATCAGCCAAAACTACACCTTCCACCAGAGCATCTTGTTCTGTGGAAGAGAAGAGATCAGGTAGAGGATCACTGTCTTCTTCCTGTCCCTCATCAGTTGCCATGAGCAGGGTGAGATCAGCCCTGTCATAGTAGGGTTTCAGGTGGTTGACATGGAGCACCCTAAGGGGGCTCCTGGCAGTGCCTAAGTCAACTAAATAGGTGACTTCTCCCTTCTTTTCAACAATTGTGTGGGGTCCACTCCATTTATCTTGGAGTGCCCTTGGGGCCACAGGCTCCAAGACCCACACTTTCTGCCCTGGTTGGTACTGAACCAAAACAGCCTTCTGATCATGCCATTGCTTCTGGAGCTCTTGGCTGGCCTGAAGGTTTTTACTGGCCTTTTTCATGTACTCAGCCATTCTTGATCTGAGGCCAAGTACATAATCCACAATATCCTGCTTAGGAGCTTTTAAAGGTTGTTCCCAACCCTCCTTTACAAGTGTAAGTGGACCCCTAACAGGGTGTCCAAAAAGAAGTTCAAAGGGGCTGAAGCCCACTCCTTTCTGGGGTACCTCCCTGTAGGCAAAAAGGAGGCATGGTAGAAGGAGATCCCATCTCCTGCGGAGTTTTTCAGGGAGACCCATACTCATGCCTTTGAGAGTTTTATTAAATCTCTCCACCAGTCCATTTGTTTGTGGATGATAGGGTGTTGTGAACTTGTAAGTTACACCACACTCCTTCCACATGGCCTTTAAGTATGCAGACATGAAATTGCTTCCCCTGTCTGATACTACTTCCTTTGGGAAGCCCACCCTGGAAAATATTCCCAGGAGGGCCTTTGCCACTGCAGGTGCTGTAGTGGTCCTTAAAGGAATAGCTTCAGGATATCTTGTGGCATGGTCCACTACCACTAAGATGAATCTATTGCCTGAAGCAGTAGGAGGGTCAAGGGGGCCAACTATGTCAACCCCTACCCTTTCAAAGGGAACCCCAACCACAGGCAGTGGAATAAGGGGTGCCTTTGGGGTGCCTCCTGTCTTGCCACTGACTTGACAGGTTTCACAGGACTTACAAAATTCCTTTGTGTCCTCAGACATTCTAGGCCAATGAAACAGGGGAACAAGCCTGTCCCAAGTTTTCATTTGTCCTAGATGCCCAGCTTTCAGGTCTTCTGTATTCAGGAGTCACTAATGTTTGTCTATATATTTTTTTTTTTTTACTTTGGTTGGAAGCCATGTTATATATTGTCATGCAACTAGGTCTGCCTTCTTTGCACTCCTGAGCAATATTTTCTAAAAGGGCTCCCTTTTGTAGTTTCTTGCCCTTTTCATAAAATTTCTCCTAATGCTTAAAATTGTCCATTTGGCTTATTATCACCTTGGAGGACTCTGGAAGAAACTATCAAAATTTAACAGATTAATTTTTCACTATAGGGTTCATATGTCTCTGTTCTCAAACCCCCTATTTCAGGATTCTTTTTTATTGCAAGGAAATTCAGTTTTTTGTTGTTCACAGAGTGTGTGAACTTCAGGTGTTCATCAAAAGAGTTTAAACAGAAAAGGAAGTCAGTTGTTGTGAGTTTATCTCCTTCCCATATTTTATTCTCTCTGTGAAAGAGCTGGCATATGACTGTATCAGTTTATAAAGTGACATAGGTTATATTTACAAAATTACTAATCATACAGAGATCATAATAACTGTTCTGATGATCGAATAAGATGAGATGGTATATGCATGATCAGTAAGGTATAATATAGTAAGTTTGATCTAATGTGGCATACTTGTGAAGTGGGTGTTTTAACTGTAATAGTGACCCCATAGACTATCCGTATTGAGTTCAGTTTTGTTTGTAACAAGTTTGTGTACCCAGCCCTGTTCTTTTCCACACAGAGTACATTCTGGGTCAACCTGTTCAGCAATAGACCATTTCCAGTAACCAACACTGTGTCCCACAGCTATAAAGTGATTCTACACACTTGAGGTGTTGCATCTACATCTTAAATTTCCACGATCCTCACATATGCATGTTTTGATTCTCCTGCTTGTCATATTACATATTTCAGCTACCATGAGCACATGATCATGTATATGACTCTTTCTGAGTTACAGTTAGTGTGCTTTCAGATAACCCACAGTTTCTGAAGGCCCAAATGCAGTATTTTAGTTGGTTCTGTCAAGAAGCAAACACTACAGCTACCACAGGGGTAGTGGCTAGTCACATGAAGAAAGCCCCCATACTAGATATTGATGTTGTAGGCCCATCTCTCTTGGTATTGTGTGTACAGTATTTCCTTTAGGCTCTGGCCTCTTATTTGGAGGATGTGCAGTTAGTCAAAATTCAGGTCTTCTGTATTCAGGAGTCACTAATGTTTGTCTATATATTTTTTTTTTTTTACTTTGGTTGGAAGCCATGTTATATATTGTCATGCAACTAGGTCTGCCTTCTTTGCACTCCTGAGCAATATTTTCTAAAAGGGCTCCCTTTTGTAGTTTCTTGCCCTTTTCATAAAATTTCTCCTAATGCTTAAAATTGTCCATTTGGCTTATTATCACCTTGGAGGACTCTGGAAGAAACTATCAAAATTTAACAGATTAATTTTTCACTATAGGGTTCATATGTCTCTGTTCTCAAACCCCCTATTTCAGGATTCTTTTTTATTGCAAGGAAATTCAGTTTTTTGTTGTTCACAGAGTGTGTGAACTTCAGGTGTTCATCAAAAGAGTTTAAACAGAAAAGGAAGTCAGTTGTTGTGAGTTTATCTCCTTCCCATATTTTATTCTCTCTGTGAAAGAGCTGGCATATGACTGTATGTGTTTCTTCTTGAGGTTTTACATATATAATCCTGCTATACTTTGAATGAAGGTACTCCCCATGTATGTACTATGTGTCTGTAAATAGAGATTATTCTGGTGTATTCCACAACAATATGCCATGGAGTAGTGTAACTCCAGGATTTTTTGGTACCTGGCTTGCTCAATGACTTTGAGAGTGTCATCCTGTGGTAGGCTAAAATAGAGTTCTTATGTATTTGTTTGGATTGTATAAAAATGTGAGGTTCACTATTTAAAAAAAATCTGCTTCTATTTTTGAAACCCAGCCCGCAGCTAATGCTTCCTCATTCATGTAGTGTCAATCTTTCATGCAAGGTCCAGTATAGTCTTGTTTGATGATTGTACAGTTCCTCCATCCACCAAAAGGTGTTGGCATTCCTTTCTATAGACCAGTGCTGCCGCTATAATTATCTCTCCTCCTTTGTCAGCTAGTTAAGTCCCATCTGTCTGTTATCAATTCTTCTAAAGTCCCCTTCTCTTCAGAAGACATGTTGTGAAAGCATCCTAACTTTGTGGGATCTATTTCCTCTGCTTGTTAAAATGATAGAATTTCAACGGGGATTGATATGTCAGGAATTGTGAAGGAGGACTTCTTACTAAGACCAGTGTCACCACCAATGTCTCCTTGTATGGTCTTGTTTTTGAAGAGGGTTTACAATTTTATCCTTTCTCATGAACTCAGCTGGTTCACAATTAAACTTTAATCTGTCAAGATTTGGGGTAGGCTTAAGCCCTAGACCTTTATTACGGACACAGACTTGTAGATCAGTGAAACCCCTATTTGTCAAAATGAATCACAAATTCAGGTTTGAGCTTGTCTCTCTTTGTGTCTCTGTTCAGAAACTATGTGTGTGGTCGCTTGGGCTTATTGTTATCCTTCCATCAGACATATGTCTTTATTTTCTTCCTCATTTTTTGCTGTTCTGTCATTGTCCTAAAAAAAAGAGTTCAGTAGTCTATGATGTATCTGGGTGGTGGGTATTGATTATAGGGACTCATCTTTCCGAAATGAAGGGGCAGTTGATATTGTGGGGATGGTGGTGGAAAAGGACGGAAAGATAGCAGCGGGTGATAGCTACCACATGGTTTTCTCTTACTTTTTCCTCTAAACATTCCTGGCCTTTTGTTTGTGAACTCTGCTCCTTGTGACTGAGTCAGAAGACCATTCATCTGATGACTGATTCTCTATACATCTCCCTGGCTGGTCTGAATCTTCAGCTGTGTAATCATATCTTGAATAGCAGTATATATTGCCATAAAAGAGCACTTTGTCATCTTCATGCAACTTCTGTGTTTTGCTTGTGTCAACAAATACTTAAACTCTTTCATCTCTGTGTTGATTTCTTCTAAATGTTTCTTTTATGTAGAAATGTGAACAGCAATCTTTACTGGTAGTCAGTGGTCTGAATTTGGACCAGAAGTTTCTCTGACAGTCTTTTGATAGCTTTAATATTTGGAATAAGCCAATCTCGTGGGCAGGGCCATGCTGTAAGAGACCAGTCTATTTTAAATGATAAATCATCTAGAGAGCTTTGGACTTGATTGATCTGCTGAAGATACCCTTGGTAATGATTTCAGAAGGTAGTGTAATAGCTGGTTAAAGCTGAGCTTGTTGAGGCCAACTGAATCAAAGACTGGAACTTTTCCACGGTGTTGCAAATAACAAGAACAAACCCTGGATCAGCATGCTGGAAAGCATGGAGTCCTCATCAAAGGCCTTAACAAAATGTGTCCCACGGCCTAGGTTTATTGCACACTCCATTCACTACAAGTGACGGTCAAATGTGACATCCTCCTATTTACCCTTGAAAACTATTAAGAAAACTATATTAATACCTCTATGAAAACAAGGTTGTGCTACAGGGTTTCTATATTATGGTGGGGTGCAACAGATGCAGGTATTTCCTTTGTCACCCATTATACTATAATAGGAGGTGCACTGTACGTAGAACATTTTCAGTTCACTCTCAAGCACGTTTCTACTCCATTTTAGGTCCCTCAAAATTGACAAATAAGTAAGCTTTTGAACCTGGTAATCAATAATAAACACCTTTTTGCAATTTATTTTGCATTACACCAGCAACATATTTAAATTAGTAAACACATGCAGAAATGTATTACTTGAGTCATAAACCTTTTTAGATACACAAAGCATTCCCATTTAAAAGAGTGAAAGTTGTACTTGTTGCTTTGTATGTTTTATGAAAAATTAGATACATTTAAGTAAAACATATTGATAGAAAGTCTGACATTGCAGAACTCTTGCAGTATAGGCTAAGCTTCTAAATTTGTAAATTCATATTAGATGTGTACCCATCAACATTCATGTGTTGAGAGGTTTGACAGTGGAGATGTCATGTAAATAAGGGCAACACCAACACAGTTATTACTTTTGTAAGTATTTACAAACTTTCACCCATATTTGCAATTTCCAACTGTTATTTCAATGAACGAGGTAAGAGTTATCCAAAAAATGTGGAATCAATAAATACCACATTAGGTTTTGTACAGGTGTGAGTTGCGAAAAGAAGACCGAGTATGGACAAATACATTCCATGAATAAAACCACAATTGTATCTTTTTCTCTGTTTCCCTTTCTGTATGTTTTCACAATCTTTGCACAAATATACATTAATTTAACCCCTTTTGCGCCTTGGACGAGGTGATCTCATCCAAGGCACCGGTTCCCCGGTGCCTTGGATGAGATCACCTCGTCCTGCATCCGGGAACCGGGGGGAGGGCTAGCGCCCCCCCATGGGCCCCACACCCCCGGTTGTGGATGGAAGGGGAATCCCTTCCCCTTCCACCCTCGACCCCCCAACCCCCGTGACGTCAGCGCGCATCACGCGTTGATTGTCACAGAGGCCTCCTCCTTCACACTGGAAGCTCAGCTTCAAGTGCTCGGAAGAGAAATGCAAAGCATTTTTCTTCCGATCACGTGGAGGAGGCCCGGAGAGGCTTCAAAGGGAAGGAAATGTATTTCCTTCCCTTTGAAGTCTCTCTCAGCGTTTCAAAAGCCGGATTGTAAAGCAATCCGGGTTTTGAAACGCCCACTAGACACCAGGGATTTTATTTTGATTTGGAAATTGGCATCAGGGATCCTTTTTATTTTTTTTATTTTTTAGAGGTGGGGAGCGACCCCTTAGGCAAGGGTCGCTCCCCTAGGGGGCAAATTACATTTAGGCCATTTCTGCCCCCTTTGGGCGCAGATTGGCCTATTTTTATGAGGCCAATCTGCCCCCAAGGGGGACAGAAACCACTAGACACCAGGGAGTTTTGTATTTATTTGGAAATTGGCATAAGGGAACAACCCGTTGGGCAAGGGTCGCTCCCAGGGGTGGCATTTTTTTTAAGGCCTTTTCTGCTCCCCCGGGGGCAGATCGGCCTATTATTAGGCCGATCTGCCCCCAGGGTGGACAGAAACCTCTAGGCACCAGGGATCTTTTTTTTTTTTTTTTAAATTTATTTTAGAGGTGGGTATCGACCCCTTAGGCAAGGGTCGCTCCCCTAGGGGACAAATTATTTTTATGAGGAACATGTGTTTTTTTAGCCACATTTTGAGGTTTGCAAAGGATTCTGGGTAACAGAACCTGGTCAGAGCCCCACAAGTCACCCCATTTTGGATTCCCCTAGGTCTCTAGTTTTAAAAAATGCACAGGTTTGGTAGGTTTCCCTAGGTGCCGGCTGAGCTAGAGGCCAAAATCTACAGGTAGGCACTTTGCAAAAAACACCTCTGTTTTCTGTCAAAAAATGTGATGTGTCCACGTTGTGCTTTGGGGCATTTCCTGTCGCAAGCGCTTGGCCTACCCACACAAGTGAGGTATCATCTTTATCGGGAGACTTGGATGAACGCCGGGTGGAAGGAAATTTGTGGCTCCTCTCAGATTCCACAACTTTCTGTCACCAAAATGTGAGGAAAACATGTTTTTAAAGCCAAAGTTTGAGGTTTGCAAAGGATTCTGGGTAGCAGAACCTGGTCAGAACCCCACAAGTCACCCCATCTTGGATTCCCCTAGGTCTCTAGTTTTCAAAAATGCACAGGCTTGGTAGGTTTCCCTAGGTGCCGGCTGAGCTAGAGGCCAAAATCTACAGGTAGGCACTTTGCAAAAAACACCTCTGTTTTCTGTCAAAATATGTGATGTGTCCACGTTGTGTTTTGGGGCATTTCCTGTCGGGCGCTAGGCCTACCCACACAAGTGAGGTATCATTTTTATTGGGAGACTTGGGGGAACGCTGGGTGGAAGGAAATTTGTGGCTCCTCTCAGAACCAAAATCTGAGGAAAACGTGTTTTTTTAGCCATATTTTGAGGTTTGCAAAGGATTCTGGGTAACAGAAATTGGTCCGAGCCCCACAAGTCACCCCATCTTGGATTCCCCTAGATCTCTAGTTTAAAAAATGCACAGGTTTGGTAGGTTTCCCTAGGTGCCGGCTGAGCTAGAGGCCAAAATCTACAGGTAGGCACTTTGCAAAAAACACCTCTGTTTTCTGTCAAAAAATGTGATGTGTCCACGTTGTGCTTTGGGGCATTTCCTGTCGCAAGCGCTTGGCCTACCCACACAAGTGAGGTATCATCTTTATCGGGAGACTTGGATGAACGCCGGGTGGAAGGAAATTTGTGGCTCCTCTCAGATTCCACAACTTTCTGTCACCAAAATGTGAGGAAAACATGTTTTTAAAGCCAAAGTTTGAGGTTTGCAAAGGATTCTGGGTAGCAGAACCTGGTCAGAACCCCACAAGTCACCCCATCTTGGATTCCCCTAGGTCTCTAGTTTTCAAAAATGCACAGGCTTGGTAGGTTTCCCTAGGTGCCGGCTGAGCTAGAGGCCAAAATCTACAGGTAGGCACTTTGCAAAAAACACCTCTGTTTTCTGTCAAAATATGTGATGTGTCCACGTTGTGTTTTGGGGCATTTCCTGTCGGGCGCTAGGCCTACCCACACAAGTGAGGTATCATTTTTATTGGGAGACTTGGGGGAACGCTGGGTGGAAGGAAATTTGTGGCTCCTCTCAGAACCAAAATCTGAGGAAAACGTGTTTTTTTAGCCATATTTTGAGGTTTGCAAAGGATTCTGGGTAACAGAAATTGGTCCGAGCCCCACAAGTCACCCCATCTTGGATTCCCCTAGATCTCTAGTTTAAAAAATGCACAGGTTTGGTAGGTTTCCCTAGGTGCCGGCTGAGCTAGGGGCCACAATCTACAGGTAGGCACTTTGCAAAAAACACCTCTGTTTTCTGTCAAAAAATGTGATGTGTCCACGTTGTGTTTTGGGGCATTTCCTGTTGCGGGTGCTAGGTCTACCCACACAAGTGAGGTATCATTTTTTATCGGGATACTTGGGGGAACATAGAATAGCAAAACAAGTGTTATTGCCCCTTGTCTTTCTATACATTTTTTCCTTCCAAATATGAGAGAGTGTGTAAAAAAGACGTCTATTTGAGAAATGCCCGGTAATTCACATGCTAGTATGGGCAACCCGGAATTCAGAGATGTGCAAATAACCACTGATCCTCAGCACCTTATCTTGTGCCCATTTTGGAAATACAAAGGTTTTCTTGATAGCTATTATTCTCTCTTCATATTTCAGCAAATGAATTGCTGTATACCCGGTATAGGATGAAATCCCACTGCAGGGTGCAGCTCATTTATTGCCTCTGGGTACCTAGGGTTCTTGATGAACCTACAAGCCCTATATATCCCCGCAACCAGAAAAGTCCAGCAGCCATAACGGTATATTGCTTTAAAAAATCTGACATTGCAGGAAAAAGTTACAGAGTAAAACTTAGAGAAAAATTGCTGTTTTTTTACCTCAATTTCAATTTAAAAAAAAATCAGTTGTTATTTTCTGTAGGAAACCATTGTAGGATCTACACAAATTACCCTTTGCTGAATTCAGAATTTTGTCTACTTTTTGGAAATGTTTAGGTTTCTGGGATCCAGCATTGGTTTCATGCCCATTTCTGTCACTGACTGGAAGGAGGCTGAAAGCACAAAAAATCGGAAAAATGGGGTATGTCCCACTAAAATGCCAAAATTGTGTTGAAAAATTGGGTTTTCTGATTCAAGTCTGCCTGTTCCTGAAAGCTGGGAAGCTGGTTATTTTAGCACCGCAAACCCTTTGTTGATGCCATTTTCAGGGAAAAAAACACAAGCCTTCTTCTGCAGCCCCTTTTTACAATTTAAAAAAAAAAAAAAAAAAAATTCACTGTATTTTGGCTAATTTATTGGCCTCCTTCAGGGGAACCCACAAAGTCTGGGTACCTCAGGAATCCCTAGGATGTTGGAAAAAAGGACACAAATTTGGTGTGGGTAGTTTATGTGGACAAAAAGGTATGAGGGCCTAAGCGAGAACTATTTCAAATAGGCAAAAAAAAGCCTGGCACAGAAGGGTGAAAAGGCCTGGCAGTGAAGGGGTTAAAAACATGTTTATGCAAAGGATTTTCGGTGAATTAATTCCCTCATGTTTGCCTGTATGTTTTTGGAATCAGGTAAAAGGTCATAACACCCTCCAATGAAAATATGTATGACACACATTCAGATATTTGCCAGTGTTTATTCGAATAAGGGTCTGAATTAGAGTTTGGTGGATGGGGTTACTACATCTCAGATTTTACGGATATCTCGTTGACCATATTACAATCCCATTAAATCCTATGGGATCATAATAAGGCGAACAGGATATCCGTCACGTTCGTGACAGAGTAACCCATCCGCTAAACTCTAAATCAGGCCCTACGTTTGGTAATGTTGCAGTGGTAGTGATAAACATTGTTTCAAACACTTGCTTCTCAAAGCTTCATAGTAGTTAATAGGATTTTACTGCGACACTTAACACATCTTATTCCCAAAAGAAGAATTTGCCACTAGAATTACTTGCATCTACTATAGATAATACAATTACTCATGAGGTTAATAGGCAAATGATAAAAAATTACCAGAAGTGACATTGGCATTTAAGTTCATACAACTTATGCATGCAGTGTTCACACTCAAAAAAAGCCAATGTGGTGCGCAAAGAGATGACATTGCAGGGAATACAACTGATTATTTTCTCAATCAAAGGTACACAGTATAAAGTTTTGATCTTCAAAATATCAACACACACTTTTTTTCTGTTTTCACTTGCAGATTAACATTTTGAATACAAGTGAGTGAGAAGACTGTGATCGTAATTCATAAAGTCAACTTACACATTTGAGTAATTTACACTTTTGAGTAAGATTGGGACTTTTTGGCTATTAAGAAAATCAAAGTGCATAAATACCCCAAAAGTGTAACTCTGATGTTTTCATGAACCTGTAGAGTGTGAGGGGTATACACTTTTGAGCAATTTACACTTCTGTGTAAGTTTACTACTTTTTGGCTGTTTGCAATATCTGAGTGTAACAACAACTCCTACTGGGTCTCTGCACCCCTACCTTACAGACCTCATTGCCTGTGTGTACACCAATCTGGACCTGTATCTTTGATTTCTGGAGATTGCTTTGTACTGTGTTTTATTATATGACTTTCTAAGACAAACTAACAAGCTACGATCTGACTAATTAGCATAGCATTATGACTGTGTCAAAGCTTTGTTGCAGTTTGAATTTACCCACTCTTGGAAAGTGGCATGGAAGAATAAGAGACAACACATTTCCTATGTATTTCAGATATGACACTGTTGTGTTTTAAAATAGTTTTGTGCTATAGACTTTTTCTGTGCTCTCTTATTTTGAGCACAATGGGCCCAATTCACAAAGGTGAGCTTGGACATTTGGACAGAAAGATAATACATGTAAATGCCCTTTGTGAATTCCCAAAGTCGTAAACTTAGACTTTTAGTCTAAACTTAGACCAAAGATCTACGTTTTCTTTTGTGAATCGGGCCTAACCTTTGCATCCTTTTTTTTAATGAAATGTACCAGACAAATGTTATCAAAATGTATCCTTCCCCTTTCTCAACTATTTTAATAGAGAGTCTTGTTTATCAGGTATGACAGCAAGAACAGCAGGCTATCTGTAATACCACATAGCATGAAGTAGATCTCATTGCTTCTCCTTGTCAGGTCTCCTTTCATCCTGTTCCCTATCAATTACCCTTCCCTTCATCTGACCACTTGATTACTCTATGATTTTGTAGCAGTTTGGGTCAGTACTGCCAAAAAGAGTGCCTTCTTGAGCATTGTTACAATCTTGAGGACATCAACTCATGTAACATCCTTCTCCTCCTCCAGCCAGAGAAAGGCTGCCATAACCTCCTGGATTTCCTCCTAGTGCAGTCATGCCACTATATGTATGGGGCAAGTCTGCTACTGTGCTGTTATATAACCCAAATCAAAAGATAGGGGGCATTGGGAGAGATAATGGTCCAGTGTAGAGTCTCCCTAACCGAATACTATGAAATAACCAAAAAAGGTACACTGTTCCAGTAAGAAGAAAAAGGACAGGAGAACAAGCGTAAGGAGTCCTAATATTTAGGAGCAGAAACCTCACACACCCGAATGGGTGTCATGCTTCATCATCGGCAATGCTCCTCGTCAGACCGGCGCTGCAATGTCTGACGGGCACACCCCAGAAGGGAGGCTCTTTGCCGGAGATCTTTTTAATGATGATGCCCTGACCCCCAAAGAAGGTGGGTTCAGAAAGGTAGTGGAGACAGGAATCAATAGCATAAAATTAGCTCACAACCCTGATCACAGAATAACCAACTTATTAGTCCATACAGGGTATGTGCCAAGATTAAAAACAATAGGGGGAGTACACCTGAGACAATGTTCTGGTGTTCTCAATCAAACTTGTTTAAATGTTAGGAAGGTCAGGCACTACCACACCTTTCCTAAAACTTGGGTCGACATGTTTCGTGTCTAAATGGTCCAGTTGGATCCTCTGACGCTTCTTCACGACCAAAAACAATAACAACTTCTCCTACCATGAATAAATGAAAAGGAGGGCTTCTATAACTTACAACCTGTTAGTCATAGTATCTCCAGTCACTTACATAAAGTCCCAAAATTTATAGAACTTACTAATCATACACGTCGCCCTGCAAACAAATGCACAAAAGTCACTTGTGAGGTTCGATAACAATTTTTGTTTTGTTACTGACAATTATTCAATGATAAAGCGCAACACGTGCAAATCTGTGAACATTCAGGTGATAGTGCGAAAAGTGGCACGCTGCTGGAAATGTGTCACAAAAGGAAGAAAGAAAAGTGCTTACCCCCCTAATTTGAGGAACGCACTTCATGGGATAGCTGAGGCCAATGGTCGGCCGGCGAAACTACTAATAATTGAGTAAACAAAGAGAGGTACAGTCATAATTATAACATATTCAGAAACTCACTCTACCTACAATCTCATGGAGAAGTTTGTTGGGCAGGGGTCTGATAGGGATCCTGATTTAGTCTGTTTTATTAGTTCTGACACTCACTAGTGAGAGTGGGAAAATTGGGGAGTTTCGGGTGATTCAAAACCAAGAGATCCTGCTCTGCTGCATTGAAGATATTAAAGTTTGTAGTTGCATTGAAATCCCTATACACAATCTCAACTTTGTTTTAAAATAATTCAGTTAAGTTGTTACAGAGATTTTAGCTGGGAGTTAAGATACTGCTATAAGATGGACATGAGAGCTCCTGTACTGTCTTAAAAAGCTCTCTCAATGGGGTTTTTGCCATTTTATTTTTTTCTGTATAGAAAATAGTCTTCTTGTCTTTAATCATAATTTTATATTTGTGAATCAGCTATGTACACTTTATTTTTTCATTTGTGGAGTAAATGCTCCTCCAGAGTCTCTCCTTATTCCTGCAGTTTTATTTTCTTTTCCCTAAGCTTAGGGGAGAACCATGGAGCTGTAGGAAACATTTTGAAGCATTTAACAGATTTAACAGGAGGCAGTTTTTTTTAGCTGATAGATTGCAGGCAATGGCTTTGTTAGGATCACTCACAAAGGATGGTTTAGAAGATTTCAGGATCTCAATTCACTCCCCCCTATTCATTTTATTCTAAGACTGCACTAGCTTAACCTGGCATAATTTTTCGGTCATGGGTTTGCTAGAATGTAATTTAATACTGAACCCAACCTCCATATGGTCGACCCAATGAGAGGAAGGATATCTTCCAGATGTAAGCCTGAATGATCTGTAAAAATATCATACTGAGGGGTCAACGACCACGGAAGCACCGCCAACAGGCTGGCGGTGCTTCCTGGGCCATTCTGACCGCGGCGGTAAAGCCGCGGTCAGAAAAGGGGAACCGGCGGTTTCCCGCCGGTTTATCCCTGGCCCAGGGAATCCTCCATGGCGGCGCTGCTTGCAGCGCCGCCATGGGGATTCCGACCCCCTTCCCGCCATCCTGTTCCTGGCACAGGATGGCGGGAACGGGTGTCGTGGGGCCCCTGGGGGCCCCTGCACTGCCCATGCCACTGGCATGGGCAGTGCAAGGGGCCCCCTAACAGGGCCCCATAATGATTTTCAGTGTCTGCTTTGCAGACACTGAAAATCGCGACGGGTGCCACTGCACCCGTCGCACCCCTGCAAATCCGCCAGCTCCATTCAGAGCCGGCTTTCTATTTGCAGGGGCTTTCCCGCTGGGCCGGCGGGCGATCTTCTTGAGATCGCCTGCCGGCCCAGCGGGAAAGTTGGAATCACCGCCGTGGTCATTTGACCGCGGTGCGGTGTTTGGGCGGTCTCCGCCCGGCGTGCGGCGCCCGCCGCCCGCCGGGGTCGGAATGACCCCCTGAGTGTTTCCGGAAGTATGCGTAGTTGTGTTAACAAGTTGTGATGGGTCGAACCAGTCCGACCCAAACTCTGATCTTGCTTGTGCTGTCACTGCCCCTAACACCACGGACGCGACCCGGGAAGACGGCCTTCCCATTGGTTCCCTGCCGCCAACGCGGGACCTGATGGTAGTCAGAAAGAGGCTTCCTCCCTTTCACAGGAGGAACGACAGGAGTTGGAGCTGGAGCACGAAGGAGTCGACAGGAGAAGAGGAACGGAAGCCTAAGGAGGACGCTGCCCCAGAAGATGCCGAAACCGCTCTTCGGACGAGCAGACCGACGTTGGGATCCAGAACGGTGGAGACCCGTTGCAGAGACCAGGACCGCTGGCCCCGGGGAGCACACGAGTGAGCTGCCACGCTTCAGGAGAAGCGTGGCCAACCCAGGTACGGGAGTGCAGGACGGGGAGAAAGGAGAGGGAGGTGGGAGGTGGGAGGAGACGGGTAAAAGGAAACACGGGCACTGCACTATGAGCACAGGCACAAAGGGGAGGGAAGAGGAATAAGCAAATAAGAAAGGAATAAGTATAAGAATCGGATAAGGAACACAGGAGAAGACAAGGAGCAAAGAAAAGAGGAAACAAAAGAGAACAGGCCTAAGAGAAAGAACAGGACGAGGACAGTAGAGAGACCAGTGCACTTACGATATTACAGAGAAAAGACAAGGAGAGACGAGAGGGAAATTACGAGGGAGTAAGAGAAGGGCAAAGAAGAGGAATCCCGCTAACATCAGGGCAGAAAGGAAGACAGAAAAGAAGACTAAAGAACCGCAAAAGAGAAGACAGCAAGGAGAGTAAAAGAAGAGAAAGATAGGGAAACCAGGGAGGGAGAAAAGAGAGTGGAGAGAAAAGACAGAGAGAAAAGAAAAGAGGAAGAAGAAAAAAACAACCCCCACACTTACCGTATCTATTCTTTTCTGTTTCCACACGCTTCCCGCAAGGCCCTGGAAGAAAGAAAGAAGAAGACGAGATGTAGCGGCCAGAAGGAAAAGACATTTAAACCCTCCAACCCACAACAACTATCCAACAACCATATTAGTTATACTGTCTAAAGACCAATAAAGGCAGCTTACCTAAACCAAAACCAAGCAGTCTGGTGTCATCGATCGGCCATCCTCGTACAAAGTGGTGTCAGAAGTGGGATTTGCCGGTCCCCTATAACCAAAATGGAGGAAAAACCCACCATGGCGGATGTCATCGCCCAACTCGCGGAAGGACAACGCCATCTCCAGTTGATGTGGGAGCAATAAATGAAAGACGCTAAAGAGGAGCAAGAGGCTTTACAAACCGCACTTAAAAGTCAGGCCACAATTATGGCCAACAACCAACTTGTACACGAGACTACCCCGAGCAAACTAACGGAAACCATTGCCCACACAAAGGTACATCCTAATGTACCAAGTAGTGTGCTACAAAAATATCAGGACCAGGAAGATCCTGACTCCTTCTTTCTTAACTTCGAGAGGGTGGCCAGCTCAGCCAGTTGGCCAGAAGACAAATGGGGTCAGTACATTGCCCCACTGTTAACTGGACAGTTACAAGCGACCTAGCAAGCCATAAATCCTACCGGTACACTTCCCTATAAAGAGATCAAAAAGACCATACTAGAAAGAATAGGACTGGACAGCGAGAGCTATCGGACCAAATTCCGACACATGAAATGGCTATTACAGGAAAGCCCGCGCACCCTCTATTGCAGGGTCCAACATGCTGCTGGGTGATGGTTGCGGCCCACAGAAAAGACTCGTGAAGAGATGTTCGATTTCATAGTACTAGAACAATTCCTGGATGCCCTGTCCCCTTCCACCAGGAACTGGGTTCGCCAACACCCCGGGCTGAGCAATGAAACGGCCATTGAATTAGCCGGTGCTTTTCACAGGAGCCCGGATTTTAGAGCCAAACCTAGCAGAAATCCAGTCCCCTCCTCTGTGCGCCCCAGTAAAGGAAAAGGAGTTCTTCCCCGACCTCCGGGTTCACATGAACCTGAACGAGTCCGTATACCCCATCCGACCCAAACCTCATATCCCTCGACCGGACCTCAGTGTTACCATTGTTCGGAATGGGGTCACATCGCAAGGTTTTGTCCTAAAAAAAAAGATATGGAAGAACCAATGGAAATCGGTGTCACAAAAGGAAGGGTATTCTGGGCAGGAGAGACAAAACTTACATATACCCTCCCTATTCTTCTGAATGGACAGGAGAAAGTAGCTCTGGTTGACTCGGGTTGCAGTCAGAGCGTGATACGTCAAGACCTGGTGGGGCCGAGGCAAGGAGTGCCCCAGGCCCATGTATTAATCGCATGTGTCCATGGAGACGAAGCCTATTATCCGGTAGCTATGGTTAAGTTTCAGTGGAGGGGTGAGGACGAACCCCTCAAGGTGGGGGTGTTGCCACACCTCGAAGAAGATATTATCATTGGGACGGACTATCCCGCCTTTCCCCAGTTGTTAAGTAAAGCAGGGGAGGAATACATGATGAAAAAATGGTGGGAAGAAGTACCCTATGATACAGAGGTAGTCGAGAACCAACCTGCCAAACCCCATTTAAGCAATCAACAGAAAAGAATCCAGAGACGACAACATTGGGAGGAGAACCATGGGAACACTAAAACACCGGGAGTCATGAGAAAGGTATATACGGTGGCAGGTGACTTTAGACAAAGTCAGAGGGAGGACCCCTCCTTCAAGAATGCATGGGCAAAGGCACTTAATAACGAGGAAGCTGGGGTAGGACCAACCTTCCGAATCCATAATCACCTTTTATATAGGATACCCCAGTCTGGTGGTGACCAACAGAGACAATTATTAGTCCCTGGCAGCTACTGAGCACAGGTTTTGCAGTTAGCACATGGTGACCAAGGGGAAGGGCATCTCGGAAGGGACAAGACCGAGGAGGCGGTACTCCGAAAATTTTACTGGCCCGGGATCTATGGGGATATACGTAGGTTCTGCCAAAATTGTCAGGAATGCCAACTCTACAATCCTGTCACGCAACCCCCTGTCCCGTTACAACCCCTCCCTGTCATAGAAACCCCTTTTTCTCGGGTGGGAATGGACCTTGTTGGTCCCCTCACTCCGTCCAGTAGAGGGAGACAATATGTCCTGGTGTTGGTAGACTATGCCACTCGGCATCACGAGGCAATTCCCCTCCCAGTATGCACACGAAAGTAGTAGCTCAAGCAATGATTGAGTTTTTTTCAAGGGTCGGTTTCCCTAAAGAGATCCTGACTGATCTAGATACCCCATTTATGTCCCGATCTATGGGAGAGGTCAGCAAAACCTTGAGAAATAAAACAAATCAGGACCTCAGTGTATCACCCCCAAACTGACGGTCTAGTGGACCGATATAATCAGACTATTAAATCATTACTCAGGAAGAGCATTGCAGAGGACGGGAGGGATTGGGAAAAGAAACTACCCCTTGTACTTTACGCAATACGTACCCATACGCAACCATCCCTTGGGCATAGTCCCTTCAAACTGTTATTTGGCCGACCCCCTCACACTCTCCTCGAAATGTTAGTTGAACAGTGGGAAGAGACAGACGAGGAAGCCAAAGACCTCCTGACGTATACTAAAGAATTGAGAGAGAATCTGCAGTCCGTTTGGGATAAGGCCCACGCTAACCTCCGTGAAGCCCAAGACAAAGAGACGAAAGGTTATGACACCAGAAGTGTACTCCGTACTCTTAATGTCGGGGACAAGGCCCTGATCCTTCTCCCAGTAGTGAGAATAAATTGTTAGCCCGGTGGCAAGGACCATACGAAGTATTAGAGCAGATCAACCCCACAACGTATAGATTGGCTCTTCCCCACAGGCCCAATAAAGACCAAATCTGGCACATAAACCTGTTAAAAAAATGGCATGAAACTGAAATTATACACAAACTCCAACATATCACAACAGACCATAGAGAAGACTTACCGTATCCCTCCTTTTTCCCTTCCCAAAACCCAGAGGAAAGTAAACCACAGATCAATACCTCCCTTTCCGAGTCGTATAAAAACTCTGTCTCGCAGGCGATTAAATCCTATACAGATGTTTTTTCTCGACAGCCCGGTCACACTACATTAACAGAACACAGTATCCATACTAAGAGCGAGGTAATAGCACAACACAGACCCTATAGAGTTCCCGAGGCCAAGAAAACCGTGATTGAACAAGAAGTCCAAAACATATTACAGACAGGTATTATAGAACTATCCAGTAGTCCCTGGTGTTCTCCTGTGGTATTAGTACCCAAGCCAGATGGGACTATTCGATTTTGTGTAGACTACAGGAGGGTCAATGAACTTACTTATTTCGACGCATATCCCATGCCTTGCATTGATGAGCTATTGGAGAAAATAGGGCACGCCAGGTTCATGTCCACTCTAGACCTGACAAAGGGGTACTGGCAGATCCCTTTGAAAGCAGCATACAGAGAGAAAACTGCATTTGCTGCACCCTTCAGGTTGTATCAATTCACCATCCTTCCTTTTGGGTTGCATGGAGCCCCCGCCACATTTCAGAGGTTAATGGATATGGTCTTACGTCCCCATCACTTGTATGCGGCAGCATATTTAGATGACATTGTGATATTTAGCGACACATGGTCTGACCACCTCCAACATTTATAAGCGGTCTTACAAGCATTAAGGGAAGCATGGTTAAGTGCCAACCCTGAAAAGTGTAGACTGGGTTTTGCCACCATTAGATATTTGGGTTACGTCTTAGGACAGGGGCAGGTCTGCCCACAAATAGAGAAGGTGGAAGCTATTCAACAGATCCCGGTACCAAATCAAAAAAAGAAGTCTGTGCCTTCCTCGGTCTAGTGGGATATTATAGGAGGTTTATACCCCAGTTCTCAACCATAGCTGAGCCCCTTACCAACCTACTGAAAAATGAGTCTCCTAAAACCCTTTCGTCTTTATCCGAGGCTAGTATGCGCAGT
Organism: Pleurodeles waltl; assembly: GCF_031143425.1. NCBI lineage: Eukaryota > Metazoa > Chordata > Amphibia > Caudata > Salamandridae > Pleurodeles > Pleurodeles waltl. Next base: position 1,019,389,244 of record NC_090447.1, read on the forward strand.
TTCATCGGTCTCAGGAATGCACTGTCTACTGACCCAGTGTTGTGTTGCCCTGACTTCAGTAGCCCTTTTTATTTACAAACTGATGCCTCCAGAGTTGGACTAGGGGCTGTGTTGTCCCAACCGCAACCAGATGGTTCTGTCCACCCCATCTTATACATTAGTAGAAAGGTTCTCCCACGGGAACAACACTATCCTACCATTGAAAAGGAATGTCTGGCCATTAAGTGGGCCATTGAGTCCCTCCGTTATTATCTCAGTGGCCGTCCCTTCACCCTCTTGACGGATCATGCTCCTCTCACTTGGCTTGCTCGCAATAAGGATACCAACCCTTGGATCCTAAGATGGTTTCTCTCTCTACAACCTTTTTCTTTTCAGGTGCTCCATTCTCCGGGCCGTCTCATGGTGAATGCAGACTTTCTCTCCCGGCATCCTGTTTCTGAGCGTCATCGACAGACGCTCTCTAGGGGGAGTGTTTGTGATGGGTAGAACCAGTCCGACCCACACTCTGATCTTGCTTGTGCTGTCACTGCCCCTAACACCACGGACGCGACCCAGGAAGACGGCCTTCCCATTGGTTCCCTGCCGCCAACGTGGGACCTGACGGCAGTCAAAAAGAGGCTTCCTCCCTTTCACAGGAGGAACGACGGGAGTTGGAGCACGAAGGAGTTGACAGGAGAAGAGGAACGGAAGCCTAAGGAGGACGCTGCCCCAGAAGACGCCAAAACCACTCTTCGGACGAGCGGACCGACGTTGGGATCCAGAACGGTGGAGACCCGTTGCAGAGATGAGGACCGCTGGCCCCGGGGAGCACACGAGTGAGCCGCCACGCTTCAGGACAAGCGTGGCCAACCCAGGTACGGGACGGGGAGAAAGGAGCGGGAGGTGGGAGGTCGGAGGAGACGGGTAAAAGGAAACACAGGCACTGCACTATGAGCACAAGCACAAAGGGGAGGAAAGAGGAATAAGCAAATAAGAAAGGAATAAGTATAAGAATCGGATAAGGAATACAGGAGAAGACAAGACGCAAAGAAAAGAGGAAACAAAAGAGAACAGGCCTAAGAGAAAGAACAGGACCAGGACAGTAGAGAGACCAGTGCACTTATTATATTACAGAGAAAAGACAAGGAGAGACGAGAGGGAAATTACGAGGGAGTAAGAGAAGGGCAAAGAAGAGGAATCCCGCTAACATCAGGGCAGAAAGGAAGACAGGAAAGAATACTAAAGAACCGCAAAAGAGAAGACAGCAAGGACAGTAAAAGAAGAGAAAGATAGGGAAACCAGGGAGGGAGAAAAGAGAGTGGAGAGAAAAGACAGAGAGAAAAGAAAAGAGGAAGAAGAAAAAAACAACCCCCACACTTACCGTATCTATTCTTTTCTGTTTCCACACACTTCCCGCGAGGCCCTGGAAGAAAGAAAGAAGAAGACGAGATGTAGCGGCCAGAAGGAAAAGACATTTAAACCCTCCAACCCACAACAACTATCCAACAACCATATTATTTATACTGTCTAAAGACTAATAAAGGCAGCTTACCTAAACCAAAACCAAGCAGTCTGGTGTCATCGATCGGCCATCCTCGTACACAAGTATAATTAGATTTCAGCCACTCAGATTGTCAATTAGAGTTTTGTTGTCTCTATTATTTGAGTCCTCCAAACAGAAATTAAAATCTCCTATGATAGTTAATTTACATGTTGAATGCTTGGTTCTAGGAAATCGCTAGGGGATTGAAAAAGTTGCTTTAGGGCCAGGGGGTCTTTGGATTAATAGCCCATACAGGTTCGAGTTATTATCTAATTTGCATTTGAAGGATAGTCCTTCACAAGCATCTATTTTAGAAGTCTTATGAGTGAGGTTGAAGATGACCACAGTAAATTACTGCTTGGCTTCCACCTCACTTTCCTTCCTAATTCAGACTAAAGATTTCATAGCTTATTGGTAATGCTGAGGCCACGTCAGGGTCATTAAAACTATCCATCCACGTTTTTGTTAAAAATGCAATATCAGGGGCATACAAACCAAGAAGGTTAACGAGCTCAAGTTTATGCTAGATAGCTGAATGATTGTCCAGCAATATGCAATGTAATTTGGAAGCAGGATTGGTGTGGCTTAATGGGAGGGGGACAGGAGAGTCCTGATTGGACAGAGCCTGTGGAGGTAATGGCTTTGCTCAGCAAGAGTAATTGCAGTTGTTGCACACATAGTAGATTTGTACCAAATTAAATTTAAAATTGGTGCACATCAGAGAGGGCTAACCTCTCATTTGAGTTGGAGGAGCATTTCCTTTGAGTAATCTCTTCACCCATGCCTAAAAAGCCCTTCACAACTAAGGCCCCGACTACATCAAAAACTGCCTCTCCTTCCCCCAACCCATGAGAGAACTTCTCTCCGAGTCCCTTGCCAAGGCTGACGTCCTCCCGCATCTGATACAACTGCCCTGGAGGCCGTTCCTTCTCCCACATCGCAGCCAAAGCATGGAACTGTGGTGTGGACTCTCATTATCCTAATGAGACTGCTGGATTCGGGCGGCAGTATCACCTGAATTGTGGGGAACTGAGTCAAATCTCACACCATGTGACAACTGTCAGCCTAATCTGTTTCCTGGCAACTAGCAGCACCTCATCTATGCCCAAGAGCAGAGATCATCTGTGGCAACTGGACGCATGACAAAAGTGACTTCTTAGGGAAATCATGGTGTATCAGATCACCTTCCTTTTCTCTCAGTTACATTATTCTCGCACATGCAAAGACAAACAGAGGCAGAAAATGTTTCAATAAGATTTATTGAAGCAAATATGCTGTAGAGAAAATGGCATGGATTGCAATGATCAGAGTGATGAAACACACTAGAAGCAAAATGGTGGCAAGAAAAGTGAAACACAGGAAAAGTCCAATCATACTGTCACTATGCATATTATATGTGGTTCCTACCTAAGCTACTTTAGCGCACAACGTGATAAGCCCTAATCTGCTCTTCAGGATTCCCCCTGTGGAAAGATATCATCATCCATACCTGAGCAAGGAAGCCTGTTGTCTAGAGAGACACCATCCCCATGTAGGCCAGGGAACCGGTGGTCTCAGCAAGCAGCTGTAGCAAAGTCAATCAGTATGCAGTCGTGGTCAATCAGTATGCAGTCGTGGTCATCCGGCTGGAATCTCCCTCTGACGTGCATTATTATTTACAATAAAACACCTGATGTTCTGATAAAATGTCCCCATATAAGGATGTGCATGTTTCTGTGAATGTTGGAGATGCAGTGTATCTCTTTGCCGGCACACCTATCTCGCTGGAGCCTTGAGGAAAGCACAAAGTGAAAAGAATGTCTTGCTAAGAAGCACATTGCTTTCCTAGGTGAAAGAACAACTAGATAAAGAAAATAAAACAGCACCACAAATGTGGCTAATTCTGAAATACTGAGAATTAATCAGAATAAAATATAACTGGGCTAAAGGGCACAAATGGCAGGTCTAGTTGCTAAAATAACCCTGCCTAGAAACATTACTAAACTGGCTATACAACACCCTCCCCTTGCTGGTTCAAATGAGGCAAAAAAGGCTGTCATAAAAAATATAAAAACAAGTTCTTCTCTAAAAACCTCAATGCATAAATGTCAAAAATAACAAGTTAAAACACATGTGAGCATATAAAATATTGGAGATGTCAATTTAAAATGATAACAGCAGCACCAATAAAAGCAAATGTCAAAGTCAATGTAATTTTTGAAATCTTTCAATTATTCCAGGGAGAATAGAAACAAGAAAATGTTTCACTTCGGCAAGTGGTAAAGTAGTCAAATTGTTGCCAAGTAAAACTATAGCCTGAGCTCCAGCCTGAGCTCCAGCTGAGCCAGCAGCATACCGTGTTGTGCCCAATGTTGAGTAAAGAGCTGCATGATCCATGAAGGGCAACTCAGATACAGCTTCACGCAGCAAACGCACCCTCAACGCGCGTGTTTCTGGTAATGAACCCTCACTGAGAACATCGACAGATCTGCGCCCAATGAAATTAAGCACTGCGTAGAAAGACAAACTTTTAGTGCACATTTGAAAAGGCACCAAAGGCATCAAAACATAGGCAGCACACAATCCAAAACCGGTCTGAATGACAGAGACCTGCTGTACTCCAGTTCTTCCAAGAGTGGCGCTCCCAAATACTCCATCATGCATTCAAGACACAGTTGCGCTGATGGAAGCTCTTTCAGTCCTCCTTGTTGTGATGGGACTGCCATTGCAAAGAAAAAATAGCAACAGCAAGATGCCACCTATTATACACAAAGAAAGCGGAAATGCTCCCCAAATACTCGAAAATATTGAGTGTATGGCTGAAGGTATTAAGGCAAATATAGAGGAGAAGGTGTGAACGAAACCAGAACCAATAGCCTTAAAGAAATGTACAATCCTAAAAGTACTGGACACAATAAAAATTCATCCCACAAGTTCACAGAAGTGTCTTGGAAAGTTTGTATTTAAAAGGGATGTATTTCTGCAGATGACTTCGAAACTTGAAGCACAGAAGTCTTGAGCGCAGATGTCAGTACCACATGTTTTTGAAACACTAAACCTTTAGTCTGTTCAACTTGTCAAAATTCACATTTGAAGTAGCAATATGAGGCAGATATGTGCTACTTTAGTCTGTTGTGTAGAAGGAAAAAAGACCATCCTGCAACAGGTGACAATTTGGAAGACGAAACAATGAAAGCAACTCCAAGTCACATCCCGCAACAGCTCACATTGTTAAAAAGCACACAGCTTCCAATGGAGAGCACCTGGAATGCAGGTCTAATCAAGGGGACTATAACTCACTTCAGATAGCAAGCTAAATTAGCTGCTGAAGCAATACATGTCTCATGGAAGGACAGCTGCTTACAAACCATCAAATGGCTCACAGAAGTCTTACATTCACTGCCACTAAGAAAGACCTCTTTCATGCCATTGACACATTTGTGCAAAAAGGGAAGCTCCCACACCACAAAGATGTAGCTATCACCTAGACTTTCATATCTACCTACTGGAATGTGTTTCAATCAGGGCATGGACTGCAGTGTCGAAATAAGTAGAATATAACCCTGTGTAGTAACCATTCAGCAGATGGTATTTCAGCCACAGTAAAAGGCTACTTTTCTAATTTCTCGATGTTAGCATAATATAAGTCACTTCCTTCTTAACTGTTATTTTTTGTTGCTGTCACGTCAAATTAAATGTTGGAAATATATCCCTTGCGCTAATGTGTTGCCAGGGAACGCAACCTGATTTCAGTGTTTGTAGCCTTAGCTGGCTCAGTCCATTTTGTAAATTTTTTATTTCACTGTGCATTATGTCTATTGCAGAAGAAATAATGTTACTTAAAGTGAATATGCAGTCAGACAAGGTGTTAATTCCATTATCTATAATGGCTAATACTTTATGTAAGTTGTCCTCATCTATTTGCCTTAACCGGGCAGCACCTTCTTGTTTCCAAATTTCATTATAAACAGCATATAAGAAGCACTTTCTATGTTGTCTTCTGTGGTCTAACAGAAAATCTTGCAAACCTGTGTTGTTAGACTGGAGACTGAGGTGTTCTTTAACAGAATCTAGTGAGGAACTTTTTAACCATTGTTGGCACAATTTCCCTTAACTGTATCTTGTTACTATACCTGAATGTTCTGATGACACATAGCGAGGGACTGGCGGCCTATTTGTTCTAAAAAAAAAACTTTTGAGTTTACAAAACGTGTATGACACCCATTTGTGTCTACTGGCCACAATAACCATGCTCCAGGACGTGAAAGTGATGTGTTAAATGTTCCATTTTGGACCACTAATCGAGCTGATTTTCAGTTGCATTAATGTATTTTTGCCATTTGTAAAATTTAGCAGGGGCATGGATACTGGGCGCATTCAAGTCCTTAATTTTTGCCAAGCCTAAACAATTTATCTGTTGTACAGTTTCATTTAAAAATGAGCATTTAAACCTGTATCAGGCATGCCCTAAATAAAGCTTCCTTTCCCCTTATTTACTCATTTTTAGTTCCTCATACACCTTTTAAGTCAATCGACTTCAGCCAATATTCATAGCCTTGTATAGCCAACCGGGAAACAAAGGAATCAGAATAAATCCATTTTGCATTAGTTGATAAGATGTGTTGCATTTCCAGCACTGGTAGTTTAAAATAAAAGGACTCAGCATTTTTAACATTGTGCCCAGAACTTTTGAGAATATGTTTTGGAACTTCTCACTGTTCTCATTGTATGTAATTAAAAATAGTCTTTGGTGTATTTGATCTGTGAATGTAAAATTTTTCATAATAATTATAACCAAACATATCACCATAATTTTTTTTTTGATCGATAAACATCTTCACTCTGAAATACAGTAAAATATTCTTCATTGACAAGTTAAATGCATATGGAATTTTAATAACTTCCGTCTGCCCATGCATATCAAAGGGCACTTTATCCCAAACAATCCCATAAAGAATTGGTATGGCTGAAATGTTTTCTATGAGCAAGTCTCTACGAACCTCATGGGAGGAAAAATGTGGTTTCAGGACCTTTTTCCATCAGTTCAATTGTAGAGCGTTTAGGAAGGTAATGACCATGTGTTAGTAGAAGAAAGACGATGATAAACCCAATCCAAAGAAGGAAGGTAAGTACAGGTAATAGCAGCCACAGATAGTTCCATGGAAGATCAAATAGTTAATTTTGAGCCAAATTATCAGCTTACGTGCTCTAGACAGTCTTGTTGCAAAGTGTCAGATGGGTCAATGAAAGTCATTGATGTCAGCAAAGTATCCAGAAGCACTTTATGCAAAAACTGGAGCCATTTTTAGAAGGGAAGAGCTGGAAGAAGTCTCACTTGGTGGATCATAATAGATTATCCCATATATTGTGTAGAATTTGAGTAGAATCGCTCAACATTGTTTGCATTACTTGTCGTAGAAAATGTTAATGGGACTAATGAAAGATAAATTTCAACCCTCCCCAAGCTCGGAGAGGTGTCAGCATTTCAGCTCATTACCTGTTGAGGAACATCCTGGTTTGTAGTGAAAGGGATTCGGGAACTAGCCAGGAGTCCTCTAGGTCTGCTGTGCAGGATCGGCCATATGGTGTAGCTTGACATTGTCAATGGAGACAAAGCGATTTTTCTTTAGAACCAGGCAGCGGGGGTAGAATGACAGTTCTGGTTCAGTGTATTCAAAGGACTGGAACCAGTGCACAATAGGAAGGACTGAACTAATTTTTCATAGCAATCTTTTCTAGATCCCCAACTTTAGGAACCAGCAGTCGGTGTTATTAGTGCATTCCCTATTCACAAGGAAACAGCACTGGAAGATGCCCACTAGTATATGTTGGTGTATGGGTATGGGAATGGCAGTTCAAGGTTGTAGGAGGCTGGACTGGTTTGTAGTGAGTACCAAGGGGTACTTGCACCTTGCACCAGGCCCAGTTATCCCTTATTAGTGTATAGGGTGTCTAGCAGCTTAGGCTGATAGATAATGGTAGCTTAGCAGAGCAGCTTAGGCTGAACTAGGAGACGTGTGAAGCTACTACAGTACCACTTAGTGTCATATGCACAATATCATAAGAAAACACAATACACAGTTATACTAAAAATAAAGGTACTTTATTTTTATGACAATATGCCAAAGTATCTTAGAGTGTACCCTCAGTGAGAGGATAGGAAATATACACAAGATATATATACACAATAGCAAAAATATGCAGTATAGTCTTAGAAAACAGTGCAAACAATGTATAGTTACAATAGGATGCAATGGGGAAACATAGGGATAGGGGCAACACAAACCATATACTCCAAAAGTGGAATGCGAACCACGAATGGACCCCAAACCTATGTGACCTTGTAGAGGGTCGCTGGGACTATTAGAAAATAGTGAGAGTTAGAAAAATAACCCTCCCCAAGACCCTGAAAAGTGAGTGCAAAGTGCACTAAAGTTCCCCTAAGGACAAAGAAGTCGTGTTAGAGAACAATGCAACAACTGTGGATTTCCAATCTAGGGTACCTGTGGAACAAGGGGACCAAGTCCAAAAGTCACAAGCAAGTCGGAGATGGGCATATGCCCAGGAAATGCCAGCTGTGGATGCAAAGAAGCTTCTACTGGACAGAAGAAGCTGAGGTTTCTGCAAGAACGAAAAGGGCTAGAGACTTCCCCTTTGGTGGACGGATCCCTCTCGCCGTGGAGAGTCGTGCAGAAGTGGTTTCCCGCCGAAAGAACGCCAACAAGCCTTGCTAGCTGCAAATCGTGCAGTTAGCGTTTTTGGACGCTGCTGTGGCCCTGGAGGGACCAGGAGGTCGCAAATTGGACCAGGAGAGAGAGGGGACGTCAAGCAAGACAAGGAGCCCTCTCAGCAGCAGGTAGCACCCGGAGAAGTGCCAGAAACAGGCACCACAAGGATGCATGAAACGGTGCTCACCCGAAGTTGCACAAAGGAGTCCCACGTCGCCGGAGACCAACTTAGAAAGTCATGCAATGCAGGTTAGAGTGCTGTGGACCCAGGCTTGGCAGTGCACAAAGGATTTCCGCCGGAAGTGCACAGGGGCCGGAGTAGCTGCAAAAGTCGCGGTTCCCAGCAATACAGCCCAGCGAGGTGAGGCAACGACTTACCTCCACCAAACTTGGACTGAAGAGTCACTGGACTGTGGGGGTCACTTGGACAGAGTCGCTGGATTCGAGGGACCTCGCTCGTCGTGCTGAGAGGAGACCCAAGGGACCGGTAATGCAGCTTTTTGGTGCCTGCGGTTGCAGGGGGAAGATTCCGTCGACCCACAGGAGATTTCTTCGGAGCTACTGGTGCAGAGAGGAGGCAGACTACCCCCACAGCATGCACAAGCAGGAAAACAGTTGAGAAGGCGGCAGGATCAGCGTTACAGAGTTGCAGTAGTCGTCTTTGCTACTATGTTGCAGGTTTGCAGGCTTCCAGCGCGGTCAGCAGTCGATTCCTTGGCAGAAGTTGAAGAGAGAGATGCAGAGGAACTCGGATGAGCTCTTGCATTCGTTATCTAAAGTTTCCCCAGAGACAGAGACCCTAAATAGCCAGAAAAGAGGGTTTGGCTACCTAGGAGAGAGGATAGGCTAGCAACACCTGAAGGAGCCTATCAGAAGGAGTCTCTGACGTCACCTGGTGGCACTGGCCACTCAGAGCAGTCCAGTGTGCCAGCAGCACCTCTGTTTCCAAGATGGCAGAGGTCTGGAGCACACTGGAGGAGCTCTGGACACCTCCCAGGGGAGGTGCAGGTCAGGGGAGTGGTCACTCCCCTTTCCTTTGTCCAGTTTCGTGCCAGAGCAGGGCTAAGGGGTCTCCTGAACCGGTGTAGACTGGCTTATGCAGAATTGGGCACATCTGTGCCCAACAAAGCATTTCCAGAGGCTGGGGGAGGCTACTCCTCCCCTGCCTTCACACCATTTTCCAAAGGGAGAGGGTGTAACACCCTCTCTCAGAGGAAGTCCTTTGTTCTGCCATCCTGGGCCAGGCCTGGCTGGACCCCAGGAGGGCAGATGCCTGTCTGAGGGGTTGGCAGCAGCAGCAGCTGCAGTGAAACCCCAGGAAGGGCAGTTTGGCAGTACCAGGGTCTGTGCTACAGACCACTGGGATCATGGGATTGTGCCAACTATGCCAGGATGGCATAGAGGGGGCAATTCCATGATCATAGACATGTTACATGGCCATATTCGGAGTTACCATTGTGAAGCTACATATAGGTAGTGACCTATATGTAGTGCACGCGTGTAATGGTGTCCCCGCACTCACAAAGTTCAGAGAATTGGCTCTGAACAATGTGGGAGTACCTTGGCTAGTGCCAGGGTGCCCTCACACTAAGTAACTTTGCACCTAACCTTTACCAGGTAAAGGTTAGACATATAGGTGACTTATAAGTTACTTAAGTGCAGTGTAAAATGGCTGTGAAATAACGTGGACGTTATTTCACTCAGGCTGCAGTGGCAGGCCTGTGTAAGAATTGTCAGAGCTCCCTATGGGTGGCAAAAGAAATGCTGCAGCCCATAGGGATCTCCTGGAACCCCAATACCCTGGGTACCTCAGTACCATATACTAGGGAATTATAAGGGTGTTCCAGTAAGCCAATGTAAATTGGTAAAAATGGTCACTAGCCTGTTAGTGACAATTTGGAAAGAAATGAGAGAGCATAACCACTGAGGTTCTGATTAGTAGAGCCTCAGTGAGACAGTTAGTCACTACACAGGTAACACATTCAGGCAGACTTATGAGCACTGGGGCCCTGGGTTACCAGGGTCCCAGTGACACATACAACTAAAACAACATATATACAGTGAAAAATGGGGGTAACATGCCAGGCAAGATGGTACTTTCCTACACAACCCCCCCCAAACGAAGGACAATAAGACTAGCCATGACCTGATGAGTCTTCATTGTCTAACTGGAAATATCTGGAGAGTCCATCTGCATTGGAGTGGCTACTCCCAGGTCTATGTTCCACTGTATAGTCCATTCCCTGTAGGGATATGGACCACCTCAACAATTTAGGATTTTCACCTTTCATTTGTTTTAGCCAAAGTAGAGGTTTGTGGTCTGTCTGAACAATGAAGTGAGTGCCAAACAGGTATGGCCTCAACTTCTTCAGAGCCCAGACCACATCAAAGGCCTCCCTCTCTATGGCAGACCAACGCTTTTCTCTAGGGGTCAACCTCCTACTAATAAAAGCAACAGGTTGATCCTGGCCCTCAGAATTAAGTTGTGATAGGACTGCCCCTACTCCTAATTCAGATGCATCAGTTTGGACATAGAATTTTTTTAGAGTAACAAGGGCTTTTCAGGACAGGTGCAGAGCACATGGCCTGCTTCAGCTCCTCAAAAGCTTTCTGACAGTTTGCTGTCCATAATACCTTTTTAGGCATTTTCTTGGATGTGAGGTCATTAAGAGGGGCTGCAATGGAGCCATAGTTCTTAATGAACCTCCTGTAATACCCAGTGAGGCCTAGGAAGGCTCTCACCTGAGTCTGAGTGGTAGGGGTAACCCAATCAATAATTGTTTGGATTTTCCCTTGAAGTGGTGCAATCCGTTCCCCACCAACAAGGTGTCCCAGATAAACCACCTTACCCTGCCCTATCTGGCACTTTGAAGCCTTGATAGTGAGGCCTGCCTTTTGCAGGGCCTCCAAAACTTTCCATAGGTGGACCAGGTGATCATCCCAGCTGGAGCTAAAGACAGCTATATCGTCCAAATATGCTGCACTGAAAGCTTCCAGCCCTTGCAGGACTGTGTTCACCAACCTCTGAAAAGTGGCAGGTGCATTTTTCAAACCAAAAGGCATTACAGTAAACTGGTAATGTCCTCCAATGGTTGAAAATGCAGTCTTAGGTTTAGCATCTTCTGACAATTTGATCTGCCAATACCCTGCAGTCAAGTCAAAAGTGCTTAGATACTTGGCAGATGCCAGTGTATCTATGAGCTCATCTGCCCTGGGTATAGGGTGAGCATCAGTTTTGGTTACCAAGTTGAGACCTCTATAGTCTACACAAAACCGCATTTCCTTCTTTCCATCTTTGGAATGGGGTTTTGGTACCAGTACCACAGGAGAAGCCCATGGACTGTCAGAGTGCTCAACCACTCCTAGTTCTAACATTTTCTGGACCTCTTGCTTTATGCAGTCCCTGACATGGTCAGGCTGCCTATAGATCTTACTTTTGACAGGCAAGCTGTCTCCAGTATCTATAGTGTGCTCACACCAAGAAGTGGTACCTGGCACAGTAGAGAAGAGTTCAGAGAATTGATCTAGGAGATTTATGCAATTGTCTTTTTGCTCAGCAGTAAGACAATCAGCCAAAACTACACCTTCCACCAGAGCATCTTGTTCTGTGGAAGAGAAGAGATCAGGTAGAGGATCACTGTCTTCTTCCTGTCCCTCATCAGTTGCCATGAGCAGGGTGAGATCAGCCCTGTCATAGTAGGGTTTCAGGTGGTTGACATGGAGCACCCTAAGGGGGCTCCTGGCAGTGCCTAAGTCAACTAAATAGGTGACTTCTCCCTTCTTTTCAACAATTGTGTGGGGTCCACTCCATTTATCTTGGAGTGCCCTTGGGGCCACAGGCTCCAAGACCCACACTTTCTGCCCTGGTTGGTACTGAACCAAAACAGCCTTCTGATCATGCCATTGCTTCTGGAGCTCTTGGCTGGCCTGAAGGTTTTTACTGGCCTTTTTCATGTACTCAGCCATTCTTGATCTGAGGCCAAGTACATAATCCACAATATCCTGCTTAGGAGCTTTTAAAGGTTGTTCCCAACCCTCCTTTACAAGTGTAAGTGGACCCCTAACAGGGTGTCCAAAAAGAAGTTCAAAGGGGCTGAAGCCCACTCCTTTCTGGGGTACCTCCCTGTAGGCAAAAAGGAGGCATGGTAGAAGGAGATCCCATCTCCTGCGGAGTTTTTCAGGGAGACCCATACTCATGCCTTTGAGAGTTTTATTAAATCTCTCCACCAGTCCATTTGTTTGTGGATGATAGGGTGTTGTGAACTTGTAAGTTACACCACACTCCTTCCACATGGCCTTTAAGTATGCAGACATGAAATTGCTTCCCCTGTCTGATACTACTTCCTTTGGGAAGCCCACCCTGGAAAATATTCCCAGGAGGGCCTTTGCCACTGCAGGTGCTGTAGTGGTCCTTAAAGGAATAGCTTCAGGATATCTTGTGGCATGGTCCACTACCACTAAGATGAATCTATTGCCTGAAGCAGTAGGAGGGTCAAGGGGGCCAACTATGTCAACCCCTACCCTTTCAAAGGGAACCCCAACCACAGGCAGTGGAATAAGGGGTGCCTTTGGGGTGCCTCCTGTCTTGCCACTGACTTGACAGGTTTCACAGGACTTACAAAATTCCTTTGTGTCCTCAGACATTCTAGGCCAATGAAACAGGGGAACAAGCCTGTCCCAAGTTTTCATTTGTCCTAGATGCCCAGCTAGGGGAATGTCATGTGCCAGGGTTAGGAGGAACTTTCTGTACTCCTGAGGAATCACTAATCTCCTGGCAGCTCCAGGTTTAGGATCCCTATGCTCAGTGTACAAGAGGTTGTCCTCCCAGTAAACTCTGTGAGAGTCACTGACATCCCCATTAGCCTGTTTGACAGCTTGCTGTCTGAGACCCTCTAATGTGGGACAGGTTTGCTGTGCCACACTCAGATCCTCTCTGGCAGGCCCCCCTTCACCCAAAAGCTCAGCAGTGTCTGCTTCCAGCTCCTCTGGTGTAGGTTCTGCACAGGGAGGGAATTCTTTTTCCTCAGAAGTTGAATCCACTGTAGAGGGAGGGATAGTAGGAAGTGGTTTGCTTCTACTAGCCCTAGCTTTAGGGAGCACTTGGTCCATTGTTCCAGGATCCAAGCTTCCCTGTCCTTTTTGCTTTTTGGCCTGAGCCCTTGTCAAAGCAAAAATATGCCCTGGGATGCCCAGCATTGCTGCATGGGCCTCCAACTCCACATCTGACCAAGCTGATGTCTACAAATCATTCCCTAATAGACAGTCTACAGGTAAATCTGAAGCTACCACAACTTTCTTTGGACCAGTAACCCCCCCCCCCAGTTAAGATTTACAACAGCCATGGGGTGGCTAAGTGTGTTGTTGTGAGCATCGGTTACTTGGTACTGGTGACGAAGTAGGTGTTGTTCAGGGTGGACCAGTTTCTCTTGGACCATAGTCACACTGGCTCCAGTGTCCCTGTAGGCCTGAACCTCAACACCATTTATTAGGGGTAGCTGCTTGTACTTATCCATATTAAGGGGACAAGCAACTAAGGTGGCTAAATCAATAGCCCCCTCAGAGACTAACACAGCCTCTGTGGCCTCCCTAACAAGGCCAACCCCAACTAAGTTACCAATAGTGAGCCCAGCTACTCCCTTGGATTGGCTATTAGTAGGTTTGCTCCCACCACCACTGCTATTAGTAGGGACACTAGGTGTAGCAGTAGGGGTTGTAGTGGTAGGAGACTTGGTGCCTTTCTTTGGACAACTGGGATCTGTTGTCCAATGGCCTTTTATTTTACATAAATAGCACCATGGTTTCTTTTCCTTGTTTTGATTAGAAGAGGATTTGGGCCCACCACCCCCACCAGAGTGTTTTTGTGGGCCTGATGAAGACTCATTTTTAGATTTGTCCCCACCCTTGTCAGAAGACTTACCATCCTTCTTCTTGTTGCCATCTTTATCACCCCCTGTATGAACTTTTCTGTTCACCCTTGTTCTGACCCATTTGTCTGCCTTCTTTCCCAATTCTTGGGGAGAGGTCAGATCAGAGTCCACCAAGTACTGGTGCAACAAATCAGACACACAATTATTAAGGATATGCTCTCTCAGGATCAAGTTATACAGGCTGTCATAATCAGTAACTTTACTGCCATGTAACCACCCCTCCAATGCCTTCACTGAATGGTCAATGAAATCAACCCAGTCTTGTGAAGACTCCTTTTTGGTCTCTCTGAACTTTATCCTGTATTGTTCAGTGGTTAAGCCATAACCGTCCAGGAGTGCATTCTTAAGAACTTTGTAATCATTAGCTTCATTTTCTTTTACAGTAAGGAGCCTATCCCTACCTTTTCCACTAAATGATAGCCATAGGATAGCAGCCCACTGCCTTTGAGGGACATCCTGTACAGCACAGGCCCTCTCAAGTGCAGCAAACCACTTGTTAATGTCATCCCCCTCCTTATAAGGGGGAACTATCTTGTGCAGATTCCTGGAATCATGCTCTTTTGCAGGATGACTATGGGGAATACTGCTGCTGCCACCATGGGTTTCTAAACCCAGTTTCTGTCTCTCCTTCTCTACTTCTAAAGTCTGTCTATCCAAATCCAGCTGTTGCTTCTTGAGCTTCAGTCTGGTTTGTTCCACTCTCAATCTATTGAGCTACCTTTCTAACAATCTGTCATCAGGGTGGGTGGGAGGGACATGCCTTGAAACAGAAGTATGGTGAGAATGGACAGAAGGAGACCTTTCCCTTACAGAGGGCACCCTAACAGCTTGGCTAACAGAAACATCAGTACCACTGTGGTGAGGATAAATGCTTTTGCTATGATGTGAGACAACACTATTTGTATGGTGTGACTCCACATCATTACCAACTATGCTAGACTGTCTAGTAATGGGCAGGCTAGGAAGTTTCTTTCCTGAATCTTTTCCTGGGGGAGTCCCTGGATCAGATTGTGAACCATTAGCTACTTTTTCAACAGATGGGGCACTTCTTGCCTTATCTTGTTCTCTAAGCATGTTAAGTAACAATTCCAAGGAAGGATTCTTCAATACACTCAAACCTCTCTCTATGCAGAGGCTCCTTGCTCCTTTCCAGCTAAGGTGATCATATGCAAGTTTGGACAGATCAACATTTTGGCCTGTGCCAGACATTTTTAGAGAGAGTTAAAGTGATAGAAAAAGATAAAAAAGTTTGTCAGAGCTTTTAGAAAGACAGAGAAAAAAACTTTTTAAACTTTTTAGAAAGTTAGAAGTACTTTTCAGCACTTAGAAAAGAGTGAAAAGAGGAAATGCAAAACTTTTTGGCTATGTGTATATACACTGACCTTGTTTTGTATATTTTTCTCTTATGAAAAGTACAATGACAAGAGTGGTAAGTAGTCTCAAAGCACTTATCCCACCGCTGCACAACCAATGTAGGAGGCTGGACTGGTTTGTAGTGAGTACCAAGGGGTACTTGCACCTTGCACCAGGCCCAGTTATCCCTTATTAGTGTATAGGGTGTCTAGCAGCTTAGGCTGATAGATAATGGTAGCTTAGCAGAGCAGCTTAGGCTGAACTAGGAGACGTGTGAAGCTACTACAGTACCACTTAGTGTCATATGCACAATATCATAAGAAAACACAATACACAGTTATACTAAAAATAAAGGTACTTTATTTTTATGACAATATGCCAAAGTATCTTAGAGTGTACCCTCAGTGAGAGGATAGGAAATATACACAAGATATATATACACAATAGCAAATATATGCAGTATAGTCTTAGAAAACAGTGCAAACAATGTATAGTTACAATAGGATGCAATGGGGAAACATAGGGATAGGGGCAACACAAACCATATACTCCAAAAGTGGAATGCGAACCACGAATGGACCCCAAACCTATGTGACCTTGTAGAGGGTCGCTGGGACTATTAGAAAATAGTGAGAGTTAGAAAAATAACCCTCCCCAAGACCCTGAAAAGTGAGTGCAAAGTGCACTAAAGTTCCCCTAAGGACAAAGAAGTTGTGTTAGAGGAATAATGCAGGAAAGACACAAACCAACAATGCAACAACTGTGGATTTCCAATCTAGGGTACCTGTGGAACAAGGGGACCAAGTCCAAAAGTCACAAGCAAGTCGGAGATGGGCATATGCCCAGGAAATGCCAGCTGTGGATCCAAAGAAGCTTCGACTGGACAGAAGAAGCTGAGGTTTCTGCAGGAACGAAAAGGGCTAGAGACTTTCCCTTTGGTGGACTGATCCCTCTCGCCGTGGAGAGTCGTGCAGAAGTGTTTTCCTGCCGAAAGAATGCCAACAAGCCTTGCTAGCTGCAAATCGTGCAGTT
This sequence comes from Pleurodeles waltl, assembly GCF_031143425.1. Lineage (NCBI taxonomy): Eukaryota > Metazoa > Chordata > Amphibia > Caudata > Salamandridae > Pleurodeles > Pleurodeles waltl. Next base: position 1,019,405,785 of record NC_090447.1, read on the forward strand.
AGCGTTTTTGGACGCTGCTGTAGCCCTGGAGGGACCAGGAGGTCGCAAATTGGACCAGGAGAGAGAGGGGACATCGAGCAAGACAAGGAACCCTCTCAACAGCAGGTAGCAGCCAGAGAAGTGCCAGAAACAGGCACTACGAGGATGCGTGAAACTGTGCTCACCCGAAGTCGCACAAAGGAGTCCCACATCGCCGGAGACCAACTTAGAAAGTCGTGCAATGCAGGTTAGAGTGCCGTGGACCCAGGCTTAGCTGTGCACAAAGGATTTCCGCCAGAAGTGCACAGGGGCCGGAGTAGCTGCAAAAGTCGCGGTTCCCAGCAATGCAGCCCAGCGAGGCGAGGCAAGGACTTACCTCCACCAAACTTGGACTGAAGAGTCACTGGACTGAGGGGGTCACTTGGACAGAGTCGCTGGATTCGAGGGACCTCGCTCGTCGTGCTGAGAGGAGACCCAAGGGACCGGTAATGCAGCTTTTTGGTGCCTGCGGTTGCAGGGGGAAGATTCCGTCGACCCACGGGAGATTTCTTCGGAGCTTCAGGTGCAGAGAGGAGGCAGACTACCCCCACAGCATGCACAAGAAGGCGGCAGGATCAGCGTTACAGAGTTGCAGTAGTCGTCTTTGCTACTATGTTGCAGGTTTGCAGGCTTCCAGCGCGGTCAGCAGTCGATTCCTTGGGAGAAGGTGAAGAGAGAGATGCAGAGGATCTCGGATGAGCTCTTGCATTCGTTATCTAAAGTTTCCCCAGAGACAGAGACCCTAAATAGCCAGAAAAGAGGGTTTGGCTACCTAGGAGAGAGGATAGGCTAGCAACACCTGAAGGAGCCTATCAGAAGGAGTCTCTGACGTCACCTGGTGGCACTGGCCACTCAGAGCAGTCCAGTGTGCCAGCAGCACCTCTGTTTCCAAGATGGCAGAGGTCTGGAGCACACTGGAGGAGCTCTGGACACCTCCCAGGGGAGGTGCAGGTCAGGGGAGTGGTCACTCCCCTTTCCTTTGTCCAGTTTCGCGCCAGAGCAGGGCTAAGGGGTCCCCTGAACCGGTGTAGACTGGCTTATGCAGAATTGGGCACATCTGTGCCCAACAAAGCATTTCCAGAGGCTGGGGGAGGCTACTCCTCCCCTGCCTTCACACCATTTTCCAAAGGGAGAGGGTGTAACACCCTCTCTCAGAGAAAGTCCTTTATTCTGCCATCCTGGGCCAGGCCTGGCTGGACCCCAGGAGGGCAGATGCCTGTCTGAGGGGTTGGCAGCAGCAGCAGCTGCAGTGAAACCCCAGGAAGGGCAGTTTGGCAGTACCAGGGTCTGTGCTACAGACCACTGGGATCATGGGATTGTGCCAACTATGCCAGGATGGCATAGAGGGGGCAATTCCATGATCATAGACATGTTACATGGCCATATTCGGAGTTACCATTGTGAAGCTACATATAGGTAGTGACCTATATGTAGTGCACGCGTGTAATGGTGTCCCGCACTCACAAAGTTCAGGGAATTGGCTCTGAACAATGTGGGGGTACCTTGGCTAGTGCCAGGGTGCCCTCACACTAAGTAACTTTGCACCTAACCTTTACCAGGTAAAGGTTAGACATATAGGTGACTTATAAGTTACTTAAGTGCAGTGTAAAATGGCTGTGAAATAACGTGGACGTTATTTCACTCAGGTTGCAGTGGCAGGCCTGTGTAAGAATTGTCAGAGCTCCCTATGGGTGGCAAAAGAAATGCTGCAGCCCATAGGGATCTCCTGGAACCCCAATACCCTGGGTACCTCAGTACCATATACTAGGGAATTATAAGGGTGTTCCAGTAAGCCAATGTAAATTGGTAAAAATGGTCACTAGCCTGTTAGTGACAATTTGGAAAGAAATGAGAGAGCATAACCACTGAGGTTCTGATTAGCAGAGCCTCAGTGAGACAGTTAGTCACTACACAGGTAACACATTCAGGCACACTTATGAGCACTGGGGCCCTGGGTTACCAGGGTCCCAGTGACACATACAACTAAAACAACATATATACAGTGAAAAATGGGGGTAACATGCCAGGCAAGATGGTACTTTCCTACAAAGGTGGACAGGGTGACATAGTGGGACACAAGGGTGACATTCAGGAGAGTCTTATTTCCTGGCGGGGGTCTTGGCAATGTTCTCTGTCTTCTGCTTGGATCGCAGGGACCATTTGGGGGGTGGTTCTCCTTCTGCAGGGGGTGAGGTGCTGGTGGCCTGTTGGTCCTGTAGCGGGGCCTCCTGTCCACTAGTACCGGCAGAGGTGGAGGGCTGATCTTTGGTGTGGCTAGTGTCAGGGATCCGTTGGTGTGCCACTGCCTCCCTCATGGCGTTGGCCATGTCAGCCAGCACCCCTGCAATGGTGACCAGGATGGTGTGGATGTGTTTGAGGTCCTTCCTAATCCCCAGGTACTGTCCCTCCTACAGCCACTGGGTCTCCTGCAACTTGGCTAGTATCTGGCCCAAGGTCTCCTGGGAATGGTGGTATGCTCCCAGGATCCCTGCAAGTGCCTCGTGGAGAGTGGGTTCCATGGGCCTGTCCTCCCCCTGTCGCACAGCAGTCCTCCCAGGTTTCCTGTTGTCCTGCACCTCTGTCCCCTGCACCGTGTGCCCCCTTCTATTGACCCCAGGTCCCTGATAGTCCTGTGTTTGTGGGGTTGCCTGGGGTCCCTGTAGTGGTGAACACACTGCTGATTGATGTGTCCTGGGGACAGTGGTATGGGCCAGCTGGGTGTTCTGTGCTGGTGATTCCTGAGGGGGAGGCTCTCTGGTGGTATGGGACTGTGGCAGGGTCACCGAATGTCCAGAGGTCCCTGATGGGCCAGTTTGGCCATCGTGATCCAGGTGTGAGGAGCTGCTGTCATCACTATGGGCCTCTTCTGTGGGGGGACTGGATGTTGGTGGCACCTCCTCTCCGGTGACGTTGAGTGGGGGTCTTATGGGGATATAAAAGCAGTGTTATTGTATCTGCGTGTGCGATCTTGTGCATGGGTCTGTTTCCCAGTATGGTTGTGATTGCTCTGTCAGCTTTGCATTGTTTGAGTGGTGATTTTGTGGGCTATGCGATTCTCTCTAATGTTCATGCTTTAGGTGATGGGTGTCCATGCAGGTCTGTGATGGGTGTCCATGCATTGGTGTGGCATGCAGGGCTTGGTTTTGGGATCGGTGGGTTGTGATAGTGGGGTATATGTGAGGTGGTGGAGTGATGGGGGCGAGGGTAGGGATAGGTGTTTGTGATGGCATGCAAGTAGGATTGGGGATATAATAGTAAAGATTTGACTTACCAGAGTGCAGTCCTCTTGATACTCCTGAGAGGCCCTCAGGATGCATTATTGCCAAGACTTGCTCCTCCCATGTTTTTAGTTGTGGGGGAGGAGACAGGGGTCCACCACCAGTCCTCTCTACGGCTACCTGGTGTCTTGCAACCATGGAACGCACCTTCCCCCGTAGGTCGTTCTTACTCTTCCTGATGTCATCCCTTGTTCTGGTGTGCTGTCCCACGGCGTTGACTCTGTCCACGACTCTCCGCCATAGCTCCATCTTCCTAGCAATGGACGTCTGCTACACCTGTGATCCAAAAAGCTGTGTCTCTACCCGGATGATTTCCTCCACCATGACCCTTAGCTCCTCCTCAGAAAACCTGGGGTGTCTTTGGGGTGCCATGGATGTGGTGTGAATGGTATGTGTGAGGGTGTGTGGGGTGATGTGTTGTGGTGTGCGCTGTGAGGTGTGTGGATGGTGTATGGGTAATGGTGTTCTGTGGCTCAGATTGATTGGGTGCTCCTGGCTTGTCTCTCTTTCTGTTAGCAATCTTTTTTGTTTGTTGAAAGGGTTGTGGGTAATGTGAGTGTGTGTTTTATAGTGGTCTGAGTGTTTGGGTGTGGTATGTGTGTCAGGTATGTGTAGTTTGAATTGTCCAATATTGTGCTGTTTTGTTAGTGTGTGTGTATTTTGAGCGCGGCGGTGTGTACTGCCAATGGTTTACCACGGTTGAAAGACCGCTGTGGTGATTCGTGGGTCCTGATACTGTGGGTGTATTTCTGTTATCGTAACATTTGGGTTTTGGTACTGCCAGTTTATCACTGACCGTTGGTCTGGTGGACTTGTGTGGGTGTCTGTATATTGTCAGATTTCTCTCTGTGGGTCATCATACCCGTAGCGGTATACCGCCGCGGTCATGGTATGTTGCCGGCCGTCAGCACGGCAGTAGGCAGCATTTACCACTAAAGTTGTAATGACGACCTCTCTGTTTAATGGTGTTGCCTTTTGAGTCTTTGAGCCCATTCTGGTGCCAGTAATGCAGATATTCATTGAAGGACTGGAAACAGTAATATGAATCACAGAAGATTCATTTTAACTGTTCTGAATCCGTGTTTTCCAGTGCATTCACCAGAGGTATGAGCTCTGCTAACTGTGCAGTGCAGTCTCCCTAAGGTTTGCGTGTCAGTGTGTTGCGGATGGAATTCACCATCTTTCAAGTAGCCACTCATGACCATGCAAGCAGCGGAGTATTGATGTTTAGTGCCTATTGCAGTTTGAGCTGAGCCATCAGTGTACATTATTATTTGATATTGTTCAAATGGCAATGTGTTTGCTGGAACTGGATACTCAAGTTCATATTGTAGGAATTCTTGAGTTTGTAATTTTGGGTCAAAAACATAGTCAACATCAGTGGCCGTCAGAGATGTTGGCCATTGAAACCAATGTGGATGTAGTGCATAAGCATTAGGAATGCTGGCTTTGGTGACAGCCTCAAGGGCTGGGATCAGAGATACAACAACGATGCATGTCCCCTGAGCCAGAGGTCTCTCTTTTATGACAGCCATGTGAGCAACATGATTTTTTCTGTGGGAGCAAAGTGTTGTTCAGCTGTGGAATACAGGTGTGATTTGTAACCTACAGGGAAGGTATCACTTTCACTGAATGTTACATAGGTGAAACCAGAAATTACTCTGATGACCAAATGTGTTTGGTGTCTCTTGTGTATAAGTGATTTGTTGCAAGCATGTGTCGTTGCAAAGCTCTGCAAATGCGTAGGTGCTCAACTCTCCAATTTTTGCTTAAAAGGTCAGGACGTATTAAGTCATACATTGGTTTATGCATTGTGCATAGTCTGGAATATAGTGCTGTCAAAATGTAAAAAGCCCAACAGTGACTGGAACATTTTGATAGTGTTTTGTGGTAGAAGTTGTGTGCATTTTTCTAAAAGTTGGGGTGCTAGGCTCTTGCCTTCATCTAATAATTTGTATCCCAAAAAGAGGACACTAAGGAAGGCCATATCTATTTTTTTTTATTGAATTTGTAGCCTAATTTGGCAAATCCCACAACGATTTGGGCTATCCTCCTTACATGTTCTATGAGATCATCATCCATAAGTTAGATATCATCTACATAGGACAATACCTCAGGGTCGATGTTGTGTAAAATTTAAGTAAAACAAGCTGAAAATAATCCTGGACTGTTTTTGTAAACTTGTGGGAGTCTGCAAAATTGTTCTGAGAGCCTAAGGTGATAAAACTTGTTATTTCCCTACTTCCAGGTGCTATATTTTGGCAGAAAACCCCATTGGAATTATCCAGGGTTGTTTTGCATTTTTGTGCACTATATTGTTAATGAGTGCAATGCTGTATGCATTTTGTATGGCAAATGTGCATGTGTGACTATTGAAATGTCTGTAGTCTAAGACTACTCAATATGAATGGTGCGTTTTGGCAATGGGGAACAATGGATTGTTCATTGGTGAGACACAGTGTTGGATTACACCCATGTACTCAAGCTGTGTGAGTATTTCTCTCACAAGTGCTTTGACTTCATGCTTTATTGGTTCTTGGGGTTGAGGTCCCGCCCTATGTGGTGGTGATATAATGTGGGTGCTTTCACCAATGCCTAATCAATGGCATAAGCTTCCCTGAGCTGTCTGGGCACAAGGAGCGAGAAAGAAGGTTCAATATGTTATATGTCAGAAACATGGTTACTATAGAAAAGGAGCTAAAACAGTGTCGGGGAAAGGGAACAAAAAAGACTGAAGTGTGACACTCCAAAGCTGACTTGTGTACAAAACTTTCCCAGAAGGGAGTGTATTACATATAATTGAGTATATTTTACAAAGAAAAATATAATTGGAAAGCATTGACAGACAATTGTTAAATGCTTGTTAGGGCTTCCTTATGGAGTTGAATATCCACCATGGATTTACACCGGGGACACTGCTAAATGCCACAGAGGATCCATCCAAAAAAACTACCAAATTGGGCTTCTTTACAGGAAACTTGGAATTGGTTCAGAAATAGTGACCATTGCAAATTGGTATTACAAAAATGAAAGATGAAAGGCTGAGTACAGTAGTATAAGTGTGAGCACAGTATGAGCACAGAGGGAAGGGTAGCCATTATTGTTACTTTTGAACAGAGAGCGGAAGAGTATTGAGAGATTTCTGACTTGAGATTTGCAGTGGAAAACAGATAGTAAAAGATATTATAATAAAAGCTTGATGACAACATAGAAAAATTACAGTTATGTCAATTAGTTTGCACTATAAACGTATAGTAAAAAGAATATGAGTGTACATAAGCTGAAAGAAAATGTCCAGCTTCTAGACACTAGAGGAACAGGGGAAATAAAAGGGAAGTTAGATAAGAACATTAAGTAAAAATATAGTGAGCAGCAAAGGAGGAAAAGGAATTGATATACTAATAAAATAGTTGTTTTATTGAGGAAGTATGTATGAGTGTGTTTGAAATTAGATGTGGGTGCTTGCTTATAGTATGTATATAATTTTCACCCACTTCCAAATCCAGGAAGGCAGCTACACACTCAGTTTCACTCCCACAAAAGCATTTATTTGTCCATCAATTATATAGCTCATTCAAACATCCATAAAGCCATTCCGACACCCATTTACTCACCTATACATCTACTTACATAGCCATTCACACACCCATACAGGCACTGTCACACCCATTTACACTTATACTGCTCCTCATGTACGCAGCAGTCAGCCATCCAGTTAGACATGCGCTTATACACCCATATAGCCAGTAACCCACCCATACAGTCACTAACATTCCGATTTACAAAACCATACACCCACTCACACACCCAGGCAGACAGGACAGAAGCACTTATACATCCACTCACACAGCACTTATACATCAACCACTAACAGAGCCACATGTAAACATGTAAACACAGTTACACAGCCAAACACAGAGAGTTACCAATCCATACAGCCACTTACAAAGCCATTCAGACACCCATACATTCACTAATACACCCAGTCACTCACCCACACATCTACTTACACATCCAGTAACACACCCACAAAGGCACTGATGCACTTACTCATATTACCACTGAAACACTCACACACCAAATCATCCACCTGTTCAGCAACTTATATACCTCTTTACAGAAAATGTTGTTTTGGATTTCCAAGACCTGCTATTTCAAAAAAAAGATTGAACAGTTTTATGTCTACAGTGAATCTTACTCGAAAATCACCAACAACACCTACAACCTCAGGAGAACAGAGGCTTCAAAATATATTAATGAGTAAAATCCTGAAATTTTGAAAATGTGGAATGCCAATATGGATATTCAATTTGTGTCAGCCAATTCTATAATGTTGCTTGTTATGTTACTTCATACATAACACAATCTGAGAAGACAGAGACAAAAGATGTGTGGGAAGAGATTTCTGCTGAAAAGTCACCAACAAAAATTGCACAGCTTCAGTCTGTAGGTGCTTTTGCACAGAAAATTAGATCCTGTGATTGCTATGACTGTAAGAACTCTGCCAGTTTATAACATGAGCTGAAAGGGTGAGTCTAGGCCTAGCATCAACTTGAAACAGATTTTTGAATTTTTTTCCAGAAATTCAACATTTTGATGAATTTACGCCAGATGGTACAGACATTGTAAAAGCAAATATCTTGGACACTTACTATCCTAAAGGAGTGTACATCTTGAAAATGTTTCTCTCTACTACCATTACACATAAAAAACAATGTAACAGAAAATGCAGATAACGGTAAATTTGCAGTAGTTATTTGCAATGAGTGTTTGGCAGGACATAGCAAAGGTAATCAAAATAACTATAGAAAACTAAGTTGACAAAAAAAACCTTTGCAGCTGTTAAACATTGATCTTCTGAAGCAGAATTGCTAGGAGTGTTTGACTGTTAGGAAGACTCTTTAAATGCTGCAAAGGATGGCATTGAGTGCTCAGTATTTCCAAACTACTTGAAAATATTGAATGATGAAATTGAGAAGGAAGCTAGAATTGCTGTTGAGGTAGCTAAGGACAGTTTACAAAGCAGCCAAAGTTCAGGTCTTCAAAGGCAGGACCAACGTGGACAGCCAATAATTGAAAATGAGGCTGCTATTGCAATGAATGTGGCAGAGACCACAATGGAGCAAGATAGGAAACAGTTGATTTGGCAGATTTAGATGGACAACTAAATGATGAGCAAATTGAAAAGTACATGGAAGCTACAGTTGAGCATGAATTGCTTCACAAGAAGAAAGAGTGTGCATGTTCAACATCTAAGCCTATACTCTTGTGTGTTAGCGGTCAAGCTGGTACTTATAAAAAGTTCACAATACAAGCTCTTATTGCTATTCTAAAGAAGGCTACAGAACGAAATTTATCATATGTGGTTACAGCACCCACTGGATTAGCTGCACACAATATTAAAGGTATTTACTGTACATTGAAGTTTGATTCTGCTTGTAGAACACAACAACAAACTGGAATAGCAAGATTTAACTGGTAAAGCTTGTCATGGAGTGTCAAGAGTGTTATGAAAGTTGAAACTTTTAATCACTAATGAGGTTGTAGTATCTTGCATGATTTAGAACGGAACCTTTATGTCTCCCAAGGACTCTGTATCAGTGTACGTTATAATCGCTACAAAATAATGTATGAATGGTTGCTTTTGAATGTTGGAGTTCACAGATAAACACAGAGGAATGAAGACATGTCATTTATAGCTCTGTGTATGATGTAGTCATTTGGTGGGTACCAGGTCTGGGAAGCTGCTACAACTGGCGACAAGATAGGGGATAACTAATCCAAAGAAGAAACTGCTCTTCTGGAGAGTCCATGAAAACTGTTTGTGCTTGCCACGTGTGCTTTCGTCAAAGTGCTGTGTCAACAGTTGGCATATGTGGAGTCAAAGCACAACTGAGCCGATGTGAAGCATGTGAAAAGAAAGAGAATTTCACTGAAAAATATACACATCATTGGTCAAGAAACTACGAACCAGATACTACAAAAAGGTACCTCTCTGCCTAGCAAAATAAAGTAATTCAATATATGGAGCATTAATGCTGAAGACAGATTCAACCAAACTTAGGAAGCGTAGTTAAAGACAATTATAACTTGTCATATATCATTACATATGTTAGCGCTGGCTGAGATGTTACATACCGTCAGATTGATAATGTGGTGAATCTCAAGTTTAATACAGTACCAAATGCCGATCACAAACTATATGCTTTCATTCCAGAATGTAAATGAGTTGGCAAAACAATTGCTGAATTTGTGGAAAGACTCAACACACTCATCAAATAATGTAAGTTCAATTAATTTAATGATGAAGAAGCTATGCGACTTAAAGTGATCAATGAATTCAGATAATGAACGCTGAGCGAAACTCTTAGGGGGTCATAACAACCCTGGTGGACGGTGTTAAAGTGGCAGTAAGACCGCCAACAGGCCGGCGGTAAAAATTTTGCAATTACGACTGTGGCGGAAACCGCCAACAAAGTCACCCACTTTAACACTCAGACCGCCACGGCGGTACAGACAAATAGCGCGGCGGTCACCGCCAACAGACAGGCGGGAGACAATGTACCGCCCACACTATTATGACAGGCCAATCCGCCACCTTTTCCGGGGTGGATTCACCGCGGATAAAAACAAGGCGGAAACAGGCATTTCGAATGAAAAACATTCACCTCTACACACTCCACGAGGAAGGAGGACAGCATGGAGCCGGAACTTCATATTCTCCCAGCGCTAGTCTTCCTGCTCTTCTACGAGGAGCACCAACGCCGCTGGTGAAGACCACGGTGAGTACTGCACCTACGACACAGGGGAGGGGGGAGGCAAAAAACAGGGACACACACACGCAACATCCCAACCCCCACCCCGACCCTCACCCACTACAACACACACACCAATGCATATCTATAAATTACAGTAACACCCCCCAACCCCCCCGGAAGAATGCAAGGACAAAAGGAAATGAGTGTAACTATTGTAATATTTTAAAAATCAGTAAGCAAAAATATACATATATATATATATACACTATAAACAAAATATATACTACGATTAATAGTCCAGGTTTTGCATCATTCATAGTCCGTGGACCACTGGGCCCAAAATGCATGGGCGAGGCCCACACAAGATACCCGAACATGACGGAGAGAACACTGCAGGGGCATCAGATAGAAATACAACAGGCACCTCAGGGGGAAGGGAAGGGGGGCACCCCAGCCGGATGAGTGCATGATGCTAGATCCACGAGGGGGCACCATGCCCACTGTTCAATCCTGGGGAGTGCAAAGCCACAGTCTCTCAAGTGTCTAACAGTGGGTGGTTTGTCCACTGTACCATCCTGGGGAGTGTAAAGCCACAGTCTCTCACGTCTCTACAGTGGGTGGTTTGCCCACTGTACCATCCTGGGGAGTGTAAAGCCACAGTCTCTCAAGTCACTACAGAGGGTGGTTTGCCCACTGTACCATCCTGGGGAGTGCAAAGCCACAGTCTCTCAAGTCTCTACAGTGGGTGGTTTGCCCACTGTACCATCCTGGGGAGTGCAAAGCCACAGTCTCTCAAGTCTCTACAGTGGGTGGTTTGCCCACTGTACCATCCTGGGGAGTGCAAAGCCACAGCCTCTCAAGTCTCTAACAGTGGGTGGTTTGCCCACTGATCAATCCTGGGGAGTGCAAAGCCACAGTCTCTCAAGTGGATAACAGTCTCCACTGGTTCTGGAGGGGGACTGGTGCCCAGATTGCTTCATCCTGTGCAGGACAGACGGAGTGGATGCATGTATCCACTGGTTCTGGAGGGGGACTGGTGCCCAGAGTGCTTCATCCTGTGCAGGACAGACGGAGTGGATGCATGTATCCACTGGTTCTGGAGGGGGACTGGTGCCCAGATTGCTTCATCCTGTGCAGGACAGACAGAGTGTATGCTGTTCTCCACTGGTTCTGGAGGGGGACTGGTGCCCAGAGTGCAGCACTCACCCCATGACGTCCTCAGTTGCGTCACTGCCCCTGCTGCTAATGGGCTAGCGGTGCTTGCCATGGTGGTCTTTGCCCTGTTCAGCAGTGCTTGCCCTGTTCAGCGGTGGTTGAGTTGGCAGTCTCTGACCTGTTCAGCGGTGCTTGCCCTGTTCAGCTGTGCTTGCCATGGCAGTCTTTGCCCTGTTCATCGGTGCTTGCACTGTTCAGCGGTCCTTGCCATGGTGGTCTTTGCCATGTTCAGCGGTGCTTGAGTTGGCAGTCTCTGACCTGTTCAGCGGTGCTTGCCCTGTTCAGCGGTGCTTGCCATGGTGGTCTTTGCCCTGCTCAGCGGTGCTTGCCCTTTCAGCGGTCCTTGCCATGGCAGTCTTTGCCCTGTTCAGCGGTGCTTGAGTTGGCAGTCTCTGACCTGTTCAGCAGTGCTTGCCCTGTTCAGCGGTCCTTGCCATGGCGGTCTTTGCCCTGTTCAGCGGTGCTTGAGTTGGCAGTCTCTGACCTGTTCAGCGGTGCTTGCCATGGCGGTCTTTGCCCTGTTCAGCGGTCCTTGTCCTGGGCATCCGTCATTGCCCTGGTGGTCTGTCATTGCGCAGCTGGGCAGTGGATTGCAGGGCCCTCCTGGGCAGCTGGGCTGTGGCTTGTGGGGCCCTCCTGGGCAGCTGGGCTGTGGCTTGTGGGGCCCTCCTGGGCAGCTGGACTGTGCCTTGTGGGCCCTCCTGGGCAGCTGGGCTATGGCTTGTGGGGCCCTCCTGGGCAGCTGGGCTGTGGCTTGTGGGGCCCTCCTGGGCAGCTGGGCTGTGGCTTGCGGGCCCTCCTGGGCAGCTGGGCTGTGGCTTGTGGGGCCCTCCTGGGCAGCTGGGCTGTGGCATGCGGGGCCCTCCTGGGCAGCTGGGCTGTGGCTTGTGGGGCCCTCCTGGGCAGCGACAATGGGGCTGGCGGTGGCCTCCTGGCCAGCGGGGATGATGGCGCTCTTCTCTGCCGTGCTGCTCCTCACTGACTTTGCAGGTTTCTTCATCCCCCTTCCCCACCTTGGGAGAAGTCACAGCTGAGTCCATACTCCCCCCGGGACCCCTGTGAGCGGCTTGGCTGGCTGGAGTCTTCCCCCTCTCCCGCCGGGCACTGTCCAACTTCCAGTGCTTCACAGGGGGGGGACTGGCTGTGCTGGGGCTCTGTGAAAGACTGGCTGGCCTGGTGGCCGGTGGACTCCACATACCTGTAACAACAGGCACCACTGGTCCCGGAGATTTTTTGGCTGAGGTGCTTGTACGGGACCTATGAGTTGGAGGGGGGGGTAGTGGGAAATAGGTTAAGGGGGGACAGGAAAAGTTGTTTGGAGACACTGGGACGGGTAGCTGGAGGAGGTTTGGGAGTGGAGGAAGAGGTGGTGGTTGTAGGAGGTGTAACTTTTGTGGATTTGGGTGCAGGTGCATGCGCTGGAGGCTGTCGTGAGATGGATGGCTGTTGGGTGGGTGTGTGCCTGCGTTTGTGTATCTTCGGAGGGGGCGTCACAGACACACTGGGAGAGGATACAGGGGACGTGCAAATGGTGGTGGTGAGTGCACATGAGCGGGGTGTGCTGGTGGGTGTGCTGGTGCGGGACGTAGTGGCTCTAGTGGTAGTGCATGCAGGTGTGAGTGTAGACGAGACTGGGAGGGAGGAGGGAGACGACAAGGAGGGGGACACAGTGGAGGTAGTGGATGTTGGTGTGTCTGTATGTGTGTGATGCTTGCGTGAGTGCCTGTGGGATGTGTGGTGCTTGTGTTTGCCTGAGCTTCCCTTGTGTGGTGAGGTGTGTGAAGGCTGGTCTGATGGTGTGCTTGGGATATGCAGAGGTACAGGGGATTGGGTCTGGGTGGAGGAAGTTGGAGGGGGGAGGCTAGACACAGGGACAATGGCTGCCATCAGTGCTGAGGCCAGAATTTGAAGGGTTCGATGAAGGGCATCCTGACCAGAATGAATGCCCCCCAGGAATGCATTTGTGTGTTGCAACTCCATTCTACACCCTGGATGGCATTCAAAATGGTAGACTGCTCAACAGTGAGGGACCTGAGGAGGTCAATGGCCTACTCACTGAGGGCAGCAGAGGTGACTGGAGCAGGGGCTGAGGTGCCTGGGGCGAAGGTGATGCCCACCCTCCTTGGTGAGCGGGCACGGGCGAAGGCTGAGGGGCTGCTGGGAGGGCGGTGCTGGTAGGGGGGATGACGGCTATACCTGTTGAAGTGGGGGGCACAGATGTTGCCGCCACCACAAGGGAGCTCCCATCAGAGGACCAGTCCGTGTCGCTGGTTGCAGATCCTGTGACCACTGTGGTGCTCCCATCGCCCTCCGTCCCACTGGTGTATTCAGAGTCCGTAGTGTGGGCCTCCATGCCCATGTGGGATGCAGCTCCCTCGTGCTCCGGTGCCACTGTGCCTCCGCCTGATGATGCTAATGCACACTTGAACAGGGAGACCGCAAAAAAAGGGGGGGGGGAACAGATGGAAGACAGTTTGAGTGTATGGCTTACCGTTGCCGGACAAGACAGACACAGTAGCCCCCTGCACTACGTTGCGCTGTTGGGCTCTACAGTGCAATTCCTGGGAAATGGCCTACAAGGCTATGGACGACATCTGCACACATAGATGACTCTGGGGCATGAATAGCTGTACTTGGCACTCTACAGAGGTGGGGTGGGGGGCCACAGGGCCATGCCTTATGAATGGGCCTAGCATACGGAACTCGCCCTGGCCTAGGGGAACCCACAGCCCTCCTCCCCCACCCAGACACCTTCACTGCGCGCAAAGTCAGCTGAATGATAGTGTACTCACCCCCTTGTGTCTGCTGTGATGCCCTCAAGTGCCCATCCAACTCAGGGTAGGCCACCGCCAGGATCTGGAACATCAGGGGGGTCATGGTTCGACGGGCACCCCTCCCACATTGGGAGGCCATCCCCAGCTGAGCCTCTGCCGTCTTCTTGCTCCAGCGGCGAATGTCTTTCCATCTCTTCCGGCAGTGGGTGCTCCGTCTGTGGTGGACCCCCAGGGTCCAGACGTCCATGGCGATGGCACGCCAAATATCCTTCTTCTGGTGGACGCTGACCTACATGAAATGTACAAGGGAAGAGGAGAAGTCATTACCAACTGCACCGTCAAAGTGAATGGCCCCCATCCCTACCCTTACCATGTGGCACATGCATTCAGCGTCTTTCATGCACGCAGAATTCTGGCCCCTTCCTTCTTACAACCAGCCCTCTCCACACAGGCATAGCCCATACAACATGCTTCCTATGTACTTACCTGTTGTTCCGGAGGACCGTCGAGTAGCGTGTACTGGGGGAGGACCCCATCGACGAGCTTCTCCAACTCCTCTGCACTGAAGGCAGGGGCCCTTTCCCCAGACGCACGAGCCATTGTCTCTTCCAGATCGAGGTCACAGCAGCACTTGCAGTGTAGGTCCACTCCTGTCGAAGATCAGGTATCGAGTGATTAAACAGTTAGAAAATGGCGGTCACATCCGCGGCAGTCACGTCCGCGGCGGTGCGTACCATCACCGCCGGGGTACATCGTCATTGGCTCCTGGGACCCATAGGGTCCAATGTTAACCAATGCAGCATTGCACCGCGGTCTTCGACCGCCTACCGTGACGGTGTACAACACCAGCGCAGTTACCTCAAATCCCATTGTCCCGCTTTAAAGGTCAGGCAGCCGCCATTTCAGGGGCCCACATGGCCTATTTACCAACTGCGCCACACATACCTAGGCCTACTCTCAACACACATACAGGCCAGATTTTGTGTATGATTGGTGTTCTGTGCAGACTGTGGGTACATACCTCTGATTTGTTTGAGTCTGTGCTCGCTGTTGTCCTCCATAGGCACCGTCCGCTGGGACATGTGAGGAGATGGCGAATCCTCCGGTGTACCGACCGCTGGTAGACCTGTCGACAATGGAGGAAAGACATTTGATCATCACCTACAGGTTTGACCGTGCCACTATCCAGGAACTGTGTACCCAGTTGGAGCCAGACCTGATGTCAGCAATCTGCCATCCCACTGGAATCCCCCCTCAAGTGCAGGTACTATCAGTGCTCCATTTCCTTGCAAGTGGGTCTTTTCAAACAACTGTGGCCATGGCATCTTTGATCCGTCAGTACTTCCAATAACACACAGGTGAGACAGTGCAACTTTACATTTCAATGACTTAGGCTTTATTCTGTGTGGCATTGGCATGCTGTCATTTCCCACATTTTTGCTTACTTACTATTACCTCTGGATATTCATGTTGCAGATGTTGGTGATTTGACAAATACTCCTGGTGTGATCACAACAGCCAGCTACAGGTCATTAATGTTATGCTCATTCTATGTACAGTTCATTTGCAATGGTTGTAGCTGTTTCAATCAATACATATTTGAAATACATGATATACTTGAAGTCGATTTTTAACAAAGGGTGTTTATTGTTGTGCTAATATATAGAGTGGAATGTGCAATGGGATGGAGTGATTGTCCAAGGGGTCATAGGAAGGGGAGCAATGGCAGTTCGAGGTGGATCAGGTGACTGAGTGGGACACAAGGGGGACAATCAGGAGAGTCTCATTGCCTGGCAGTGGTCTTGGCAAGTGTCTCTGGCTTCTGTCTGGATAGCAGGGAACGTTTTCGGGGTGGTTCACCTTCTGCAGGGGAAGGGGTGCTGGTGGCCTGTTGGTCCTGTGTCGGGGCCTCCTGTCCACTAGCGGCAGTACAAGTGGATGGTTGTTCAGATGACTGGCTAGTGGCAGGTCCCCACTGGTGTGACACTGCCTCTCTCATAATATTGGCCATGTCTGCCAGCACCCCTGCTATGGAGACCAGGGTGTTGATGGCTTGCAAGATCTCCCTGATACCATCCCTTCTGCAGCCATCTGTTCTCCTGCACATTGTCTAGGATCTGGCCCATCGTGTCCCGGGAATGTTGATAGGCTCCCAGGATCTCGGAAGGGGCCACCTGGAGAGTCGGTTCCCTGCTCCTGTCCTCCCCCTGGCACACAGCAGTCCTCCCAATGTCACTGGTGGGCTGTGCCTCTGTCCCCTGAACCGTGTGCCCACTGCCACTGACCCCAGGTCCCTGATTGTCTTGGGTGTGAGGTGTAGCCTGGGGTTCCTGTAGAGGTGGGCACACTGCTGATTGACGTGTCCTGGGGACTTAGGTTTGGGGAAGCTGGGTGGGTGCTGCAATGTTGGTTCCTGATGGGGGAGGCTCTGTGGTGATCTGTGACTGGGCTTGGGGGACTGGCTGTCCATTGGTCCCTGATGGGCAAGGCAGATCATTCAGATCCTGAAGACCAGAGTTACTGTCATCAGTATGGGCCTCTTCGGTTGGAGGACTGGATAGTGATGGCACCTCTTCTCCAGTGACAATGGCAGGGGTACCTGTGGAGATGTAAATGATGTATTATGCTACATGTGTATGACATATTGTACATCCCTGGCTTCCCATCTATGGCTGGTTTTGCCCTGCCAGCTTTTTCTTGTGTATGTTGTTGTATGGTGGGATTGTTAGTTTCCCTATGCTGTGCATGCTTTTGTGATGAGTGTCCATGTAGGGCTGTGAGGGGTGTCTATAAATTGGTACAGCATGCAGGGATTGGCACTGGGATTAGTGCAATGTGATGGTGGGGTGTGTGGGATGAAGTGGAGTGATGGGAGTGAGAGTGGGGGTATGTGATGGCATGCATGTGTAGGGGGTGATAATTGTTGAAATTTGACATACCAGAGTGCATTCCTCCTCCAACTCCGGCCAGACCCTCAGGATGCAGTATTGCCAAGACTTGCTCCTCCCATGCTGTGAGCTGTCAGGGAGGAGGTGAGCTGGTGTCTTGCTGCTATGAAATGTACCTTCCCCCAGAGGTCGCTCCACCTCTTCCTGAGGTCGTCCCTTGTTCTTGGGTGCTGTCCCACGGTGTTGACCATGTCCACGATTCTCCGCAACAGCTCCATCTTCCTAGCTATTGATATTTGGTGCACCTGTGCTCCAAATAGCTGTGGCTCTACCCTGACAATTTCCTCCACCATTACCGTTAACTCTTTCTCAGTGAAACGGGGGTGCCTTTGTGGTGCTATGGGTGTTGTGTGATGTGTGTTGGTGAGGGTGTGTTGGATCATGTGAATGTGGAGTGCGTGAGGGGTGTATGGGTGTGAGTGGTGTGTGGCCCTAGTTCTCTCAGAGGTCTTGGTGTCAGTCTCGTGCCAATGATTTATATTCGTAAGGGGTTGTGGGCAATGTGGGTGTGTGTTTTATAGTGGTGTGGGTGTGTGGGTGTGATGTGTGTATGGGTGTCAGGTGTGTGTTGTTTAAATTGGCCAACGTGGTGTTGTTTTGTATGTGGGTGTCCATTGTGAGCGGGCAGTAAGTACCACCAATGGTTTAAAGCCATTGAATGTCCGCTGTGGTGATTCGTGGGTCATAATGTGATGGGCGTTGTTCTGTTGGTGTAACGGTGTAGGTTTGGGGTCTGCCAGTTTATCACTTACCTTTAGTCTGGCAGATTAGTGTATGTGGCTGTATTCTGTCAGATTGGTGTGTGTGTGTCAGAATATGGTGAACAGATATCTGCCACGGCAGTGGTAATTTGGCGGCAGACAGTGTGGCGGTAAATGGGATTTACCACCAGTGTTATAATGAGGGCCATAGTTTTGGGAGAATTTATATTCTCCCTAAAGAGCAGTTACAATGGTGGTCATCTTATAATGGCGACTTAAGGAAGACATTGTTGCAGGTCCACCTAAACAAGCCCTTCAATTATGCTATTGCCCACACAAATAAGGCTTTTGTCGAGCACGATGCAACACGGGATGGGCCAGAGTACTGCAAATCCTGACAAGGAGTCAATATTTGATGTCTATCTAAATAGTAGAATTGGATGGACACAATGCAGTGATAGGAACCTTCTATTCTCACACAGATTGCCTTGGAATTTACTAAATATCTATCTATTGTTTTTGGAACGAACATTCTAAGGAGGGTCACAGTTGTAAAAGTGGAAAAGCCTAGGGCCAGATGTAGCAAAATTGCAAATTGCGACTTGCAATTTGCGAGTCCTTCCGACTCGCAAATTGCAAGTCGAAATTTGCAATGCAGAACGGTGTCGCAGACACCGTCTGCAAGTCGCTATGGGGTCGCAAAGACCCACCTCATTAATATTAATGAGGTGGGTCGCATTTTGCGACCCCATAGCGACTATGGGCACTAGCAAACATGGAGGCCTGCTGTAGTCAGCAGACTTCCATGTTCGTGATTGCTTTTAAATAATGCAGTTTTTTTTTAAAGGAAAACGAGCTGCACTTAAAAAAAAATCCGAAACCTTTAGTTTCGGTATTTTTTCAGGGCAGGTAGTGGTCCCTTGGACCACAACCTGCCCTGAAAAAATAATTTGTGGTCCATTCACAAAGGGGAAAGGGTCCCATGGGGACCCCTTCCAATTTGCGAGTGGGTTACCATCCACTTCAAGTGGATGGTAACTGCGACACCATTTGCGACTGCATATGCGGTCGCAAATGGTATTGCATACCACTGCGAATCGCAAATAGGAAGGGAACACCCCTTCCTATTTGCGATTCGGAAATGCATTTTGCGAGTCAGTCCCGACTCGCAAAATGCATTTCTGCATTGGAAACTGGAATTTGCGACTCGCAAACGGCATTTTTTGCCGTTTGCGACTCGCAAATAGTTTCCTGCATCTGGCCCCTAGTCCCATACAGCCATTTATACCTCCACTCACACCTATACAGATACTCACTTCTCACATGCCCACACAGCCCCTTCAAAGACCCACTTGCATTCCCATTTAGACATTCACACAGCTACTCACCCACTAACACACCCATACAGGCACTCACACACCAATTCATGCGCTCGCAGCACCACTCAGATACCTACTCACAAACTCATAGAGCTACTCTCACACACATTCACAAACCATTCCCAAAAGATTTTATCCACCTCACCTCCTTTCTGGAAGGTTTCCAGGTCATCCATAAAGAGCGTCTAAGAAAAAAAGGGGGATTTCAAGACATAAAATCCCCCTGCATTTTCCAAAGACTTCTTTAGACATTGCTACAGCAAAAATTGCTGAACAGAATTACAGCAGATTCGGCAGATCTTGATCCGCAGATTGGTCTTTCGTGATTTGGTGTAAATCCGCTCAGACAAACATAATTGCATATTTGGATGGTTCAGCTCGCAGGAGTCATGCCAGGGTCCCATGAGATTGTAAATTTAAAAATCGAGCCCTGTGATTGGTCCAGAGGCCCATTTTTCTCATGAGCCTGTACACTCTTGGTGGAGAGACAGGCTCCCGCACATCTCATGAAAGGGAGCTCTGTGATTGGCTGACTGTTGAAATGTTAGAAATGAAATGGCGGCCATTACTGTTTGCTGTGAAAATTTCAGGGGGGTTGTGGAAGTGAAATGGAAAAAAGCTACATAAGGGGACAGCAGAAGGGCAGAGTGTCCCCTGAATTTAGAAAAGATGTGTCTAAGGGATTATAACTATAATAGAAAATAAATGTATATTGTTTTTAACAAATTTTTACCATCTGGCAGTACTCTCGTAAAATTGTGATTTTTAAAAAGGGGTAGATAAGATCTGAATGCACTCCATCAGTAGGAATATATATTGTGGTAATTGTTTTTGAGGGGAAGCGTGTAAGAGATAAGTACTTTGATAAGTAGATAGGTAATTTCTATTTTCCCCCCAAAAGTTAAGTTGTCGCAAGACTCTCCTGGATTTGTGAACTATAGAAAGGAGTAGGAGAGCTCTAAATAGACTTCTATGCACACCTAATACTGCAGGAAGAAGAATAACTAAAATGGTGTTTGTCAGAGTGTACTATTTACTCCCATTGGCTTTGTAGGAGCTGTGAAAAGGGTGTAATCTCTTCACACACCCTGCTATGCATGTCCATTGTCAAAGCGAGTGGTTCTAGCAGGGAGAAAAATCCCAGGACATAGCAAACTATGTTTACCCATTATCCAATAGAGAGGTCTCAGCACACTCCCTACTACACACACAAGATGTCTGAGACAGAGTTGTGACAGAAGAGGCCAGCACATGTACACAGCCTAATATGCACACCTGTCTTCTGAGAGGTGTGATAGGAGAGGCATACTACGCACAGCCATCATCTGAGACACAGGTCTGACAGAAGAGGCTAATCTTTGTATACACCCTAGTAAGTACACCAGTCATCTGAGACAGAGGTCTTACAAGAGAGGTCAGTCTTTTTTTATACAGCCAACTATGCGTACCCATCATCTGAGAGAGTGTTCTGGAAGGAGAGTGTAGCCCATGTACACACTCTACTATGTACAGCTATCATCTGAGGCAGAGGTCTGATAGAAAAAGGCAGTCATGTTCAAATTCTTATGTGTACAACCATTATGTGAGAGAAAGGACTTAGTGGAGAGGCAGTCTCTCTCCATAAACCTTACTATGCAAACCCACAATCTGAGAGAAAGGTCTGCAAGGAGAGGGCAGTCCATGTACACACATTACTACTCACTCCTGTTATCTGAGAAAGAGGTGTAGAAAGAGAAGGCAGTCCATGTAGGTATCCTTCCATGCACATATTTTATGTAAGAGGGAGGTGTGAGGGAGAAGGCCAGTCCCTCCTCACACCCTACTATGCACACCCATCATCCAAGAGAGGGGTCTCACTGGAGAGGCCTTTTCCTCCATACACACTACTACATACACCTGTAATGGCAGTCAGAGGTTTGTGTGAAGAATCCTTCTCTCCCCACACCATACTAAACACACATCATGTGAGAGATAGGTCTCAGTGGAGAGGATAGTCCGTCCCACATACTACTATTTCCATACAATTTTGTTGTGATTCTGTGAGCCTGTCACTTTAATTCAAGAGCTTCAGGAAGTGAACCTTGGTGCATGGACACATGTGATCTCAGGAGATGCTCACAACACTCACAAGCAAAAATACTGGGCATGCCATAAGGTGTTTTGCATCCTGTGAGAGACTTGCAAGCTGGATTGTGGGAAAGTAAGAATGGATGGGCCAAGACTCAACAAATAATTACCATTCTTATTGCATGGTTGATGAATTGCTGTGATGTGATTAGGTGCAGAACGTGGGATAGCTCAGAATGTTCTTAGTGCTTTGGAGGAGAAGGAGGCCTGTTGGAGTTGTGATCAGCAGAACTGACTACATTTGGAACTGAGACAGACTGGTGTCTTCAGCTTTATATAAGAAACTGCTATAAGTTCAGGTAATTAGAAAAATAGGGCCTTATTTGCAAATGTGAACTTTGATCAAAAATCTAAGTATACAACTTTAGGTATTCAGAAAGGTAAATTACAAGTGGTATCTTGACGTCCGCACTTGGGGGGGAGTTTCTACTCTCGGGGTGGAATCCCCGTACTTAGCGCTTGAACTCTGCACTTGTGGTGGAATCTCTGCACTTGGGAGAGAATCACTGCACTTTGACCAGAACACATACAAATCTAGATGTACAGTCAATCAAAATAGTACAAAATACAAAACTGAAAATATCAAATAGGGATATGTAGGCACTGGGCAGTTAGAATATGGGGATGAGTAGGGTGTGTATTGTAGTGTTAAATGTTCTGTCAAAAACCCACTCCACTACAAGCATGCTGAAAAACATCACAAGCTAAAAAATCTATTCTACAGCTTCACATTTGACCCACAGTCATGGGTTTTGTAAAGACTTCCACAAAGAGTCCACTTGTGAATGTAATAAACCACTTTAAATATATAAAGAAATAGCAGATTGGTATGTTCTCCAATGTACACACACTACACACACCCACACCTGTCAGAGCTTATCATCCCCACAGAGCTAAAGCTGGAAGTCGTTAGTCAATCACATCCTGGTTACAGACATACATTCTGAGCTGCCACACACAAGGGCTTTCAGACCTTATAGCATGTTGCTGAAGGTGTTTGCTGGGTTGCCCCTTGTCATGCAACAGAATGGTATGAGGAGAAGTAGGAGAGCAGAGTGGATTTGCAAACAAAGGATTAACCTTTTTGGGATGTCCAGCCAAGATGTGAGGTCTAGTTTCAATTATTTCTCTTATGTCACCTTGGAGATGGTTTCTAAGTGTGAGCAGGATCTTGACTCTGTAACCTGCTGTCCCCACACTATCACAGCGTATGTCAAAATCCTAGAATCTCTCCATTTCTTTGCCACAGGATCATTCTATAGGGTGTCCAGTGACATTGTGGTAATTTCTCAGGCAAGCCATTCCCAATGCTTGTATCGGGTTCTGAGCTACATAAATAGGAGAGTGCATTAGTACATACGAATGTCACATACACTGACAGGAAGGCAAAGTGTTGCCAGGGATTTCTACATCTTATCATGCTTCCCACGTGTGATTGGTGCAATTGATTGCACTTATGTGTCACTTCAGCCACCTCGCCACAACGCCTATATCTTCTGCAACAGACAACTCTGGCACTCCATCAATGCACAGGGTGTGTGTGATGTCAGTGGCTTTTACAGATGTGCATGAACTACTATCAGGTAGAACACATGACAGCTACATCGCAGGTCACAT
Organism: Pleurodeles waltl; assembly: GCF_031143425.1. Classification (NCBI taxonomy): domain Eukaryota; kingdom Metazoa; phylum Chordata; class Amphibia; order Caudata; family Salamandridae; genus Pleurodeles; species Pleurodeles waltl. Next base: position 1,019,428,600 of record NC_090447.1, read on the forward strand.
GTTGCCGGGTGGCCGGCAGTGGGATAGTTTGGCAACATATGGCTTCTGAGGAAGTACTCAAAAATCAGTCAAGTTTGTATATGTGTAAAGTTGTTTCAAAACACAACCATCACAATGTATTATTTCGTGTGACACGTGCATGAAGCCAACAGACACTGCGTGCAGCATTTCATATCTTAGTAACTTTATACAAATTCAACAGGCATATGCACCAAAATCTGTAAAAAAATTTCCTCTGTTGATGCTGTATTTGCACTCTCTCCTCATCTCCTCCCACGAAACAGAAATGCAATCACTGTACCTTAGCGTAGGTACAATAGGGAACACATACTGACACAAGCCATCATAGAACATACTTTTGGACTATGATTCAGATGTCTTGTCTGTACAGGGAGCATGCTAATGTACTCTCCTGAAGTTGTGTGCAAGATAATAGTAGCATGTTGTGTCTTACACACATTGCATTACGCCAGTGCTTACATATACCTCTGAACCCTCACCTAGGTTTAATCTAGGGAACTGGGCCACTGTGCCTAATAGAGGGCAGGGTATGCAGGTACGTGACCAGCTGGATGACACTTTTTTCTCTTGAGCCACTAGTTATGGTACAGACTGTATGTGGTTTCACAATCTGTTATCAATAATTATTGGTGGACATTTAACACTCTGCCCATTAATTCCATCATGAGACTACTCTGAAACTCAAACATATAGGTGGTCATTACAACCCTGGCGGAGGGTGTTAAAGCAGCCAACAGGCCGGCAGTAAAAAAATTGGAATTACGACCGTGGCGGAAACCGCCAACAAAGACAGCCTCTTTAACACTCTGACCGCCACGGCGGTACAGACAAACAGCGCAGTGGTCACCGCCAACAGACAGGCGGAAGACAAAGTACCACCCACAGTATAACAACTTACCAATCCACCACCTTTTCGGGGGCGGATTCACCACAGACAAAAACACGGCGGAAACCAGACTTCGAAGGGAAAACGCTCACCGCTACACACCCCACGAGGAATCCGGATGCCATGGAACCCGAGCTGCACATCCTGCCAGCCCTCATCTTGTTGCTCCTCTACAAGGAGCACAAACGCCGGCGGCAAAGACAATGATGAGCTCTGCACCTATGACACAGGGGAGGGGGGACGGAAAAAACAGGGACACACACACGCAACACCCCCACCTCCACCCTCACCCACTACAACACACACACTAATACATATTTATACATTATAGTTACACCACCCAACCCACCCGGAAGAATGCAAAGACAAAAGGAAATGAGTGTAACCATTGTAGTATATTAAAATCAAGTACGCAAAAATATATATATACAGCATAAACAAAATATACACCAAGCTTAGTAGTCCAGGTAGTGCTCCAATGAAGTCCGTGGAACACTGGGCCTACACGGTACGGGCGAGGCCCACACAAGATCCCCGACCATGAGGGAGAGAACACTGCAGGGGCATCAGAGAGCAAGAAAACAGGCACCACAGGGGGAGGGAAAGAGGGGGCACCTCAGCATGTTGAGTGCACAACGCCAAATCCACAAGGGGGCCACATGCCCACTGTTCAATCCTGGAGAGTGCAAAGCCACAGTCTCTCAAGTCTATACAGTGGGTGGTTGCCCACTGTTCCATCCGGGGGAGTGCAAAGCCACAGTCTCTCTAGTCTATACAGTGGGTGGGTTGCCCACTGTTCAATCCTGGGGAGTGCAAAGCCACAGTCTCTCAAGTCTCTACAGTGGGTGGTTTGACTACTGTTCAATCCTGGGGAGTGCAAAGCCACAGTCTCTCAAGTCTATACAGTGAGTGGTTTGCCCACTGTTCAATCCTGGGGAGTGCAAAGCCACAGTCTCTCAAGTCTCTACAGTGGGTGCTTTGCCCACTGTTCAATCCCGGGGAGTGCAAAGCCACAGTCTCTCAAGTCTATACAGTGGGTGGTTTGCCCACTGTTCAATCCTGGGGATTGGAAAGCCACAGTCTCTCAAGTCTCTAAAGTGGTTGGTTTGCCCACTGTGCCATCCTGGGGAGTGCAAAGCCACAGTCTCTCAAGTGGATGACAGTCTCCACTGGTTCTGGAGGGGGCATGGTGCCTAGAGTGCTTCATCCTGCTAAGGACAGAGGTAGTGGATGCCTTTCCCCACTGGTTCTGGAGGGGGCATGGTGCCCAGAGTGCTTCATCCTCCTAAGGACAGAGGTAGTGGATGACAGTCTCCACTGGTTCTGGAGGGGGCATGGTTCCCAGAGTGCTTCATCCTGCTAAGGACAGAGGTAGTGGACGGCAATATCCACTGGTTCTGGAGGGGGCTCTGTTCCCAGAGTGCTTCATCCTGCTCGTGACGGACTCAGTAGCGTCAGTGCCCTTGGCGCTCATGGGCCAGCGGTGCTTGTAGCGGCGGTGCCCTGTTCAGCGGTGCTTGTAGCGGCGGTGCCCTGTTCAGCGGTGCTTGAGGAGGCGGTGCCCTGTTCAGCAGTGCATGAGGTGGTGGTGTCCTGTTCAGCGGTGCTTGTAGCAGCAGTGCCCTGTTCAGCAGTGCTTGTGGCGGCGGTGCCCTGTTCAGCTGTGATTGAGGCGGCGGTGCCCTGTTCAGCGGTGCTTGGGGCGGCGGTGCCCTGTTCAGCGGTTCTTGAGGCGGCGGGCTCCTTTGCAGTGACTCAGCTGCTGGCGGTCCTCTCTGTCCCAGCGGGGCTTGTGCTGGTGGTCCCCTCTGTCCCAGCGGGGCTTCTGCTGGCAGTCCTCTCTGTCTTAGCGGGGCTTGTGCTGGCGGTCCTCTCTGTCCCAGCGGGGCTTGTGCTGGCTGTCCTCTCTTGCCCAGTGGGGCTTGTGCTGGCGGTCCTCTCTGTCCCAGCGGGGCTTGTGCTGGCAGTCCTCTAGCCCAGCGGGGCTTGTGCTGGCGGTCCTCTCTAGCCCAGCGGGGCCTGTGCTGGCGGTGGCTTCCTGGGCAGCTGGACAGGTGCTGGCAGTGGCCTCCTGGGCAGCGGGGATGATAGCGGTGGCCTCCTGGGCAGCGGGGATGATGGCGGTGGCTCCCTGGGCAGCGGGGATGATGGCGGTCTCCTCCGTCGTGCTGCTCTTCCCAGACTTTCCGGGTTTCTTGTGGCCCTTCCCCACCTTGGAAGGTGTCGCAGCTGAGTCCACACTCCCACCGGGACCCCTGGGAGCAGCTTTGGTGGCTGGAGTCTTCCCCCTATCTCGCCGGGCACTGGCCAACTTTTGATGCTTGACAGATGGGGGACTGTGCGTGCTGTGGCTCTGTGCCACACTGGCTGCCCTGGTGGCCGGTTCACTCCAGATTCCGGTGACTACAGGCACCACTGGTCCCGGAGATGTTGTGGCTGAGGTGCTAGGTTGGGACCTGAAGAGTTGGGCCCTAGGAGACGGATGGGGTGGGGGAGGTGTGGGAAAGAGGTCAAGGTTGGACAGGAAAGGTTTTTCGGAGACACTGGGACGGGTAGCTGGAGTGGGGTTGGGAGTGGAGGAAGAGGTTGTGGTTGTAGGAGGTGTTCGTTTGCTGACTTCAAGTGAAGGTGCATGCGTTAGGAGGCTGTTGTGAGGTGGATGGCTGTTGGGTGGGTGTGTGCTTGCATTTGTGTATCTTAGGAGGTGGCGTCACAGACACACTGGGAGAGGACACAGGGGCCGTGTGAATAGTAGTGGGGGTGGTGACTGCACGTGAGCGGGGTGTGCTGGTGTGTGTGCTGGTGATGGCAGTAGTGGCTGTAGATGTAGTGCATGCAGGTGTGAGTGTAGACGAGACTGGGAGGGAGGAGGTAGACGAGGAGGAGGGGGACAATATGGAGGCAGTGGATGTTGGTGTGTCTGCATGTGTCTGATGCTTGCGTGAGTGCCTGTGGGATGTGTGGTGCTGATGTTTGCCTGAGCTTCCCTTGTGTGTTGACGTGTGTGCATGCTGGTCTGATGGTGTGCTTGGGATAGGCTGGGGTACAGGGGATTGGGTCTGGGTGGAGGAAGTTGAAGGGGGGAGGCTAGAGACAGGGACAATGGCTGCCATCAGTGCTGAGGCCAGAGTCTGAAAAGCTTGCTGAAGGGCTGCCTGACCAGAATGAATGTCCTCCAGGAATGCATTGGTTTGTTGCAACTGCCTTTCGACACCCTGGATGGAATTCAAAATGGTAGACTGCCCAACAGTGAGGGACCTGAGGAGGTCAATGGCCTCCTCACTGAGGGCAGCAGGGGTGACTGGGGCAGGGTCTGAGGTGCCTGGGGCAAAGGTGATGCCCACCCTCCTGGGTGAGTGGGCATGGGGCAAAGGCTGAGGGGCTGCTGGGAGGGCGGTGCTGGTAGGGGGGGTGGCGGCTGTACCTGTAGATGTGGGGGGCACAGATGTTGCCGCCACCACAAGGGAGCTCCCATCAGAGGACGAGTCTGTGTCACTGGTGTCAGCTCCTGTCCCCACCGTGGAGCTCCACTCGCCTTCCGTCCCACTGGTGAACCCCGAGTCCGTTGTCTGGCCCTCCACGGCCATGTGGGATGCAGCTCCCTCGTGCTCCGGTTCCACTGCTCCTCCACCTGATGAAGCTAATGCACACAAGAACAGGGAGACCACAAAAAGGGGGTGGGGGGGCGACAGAAGAATGACATGTTCAGTGCATGCGTTACCGCTACCATTGGCGGACACGACAGACACAGAAGCCCCCTGCACTACGCCGCGCTCTTGGGCTCCACTGTTCAATCCCTGGGAAATGGCCTACTAGGCTATGGATGACATCTACACACATGGATGACACAGGGGCATGACTAGGTGTACTTGGCACTCTACAGAGGTGGGGTGGGGTGCCACATGGCCTGCCTTACGGATGGACCTTGCCTACTAAACTCGCCATGGCCTAGGGAAACCCACAGCCCACCTCCCCCACCCAGACACCTCCACTGTGCGCAAAATCAGCAGGTTGAGAGTGTACTCACCCCCTTGTGGCTGCTGTGATGCCCTCAAGTGCCCATCCAACCCCAGGTACGCCACCGCCAGGATCCTGAACATCAGGGGGGTCATGGTGCTACAGCCACCCCTCCCACTTTGGGAGGCCATCCCCAGCTGAGCCTCCGCCATCTTCTTGCTCCAGCGGCGAATGTCCTCCCATCTTTTCCGGCAGTGGGTGCTCTGTTTGTGGGAGACCCCCAGGGTCCGGATGTCCTTGGCGATGGCACGCCAAATATCTTTTTTCTGGTGGTCGCTGACCTACATGAATTGTACAGGGGGAGAAACTTATTAACAACTGCACCAAGACAGTCATTAGCCCCCATCCCTACCCTTGCCATGTGGCACATGCACTCACCGTCGTTTCATGCATGCCACAATCTCCCCCCCACCTTCTTACATCCACCCCACTCCACACAGGCATAGCCCATACAGCATGCTCCCAGTGTACTTACCTGTTTGTCTGGAGGACCGTAGAGTAGCGTGTACTGGGGGAGGACCCCGTTCACGAGTTTCTCCAACTCCTCCGATGTGAAGGCAGGGGCCCTTTCCCCAGACGCACGAGCCATTGTCTCTTCCAGACTGAGGTCACAGCAGCACTTGCAGTGTAGGTCCTCTCCTGTCGAAGATCAGGTATCGAGTGTTTGAACAGATAGAAAATGGAGGTCACGTCCGCGGCGGTGCGTACCGTCACTGCCGGCGTATGTCGTCATTGGCTCCTGGGACCCATAGGGTCCAATGTTAACCAATGCAGCATTGCGCCGCGGTCTTCGACAGCCTACCACGACGGTGTACAACGCCAGCGCAGTTACCTCACATCCCATTGTCCCTCTTTACAGGTCAGGCAGCCACCATTTCAGGGGCCCACATGGCTTCATTTTTAACTGCGTCACACATACCTAGGCCTAGACTCAACACAGATACAGGCCACTTTACGGATTAGGATTCGTGCTCGCTGTTGTCCTTCATAGGCACCGTCCGCTGGGACATGTGAGGAGATGGCAGCATCCTCCGGTGTACAGACCACTGGTGGACCTGTCGACAATGGAGGAGCGACATGTGATTATCACATATAGGCTTGACCGTGCCACAATCCAGGAACTGTGCACCCAGCTGGAGCCAGACCTGATGTCAGCTATCCGCCATCCCACAGGAATCCCCCCTCAAGTGCAGGTGCTGTCAGTGCTCCATTTCCTTGCAAGTGGGTCATTTCAAACAACAGTGGCCATAGCATCAGGGATGTCCCAGCCTATGTTTTCAAACGTGTTGTCCAGAGTGTTGTCTGCCCTGCTGAAACACATGCAGAGCTACATCATTTTCCCTCAGGTTGAGGATTTGCCTACAGTGAAAGGTGATTTCTATGCCCTGGGACATATCCCCAACATCATAGGTGCCATTGATGGGACACATGTGGCTTTGGTACCCCCCGCAGGAGTAAACAGGTCTACAGAAACCGGAAGAGTTATCATTCCATGAATGTGCAGATGGTATGTTTGGCAGACCAGTACACCTCCCATGTGAATGCCAGGTTCCCTGGCTCAGTGTATGATGCCTACATCCTGCAGAATAGCAGCATCCCTTATGTGATGGGTCAACACCAGAGGCACTGTGTGTGGCTATTAGGTGAGCACCTGGAAGAAAGACAGTGGGAATGGTTGTCTGTCTCTAGGGTTATCCGTACAGGTTAGTGTGTGTCTAACAGTTGTCCCTTGCCATTTGCAGGTGACTCTGGTTACCCCAACCTGTCATGGCTACTGACCCCATTGAGGAATCCCAGAACAAGGGCAGAGGAACGCTACAATGAGGCCCAGGGGCGAACAAGGCGGCTAATCGAACAGACCTTCGGCCTCCTGAAGGCCAGGTTCAGATGCCTCCATATGACAGGTAGATCCGTATTCTACTCACCAAAGAAGGTGTACCAGATCATCGTGGCCTGCTTCACAACTTAGCTTTGCGACAACAGGTGCCTTTTCTGCAGGAGGATGGTCCTGACGGCGGTGTTGTTGCAGCTGTGGAGCCTGTGGACAGTGAAGACAAGAAAGCAGACGAAGAGGACATGGAAACAGGGACCGGGTGATCATGCAATATTTTCAGTGAGACACAGTTAAGAATACAAACCTGCCTACTACATGTACTTTAACACTACTACATCTCTACTGTCTGTTGTTTTCACCCAGTGTATGGTCACTGAGTTGTCACTTTCCCTTACGATTTCACAGATGTGGGTCCCACTGTGTGACATCTGGTTTGATTCCTCATGGCTTAGAGCTGTGTGATATAGGTATGTTGACTTTACAATTGAACAATCTTTTTGCCACAGTAATTGCTAACACACTATTCCGAAATCACAGTCTGACTCCACATTGTTTTGTGCTTCAAGGGTGTTTATTTAAGTGCTCAATATTGGAGGGGGTTGCAAAATGGTAAGGGGTGATGGTGGAGGAATGTCCATGGCAGAGTCCAGTCTATTAGTCTCACAGGTGCAATGCCCAAATGGGTATAGGAAGTGGAGCTGGGGCAGTTTAAGGATGGACAGGGTGACAAAGTGGGACAGAAGGATGACATTTTGGGTCGTCTCATTTCTTGGCGGGGGTCTTGGCATCGTTCTCTGTCTTTGTCCTGGATCTCAGGGACCGTTTGCGGGGTGGTTCTCCCTCTGCAGGGGGTGGGGTGCTGGTGTGGTGGTCCTGTGGCGGTGCCTCCTGTCCACTAGCGCCGGCAGAGGTGGTGGGCAGTTCATCGTCCATGCTAGTTTCAGGGGCCCCTTGTTGTGCCACAGTGTCCCTACTGGTGGTGAGTACTTCCTTCAGCACCCTTACGATGGTGCCCAGGGTAGAATTGATGGCTCTGAGTTCCTCCCTGAAGCCCAAATACAGTTCCCCCTGCAGACGCTGGGTCTCCTGAAACTTGGCCAGTACTGTTGCCATTGTCTCCTGGGAGTGGTGGTAGGCTCCCATGATGGAGGAGAGGGCCTCGTGGAGAGTGGGTTCCCTGGGCCTGTCCTCCCCCTGTCGCACAGCAGCCCTCCCAGTTCCCCTGTGTTCCTGGGCCTCCGTCCCCTGGACCGTGTGCCCACTACCACTGCCCCCAGGTCCCTGTTGTTGTTGGGGTGGTGGGTTAGGCTGGGTTCCCTGTAGTGGTGGACACACTGCTTTTTGACGTGTCCTGGGGACAGAGGTATGGGCCCGCTGGGTGGGTGCTGTGCTGGTGTTTCCAGAGGGGTGAAGCTCTGTAGTTGCCTGTGACTGTATGATGGGAATCGACTGTCCCGAGGTCCCCGATGGGCCGGGCTGGTCATCTAGATCCAGTTGGACAGAGCTGCTGTCATCACTGTGGGCTCTTCTGTTGGTGGTGTGGACATGTGTGGACCCTCCTGTCCGGCGACGTTGGGTAGGGGTCCTGCAGGGGGATAATAGGAGGTTTATTACATCTGTGTGTGCCATGGTGTGCAATGGGTGGGTGACTGTGTACCCCAGTGCTTGAATTCCTGTGTGGGAGCTAGTGTGATGATGGTTTAGGGGGTATATGGGTTTGTGCAGTGGGCATGCTTTGGTGATGGGTGTCCATGCTTTGGTGTTGCATGCAGGGCTTGGTGTTGGGATGTGTGGTTTGTGATGTTGGGATATTTGTGAGGAGTTGGAGTGATGGGGGTGAGGGTGAGGGTGGGGGTATGTGATGGCATGCAGGTAGGGTGGGGGATGTAATAGTTAAGATTTGACTTACCAGAGTCCATTCCGCCATCTACTCCTGCGAGGCCCTCAGGATGCAGAATCGCCAAGACCTGCTCCTCCCATGTTGTTAGTTGTGGGGGAGGAGGTGGGGGTCCGTCGCCAGTCCGCTAAACCGCAAGGTTGTGTCTTGAGACCACGGAACGCACCTTCCCCCGTAGGTCGTTCCACCTCTTCCTGATGTCATCACAATTTCTTGGGTGCTGTCCCACTGCATTGACCCTGTCCACTATTCTTCGCCATAGTTCCATCTTCCTTGCAAAGGAGGTGTGCTGCACCTGTGATCCGAATAGCTGTGGCTCTACCCGGGCGATTTCCTCCACCATGACCCTGAGCTCCTCCTCCGAGAACCTGGGGTGTATTTGCCGTGCCATGGGGTGGTGTAGGAAATGTGTGCGGTGGCGTGTGTGGTGATAAGTGTGCTGATATCTAGTGGTGTGTTGTGTGAGGTGCATGGAAATTATGTGGGTGATGGTCTGGTGTGCCTGTGGATGCTAGTATTGTTGATTGTGGTGTCTCTCTGTGTGCTTCTTTCTCAATTGTTGTCGTAGGGGTTTGCTGGTGATGTGGGTGTGTGTTTTATATTGTATTGGGTATGTGGGAGTGGTGTGTGTATGTGTATCAGGTGTGTGTATTTTGAATTGTCCAATATGGCTGTGTTTTGTATGTGTGTGTGTATTTTGACCGCAGCGTTGTGTACCCCCAATGGAATACCGCGGTTGAAAGACTGCTGCGTGGATTTGTGGCCACGGCAGTGTGTTGGCGGTCTTCTGCATGGCGGTAAGCTGGATTTACCGCCAATGTTGTAATGAGGGCCATAGTGTGTCAGCAATGAATGTTTTTAAAAGGCAGAAGTCCCTCCTATAGATTTTGTGCCCATGTCAGTGTATAGTGATGACAAAGTCGCAAATGGCTGAATTGTCTAAGGGGAGTACATGTCAATGTCAATGCATTTATGAGATTTTCCTGGATAATGTACATCTTAAACTTTTTTCCGCACCAAATGTCACAAGGATCAATCCTATGCGTAGCGTCAGTGAGGTTTGGCACTGTGGATGAGAAGGAAACCTATAGGCATATGTGAAACTGAAAATGGTCTTCTAAATGTGGGGATGGTTCAAAATCCATGGGAGTTGCTTGGGAACACCTACCACTTCACCCATGGACTGCATAACCATGGCAGAGTAAAGCAACGCAGTGACTTGTACTGCCTAGCACTACTCTAGATTTATGAGGCCACTAAAAGGTACACACAGTGACTTTGAGCCTTGCTTCATGCATGCACCACGTTGTGTGGTGCAAACATGATGGAACGCTCTCATAAATATGCCTCTTAAAATATGCCCTGCTTAATTTAGCAGCAGGATGGCAGAGAGTCTTTGCTGGTGGTGAGGATGGCTTATAATTACCTTAAAATGGCTGCCTCCTACTTTATGTACTGAGTTAGCTGCTTTATTGCTACCTGCGTGTAATTTTTCATAGTACATCTTTGTTCACAGGCTTGAGTACAGAATCTCCGCCCGAGTGCAGAGTCTCCAACCTGAGTGTTGAAACTCCGCACACCAAGCATAGATTCCACAGTCGGACAGGAACCCAACATTAAATAGCAGGAAATGTATCACAGGAAGCTTCTGGCAGCCTATTTATATTCATTCTGAGCCATCCTTACCTCCAAGCAAGATCTTCTGCCATCCTTCTGCTCTGTGTACCTAACCTGCCCCACACATGCCTGAGGGACTTGATGACAAGGCAATCCCTTTCAGAGAAATAGAACTGAACATCTTAGCTGATGGGGGGGGGGGCTTGATAAGTACTGTCAGCTTTGTGGAGACCTGGAGGGAAAGATGAGTATTGCAGCATACAACAGAGTCTGGCAAGATATAGCAGCAGTGGGTGGAGGACCGGCAACACCGGGCCCATATAAAGTCCCAGGACCTAGTGGTCCTGTCCTACCAGCTATACTTGCAGAGGCCCTGCCCCAGCCCACTGAACAGAGGAGTCTTGAGAACAACCTGGCCAAAATTCCATCCTCAGCGGGAGGAGTATGAGCAGAAGAAACCTGGTAAGCTCATCATCTGCTTTATTTGTCTGGTAGTATGAAGTGAGTGATGAAATAGATCTTACATCATGTTTCTGTCACCGTCACCCTATACATGGATTGGTTACATAATGTACACAGTCTAAACCTCATTGGAGCAATTTGAATGCTGTTTAATAAAGGCATTCTGGAACTTGCAGTGTTCTAAACGTACCTGGGATATTTTTCAATTACAGATGCATTTTGATGAATAAATGCACTTACCACATCATGGCCACTGAGCTAAGGACCTTATTATTGTTGTATCTGATGTGAAAGGAATGGCTTGCCAATGTCTAGTGTTAGTATGTGAGGGGTTTGAGTGTTGGATGATTTATCATGCATGCTTTTGGTGTGTGCTTTTTGTCACTTTTCACCTTCTCTGCGTAATAACTACAGTACTTATTAGGTCTAAGCCTCCATGACTACTTAACTAAGGACCGTATAACTGTAGTAGCCAATGTTACACAATATCTAGTGTTGAGATGTAAGGGGCTTGGGTGTTGGGTGCTGTATCATGCATGCTTTGTGTGCGTATTTATTTCTAGGTTGAACATAATATTGTTGGATAATGACGTAAAGACCCACTTTGTGATACTTGTCTCACTCAAAATGATACCAACACATCAAAGAGGGATGACATACAGACATCTTCTGTGCAGTGGTATGCATGTCATTTCTAATATCTAGGTTGCTGTTCAAACTATGCATATGTGGTTAACAGTATACCGCACAAACAAAGCTGTCTTGTCATGCTAAATAAGGGCATTGCCATGTAGACTGTCTGATGTTCTCAAGGGATGTTTCAATATTTAGACTCACATCTTTGTCAAGGTTATATCCATAGTCTTGTTTATTTATCTACACCCAATTTTTCAGTATGCTACACAACAGATGGAATTTGGTAGCAAGTGTAAGACTTTTGAGACTGCACATTACAGGATACTACTGAATCCACTTTCAGATGTGCATATATCCATCCAGGCTGTCTCCCATCTCCACTTGTACACTTTTACATTGGAAGATAACAATCTTTAAGTTTCCAGAAGCTCACATTGCACCATTGCTGAAGGTTAGGGGTTGTAAATGCTGAAAAGTATACAGAGAAAACTGGAGACAAATGTTATTGTGTAAGTTATTGCAGGAGAATACAGTGGTAATACACTTACTTTTGGATTAAAAAAACAAACCATTGCCTGGTGAAATCAAATAAGTACAACATCAGCACTTGCTTAATGTTGCTGTGAGCTTGTACACCAACTACATGGACATCCAGACTGGAAAAGGGGCAGGACAGTGGAACCTCAGCTTGTTGGGGGAACATATCCACTGAACACTACCAGCAAGGAGGAGAAGGAGGGAGTTCAAGACCAAAGCAGGGGTAGTATGCCCACTCAGACCAAAGCTACACCACCAACACCATCAGCCAGGGTGGATGTTGTGGACATTGAAGGAGGAATGTTGAAAGAGACACCATTAGCCGTGTGGGAGAGAATGTGGGTCTCCACCTGGCTCAGAAGAACTAGAATTTAAGTGGTGCCCCCCAGGGCAGACCATCTCAATATCTGTGCCTGTCAATGACCCCTTTCCAACACTTGAGGCCCCCGTTCCATAGGGGCCTCCGCCTGAGAGCTGAGGGAAGCATCTTTCCCGACAACCCTCATCCCTCATGTTTGACCCAAACCCCTCCATGTAATGTTATTCGTGCAGTCGCAACCCAGGAAGTGATGGTGACATCTAAGGTTGAGCAGAATGTGTCATCTCGGATCTTACAGGAATTTCGAGTGGCACATTCTAGGGATAGGCCCAACCTCATTGCCTCCATCACTTCCTTTGGTGCAGCCATAGTGTCTTGTGTTGGCTCACCATCCTACCCAAACCACTATATTTGCGTCCCTATTTTGTCTTTCCTCTCTGTTTCCCCTGCTACCCCTCTTATCACACATGGTTGGTGGGGTGTCTGGTCCTGTACCAGCCAACCAAGAAGAGTCCACAGGATCAGAGGACTTGGACATTGGTGTCAAGGAGGACAGTAGCGATGGCCAGTGACAGGACATTGTTTGGACTGGACTCTTTTTGTTTACCCCTTGTACATAGTCTAGCTCCCCTGATGCTTCCTGATCTGTTATATTTATTTTACTCAATCCCCTCCAAATCCCCTTACCCAATCTAATTTAAGATTTTATTTTATTTCCATTCTCCCTTTCTTTTAATTTAAATTGCACATACATTTTGAAAAATCAACATCTCTGTGTTGTGTGTTTCACAATTTTTGTTGTTTTTAAGATATGGAAGTTTCATTTGTATGTGTTTAGCTGTGCTTCCATTATGATACTTTGGTACACAGATGGTCCCACTAATTTACATGTCACATTTATCAACACATATATGGCCTACAACTGGAGTAACCAATTGACTATCATGAACTAATACGCAACTCAATTGGAATGTGGAAGATATCTTTGTATTTACAAATAATAGTGGAAAATATATATCACAGTGATCATGGGGACCTCTCTTGTGATGCTGCAATAGTGTTGGTGGGGATCTCTGTAAGTGCATTTACTTTGGTGTTGCTGATGTGTGGGTGAGTGTGGTGCCTCTGCCTATATAGCTATTGGGTGTGCCGGTACAGTGGGTGAGAGTGGCTGTACAGGTACGGGAGGTGCCAATACCGGAGTGTGGTTCACTGTACAGGTAGGACAGGTGCCTGTACAGGGGATGAGGGTGGCTGTACAAGTAAGGCAGGTACTTGTACATGGGGGAGAGTAGCTGCACATGTGGGTAAGGTGTATGTACAGGGGGTGAGGGTGGCTATACTGGTGGTGCAAGTGCCTGTACAGGGGTGAGGGTGACTGTACAGGTGTAGCATGTGCCTGTACAGGGGGTGAGAGTGAATCTAGAGGTGGGGTAGGTGACTGTACCGGTGGGTGATGTAACTGGGTACCGGGCCTTGTGCAGGTGGTGGTGCCTGTAGATGTTGGAGGGTGCATGTGCAGGTTGTGGTGCAGGTGGGTAGGTGGGGTGTGGTACAGGTAGGTATGTTGAGTTCCCTCCATGAAATGACCATGAAGGAAGACTTTGAAACACTTTAAACATGCTCTCCGTCATCTTCAGGCATGATGTTTACCTGATAGGTAGCTATGATGTCATTTTACTTCCTTGCCATTTCTTGGCAAGATTTCTCAATAGTGTCCAAGGCACAGACTTTCTGTTAATCATCTGATAGATTTGGCACATTTCCTGCAGTGAGTCTGACATGCCAGACAGAGTAGCTCCAACTGCACGAATGTCCTGCCTCACATCAGCCTACAGTTAGAAAACCTCATCCTCCCATTCGTTACAATGATTATCTGTCAGCCCCCTCCACATGGGACGGCTTCTGATCTGACTGTCGGGTCCCCCAGCACGGGGAGGGATGGCACATGAGAGGCTATGGGGAGGAAATTGGTGCCTATGGGATACAGCTCCTCACAAGGGGTGTCAGGTCCCTCAGATTCTTGAAAGAAGGCCTGGGAGGTACTGTCATGGGAGGAGGGCCAACACAACTAGCTTGGATGTGAGAAGGTGATGGTTGGGTGGGGGTAGATGAATGCAGTGGCTGGTTGGCTGACTGCTAGGACTGGGTAATCCTCAGACGTAAAGTGGGATGTTCAATGATCAGCAGACCTGGTGTAGGCTTTGTTGTTTTGCTCTATGGGGCAACAATGCACATCTGAGACTCTTCCTTCTCTTCCTCAACCAGCACCAGATCATCTTCTTCATCCACCTCTACGTCATCTTCACCCTCCTCTTCTTTTGCAGTGCTGGCAGCAGACATAGCTGCATAGAGAAGGATTGGGTTTTCTCCATGAATTTCCTGCTGCTGTCCACTGGTGGATGGTCCAGCTATTTCAAGTGACTCATAGTACTCAGCACCTGAAATAAAGAGGTTGCAACAGGAATCGTTTTTGCCTCAGTATACAATGTGCTACAACACAAGGGTTGGGTCAAACACTGTTTTCATCTATCTGATGTTACATATGTGACTTTTTCTTGTGTTAACCTACACTCACGCTATAGCACTGAGGTGTTCAATGCAGATGTGCAATGTAAGTTCAAACTCTCCATCTCCAGCCACAGCTCCGTGAGGTTTCGATATCCCTCATGATGTCAACTGCTGAACCTGGATCCTTGAATGAGTTGCAGAAATATGGTCCTTGATCCAGCAACTTTAGAAGGAAGGGACACCAAAATGAATGTTCAGGATAATTTATATGCAAACATGCAAGAATAACACAGACATTACTGGTTATGTTAGAAACAAATTACACATCAGAAATTTTAAACCCTGAAAATCTGCTAATAGCCTTGCACAAGGTGTTGGTTTATGGGCACAATTTGGGAATCAATTGTGTACAACAATATATGGTACACTTATCTGACAGATGAATGGTAGTGGATCTGGCTGCTGCAGCCAGGATGTTTCCCAAACCTCTGGATGGTGTTGTATGGATCACAAAGGAGGTTCTAAAAACAACTTTAATGTGCCATACATATCCATATTTCATTACAATGGATAATGGTAATCATTTTACATGTAGGCGTCATAGGTATAGACCAGTGATACTGAAAGTACAGCCCAGGGACCACAAGCACCTCTCCTGATTTTTACATGCAGCTAGCACTGGTCTGCTGATAACTAAACATAGCACTGGCATTTAAATTATGTGAAATTAACAGGCAAACATGTTTTTAGAGGGAAATTTAAGCTAAAGAAATACAGTAACTGGGGTGTCCTATATCTTTTAATGTTAGTAAAACCTTGAATCGTAAAGACATCTTGCAGCATACCTTGCAAAAGTATGAATAATTATCTTCATTATTCCAACAGGGTATTTCATTAACATGCAGAAATTTGTCACCTTAGTACATCAGATTATATTGGTGCATTGCAGGGTATTTTTTTAAAGGAAAAGTTGTTGATGAATTTGGCAACATTCATTGTTCAACTCCCCCCAACAGCAATGCCAATAGTGAACAAAGAGGTAAATCGTTTGCAATGTGCACTCTTTGGGTGGCATGTATTCCGATTAAACATAAACACCCCTCATAATTTTTTTGATCTAAAACTGAAGAAAGTTTTGAACAGAATACATCCTGAAGCCATGTATTTCAGGGTTTTCTCATATGTTATAATAGGGAAAGAGGAGGGAAAGTGAAATTAAACAATTGCCTGGTATCACATAAATAGGTTACGTGGAGAAACAGGGCTGAATCACACATCTTCAGGTTTCACATTGTGAATTTCAACCACCAAATGTACATGGTTTGCTTCACCTGCACCCACCTTACCTCCAACCCCCTCTACCTCCCAAACACCAACTGCCACCCTGCTGACATTAGTGAGGTGAGGCCCTTCGTTACATAACTCACCATACAATTGTTCCCCTAGAAAAATGTTTGGTATTATCCATATTATAGACTTTCAAGTCAGTTGTGGCTATTTCTCTTTAGATGAGACACCATAGGCAATTAGGTACATACTATATTAATTCGACATAAATGTGGAGTCATCCTTTCATTACCCAGCATGTTATGAAGTAGTATACTCCTATGTGCCATATCTGAACATATAGAGATGAGTGTTAACAGGGATTGTAGACACCCACCACATTCTACTGACATATCACACAATATGTAAGAGCACCGACATTTTGTGAAATCCTTATTAAGTGTACTTACCAGGGTCTGCCATACTCCCAGTGTATGGTGCCTTACCAGATGTCGCACCCGTTCTTGGAGCAGAGATTGCTGTAATAGGTGGCAGTACGGTCAAAATCACAGGGTCTGAAATCATATGAATGTATTTAGTTTACATTCAAGTTGACATGTGATTTACCACATTTTGTAGTTTAATTCACGTTTTTGAGTAATGATCTATGGGTTGTTGGATCACAATGTAGTAAAAGGGATCCTCTTCAGGTAATATTTATGTACTATTTGGTGCTTGTTGAATGGGTTGATGTGCCCCTTTATGTTGCCTCCCTGTAAGTGCAGGAACTTCTGCTCCATTGCGTGATCTTACTCTGGCTGTATGTGGCAATGAAAATGAGAAGCCAACAGATAATACCAACAATTGATAATTATGTACAACAAGTTACATATTTGCTCAACCGCATTTACTTGAAAAAAGTGATGGTTACTAACTCGAACACATTTGTTGTGCCATTTGCCAGTGTAAAATGAAATCACCAGCAGTGGTGGGCCACTGATTGTTAATGAGAAATAGGATGTTAGCATTTCCATGAAAAATAATTCTGGGTCTTGTATTGCAAAGGACACACATGAGAGTCTAACTCACTATCAATATCTGCACAACCTTGCACTGATTTCCAAAGTCACATTCAAGTGTACCATACACTTCTAGCATTTTAAGTCATTGTTTAATTCTTCACATATTACCTGACACTGCATTAACTTCAATAGTCACAGACAGCCCTAGTAGCATTGGAGGATCCATGGTCGAGAGAACATCCTTCTCAAGTGGTGTTGGTCCAATAGTGAGAGCTCTGGCCACCTCTATCATTGTGAACCTCTCCTTCACCAGCCTATTTTCATCCTGCCACATCTTCTTTGATAATGCCCCAAGAGTAGACGGTAAATTTATTCCTTACAAGGATGAGTGGGTCAAACGCTGTGGAGGTGCATGTTTATTAATTTAGGTTTTGAACAGTAGAGTTTAGAATGTGGTGAGATATCACAAAGTATTGGATGTTTTATTAGAAATGAAATGGTCAATCTGTATATAGTTGGTATTACTGCCTAGATATTAGAGAAAAGAAAACATTTAAATAGTTTATAAAGTTTGTTGTTTTGTTTTTTAACTGTTGTTGTTGTAATTTACTCATTTGATTGTTTGTTATGTTTAAAGCTATCACTGATTTCTTTCCTTAATAACTTTAAAAGATGTGAACATTATTACAACCTTCTAATGTTGACTTAAAGTGGCAGTTCATTCTCCAAGAACTGTAGCTATTCTGCTGCATTTATATATATGATTATGGTAAGGATTTGTTCTTCTTCCCACTGTAGAACAAATATTTTTATACAAGAACCAGTATTTGGCACAGAGGCAAATACATTCTAATAGTATACTTCTCACTGCTCTCTGCTGGTGAAGAGGGCATTTCTTTTGCTCATCTTAGCATACATGCTTGACACTCTGGAGAGAAGTTTCAGCGCAAATCTCTGTCTTTGTGTACACCATATTATATGTGCCTGTACCCATAAGAAGATGCCTGACAGAGAGGTGAGTGTGTCCTTACATTCAAATATGCATCCTGGTTATCTAAGATACAGTTGTCAACAGAGAGGATACTCCATGTTACACTCCACTAATGTAATTCATTATCATGAAGAGACATATGAGCAGAGATGGCACTCTCCACCCACACTATATTTTGCACACGTGTTACTCTGGGGAGGTGTCTCAGCTGAGTGGAGAGTGTGTTTTAATTTCAGAGCCTTTATAGTTGTTGTGCAAGATATAATTATAGATTAAAGGTAAATTCAACTGCATACTATATGTGTAGTTCTTTCAGAATAGGGAAAGGTGTAACTAGAAAGGCAAGACTTTTTTTCACACCCTACTTTGCACAAACATTGTGTAAGAGACACACAACTGAAAAGGGGCAAGTCTCTCTACACACTATATTATGCAGAGTTATGCACGAGGCTTGTCTCAGACAACAGAGCAGTTTCTCCCCACAGCCTACTACGCATAACTGTCACCATGAGAAGAGGTGTTATTAGAGAGATACATTTCTCCCATACCCTACTAGATTCACCTCCCCCCCGGTAAGATGTGCTAGCAGAGAGATGACTTCCTTCCAAGACAGCACTAGATATCCCTGTTGTTCTAAGGAAAAACTTTGACCAATAGTGCAACTTTACAATGAATGGGCAACGTTAGACTTTTGATCTAAGTTTAGACCAAAAGTCTAAACCAAAGTTTTTCTACATTTGACTTTATATATCTGTCAGGTTGGGGAGAGCTGTGAGTTGACAGAGAAGTCAAGTTCCACACACTAATAAATATTATTTACCTGGGGAAAGGTGTCAGTTGGGAGGTTAGTATTTGTTATACTTAGTATGGAATACTGAGGTCTTACCTGTCAGGAAAGTGGCATCCTACCCTACTATGCATACTACTGATCCTAGGAAAGGTGTAAATAGAGAGGCCCTACTCTACACACCAGGTGTCCTCATGCAAGGTATCATTGGAGAGGGCAATGTTTCCTCATAGTCTAGGATTGGGGTTTGGAAGAGGTAAGTGTTGTAATGAAGGAACATGTAAATGTTTCCTATAAAGTTTTTTTGATCTTTCAAGTCTCTTACAGGATTGTAAAAAAAGGATAATGAAAATCTGTTTATTTAATTATACCAAAAAGGATATGTCTAGTGAAAATGCAATTCTGTCATAAAAGTACATTCTTGCGAGATACTTAAGAATGTAAAGCAGCAAACACTGCGCATGGGAGTACACACAAATAACTATGGCCCATATTTATACTTTTTTGATGCAAATCTACACCGATGCAGTTTTGCGTCAAAAATTTTAACGTACTAGGGATTCTAGAGGTATCCAGACTTTGTAGGTTCCCCTGAAGGAGGCCAAGAAATTAGACAAAATACAGTGAAAATTTTGTTTTTTTCAAATAAATGGGAAAAAGTGGCTGAAGAAGAAGGCTTGTGTTTTTTTCCCTGAAAATGGCATCAACAAAGGGTTTGCAGTGCTAAAATTACCAGCTTCCCAGCTTTCAGGAACAGGCAGACTTGAATCAGAAAACCCAATTTTTCAACACAAATTTGGCATTTTACTGGGACATACCCCATTTTTACAATTTTTTGTGCTTTCAGCCTCCTTCCAGTCAGTGACAGAAATGGGCATGAAACCAATGCTGGATCCCAGAAACCTAAACATTTCCGAAAAGTAGACAAAATTCTGAATTCAGCAAGGGGTCATTTGTGTAGATCCTACAAGAGTTTCCTACAGAAAATAACAACTGAAAAAGAAAAATATTGAAATTGAGGTGAAAAAAACCAGAATTTTTTTGTCCACGTTTTACTCTGTAACTTGTTCCTGCAATGTCAGATTTTCGAAAGCAATATACCGTTACGTCTGCTGGACTCTTATGGTTGTGGGGATATATAGGGCTTGTAGGTTCATCAAGAACCCAAGGTACCCAGAGCCAATAAATTAGCTGCACCCTGCAGTGCGTTTTCATTCTGTACCGGGTATACAGCAATTCATTTGCTGAAATATAAAGAGTCAAAAATAGCTGTCAAGAAAACCTTTGTATTTCCAAAATGGCCACAAGATAAGGTGTTGAGGAGCAGTGGTTATTTGCACATCTCTGAATTCCGGGGTGACCATACTAGCATGTGAATTACAGTGCATTTCTCAAATAGATGTCTTTTTTACACACTCTCTTATACTTGAAAGGAGAAAATGTAGAGAAAGACAAGAGGCAATAACACATGTTTTGCTAATCTATGTTCCCTCAAGTCTCCCGATAAAAATGATACCTCACTTGTGTGGGTAGGCCTAGCACCCGCGACAGGAAATGCCCCAATCCGCAATGTGCACACATCACATTTTTTGAAAGAAAACAGAGGTGTTTTTTTGCAAAGTGCCTACCTGTAGATTTTGGCCTGTAGCTCAGCCGGCACCTAGAGAAACCTAGCAAACCAGTGCATTTTTGAAAACTAGAAACCCAGGGGAATCCAAGATGGGGTGACTTGTGGGGCTCTGACCAGGTTCTGTTACCCAGAATCCTTTGCAAACATCAAAATTTGGCCCAAAAAACACTTTTTCCTCTCATTTCGGTGACAGAAACTTCTGAAATCTGAGGGGAGCCACAAATTTCCTTCCACCCAGCGATCCCCTCATACTCTCGATAAAAAAGGTACCTCACTTCTGTGGGTAGGCCTAGCGCCCATGGAAGGAAATGGCCCAAAACACAACACATTTTTTCACAGAAAACAGAGGTGTTTTAGGCAAAGTGCCTACCTGTGGATTTTGGCCTCTAGCTCAGCCGGCCGCATGGGGGGGCAGAAATGGCCTAAAATAAATTTGCCCCCAACCCCCCCCGAGAGCAACCCTTGCCTACGGGGTCGCTCCCCCTGAGTGACATTGGCGCCAAAAAACAAATCCCCGGTACCTAGTGGTTTCTGCCCCCATGGGGGCAGATTGACCTAAAATCGGCCAATCTGCCGCCAAGGGGGGCAGAAATGGTCTAAATACAGTTTGCCCCCAGGGGAGCGACCCTTGCCTAATGGGTCGCTCCTCATCTCTAAAAAACAAAAACAAAACAACAACAAAAACACCCAATTTTTTTTTGCCCTGGCGCCTAGAGGTTTCTGCCCCCCCTGGGGGCAGATCGGCCTAATAATAGGCTGATCAGCCCCCATGGGGGCAGAAATGGCCTAAAATAAATTTGCCCCCCGGGAGAGACCCTTGCCTACGGGGTCGCTCCCCCTGCGTGACATTGGCGCCAAAAATCAAATCCCCGGCGCCTAGTGGTTTAGCGTAGCAAAAAATGGCTGATCTGCCCCCAAAGGGGGCAGAAATGGCCTAAATACAATTTTCCCCTCCAGGGGAGCGACCCATCTGTAAAACAACAAAAAAAAACAAAAAATCCCCGGTGCCTAGTGGTTTCTGCCCTCCTTGGGGGCAGATCAGCCTAATCAAAATAGGCTGATCTACCCCCCAGGGGGGCAGAAATGGCCTAAAATAATCCCCCCCCCCAGGGGAGCGACCCTTGTCTAAGGGGTCGCTCCCCTTGCGTGAAATTTACGAAAACAAATAAAAACTCCCTGGTGTCTAGTGGTTTCTGCCCCCCTTGGGGGCAGATTGGCCTCATCAAAATAGGCCAATCTGCCTCCAAGGGGGGCAGAAATGGCCTAAATATAATTTGCCCCCTAGGGGAGCGACCCTTGCCTAAGGTGTCGCTACCCACCTAAAAAAAACAACAACAAAAAAAACAAAAGATCCCTGGTGCCCTAGAGGTTTCTGCCCCCTCCCCCCCCCGGCTTTCCCAAAAAAATGCCCCCCCCCCCGGTGCGACCCTTGCACAAGGGGTTGCTCCCTTACGTCACTTTCAGAAAAAAAAAATCCTTGGTGTCTAGTGGGGTTTCAAAAGCCGGATTGCAAGCAATCCGGCTTTTGAAACCCTGGGAGAGACTTCAAAGGGAAGGAAATACATTTCCTTCCCTTTGAAGCCCCTCCAGGCCTCCCCCACATGATTGAAAGAGAAATGCTAGCGCTTCCCCAAGTTCCCGTGCCTTGGACGAGGTGACCTCGTCCAAGGCACACGGGAACTGTAGCCTTGGACGAGGTCACCGCGTCCAAGGCACAGAAGCGGTTAAAGAAAAACAATGTTAATGCAGTGCAAATGACTTTTATCCGGTTTATAACGTCGCAAACCAGATACTCGCCATTTTTTGACACAATAGCGTCAAAAAGCAGCATGAACACTGAAAAATGTAAAAAGGAGCCCCAAAATGGATTCCAGAACCTATGAGAGACCCCAGGAAGATGACAACTGACCAGGAACCAGTCAGGAGGACCAGCACAAGACTGAGGAGAGGGAAAAGAAGAAAAGGAAGTGTTGGTTCAGTGCAGAGTAGCACGAAATACTGGTGAAAGAGGTGACAGAACATCAGCATCAACTATTTGTCACCTCCAAATTGCCAATTGGGAGGAGATAGGTAATTTGGCAACAAATTGTCGATAAGTTCAACAGTGTGGCAGAAGTACGGAGAACAGTGCAAGAAATGCTGGCATGACTGCAAATGCAGGACTAAGGAAAAGATGGCAAGGAACAAGAAGGCAGCACTGCAGATTGGAGGTGGGAGTCGAGTACTGCAGGAGGCCCTGGACCACATGGAAGAGATGGTGGCAGCCATCATCCCTGAGGAGACCGTCACAGGGATTCAAGGACAGGACAGCACAGGCTACAGGGATACAACACAGATGCAGGGTAAGTGGCATGGGGGACTAAAATGCTTAATTGTAAACTGAAACCAGGGTGGGGCATACCTACTACACAATGCTTGTAAGCCATGATAATCAGGTAGTGAAAAGGGCAAAGGGGCATGGCACGAGGCATGGGCTGAGCTGGGCAAACCTGGGGCACAGCACAACACTACACCAACAACCTTTTCATGGGGGTATGCTGCCATGCCAAGGATGTTGGAAAAGCAAAGCCAGTCCTGGAGGGGAGGGTACAACGTAAAACTAGCATGCTGTCACATGACAACTGGTATTGTCGCTTTTTGAACTAGGCCTCAATTTCCTGTCTCAGGCCATATGCGCAAGTGGAATTTAACACACTGCTGTGTGTGCAGGTCAAATAGCTAATGGCAGTTACGTGCCCATGGATCAAACACACCCAAATTAGAGGGTTCAGGATGACTACATTATCAATACCCTGTAACTAATAAAAATGTGCTAATTCTGTCAAATGGTAATATCCTTAGTCGCTATAAACATCAGGCACTGTCATAAACATTATGAGGTACACAGCAGTAATGTCATAAACATGCTGCACATGTCAGGGTCTACCCTGTGCCTGGTCACAATAGCTGCAATGCCACCATGCAACACCCAACTGTCATACTGCTAAGGCAACAGAATTGAGGGGAAGGACATATGTTTCCATCTAATGAAACACACCCGCACAGTCATAAGAGGAAATGGAACACTGCTAGGGCCATCAGGGCAATACAAGGTAGCACACATACCCCAACATCAGCAGTACACACAACAATGCTGACACCCGTATTGTGCCTTGCCAATGCTATACATAGTACATGCTAGGTATCAGCAACATCACTGGATGTGAAATATTTGAGACTGGGTCAGTTCCAGATTGTTAAGTGTGGTGCAAGTACCATCAGAACAACCATAGCCATTGCAAGGCCACACCATGATAATGGAAGTAGACGGAGGGTTGAGTAGTACAATAAGGTGGCAACATACAATTTGTGCAGAACCTACACCTAGAGGATGTGACACAGACATTTCCCCAAACTGCCCACACTACATGTGACATGCAGGTGAGGCATAGGCCTGTGTGAATGCCAATATTGATGACAGTAACAATGAACAGGAACCAAGATCACAATGTGCAACTAATAGGAACTCAGGAAATTCACATTACAAATGCCACAACACAAACACACTAATTGTACAATATCTCATTGCAGAGGGTGAAGGCTCTCCTGGGGATATGCCTGTCCTGGACTTCCCTGATGACATGGATGATGAGCTGACAAACATCAGCCAGCAGACCCTCCAAGATGTGCTTTGAACCCTCCAGACCCTACTTTCAGTTGCAAGGAGGAGCACAGTAGCAGCCATCACAGAGGAACCACTCACCACCCCAATTGTATGACCTGCCAGCTCCATCCCAGCTGAGGACTCTGACGACACTGGCACCAGGTTTGAGAGGACTGAAGTTGGAGTACAGTGGGAGCTGGCAAAGGAGGTGCAGGTGGGGATGCAAAATATGGCAGCCAGCCTTGTGGGGATGCGTTTGTGCATGATGTCATCTGCAGAACAGGCAGCAGCCATACAAGGACAAACATCTATCTTGCAAGAACTTCAACAAACTGTGAAGGAAATCAGCACAGCAGTAAGGGAGTTGCCACAACACCTCGCACACCAAACCTTTCACTGCTTGCACGAATGCGATATTGACCCCCTCAGGGCTGACCTGGCTGCCTACCACATTGATGTAGCTGCTATACTTAAGAACCAGCATCACCTCCTTGCTGCAGTAATGCCCTTAATAGCCCCAACGTTGGCAGCTACCGGGATTTCTGACTCCACATATTCAAACACTGTGTGATGCCCCTTCAAACCCACCACCACCAAGGGCAGAGGAGACCACACACACACATCAGAAGATGAAGATGTGGAACAGATCACCTTTACCCGTAAGAGTACCCGGTAGCACAAGTCCTTGCCACATGAGCATTGATATCCTAGTCCTGTGCTTCGTAACATGCCAATCTTGCAACAGCAGCTCACATGCACTGTTCTCCAGCCCACTGTTTGCCTTAATACTATGCTCCCGAGGGTGATTTCTGAAGTACATAAAGAATATACAGTAAAATGCTGTGTTGGACAGAATAAGTCTGCTTCAAGGGGTGTCTAAGCAGAAAATCAATGTCTTCAAATTTGTCTTCTAGACATTTGACTCTAAAATTTCATCACACACACACCATACAGCAGGGATGGATGTGTACGAGTGTACAGAAAAATAAGTAACCTGGCAGTACAATGTAAGAAATGATAGGTGTGAGTTAAGTATACTGTACTACATAAGAGTTTACCATCACTCACCTTATCAGGGTTCACATGAACATCAGGCTGCAGGCAGACGTACCACATTGTTCCAGAGACAAAATCTGGTCTCAAAGTATGACAGATTGAAAACATATATCCAAACTTAACAACACATTGGGAACCATAGTAACCTTGAGTGGTGGTTGCAATGGATGGCAGATGCATAGAGAAGTAGCTTTGGTGTAGCTGCCAATGTGACAGCTCAATTGGGATTCGGATGCAGGATGGAACACAAATGCAAATACTAAATTGATACTGTTCACCCATGCCAAGGCCCTGATCCCCAAGCATGTGACACATATTGTAAAGGAGTACTTCAATATTTATTTAACTGTAAAAAAGGATAATTAAACCAGGGGAAACACCTTAACTAACCTAACCTATCCTAACTACACATTACCCACAACTGGCCCTAACTACCCTTAGCTAAACTTACTTATCACATTTAACTAAACACTCTAAACATCAATCCCCCACCCCCTTTATATGACGGGACACATGGAGGACAACATATACTAACCTAAACACATACTATCTTATCCTAAACAATTATAAATATATTTTTTTATATACATATTTTTTGTATTTTTTTAATATATATATATATATATTTTTTTAATACACAAAAAACAACATCAAATAACACCCACCAACAAAATATGTAAAAATATCATACCCTCCACCCCCAGCCCACTTATACTAACTAAACTAACAGCCTATTCTAACCTAACACTAAGCCTCCTAAACCCACTAAATATAAGAACCAGGAAAAGGGAGGGAGGGGAGGGAATCATGGCTGAGGGCCTCAAAGTCACAAGTTTGCCCTCCGCAGGATCTCCTGTTAATCTGGGACACCTCCTGCTGCAGCCTGTCCATTCTGCGCAACATCAGTTGCATGTCACGTTGCATGTTCCTAAATTCAACATTGTCTATGACTGCAGCAGGGGTGCCAGTTGTGGAGGGTTGTGCTGTTGCCATGCTTGGAGGGGGAGGTGCAGGGGCTGCTGCCAGTGGTCCAGGAGCGGAAGATGTTGAGGGACCTGCAGTGGTGGCTGTCATCCTTGGTGGCACTTGGGATGGAGTGGTGGTGCTGGTGGTGGCGGCTGTTGTGGACAGGGATGGGCCCCCTTGGGCAAATGCCCTCCAGACCCCTGTGGCTCTCTCATGGTGATAATGCAGTGCCATGTGGCAGAACCCAAACTCAATATCCAGAATGTGGCGGTAACACATCGCCCTCCTCTGGAATTTGCGGGTCTGATTGGCATCCATTTTGGCTGCTGTTAAAAAAGATGAAGCCAAACATTAGTTACATCATTGTATGATACAGCTACTGGTGATATTAAAATAATTACTAAAAATTAGCTTAAACAGGCCAAATCACAGTACAGATCACAAAGTGTCCCTCAGGAAGTACATGCCAACGCAGCCTACACATGTCCTATCTAACAGCACAGCAATGCTAAAAAAGATGTGTACCTACTTAAATGATCTAAGCATCATTATTCTGCCATTAGTCACATAGCAAATGCTGCAAGACCTCCACATGTGACAGGCCAACTAATGACTATCTGCTGGATGACAATCAAGGGCCACAAGATCTGTGATTTGTAAATGGAATTGCCAGGATTGTATGCAGTTGCTAATCATGAGTGGGCATCCTGAATTATTATGCTTTCTATGGTCCATTTCATGTGGGCCTGTGTTGTCTGTAGGTTACATACGCTACATTGACAGTGTACCCTGAGCCAGATATGCCCACTATGACAGCATAATGGCAGGGATACTGTGTGTTACTTGATGACAATCTGACGCTAAACATGGATTGGCAATTTATCCAAATTAATACAACAAGAAATATATACTGACAGTGTATATTTTGATCACAAATTGGAAAGATGTGCATGCTCTTAAAAAGTTATCAAGGTCTGCAACACAGGCTACATCAGTCCAAGCAAGGCATATAGGATGCAGAGGTCTCAAATGTAGCCACATCCCAATCAGACCCAGGCACAGAAATGCACTTCACCCGGCGGAGTTTGTGTAATTCGGGCACTTCTCACTACGCGGAGGAGAGCAGAGTTCCTGAATTCAACAATCTGGCATGGAGTGGAGTTCCTTCTAGCACATGAGGTTGGGTTTGAGTGCTCTCTCATGAGCACCACGATACTCCTGGGCAGCTAGCATTCACGCACAAGACTTTGAGTTCAATTGTGCGGCTTCCAGCTACACTTGTGAAACTTTGCATATATTTGCGTTGCTTCTAGCCACGGTGGCAAAAACAGTCCCACTGGCGAGTGCGACTTTCTACTCCAGGTACACATAAATCTAGTCAAAACGTGTTTTTCAGTGGATTGTCTTCTTCAATGGACTCTTCAAATTGCTTTTTAGGTTGAGAAGCTGTTTTGTTCAAACAGGAGGGAAGTGCCCCAGAGACTTCAACTTCCTATTCCTGCCCAGCAGGCTCTTCCCAGTGCTTTGTCCATCTCTCAGTCACTTTTACCTTGGATTCCGAGGTGGAAAGATCACTCTCTTTGTCTGCTGGACATACTTTTGGCTTTAGGAACTTTGTTTTTGTGAAATCACACAAGTAAGTTCCCAAATTATTGAATAAGGGTGTTGTTTGTTTGCTTGAACATGCACCAATATTTCTTTGTCCTTAATTTGATTTTAAGAATTTATAGTGGTGGGTGGCCTGGAGTTTAAGTATGGGCGAAATTATTTATTTTGCATTTTGTTGCTTTTCATCCTTTGTAAACAGAAATGTTTCAGAGCTCAGATTTTCTACATGTTTGTAACATTTGCAATATTATTTTACTATGTGTGCTTGATTTTTCAAAGGGCCATCTAGCCAGTAGGCCCAGTACCAGTAGTCACCAGTGTATGAAATACATATTTCAGTAGTACATATTTGTTAAACCTTTTAGGGCAGGGATAGCATTAGAATACATTAAAAATGTTGGCTATTGTTTGCATTCTATTTATTTTTGCAAAACGTGTATGTGTTGTGTGATAAACTTTGATAACATAGGAGGATGTGTGCACTGTTGTGAAATTTTAATAGCTCTGTTAATTTTCATGCTTTGCATTGCTCAATTAATGTTGGTTTTTCTTCAGTGTTACCACTACACCTCTTCATGGCAAGTGTGTGTGCTTGTCATCGTCCATGTGTCTTTGTTCTCCATGCTGTGTGGCCAGGGGCCATTTTGTGTAGTCCATGTCCATAGGCTTGCATGCATTCTTTGTTCTCCATGCCTCCTTGTTCGCAGTTATTGTTTGACTATAGGGCTGACACCCATTTTCTGCATCCAGCCAGTGTGTCTTTACCATAGGCTTCCATGTGTTCTTCTTTGTTCTCCTTGCTCCTTGTTGTTGTTGTTTGAACATGTGGCTGGTGGCCAATTGCGCATGAAGCCAGTGTTCCTTTGCCATAGGCTTGCATGTGTTCTTATTGTTTCTAATGCCTCCCTGCTCCCTATTGTTGTTGTTTGACTATGTGGCAGGCAAACATTTTGTTCATCCAGCCTGTGTCCTTTTGCCATAGGCTTGCATGTGTTCTTGTTTGTCATGCCTCCTTGCTGTTGTTGTTTGACTACGTGACTGGCAGCCATTTTGTCCATCCCGCCAGTGTCCTTTTGCCATAGGCTTGATGTTTTCTTTGTTTGCTATGCCTCCTTGCTCCTTGTTGTTGTTTTACCATGTGTCTGGAAGCCATTTTGTGTATCCAGCTAGTGTGACTTTGTCATAGGTTTGCATGGGTTCTTCTTTGTTCATCATGTCTCCTTGCTTCTTGTTCTTTGACCATGTGGCTAGTGGCCATTTTGTCCATCCAACTAGTGTCTGTTTTACTATAGAGTTGCATGTGTTCTTTGTTTGCCATGTTTCCTTGCTCCCTGCTGTTGTTTTACCATGTTTCTGGTAGCCATTTTATGCATACAGTCAGTATTCCTTAACCATAGGCTTGCATGTGCTCTTTCTTTTTTTTCCATGCCTCCTTGCTCCTTCTTGTTGTTCTTTGACCATGTGGCTGGTGGCCATTTTGTGCAGGCAGCTAGTGCTCCTTTGCCATAGACTTGCATGTGTTCTTTGTTTGCCATGACTCCTTGCTCCTTTTTGCTGTTTTACCATGTGGCTAGAAGCCGTTTTTTTGCATCCAGCCAGTGTGTCTTTGCCAAAGGTTTGCATACACACATCGTTAATTATTTATTACATGTTTATTTTAAGTTTATATTTTATTTTTTTATTGTTATTTTCTAGTGCATTTTTTAATCTAATATTTTATTCTATTATTTTTAAAACAATTCTTCATTTAATTTTGGAGTTTAATTTTTTTACTTTGTTTTTTATTGTAATCTTTTTTAATTCATAATAATTATTTTTTATTTCTTGTTTTTTATTTGTATTATTATAATTTTTTAGATTTTCTAAAATGTTTTATTTTATTTGATTTCATTCTGCATTTTGCTTTGATATATCCATCAATCCATATCCATTCCTCCATCAATCCATCCAACATAGGCGCACTGCCACACTATAGCATTTGGTTTCTTTAGATGTATAAAAATTCCAGTTCCTCCTAGACACGCTGGCTGTGGAGAACTGCAGGCAAATCGGCTGGATGTTCCATTTCTTTTAATGATCATTCCATTTCCCCTGGACAATTCCATTTACCCATGCACCTCTATCTGACTACCACAGGTGTGTCCATTACAACAGATGGAGATGTAGGAAAGAGTAATATCTGCATGTTGTGCTGCCTGATTTGAAATGGAATTTTATGGTGGGTGGTGTGGTTTGACTTTACAATGTTTGATAAAATTGGTATTTTTTTACAAAAGTAACCAACTGCACTAAGATTGCATTTGTCTGTACTATTTCATCCAGCAACAATGCCAAATTTCACTAACTGAATGCTTTTCTAGCATTGTTGCTTTTAGGTGCACAAGAGAAGAGACCCCCATCATCTACTGTATTGCCAAAAAGAAGACCTTCCAGTTACTTTGGTCCTCCAAACTCTTCTGCTTGTGCATCTTAATGCCATTGCCAACTTCAAGCTTAAGATGGCCTCAAAGAAAGTTGCTCCCAAGAAAGCAGTCAGTGAGAAAAAGCAGCTTTCACCAGTGGACGTCAACTGCAATGTTTTTCAAGAGATGTGTGCCTACCACATTGGCCTCCAGGGAGGAACGTGGGAGCAGCATTCCTGCATCAACACCACCGCAACCTAAGCCTAGGACCATGTCTGTCAGTGAGGCAGCCATTGCAATCATGGCGACGCCGATGAGCAGTGACATTGAATTGGATGTGTCCCTTTCACAAAGTAGTTCCCCATCATTTCAGGAAACAGATCAAAGAGAACAGCAGCCAGCAATATAAAATCTTACTGAAGTTTGAGCAGAGCAAGAGGTTTAGCTTCCTGCCGAGCAAGAACCTCATCTTTTAGAATCACCGGCTTCCAGATCTCCAGCAAGGCAAAGGAAGGGTACTACTCCACCATTTTGCCCAAGCACCACTTCTGATGACGATGATAGGGACATGGAGTCGACCAGTCCAGGAGAAACCAGGAAAGGCAACGGAAAAGAGTTCTAGAAAGCCTTAGAATCATGGAAGGGGATGACGATGACAATCAGCCTATCATTGTGGAAGCTGGCACGGAGAGTCCAACATTACTATCTAACCTGCTCAGAGGTATGTAACACAGGCAGCACCGCCAGCTCCCATATTTATAAGACCCCAGCAGAGACCTGAACCAAACCATACTTCAGTAGAAGTATGCACTACAGAGAGGCAATCGACACACCCACCTGCCTAGGTCTTTTTCAGGTATTGACAGTGACCCAATGAGAAAGAAGTACTCCCCAGTTTGGAACTTTTTTACAATTAGCAAACAGGAAGAAAGCAATGGAGTATTCTCCATTTGCCCCACAAGTGTTCATCGAGATAAGCCTGGTTCACATTATGGTACTGGAGGCCAGCCGACCAATATGAAAAAATATCTTGCAATTTGGTGGGAAGAGCACTTTAAAAAAATGGCTGAACGTGGTCACAATGGTGAAGGTGAGGAGAACAGGGAATCGTCAGCTACAACTGGTCAAATCAAAGTGGAAGGTGAGAAGAAAGAGGGTGACATCCTGATGCACACAGCCCTGTCTCCAGAAGTACGCCAGACTCACCCACCCCAGTGACCTCATAATTGCACAGGAGGACTCAGAGCCAGGTGGAGACACCACACCATACAGTGACTGCACCACAGGGCACATTGAGTCTACCACCAACTACATCTCAACAGTTGCCTGCGACAGTTGTTCCACAAAAGAAGAAAATCCAGGCTACAATTAGAGGCGTTTTTCAGCAGGAGGGGCCCTACTACTTCAACCACCCAATGGCACATTTGTACAATTGGAAGCTGGCAAAAATGTTAGCACAGGACAACCTCCCTTTTCATTCTGTGAAGGAGTGGGATTCTTAGAGTTTGTGGCAGCCATCTGCCTAATATGTAAGTTTTCAAGTTAGACCTATTTTGCCAGAGTTGCTGTTCCAGTGCTGCATTAAGATGTGCTGCAATTGGTTGGGCAAGCTTTTCAACAAAATGTTGTCCACACTATGGGGGTCATTCAGACCTTGGCGGATGGCGGAGGCCGTCCTCCAAGGTACCGCCGACAAATGACCGCACCGCGGTCAAAAGACCGCGGCGGCCATTCAAACATTTCCGCTGGGCCGGCGGGCGCTCTCCAAAAGAGCGCCCGCCGGCCCAGCGGAAATGCCCCTGCAACGAGGACGCCGGCTCAGAATTGAGCCGGCGTAGTTGCAGGGGTGCGACGGGTGCAGTTGCACCCGTCGCGTATTTCAGTGTCTGCCAAGCAGACACTGAAATACTTTGTGGGGCCCTCTTACGGGGGCCCCTGCAGTGCCCATGCCATTGGCATGGGCACTGCAGGGGCCCCCAGGGGCCCCGCGGCACCCCCTACCGCCATCCTGTTCATGGCGGGTTTCCCGCCTTGAACAGGATGGCGGTAGGGGGTGTCTGAATCCCCATGGCGGCGGAGCGCGCTCCGCCGCCATGGAGGATTCAATGGGGCA
Organism: Pleurodeles waltl; assembly: GCF_031143425.1. Classification (NCBI taxonomy): domain Eukaryota; kingdom Metazoa; phylum Chordata; class Amphibia; order Caudata; family Salamandridae; genus Pleurodeles; species Pleurodeles waltl. The sequence goes on from NC_090447.1 coordinate 1,019,460,821, forward strand.
GCGGTAAACCGGCGGGAGACCGTCGGTTTACCCTTTCTTACCGCGGCTGAACCGCCGCGGTCAGAATGCCCTTGGGAGCACCGCCAGCCTGTTGGCGGTGCTCCCGTGGTCGGTGACCCTGGCGGTCACCGGCCGCCAGGGTCAGAATGACCCCCTATGTACCTGACAACAGACATGTAGACCAGTTTTCAGGCTGCTGATCACATGTGCATCACTGTACACTGGATCTATTTTATAGGGTGTTAGAAATGGGATCTCTGGTTGGCAGTCATTTTACACCATGTCCAAGTAGGGGGCCTTACTCCTTGATTCTAGTCAGGGTAGGGGTAAGGAAGATACACGGCTTAGATAACCCCTGCTCACCCCCTTGGTAGCTTGGCACAAGCAGGCAAGCTTATCTCAAAGGCAATGTGAAAAGTATTTGTTCAAACACACACAGTAACACAGTGAAACACCACAAAAGGATTTCACACCAGTTTAGAAAATTAGCCAACATTTTTCTCAATCAAACAAGACCAAAAGGACAAAAATCCAACATACACAAAAAGAGATAGCAATTTTTAAACTAAATAGATTGTTAATCCATAGAAATCAATGGATGCGTTGTTTTAGCACAAAGTACCTGGTATGTGTCAAAAATAAAGCCGCAGGTGCAAGTGTGCGTTAGAAAAGCAAGCGATGCATTGATTCCTTACTAGCAAGTGAGGCCATGTGTTGATTCTTTCTCTGCTGGGTAAGCAATATGTTGATTCTTTCCTTGTAGGGCAGGGATGTTTTGGTTTCTGGACAAGCAGCGTCGGGTCCGTGTGGTGATGTTGAAGAGTTTGGCACCCATGGGCACTGCATGGAAAATCTGGATGCAGGGCAGCGATGAATCTGCGCTGAACTGGTGGTGCGTCGATTTCACCAGTGCTGCGTCAAATTTTTAGCCATGGTGTAGGCAATGTGTTTATTTTTTCTGTTGCTCAGCTCCGGTACATTAATTTTCACCGTGGGCTCACCAGCTTCTCCTTTCAAGGGCCCAGGGACTGGAGGTGGCACCACTTGGATGGATAGAGGTTCTCAGCAAGAAAGCCCAGGTGCTCACAGTTGAAGTCTTTGATGGCCCTGAGACTTCAGAACAGGAGGCAAGCTCAGTACAAGCCCTTGGAGAAACATGACAAGCAGGATTTCAGAAAGCAAAGTGCAAACCTTTCCCTCTTAAGATGGAAGCAGCAGCAGCAGGCCAGCACAACAAAGCAACAAACAGTGTGGCAGGTTCTCCTCATGCATCAATATCTTCTCCTTGACAGAGGATCCTCTTGATCCAGAATTAATCTAAACATCTGGGGTTTTCAGTCCAATATCTATACCCCTCTCTGCCTTTGAAATAGGCAAACTTCAAACAAAAGTCTTTGTAGTGCACAAGACCCCGTCTCTTCCTTGTGCTGCCCCAGACACACACCAGGGGGTTGGGGACTGTACTGTGAGAGGACAGTCAGGGTCAGCTCCTTCCCTCACTCTAGCCCAAGAAATGCAGGACACACCTCAGCTTCCTTTGTGGCACTGTCTAGAGGGAATTCACAAACAGCCCAACTGTCAGTCTGATGCAAATGTGCATTCAGTAGCCAGGCAGAAGCACAGAATGTTTAAGCAAGAAAATGCCTACTTTCTAAAAGTGGCATTTTCAAAATTACAATCTAAAAAAAACAACTTCACTAAAATATGTATTTTTAAATTGTGAGTTCAGAGAATCCAAACTCCACATGTCTATCTGCAGCCAATGAGAAATTACACTTAGAAGTTGTTTCTAGGCAATCCCCATGTTAACCTATTGGAGAGATAGGACTTGCAATAGTGACAAAAATAAATTTAGCAGTATTTCACTATTAGGACACAAACAAAAACACCAGTGCATGCCCTACCTTTTAAATACATTTCACCTTGCCCATGGGGCTACCTTGAGCAAACCTTAGGAATGACCTACATGTAGTAAAGTGGATGGTTTGGGTCTGACCATGTGTCGAACTGGCAGTTAAAAACTACACACACAGTCACTGCAGTGGCAGGTTTGAGATATGTTTACAAGGCTAGTCATGTGGGTGGCACAATCAGTGCTGCAGGCAGAATTGTAGTATTTGATTTACAGGTCCTGGGTACTTCCTGTGAATTTTACTAGGGGCTTACTAGTAAATCAAATGTGCCAATCATTGATAAAGCAATTACCACTATCATTTTGATACAGATCACTTGCACTTAAACACTGGTTAGCAGTGGTAAAGTCCTCACAGTATCAAAAACAGCAAAAATGGATTACAGCACTAGATCCAAAAAAAGTCAGAAGCAAAAAGTACAGAGACACCATGGCAAGGTCTAACATAGGGATAAAGCAAAAACTATTTACAAGTCTTCTACCTGAAAAAATTCTTAAAGGTTTTCAGCAGCATGAAACAGTAGCCATGTTCATCATGAAGAAATCACAAACAGCTGCAAACATTTTGAAACAATTTAATGTCAAGGTGTCTGAATGGCTGTGACCTAGAGGTCTCCAAATTGAATTTGTTTAAATGGACAATGCCGCAACATAGTCATGGGTATGGCAGATGGTTGCTATTTCAGGACCCTGTGTTTGGCACACTGCATCAACCTGGCTGTGCAAGACTTTCTAAAAAATAAGACATAGCCAGCAACATACTGACCACCTGCAGATGAATCTGCACTCATTTAAAGCCAGGAAACAGCTGCATATTATTCAGCATGGTAACAGAGTACCATTTTAAGCCTTGATACAGGAGGTGCCAACACATTGGAAGTCACTCTATTATATTTTGCAACATCTGTTTGAGCAGTACAGACAGATGAAAGAATATGTCATTCTAAGAGGAGGGGATGCAGTAGGCAAAGCAATGACCATGGATGAGGACAAATAGGACCTGGTCAAATGCCTTTTGAGATTCTCACACCGGAAATTAGCAAGGGGGACAGTACATTGGGCCAAGCTACCACATTGTTGCATCTGCTACAAGACAAGCTAAAGAAGGTGTCTGAAAGGTTCACACTCAGAGGTGTGAGCAAAAACCCAGAAGTGCATGCCTTGGTTAGGAGCCTAAGCTGTTGCTTGACTTGTAATACAAGGCTGCAAAATTATATTATCTTGCCCAAAGAGTACATCTGTGTCACCCTACTTGATCCATGCTACAACAAACATCTTTTCTGTTTAATTCCTTTTTTGGATAGGGGATGTTTCAAAATACACAAGGTGGATTGTTGAGTAAGCAGGAGAACTGTCAGAATAACAGCTGGAACTTAGAGCCGCACTCTGCAGTTCTGGGATACCGCCTTCAACTTCCAGAAAGGGCAGTCTTATCTACCAGCAGCCAACACCAGCAACAAGAACAACCAGCAACAACAGCATCAGAGGAATCAAACCCAACCTCTGCATTGGCTTGGTTTCAAGTGGCAGGTCTTTATTCCAGGGCAGAGGCAAAGGCAAAAGAGGTCAAGCAAGTGGCAGAACAAATGACTCTTCAGCGGATGTTCTGGTAGTATCTGCTTGACCCAAAAGAGGTGTAGGTCAGTCAAATCCTATTGGTGTATTGGAATTGAAAAATGCGCCAATGACTACAACTCAGCATACTGGCAGAATAAAGTATCTAGGTTGTCCTGTAGCCAGACTGTCTGCTGAACATGAGTTCAGTGCAGGTGGTGCAGTTGTTACAGTGAGAAGCATCAGTCTCTTGCTTCAAAATGTGGAGAGATAAACCATGATCAAAATGAGACAGCAGTTTATACCACCTGACTACACTGTTCCTGAAACACCACAAGAGGAGGAAGCAGATAATTAGTCAGAATCAAGGTTGTTTGTTGTCCAATTTCTGGTTGTACCACCTGCGTTTGAGGACAAACTATCCTTCCCAGACTGAGTACGCCAATGCCTCAACAGAACTTATTAATTATTTATCATTGAACCTTCTTTCTTTCTCTCTTTCTTTCTTTCTTTCTCTCTTTCTTTCTTTCTTTCTTTCTTTCTTTCTTTCTTTCTTTCTTTCTTTCTTTCTTTCTTTCTTTCTTTCTTTCTTTCTTTCTTTCTTTCTTTCTTTCTTTCTTTCTTTCTTTCCAAAACAAAATCTAGTGGAACATTATGTTTGTGTCAGAATTATGCTACCCCACCATTTTTTAGTCACATACGGCCGGGTTAGAGTTGGGCCCCAGTGCAGTGAAGAAGCCCCAACATTCCCTTCAGGACCTTGGAGACGATGCCTGCCTCCCTCACATACCATTGCCTATCCTTTTTTTTATTTTTTACATCACCTAGCAGGGCTGCCCCAGAAAATCACTGATTAAAAGACTGCTAGTGCCAATGCCAAATTCCAATATCTTTGCTGCTTGCTACCAATGGAGGAGATAATATTTTGTTCAACCACCATGCTTGGATTTGAAGTGGTAACTACTAACGTTTGCACCAATGGCGGGTGATATATTGAGCGATTGTGAGTGATGATTGATAATGTATTTGGTGGCTGACAGTGAGAGAGGGAGTTCATCAAATTTGTAAACTTATTTCTTTTGATTTTCAGTGTTTGGGAGCTGATGGGTGATTGTTGTTTCCTGAAAGTGATTGGTCTTTCAAACTTAGTGAAACTTACCTGTGGGGTCCACGCCTTTTTCTGGTTCCTCAGAGCAGACCAGTCACTTTAGTTACCAAACACAAATTTACACAAAATGCTTCAGTTTTGTTTTTCCATTTGTTCTTCAACAGCAGTGCACTTGACTACACTGGACTACCTCGCTCGGTTTGGAAATAGGGCGGAGTGCCTCAGAATCAAGCGGAAGAGGATGGAAGGACTCAGGGTGGGACTACAACTAGAAGGGGAAAGGTTTTAACGTCAAATAAAAGACATGATGATGGATAGAAAACTCTGAGGCCTAGTACTCACTCAGCTCAATGGAACGGAGAGAGGTACGTTGTTAGGAAGTGCTGCTGAGTATTTCTTTGCTACATTGCTGGCTGAAATGACAAACTCCTCTTATGTTCTTGATCTGCCTCCGAGTCTTCTTGGTATACTCCTGACTCATCATGAAGCTTACCTTGTTTCCTTTCGCTCTTCTCCTTTACTCTAAAATACAGTTACTGATTCTTTCAATATGCAGGCCTTCTCCTAGTACTGAAAAAATCAAAAGAATGCACAGTTCCAAAAGAAAAAGTGTATCCTCACTACCAATTTGGGTAGGGGGGAAGCTGGTACCTTCAAGCACTTTGTACTTTGAACTAGAGCCCTCACTCACTATCCGGTGACATGCGACATCATTGGGCCATGCTTCTCGTCAGGCTGATACTGCAATGCCTGATGGGCCCCTCAAGGGGAATCTTTGCTGGAGAGCTTATCAAAATATTTGCCGGAGATGTACGCAAGAGTGTAGGATTGGAGCCAAAAAGGATGTTGATGACTAGGGAAATCAAAAGGACAAACCTTTATTAGAAAATGGAGCCCCTGTCAAGATTAAAAACAAAAGAGAGGGTAGGGGAAGTTGGATACAATGAGCCAGTCCCCTTTGACGTTGGTCTGTTATATGTCCTGTACCCCTATTCAAGGTACTAACATAAAGCAAGGTTGTGTGTGGGTATTTCCTACTCTACCTACCCTAAATGTCTGGTCAACATGTTTCTCTCTCTGGTAGTCTAAAGGTCTATTGGCGATTCATCAGGACCTACAAAAAATCCTAATCCTCACTGTCAAATCTACACGTACCATAAACCTTATTGTAGTTTTGACAACCTAGGCAGGAACCTATAGAAAGAATAAAAATAACTTGTTACTCATCTTTCATTTTGACAGCAATATGTACATCTCATTGTGTATCAATTAGTGTCAAGCATCTAAGTGGAAACCACCACAAACACTCTTAGTGCTCAAAGGACCTGAAATGTGAGAACAACCATGTGTGACTGAACACATGCCCTATGTTCAATAGGTTACCTCATGCCCTCTTAGGGATGGGCCCCTTAGAGATAGCATTGGGCGTTGATAGATCAAAAAAGTCTACTAATCTGAACAAAATGGTTACAAATGAAAAATAATCAGTAATATATTCTACCATACAGGTTTTAGCCTCTCATAATATTGGGTCAAACATTGTTGATAGTTTACTGTATGGGATAGGCTCATGTGGAAATTGTTTTACAAATACACCTCAAACCAAAGTAAATTGGAGAACAGTGTTGCAAATTACTCCGGATTACTAATGCTCCAGAGTCCATATCACCAGCGTACCTCTAGAAAAAACCCGCCATAAAGGCTCAATCATATCTGTTAAACAAAACTCCTTGAATTTCCAATATGTGAGGGATAGACTAGTTCAGGTTAGATGGTACTCAAAATGAACAGTTCATATATGAAGACTAGGAATTATGGAGAGATGACCCTTATCCTAATAGTCGTATCACCTGGTCAAAATGTGATATGACTGTGCAGCATGTGCAGCATATAAAAACGTTATCAAACATAGGGGACAAAATTGGTAGGAAAATTGCAATGTACTTGTCTACATGCCCCAAGAAAAAAATAATATGCAAAATATTCCCATAAGTTGCACATTCTCCAGTAATGATAGCCACCACCCCAAAAAATGCATCATCGTAAAGAAGGTATACTCCTAAGTAGTCATGGCATTATAATGCCAATCCCAAAATGTCCCAGTCCTCTCATGCATGAACAAAACTAGAGCTTACCTACGAGACAGGTTCAGTCAGGCAACCAAGAGTGACGGACTTTCCAAGAAGAATGGTGAAGCACTGCCCAATTTGGCAATACAGTATAATTTTCCTTTTAACAATCATAATTTTTAGAATTGCATGGGTTAGTTTCAATCCTCCATAATTTGTATCTATCTTGCCTAGAAGACATAACATTCAGAGATATACCATATTGGGTGTCTCAGGGGCAGAAGCACTGTTTGTAATGTCTTTAACTGAACTGTGTCATACTTCTCTCTTCGTCATTTCCTTCTACAGCAGATTGATAATGGAGTGCTGCTCACTGCCCCAGTGAATATTGTAGGGATTTCATTTACGTAGTGTTTGTCTTTGTCATACCTTTCCCCCAAATCCCCTTCCCCATCCATTCATTGAGCCCCTAATCCTCTTTCCCTGAGCTGTGCGATTTATTGAGGTATGACCTAATTTACACCATAAATGGATCACTCACTTGCTGGGGTTGATGTGGTAAAAGCGACACCTGAGCAATATTCCACACCAGCCCCATAAACATCATCATTCATGCCTTGTATTGTGTGTTGCATAAATGCTTAATCTTGTCCAACGACTCTTGACTTTCAGCCCATTTCACCTGACTCCAAGGTTTAATTTCCTCATTTAGTTTTTAATACTAGCTCTCCACCATTGCTCAGATGATATTGAGACTGCTAGTTTTTATTATCATATCAGGTCTTCTTTGTTGTGTGTCAAATACGGTCATTGTGGTAGTCTGGTCTCTAAAGCTGTGATGTAATATGATCCACGAACTCTCTGTTTTCTTTCAATCTAGTTGACAGTGATGGGTAACCCTTTGCTTAATCTTACAGTTGGAGTTCATATAGGTGGGACTGACACCCTCTATCTTCTCTGTTAGCGTGCTAGCCTGCTACTACTACCACCTACCACTCCCTTAAAATGCCACCTTGGGAAAAACCCTGAAGTAGATAAAAAGCCTCCCTTGCTTCATCTATTCAGGTAAGAGAAAAACTATAGATTGAATTGAACTTGTTTAATTGGTAATTGCAGTAAGAGACCCTGACAGCTGGCAGTGGCACCAGCGATGTAGTGTCCGGGAGGCTGGAGCCTGGAGTTGGCATGCTGCTGAGCTGGGTCGGAGGCAGCTATTGCAGCCTCTTCCTCCTTCAGGACCATCAGCCACTGGTATTCGGCCTAGATGTTCTCTAGCTCCTGCCACTGCAGAATGGTTGCTATTTCCTGCCCGGTTGGTGGTTGTCCTGCAAAAGCAGCTATATCAAGAAAAACACAAATAAACAGACACATTGTAAACAATAGTCTTAACAAACACGTCTTCAAAAGTAGGTAATGGGAGGTACATTGCAATTTGATATGATTATGATTATGATTATGATTAGGAAAGTCACAGGACCAATTGTATTTGTTTACCCACACGTGTCTCATATAAGAAACACTCACTCCAGATTAAAAACACAGTGATTTCATTTGATTCTTTCAAAGGCTTTTCTAGTAACTAAAAAGACACTTAGTGGAAAGATAAAAATTAATTACATCTCATTTATGAATAAGGTATGATATACTATGGAGTACAAGTTAATGGAGGCATGCTAGCCAGTGCTTCTAGTACGTTGCTACTATCTGCAGCTAGGGCAACTGTAGTAGACAATTATCTATCTTTAATTCAATTGGCCCTGCTCTTCCTTAAATGCCTTTCACTTAGTTTCTACCCTGAATTCAAAGACCAGATGAATAAATAAAATTGTCACACTTGTCATTTATAAAATGTCGATACATTTATCTTGTCTGCTGTAAGTAGACAGTGGTGAAAATGATGCACTGCACTACAGGGAAAGGATTGGGCTATATAGATTGTATTTGGCATGTTCATCACAGAGTATCTTTTAAATCAAATTGGGACACATACTAGCCCCACTTTACTCACTGGCCTCACCCACAACCACAATGTCTTTACAACAAGTTAATTCGCTAGGCAGTAAGGAAAGAAAACTTGACTTACTTTATTGCAGAGTAAGACAGAGGGATTAGGCGGATAGGTAGAGCTTTTGCTATAGAATAGAGGAGTGTCACTGATCATCGATTCATCATGTGCCTAAACTTTAGCTTATTCATTCACTGTACAGACAAAAGTCTAAAGGTAAAAATCTGAAGAGTCCTAAAATAAACTTGAAAAGGGAAACCATGAAATATCCACTTGGAAATACTTCACATGGCTATACAAATGTGGCGCATGGCAAGAATGGATTTTTCAAATTGTTTGGTACCCTGAGATGGAGGAATTTAGGAAAGAATAAAGGGATGAAGTACTCAGAGGTGACCGATTGGGTGAAAGGAAAACAAGACACCTTGTGTTTTCAGCTCAGAATGCATTGAAAACTTTATAAATGCAGGATTAACTGAAGCAGGCACATATTGCACACCCAACACTGCAGGCAGAAAGTGACCATACTGCACTTCTCCGGTCATGGAAGGTGAAATTCCATGGGCAAGGAGGGGACTGATGAATGATGATGATGGGTGGGATATATATCTGCCTCTTTTAACAAATACAGTGAGTCAAGGGATTACAACACAATTTAAAATGCCTCCTCCCACTTTGAACCATAGCTTTGGTGACTGTAAAGCACAAAGTAAGTGAAGTAAGTGAGTTGGATGCCCCTCTATAGAAGAGCACCCTTGTTTTTCATCCAAGCAATTAATCAATCATTCTTTCATTCTTCCTACTATATTCACCCATAGCCACCATGATTTAAGCTGTCTTTCACCAAAATTCACAATCTATTATCCATCCATTCAGTAACCACTATTCAGCCTTTCTTTCAATATCCTTTCACCCATCATTCCATTTATCCAATTCTTATCCATGCATCCTTTCACCTACCCATACATCTGTTCCTTTCACTCATTTCACCCATCCTTTCTTTTAACCTTCCATTCTTTCATGTTTCCATCATTTTTTACATACATTGCGTGTGCTTTTGATGAGTTGCAGATAGAAGAGGCCACAAGTAATCCAACCACCACTGTAGCTGTAAGGGGGGGGGTTTACGATCATAACAACACCCTTGTAGCTTGTGAGTAATAGTAATTGTCAATAAGTAAGAAATGTGACTTACCATCGCCCGTCCCTGCCACCGCTTCTCCCCCTGCCTCATCTGCTCCTGCAGTGGAACTTGAGCATGCTCGACTGGTGGTCGGTATGGCTAGAAAAAAACAATATTCAGTTTTTAGATGCCAGGTACACCTCCCCTTATTTATTTTTATCAAAAAAATGCAATTGCAATACATCATTACAGTTCAGTTAGCATTGCAGTATCTTCTATCAAAAATATAATTCTGGGCATTTTGGTGATTCACAATGCTAGAAAAGCTAGGTAGTCAAGACAACCAAAAGCTCTGCGTAATTGATGAGCAGAGCTATAGCCTATGATGATGATGACTCAGACCATTGAAGCACAATGAAAGGGTGCAATACAAATGGCCAATGAAAGACAGAAAATAAAGAAAATACAGGAATAACAGGAAATAAAAATAAAGTGGATGGGAGATGGAAAAAAAAGACACTGTAAAAAAAGTAAAGAAGGTACAATTAAACATAGTATAATAATGGGCAGAGGAAAAAGTTAGGGACCTCCCCAGCGCCCGCCAGACCCGCCTCTGTGGTGTCCTTCTTCTTGCTCGTGGGTGCTCATGTGAGAAAAAAAGAAGTTAAAATATATATTAGTCCTCCTGCTGGACCCGCCTCTGTGGTGACCCTCTTCCTGCCCTTTGGTACTGATGTAAGAAACAAAGAAGATAAAAAATAGATTAGTGGTTCAGTTAATCATCACAAAATTATTATATAACAGGCACACACAGTAAGATTGTACTTAAATCAGATCGCCTATGGTACTAGTATGTTTGACTTGACCGTTACCATTCTGATGTAACTAATTCACTACGGTGACAGGAGGACTGAGGAGTCTGCATGGCAATATCTTCCTAAATAATCAGCCAAAGTGAGTGCCTATGAATACGATGATGTAGAGCTGAGCACCTGCCTAGCTCTAACTGGATCACATAATAAATAATATTCTTAACGTAAATTAAGCATAAATTATCTCTGAGTGTGAGCAGTATGCAATTCAGAAAAAAAAAAGTTAGCATTGTAGAACTCAAACACAATAATATAGTTAATACTCACTGAGCCCCAGAATCTCCATGCCTAGCAGGTCAAGCAGGTCCTGAACATGGTAAATAATATCCGTCATCTCAACACACTTACAAAGGGGTGAGAGGAAAAATGTCCTTGTCCAGCCTCCCAAATCATCTACCACTATCACAAAATGGACAAGAAAAAACAGTAAAACCCCTCACCCCCATGGGTGGGCAACTACTAAGACATAATACAAACACGGAATAAATGTTTGAAAAAACTGCTCTCACCCACTAATTGGGCATGCTTCATCATTGGGCTTCTGCTAACACATTCCTACGTATATCGCATGGGAATGGAGCAGTAGGTATGGGGGATATAAAACACTACGCAACAAAAAGAATAAAACAGGGATCAGAACATTCAACAATACATTAAAACTATTGCATAGGTGTCCACTCCTTACTTTTCCTAAAGGACCCCCTGGACAGAATTAAAATTCAACTCCTGGTGTTGATGTACAGGACACTATTACCTGTTCACCCCAGTCTCTGATCACCAGTCAACATGTTTCAGCTGTTTTCATTGTCCCTAAGGGTCATTCGGCCTTCATCAGGACCTCTTGGATCCCTGTTATTTTTGTCCCCTACCTGTCATAAGTCAGGGCTTCTATCACTCTGAGTATCCGGGTGCACTTAACCCCTGTTCGTATACACACTCTGGGTCATCAAGTTTCCATTAAATCATCTTTAAACCTGGAGCCAAGTGGGAGCACCACCCTGTAGTCACACACTCGTCAAGGGATCAGTGCGTCCTGACAACACCACCTCCAGCTCTGTGAAAAATAATATCCACCCACTGGTGTGTCAGTGCCCCAAAAACACCTGTGCACCCTAGCACAACACAGTCGGTGCTTCCACGGGGAGTGACAGCTGCCAGGCCTGTCTCCTTCTGCCAGCATGGAGGGGAGGGGAGGTGGCACTGCACATAGAAAACCAGTGCTGCCACTTCCTTCTTAGAAAAGATGGGCCGAGGCTGAACCCCTTGGTGGTGGTGCTGTCCACAAGATAGATGGCTGCTGCTGGGTGTACCGGGTGGCCTGGTGCTACCACTCACCTGTTCGCTGAAACCACCCTTATCTGCCATGGTGCTGGTTGGTGGGTGGAAGAAAAGAAACAGGAGGAGAAGAAAAAAAGGAAGAAATATCTAAGTAAGTAAAGGGAAAATTAAAAAAAAGTACTAAAAGTCACAAAAAGCACTAACAAATAAAAAAACATACAAATACACAGATACAAAAAGACACATTAATACCTTAAATATAAATGAGGGGTAGATTAATTAGGAGGGTGGAAGATTGAAAAGATTATTAAAGGACAAAGAAAACAGGCTCAGCATCATGAACAGAGTGAAAAACAAGTTGGCCGCACCCATGCGGATCACATGGTTCAGTTTGTGCACAATTTAGAATGTAAGTAGGTACTTTGAGTTGCGTTTGACATAAAATGTGATGTGAACGGGCGTGACAAGGAATTCAGTCCGTGAAACTCTGCGTAGTGTGGCAGAGTTTTTTTCCCTCTCTGCGGAGCTCCACGTAGCGCAACTCCTTTCATTCTGCCCAGGTCTTATCCCAGTTGTACTCATGGAATATTAATTATTCCAGCTGCCCCTGTTGAACTCTTTTTGGCATATGCTACAAATTATAAATTGGGCACACTTTTTAACTAAAAATTGCCAGAGCAAGTGCTTCCTGGTTCGTTGAGGTAACTTCCTTGCAGAAGCAGGAGGAGGGTTATCATCTGAATCCGATAGTAACATAAGGATCACACAAAATCAGCAAAGACTACTGACTTTATTAAAGATTAGTATTCAATAAAAGCAGGCCAGGTGAAAAATAACTCTGTACAACAGATTCAACAAAATGTATAATTCTGCAATCTCGAGAGCCTCTTGCAAGAGCAATCACACACTTTAAAAATAGATGTACATAGTGAAAACACGTAGTTTACAGCATAAGAAAAATTGATCAGCTTTGTTTGGAAATATAACTAGCAAGGTTATGTAAAAATACAAAAAAGGAATTTGAAAACAATGTTGGGGATATTTCTGTATATGTGAGTTACAAAAACTAAGAAGTTGAACATTCTCAGCACAAACATTGTTGGAGTACTTAGTGTCTATGTATAACTAGAAATTCACTGAAAAAAAACAAAGGATAAATTAATGTTATAGTTTGATGAATTTCTCAGTGACAATGTTTCCCTTTTGAAGTAAAAAAACACAGAAATTCACCAGTTATAGTAACACTAACTACAACCCCTGCAGTACTTATGACCTCACATATAACATCACTCATGATGGTATCTATGACATCATTTATGACATCACTGAAGATATCTCAAATGACATCATTGATGATGAAAATCAGCTAAACGTGGGAATACTATACTGCTTTCTGAAGTGAAGTATTTAGCAGAAGGCTATAGGCAATTAGCAGATATCTCATTCTATGTGTTGTGTGTTAAAGCAACGGTTGATTTGGCAAATAAAACATAGTAGGAAAAAAACTGTTGAACTGGAATGAACAATGTCTTCTCAGTGGGAGGAGTACCAATATTTAAAATGTACCTATCCTAGAACACCAATTCTGTATCTTCTTCCCAGGAGACATAAGGATCCAAACAATCCTCTGGGGAGACCTATAGTCTACTTCATTGGTTGTCTGTTGGAGAACACATCTTGGTATGTGGATTAAGGCCTTTTCTTGACACACTCCCCTCATATGTGAAAGACAGCGGGGAGTTTGTAAGAATAATAGATGGCATTACATGGTAGGAGGAATATTTGATAACCAGTTTGGACATTGATAGTTTAGGCATCTGTATACTGCATGAATTTGGTGTTCAAGACTGCCAGAATTTTTTGAGAGTTTTTCTATTTGTGACATACTGAGATGATTTTAGACATGATTCTGGTTCTGTCTGCAGTGCATTTCTTTCATTTTTGGCAAAAATACTTGGCAAACCCAGGGCACTATGATGGGGACCTGCTTCACGCCAACTATGCATGTCCTTACATGACCTGGTGGGGGAAGAGTTTTGTAAGTAACTTTCATCTGTTTGATGAGCACGTAGTGCTCTGTGCACACTATATTGATGATATTTGTATCATCTGGAAGGGGTCAGAACAATTACCACTGGATTTTGTTGAGGAAATAAATATGAATAAATACAATTAGAATTTCACCAGCAGCATTCATAGCTGGGAATATGTACACCTCAAGATTCAGATTCATGATTCTAAGATTGACCCCAAGTTATTTTGTAAGGAAGGGGCAGGCAAAGATTTGTTGCATACCACCAGCAATCACCTCAAAAATGTGATCTGCAGTATTCATAAGGAGAATTATTGAAGGCCAGGAGTTTGCAGCAGTGATGCTGCTTTTGAAGAAGAAGACAAAATCATGCTAGAGAGCTATCTGATAAGCGGTCAGAAGCCTGAGATTTTAAAAGATGTTTTGAGTAAAGTTGAAAAACTGAAGAGGGAGGACTTGCTTACTTTGGTAGCAGGAAAATTAATTAAACTAAGCCTGTTAGATTCATTACTGTGAGAGAGCGTGGCTTATACAATCTATATTAACATGAAATGCTTATGAATTAATGTATAGTAATACCGCATAGAAACTGTATTAATATGTTTTGCTAAAACGTGCGCGTGAAATGTGCCCACGGGGAGTGGCCGTCAATGTATACGGGGACTAATGAAAATGACTAATGTTGATGAAATTCTTATTTTAAATGTGATATACATTAATTATAAAAAAGTTGTGTTGCTAGAATGCTGCTAATAAATCATTAGGCCTTAGTTAGCATGAGTCGAGGTCTAGCTGCCTGGCTCTCATATTAAATGTGTTTTTCGAAACGTGCAGTGTGCTAACATGTTAAAGGACATGAACTCTTGTTTTCTTCAAACTAGAAGCTGAATGTAACTATAGTAGATCCGTTCTCATGAAGTTCACCGCGCTTGTAGAAATGCATTAACTGAATGCAACAGTGTAGACTAATGTTAAACACAAGGTTGCCCAAAACGGTACAGACAATGGAGCTACTGACCGAAGATGCGCAAAGAATTACAAAAGGATGAAATCATACCTGATATTCTACCTCTAAAGACGTCAATCATATGGACCAATAAAATGCCTGAGAACTGATGCGGGGTGAAAGATTCAATGACATAATGCAAATGTAATTGGTTAAAGATAGTGGGGTGCAACCCCTTGTCCAATTAGATTTTAGGGGAACGTACCAAGAAAAAGGGATAAAAACCTATGACAAGGGGCGTTACTTAGATTGGTTAGGGAAATGCTGATGATATGATCCAGAAACTTTGTCACTCTGTTTGGTGACTTGCTAATTTTACTTAGAATAATCCTTGCCCTTAGATTACCCTTTACACTTTACCTCCTTATGTGGGAAGTGCCCCTTTGCCCTTCTTGCCTGAGCTGAGTTCCTGACTGATGGCAAATCAACTGATGTCCTGAAGACGAAGACTGAACCTGGGTGCTGACCCAAACCTTGGAGGGTAACTATATGACAATGAAATTGTGATGGTCTGTTTGCTTTTCCTTTCTAGGTACCAACTGCTTTTATTTGACAGAGACCTTAGCTAGATGGTTTCCAAATTGGTGTTACTAAATTGTTTTGCATGAAGCCCAACATGGCAATGCTAATTAGAGGTTAGTTGAGAGGGATTCACCAAACTGACGCAAATAGACAAATGACGGAATTAATGCTTTGTTAACGATACTCTGCTAAGGATAGCTTATGTTCACACTTTGTTACGTTCTGATGTTTGTGATTCTCACTTTGATGAAATCTTATCAGAATTGCCATATTGTGACTATGTTATTATGCTTATTGGTTTTGAGGTTAATAAACTTGCTACTAGTATTGTAACAAAAAGGGAATAAATATCTCTAAAATTATACTAAACTGGTGTGGTTATTCATGACTGAAAGGTCATGGTGGTGTTTTCAGTCTAACTAAATGTCATTAACTAAAGTGAAATGCATTGTGGTAATAAGTATTGATGATATTATTGACGTATTGATTGATATGTTGATTAGTTATCTCGTCCTAAGGTGTCTCTCAACAGGGTCAGAAGATTCATTGGCCTAAAACGAGTCCTAATGTGTAATAATTTATCATAAAGGGACGCGTTAGCAACTGCATACAGTAATAAAGCCAATAAGGTCGGAGGGGTTTTACACAAACACTGGCTTATTCTGCAAACACAGATTAGCTAAAATCAAAATATTTAGCTGGCTAATATTTATTTCAGGAGGAATAAATCATTGACGGATATGCTTTGTAACAACATGATTACAACTGAATATGATGTTAGAAAAGGGAAGAAGATTGGTTGTTTTGAAACCCGTAAGAAATGCAAGGCCTGTGAATTACATATTTAGTGCTATTTAAAGGGCTAAGAAACATGTATTAGACCACTTGCATGTCATTACTCATTGTGATAAACAGTAACCAGTGATGAGGCATTTCAAGGAACATCACACTAGTGATATTAGTCAGCTTAATTTTTTTATTTGATGGAATTCCAACACACATCTGAGTGGGTGATAGAATTTTAGCATTAGGTGTACTGGAGTATTCCAATATCATTAATTTCAACATGATGTACCCCTTGCTTCAAAACTAGATGAGGAATTGGATGTTTATTTAAGCTAATTGGTAGGGTGTTACTGTTACGGATAGTGTTATTTCAGGTTTGTGCAATTTCTGTTGTGAATGTGATTGAGGATTTTAATTGTATTTTTCTTTTTACATAGGTGCACTTTTCATACCTGGAAGATGAATTTGCAACTATTTGGGCTAAGAAAAGATTTTTTTTTAATCATTATTGTGTTCTGACCCCAGTTTTCCTTTTTTGAAAATTTGACACGATTGTGTAAAGTATTAGAATAAGTTTACTTTAGTGTATGCATTGGAACAGAACAATAGGGCATGCTATGTTAACTTGAGCTGTATGATCATGTATTATGTTTTTTGGTCATCTACAAGAATGCTTGTGCATGTATGAATCATTTTCATTGTTTATATGAATTAGCTCACTTGTGCATTATGTATTCATTTGAATTGAATGACTAGGAAATCCATTATACTTACTGAAAATGATATAGCATGGTTTTTTTTAAATCCTGTAGAAGTAATGCAGTTGAATGATATTTAAACTGTTACATAGCCATCTGAATGAGGCCATGTGGGAAGGAACATTAGATACACCAGTTCAATTAATTTGAAGTTTGCCCACCTGGGTAGAACTAAGGGGCTCATTTATGAGCCCCTTGCACTGCCGCAGCATTTTTTTTTCTGATGCTACACAGGCGCAGAACAATACCCCTGCCTGTGCCATATTTACAAACTGTTGGAATTGTACCATTACACCAGTTTGCAAACCCTTGGACCACATTATACCTACACCAGGTATAATGTATGCCAGGGAAGCACTCCCTCGTAAGGAGGCCCTTAGGAATGACCCTGTGAAATCTAGAAGATTTCCCGGTGTCATTCTAGCATAATTTATTAACGCCTGATCAGTGCAGGCATTAAAGTGATGCTGTGCTCTGTTCTATGAACCTCCCTGTGCTTTGCTGGACTAGTGTCAACATTTTTGACTCTAGTCCAGCAAAGCGCCACATCTGCGTTCTGATGCAGCTGCTCTACTGAGCATCATGGTGCGCTGTATTGTAAATACAAGGCTATCATGGAGTCATTAGGGGGCGCAGGGCGGCTCAAGCAGACTGGCTCATAGTGAATGATGTGCCAGTTTGTAGTAAATGAGGGCCTCAGTATTGTGTGAAAGATTCAACAAATAGGAATTCGCTAATTATGTTTGTAGGTATATGTGAATTACATACATAAAAACTATGAGCTGTTTACTCTTCAACATAGCGTTGGACTACTTTGGCCGCACATTTGCAGTCCTTTGTTGGGGTATTTTGGGACCATATATATCGTCCATTTTCACTATTCTTCTTTATCTTGTGATCAAGGTGATTTGATTATGGAAATGCATGAAGTGACTTTTGGCAATTAAATGAACTTTGGAACCAATGGAGCATGAGTGTCTTCAATCAATCAATCAATCAATCACAATATTTATAAAGCGCGCTATGTACCCGTAAGGGTTTCGAGGCGCTGGGCGGAGGGGGGGGGGGGCGTGGAGCCCTGCTGTTTAGCGGTCGAAGAGCCAGGTCTTGAGGAGCCTTCTGAATGCGAGGAGGTCCTGGGTCTGGCGTAGAGGTGTGGGGAGAGAGTTCCAGGTCTTGGCGGCGAGGAAGGAGAAGGATCTGCCGCCGGAGGTCTTGTGCTGGATTCGGGGTACGATGGCGAGGGCGAGGTTGGCGGATCGGAGTTGACGAGTTGGAGTGTAGAAGTTAAGTCTGGTGTTGAGGTAGGAGGGTCCGGTGTTGTGAAGCGCCTTGTGAGCGTGGGTGAGGAGTTTGAAGGTGATCCTCTTGTCTACCGGGAGCCAGTGGAGTTCCTTCAGGTGAGGGGAGATGTGACATCGGCGGGGTATGTCGAGAATCAGTCGGGCGGAGGCATTTTGGATACGTTGGAGTCGTTTGATGTCTTTGGTTGGGATGCCTGTGTAGAGTGCGTTGCCGTAGTCAAGTCTGCTGCTGACGAGGGCCTGGGTCACCGTCTTTCTGGTTTCTGTTGGAATCCACTTGAAGATTCTGCGGAGCATTCGAAGGATGTTGAAACAGGAGGAGGAGACGGCGCTGACCTGTTTGGACATGGTGAGGGCGGAGTCCAGGATGAAGCCGAGGTTTCTTGCGTGGTTGGCAGGGGTGGGCGGGGGTCTGAGGTCGGAGGGCCACCATGAGTCGTTCGAGGCCGAGGGAGTGCGCCCGAGGATGAGGACTTCCGTCTTGTCGGAGTTGAGTTTCAGGCGACTGTTGATCATCCAATCGGTGATGGCTTTTAGTCCCTCGTGGAGGTTTGTTTTGGCGGTGAGCGGGTCTTTGGTCAGGGAGAGGACGAGCTGGGTGTCGTCGGCGTAGGAGATGATGCTGAGATGATGTTGGCGGGCCAGTTTGGCGAGGGGGGCCATGTAGACGTTGAACAACGTAGGGCTGAGGGAGGATCCTTGGGGGACGCCGCAGATGAGGTTGGTCGCTTTGGAGCGGAAAGGGGAGAGACGGACTCTCTGAGTTCTGTCGGAGAGGAAGGATGAGATCCAGTGGAGGGCTTTATCTTGGATGCCGGCTTCCTGGAGGCGGGTCAGTAGGGTGCGGTGGCAGACTGTGTCAAAGTCGGCTGATAGGTCGAGGAGGATGAGGGCTGAGGTTTCGCCGTTGTCCATTTGATGTCTGATGTCATCTGTGGCGGCGAGGAGAGCAGTCTCAGTGCTGTGGTTTCGTCTGAATCCGGATTGTGAGGGGTCCAGGATGGAGTTGTCTTCGAGGAAGTGGGTGAGTTGAGTGTTGACGATCTTCTCGATGACTTTAGCTGGAAAAGGGAGGAGAGAGATCGGACGGAAGTTTTTGAGATCGTTGGGGTCGGCTTTGGGTTTCTTGAGGAGGGGTTGGATTTCTGCGTGTTTCCAGCTGTCCGGGAAAGTGGCGGAGGTGAAGGAGAGGTTGATGATCTTGCGGAGTTCGGGGGCGATGGTGGCGTTGGCTGAGTTGAATACGTGATGAGGGCAAGGGTCCGTAGGGGAGCCTGAGTGGATGGTGTTCATGGTTGTTATGGTTTCTGCATCGTCCACGTGGGTCCAGGCGGTGAGGCGGCAGTCGTGGGAGGAGACGTCGGGGGTGGGGTCTGGCGGTGGACCGGTGTTGAAGCTGTCGTGGATGGTGGCGATTTTCTGGTGGAAGAAGGTGGAGAGGTCGTCGCAGAGTTTCTGGGAGGGCGGGATGTCGTTGGAGTTGGCTTTTGGGTTGGAGAGTTCCTTCACGATGCCGAAGAGTTCTTTGCAGTCGTGGGCGTTGTTGTTGATGCGTTCGGTGAAGTGGGCGCGCTTGGCGAGGCGGATCCGTTGGTGGTGTTCACGGTTGGCGTTTTTGAGGGTGGCGAGGTTGTCGGGTGTGCGTTCTTGGATCCATTTCTTTTTGAGCTTCTGGCAGATGCTTTTGGAGGTGGTTAGATCGTCTGTGAACCGTGCTGGTTTTTTCTTTCCTTGGATTGCAGTGGGTTTCTTGAGTGGGGCAAGGGTGTTGGCGCAGTCGAGGATCCATTGATGGAGATTGATGGCGGCTGTGCTCGGGTCGGTTGTGTCGGGTGGAGGGTTGTTGATGAGGGTGCTGGTCAGTTGGTCTTGGGTGACTTTGCCCCAGCGGCGGTGAGGAGGTAGCTGGATGCGGTGTTGCTCTGTGATTTTCTTATAGGTGAAATGGATGCAGTGATGGTCGGTCCAGTGGAGTTCGGAGGTGTAGTTTAGTAGTGTAGAAGGAGCTGATATATATATATACTAAAATATCCAAAGGTTACGGGGACATTATAGTTCTGAAATTACTTACACAAAATCTTAGATATTAAGCAGTTATAGTTAGAGTGATTTCAAGTAACTATAACTCGCACCCTAAGGTAACTATATACTCTTTCTATGACGAGGGTGCATTTTCAGAGAGTTCTGTTAGATTTAATAAGATCTTTATCTCCTTTCTTCTGTAGACAAAAATATTTACTTGTGCTAGAAGATTATGCCCAAATGTTAGTGCTGAACCAAAAAGGCAACCAAGAAAACTATTACAGAAGCAATTGCCGACTTATACAAACATAAACGTTCTTAAATCAAAAATAAAACTAAGTTAGATCACTTCTGACCTTGAACATATACATACACACGGTAACATTGTGCTTGAGTCACACAGACTAACACAAGTCACTTCTGCACAGAGTTCAGCAAGTGTATGCAAATATTTTTATTTTTACCTGCAAATTTAGGTTTTGTACTAACACATTCCACAGTCTGATGTAATACTACATGGGGTTAAATCTGTAACCATGTGAGGGGCATCGACGATTTAGGATGGAAAAGTCTGCAAAGTTTGCATGCACTCACAATTTTGCGTTTTTGCTGATATTCTCAGACATTTTCATGGTACAGTCCTAGAGTGAAAATTGTATTATTTACTCTTCAGTGGCAGAAGTAAAACCCGTTCCCCGGTTGGCATAGAAGGTGACTACCCAAAAAAATGGGAGATATATATAGTGTGAGATATTTCTCTAAAGAAAAAATGAAAAGTTCACAAGTAACTTCACTGGTTGAAGGCTTATTTTGCATGCACAGTTGTACAATATATACAGACATACATACACAAAATTCTTTGTACTATCATGCATGGATGTATTTTAATTATTCGGAGAGGACTGCAGGAAACTTTCTACTGTTACACTGTAGCATTGTTAGTGCTACTGCAAACTTTGAGAATCCCAAAAAATCTGTAAAGTTCAATTACAGTAGTAAGAAATGTGTTTTTTTTAATGTCGTTTTTACTGCAAACTTGACTGTGGAGAAGGCACACAACCTTCCATTTTATTTAAATATTAATAAACGTTGCCAACTATTTATTGACTACTTTGAATGTTCATGTAAAAACCCTTTATATGATGGCTAGTAGACAAACTATAATGACTTGTAAGATGATCTTGATTGCGTTCTTTATACCCCTATGACTTGGCTGATAGTTTTATTTTAATTTTTCAATAGTTGGAGTGGTACGCATTTGGACTAGCTTTGCTTAATTCTTTAGAGACCAGGCTAGTAGCCAACAATCCTGCTTTTGTGCTTCCTGTTTTATGTTGTACTAACTTTTGTCCATTTAGCTTCTACATGAACAAAACAATGAAAGACATCTTATGTAATATATGAAAGTTTCACGTTCCTGGGCCAATTAGGTTAGTTTTTTGTTTCAATGTTACATCCAAGTCGCATTGGCTAATATTTATTTGTTCTCTGAGGTATTTATTTTGCATTTTCTCAAGTTAATGCAGCAGTATAAGAAAACATTATTGATTATTTGCAACAAATGTAAACTCTTCTGATAACAAACACAGATTTGCAGAGCAACTATACCAAGATTAGATTTTTTATTAAGCAATAAACTTAGATTGCCGACCACGGAACGCTGTGTAAGCTTTTTTATTTTCTTTCACATGACTTTACCTAATATAAACCTCCATAGCCTATATTAGTAGCCGACTAAATGCATTGGTCCTTTGCAACAGAGTAGGATAAATCTTGATTTTATTACTTTACGATAATAACTAATAGATTAAATATTAATGGCCAATAGCAGCTATTTAAAAAATGGTAGGAGGTATAACATAGCCTCTAACGACTAATATGTTATTGCCCCATTTGTCACATGATTTGGAGCGCAAGGTACAAATAATACAAGAGAACGACGTAAGCATGTACACAGCACACTGCGGAAATCTACCTAATGGGACTGTAGATACGTTGCTGCACCAACCGCGAGTCACATTTAACAAATAACTTCAAGTATACTAATCTGAGCGTTTGTTTGTCAAGAGCTTAAACTGAAATTGAATGATGCATAGAGTTTGATGTCGGGCAAACAGGTGGCCATATAAACAAATTACAGTCGATCATGTATGTTGTCATTTTTTTGCTGCAGAACTGCATTACATCGAAAACATAGTCGATGTTATCCGGTTTGCTGTTTTCAAAACTAATCTTCAAAATCAGAGTTATATTTTTTTAATCGTAATTAGTTTTGTTCTTCTCTCAGATTTGTAGAGATATATTTCTCTTCCTACACCACGTTTTTTTTATTTTCATCCTTTTTGTCGCTTTCCTATTCATCTCTTCAATTTTAGTAGATTTTCTCTCTCTCTCCTCCTTATAAGGTTATTTCTATGTAGGAATATTTTAGGACTCGCTGTGTGTAGCTTTCTTTGTTCAGCATTTTAAATTCATGAAATGCTGCGATACCTTCATATAAGTATAAAACTACATTTCCCAATTAATCAAAAAATGACGTAATTATCTTAATATAGTTTTTCATAGTAGTCTGAACGCTGCGCCACAATCACAAGTGCTATGATTAACCGCTTAGCTGCTGGGCCTTTTCCCCCCCAGTGCTGAGCCCTTTTTTGGCTATTTGGGGTAGTTCGCGCTTAGGGCTTCATAACTTTTTGTCCACATAAGCTAACCAAGCCAAATTTGCGTCCTTTTTTTCCAACATCCTAGGGATTCTAATGGTACCCAGAGTTTGTGGTTTCCCCTGGAGGAGACCAAGAAAATAGCCAAAATACAGTGAAAATTTTGTTTTTTCCAAAAAAATGGGAAAAAAGGGCTGCCGAAGAAGGCTTGTGTTTTTTTCCCTGAAAATGCCATCAACAAAGGGTTTCTGGTGCTGAAATCACTAGCTTCCCACCTTTCAGGAACGGGCAGACTTGAATCAGAAAACCACCTTTTTCAACACAAATTTGGCATTTTACTGGGACATACCCCATTTTTACTATATTTGGTGCTTTCAGCCTCCTTCCAGTTAGTGACAGGAATGGGTGTGAAACCAATGCTGGATCCCGGAATGCTAAACATTTCTGAAAACTAGACAAAATTCTGAATTCAGCAAGGGGTCATTTGTGTAGATCCTACAAGGTTTTCCTACAGAAAATAACAGCTGAAATAAAAAAATATTGAAATTGAGCTGAAAACAACAGCCATTTTTCTTTATGTTTTACTCTGTAACTTTTTCCTGCGATGTCAGATTTCTGAAAGCAATATACCGTTTTGTCTGCTGGACTCTTCTGGTTGCGGGGATATAAAGGGCTTGTAGGTTCATCAAGAACCCTAGGTACCCAGAGCCAATAAATGAGCTGCACCCTGCAGTTGGTTTTCATTCTATACTGGGTATACAGCAATTCATTTGCTGAAATATGAAGAGTGAAAAAGAGGTATCAAGAAAACCTTTGCATTTCCAAAATGGGATCAAGATAAGGTTTTGAGGAGCAGTGGTTATTTGCACATCGCTGAATTCCGAGGTGCCCATACTAGCATGTGAATTGCAGGGCATTTCTCAAATAGACGTCTTTTTTACACACTCTCTTATATTTGGAAGGAAAAAATGTAGAGAAAGATAAGGGGCAATAACACTTGTTTTACTATTCTATGTTCCCCCAAGTCTCCCGATGACAAATGATACCTCACTTGTGTGGGTAGGCCTAGTGCCCGCAACAGGAAATGCCCCAAAACACAACATGGACACATCCTATTTTTTTTATAGAAAACAGAGGTGTTTTTTGCGAAGTGCCTACCTGTAGATTTTGGCCTCTAGCTCAGCCGACACCTAGGGAAACCTACCAAACCTGTGCATTTCTGAAAACTAGAGACCTAGGGGAATCCAAGGAGGGGTGACTTGCGGGGCTCGGACCAGGTTCTGTTACCCAGAATCCTTTGCAAACCTCAAAAAGTGGCTAAAAAAACAAGTTTTCCTCACATTTCGGTGACAGAAAGTTCTGGAATCTGAGAGGAGCCACAAATTTCCTTCCACCCAGCGTTCCCCCAAGTCTCCCGATAAAAATGATACCTCACTTGTGTGGGTAGGCCTAGCGCCCGCAACAGGAAACGCCCCAAAGCGCAACGTGGACACACAAATTTTTGGAAGAAAACAGAGGTGTTTTTTGCGAAGTGCCTACCTGTAGATTTTGGCCTCTAGCTCAGCCGGCACCTAGGGAAACCTACCAAACCTGTGCATTTCTGAAAACTAGAGACCTAGGGGATTCCAAGGAGGCGTGACTTGCGGGGCTCGGACCAGGTTCTGTTACCCAGAATCCTTTGCAAACCTCAAAAAGTGGCTAAAAAAACAAGTTTTCCTCACATTTCGGTGACAGAAAGTTCTGGAATCTGAGAGGAGCCACAAATTTCCTTCCACCCAGCGTTCCCCCAAGTCTCCCGATAAAAATGATACCTCACTTGTGTGGGTAGGCCTAGCGCCCGCAACAGGAAACGCCCCAAAGCGCAACGTGGACACACACATTTTTGGAAGAAAACAGAGGTGTTTTTTGCGAAGTGCCTACCTGTAGATTTTGGCCTCTAGCTCAGCCGGCACCTATGGAAACCTACCAAACCTGTGCATTTCTGAAAACTAAAGACCTAGGGGAATACAAGGAGGGGTGACTTGCGGGGCTCGGACCAGGTTCTGTTACCCAGAATCCTTTGCAAACCTCAAAAAGTGGCTAAAAAAACACATTTTCCTCACATTTCGGTGACAGAAAGTTCTGGAATCTGAGAGGAGCCACAAACTTCCTTCCACCCAGCGTTCCCCCAAGTCTCCCGATAAAAATGATACCTCACTTGTGGGTAGGCCTAGCGCCCGCGACAGGAATGGATCACACAAGGGTCAATGGTAGTCATTGCTTGAGGTCTACTGTTAACCCTGGAGTGATTCATTCCCGAAGCATGCACTAGGCGCAGGCACACAAGCGGGGTTGTGTTTTTATCAGGACAAGTGGGGAAACACTGGGTGGTAGGAATTTTGAGGATCCCTGCAGATCCCTGGACTTCTGCTCATTGAAATGCAAGGAAATGTGTTTTTTAAGCACATAATGTAATTTCAAGGGGATTTTGGGTGAAGGAAAACTGGTGAGAGCCATGCAAGTCCTGCACCCTTGGACTCCCCTGGTACTAGTTTGTTAAAGTTAACCCACCACTCACACTGGTTGGTTTTAGCACCACCAGAAATTATGGTTTCAAAGCATGATTACTTATCAAAGTATCTGAATATTGAAACCAAGCCTTCTGAAGGTGGGCCATAAAGCCGCGTCCAGGCACCAACCTCTTTATGGTCCATTCACACGCCATTCACGCACAACAAACAACCCTTTCATATCGCCAGCCACGGGCCCAATCCAATCAATCACTCCACTCACATTAACTTACCGCTGCCAGACAAGGGCCCATCACATTCACACGCCACAGAACGGAATGACTACATTTTACCACCTGTCAAGTAACTGCCTCCTTCTTCCTTAACATTAAAAAAAATGCATGCGTAACAAACCTTTACTAATGACTCCTGTGACAGTCACCTGAGGCTCAGGAAGACATGTTTTTCATGCGCCTTTAACGCACTCTCTGCGCTAAATCCAACTCCTTCCAGTTTGTGGATGCAAGTTGGGGGTGTCCGAGTATGCCGTACAAAGCGATTCCTCGAACTGAGTGTGCATATCTACCTTTGAAACTAAGGGAGACATGCTGGGGATTTCTCATGCTGTTACCTAAAGAGAAGGTCATAGGCTACCTGCCTCCTTCTTCCTTAACATTACCAAATGCATGCGTAACAAACCTTTACTAATGACTCCTGTGACAGCCACCTGAGGCTCAGGAAGACATGTTTTTCATGCGCCTTTAACGCACTCTCTGTGCTAAATCCAACTCCTTCCAGTTTGTGGATGCAAGTTGGGGGTGTCCGAGTATGCCGTACAAAGCGATTCCTCGAACTGAGTGAGCATATCTACCTTTGAAACTAAGGGAGACATGCTGGGGATTTCTCATGATGTTCCCTAAAGAGAAGGTCATAGGCTATGGAAAAGGGTAGTGTTTGGTACATAGGGGAGTCCATGAGAACGTAGCATATGTCCCAGCCAACATTATGTGCAGTGATGTGACTATAATGCACTTATACAGCAAATTGAACATCTACTAAGTTCTGATGGAGGATGAACATGAAAAGCAGGTCAAACACTGACCTATACAAGTCATTCTCCTTCAGTGCTGGGATGGCACCAATGGGTTTGAATCCATAGGTGTAGATGATGTACATCTGTACTACCTTTACTATCTGCCTTCTACCTGTGCAATAACCCTGTGAAGGCACTCCTACCATAAGCTTTCCTTACCCATCCATGTCTCTGTTCTCATCAGAGTCCTGGCTAATCCTGTATAATAGCCAAGTGAACCTATACTAGTTTGTGGAAGCAAGTTGGGGGCTTCCAAGTATGCCCTACAAAGTGATTCCTCGAACTGAGAGAGCATATCTACTGTTGAAAGTAAGGTAGACATGCAGGTGAAGAAAGGGTACTCCATGGCAATGTGGCATATGTTCTGTCCACTAGTATATGCAGTAGGGAGAAGAAAATGCATGTTAATTGAACAGAACACCGACCGCGCCAAAAGGAAGTCCATGATGAAGTAAAATTCTGTGGCTCCTTGCCTAACGAAGCAGTGGCCCATGGACGTTCGGTATCCATGCACTGCCACTGAAAGGATTACCCAACAGCAGCTCAACCTCAGTCGATTTCCCAGAACTTTGCTTTAGTATGATACAACGTAAAGCAAGTAGGGATACAGAGGCCTGGTTGTGATGGACACTGGGGACAGTAATACCGACTCTCCTGCCGCTTTCCATGCTTTGAGCACACTTTACAGCAACGACATGGACGATCCTTTTTGGGTGTTTTAGGTATGCGATCAGCAAAGTGTCGCTCTGTAGCCTTGCCACATCCTCCAGAACATATGAGGTGGAGGCTGCTGCTTCTTCTGTAACAGCAATGAGGCTTTCAATTACAGACAACCGGAAGTCAAGGAAAGTCATGAGTCTTCCTGTTGTTGTCTGACGGTAAACAACATACGCATTATATGTTGCCATCTGAATCAGGTGGGTAAACAGTTTCTTGTACCAAGTGCAAGTTTTACGACACGCATTGTATGGTTGAAGAACCTGGTCGTTCTTGTCCACTCCACCCATGTACTTATTGTAATCGAGTATACAGATGGGCTTGTGGACTTCGGCCATCTGACCCCAAACCGTGATGGGAGAAATGCTCTCATCATGAATTGTAGTGAGCACGTATACATCACGTCTATCTAGGAACTTGACTGCGAGCAGTTCGTTAGAACGCAATGCAGTACTCTGTGATTTCTGGAGCTTCTTGCAAACAAGCTCCTGCGGGAATCCTTTGCGGTTACAACGAACTGTACCGCAGGCCACAGTGCCAGCTTTGTAGAGCTCACTGAACAGCTCTACTCCTGTATAGAAATTGTCCACATAAAGGTTATAACCTTTGTGAAGAAGTGGCTGGACAAGTTCCCATACAATCTTACCTGTGACCCCTAACACAGGAGGGCAACCTACAGGGTTTAGGGTAGAATCCTTCCCTGCATACACTCTCAGGCTGTACACATAGCCAGTCGAGCTCTCACACAGCATGTACAGCTTTATGCCATAGCGAGCTCTTTTGCTCGCAATGTACTGTCTGAAAAGCAGCCGTCCTTTGTACAGGATCAAGGACTCATCGACTGCTATATTCTTTCCAGGAGTATATATCTCTGGAAACCTGGCAGACAAATGTTCCACGACAGGCCGAATTTTGAACAACCTGTCATGATCTGGATGGTCCCGGGGCAATGCAGCAGAATTGTCATTGAAATGCAGCATGCGCTGCAGTAGCAAAAAACGATCTCTGCTCATGTATGGTGCGAAGATGGGAGTTACCCAAACCGTGCGAGTCGTCCAGTAGGACTGCAAGGTGGGTTTCTGTACTAACCCCATTTTGAGCGTAAGGCCCAAAAATATCTTCAACTCCGCCAGTGAAGTGGGAGTCCACTGGCGTGCCCTAGAACGGGGCCCTAGAGTGCCTCCGCGCTCCCTCAGAAATTGGTCTGCACGCAAATTTGTTTGCTGCACAACTTTCTGAAGAAAGTCAACATCCAAAAACAGATAGATGTAGTCGACTGGCAAAAAGTTAGCTGTATCGACTTTACATCCAGCGTCACCAGTAAAAGGTGGAATTTGGGGCTGAACCAAACAGGGGGGCTGCCAAGAGAGCACTCTCTCTGTGCTTGCGGCAGCAAGCACGTGCTCTCTGGGTTCGGCTAACCCAATGTGGTCCTGCTGCCCCGAATGTGCTTGCGAAGGGACAGCACGGATGTCGTCATTGTCTCCTTCAGACTCACTGGAAGAGGTGTCGTCAGATGGGACTCTGCCGACTGAAAAATCACTCCCAGAATCTGCCCCATTGTCCTCTCCCTCAGATACTGTCTCAGTGTCTGCTGTCTCAGTCTCTGAGCCTACATCAGAACTGTCCTCCATAACCCGAGCTAGGGCTTGATCAGCAGTCATCCAACGAGACGCCATCTCTGCAACTGGCTAAACTGTCCCTCTAAATTACTAGCCTACGTAGAAGGCAGATAGTCACAAAATTGCATGTGGGTATGTTTGTTGTGTACAACAGGAAATGTCGTCACCTTACCTTCGCTTCTTCTCCAATTCTGCAGATTTTCTGAAAACACTGAAAACAACACAAAAAGAATGTATTACTTCACCTTACCACACACCCTGTGCAACAGTCATTTTTGGTGCTCTGCCTCCCATTACCTCCTCTTCTAATTCCCTCAGTACTACCCAGCAAAAGTGCCACTCATATCTCCATAGTCCCCCTGGCATTACATTTGTTTTAAAGCGCAGGTAACGCTTGCCTTTACTAATCCACTCAGCTACTTTATGGCAACTGCCACTACAGAAAAGACATGCATGCATGCATATATATATATATATATATATATATATATATATATATATATATATATATATATTGTGTGAACAAGATTCTCACCCCACTACACGAGGTTCAAATTGACATCTTTTATTGCAAGCAACAGCCACGTACGCGTTTCGACTCTCAAGGATTCTTGATCACAGTAAATGAGTCCCTCTTTTCTTTCATTGTTTATACTTGCGATAAAACATGTCAATTTGAACCTCGTGGAGTGCGGTGAGATTCTTGTTCACAAAATATTTTCGAGGTTGCTCTCCTCCATCACTGAGCACCGGCAGTGGAGTGCACTGCGCAACAGTCTTTTTAACCAATTTGTGTTGCATATATATATATATATATATATATATATATGTTTAGAAACAAAGTGGTTGAAGGGTTGCTGGGCGGCACACTCCACTGCGGGTGCCCAGTGACAGAGAAGACCAATCTAGAAATTATCTAATGCCGAAAAATTTCACCGCACTCCACGAAGTACAAATAAAAGTGTCTTTTATTGCAGTCAATAACCACCAACGTGTTTCAACTCACCAAGGAGTCTTGATCACGGTCCTCGTGGAGTGCGGTGAAATTGTTCACCATTATAAAACAACACACACAAGAATAACAAGCATTTACAATGTAATGGGTCTCGCATCTGCTCGAGTTAGAGCTATTAGCGTTATAAACTCCTAACCCAACTTTTCTTGCCACATAAATTGATAATTGAAAGTTAAACTCTTTCACATAAGAGAGCCGATTCACAGCGCCACGGCCACCATGAGCATCATGTGAAGAGTTACACAAAAGGAAAAGAAGTTCGCTCGCAGTTAAACGTAACAGCAAAAGTGCAATTAGCCATGTACCAGGGGCCATGGCCAAGGTGGTAACAAAACCTCCCCAAGGAGGGACAAAGGTAAATCATTTTCCAAAGGATTTTTGAAGGGCAAGCCCACGAACGAGTGGTAGTGATGGGCGTGAGGTGGGCGTTGTTAGAAGCCCAGATACACACCAACAAGTCAGAAAAGCAGCACATGGACGCTGCAATGCTTGTCCTGAAAAAAAAAAAATATATATATATATATCTATATATATATATATCTATATATATATGTGTATACATATATACACATATATATGAGAGAGAGAGAGAGAGAAAGAAAACACGACACTCATGTCACAAACCTTTTTTTTATACATGTGTGCTTGCCCTTGCCAAAGCACACATGCATAAAAAAAAAAATTGGCCCCATTGATGGTCACCCTAAGGGCTGACCAACAAAAATTATTTTTTATTTTTATTTTTTACCCTGGGGGGGGCGATTGGCTACATGTTTTT
Source organism: Pleurodeles waltl (assembly GCF_031143425.1). NCBI lineage: Eukaryota > Metazoa > Chordata > Amphibia > Caudata > Salamandridae > Pleurodeles > Pleurodeles waltl. The sequence continues at coordinate 1,019,491,546 of NC_090447.1, forward strand.
TTTATCCCCCCTGGGGTCGGCCCGTGTTCCAAGGGCCGACCCCGCCATTTTTTTTGTATTTCGTTTTTTTTTAATTGTGGGGGGCGCGATCGCCCCCCAAAACTGTGTAAATTATTAATTATTGCCCCTGGGGGGGCGGCCCGTTTATGAGGGGGCCGACCCCCCCAAAGAAGATCCCTGGTGCCTAGGGGCGTTTCCTGCGATCCACGGCCAGGAAACGGTGCCAGGGAGGCATCGATGGAAAGGGGAGAGCCTCTCCCTTTCCATCGATGCCTCCCTGGCATCTGGGGAGGCCGTTTTGGCCTTTTTTACCCCACCGGAGAAAGAGAGAATGCTTACCTGCTTCTCTCCTTCTCCGTGGGGAAAAACTGCACATGGACGCTGCAATGCTTGTCCTGAAAAAAATATATATATATATATATATATATATATATATATATATATATATATATATATATATATATATATATGTCTATATATATATATATATATATATATATATATGTGTATACATATATACACATATATATGAGAGAGAGAGAGAAAGAAAACAAGACACTGAAGTCACAAATCTTTTTTTTTTTATACTTGTGTGCTTGCCCTTGGAAAAGCACACATGTATAAAAAAAAAATGGCCCCATTGATGATCACCCTAAGGGCTGACCACCAACTTTTTTTTTTTTTTCTTTCTTTTTTAACCTGGGGGGGCTATCGCCCCCCCCAGGCAAAACTACACGTTTTTTTTTCCCCCCTGGGGTCGGCCCGTGTTCCAAGGGCCGACCCCGCCATTTATTTATTTTTTCGTTTTTTTTTTTTATTGTGGGCGGCGCGATCGCCCCCCAAAACTGTGTAATATATTTAATATTGCCTCTGGGGGGGGGGGCGGCCCGTTTACGAGGGTGCCGACCCCCCCAAAGAAGATCCCTGGTGCCTAGGTGCGTTTCCTGGCCGTGGATCGCAGCCGCGCTGCGATCCACGGCCAGGAAACGGTGCCAGGGAGGCATCGATGGAAAGGGGAGAGCCTCCCCTTTCCATCGATGCCTCCCTGGCATCTGGGGAGGCCGTTTTGGCCTTTTTTTCCCCACCGGAAAAAGAGAGAACGCTTACCTGCTTCTCTCCTTCTCCGGTGGGGAAAAACTGTGACGTCAGCGCGCCTCGCGACGCGCTGACGTCATAAGGGGGCGGGAGGGGGATGGGATGGAGACACGGAAGCTCTTCCGCGTCTCCTACGGTACAACAAAAAAAATAAAAAATCCTCCGGTGCATTGCACCGGAGGATTTTTAACCCCCTCCCTGGTGTCGGCCACTGGTCGTGACCCGCACCAGGGAGGGTGTGTGGGCGTCGGCCAGTGGCCGACACCTGCACCAAAGGGGTTAATAAGCTTCAACCCATAAGGTGATTTTGTCCCAAAAAGATAGAAACTTTGTCATCTTCATTAAATGAAAATATTAAGAAAGTAAAACCTCCTGCAAAGATTAAGTTTCACTACAGAAACAAGCAAATTATACTGTTATAATAATTCTCTTTCAAAAATATGTTACGATAGAATATTTCTGAAAAACACATTTAGCTGGCAAATTCCCCACTTAGACCTTTTCCTTTATAAAGGTCCCCTCTACCAAAAGAGCTGTTGAAATTCACAACTTTAGAAAATTCACAAGAGGAAGCAGCAAGCGCTTGGAACTTAACTAACAGAAAAGAAACTCCACGCGGTTCTGGTGAAAAGTAAATGCATCATCACACAACCGCCTTCCACTTAAACATTGAAATTAATATCTAACTTTTTCGGTGACTCCTAAACGTTCTGTCATTGAAACTTAACAGCCATTAGATATACTGTAGATACAAATTTTGTGGTACTATTGTTACTTATTTCTTTGCTTCACTTCAAGATAAATATACACATAAAACTAATTTCCATTGGCTGCCTACAGAGGTTATTTTCAGCATAATTATGTATTTTTTCTCACAATGCAATTTTTTCACATCCGTCAAGAGCTTGGCTCAATAAGTTAAAAGCTCATTCCTGACATCTGATGTGAGACCAACTCAGCCTTCCACCCATCAGAGGTCATTAAATCAGTACTATTAAATTAGGTAATAGAAACATGTTATTTACAGCTTGTTGCTAAATATATTGAGGCATATTTACAAGCTCCAAGCGCCAACTTGCCACCTCTAGTGTCATTTTTTTATGCTAAGGGAGTGTTAAGGAGGCCTTCCCCTTGAACCTCATTTACAAAGTTGTGCAATGTTTGCATTGCACCACTTTGTAAACCCTTGCACCAGGCATAATGTATGCAAGGGGGGGGCATTCCGACATAGAGAGCCACGGAAAATGGCATAATGAAATTTACATTTGCTAATCGCAGGCGTGAAAATGACGCACCCATTTTAATCAATGGGCCTCCATGTGTTTCACTGCAGTAGCATAAAAAGCGCCACACTAGCGTCAAAGGTTTTAACAATATTGTCCTAATGACCACCATGGTGCGCTGCATTATAAATACCGCACAACCATGGTGTTATTAGGTGGGGAAGGGGTGGTGCAAGAAAAGTGGTGCATTGGGACTGATACACTACTTTCTTGTAAATATGCCCCTTAGTGCTTTAAAAATGCTGATACCATACACTCAGAAATTAGTTTTAAGAATGACCATGATTGAAATCACCTCATATAAGTGCAAAATTGGTGCTACGGATGGCAGTCTAACAGGACTGATGTCAGAAATATAATCAACAAAAATGGACATTGCCTTTTCACAATTTATTAACGAGCAGGAAACAATATGTGAAAGATTCAAGTCCTGCATTAATGGGGTCAAGACATGTAGCATATGAGAAGGAAAATTAGGGCCATATTTATACTCTGTTTGCGCTGTTTTAGCACCATTTTTGTTTATGCAAAAAAAGCACAACCTTAACTTCATATTTATATTTTGATGCTAGACATGTCTAGCATCAAAATATTAGAGCTAGTGCTATTTTGTGGATGCATAAACCCACCTTTCATCAATGAGATGCAAGGTAGGTATTCCCGTCCAAAATATGACTCTAAGCTCATAGCGCCATATTTATACCCCATGCAAAAATGGTGCACGAGTGGGAGGCAGGCCTGAATAGTGGTGGTAAGCCTGCTTAGCACCATTATTTAACACCTGGGTCAGACCAGGCATTAAGGGACCTGTGAACCAATTTGCATGTGCAACCACCATGGAATGGGCCCACAGGTGCCTACCCCAAACCCCAGGAACACCCACACCAGAGGGACACCAGAGGATGGGGACCACATCTTGGGTAAGTATAGGTATTAATTTAATTAATTGGCTGTGCCATTGGGGCCCTTACATGGGCTCCCCTGCATGGCACTGGGTCCATGCCCAGGGGACACTGGTCCCACAGGCATGGCCGTTGGGGGGGTGGGCATGACTCCTGTCTTTACTAAGACAGGAGTGATTTGTGGGTGCTATTGCATCAATTAAATACGCTAGGCTTGTTAACACCAAATAAATTGGCATTAACCAACCTAGTGTCATTTCTGGCACCCTAATGCCATTTCCCCCTACCGCCATCCCCCGGTTTGCGTCTATTTTTTTATGCTAGCTGATCCTTACCACCAGCTTGCACCTTTCTATAAATATGGTGCCCAGCTTGGTAGGGAATGGCATAAGCCAGAGGTAAACATTTTGACTCAAAATAGTATTTCACCAGTTTGCATCAAAACGTTTAAATGTGGGCCTCACAGACTTAGAAGATATTCCAAAGAAGGCTGGGGCACAACTCTACAGAGTACCTGAAAGAAGGATAATGTGGAAGGCTTTGTGGAAAAGCAATGGCCTCAACTTCCAGTCTTTGAATTCCCCTGATCAGATGCACTGACAATCAGAGACATCCAAGACCTATCATCTGCTCCTTCTTAAGATACAGATCGGGAAACAAGTAATCCCAGCAGATCAGAAACACTTCCCATCGACAACAGAGAGCAGTGATATGGGCAGACATTCCCCATTAGACACAAATGAAATGGAAGGCAGTCTTAGCTCGGAAAACAAAACTGCAAAAATAGGAAATAATCAGTGGTCCTCTATGCCTCAAGTATTGTGATACAACTACTAATGTGACTATAGAATGCATCCTAAGTAACAAAACCTTTAGACATGCCATAAGTAAAGAGAAAGTATTGTTCTGTTTCCTTTGACAATCTGATCATCAACTTTGGATGTAGAAGGAGGGGCTGGTCAGAGGTCTATCTAACAATGCCATCCCTCGTAGTCTATTCTCTCAGTTAAAGTTAAACACATACATGAATAAATACAGTGTTGGTAAATTACATAACATTGTATCTGATTTAATAAAAAGTAATCTAATTTGGCATAGTTACTATATCTGTCAGGCTGAAGAAATGTATGTGAGAAATTAGGTTTTTGGATGACTAGGGGGTATGACCCCTCTTCAAGCAACAGCTTCAACCCCTGCGAGGGTGAACCACCAAAGTCATTTTAACTAACCTGTGCTTACACTCCGGATAGCTTGGCACAAAATCACTCAGGTCTAACTGTGTGCCACTGTACTCCTACTCCGCAGCACTCTGCATCACTGCACTCTACACAAATGCACCACTTTAGTCTTTGCCACTGCACTCTATGCCATTGCACTCATTAACAGTCAATACTACTCTGCTCTACTCCTCCCCAATCTACTCTAGGCTACTCCATGCCATCCACACCAACCTAAGCCACCTCACTCTATGCACTCCACTCTACACCACTCTACTATACTCCATGCCACTTCGTACCAATCGAAGCCACCGAACACTATGCCACTCCACTGTGCACCACTCTACTGTATGCCACACCACTTCACTCCACAGCATGCCCCCCTATTCTGCTTTACTCTATGCCACTCTACTATACACCACTCTACTGTATCCTACTTCACTTTATCCCACTTTACTCTACACCCCTCTATTCCACTGCACTCTACATCAGTGCCCACTATGCCACTGCCCTCTACACCATTCTTCTCTTCTCTTCACCACTCTGCTGTCTGTGAGTGCACTGTACACCACTCTACTCTATCCTGCACACTGGACTTTAAACTACTACACTCTATGCCACTGCACTCTACTACGCACACCTTCTGCCACTGCACTCTATGACACTCTACTCATCACCACTGCACTGCACACCACTGCACACTAAGCCACCTCACTCTATGTCATTGCACTCTACTCTACAATACTCTACTGTATGGCACTGCACTCTACACCACTGTACTTTACTGTGCACTACTCTGATCTACACTGCTGCACTCCATGTCACTGTACTCTGCATTGTGCCCACTCTGCTCTACTTACACCACTGCACTCTATGTCCTGCACTGTATGCCACTGCATTTGATACTACTGCACTATACGCCACCCAACTCTGCACCACTCTAATCTATACCATTGCACTCTAGGCCTCTGTCATCAATGCCATTGCCCTCTACCCCATGCCACTGAATTCTATGCCATTCTATGTTACTTTACACTACTCTACTCAATGCCATTGCATTCCATGCCACTGCACACTAATCTACTCTGCACCACTCCATTTTATGCTACTGCACTACATGTCATTGCAGTGTACTCTACAGCACTCTCCAGTATTGTACTGGACTCTACTGGACTCTTCACCACTCTACTGTACACCACTGCACTCTATGCTACTTCACTCTACACCACTGTGCTCTACTCTACACCACTCTACTGTATAAAATGTGACTCTACATCACTTCACTTTCTGCCACTGCATGCCACACTTCTACACTCTGTGCCACTCTACTGTACACCACTCCACTCTGCATCCACCTACTCTAACCCCTATACTTTACACCACCCATCTGTACTTTGCACCAGTCTACTCTAGGAAATTGCACTCTGTTCCTCTGTACTCTACATCACTGCACTGTACACAACTCCACTTTACAGCACTCTATTCGGCACCACTGCACTCTATGCCATTGTTCTCTATGCCACCGCACTCTGCACACTCTACTGTGCACCGGTCTACTCTGCATAACTGTATGCCACTGCACTCTATATCAGTCCACTGTACTTTATGCCACTCTACTCTATGTCACTGCACTCTACATCACTGAACTGTATACCACTCTACTCTATGCCACTCCATTCCATGGCACTCTACTCTACCCTGCACCACTGCATTCTATGATAGTACTGTTTACATCACTTTAATCTACTGTGCACCACTGCACTCTATGCCACTGCCTTCTAAGCCACTACACTTTATTGTGCACTCTGTTATGCACCATTCTATGCCATTGCACTCTACATGTACCATTCTACTTTATGCCACTGCACTCTGTGGCACTTTATTGTGCACCACTACACTTTGTGTCAGTCAGCTCCACCCACACTGCACCACTCTACTGTACACCACTGCACTCTGTCAGTGCACACTATGTAACTCCACACTACTATGCACCACTGTACACCACTGCATGCTATGCCACTCTTCTCTACTTTGCACCACTCTATTCTATCCCACTGCCCTCTACTTCACTGCACTTTACACTGCCCTACTGTGTGCCACTCCACTCTAAGGCACTGTACTCTGAATCACTGTACTGTACACCACTCTAATCTACTCTACACCACTATACTCTAGACCTCAGCATCATACACTACTCTAATCTATGCACTGCACTCTACACCACTCTTCTCTGCCCCACTCTACTCTATGGTACCACAGTCTATAGTACTGCACTATAGCGCACTACACTCTACCATACACCACTCAACAACACTGCCCTCTACGCTGCACCACTCAACTTTATGCCACTGCACTCTTTGCCACTGTACTCTGTGCCACTTTATTCTGTGCCACTCTATGCCACAGTCCTCTACACTAATCATATCTTCCTTACCATATTATGCCACTGCACTATATGCTACTGCACTTCGCATTGTTCAGCTCTACTCTACACCACTGCACTCTATCCCACTGTACTTTGTACCATTTTACTCTGCACCAGTCCATGCCGCACCACTCTACTGTAAGCCACTGCACTGAATGTCACTGCACTCTATGCCACTGTACTCTATTCCATTGCACTTGATTGTGTACCACTATATGCCACTGCACTCTATGCCACTGCACTCTATGCCACTCTATTGTACTTTGAACCACTCTACTCTATGCCACCACACTCTACACCACTGCAATGCCAGCTGCTCCATTCCACTATGCTCTACATCACAGCACTACATGCTTCTTTACTCTATACCATGCTGCTCTAGGCTACTGAAATATACACCACTCAACTGTATTCTATACCACTCTACTCTATTCTGCTGCATTCTATTACACTATACTCTATGCCACTGCTTTCTATGCCACTCTACTCCGCACCACTCCACTCTATCCCACTGCACTCTACGCCACTGCATTGTACACCTCTCTACTCTATGCCACTGCACTCTACGCCACTCTACTCTAATCTGTACCACTCTACTCCCCTGCACTCTACACCTCTCTACTCCACTGTACTCTAAGTCACTTTACACCACTCAATTCCAATCCATTCCAATGTACGCCACGCCACAAGAAAATGTTGAGAAAGTAGTGTAGTACTATTAAAATGTAAAAAAAATTATATATATGAAAAAATTATACCAAAATAAAGAATGTTATATGATTTGAATGTTTTTCACAAATTTTTGAAATTCGATGACAAAACCGAAAGGTTGAGATAAGTTATAGTTAGAAAAATATAATTATTTATTTATATACAAAACCATCCTAAACTACACAGACCTTAGAAATGCTAAAGTTACAGTTATAACATAAAATTACCACCACCTGAAACTTAATATAACTCACGCACCTCTGTACATACAGTTTTGTGAACTTTTTTGGCATACTAGATAAACTATAACTCGCATCTTTCACATGCATCGCTATACTCTTTCATATTAAATCACTTATGAAAGCACTGTGTGTGATAGAAGGCTAAGTTATAGTTAATTTAGTCTGCCTAACAAGTTCACAACATTGTGTGCAGATATGGGTGGTGTTGAAAGTATAACTTTAAGTTATAACTATAAGTGTATCGTTTTTAAGATTATAGTAGTTTAACTTGGTTTTGTTTGCAAAAACTAATAACTTATCTCAAACCTTTTTTATTTTTTTATTTATATATTGCCTACTGATGATTGCCAGTAGGTAGTTATACTTAGGGCCTGTATGCGTATATGTGAGTGTTCTTTATTTCAGATTAAAAACAAAATCCATAAAAGAGAAATCCATACACGGTCAATAAAATAACTCATTTAATAAAACAAACAGAAAACACAATTAGAAAAATACATCTTACAATCAATAAATAAATTCAAACTATCTCTATTAAAACATATCTCAAAAATAAATTTTTCAAATAACATCTCAACATCTTCCAAATTACAGTATCCAACAACAGCACTACTATGTATTTCTTTTACTCTAACCACCACAGCCAGAAACTTAGTCACCTAAGTAAAAGCAACGGGAGACTGTAATAAGTAATTAACCGCAGGTTTTGCCTGATAAAAACCTTTTCCTCTTAAGAGGGGGACTATATAACGTCATCGTAAAGAAGAAAAGTGGTCACAAAAAACATAAAGTGCATGGCATCCCAGATGGAGAAGTCATCACAAGAGCAAGGATTGTGGTCATCCCCATTATACCATATCCAAGGGACAACTGAAAGCCATTGTAACAAATTCAATCTAAAATGTGTTAATAAAAAGCGCTGGTATGCTGAATTCGCAGTACCAAGGTAAGGCTCCAAACAAGTTCAGTTTGAATAAGTATGCAAGCTGTAAGAGAGGTTTTGTGTAATTCTCTAGCCTCCCTCTTGGATTTTGCCTACAACATAAACTGTGGCTTAACCCATAGTAAGTAGTTTTTTAATTAAGACAGGGGTAGCAAAAAACTGGAGGCAACCTAGCTTTTTAAAAATCCTTTTAGCCTAAATTAACCACAGACTCTTGAAGGTGTTATTAATGCAAGACAATCCGTGATTATGGCCTGCTTTAGTTCTAGCTCCAGATTGGACGACAGTTTAAGCCAACATACTACTGGTCTAGGGCCAATTTATCACCCACATAGCCCAAATGTAATTCCTCATGGACAGCAAAGACCTTGACTGAGGAAAACCAAGCAATCTTCTGACATATTCATTCTCAAAGTTCTGAATCTCCCCACAATCTGTATGCCCCCAGAAGCCACAATCATACAATGCTATTGCTAAGCATTTGGCAGAATACCCTTTCAATAATACTGGCCCTTAACCATGAGGCAAAATTGAAAAATGAAGCCATAGACCTAACCATACCCTTCCTCCACGCCTTCAATTGTGTTGCCCATGTTCCATTTTTGACAAAAATAACACTTAAATAAGGGAAAACTTTGACTCTCAAAACTTCCTGCTTTGTGCCAGCCCAATGGCCATAACATGGGACTAAGAGAATAGCTAGCCAGGACCTAGCTTCCATAGAAAAAGTGTTTTTATTTTGCCAATTACTTTTGCGCCTTTTGATGAAACCTCACAAAATGTTCAAAACTAGTTTGCACTCACTTCAGCTGCTGTCTTCAAAGTTTTGTGATGACCCGTGAAGCAGGGGCTAAGAAAAAGGGGGTCCCAAAATGTGTTTTCCCCATGCAATTATTCCCATAGGGATTTTGAACATACCTACAGCCTGAATCACTGGACGGAATAACACACAGACCACATGGACAATCACACACCCACTTGCAGACCTCCATATACACTCATTCACCCACTGAAGACTGAGGCATACACTCACACACTGACTGACATACTGTACACTCACAACCCACACAGGCACTCAAAAAGTACTCACAAACCCCATATACACTCAGACACCTACTCACAGACCCCTATATACACTCACATACCCACTCACAGACCCAGACAGACTATCACACACACATCCACCGTCCCACACAGACACTCACACACCTACTCACAGACCCTCATATACCCTCATAAATGTACTCACGGACCTTCATTTACACTTACACACCCATTCACAGACTCAGACAGACACTCATACACCCACTCACAGAGTGACACAGACACTAGCATACCCACTCACAGACCACCATATACAGTCATACACCCACTCACAAACCCGATAAACACTCACACACCCACTCACAGACTCAGACACACACCCACTCCCAGACACACACAGATGCTCACACACCCACTCACAGAACAACACAGACACTCACACACACACTCACAGATCCCCATATACACTCATACACCCACTAACAGACTCTCAGTCACCCACTTACAAACATACGCAGATGCTCACACACCCACTTACAGACCCACACAGATGCTTGCATACCCACTCACAAACCCCTAAATACACTCACAAACCCACTAAGATACCCACACTGACATTAACACACCCATTCACAGACCCATGCAAACACTGCATACCCACTGACAGACTCCCATACACACTCACACACCCATTCACAGACTCATACAGACAATCCCACACCCACTCACAGAACCACACAGAGGCTCACACAGCCACTCACAGACCCACACACACTTGCATAGCCACTTACAGACCCCATTTGAACTCACACACCCATCAACAGAATCAGACACTCATATACCTCCATACAGAACAGTTATACACTCAGACACCCACTCACAGATTTACACACTCAGACCCACACAGAGGCTCACACACAAACTCACAGACCCAGACAGATACTCATACACCCACTCAGAGACCCCCAAAGACAGTCACACACGCACTGAATAGACCCAATATACACTAAAATACTGTTGGAAAATGGGATATTGGTAAGGGCAGGTAGGTACCTACAATAAGAAATAGGCCACTAACCTCCACTTAGGTCCAGTTAGGTCTCAGTAAATTAAAACCTAGCTCAACCCTTGGTAGCTTGGCAACGAGCGACAAGGCTTAACTTAGGAGACAAAGCATAAAGCATTCAACTATCACAAAACAGTAATTAAATAAAACACAGTAAACAGTTTAAAAATCCACAACCAATTTACAAAAGTAGGAAATAATTATAGCTTTAACATGACACCAAAACGAATAAAATCAGATGAAGGGAACCGGAGATATACATTTTTAAAAATTAATGTTTTTAGCACTTAGAAATGAATAGCACCAATCTGGTCATCTGGTCACACCTCGACCGGGGCAAAGTCAAAGTTTGAGGCCGACCGCAATGAAGCCCTGCTCAGCTACAGCTCTCTGGAGGCCTCGGTCAAAAGTTTACTTTCAAACTTGGTCATTTTTCTGGAGATTTTCTTCAGCGGGACCAAGTCGCTAGTCCAATCCGACCTCCTGGAACTTTCCCTCGGATACGCATTGCAGGAGCCCTCGTGGAGATTTTTACCCTCTGACGTAGTCTTTTTTTTAGATGAAAATCCTTTGACCGGGGCAAACCTGAACTTTGATCCAACGTCCCTGTAGCCCTCTTCGGGTACACTGCCTGGGAGATCCCAGTCAACTTCCAACTTTCAGAGATTTCTGTCACTGGGACGAACTGCAGTCAGGCCGGGTCGCGGTTGAGGCAAGTCGGCTAGAGTTGCTGCGACGGGTAGGTTCCTTTATGGAGTTTTTTTTCCAAGAGTTCTCCAAACTTCTCCAAACTTCTGGATCTTCTTCCAGATTTTCCTTTAAGATTCCTTTGAGGTCCACAGCTCACCCCAAGGTTCCAGAAGCTCTGAGATGCTCCTTGAGGGTGCGGACTAAAACTCTCAGAACACACCTGGAGCAAACTCCTTTTTGCCCACTGGACAGTGGTCAGCTGGTTGGTTTCTTCAGGAGTTGGTGCAGGGGACTCTGGTTAGCAAAGGTTTCACTTGTAGCAAACAAGGAGTCCCTCTTTGAACCAGTTGAATCCAGGCAAAGTCCTTGTTGTGGTGAAGCCCAAGTGTGCAGCTGTAGCAGTCCTCCAGAGTGCAGTGTCCAGGTGCAGGCCAGGGGTCCAAGAGGGCAGTCCTTTTTCTCCTGTAGTTCTTCCTTGTAGGGATCTGAGGTGTGGGTGCAGGTCTGCCAGTTTTATCCTTGCTCCTGGGTGAAAAGCAGGGGGGTCCTGATTCTCTAATCAGGTGCAGTGTCCTTTCCCCTGTGATGACCACTTCCTGGGAAGTGTGGCAAAAATCAATCCCAGGGAGCAACATTCCTCAAAAATCCATCATGGCTGAAAATTATTTTTGGAGGTTACATCTGGCTGAGCCCACCCACTGGTGTTGCTACAGATTCTAAACACACCCCTGTCCTGCCATCTCCTAATCTAATCAAGGGGGCACCTAATTGTCTGGGTCAGCAGGATGTGAGGGTGTTGTTGGGTTGTTCCAAATGTCCTTCACTGTCTTTGAAGACCAGTTTGGCAGCCCTCCCCCTTTCTGTTTCCCATCTGCTGAGGGGAGATCTTCCCCCCCAGACACAGTTCTTTGTCTGGAGCCAGGCCACTTCACACCTCATCAATGCAGCCTGCCAATCAGAGTAAAACAGCAAAAACACTGCAGGGCTGAAGTTGGAAACTTTTCAGATAAAGTTTAAGACTCTTTACCTGAACAAGTTATATTAAATCCAACAACTGGAAGTTGTGGGGTTTATTATAACAATTAATTTGATACCAAACCTGAGGTTTATTTTAATTAAGGGGACTTTTCAAATTAAAATAAAGTCTCCCCGTTCCAGCCTATGGAGGCCATTACCTATAATGAGGGGAAAATGCTGTTTTACCTCACCAGGGCTTATAAAACTATTTTTTTAAGGTCCCTGCTTATAGTTAAATGACACCCAGCCCTAGGGTCACATAGGGTACACTTTAGGGGTGACATGTATGTAAAAATAAGATAGTTTAAAACTTTGGAACTTCTTTTAATTTCAAAGTCGAACTTGCATGTAACTTTAATTTAAAAGCTGCCAGCAAGGCATGCCTGCCTTTAAAACGACACTGGGCACCTCAGTAGTGCACCTATGGGGGCACCTCCTATCCTGGGGTCCCTAAACCTACATGCCCTACCATTTACTAGGGACTGATAGGTAGGTTAATTTTGGCAATTATAATTAGCTTAATTTGCATATCCACTTACACAGAGCACTGGGCCTGGGACTGGTAAGCAGTACACAGGGCACAGCCAAGAGTCAGTAACCACCAGTATCTGTCCAAAAGGTTTGGGGTGACCAGGGCAAACAGGAGGACTTTCCTTTACATACCCAATCACAGACTCAGACCAATATTCACAAACCCACCAACAGACCCACAAAGATGTTGACCCACTGACAGACTCCCATATACACTCTCACACCCACTCACAGGCCCACACAGATGCTCACACACTCACTCACAGAGCAACTCAGATACTCAAACACCCACTCAGAGACACACATTCACTGACACACCCACTGGTGTTGATAGTGTGTATTGAATTAATGCTTTTGCTTTGTGGAGCAGTGGTGAATCCGCTGATGTGAAAATATTTTAAAAAATGGAATTAGGAAAAGAAAAAAAAATTAAAAAATGATTGGCTCTGAAAAGAGCATTTCTGTTTATAATGTATAGGAGGTAACTTCACTTAAAACAGGATGTAGTCTTTCAAGTTCTGGAGAAACACCCTGTTGCCTTACTCTGTCAAGTGACTTTTATCATTTCTATGTATGTCATCCATATCAAAGCATACATTGTTGTTGTATTTAGAGCATTTGCTGTGGCCTCTGAGGAATGCAGAAACTGTTTTATTGACTTGCTTCCTGGATTTGTCTGTCTGTGGACAGAATTCACCTGACCACTTCCACTTTTGTCTTTGGCAAATGTTGTTAAATAGCATGGCAGTGTTTGGGAAAAGTGCCATTATTTACCAAAGGTTTAATTAGGATTTCCAGTCTTATCCCAGTAACTGTGCCTAGGTCAATGCCAGCACAGTGCACAATCATGAGGTCTGGATAGTGGTAAATTACTGCCAACAATCACTCCAAAGTGAATCATTGATGGCACTTTAAACCACTCTAACCAATCTAAAAAATATCCACATTAGGTAAACCCAGGCCTCTGTCAATATCACTCTTTCTAGCACTCTCTCGGTCCAAAACACAAAGCTATGACCCACAAGCCACATTTAAGAGGAAAGCTGGAGTAGCAGACAGGAGAAGGTTGCAGCTGAATGAAACAGATTTCAAATGAAAGGCAGTTAACATGGAGCCTGGCTCCTAAAATGGAAAAGATATTTGATTGGAAGCCGTAAATGTGCTAGTGCTTAAAAGTAGATAGAGATAGTAAAATAAAATTAAGTACATATGTGATTGGCTTTGGAGAAATATAAGAAAAGTATAGTTTTTGGGATATGGTTATAATTCCAAACACTAAACTATGCCTGGGCAGAGTGAGCAGAGAAACACTACACTCAACTCAGCAAAGTAGTTAAAAAAAACTCCACAGTGCTTTCCGGAGTTCAGGAGGCAGGCAGAGTTTTCCATCACATCAATTCGCATTGTGTTTTACGTCAAATGCAATGCAGAGTATGGACTGACATTCAAAATTGCATGCAAACGACACCACATGGTTCGCACGGTGTGGCCATCTTGTTTTTCCCTTTGTCATGCTCGGCCTATTTTGTTTTCAGCCCTTAATAATCTTTTTAATCCTCCACCCTCCTAAATAACCTACCTCTCATTTTTATTTATTGTATAAATGTGTCTTTTTTGTCTGTGTAGCTTTACGTTTTTTCATTTTTCTGTGCTTTTCGTGACTTTTTATGTTTTTGTTTATTTTTCCCTTTGCTTCCTTATTTATTTGTATTTCTTCCTTCATTCCTTCTTCTCCTGTTTCTTTTCTGCACCATGGCGGAGCAGGGCAGCACCGGCGAACAAAGGAGTGGCAGTGCCAGGCCCTCCAGACAGCCAGCAGCAGCCTTCTACCTTTGGGGTAGCAGCAAAAACAAAGGGTGTAGTCCCGGCCCATCTTTTGTGTGGTGGAATTGGCAGCACTGCTTTTCTACGTGCAATGCCACTACCCCTCCTTTCTGGCAGAGGTTACCCCCTGTGGCCACATTGACTGCATTTCAGGAGGGTCCCCATGTGTGTTTGGTACACCACAGAGGCTCAGCCCACTGCCCAGCAGCTGACGTAACTCTGGGCAGATATCATCAACCACCAGTAGGACCTGCTTCACCTCCTATGATTAGAGGTTCCAGGGTTCAATGAGTATTAGCAATATTTGTGTTCTACAATGCAAACTTCTTTTCTAAATACAATGCTGCTCACACTCAGAGGTAAGTTCGGTCTAGTTTTCATTAAAAATATTAATATGTGATCCAGTTAGAGCTAAGCAGGTGATCAACGCTACATCATCATACTTGTAGGGACTCACTTTGGCTGATTATTTAAGTAGCCATTAGAATCCAGACTCTGCTGTCCTCCTGTCACCATAGTGGATTAGTGAAATCAGTGAGCTAGGGTTCTCTGTGACTCTTTTTATGTAGCTTGTATAGTCCAAAGCAATTTCACAGTTATGTGTAGTACTAGTATGCAACTATGCATTGCAAAAATGGGAGTCTGAGTTGGTCCATCAAGGGGGTTGAAAAATGAGAACAGAATCAACGTTAATTCATTGAAATGCATTAGTTTCAAATGCAGATCTTGTTAAGGAAATTTGGAAAAGGAATTTTAGGAGTATACTCAACGATACTACATCATACTAGTACCATAGGACATCTGATTTAAGTACAATGTTACTGAATTTGCCAGTCATATAATACTTTTGTGGAGGTTAACTGTACCACTAATCCATTTTTTTATCTTCTTTATTTCTTGCAAGAAGAGGGGCACCACAGAGGTGGGTCAGGCAGGAGCTGGGGAGGTGCCAACCCTAATGCTGAGGGCTCTGCTCATCCCAGTAATTCCTATATATTATTATTATTATTATTATCATTATTTTCCTAACTTTTACCTCTGCCCACTATTATGCAACTTTTCATTTTGCCTTGTTTACTTTTTTATACTGTCTCCTTTTTTCAAACTCCCCTATTAATTTTTTGTTTAATTCCTATGATCACTGTATTTTTTTTTCTGTATTTCATTGACCATTTTTACTCCACCCCTTCATTGCACCTAATTGATTCCGAGTCATCATCATAATAGCCTATAGATCTTCCCCTCCATTACGTAAAGTTTTTTGGTTGGCTAGACAACTTGGCTTTTCTAACATTTTAAACCAACATAAAGCCCAGAGTGATGTTTTTGATAGAAGATTCTCCAGTGCCACTTGAACTGTAGAGATGTATTGCGGTTGCATTTTGTTGATTGAAAAAAGTAGGGGGAGGTATACCTGGCATCAAAAATCTGTAAAAGAATAATTCTAACCACACCAGCAGCAGTGAAGCCAGCTCAAGTTCCGCTGCAGGAGCAGATGGTACGGGGGGAAGCAGAGACAGGGACAGGTAGTGGTGAGTCTCATTCCTTGCTTATTGACAATAACTTTTACTCACAAGCTACAAGGGTGTTTTGTGCACATAAACCCACCGCATTACCAGCTATAGCAGTGATTTACTTACTTACGGCCTCTTCTATCTGCAACTCACCAAAAGCACACATAATGTACACTAAATATGATGGCTTGGTGGAAATAGGAAAGAACAGAAGGTTAAAGGAAAGCATGAGTGAAATGAATGAAAGGAAAGGATGCCTGGGTGGGTAAAAGGATGCATGGGTAAGTATTAATTTAATGGATGGATGTATTAAAGAATGATTAAAGGAAAGGGTAGATAATGGATAATGAATGGATGAATAATGGATTGTGAATTTTGGTGAAGGACTGGATGAGAGAAAGTAAAGCTTAAATCATGGAGGCTATGGGTGAATATTGTAGGAGGAATGAAAAGATGATTGAATATTTACTTGAATACATATTTAAGGGAGACCTTCTGGAGAGGGGCATGCCACTCAACTTCTTGCTTACTTTGTGTTTTAGGGTTATCAAAGCTAAGCTTCAAAGTGGGGAGTATTTTAATTTGTATTCTAATCCTTTGACCAACTGTATTTGTTAACAAGGCAGATGTGTATCCCACCCATCATCATTCATCTACTCCTTCCCTGCCCATGACATTTGATTACACCACACATAACTGAAAAAGTACAGTATGAATCCATTTGTGCCTGCAGTGTTGGAAGTGCAATGTGTGTCTGCTTCATTTAATAATGCATTTACAAAGTTTTCAATGTATTGAAAACTGAACACACAAGATTTGTAAACAACACACCTACTCAGTCACCTCTTAGTACTTCACTCAATTCCTTCATTCTTTCCTAAGTTAGTTTGTCCCAGTGTACCAAACAAATTGAAACATCCATTCTTGGCATGAGCCACATTTTTATGGCCATATGAAGTGTTTCCAAAATATGTTTAATGATTTCCCATAACAGATTCATTTAACACCTGTTCAACTGTTCAGACTTTTCACCTTAGACTTTCATTTACACTATGGCTGAAGAAGTCTAAGGTTGAAGACATGATGAATCAATGATCAGTGAAATCCCTTCACTCCACAGCAAAAGGCCCACCTGCCCACCTAATCCCTGTACCTTATTCTGGAGTAGAGTAAGTCAAATTTCCTTTCCTTACTGCCCAGCTAATGAATTTGTTGGAAAGAGTTTGTGCTGGTAGGCGAGGCCAGTGAGTAAAGTGAGACTATTATGTGCCTGGTTTAATTTTGGCATAAGAGAGACTCTGTGACGAATGTGCCAAACACAATCTATATAGTCCATTCCTTTCCCTTTAGTGCAGTGGATTATTTTCTCCACTGTCTACTTATGGCAGACAGAATAATATATCCGCATTTTATATGTAATATGTGTGACATATCTTATTTATTCATCTGCCTCTTTGGAGTGAGGGTAGAAACTAAGTGAAAAGTATTTGATGAAGAGCATGGTCATTGAATTTATCGATAGATAATTGTCAACTACAGCTTCCCCAGCTGCAGACAGTAGCAAAATACTCAAAGCGCTGGCTAGCATGCCTCCATTAATGTGTCCATTAAGGGCACAACAACCTGTACTCCATAGTGCATAATACCTTACATATAAATGAGAGGTAATTCATTTTACCACTAAAAGTGTTTGTTTAGTTACTAGAAAAGCTTTTAAAAGAAAAAATAAATAAATTACTATGTGTTAACCTGGTGTTACTCTGCCTTAGTTCTTTTCTACCAGACAGCCAGTGCTTTTATGTGAGGCATGTGTGGGTAAATCAATATAATTGGCCCTGTGACTCTCCTAGTAATAAAAATCACATCAAATTCCAAAGTTCCTAGGGGACCAGCAAGATACGGCTACTATGCCACCCACTACCTACTTTTGAAGCAATGTTATTCAAAGAATTGATTACAATTTGTCTTTTTTTATTTGTATTGTTATTGCTACTCCTGCTGATTGATCAGAATGACCCACCAGGCAGGAGAAAGTGGCCTGTCTGCAGCAGCAGAGGCTGAAGAATATCCAGGCTAAAAACCGCTGGCTGGTAGCCCTGGAGGAGAAAGAGGGTGAAATAGCTGCTTCTGACCCAGAACCCAAAATCAGCAGAATGCCATCCCCATCTTCCAGCCTCCTGGCCACTACATCGCCAGCATTGT
Organism: Pleurodeles waltl; assembly: GCF_031143425.1. NCBI lineage: Eukaryota > Metazoa > Chordata > Amphibia > Caudata > Salamandridae > Pleurodeles > Pleurodeles waltl. The sequence continues at coordinate 1,019,510,252 of NC_090447.1, forward strand.
CACCAGCTGTCATGGTCCCTAACAGCACTTGCTACCATCCCACGCCCCCCACTCTGATAAGGTATTGCTCCACCGTATCCTGCAGAGGATGGACCAGATGAAGAGCCAGCTCACCAGGATCGAGAAGAGGCTGCATCAGGTCTGGCCCCATATAGACCATGCCCTCTTCTAAGCCTTTTTTAATTTTTTTATTTTGGTGGAAGGGACTTGTGGGTGGAGAGGGTGGGAAGGAGTTGGAACTGGGTTTCACATTGGACATTTCGTTGGACTTTTTGGGGATGGGGCTATTTGTTTGGAGATGTAGGGGGCCTGTTGGGGTTGGAAAGGGTGGGTTGTTATAATAGTCAAAAATAAAAAGGGGATCTGTTATTTTACTTGCTTTGTCCTCAAATGTGTATTTTGGTGTTTTAGTTTGCACTGCTGTCGTTTAGTGTATCCTGGTTTTTAAACCTGCTTATGTAAATGAATGTTATTTATTTATACCTCTGCTCTACTGCCCTCTGCAAAACTATTGACCGCTTGCAGATGGTTTCCATTGCATATTTTGCCTACAATAACATAGATACAGACAGACCACATATTTTTTCGTAGGAGTTAATTACTAACTAAACAAGTTCACTTCAATCCTTAGTTCTTTTTCTACACAAATAGATGAAGCAAGGGAGTCTTCTTACTGCAGGGTTGTTCTCAAGACGGCATCTTTATTCTTTAAGGGGGTAGTAGTAGTAGTTGTTGCAGCAGCCTAGCGCATTAACAGGAAACACAGAAGGTGCCACTACCACATATGGGAGCTCCAACTGCAGGAATAATCAAAGGGGTTCGATCACTGTCAACTAGTTTGAAAGAAAACAGAGAGTTAGTGGGTCATATGATATCATACCTTAAGGAAGACTGAAACCAGACTACCACAATGACAGTATTTGACATACAACAAAGAAGACCTGATATGATAATACAAACAAGCAATATCAACTTCATCTGATAAATGATGAGGAACTAGTATTTAACACTAAACTTAGGAAATGAAATCATGGAGTCAGGAGAAGTGGGCTCCAAGTCAAGAGTGGTTGGACAAGGTTAAGCATTTACGCAACACACAACACAAGGCATGCTATTGATGGGGCTGGTGTGGAATATTGCTCAGGTAATAGAAGGTCATGCAGTGAGTTTGTGTCACTTTCAGCACATCCACCCCCAGCAAGTGTGTGAACCATTTATGGTGTAAAATGAAGTCACACCTCAATAAATCACACAGCCTGGGGAAAGAGGGTTGGGGGCTCGATAAATGTATGGGAAAGGGGATTTGGGGAAAGGTATGACAAAGATAAACACTACACAAAAAAAACAACAACAATATTTATTGGTGAGCTGAGCAGCATACTATCATCAATCTGTTGTGGAAGGGAAAGATGAAGAGATAATTATGACACCATTCAGTTAAATGCATTGCAAACAGTCCTTCTGCCCCAGAGAAGCCCAAGATAGTACATGTCTAAATGTTATATTGTCTAGGTTTGAAAAATATGAGTTATAGAGGATTGAAGTTAGCCCACCTACCTCTAAAAATTATGGGCATTAAAAGGAAAATGATACTGTATTGTCAAAATGGCCAGTGCATCTCCCGTCTTCTTGAACAGTCTGTCACTCTTGAGTGCCTGGCTGAAACTGTCCAGTAAGTAAGCTGGAGTCTTGAGCTTTCACCAAGTTTTGTTCATGCAGGAGAGGACTAGGATAAGGCCTGCATATTGTAAAAAGCAGTAACTGTATTATAGAGTAAAGGAGAAGGACAAAATGAAGCAATGTAAGCTTCAAGAGGAGTGAGGAGTGTGCCAAGGAAACTTAAAGAACATAAGTGGGGTTACCATAACATTTGAGTTAGCCATGCAGCAAACACATACTCAGCAGCATTTCCCTACAATGCACCTCTAACCAGTCTAGGCCTCAGAGTCTTCACCATAATCATGGTTTCTTCTTGAAGTCGATAAATTTCTCCTTCTACCAGTTGAGGTGGTCCCACCCTGAGTCCTTCTATCCTCATTCTCCTGATTCTGAGGAAATCCGCCCCAGTCCCAAACCGAGCAAGGTAGACCTGTGTAGTCAAGTGCACTGCTGGTGAAGAACAGATTGAGAAACAGAACTGTATTTAGTACCTAAAGTGACTAGTCTGGTCTGAGGGACAAGAAAAAAGAACTGGACCCTGCAGGTAAATTTCACTACTTTTGAAAGACCACTCTGCCCCCAAACATCACAAATCATCAGAATTAAGTTTATAAATGTGTGAACTGAGCTCTATCCCTCACTGTCAGCCACCACATACATCATCAATTATCGCTCACAATCAATATATCACTACTCATTGGTGCAATAGTTAGTAGTTACCTTTTCCAACCCAAGTATAATGGTGGAATAAAATATTATGTCTTCCACTGGTAGCAAGTAGGAACACATTGGAATTTGACATTGCACTGGCAGTCTTTAAATCAATGATCTTCTGGAGCCTCCCTGCTATGTGATATTAAAAAGGATACGCAATGGCATGTGAGGGAGGCAGACATCCTCTCCAATGACCTGAAGGGAATGTGGGGGGGCTTCTTCACTGCACACAGGTCCAACTCCAATCCGGACATAACATATGTGACTACAAAATGGTGGGGCAGCATAAATCCAACACAAAAATAATGTTCCATTAGCATTTTGTTTTTGTTTGCAAGGAAAGAAAGGAAGAAGTTCAATGAGAGATAATTAAAAAGCTCTATGGAGACATTGGCACACTCAGACCAGGAGGAAGAGTTCATCCTCAAAAATCAGTTGGTTTGACGCAGATGTTGGTCAGCAAACACACTTGATTCTGACCAGTCATCTTCTTTCTCCTCCTGTGGTGATTAGGGAAGAGTATAATCAGGTGGTATAAAATGCTGGTTCATTTTGATCATGATTACTCTTTCCACGTTTTGAGGTGGGTGACTGGTCCTTCACACTGCTACAACTGCTCCAGCTGCACTAACCACACATTCAGCCGACATGCCGGATACAAGACAAGCCAGATACTTTATTGCCAGCCTGCTGAGCTCTGCCCATTGGTGCATCTTTCCATACCAATGCACCAATGTGTTTTGATCCACATACAACACTTTTGGGTGATCCAGATACTCCTGGAGCATCCCCTGATATGTCATTGGTGCTGCCACTTGCTCAACCACTTTTGCCTTTGTCTATGTACCAGACGTAAAACCTGCCCCTTGAAACCAAGACAATGCAGAGGTTGAGTCCCGTTCTGATGCTGTTGTTGCCTGTGTTTTTATTTCAAGTTTTATCTGCTGTGAGAGAAGACTGCTCTCCCTGGAAGTTGAAGGGGGCACCCCAGAACTGCAGAGTGGGGCTCTAATTTTAACCATTCTTGCCCCAGTTCTCTGGCTTCCTCAACAATCCACCTCTTGTATTTTGGAGCATCCCCTTCAGAAAAAAAGAAAGAAATTGCGAAGACAATCTAGTAGGTTGGCAGAGATGTACTCTTTGGATGAGATAATGTCATGTTGCAGGCTTCTATTACAAGCCAAGGGAAGGATAAAGCTCTCAACTAAGCAATTCGTTTCTGGGTTTTTGTTCACCCCTCAGGAGGAATACTTTTCAGACACCTTTTTTAGCTGCTCCTGTAGCAGATGCAACAATAGGATAGCTTGGCCCATAGTACTGTCCTCCTTTCTGACTCCCCATGTGAAAACCTCAAAAAGAAGTAGCATCTGTGTCGGGCATTTGATTAGGCCCCATTTTCTGCATCCATGGTCATACCCTTCCCAGTTGCATCCCCTCTTAGAATTACATAGTCATTGATCTGTCTGTCCTACTCAAAGAGATGTTGCAACATATAATAGGTAGAGTTCCAACGTGTTGGCATTTGCTGCATCATTGCTTTAACTGGTACTCTGTTAACACTCTGAATAATCTGCAACTGCTTCAGGGCTTTAAATGAATGTCTGAAATGAGTGCACATTCTTTTGCAGGTGGTCAGTACATTGTTGACTATGTCTTCTTTAAAAAGTAATGCAGAACAAAGTTGGTGCAGTGCACCAAACACAGGGCCCTGAAATAGCAACCGTCTGCCATGGATTTGACTATGTTATTGCCATTGTCTGAGGCAACAAATCTAATTTGGATACCCCTGGGTTGCAGCCATTCAGACACCTTGCTAATAAATTCATCCAAGATGTTTGCAGCTGAATGTGATTTCTCCAGGGAGAACATGCCTATAGTTGCATACCGTTGAAAACTCTTAAAAATGTCTTCAGGGACAATACTTGTAGATAAAATCCCACTCATTCCATAAAACAAAAAGGGAGGAGGTCCAGCGCTAACATTTGTGCCAGCTTCCCATTGTACATATGTGCCATTGGGTGGTTGTAGGACCCCTGCTGCGTAAACATGCCGGTAATTGTAGCCTGGATTTTCTTCTTTTGTAGGGCCACTGACTCAGGTGACTTTTGAGATGTAGGTAGTGATAGATTCAATGTGCGTCGTGGTCACCGTATGCCATGGTGTCTCCATCTGACTCTGAGTCTTCCTGTGTCATTGTGAGGTTGCTGAAGTGGGTGATTCCGGTGCACTGTTGGAGACAGGCTTTCACTGTGTGAGGATGCCAATCTTTTCTTTCTCACCTTCCACCGTGATTTGACAACTCATAGATGATGCATTTTCTTATTTGGCCACTGACAATGCCTGAAGAAGAACTTTAGGGCCTGAAGAAGAACTTTAGGCAGGTGGGTGTGCTGTTGATTGCCTTTCTACAGTGCACACTTTTACCGAGGTCTGGATTGGTGCAGGTCTCTCCTCGGTCCTTACAAAAATGGGGGCTGGTAGTGCTGTCTATGCCACATCCCTCAGAGCAGGTTGGAGAGTAATGTCGAACTCTGTGACAGCTTCCACAATGACAGGCTCATCATCATCATCCTCCTCACCATCATCCCCTTCCATGATTCCAAGGCTTTCTGGAACTTTTCTTTTCCCTTCCTTTGCTGGCGACCCCTGGACTCTTCTGGGGACCACTCCATGTCCATATCATTGTCATAAGAGGTGCTGCTTGGGGAAGAAGATAGAGTATTTCCTTTCCATTTTTTTGCTGGAGCTATTATTTCTAAAAGAGGAGGTTCTTGCTCCTCCCTGGAGGCTGGTGTGGCAGGCAGACATCTCCAGAAAAAGCTTGCAGTTGGCACGCCACTGGTGGAAAGCTGCTTCTTTTCATTTATCATGTTTTTGGGAGCAACTTTCTTTGGGGCCATCTGAAGCTCTATGTTTAGAGTGGCACTATGATGCACAAGCGGAAGAGTTTAGAATACCAAAATTATTGTAAGGCGTTCTCTTTGGCAATACCGTGGGTGATGTGAGGTTTCTTTTATTATGTACCTAAAAGCATCATTGCAAGAAAAGCATGTAGTCAGTGAAATGTGGCATTGTTGCAGGTTGAAATAGTAAAGATAAATGCAATCTTAGTGTGGTTGGTTACCTATGTAATAAATATCAATTTAATCAAACAGTGTATAGTCAAACCACATCATAAAATGTAATTTCGAATCAGGCAGCACAGCATGCAATATAGCTATTTGCTTTATCTCCATCTGTTTTAAGGTGACACCTGGGGTTGTCAGAGAGAGGTACATGGGTAAATAAAATAATCCTTAGAAACCCTATGGCTGCAAGGTAGTCCTGGGGAAATAGAATAATCATTAAAAAATCAATTATGAAGCTCATTTGTCTGCAGTGTGCCACAGCCAGAGTTTACAGGAGGAAATGGAAATATTATTACCTAAATAAACTGAACGCTGCTGTGAAGTTGTGCGCCTTTGGTGGATGGATGGATGGATGGTGGATGGAGGAATGGATGGATGGATGGATGGATCAAGACAAAATGCAAAATTAAATCAAATGAAAATAAAAAAATAAAAAAGATCTAACATAAAAAAAACTAAAATAAAAATAAAAACAAGAAATAAAAATAAATGAAGTAAATACTAAATATAAAAATAACAGCCTAAACAATAAAAAGAAAATGAAATGAAAAAATTAAAATTTAAAATTAAAATGTAAAATTAAAATAAGCAAATAATCAATAATTAACGATCTTTGTATGTAGGCCTATGGCAGTTGGCAAAGATACACTAGCTGGATGCACAAAATGGCTTACAGCCACATGGTAAAACAACAACAAGGAGCAAGGAGGCATGGCAAGCAAAGAACAAATGCAAACCTATGACAAAGGGACACTGGGTGGAGGAACAAAGTGGCTGCCATCCACATAGTCAAACAACAACATCAAGGAACAAGGAGGCACGGAGAATATAAAAACAACATATGCAAACCTATGGCAAAGGATCACTGGCTGCATGCACAAAATGGCCACCAGGCACATGGCCAAACAACAACAACAGGGAGAACAAAGCAGAACACCTGCAAACCTATGACAAACACATACTGGCTGAATGCAGAAAATGGGCGAACAAGGAGGAGTGGAGAACAAAGAACACATGCAAGCCTACTAACATGGAATACACAAAATTAACTCTGGCCACACAGCATGGAGAATAAATCACATGGTGGACGATGACAAACACACACACACACACCGGCCATAAGGAGGTACAGTAGTAACACTAAAGAAACACTAACATTAATTGAACAATGCAAAGCATAATAATTAACAGAGCTACATCTAGGCCATCAAATATTTTCACACAACATATACACTTTTTGCAAAAAAAAAATGAAATTTAAACAATAGGAAACATTTTCAATTTAATCCAATGCCATCCCTGCCTTAAACGTTTTAAAAACATATACCACTGAAATATTTAATTTATGCAATGATGAATACTAGTACTTGACCTACTGGCTAGTTTACTCTTTGGAATTCTAGGCCATATAGTAAAATAATATTGACAATGATACAAACATGTAGGAAAGGACAGGTGAATCTGAGTATGAACAATATTCCTTTACAAAAGATTAAAAATTAATAAAATGCAAAATAAAGAACTAGGCCCAAACTCTAGGCCACCCACCACTACGCATTTTTTAAATCAAATTATAGTGCAAAGAAATATTAGTGAATGTCCAAGCAAACAAACAAAATCCGTACTAAATAGTTTTGGAACTTACTTGTGTGATTTCACAAAAACAAAGTCATTAAAAAAAGATTTAGGAGCCAAAGAGAGTGATCCTTCCACCTCCAAATCCAAGTGAAAAGTGACCAGGGGATAGACAAAGCACTGGGAGGAGACTGCTGTAGCGGAACAGGAAGTTGGAGTCTCTGGGACACTTCCTTCCTGTTTCAAGAAAAAGGCTTCTTGCACTAAAAAAATAAAATAAATTGAAGAGTCCACTTCAGAAGAAAATCCACTCAAAAAACACTTTTACACTAGATTTATCAATCAATCAGTCAGGGAATTTGTAAAGTGCACTACTCACCTGTGAAGGTCTCAAGGCGCTGAGGGGGAAGGGAGGGGGGGTGCTACTGCTTAAACAGCCATCTCAAATAGAAATCTACTCCACGTGCCTTCATGCTTGTGAGCAGGACTTTGTAGGCCCACTGTCGTGGGTGTAAGTAGCACAGGTAAATGTGAAGTCTTGTGCATGCAGTCGGAACACCGCGAGTGAATGTGAAGTCTCTGATGCACTCGCTAGTGGCCCAGGAGTATTGTGGCACTCCTGAGAGAGTGCACCCAATCTCTTCACAAACAAATAAAGTTTAACTTCACATAGGCTGAAGCGCCTGAATTCTGCAAACTCCGTGGCGGAGCGGACTTCTACACCCAGGCCTACCCTCAAGTACACCTGCTGCAGTTAGTTTAGAAGTTAGCATGCTGCTTTCAGAAAGAGTTGTGAACTTGTGAACTATTGCTATCAGAGAATGATTCTAATTTGGTTACAATGGAAACAGAGCTATAGGAGCATGGGAGAAGGGAACAAAAAGACTAAGCTGTTGATATAAAGGAGGAAAGGTAATTGAAAAATTGGTGAATAGGAAGTGTTTGAGTGAAAATATACTTATTTACACCAAATGGAGTATAAATGAAAATGATTATCAGTAGATTATTAAATTCAACTTTCGGGCTCACATGTGGTTCCATGGTTCTGCTGGGAATTTACACAGGAGCCACACTGAGCACTGCAATGGATCAGTGGATCCAGACAAAACCCCTACCAAATTTGGCTTACTTGAGAGTAGTCTTAGAATGATTAAGAATACTGACCATTCAGAAATGGTATAACATAACTCAAATATGAAAAGAAGGTTGTGATTTATTTTCTGGTTGAGTAATCTTGAAAGCAAAGTTGGAAAAGGTGCCATTAATGGTCCCCTTGCATTCCTTTGCTAGGTATTTCACATTGTCAGTGAGAAGAGATTACAACTGACACGGACAAACAAAATTACAGACCACAAACACTTTTAACAGGTATGTGAATTATGATCTATTTTAAAGAATAACATGTTTTAGAAAAGGCCTGTGTGTATGTAATGTGGAAGAAAGATTGTAGGATGTTGACAATAATGAAAGGGAATATAAAGGGAGGCTACATGATGAAAATAAAGAAAGTATAGTGATTGCTAAAGGTGGAGGAACCACTTGTAAAGACTAATACAAGTAGTATCATAACCAGGCAGACACAGTTATATCATGTGAGACACCTAGGCAAACACTAAAAAAGCAAGTGGCACACCCATGGAGAGACTGATGCAGACACTCACACACCCAACTAAACATGAATGCAGACAGTCACCTATGTGCACACTCATGAAGATACCAAAACACTCAGTCAAACACTAACACAGCCACTGATACATAGGCATCCTCTTATACAGCCACTGACCCATCCAGTGACATACAGATGGAGAAATTGATACACCCAAACACACATTGATATAGACATTAACACACCCAGAAACACACTGATGCAGCCACTGATATACCCACTCAAACACTAATGCAGTTACTGAGATACCCTGGCACACAGCAATACAGGCACTAATACACCCAGACACACAATGATTCAGCTATTGACACATCTAGCCAAACACCAATACAGGTACTTATACACCCAGACACACTATGAGAGACACAGTTTCCAACCCAGCCTAACAGTAATTCAGTCCCTGACACACCCGTGCATATACTGATCCGGGCAGTGACACACCCATCCAAGCAATGATACAGCTACTAACACTGTCAGCCACACACCGATGCAGACACTAACACAGCCACCCAAACACTAATATAGTCATTAACACTCAGATGTGGACACTGATGCAGACACTGACAAATTTAGCCAAACAACCAATACAGTCAGTGACACACCCAGACGGACACTGATGCAGGCACTGACACACCAAGGTAGATAATAATGCAGCCACTGGCACATGCATGCACACACTGATGCACACACTGACAAACTGACACTAATGAAGTCACTGACACATGCATGAACACACTCCGCAGACACTGACACACTCAGCCAAACACTACTACAGTTACTGACACACCCAGGCATACTAATACAACCACAAACACATACATGCGCACACTGGTGCAGACAGTGACACACTTAGGCCCTCATTATGACATTGTCGGTACAGCTCCGCCACGCTGGTGGTGGCGGTAACACCGCCAATGGCATAGTGGTGCTGGACTGCCAGATTATGACCACAGTGGTGAACAGGTTGCAAAGCAGCTAGTTCACCACCTGTACCACCAGGTCAGTCGGGCCTCCGGTACCTTGAGACCGTCCCACTCCCACCCCATCCAAGCATGCACGCACCACACACTCACATGCAGTAACACATTCATGCACTCATACAGACACACACATACAGTTGCACACACCCCACCACCCCGCAGTCATTCACGCACTCATACAGACACTCACAATCACACACATACACGCACACAAACATCACCCCCTCCAATCACACAAACGCACACCCCCATGCATGCCACACCACTTATCACCCCCACTCCACATCGGACGGGCACTTACCTTTTCACAGGGGTTGTCTGGGAGGGGACGGGATCCTTGGGGCCTGCTCCGCCGCCAGCTCCCCGTCACCACAATACCACCACGCCTATTACCAACTCGTAGTAGGCATGGCAGTTTTGTGATGACGCGGCGGTGCAAGTGGAGCAGCCTCCACTGCACCGCTGACCACCAGTGTGGCTGCTGGTGGCTCTCTGCCCAAATTCTGTCAGAGAGCAGCCAGCAATCATAATATTGCAGTCAGATGACAGCCATTCCTGCTAGTCTTATGGCTTAAAGGACTTCTGCGGTCTATGTTATAGACTGCCAAAGTCATAATGAGGGCCTTAGTCAGAAACTAATTCAGCCATTGACACTTTGGTACAATCTGATGCAGACATTGACACATCCAGGCACACACTGATGCAGCCACTGAGAGACCTCGGTAAACACTAATACAGCTACTTACACACCCAGATACACACTGATGCAAAGACTGACACACCCGGCAATACACTAATGCAGCCAGTGAGACACCCGAGCAAAAACTCACACAGACATTGACATAGTCATTTATACTTGCAAAGTAACATACTTAGTGGCTGTTACATATATATACAACTATTTCTTTAGCTACTTATTTGACTAAGCTATGTTTTTTAATGCTAAGCTATGTAAACCTAATTGTATTGTTTTTTTCAATCTTTTCAGACATCTACCTGCATTTAAAAATAAAGAGTAAGAATGCCAAGAACATAAACAAGAAAGAAACATAGGAATGAATAGTGTATCCTTGTAACTGAAAGTGAAAGGGACACAATGCTGACAATGAGCTTAAATGGAAAAAAGCTTCTGTAAGAAAACTAAGAAGTTTCTTAAAATAGTATGTGGAAAACTGCAAAGTGTGCAAAAACATGGAAATAAAAAGCAAACATTTAAAACAACTAAGAAAAGAGTAGCAGTAAGTCACATTAAACTAATTAATGTTATAAGAAAACAGATACGTTAGCAAGAAAACAGAAACAATTTGAGGACATACAAGAAAGAATGTTTTGTTGTAGAGTGATTCAGAATTTGGTACAAACTATGAGACAGTATAAAAGGAGAAGGGAAGTAATCAAACAAAAATAACATATTGAGAATGTAGTTGATAAACCCATTTGAGCTGAAGACTAAACTATTTATTTTGATATTGAACAGAATGAGAACACTGGATCAAACAGTGTTGTCAATGAAGAGAAGACCCCCCAAAAAAAGGAGTTCTGAATAAAAGTAATTTTTGTAAAATTCTCAGGGTAGATTGGAAGCATACGTGTAGTACTGATCTTTTCTTTAATTAAGAAAGCTACTTCCAAGAGAACATATCAGCACCTGCAGTTGAAACATCTCATTGATGTTATGAGGTAAAAGATGGTAATCCTATTGCAAAAGAGGAATGTAGAGAAAGTGATAGCTGAAGAGATACAAGGAAGCCATAGACAGGTCCCTGTATGCAAATGGAATTGTAATGGTATTTGTAGTTTTGGCAAGAATCGATTGACATATTAAGACATTTTCTATGTCAATTTCGAGATAGAAGTGTGAAGCAGAAAATTGCAATATTTTCAAGGATTAGAGCTATGAAGAGTGAGAAAGTATACAGATTTACAGGGAAATTCACTAGAGTATTTATGGAAGAAAGTTTGTATAAACACCTTTTATTGCTTAAGAATGTTAGCTCTTCATCACACTCAAAAATAAATTTACTTAGGAGACTTTACTTTTTAAACAATCGTGCCTTATATTTAGGAGAGATGAATAGAGCTAACAGAGGTAGAAAATGTGAAGATTTTTAGATTCATTTCTTTGGTCCTAAGAGGGGTCTTGGGAAAATGAAGAGCTGGCATGTGCAGGTGTAGAGGAACAGGACATAGGTATTAGTATAGAAAACTTAACAAAACAGATTGTAAAGTTTAACACAGCTTCTTCAGAGAAACCTAATTGTGTTAGTATTTGTTTTCGACACACTCACTATAAAAGCCAAACTTGCAATGTTGTTGTATTCTCAAAAACTGAATGGGAGAACAGAGAGAAGCAGCACGAATTTGGTGTATATTTATTTATGGAGGAACTCCTTGATTTGTCAACAATGGAAATTATATGTAGGTTTTGCTATGATGAGTTAGAGAATACCAAAAGGCCAGTAGGAACAATGCATGACAAGTTAGAATTTGGGTCAAAACTAGAAGAACTTTGACAAATAAATATTTATGAATCTATTCTCACACAATCTATAAACCCTTTTCAAGCTACAATTCGTATGGAACCAAAGACTGCAAAACTAAAACGCATGGAGCTACAAAAAGACCTTAAAGGAAACGTTGCCTACTCACCTTTAGATTTTAAATGGAATGTTGAAACTGTAGGTTTCAAAAGAGATAATTATGAACCACTTGTCATTCTAGTAAATGGTGTGCCTACAAAAAAACAAAAAAAATATGGCGTTAGTATATGTTAATGAAGTAAAATAAAGCTACATTAAACATGAAATAAAAATATATATTTAATGCAAAAATTTTGATGTTGTTAGAGATGTAAGTACTATGGTGGATAAAACGTTACCATCTAGTGTACAGGATGAAAAAGTAGATAGATCCAAATCAGAAGAAATATATGAACGCCATGATATCCATCCACTCCATTCTGAAAAAGTTATTGGGGATGCTATTTATTTCTCTCAAATGAAAAAGCAAAAGGAACCCCATTAAGTGTTTGGGAGAAACATTTAGAGGCCGGGTGTTTTTCACAACTATTTCACACTGGAGTAGGTGGCCGGGATGATGAACGCCCCATACAAATACCAGTAGCTGAGTACAGGTCATTTAAGCTGTATGCAGAGGACCGTATATTTCACCATTACTTTTCATAAATATTCCATCTAATTTTGAGAGTGACTTGTCTGGACTATCATATGCTGTAAACCACATACTCAAGAAAGGATTTAATCTACAAAATCTCCCTGAAAGAGAATTTGTTGACAAAGTTTAAGGTAAGGATGACAATTTGGAATACAATTTGATTATTTTGATGACATCCCAACATGGGACCACCAAGTATTGTTATCTCATCATGGAAAACTGAAATGTATGTTGCCAAACTTAGGTGCACCTACTTGGTTTGTGATCCTCAGTTGTGCAGAGTATGTGTGGGATGACTAGGGGTGGGCGGAGTTCGCAGAGTTCCACTACACAAAATTCTGTAGCGTGAAGAAAAAACTCAGCAAATTCTGCTCAAGTAGGTGGAGTTGTGGTCGACTGCCTGTTAGTGCTGATTGGTGTGAGTCGTGTGCTCCATGTTGCACTGCAAGTGTGAACGACACCACGAGGTTACCCTTTAGCATAACCATCTTGTTTTTCCTATTCTGTGCATGGTGCTGGGCCTACTTTTTGATCCCTTCTTTATCATAGCCATCCTTACTTTATCCAACTAGTCTTCCCCCACCTGTTTTACATTTCTCTCCTTATTGTGTACGTTTGTGTTGTGTATTTCACGTTTTTGCCTCCTTTTTATATTCTCTGACTTTTTTGTTCCATTATTAGACTTCTTCTAACTTAGTGTTTTCCTTTCTAATCCTTTTTTTCCCCTGTCTTTTTCAAAAATATATTCTTCCACCATGTGCAATGGCAGAACTTGGGAGACAAGTCAGTGCCGGTACAGGGGGTGTAGTGAACCTCATATCCTGCATGCGCACGCACCACCAAGGTGTGCAGTCTTGTGCCATATTTGTGTTAGTCATCCTCTTCTCTATGCTGGAAGCAGGCGGCAGGCCCAGGAGTTGGTTTGGCCTATCGGATCATCAGCTGCTTTGAGGGAGGGTAGGCCATTGTGTCCACTGATGTAGTGTGGTTCTATGCACCCAGCAGCAGCTGATGCCATGCTGTCCCTATATCCTTGAGCAGGAGAGGGACCTATTTAATCTCCTGGGCATCCAGTTTGCAGGGCCTGGTGAGTTGTGTTCAGTCCTATAATGTTAATTATTTTTTCAAAGAGCATGCTGCTCACACTCAAAGGTAAATGAAGTTCACATAACATAACGTTAGGAATATTATGTGTGACCCAATTTGAACGAGCCAGGTGATTGGTTGTACCTAATTCTGCTCATTGCTGAAGGTACTCACTTTGGCTGAGTGATTATTTTAGAAGTTATGCTTGATGACTCCTCTGTCCTCCTGTCACTAAGATAGTGGTAGTAGTGTGGTAGTAGTAGTTTAGGAAATTTGAAATAGGGCTTAGGTAAGGTGTAGAAAATTAGGAATAGGTCAACTCGATAATATAGGTATTAGACAATGTGATTCAGAAAAGTACACTATCAATATGTCAATGTGTTACTGCCTTTGCTTTTGCCTGCCAAAATATTTTCTAGGAGACTAACTGTACCATTTCCAGTAATCTATGTTTGTTATCTTCTTTATTTCTTACATCAGCACCCAAGGGCAAGAAGAGGGCATAAGAGAGTCGAGCCAAGGAGGTTGCCACCACCAGTGCGATTGCGGGTAGAAGTTCCACTGCCACCACCAGTGCCGTGACTGCAGCACACGGCTCTGCTGGCCCCAGTAAGTTCTAATTGATATCTATTTGTCTAACTTTTAACTCTCAGATTACTTTTTGCTCCATTTTCTTATGTTGTGACTTTTTTTTAAATGCTCCTTATTGTATTCAGTGTTTATTCGTGCTATCCCACCCTGCATTATCCATTTTTCTAGATTTCTTGTTTCTGTAGCTGACTTCTTCCTGCTTCTCTACTAATCTGTAGCTTAAGCTTTCTTCTGCTTGGTTATTCTGACCAACTCCCCTAACTTTATTGTACCCTTTGGACTTGTACTTTAAGACTAAAACACTAGATTAGATAGTCTACTGTGAAGACTCAGAGTTAGCTGACCCAAGAAAGCTCTTGTACACTTGCTTGCTAAGAAGGTTTTTTATTTCTTGCTCATGCTGAAAGGACGAGAGAGTGTCCAGGCTTATGATGAAACCCTCCCACCCAATGCAGTGTTGTATTTTCCCAGCAAAAGTAGAAGATGGTCCCATTGCATTTGCTAAAATTGCCAACCAAAACCAAACCATATGGCCTTCATTGACCAATTTATTCTACTCCTTCACTGCACTTCAAATGACAGTCATCTTCTCAGCTATGCCCCTTCATTACGGATGGCTTGACCATTGGCTTTTCTAACATTGTCAACCAGCAAAATGCCCTAAGTGATATTTTAGATGGGAGAGGAGATACTGCAAACCCAACTGTAGTAATGTGTGGTAGTTGTATTTTGTTAAAAAATAACAAAGTGGGAGGGGTATGTGGCATCTAAAAGTGTAATGTTGTTTTTTCTAGCTGCAAAGCCCACCAGTGCCAGGGCCTGCACCAGTGTGCCAGATGCAGCGCCTAAAAGGGGAGTTTCTTCAGTGGCACTGAGGGGTGATGGTAAGTCACATTGCTTTGCTATTGACAATTACTAGCATTCACACAATGGGGGTCATTACGACCCCAGCGGTTGGCATTAATAAGGTGGTAAGTACTGCCAACAAGCTGCCAGTACTTACCACCATATTATGACATTGGCGGGTTGGCTGAAGCCAACCCACCAATGTACCACTCCGAATGCCACAGCGGTAACAGCCGCCGGCCTGGAGATATCCATCTCCAGCCCGGCAGCCATCATTGTGCGGCCTGTGGATTATGACCCCGCCTACCTCCATGATTTTCGTGGCTTTCTTAACAATACAAAAACCATGGTGGTAGGCACTGTCAATGACAGGGAATTTCTTCCCTGTCACTGATAGTTGTTTCCCGCTCTCCAGTTAGCCCCCCATCCCCCATCATTCATGCCCCCTTTACACACACACAAGCATACACATACCCATTCCCACATGCATCTACACATGCATACATCCATTCACACACACGTCCCCACACACTTTCATACATACACGCAGACATGCATTCACATAACACAACATACACACACTCACACCTCTATACATGCACACACACATTTAAAATGCAACACACATCCACATCCACGCACAAAGATTCACCCGCCACGCACACACATAACACCCCCACCCTCTTCCCCTGTTGGAGACCCGACTTACTTGTGTGCAGGGGGTCCTCCGGCAGGAGACGGGACAGGGCGCTGCTGCCACTAGCAGCAGCCGCCAGCAGAACACCACCAGGCAATACTATAGGTCATAATATGGCTGGTGGCAGTCTACTGGTGTGGCGCTGCTGGTGGCAGCAGAACCACCTTACTGCCATCAGCCGACATGGTCACAACCGGATTTCTGGTCATTCTTGTGGCGGAAATCCAGCTGGGGTCATGATACGTTTGAAAGCTGGTAGCCCTGGTGACAGTCTTTTGGGGGCCGTCGCCGCAGCGGTAGGCGGTTTTTACTGCCAATCTCAAAATGAAGGCCTATATTTGTTAAGTTAGGCTGATCCCACCCATCCATCATCATTCATAACCTATTTGCCCATTGCCCTTCACGAGTAATGACTTGCGAGTCATTACCCAGGGACCATGATGTTGAAGACCCCACCCAACTGAAGCATGGTTCAATCTGGCACTGCTGGCTGTACAATGTGCCTCTGCTTCTGTTAATGTACAAAAAACAAAGGGCCTCCTTACGACTTTGGCATCTCAGGACCATCATGTTGACGGTGATGGTTGTACCGCCAACAGGTTGGCGGAGAAGACTGCCAAATTGTGACCTTACCTGTATACCCAACAGAATATAGTCAAAACACTGCCGGCATGGCCACAGCGGTCTGGTCACCATGGACGATGGTAGCCACCTGCAGGCCGGCGGACACCATGTTTCCACCAAACAGATTATGAGGTTGCACACCACCAAGGTCTCCACCGTTGTTGCACCACCATGGAAACCCAGGCAGAAACCAGCTGCATAAAAGGAGACACTCACCTTCAGGAAGCCATGCTCATCCCGAAACATCATGGAACCATAGCTAGATGCTCCTGCTCGCCCAAAGACTTTGGAATCTGGGACAAAGACAACAACAATCGTAAGTACACAGTCTTACCTATAATTGTTGTATATTGTCAATTATGTACTCACACAACATACATTCGGGAAGGGGGTGGGAGGGCGACACTCACACGTAACAGCACACTAACACACACACTCACATGCAGACACACACACACTTGCATAAACACAACAAACACAACAAGGCCAGCAGACACACACACACACACACTCATACAAACATCACAAGCACATACAGGAATGCACAGAAACACTGCATAGGACCACACTCACACAGTACCACACTACACCACAAACACCACAACACAACCTCAGCATCTACTATCTCTTGGCAGGGACAAAAGGTGAGACTCCCCAGGTACATATCACACATACATCACAACATAACACCAACAGGCAAAAAACACACACATATACACAATCATACTACTCACCAATTGACTTACAAATAACACAGCATCAAACATTTCATGCACATAACATGTACACAGTCAAAGCACACAATACCATTCAACATACCAACAAACACATCTCAACACAAACAACTCACAATACCAACAAAACTAAACTCTTGAACACACAAATGTCCATCATGCAACACACAGCCTACCACTTTCAGACCAAAGCACTGTGCACATCTTCAGATACTGCCTAAACAACACACGTAGCCCAAGCAGAACACATACACACACACACACATACACACACACAACTAATGTCAGCCAGGAACAACTCCATACTAGGGAAAGAAATGCATGACAAAGATGTAACCAGGAAACCAACGAAATGTTGATTGAAATTATTATTAATTATGAAATGATTGTCAACAACAAAGGCCATAGGTCAGTCCATAACTGTAAAGTCCATATGCACACACTGTACAAATATGTGCCCCAAACTTGACTCCTGACTGCCATGTAACCTTCACAGGTAGGGGTGTCTATGGGGCAGGCAGGGACATCAGGGGTTATCTGGTGGGGGGCAGAGGGGGAGTTTGGGTTTAGGTTTTGGAGGGAGACCCTTGGGATCTGGCTTGGGAGGGGGGGTTTGTGCTTGGTCTTCGGTTTAGGTGAGGTTGAATTTTTGGTAGAGGGACTGACGTCTTAGTAGGGGAGTGGCATGGGTACTTGCAGGGGGGGAGGTCTTGGAGGTAGAAAGGCAAGACATGGGAAGGGACATAGACCATTTATGGGGTATCACGGGGAGTGAGAGAAGTAGGGAAAAGGGCAAACTCTGAACGGAAAGCCTTTCCAGACACAAGGGATGGTGATAGCAAAAGGGTTTGGGTGTGGAGAGAGAGGGAGTGGTTGTCTGAGGTGTTGGTGTGGATGTCTTGGGTGCATGTTGTGTGAGGCATGTTTGTGGGTGGTGGGTGTCTGTTGGCTGGATGGGTGAGTGATGGCATTTATTTTTCTTGTCTTGAGAGGAGGATGGTGGAGGTGCTGGGGATGCTGTGGTAGGTGGGTAAGTGTTGAGGTGATGACTGCAGGTATAGTGGATATGCTGAATGTAGGTATGTCTGTGGTTGTGGTGTCTGTGGGTGTGGTGACTGGGGTGGATGTCTGAGGGGCTGCTGTGGTGCTATCTGTGGGAAGGATAGGTGGAGTGGCTGGATCTGTGAATGTTGCTATGGTGTCTGCAGGTGTGTCAGGTATGCTGTCAGTGATGCCGGCGGTAGTGGGGAGCCCAGGGCAGGGTGTGACTGTTGCATGTGTGCAGGAGTGTGTTACTAGTATGCATGCCATTGGTATGTTCTGTGGTGCTTGAGTTTGTCTGAGTTTCTCTTGAATGTGGAGGTGGATGCATGCTTGTCTGTCTGTGTGTTTTAGCTGGGTCAGGGAAGAGGTGTTTGAGATTGGGAAGAGGAAGGTGGAGGGGGGCAGGAGACAAAGGATAACTGG
The DNA here is from genome assembly GCF_031143425.1 of Pleurodeles waltl. Classification (NCBI taxonomy): domain Eukaryota; kingdom Metazoa; phylum Chordata; class Amphibia; order Caudata; family Salamandridae; genus Pleurodeles; species Pleurodeles waltl. The sequence goes on from NC_090447.1 coordinate 1,019,529,193, forward strand.
CTGCCATCAGTGTGTAGGCCAGAGCCTAAAAGGATCTCTATAGGCCAGCCAGTGCACTTTAAATGCCTTCCAGGAATGCATCACTGAGTTCCAAGTCCCTGGATGGGATTCACAATGGTTGACTGACTAACTGAGATGGACCTCAGGCGGTCAATAGCCTCCTCACTGAGGGCAGCAGGACTGACAGGGGCAGGGACCAAGGTGCCTGCAGCAAAGGAGACGCCAACCCTCTTGGGTGAGTGGGAAAGGCCAACTGGGTGGGGAGCTACAGGGAGGGCAGTGATAGAAAGGGGTGATGGACAGAGATGATGCTGGGGTCGTCCCATTTGGGTCCGTCACCACCAGGGAGTGTCCACTTGAGGAGGATTCTGAAGATAAAGACGTTGTTCCTGTCTCTCCTGTGGCAATCCCTTCACCCTGAGCCCACTGGGTCCTTCTGTGTACCCCATCTCATTCGCCTGCCGAGGCTGATGCAGAGAGAGAGGTAGGGGCGTCACATTCTTAACATACACACATATTAAACCATACACAACAGTAACATCACATCTATGTCTAAGAAAACCCAGGTAGGAACCATTTATAGCCTAAATCATGTCACAACTATGTGCTTCCAATAATCCTATATAACAACAGTCTCACCCACAATATAAGCCAAACACCTGACAAATACATCACCATCCCATCAATTCAGCTGTAACACAAACTAATCATGTGCAAAATGATATGACAATATCAAAAGTCTCTTCCTACACAGATTATCACTGTGTATCAACAAATCATCCTAAGCAAATGTTTCTAAATTACATCACAATATAATGCCTACACCTAATCCATGCTTGTCCAGTCCATCACCAGTAGTCAAGTTTCATGAAAGTAAACTAATTTCACTTCAACTACAACACAGCATATTGCTTTCCAATCACATACCTAACATGTGATTCTGTCCATAACATTCACAATGACAAATACCTCAGATGAAATCACTACATTTGGCATATCCAAATAGTGAGGCTCACAAAAGTACATACCATGTCAGCAAAGCATCTATCAAAAGTGTTTAACAATGTTAAGATACAGTTTCTGGACCCACTTATCTTATTCATTGACACATAGAAAATTAAGTTATGTCCAGCAATAGGGGCCTACTTATCTCATAGGATACACCCACAGACAAACACAGGGAGCATACCAACACCTTCAATACAAATGGACACTAATCATGTTGAGTAGAAACCTCTACATGACAGCATCAAAAAACCTACATCACTACAAACTGTCCAGGCTAGTGTAACTTAACATCTTAGGACAAAAGTAACTCTGACTTAAGCCACTTCTAATGTAACCATGTTTGATACATACACCTAGAATCCAGCAAATTGAATGAAAACATATCCCATTCTATCATCATAAGAATGTCGACTAGAACACCTGCTACTCCATGATGTTAGGCTGAAATTAGCTGATCTATTAAAACATGTGTCAATACAGCCTCAGATTAGCAAAGGTAGGTATGGCAAAGTACAGCCCTCAACATAAAAAATGCACAAAGCACAAATTGGCACATGATGTAGACAAAAAATAGTATAATGCATCCCTATAGGTACAGTCCTGCCTTATGTAGCATGGACAAAATAGGACAAAATAAATGTCCTAAGGGAGCAGCAGGCTAACCGCTTACCTTCTCAATGACATGTACATAGTACACATTGTCTGAACACACATGTCAATGATGTGTCCTGTACTGTTAATGTATCATTACCATCATGCTTTCAATCATGTATGATGTAAGATGTCCACCCTGATGAAACATCATATTTGCCAATGTATAGTTTATACATAACAATGGGGACACCTGCTCATACCTCAGAGGAAGTGTAGTATGATGGCATGTCAAATTCCTGATTGGGATAACACCCTCACATGATGTTTCCATCTATATCAGTACACAGCAATATTTTGCCCTGTTACTCATCTGTCAGACCCTATGTTGTACATAGAGCTAGATCCAGTGGAATAGGAATGGTCAGAGACCAAAGAGCTGGACAACTTACTGATTGGGTATATGGACTGTGGATCAGTAGATGGTAAGGATGACACAGCAGGTTACACACATGTAAGGCAGTGTAGAGATACACAAATGACACAGTCACATGTGTATCACCACATGAAGTCATACAATTTGGTCAATATAGGTGAGTGATATGTCTCTATACGCAATACAATGTCCACATATGTGTATCAATATTGGCAACTCCTATGTCTTCCTAGGAGACCCTTAACCTGTAGCACTTACCACATTGTCACAGCTGAGATACTTAGACATCATACACTTAACTGGCAGAGGCATATACATGAGTGTAGTCAGAACTTACTCCCTTTTGGATGCTGTGCTGCCCTCAAATTTACATCCATCTCAGGGTAGGCCACTGTCAAAATCTGGGCAATTGGGGGCTTCAAAGTCCGAAGGGTGCCCCTATCTCGTTGGGAGGACATAGCTAGCGCCTCAGGTCCTACCACTGCTACTTACAGTGGGTGCTCCACCAAATGTGGACCACCAGGGTCCACAGTTGCTTGGTGATAGTATGCCAAATTCACTTTTTTGATCGGCATTGATCTGCATGGATGACACAGACCAAAGAAAAAAGTTATGTCCATATGCTCCATACTAATACAAGTGGACAGAAGACTTCAGTTACATCAAGCAGGCAAACTTTCCCATCTTCTTAGTTCACACTCATGCACAATTTAGCATCTGCAGGCAGCAAAACCTTTACTACTCAACATTTCAGGTACACCATCATACACCTACACCTATCACACATTGGTATACTATTAGACTCACCTGCTCCTCTGGTGTACCACATAGCACCGTATAGCTGTCTATACAGGGGTAGGACCTCCTCCACAAGCTTGTCCAGCTCCTCTGGGGTGAAGGCTGGGGCCCTAACACCTGCAGGATGTGGCATGATAGCTCCCAGACACAGTATACAACATCTCAGTTATTGGAGGTACTGCTGGCATCAGTGCCAGGAGTCACATTAGCAATACTGTGAAAGATGGAAGCCATGTCCTCCACGTGCAGAACCATCACTGCTGGCGGGCATCACCACTGTCCCAAGTCCGCCAAAAGCAGCAATTTGTTCCAATGGAAATTTCCACTGTGATTGTGACCACCTACTTCAATGATGACATCCGTCGGCAGAGTTAGGTCACTTCCGCATGTCCAGTACAGTAGGTCAGGCAGATGCCAGCTTCAGCACATTTCATTTATGGAAGGGTTTTGGAATCTGCATCATGTACAAATTCCTATATTGTGCTAAATATTAGTACTGCCTTCAGGTTTAGTATTCTATTTGTGCATGTGATTAGTTAAAACTGTGTAATAGGGGGATTTGTGGTGATAGAAATGTACACCTATTCTCAACTTTCTACGTGCGTCAATAATGTAGAATAGGTGCTAGAAAATGTGTTTCACATGTAAACTCAGTTGGACTATCAATCACTGACTATCACAGGTAAATATGCAAGTATAGCACATTAGATGATTCAGGGATTGTGCACCAAGGAGAATGTCATAGGGTGCATAGCAATAAGCTGTACTGTAGATGCCAGATGTTATAACTGACCTCGACTGCAAATATGTGTGACTTGTATATGGACATATTCATTATGTGTGCATTGTTCATATCACATGTAATATAGTTACCATGGCATGAGGAGAGGAAGACAGACTCCAGTGTACCACACACTAGTAGACCTGCACACCATGGAGGAGAGACATACTATACAGGCATATAGCCTGAATAGGCATACAATAATGGATCTTTGAGAGCAGTTGGAGCCAGATTCGAATGCCTGCCATTCACAATCCCGATAGCATACCTCCCATTGTTCAAGTCATGTCAGTGCTACACTTTCTGGCCATTGGGTCCTTCCAGAATACAGTAGACCTAACTACATGGATGCCTCAGCCCATGTTGAGACTGGTTTTGAAGGACGTACTATGTGCACTGTTGAAACACCTGGACAGCTACATCATGTTTCCCCATCGTGCAGATTTGGCCTATGTGAAGGCAGAGTTTTACGCTATTGGACACATTCCGCATTTGGTTGGCGCAATAGATGACACCCATGTAGCACGGGGTTCCCCCTGTCCCAATGAACAGGTATATAGGAACAGGAAAAACTACTACTCCATTAATGTTCAAGTGGTGTGTTTGGCAAACCAGTAAATTTCACCAGTCAGTGCAAAGTATCCAGGATCAGTCCATGATTCCTTCATCATGCAGAACAGCAATATCCCATTGCTGATGACACACCTCTACACAGAGACAGCCTGGTTGGTTAGTAAGACAAATTTAACATGTGTGTTTACAAAGTTTATCTCCTGCTATCACAATTGGGCATGTCCTCTATATATGTTTGTGTTGTTCTACCTATATCCTCACAGGGCACTCTGGCTATCCAAACCATCCTTGGTTGTTGAAATCAGTGAGGTACCCAACCACGCCAGAGGAAGTCCGCTACAATGAGGCCCATAAAAGTCAAAGCATGTCGTGGAGCAGTTTTGTGGGCTCCTGAAGGCAAGATTTAGCTGCCTGGACATATCAGGAGGATCCTTCCTCTACTCACCCAACAAGGTTTGTCAAATAATTGTTGCATGCTGCATGTTCCACAACCTTGCCCTTAGATGTCAGATACCATTCCTACCAGATAGGGGGGAGGCAGCAGAACATGTGGGTGGAAATGCAGATTTGCAGAGTGATGATAAGTCAGATGAAGATGAAGCTGAACTCTTCAGGGCAGACCTCATCAATCAGTACTTCAACTGAGTCAAGGTATGTGATGTCTTCTTAATGCTGAGATTTCAGTTTGTAACCTAGAGTTGATGGGTAGTGTGTCAACTCCTCTTTTACCATCATCTATGAGATTTTAGGTAGATCCAATGCCAATGAGTGAGTTGTGAATGGAGTGTGTAATTTCGTATTGTGTACAGAACAGAGTGGTCTACAGTGTCAAGTTTTGTTAATCACATGCCAAGTCACACCTGTGAACATGACTTGTCTGAATGGGTGTATTTTTTCTGCTATGCCCTATCCCTTATGTCTGTCAATCACAGATTTGAGGAGTTCCAGTTTGGCTCTTCATCCTTGGCAGTTCACAGAGAGTGTCAGAAGCAGATATAAATTGCAGACAGACACAAGAAGTGGACATGGCTGAAACCAGGTAGTAATTGCAATGAGTCTGTGGAGTGTAACTAACATGGCCCGACTGTCAGGACATTAGGGTGGAAATGCGTTGTTGCATCAAGATAATCTGTGGGTTACTGGAGGAGGACAGCTGGTGTCATTCTGGTGTTCATCATATGTCTGACATATGTAAAAAGGTGTAACCATAGCCTCTACCATCATAATGGTTTCTGTTGTATGCAATCTACCTTGTCCATAGCTTCAAGTGTGTTCCTACTTTGCAGACCAATCTGCATGTTTCTGTGGACTGACATAGGTGAGAGGCAAGCCTACAGGTAGAATCCCTGGACTGGGGAAATCAGTACTATTCTCTGTCTACACCAAGAGTTATGATTATTAGGAAGCTACAGCATGTGATAAGGATTTACCAGGTGATACATAGGACCAATCTATATTCCTCCTGGCTTGTAGGGAGACTGACATGTTCCTAACTTCTGTATCCTGTGGTTTACTGGTGTAGGATACCTTAGCAAACATCCTGATGTTTCTATCAGCTATACTCTAAGTGTTGTTTGCATATTTAGCAATAAATGTGTGCAGATGTAGTGTGCACCTGTTTTGGAATCAGGCCATGTTACAATCCCAACGTAATGAGTCTCCTGTTGACAGAGTCCATGTGTGATGATAACAAAGGTTGAACAATAAAGAGGGACATATTGATCCTAAAGTTGCCATGCATAACAGTTGTACATGGTTGATAAATGACACTTACACAGGATCTGTGTTTAAGTATAATTTATTGTAGACAGTAAAACAACATGTGTGATTAGTAACTAAAAAAACACAAAGTAAACAGTGAAGGGTTCAGTCATGGTGGCTGAAATAATCAGGATAGCTGCTACACCATTAGGAAACACAAGTCCAGTGTCCTTGCCCCATAGGAAAATAGAGCTAGGTTTACAGGACAGTCAACAGGGTGCATTTGTGTCACACAAGGGGACCAGTCAGGAAAGGTTCATGTCCTGGCAGTGTGATCGTCTTGGCATCTGCTCCTCCTGGATGTCTGGGTGGACGTCCACATTTGCAAAGAGGCGTTTCTCCTCTATAGAGGATGGGGTGTCAGAGGCATGTTCTTCCCCTGGCACAACCTCAATCCGCTAGCAACAGTAGATGTTGAAAGGCCTGATGACTCATTGCTAGTGGAAGAGGCCTGATGTTGTGTGGCAGATCTACTCAGTGTAGTGTACTGTGGGGCAAACAATGGATGAGACAGTCTTTGTGACACACGTTTGGAGGTGAATGGTTGCTTCTAATGTTGATACAACAGGGCAGGAAGGAGTTAAAGTGGGCAGGATGAGGATGACAGTTGTTGACTGACCAGGTGTCTCTTATGGGCCAGCTTCATATTCAGGTCCATATTTATACTTTTTTAGCGCCGCATTTGTGCCACTTTTTGACGCAAAAATGGCGCAAACTAACAAAATACAATTGTATTTTGTAAGTTTGCGCCAATTTTGCGTAAAAAAATGACGCAAATGCGGCGCTAAAAAAGTATAAATATGGGCCTCAGTGTCCACACATCCAGGTGTGTTGTCCTCACTGGGGTCTCCATGCACAGAGGTAGTGACAGTCTCTGGTATCAATGGTGGCAATGGCAAGGTTACCTGTGGGAGAAGTGGAATAAAGAGTTGGTGTTCCAATTAGAGTTTTATTGATGTTGTGTGAGATGCAGACAGTGCCTTAACATGAATCCCAGAAATGACAATGACTGCTGCTGCACAATCCTACTCAGTAAAACATGAGACTCTGTAATTTCAATACCATATACCATGCTTATAGCTGTTCAACTACATTGGTAGTGATTGGACTGTGAATACCATCTGAGGTTGTCTGATTATTGACATGGGTGTACATCTTTGTTGCCCAGCGAAGTGTGTGACATGATACATGCCACACCAATAGCTGTACAATGCACAATAGTGTTACAATAGGGACAGAGTATGGGAGTAAGCAATAAACATTGTCCTGTAACTCGATGTACCGCCTGTGCATCCACTTTGGCATCTAGTTTTCCACCCCAGGTGAGTACATTTCAATCTTATGAATCTTTATTCTAAGGGCATTAGGATTGGGCATTTTCAGCTATAGCTGTGTTTTGCTTGTGATCATAGTGGGAGTGGGCAAATGCATTGCTGTCATTAGTATTAACCCTTTCACACTGCATAGACAAGATGGGTAAGATTGGCAGTTAGTTTCACATGTATGACATCTTACATTTGGTGCACTGTTCAGGTTTTCACAATGGTGGGGTATTGCATTCTGGGAGTAGTAGTGCTATGAGTTGTCAGGTCGTCATATGCCATTTCTAAGGGTTGTGGAGCCAGGTGAGTTTTGTGGACATGTACCATGGCAGGGAGGGGTATTACAACATTTGGAGTCAGTGGTATGTTAATTGGGATGGGTTAAGGTGGTGAGGAAGCATGTATGCCATGACAATTGGGTGAAATGGATTTTGTGGGAACTTATACGAGTCCACTCTCCCAGGTATTCCTGTCAGGCCCTTAGGATGTAGTATGTCCAAGACCTTCTCTTCCCAAGATGTGAAAGTAGGAAAAGGAGTGGTGGCCTAGTGGATAGCTGCTAACAGAATTGGCCCGCTCGACTATTCTTTACCACAACTCAATTTTCCTTGCAGTTGACGTTTGCTGGAGTGGTGCTTTGAGCAGGTGTGGCTCCACCCTGAAAATTTCATCCACCATGACCCTCAACTCATCATCAGTGAAATGTGCGTGTTTTTGTGGGGACTTGGTAGTGTTGGTGAAGATGGTGTGGTAGTGTTCAAAGAAAAAGGCTTCAAAAAAGGTAAATTTGAGGTGTAGATGCTGTGATGTGAGTGGGTGACGGTTGTTGTGGATTGTGTATGGTAGAAAAATGTGTGTTGTATATGTTGTGCTGGTGTGTGATGTGTGCATAGTGAAATGTATATGGGCGCCTTTTCTTGCTTTTTGTATCCCTCTAAATTGTTGATTGTCTGTGGCTATGTGTGGCATTCTGGTTGCAAAGGATTGTGGGTTGTATAGGGGTGTGTTATGTAGTGCAATGTGTTCGTGTGTCGGGTATGTAGATGTGTGTCAGATGTGGTGTAATCAAAATATCCAATGCAGTGTTGTGTTCCGTGTGATGCGAGTTGAGACAGCCACAGTTCTCACCGCCAATGGTTTTCCAACATGGAAGATCCACTGTCATGATTTGTGGATCGCAATCTGATGTGTGGAATGTTGTTGGGCTGGTGGTGCTGGTTGTGGATCTGCCTCTTTTCTGTCCACCAGTGTCCTGGTGGTTTTAGAAATGTTGATGTTTTTTGCCAGACTTCACATCATCAGTGAACCCCTCCCTCAGTGTCTATAGCAAAACCTTTACCATACTTACCTGTAATGTGGGATTAAATGTCTGTTATTTTGTATTTTGCAGATGGGGTACTCTGTGATGAACCAAAAAAATCTATATATCCTGTTCATTTCGCTGTACTGCAGTTCATACTTTTTCCCACCATATTTAAACCAGACAGGATATCTATTATCCACATGGTATTTATGAAGTGTCTGACCTATAATGATCATCTTCGTCTTCATAGTCGGGGCAGAATCGAAAGGCATTTGGAGAATAGCAGGTCCGATGGAATCAAAGGTAATTTTTTTGCCAATTGCAGGAAATTTATAGTGTACCCAATGCACTACCTAGCACAGTTTCAGTCATGTAGCATAACAAGAATAGAATACTTGTACTCCATCGTGGATGATGACTTACTCATTAAATAGACATCTTTTTATTTTTTCCCCACAAAGGGCCTGAGTTATGGAAAGTTAGCGCTTCCTTTGTGTCATTTTTTGATGCAAAAGCAGCGTAAACGTACAAAATATAGGCCCTCATTATGACCTCAGTGGTCCATAACGTAGACCGTCAAAGTCTCACCAGCCGCAAGACTGTCAGGGATGGCTGTCATCCGACTGCCATATTGTGACCGCTGACAGCTGTCTGCCAGAAATTGAGTGGAATGCCGTCAGTAGCCATACTGGCAGTCAGCGGTGCAGTGGAGGCTGCTCCGCTACGTCATCACAACACTACCACACCTATTACGAGTTGGTAATAGGCGTGGTGGTGTTGTGGTGAAGGGGAGCTGGTGGCGGAGCAGGCCCCAAGGATGCCGTCCCCTCCCGGACGACCACTATGAAAAGGTAAGTGCAGGGCCGTTAAGGGGGGGTGATGAGTGGTCTGTGCGTGCATGGGGTGTGCATCTGTGTGAATCGAGGCGGTGGTGTTTGTGTGCGTGTACGTGTCTGATTGTGATGGTCTGCGTGAGTGCATGAAAGGGTGGTGGGTGGTGGGGTTGCATGCAAGTGTATGTGTGTGTCTGTATGTGTGTGTGAATGTGTGATTTCATGTGTGTGTGTTGCGTGCATGCTTCGATGGGGGCTTAGGAGGGACCATGTGTGTGTGGCGGTCTGGGGGGAGTCACATATTGGTGAAAAGAATGTAAATTCCTGTTGCCAGTATCCTTTCCGGCAGGGATTTCCTGGGGTGCTTGCCGCCAGGAAATCCCTGGCGGAAAGGAGGCTCCAAATACCGTCAGTGGTCTATGGTGGACTGTCGAGGTGAAGGTGGTCAACCTTTGCCCCCGTGGTCCGACTGCCCTGGCGGTACAGGTGTACTGCTGTGGTCATAATCCGGCGGTCCAGCACCGCCACTCCGTTAGAGGTGTTACCGCTACCACCAGTGTGGCAGAGCTGGATCGCCAATGTTATAATGAGGGCCACTTTTGCATAAAAAAAAACCACAAAGACGGTGCTAACTTTCCATAAATCAGGTGCAAAGTGTCCTTTCGGTTCAATTTTTTTGGAAATTCTCTACCAGAAAAAGAAATCACTCTGTTTTTTCTTTTCAATAATATGCTGCCTTCTTTCAGCCAGTCAGTAGTTTTATGACGCATGTGTTGTAATCATGTTTCTAACTGTAACTGATTTTCCTAATCATAACATCTCAAATTCTAATGGCCCTAGGGGACCAGCTGCAATATACTTATACTGTGTCATTATGTAATATAAAAAAACAGGTGTTTGCACACGTTAAAATGTGTCTTTTCATTATTTTTTTTCTTGACATAGCTACTCCTGCTGTTCCATCACCGCCACTGACCCTGCAGAGGATCAATCCCGGCTCCAGCTGCAGAGTCTGCAGGCCAACAGGGCACATTACCACCGGCTGGCAGACGAGTTGGGCCCAGCACTTGCCCATGTTTCTAGTCCTGGGTGCAGTTTCACAAGCCAACTGGCTGTGGCTCCAGCCTTCAGTACCATCGATAGCCTGGAGCTGTTCGTCCCCATGCCATCCCACTTTCAGACCAGCTCTACCATTGCCCCATACTATATGAGATGGCACAGTTGGGCCATCAGATGGCAAGCCTCGAGACCCGAATTGAAGATTTAGACACCCTCATACAAAGTGCCACCTTTTACCCATTTTTTTTAAAGGATTTTGGTGGAAGGGAGTTGTTCTGGAGAGGAACTGAATTTAGGAAATGTGTTTTTCTTATGGACAGTGGACACTTAATTTGGACTTGGAAATATTATTTTGGACATTGGTTAGGGATGGGGAAAGAAGTGGGAGAGGGATGGGTTTGTTGTGCGTGGAGAGAGTGGGTTTCACATTTTAATATTATATTTTATGTTAGTAAAGGGCTAATTGTTTAATCCACTTTATGTCTGAAGTTTTTTTGTGCTTACTTTTAACTTTGCACTGATGCTTTTACATGTAGCCCATCTTTTTAATCTATTTCTCTAAGTGTATGCCAGTTAGGAGGGTATGCTGCCATCCCCTATATTGCCTACAGAAACATAGAGCACTTCTCTCATCAACAGTAGGAGTTAGTTAGGTACTAAGTAAAGTTGTTTACTTTACACCTTAGTTCTGTTACCTGAAAAGTTGAAATGATATCTGGCGGCTGCTCCCTCTGTCAACCTTCCAAGTTCAAACACCTTACTGAATTTTTTCCCAAGGGGGCTTTTTTATGGTAGTGGTAGCAAGCTTCAATTCTCACCCATCTGATCTCCAACTGTAGGATTAATCAAAAGGCTTACAGGCAACTAAATTGAAAGAAAAACAGAGCGTTAATAGGTTACATATGTACATTTATATTATAGCTTTAGAAAGACTGAGGACAGACTGCTACCACCATGAGACATCACAGAATACCTCAGATCAAAAACTAGAAATAGAAAAATATTCTGAGCAATAGTGAGCATGGAATTTAAAAACCAAAGTTATGAAATCCTCAAGTCATAAAAAATATACTCAAGGTCTGTACTTTGTAGTCAGTAAGGTTAAGCAGTTCTATTTTATGCATGTATAACAAAGGCCTGAAAGATTATGTTGACTTTGAGGAATTATGTTCTTGCTTATGTGTGTATGGTTGGCTAAATGGGCCTGTTACAGGCAATTGTGCAGGTAATAGAAGATCCCTTTGTGAGTTGCTGTTCCATTTAATTGCACATGCCCCACAAAGTTTCGGATCTAATTGGTGTAAATTAAGTCACACATCAATAAATCACAAAGCCCAGGGAAAGAGCATTAGGGGTTTGATGAATGAATGGAAAAGGGGGGTTTCGGGAAAGTGTGACAAACACAAGCACAACACAACAACAGTATTCATCAGGGAGATGAGTGGCACATCATCATCATCAATCCGTTGTGGAAGGATATTAATGAATGAGTATGATACAGTTTTATTAAATGCATTGCAAACAATACCTCTGTGCTAGGGACCCATGGTATAGCTATCTAGATGTTCTGTCATTTAGGTTTGAAAATGACACATTATGGAGGAGTGAAATGAACCAACCCAGTTCTAAAAATTTGAATGTTAAAAGAAAAATGATACTGTATTACCAAATTGGGTGGTTCATCTTCATTCTCCTAGGAATGTCTGTCACTCTTGGGTGCCTGTCTCAAGACTGGTCTGGTAAGTAAGGAGTGTTGAGCTCATCTTTTGACTTTCATTCCTGCAGGAGATGGGAAAGTCTGTGGATTGTAAAACAGAAAATGCATTGTAGAGTCAAGGAGAAGGACAGAGAGAAGGTAAGCTTCAGGAGGAGTGTCCCAAGAAGAATCAGAGGCAGAGCAAAAAACAAGAGGACTCAAAGTTGCACTTTTGCCACCAGTTAAACACACACAGCAAATCAGCATACCTCTCTCCATTCCACATATCTCAGTACTAGGCCTTATAGTCATGGTTTTCATCTGAAGTTGATAACTCACTTGATCTAGCTGTTGATGCCATGAGTCATTTCATCCTCCTCCTGACTCAGAGTATTTCCATCTCAATCATTACCTGAGCAAGATAGACATATAGTGTACTGCTGTTGAAGACCAAGTAGAGAAACTTAATTGCTGTATGTTGTATAGATTTGTGTTTGTTAACTAAAGTGACTGGTCTGGTGTCAAGATCTCAAAATAACAAGTGAAAGTACAGGTAACATTTTGTTTAGTAAGTTTGTAAAGCCCAACACCTTCACACAAATTGATCATCCATCAAGCACCAAAGATGGATCAACGTTTGCTATTACTTGAACACCCTCCCTCACTGACTGCCACCACATAAGTTGTCAATCCTCACTTACGATCACTCACTCATTATTGCACTAGTTGTACTTAGTTATAGCTACCTCTTCCAAACCAAGCATGGGCAGGTTAGGTGCACAATTATAGCTTTGATGCAGGCAACACATCGGAATTTGGTATTGATACACTTGTGAAAAAATGATCTTCTGGAGCATCCCTGTTAGGCAGCCCTGTTACATGATGCAGAAAAAGGATAGGCACGTGAGGGAGACAGGCATTGTCTCCAATGTCATCAAGGTATTGTGGAGGCTTCTTAACTGCAAACTGGTCAAACTGCGATCTGACACAAACATAATGTTCAACTAGCTACTTTTTTTGCAAAGAAAGAAGTTCAATGAGAAATAATAAAAAATATATAGAACAGCACTGGCATACTCAGTATGGGAAGTAGAGTTTGTTATCAAACTCAGTTAATTCACCCAGAAGTTGGTCATCTAACAGACTTGATTCTGACCAATCCACCTCCTCCTTCTCCTGTGGTGTTTCGGGAAAGGTGTAATCAGTTGGTATGAAATGCTTGTTCATGGTCAATCTCTCTACATTTTGAAGCAAGAGACTGGTCATTCTCACTGTACCAACTGCACCAGCTGTGCTGAACACACGCTCAGCAGACACACTGGCTACAGGACAATCCAAATACTTTATTGCCAGTCTGCTGAGCTCTGGCCATTGGCAGATTGTCCCATACCAATATACCAGTGGGTTTTGATCCACATACACCTTTTGAGTTGTTAGACTTGGCATCCTTGGCGTGGTCTCCCCTAACCTTTTGCCTCTATTTTCCAAGTTTCTGATGTGTGCTGGACTCTGTTTTTATTACTCTGGGCCCTTTACCACTGCTATCCAGTGCTAAAGTGCAAGTGCTCCTATGTAAAATGTATGTGTAATTGAATTTCCTTGATTGGCATCTTTGATTTACTGGTAAGTCCCTGGTATGGTGCACTGGAGGTGCCCAGGGCCTGTAAATCAAATGCTACTAGTGGGCCTGCAGCACTGTTTGTGCCACCTACATTAGTAGCCCTGTGAACACGGCTCAGACCTGCCACTGCAGTGTCTGTGTGTGCAGATTTTAACTGCCAATTCGACTTGCCAAGTGTACCCACTTGCCAGGCCTAAACCTTCCCTTTTCTTAACCCTAAGGTCGGCCCTAAGGTAGCCCCATGGGCAGGGAGCAGTGTATGTTTAAGGTAGGACATACACTGATGTGTTTTATATGTCCTGACAGTGAAATACTGCCAAATTTGTTTTTTCCTGTTGCAAGGCCTATCTCTCTCATGAATTAACAAGGGGGCTGCCTTTAAAAATGATTAAAGCATAGATTCCCTTTGGGAGCAGATAGACATGTGCAGTTTTATGGTCGCTGGGATCACAATTTAAAAATACATCTTTTAAAAAAAGTTGGTTTTGAGATTGAGTTTTTGAAAATGCCACTTTTAGAAAGTGGGCACTTTCTTGCTTAAACCATTCTGTGACTCCCTGTATAGGTCAGTTTGACAGTTGGGCTGTTTGCACCTCTCTCTAGACAGGGACTCAAAGGGAGCTGGGGTGTAGCCTGCATACCCCGATGAGCCATATGTGCTAGTAGGGAGGGGAGGAGTGGTCACTTCAACCTGAAAGGGCTGTGTCTGCCCTCACACAATGTAGTCTCCAACCCCTAGTGTGTGTCTGGGGCCTGGCCTGGGCAAGGCAGGATTTCATAAACAAGAGAGACTTTCCTTTGAAGTAAGCCTACTTCAAAGGCCAAAATGGGTATAAGAAGAGCACCCAAAACAGCAGAGTTTAGATAACTTCTGGAAATCAAGAGGAACCTCTGCCTGGAGAAGAGCTCTAGAGCTGAGGAGAAGTGCCGCCCTATCTGTGACTGTGCTTTGTGGAGCTATCCTGCAGGTGCTACTTCTGCCTGTGTAAGGGGGGCAAAGACTGGACTTTGTTGCGCATTCCTGCTTGTGAGGAAATCTCCAAGGGCTTGTCCTGAGCTTGTCTCCTGTTTTTGAAGTCTCAGGGCCATCAAAGACTTCCCCTGCCAGCATCTGGACTCTGCTGAGACTCCTGTCCCGAAAAAGTGGTGCCCTATCCAGTTCCAAGGGCCTTGAAAGGTGAAGCTGGCAGACCCAGACTGAAAATCCAAGCACAGACTGCCGTGCGGGGAAATTTTCGATGCGCCTTCCGAAATGAGGCTGAGAAACGACTCGCTGCTTGCTTCGCAGGTGAAATCTATACTCCACCTGCATTTCAAATGGAAGATTGGCGCTCGCTGCTGGAGAAACGAGGCCCAACACCCACTGACGGTGGCTGATAACGTTGCAACCCACATAGATCGGTTTTCCTGAAACCGTGCAGCAGGATTTTTAACACAAACCTCGCTGGGTGCGGAAAAACAATGCAAAGCCTGCCCGGACCTGAGGTTCCTCTCCGGATCAACGTATCGCTCTCCTGCAGAGAGGAAAAATGACACACGCCGACCCGACCGGAGGAGGAAAGATGCACGTTCTCGCTTGTGAGTGAGAAATCGACGCATTGCTGGCCTTTTCTGACACCCACTCACCTGTGCGGTGTTATTATGACGCAACGTCAGTACTTTTTCACGCTAACAGTGTTAGCACTGTTTTCTAGGGATTTAAGACCCTTTTTGCTTCTTAATTCATACCTTGACCTGTGTATGGCAGATTTTTAGTCTTGTTTTGTTTAGATAAATATTTCCTATTTTTCTCAACCTCTGTTTTGTCATTTTGTAGTGTTTTCACTGAGTTACTGTGTGTGTTGGTACAGATACTTTATACCTAGACTCTGAAGCTAAGCCTGCCTGCTTGTGCCAAGCTACCAAGGGGATGAGCGGGCTTAACTGAGGTAACTGAATGTACAGCATTAGCACTGTTTTCTAAGGATTTAAGACTGAATGTAATGAGGTGGGACATCCTCTTGCCATGCCTTCTGTTCACTTACAGGGAGGTGCCTCAAAAGAGACTTGGCTTTAGTCCTTTTGAGCTGATCTATGGCCACCATGTGAGGTGAACTTTGAGTCTGGTAAAGGAGGCTTTGGAAAAAGCTCCTAGTAAACCCCCCTAGGATGTATTCAATTACATGCTGGCTCTGAGAAATAGGACTGCCCACTTCAGGAGTCTCTCACAGGAGAACCTAGAAGCAAGCCAGGAGGATATGAAATGCTGGTATGACCAGAATGCCACTCTGGTCGAGTTTCAACCTGGTCAGAAAGTGTGGGTGATGGCACCAGTGGAGCCTAAGGCACTCCAGGACAAGTGGACTGGGCCATTTGAAATGGTGGAGCGCAAGAATGAAGTCACCTACCTGGTGGACTTGCAGACTCCCAGGAACCCTTTAAGGGTTCTGATTGTTAACTGGCTCAAGCCACACTTTGAGCGGACTGAGTTGTCCATGCTCCAAGCGACAGATATCAGGGTAGAGAAGGAGAGTGAGCCTCTTACTGACCTTCTGTTTCCCAGAGAGAAAAAAATGGGTCTGTGGAGGGAGTGAACCACTTCCCCTCCCTGACTGCAGAGCAGCAGAGGGACTGTCGCCAGGTGTTGGGACGGTTCGCCTCACTGTACTCCTTGATCCCAGGGGTCACACACATGTGCACACATAATGTGGACACTGGGGACTCTACACCCATTAAACAAAAGGTTTACAGGGTGACTGACAAGGTCAGGGCTAGCATCAAGGATGAGGTATCCAAGATGTTAACCCTAGGGGTTATTGAGCATTCCAGCAGTCCTTGGGCCAGCCCCGTGGTTTTGTTCCCAAACGCTCCTGGTCACAGTGCCACCCCAGAACTCTGGTTCTGTCTGGACTTCCGGGGTCTCAATGAGGTCACTAAAAATGACATGCACCCCATCCCCTGAGCTGATGAGCTCATAGATTGGTTGGGAGGTGCCAAATACCTCAGTATGTTTGATTTAACATCTGGGTATTGGCAGATTGCCTTGACTGAGGCGGCCAAGGAGAGGTCTGCATTTTCTACCCCAGATGGGCACTTTCAGTTTAAAGTGATGCCAGTTGGGATGAAAAATGCCCCTGCCATCTTTCAGAGGTTGGTCAACCAGGTGTTAGCTGGGCTGGATGAGTTCAGTGCCGCCTACCTGGATGACATTGCTGTCTTCAGTTCCACATGTGAAGAACATTTGCAACACCTCTGCAAAGTGTTGGATGCCCTGCAATAGGCAGGCCTCCATATTAAGGCAAGCAAGTGCCAAATAGGGCAGGATTCTGTGGTCTGCTTAGGACACCAGGTGGGGAGTGGTCATGTGGCACCCCTACAGCCAAAGATTGATATCTTTCTGGCTTGGGAGCCTCCCAAGACCCAGACTGAAGTGAGAGCTTGTTTAGGTCTCACAGGATACTAAAGGAGGTTTGCCAAAGGGTATGGCACTATTGTTGCTCCCCTGACTGAGTAGACCTCCGAAAAACAGCCCAGAAAGGTGATCTGTACTGAGTCTTGCAGACGGCTTTTGATGCCCTGAAGGCTGCCATATGCACAACACATGTGCTGAAGGCAGCTGTCTTTTCCAAGGAGTTTGTTGTGCAAACAGACGCCTCAGAGCATGGTATTGGAACAGTACTC
Source organism: Pleurodeles waltl (assembly GCF_031143425.1). NCBI lineage: Eukaryota > Metazoa > Chordata > Amphibia > Caudata > Salamandridae > Pleurodeles > Pleurodeles waltl. The sequence goes on from NC_090447.1 coordinate 1,019,546,635, forward strand.
TCACAGCTTAATGAAGAGGGCCTCGATCAACCTGTAGCATTCATTAGCAGGAGGTTACTTCCCAAGGAACGTAGGTGGAGTACCATAGAGTGTGAAGCTTTTGCTGTGGTCTGGGTGCTGAAGAAGCTAAGACCCTACTTGTTTGGGACTCACCTCCGGGTTCAGACCAGCCACAGGCTCCTCAGATAGTTAATGCAGATGAGGGGTGAGAAACCAAAACTGTTGAGGTGGTCCATTTCCCTACAGGGTATGGACCTTACAGTGAAACACCGCCCTGGCACAGAACAGGCCAATGCTGATGGTCTGTCCAGATTCTTCCACCTCAGTGATGAGAACTCACATGAGGTTGAGTAGTTGCTCCCCAATTTCAGATGGGGGGGCACGTATTATACTTGACATCCTTGGCATGGTCTACCCTAACTTTTTGCCTCTGTTTCCCAGGTTGTTGATGTGTGCTGGACTCTGTTGTTGCAGTTTTTGTTACTCTGGGCACTTTACCACTGCTATTTTGTGCTAAAGTGCAAGTGCTCTTATGTAAAATGTATGTGTAATTAGATTTCAATGATTGGCATATTTGATTTACTGGTAAGTCCCTAGTACGGTGCACTAGAGATGCCCAGGGCCTGTAAGTCAAAGGCTACTAGCGGGCCTTCAGCACTGGATGTGCTACCCACATTAGTAGCCCTGTAAACATGGCTCATACCTGCCACTGCAGTGTCTGTGTGTGCAGATTTTAACTGCTAATTCGACTTGGCAAGTGTACCTACTTGCCAGGCCTAAACCTTTCCTTTTGTTATATGTGAGACACCCCTAGTGTAGGCCCTTGTGCAGGGTGCAGTGTATGTTTAAGGTAGGACATATACTAATGTGTTTTATATGTCCGTACAGTGAAATACTGCCACATACATTTTTCACTGTTGCAAGGGCTATCTCTGTCATAGGTTAACATGGGGGTTGCCTTTAAAAATGATTAAAGTGTAGATTCCCTTTGGAGCAGATAGACATGTGGAATTTGGGGTCTCTGAGCTCACAATTTAAAAATACATCTTTTAGTAAAGTTGGTTTTGAGATTTTGTGTTTGAATATGCCACTTTTAGAAAGTGGGTATTTTCTTACTTAAACCATTCTGTGACTGCCTGTTTGTGGATTCCCTGTCTGGGTCAGTTTGACAGTTGAACTATTTGCACCTGTCTCTAGACAGTGATACAAAGGGAGCTGGGGTGTAGCCTGCATATCCCGATGAGCCATCTGTGCTAGGAGGGAGGGGAGGAGTGGTCACTTACATCTGAAAGGGCTGTGTTTGCCCTCACACAATACAGTCTCCAAACCCCTGGTGTACGTCTGGGGCCTGGCCTGGGCAAGGCAGGATTTCACAAACAAGAGAGACTTTCCTTTGAAGTAAGCCTACTTCAAAGGCCAAAATGAGTTTAAGAAGAGCACCCCAAACCACAGACTTTAGAGCACTTCTGGAAATCAAGAGGAACCTCTGCCTGGGGATGAGCTGAAGAGCTGGGGGCAAGTGCTGCCCTGCCTGTGACTCTGCTTTGTGGAGCTATACTGCAGTTGCTACTTCTGCCTGTGCAAGGGGACAAAGACTGGACTTTGTTGTGCATTCCTGCTTGTGAAAAAATTGCTAAGGGCTTTTCCTGTGCTTGCCTCCTCTAGTTGAAGTCTCAGGGCCATCAAAGACTTCCCCTGCCAGCACCTGGTCTCTCTGCTTAGACTCCTGCCTTGGAAAGTGGTGCCCTATCCAGTTCCTAGGGCCTTGGAAGGTGAAGCTGGCAGACCAATACTGAAAATCCACGCACAGACCACAGTGCGGGGAGATTTTCGACACCTTCCAAGACACAGCTGAGAAATGAAGTGCCGCCGGCACGTTGTCGCAGAAATCTATGCTCCACCTGCATCGCGACTGGAAAGTTGGCACACACGGCTGGAGAAATGACGGGCAACACCCGCTGATGGAGGCTGATAACATCACTACCCACATAGCGTGGTTTTGCTGATACCATGCAGCAGGATTTTCAACACAAACCTTGCTGGGCGCGGAAAAACAACACACTGCCTGCCAGGACCCGAGGTGCCTGTCCGGATTGATGCATCGCTCTCTTGCGGAGACAAAATATGACACACGCCGACCTGACCGGAGGACGAGCGACGCACGGTCTCGCTTGTGAGTGAGAAATCGACGCATCGCTGGCGTTTTCCAACTCACACTCACCCGTGCAGTGTTATTTTGATGCAACCCAGGTACTTTTTCACGCTAACAGCATTAGCCAGTATGTGACTCCCCCCAGCCTCCCCACACAGTCCCCCCTAAGCCCCTGGAAACCCCCGACCCTCATCCCCACCCCATCCAAGGATGCACACACCACACACATGCAATCTTGCATTCACGCACTCATACAGACACACACATACACTTGCACGCTCCCTCACATCCCTGCATCCATTCATGCACTCACACACCCACAATCACAGACCTACACGCACACTAGCACTACCCCCCTCCAATCACACAAACGCACACCCCCATGCATGCATACACTACTCATTACCCCCTCCCCTATCGTACAGGCACTTACCTTTTCACAGTCGTCTACCGGGAGGGGATGGAATCCTTGGGGCCTGATCTGCTGCCAGTGCCTCCTTACCACAACACCGCCACGCCTATTACCAACTCGTAATAAGCATGGTAGAGTTGTGATGTGGTGGTGGTGCAAGTGGAGCAGCTTCCACTGCACCGTTGACCGCCAGTATAATGAGGTCCAGTGTATTTAGTTGGCCCTGTAGCAGATGCAACAATGGGATAGCTTAGCATTGGTACTGTCCTCCTTGCTATTTTCCCAACTGAAAACCTCAAAATGGAGAAGCATCTATGTCAGGCATTTGACTAGGTTTCATATGTCTGTATCTATGGTCATAGCTTTCCTAATTGCATCCCCATCCTCTTTGAATGACATAGACATTAATCTGTCTGTATTGCTCAAACAGATGTTGCAACATATAATATGTCACGTTCCAACAGGTTGGCACCTTCTGCATCATAGCTTAACTTGCAGTCTATTAGCATGCTGAAAAATCCTCAACTGCTTATGGGCTTTAAAAGAATGTCTGAAATGAGTGCAGATTCTTCTGCAGGTGGTCAGTATGCTCTCACTATGGGCTATATTTATGAAAAGTGGAACTGCATCCAATGCAGCACCACTTTTCTTGTGCCCCTTAGTGCCCCCCTAATGCCGCCATGTGTGCACCATATGTATGACACGGTGCACCATAGCAGTAGTTAGGGAACTAGCATCAGAATTTTTGACACTAGTTCAGAGCTTTGCAGGAGTAGCATTAATAATTTTGACGCTAATCCTGCAAAGCCCATTGAGGTCCATTGTAAACAATGGTGTGCCTTCTTTTAATCCATAATCTGAGCAAGCGTTAAAAGTGCAGGAAAAAAGAACACAAAAAAAATCTCTTAGATTTCTTTATGGCATATTTGTAAGCCCCCCCTAAAGAGGGAATGCCTCCTTTGCATACAATGCGCATGGCACAGGCATAATATAGTGCAAAGGGTTACAAAGTGGTGCAAATTTATCAATTTGGCTGGGTGATTTTGGCCTCATTGGGTCACATTAGTGTAAAAGAAAATGATGCTAATTTGGTGCAAGGAGGCGCTACGGACTCTTAAATCTGCCCCATGTCTTCTTTTTAAGAAAGTATAACTCAACCAAGTTGATGCAGTGCACCAAACACTGGACCCTGAAATAGCCACGTCTGCCATGGCCTTGACTATGTTACTAGCAAAAAATTCAAATCCAATTCAGAGACTTCTTGGTCATAGCAATTGCTGTTAAATTCGTCCATGGTGTTTGCAGCCATATGTGATTTCTCCATGGCAAAAATGGCTACTGTTGCATGTCTCCAAATGTTCTTAAAACTTTCTTCAGGTCCAAGATCTGTAGATAAATTTCATTGTACCCCTGTAAAAGAGATCCATGTGCAGTGATGCACATGTAATCAGTCGTCTGACAACTGGACCACTTGTCTGTCCTCAATGGATAGTGTGGACAACACTTTGCAGCGCTGGAAGAGCAACTCTGGAAAAATAGGTCCAACTTGGAACCTTCCATTTTGGGCAGACACCTGCCAAAAATTCAAAAAATGCCACCTCTGCTGCAAAAGAAAAAGTGAGGAGGTCCAACATTGCTGTTTTTGCATGCTTCCCATTGTACAAATGTGCCATTGGGTAGCTGCAGTCGTAAGGCCCCATCTGCTTAAACATGCCCATAATAGTAGGCTGGATTTTCTTCTTTTCTGGGGCCACTGATGCAGTTGACTTTGGGGAAGTAGGTGGTGGTAGATTTAATGGGCTTTGTGGGGTAATCACTGTGGGCCATGGTGTCTCCATATAACTTTAAGTCTTATTGTGCCATTGTGAGTTTGCTGAGGCTGGTGATTCAGGCGTACTACTGGGGACATGGCTGCTTGCATGAGGATGTCACCCTCTTCTTCATCACTTCCACTGTGATTTGACGTGTAGCTAAGGTTTCCCGGCTTCACAACGACAACGACATTCAGCAATTTTTTTAAGGCGCTCCTCCTATCGGATTGTGTGATGTTTTTTCATATGGGTCATTAGACCTCCTAGTACCATAATGTGAATCAGGCTTATCTCGACAAACACTTTCTTTGCAAATTGAGCATATTGCAATGTTCTCCTCCTGTTCGTTAATCGTAAAAAAGTTCCAAAACTGAAGAGAAGTACTTTTTTTTAGGCCGCTGTCAATGCTTTAAAAAGAACTGTAGGTAGGTGGGTGTGTCGTTGGTTGACTCTTTGCAGGTCATACTTCTACTGAGGTAGGGGTTGGTACAGGTCTCAGCTAGGGCTTAACAAATATGGGAACTGTGCCACATCCCTCAGAGCAGGTTGAATTGTAATGTTGATCTCCTCTGTGCCACTTTCCACAATGACTGGCTCATCATCATCATCTTCTTCATCCTCCCCTTCCATAATTCTAAGGCTTTCAGGAACTTTTCTTTTCCCTTGCCTCTTCTGGTGTCTCCTGGAATCTGCTGCGGTTCATTCCTCATCCTTATCATCATCATCAGAAGAAGAAGTGATATTTGGAGATGATGCTGAAATTGTACCCTATCTTTTCCTTGCTGGAGATCTGGGAGCAAATGAATCTAGAAAAGGAGGTTCTTGCTCAGCAGGAAGCTCAACATCCTGTTCTGCTCCAACTTCGGGAACATCTATTATTGTTGTTTGCGGCCTCTGTCCACTTTGCTCTGTTTCCTGAAACAATTGGGTAATACTTTGTGAAAGGCACAAATCAGATTCAGTGTCACTGCCCGTTGGCATCGCCATGATAGTAGTGGCTGCCTCACTGACAGACATAGTCTTAGGTTCAGGTGGTGCTGTTGATGATGCAAGAGTGCTGCTCCCAGGTTCATCCCTGTAGGACGATGCCGCAGGTATACATGTTTCAAAAAAGGTTGTGGTTGTCACGCTACTGGTGGGAAGCAGTTTCTTCTCACTGACCACTTTCTTGGGAGCAACTTTGTTTGGTGCCATCTTAAAGCTGTCAGTTGGCAGTGGCACTAAGCTGCACAAGTGAAAGGGATTGGAGGACTGTTCATTCCTTTTTGTGTGGCAATAATATGGGTGATGGCTCTGCTTCTCTTGTGCACCTAAAAGCAAACAAGCAAGAAAAACATTCTGTGAAATGTGGCAGTGCTGGCTGCAATTTGAATTAGTACAGGCAACTGTGAAACCTGTGACAGGCAGGGAAGTGAATGGGTTCCTTAAAAAAATAAAGGTCGGTCTGTGCTCATAGCAGGCAGTCCAGGGAGAAATTGAATAAATAATCATAAAAAATGAATGATGCTGATGAGTCTGCAGTGTACTGCAGCCAGGGTATCCAGGAGGGAATGGAACTATTATTCTTAAAGAAACTGAATGCTGCTGCGTGACTTTGAGTCTATGATGAATGGACAGATGGACGGCTAGGATAAAGACAAAATGCACAAAAAAAAAGAAACATAAAAAATAATAAAAAGTAACTTAAAATAAAACATTTTGAAAATTAAAAAATCTAAAATAAAAGGAAAAAAAATTAAAAATAAGAAATATAAATCGTGAAAAATGAAAATAAAAAATTGCAATAAAAAATGTCAATAAAAATATAAAATAATACATTTAAAATAAAAAATGAAATTCATAGCTTGATCAATAATTGACAATGGTTGTATAGGAGGAGAGTAGAAGAAGTAAACGCACTGTGAGGAAAGGAGGAGCAAAATAAAAAATGCCAAAAAAGCATGCAATAATACAAGCACTGTTAATCAAAATCATATTCTTAGTGTGCATATACTACAAGGAACCCCAGGCATATTACTAAATTTGTATCACATCCATCAATGCAAGCCTATGGCAAAGTCACTCTGGCCGGATGCACAAACTGGCCGCCGGTCACATGGTCATATGACATAAGAGTAAAAGTAGGCATGAGGAACACAGAACACATGTAAGCCTGTGGGAAAAACACACCGGCTGAATGCACAAAAGGTCTGCCAGCAACATGGTCTAACAACAGTGAGCAAGGAAGCATGAAAAATAAATAACACATGCAAGCCTATGGCAAAAACACACTGGGTGGATGCACAGAATGGCTGGCAGCCACATGGTCAAACAACAAGAGCAAGCAAGGAGGCATGTAGAACAAAGAACGCATTGAGAACTATGAACATAGACACAAAATAGCCCCTGTCCACATGGCATGGAGAACAAAGACAAATGGTGGCCAATGACACTCACACAGACAGACACCCACTCTGGCCAGAAAATGGAGGCATGGTGGTAACACTGAAGGAAACACTAACAATACTTCAGCAATACAAAACACAAACATTAACGGAACTATAAAAAGTTTTAACCACACAACCTCCTATGCCGTCAAGTATTGCTGCACATTTACACTTTTTGTAGGAAAAAATTGAATGCAAAAAATAACCATCATTTTTCATTTAACTACATGCTACCCCTGCCCTCAATTAAGTTTTAAAACCATTTACCACAGAACATTTCTTTCATGCGCTGATGACAAGTAGTGGGCCAACTGGCTAGATGGCCCATTGGAAGTCCAGGCCACTTAGTAAAATAAATTATTATTTCAAATGTAACAAACGTGGAGAAAATGTACTGAGCTGTGCAACAAGTTTCCATTACAAACGATCAAAAATCAATGAAATGCAAAAAAAATAACAAGACTGATACTTAAACTCCAGGATGCCCTCCACAATGAAATTTAAAAGCCAATTAAAAGTACAAAGAAATACTGTTGCATATCTCAGTAAACAAACAACACCTTTATACAATAGTTTTTTAACTTGCCTGTGTGATATCACAAAAGCAAAGACCTTAAATATAAATGTGTATATCCAGGAAACAAATAAAGTGATCCTTCTACCTCATAATCCAATTGTAAAGTAACCAGGAGGTGGATAAAGCACTGGGAGGACAGGATGAAGAAGTTAGAGTTTCTGGGGCTCTTCCTTCCCAATCCACTTAAAAACCTATTTTTGAGTAGATTCAGTTGCTTCTCAAGTTGAAAATCTACTCGAGGTGTATTCATGCTCAAGAGCGGCACTATGTTGGCACCCTCGCAGGCAGAAACCCCGCGAGTAGGTGCAAAATCTTCCACACGCTCACTAGCAGCCTGAGAGTATTGTGGCACTCACCAGATGGTGGAATTCAGGAACTTTGAGCTACTCCACCTAGTGGTAAGTGTCCAAATTCCAAAAACTCTGCAAGAGGAGAGGAGTTTTCCGCCTGGGCCTAGGGATGACTTACTTGACTTTTTGAGAGTAGAAAACTCAAATATTAATGACATTAGTATAAGGACAGCTGCAGAAATTTGCTCTTTAGATCCTGCTGATGTTTGTAGATGCTTTTACCACAGGTTTCAAGCCATACTGTTTTTCATCTGCAATAAAATAAATACACCTCTTGACGAAGTAACTGATTTCTTTTGGCGCAAACAGTACCATTTAAGAGGTGCTCCTCATATTCACATGGTGTTATAGATAAAAGATGCATAGACATTTGGAACAGACAGTGATGATTCTGTACTCTCTTTCATACTACGTTATGTGACATGTGCCATTGATGAAAAAAGCCTTAACAGCAAGTTCTGCACTTTCAAAAACATAGATGTGGCAAGTACTGTTGTCAAAAATACAGGGCTAAAGAAAACTTTTACACAAAGTAACATGTTGGATTGCCAAAACCTGTGATTTTCAAAGAAAAAGTGAACAGTTTTTTTTTTTTTTAATCTGCAGTCAGACATACTGATTCGAAAATCACTGAAAAACACATAGAAGTTCAGAAGAACAGAGCTCCAAGTACATTAATGACTATAATCCTGTGCTTCTAAAAATGTGGAATGCGGATATGGACATACAATTTGTCACCGACTATTTCATCGTTGTTGCTCATTATGTGACTTCCCACATTACAAAATCAAAGAAGACAGATATGAAGGAGATGTGGGAGAAAATGTCTGCTGAAAAGTCCCTAACCAAGAAATGTTATAGCTGTGGTTGGAAAATGATTTCACATAGGGAGATAAAAATCCTATGAATCTTGTGATCGGTTTGGTCAGTCAGTCTGTACTTGAAGTCAAAGAGAAATGTTTGGGTAAGTCTAGGCCTTGCAAACACGCAAAATAGAGTGTTGAAGTCTTTCCAGGAAATTCAGTAACCAAGCAGATTTTAACCCAGAAAGTGCAGACATTGTTAAAACAAAGGTGTTGGACACTTACTATCCAAGAAGGAGTCCACATTTTGAAAATGTGCATCTTTATGAAATACTTAAAAAACTATAGATAGAGAAACAATGCAACAGAAAACATAAATGAAGGGAAATATGCTGTAGTTTGTTGTGAGGGCTATCTGCTGCAACCCACAAAATAAAGTCTATTTAATCACAGAAAACTCAGTTGTCAAACTTCTAAAAAAGAGAGTTTTAATATTTGCTGCTTCAATGACTGTCCAAGACTTAGCATTCCAAATCAGAGTTACTCAGATACTTTGATTTGTATGGAGATTCTTTCAATGCTGTGAAATACAGCATTCAGTGTTCAGTCTTTGTCATCTACATGAAAATGTTAAATAAATATATTGAGCAGGAGAAATTAATTGATGCTGAGATAGCTAAAGACAAAGGTCAGCACTTCTAAGTCAAGATCCTCTTGGACAACCTATTATTCGCAATGAAGCTGTTATAGCCATGAATGAGGTGTCTGCTGAGACTGTGATGCAACAAGCAGGACAAAAAGTATTGATTTGGAGCAGTTAGTTGCACAAATAAATGATGTGTAGAAAGGAATATATAGAGAGGTAAAGGAGAAAATAAAGCTTAGATTCCTCTATGAGAATAAAGAACATAAATGCACATCATTTAAGCCAATACCTTTACACACCAGATGTCAAGCTGGCCCTGGGAAAAGCTTTTTAATTGAATTTCTCACTGCTTACCTATAGAGGACTATAGACTTGAATTTGTTGTATGCAGTAACAGCACCAACTGGATTAGCTGCACACAACATTAAAGGAATTAATTTCTTTACATCAACTACGCATGCTACCTACAGAACATGAGAATGAATTGGAGTACTGAAGGTTTTCATGTGAAGCTTGTACTGAAGAAATTGAAACTTTGGATCATCAATGAATTGAGTATGATCTCAAACTTAATACTTGCCTTTCTACATTTAGGAATGCAACAGATTCTAAAAACAGACTATGATGTGCTATTTGGAGGAAAGCACCTAATTGTATGAGGCGATCTATTACAACTTACCCTGTCAAAGGACAGCCTGTGTTCAAGACACTTCTCCATGATGAAACTCAGAATTCCTTGGGAAGTACTGGAAGCATGAACATTTGGCTAAACTTCCAATACAAAGAGCTAATTAGGAATATACGTTAAGCCTCTCAAATATTCTGAAGGATATTAGAGTACTAGTTCTCACAAAAGAGGGGAAATGTTGCTTAGAAACTTAACTTATAAACAAACTGTATCCTACAAACAAAACAGCAGCACAGCTAATGTTCAGTTTCATTGAAGAAGAAAACTCCAGTGTTTGCCTAATATGTACACTTCAGGAGTGCTCCCGATTTAACAAACAATCACTAAAACTGGAGAAAGAAGACATTTTAGAACTTACTGCAGTTAACAAAATGGATCACCAGGATGTGACAGTACTTCTAAGTGTAAAACTACAAGCTAAATTAGATTCATTGGAGCAATCTGTTTTCAGAACTGTGGGATTAGAAAAGTGTTTATGTGTTGTCAAAAACGGTAAAGTAATTTTGCAGTGTAATGTAAATTTTGAGGAAGGATTCATTTATGGTGCTATGGGTAAAGTAACAGATTTCATTTTGTTTCCTAACAGGAATGAGGTTGAATAACTAGCAACATGTTTCTTGCTTGTGAAATTCTTGTATTTTTGGAGGAGGCAGTTCCCAGTTTCTCTAGCATAAGCTGTGACATTTTATACATCTCGAAGTTTAAGTGTAAATGCAGCATTCATTAATATTGATATTACTATCTTTAAAAAAGGTATGTCATATGTAGCCTTATTGCAAATTAGAATATTGTCTGGTTTGCATCTTGCTGACTTTGATGATAAGAAAGTAAACGCTGATTCAAGTAGTGACAAAGAGTCCAACCGATTGAGAAGTGTTTATGCTCCTCATATAGGACAGTATCCGATTTATGAAAAAACTACCATCTGCCCAAAGCAAAAATATTCAAACTATTGCAGCAATGTTGTTGAAAAGAAGTATAAGAAAGCCAATAAGGAACTTGTTGAGGAAAATTAAACTGACAATGCCGGAGATATTGTTGTACCAGTTGTCAAACCCCTCTGCAACCAACTGCTATGCCAATCTCATTCACAATGCACTGATCACTTTACCTCATGTAGTACATGCAATTGAAAAGAGAAAAGAGAACAGATTGTGATCTGCACTATTTGCTTTGTTATAACACATGTGCAGTAATAGAAGAAAAGCACATTGTGCATCTCACATTCACCATGGAGATATGCGCATTGGATGCGCATTGGATCTGTACACTTTGCCCAAAACATTACAGAAGATGCACAAGAAATTCTAATGGTAATCTTTGGTATTTTAGAAGAAGCGACAGTACCTATTGATGACATATTTGGAATTAGTGAAATTGTTCTTCTGCATCAACTACAGAAATACATTTAGTGCTATTTATTAACATCACACTACTGCATTGCAAAACAGTCAGTTTTGACAGGCTGTTTAAAGAATCTTCACAGAACAATACCTGCAGAAATTGTCAATCAACTTTGCATACACAAAGAAGTGGCAAGTGTCTTATTCTAATGTTACATTGATGTATAGCAGATGGAAGTAAAATGAAAACACAAACTACAAATTTTAAATCAGGACAAATATCTATTTCAGGAAAAACATGTTCCACTATGGCTATTTGATTACATGAAGGAGATAGTATTATATCTGGACACTACTTAAAAACTGCAATTGGATGGACAGACTATAATGACAGCAACCTGACATTCAAGCAAAGACTGATTTATAAACTACCAAATTCTTCTCTTTTGTTTCTTGAACCTAATTTCTAAGGAGGATAAAACCTGAAAAAAATTAAACAGTACAGTTTTGGCATTTGTAGTATGACTACTTATGACATCCTATGACCTAACAGGGGTGATGTCTTCATAAAACGTTTCATAGGCTTCTGCGCTGTTAATCATAGACCAATACAAAGCAGATGGTACTAAATTTGAAGCAGACATTGCAAAGTATAAACCAGAAGACATATGTATTTCTTCATAAACAAATACTACTTAGGTTGTTATCTTTCATAAAGAAGTTAACAATCTGTATTAAAAATGTTAGTCTGGATGGTACAATATATATAGAACAATGTAACAATGAAACAACATTGCATCATATCCTACCAAGTTCCAATGAGGATTACAATTGGCAAACTGAAATAGTGTAGTTGCAGGTCAGCTACGAGCGATGATGTCATACAGCCTACCAGGGGTGATGTCTTTATAAGGGTGTGCACACAGCCCCTTATATATGTTAGTGGTATTTTACTAGTCTTAATAAAATACAGTTTTTTAGTATATGTTTCTTTAGAATACTTGACTAAGTATAGATGTAGATCAGTTGCATAATTGTAGTGAGTGAAGTTCTGTTTTTTTTCCTACAATCTTAACAATTGTTTATCCCCACTGTTTAATGATCATTCTTTATAAAACACATCTTTTATGGTGTACAAGTGTGGAACCTGAGAATAGTAAAAAAAGGAAAAAGGAAATGTTTAAAGTAAATGTATGATTGCTTTACAGAGTTACAAGTGTTAATTGCTTTATTAACAGCATGATTTTTTGCATTGAAGAAACATAAAGCTTATTGTACAAATGTATAAAGTATAAAATTAACATATTTATCTTTTCTTTATTTTCACACAGATCAGCGGATTTTTTTAATTAAAGTAATATAGGTTACTAATCAGATATTTCACCATTTGCAATGCATCCTATACCACACCCAGACAGACACTGATTTACACACCCAGGCACTCAAGAACACACTAATGCATACAAAGACATACCCAGGCACACATTCACATATACACTGACTCGCCCAGAAACACAATGATGCACACACTGAGACACCCATGGACCCACTGATACATACACTGACACACCTAGGAGCACAGTGATGCTTATACTGAGACACTCTGGCACATACAGATGTATACATTAAAATACCCAAGCAAACACACTCATATACTAACACACCCAGGCACAAACTGAAATACTCATTGACACACCCAGACACACACTGACATATACACTGGTCCACCCAGGTACACACTGATACATGCACTAACACAACCAGGTGGACACTCATGCATACACTGACACACCCGGGCACACACTGACAGATATGCAGATATACCAAGGCACAAAACTCATGCTTACACTAACATATCTAGGCACACACTCAATTTTACACTAACATACCCAGGCACACACTGATACATACAGTGACACATCCAGGCACACACTGACTCAAATATTGAGATACCCAGGCACACACTGATGTACTGACTAAAACTCCCAGGCATATAGTGATTCCTACACTGATACACACAGGGACACATTGACTCATTCACTAAAACATCCAGAAGCACATAGATGTATACCCTGATACACTGAGCCACATACTAATGCATGCACTAACACACCCAGGTAGACACTTATACATAACGCTGACACACCTAGATACACATTGACACATATGCTGATACACCAAGGCATACACTGATGCATTCACTAACATGTCCAGGCACACACTCATTCATACCAAAATACACCTAGGTACACACTCATGCATACACGGACATAACCAGGCACACACACATACATATGCTGACATACCCAGGCAACACCGTCATGCATACACTGACATACCCAGGCACACACTCATATATACAATAACACACCTAGGTACACACTCATGCAAACACTAACACACCCAGGCACAGACTGATACACATGCTGACACACCCAGGTACACCCTCATGTATACATTGACACACCCAGGTACATACTCATACATCCAAAGACACACAAGGCACACACTGATGCACACACTGACACACACAGGCACACACGCATATGTACATTAAAACACCTAGGTACACACTCATGCATACATTGACTGACACACCCAGTCACACACTAATACACATTATAACATACCAAGGCACACAGTCATGCATACCCAGACACCCCCAGGCACACAATGATGCATGCACTGACATACCCAGGCATCCTCTCATTTATGCATTAACACTCCTAGGTACATACTCATGCATGCAATGACACGCCCAGGCACAAACTGACTCACATGCTGACACACCAAGGCACACAATCATGCATATGTTGACAGTTCCACGCACACACTGACACACATGCTGACCCACTCGGGCACACACTTATGCATATGCTGACACACCCAGGCACGTACTGATTCATACACTGACACACCCACGCAAACACTCATATATACAGTAACATACCTACGTACACACTGATGCATATACTGACACATCAAGGCACACACTGATGCACACATTGACACACCCAGGCACACATTTAAACCTACAGTCCACACCTAGGTACTCACTCATACAAAAACTCACACACTCTGGCACACTCTGATGCACATGCTGACACACCCAGGCACACACTCATACATATACAGACACACACTGATGCATACACTGACACATCCAGGCACACACATATATATATATACACTAACACACCTTGGTACACACTCGTGCACTGTTCTAGACTTGGCATTCTGAATCAGAGTTGCCAGATACTTTGATTGCACCTATGCATACTCTAGCACACCCAGGCACACACGCATACATACGCTAACACACCTAGGTACAAACCGATGCATACATGGACACACCCAGGCCCACACTGGTGCATACACTGACACACCCAAGGACACACTGACGTACACACTCACATACCAAAGCACACACTCATGCATAGGTGACACACCAAAGCCCACACTGATACATACAGTGACACACCCAGGCACACTGACACATATGCAGATATACCAAGGCGCACACTCATGCTTACACTTACACATCCAAGCACACACTCACCTTTACACTAACACACCCAGGCACATGCTGATACATACAGTGAAACATCCAGTCACACACTGACTCATACATTGAGATACCCAGGCACACACTGATGCACTGACTAAAACTCCCAGGTATATAGTGATCCCGACTCTGACACACACAGGGACACACTGACTCATTCACTAAAACATCCAGGCACACATAGATGTATACCCTGATACACCCAGCCACATACTAATGCATGCACTAACACACCCAGGTAGACACTTATACATAACGCTGACACACCTAGATACACATTGGCACATATGCTGATATACCAAGGCATACACTCATGCATTCACTAATATGTCCAGGCACACACTCATTCATACAAAAACACACCTAGTTACACACTCATGCATACACGTAAAAAACCAAAGCACACACACATGCATATGCTGACATACCCAGGCACACACTCATGCATACACTGACACACCTAGGTACATACTCATACATCCAAAGACACAGAAGGCACACACTGATGCACACACTGACACACCCAGGCACACACGCATATATACATTAAAACACCTCATGCATACATTGACTGACACACCCAGTCACACACTGATACACATGATAACATACCAAGGCACACACTCATGCATATCCAGACACACCAAGGCACACAGTGATGCATACACTGACATACCAAGGCATACTCTCATTTATGCCATAACACTCCTACGTACATACTCATGCATGCAATGACGTGCCCAGGCACACACTGACTCATATGCTGACACACCCAGGCACACAATCATGCATATGTTGAAATGTCCACACACACACTGACACACATGCTGACACACTCAGGCACACACTGATGCATATGCTGACACACCCAGGCACATACCGATTCATACACTGACATACCCACGCAAACACTCATATTTACACTAACGTACCTACGTACACACTGATGCATACACTGACACATCAAGGCACACACTGACACACCCAGGCACACATTTATACCTACAGTAGCACACCTAGGTACACACTAATGCAAAAACTCACACACTCTGGCACACTCTGATGCACATGCTGACACACCCAGGCACACACGCATACATACATGGACACTCAGGCACACACTGATGCATACACTGACACATCCAGGCACACACAAATATATACACTAACTCACCTTGGTACATACTCATGCACTGTTCAAGACTCAGCATTCTGAATCAGAGTTCCCAGATACTTTGATTGCACGTATGCATACTCTGGCACACCCAGGCACACACTCATACACACGCTAACACACATAGGGACAAACCGATGCATACATGGGCACACCCAGGCCCACAATGGTGCATACACTGACACACCCAAGGACACACTGACGTACACACTGACATACCAAGGCACACACTCATGCACAGGTGACATACCGAAGCACACCCTGATGCATACCGTGACACACCCACGCACACTGATTCATATGCTGACACATTCAGTCACACATTTACACTAGAAGACTTTGATGACTAGATGGTGTGATTCGATCAAGAAACTTAAAAAAAAAACAGTTTTATTTTTATTTAATGTACCTAAAATAACAGGTGCAAAATATAAAAAAATACAACCATAATAAAAAGCAACAGACTTTTTTTAACTCAAAAAGATGAGAAAATTGTGGATGCCAATAGAAAAAAAGAAAAACAAGGATGGTTATTAATCGCATCCAAATATTCAGCCACTACTGTTGTATTCAACCTGAATGGCATGTGGCATGTGAGTCAGTGGTCACCATGGTCTTGAACCAAGTTTTGAGGAACAACTCCATGTTACTTTCTTCCTTCTAGTTGTACAGTCCCACTGGTTTCACATCACTGCTCCAGGACTGGGATTCTACATCTCATCATCTGGCCAGTCCTCAAGAGATCTCACTCTTTCTAGCATGTCTGTCTTATAGTCCTTCACTGGTTGGTTCTTTTTTGGCTGAGTCTTTCACACGATTTCCTCTCACCTGGACCTCACAGGCCCAGATCAGAGTGTTCCGATTTGAGAAGGGTCAAGACTGATTTGCATATAGCACGTTCTAAACTGCAGAGGCATGATCAACAAACATAAAATGAGTGGCAAGTCTGCCCCAATGGATAGCCAGTGGTTAGACCTATTCCAAGCATTCTGCCAACACATATTTGCATGCCTCACTGTGCACCACAGTTGCATGTAAACTGTCACTGTATATCCCATGTCAGCCACTGATGCATGTCTCATACCAGGGAGGCTGCCTTTTCTTAATTCTGAGTTTTGTATGATGCTCTGCTTTGCTCCTGCACCATTGTGTCTGTGCCTTTATATTTATGTGACCTTAGATCCTGGTTAAGTGCAGATACTTATTCCAAGCATTCCTCTCAAATTATGATTAATATCTGTACATCTGTACTCAGGGCGGAATCTCCCCACTTAGGGTGTAATCTCCACACCTATAGTATACTCTCCTTACCCGGAGTGGAACCTCTACAGTTGGGGCGGATCTCTGCACCGGAATGCGGAGATTCTGATCCGAGTGTGGACATAAAGATGCTACTCGTATCTTACCTTTGTGAATACCAAAAAGTCGTTAACTCAGACTTTTGGTGTTTACTTAGACCAAAAGTTTAAACTTACCTTTGTGAATCAAACCCTAGGGGGGTCATTCTGACCCTGGCGGTCATGGACCGCCAGGGCCAACGACCGCGGAAGCACCGCCAACAGGCTGGCGGTGCTTCTGGGGCCATTCTGACTGCGGCAGTACAGCCGCGGTCAGAAAAGGGAAACCGGCGGTTTCCCGACGGTTTCCCACGGCCCCAGGGAATCCTCCACGGCGGCGCTGCAAACAGCGCCACCATGGGGATTCCGATCCCCTTCCCGCCATCCTGTTTCTGGCGGTTTTCACCGCCAGAAACAGGATGGCGGGAACGGGTGTCGTGGGCCCCTGGGGGCCCCTGAAGTTCCCATGCCACTGGCATGGGCACTGCAGGGGCCCCCTAACAGGGCCCCATTGAGATTTTCAGTGTCTGCTTGGCAGACACTGAAAATCGCGACGGGTGCAACTGCACCCGTCGCACACCAGCAACTCCGCCGGCTCCACAGTTGCTTGGTGATAGTATGCCAAATTCACTTTTTTGATCGGCATTGATCTGCATGGATGACACAGACCAAAGAAAAAAGTTATGTCCATATGCTCCATACTAATACAAGTGGACAGAAGACTTCAGTTACATCAAGCAGGCAAACTTTCCCATCTTCTTAGTTCACACTCATGCACAATTTAGCATCTGCAGGCAGCAAAACCTTTACTACTCAACATTTCAGGTACACCATCATACACCTACACCTATCACACATTGGTATACTATTAGACTCACCTGCTCCTCTGGTGTACCACATAGCACCGTATAGCTGTCTATACAGGGGTAGGACCTCCTCCACAAGCTTGTCCAGCTCCTCTGGGGTGAAGGCTGGGGCCCTAACACCTGCAGGATGTGGCATGATAGCTCCCAGACACAGTATACAACATCTCAGTTATTGGAGGTACTGCTGGCATCAGTGCCAGGAGTCACATTAGCAATACTGTGAAAGATGGAAGCCATGTCCTCCACGTGCAGAACCATCACTGCTGGCGGGCATCACCACTGTCCCAAGTCCGCCAAAAGCAGCAATTTGTTCCAATGGAAATTTCCACTGTGATTGTGACCACCTACTTCAATGATGACATCCGTCGGCAGAGTTAGGTCACTTCCGCATGTCCAGTACAGTAGGTCAGGCAGATGCCAGCTTCAGCACATTTCATTTATGGAAGGGTTTTGGAATCTGCATCATGTACAAATTCCTATATTGTGCTAAATATTAGTACTGCCTTCAGGTTTAGTATTCTATTTGTGCATGTGATTAGTTAAAACTGTGTAATAGGGGGATTTGTGGTGATAGAAATGTACACCTATTCTCAACTTTCTACGTG
This sequence comes from Pleurodeles waltl, assembly GCF_031143425.1. NCBI lineage: Eukaryota > Metazoa > Chordata > Amphibia > Caudata > Salamandridae > Pleurodeles > Pleurodeles waltl. The sequence continues at coordinate 1,019,565,390 of NC_090447.1, forward strand.
CGTCAATAATGTAGAATAGGTGCTAGAAAATGTGTTTCACATGTAAACTCAGTTGGACTATCAATCACTGACTATCACAGGTAAATATGCAAGTATAGCACATTAGATGATTCAGGGATTGTGCACCAAGGAGAATGTCATAGGGTGCATAGCAATAAGCTGTACTGTAGATGCCAGATGTTATAACTGACCTCGACTGCAAATATGTGTGACTTGTATATGGACATATTCATTATGTGTGCATTGTTCATATCACATGTAATATAGTTACCATGGCATGAGGAGAGGAAGACAGACTCCAGTGTACCACACACTAGTAGACCTGCACACCATGGAGGAGAGACATACTATACAGGCATATAGCCTGAATAGGCATACAATAATGGATCTTTGAGAGCAGTTGGAGCCAGATTCGAATGCCTGCCATTCACAATCCCGATAGCATACCTCCCATTGTTCAAGTCATGTCAGTGCTACACTTTCTGGCCATTGGGTCCTTCCAGAATACAGTAGACCTAACTACATGGATGCCTCAGCCCATGTTGAGACTGGTTTTGAAGGACGTACTATGTGCACTGTTGAAACACCTGGACAGCTACATCATGTTTCCCCATCGTGCAGATTTGGCCTATGTGAAGGCAGAGTTTTACGCTATTGGACACATTCCGCATTTGGTTGGCGCAATAGATGACACCCATGTAGCACGGGGTTCCCCCTGTCCCAATGAACAGGTATATAGGAACAGGAAAAACTACTACTCCATTAATGTTCAAGTGGTGTGTTTGGCAAACCAGTAAATTTCACCAGTCAGTGCAAAGTATCCAGGATCAGTCCATGATTCCTTCATCATGCAGAACAGCAATATCCCATTGCTGATGACACACCTCTACACAGAGACAGCCTGGTTGGTTAGTAAGACAAATTTAACATGTGTGTTTACAAAGTTTATCTCCTGCTATCACAATTGGGCATGTCCTCTATATATGTTTGTGTTGTTCTACCTATATCCTCACAGGGCACTCTGGCTATCCAAACCATCCTTGGTTGTTGAAATCAGTGAGGTACCCAACCACGCCAGAGGAAGTCCGCTACAATGAGGCCCATGAAAGTCAAAGCATGTCGTGGAGCAGTTTTGTGGGCTCCTGAAGGCAAGATTTAGCTGCCTGGACATATCAGGAGGATCCTTCCTCTACTCACCCAACAAGGTTTGTCAAATAATTGTTGCATGCTGCATGTTCCACAACCTTGCCCTTAGATGTCAGATACCATTCCTACCAGATAGGGGGGAGGCAGCAGAACATGTGGGTGGAAATGCAGATTTGCAGAGTGATGATAAGTCAGATGAAGATGAAGCTGAACTCTTCAGGGCAGACCTCATCAATCAGTACTTCAACTGAGTCAAGGTATGTGATGTCTTCTTAATGCTGAGATTTCAGTTTGTAACCTAGAGTTGATGGGTAGTGTGTCAACTCCTCTTTTACCATCATCTATGAGATTTTAGGTAGATCCAATGCCAATGAGTGAGTTGTGAATGGAGTGTGTAATTTCGTATTGTGTACAGAACAGAGTGGTCTACAGTGTCAAGTTTTGTTAATCACATGCCAAGTCACACCTGTGAACATGACTTGTCTGAATGGGTGTATTTTTTCTGCTATGCCCTATCCCTTATGTCTGTCAATCACAGATTTGAGGAGTTCCAGTTTGGCTCTTCATCCTTGGCAGTTCACAGAGAGTATCAGAAGCAGATATAAATTGCAGACAGACACAAGAAGTGGACATGGCTGAAACCAGGTAGTAATTGCAATGAGTCTGTGGAGTGTAACTAACATGGCCCGACTGTCAGGACATTAGGGTGGAAATGCGTTGTTGCATCAAGATAATCTGTGGGTTACTGGAGGAGGACAGCTGGTGTCATTCTGGTGTTCATCATATGTCTGACATATGTAAAAAGGTGTAACCATAGCCTCTACCATCATAATGGTTTCTGTTGTATGCAATCTACCTTGTCCATAGCTTCAAGTGTGTTCCTACTTTGCAGACCAATCTGCATGTTTCTGTGGACTGACATAGGTGAGAGGCAAGCCTACAGGTAGAATCCCTGGACTGGGGAAATCAGTACTATTCTCTGTCTACACCAAGAGTTATGATTATTAGGAAGCTACAGCATGTGATAAGGATTTACCAGGTGATACATAGGACCAATCTATATTCCTCCTGGCTTGTAGGGAGACTGACATGTTCCTAACTTCTGTATCCTGTGGTTTACTGGTGTAGGATACCTTAGCAAACATCCTGATGTTTCTATCAGCTATACTCTAAGTGTTGTTTGCATATTTAGCAATAAATGTGTGCAGATGTAGTGTGCACCTGTTTTGGAATCAGGCCATGTTACAATCCCAACGTAATGAGTCTCCTGTTGACAGAGTCCATGTGTGATGATAACAAAGGTTGAACAATAAAGAGGGACATATTGATCCTAAAGTTGCCATGCATAACAGTTGTACATGGTTGATAAATGACACTTACACAGGATCTGTGTTTAAGTATAATTTATTGTAGACAGTAAAACAACATGTGTGATTAGTAACTAAAAAAACACAAAGTAAACAGTGAAGGGTTCAGTCATGGTGGCTGAAATAATCAGGATAGCTGCTACACCATTAGGAAACACAAGTCCAGTGTCCTTGCCCCATAGGAAAATAGAGCTAGGTTTACAGGACAGTCAACAGGGTGCATTTGTGTCACACAAGGGGACCAGTCAGGAAAGGTTCATGTCCTGGCAGTGTGATCGTCTTGGCATCTGCTCCTCCTGGATGTCTGGGTGGACGTCCACATTTGCAAAGAGGCGTTTCTCCTCTATAGAGGATGGGGTGTCAGAGGCATGTTCTTCCCCTGGCACAACCTCAATCCGCTAGCAACAGTAGATGTTGAAAGGCCTGATGACTCATTGCTAGTGGAAGAGGCCTGATGTTGTGTGGCAGATCTACTCAGTGTAGTGTACTGTGGGGCAAACAATGGATGAGACAGTCTTTGTGACACACGTTTGGAGGTGAATGGTTGCTTCTAATGTTGATACAACAGGGCAGGAAGGAGTTAAAGTGGGCAGGATGAGGATGACAGTTGTTGACTGACCAGGTGTCTCTTATGGGCCAGCTTCATATTCAGGTCCATATTTATACTTTTTTAGCGCCGCATTTGTGCCACTTTTTGACGCAAAAATGGCGCAAACTAACAAAATACAATTGTATTTTGTAAGTTTGCGCCAATTTTGCGTAAAAAAATGACGCAAATGCGGCGCTAAAAAAGTATAAATATGGGCCTCAGTGTCCACACATCCAGGTGTGTTGTCCTCACTGGGGTCTCCATGCACAGAGGTAGTGACAGTCTCTGGTATCAATGGTGGCAATGGCAAGGTTACCTGTGGGAGAAGTGGAATAAAGAGTTGGTGTTCCAATTAGAGTTTTATTGATGTTGTGTGAGATGCAGACAGTGCCTTAACATGAATCCCAGAAATGACAATGACTGCTGCTGCACAATCCTACTCAGTAAAACATGAGACTCTGTAATTTCAATACCATATACCATGCTTATAGCTGTTCAACTACATTGGTAGTGATTGGACTGTGAATACCATCTGAGGTTGTCTGATTATTGACATGGGTGTACATCTTTGTTGCCCAGCGAAGTGTGTGACATGATACATGCCACACCAATAGCTGTACAATGCACAATAGTGTTACAATAGGGACAGAGTATGGGAGTAAGCAATAAACATTGTCCTGTAACTCGATGTACCGCCTGTGCATCCACTTTGGCATCTAGTTTTCCACCCCAGGTGAGTACATTTCAATCTTATGAATCTTTATTCTAAGGGCATTAGGATTGGGCATTTTCAGCTATAGCTGTGTTTTGCTTGTGATCATAGTGGGAGTGGGCAAATGCATTGCTGTCATTAGTATTAACCCTTTCACACTGCATAGACAAGATGGGTAAGATTGGCAGTTAGTTTCACATGTATGACATCTTACATTTGGTGCACTGTTCAGGTTTTCACAATGGTGGGGTATTGCATTCTGGGAGTAGTAGTGCTATGAGTTGTCAGGTCGTCATATGCCATTTCTAAGGGTTGTGGAGCCAGGTGAGTTTTGTGGACATGTACCATGGCAGGGAGGGGTATTACAACATTTGGAGTCAGTGGTATGTTAATTGGGATGGGTTAAGGTGGTGAGGAAGCATGTATGCCATGACAATTGGGTGAAATGGATTTTGTGGGAACTTATACGAGTCCACTCTCCCAGGTATTCCTGTCAGGCCCTTAGGATGTAGTATGTCCAAGACCTTCTCTTCCCAAGATGTGAAAGTAGGAAAAGGAGTGGTGGCCTAGTGGATAGCTGCTAACAGAATTGGCCCGCTCGACTATTCTTTACCACAACTCAATTTTCCTTGCAGTTGACGTTTGCTGGAGTGGTGCTTTGAGCAGGTGTGGCTCCACCCTGAAAATTTCATCCACCATGACCCTCAACTCATCATCAGTGAAATGTGCGTGTTTTTGTGGGGACTTGGTAGTGTTGGTGAAGATGGTGTGGTAGTGTTCAAAGAAAAAGGCTTCAAAAAAGGTAAATTTGAGGTGTAGATGCTGTGATGTGAGTGGGTGACGGTTGTTGTGGATTGTGTATGGTAGAAAAATGTGTGTTGTATATGTTGTGCTGGTGTGTGATGTGTGCATAGTGAAATGTATATGGGCGCCTTTTCTTGCTTTTTGTATCCCTCTAAATTGTTGATTGTCTGTGGCTATGTGTGGCATTCTGGTTGCAAAGGATTGTGGGTTGTATAGGGGTGTGTTATGTAGTGCAATGTGTTCGTGTGTCGGGTATGTAGATGTGTGTCAGATGTGGTGTAATCAAAATATCCAATGCAGTGTTGTGTTCCGTGTGATGCGAGTTGAGACAGCCACAGTTCTCACCGCCAATGGTTTTCCAACATGGAAGATCCACTGTCATGATTTGTGGATCGCAATCTGATGTGTGGAATGTTGTTGGGCTGGTGGTGCTGGTTGTGGATCTGCCTCTTTTCTGTCCACCAGTGTCCTGGTGGTTTTAGAAATGTTGATGTTTTTTGCCAGACTTCACATCATCAGTGAACCCCTCCCTCAGTGTCTATAGCAAAACCTTTACCATACTTACCTGTAATGTGGGATTAAATGTCTGTTATTTTGTATTTTGCAGATGGGGTACTCTGTGATGAACCAAAAAAATCTATATATCCTGTTCATTTCGCTGTACTGCAGTTCATACTTTTTCCCACCATATTTAAACCAGACAGGATATCTATTATCCACATGGTATTTATGAAGTGTCTGACCTATAATGATCATCTTCGTCTTCATAGTCGGGGCAGAATCGAAAGGCATTTGGAGAATAGCAGGTCCGATGGAATCAAAGGTAATTTTTTTGCCAATTGCAGGAAATTTATAGTGTACCCAATGCACTACCTAGCACAGTTTCAGTCATGTAGCATAACAAGAATAGAATACTTGTACTCCATCGTGGATGATGACTTACTCATTAAATAGACATCTTTTTATTTTTTCCCCACAAAGGGCCTGAGTTATGGAAAGTTAGCGCTTCCTTTGTGTCATTTTTTGATGCAAAAGCAGCGTAAACGTACAAAATATAGGCCCTCATTATGACCTCAGTGGTCCATAACGTAGACCGTCAAAGTCTCACCAGCCGCAAGACTGTCAGGGATGGCTGTCATCCGACTGCCATATTGTGACCGCTGACAGCTGTCTGCCAGAAATTGAGTGGAATGCCGTCAGTAGCCATACTGGCAGTCAGCGGTGCAGTGGAGGCTGCTCCGCTACGTCATCACAACACTACCACACCTATTACGAGTTGGTAATAGGCGTGGTGGTGTTGTGGTGAAGGGGAGCTGGTGGCGGAGCAGGCCCCAAGGATGCCGTCCCCTCCCGGACGACCACTATGAAAAGGTAAGTGCAGGGCCGTTAAGGGGGGGTGATGAGTGGTCTGTGCGTGCATGGGGTGTGCATCTGTGTGAATCGAGGCGGTGGTGTTTGTGTGCGTGTACGTGTCTGATTGTGATGGTCTGCGTGAGTGCATGAAAGGGTGGTGGGTGGTGGGGTTGCATGCAAGTGTATGTGTGTGTCTGTATGTGTGTGTGAATGTGTGATTTCATGTGTGTGTGTTGCGTGCATGCTTCGATGGGGGCTTAGGAGGGACCATGTGTGTGTGGCGGTCTGGGGGGAGTCACATATTGGTGAAAAGAATGTAAATTCCTGTTGCCAGTATCCTTTCCGGCAGGGATTTCCTGGGGTGCTTGCCGCCAGGAAATCCCTGGCGGAAAGGAGGCTCCAAATACCGTCAGTGGTCTATGGTGGACTGTCGAGGTGAAGGTGGTCAACCTTTGCCCCCGTGGTCCGACTGCCCTGGCGGTACAGGTGTACTGCTGGGGTCATAATCCGGCGGTCCAGCACCGCCACTCCGTTAGAGGTGTTACCGCTACCACCAGTGTGGCAGAGCTGGATCGCCAATGTTATAATGAGGGCCACTTTTGCATAAAAAAAAACCACAAAGACGGTGCTAACTTTGCATAAATCAGGTGCAAAGTGTCCTTTCGGTTCAATTTTTTAGGAAATTCTCTACCAGAAAAAGAAATCACTCTGTTTTTTCTTTTCAATAATATGCTGCCTTCTTTCAGCCAGTCAGTAGTTTTATGACGCATGTGTTGTAATCATGTTTCTAACTGTAACTGATTTTCCTAATCATAACATCTCAAATTCTAATGGCCCTAGGGGACCAGCTGCAATATACTTATACTGTGTCATTATGTAATATAAAAAAACAGGTGTTTGCACACGTTAAAATGTGTCTTTTCATTATTTTTTTTCTTGACATAGCTACTCCTGCTGTTCCATCACCGCCACTGACCCTGCAGAGGATCAATCCCGGCTCCAGCTGCAGAGTCTGCAGGCCAACAGGGCACATTACCACCGGCTGGCAGACGAGTTGGGCCCAGCACTTGCCCATGTTTCTAGTCCTGGGTGCAGTTTCACAAGCCAACTGGCTGTGGCTCCAGCCTTCAGTACCATCGATAGCCTGGAGCTGTTCGTCCCCATGCCATCCCACTTTCAGACCAGCTCTACCATTGCCCCATACTATATGAGATGGCACAGTTGGGCCATCAGATGGCAAGCCTCGAGACCCGAATTGAAGATTTAGACACCCTCATACAAAGTGCCACCTTTTACCCATTTTTTTTAAAGGATTTTGGTGGAAGGGAGTTGTTCTGGAGAGGAACTGAATTTAGGAAATGTGTTTTTCTTATGGACAGTGGACACTTAATTTGGACTTGGAAATATTATTTTGGACATTGGTTAGGGATGGGGAAAGAAGTGGGAGAGGGATGGGTTTGTTGTGCGTGGAGAGAGTGGGTTTCACATTTTAATATTATATTTTATGTTAGTAAAGGGCTAATTGTTTAATCCACTTTATGTCTGAAGTTTTTTTGTGCTTACTTTTAACTTTGCACTGATGCTTTTACATGTAGCCCATCTTTTTAATCTATTTCTCTAAGTGTATGCCAGTTAGGAGGGTATGCTGCCATCCCCTATATTGCCTACAGAAACATAGAGCACTTCTCTCATCAACAGTAGGAGTTAGTTAGGTACTAAGTAAAGTTGTTTACTTTACACCTTAGTTCTGTTACCTGAAAAGTTGAAATGATATCTGGCGGCTGCTCCCTCTGTCAACCTTCCAAGTTCAAACACCTTACTGAATTTTTTCCCAAGGGGGCTTTTTTATGGTAGTGGTAGCAAGCTTCAATTCTCACCCATCTGATCTCCAACTGTAGGATTAATCAAAAGGCTTACAGGCAACTAAATTGAAAGAAAAACAGAGCGTTAATAGGTTACATATGTACATTTATATTATAGCTTTAGAAAGACTGAGGACAGACTGCTACCACCATGAGACATCACAGAATACCTCAGATCAAAAACTAGAAATAGAAAAATATTCTGAGCAATAGTGAGCATGGAATTTAAAAACCAAAGTTATGAAATCCTCAAGTCATAAAAAATATACTCAAGGTCTGTACTTTGTAGTCAGTAAGGTTAAGCAGTTCTATTTTATGCATGTATAACAAAGGCCTGAAAGATTATGTTGACTTTGAGGAATTATGTTCTTGCTTATGTGTGTATGGTTGGCTAAATGGGCCTGTTACAGGCAATTGTGCAGGTAATAGAAGATCCCTTTGTGAGTTGCTGTTCCATTTAATTGCACATGCCCCACAAAGTTTCGGATCTAATTGGTGTAAATTAAGTCACACATCAATAAATCACAAAGCCCAGGGAAAGAGCATTAGGGGTTTGATGAATGAATGGAAAAGGGGGGTTTCGGGAAAGTGTGACAAACACAAGCACAACACAACAACAGTATTCATCAGGGAGATGAGTGGCACATCATCATCATCAATCCGTTGTGGAAGGATATTAATGAATGAGTATGATACAGTTTTATTAAATGCATTGCAAACAATACCTCTGTGCTAGGGACCCATGGTATAGCTATCTAGATGTTCTGTCATTTAGGTTTGAAAATGACACATTATGGAGGAGTGAAATGAACCAACCCAGTTCTAAAAATTTGAATGTTAAAAGAAAAATGATACTGTATTACCAAATTGGGTGGTTCATCTTCATTCTCCTAGGAATGTCTGTCACTCTTGGGTGCCTGTCTCAAGACTGGTCTGGTAAGTAAGGAGTGTTGAGCTCATCTTTTGACTTTCATTCCTGCAGGAGATGGGAAAGTCTGTGGATTGTAAAACAGAAAATGCATTGTAGAGTCAAGGAGAAGGACAGAGAGAAGGTAAGCTTCAGGAGGAGTGTCCCAAGAAGAATCAGAGGCAGAGCAAAAAACAAGAGGACTCAAAGTTGCACTTTTGCCACCAGTTAAACACACACAGCAAATCAGCATACCTCTCTCCATTCCACATATCTCAGTACTAGGCCTTATAGTCATGGTTTTCATCTGAAGTTGATAACTCACTTGATCTAGCTGTTGATGCCATGAGTCATTTCATCCTCCTCCTGACTCAGAGTATTTCCATCTCAATCATTACCTGAGCAAGATAGACATATAGTGTACTGCTGTTGAAGACCAAGTAGAGAAACTTAATTGCTGTATGTTGTATAGATTTGTGTTTGTTAACTAAAGTGACTGGTCTGGTGTCAAGATCTCAAAATAACAAGTGAAAGTACAGGTAACATTTTGTTTAGTAAGTTTGTAAAGCCCAACACCTTCACACAAATTGATCATCCATCAAGCACCAAAGATGGATCAACGTTTGCTATTACTTGAACACCCTCCCTCACTGACTGCCACCACATAAGTTGTCAATCCTCACTTACGATCACTCACTCATTATTGCACTAGTTGTACTTAGTTATAGCTACCTCTTCCAAACCAAGCATGGGCAGGTTAGGTGCACAATTATAGCTTTGATGCAGGCAACACATCGGAATTTGGTATTGATACACTTGTGAAAAAATGATCTTCTGGAGCATCCCTGTTAGGCAGCCCTGTTACATGATGCAGAAAAAGGATAGGCACGTGAGGGAGACAGGCATTGTCTCCAATGTCATCAAGGTATTGTGGAGGCTTCTTAACTGCAAACTGGTCAAACTGCGATCTGACACAAACATAATGTTCAACTAGCTACTTTTTTTGCAAAGAAAGAAGTTCAATGAGAAATAATAAAAAATATATAGAACAGCACTGGCATACTCAGTATGGGAAGTAGAGTTTGTTATCAAACTCAGTTAATTCACCCAGAAGTTGGTCATCTAACAGACTTGATTCTGACCAATCCACCTCCTCCTTCTCCTGTGGTGTTTCGGGAAAGGTGTAATCAGTTGGTATGAAATGCTTGTTCATGGTCAATCTCTCTACATTTTGAAGCAAGAGACTGGTCATTCTCACTGTACCAACTGCACCAGCTGTGCTGAACACACGCTCAGCAGACACACTGGCTACAGGACAATCCAAATACTTTATTGCCAGTCTGCTGAGCTCTGGCCATTGGCAGATTGTCCCATACCAATATACCAGTGGGTTTTGATCCACATACACCTTTTGAGTTGTTAGACTTGGCATCCTTGGCGTGGTCTCCCCTAACCTTTTGCCTCTATTTTCCAAGTTTCTGATGTGTGCTGGACTCTGTTTTTATTACTCTGGGCCCTTTACCACTGCTATCCAGTGCTAAAGTGCAAGTGCTCCTATGTAAAATGTATGTGTAATTGAATTTCCTTGATTGGCATCTTTGATTTACTGGTAAGTCCCTGGTATGGTGCACTGGAGGTGCCCAGGGCCTGTAAATCAAATGCTACTAGTGGGCCTGCAGCACTGTTTGTGCCACCTACATTAGTAGCCCTGTGAACACGGCTCAGACCTGCCACTGCAGTGTCTGTGTGTGCAGATTTTAACTGCCAATTCGACTTGCCAAGTGTACCCACTTGCCAGGCCTAAACCTTCCCTTTTCTTAACCCTAAGGTCGGCCCTAAGGTAGCCCCATGGGCAGGGAGCAGTGTATGTTTAAGGTAGGACATACACTGATGTGTTTTATATGTCCTGACAGTGAAATACTGCCAAATTTGTTTTTTCCTGTTGCAAGGCCTATCTCTCTCATGAATTAACAAGGGGGCTGCCTTTAAAAATGATTAAAGCATAGATTCCCTTTGGGAGCAGATAGACATGTGCAGTTTTATGGTCGCTGGGATCACAATTTAAAAATACATCTTTTAAAAAAAGTTGGTTTTGAGATTGAGTTTTTGAAAATGCCACTTTTAGAAAGTGGGCACTTTCTTGCTTAAACCATTCTGTGACTCCCTGTATAGGTCAGTTTGACAGTTGGGCTGTTTGCACCTCTCTCTAGACAGGGACTCAAAGGGAGCTGGGGTGTAGCCTGCATACCCCGATGAGCCATATGTGCTAGTAGGGAGGGGAGGAGTGGTCACTTCAACCTGAAAGGGCTGTGTCTGCCCTCACACAATGTAGTCTCCAACCCCTAGTGTGTGTCTGGGGCCTGGCCTGGGCAAGGCAGGATTTCATAAACAAGAGAGACTTTCCTTTGAAGTAAGCCTACTTCAAAGGCCAAAATGGGTATAAGAAGAGCACCCAAAACAGCAGAGTTTAGATAACTTCTGGAAATCAAGAGGAACCTCTGCCTGGAGAAGAGCTCTAGAGCTGAGGAGAAGTGCCGCCCTATCTGTGACTGTGCTTTGTGGAGCTATCCTGCAGGTGCTACTTCTGCCTGTGTAAGGGGGGCAAAGACTGGACTTTGTTGCGCATTCCTGCTTGTGAGGAAATCTCCAAGGGCTTGTCCTGAGCTTGTCTCCTGTTTTTGAAGTCTCAGGGCCATCAAAGACTTCCCCTGCCAGCATCTGGACTCTGCTGAGACTCCTGTCCCGAAAAAGTGGTGCCCTATCCAGTTCCAAGGGCCTTGAAAGGTGAAGCTGGCAGACCCAGACTGAAAATCCAAGCACAGACTGCCGTGCGGGGAAATTTTCGATGCGCCTTCCGAAATGAGGCTGAGAAACGACTCGCTGCTTGCTTCGCAGGTGAAATCTATACTCCACCTGCATTTCAAATGGAAGATTGGCGCTCGCTGCTGGAGAAACGAGGCCCAACACCCACTGACGGTGGCTGATAACGTTGCAACCCACATAGATCGGTTTTCCTGAAACCGTGCAGCAGGATTTTTAACACAAACCTCGCTGGGTGCGGAAAAACAATGCAAAGCCTGCCCGGACCTGAGGTTCCTCTCCGGATCAACGTATCGCTCTCCTGCAGAGAGGAAAAATGACACACGCCGACCCGACCGGAGGAGGAAAGATGCACGTTCTCGCTTGTGAGTGAGAAATCGACGCATTGCTGGCCTTTTCTGACACCCACTCACCTGTGCGGTGTTATTATGACGCAACGTCAGTACTTTTTCACGCTAACAGTGTTAGCACTGTTTTCTAGGGATTTAAGACCCTTTTTGCTTCTTAATTCATACCTTGACCTGTGTATGGCAGATTTTTAGTCTTGTTTTGTTTAGATAAATATTTCCTATTTTTCTCAACCTCTGTTTTGTCATTTTGTAGTGTTTTCACTGAGTTACTGTGTGTGTTGGTACAGATACTTTATACCTAGACTCTGAAGCTAAGCCTGCCTGCTTGTGCCAAGCTACCAAGGGGATGAGCGGGCTTAACTGAGGTAACTGAATGTACAGCATTAGCACTGTTTTCTAAGGATTTAAGACTGAATGTAATGAGGTGGGACATCCTCTTGCCATGCCTTCTGTTCACTTACAGGGAGGTGCCTCAAAAGAGACTTGGCTTTAGTCCTTTTGAGCTGATCTATGGCCACCATGTGAGGTGAACTTTGAGTCTGGTAAAGGAGGCTTTGGAAAAAGCTCCTAGTAAACCCCCCTAGGATGTATTCAATTACATGCTGGCTCTGAGAAATAGGACTGCCCACTTCAGGAGTCTCTCACAGGAGAACCTAGAAGCAAGCCAGGAGGATATGAAATGCTGGTATGACCAGAATGCCACTCTGGTCGAGTTTCAACCTGGTCAGAAAGTGTGGGTGATGGCACCAGTGGAGCCTAAGGCACTCCAGGACAAGTGGACTGGGCCATTTGAAATGGTGGAGCGCAAGAATGAAGTCACCTACCTGGTGGACTTGCAGACTCCCAGGAACCCTTTAAGGGTTCTGATTGTTAACTGGCTCAAGCCACACTTTGAGCGGACTGAGTTGTCCATGCTCCAAGCGACAGATATCAGGGTAGAGAAGGAGAGTGAGCCTCTTACTGACCTTCTGTTTCCCAGAGAGAAAAAAATGGGTCTGTGGAGGGAGTGAACCACTTCCCCTCCCTGACTGCAGAGCAGCAGAGGGACTGTCGCCAGGTGTTGGGACGGTTCGCCTCACTGTACTCCTTGATCCCAGGGGTCACACACATGTGCACACATAATGTGGACACTGGGGACTCTACACCCATTAAACAAAAGGTTTACAGGGTGACTGACAAGGTCAGGGCTAGCATCAAGGATGAGGTATCCAAGATGTTAACCCTAGGGGTTATTGAGCATTCCAGCAGTCCTTGGGCCAGCCCCGTGGTTTTGTTCCCAAACGCTCCTGGTCACAGTGCCACCCCAGAACTCTGGTTCTGTCTGGACTTCCGGGGTCTCAATGAGGTCACTAAAAATGACATGCACCCCATCCCCTGAGCTGATGAGCTCATAGATTGGTTGGGAGGTGCCAAATACCTCAGTATGTTTGATTTAACATCTGGGTATTGGCAGATTGCCTTGACTGAGGCGGCCAAGGAGAGGTCTGCATTTTCTACCCCAGATGGGCACTTTCAGTTTAAAGTGATGCCAGTTGGGATGAAAAATGCCCCTGCCATCTTTCAGAGGTTGGTCAACCAGGTGTTAGCTGGGCTGGATGAGTTCAGTGCCGCCTACCTGGATGACATTGCTGTCTTCAGTTCCACATGTGAAGAACATTTGCAACACCTCTGCAAAGTGTTGGATGCCCTGCAATAGGCAGGCCTCCATATTAAGGCAAGCAAGTGCCAAATAGGGCAGGATTCTGTGGTCTGCTTAGGACACCAGGTGGGGAGTGGTCATGTGGCACCCCTACAGCCAAAGATTGATATCTTTCTGGCTTGGGAGCCTCCCAAGACCCAGACTGAAGTGAGAGCTTGTTTAGGTCTCACAGGATACTAAAGGAGGTTTGCCAAAGGGTATGGCACTATTGTTGCTCCCCTGACTGAGTAGACCTCCGAAAAACAGCCCAGAAAGGTGATCTGTACTGAGTCTTGCAGACGGCTTTTGATGCCCTGAAGGCTGCCATATGCACAACACATGTGCTGAAGGCAGCTGTCTTTTCCAAGGAGTTTGTTGTGCAAACAGACGCCTCAGAGCATGGTATTGGAACAGTACTCTCACAGCTTAATGAAGAGGGCCTCGATCAACCTGTAGCATTCATTAGCAGGAGGTTACTTCCCAAGGAACGTAGGTGGAGTACCATAGAGTGTGAAGCTTTTGCTGTGGTCTGGGTGCTGAAGAAGCTAAGACCCTACTTGTTTGGGACTCACCTCCGGGTTCAGACCAGCCACAGGCTCCTCAGATAGTTAATGCAGATGAGGGGTGAGAAACCAAAACTGTTGAGGTGGTCCATTTCCCTACAGGGTATGGACCTTACAGTGAAACACCGCCCTGGCACAGAACAGGCCAATGCTGATGGTCTGTCCAGATTCTTCCACCTCAGTGATGAGAACTCACATGAGGTTGAGTAGTTGCTCCCCAATTTCAGATGGGGGGGCACGTATTATACTTGACATCCTTGGCATGGTCTACCCTAACTTTTTGCCTCTGTTTCCCAGGTTGTTGATGTGTGCTGGACTCTGTTGTTGCAGTTTTTGTTACTCTGGGCACTTTACCACTGCTATTTTGTGCTAAAGTGCAAGTGCTCTTATGTAAAATGTATGTGTAATTAGATTTCAATGATTGGCATATTTGATTTACTGGTAAGTCCCTAGTACGGTGCACTAGAGATGCCCAGGGCCTGTAAGTCAAAGGCTACTAGCGGGCCTTCAGCACTGGATGTGCTACCCACATTAGTAGCCCTGTAAACATGGCTCATACCTGCCACTGCAGTGTCTGTGTGTGCAGATTTTAACTGCTAATTCGACTTGGCAAGTGTACCTACTTGCCAGGCCTAAACCTTTCCTTTTGTTATATGTGAGACACCCCTAGTGTAGGCCCTTGTGCAGGGTGCAGTGTATGTTTAAGGTAGGACATATACTAATGTGTTTTATATGTCCGTACAGTGAAATACTGCCACATACATTTTTCACTGTTGCAAGGGCTATCTCTGTCATAGGTTAACATGGGGGTTGCCTTTAAAAATGATTAAAGTGTAGATTCCCTTTGGAGCAGATAGACATGTGGAATTTGGGGTCTCTGAGCTCACAATTTAAAAATACATCTTTTAGTAAAGTTGGTTTTGAGATTTTGTGTTTGAATATGCCACTTTTAGAAAGTGGGTATTTTCTTACTTAAACCATTCTGTGACTGCCTGTTTGTGGATTCCCTGTCTGGGTCAGTTTGACAGTTGAACTATTTGCACCTGTCTCTAGACAGTGATACAAAGGGAGCTGGGGTGTAGCCTGCATATCCCGATGAGCCATCTGTGCTAGGAGGGAGGGGAGGAGTGGTCACTTACATCTGAAAGGGCTGTGTTTGCCCTCACACAATACAGTCTCCAAACCCCTGGTGTATGTCTGGGGCCTGGCCTGGGCAAGGCAGGATTTCACAAACAAGAGAGACTTTCCTTTGAAGTAAGCCTACTTCAAAGGCCAAAATGAGTTTAAGAAGAGCACCCCAAACCACAGACTTTAGAGCACTTCTGGAAATCAAGAGGAACCTCTGCCTGGGGATGAGCTGAAGAGCTGGGGGCAAGTGCTGCCCTGCCTGTGACTCTGCTTTGTGGAGCTATACTGCAGTTGCTACTTCTGCCTGTGCAAGGGGACAAAGACTGGACTTTGTTGTGCATTCCTGCTTGTGAAAAAATTGCTAAGGGCTTTTCCTGTGCTTGCCTCCTCTAGTTGAAGTCTCAGGGCCATCAAAGACTTCCCCTGCCAGCACCTGGTCTCTCTGCTTAGACTCCTGCCTTGGAAAGTGGTGCCCTATCCAGTTCCTAGGGCCTTGGAAGGTGAAGCTGGCAGACCAATACTGAAAATCCACGCACAGACCACAGTGCGGGGAGATTTTCGACACCTTCCAAGACACAGCTGAGAAATGAAGTGCCGCCGGCACGTTGTCGCAGAAATCTATGCTCCACCTGCATCGCGACTGGAAAGTTGGCACACACGGCTGGAGAAATGACGGGCAACACCCGCTGATGGAGGCTGATAACATCACTACCCACATAGCGTGGTTTTGCTGATACCATGCAGCAGGATTTTCAACACAAACCTTGCTGGGCGCGGAAAAACAACACACTGCCTGCCAGGACCCGAGGTGCCTGTCCGGATTGATGCATCGCTCTCTTGCGGAGACAAAATATGACACACGCCGACCTGACCGGAGGACGAGCGACGCACGGTCTCGCTTGTGAGTGAGAAATCGACGCATCGCTGGCGTTTTCCAACTCACACTCACCCGTGCAGTGTTATTTTGATGCAACCCAGGTACTTTTTCACGCTAACAGCATTAGCCAGTATGTGACTCCCCCCAGCCTCCCCACACAGTCCCCCCTAAGCCCCTGGAAACCCCCGACCCTCATCCCCACCCCATCCAAGGATGCACACACCACACACATGCAATCTTGCATTCACGCACTCATACAGACACACACATACACTTGCACGCTCCCTCACATCCCTGCATCCATTCATGCACTCACACACCCACAATCACAGACCTACACGCACACTAGCACTACCCCCCTCCAATCACACAAACGCACACCCCCATGCATGCATACACTACTCATTACCCCCTCCCCTATCGTACAGGCACTTACCTTTTCACAGTCGTCTACCGGGAGGGGATGGAATCCTTGGGGCCTGATCTGCTGCCAGTGCCTCCTTACCACAACACCGCCACGCCTATTACCAACTCGTAATAAGCATGGTAGAGTTGTGATGTGGTGGTGGTGCAAGTGGAGCAGCTTCCACTGCACCGTTGACCGCCAGTATAATGAGGTCCAGTGTATTTAGTTGGCCCTGTAGCAGATGCAACAATGGGATAGCTTAGCATTGGTACTGTCCTCCTTGCTATTTTCCCAACTGAAAACCTCAAAATGGAGAAGCATCTATGTCAGGCATTTGACTAGGTTTCATATGTCTGTATCTATGGTCATAGCTTTCCTAATTGCATCCCCATCCTCTTTGAATGACATAGACATTAATCTGTCTGTATTGCTCAAACAGATGTTGCAACATATAATATGTCACGTTCCAACAGGTTGGCACCTTCTGCATCATAGCTTAACTTGCAGTCTATTAGCATGCTGAAAAATCCTCAACTGCTTATGGGCTTTAAAAGAATGTCTGAAATGAGTGCAGATTCTTCTGCAGGTGGTCAGTATGCTCTCACTATGGGCTATATTTATGAAAAGTGGAACTGCATCCAATGCAGCGCCACTTTTCTTGTGCCCCTTAGTGCCCCCCTAATGCCGCCATGTGTGCACCATATGTATGACACGGTGCACCATAGCAGTAGTTAGGGAACTAGCATCAGAATTTTTGACACTAGTTCAGAGCTTTGCAGGAGTAGCATTAATAATTTTGACGCTAATCCTGCAAAGCCCATTGAGGTCCATTGTAAACAATGGTGTGCCTTCTTTTAATCCATAATCTGAGCAAGCGTTAAAAGTGCAGGAAAAAAGAACACAAAAAAAATCTCTTAGATTTCTTTATGGCATATTTGTAAGCCCCCCCTAAAGAGGGAATGCCTCCTTTGCATACAATGCGCATGGCACAGGCATAATATAGTGCAAAGGGTTACAAAGTGGTGCAAATTTATCAATTTGGCTGGGTGATTTTGGCCTCATTGGGTCACATTAGTGTAAAAGAAAATGATGCTAATTTGGTGCAAGGAGGCGCTACGGACTCTTAAATCTGCCCCATGTCTTCTTTTTAAGAAAGTATAACTCAACCAAGTTGATGCAGTGCACCAAACACTGGACCCTGAAATAGCCACGTCTGCCATGGCCTTGACTATGTTACTAGCAAAAAATTCAAATCCAATTCAGAGACTTCTTGGTCATAGCAATTGCTGTTAAATTCGTCCATGGTGTTTGCAGCCATATGTGATTTCTCCATGGCAAAAATGGCTACTGTTGCATGTCTCCAAATGTTCTTAAAACTTTCTTCAGGTCCAAGATCTGTAGATAAATTTCATTGTACCCCTGTAAAAGAGATCCATGTGCAGTGATGCACATGTAATCAGTCGTCTGACAACTGGACCACTTGTCTGTCCTCAATGGATAGTGTGGACAACACTTTGCAGCGCTGGAAGAGCAACTCTGGAAAAATAGGTCCAACTTGGAACCTTCCATTTTGGGCAGACACCTGCCAAAAATTCAAAAAATGCCACCTCTGCTGCAAAAGAAAAAGTGAGGAGGTCCAACATTGCTGTTTTTGCATGCTTCCCATTGTACAAATGTGCCATTGGGTAGCTGCAGTCGTAAGGCCCCATCTGCTTAAACATGCCCATAATAGTAGGCTGGATTTTCTTCTTTTCTGGGGCCACTGATGCAGTTGACTTTGGGGAAGTAGGTGGTGGTAGATTTAATGGGCTTTGTGGGGTAATCACTGTGGGCCATGGTGTCTCCATATAACTTTAAGTCTTATTGTGCCATTGTGAGTTTGCTGAGGCTGGTGATTCAGGCGTACTACTGGGGACATGGCTGCTTGCATGAGGATGTCACCCTCTTCTTCATCACTTCCACTGTGATTTGACGTGTAGCTAAGGTTTCCCGGCTTCACAACGACAACGACATTCAGCAATTTTTTTAAGGCGCTCCTCCTATCGGATTGTGTGATGTTTTTTCATATGGGTCATTAGACCTCCTAGTACCATAATGTGAATCAGGCTTATCTCGACAAACACTTTCTTTGCAAATTGAGCATATTGCAATGTTCTCCTCCTGTTCGTTAATCGTAAAAAAGTTCCAAAACTGAAGAGAAGTACTTTTTTTTAGGCCGCTGTCAATGCTTTAAAAAGAACTGTAGGTAGGTGGGTGTGTCGTTGGTTGACTCTTTGCAGGTCATACTTCTACTGAGGTAGGGGTTGGTACAGGTCTCAGCTAGGGCTTAACAAATATGGGAACTGTGCCACATCCCTCAGAGCAGGTTGAATTGTAATGTTGATCTCCTCTGTGCCACTTTCCACAATGACTGGCTCATCATCATCATCTTCTTCATCCTCCCCTTCCATAATTCTAAGGCTTTCAGGAACTTTTCTTTTCCCTTGCCTCTTCTGGTGTCTCCTGGAATCTGCTGCGGTTCATTCCTCATCCTTATCATCATCATCAGAAGAAGAAGTGATATTTGGAGATGATGCTGAAATTGTACCCTATCTTTTCCTTGCTGGAGATCTGGGAGCAAATGAATCTAGAAAAGGAGGTTCTTGCTCAGCAGGAAGCTCAACATCCTGTTCTGCTCCAACTTCGGGAACATCTATTATTGTTGTTTGCGGCCTCTGTCCACTTTGCTCTGTTTCCTGAAACAATTGGGTAATACTTTGTGAAAGGCACAAATCAGATTCAGTGTCACTGCCCGTTGGCATCGCCATGATAGTAGTGGCTGCCTCACTGACAGACATAGTCTTAGGTTCAGGTGGTGCTGTTGATGATGCAAGAGTGCTGCTCCCAGGTTCATCCCTGTAGGACGATGCCGCAGGTATACATGTTTCAAAAAAGGTTGTGGTTGTCACGCTACTGGTGGGAAGCAGTTTCTTCTCACTGACCACTTTCTTGGGAGCAACTTTGTTTGGTGCCATCTTAAAGCTGTCAGTTGGCAGTGGCACTAAGCTGCACAAGTGAAAGGGATTGGAGGACTGTTCATTCCTTTTTGTGTGGCAATAATATGGGTGATGGCTCTGCTTCTCTTGTGCACCTAAAAGCAAACAAGCAAGAAAAACATTCTGTGAAATGTGGCAGTGCTGGCTGCAATTTGAATTAGTACAGGCAACTGTGAAACCTGTGACAGGCAGGGAAGTGAATGGGTTCCTTAAAAAAATAAAGGTCGGTCTGTGCTCATAGCAGGCAGTCCAGGGAGAAATTGAATAAATAATCATAAAAAATGAATGATGCTGATGAGTCTGCAGTGTACTGCAGCCAGGGTATCCAGGAGGGAATGGAACTATTATTCTTAAAGAAACTGAATGCTGCTGCGTGACTTTGAGTCTATGATGAATGGACAGATGGACGGCTAGGATAAAGACAAAATGCACAAAAAAAAAGAAACATAAAAAATAATAAAAAGTAACTTAAAATAAAACATTTTGAAAATTAAAAAATCTAAAATAAAAGGAAAAAAAATTAAAAATAAGAAATATAAATCGTGAAAAATGAAAATAAAAAATTGCAATAAAAAATGTCAATAAAAATATAAAATAATACATTTAAAATAAAAAATGAAATTCATAGCTTGATCAATAATTGACAATGGTTGTATAGGAGGAGAGTAGAAGAAGTAAACGCACTGTGAGGAAAGGAGGAGCAAAATAAAAAATGCCAAAAAAGCATGCAATAATACAAGCACTGTTAATCAAAATCATATTCTTAGTGTGCATATACTACAAGGAACCCCAGGCATATTACTAAATTTGTATCACATCCATCAATGCAAGCCTATGGCAAAGTCACTCTGGCCGGATGCACAAACTGGCCGCCGGTCACATGGTCATATGACATAAGAGTAAAAGTAGGCATGAGGAACACAGAACACATGTAAGCCTGTGGGAAAAACACACCGGCTGAATGCACAAAAGGTCTGCCAGCAACATGGTCTAACAACAGTGAGCAAGGAAGCATGAAAAATAAATAACACATGCAAGCCTATGGCAAAAACACACTGGGTGGATGCACAGAATGGCTGGCAGCCACATGGTCAAACAACAAGAGCAAGCAAGGAGGCATGTAGAACAAAGAACGCATTGAGAACTATGAACATAGACACAAAATAGCCCCTGTCCACATGGCATGGAGAACAAAGACAAATGGTGGCCAATGACACTCACACAGACAGACACCCACTCTGGCCAGAAAATGGAGGCATGGTGGTAACACTGAAGGAAACACTAACAATACTTCAGCAATACAAAACACAAACATTAACGGAACTATAAAAAGTTTTAACCACACAACCTCCTATGCCGTCAAGTATTGCTGCACATTTACACTTTTTGTAGGAAAAAATTGAATGCAAAAAATATCCATCATTTTTCATTTAACTACATGCTACCCCTGCCCTCAATTAAGTTTTAAAACCATTTACCACAGAACATTTCTTTCATGCGCTGATGACAAGTAGTGGGCCAACTGGCTAGATGGCCCATTGGAAGTCCAGGCCACTTAGTAAAATAAATTATTATTTCAAATGTAACAAACGTGGAGAAAATGTACTGAGCTGTGCAACAAGTTTCCATTACAAACGATCAAAAATCAATGAAATGCAAAAAAAATAACAAGACTGATACTTAAACTCCAGGATGCCCTCCACAATGAAATTTAAAAGCCAATTAAAAGTACAAAGAAATACTGTTGCATATCTCAGTAAACAAACAACACCTTTATACAATAGTTTTTTAACTTGCCTGTGTGATATCACAAAAGCAAAGACCTTAAATATAAATGTGTATATCCAGGAAACAAATAAAGTGATCCTTCTACCTCATAATCCAATTGTAAAGTAACCAGGAGGTGGATAAAGCACTGGGAGGACAGGATGAAGAAGTTAGAGTTTCTGGGGCTCTTCCTTCCCAATCCACTTAAAAACCTATTTTTGAGTAGATTCAGTTGCTTCTCAAGTTGAAAATCTACTCGAGGTGTATTCATGCTCAAGAGCGGCACTATGTTGGCACCCTCGCAGGCAGAAACCCCGCGAGTAGGTGCAAAATCTTCCACACGCTCACTAGCAGCCTGAGAGTATTGTGGCACTCACCAGATGGTGGAATTCAGGAACTTTGAGCTACTCCACCTAGTGGTAAGTGTCCAAATTCCAAAAACTCTGCAAGAGGAGAGGAGTTTTCCGCCTGGGCCTAGGGATGACTTACTTGACTTTTTGAGAGTAGAAAACTCAAATATTAATGACATTAGTATAAGGACAGCTGCAGAAATTTGCTCTTTAGATCCTGCTGATGTTTGTAGATGCTTTTACCACAGGTTTCAAGCCATACTGTTTTTCATCTGCAATAAAATAAATACACCTCTTGACGAAGTAACTGATTTCTTTTGGCGCAAACAGTACCATTTAAGAGGTGCTCCTCATATTCACATGGTGTTATAGATAAAAGATGCATAGACATTTGGAACAGACAGTGATGATTCTGTACTCTCTTTCATACTACGTTATGTGACATGTGCCATTGATGAAAAAAGCCTTAACAGCAAGTTCTGCACTTTCAAAAACATAGATGTGGCAAGTACTGTTGTCAAAAATACAGGGCTAAAGAAAACTTTTACACAAAGTAACATGTTGGATTGCCAAAACCTGTGATTTTCAAAGAAAAAGTGAACAGTTTTTTTTTTTTTTAATCTGCAGTCAGACATACTGATTCGAAAATCACTGAAAAACACATAGAAGTTCAGAAGAACAGAGCTCCAAGTACATTAATGACTATAATCCTGTGCTTCTAAAAATGTGGAATGCGGATATGGACATACAATTTGTCACCGACTATTTCATCGTTGTTGCTCATTATGTGACTTCCCACATTACAAAATCAAAGAAGACAGATATGAAGGAGATGTGGGAGAAAATGTCTGCTGAAAAGTCCCTAACCAAGAAATGTTATAGCTGTGGTTGGAAAATGATTTCACATAGGGAGATAAAAATCCTATGAATCTTGTGATCGGTTTGGTCAGTCAGTCTGTACTTGAAGTCAAAGAGAAATGTTTGGGTAAGTCTAGGCCTTGCAAACACGCAAAATAGAGTGTTGAAGTCTTTCCAGGAAATTCAGTAACCAAGCAGATTTTAACCCAGAAAGTGCAGACATTGTTAAAACAAAGGTGTTGGACACTTACTATCCAAGAAGGAGTCCACATTTTGAAAATGTGCATCTTTATGAAATACTTAAAAAACTATAGATAGAGAAACAATGCAACAGAAAACATAAATGAAGGGAAATATGCTGTAGTTTGTTGTGAGGGCTATCTGCTGCAACCCACAAAATAAAGTCTATTTAATCACAGAAAACTCAGTTGTCAAACTTCTAAAAAAGAGAGTTTTAATATTTGCTGCTTCAATGACTGTCCAAGACTTAGCATTCCAAATCAGAGTTACTCAGATACTTTGATTTGTATGGAGATTCTTTCAATGCTGTGAAATACAGCATTCAGTGTTCAGTCTTTGTCATCTACATGAAAATGTTAAATAAATATATTGAGCAGGAGAAATTAATTGATGCTGAGATAGCTAAAGACAAAGGTCAGCACTTCTAAGTCAAGATCCTCTTGGACAACCTATTATTCGCAATGAAGCTGTTATAGCCATGAATGAGGTGTCTGCTGAGACTGTGATGCAACAAGCAGGACAAAAAGTATTGATTTGGAGCAGTTAGTTGCACAAATAAATGATGTGTAGAAAGGAATATATAGAGAGGTAAAGGAGAAAATAAAGCTTAGATTCCTCTATGAGAATAAAGAACATAAATGCACATCATTTAAGCCAATACCTTTACACACCAGATGTCAAGCTGGCCCTGGGAAAAGCTTTTTAATTGAATTTCTCACTGCTTACCTATAGAGGACTATAGACTTGAATTTGTTGTATGCAGTAACAGCACCAACTGGATTAGCTGCACACAACATTAAAGGAATTAATTTCTTTACATCAACTACGCATGCTACCTACAGAACATGAGAATGAATTGGAGTACTGAAGGTTTTCATGTGAAGCTTGTACTGAAGAAATTGAAACTTTGGATCATCAATGAATTGAGTATGATCTCAAACTTAATACTTGCCTTTCTACATTTAGGAATGCAACAGATTCTAAAAACAGACTATGATGTGCTATTTGGAGGAAAGCACCTAATTGTATGAGGCGATCTATTACAACTTACCCTGTCAAAGGACAGCCTGTGTTCAAGACACTTCTCCATGATGAAACTCAGAATTCCTTGGGAAGTACTGGAAGCATGAACATTTGGCTAAACTTCCAATACAAAGAGCTAATTAGGAATATACGTTAAGCCTCTCAAATATTCTGAAGGATATTAGAGTACTAGTTCTCACAAAAGAGGGGAAATGTTGCTTAGAAACTTAACTTATAAACAAACTGTATCCTACAAACAAAACAGCAGCACAGCTAATGTTCAGTTTCATTGAAGAAGAAAACTCCAGTGTTTGCCTAATATGTACACTTCAGGAGTGCTCCCGATTTAACAAACAATCACTAAAACTGGAGAAAGAAGACATTTTAGAACTTACTGCAGTTAACAAAATGGATCACCAGGATGTGACAGTACTTCTAAGTGTAAAACTACAAGCTAAATTAGATTCATTGGAGCAATCTGTTTTCAGAACTGTGGGATTAGAAAAGTGTTTATGTGTTGTCAAAAACGGTAAAGTAATTTTGCAGTGTAATGTAAATTTTGAGGAAGGATTCATTTATGGTGCTATGGGTAAAGTAACAGATTTCATTTTGTTTCCTAACAGGAATGAGGTTGAATAACTAGCAACATGTTTCTTGCTTGTGAAATTCTTGTATTTTTGGAGGAGGCAGTTCCCAGTTTCTCTAGCATAAGCTGTGACATTTTATACATCTCGAAGTTTAAGTGTAAATGCAGCATTCATTAATATTGATATTACTATCTTTAAAAAAGGTATGTCATATGTAGCCTTATTGCAAATTAGAATATTGTCTGGTTTGCATCTTGCTGACTTTGATGATAAGAAAGTAAACGCTGATTCAAGTAGTGACAAAGAGTCCAACCGATTGAGAAGTGTTTATGCTCCTCATATAGGACAGTATCCGATTTATGAAAAAACTACCATCTGCCCAAAGCAAAAATATTCAAACTATTGCAGCAATGTTGTTGAAAAGAAGTATAAGAAAGCCAATAAGGAACTTGTTGAGGAAAATTAAACTGACAATGCCGGAGATATTGTTGTACCAGTTGTCAAACCCCTCTGCAACCAACTGCTATGCCAATCTCATTCACAATGCACTGATCACTTTACCTCATGTAGTACATGCAATTGAAAAGAGAAAAGAGAACAGATTGTGATCTGCACTATTTGCTTTGTTATAACACATGTGCAGTAATAGAAGAAAAGCACATTGTGCATCTCACATTCACCATGGAGATATGCGCATTGGATGCGCATTGGATCTGTACACTTTGCCCAAAACATTACAGAAGATGCACAAGAAATTCTAATGGTAATCTTTGGTATTTTAGAAGAAGCGACAGTACCTATTGATGACATATTTGGAATTAGTGAAATTGTTCTTCTGCATCAACTACAGAAATACATTTAGTGCTATTTATTAACATCACACTACTGCATTGCAAAACAGTCAGTTTTGACAGGCTGTTTAAAGAATCTTCACAGAACAATACCTGCAGAAATTGTCAATCAACTTTGCATACACAAAGAAGTGGCAAGTGTCTTATTCTAATGTTACATTGATGTATAGCAGATGGAAGTAAAATGAAAACACAAACTACAAATTTTAAATCAGGACAAATATCTATTTCAGGAAAAACATGTTCCACTATGGCTATTTGATTACATGAAGGAGATAGTATTATATCTGGACACTACTTAAAAACTGCAATTGGATGGACAGACTATAATGACAGCAACCTGACATTCAAGCAAAGACTGATTTATAAACTACCAAATTCTTCTCTTTTGTTTCTTGAACCTAATTTCTAAGGAGGATAAAACCTGAAAAAAATTAAACAGTACAGTTTTGGCATTTGTAGTATGACTACTTATGACATCCTATGACCTAACAGGGGTGATGTCTTCATAAAACGTTTCATAGGCTTCTGCGCTGTTAATCATAGACCAATACAAAGCAGATGGTACTAAATTTGAAGCAGACATTGCAAAGTATAAACCAGAAGACATATGTATTTCTTCATAAACAAATACTACTTAGGTTGTTATCTTTCATAAAGAAGTTAACAATCTGTATTAAAAATGTTAGTCTGGATGGTACAATATATATAGAACAATGTAACAATGAAACAACATTGCATCATATCCTACCAAGTTCCAATGAGGATTACAATTGGCAAACTGAAATAGTGTAGTTGCAGGTCAGCTACGAGCGATGATGTCATACAGCCTACCAGGGGTGATGTCTTTATAAGGGTGTGCACACAGCCCCTTATATATGTTAGTGGTATTTTACTAGTCTTAATAAAATACAGTTTTTTAGTATATGTTTCTTTAGAATACTTGACTAAGTATAGATGTAGATCAGTTGCATAATTGTAGTGAGTGAAGTTCTGTTTTTTTTCCTACAATCTTAACAATTGTTTATCCCCACTGTTTAATGATCATTCTTTATAAAACACATCTTTTATGGTGTACAAGTGTGGAACCTGAGAATAGTAAAAAAAGGAAAAAGGAAATGTTTAAAGTAAATGTATGATTGCTTTACAGAGTTACAAGTGTTAATTGCTTTATTAACAGCATGATTTTTTGCATTGAAGAAACATAAAGCTTATTGTACAAATGTATAAAGTATAAAATTAACATATTTATCTTTTCTTTATTTTCACACAGATCAGCGGATTTTTTTAATTAAAGTAATATAGGTTACTAATCAGATATTTCACCATTTGCAATGCATCCTATACCACACCCAGACAGACACTGATTTACACACCCAGGCACTCAAGAACACACTAATGCATACAAAGACATACCCAGGCACACATTCACATATACACTGACTCGCCCAGAAACACAATGATGCACACACTGAGACACCCATGGACCCACTGATACATACACTGACACACCTAGGAGCACAGTGATGCTTATACTGAGACACTCTGGCACATACAGATGTATACATTAAAATACCCAAGCAAACACACTCATATACTAACACACCCAGGCACAAACTGAAATACTCATTGACACACCCAGACACACACTGACATATACACTGGTCCACCCAGGTACACACTGATACATGCACTAACACAACCAGGTGGACACTCATGCATACACTGACACACCCGGGCACACACTGACAGATATGCAGATATACCAAGGCACAAAACTCATGCTTACACTAACATATCTAGGCACACACTCAATTTTACACTAACATACCCAGGCACACACTGATACATACAGTGACACATCCAGGCACACACTGACTCAAATATTGAGATACCCAGGCACACACTGATGTACTGACTAAAACTCCCAGGCATATAGTGATTCCTACACTGATACACACAGGGACACATTGACTCATTCACTAAAACATCCAGAAGCACATAGATGTATACCCTGATACACTGAGCCACATACTAATGCATGCACTAACACACCCAGGTAGACACTTATACATAACGCTGACACACCTAGATACACATTGACACATATGCTGATACACCAAGGCATACACTGATGCATTCACTAACATGTCCAGGCACACACTCATTCATACCAAAATACACCTAGGTACACACTCATGCATACACGGACATAACCAGGCACACACACATACATATGCTGACATACCCAGGCAACACCGTCATGCATACACTGACATACCCAGGCACACACTCATATATACAATAACACACCTAGGTACACACTCATGCAAACACTAACACACCCAGGCACAGACTGATACACATGCTGACACACCCAGGTACACCCTCATGTATACATTGACACACCCAGGTACATACTCATACATCCAAAGACACACAAGGCACACACTGATGCACACACTGACACACACAGGCACACACGCATATGTACATTAAAACACCTAGGTACACACTCATGCATACATTGACTGACACACCCAGTCACACACTAATACACATTATAACATACCAAGGCACACAGTCATGCATACCCAGACACCCCCAGGCACACAATGATGCATGCACTGACATACCCAGGCATCCTCTCATTTATGCATTAACACTCCTAGGTACATACTCATGCATGCAATGACACGCCCAGGCACAAACTGACTCACATGCTGACACACCAAGGCACACAATCATGCATATGTTGACAGTTCCACGCACACACTGACACACATGCTGACCCACTCGGGCACACACTTATGCATATGCTGACACACCCAGGCACGTACTGATTCATACACTGACACACCCACGCAAACACTCATATATACAGTAACATACCTACGTACACACTGATGCATATACTGACACATCAAGGCACACACTGATGCACACATTGACACACCCAGGCACACATTTAAACCTACAGTCCACACCTAGGTACTCACTCATACAAAAACTCACACACTCTGGCACACTCTGATGCACATGCTGACACACCCAGGCACACACTCATACATATACAGACACACACTGATGCATACACTGACACATCCAGGCACACACATATATATATATACACTAACACACCTTGGTACACACTCGTGCACTGTTCTAGACTTGGCATTCTGAATCAGAGTTGCCAGATACTTTGATTGCACCTATGCATACTCTAGCACACCCAGGCACACACGCATACATACGCTAACACACCTAGGTACAAACCGATGCATACATGGACACACCCAGGCCCACACTGGTGCATACACTGACACACCCAAGGACACACTGACGTACACACTCACATACCAAAGCACACACTCATGCATAGGTGACACACCAAAGCCCACACTGATACATACAGTGACACACCCAGGCACACTGACACATATGCAGATATACCAAGGCGCACACTCATGCTTACACTTACACATCCAAGCACACACTCACCTTTACACTAACACACCCAGGCACATGCTGATACATACAGTGAAACATCCAGTCACACACTGACTCATACATTGAGATACCCAGGCACACACTGATGCACTGACTAAAACTCCCAGGTATATAGTGATCCCGACTCTGACACACACAGGGACACACTGACTCATTCACTAAAACATCCAGGCACACATAGATGTATACCCTGATACACCCAGCCACATACTAATGCATGCACTAACACACCCAGGTAGACACTTATACATAACGCTGACACACCTAGATACACATTGGCACATATGCTGATATACCAAGGCATACACTCATGCATTCACTAATATGTCCAGGCACACACTCATTCATACAAAAACACACCTAGTTACACACTCATGCATACACGTAAAAAACCAAAGCACACACACATGCATATGCTGACATACCCAGGCACACACTCATGCATACACTGACACACCTAGGTACATACTCATACATCCAAAGACACAGAAGGCACACACTGATGCACACACTGACACACCCAGGCACACACGCATATATACATTAAAACACCTCATGCATACATTGACTGACACACCCAGTCACACACTGATACACATGATAACATACCAAGGCACACACTCATGCATATCCAGACACACCAAGGCACACAGTGATGCATACACTGACATACCAAGGCATACTCTCATTTATGCCATAACACTCCTACGTACATACTCATGCATGCAATGACGTGCCCAGGCACACACTGACTCATATGCTGACACACCCAGGCACACAATCATGCATATGTTGAAATGTCCACACACACACTGACACACATGCTGACACACTCAGGCACACACTGATGCATATGCTGACACACCCAGGCACATACCGATTCATACACTGACATACCCACGCAAACACTCATATTTACACTAACGTACCTACGTACACACTGATGCATACACTGACACATCAAGGCACACACTGACACACCCAGGCACACATTTATACCTACAGTAGCACACCTAGGTACACACTAATGCAAAAACTCACACACTCTGGCACACTCTGATGCACATGCTGACACACCCAGGCACACACGCATACATACATGGACACTCAGGCACACACTGATGCATACACTGACACATCCAGGCACACACAAATATATACACTAACTCACCTTGGTACATACTCATGCACTGTTCAAGACTCAGCATTCTGAATCAGAGTTCCCAGATACTTTGATTGCACGTATGCATACTCTGGCACACCCAGGCACACACTCATACACACGCTAACACACATAGGGACAAACCGATGCATACATGGGCACACCCAGGCCCACAATGGTGCATACACTGACACACCCAAGGACACACTGACGTACACACTGACATACCAAGGCACACACTCATGCACAGGTGACATACCGAAGCACACCCTGATGCATACCGTGACACACCCACGCACACTGATTCATATGCTGACACATTCAGTCACACATTTACACTAGAAGACTTTGATGACTAGATGGTGTGATTCGATCAAGAAACTTAAAAAAAAAACAGTTTTATTTTTATTTAATGTACCTAAAATAACAGGTGCAAAATATAAAAAAATACAACCATAATAAAAAGCAACAGACTTTTTTTAACTCAAAAAGATGAGAAAATTGTGGATGCCAATAGAAAAAAAGAAAAACAAGGATGGTTATTAATCGCATCCAAATATTCAGCCACTACTGTTGTATTCAACCTGAATGGCATGTGGCATGTGAGTCAGTGGTCACCATGGTCTTGAACCAAGTTTTGAGGAACAACTCCATGTTACTTTCTTCCTTCTAGTTGTACAGTCCCACTGGTTTCACATCACTGCTCCAGGACTGGGATTCTACATCTCATCATCTGGCCAGTCCTCAAGAGATCTCACTCTTTCTAGCATGTCTGTCTTATAGTCCTTCACTGGTTGGTTCTTTTTTGGCTGAGTCTTTCACACGATTTCCTCTCACCTGGACCTCACAGGCCCAGATCAGAGTGTTCCGATTTGAGAAGGGTCAAGACTGATTTGCATATAGCACGTTCTAAACTGCAGAGGCATGATCAACAAACATAAAATGAGTGGCAAGTCTGCCCCAATGGATAGCCAGTGGTTAGACCTATTCCAAGCATTCTGCCAACACATATTTGCATGCCTCACTGTGCACCACAGTTGCATGTAAACTGTCACTGTATATCCCATGTCAGCCACTGATGCATGTCTCATACCAGGGAGGCTGCCTTTTCTTAATTCTGAGTTTTGTATGATGCTCTGCTTTGCTCCTGCACCATTGTGTCTGTGCCTTTATATTTATGTGACCTTAGATCCTGGTTAAGTGCAGATACTTATTCCAAGCATTCCTCTCAAATTATGATTAATATCTGTACATCTGTACTCAGGGCGGAATCTCCCCACTTAGGGTGTAATCTCCACACCTATAGTATACTCTCCTTACCCGGAGTGGAACCTCTACAGTTGGGGCGGATCTCTGCACCGGAATGCGGAGATTCTGATCCGAGTGTGGACATAAAGATGCTACTCGTATCTTACCTTTGTGAATACCAAAAAGTCGTTAACTCAGACTTTTGGTGTTTACTTAGACCAAAAGTTTAAACTTACCTTTGTGAATCAAACCCTAGGGGGGTCATTCTGACCCTGGCGGTCATGGACCGCCAGGGCCAACGACCGCGGAAGCACCGCCAACAGGCTGGCGGTGCTTCTGGGGCCATTCTGACTGCGGCAGTACAGCCGCGGTCAGAAAAGGGAAACCGGCGGTTTCCCGACGGTTTCCCACGGCCCCAGGGAATCCTCCACGGCGGCGCTGCAAACAGCGCCACCATGGGGATTCCGATCCCCTTCCCGCCATCCTGTTTCTGGCGGTTTTCACCGCCAGAAACAGGATGGCGGGAACGGGTGTCGTGGGCCCCTGGGGGCCCCTGAAGTTCCCATGCCACTGGCATGGGCACTGCAGGGGCCCCCTAACAGGGCCCCATTGAGATTTTCAGTGTCTGCTTGGCAGACACTGAAAATCGCGACGGGTGCAACTGCACCCGTCGCACACCAGCAACTCCGCCGGCTCCATTCGGAGCCGGCATCCTCGTTGCTGGGGCTTTCCGGCTGGGCGGGCGAGCGGCCTTTTGGCGGCCGCCAGCCAGCCCAGCGGGAAAGTCAGAATGACCGCCGCGGTCTTTTGACCGCGGTACGGTCTTCTGGCGGTTCCCGGGGGTGAGAATGACCCCCTAGGTCTTTAAGGTTTGAAAGGCAGATTTGGAGAGAGATTTGTGGGGGAGTAGTAAAGGAGAAATTCGGTTTTGCCAGAGTAAAGTTAAGCGCAAAGAGGGTCATTTAGATTGAGAGATGTTCCAGGAATGTGTTTTGGGTTTTAAGTCTGCTGGGTTGGATATTTTATGTACACTTAGGTATCATCAATATATGAAGAATTCATATTTTATTCTTAGTTAGTATTTGACTTGAAGGTTCCACTTTCAAAGTAAATAGAAGGTTAAAAGGGCTAAAGTTTAAGGGAGTTTTGTGACATGAATGTTCCTACTTTAACAAATTGAGCTAAAGAAGACTCTTAAGTGTGAGCACAATTTTGGGCCTGTGTCTTCCGTTCCCATTCTGGAGTAGGGTATGTCAACAGGTGTAGCATAACAATGGGCCAAAAAATGTAGTATTATAAGCAAACACATATTGCCCACATGTTAATCATCTAAGAAGCAAAGGGTTAATTTGGGGACTTGCTGGGTAGCTTTAGCCATGCTGAAGTTCCAGCAGAAGCTAGACTGTAGGATTTAGGAGATTGTTGTTCAAAATATGTGAGTTTCTAAGGAATGGTAGTTTTGAGACTTGTCTAAGGTGTTACAAGTTATTGAGTTTGCCATTTAGCTTGTTCAGTATTGATGTCATCTGCTCAGCTGTAAGAGACAAAACCACATGTACTTAGTAGCAGATGAAGGCACTACTTCACTAAGGGAAACGTTAATGATATTTTGAATCGGAGGTGCAATACCAACAGCACAGGACATTAGCAGAAGGACTAGGTTATGGTTATGAAATTAATTGAAAGATTTCATTACTGGTATGAATTGATTCTAAATCAGTTTGATTTAATGTTGATTTTGTAGGTGTCACTCTTTTTTACAGTGATAGGAAAGGTTGAAGATAGATTGTTTCCTCCCACATGAACATTACTTTGTTTATGTAATTAGTGTTGTCAAAATGGGTAATATTATCACAACTGATGCAGAACTCTTTGATTTTAGTGTTGATATAGGATTTTTGTTGGGTAATCTGCAACTGCACGAAGAATTATTTGTTTTTGTGTTTTCCTTTGATTTTTATAATTATCAGGCAACATGGTGTTTACCATTTTACTGAAATTCTCAACTTTGTGGAACCATGGTGCTATGCTTTTCACCAATTGATTTAAGATCTGTGGGGCTCATTTACTGATTAAGATCAGAGTTGCTTAACTAGTACTTGTCTTGATGATGTTATCCATGGTGTTATGACAGTTTTGAAGTCAACTGAGTGTTGATTTGAAGGAATGTCTTTTAGGGCTCTTCTTAAAAATTCTGTTGTTTTTTTACCTAAGTCAGAAATAGGTTGAGTCATGATGTAAAATGCTAATGCTTTGTTGTGAGACAATGCGCTGTTGGTTGACTGGGGCGTGAGCCCTGAACAAGACAAAGCCACAATCCCTTGTAGCATGAACCACAAAAAGTTGCTAAATTAACCTGTGCTTATCCCTGGGTAACCTGTCACAAAAAGCCAGCTAGGCTTAACTTAGAGGCAAAAGTATATATGCAACACATTAACAGTAATAACGTGAAAACACAACACTAAAAATATCCAATATCAATTGTGAGAATTTGAGTTATTGGTTGACTGGAGTGTGAGCCCTCATCAAGCAACAACCACAGTCCGTTCCAGAATGAAGTCACTAAATTAGCCTATACTGTAGTGAATCCTGGTTTGTTTTAATGGGATAACAGGAGTTAGCTTAGCCTTTGGCTTGCAGACTCGTGCCCTCATCACCTACTGACTTTTTACCTACTTAGCTTGCTCTGTCTTAGACCATTTATTTAATTAATTATTCTAAGATGGCTGCCTTGTTTATAGTTAGGTCATTTTGTTTAGATTTATGTTATCAGTGTCACCACACTAAGGCGTCAACTCATGTAACAAAGACAAACAAACTGAAGGTGCTTACATTAGAAATTACCGTCCCAAGCATGCTGTGTTATCTATTGTTCTGGAACCACGTAAGTTATGGGTCCAAGCATATCTGTATAAATACATCACACTTAAGACAGATACCCAGAGGGATTCTGACCAGATACCATCGCTGCTATCAATGCCGTACATTGCCTTGACACAGACCCGGACTTTGTATTCCTTCGGAGTCTGAGCGCGAGACCTCATTCCAAGGTAACAAGGGTTGGGAGCCCCTTCCAGGGACATGGCATTGGCAGATTAGGTTTAACATTCCCAGCTCTCTTCTAGGTAGAAGGTTAGGCCCATTATGATAGGGTACTAGGACATATTATTCACTTTATGTCTTTCCATGCTAACGCAAGATGGTGGGGGTCTTAATGATCATGACTCTAGTCTTTACCATTTTATTTCATGTGCTGTTCATTATCCTAATCATTGCAGCCCATGTGATTTACCACAGATTGCAGATTGTATTAAATAAAAACTATTGAAACACTACTGCATCTTCGTTATTGCCTGCGTTTAATTGAGACATAATGTATCTGTGAGAAAGGGGTAACCACAACACTCCCTGAGATGTCATACTTCCGACTTCATGCGTAAAGGCTGCCACAAATTACCTTTGGATTTTTGGTGAGGTACTGCTAGTGAGCCTGAAGGGTTGGGTCTACAGTTGGAACTTGTAGGATAGGCATAGTCACCTACAAACATAAGTACTGTCCTCCTTGAAACAGCTGTCTTGCCCAGAGCAAGAGTCCAAAGTACGACAATACTTAACCCTAGTAGCGTGGCACAGAAAGCAATCAGGCTTAACTTTGAGGCAATGTGTGAAGTATTTATGCAGAAAACAAACAGTAATAAAGTGAAAACCTAACACAATAAAAAATCCCAAAGCAACTTAGGAAAATAGAGAAACTTTTAATACCTTATTTGACACCAAAACAATACAAATAAAATTAGTAGAACTGGAGGTAGATTTTTTTTTTTTTAAGTTTATGGTTAAGATTAGAGCATAAATGCAAAAAGCGCCAACCACGGACATGTTGTTGGATTAGACTTGGACAAAGTCAGAAGCTAAGGCTGACTGCGATGGAGCACCATTCAGATACACAGAGTGGATTGGGCCTGGCCAGCGCTTACCTTTAGACTTGAAAAAATTCACAGGCAAGGTAGAAGTTCAGTGGGGTAAGGATGCATGAGTGTCCAAGGAGGAAGTGTCATTGTAAGATAGCTGTGGAGCGAAGCAGTGGTGATTATCTTTACCCTTCAGACTTAGTCATCGAGATTGAATTTGGAAATCTCCAGTGGGACGAACCAAAAGGTTATAGCCAAAGATAGTTCAGAGGTCAGATACACTTTTTGTAAATTACCGCAGAAATTGATTTGCTACTGTGAAAAAGAAAGTAGTTGGAGAAGCTGCAAAGTCAATCCGACCGGCGATGCACCTGGGGTGGATAGGCCAGTGTAGGAGGCTGGCCTGGCTTATAGTGGGTACCTGATGGTACTTACACCTTGTGCCAGGTCCAGTTATCCCGTATTAGTAGATTAGTAGTGTTCTAGCATCTTAGGCTGATAGAGGTAGCTATAGCAGAGCAGCTTAGGCTGAACTAGGAGACATGCAAAGCTACTACCATACCACTTATATCATATAGCACTATATCACAAGAAAACACAATACTCAGAGTTACTAAATTTTAGTGACAAGATGCCAAAAGTATCTCAGAGGATAGGTAAGTAATATACACACAAACCAAAAGCAGGTAAGTAAAACACTTAGAAAAGTAGTGCAAACACTGTAGAACACAATAGAATGCAATAGGAGACAATAGGCCTAGGGGCAACTCAATCCATATACTCCAAAAGTGGAATACGAACCACAAATGGACCCCAGCCCTAGTGTAGTGTGTAGAAGGTTGCTGGGGGTGTAGGAAAACACTAAGGGTCTCCAAGATACCCCACCCCAAGACCCTGAAAAGTGGGAGTAAAGTTACCCTACTACCCCAGAAAGACAGTAAAGTTGAGATAGGGGATTCTGCAAAGACCACAACTGGCTGCAAAGCAATGAAGACGGATTCCTGGACCTGAGGACCTGCAAAGGAAGGTGACCAAGTCTAAGAGTCACGCAAGTGTCCTGGGGGGGCAGGAGCCCACTAAACCCCAGATGAAGGTGCAAAAGGGGTGTCTCTGTGTAGAAGAAGCCAAAGATTCTGCAACAAAGGAAGGTGCCAGGAACTTCTCCTTTGGTCAGAAGATGTCCGACAGAGTGCTAGAGGATGCAGAGTTGTTTGCACACAGAAAGACCGCAAACAAGTCTTGCTAGTTGCAAGAGTTGCGGTTGAAGATTTTGGGTGCTGCCAGGGCCCAGGAGGTCGCCCTTTGGAGGAGGAGACAGAGGGTGCACTCAGCAACAGAGAGAGCCCAAACAGAAGCAGGCAGCACCCACAGAAGCACCTGAACAGGTGTTCAGAAAATCTGAGCACAGCAGTTGTCTCAGCACAACAAAAGAGGGTCCCACGAAGTCGGAGTCCAACTCAGCGAGTTGGGCAATGCAGGATGGAGTGCTGGGGATCTGGGCTGTGTTGTGCACAAAAGAAGTCTTGTAAAAGTGCACAGAAGCCTTAGCAGCTGCAGATCACGCAGTACACAGTATTACTGTCTGGCGTGGGAAGGCAAGGACTTACCTCCACCAAATTTGGACAGAAGGACCACTGGACTGTCAGGGTCACTTAGATCCAGCTCCTGTGTTCCAGGGACCATGATCGTTGAGATGAGAGGGGACCCAGAGGACCGGAGATGCAGATGTTTGGTGCCTGCATTGGCAGAGGGAAGATGTCGTCGACCCACAGGAGATTTCTTCTTGGCTTCCAGTGCAGGGTGAAGGCAGACAGCCCTCAGAGCATGCACCTCCAGGAAACAGTTGAGAAAGCCAGGAGGATTAGGCGCTACAATGCTGCTGGTAGTCTTCTTGCTGCTTTGTTGCGGTTTTGCAGGCGTCCTGGAGCAGTCAGAAGTCGATCCTTGGCAGAAGTCCAAGAGGGAGATGAAGAGGAACTCTGATGAGCTCTTGCATTCATTATCTGACGGGAAACCCACAGGAGAGACCCTAAATAGCCCCCAGAGGAGGATTGGCTACCTAACCACGTAAGAGTCTATCAGGAGGGGTCTCTGACGTCACCTGCTGGCACTGTCCACTCAGAGGTCTCCATTGTGCCCTCACACCTCTGCTTTCAAGATGGCAGAGGTCTGGGACACACTGGAGGAGCTCCGTGCACCACCCCTATGGTGGTGATGGACAGAGGAGTGGTCACTCCCCTTTCTTTTGCCCAGTTGCGTGCCAGAGCAGGGGCTGGGGGATCCCTTAACCGGTGTAGACTGGCTTATGCAAGAAGGGCACCATCTGTGCCCTTCAAAGCATTTCCAGAGGATGGGGGAGTCTACTCCTTCCCAGCCCTTAACACCTATTTCCAAAGGGAGAGGGTGTAACACCCTCTCTCAGAGGAAATTCTTTGTTCTGCCTTCCTGGGACTGGGCTGCCCAGACCCCAGGAGGGCAGAAACCTGTCTGAGGGTTGGTAGCAGCAGTAGCTGCATAGAAAACCCCAGATGGCTAGTTTGGCAGTACCCGGGGTCCATGCTGGAGCCCCGGGGATGCATGGGACTGTCACCCCATTCCAGAATGGTATTGGGGGGACAATTCCATGATCTTAGACATGTTACATTGTCATGTTCGGAGTTACCATTGCGAAGCTACACATAGGTATTGACCATATAGGTAGTTCATGCGTGTAATGGTGTCCCCTCACTCACAAAGTCTGGGGAAATTGCCCAGAACAATGTGGGGGCACGTTGGCTAGTGCCAGGGTGCCCTCACACTTAGTAACTTTGCACCTAACCTTCACTAAGTGAGAGTTAGACATATAGGTGACTTATAAGTTACTTAAGTGCAGTGTAAAATGGCAGTGAAATAAAGTGGATGTTATTTCACTCAGGCTGCAGTGGCAGTCCTGTGTAATAATTGGCTGAGCTCCCTATGGGTGGCAAAAGAAATGCTGCAGCCCATAGGGATCTCCTGGAACCCCAATACCCTAGGTACCTAGGTACCATATACTAGGGAATTATAAGGGTGTTCCAGTGTGCCAATCAGAATTGGTAAAATTAGTCACTAGCCTGCAGTGACAATTTTAAAAGCAGAGAGAGCATAGACACTGAGGTTCTGGTTAGCAGAGCCTCAGTGATACAGTTAGGCACCACACAGGGAACACATATCGGCCACAAACCTATGAGCACTGGGGTCCTGGATAGCAGGATCCCAGTGACACATATCAAACACACTGACAACATAGGGTTTCCACTATGAGCACCGAGGCCCTGGCTAGCAGGATCCTAGTGAGACAGTAAAAACACCCTGACATATACTCACAAACAGGCCAAAAGTGGGGGTAACAAGGCTAGAAAGAAGCTACCTTCCTACAGCCAGCAGGTTGGTCCAGTCTCCTCCTGGTATTCAAAGCAGTTTTTGGACAAGTTTTGTAGAAGACTTCTCTTTTGGAAATTGGCTATCTGAGCACCTTTAGCACCACAATCAAGGGCCCCAGAGTAGATGGAGACCTCGTGGGGGTTCGGGACTCACACAGGCTAGATCCAGGTGTGGGTTCAAGATGGTGGGAACCTGTTATATTCCTGTGCCTATGAAAAGGAGGCCAGCAAACTAGCCCTTGGTGTCACTTCTGGAAGTCCTGGGTACAAATGAAGATTCAGGGCTCAACAGCAGGGCAGGCATCTGAGAGTTCAAGGCAGCCTCCAGGCAGCCAAGCAATCCTTCCAGATACAGCGGCAGACAGGTAGAGTGTACAGCAGGTCACAGCAGCAGGCATGCTCCAGGCATCCCTTTGATTGTCTTTTCGTAGGTTCATTAGTGAACTGAAGAGTGGGTCTGCAAGCCCTATTTTATACCCTGGTGCCCTGCTTCTAGAAGGTGGGAGACATTTCTAGAAGGGTTCTTTGAAGTTCCAAGAGTTTCCTGCCTCCCTCACTCTGGCTTCTAGCTGGCTGCACTGACAATGCAGGGTGCATAAGCCTATTGTGTGGTGGCAGGACACAGCCTATTGAGGCGCAAATGGGGCTGTGCTCAGCTCTGCCCACTCACCCTGCAAGTGGCCATTGAGGTTCTACTAATCGAACTATTGTGTGACTGTCTAGAGGAATTCACAAAGTCTCAACTGTCTTTTACATCCACTTATGTGACCTAAAGCAGTCTTCTGCAGACACAGAGAGCTAAGGACAGGAAAATGCCTGTTGCTTGAATAAGAATTTTCCTTAAAAAGAAAAGACATGAGGCATCTGGCAAACAGGAAATAGATCATTTAATTAAACACAATGGCAGGGAGAGCAATTTCAGAACCGGAGTCTGAGGACTGTCTCTCATTGTACATTGAATTGAAGCACATTTTATAAAATTCTCTGGGTGCAATAAAGTAATAAAAAAAATTATTTCTTGGTAAAAAATGCAAACAATTGTCAAGGAGTCTTAAATACAATTCCAGATAGGAAATTCAGGTGGGTCTCAACCTGGCATGGACACAATTTGGAATAGCCAACACATGTCCAGATGTCTAGCCTGATGGTCACTGCATGTGCTGTGTACTGTATAGTGTCTAGGTGTATCTAACTACATGTGGTATGTAACGTTATGGTGTTTTGGGAATTCATGCCTCCCCCTGGTCATGTTTGCTTCATTGGAACCAATCGTAGAACCACTAAGGGTGTGGGATAGTAGGGGTTGAGGGTGGAACTTAACCGGTGTTCCCTCAAAAGGCGGTATCAATTAGGTCGCCTTAACATAAAACACCATACTTCTATATCTTACCCCAAATCCATAAAAATAAACATCCACCACCAGGTAGGCCAATAGTCTCTGGGATTGGTTCCATTCTAGAACCATTGTCCCAATTCTGCGACTGGTTCCTTCAACCATTTGTTAAACGGATCCCCACGTATCTAAAAAACACCACAGATGTGCTTGCATTACTAAGCACCCTCGAATTTGATAAGGACAAAGAACAACTAATGACTCAGGATGTGGAGTCATTGTATACCAATATCCCACAGGAGGCAACTCTTTCCTCTGCTGTCCATTCTCTCTCAGCTCCTTCTTTTCTCGCTTTCTTTCCTTTCCCCCCTCCCTTTTCCTTGTTCTCTGTATGATTTCCCCCCCACTCGTCTTTGTCTTTTTTCCTTCCCCCCCTCGTCTCCCACCCCCTTTTTTATCGTTTCAGCTTCCCACCCTTCCTTCCTTTTCTATAAACAACCCCCCTCTCTTCTTCCTTTTCTCCCCCCCAACCCCCTCTGTCACCCTTTCTTTCCTTTTTTTTTTTCCTCCCTCCCCCCCTTTTTTTTTTTTTTTT
The DNA here is from genome assembly GCF_031143425.1 of Pleurodeles waltl. Classification (NCBI taxonomy): domain Eukaryota; kingdom Metazoa; phylum Chordata; class Amphibia; order Caudata; family Salamandridae; genus Pleurodeles; species Pleurodeles waltl. The sequence goes on from NC_090447.1 coordinate 1,019,605,823, forward strand.
CATTCCCGGCATGTCTTGCGGCATCTAGTGCGACGCGCTGCTTTTCGAACGCGGGACTCCATTTCCCAGAGTCCCGTGGCCTAACGCGCCGCGACGCACACTCTGCGGCATGTCATCACTAGGCGCCCAACCGCGTCACTCTCACAGGACGCGGTCGGAGCGCCCCACCCTCACCAGCTCATCCTTTGGCCACGGGACTCCCCGGTTGAGGAGACCCGAGGCCAAACGTCTCGCACCTCACAGCACGTCACGATTTGGCGCCCGGCCACGTCCCTCTCACAGGACGTGCTCTGAACGCTGGCCTCACTGCAATGGGGCCAGCCACATCAAGACATCGGCTGCGTAAACAATACGTTCTCTGAACGCCGACGCTTAATTGGCACCCTCATTACCATAAATACCGGGCCAGCCCCTCATTCCTCACCAAAGCGGTCTGGCAACGGCATGTAGGTACTCTCCACGGTAATCCCTTTGAAGTGGTAAGTTTTATCTACATGGCACCCTTGGATTCTCTTTTTCTTCTATTTTTCTTCTTGTCCCCATAGCCTCCTCTCCCTTCTGTAACCTTCTATCTCCCCTTCCTCCTTACTCCTAAGAGTGTGACTACAAGGGAATACCCCTCCCCCCGGCGCTATTCAGACCAGAGGCCCCTGTCTCCGGGGTAAGTTAATAGTGCATGTGGTTTTGATTGTTTTTACACGTGTTTAAAGTTTGTCACGTCGTTTTTGCTGTGTTGTGTGCAGTGGTGTGCCACTTTCTCACCCCTATTAATTTGTGGTTCATTTATCAGCCATTACAGACCTACCACACCATGAACCACCTGTTCAGGTAGGCTCCTTATGATTCACTTTGAGCACTTCACTTACTGTTAGTGCTCCGAGACCCTGACGAATGCCCCTGACCTACCAGCACTTTGTGAGGGCAGAAACATGTTGGTCGTACGTATTCCTTTTTAGACTCCAGGAGACATTATTCTCCAGTGAGCCTCCTCCCCACTTTTTAACCTTACCAACATGCACCTCCATTAAAATTTAATTAGCATTAATTGGTGACATGTATGGTAATTTTATCTCCACCTCATCTGGATCCCCGTATCTATCCAGCTAGTTTAATTTCAGCACTCCCTCTGGTTCTTTTAAACAAGAGGTTGAGTCCGCCCAAGTAGTATCATCTTACTTGGGTGGGCTAGGTGGTCAAATGATGAAGCAAGACACTATTATGTGTGTGAGACCACCTAGTCCGTAAGGGGACTCCCTACTTTTTCTCTCCCCCCCTAGGACAACACAGTTTCTCATTCCTGGGACACTCTTTGCTCATGCCTTCTACAACCCGTATGTTAAGGCGACCTAATTGATACCGCCTTTTGAGGGAACACCGGTTAAGTTCCACCCTCAACCCCTACTGCCCCACACCCTTAGTGGTTCTACAGTTTTCTCTTGGGAAGTGGTGTGGGTTAGCTAATACTCCCAGTACTCTCCTTTTGTGTTTTATTATATATTATCATTGGAACCAATCATCATTGTAGTGTTGCTACTGATCTGTGGAATCTGATCTAAGTTTTCTGTGTTTGGCTGTTTGTTATGTGTTATCCCACCCAAGACATGTCAGTCATTAACCTTCAGCCCTGGGTCTCAGAGTCTACCTGACAATTTTACCTACATGCTGGGGCTAATGGAGAGTTCATGATGGGGAATCTAACAGTGGTGATTCAACTTCATTCATGTATAAAATGCATTGTTCATGTATAAAAATGTCTTGTTGTCATGCATCGTCATTCAAGTAATCCAAGTAATCCAAGTAATCCAATATCAATATAACAACTTTGTAAAAGTGGCATTTGTATTGTATTGATAAATTCAACTTTACCATTGAAGAGGTTTTATCATTGCAGGTTCATAGATACTAAACATGTCATATCTACTGCTTTTTATTTAGGAATTACAGATTAGTAAGTCTAATAAGGAATCCCCAATGTTATCCCATATGAGTGTTAGGCCTCACAGTAGTAACATATGAATTTGGGATTTTTTCACTACTCGGACATGTAAAACTTAAAAGTACATGTTCTACCTTTCACTTACATAGCACCCTGCCATATATGCTACCTAGGGCCTACCTTAGGCATCACTGACATGTAACAAAAAAGGAGTTTAAGACTTGGCAAGGGGTTTTAAGTGCTAAGTCAACAGTTTTAAACTACCAATTTGACTTGACATAACCCCTTTGCAAAGCCTAAAGCTCCATTTATAATATATATCTATTGCCCCTAAAGTAGACTCTAAACAGCTCCTAGGATAGGATGTATTGTAATTAAAACTTTTAACATGCACATTTAAGTATTACATGTCCTGGTAGAGAACAACCCTTAAATTTGTTTTCACTACTGTGAGGCCTACCTCTCCCATGGGATAACATTAAGTTACCTTACGACATTTATTAATTGCTAACTTTTAATTGTAAGCAGGTAGGAACATCATGTTGTTTGGTGTCTGAAAAATTGTAATTTAAAATCCTATTCAAGGGCAAAGTCGGAATTTAAATCACAATTTTGAAAATGCCACTTTTAGAAAGTTGACATTTTCCTGTCTTATTTGGACACTGCAGTGTGGTCATGGGTCACATGACTGGGTGTGAGTGGCCCTTGAACATTGTATATTTCACCCAGACAGCCACTTAATAAAGAAATTAGATGTGCCTGCATGAGGCATCTCAGGGAGAATTGGGGGCAGAGCTGGGCACAGCTCCACTTGCAGGTCAAAAGATCATGCCCTGCATTCACACAACAAAAAAACACACTAGTTCGTTGCACCTGTAACCAAGATGGATCAGGGCAGGGAGGCAGGACATTCCAAGCAAATTTGAAAGGTGGAACTTCTAGAAATATCTCGTACTTCAAAGAAAGCACTAGATATAAAATAGGACCCTCAGGCCCATTCCTTAGTGCACGCCTGGACATGTAGATACTACAAATGTAAGTCATCCTGCTGGGTAAGGCCTGTCCTGCTTGCTGAGAAGGAAGACTGGGCTTGCACTCTTCATCCCAAGCTGACGTGAATCAAAGTCAGCTGACCGAACTCCTGTTAGAGTCACAGGGGCATAGCAAGCTCCAGAGGCACCCCTGCATTTTCCCAAATGTTCTCCTACCTGGAGTTAAAACTTGTCCTGTGTGAGCACTGGTGGTCTCTTCTGGAATTAATTTCTGATCCCCAAGAGGTTCCCCTCAGCTCTTAAGCCCTTCACATGACATCAATTAAACTTCTTCATGAACAAAAGGAGAAATTCTGAGGTTTTTGGCTCTTCGTGACCACAAACTGACCTGTTCATGTCAAGACATTGCTGTCCTGCTGGCAGCCAATGTGAACCTCCAGTGAACCCAACTTTTTGCAAAACAGCAACCACCCATAAAGATCAGCAATGGAAGATCTGCACTTCACGCATCGACAGCCTGTGGTGATCACCAACGTGAATCTCCAGCATCGACCATCCATGACGCCCAATAGGATCTTCATGCTACAGCAATGACTGTCTGCAATGCCCAGACTGCACTTTGCGCCACAGCACCAAACATCCGCGACCTCCTCCACCATAAACGGAATTCTTCGAGCTGGCATTTAGAAGGTCAATTTTTCAGCAGGACTAACCTGGTCCCTTTATCTTGCCCAAATCCCATTGTTGTTGGACTGAGATAGTGACTTTTACCTCATCTCACACATCTAGATAACCATGAATTACACTTTGTGCTTTTAGATGCTATACTTACCTAAAATCTTTAAAACTACATTTCACTGGTTCTACTGATTGCAATTTTGTCTTTTTGATGTCAAATAATTCACTAAAACATACTCTATTTTTCTAAAATGTCTTATTCTTGTGTGGTGTTTTCAAATTATTACTGTTTGCGGGCTGCATAAATACTTTACACATTGCCTCTAAGTTAAGCCTGGCTGCCTTTGTGTCAAGCTACCAGGGGGTTAGGCTTTGGTTAATATAGTAACTTTTGTGGTTCACCCTGACAGGGATTTTAGCTATTGCTTGAGAAGGGCTCACACCCTGTTCAATCGACAACCCAATTTCTCACAATATACAAAAACAGTGCAAGTAAGTCAAGTCAGTAATGCATCCGGACTTCTATTCCACACGTTTTAATTCATGCCACATGTTGAATGTGACCCTACTTTTTTAGTAGTGATTTTTGTTTCCCATATACTGTGTTTCTGTATTTTCTGTATTTTTTCATTTAACATATGAATCTTGTGTGGTGCATACTACAAACTGTTTCAACTCTAGGTGTAATGGTGCATTTAGGAAATGAAGGTGTAGGAAGGTAGCCTCTTTCTAGTCTTGTTACCCCCCACTTTTGGCCTGTTTGTGAGTATATGTCAGGGTGTTTTTACTGTGTCACTGAGATCTTGCTAGCCAGGACCCGGTGTCATAGTGGAAACCCTATGCTGTCAATGTGTTTGGTATGTGTCACTGGGATCCTGCTAGCCAGGACCCCAGTGCTCATACGTTTGTGGCCTATATGTGTTCCCTTTGTGGTGCCTAACTGTATCACTGAGGCTCTGCTAACCAGAACCTCAGTGTTTATGCTCTTTCTGCTTTTAAAATTGTCACTGCAGGCTAGTGAATAATTTTACCAATTCTGATTGGCACACTGGAACACCCTTATAATTACCTAGTATATGGTACCTAGGTACCCAGGGTATTGGGGTTCCAGGAGATCCCTATGGGCTGCAGCATTTCTTTTGCCACCCATAGGGAGCTCAGACAATTCTTACACAGGACTGCCACTGCAGCCTGAGTGAAATAACGTCCACGTTATTTCACTGCCATTTTACACTGCACTTAAGTAACTTAAAAGTCACCTATATGTCTAACCCTCACTTAGTGAAGGTTAGGTGCAAAGTTACTTAGTGTGAGGGCACCCTGGCACTAGCCAAGGTGCTTCCACATTGTTCAGGGCAATTTCCCTGGACTTTGTGAGTACGGGGACACCATTACACATGTGCACTACATATAGGTCAATACCTATATGTAGCGTCACACTGGTAACTCCGAACATGGCCATGTAACATGTCTAGGGTCATGGAATTGTCACCCTAATACCATTCTGGTGTTGGGGGTGACAATTCCATGCATCCCCGGGCTCCAGCATGGAGCCTGGGTACTGCCAAACTAACTTTCCGGAGTTTTCTCTGCAGCTACAGCTGCTGCCAACCCTCAGACAGGTTTCTGCCCCAATGGGGCCTGGGCAGCCCAGTCCCAGGAAGTCATAACAAAGGATTTCCTCTGAGAGAGGGTGTTACACCCTCTCCCTTTGGAAATAGGTGTGAAGGGCCTGAGAGGAGTAGCCTCTCCTGGCCTCTGGAAATGCTTTGAAGGGCACAGATGGTGGCTTCCTTGCAAAAGCCTGTCGACACTGGTTCAAGGATCCCCCCAGCCCTGCTCTGGTGCGAAAATGGACAAGGGAAAGGGAAGTGACCACTCCCCTGACCAGCACCCCCCAAGGGGAGGTACGCAGAGCTCCTCCAGTGTGTCCCAGACCTCAGCCATCTTGGATGTAGAGGTGTGAGGGCACAATGGACACCTCTGAGTGGCCAGTGCCAGCAGGTGATGTCAGAGACCCCTCCTGATAGGTGCTTACCTTTCTCTGTAGCCAATCCTCCTCTGAGGGCTATTTAGGGTCTCTCCTGTGGGTATCTCACCAGATAACGAATGCAAGAGCTCACCAAAGTTCCTCTGCACTTCCCTCTTCAACTTTTGCCAAGGATCGACTGCTGACTGCTCCAGGATGCCTGCAAAACCACAACAAAGTAGCAAGAAGACTACCAGCAACATTGTAGCGCCTCATCCTGCTGGCTTTCTTGACTGTTTCCTGGTGGTGCATGCTCTGAGGGCTGTCTGCCTTCACCCTGCAGTGGAAGCCAAGAAGGAATCTCCCGTGGGTTGAAGGAATCTTGCCCCTGCCAATGCAGGCACCAAACCTCTGCATCACTGGTCCTCTGGGTCCCCTCTCATCTTGATGAGCGTGGTCCCTGGAACACAGGAGCTGGATCCAAGTGTCCGTGACAATCCAGTGGTCCTTCTGTCCAAATTTGGTGGAGGTAAGTCCTTGCCTCCCCACGCCAGACAGTAATCCTGTGTACTGAGTGAACTGCAGTTGCTAGGGCTTCTGTGCACTTTTGCAAGACTTCCTCTGTGCACAGCCTAGCCCAGGTCCCCTGCACTCCGTCCTGCATTTCCCAACTCTCTGATTTGGACTCCGACTTCGTCGGACCCTCTTTTGTTGTGCTGAGATGACTGACGTGCTCAGATCTTCTGAATGCCTGTTGAGGTGCTTCTGCGGGTGCTGCCTGCTTCTGTTTGGGCTCTCCATGTTGGTGAGCGCCCCCTCTGTCTCCTCCTCCAAAGGGCGACCTCCTGGGCCTTCCTGGGCCCTGACAGCACCCAAAACATTCCACCACAACTCTTGCAGCTGGCAAGGCTTGTTTGCAATCTTTCTGCGTGGAAGCAACTCTGCGTCTTCAAGCACGCCGTGGGACATCTTCTGACCAAAGAAGAAGTTCCTGGCTCCTTCCGTTGTTGCAGAATCTTCAGCTTCTTCCACCCAGAGGCAGCCCTTTTGCAACTTCATCCGGGCCCCTGGACACTTGCGTGACTCTTGGACTTGATCCCCTTCCTTTACAGGACCTCAGGTCCAGGAATCCTTCTTCAGTGTTTGGCAGGCAGTTGTTGTCTTTGCAGAATCCCCTATCTCGACTTTTCTGTCTTTCTGGGGTAGTAGAGTAACTTTACTCCTACTTTTCAGGGTCTTGGTGTGGAGTATTTTGGACACCCTTAGCGTTTTCTTACACTCCCAGTGACCCTCTACACACTACACTAGGCCTGGTGTCCATTTGTGGTTCGCATTCCACTTTTGGCGTATATGGTTTGTGTTGCCCCTAGGCCTATTGTCTCCTATTGCATTCTATTGTGTTTGTATTACTTTTCTAACTGTTTACTTACCTGGTTTTTGTTTGTGTGTATATTTTGTGTATTTTACTTACCTCCTAAGATAGTATATTCTCTGAGATACTTTTGGCATATTGTCACTTAAATAAAGTACCTTTATTTTTAGTAACACTGAGTATTGTGTTTCTTATGATAAAGTACTAAGTGATATAAGTGGAATAGTAGGAGCTTTGCATGTCTCCTAGTTCAGCCTAAGCTGTTCTGCTATAGCTACCTCTATCAGCCTAAGCTGCTAGAACACCCCTAATCTACTAATAAGGGATAACAGGACCTGGCACAAGGTGTAAGTACCCCAAGGTACCTGCTATAAGCCAGGCCAGCCTCCTACAGAAGGTTGTTCACAACAGCATGACTAAGCGCTCTGGAGATGAGGCTGAAAGCAATGAGAATTTCTGACCATGCGATTCACTGTGTCATAAAGGTGTTCTTACTACAAGCTCTTCCATTCCTTAGTCTTTTGGCAGAACACACAAAGTATGAACATGTATGTGCCAATTGTAATCTAGAGTCTATGGGAAAGTGCGTGAAGTAATTATGCAGCTGGAATTATGCACCTCTCCACCGATCCCCTTGTGGGAATCTGGATAGCTTACTTCAAGGGCTCCTTGCAAGCTAACTTCAGCATTCTTCAAAGACTTCCTCAGCCTTGACCAACCCCACCTTGCCAGCCTCAATTCTAGAAAGTGTATCCTTCTCTGTGTGGCCAAGGATAAGAAGGTGGACTCCTTCGTTGTGTCAGTACTGAAGAGTTAAATGTATTGTGATATTAAAAGGGATTTTTAATAAATTATGACTATGAATCTGAAATAATTTCCAATTTAATGGCTAGTTCTGACTTCTGAAGTAGGTTGTAATATGAAAATATTTTTTAAGGCTTTTCCTATGGGAGTTACCTATGCATTATATATTTGCTACTAATGGAACATCCTGTGTGTGTAGGTGTATTCGTGATTTGAAGAGGATCCAATAATGGCTAGTCTTAAAATATTTAGGAAACAGGAAAGAAATTATCTTTTTTGAACACACAAATATGGTTAAAATTGTAATAGCAGCAGAGGACAGAAACTCTAAAATATAAATGTATAATGTCTCTCAATATTTTTCTGCGATTACATTATCACATAGTCTTGCTTCATGTTGCTAGAGCAATAACAACTCAGTAAAGGCAAACTGAATTGAGATGCTTTGTGACCCCAGGGGCAACTGCTGCTAATCGAATTGATCTTGTTTATGGTTAATCAGATGGGACATGCACAAAGTGGTAACAGTATGACCCCGTGTCAGTTGCCCTGCCACTGCAACATCAAAGTCTCATGGTAATAGGCATGTCGCAGGGTTAAATGATTTCAGGCGACTCCAGTCACAGTCCGTCAGAGCCTGTTTGTAGCTACTAAATTTATTTTCCTGGAATATTGAAGGTTATATCAATAAAGATGCGCACCTGTGCTCCTGAAATATTCCTCGATCAATTTGAGGACCTTGTATTATATATTAGTGAAAGTAGAAAATGACTGCATGTAGGGTGTTAAGCATTCTAGAAAATAAGTTTCAACAATATTAGTAAAACGCACACATAATAGAAGTAGTAATGAGAAAAACGCGATAGCTCCCAAATTAAGTATTTCATTTAGAATTAGAAATAAAACCAAAGGTTGGTAGGATGACCAACTCACATGAAGATAGCTGCATATAGTAAACAAGTATTGTGATTAATAGAAATTAAAGGGAAATGGAAAACGCACCCGCATTTTTTTTAATTGTTAACTTTCATTTTTTAAGAATATTATAGCGAGCATATATTGATGGTTTATGAAAGTCTGGTGCAAAGTAGATACGAGTGAAATTTAAATGTTTTCTACAAACGTTTGCAAAGTTAAAAATGTTTATGCTTTACAATTTTTGGAATGGTTTATAAATGCTGCAAATTTTAGCTGTGGAACAGATTTCTAACACAAACCATTTATTTTCGCTGCAACTTTTTTCAGCAAAACCTATTGATGTAAAAAAGTTGTCTTGCATTTTAAGCTCTACACCTATCCCAATGATGGCAACACTTATAGTCATATGATTAATTTTTCTGGAGAAAAACTTTTTAACTTCGCACACACTAGCATAAAAGTATGAATGAATGTGCAGAGGCAAAATAATCCAACACGATATGAGCACTCTTCTGCTTTACAATGAGCTTCTGAAGACAAAGTTATTGTTGGTGACACTAATTAAATACATTACAAATTTGTTATTCAGATCTATAGCATGCATCCATTGTGTGATAACACTGATTAGCTCTATGCGATAATATAAGGGATAGAGTACCCCTTGTTGCACATTATGAGGATATTGCAAGTCACTGAGGAGTTCAATAACCATAGAGAGGAACAAGCCCGAAGAACTAGTTCCTTTATAAGGTTATGAAACTCCGAGGAGACTAGCAATATTCTTATCATGTTTGCTGGAGGGACCTTTAGCCCATATATTACAAGGTCATATCATCACTTTTCCAACAAACCACTTAAAACCTTGGTGCATAGCTCTTTCATATGAAAGAGTGAGCATGTTTGCAAACATGAAGAATACAAATAAAACCTCTAAAGCAAAATTAAATACACAAACAGTTATTAGTTGCAAACATATATTAGACACAGTTCAATACAAGTCAGTTTTTTTAAGAACGCACTACTAGCTCCAAATGTATAGGAACATGCAGAAAGATTCTAGCTTTTCTCTATCTAAGCAGTGCAAAACATAAACATGTTCTCTCTGCTTGTTATTGTAAGCTAATAGCTACAGTAGAAGAAAGAAAAGCAACATTCCCTTTCATTGCTTTAAATAGCTGCAGGCATTGTGAAGTGAGAACTGGCCTGTAATAACTTATGATGTTCGAGTTATAACGTCTTTCCTTTGTAATTGGTGACTGAGTACATCAGAAGTCAGTGATTATACAGAAATTATAGAAAGGTTTTTATACATGGATTACAGAATTCCATGTATTATATATGGGACAGAGAACTCTCTGCGGCACATCACAGGAGTTCCTTAACCACATAGAGGAATGAGGATGAAGGCCGCATTTCTCTGTAAGGTTTTGGAACTCCAATGAGAACTCCAATGAGAAATTAGGCAATAATTTTTTTTTTTCCGAAGGACTAGTTTTATGGTGTTTTTTTCTAAACCATAATATACAGCATACATTAGTTTAGATTTTTGCAGGGCATTATTCTTTACTAGGAAAGCATGCATCCATAGTTTCCTGCAAAAATGTTACAAGGTCAGCAGTGCTTCTGATGTAGTACTCAAAACATATGAAGAAGAGCAACTTTTGGAGGGAACTTAAATGCATATTGAAGTAAGCATTAGGATAGACCTGAGGTGGTTGCAGAGTGCCATGTTGTCATCTTGAATTTCAGTTGAAGGGGTAGCACTGCGTGACATCTTCTAATTTACCTGTACAGCACCATATAGCCTGCTCTGTTGTTCATGGCCCCGGCAGAAGCTATGCAGAATCATTCAATAAATAAACAAACAAATACATTTGTTAAAACCATATTTTCAAACTTATGTGCATAGCTCCTCAAATGCAAAAAGAACAAGTGATGGACGGAATGCTGAACAATGTCAAACATTCACCCCCAGTACAGAGATCTGGGACTAAATCCATTGTTTTTTTGCTGCCTATGCCATTGCAGTTTGCACCCAGCCATCTGCAAATCAGCCTTGACCCTGTTCCTCATGGGAACAGTCCAGCCCAAACTTCCAGGACCGGAAGCAAGCAGCCTGGGACCGGTTTCAGGGTATCACCCTTCTTCAGCCAGGCTAGCTTGATTCCAGTGGCACAGTGAGCATGATGGATTAAACCCAGATCTGTGACTGGGGGTGAGTGTTTGCATTGTCAGCACTCCATCCATCATCCTTTTGTGTTGCCATAGCTCCTCAAAGTCAGGTAAACATCTGCTCTGCCTCCATTGCCAGGCCAAGGATGTTGATCCTACTTCAATAGAAAAGCAGTTCATACACTTTTCTGCAGCTAAGTAGCACTAATTGTCAGTGGTTTGAGCTCAAGGACCCTGTAATTTGCTGCAGCTGCTAGCAAATATGATTGCATTTGGAAAAGAGTCATGGTGGTCCAAGAAAAGTTCCAATCAGATTCCTAAACCAAATCAACAACAGATCAGGAGGTGCAAGTTCTTTCAAATTCCTCATTCTTGAGGATAATGGGGGTCATTCTGACCTCGGCGGTAAAAGGCGCTTACCGCCGGTCAGAAGGCCGCCACAACACCGCCGAGGTCGCGGTAAACCGCCACGGTCATTCTGACCCTCAAGAGGCAAACCGCCAAAAACCCGACATCAACAAAAGTCCGCCACACCAACGGCCAGCGTTAAACTGGCGAAGACCAAACCTCCACCGTGACGCCAACTGGGAGGGCTGCTGTGCGACAGGGGGGGGACAGGCCCAGGGAACCCACTCTCCACGAGGCCCTCACCTCCATCATGGGAGCATACCACCACTCCCAGGAGACGATGGCGACGGTCCTGGCCAGGTTCCAGGAGATCCAGGTACTGCAGGAGGAACAGTTTATGGGGTTCAGGGAAGAACTGAGAAACATTAGTTCCGCAATGGGCACCATCGTTGTGGCTCTCAACCAGATTGTCACCACATTGCGGGACCATGTGGCACGCATTTTCTATCTGCTTAATCACTCGAGACCTGATCATCCACAGGAGAGGACCTATACTGCAAGTGCTGCTGTGACCTCGGTCTGGAAGATACAATGGCTGCTGCGACTGGGGAAAGGGCCCCTGCCTTCACTTCTGAAGAATTGGAGAAACTCGTGGAAGGGGTCCTCCCCCAGTATGCGATACTCTATGGTCCTCCAGACCAACAGGTAAGTACACTGGGAGCATGCTTTGGGGGCAATGCCTATGTTGAGTCGGGTGGATGAAAGATGGTGGGGAGGGGAGCGATTGAGGCATGCATCAAACAACGGATGAGAGCATGTGCCACATGGCAAGGGTGGGGATGGGGGGCCACTCACATCGAGCATGCAGAAAATTATAATAATGTTATTTCTACCCCTGTACATGTTACATAGGTCAGCGCCCATCAGAAAATCGACATTTGGCGTGCCATCGCCAAGGACGTCCGGACCCTGGGGGTCCACAACAGACGGGGCACCCACTGCTGCAAGAGGTGGGAGGACATCCGCCGCGGGAGCATGAAGACCGCGGAGGCTCTGCTGGGGGTGGCCTCCCAATGTAGGAGGGGTGCCACTCGTCAATTGACCCCCCTGATGTCTCGGATCCTGGCGGTGGCCTACCCAGATTTGGATAGGCACGTGAGGACATCACAGCATACACAAGGGGGTGAGTACCAGCACATTCTGCTATCTTAGCGCGCAGTGGAGGTGTCTGGGTGGGGGAGGAGGGCTGTGGGTATCCCTAGGCCAGGGCGATTTCTGTAGGCTAGGCCCCTCCGTAAGGCATGGCCCTGTGCCCCCGCCCCCACCTCTGTAGGGTGCCAAGTACAGCTATCCATGGCCCTGTGTCACCTATGTGTGCAGTTGTCGTCCATAGGCTTGTAGGCCAAATCCCAATGATTGAGTAGTGTACCCCAAGTGCGCAGCGTAGTGCAGGGGGCTTCTGTGTCTGTCCTCTCCGCCAACTGTGTTGACAATGGATGCACTCAACATGTCTTCATTTCCCCCCCCTTTTTTGCTGCTCTTCCTGTTCATGTGTGCATTAGCATCATCAGGCGGAGGAGAAGTGGCATCGGAGCACGAGGGAGCTCCATCTCACATGGCCCTGGAGGGCCATGCAACCGACTCGGACTTCACCAGTGAGACGGAGGGCGAGGGGAGCTCCAAAACGGGGACACGTGGAGACATCAGGGACACAGACACGTCCTCGGAAGGGAGCTCCCTTGTGGTGGCGGCAACATCCGTGCCCACCGCAACAACAGGTACAGCCGCCACCCAGCGCACCAGCTCTGCCCTCCCAGCAGCCCCTCTGCGATCGCCCCGTGCCCGCTCGCACACGAAGGCGGGCATCTCCTTCGCCCCAGGCACCTCAGGCCCTGCCCCAGTTACCCCTGCTGCCCTCAGTGAGGAGGTCATTGACCTCCTCAGGACGCTCATTGTTGGGCAGTCTACCCTTTTGAATGCCATCCAGGGGGTAGAAAGGGAGGTGCACCGGAGCAATGCATACCTGGAGGGCATTCATTCGGGTCAGGCTGCCCATCAGCGATCGTTCAACGCTCTGGCCTCTGCACTGACAGCAGCCATTGTCCCTGTCTCCTGCCTCCCTCCTCCAACTTCCTCCACCCGGTCCCACTCCCCTGTTCCTCTGCCTATCCCAGACACACCTACAGACCAGCCTGCACACACTTCAACACCCAAGGGCAGCTCATCCAGACATAAGCACCACACATCACACAAGCATTCACACAAGCAACAGCCACATGCAGACATACCAACAGCCACTGCCTCCTCTGTGTCCCCCTCCTCCTCGTCTCTCTCCTCCCTCCCTGTGACGTCTCCACTCACACTTGCATGCACAACATCATCAGCCACTACGTCCATCACCAGCACACCTACCAGAACACTCCGCACACGTGCAGTCACCACCCCCACAGCCATTTACACATCACCTGTGTCCTCTTCCAGTGTGTCTGTCACCCCCTCTTCCAAACCACACAAATGCAGGCAGCCACCCACCCAACAGCCATCCACCTCACGACAGCCTCTGTCACAAGCACCTGCACCCAAAGACACCACACTTGACTCTCCTACAACCACATCCTCTTCCTCCACTCTCATACCCACTGCACCTACCCTTCCCACTGCTCCCAAAGAGTTTTTCCTGTCCAAAATTAACCTCTTTCCATCACCTGACCCACCCCCTCCATCTCGTAAGAGTCCAATCAGCACCTCAGCCACCACAACCCCTGGACCTACAAGGTCCATAGTACAGGGATATTGGAGTCCACCACCTTCAAGGGCAGCAACATCGCCCAGCAGTAAAGGGACAGCCAGCCCACCCCCTGGGAAGAAAACCAAGAAAGGCAAGGGCCGGCACGAGAGGCCAGAGATGGCAGCCTCCAAAGGCACTACCCTGGCACCGTCAGGAAGTGGGGTGCCACCTGGCACATCTACAAAGGGAGGCAAGGGCCACAGAGAATCACGGAAGGATGGCAAGGGCAGCACGGCTGACAAGTCCGGCAGCAGGCGAGCTGCCCAGGAGGGCCCCACCAGCCTCATTCCGGGTGTGAAGGAGGACACCCACGGGCCCGGGACTCCAGCACAGGAGGGCCCCGGAAGCGAGAAGTCGGATGGCGAGTGAACTCCATATATTGGCCGGATATGGTGCCCTGGAGACCCATGTCAAGAACCGCTGAACAGGGCCCTTCAAGACAAGCACCGCTGAACAGGGCCCTTCAAGACAAGCACCGCTGAACAGGGCACCGCCGTCTCAAGCACCGCTGAAGAGGGCCCTTCAAGACAAGCACTGCTGAACAGGGCACCACCGTCTCAAGCACCGCTGAACAGGGTCCTTCAAGACAAGCACCGCTGAACAGGGCATCGCCGTCTCAAGCACCGCTGAACAGGGCCCTTCAAGACAAGCACCACTGAACAGGCCACCGCCGTCTCAAGCACCACTGAACAGGGCACCGCCGTCTCAAGCACCGCTGTACAGGGCCCTTCAAGACAAGCACTGCTGAACAGGCCACCGCCGTCTCAAGCACCGCTGAACAGGGCACCGCCGTCTCAAGCACCGCTGAACAGGGCCCTTCAAGACAAGCACCGCTGAACAGGGCCCTTCAAGACAAGCACCGCTGAACAGGGCATCGCCGTCTCAAGCACCGCTGAACTGGGCCCTTCAAGACAAGCACCGCTGAACAGGCCACCGCCGTCTCAAGCACCGCTGAACAGGGCACCGCCGTCTCAAGCACCACTGAACAGGGCCCTTCAAGACAAGCACCTCTGAAGAGGCCACCGCCGTCTCAAGCACCGCTGAACAGGGCACTACCGTCTCAAGCACCGTTGTACAGGGCCCTTCAAGACAAGCACCGCTGAACAGGGCCCTTCAAGACAAGCACCGCTGAACAGGGCCCTTCAAGACAAGCACCGCTGAACAGGGCACCCCCGTCTCAAGCACCGCTGAACAGGGCCCTTCAAGACAAGCACCGCTGAACAGGCCACCGCCGTCTCAAGCACTGCTGTACAGGGCCCTTCAAGACAAGCACCGCTGAACAGGCCACCGCCGTCTCAAGCACCGCTGAACAGGGCACCATCTCAAGCACCGCTGAACAGGGCCCTTCAAGACAAGCACAGCTGTACAGGGCCCTTCAAGACAAGCACCGCTCCGCTGGGCCCTTCATCTCAAGCACCGCTCCGCTGGGCCCTTCATCTCAAGCACTGCTCCGCTGGGCCCTTCATCTCAAGCACCGCTCCGCTGGGCCCTTCATCTCAAGCACCGCTCCGCTGGGCCCTTCATCTCTGCACCGCTCCGCTGGGCCCTTCATCTCAAGCACCGCTCCGCTGGGCCCTTCATCTCTGCAACGCTCCGCTGGGCCCTTCATCCCAAGCACCGCTCCGCTGGGCCCTTCATCTCAAGCACCGCTCCGCTGGGCCCCTCATCTCAAGCACCGCTCCGCTGGACCCTTCATCTCAACCAGCGCTCCGCTGGGCCCTTCATCTCAAGCACCGCTCCGCTGGGCCCTTCATCTCAAGCACCGCTCCGCTGGGCCCTTCATCTCAAGCACCGCTCCGCTGGGCCCTTCATCTCTGCACCGCTCCGCTGGGCCCTTCATCTCATGCACCGCTCCGCTGGGCCCTTCATCTCAAGCACCGCTCCGCTGGGCCCTTCATCTGAAGCACCGCTCCGCTGGGCCCTTCATCTCTGCAACGCTCCGCTGGGCCCTTCATCTCAAGCACCGCTCCGCTGGGCCCTTCATCTCAAGCACCGCTCCGCTGGGCCCTTCATCTCAAGCACCGCTCCGCTGGGCCCTTCATCTCAAGCACCGCTCCGCTGGGCCCCTCATCTCAAGCACCGCTCCTCTGGACCCTTCATCTCAACCAGCGCTCCGCTGGGCCCTTCATCTCAAGCACCGCTCTGCTGGGCACCGCCGTCTCAAGCACCGCTCCGCTGGGCACCGCCGTCTCAAGCACCACTCCGCTGGGCACCGCCGTCTCAAGCACCGCTCCGCTGGGCCCTTCATCTCAAGCACCGCTGGCCCATTGGCAGAAGGGGCAGGCCCGGATCTGTGTCGGGCAGGGCTGCACGATGCACTCTGGGCACCATGCCTCCTCCAGTACCAGTGGAGTCTGTAATCCACTTGAGAGACTGTGGCTTTGCACTCCCCAGGATGTAACAGTGGGCAAGCCACCCACTGTAGAGACTTGTGAGACTGTGGCTTTGCACTCCCCAGGATGGCACAGTGGGCAAGCCACCCATTGTAGAGACTTGTGAGACTGTGGCTTTGCACTCCCCAGGATGTAACAGTGGGCAAGCCACCCACTGTAGAGACTTGTGAGACTGTGGCTTTGCACTCCCCAGGATGGCACAGTGGGCAAGCCACCCATTGTAGAGACTTGTGAGACTGTGGCTTTGCACTCCCCAGGATGGCACAGTGGGCAAGCCACCCACTGTAGAGACTTGTGAGACTGTGGCTTTGCACTCCCCAGGATGGCACAGTGGGCACGCCACCCACTGTAGAGACTTGTGAGACTGTGGCTTTGCACTCCCCAGGATGGGACAGTGGGCATGGAGGACCCTCGTGGATCTGGCGTCGTGGACTCATGTGGCTGAGGTGCCTCCCCTTCCCTTCCCCCTGAGGTGCCTGTAGTTTTTCTATCTGATGCCCCTGCAGTGTTCTCTCCAATGGCTTCGGGTCTCCTGTGTGGGCTTTGCCCATGTGTTGAGGCCCATCGGCCCACGTACAATGACTGAAACCGAATTTGGACAGGACAATTTACATATGTGTATATAGTTATAGATGTTTGAAAAAAATTTTTACGTAGCCTTACAATATATTTGAATTTCATTATCATTTTATTTTCTCTTTGCATTCTTCCGGGGGGTTTGGGGGGTGTCACTCTGAGTTGTTGCTCTGCATTGATGTGTAGGTAGTTGTGGGTGAGGGTGGGTGTGTTGCGTATGTGTGTGCCCATAATCTTTTCTCCTCCCCCCTCCCCTGTGTCGTAGGTGCAGTACTCACCATTGTCTTCTGCGCCGGCGTTCGTGCTCCTGGTAGAGGAGCAGGTAGACAATAGCTGGTAGGATGTGTAGTTCTGGTTCCATGCTGTCCAGATTCCTTGTGGAGTGTGTAGAGGTGAGCGTTTTCCCATTCGTAGTCTGTTTCCGCCGTGTTTTTATCGGCGGGGCTCCCGCCCCGGAAAAGTTGGCGGATTGGTGAGTTGTGATAGGGTGGGCGGTACATTGTCTCCCGCCTGTCTGTTGGCGGTGACCGCCGTGCTGTTTGTTTGTCCCGCCGTGGCAGTCGGAGTGTTAAAGTGACGGTCTGTGTTGGCGGTTTCCGCCAGGGTCAGAATTCCATTTTTTTGACCGCCTGCCTGTTGGCGGGTTGGCCGCCGCTTTAACACCGACCGCCAGGGTTGGAATGACCCCCTATATGTGGTAGGAAGCAAGGTCTCAATCAGCAGCAGAATCAAATTAGAAAATAAAATGATAATTCTTGTATTAGTTCTTCATTGTTTATTTTGGTAACAAATCATGTGCTGCAGATGTGACCAGAAACTATTATATAATGGTTGCTCGGAGTTTGAGGTTCAAAGGATTTTAGATTCACAAAGTGCTAAGGAGAGTCTGTTTTATTTGATTGCATGGAAACGTTTTGATTCAAAAGAAAACTCTTGGGAACCAGCTAGGGATGTTCATGGCTGTTAGAAATGGGGTCTTTAGTTGGCAGTCAGGTTACCCCCTGTACAAGCAAGGACCTTCACTCTAGTCAGGGAAAAGGAGAATCACCGTTAGTTAACCCCTGCACACCCTCTTGGTAGCTTGGCACAAGCAGGCAGGATTACTTCAGAGTCTAGGTGTAAAGTATTTGTACCAACACACACAGTAACTCAGTGAAAACACTACAAAATGACACAACACAGGTTTAGAAAAATAGGTAATAATTACCTAAACAAAACAAGACCAAAATGACAAAAATCCACCATACACAAGTCAAGTTATGACTTAAAAAGCAAAAAGAGTCTTAAGTCCTTGGGAAACAGTGTTAACACTGTTAGCGTGAACAAAATACCTGGGTTGCGTCACCGCACGGGCAAGTGTGTATCATAAAAGTCCAGCGGTGCATAGATTTCTCCTCCGTTCGGGTCGGCGTGCGTAATTTTTCCTCTCCACAGGAGAGCGATGTGTCTATCCGGACAGGCACCTCGGGCCCAGGAAGGCCTTGCCTTTTTTTCAGCCCGCAGCGAGGGTTGCATCGAAAACCCTGCCGCATGGTATCAGCAAAACTGCGCTATGTGGGTTGTGACGTTATCAGCTTACGTCAGCGGGTGTTGCACGTTGTTTCTCTAGCTTCGTGCATCCCAGCTGCGATGCAGGTGGAGCATAGATTTCAGCCGCAAAGCCGGCGACACATCGTTTCTCAGTTGCGTCTCAGAAGATGCGTTGCAATTGTCCTTGCACTGTGGTCTGTGCGTGGATTTTCAGTCTTGGTCTGCCAGCTTCACCTTTCAAGGGCCCAGGAACTGGATAGGGCACCAAGTGGAAGGGCAGGAGTCTCAGCAGAGAGTCCACGTGCTGGCAGGGGAAGTCTTTGATGGCCCTAAGACTTCAACAACTGGAGGCAAGCTCAGGACAATCTCTTGGAGATTTCTTCACAAGCAGGAATACACAACAAAGTCCAGTCGTTGTCCCCTTGCACAGGCAGAAGCAGCAACTGCAGGATAGCTCCACAAAGCACAGTCACAGGCAGGGCAGTACTTCTCCTCAGCTCTTCAGCAATTCTCCAGGCAGAGGTCCCTCTTGATTTCCAGAAATGATCTAATTTTTCAGGGGGTTGGGTGCTCTTCTTATACCCATTTTGGCCTTTGAAGTAGGACTACTTCAAAGGAAAGTCTCTCTTGTGTGGGAGATCCTGCCTTACCCTGGCCAGGCCCTAAACATGCACAAGGGGGTTGGAGACTGCATTGTGTGAGGGCAGGCACAGCCCTTTCAGGTGTAAGTAACCACTCCTCCCCTCCATCCTACCACAGATGCCTCATCAGGATATGAAGGTTACACCCCAACTCCATTTGTGTCACTCTCTAGACAGAGGTGCAAACAGCTGAACTGTCAAGACAGGGAATCCACAAACAGGCAGAGTCACAGAATGGTTTTAGCAAGAAAAATGCCTACTTTCTAAAAGTGGCATTTTCAAACACACAATCTCAAACTAACTTTACTAAAAGATATATTTTTAAATTGTGAGTTCAGGGACCCCAAACTCCACATGTCCATCTGCTCCTAAAGAGAATCATATGTAATGGTTGCCCCTATGTTAACCTATGAGAGAGATAGGCCTTGCAACAGTGAAAAACGAATGTGGCAGTATTTTCATTGTCAGGACAATTAAAAAACATTAGTATATGTCCTACCTTAAATATAAACTGCACCCTGCCCATGGGGCTACCTAGGGCCTACATTAGGGGTGCTGTACATAAAAAAAAAGGGAAGGTTTAGGCCTGGTTAGTGGGTGCACTTGCCAAGTCGAATTGGCAGTTTAAAACTGCACACACAGACACTGCAGTGGCAGGTCTGAACGATTTTTGCAGGGCTACTAATGTGGGTGGCACAACCAGTGCTGCAGGCCCACTAGTAGCATTTGATCTTTAGGCCCTTGGCACCTCTAGTGCACCATACTAGGGACTTAACAGTAAATCAAATAGGCCAATCATGGATAAACCAAACAACAATACAATTTACACGGAGAGCATATGCAGTTTAGCACTGGTTAGCAGTGGTAAAGTGTCCAGAGTTCAAATGGCAACAAAAACAGGTCAGAAAAAATAGGAGGCAGGAGGCAAAAAAATTGGAGATGACCCTGTAAAAGGAAAAAAAGTCCAACAATTGCCCTCTCCTGATTCATTAATTTCATGCCCACGCTAGGTGGGTTGTCCTTTGCTGGGAGGAAATGTCACAGCTCCATCTTGTGCCTCATGTGTGGTAAGTTTTACTCATCAGGCTCATGTCATTCCTATCCCTATGGCACCCTGAGTACTCCATTGCTTCACCCTCTCTGGGAAGCCTGAACCATTGACTCTCCTATTTTATTGCTATGCAAGTTTCATCTAGTTTGCACCTGCCGGTATCACATGTCTATTTAGGATAGTCATGTTTCCACTGTGAATCACTGGATTGTACCATCATGCACTTGGGGTTCCGTTTTACGTGTTATTGTAGTCAATTACTGTGTGCAACTGCTATTTGCTAGGTCTCATGTCTTGTCATGTAACACATGCTTTTCCCCAGGTTTGTTGGAAAGGTCTACATTTCCATGTGGGACAAGTGGCTTTCTGGAACACCCTTAACTTCCTGTACAGCGCTTCAGAACTTGCTTCTACCCATACCTGTCTGGTGTAGCAACGTCCCTGCACTCACCTCCTGAGTCACCACGGATCTTCCTTGATTCCAGTCCAGCACAAGCTTCATCCATGCACTCATCTCCCAGGTTGCCAAGACCTTCAGCACCCCAGGCTCGCGCAAGCCTCATCCCTGCACTCATCTCCTGAGTCACCTGGAAACCCCGGTGCTCTAGTCTTCCAAGCCTTTCTGATGAATCGTTGATCCAACTTCTGTGACACTTCCAATGTCTCTCTTTTGCCTGCTTTTGAGCTTTTTGTACCTTGCCACCTGCTGTCTTTGAACTCTTGTGAAAATACTGAACAAAGCTAAGTACTTCTCCTTCAAGTTAGTGCACACTAACCTTTTAAAGTAGCTGAGCAAGCCTGAGTTTCAACATCTTCAAAGATTAAAGACCTTTCTCCTGTTCCTTTTTTGTGATATTTTCTCCAGCGCTCCTTGCTTGCTTACTCTCCATATTACCTTGGTGCGTGACCTGTTTGGATCATGGACTAGATACTTAGGGCCTGTTTTAGATTTAGGTGGATGGATTACTCATCACAACTGTGATGGACATACCATCTGCTGAAATATAAATCCCATTATTTCAAACAGGATTTATATTTCGGTGAAGACATATTCACCACTGTTGTGACGGAGTAACCCATCCAACAAAATGTAAATAAGGCCCTTAATCCTGTATATAATCTATGCACCAAACGTAACCTTGTTTTTTGTATATCTTGGGAGTGCCATTGACTCCAACCACTTACTGAGTATAACCTTATTTAGCATACCTTGGGAGTATCAGTAGCTCCAAACCTATGTATTGAGTATAACCTTGTTTCTAGCATACCTTGGGAGTGTCAGTAATGCCAAACCTCTGTATTGAATGTAACCTTGGGAGTGCCAGAAGCTCCAAAACCTTGTACTGAGTGTCACATTTTCTATCATACCTCGGGAGTGTATTTAACTCCAAACCATGTACCAAGTGTAATCTTGCTCTGAATCTTACCTTAGAAGTGTCAGTAAACTCCAACCTATGATTCAATTGCAATCTCAAAAGTGTCAGTAATTCCAATCTATGTTCCTAGTTACCCAGGGAGTGCCAGAACCTCCAATTTGTATTTCAAGTTCTCTTCAAGAGTTTTCAGAGATTCTTATCCGAGAACTTGGCTATTCTGCTCTATGCTGTGATTTAGAAGAAATTTGTAAATGTTGGTTGCTAGAGTAATGTATTGATGACATGTGCAGATGCTTTAGTGCATCAATAGTAAGTGCCTCTTCTTTTTGTTCCCAGAGTATAGCTTCTGCACAAAACCTGAGATGCCCTCACAAAGACTCCTGTCTTCGCAGTCCTGGAGGGTCTTGGGGCTGACACATTCTGTATGCAGTGTGGTGTCAGCATTGAGCATGACCTGTGTCACAAGTTTCTTTGATTATTTTTTCACTTCCTCCCTATCTTCTTTGGAAGTTGCCAGATCTAGGTGTGCCATCTCTGGGTCCTATGTCTTTCTGAGAGGGAGTGGGTGTCCAGCATCAGCTCCAGTGTTGTTTCTGTGGTCTGGAACCAGGTGAGTGCATGACACATTTCATTTAATTATTATACAGGCCACAAACTAAGAAGCATTTTAAGTTAAAGAAAGTGCATGTGAAAAGAAGAGAGTAAGGAGAAAATAATTTAAGAGGAAAAGAAGGAAGAATCATGGAGAAGAGAGAAAGGTAAGATGTACAAGAAATATAAAAGACACTTTCAAAATGTAAATGCTGTAGTGAGTTAGATAAAGGCATATAATGTGGAGATGCAGCATAAAAGTATTTTCAAACAGCATTACTACAGTCTAGAAGGAGATGAACTGTATATTCATATTCACCAAGTTAAATTTAGTTGCAAGGAAACACAAACTGCTGCCTCTTTCGTGGTGAGCAAAAGGAGAGCAGAGATGAAATAGAGTAAGCCACATCAGCCAGCTTCAGCAAGCTAGAAAGGGACTAAGGGGCATATTTAAGAGCCCCTAGCTACATTCCAATGCCACATTTTCATCGTTTACGTTAACAAAGTGTTAGAAGGCCAAAAACGCCTGCTCAAAGCAAGTTTAAAAAGAAGGCTTTGAGTGCTTACAGTGGGCCTCTGGATGCTTTGCAGGATTAGAGTCAGAATTGTTTCTGCTAATACTGCAAAGCGCCGAGCTAACGTAAAAAATTCAGATGCTAGTCCCCTAACTCCCGCCATGGTGCACCGTATTTTAAATATGGTGCCCACGTGGTGGCGTTAAGGGGGCGCTAAGGGGCGCAAGAAAAGTGGTGCTGCACTGCGTGCAGCTCCACTTTTCTTAAATATGCCCCAACTTTTCTTAAAACGAAATTATCATTTTAGTTAGATATTTATGTATTCGTTTTGCAAAAACTACCTTTCTAAAAAGAACTTATTGACATTTGTATTGAACCATGCCAGAGATGCAGCTTAGATGCTTATTATGAGCGAAAACTGGTTTTCTCTCACCAGAATCCTTTTAAGGTGTATTTTTTAAACTAATGATTGCACCTTAATTTCTAAGTTTGACATCAATTGCGAACCTCTTCCAAAAAATGAATTGTTCCTGATTTAATAAAATGTTGAATGCCTTCGTTAAGGTAAACTTTATAGTAATGGGATTATTTAACTTTCCAGGTGATGTGATTATGCAGCTCAAGATATTCCCACATGCAATGCTACTAAGAGTGTTCATGAAAATGTAAACCTCTTTCACAGGTAATTTTTTCCACATGAGGTCATGAAAAAGGCCACTGTTTTATTTCCTTCTACAAAGACTATAGCACACAGTTTTACAGGATACCAAAGTGTGTTAAGATTGATGGCTGAAGCTGCAGGCCTTGTAAAAATATACTGAAAGATTGATACCACTAAGTCATATATCACACTGAGAAATGAGATCTGTCATGATCTTTTATGGTGGTGGGCTTCTTTCTCATCCATCCATTTTGTGAGAGCTTGTGCTCAATTAATCTTCGGTGAGTGATATGTTTTTCCATCTGAAAGGCTGTTTCTGGGGAGTGTAGAACTGGCATTTATACAAGGGATGTTCATTTTCCTTGTACATAGGTTACGGGGTTACAATTTTGGGCCAAAACCAGAAGCAATTTGTTCATGTAAAATACAATGTGTAAACTTTAACTGCGAGATAGATGTTCAAGCTGAATTGGTAAACAAGCACGCTATCTATCTATCTATCTATCTATCTATCTATCTATCTATCTATCTATCTATGTCTATCATTTTTTCTATTATTAATTGTGTCTAGCTGTCTGTACAATTGTCTGTTTATTTTGTTGAACAGCAAATATTCGTTACATTAACTGTGAAGCCATGTGTGTGTAAAGTATCAATGTGTGGGTATTTTTTCCAATCACTCAACACAAGTAAACTACCTATTTCACGTGTATGTTTGAGTTTAGGAAGGAAAACTACCGCCGAAAGCCCAAGAATCAATTAATAGTATTATCTCTTCGGTTAAAGTCTAATTCCAGTGCAAATCTTCGTATTGGAGTAGTGTCAGAGTATACCTACCAAATTACGACCAAAACTGGACATGCTAACTTCTGGGGACAGTGAGGTGTCTTATGTCAGAAGGAAGCTGCCACCAATGGACTCCGTCTATCGTCACCTGCTGGTGAGGTGATAAATGGCTTTGCCTGCTGAAGGGCTTCTCAGTACAAATCAAACCTCATCACACAGGAAGCCTTCTTTCTTCGATCTAAGTGTGGATGGTGTATGAAGAGGGCACTAGAAGGAATTTCAGGGACCCACTGCTGTGTGTGTATTCAAAGATGCCATAGTGTCACATCCATTACTTGGAATTATGCACCTGAACTGATTGAGTGATATGTGGAAGATTAAGTGATGGCTCTGACAATAATTGATAGACATTTTACGAACTACAAAGAAGACTGCAAAAAGGCAAAAACACCGGGTCAATTGGTTATTCAACTGTTTTCTATGGTTACTTGGAACAAGAAGCAATTGATAATGAAAACATTATTGTTGATAAACAGATTTAAAGACACAGGCCTGATTTAGAGTTTGGCAGATGGGGTTACTCCATCACAAATGTGACCAATATCCCATCCGGCTTATTACTATCCCATTATATCCTATGGGAAACGTAATGTGGCTGACAGGATATCCATCATGTTTGTGGCAAGTACCCCATCTGCCAAACTCTAAATCAGGTCCACTGTTATGGAAATCAATACATATGTATAATTTCCAGGTAGTTTTGCATAGTGTTAGAATTGGGGTCTCTAGTTGGCAGAGGTATACACCTTTGTCCAAATAGGGACCACAATCCTAGTAAGGGTAAGTCACACACAGCCAAATTATCCTGTGCCCACCCTCTGGTAGCTTGGCACTGAGCAGTCAGGCTTAACTTAGAAGGCAATGTGTAAAGTATTTGTGCAATAAATCATAGAGTAACACAGTGAAAACACCACAACAAAAATACACCACATAGGCTTACAAAAATACAAGATATGTATCTGGGTAAATTAAGGTCAAAATCATAAAGATTCAATAAGCACAAATTGAGATTTCACATTTGCAAGATTAAAAAGAGTCTTAAATCTTGGAAATCAGCAGTTGTCTCTTCTTTGCACAAAGTACCTGGTTTGCATAAAAAATAACCCGCACAGAGACCGAAGAGGAGGAGATGTGTGGAAAAATAGGTTGTGCGTTGGATTTTCCGATGCGGCACATACAATGCATTGTTTCTTTCCACGCTCCAGAGAGCTTTGCGTTGATTTCCGGAGTGCAGTCTTGGTTCCTCAATGAGATGCCAGGATCTTTTTGACAACCCTGCGACAATGCGTGGAAATCGTGGGTGTGCCGGACGAAGTCAGAAGCATTGCGTTGATCCGGTATGGCGATGGGTCGCATTTTCTGTTGCACATCAGATGCTGCATTGATTCTTCACCTGGGAAGTCGGGCTGCGTAATTCTGGTTTGGCTGTGCGTCGATCTGGTTGGGCTGTGCATTGAATTTCCAGCCGCGAGACCGGTGCTGCGTCGATTCTTCACTTGGAGATTGGGAATGCGTCATTCCCGTTCGGCTGTGCTGCGATTTTCAAGTCACAAGGCGGGCTGTGTGTCTTTTCTTGCAGGTTGTTTGTCAATTTTCAGCACACAATGAGTTTCTTGAAGAGATTAAGGGGGTCATTACAACATTGGCGGGCGGCAGGCTGTAACCGCCATGCGGCCGCCAATGCGGCCGCACTCCCGCGGTGCCCATTGCAATATCCCTGCTGGGCCGGCGGGCGCAAACCTAGTTTACGCCCGCCGGCCCAGCGGGGATGCGGCCGCAACATAGGAGCTGGCTCCTAATGGAGCCGGCGGTGTTGCGGCTGTGCGACGGGTGCAGTTTCACCCGTCGCGCTTTTCACTGTCTGCTATGCAGACAGTGAAAAGCTGCACGGGGCCCTGTTAGGGGGCCCCTGCACTGCCCATGCCAGTGGCTGTTAGGCGGATTTCACTTGCTGAGTGATAGGTATAAGTAACAGAATGCTAGGGGAATATCCACAGTTAAGAGAAAAGTTATCAGGGTAAGTTTCACCGTTTGGCATCAGCATAGATTCAAAAACTATTTTGTAAAGCTGTTACATATATTAATCCATAAAATAGTCCCAGCATTTGTAGACCAATCAGTCATGTGAATATAGAATACTGAATGGAATATAATTCATATACTTTGCTATGGGCATTAATTTGTAAAGAAATATTGAAAGAAGAATTTTAGGCACATGGGGATTTTAAGGCAAAGCAGTGAATCAAAATGGTGCCTGTCAAATATTCTCAACCAGTCACCACATTAACCTGTGTAAACAAGGTGTAACGATAAATATCCAGGTGCATATTAATCCTGATGCGCCACTTTTCTTGTGCCGCCCTACACCCCCCTAACAACACCATATGCACACCATATTTACAACACAGTGTGTCATGGCACACTTTAGGACAATAGTGTCAAACCTTTAGACACTATTGTGGCGCTTTGCAGGATTAGTGCCAAAAGTGATGGGGCTAATCCTTCAAAGTAAAGAGAGGCCCATTAAAAACAATGACAGCATCACTATAACTTCTGCCTCAGGCAAGTGTTAAAAATGATGCTAAAAATGGCACAGTGAAAGCATGTAAATTTCACTGTGCCATTTTTATGGGACTCCCCCCTGTGGGAACGCCCCTCTTTACATACATTAAGCCTAGTATAGGCATAAAGTGGCTCAAGGAATTACAAAGTGGAGGAATGTATGTCTTGTGCCACTTGGTAAATATGGTGTTGGGAATTGGCATTCTTAACGCCACATTAGTGAAAAATAAAATGATGCTAGTTTGGCGCAAGGAGGCGCAAGGGGCTTGTAAATATACCCCTCAGTATCCCACCAGTAAATGCTGCAAAAAGTGGATTATTTAGGTTTTTTCAATTTGTTTTTTTTAGAAATGAGCCAAAGCAGTTCTTTTTACAGCACAAGTTTTCATAGATGTTGGCTACTAAGCTATATTCTTCACAGCTGAATTGAGGAAACTAATAAAATTATACCAGTACTTTTTGAACTGCACAAGTACCCAAGAGCACCATCTCTCCAAAGCAGACAACCATGCATGTTCTATAAAGAAAGCAAATGGAAAGCAACAATGGAATGCACAGCAGTGAACCATACGGGGCCCCCGAAATGCAGCTGAAAAGGGGTAAAATATACTCCATTGAATAACTGTCAGTGCACAGTCATATCCCAAGAGAAAATGCTAGTATTACATTCTGTGAATGAATGTAATGCCAGTCATAGCATGTCAATGTTAAAACATTTCAAGACATGTCTGCTGTAATGTCGGACATGCCACAATGGGTGATGCTCAAATATGCCAAAGTAATTCTCAAAATGCAGGCTGGTCATTCACTGACACTCAGACAGTTTCTACATTTCAGTAATATTTAGGACACCTCTGCCATACCTGTAACCTGTTTGAGAGCAGCTTCTTAAACACTGAAAACATCTCTTTCAAGTCACCCCAACCCAGCATCTCCTTCAAATACACCCCAACCCTGCATCTCTGCTCCGCCGACCTCTCCCTCGCAACGGTCCCACTCGTCCTCAGAACTAAAATGGGCGGCAGATCATTGTCGCCGCCAAGATGAGAAACACTCTTCCAACCCGTCTGCATCAGACCAAAGACCTCCTTACCTTCAGGAAACGTCTCAAGACCTGGCTGTTCGAGCAGTAGCAGCAACACCCCACCGCCTCAGCGCCTTGAGACCCTCAGGGGTGAGTAGTGCACTTTACAAATTCCTGACTGATTGATTGATTGAATCAAATTGACAGTACTCTGCTATGAAATGCAATGTTGTCAGTTTAGAGTCCATATTTCTATGGTAAGTACAACATCATTGCTATACCAAAAAGAAAATTTCCCTATTTTTGCCAAACTTTGCTATGTAAGTATCCATTTGCCTTGGTTTATATACCATGATAGGCAATCACACTGAATTTTAAAATTCCTAGGTATATAGGGCACAGTTATCATTCCTGAAAACAAATTGTCCTTTTTGCTGCAACTCGGTTAAAGTACAAGCACTATTGTCAAAATACCACCCACCCCAGTACCATCCCTATTCTATATACCTGCTTTTCCTACCCTCACTCAAAGCGTGTGGCCTTCAGGTACCAGAGATGGCATGACTGATCTTGCACTCATGTGGAACAGCAGGGCTGTCTATCCACTACCAGCGTTTGTGCCATTGTAGGAGGCTGGCCTGACTTGTGACCTTGTGCCAGGTCCAGGTATCCCTTATTAGTAGATTAGTAGTGTTCTTGCAGCTTAGGCTGATAGAGGTAGCTATAGCAGAGCAGCTTAGGCTGAACTAGAAGACATGCAAAGTTCCTACTATACCACTTATATCATATAGGTACTATGGGGGTCATTACAACATTGGCAGTAAAACGCGCTTTCCGCCAAACAGAAGACTGCCAAAACACCGCCGCGTCTGCGGAATTCCGCCACAGCTATTATGACCCACATCTCGGAATCTGCCGAAATTCAGACACTCACACAAGACCGCCACACCAAAGGTCAGTGATAAACTGGCGAAAACAAATCCTCCACCGTCACGCCAACAGAAATACGCCCATGCTATCACGACCCACGAATCCACGCGGCGGTCTTTCAACCGCGGTATTCCATTGGTGGTACACACCGCTGCGGTCAAAATACACACACATCTCCAAAACACCGCCACATTGGACAATTACAAATACACACACCTGATACACATACAAACACCACTCCCACACACCCAATTCAATATAAAACACACACCCACATCACCCACAAACCCCTATGACCACAATTCACGGACGAAGGCCAGATAGACAGAGAGCACAGCAACTGAGAACCCCACCACACAGAGGCACACAACACCATCACCCATACAACATTACACGCACAAAACACCACACACCACTACACATCAACACACACATCAACACTTACACCACCCCACACATCACCCACACCACCCCATGTCACGCCAAAGACACCCCCGATTTTCCGAGGAGGAGCTCAGGGTCATGGTGGAGGAAATCCTATGGGTAGAGCCACAGCTATTTGGCTCACAGGTGCAGCACACATCAATAGCCAGGAAGATGGAGCTATGGCAAAGAATCGTGGACAGGGTCAACGCTGAGGGACAGCATCCCAGAAATCGGGAGGACATCAGGAAGAGGTGGAACAACCTATGGGGGAAGGTGCGTTCAGTGGTCTCCAGGCACAACATCGCGGTACAGCGGACTGGCGGCGGACCCTCACCTCCTCCCCCACAACTAACAACATGGGAGGAGCAAGTCTTGACCATCATGCATCCAGAGGGCCTCGGAGGAGTCGGTGGATGAATGGACACTGGTAAGTTAAATCTCAACTATCATGTCCCCCACCCTACCTGCATGCCATCACACCCCCCCAACCTCCCCTATCACTCCAACTCCTCACTAATGTTCTCATAACACAAACCACCCATCCCAACACCAAGCCCCGCATGCAAAAACAAAGCATGGTCACCCCTCACCAATGCATGCTCACTGCACATACCCATAACAACCCCCTAACCATCATCACACAAACCTAAACACAGGAATGCTTGCACTGGGGTACACAAACACCCACCCGTTGCACACCATTACACACACACTGCAATAATCATGCTCTTATATCCCTGCAGGACCACTACGGAATGTCACCACACCGGAGGGTCCAGACAACTCCACTCCACCCACAGAAGAGGCCCACAGTGACGACAGCAGCTCTGCCCTACTGGATCCTGATGACCAGCCCGGACCATCGTGGGCCTCGGGACAGTCGGTTCCCCTTGCACAGGCACAGCCCAACACTGACCTTCCACCCTCTGGTAACACCAGCACAGCACCCACCCAGCGGGCCCATTCCTCCGTACCCAGGACACGTCAATCAGCGGTGTGTCCACCACTACAGGGAACTCAGGATAACCCACCACCCCAACAACAACAGGGACCTGGGGGCAGTCGCAGTGGGCACACGGTCCAGGGGACGGAGGCACAGGAACACAGCGGAACTGGGAGGGCTGCTGTGCGACAGGGGGCGGACAGGCCAAGGGAACCCACCCTCCACAAGGCCCTCTCCTCCATTATGGGAGCATACCACCACTCCCAGGAGACGATGGCGACGGTCCAGGCCAAGTTTCAGGAGACCCAGCGCCTGCAGGAGGAACAGTATTTGGGCTTCAGGGAGGAACTCAGAACCATCAGCTCCGCCCTGGGCACCATCGTAGGGGTGCTGAAGGACATACAAAAAACCATGAGGGACACCGTGGCACTCCTAGGGCCCCCTGACACTAGCATGGACAATGAACTGCCCACCACCTCCGCCGGCGCTAGTGGACAGGACGCCCCGCCACAGGACCACCACACCAGCACCCCACCCCCTGCAGCCGGAGAACCACCCCGCAAGCGGTCCCTGAGATCCAGGAACAGGACAGAGCAAGATGGCAAGACCCCCGCCAGGAAATGAGACCACCCTTATCGTCCTCCCACTGTCTCACTTTGTTACCCTGTCCAGATTGGAACTGCCCCAGCTCCACTTCCTATGCCCATATGGGCAGTGCACCTGTGTGACTAATGGACTGGACTCTGCCATGGACATTCCTCCACCATCCCCCATCACCATATTACTACCCCCTCCATTTTTGAGCACTTAAATAAACACCCTTGAACCACAAAACAATCTGGAGTCAGTCTATGATTTGGTAAATATGTATAATCAATGACAGTGTCAACATGCGTTTCCAATTGTAAAGACAACATACCTATGTCACACATCACAAGTCCTTGAAGGATGCAAGCAGATGACACACGTTGCTAACCACATCTGTCAAACCGTAATGGAAAGGTACAACTCAGTGACCAAATACTGCTATGAAATGACAGACAGGATAGAGGTAGAAGTGTGAAAGTGAATGTAATGGTAAAAAGAGAACTGTTCTCACCTGTGTGTCCCTGGAAATATTGCTGTATGACTGACTCCCTGTTGTCTATGTCTTCTTCCTCAGCATCCTCCTCATCACTGTCCACAGGCTCCAGAGGCTCCACAGCAGCCACAACACCACCATCTGGACCATCCTCCTGCAGAAAAGGCACCTGGCGTCGCAAAGCAAGATTGTGAAGCATCGAGCAGGCGATGATGATCTGGCACACCTTCTTCGGTGAGTAGAATAGGGAACCACCGGTCATATGGAGGCACCTGAACCTGGCCTTCAGGAGGCCGAAGGTGCGTTTGATCACCCTCCTAGCTCGCCCATGGGCCTCATTGTAGCGTTCCTCACTGGGGTCAATAGCCAGGACAGGTTGGGGTAACCAGAGTCCCCCAATAGCCACACCCGGTGCCTCTGGAGTTGACCCATCATATAAGGGATGCTGCTATTGCGCAGGATGTAGGCGTCATGCACTGAGCCAGGGAACATAGCATTTACCTGGGAGATGTACTGGTCTGCCAAACATACCATCTGTACATTCATCGAATGATAACTCTTCCTGTTCCTGTACACCTGTTCACTCCTGTGGGGGGGGACCAGAGCTACGTGGGTGCCATCAATAGCACCTATGATGTTGGGGATATGTCCAACGGCATAGAAGTCACCTTTCACTGTAGCCAAATCCTCCACCTGAGGAAAAACGATGTAGCTCCTCACGTGTTTCAGCAGGGCAGACAACACTCTGGACAACACGTTTGAAAGCATAGGCTGGGACATCTCTGATGCCATGGCCACTGTTGTTTGAAAAGATCCACTTGCAAGGAAATGGAGCACTGACAGCACCTGCACTTGAGGGGGGATTCCTGTGGGATGGCGGATTGGTGACATCAGGTCTGGCTCCAACTGGGTACATAGTTCCTGGATAGTGGCACGGTCAAACCTGTAGGTGATGAGTAAATGTCGCTCCTCCATTTTCAACAGGTCCACCAGCGGTCGGTACACCGGAGGATTCCGCCATCTTCTCAAATGTCCAGCTGACGGTGCCTAGGAAGGACATTAACGACCACAGAGTCAACAAAATCCCAGGTATGTACCCACAGATACACAGAACACGGCACCAAAGACAAAAATCTTCCTGTATGTGTGTCGAGTATAGGCCTAGGTATGTGTGACGCAGTTGTAAATGAAGCCATGTGGGCCCCTGAAATGGCGGCTGCCTGACCTCTAAAGTGGGACAATGGGATGTGAGGTAACTGCGCTGGCGTTGTTCACAGTTGCGGTTGGCGGTCGAAGACCGCGGTGCAATGCTGCATTGGTTAAAATTGGACCATATGGGTCCCAGGAGCCAATGATGAAGTGTGCCGGCGGTGAAGAGACGCACCGCCGCAGACGTCACCGCCGCGGACATGACTGCCATTTTCTATCTGTTCAATCACTCGATACCTGATCTTCGACAGGAGAGGACCTACACTGCAAGTGCTGCTGTGACCTCGGTCTGGAAGAGACAATGGCTGCTGCGTCTTGGGAAAGGGCCCCTGCCTTCACTGCTCAGGAGTTGGAGAAGCTCGTGGACGGGGTTCTCCCCCAGTACAAGCTACTCTACGGTCCTCCAGACCAACAGGTAAGTACACAGGGAGCACGTTGTATGGGCTATGCCTGGGTGGAGAGGGCTGGTTGTAAGAGGGAAGGGGGCAGAGTGCAGTGAACATGAAGGACTGTGAATGCATGTGCCACATGGCAAGGGCAGGGATGTAGGCCACTCACTTCGACGGTGCTCTTGCTAATGACTTCTCTTCTTCCCCTGTGCATGTCATGTAGGTCAGCGCCCACCAGAAGAAGGACATTTGGCGTGCCATCGCCAAGGACGTCCGGACCCTGGGGGTCCATCAGAGACGGGGCACCCACTTCCAGAAAAGATGGGAGGACATTCGCTGCTGGAGCAAGAAGACGGCGGAGGATCAGCTGGGGATGGCCTCCCAATGTGGTAGGGGTGCCCGTCGCCCCATGAACCCCCTGATGTTCCGGATCCTGGCGGTGGCCTACCCGGAGTTGGATGGGAGCTTGAGGGCATCACAGCAGACACAAGGGGGTGAGTACACCCTCATTCTGGGGACTTTGCGCACAGTTGAGGGGTCTGGGTGTGGGAGGAGGGCTGTGGGTTTCCCTAGGCCAGGGCGACTTCCATAGGCTAGGCCCCTCCGTAATGCAGGCCATGTGCCACTCCACCCCACCGCAGTAGAGTGCCCAGTACAGGTATACATGCCCCTGTGGCATCCATGTGTGCAGATGTCCACCATAGCGATGTAGGCCATATCCCAGGAATTGCATCTGTAGAGGCCAAGAGCACGGCGTAGTGCAGGGGGCTGCTGTGTCTGTATTGTCCACCAACGGTAGCGGTAAGCCATGCACTCAACCTGTCTTTCTTCTGTCGCCCCCCCCCCTTTTTGTGGTCTCCCTGTTCTTTTGTGCATCAGCATCATCAGGCGGAGGTACAGTGGCACCGGAGCACAAGGGAGCTGCATCCCACATGGCCATGGAGGGCCACACCACCGACTCAGAATGCACCAGTGGGACGGAGGGCGAGGGGAGCTACACGTCGGTCACCGAATCACCAACCAGCAACACAGACTCATCCGCCGATGGGAGCTCCCTTGTGGTGGCGGCACCATCTGTGCCCCACACTTCTACAGGTACAGCCGCCACCTCCCCTACCAGCACCGCCCTCCCAGCAGCCCCTCAGAGTTCGCCCCGTGCCCGCTCACCCAGGAGGGTGGGCATCACCTTCGCCCCAGGCACCTCAGCCCCTGCCCCAGTCACCCCTGCTGCCCTCAGTGAGGAGGCCGTTGACCTCCTCAGGTCACTCACTGTTGGGCAGTCTACCATTGTGAATGCCATCCATGGTGTAGAAAGGGAGTTGCAACACGGTAATGCATTCCTGGAGGGCATTCATTCTGGTCAGGCTGCCCTTCATCGAACCCTGCAATCTCTGGCCTCAGCACTGATGGCAGCCATTGTCCCTGTGTCTAGCCTCCCCCCTCCAACTTCCTCCACCCAGACCCAATCTCCTGTACCCCAGCCCATCCCAAGCACACCATCAGACAAGCATGCATACACCTCAACACACAAAAGTAGCAAAAGCAAACATAGGCACCACACATCCCACAGGCACTCACACAAGCATCACACACATCCAGACACACCAACATCCACTGCCTCCACTGTGTCCCCCTCCTCGTCGTCTCCCTCCTCCCTCCCAGTGTCGTCTACACTCTCACCTGCATGCACTACATCTACAGGCACTAGGACTCGCACCAGAACACCCAGCACCACACCCCGCTCACCTGCACTCACCACCCCCACTACCATTTACACGTCCCCTGTGTCCTCTCCCAGTGTGTCTGTGACGCCCCCTCCCAAAGTACACACATGCGGGCACCCACACACCCAACATCCATCCACCTCACGACAGCCTCAAGTACCTGCACCTGCACCCAAAACACCTAAAGTGACACCTCCTACAACCACCTCCTCTTCCTCCACTCCCAGACCCCCTCCAGCTACCCATCCCAGTGTTCGTCAGAAACTCTCCCTCAGCAACGTTGACCTCTTTGACCCCATCCCCACCCCTCCAATTCATAAGTCCCGTGGTAGCGCCTCAGCCAAAAAGACTCCAGCACCAGTGGTGCGTGTTACAGGTGTGTGGAGTGCACCGGCCACCAGGGCAGGCAGTGTGACATGGAGCCAAAGCACTGCCAGTCCACCCCCTGTAAAGCATCTCAAGTTGGAAAGTGGCCGACGGGACAGGGTGAAGACTCCTGGTGGCAAAACTGCTCACATGGGTCCCAGGGGGATTGCAGAGTCAGCAGTGACTCCTCCAAAGGTGGTGAAGTGCCAGAAGAAGTCTGCACAGTCTGGTGAGAGCAGCACAGCGGAGAAGGGCGCCATCCTCCCCGGCGGCCGGGACGCCACCGCCAGCACTGTCGTCACTGGTCAGGAGACCACCGCCTGAGTCATTGCCCAGGAGGGCAGGAGTATCGTCACTGGTCAGGAGACCACCGCCGGAGTCAGTGCCCAGGAGGGCAGAAGTATCGTCACTGGTCAAGAGACCACCGCCGGAGTCATTGCCCAGGAGGGCAGCAGTATCGTCACTGGTCAGGAGACCACCGCCGGAGTCAGTGCCCAGGAGGGCCCCGGCTGCCACAGCCCCGCTGGCAATGAGGGACCGTCATGCCACACACCAATGCACAGGTCAGAGACCGCCATGGCAAAGTACCGCTGAACAAGGGAATCACCGCCATGTTGAAGACCGCTGAACAGGGCAAAGCACCGCTGAACAGGGCAGAGAACCGCTGCACAGGGCAGAGACCGCCATGGCAAAGCACCACTGAACAAGAGAATCACCGCCATGGTGAAGACCGCTGAACAGGGCAAAGCACCGCCGAACAGGGCAGAGAACCGCTGAACAGGGCAGAGACCGCCATGGCAAAGCACCGCTGAACAAGAGAATTACGCCATGGTGAAGACCGCTGAACAGGGCAAAGCACCGCCGAACAGGGCAGAGAACCGCTGAACACGGCAGAGACCGCCATGGCAAAGCACCGCTGAACAAGAGAATCACCGCCATGGTGAAGACCGCTGAACAGGGCAAAGCACCGCTGAACAGGACAGAGAACCACTGAACAGGGCAGAGACCGCCATGGAAAAGCACCGCTGAACAAGGAAACACCGCCACATCAAGCATCGTTATCCCATGTACAGCTGGGACTGTGACGGAACAGGAACCGTCACGGGGAGCCTAAAGCAGTGTGGGCACCATTCCCCCTCCAGAACCAGTGGAGACTGTTATCCACTTGAGTGACTGTGGCTTTGCACTCCCCAGGATTGCACAGTGGGCAACCCACCCACTGTAGAGACTTGAACGACTGTGGCTTTGCACCCCCCAGGATTGCACAGAGGGCACCCCACCCACTGTAGAAACTTGAGAGACTGTGGCTTTGCACTCCCCAGGATGGTACAGTGGGCAAACCACCCACTGTATGGACTTGAGAGACTGTGGCTTTGCACTCCCCAGGATGGAACAGTGGGCAAACCACCCACTGTATGGACTTGAGAGACTGTGGCTTTGCACTCCCCAGGATGGAACAGTGGGCAAACCACCCACTGTATGGACTTGAGAGACTGTGGCTTTGCACTCCCCAGGATGGAACAGTGGGCAAACCACCCACTGTATGGACTTGAGAGACTGTGGCTTTGCACTCCCCAGGTTGGAACAGTGGGCAAACCACCCACTGTATGGACTTGAGAGACTGTGGCTTTGCACTCCCCAGGATACATCAATGGGCATGGAGCCCCATCGTGGATCTGGCGTGGTGCTGTAATCCGGCTGAGGTGCCCCCCCCTTCCCTTCCCCCTGAGGTGCCTGTTGTATTTCTATCTGATGTCCCAGCAGTGCTCTCTCCGTTTGTGGACAGGTATCTATTGTGGGCCTCACCCATGCATTTTTGGACCAGTGGTGCACGGACATTGATATGTGCATACCTGCACTACTTTTCGTAATGTATATACATTTGAATGTGTATATATATATCTGTATATATTTGGTAACTGTATTTTGATACATTACAATTTTTGAACTGATTTCCTTTGGTCTTTGCATTCTTCCCGGGGGGGCTGTGGGTTGTTACTGTGATGTTTTTAAATGCATTGGTGTGTGTGTTGTAATGTGCGAGGGTGAGGGTGGAGGTGGGGGTGTTGCGTGTGTGTCCCCCTGACTTTTGCCTCCCCCCTCCTCTATGTCGTAGGTGCAGTACTCACCATTGTCTTCGCCGCCGCCGTTGCTGGTGTTCGTAAATGAGCAGGAAGACAAGGGCAGGTAGGATTTGTAATTCTGGATCCACGGTGTCCTCCTTCCTCATGGGATGTGTAGAAGGTGAGCATTTTCCCATTGCAAAAGCTGTTTCTGCCGTGTTTTTATCCACGGTGAATCCGCCCCGGAAAAGGTGGCGGATTGTGATACTGTGGGCGGTACATTGTCCTCCGTCTGTCTGTTGGCGGTGACCGCCGCGCTGCTTGTCTGTACCGCAGTGATGGTCGGAGTGTTAAAGTGGCTGTCTATGTTGGCGGTTTCCGCCACGGTCACGATTCCCTTTTTTTGTCCACCGGCCTGTTTGCGGTATTACCGCACCTTTAACACTGTCCGCCAGGGTTGTAATGACCCCCTATAACATAAGAAAGGCAATGCTCAGAGTTACTAAAAATAAAGGTACTTTATTTTAGTGACAATGTGGCAAAAATATATCAGAGGATATATTCCCTTAGGAGGTAAGTAAAATACACAAAATATACACGCAAACTAAAATCAGGAAAGTAAAACATCCAGAGAACAGTGCAAACACTGCAGAATACAATAGGATGCAACAGGCCTAGGGGCAACACAAACCATATACTAAGAAAGTGGAATGCGAACCACGAATAGAGCCCTAGGCTAGTGTAGTGTGTAGAGGGTCGCAGGGAGTGTAAAAAATCCCCACTAAGGGTGACCAAGATACCTCACCCAAGCCCCTGGAAAGTAGGAGTAAAGTACTACTATTTCCCCAAAAAACACACTAAAGTCGTGATAGCGGATTTTGCACAGAGCACAACAGACTGCAAAGCACTGAAGACGGAATCCTGGACCTGAGGACCTGCAAATGAAGGGGACCAAGTCCAAGAGTCGTGAAAGTGCCCAGGGGGGGCAGGAGCCCACTAAACCCTGGATGAAGATTCAAAATGGCTGCCTCGGGATGGAAGAAGCTGAAGATTCTGCAACAATGAAAGGTGCTTGGAACTTCTCCTTTGTGCAGAAGATGTCCCACGGAGTTCTGGAGGATGTAGAGTTGTTTCTTTGGCAAAATACTGCAAACAAGCCTTGCTAGCTGCAAGAGTTGTGGTTGAAGAAACAGGGTGCTGCCTGGGGCCAGGTAGGACCAGGATGTTGCCACTTGGGAGAGGAGACAGAGAGGGCCCTCAGCAACATAGAGAGCCCACTCACAAAAAGGTAACACTGCAGAAGTCCTTGAACATGGGTTCAAGAAGACTGAACATGGCGGTCATCTCAACACTACAGAAGAGGGTCCCACGAAGCCGGAGGTCAACTCAGGGAGTTGAGCAATGCAGGACAGAGTACCTGGGACCTGGGATTGGCTGTGCATAAAGGATTCCTTGGAAAGGTGCATAGAAGCCCTTGCAGCAGCAGTTCATGCAGTGCACAGGATTACTGTCTGGAGAGGGGAGGCAAGGACTTACCTCCTCCAAATTTGGACAGTTGGACCACTGGACAGTCTGTGTCACTTGGCTGTGCATGAAGGATTCCTTGGAAAGTTGCACAGAAGCCCTTGCAGCTGCAGTTCATGCAGTGCACAGGATTACTGTCTGGAGAGGGGAAGCAAGGACTTACCTCCTCCAAATTAGGACTGTTGGACCACTGGACAGTCTGTGTCACTTGGGTCCATGACCAGGGGCCACGCTCGTCAGGATAAGAGGGGTGCCAGAGTGCCGGTGACACTGAAGTTTGGTGCCTGCTGGAGCAGGGGGAAGATTCTGTCAACCCACGGGAGGTTACTTTGTGGCTTCCAGTGCGGGATGAAGGCAGGCAGCCCCCAAAGCATGCACCACCAGGAAACAGTCGAGAAAGCTGAAAGGATTAGGCGCTACAATGTCACTGGTAGTCTTGTTGCTACTTTGTTGCAGTTTTGCAGGCGTCCTGCAGCAGTCAGCGGTTGATCCTTGGCAGGAGTCAAAGAGAGAGGTGCAGAGGAACTCTGGTGAATTCTTGCAAGTTGTTACTGAGGAAAAGCCCACTGGGGAGACCCTAAATAGCCCTCAGAGGAGGATTAGCCACTTAGTCAGGAAAACACCTATCGGGGAGGGTCTCTGACATCACCTGTTGGCACTGGCCACTCAGAGGCCTCCAGAGTGCCCTCACACCCCTGGATCCAAGACGGCAGAGGTCTGGGACACACTGTAGGAGCTCTGGGCACCACCCCTGGGGTGGTGATGGACAGGGGAATGGTCACTCCCCTTTCCTTTGTCCAGTTTCACACCAGAGCAGCGACTGGGGGTTCCCTAAACCGGTGTAGACTGGCTAATGCAAGGAGGGCACCATCTGTGCCCTTCAAAGCATTTCCAGAGGCTGGGAGAGGTTACCCCTCCCCAGCCTTTAACACATATTTCCAAATGGAAAGGGTGTAACACCCTCTCTCAAAGGAAATTTTTTGTTCTGCCTTCCTGGGACTGGGCTGCCCAGACCCCAGGAGGGCAGAACCTTGTCTGTGTGGTGGCAGCTGCAGTAGCTGCAGAGAAAACCCCAGAGAGCTGGTTTGGCAGTACCTGGGGTCCATAGTGGAGCCACAGGGATGCATGGGATTGGCACCCCAATACCAGATTTGGCATGGGGGACAGTTCCATGATCTTAGACAGGTTACATGGCCATATTCAGAGTTACCATTGTGAAGCTACCTATAGGTATTGATCTATATGTAGTGCACGTGTCTAATGGTGTCCCCACACTCACAAAGTCCAGGGAAATTGCCCTGAACTATGTGGGGGCAGCTTTGCTAGTGTAAGGGTGCGCTCACACTTAGTAAATTTGCACCGAACCTTCAGCAAGTGAAGGATAGACATATAGGTGACTTATAAGTTACTTAAGTGCATTGAAAATGGCTGTGAAATACCATGTGCGTTATTTCACTCAGGCTGCAGTGGCAGTCCTGTGTAAGATTTGTCTGAGCACCCTATGGGTGGCAAAAGAAAGGTTGCAGCCCATAGGGATCTCCTGGAACCCCAAGACCCTGGGCAACTAGGTACCATTTACTAGGGAATTATTAAGGGTGTTTCTATTGCGCCAAATAGAATTGGTAAAAATGGTCACTAGCCTATAGTGACAATTTTAAAGGCAGAGAGAGCATAAGCACTGAGGTTCTGATTAGCAGAGCCTCAGTGACACAGTTAGTCACTACACAGGTACACACATTCATTCCACCAACTATGAACACGGGGGTCCTAGCTAGCAGGATCCCAGTGAGACAGGCAAAAACAAACTTACATACATGTAAAAATGGGGGTAACATGCCAGACAAGATAGTACTTTCCTACACAACTCCCCCTCCCCCCAAACTAGGGACAATAAGGCTAACCTTGCCCAGATGAGTCTTCATTGTGTAAGTGGAAATATTTGGAGAGTCCATCTGCCTTGGAGTGGGTACTCCCAGGTCTATGTTCCACTGTATAGTCCATTCCCTGTAGGGAGATGGACCACCTCAACAATTTAGGGTTTTCACCTTTCATTTGTTTAAGCCAAAATAGATTTTGTGGTCTGTCTGAACAATAAAGTAAGTACCAAACAGGTATGGCCTCAACTTTTTCAGGGCCCAGACCACAGCAAAGGCCTCCCTCTCTCTGGCAGACCAACGCTTTTTTCTAGGGGTCAACCTCCTGCTGATAAAAGCAACAGGTTGATCCTAGACCTCAGTGTTAAGCTGTGATAGAACTAATCCTACCGCTAATTCAGAAGCATCAGTCTGGACTATGAATTTCTTGGAGTAACTAGGGCTTTTTAGGACAGGTGAAGAGCACATGGCCTGTTTGAGCTCATCAAAAGCCTTTTGTCAGCTAGCTGTCCATAATACCTTTTTAGGCATCTTTTTGGATGTGTGGTCATTAAGAGGGGCAGCTCTGGTGCCATAGTTCTTAATGAACCTCCTATAGTAACCTGTGAGGCCTAAGAAGGCTCTAATCTTGGTTTGAGTTGTAGTGGGAGCCCATTCCATAATGGTTTGGATCTTCCCCTGCAGTGGTGCAATCTGTTCCCCACCTACCAGGTGGCCCAGATAAATAGCTTTCCCCTGCCCTATCTGGCACTTTGAAGGCTTGATAGTGAGGCCTTCCTTTTGCAGGGCCTCCAGAACTTTCCAGAGGTGGACCAGGTGATCACCCAGGTGGAGACAGCTATATCATCTAGATATGCTGCACTAAAGGCTTTCAATCCTTGGAGGACTGTGTTCACCAACCTCTGAAAAGTGGAAGGTGCATTTTTAAATCCAAAGGGCATAACAGTGAACTGATAGTGCCCTCGAATGGTTGAAAATGCTGTTTTTGGTTTAGCATCTTCTGACAACTTAATCTGCCAATACCCTGAAGTTAAGTCAAAAGTGCTTAGATATTTGGCAGAAGCCAGTGTATCTTTGAGCTCATCTGCACTGGGTATAGGGTGAGCATCAGTTTTGGTTACTTGATTGAGACCTCTATAGTCCACACAAAACCTAATTTCCTTTTTACCATCTTTACTGTGAGGTTTGGGGACAAGCACCACTGGGCTAGCCCATGGGCTTTCAGAAGGTTCAATCACTCCC
This sequence comes from Pleurodeles waltl, assembly GCF_031143425.1. Classification (NCBI taxonomy): domain Eukaryota; kingdom Metazoa; phylum Chordata; class Amphibia; order Caudata; family Salamandridae; genus Pleurodeles; species Pleurodeles waltl. The sequence goes on from NC_090447.1 coordinate 1,019,647,337, forward strand.
AGATCTTACATTTTCTGTACCTCTTGTTTAATGCAATCTCTGACATCATCAGGCTGCCTATAAATCTTACTTTTGACAGGTAAACTGTCTCCAGTGTCGATTGTGTGCTCACACCAGGTAGTTGTACCTGGGATCAGTGAGAAGAGGTCAGAGAACTGGTCTAGGAGATGTATGCAGTTCCCCTTCTGCTCAGCAGTAAGGCAATCTGCTAACACAACTCCCTCCACTAAGCTATCAGCTTCAGTGGTGGAGAAGAGGTCAGGGAGAGGGTCACTCTCTTCTTCTGGCCCCTCATCAGCGGTCATGAGCAGAGTTAAGTCAGCCCTTTCATAATAAGGTTTGAGGCGATTGACATGGGGCACCCTAAGGGGACTCTTGACAGTGCCCAGGTCTACCAAATTGGTGACATCACATTTCTTCTCCACTATGAGATGGGGTCCACTCCATTTGTCCTGAAGTGCTCATGGGTCCACAGGCTCCAATACCAAGACCTTCTGTCCTGGGTGGTGCTGGGTCGGGACAGCCTTCTGGTCATGCCATTGCTTTTGGAGCTCTTGGCTGGCCTGAAGGTTTTTACTGGCCTTTTTCATGTACTCTGCCATTCTAGATCTTAGGACAAGTACATAGTCCAGAATATTCTTCTTAGGAGCTTTTAAAGGTTGTTCTCAACCCCCCATTACAGGAGCAAGGGGACCTCTTACATGGTGTCCAAAGAGGAGTTCAAAGGGTGTTGAAGCCCACTCATTTTTGGGGTACCTCCCTATAAGCAAAAAGGAGGCATGGCAACAGGACATCCCATCTCCTTCTGAGTTTTTCAGGGAGTCCCATGATCATGCCTTTAAGAGTTTTATTAAACCTTTCAACCAGACCATTTGTCTGTGGATGATAAGGAGTAGTGAACTTGTAAGTTACACCACACTCCTTCCACATGGCTTTGAGGTATGCAGACATGAAGTTACTACCTCTGTCTGACACCAATTCCTTAGGGAAACCCACTCTGGAAAATATTCCCAGGAGGGCTTTTGCCACTGCAGGAGCTATAGTGGTCCTTAAAGGTATAGCTTAAGGATACCTATTGGCATGGTCTACTACCACAAGGATAAACCTATCTCCTGAAGCTATTGGAGGGTCAAGGAGGCCAACTATGTCAACCTCTACCCTTTCAAAGCGCACCCCAACCACTGGAAGTGGAATTAAGGGGGCCTTAGGTGTGCCACCAGTCTTGTCACTGGCTTGGCTGGTCACACAGGAGCGACAAAACTCCTTGGTGTCCTCTGACATATGAGGCCAGTGAAACAATGGTACAAGTCTGTACCAAGTTTTACTCTGGCCCAGATGCCCAGCCAAAGGAATATCATGAGCCAAAGTCAGAAGAAACTCCCTATACTGCAAAGGGATAACCAATCTCCTGGCAGCTCCAGGTTTATCGTCCCTTGATTCATTGTAGAGGAGGTTATCTTCCCAATAGACTTTATGGCTATCAGTGACATCCCCATTCTGCAGGTTTGACAGCTTGCTGTCTTAAACCCTCTAGTGTGGGACAGGTCTGCTGTGCCATACTTAGCTCTTCCCTAGCAGGCCCCCCTGCACCCAAAAGCTCAGCAGTATCTGCTGCCAGCTCATCTGGTGAAGGTTTTGCACAGAGAGAGGATTCTTTTTCCTCAAAAGGGGAATCTTCTGGGGAGGGAGGGATAGTGGGCAAGGATTTACCCTTTCTACCTCTAGCTTGTGGGAGCACTTGGTTTATTTTTCTAGGATCCAGGTTTCCCTGTCCTCCTTGCTTCTGTGCCTGAGCCCTTGTTGGAGCAAAGATATGCCCTGGAATACCCAGCATTGCTGCATGAGCCTCCAACTCCACTTTAGCCCAAGCTGATGTCTCCAAATCATTGCCTAGTAAGCTGTCTACAGGTAAATCAGTGGCTACCACAACTTTCTTTGGACCAGTAGCCTCCCCCCAGTTGAGATTCACAACAGCCATGGGGTGGCTAAGAGTGTTGTTATGAGCATCAGTAACTTGGTACTGCTGACCACGTAGCTGATGTTCAGGGGGAACCAGTTTCTCAATCACCATAGTGACACTGGCTCCTGTATCTCTGTAGGCCTCAACTGCAACACCACTTATTAGGGGAAGTTGTTTGTACTTACCCATATTAAGGGGACAAGCAACCAAGGTAGCAAAGTCAAAACCACCATCAGAGACTAAAACAGCTTTTATGGTCTCCCTAACAAGACCTACCCCAACTACATTACCAATAGTGAGCCCAGCTACACCTTTTGATTGGCTATTTGCAGTATTCTTCCCACCACCACTGCTATTACTAGGGGCACTAAAGGATGCAGTTGGGGTTGTGGTAGTGGGAGCCTTGGTGTTTTTCTTTGGACAAGTTGAATCACTTGCCCAATGGCGTTTACTTTTACATAAATAACACCATGGCTGCTTTTGATTGTTAGAAGAGGATTTGGACCCACCTCCCCAGAGGATTGTTGTGAGCCTGATGAAGACCTAGAATTCTTTTGATCTTTGTCCCCACCCTTGTCAGAAGAGTTACCATCCTTCTTCTTGCCATTCTTGTAACCACCTGTATGAGCTTTTCTGCTCACTCTTGTTCTGACCCATTTGTCTGCCTTCTTTCCCAATTCTTGAGGAGAGGTCAGATCTGAGTCTACCAAGTACTGATGCAACAAGTCAGACACACAATTATTAAAACTATGCTGTCTCAAAATAAGATTATATAGGCTTTCATAGTCGGTCTCCTTACTGCCATGTAACCATCCCTCTAAGGCCTTCACTGAACAGTCTACAAAGTCTGCCCAGTCTTGAGAGGACTCTTTTCTGGTATCACTGAACTTTATCCTGTATTGTTCAGTGGTAAGCCAAATCCATCTAAGAGTGCATCTTTCAAAACTTTGTAGTTTTTGGCATCACTCACCCTGACAGTTAGGAGCCTATCCCTACCCTTGCCAGTGAAAGATAGCTACAAGATAGCAGCCCACTGTCTTTGAAGGACCAACTGTACCATAAAGGCCCTCTCAAGTGCAGAAAACAACTTGTTTATGTCATCCCCCTTCTTGTAAGGGGGGACAATTTTGTGCAGGTTTCTTGAATCGGTTTCTCTTACAGGATGACTATCAAGAATACTGCTGCTGCCACCATGGGGAACTAACCCCAACTTCTGTCTTTCCCTCTCTACATCTAGAGACTCCCTGTCTAAAGCCAACTGCTTCTGTCTCAGCTTCAGTCTAGCCTCTTCCAACCTCAGCTTTCTGAGTTCCCTGTCTAGGGTGTTATCCTCAGGGTGGGAGGCTTGGGAATTCTCTGACACAGAGGTGATGTGGGAATAGCAGAAGTGGACCTACCTCTAACTACCTGATCTCTAGTTACCTTGCCTTTTGGAGTGAAAGGTGCCCTACTGATGTGTGACCCCCTCCCACTACCAGCTTTACTAGATGGCCTGTTAGCTGAAAGGTCTTTGGAAGTACCCTCCCCAGAGTCCTCAGCACCCTCACCTGATTTGATCTGGGTACCCTCCTCTTCTACCTCCTGATCTTGGGTGGGAGCAGATTGGTTCTGGTCCCTTTCAAGCAAAAGACTAACGAGAAGATCTTTGGTAGGGTTCCTACCAATCTCTAAACTTCTTTCTATGCAGAGACCTCTCAAACTTTTAAAGTTTAAATTGTCATACGTTGTCTGTACAACTTTAGGAGTGGCCTCTACTACAGACATAGCTGCAAGAAAGAGTTTAGGACAGAGAAAAAAATGTTTAGAAACTTTTTAAAGAAAAGAGAAAAAACTTTTTAAAACTTTTCTGAAACTTTTTAGAAACTTTTTAGAAAGAAAGTTAGACTGTTTAGGTTAATAGTGTATATTTCTAAGTATTTAAAATATGTTTTTCTTATGAAAAGTACCAATGACAAAGTGGTAAAGCAGTTACAAGTGCCTATCCCACCGCTGCCACCAATGTAGGAGGCTGGCCTGGCTTATAGTGGGTACCTGATGGTACTTACACCTGTGCCAGGTCCAGTTATCCTTTATTAGTAGATTAGTAGTGTTCTAGCAGCTTAGGCTGATAGAGGTAGCTTACGCTGAACTAGTAGAAATGCAAAGATCCTACTATACCACTTATATCATATAGGAAATATATCATAAGAAAGACAATACTCAAGAGTTACTAAAAATAAACGTACTTTATTTTAGTGACAATGTTCCAAAAATATCTCAGATGATATACTCCCTTAGGAAGTAAGTAAAATACACAAAATATACACACAAACCAAAATCAGTTAGGTAAAACAGTCAGAGAATACTGCAAACACTGTAGAATACAATATGATGCAACAGGCCTAGGGGCAACACAAACCATATACTAAGAAAGTGGAATGCAAACCACAGATGGACCCATAGGCTAGTGTAGTGTGTAGAGGGTTGCTGGAGTGTAAAAAAACCCTAAGGATGTCCAAGATACCCCAACCCAAGCCCCTGGAAAGTAGGAGTAAAGTACTACTATTTCCCCAGAAACACACTAAACTCATGATAGAGGTTTTGCAAAGACCACAACAGACTGCAAAGCACTGAAGACGGAATCCTGGACCTGACAACCTGCAAAGGAAGGGGACCAAGTCCAAGAGTCATGAAAGTGTCCAGGGGGGGCATGAGCCCACTACACCCCGGATGAAGGTGCAAAATGGCTGCCTCCAGATGGAAGAAGCTGAAGATTCTGCAACAAAAAAAGGTGCTGGGAACTTCTTCTTTGTGCAGAAGATGTCCCACGGAGTGCTACAGGATGCAGAGTTGTTTTTTTGGCAAAAGATCACAGACAAGCCTTGCTAGCTGCAAGAGTTGCGGTTTAAGAAAAAGGGTGCTGCCCGGGCCAGGTAAGGACCAGGATGTCGCCAGTTGGGAGAGGAGACAGAGGGGCCCCTCACAAATGAAGAAAGCCCACTCACAAAAAGGTAGCACCCACAGATGTCCTTGAACACGCGTTCAAGAAGACTGAGCACAGCAGTCATCTTAACACTACAAAAGAGGGTCCCACAAAGCTGGAGGTCAACTCAGGGACTTGAGCAATGCCGGGCGGAGTGTTGGTGATGAAGGATTCCTTGGAAAGATGCACAGAAGCCCTAGCAGCTGTAGTTCATGCGGTGCACAGGGGAGGCAAGGACATACCTCCTCCAAATTTGGACAGTTGGACCACTGGACAGTCTGGGTTACTTGGGTCTACCACCTGTGTTCCAGGGGCCATGCTCTTCAGGATGAGAGGGGTCCCAGAGTACCGGTGATGCCGAATTTTGGTGCATGCTGGAGCAGGGGGAAGATTCCAACCACCCACGGGAGATGTTTTTGTGGCTTCCAATGCGGGATGAAGGCAGGCATCCCCAAAAGTATGCACCACCAGGAAACAGTCAAGAAAGCCAGCAGGATTAGGCACTACAATGTCGCTGGTAGTCTTCTTGCTACCTTGCTGCAGTTTTGCAGGTGTCCTGGAGCAGTCAGCGGTCGATCCTTGGCAGAAGTCAAAGAAAGAGGTGCAGAGGAATTCTGGTGAATTCTTGCAAGTCGTTATCTGAAGAAAAGCCTACTGGAGAGACCCTAAATAGTCCTCAGAGGAGGATTGGCCACCTAGTCAGGTAAGCACCTATCAGGAGTGGTCTCTGATGTCACCTGCTGGCACTGGCCACTCAGAGACCTCCAGAGTGCCCTCACACCTCTGGATCCAAGATGGCAGAGGTCTGGAACACACTGGAGGAGACAGGGGAGTGGTCACTCCCCTTTCCTTTGTCAAGTTTTACACCAGAGCAGTGACTGGAGATTCCCTAAACTGGTGTAGACTGGCTTATGCAAGGAGGGCACCATCTGTGCCCTTCAAAGCATTTCCAGAGGCTGGGAGAGGCTACCCCTCCCCAGCCTTTAACACCTATTTCCAAAGGGAGAGGGTGTAACACCCTCTCTCAGAGGAAATTCTTTGTTCTGCCTTCCTGGGACTGGGCTGCCCAGACCCCAGGAGGGTAGAACCGTGTCTGTGGGGTGGCAGCAGAGGTAGCTGCAGAGAAAACCACAGAGAGCTGGTTTGGCAGTACAAGGGGTCCATATTGGAGCCCCGGGGATGCATGGGATTGGCACCCCAATACCAAATTTGGCATGGGGGAAGAATTCCATGATCTTAGACAGGTTACATGGCCATATTCGGAGTTACCATTATGAAGCTACATATAGGTATTGATCTATATGTAGTACACATGTTTAATGGTGTTCCCACACTCACAAAGTCCGGGGAAATTGCCCTGAACTATGTGGGGGCACCTTTGCTAGTGCAAGGGTGCTCTCACACTTAGTAACTTTGCACCTAACCTTCAGCAAGTGAAGGTTAGACATATAGGTGACTTGTAAGGTACTTAAGTGCAGTGAAAATGGCTTTGAAATAACGTGTGCGTTATTTCACTCGGGCTGCAGTGGCAGTCCTGTGTAAGATATTTCTGAGCTCCCTATGGGTGGCAAAAGAAATGCTGCAGCCCATAGGGATCTCCTGGAACCCCAATACCCTGGATACCTAGGTATCATATACTAGGGAATTATAAGGTTGTTCCAGTGTGCCAATTAGAATTGGTAAAAATGGTCACAAGCCTATAGTGACATTTTTAAAGGCAGAGAGAGCATAAGCACAAAGGTTCTGATTAGCAGAGCCTCAGTGACTCAGTTAGTCACTACACAGGTACACACATTCAGGCCAAAAACTATGAGCACGGGGGTCCTAGCTAGCAGGATCCCAGTGAGACAGGCAAAAACAAACTTACATACATGTAAAAATGGGGGATAACATGCCAGGCAAGGTGGTACTTTCCTACAGCCATCAGCTAACCAAAACCTTACAATTCGTCTCTAAATCAGAGGCCATTCTTTCACCAACAATCTCTAAACCATGCCTTTTAAGACTTGTTTAAATTTCTGGAAATCAGTGTGGTGGACGTACCACTTCTCCTTTACTAGCCATAGAAATACATATACATTTTAGGGCTTTGCAACAATGGTACATATGTCTCTCTGAAGGTGGTCGAGTCTGGCATAGTAATAGACATTTTGGATGTGAAAATCCAATGACAATTCTGCTGGTGCCAGTGGATGGTATGTTCGTTTCTGCCAATAAATATGTGGACTCGTACGATCCCCCTAAAACAGTGTTCATGTTAGTACATTTCTAGCATCTCTAATATGTAGAGGAGTGAATTCTAAACTTACCCTTTGAGGAATTTAGAAGCCCAGATGGGGTAGCTGCCCTGTAAACATTTCTAACGGAGTTGCCACCCCATCATGGCAGATCCAATGGTAGAAACAGGGAAATCACTCTTTACTGAGTATAGTACGTCAAATCATTCAATAATATAAAATGGGGCACAATGAGAGGGTCACTGTGTTCCATAACCACTTTCAGCATCCCTGTTAATTTTTATTGCTAGTCTTCTGCACTCACTTTACTGCAGGGAACATCTATAACATTAATAATTATTCCCAATATGGCCATCAATTACAGGAAATGAAGGTTCAATGTAGACATATTTATCAACACTAACACCTCATCTAAATGTGCGTTGAAAAGATTCAGGCTCAGCTTTGAAGCTATAAACCGGTGGCCTTTGGTAAGATACATTTAGACAAGGTACTCTGCGTCAATCGCTAAAACAATCCATGACACTAGATTATTACTCTTGAAATGAAATTCAAGTTTTGTATCTACTGCCAAAGAAGAACCCAAGGATATACACTGGCCTTCTCCTGGCCATGCAGTCCTTAAGAAATGCTTGCATCATTGGTTCTACTTCTTTGTATAGATGATCAATGAGATTAAAGATGTTCCAAACAAACATCGAATTACAAATTCAATATGTGTCCAATTAAAATGCATTGATAGTTCTGAAATGTCATAGCCTGTATGACTCTACCTGTCTCTCCTCTCTCTCTGTGACTTCATGAGTAAGAGCAGCTCTCAGTGTGCTTTGGCTCAACCGGAGCACATGTTCAGCCCTCAACCACAACATTTAAACCCTCCTATAGAAGCCACACTAAGGCCCATATTTATACTCTTTAGTGCAGCATTTGCACCACTTTTTGACATATTTTGTGGGGCATATTTAGACTCTGTTTGCGCCGAATGTGCGTAAAAATTTTTGACGCACATTCGGCGCAAACCGTGCACCATATTTAAACTTTGACACCCGAGCCCGCGGATGTCAAAATTCCTCCGCGTGCGTCATTTTTTGGATGCAGGAAACTGCCTTGCGTTAATGACATGCAAGGTAGGCGTTCACGCCCCAAAAATTACTTTAAGGCCTGTGTGCCTTATTTATACTCCAGCATCATTTTGACGCACAGGAGCGGGTGGGCCTTGAAAAATGGCGCACAGCCTGACTGACTGGGTCAGGGCATGGCTCACTTCCATGGTCTCTGACCGTGGAAGGAGTCCAGAGGTGCCCTTCCCTGCCCCCAGGGACACCCTCTGCCACCCTCGCCTACCCCTGGAGGATACCCATGGATGGGGGGACCCATCCCAGGTAAGTACAGGTAAGTTGAGGTAATTTTTTTTTTTTTTTTTTAAAGTGGCATAGGGGGGCCTAATTTGGGCCCCCCTACATGCCACTGTGCCCAATGACCATGCCCAGGGGACAGAAGTCCCTTGGGCATGGCCACTGGGCAAGGAGGCATGACTCCTGTCTTTGCTAAGACAGGAGTCGAGTCATTTCAGTGGGGGTTGTACATCAAAAAATGGCACAAGTCCGGTTTGAGGCATGATATTTGCCTCAAATCTGACTTGCACCATTTTTTGACGCACTACCCCCATTTTCCCCTACGCCGGCGCTGCCTGGTTTGAGTCATTTTTTTAACTCTGACCAGTCCGCAGTGCCGGCTAATGTCATTCCTTAAATAAGGTGCCCGCATGGCGCGTAGGAATGGAGTTAGCCAGCGGTAAAAAAAAATACACAAACCAGCGCCGCCGCTGGTTTGCGTCAAAAAGTATAAATATTTGCCTGTATCTTGTAAGTTTGCTCGCTTTTGTGTCAAAAAGTGGCACAAATGCGGCACTAAAAAGTATAAATATGGGCCTAAATGCCCACACTAAACCACGCTAAGAACACACGCTCTACCAACTCTCACTGGAGGACAGAGATAATGCGTTGGGGCTGCAAAATGTTATGAAGTGCTATAACTGTGCTACAAAATAATACAATACCCCAAAAAACACAAAGAGAAACCTAACCCCATGTGCATTAATCCCGTCCCTACATGGAAGTCTAGAACTGGCTTATGGCTCTTTTCCTTTAATCTGAGGACATGCCAGTCCACCCTACATATATCCTATCTGCTGCATGCTCCAAACAAAGTGCACAGGGGTGCAAATTTCTACATTGAAATTAGCCAGCCAAATCAAAACAAAATCACAGCCTGTTTCTATTACACTAGAGTGGACATGGATTTCCTGCATCAATAAGTCACTCAATGCTGCAATAGCAAAGTGTACCTGAAGTGTAAAATACACAGTAACAATTTCAGATATCCCGCTAGATGTATCCTATTAGTTATTGTTCACTCACTCTTTCTGAAGTCCACGTGGATGACTGTGAGGGTCTCCTAAAGTTTCGCAATGCAAGACATCTGCCGTAAAGTGTCAAATGTTCCATTCTTCCACATGTGATTCTTCTCCTCCGATACAAGGTTTACCATCTCTCTTTAAAAGTAAGGATGGGATTAACTAGCGTAATTATCTTTATCATAATTACACGAAAATACAGAAAAAAGGATGCAGAATTACATGGAATTACACGAGGAGAATAACCCAGCATTTATTGCTATTTTCTAAGTCCAAAAGACACTGTCCAATCAAAAATGGACCAGAGTATGGATTTTGGGGTAAATAAATCATGCAAAAGGCGAAACATAAGGAACAGCAGCAGCCACTCATGCTCCTTAAGGTATTTGTTCTTCTCCTCCTGTGGTAGGACTTTTGTATCAAATTGTTCAAAGTTATTCAAAAGAGTGTAATCATATAATTTTCCGGTCATTTTGCCCTTTTGTGAAAAGGAAAGCTGCCATTGCAATAATGACTGCAAAATAAACTTAATTTTTTCTAGCCCTGACCTAATACCTTAGGTGAATGCATTAAAAAAACACTCTGGATAAGATTCATGAAGTTATTTATGTGTATTGAAGTTGCAAGTGCTGAGTCTCTGCATTCAGGACAGTGGCCTCATCGTGAGTTTGGCAGTCCGTTGACTACCATGGTGATGTTGGCGGTCTGACCACCGCCGGGTTGGCGGTCGGAACACTGTAATATGAGTTATGTGGGCCTATAGAGAAAAAACCACTGCGGTCCTGCCAGCACCACCAGGCAGCACAAACAGCTGCGGCCATGAGGCAGCACAAACAGGCCAGCGGAGATGGTGTTTCTGTGGACACATTATGAGTTTGCACACCGCCAATGTGACCTTGGTGGTCCAACCACCAAGTCTCAGCAGGCGGAAATGGGGAGTATAAAGGGAGACACTCACCCGCAGGCAGCCTTACACCTCCAGTGCCACCATGGAGCCCATCACACATGTCCAGACACTGTAGTTGATCATCGATAGAACACAAAATCCACACCACCTTGGGTGCAACCGGCCATAAGTACACACATCTACATGTGTCATTACCCCCAACAATTGTTTGCAGTGCCGTCAGCCACACCATATGCGCCATATGCATAGTGCAGTTGTCATTGTGTCCTGCATCAGAATCAGACACAAAGAAGGATACATGAACAGTCACAATACATCCCCTTTGGGCCGTTCACTCACACTGCACCACAACACAAAAACACACGTCTGCTTACCTCAGGCCCAGGGACGGTGAAGTTTACAGAACATTGTCTCACACAGCACCAACAACACACCAACATCACATCTACAAATGCAACTCACATTCCTCACATACCATGGGCTGTCCTCACATTCAACACACATATTCATGGATGCTGCATGGAACACAAACACCACTCCCAGAAAAGAGTCCTGCAATGGACACACACATCACCCACATTGCAACACAATGGAAGGACAATGGGATGCACAATAGACAGAGAGACAAATATACAAAGGTCACTATGCAAACAATACCTGCACTATAGGGATGGGGCCATCAAGAACACTCAAGGAAGGAGGCTGCACTTGGACACATATCACTTTGCACATTCCTAGAAAACAACATTTGCACAGGAACTGGCCCTTCAGGTATATCTGGGACAAACAATACTAGAACAAAATGACATACCTATCTGCACAATGTGGAAATGCAGTTAAAAAAGCACATACAACTCAAACTGCATGAGACATACCTCTACATGAAGTAGCTGCAAGGTACACACAGCTAAATGGACACAAGCACGGACAAATACAAAGGAACCTAGCACAATTGAACACACTTCACGTCTGCAAAAACAAAACTTAAGCTCCCACACATTAGATGAATCCAAAATCCATGTCAGGGGGACAAGTCTAACAACATATATGCTCACATTGGACAACACAAGATGAAATACTCACCCTAACAAACAGTACACAATGCTATGACACCACCATTGCATTTGCACCAATATATCCATGTGTAATATCCATGCAGTCCTCCTCCTGGGGGACTCCAGCACTACCCGCAAAGTCAGATACTGCAAACAACTGCACATATAGATAAGCAAGCAGAGTAAAACACACACAACTGTAGGCATACAACACAAGTCACTCAGGAACAACATAAAGGTAGAAAAGGAATTGCAGGACAAATGTATACCCCAAAAAACAACTGTTTGGGTTTATTAAATGGAAATTTAGTAAAGTACAAGGCCACTGGCCAGTCCATATGTATCTGCAAGGCACATCATGGTGTTGTCTCTTGACTACTAGCTGCCTGGGAACCTCCACAGGAAGGTCATCGAGTGGGCAGGCAGGCACCTCAGGGATCATCTTTGAGGGGGTGGAATTAGGAGCAGTGGATTTGGTCTTGGGTTTGGGAGGGGGTCTACTTCTTGAGAGAGGTGGGCTTCTTTATGGGGAGAAGGATTATGGGTGCTTGCAGGGGCAAGGAGTGACAGGGAAGGACTTGGAGGTGGAAGGGAGGGGTTGGGAGGTCAGTCAGGGCCTTTTGGGTTAGGGACGGGGTGGAGGGAACAGGGGAAAGGGCATGGTCAAATGAAAAAACTTTCATAGGTACAGGGGGATGGCGAAATGGGGTGGGGGTTTGGAGGTCGAGGAAGTGGTTGTCTGCTGTGTCAGTGTGGATGACATGGGTGCATGCATGTGGGAGAAATGCTTGTGATTGAGTGTGTCTGTTATGTGGGTGAGTGTGTGTTTGTGTATCTCAGGGGGCTGGAAGGTGGAAGTGCTGCAGGATGGAGTGATGGATGTGTGTGTGTCTGTTGGGGTGGTGTCTGCGGTTATTCTGGATGTGGTGGATATATGTGCGTCTGGGTGGTGTCTGTGGGTATGCTGGCTATAGTGGGTGTGTCACTAACTGTTGTGGTGGTGCCTGTGGGTATGTTTGATGTTGTATGTGGGAGGCTGGGGGTCATGGGGGTGTCTGGGTGTGGTGGTTACTGATGTTGTGTCTGTGGGTGCCTGTTGTTTGCTTGCTTGCCGGTGTGTTTTGTGGTGCTTGTGTCTGTGTATGCTGATCATGTGTGTTGAGATGGGTGCATGCAGATCGGTCTTTGTGCTTTAGGTAGTTAGGGGAATGGGAGATTTGGATTGGGAAGAGAGAGGCGGAGAGGGGGCAGAAGGTGAAGGATGACTGGCTCCTGTCAGTGTTACGGCCAGAGCCTGAAAAGATCTCTGTAGGCCAGACATTGCAACATGAATGCCTTCCAGGAATACATTTATCTGCTGGAGTTGGGTTGCCAATTGTGGTTGTCATTCACAATGGCTGTCTGAGTCACAGAGATACTTCTCAGGAGTTCAGTAGCCTCCTCACTAATGGCAGGAGTGGTAAGAGGGGCTGAGGCGGAGGTGCCTGCCACAACGGAGACCCCCATCTTCTTGGGTGAGCTGGAACGGCCATCTGGGTGGGAAGCAACAGGGAGGGTAGTGAGAGAATGGGGATGGTGGACAAAGATGGTAGAGGGGTATGCCCTGATGGGTCCAACACAACTAGGGAGTGTCCACTGGAGGAAGATTCCAATGATGGAGATGATTTCTCCCTGTGGCACTCCCCTCACCCTCCGGGGTCCCTCTGTGTTCATTGTATCCCTGTGGCCACATGCATCCCCACTAGGCTGTGCCCTGTCTCCTTCACTTACTGGTGCTGATGCTGAAAATACAAAAATAAATAGGGTCATCCCATGTCCATGATCACACTTGAACAACTGCTCTGATTATCAAACATTACCATGATGTCAAGTAAGCCCTTGCAACAAACTCCACCTAAGTGGCTCATACATGGCCATACCATATGCATGTATGCCGACTGAACTGTCAACAGTTGCCCACAGGAATATCAGAATCTCAAACGACTACAATTGCAGTGACTGATATTGTACAATCACAGTAACCTTTGAACTTGTAGGAGAACTCATCACCCTCAAAGCTTTGCCACCATGAAGCTGAGCTCGGTTTACTGTTGTTATACAGTGGTAGGCCAATGTCAATTGGATTCCCACAGATCCCACACAAGATCATGCACACATCTATTTGTAAAATACATAATGACCCAACAATAAGAAATGATGCTCCAAATTCCTGCCATGTTGCTAACAACAGTGCGATAACCTGGAGCAGGTGGCACTGAATACTCATGTCACACTGGAAGCAGTTCCACAATACCCACTTCACCAACTGATATTTGTCCCAATAGATTCATCGAGGTAGTACTAATATTGCTCAGATAGGCCACACATGTGGCATGGAAATCAACATCATAGATATCAGGTGCAATATGTCAGGGAGAGATGTCCCACAAATCCACAACACAATGAATCAGCAAGCCCCAGCGTAATCACCACTAATGTCTGCCACCCTGTCTAATGGATGACATTTGGCCATTCGATGTTGGAGAGGCCCTGAGATTTGCAAGTGCTTGTTGAAGGCATTCAACATGTTGCCAAATTGGAAGCTACATCATTTTTTCCATTATGGTCATTAAGACCCCGATGTCTGTCTGTGGACTAATGCTTGCACCAAAACACATGTGATATCAACATAACAGCAAGTCACTCCTTGATGCATGCCAACAGTCAGGTTACAAACCTTACCTATTACACATGTGCGTGCACTTTGCCACATGCTGCCACATCAATGGCATTGAAATGGACATTTTGGATCAAAACTCTAGGCCTGCCTGTCATGCCCCTTATTGCTGCTACAGTTGTACATGGCAATTGATATGCTATGATGCATTCAGGAATGTGTCAGCCAATAAACAACGGTGATACACTCCTGTATGTGTCACAACATGAAATGTACCCCCATTATAAATGGCTTACTTCACACACAGATTGCCATGCACATATATTTGAGGGGAATACAGACATCATCCCATCAACACAGGTAGACCGTGATTGAAACACGCAGCTTACAAATATTTTGCTAATGAAAAAGGAACACATGCTGTCATATGAATATTGGTAACAGTGATAACACATAATTCACATCAATGAACATTCCCCACTTACCAAGGGAAAATATTGATCTGTAGCCGAACCCAAAGTACAATGTACGCTCCGCCACAAGTATGATGGCTATCTCCACTTTACAGACTGCATTGAGGCACCAGCACCTGTCATACGATGAAGACAACTAGCCTCTGGTTGGTAGATGCCAATATATTAATTTACCCAGACACACGGCTGAGGATAGTGACCCATCACTTCCTTCTCTTGGCCTGTAGGAGTAGGGATCTGTTGCATAGACTTTACACACAGTACAACAACAAGCAGTACTTGATTAATCACTGTACACAGCCATATGTCTTCACTGGACAGCAAGTTGTTTGTGGATTGCACACAGTTGTGTCTGTGTCCCTGGGCAAATAGGTAAGGCACATCAGTATACAACATATGACATGTCTACACAATCACTCATCTACTGTGTTACGCATGGCTCATCCCTAACTGTCAGGAGGAGCTGTCAGAACCAAACACATTTACTTGGCAATGTGACAGTCAGGAATATGCCCTGTACTCACCCCCTTGTGGCTGCTGTGCTTTCCTCAAATGCCCTTCCAGGCCTGGGTAGGCCACTGCCAGAATGAAGGCCGTTAGGAGGGGTTATGGTACGGCAGGCACCCCACCCATGTTGGGAGGACAGCCCCTGCTGGACTGCTGCGATTTTCCAGACCCAGCATCTCCGGTCCTCCCACCTCTTCCTGCAGTGGGCGCTCCACCAGATGTTTAACCCCAGGGTCCAGATCTTCTTGGCAATGGCTCCACATAGGTCCTTCTTTTGATGTGCGTTGACCTGCAGGTATGCATTGCATGGTTTCTGCTATGTGACCAAGCTATAGAATCACATATCATGGCCTCCCAGGAATCAACACACTGTCTGCACTGTGGGAATGTCAGTTATGCAATACACCTGTACAGGACAAATATGACCTGTGTGAAGGTGACAACAGAGCTGTGGGAGTAAGGAATGTGTCATGAATCTAAGACACACATTGACAATGATGCTAAATGCACATATCAACTAAATTAATAATTTACCTCTGAATCCATTCTTAATCTAGACAAAGAAATGAGGCATTCAGGGCAGGTTTTGCCACAAGAGCCTCTTATTGGCCACATGACAGGATGTGCAGGGCTACAGGGAGTAGGCACAGTGCCACAGTTGCATAGCCACAGTGACTCTCTAACACCCTATACTAGGCCCCATACTGGGAGATACATTTGACAGGCTCTAATATCCGCAGGCTGAGCTGACAAAACCTACTTGATACTTCATTCCCATCACTTCCATGCTTGACAGTACATCATGTAGCCAACAGCCATTTGTCATGTGGTGTGTGTGGCAACCAGAAGGGCAGTGTGACTCATGATATGCCTTCAACACAACAGTTTAGCTAGGGCAGATGTGGGTTGAAAGATCTGTGGCACTACACACATTGTTCACATGACTTTCAACTGACTCATACAACATCGATACACAGCTCATGCTGTCATGCACATACATGTTGTCTAACAATTACAACAATCCTGGGGAAAGAGATGTCAATGAACTGCAGTCATGTCTCCTTACCTAGTTATGTGCATCCAACACAAGGAGGATCTAGGATCCCAAAAACCTCACACAACACAATGTGACTGAACTTAACATATGGCACTGGACACCAATTCCTGCACATTGTCTATCTTATTGATGCCACACAGACTGCAACAACAGGCCCACAAACAGTTTAACCAGCACACATGGGCACATTGTAGCCTGTGAGGAGGGAAAGAATGGTGAAGTACATCTCCAATTGTGCACATGAGGCACTTACCTGCTCCTCTCGTGAGCCATAGAGCTGTCCATACATGGGCAGGACCTCATTAACTAGCCTCTCCACCTCCTCTGGAGAGGTGGCAGGGGTGCTATCATCTGCTAGACGTGGCATGCTTGCTCCCAGAGGCGGTACACAGCATCTCAGGTCATGGAGATGTTGCTGCCAGCAGTGGCAGGATTAAAGTGAATGAATCTGCAGAGCATGGATGTCACGTCTGCCATGTCCACAGTTTCCACCATTGGCAGACACAGTCATTGGCCTGTGACCACCACTGGCAACAATTTTAGTCTATGGCTGTGTTCACCGCGGTAGCAACCGCCTACCCCCATAACGACTTCCGCCGGCGGTCACGGGCGATTCCTAATGTCCAGTGGAGTAGGTCAGGTAGCAGCCATTTTGGTAGCCGGAAATGCTGTATTGGCTTTAGAAACTGTGTTACACTGGCAAAAAATGATTTTTAACCTCACAAACATGCTTATCCTGTCTTGTCATTTAGATCCTACTACTCAAACACCATTGCAGTATGTTGCAGAGCACAGATGGCATTTAACAGTGGTGCACCACCACCAACAGTCTTTTGGTGGTCTGGATATCCAGTCACATTTTGAGGGGCAATTGTGTTGCACATATTTGACTATGGTCCATATACATATTGTGGCCACGTGTGGAAAACCATGCGGGTCACATGTGACCCCTGTGTTATTTGCAGCTGTGATGTGTACTGGGTGCCATGTCTATCCATTCAGAAATGCCTTGTCACATGATATCATTGACATGCATAATGTATGTTGCTGACTAATATTAAAAATCATGTCTTTCATACCTAGCTACCGACGGAAAGGGAGGATGCAACAACCTCATAGCTACCATCCACTGCCAGATCTTCATCACAGAGTCCTTCCAACTGACAGTGGCCCTATCTGCTGGTATGTCCCAGCCTATGTTCATTCTGATATTGAAGGATGTCCTCTCAGCAATGTTGAAAGATCTGAACAGCTATATCCTCTTTCCCCGACATTAGGGTTTTGCCCATAGGAAGGCTGACTTTATGGCTTTGCACACATCCTACATGTGGTGGAGGCCAGTGATGGCACACATGTTGGCTTGGTCTAATCGTTGGCCAATGAACAAGTATATCACAACCAAAAGAATTTCTATCCCATCAACATGCAAGTTGTCTATGTGGTGGATCTCTACTTTTCACATGTCTGTCCCCGTTATCCAGATTCAGATCATGATTCCTTCATGATGCAAAACAGTACCATACCCCAATAAATATCACAACTGCACCCAGAGAGGGCCTGGCTGGTTGGTAAGTCACATCTGTTCTGTTTGTGTGTGTGCAATGTCTGGTGCTACAATAATGAAGTGAGTGACTCATTGTTGCACATATGTCCCATTAATTGAAAGGAGACTCCACATATTTAAACCATCCTTGTTTTTTGATGCCACCAAGGAATCCAACTTTGCCAGGGGAAGTCTGCTTCAATGAGGCCAATTGAAGAACAAGGCGGGTAGTAGAGTGGGCTTTTGGGATCTTGAAGGCCAGATTTAGGCGTCTTGCCCAGACTGGTCGAGCCCTCCTCTACTCACCTGGAAAATGTGTTAGATCACTGTGGCATACTGCATGCTCCACAATGTCGCCCTGCAGAGGAATATCCCATACATACCAGAGGAGGGGGAGCCTGCAGTGCCACTGGGTGAGACTCCTGAAATGCCAAGTGAGGATGACAGAGGTGAAGAGGAAGGTACTGACATGGGGGAAGACCTCATCAACAGCTCCTTTTCATCAGTGTAAGCATGTGATGTGATGTAATGACTGTGACTCTACGATGAACTGTAGTTGCAAGAATGTTTGGAGTTGAGTGTTTTAGAAACAACTGAGGAGCAGATACTCTGCAATATTCAGCCGCAAGCTGCTGGAAGAGTTAGCCTTTGACATGGCCCAACCATGTTGATATTGCTTTTTTGTGTCCGTTTCCTTACAATGTAATTATATTTCCAGTTGTTTGCTATGTGATTTGGGTAAAAGGTACATTTCCAGTCCTATACTTCTTGTTTTGTGTTTGTACAGGAACCTTTACATGGGCATTTCAGAGTTGTGTTATTGGCAGGTATCTTATGTTGTTCTGACATACAAAGTGGACATGGATTGTTCCAGGTAATGTAGGTCACAGATTAGTGGTGTATGAGACTTGTGCCAAGGTAGCTTGCATAGTGTTTGGGTGAAGGTCAGAAGTGTAGATTGGACTTGTATTGTGTGGTGTGTTAGGGTGATTGAATCATGTGTGTCATCACATGGGCATCAAATATGTTATCATCAATTGCGAGCAAGTCATTCACCCTTCACATTGGCTAAACACTTTTCTTGCATGACCTATATGTAGCTGCAGATGTGTTTTATAATTGCAGGCCGCAGTGCCCGTGCTAAAACACTCACATATGCTTGTGTTATACCACCAGATGCATGGTAACTGGATGATGATGTGCCTGTGATCAGGGGCTGTTGTACTGCCATCTGTCTCTATCTTGAATAATGTGATGTTGGATTACTTTGGTATGATATCTGATAAGGTTTAAGATGCTGACATCATCCACTTTGATATTTGTCTATTCTACAGGACAATGTCTGACAAATCCCTCCTTTTTGTGGTTGGAATGGCTGTACCCTGGAATATGTACTTAGACTCAGAATGAGTCACACATTCTGATGTCCAAACGTCCAGACATATGGACAACTTATGTGCTGTACACTGGAAAAAATGTTTGATGTGACCAGACTCTTGAAAGTATGTGTTTTTGTGTAATGGTTGTAATCCTGAGCAGGACACTGTCTGCCTGTAACATATCCCTCCTTGCACAAGTAGGTTATGTCTTCATTATATGGGTTACATGGTCTTACATCCCTACATAGCAAAATGTTGAAATTAAGCAAGCAGTCAATGAGTTTTTGAAGGGTGAATTTATTACAGGGATAATACAGTGAATGACATTTTGACAGGAAAGACAAAAAATTATAAAGTGACGGAGCTAGTCATGGTAAATGAAAACACTGGAGTAGATGCCACACCAATGGGAGGCCAAAGTCTAGAGTACTCCTCCAATTGGAACTGATGGGTAGTTCTGAATCAGTCAACTGAGTGAATGTATGGTACACAAAGGAGTTCCTTTAGTAAGAGATCACTGGCTGGCAGTGGTAGGTGTCTTTCCATTCGCTCTTCCTGTATCCTTCGCTGGACATCCCTGCTTGCATGGTTGGAGGGGATCTGCTGCTACAGAGGCAGGGGTGTCTGGGTCTTGTTCCTCTGGCAGGGCCTCCTTTTCAGAGACTGGCAGATATAAAGAAGGGCCTGGTGTTGATGTGCCAAAGAAAGGGGTAGAGTGGTGTTGTAGAGCACTGCTCAGGGTTGTGTTAATATTCCTCATCACCCCTGTTAGGGAGGCTATGTTGGTATTATTGTCCTCCCACTGTTCACGCATTTCCCTGTGCAAGTCCCTCTGTAGCAGCTTTATTTCCTAGAGTTTGATTACTACCTGGCCCATCATGTCTTGGGACTCCTGATATACCCACAAGGCATGGCCGAGGGTGTCCTGGCCAGAAGCAGGTTCAGTTGCCTCACCCCACTGGCCCACAGAATTCCTCCCTCACACGCCACCCCCACACCCATGTGCCCTTGGCACAGGGTGCCCTCTCCCACTGGTACCTGGACCCTCATTGTCACAAGTGTCGTACTGCAACCCAAGATCCAGGAATGGGGGAACAAGGTGGTAGACACTTTGCTTGGCGGATGATTAGTTGCCTGTGATGTCGAGGCAACCGGATTTGGAGGTGTTGATGTGGCCACAGTGAGACTCACTGTTGGTGTCTGACCAGGTTACCCAGATAGGCCAAAACTGTCCTCTACGTTCAGACGTCCAGGAGTGTCTTCTTCACTGAAGGCTTCATCCAGGGGGTAGTGGCAGTCTCTTCTGTGTCCTCTGTGTGCCCAGTGGCAGCTTGATCTATTGATGTGGAAGATACAATGTTAGTGGTTGTATTGTGACATCTACCTCCAACAATGTATTGTTACACTAAGCGTAGACCTTGTGCAAAGTTAATTTGCAGTTAATCAAGTAGCCGTGATATTGGTTGTATTGACCTGACATTTGTGAAGCATGTCGATTCCAAGTAAGTCAAGCAGCTGCTGAAATGTACGGAGCAATAACCTTTAAGAGGATGGCCTGTGAATGCCATTTTGCCACCAGTGCAAGCAAAACGGTGGCCAGGCAAGATATGTCTTTGGCAATTTTGAGGCCTAGTTGACTGTTATGCAGGCAGATCCAAGACTATGCTGCGTATTTGACTGGAGTTTTCATGTGCCTAGTGCAGTGTGAATGTGTCTGCAGCCAATACCATTCTGGTGATGCATCTTGAGGCCTTTGGGATAATTGTTTACACAATGGGTAAGCTGTCCTTCCTTTCCTCAATAGTTTCATCTTGGGTTTGTTGGTCAAGATTGAGGTAGGTGGACAGCCACATCACTGAGTTGTGCATGATCTGTACATTGGTCCCTCCCAGGTAAGTAAACATCAATTGAGAGTCTGCAGGCATGGGTATTTGGATAAGTGACCACTGTTCTGGTGTTTGGAGTTACTGAAACAGTGACTCTTGGGAGTTGCAGTCTTGTCCCTCTTCATACTACACACACACTTGACAAATGTTATCCTCCAAGACAAATAAACTTCATTTGAGAGTTAGGACAATGTGGTTTCTGGGCATGGAAACTCTGGGCTTGTGTTTGGAGTTGGAAAGACAGAGCCTTTAGCATTAGCAGTAATGGCACTTTTTTTAGTTCAACTACTTGATAAATGTCAACCCCACAGGTGAGAACCCTTCTGTTGTGAGTTTAGAGGGAAGGGTATATTGAGAACTGAACACTGGACTGGTGGTTTGAGTTTGTGAAACAGTGCCTCCTGGCCTTAGCAGTCATGTAACTTCCTGTACTACACTCACTATGCTAATATCATCCTCCGAGGTGAGTACACTTCAATAGAGATTTATGGCACAGGAGTCTTTGGAAAAGAGAACACTGCGCTGGTGTTTAGAGTTACAGAAACAGTAACTGCTGGGAGTTGCAGTCAGGTCACTCTCAGTACTCCCCAATACTTGACAAACAGTACCCCCCCCAGGAGTAAACTTCATTGGGGAGTGAGTTGCCAAACAGGGGGCTTTAGACAAGAGAACTCTGTGTTTGGAATTACAGAAGCAGGGCCTCTGTGTATTATACACATTATACAAATGTTATCCCCACATGTGAGTATACTTCATGTGTGAGTTACCAAACAGGAGTACTTGGAGAATAGAACACTTGGCTGGTGAGTGGAGTAACAGTGACTGACCCTCCTGGTCTTAGCAGTCATGTCAGTCTCTCTACTACAAACAATATACAAGTGTTATCCTCTCAGCTGAGTAAACTGACATTGAGGGTTGTCAAACAGGGGTCTTTCGATGAATGAACACTGTTCTGGTGTTTTGACTTGCTCAAACAGTGCCTCCTGTGAGTTACAGTCAGGTTATTCCATCTAGTTCATACACTTTTCCATTGTTCTCCCCCCAGGCGAATATACTTGATTTGTGAGTTAACAAACAAGGGTAGATGGGCAAGTGACCGCTGTGCTGATGTTTAGAGTTAGAGAAATAGGACCTGCTGGGAGTTGGAGTCATATCTGTCCCTGTACAACATACAGTACACAAATATTATCCCCCCAGGTGAGTACACTTCATGTGTGAGTTACCAGCAAGGAGTCTTTTGAGGAGAGGACACAGGACTGGTGGGTAGAGTGACAATAACAGAGCCTCCTGGGAGTTATACTCATAATTCTCTGTAATACACACACCATACAAATGTTGTCCTCCCAGGTGAGTACACTTCAATTGGTGTTAAGACGCAGGGGTCCTTTGGCAAGAATACACTGTGCTGGTGTTTGGACTTACAGGTAAAGGGCCAGCTGGGAGTTGCAGTCAGCTCACTCCCTCTACTTCCCAACACTTGACAAATGGTATACTCCCAGGTGAGTGAAAAGCACTGGAGGGAAACCGAACAGGTGTATATGGGAAAGTGAACCCTATGCTGTTGTTTGGAGTGACAAACACAAGGGCTGCTGGGAGTTGTAGTCATGTCGCTCTCTCTAGTACACACACTATACAAATGGTATTCTCCCAGGTGTGTCCACTTCAATGTAGGGTTACCAAACAATGGCATTTGGACAAGAGAAGACTGGCTGGTGGTTGGTTTTACAGACACAGGGCCTTCCTGGCCTTAGTAGTAATGTTACTCCTTCTTCTACTTCCCACATTTGAAAAACTGTATCCTCCCAGCTGAGTAAACTTAAATTGTGAGTTGCCAGACAGTGGTCTTTAGACAAGTGAGCACTGTTCTGGTGTTTTGAGTTTGTGACACAGTGCCTCCTGTGAGCTGCAGCAGGTCACTCTCTCTAGCAAACACATGTGACAAATATTTTCCCTCAGGTGAGTCCACTTCAATTGAGAGTTCACTAACATATGTGTTGTAGCATGTGACCACTGTGCTAGTGTTAGTAGTTACAGGAAAAGTGCCTACTGGAAGTTGTAGTCATCCCAGTCCCTGTACTGTAAACACTATACAAACGTCACCTCCCCAAGTGAATACACTTTAAATGTGAGTTGCCAAATAGTGGTCTTTGAACTGGTGGACACTGGGCTGGTGAGTGGAGTGACAGTAAAAATGGCAAAAGCTGAGCTGTGAGCATTGATGACATGGCATTTTGGTGGCATTTTTAGTGTTGTGACTTACCAGAATTCCAATAACCCAAGAACTCCAGTCAAGTCCTCATAATACAGGATGGCCATGACCTTCTCTTCCCAGGGAAAGAGATGTAATAGTGCACTGAGAGGGCCACTGACAACCTTGGCCTGCAGATATGTGCCTGAATACCAGGGAACAGACCGTGCCCGGAGGTCGTTCTATCTCTTCTTAATGTCCTCCCATGTGCACAGGGTGGTGCCTATAGCATTGACTTTGTCAACGATCCTGTCCCACATTTTCATTTTCCTACTGAGAGGAGTGTGCTGGACTTGTGCTCCAAACAATTTTGGCTCTACCCTTATACTTTCAACCACCATGACTCTCAATTCATCTGAGAAATGGGGATTTTCTAAACGTGCCATGGTGGTAAAAAAAGAAAGAAATAGAAATGGGTGACATTGACTTACCCATGAGGGGAAGTGGCAAAGGGTGTGACTGGATAAAAGTGTTTTCAGGGTGTTGTATAGGATGGTGAAAAAAAGTGGTGCCTAATTTCTGTACAGTGTGAGAAATAATTTGCTCTGGCTTCTGTGTGTTGCAGTGTAAATGCCAAGGAACGTGGTGTGTGAAGGGATCTGTTTTATAGTGACCATTGCAGGTGTGTCCAGTGTAGCAATGTGTGTCAGTGGCTCAGAGCGCCATTGGCTGACCACCATGGGGGTCTGTCATAGTGAATGTGTGCTTGTAATATGGTCAGTGGTTGGTCACAGTACTGTCGGCGCTGGAGATCAGACCGCCTATTTCCAGGCATCTGCACAACTGGTGGTCTGCCTTTTTTTGGTTGGCGGTCGATGGTCTTGCCTGTATGACTCATAATAGGGCAGTCTGAAATAATGCCAACATGGTGTTCTTTTCGGGACCACCATCATGGCCGTCTGGCAGTCGGCCCGCCAAACTCATAATGAGGTTGGGAGTCTCCACACTCAGGAGGCGGGGCAGAATCTCTGCACTGAAGTTCTCAGTGCCATGATTCCACCCCTAGTGTGGCATTTCTAGTATGAGTGAGGAGACTCTGTACTTGTAACTTCACTACATGTAAGTATCATTGTGAATTGGGCCCTTAACAAGCAATCCTTTAGGTCGTGCCTTAATCATCAAATAAACAAAAGGTGATGGGAGTAATGCTGTGAATAAATCTAATCACTGGTTTTCATGCAAGGTAGCCTTCCTAACTATTGATCTTTTACCCCCCATTCCAATTCAGTTTGGACCCAACCATATGCAATCAGTCTTGAGCCAGCTCCAATAGGAAGAGTCCCGCTGGAACTGCCAGTTAAGGTCCTCCTTCAACCTAAAGACAAGCAACCAAAGACTGATTTCATCCTGATTGGGGCTTGTTAATCGAGTACAACTTGGTTCTTAATCATACCTGCCAAATGTCCAAGAAGCAAGTGTACCTTTAAATATCTGTAAAGCTGACAAGATCATGGGAGAATGTTTCCTATTTAAACTAAGAGAATTGGACAGTTCATTCCACAGCCTTAGTGCCTTGAAATAATCATTTATATGTCCAGCCTAGGCTCAAAATTAATTGTCCCCTGTTAGAGTTGGGGTCTCCAGTTGGCAGTCAGTTTGTACCCTGTCCAAGTAGGGAACCTCACTCTAGTCAGGGTAAGGGAATCGAAAACCTACGAAAACCCCTGCTTATCCCCTTGGAAGCTTGGCACAAACAGCCAAGCTTATCTTAGAGGCAATGTGTAAAGTATTTGTACATACACAAACAGTGAAACACAACAAAAGTACTCCACACCAGTCCAGTTTAGAAAATAGGCCAATATTTATCAAAATCAACCAAGAACAAAACAACAAAAATACAGCATACACAATAGAGAAATCACTTTTTAAAGAATAAAAACAGCCTTAATCCTGAAAAAAATCAGTGGGTGTATCCTTATAACACACAGTACCTTTGAAGCGTCAAAAACAAAGATGGTGTGGGCCACAAAGGAGGTGATGCGTTGAAAAAGCAAGTGATGCATTGATTGTTTTCATGCTGGTCAGGAGATGCATGGATTCTTTTCACGCCCTGCTGGCGATGCATGGATTATTTTCCCACCCGCCTGGCAATGTGTCAGTTCCTTTCCCTTTCGACTAGCGATGCGTCGATTCCTAGTTGTGGAGCAATTTCAATTAATAAAATAAAAAACAGGGATGATGCGTGGAAAATCCAGATGCACTGCAACAATGGATTCCTGCTGAAGCTGTCGATGTGTTGATTTTGCAGCTGTGAGACAGGTGCTGCATTGATTTTTAAGGGCCGGTGCAGGTGCTGCATTGATTTTCCTGCTACAACTACCTTGGCGCGTGGATTTTCACTCAGGTCACGAGCTTCCACTTCTATGGGCCCAGGGACTGGATTTGGCACCACTTAGCAAGTCAGGACTCTCAGCAGAAGAGCCCAGGTCTTGGCAGATGAAGTCTTTGATGTCCCTGAGACTTCACAACAGGAAGCAAACTCAGTTCAAGCCCTTGTAGAACCTTGGAAAGCAGGCTGTAGAAAGCAAAGTCCAGTCCAATCACTCCCAGGACAGGAGCAGCAAGCAGCAGGCCAGCACAGCAAAGGAGCAGGATGAGTGGCAGTCCCCCCTATAGCATCCAGCTCTTCTTCCTGGCAGAAGGTCCTCAGTCCAGAAGGGTTCTAAAGTTGTGAGGTCAGAAGTCCAATACATATACTCGTTTCAGCTTTTGAAGTAGGCAAACTTCAGAGGAAAATATTTTTAGTGTACAAGACCCTGCTTTTCCTGCCCCTGGCCCCAGACATACTCCAGGGGAGTTGGTGACTGCTTGGTGTAAGGGCAGACACAGCCCTATTCGGGTAAAAGTGCCAGCTCCTCCCTCCACTCAAGCCCAGAAAGACCCATCAGGATTATCAGGACACATCTCAGCTCCCTTTGTGTGACTGTCAAGAGTGAATTCACAAACAGCCCAACTGTCAGTTCGACCCAGATGTGGATTCAGCAGCCAGACAGAAGCACAGAATGGGTAAGCAAGAAAATGCCCACTTTCTAAAAGTGGCATTTTCAAACTTACAATCTAAAAAACAACTTTTCCAAAAGATGCTTTTTTAAATTGTGAATTCAGAGACCCCAAACTCCCGATCTCCATCTGCTCTCAATGGGGAACTACACTTAAAAGATATCTTAAGGTAATCCCAATGTTACCCTATGGGAGAGATAGGCCTTGCAAAAGTGAAAACCTAAATTTAGGAGTATTTCACTTTCCGGGCATGTAAAAAACACCCGTATATGGCCTACCTTTTAACCCCTTCGTTGCCAGGCCTTTTCCCCCTCCTGTGCCAAGCCTTTTTTGGCTATTTGGGGTAGTTCGCACTTAGGCCCTCACTACGTTCTGTCCACATAAGCTATTCATGCCAAATTTGTGTTCTTTTTTCCAACATCCAAGGGATTCTATAGGTACCCAAAGTTTGTGGGTTCCCCTGGAGCAGACCAAGAAATTAGCCAAAATACAGCTAAAATGTTTTTTTTTAAAAAAGACAAATGAGAAAGAAGGGCTGCAGAAGAAAGTCTGTGACTTTTTCCCTAACTCTAAAAATGACATCAGCAAAGGGTTTATGTTGCTAAAATCAACATCTTCCCAGCTTTCAGGAACAGGCAGACTTGAATCAAAAAACACATTTTTCAACACAATTTGGGAATTTTACTGGGACATACCCCATTTTTACTATTTTTTTGTGCTTTCAGCCTCCTTCCAGTTAGGGACAGAAATGAGTATGAAACCAGTTCTGGATCCCGGACAGCTAAACATTTATCAGAAGTAGACAACATTCGGAATTCAGCAAGGGGTCATTTGTGTAGATCCTTCAAGGTTTTCCTATGAAAAATAACAGCTAAAATAAAAGAATATTTAAATTGAGGTGAAAAAAGAGCCATTTCTGTCTAGGTTTTCTTCTATAACTTTTTCCAGCTATGGCAGATTTTTTACAGCAATATACCATTGCGTCCGCCGGACTCTTCTGGTTGTGGGGATATATAGGACTTGTAGGTTCATCAAGAACCCTAGGTACCCAGAGCCAATAAAGAGCTGCACCTTGCAATGGTTTTTTTTTGTGTACCAGGTATACAACAATTAATTTGGTAAAATATAAAGATTGAAAAATAAGTATCAAGGAAACCCTTGTGTTTCCAAAATGGGCTCAAGATAAGGTGCTGAGAAGCAGTAGTTATTTGCACATCCCTCAATTCTGTGGTCCCCATACTAGCATGTGAGTTACAGGGGATTTCTCAAATAGACGTCTTTTTGACACACTGGCTTACATTTGGAAGGAAAATGCAGAGAAAAACAAGGGTCAGTAGCACTTGTTCTTCTATCCTGTGTTCCCCCAGGTCTCCCAATAAAAATGGTAAATGGGAAAATGGGAAAACGCAACATGGACACATCACATTTGTACATTGAAATCTGATGGGGTTTTTTAGAAAGTGCTTAGTTGTGGGTTTTGGACTCTAGATAAGCCGGCACCTAAGGAAATCTACCAAACCTGTGCATTTTTTTAAAATAGACATCTACGTGAATCTAGGATTGGGTGACTTGAGGTGCTCTCCCCAGGTTCTGTTACCCAGAATCCTTTGCAAACCTCAACATTTAGCAAAAAAACACTTTTTCCTCACATTTTGGTGCTGCAAAGTTCTGGAATCTGAGGGGAGCCACAAACTTACTTCTACCTAGCATTCTCCCCAGGTCTCCCGATAAAAATGGTACCTCACTTGTGTGGGTAGGCCTAGTGCCCGTGACAGGAAATGCCCCAAAACACTACATGGACACATCATATTTTCCCAAAGAAAACTGACCTGTTTTTTGCAAAGTGCCTAGCTGTGAATTTTGGCCTCTAGCTCAGTCGGCACTTAGGGAAACCTATCAAGCCTATATATTTTTTAAACCTAGACACCTATGGAAATTAATAATGGGGTGACATGTGGGACTCTCACCAGGTTCTGTTAACCAGAATCCTTTGCAAATCTCAAAAATTGGCCAAAAAACACTTTTTCCTCACATTTTGGTGATAGAAAGTTCTGGAGTCTGAGAGGACCCACACGTTACCTTCCACCCAGCATTCCACTGAGTCTCCTGATAAAAATGGTACCTCACTTGTGTTGGTAGGCCTAGTGCCCGCGACAGGAAACACCCCAAAACCGAACATGGGTACATAAAATTTTTACATTGACAACTGACGTGTTTTTTGGACACATCAAAATTATCACATATAAAACTACCTGTTTTGTGGGGGCTTCTGCATTTTTTGTCCCGGGCTCAGCAGCCATCTAGGGAAACCTATCAAACCCAGACATTTCTGAAAACTAGATACCTGAGGGAGTCCAGGGAGGTGTGACTTTCATGGATCCCCCAGTATTTTCTTACCCAGAATCCTCAGCAAACCCCAAATTTAGCTAAACAATCACATTTTCCCCACATTTCTGTGTGGGATCACCACACTGGCACAAATTTCCTACCACCTAACGTTCCCCTCAGTCTCCCAATAAAAATGATACCTCTCTTGTGTAGGTGGACCAAGTGCCTGTGACAGGCAAGATCCAAAAACATGTCAAAATTGAGGGGCAACCAAAGCGGGTCCAAAAGGGCAGTTTGAAAAAAAAAAGGTTTTAGGCTGACAAGTGGGGCAGAATTTCTATTGGTATAGATGCAACAATGCTGCGTGGTAGAATTTTCTGGATTCCTGCAAATTCCAGAAGGTTCCATCAAAAAAATGTGGAAAACATGTGTGATTTCAAGCAAAGTAGGAGGTTTGCAGGGCATTGTGGATTAGAAAATGGTGTGGGGTGCATGTGAAGCACATCACCCTGGACTCACCCAGATATTTAGTTTTCAGATTTGTCTATGTCTTCTACATGGCAGCGTACCAAAGTCCAAAAAGTGCAGCCCTCACCATTCCAAGTGGGACTATTTTGAGAGTTAGACAAGTTCTCATGGCCCAAATGTAAAACCAAAACCCAAAATAATCAAACGTCCTCTTGCTTGCCGTTAGGATAAGATTTTTTAGTGCGCGGGGGAGAGCTGAAAGACTGTTACCCCTTCATTTGGGGTGGGGCATAACCATGCCCATACTGTTTGGTACCCACCACCCCACTTTTTATTTATTCCCTGGAATCTAGTAGACTTTCTGCTCTCCTGGGGTGTGGATTGGGGTTAATTGCCCCATCTGCCCACCAGTGGGCAGAAAAAACTTTGTTCCCATTTATTTGGGGTGGGGGTATGGCCATACCCCTACCCTCTGTTTTAAAAAAAAATTCTTCCCTGGTGTCTGGGGGGCTTCTGCCCCCCATGGGCGCGGATGGGCCTTACAAAAAGAGGCCGATCTGCCCCCAAGGGGGAGCAGAACTGGCCAACAGTAATGTGTAACCATGGGGAGCAACCCTTGCCCAAGGGGCTGCCCCCCGAATAAAACACACACACACATATCCCTTTTGCCTAAGTGGTTTCTGCCCCCGCTAGGGGCAAATTGGCCTAAGAGAAATAGGCTGATCTGCCCCCAAGGGGGCAGAAATGACCTAAAATAAATTTGCTTCCTAGGAAAGCAACCCTTGCCTAAGGGGTCGATACCTATCTGTAACAAATTAAATAAATATTAAAACTCTGGTGCCTAGTGGTTTCTGCCTCCCTTGGGGGCAGATCCGCCTATTTAAAATAGGCCAATCTGCCCCCATGGGGGGCAGAAATTGCCTAAAATAAATTTCCCCTCAAGGGGAGCGACCCTTGCCTAAGGGGTCGCTCCCTTTGTGTGAAATTGACACAAAAAAAGTCCCTGGTGTCTAGTGGTTTCTGCCCCCAATCAGCCTATATAAAATAGGCCAATCTGCCCCCATGGGGGTCAAAAATGGCCTTAAATAAATTTCCCCTCAAGGGGAGCGACCCTTGCCTAACAGGTCGCTCCCCACATATAAAATTAAAAAAAATGATCCCTGGTGTCTAGTGGCTTCTGCCCTCCGCTTGGGGCTCATCACCTTAATTAAAATAGGCCAATCCACCCCTGGGGGGTTGCAGAAAATGCCTTAACAAAATTTCCCACAGGAGAGTGACCCTTGCCCAATGGGTCACTCCCCTTCATTGTTTATTAAGAAGGTCTGAGACAGCTTTACAAGGCTACTTATTTGGATGGCACAACTAGGGCTGCAGGACCACTAGTAGTATTCGATTTACTGGCCCTGAGCACACATTGTTCAAGTTCTTAGGGACTTACAAGCAAATCAAATATGCCAAATCATGGATAATCCAATCACCAATCCAGTTTAGACAGAGAGCACTTGCTCTTTAGCAACAGTAGTAAAGTGCCCAGATTCCTAAGACCAGAAAAAACAGATCAGAAAAAATAGGAGGAAGAAGGCAAAAGGAGATAACCTTGCAAAAAGGGGCTTTTCCTACATCCCCAGCTATCAATACCCAGCATCTATTACCTTTCAGATTACACTCTCCACATGGTTCATATAACCACACACACAATGTTTCATTGGAAGCAGTTCCATTGTTGACATACATGTTGCAAAGCATTATAAAGTATTACGTATTGAAGAACATGATCCCACACCTCTAAGAGTCACCAATGCAAAGTCTAATAGAAGCAAATCTACCGTCATATTAGCTTTAGCTCCCTCAACAGCACACAAATCCGACAAAAATGCTTGAATGGTGGTATACCTTACTTCTTATAGAAATGAGGGGGTCATTTTGACCCTGGCGGTCCGAGACCGCTAGGGCTAAAATGATGGAAGCACCGCCAACAGGCTGGCGGTGCTTCCTGGCCTATTACGACCCCGGCGGTGATAATCCGCCAGGGCAGCGCTGCAAGCAGCGCTGCCCTGGGGATTATGACACCCCTACCGCCAGC
Organism: Pleurodeles waltl; assembly: GCF_031143425.1. NCBI lineage: Eukaryota > Metazoa > Chordata > Amphibia > Caudata > Salamandridae > Pleurodeles > Pleurodeles waltl. The sequence goes on from NC_090447.1 coordinate 1,019,678,502, forward strand.
CTGTTTCTGGCGGTTTGCACCGCCAGGAAAAGGCTGGCAGTAAGGGGTGTCCTGGGCCCCCAAACAGGGCCCCGGCCAGCTTTTCACTGTCTGCATAGCAGACAGTGAAAAGCGCGACGGGTGCAACTGCACCCGTCGCACGGGCTCCTATGTTGCGGCCTCATTCCCGCCGGCCCAGTGGGAATGTCGTAATGGGGGCCGCGGGAGTGCGCCCGCATTGGCGGCTGCACGGCGGTTACCGCTTGGCGGGCGGCAGTAGCCGCCCGCCAATGTCGTAATGACCCCCTGAGTTTTTAACCACTTGCATGCATATTGGACAACAAGAAGATAAGTGCTACCATCTGAAGGCAAAGTGGAGAACGTATAATAATAGTAATTCAGCAGTGGATAATTCTGCTCAGCAAGGCACTCGCAAAGATGCATTTCCTCTATTTGTATTGATTCTCAAAGAATACTTGTTATACTATGTTATGTGTATTTGTGAAGTACACAATTATCCACAAGGGAATCATGGCACTGAGCATGGGTGTGTGCTTAGCCCTGCTTTTAGTAGGTTGGTTATTTAAAAAGCCAGGTCTTCTGCTTATTTCTGAATTAAAGAAGAAAGGAGGAGGCTCATCTGTGGAGTGGGAGGCTAGTCCATGCTTTAGCAGTAAAGTAAGTGAAAGCCTGTCCCCCTGATCTGGTTCTGTGTATGCGTGGGATGTGTGCGAGTAGGAATCCTGTAGAGCGGATGTGTCTGAATAATTGGTGGAAGGAGATGCATCTGCTGATGTAGGTCGGACCTGAGTTGTGTAGTGCTGTAAGAGGCTGGCCTGGCTTATAGTGGGTACCTTGTGGCACTTACACCTTGTGCCATGTCCAGTTATCCCTTATTAGTAGATTAGAGGTGTTCTAGCAGCTTAGGCTGATAGAGGTAGCTGTAGCAGAGCAGCTTAGGCTGAAATAGGAGACACACAAAGCTCCTACCATACCACCTATATCACTTAGCACTATATCACAAGAAACACAATACTCAGAGTTACTAAAAATAAAGGTACTTTATTTTAGTGACAATTTGCCAAAAGTATCTAAGAGGATATACTCTCTTAGGAGGTAAGTAAAAATGCACAAAATATACACACAAACCAAAATCAGGTTTGTAAACAGTTAGAAAAGTAGTGCAAACACTGAGAACAAAATAGAATGCAGTAGGAGACAATAGGCCTAGGGGCAACACAAACCATATACTCCAAAAGTGGAATGCAAACCAGAAATGGACCCCAGGCCTGCTGTAGTGTGTAGACGGTCACTGGGAGTGTAAGAAAACACTAAGGTTGTCTAAGATACCCCACCCCAAGACCCTGAAAAGTAGGAGTAAAGTTACCCTACGCCCCCAAAAAGACAGAAAAGTCGAGATAGGGGATTCTTCAAGGACAACAACTGACTGCAAAGCACTGAAGATGGATCCCTGGATCTGAGGACCTGCAAAGGAAGGGGACCAAGTCCAAGAGTCACGCAAGTGTCCAGGGGGGGCAGGAGCCCACTAAACCCCTGATGAAGGTGCAAAAGGGCTGCCTCCGGGTAGAAGAAGCCAAAGATTCTGCAACAACGCAAGGTGCCAGGACTTTTTTACTTGAACAGAAGATGTCCCACGGTATGCTGGAGGATGCAGAGTTGTTTCCACTCAGAAAGACTGCAAACAAGCCTTGCTAGCTGCAAGAGTCGCGATTGAAGATTTTGGGTGCTGCCAGGGCCCAGGAAGGACCAGAAGGTCGCCACTTGGAGGAGGAGACAGAGGGGCGCTCAGCAATACAAGGAGCCCAAGCAGAAGCAGGCAGCAACCGCAAAAGTACCTGACCAGGCATTCAGAAAATCTGAGCACAATGGTCGACTCAGCACAACAAAAGAGGGTCCCACTAAGTCGGAGTCCAACTCAGCAAGTTGGGCAATGCAGGACGGAGTGCTGGGGACCTGGGCTAGGATGTGCACAAAGGAAGTCTTGCAAAAGTGCACAGAAGCCCTAGCAACTGCAGTTCACGCACTACACAGGATTACTCTCTGGCTTGGGGGAAGATTCTGTTGACACACGTGAGATTTCTTCTTGGCTTCCAGTGCAGGGTGAAGGCAGACAGCCCTCAGAGCATGCACCACCAGGAAACAGTCGAGAAAGCCAACAGGATGAGGCGTTACAATGTTGCTGGTAGTCTTCTTGCTACTTTTTTGCAGTTTTGCAGGTGTCCTGGAGCAGTCAGTTATCTGATGAGAAACTCACAGGAGAGACCGTAAATAGCCCTCAAAGGAGGATTGGCTTTAGAGAAAGGTAAGCACCTATCAGGAGGGGTCTCTGACATCACCTGCTGGCACTGGCCCCTCAGAGGTGTCCATTGTGTCCTCACACCTCTGCATCCAAGATCGTAGAGGTCTGGGACACACTGGAGGAGTTCTGGGCCCCTCCCCTTGGGAGGTGCTGGTCAGGGGAGTGGTCATTCCCCTTTCCGTTGTCCAGTGTCGCACCAGAGCAGGGCTGGGGGGATCCCTGAACCGGTGTAGACTGGCTTATGCAAGTGTTGAAGTAAGCCTCAGCAAGGCCTACTAGTGCAAGGGGTTTGCCCTTCTCTGCACAAAGTCCTCAGACCATATAGGAAGAAGTTGGCACAGAAACTGAAATAAAAGACAAAGTTTATTAAACCTCATGAGGTGGTACTACAGTTCAAACAGCACCCTTCGGTAATGTTTGAAGTAGCACACTGAACTAAGAGAGCAGGGTCCTTTTATACCCATGTACCTCAACAGACGCCTCAGCTTCTACGTCCCCACCCGCCCCCTCCGCTCCGCTGGCCTCGCACTTGCTGCCGTCCCTCGCACCCGCCGCTCCACGGCGGGTGGGAGATCTTTCTCCTTCCTGGCGGCCAAGACCTGGAACTCCCTCCCCACCAGCCTCAGGACCACCCAGGACCACTCCGCTTTCCGGAGACTCCTAAAGACTTGGCTGTTCGAGCAGCGATAACCCCCCCTTTCCCCCCTAGCGCCTTGAGACCCGCACGGGTGAGTAGCGCGCTTTATAAATGTTAATGATTTGATTTGATTTGATGCAGGGGCTAAAAGAAGGTGGTACAATTATAGAAGCAAGACTTACATGCATGTAAGGTCATATGGAAATGCACAGTCGACAGGTAGGAGGGGCTAACAGTTTCAAGGACTAGTTGACACATTACTGTCTGTTACTGATTACTAAGAGCTGCAGATCTTACTGGGTATGTGCGAAAGTGGGAGATGCTAAATATAACTTGTCACTAGACAGATTTTCAAGAGTAGTCAACAGAAAGGTAGGACAGAGCACATAGCGAGCACATGGCAGAGAAAATGGCTGCCATGAATACAAAATGGATTCCACCAAATGTTCGCAATAGTTGCTAAATACAAGATGTCTTCTGCTAATGCTTAATCTAATCGCTATTAAATTACAACAGACAACCCTTTCAGCATTAGCTGAAGACATTAGTCTTTCTGGGATAATCTAAATATTCATCTTGTATATTTATGCTCATCATTTCAGCTATTTCCTTATCTGACATGTGTTGTGCTTTCATTTCTGTAAAATTTCTTTGGTAGGCATACAAGCAGTAATACACATGGAGCAGAACATTGGACCACACTGAATACAGATACAGCATGTAAAAAATATTGCAATCATTACACACAGGATAGTCAGTAGTTTCCAGCCCCAAGCTGAAACAAGAGCCCAAAACCATCCAGAAAAAGTCCAAGTACCAGTCTCTGTGTGGATTTCTGCAGCAATTTTATGCAATTTAGATATTGCATCATATACTGAAGGTGAGTGATCTGGAATAAAAACACAGCAACTACTACCGATGATGCGACATGCACCACCTCGATCAGCTAATATCACATCTAGTACCATACGATTTTGGAGCGCTACAATCCTCGCAATTTGGAGCTCCTCTGTAATATTCCCAAGTGTCAGAGCTGCCTGATTGGTAACAGCTTCCACAACCCTAGTCAATCATCTCACTTTCCTACTGTTTAACGCAGCACCCACAAAGGAGAACAACCCTAAATTAAAATCAACATATTGTTGCAGGCTAGTATCCGTTTGGTCTACCTCATTTGTACTTATTGTCCTTTTATATCTATTTTTAATGATGTCATTGAACAGTTTAAAATCTCGGTGATATGATGCAGGGGCCAAAAACACAGGGGGTAATAGAAAAGATACATAACACACACCTGACCACCCGACAGGTGGTTGGTAATATCCATAGTTACCACAAACAAAATATGTATTATGTGAAGCTGTAAAACTACTCTTATTTACACCCTCAATAGTTAAAATCAAGGTACAATCGATTATCCCTACTGGAATTTGCTCAATGCTACGTATACATAAATCTGCTTTAGTTTTTGTAACAGAAATCACAAATTGTTCTTTCTTTTCAGAGTCTCTTATATTTGTGAAGACATATGGTATTGAAACATTGTCCGGTTGATACTCTTTCCATTCCCATTTAGTTCCTTTGGCTTGGGGATACCCATCTTTGTCTTGGTAGCATACTTAATTAAGTTGAAAAAGAAGTCCGCCCTCTGTACGTTTCCAGATGCAAACAAAATAGTATACCAAGCTTGACAAGAACCATTGTGTGACAAAGGAAGAGGAATGAAAGGTGTTCCTCCTTTCTTTTGATGCGCAGGTATCATTCCACATACCCAACAGTTAGTAGTATTTGCAGCATTATGAGTATGATGCAACATCTGAATGAAAGTATTATTGAAGTACGATTGACGGTGCTTCTGCTCCTGATAGAGAAGCGTAAAGTAATAGTGATCCTCTGGTACTGGAGTAGTGGCAACAAAAAACTCACGAGCAGGAGCCTTCTTTTCAACAAACCAGGTGATTATTGCTATAACCACCAAAACAACAACAAACCCCATAGTACTAATGATCAGTTTGTTATTCATTATAGCAACAGTGATAATCAACCCATTCAGAAATTAATTAAAAACACTCCTCTAATGCATGGCCACATTGGCTCTCCATTTCACTAACCCAGGGAAGTTATTCAACCAGTTTTCTCCAGCACTACGGGGTCTTTCCTGGGTCTCAAATTATATCACAACACTCCAGAAATGGTATGGTCCGGGAAGAACTCCGCAGATTCGTCAGGTGATATAGCACGGCCTCTCTCCGTATTCAAAATCTCTCGATGATCGGTCAGCACAGCAGGTTCCACCAAGGTAGGTAGCACTCTCTTGCAGTGAGTACTATGGACCCAATTATTTCGGTTCGTCACTCGAACTGCTGTCCTTGTCGCAAGGAGCACCTGTTCTGGGCCTCGCCACCTTGGTTCCCAGCTGCTTGATCTTTCAAAGGACTTAATCATCACCTGGTCACCAGGTCGGAGTTCATGGCCTTCACCTGTAGATCTGTCAGGAAGTGCTTCTTGAACCTGTTGATGAATAGAAACCAAATTGTCGGTTAACTGTGCCAAATAATCACTCATCAGGACACAAGGTACATCATATACAGAATTTGGCTTAGGAACTCCCCAAATGTTCATTGGCCTTCCAAACCCTATTTCGTAAGGAGTAAGGCCGATTCGAGAGTGTGGCACTGACCTAATAGACAATAATGCCAACGGTAATGCATCCAGCCAAGTTAAGGATGTGGAAGCCTGTATCTTCGCTAACTTCAGCTTCAAAGTAGCATTATACCTTTCCACCAACCCTGCTGATTGTGGGTGGAAAACCGCATGGAACATCTGTTTGATCCCTAATACTTTCAGGACATACTTAATAACTTCCCCAACAAATGAGGTCCGTTATCATTCCATAAAAGTCTGCAAACACCAAACCTAGGGAAAAATTCTTTCAAAAGCACCTTTGCTGTGGTAATGGCAGTATTATCCTTTGTGGGGTACGCCTCTATCCATTTACTGAAGGCACATACCACCACCAAGACATACTTTAAATTGTTGCAGCGTTCAAGCTGAATATAATCCATTGTAGAACTTCAAAAGGTGCAGTTGGTGTAGCAAACCCTCCCGCAGGAGTACGTGTCCCTTTTCCAGGATTGTATTGTAAACAGATCAAACAAGACTGTACTACTCTCTTAGCTGTACTGGAAATTTCTGGATGCTCCCAAACTTGTGTAAGCAACTTCGTTATTGTTGAAGCTCCAACATGTGCCAGCCCATGTGTCATCTGAACCATAGGTTGCACAAAAGCTATAGGCAATTTCCATGTATCCATCTGCTTATTCTGCCAAAAGCCCTTATCATCCAATTCTCCTTCTTCAGACCATTGCTCACGTTCTTTCACAGAAGCAGATTTCTGTATATCTAATACGTCTTGTCTAGCATTATGCCAACGTTCAGCTTGTGACTTCACTACATACATAGGAGTAGTACTTTGCTGCATCGCAGTCTCACGTGCTACGCAGTCCGCAAGGGCATTACCTTGCCCTATCTTATCATCACTTTCTTGTGTGTACTACATTTCACAATAGCTAGTTTCTTTGGATATGTCAATGCAGTCAAGAGGTTATGCACTAATTCTCCGTGCATTATCTGCATCCCGTGGGATGTGAGAAAGCCTCTCTCCTTCCAAAGCAAACCAAAATCATGAGCCACTCCAAAAGCATAGCGGCTGTCTTTATAAATGTTCACACATAAGTCAGTACTAAGCTCACATGCTTGTGTCAAAGCTATTAGTTCAGCTGCTTGAGCTGACTTCTGTGGTATACGAGCTGTCTCCACTACCATATGTATTGTGGTGATTGCATATGCAGCTGAGGTTGTACCGTCTGGCAACTTCAAACAAGACCCATCATCCCACAATTCCCCGTCTACATCTGAAAGGGGCGTATCTTGTAAATCAATACCACCCTTTGTCTGTTCTTCGGTAAGGAATATACAATCATGTGTTTCTTGTGACTGAGGCCAAGTCACCGGATATGGCAACAAAGTGGCTGAATTTAGTGTTGCACATCTCTTCAGTGTAATGTGAGGAGCCAGCAATGTCAATTCATATCATGTCAGGCGAACGCTAGTTAAATGTTGTGTCTTTGTTTGATTTAAAAGAGCATCAACCGCATGAGGTACTAACACCAACAGCTTATGTGACAAAACTATCCCTTCACTCTGACGTATTGACACAGCTGTTGCGGCAACTGAACGAAACCACCCACGCAACGCTCGAGCGACAGGATCAAGTACTGCTGAAAAATATGCACAGGGACGCTGCTTATCGCCATGTGTCTGTACTAAAACTGACAATGCACATCCATTTTTCTCATGTACGTAAAGTGCAAAAGGCTTCATGTAATCTGGAGTACCCAACACTGGTGCTGAACAAAGGGCTTGTCATAGCTGCCGGAAAGCAGTCTCACATTCATCTGTCCATGGGAGGGGCATTGAAGTATTTTTAGTCAAAAGTGCTAGCAGAGGTTTGAAAATGTGTGAAAACCCTAATATCCATTGCCTACAAAAAGAAGTAAGACCAAGGAATGCACAAACATCTTTCCTCCTTAGACAAAAGGTGACCTAAATAGGTTACCTTTGGTCTACAATATTTCAATTTCTTTCGTGACACTTTCTGATGGTGTGAAGCAAGAAAAGAAAGTAAGGACACAGTGCACTTTTCACATTGCTCAGGGGTATCATCTGCCAACAAAATATAATCGACATATTGTATGAGAGCCACAACTTCAGGCAAAACAAAAGAATCAAGTTGTTGTTTTAACGCTTGACTATAAATACTAGGACTCTCAGTATAGCCTTGAGGAACTCTGCAAAATCTAAATGATCGTTTATCCAAAGTAAAACCAAACAAATATCGGCTATCAGGATGAATAGGGATCTAAAAGAAAGCATTCTTCAAGTCTATCACAGAGAACGTAGTTGCTGTTGGGGGAACCAAAGTAAGAAGTGTTGTAATGTCAGATACCACAGGATATTGTGGTATCACAATCTTATTGACTTCTCGTAAATCAATAATGAATCGGTAAATCCTAGTATCAGTATCCTTTTTCAGAATAGGAAGAATCGGACTGTTACCAACATTATACAGAACTACCTCAACAACTACAACTGCAATAAGGTCATGCACAATTCGTGTGAGTGCTTCTTCGCCATCCTGTGAAATTTTGTATTGAGGCAAACGTGGCAATACAGCTCCCTCCTTGACACTAATATGTACTGGTGGAATAATCATTTGTCCCACATCAGTATCTGAAGTAGCCCACAAAGTACTGGGGAGTGAAGCTAATGCAATATCCTTGTTAACAAGACAAACTCTTTCCATCACAGGATGATTATCATTTAAAATAACACGCACCCCTTCAGGAGAGCATCGTATTGTAGCCCTGAAATACTTGAGCATATCGAGACCCACAATATTGTCTGTTGTATTTGGAGAAAGCAAAAATGGACATGGAGCAGTAAATTTATCAACATGGAATGCAAGTGGTTGTGACAATGGGCTAGGGGAAGGTGTTCCATCGAAACCTATCGATGTAATGGTTAAGCCAGACAGGGAAAACCTTGGAATCAATTGTTTAGACAAGGTGCTACGAGTAGCTCCTGTATCAACCAGAAACTGATCAGTAGAACCCAAAACATGTGCTGTAACATAGGGACCCCTCTGATCTACTGGAACTTCAACTGATTCCTTACCCCATCCTGGGCAATCCTATGCATAAGCAGAATCTTGGAAATCAGGCTGCACATAGTTAGACATCTGGTATTGGTTCCGTCTATCAAAAGTGTTAAACTCATCCTGCCCTCATACATTAGCATCAACCCTAGCATGATCATACGTGCTTCTTCTAGGCCCTGAATATCCTGAGCGATTTCTCATTTGTCCCCGACCACGTGAGCACTGCTGAACACGTAGTGCTGGACAGTCGGCAGCCCAATGCCCAAATTTTTTACAATACGCACACTGATCAACAGACAAATTCGATCTTTGTGTAACTTGTATGGTGTTCAGTCTTTAAAAGAAAGCATATTACCTCAATAAAAAATGCTCAGTACTAGCTGATTGTTAGATCTGTCATCCTTAGTTTGTTCTTTCCCCAGATGTTTTGCCTTCAACCTCCTGTGCTTAATATATGAGTTTGCTTTTATTGGCTTCAGCACCCTATACACTAGCCAGTGCTAAAGTGCTTGTGCTCTCTCCGTAAAACATAGTACAATTGCCTTACCCTGTTTGGCATATTTAATTTAATTTAAAGTCCCTAATAAAGTGGTATATCATATACCCAGAGTCAGTAAATTAAATGCTACTAGTGGGCCTGCAGCACTATTTGTGCCACTTTCCTAAGTAGCCCAGATCTGCCATTGAAGCCTGAATGCAATTTTAGACTGCTAATTTGGCATGTCTTGAGTTCAACTTATTTAATGGGATCGATAAGGAAGCCATCTCTGTCTTCATATTGGTCTACTAGTTCCTTGACGGAAATTGCTATATTTATGGCAACCATGCACCGTGAGCGGTATTTGCGTCTGCTTCAGATAGTGCATTTTGCTGATAATGTTTAAGCATTGCAATGGGATCACCCGGATTGCGACCTTCTCTTCTAGATTCTGCCCAACTTTGATCCTTTTGTAGATTTATGTTCCAGGGAAAAAATAGCTCTGGCTGAGTCTTTGGTTCTTTTCAAGGGCTGTTTGTTTTTTAGGCAGTGCATTCCTAGCAAGAAGATACTTTATGGCATTGAGATGTATATGCTGTCTGTGAGTAGCACTGTATATGTCTACAATTTCAGGGTGTACACTGGTAGGGATTTTTCTATTGGCCCCACTGGGTAGCTGTCCACTTTTGGAGTCAGTAAGAACTTTTTAACAAAGGCCACATTGATATATAGATAACTTCTACTCTAGTGTCTAATTATGTAAGGAATTGTTCAAAGTGGACAGTGTTGCTTGCGGCACTATCTGCCATAACCTTAAGTGTTATCCTAAAGAGTTTTTATGTAAAAGCCTCAGAGGGGACAGTGCAGTGCATTACATAGTGATAAATTTCTACCTGTGAACTTTTCAGATTTTAGAGATGTTCACCTTCTAACAACCATTCAAAATATAAATTACTTCATCAATGAGTGTTTGGGATCAGGTTGCTAAAGTGCTCAAATCTGTGTGCATTTTAGATTATAATAAGCACATGGATAGAGCAAATCAGAGGTTGGAGCCTTAAACTGCTGTCAGTAAGTCATACAATTGGTATAATAAGTTGTCTGTCCACTTGTTTCATTTAGCAACCTTAAATGCTTTTGTTGTACTCAAGGATTGTTCTTCAGATTCAATGATGCCTTTTGTTTGGGTTCAGCAGTCTGTCACAGTCAGTCTTGTTGTAGTGGAGCAGGGAAGTGTTCCTAGTAGTGGAGGACATAGCTAGATTGAAAGATTGCAACTTTCCTGATTACATTCCATGCACCAAAAAAACTTTCCCTATAAGAGATGTAGAATCCGTGTCCGAAGAGGCGTGTGGAAGGAGAGTCATATGTACTACACCGAGTGTCCTTCTAATCCTGGGCTTTGTTTGCTGCATGTTCTGAATTATACCACAATCAACTGAAGTTTGGGGAGCAACCATGAGTGTAAAGGTGAACTGTCTGGTCTGTATTGTTTTATATATTTTGTCCAGCTTCAGTTTTGGCAGCAGTTTGATGTATTTAGTTAGACCTATTGTGTTTGCAGTCATAGTTGGTTTTTCACCTCCTTCAAATTGGTTTGCATTTTTTTGTAATTAAAAAATATCTGATGGCAGTGTCTGTGGACTGGCGCTTTGCTGCCAATGTGTGTTGACGGCCTTGGCTGGCAGAGTGCGTGGACCAGTGCTTGGTTGGCAGTGTGTGTGGACAGCACTTGGCTGGTGGTGTGCATGTATGCTGCTTGGCTGGTGGTGTGGGCTGCTGGTTTGTGTGAACTGACACTTGGCTGGCAGTGTGCATGAATTGGTGCTTGGCTGCCAGGATGTATGGACTGGCACTTGACTGGTGGTGTGCGCCCGACCTGGAATTTTGCTGGTTGCATGTGTGTAATGGCCTGCTGCTTGTCACTACACACACATTGCAAGCCAAATGCCAGTCCACTCACTCCATCCATGCTTCTTAGTATGGTTGCTGTGTAAGTATTGTGGGTGAATGAAAGTGATGAGCCCTTGAGACTTGTAATGTGCTTTGCCCGCAGCTGGAAGTGTGTTTTTGTTTGTGTGTCACACATGAATGATGTGTGAATGGCCTGTAAAGCAGATGGTGCCTTGTCGTAGATTTGACGGTCAGTAGCTGTGAGTCATTGGTTCAGATTTTTAGAACCTTCTGTTATTAACAGTGTATTTAATTTTTGTTAAATCTCTTGTTATTAACATCTAAATTTTGAACCATTCATTCAACCTCATGCTAAATCCAACCATTATGTGTGTGTACTTGAGAAATGGATGGTTGTCCAGTAACATTTGTCTTTTCTCTCTTTCTCTGCCAGGTGTGTATTGTTTATGGAAAAATCCACCAATTCTAGATATTTTCTTAAGACTCCAGGGGGACTCCAGGGTGGCTCACGTGGGTGCCTTAAAGTACTGGGATCTGCTAGGAGCCTCAAACTTTCTGCAAATCAGAGTTTCCACTATATCTCCTGATAAAAATGGTACCTTACCTGTGTGGGTGGGCCTAGTGACCACAAAATTGGGGGAGCCAAGACGAAATGTGGCAACATCAACAAAAGGTGTAGCTGCAATTTTTAACCTGGGTTCTGCGGCCGCCAATGGAAACCAACAAAACCCAACCATTTCTGAAAACTAGACACCAAGGGGAGTGCAGGGTGGTGTGCCTCTTGTGGATTCCATCAAGTTTTCTTATGTGCAATGGCCTGCAAACCTCAAAATGTGACTACAAACAGAAATTTCTCTTGCATTTCTGTGCCATATTCTTCCAGAATCAGAAGGAATCTTCAAACTTCCAACCTGACAGTGTTTCCCCACTTGTCCCAGGTAAAAGTGCTGCCCTGCTTGTGTGGCTCGGCCTGGTGCCCACAGCTGGAATGGATCAAAATAACATCAATGGGAGTCCTTGCAAAGGGATCCTCATTGACGTTGGTTTAATTTGTTCTGCTTCAGACATTAAACCCAGCCACACAAGTGAGTTACCATTTTTATCAGAAGTCTTAGGAAAATGCTGAGTGGAAGGAAGTTTGTGACTCCCCGCAGATTGCAGAACTTTCCATCACAGAAATGTTTTAGTCAAAGTTTCTGGTTTGAAAGGGATTCTGGGTAACAAACAGGTGAGAGCCACACAAATTACCCCTTCTTGGATTCCCCTAGGTGTCTAGTTTTAATAAATGTACAGGTTTCCTAGGTTTCCCGTAGGTTCTGGCTGAGTTGGGGCCCAAAACCTACAGCTAGGCACATTGCAAAAACGGATCGGTTTCCAGTACAAAAATGGGATGTGTTCGGGTTGTGATTTGAGGGAATGCTGGATGGAAGAAAGTTTATGGATCCCCTCAGATTCTAGAATTTTTCATCACAGAAAAATGAGGAAAATTTGTTTTTTTAGTCACATGTTGATGCTTACAAAGGATTCTAGGTAACAGAACCTGGTGAGAGCCACACTCGTCACCCCATTCTGGATTCCTTTATGTGTCTACGTTTTGAAAATGTACAAGTTTGCTATGGTTCCCTAGGTGCCAGCTGAGCTAGGGCTCTAAATCCACAGCTAGGCACATTGCAAAAAAAGGGTCAGTTTTCAGCAAAAAAATGTGATGTGTCCATGTTGTGTTTGGGACCGTTTCCTGTTGCGCGCACTCAGTCGATGAGCCACACAAGTGAGCTACCATTTTTATTGGGAGACTTGTGTAAGCACACAATAGTAGAACAAGTGTAATAAACAATTGTATTTCTCTGCATTTGTGCCTTCCAAATGGAAGATAGTCTTTAATAAAGAAGTCATTTTGAGAAATTCCCGCTTATTCACATTCTACTCACAAATTAAAAGATGTGCAAATAACCCCTGCTTCTAAACTCCATATATTATGCCCATTTCTGAAATACATAGGTTCCCTTGACATTTATTTTTCACTATTTTTATTTTACCCTATGAACTTGTGTAAACCAGGTACACAAAAAAAATCATTGCAAGGTGCAGCTCAGTTATATGGCTCTGGGTACCTGGAGTTCTTGGAAAGCACAAAAACCTTATATATCCCCACAACCAGAAGTGTCTGGCAGATGTAATGTTATATTGCTTTTGTAAATTGGCCATTGTGATGAGACGTTACAAATGAAAATGTTGTCACAAATGGGCCTTTTTCCTGCTAATTGTCAGTATTTTTTAATTTCTAGAAAAATGACTCCTTGTTAAATTCAGATTGTTGTCTACTTTTCAGAAAGGTATAGCTGTCTAGGATCTGCCATGGGTTTAATACCCATTTTCACTACAAATTGGAAGGAGGTTGAAAGCACAAAATATAGGAAAAATGGGCTATCTCCCAGTAAAATGCCAAATCTGTGGTAAAAAATTGGTTTTCTGAATCATGTCTGTCTGTTCCTGAAAGCTGGGAAAATTGTGATTTTAGTTTCACAAAACTTTCATCGATGCAATTTAGAGGACAAAAAAGCAGGCACTTCTTTCTGTAGCATTTTTTTCCCAATTGTCCTAAAAAAAGAATATTTTGCCATATTTTAGGCTAATTTATGGGACCCCTTCAGGGAAATTCACAAAGCTCTGGGTAACTTTAAAATCACAAGAATGTTGAAAAAAGGACACAAATTTAGTATGGATAGTTTGTGTCAACAAAAAACTTAAGGAGGCCTAAGGGCTAACTACACCAAATAGCCAATAAAAAGGCTCAGTACTGGGCAGGAAAAGTCCTGATAGGGAAAGGGCTAAAGAGTAATAACTGCTTGAATAAAAGATGATTGACTCATGGAACATCGATCAGTTCTAATATTGTGATAAACAATTAACAAAAGAGCAAATAAATGAAAAATGAAATGAGGAGTGCAAGGACTACACTTTAAACAATGAACAAAATAGCAAATAAATGAAAAATAAAATGAGGACTGCATGGACTGCATCTTTTCAAAGTGCTACGGGATCCTACTGAAGGTACACCTGTATTGCAAGTTCTGAGCTGTTGTGAATGAGTATGGTAGCAATCTTTTCTCATGAAATGAAATGTTTACCTTATGGTATATTAGTATATCTGATGAAACTACCACAACTTGAAAACGCACAGGGCCTATTTACAAGGTTTTAGCACAGGGGAGTGCTGCAAAAATTCCTGCTGCACTGCCCTGTGCCAAAAGAAAAGTACAGGAATGTGTTGTATGTATGCGATCTGGCACACTCCTGTCCTTTCCTTCTGTACTGGCACACAATGGGTCATTTTTTTGTGCAGGAAGGGACGCATTTCTGCAAAAGAACAATCAATGCAGGGTGCAGCACACATAGAAAGAGGAAGAAACAAGAAGAAATAATGGTATTTCTCCTCATTTTGCCTCCCTTATGCCTCCCCTGGTTCTGGGAATGTGCCAAATGTCATTATTGTTCCGTGGGAACACCCACTGTAATGCCCCTGGCATGCCTCCCTATCGCAGTATGAGGCAACCTTTACCTCATTCCATATCTACAAGGCTATGAAAAGCCACGCAGGGTGGCTTTACGTGGCCTTGTATATATGGTGCTGCTGTGTCCACCACAGGAGCCTCAAAAATGTGAGGCTGGGGTGGCACACGGGGCTTGTAAATAAGCCTCATAGTGCCTACCTGCAGAGTGTATTCAATTGAAAAAGTTGCATACTAAAAAATTTTGGTCTTTTATTTAAACTTACCATTTTGCAGAAAACATGTTTGTGGTGCAGGACGAGATGAAAACTGTTTTAGGACACATATAGTTTATATGTAGACATGTTTATTCCATAGGTAAGAATGTGTTCAACAAACTATTACTTCAGGACATATTTACAGTGTAGGGCATGGAGGACTCTGCCAAAAATGGGGGATGTCTCATCAACACTATATAGAGTGTATATTCATGTGTAATAGATTAGGTGGATGGGACGTCCATAATTCTTTTTTGGGTGTATACTGCAAATTCTAAACAACCCAGAAAATTATTCCATTTCTAATCAATCAATCAATCAAGGATTTGTAGAGCGCCGCTAATCACCCATAGGGTCTTAAGGCGCTGTATGTGGGCGTGCTGCTCAGTTGCAGAGCCAGACCTTGAGGTCCTTCCTGAACTGCTTCAGTGATGCGGTCTGTCTGAGCTTGAGAAGTAGGGTGTTCCATGTTCGGGCTGCTAGGTAGGAGAAAGATCTTCCTCCTGCTGTACTTTTCCAGATCTTTGGGACGGCTGCAAGGGCAAGCTGGGAGGAACTGAGACATCTATTGGGTACGTAGAAGGTGAGGCGGTGGTTGAGGTATGCCAGTCCTATGTTGTGCAGTGCCTGGTAGGTGTGGATCAGGAGTTTGTATGTGATGCACTTGTTGACTGGGAGCCAGTGTAGGTCTGGTTGCTGCGTTCTGGACTCTTCATAGTCTTGATTGAAGTTTCTTGGTGATGCTGGCATAGAGTGTGTTGCCATAGTCCAGTTTGCTAGTGATGAGTGCGTGAGTGACTGTCTTCCCTGTGTCGGGGGAATCCATTTGAAAATCTTCTGCAGGAGTCAGAGGGTGTGGAAGCATGATGAAGAGACGGTGTTGACTTGGCAGGTCATCGATAGAGAGGAGTCCAGGATGATGCCCAGGTTGTGCACATGGTCAGTGGAGGTGGGCCAACAGGATATATTACAGGCAGAAGGGGTGGAGCCGATCATGAGGATCTCTGTCTTATCCAAGTTGAGCATGAGGCAGCTGGCCTCCATCCAGCCAGCAAATGCTCTCATCCCATTGTTGAAATTTCTCTTGGCTTGAGCAGAGTCCTAGTACAGGGAGAGGATTAATTGGGTGTCATCGGCGTAGGAGACTATGTTTAGGCCATCTTGTTTGGTGATCTTGGCAAGTGGGCCATGTATATGTTGAAAAGTGCCTGGCTGAGTGAAGATCCTTGGGGCACTCTGCAGCAAGTGTCTTTAGGTTCTGACGTGAACAGCAGTAGACTGATACTCTGTGTTGTTCCAGTGAGGAAGTACCTGATCCAATCCAGGGCTTTGTCTCGGCCGCTGGGGTTGTGCAGTCTGTCGCAGACGGTGGAGTGGGAGACAGTGTCAAATGCAGCAGAGAGGTCGAGGAAGATGAGTGCAGCAGTGCTTCCGTGGTCCAGTTTGATGCTTATGCCATAGGTGGTTGCTAAGAATTAGGTTTCAGTGCTGTGGTTGCTTCTGAATCTGGACTAGGATGGGTCTAGGATACAGTGTGTCTCAAAGAATTCGGTGAGTAGCTGGTTGACGCCTTTCTCCATTACCTTGGCTAGGAAAGGGAGCACAAAGATCGGTCTGTAGTTCTTCCACTCCCTAGGGTCGGTGGTGGGTTTCTTGAGTAGCAGTGTGATATAGGGTGCTTCTAGTCTGATGAGAATGTGGAGGTCTTGAAGAATCGGTTGATGGCTTGTTAGAGCTCCAGTGCTATGGTGGCACTGGCCAGGTTGAGGATGTGATGAGGGCATGGATCCGAGGGTTCCCCTGAGTGGATGGAGTTCATCAGTGTTTGTGTATCGTGTATGGTTATGGGAGTCCTGGTGTTCAGTATCTGGTGAGGTGCTAGGTCCGTGGTGGTGAGCGGTGCTGGCGGGACTTGGTTCCAGAAGCCTTTGTGGATGTCCTGGTTCTTAAGGTGAAAGAAGGTGGCAAGGTTGTTGCAGAGGTGTCAGGAGGGAAGGATGAAAGAGGTGCCTGTTCTGGGGTTTGTGAACTCATTGACAATTTCAAAGAGCTCTTTGCTGTTGTGAGTGTTGGTATTGAGGCATGCTTGAAAGGCAGCTTTTTAGGCAGCTCTGATGTTCTGGTGGTTGGTGGTGACTGCATTTTTGTAGGCTGTAAGGTCTTTGGTTGATTTGCTGATCCTCCGTTTATGTTCCAGTTGTCTGCAGGAGCACTTGGATTCCTGCAGGTGTGTTATAAACCACTTGGGTGTTTCGCTCTGTCGATTACCTTCTGTTTTCTTTAGGGGGGCTATGTTGGCTGCACAGTTTGATAGCCAGCGGTGTAGGTTGCTTGCGGCTTCATTTGTGTCCGCTGCATCTGGTGGGAGGGAGTGATTGAGAGCGTTGATGAGTTGGGCTTCCATGACTTTGCCCCAGCGTCTCTCGGGGGGACGTGGGGTGTAGTGGTGTGTGGTGTTCTTTGTGTAGGTAAAGTGGATGCATTTGTTGTCGGTCCAATGGTGTTTGGAGGTGTGAGAGATGGTGATGTTGTTCCCTGCTGAGAAAACAGGTTAAGAATTTTTCCGGCTCTGTGGGTGGGGACATTGATGGGTTATTTGAGGCAGAGAGTTGTGAGGTTGTCCACGAGGTAAGAGGTGTTTGGGTCAACATGGGTATCAAGGTTGAAGTTGAGGTCACCAGGTAGGATGTAGTTGGAGGAGGTGAGTGCTTGGGGGGATGACGAGGTTGGCGATGTCTTAGCAGAACTGGTGTCGGAGTCTGGGTGGCCTGTACATGAGGGTGCCATGTTGGAAGGTGTTTGTGTTGGTCTGGATCTGGAAATGTAGGTGTTCGTGAGTTCACTTAGACTGCGACTCAATGGTGGTAGTCAGGCTAATGAGATTGGCCTGGTAAAAAAGACCATTTAATCAATCCATATAAGTGTGCAGAGGTGATCAATTTACAAACCAGAATGACCGTAATAGATGGATGGGGCATTACAGAACTACATTTCCAAGATCTCCTGTGCTTGTTATTATATTCCTTAACATTTGATATGCCATTGTTGGTGTGTCCTGTCAGGCACTTTGCACAGCTTGAAGTGGACAACGTATGTGTGCTGTTGTTGTTTGGATCCGTCAACAGCCCGCGAGGTGCAAAAAAAGCCAACACACAGGCTCTTTCAAGCTGGCTCATCTGGCAGTGTCACAGTGCCAGACTGCTTGATAGGTCAGTCTAACACTGTCTGTGATGCTAAAAGTATTGCACACAGGAACCGCATTTTCCAGAAATGTTAAAAACTATACTGATAGACACCACGTTCTCTAGGATCGAAGATAATCTGGAATCCTTGAATTTTACTTGTGAAGCAGAAACGAAATCTTCAATAATAGATTAACCTACACATGAAAGCATTTTTAAGCATTTGGCGAAAAATTTATATGCGTTGGACGGTTCAGTAGTTGTCTACCGTTTTGCTTTTAAGAGAATTATTAATAGTAGGCTGAAGGAAAAATGAGATGTCTTAGCGCAGCAACATCTTTGGAATTTCCTTAACTACAACAGCATTATATACTTTCAGATTCAAGACACTGAGAACTGTTCATTCATGAATATTTTACTACTATTTAGGTATATGTTTTATATATGGAATTTGCAGAGAATTTTAATTCGATTAAGTATGTTTCCCAAAAGTACACGAACAACGCTGTTCACCTGAAAAAAGTGAACTTCAAAATACCTAAAAAGACGGTTCTCCTCCTTTGAATATAGTTTCGTTTAGGGACCAATGAAACTCCAGCTTCTCCCTCCTGAATGTGTTGTGAATCGCACAGCAGTCTGTACAAAATTCTCAGTTGAAGAAGTGATATAGGTTTCTTTTATCCAGTTTTTTCACGACTCTCCTACTTGTTTTTTTGTATTTATTAATACCTATGTATTTGCACAAGAAGTACCCATAGTCCAATTGTTTCATGTTTATAGGCCTTATTAAGCGTAGTTCGGCCATGTGTGTAGTTAGATTCTAAAGATAAACTAAATCTGAAGTTATGACTGATGATATTCCATCTAGACTACTAACTCCTGGTGGGATAACTTACTCGGCCCTTATAGGTATCCCTGTGTCTCAAGCCCCAATAATTTTGGGTCAGTAACAGTAGGCCTAATTTCTCCTGGTACAGGCACTGCAGAGAGAGGGCAGGGGCAGAAGACAGCCTGACCCCTGCAGACATAAACCTGCCTTGGACTGACACCATGCCCCCCACCACATGACCCTAACAAGCCATCTTTCTGACATCTCTTCTGGTTCTGAGCAAGTGGAAACTTCAATTGATTTGTCACTGGAATCAGAGAGAAAGATGTAGAAATGGTCCCGGTATTTTCATGCTACATGGTCGTTTCTCATTCTGGGGGGGAAACCCATGATTGCTGCAATGTAGTGTAGGGGGTACTATCTGGAACTGGAGATCGTGTCCTCCTGTATTCCTGCTCCAAAATTCAGCAAACTCGTAATCATCATCTAAGAATTTGTTATAGCTAGAGGCTTAAGTGTAAAGAGCAAACTAGAGATTAATTGGCACAAAACAAGTTCAAACTAACCAAATTATGGCGTAAATTTTTTAAAAAAATAATGTCTTCTAAAGTAGACAATTTGGACACTATTCACCAAAAAATGAACACATCAAAACTCAGATGTTCATAACTTCACGATGCTGTAGCTTTTCTGAGTTTGGCAATTTACCCAGGTTATCCAGTTACATTCCTACTACAACTATGTTAATATGGAATTGTGACCGTGCAGAGGCGTTTCTGTGAAGTTCTCATTTTACAGAATGCGCATGGGGGAAAACATTACATTTCTGCTTTAACAATTCGTATTCATTTAAATCTTCACAGGGAGAACTATTTCCCATTAAAATATCCCTCACTCCAACCCACCTCAAAATTTGGGGGTATTTCCTCACTCTTGTTCCAGGCATGAGTAAATCTCCAACGTTTTCAGAGAAAATAATTTGTCACAGAAAAGTATGCGGATACCCATAACTTCTTGATTTTGTGGGCGATCCTAAATTACCCAGGAAAGCTTTGTCCCAGAATGCCCAGTCTTTGTGCCTGGAATATGATTTACTTATGCACCATTTTAAACTATTGTAGGGTAATATTGGACATAATTAACATGCAGTATTATGCAATGTCCCCTTTTGTGAGTACCCTCCATTCATAAGTCAAGGCCATTTACTTGAATCGAAATTGTGAATTGTTAGAAATGGGGTCGTTGGTTGGCAGTCAGGTTACCCCCTGTCCAAGCAAAGACTCTCACTCTAGTCAGGGTATGTCACACACAATCCAAATTATCCTGTGCCCACCCTCTGCTAGCTTGGCACTGAGCAGTCAGGTTTAACTTAGAAGACAATGTGTAAAGTATTTGTGCAATAAGTAATGCAATAACACAATGTAACACCACAAAAATACCCCACACAATGTTTAGAAAAATATAGAATATTTATCTGGTTAAATTAAGGTGAAAACGATCAAGATTTGATAAGTACAAGTTGAAATATCACTTTTACAATGATAAGAAGAGTCTGAAGTTCTTAAAAAGCAAAAAGTGTCTCATGCAAGCACAAAATACCTGGTTTGCGTTTAAATTATCCGCAAGGGGCCTCAGAGGAGGAGATGCGTGGAAAACGGGAGGTGTGCGTTGGTTTCTCTGGGTGCACACAGTCGATGCGTCAATATTTTTCCACGCAGTCAGGGCCTTGCATCAATTTCCGTTGCGAAGACTTGGATCCTCTTTAGGTTGTGTGGTATTTGTGAGGCGCTGTGTCAATTCTTCTCGCAGGATGTCGGGCTGCGTCGATCCAGTGGGCCATGCGTCAAAGTTCCAGTAGCAATGCTGGCGCTGCGTCGATCTCGTGGGGAGCAGGTCTACGTCATTCCGGTTTGGCGTACAATGATTTTCTCATGTTGTGTGTCGTTTCTGGCAGGCTGTGCGTCTAATTTTCACTGCACAAGGTGTTCTTTGAAGGATGAAGACTTTTTGGCCCTGCGACTTCAAGGAACAGGAGGCAAGCTTTATCCAAGCCCTTGGAGAGCACTTCTCACCAGAGCCAGAGGGCAGCAGGGCAACAGCAGGGCAGCAGTCCTTCAAAGAAAAGCAGTCAGATGAGTCCTTTGGGCAGCCAGGCAGATCCTCTTGGCAGGTTGCAGGTTCTGGTTCAAAGTTTCTTTCACCAGTGGTATCTTGCCCAGAAGTGTCTCAGTGGTAGGGTCAGAGGCCCTGTTTAAATACCCAAATGTGCATTTGAAGTGGGGGAGACTTCAAAGAGTGGCTTAGAAGTGCACCAGGTTCCCTTTCAGTTCCATGCTGTCTGCCAGGGTCCCAGCAGGGGGTTTGGCGGTCCATTGTGTGAGGGCAGGCCACTGTCCTTTCAATTGTAAGTGTCAGGCCTTCACCCTCCCAGCCCAGGAAGACCCATTCAATATGCAGATGTGTGTAGGTGTGACTGAGCATCATGTGTTTGGAGTTGTCTAAGTGAAATGCACAAGGAAGCCGTCAACTAACCTAGCCAGAGGTGGATTGTAAGGCACAGAAGGATTTTAGTGCAGAGAAATGCTCACTTTCTAAAAGAGGCATTTCTAAAATAGTAATATTAAATCCAACTTCATCAGTCAGCAGGATTTTGTATTACCATTCTGGCCATACTAAACATGACCTTGTTACTCCTTTCAGATCAGAATCTACCACTCAAACAGTGTATGAAGGTAGCCCTAATGTTAGCCTATGAAATGAGCAGGCCTCACAGCAGTGTAAAATTAATTTAGGAGTTCTATACTAACAGGACAAATAAACTACACAAGTACATGTCCTGCCTTTTATCTACATAGCACCTGCTCCATGGGTTACCTAAGGCCTACCTTAGGGGTGACATATGTAGAAAAAGGGGAGTCTAAGGCATGGCAAGTTCTTCTAAATGCCAATTTGAATTGGCAGGCCTGAGGCATGGTTCAAGGGTACTTTATGTGGGTGGCACAATCAGTGCTGCAGACCCACTAGTAACATTTACTCTACAGGCCATGAGCACATGTAGTGCACTTTACTGGGGACTTACAAGTAGATTAAATACATCAATTAGGTAGGAACCAATGTCACCATGTTTTCAAGGAGAGCGCATATGCACTTTAGCACTGGTAGCAGTGGTAAAGTGTGCAGAGTCCTAAACCCAGCAAAAACAGTGTCCAAAAAGTTGAGGGAGGCAGGAAAAAAGTTAGGGGTGACCACCCTATGCCTGTCAGATTACCAATAACCTTACTATATCTTTCCTTTTCCATTGTAAAGCATGCATCATACAGTAATTTATTCTTTAAACCCTAATGAGGTAAGACCCCTTCCTCATTTTTATCTTCTGATTTTTTTTCCCCGGATTTTCCTGCATCACTACAAACATATTGTAATACCTCTGTCACTGACTTGTATTAATGTAACTAATTATGAATTCTTTATCTTTGGTATAGTCATAATATGCCCCTTAAGAGGATGTGCCAATGAAATATGGATAGTTTAATGATATGACATCCTGTAGAAAAATTGTGTCAACAATGGTAAATCTACCATTTCCCGAAAAACAAATCTTCCTGAAGGGGAATTGTGGAGGTCATACAAATGGTTTATATTAATGTCAAGAGGGGTTTCCTCTTGACAAGTTTGTGAATTGAGGAAGTATAGTATTACTTTCAGAAGATAGCGTTATGCAAACCTTTTTTCCAAAGGTTTGTTCCAGGAATGTAAATGGCTATACATTATTTTCCGAAAAACAATCCTCGATTAGCTCAATGAGACGACCAGCATCTACAGACCCTAGGGACAGATGTAGGAAGCAGTTTGCAATACAACCTGGTTACTGAATCACAAAACGGGTTTGCGAGTCGCAATTAGGAAAGAGTGTCCCCTTGCTAATTGCGAGTCGCAGTGCAATGCAGGATTGCTTTGTGACCGCGAACGCAGTCGCAAACCAATCGCAGTTTGCACCCTTTAGAAATGGGTGGTAACCCATTCGCAAGGGGGAAGGGGTCTCTATGGGACCCCTTCCCCGTTGTGAATGGCACTGCAAAAAAAAATTCAGTGCAGGCTCTGAAAAAATGAAACAAAAACGCTTCATTTTTCATTTTTGTAATGCATCTCGTTTTCCTTTAAGGAAAACGGGCTGCATTTTAAAAAAAAAAAACTGCTTTATTAAAAAGCAGTCACAGACATGGTGGACTGCTGTCTGCAGCAGGCCACCATCCGTGTGAAGTAACGCCACTCGCAAGTTGGTCGCAAATTGTGACCCACGTCATGAATATTCATGAGGTGGGCCTTTTCGACCCCCTTGCGAGTTGAAGATGGTGTCATGGACACCATCCAACAGTCTGAATTGTGACTTGCAAATTGCAAGTCGCTCTGACTCAAAATTTGCGGGTCGCAATTCAGAATATTGCTACATCTGGACCCTAGTGTGTAACTGGTAGCACACATGCTAAAAATTAGCAGGACAACCTAATTTCTAATGTGCATTATTATTAATATGGTATTTTGCTACTAATGTAAAGAATACTCATTTTACCAACTTCAGAAGGATGATTGGTTGGGTCATTTTCTCTCAAGGATCTCAGGAGCAAGTGCATTATTTTATGGAGCTATACCATAAAGAATGATCAACATGAAGGCTGAGTGATAAGGTAGCCAGAGTAATTGCTCTCTGTGTTCAATATTAGGTATGAAGGAAACTTTACTTTTTCTCATGTCCTCCGCCCCACCTGATGTTTTCAATTAATGGAATTGTTTGACCTCTTCATAAAAAGAGAGACTGCTAACGTAAGACTTTCATTTAGCCCTTTGCAAAGACTGTGTAAAATCTCTGCAAGGGCATAAACGTCAGTTGCCCAATGTGGGAAGCTTTAGGCTACCTACATAAGGAATTTCAAAACAAAGCAGAAAGGGTATGGGGCTATTGTGTTCCACCTTGTGCCAATGCTGCAAGGTTTTCTTATCTTGACAGGCTAAATAGTCTGGACATAATGTTGAAGATAACGCAGGACGAGAGATAGGAGTTCGCAAGATTTATTTACATAAGAAGAAAACACGTCTTGTCAGTCCCGCATCCACCAACGAATGAATCCGATCCCCGTGCCATCCACGTTCCCCATTTTTCATTCCAGAATCAATCCGATCCACGTGCCATCCACGTTCCCCCGTTCTACACTCCAGATTCCCTCTAACCTTCCACTGTACAACACTTCTCTGTGACAAACTTTTCCTCTTTAAACAAAAACAAATAAAAACAGGTATGAATTTATGGCAACAAAATGATGAACACATTTAACATAATAAACATAGTAACCCACTGCAATAAAACATTGTAATAAGAGTCCACTTTTCCCATCTGTTTTTCTAAACAAAATCCTTGAACTTGGCTGGTTGACGTCTTGCCCTAAAGTTGGACTTTACACGTGATGCAACAGAGGTATCCCCCACAGCACCATTAACGTCACTTTCACACGTCTGCATTGACTCTTCCTCTCTAGATTGATCCTCCACCACTTCCTGATGATCACAACCATCTTCACCAAATTGCATACTATTTCCAATCCTAATCAAAGGATTTATAGCATAACTCCTGTCCTGGTACTTGTCCTTCCATGCACATTTTGCTAGTCTACTTACATTCCACACTTTGCCATCCTGCGTAACAACACTATTCCTGAACACTTTTATAACCTTCATAGCCTCTCCAAACTTAGCCGCCCCTTTCACCAAGAAACCATGTTCACGCACCTTCACCCAATCACCCACCTCAAAACAAGGTTCTTTCACTTTCCACTTATCATCATACCTCTTCTTGAAATTCTCCTGTTTCCTCCTTACCCTCTCTCTAACTTCTTCCACTGAGACTGCTTCTCAGTCTCTGCTCTGCTTCTTCTTGAACCACCACGGGCACCATTTAGACACAGGGTGTCTGCCTTTAAGTAATCTAAATGGACTCACCTCTGTAGTACTTTGCGGAGTAATTCGATAATGCCACAACTTCTCCCTCAATTTCTCTTTCCACAATCCACCAAATCCACGCGCCCAGAAAATACTATCTTTAAGAACCCGGTTAAATCTTTCAACTTGACCATTCCCTTTAGGATCATATAAAGGTGTAGTTGCATGTTTGATGTTGCTGTACTTAAGAAAACTTTTCATGTCACTCGAAGTCAGCTGGATACCATTATCTGAAAGCAAAACTTCTGGATAACCTTCTGTAGCAAACACTTATTTAAATAATTCAATAATAGTTGCTGATGTCACCTGGGCAACGAACTTCACTTCTGGCCATTTGGAAAAATAATCTATCAACACCAGAGCTTAACGAGTATCTGTAGGAAGAGAAAAGAAAGGGACCAAAATGTCAAATCCTAATTTCTGCCAAGGAGAACTCGGCCAGGGAACAGGAATTAGAGGAGCAGGAACCGTCTTCAACATTTTCTCTGCATTCACACACACACCACACTCCCTCACTACCCTGTCCGCCATTTTATCCAACCCTGGCCACCAAAAACAAGTGCGAATAAGTCTTTTCATGGATGACATTCCTGGATGACCCTCATGTGCTAGTTTTAAAATCACATCCTGCATTCCTTTAGGAGGAATACATTTCCCTTCCTTAAACAACATATCGTTCTCTATGTCCAATTCATCTTTGACCTTACCATAAGGCTCTTCTTCAACAGTTACACTTCTCCGGCTTGGCCAACCCTCCCTCACATATTTCTTAACCTCTTGGAGCACTAGGTCCTCTTTATCACATCTGATCCACTCAATCTCATCTATAACACCAAATTCAGCAGACATATAACTCGACACAGCAGATACAACGTCACACTCCAAAATACCCTCACAACCCCCTCTCTCCGTCTGTGGGAGGCACGACAAACAATCCGCTACAGCATTGTATCTTCCTGGCACATATTCAAGCTTGAAACAATACTCCTGCAACCTGGAGACCAATCTGGCAATACGAGCAGTAGCATTCCAGCCTCCACCTGGAGATAAGATACCAACCAAAGGTTTGTGGTCTGTTTGCAAAATGAATTTAGATCCCCAGATATAGTCCCGGAAATGTTCAACCGCCCAGATACACGCTAACAGTTCCTTTTCAATCACTGCATACCTTCGCTCTGCCTCAGTCAAAGTACGAGATGCGAAGGTAACATTCCATCTGCCCTTCCCAGACCACTGAGATAAAACACCACTGATTCCATACATACTTGCATCCACCATCACAATACATTGTGCCCCCACACAGAAAGGCTTCAACATAGGTGCCTCAACAATTTCCTTTTTGATCATTTCAAATGCATTACTTTGTTTACCAGTCCACACATACTTACCTCCTTTGCGTGTGAGCTCCCTCAAAGGTTCCATCTAGGTAGCAAAATTCTTGATAAATTTACTATAAGATTCACACAAACCGGTGAAAGACACAAATTTCTCCCGATTGTCAGGCACTGGAGCATTAACTATTGCTCCAACAAAAGATTGTTTGGGAACTACCCCTTCACCTGAAATAGAGTGACCTAAATACTCAACAGATTTTGCAAAGAACTTACATTTCTTCGCCTTCAAAGTCAACCCATTCTTACTCAGTACTTTACACACATCCACCACATGCTGTTTATGTTCATTCTCATCCTTCGAGAAAATTAGAACGTCATCTTGAAAACATTTTACGTATTTGTCCATGTCCTTAAACAGATGAAACATTGCTCTCTGGAAGACAGACGCATCCGATGCCAAGCCAAAAGGCATCCTTTTGAACTGGTATAATCCTTGCGGGGTAATAAACGCTGTTAAATGCCTAGAATCTTCTGTTAACTCAATCTGATGGTATGCTGATCTCAAATCCAATGTAGAAAAGATGTTCGCCCCTTCCAACATACTAATTACCTCGTTGATCTTTGGTAAAGGATGACAATTCACGATGATATTGGCATTTACAGCTCTCAGATCTACACATAGTCTCAAAGATTTATCTGACTTACGTGCCAAAATAATTGGAGAAACCCACTCAGAGGATTCAATCTCCTCTATCACACCTTCATTCACCATCTCTGATAATATCTGCTTCAACTCCTCTCTCACACTGATGGGAACATTTCTAAGTTTCTGTATCAGAGATTTAGCATTAGCCTTAACCTTGATTTTATGGCTATAATTGGCTAATTTGCCTAATTTACTAGTGAAGACTTGCGGAAATCTGGACGTAACCCACTCGGTCGCTTCCCTTGACTCTACCACCAAGACAGGCTCGCTACACCGGGGGTTCAAAATTATACCCAGTTTACCTTGGTCTCTCCATCATAGGACTTTAACACCCTTAGCAGCAACATACAATTTAATACTCGCACATCTCCCTTTAAAATTGATAACAGTATCCACAAAACCTATCACCTCAAAACCTTCCGCAACAATATCAGGTTCTTTCAGATCACCCTTATTCCAACCTCAAAGATTTGTTTAAAGTAATCAAGCGTGACAATGGTCCAAGGGGACCGCGAATCTGCCATTAACTCCAATTTCCATCCAGCAACATGCACTTCACATCTTGGTTGACTTAAACGTTCATACCCTATTACATAACCCTGTTAAAGCAACAACACCATGCCTCTGTGCTCGCCTTCAGACTCCTGACACTCTTCACTATCTTTCTTGACACTCACGCACGCCATCTTTCCCTTGGCAACATAGTTCCCCTTCTTGACATCTTTGCACACCCGTGCAAAGTGTCCCAACCTTCAACACTTCATGCACTCTTTTCCAACAGCAGGACACTCAGGTGACGAAGCCAGGTAGTCCAGGCTACCACAACGTAAGCATGACGGTTTCTCCGGCCTGTCGTGTTTTACCCATTTTCTGCTGGCTGTAGTACAGCAACATTACTATTCAAATTACTGCCCACCATAGCACCCACCACCTCAGACTCTAAACATTTGACCTTGTCAGTATCTTGTACTGTTCTCATCCATTGTTCGGATTGCTCTAAAGCTTTCGCAGTTGTAATTACATCTTGTAATTTGGGATCACCCACAGATGCTCTTGGATTTTCCTGCTTTTGACATGCACAATAATTTGATCTCTGATCATCTCATCAGTCATATTTCCAAAATTGCAATGTACAGATAGACCACGTAACGCTGTAAGAAACTCATCAAATGTCTCTTCTGAATGTTGTACTCTTGTGTGAAATTTGAATCTATTCAATGCTAGACTCGCTGTAGGTTTGAACCTCTTCTCCAATCTCATTAGCGCCTCTTTGAAGACATCCAGCTCTCCATCACCTTGATCTTGTACTGGTATTGGGGGTAAAGTTCTAAAGACCATTTGCCCCTCAGAACCCAAACAATGAAATAGAATATTTTTCTTCTTTTCCTGTGACATGTTATCATCATCCATAGCTTTCATGTAGGTTAAGAACTCCTCTTTCCACCTAGACCAGTGCATTGGTGGATCACCTTTGCTCTGTAAAAATGTAGCTGGTGGTTCAAATTACATGTCTCTGTCTTTTCACAGTGAGGAGAAAAGAATAAACAAATAAAATAAGTGTCAGATTACACAAGTTACTTTCCTTAAAAAGTCTGATCCAAGATGTTCTTCTTTGAAAAATAGAATTTTCAGTTATTATTAAAAATAATTGGCATTAGCAAAAAGAAAAAAAACTGCAGAAAAGTCCTCTTTTAATGTCGACATAAATGTCCTCTTCTTTTTTTTTTTATATAGTCTTTTCTCATTGACACCAAAGCAAAAAAGAAAGTCCTTTCACTATGTTTACACCTCGACAGTAAAAAAACACTGGCCCCGCCCACCGTCAGATCAAATGCGGCACAAGCATCTGAAATGCAGGACACAGGCAAGCGATCCTTAAGCGCGGCCTCAACAAGAGAAGAAAACACTCGTAGAGCTCAGAATGCGTCTGAGCTTAAAGGGTCCAGTAGGCTGACGTGCTTATCAAGACAAAAGATGTCACGCGGCACGTTGTTCGAGATAATGCTGCGCGACTGTATCTACCGTTACACCAACCAGCAGATAGATTCAACAGGAAAAGGGTAAAAGCAATAAAATGCCAAGATACCGCAAGATCGCTGAATTATTACAACTTCCTTCTCAATATTTGCCGAATTCTGACAGAGAGGGTGGCATCTATTCCTCCGAGAGTGCAGCTTGCTTCACGGGTGGCTCCTATTCCTCCAAGGTTACAGCTGGTATTGTTCAGGCGTGAGTTCGTCGTAAGCTTGTCGCCAAAATGTTTAAGATAATGCAGGACGAGAGATAGGAGTTCCCAAGATTTATTTACATAAGAAGAAAACACGTCTTGTCAGTCCCGCATCCACCAACGAATGAATCCGATCCCCGTGCCATCCACGTTCCCCATTCTACATTCCAGAATCAATCCGATCCCCGTGCCATCCACGTTCCCCCGTTCTACACTCCAGATTCCCTATAAGCTTCCACTGTACAACATTTCTCTGTAACACATACGTAAACTATAAGTGAGCCTTGGACCGTGCAAGCCTACTTTGCCTGATGTGTAGAAGTCAATTATAAGAGCTATACTAACGTACATTTCTGCAGTATGAGGAACGGAAAATGGGTACTTCTGCAACGGTGTATGCCAAGATTATACCTTGAACACGGTATCGTTTGCATTCTTGGAAATTGGAAAACCTAGTTAGTTTGTACAAATAACAACAACAAAAAATCTAAAATGTTACAATTCGCTTTCACTGGAGTGGAGAGAAATCCAGTATCAGCCAAAGGATTTTCCAGTGACTGATTACATTTCCCCTCAACCGAAGTTTTGTGCAGAACGGTAATACATACCGGTATTATTTGCTCACCCTTGAGCATAATGAAACTTTAGCCAGCTCTGAAGCATCCTGATGCCAGCGCACTATTGGAAAGACAAGAGCATATGATTACATGAACAAACAGGTTGTTGTGAGGAGAGATGGAACGTTTTGGTAGCCTTTCCTCACATTCAGGCTTGCATGATCTTCTTGAACTCTAACCTACATACAGAAGACAGGGCACAGTAGGAGATAGACTTTAAGGCAGGTGTAACTGTGGCACGTCACTGCCGCAGGATGCAATAAAGAGACTATCACTCTGAGTGGATTTCTATCCACTCTGACGTGGGGAAAATTGTACCTGATTAGAATTGGTACGTCCAAGGTTGGACTTAAGAAACCCATTCAGTTAAGCAGGCATAATGCCTGTACCAATTTGAAATAATACATTCTGAGATTTCTCCTTCCAGATAATGCAATTGTTAAGCCTCCTGAATCCTACATCAGATGAGCTTCATTGTGTTACATTTCATTTTTTTAAATACCAATTTTAACTAAATTGTTTTCTGAATTGCATTGTATATAGTTCTTAAATGTAATTCTGTGTTTGGTACGCATATTCATAATCCACACACATTTTCTCTGAGAAACTCCTGTAACTAAAGCCAAGCTACCAAAGCAAACCCAGGATTTCTCATAAAACTGATTTTTACATTTTACAATTTTAAAAATTGTTGGGAGCTCAGTCCCAGCTAATGTCCAGACAGAGGTCCCTTTCGGTCCTCGTTTTCCGTCCAGGCCCCTGCAATATATAGTTGTTAATCAAAAGAAAGAAATACTATCATATTCAAACCTGTGACTGCCTAAGGCCTAACAGCTCTCTTCAGAATGTGTCACACTGTTTAACTTAAGTCATATTACCCAGTGAATGATAGATCAAACATTGATATAGCCTGCACAACTGACTGAATTGTGACTGTTTTTGAAAGATATACCCCACTCATCACAATTTGGTTTGACTCTCCCATAGGCACTAGACCAGTTACTACGATCCATGAGGTAGATATCTGCTATCTGTACACAACATTAGATTTGATGCAAACCCAGCAAACCCAGCCTATGAGTGGCAATTGTCAGAAACAAAGTCATAGTTACAGCGAGTCTGGAAGAATTTTGAGGAGTTTGTGTGGGCCCCTTTGTAAAGAATGCGTGAGGTGCTGGTGTGTATATACCTTGTTGGAAAAGGTACAAGTTTTGTTCAAAGGCAATAGTCAACACTACACTGACTCCAAGAGAGTCAGTGGTTTCCAGCATGGCATGATGTTATCTCTGAACCTACTTCACTTGGGGTTGTATTGGACTGACATGTAATACTGCTGTGATTATATTGAGAAATATTCTAGCATTAGACTGGCTTTCACTGCAGATGAGTATGAAGAAACAGCTGAAGCTACAGTTCTTCGAAAAAAAGTTTTTAACTGATATGGTGACAATTGCGAATATCTTGAAAGATCTTCATAGTACCCATGCATGATCATCCTTCACTACGCAACAGTTATGGAAGCTGAACAGCTTTTCTCAGTTGAGCTATTGCTGTTTGGGATCACAGCTGATTTAGGATCAACACAATTTAGAATGCCATTCATAGGGAGTGCACGGATCTTGTTCGACATATCACCTCACTGTGTTTGGTGGATGATAGATATGTGCTGATTAAACCTCGCATCTCACAAGATTAGCTTAAAACAGATAACTGTATTCATGATCTTGTTCAGAAAATAATTAAAACAAAATATTTAAGGCTGATTATGTAACCTCTGTAACTTGTAAACATGTGCTCCAACAGTTCCTAAACTTTCAGAAATGTTTTTCTAGGCATGTGGCTATGGGTTCAAGGGGAGTTAGACTTACCCCTCTTGCAATCAGGTCCATCGCCAAAGATCCAATAACTAATGATCATGCATATTTCCCTTTGAGATATTTAGCGATAATTGGATGATGCCACTATTGATTATTACTCTGCTGTCGCTGGGCAAAGCATGACACTGCTGGGACAGTCTTGAGTATTTGCAGATATATTGCACAAGGCATGTGAGCTGTTCAATAACTGTGGTAATCACACCATTTTACCGAACTTTAACAGAACTTAGCTTTGGGACAACAATGCAGACATGGCTGGTTAGCGAGCTGAAAAAGTGTGTATGGAGGTGCACTACTTATAATAGTTAGAATGTGGTGGATATATTTGAAATTAAGATTATAACTAATTTGGTTTGTATAGAAAAAAACATTTTGTTAACTATAAGTGAGCTTTAACCTTTGTTTTTTCATTGAATTCAAATTTTTCAAAATATATTAATAAAACTGTGTTTCATATTGTACTGCCCAGTGATGTTGAGTGGAATACCATTAATTGGAATGTTGAACAATGCAGTGGAGAAGAATGATGTAAAGTCTATTGTCATAGAGTGGTTTATTGTAGAGTGGAATGTAGTGGAGTAGAGAAAAGTCAAGTGGTGTAGTGTACAGGTTAGAAAAGTGTTGTATAGTGTAGTGGCATGGTGTCTCATATAATGGTGTTAAGTATCATAGAGTGGAGCCACAAGTTGTACAGTGGACTGGTGTTTCATTCAGTAGTGTAGGGTATCGGAGAGTGTCATAGAGTGGAGTAGAGTGTTGTAGAGTAGAATAGGGTGAAGTAGAGTGTTGTGGAGTGGAGTATCATCAAATAGAGTTTCTTGGATTACAGTGGAGGAGGGTGTTGTAGAGTGGAGTGCCATGCCATATAGTGGAGTGGTGTATCATAGAGAGGAGTGGAGTGGCATGTCATACAGTGTCATACAGTGTCAACAGCGGCATAGAGAGGATAGGTATAGAGCACAGTTTTGGAGAGTGACATTGAGTGTAGCACAGTGTATTACAGTAGAGTTGCATACAGTGGAGTAGAGTGTCGGACTGTGGAGCAGGTTAGAGTAGAATAGTGGAGTAAAGTGGGATAAATTGTTGAGAGGAGAATAGTGGAGTGGAGTACAATGGAGTGCTGTAACATTGAGTGGAGTGAAGTGTCAATGAGTGGAATGTTGTGTCATAGACTATAGTGGTGTGGAGTAGCATACCACAGAGTCAAGTAAATGTCATACATTAAAGTACATTGTTGTACAGTGGAGTGGAATGAAGTATCATACAGTACTGGAAACTGTTTCAGATGACAGTATAATAAAGTGGCATACCGTCTAGTGGAGTTTCTGTAGAGTGGAGTGGTGTGCAGTGCAGAACAGTGTCATAGACTGTGGTAGAGTGGATTGGCCTACCGTGTTATAGAGTACAATGGCATAGAGTGGGGTGGAGTTGAAGTACTGTGTCATAGAGTAGAGCAGAGTAAAGTAGGGTGCAGTGGCATATAAGAGTTGCATTCAGTGTTGTATAGTGGACTAGAGTATTATAGAGTGGCATAGAGCAGAGCAGAGTTTGTACAGTGACATACAGTGACATGCAATTACATGTCATATGGTACAGTGCTCTACCGTGAAGTGTAGGGATATATACAGGAGTAAAGTGTCAGAGAGTTTAGTAGAGTGTTGAAGAGTGAAGCTGCCTAGAATACAGTAGGGTGTCAAACAATGGGGCTGTGTAGATTGTTGTACAGTAGTGAAAAGTGAGTTACATAGACAGGAAGAACGTGTTGTACAATGGAGTGGTGTAGGATGGAGTGATGCACACTGTCTTGGCATAGAGTGGATTACCATAGAGTGGAGTAGCATACAGTGGAATAGAATAAAGTGAATACATACAGTGGAGTATAGAAGAAGGGAGTGGCAAAAGAGTGAAATAGCGTAGAGTGGAGTGGTGTACATTGGAGTGGCATAGAGTGGAGTAGGGTATAATGGATTAGTGTAGAGTGGAGTGGTGTACATTGAAGTGGAATAGCGAAAAATTGAGTAAACTGTTATAAATTGGAGTACTGTCTCATAAAGTACAGTGTTGTAAACTGTTGTAGAGTGGAGTAGATTATTGTACAATAGAGTGGACAGGCATAGAGTTGAGTGGAAATATGGTCAATGCAGTGTAGAAGGATAACATGGAGAAGAGGCTAGTAGAGTGGCCTAGAGTGTAGCAGAACTTTGTAGCTTGGAGGAACAGAGAATGGGGGAGAGTGCACTGAAGTGGCATAGAGTGGAGTAGCATACAGTGGAGTTGCATACAGTCAAATAGCATACACTGTTGTGTTGTAGAGTGGAGTGGCATACAGTGGAATAGGAATAGCCTAGAGTGGAGTGGAGTAGATTGGAACAGCATATACTGGAGTAATGTACAGTGGAGTGGTATACAGTGGGGTAGCATTGAAAGAAGTGGTGTACAGTGGAGTGGAGCAGAGTGCCATGTTGTACAATTGCGTGGCGTAGAGCATAATAGCATATAATGTAGGAGGTAAAGTGGAGTGGATTAAACTGGAGTGGCATTTAGTGGAGAGGTGGAGAGTGCAATGGCATACAGTGGAGTGACATACATGCGGAAATGTCTAATGGAATAACATAGAATGGAGTGGCATACAGTGGAGTGGGGTAGAGTGGAATACCATAGAGTACAGTGGTGAAGATTGAGGTTGTGTCCAGTGCAAAAGCATACAGCAGAGTGGTGTAGAGTGGAGTAGTGTACAGTGGAATAACATAGAGTGGATTAAAGATGATTCGCATAGAGTGGAATAGTATAGAATGGAATAGGGAAAAGTGGAGTGGCATACCGTGGAGTGGTGTAGATGGGTCTGGCTTATAGTGGAGTAGGGTAGAGTGATATAGCATACAGTGGAGTGGCATAGAGTGAAACTGTGTATGATGAAGATGCATACAGTGCAGTGGTGTACAGTGGAGTGAGGTAGATTGTAATAGCATACAGTGGAGTAGTGTCCAATGGAATGAAGTAGAATGGAGTGGTACAGAGTAGAGTACCATACACTAGGTGGCATTGAGTTATATAGCATACAAGGTAGTGGCATGCTGTGAAAATGCATACAACGGAGTATTCTAGATTGGATTGGCATCCAGTGGAATAGAGTACAGTGGAGTGCTGATCAGTGGAGTGGTGTAGAGTGAAATAGCACATACTGGACTAATGAACAGTGGAGTGGCATTCATTGGAGGGGTCTAGAATGTAGCAGCGTACAGTGGAGTGGGGCAGAGCATAATACTATACAGTGTCCGGGACTCCACTCTATGCTTTTCCACTCTATGCCACTTCACTATGACACTTCACTGTCTACCGCTCTAATATATAGCATTCTACTGTATGCCCCTCTTCAGCATGCCACTACACTAGATGCCACTCTACTCTACCCCACTCCGTGCCACTCCACGCCATTCCACTCTATGATTCTTCCCTCTATGCCACTCCAGTCTCTGGCATTGCACTCTATAATAGACCCCGCAATGCTACTCCACTCTATTCCACTGAACACAGCTCCTCTCTCATCACTACACTCTATGCTAGTCTACTCCATACTACCTCCCTATACACTACTCAACTATATGCTATTCCACTCTACCCCACTATACTCTATGACACCCCATTGTACTCCACTCCACTATACACTAGTCCACTCTTCGCCACTCTACTCTATGCTATTGTATTGTATACCACTGCATTGCACTATATCTCACTTCCCTATTCACTGCTCCACTCTATGCCACTGCACTCTACGCTTCTCCAGTGTACACTCTACCATACTCGTTTCTATGCCATAAAAATCTTCTCCACTCAAGTGTATGCTATTCTACTGTACAACAATTGACTTTATGCCTCTCCACTGTACAGTATTCCACCCCATTCAACTGTACCACATTCCACTCTACTGCACTCCACTCTGCTCTACTATCTGTCACTATAGTCTACAACAAAACATTAAACAGCAATCTCCTCCACTCTATAGTACCACACTCCACTTAATGACACTCTACTCAACAACAGTGAACCCTGTAAAAAAACACTTTGAAATTCAATAAAGAACTAAGGTTAAACTTTCTCATAGTCAGGAAATCTTTATTTATTCTTTCTACGCAATCCAAACTTAAAATACACAAACATTAGAAATTGTTCATTTATATTTATACCTTAAATTAATTAGGTATGCAACACCTTTAATTGGTATGCCTTTATTTATTCTTTAGCAACAAACAAAAGTTAAAGTACACAAAAGTTACATTTCTAAACTTGTAATGATACCTTTATTTATATCTTTGCAACACCTTTAAATTATTATAAAGTATGTACCCCCATCGATAGTGTATTCAACTCAGTAGCCACATTTTAATAACTTAAACTCACCACTCTACCATGCACTAGGTTCTCACAAATGAGGTAATTTACAATGTTATAATATATAATCTAATATATATATATTGTCAACAGCCAATGAGCCGCAATCCTTTCCACAAGGCATGTAGGTGCGCTGTCGTTGGTCTGCCACAATTTTGAACTTTGGAACAAACTGTTACAGTTTTGCTGTAATAAAAGAATGTCATCCTAGTGCTGTCCAGGAGTTCCTGTCTCCTAATTTGAATATATATGTATATATTACTGAAAATAAAGGTTACAGAGAGGTTACAGTTAGGTTCTGAATTTATATGCACAAAACCATAAAAGTTCAGCTGTCTTAGTTAGAGTTATTTCAAGTAACTATAATTCATGCCCTAAGGTAAATATACCTTGTGACCCCGCTATGCACAGTTTTTGCATGTTGGAAAATGGGTTATTGGTAAGGGCAGGTAGGTACCTACACTTAGCAATAGGCCACTAACTTCCACTTAGGTCCAGTTAGGTCTCAGTAAATTAAACCCAGCTCCACCCTTGGTAGCTTGGCAATGAGCGACAAGGCTTAACTTAGGAGACAGAGTGTAAAGCATTCAAATATCACAAAACAGTAATTAAATAAAACACAGGAAACAGTTTAAAAATCCAAAATCAAAAGAAAAATAGATTATATTTGTATTTTTAAAATGACACAAAAACACATAAAATCGGATAAAGGGAACCGGAGATATGAATTTTTAAAGAATTATTGTTTTTTAGCACCTAGAAACAAAAAGCGCCAATCGGGTCATCTGGTTGCACATCGACCGGGGCAAAGTAAAAGTTTAAGGCTGACCGCGATGGAGCCCTGCTCGGCTACC
The DNA here is from genome assembly GCF_031143425.1 of Pleurodeles waltl. Lineage (NCBI taxonomy): Eukaryota > Metazoa > Chordata > Amphibia > Caudata > Salamandridae > Pleurodeles > Pleurodeles waltl. Next base: position 1,019,715,321 of record NC_090447.1, read on the forward strand.
GCTCGCGGGTGGCCTCGGTCAAAAGTTTACCTTCGGACTTAGGGCCAGATGTATCATCACGGCCCATTGCGATTCGGTAATAGCGATTTTTAAGAAATCGCTATTACCGACTCGCAAAGGGCCATGTATCACATTTGCGAATCAGTAATAGCGATTTCTTAAAAATGCTATTACCGAATCGCAAATTGCGATACCGGCCCCATCGCAGCTATGCTATTTGCATTTCCAAAATTGCGATTTCTGAACCAGAAATCGCAATTTTTGAAATGCAAAAGGCCAGGGTTCTGGGCGCCTAAGGCACCCTCTCCTGCACCCCAAAATCTTTTTTTTCTACATGTAAGGTACACACATGCCAAAAGGGCATGTGTGCTTTACATGTTCAATTTAAAAATGCAGTTAAATGCATTTTAAAATTTTGCACCAGGTTACCACCTGGTTGCATATCATGGTATTTTGCAAGTGCAAAATGCCATTTTTGGAAAAATCGCAATTTGCTATTTTTTCCAGCATCGCCTTATGACCTGAAATTTCCGAATCGCAAACTGCGACTCACAATTTCCAGGTCGCAACGCAAGAAATCTCAATTTTAGCGATTTCTTATTTGTGGTCTGCAAATGCATTTCATGCATCGCAGACCACTGTTTTGCACTCGCAAACGGCCGAATTTACCGATTTGCACAGTTTGCGAGTGCACAACGTTTTCATACATCTGGCCCCTAGTCTCTTTTCTGAAGATTTTCTTCAGCGGGAAGAACCTGCCAGTCCAATCCGACCTCCTGGAACTCTTCTCTGGATACGCGCCGCAGGAACCCTCGGTGGAGATTTTTACCTCCGGACTTAGTTGTTTTTTCGAGGTGAAAATCCTTCGACCGGGGTAAACCTGGATCTTGATCCAACATCCTTGGAGCCCTCCTCGGATACGCTGGCTGTGAGGTCCCTGTCAACTTTTTACCTTCGGACTTAGTCTCTTTTTCAGATATTTTCTTCAGCGGGACGAACCTGCAAATCAGGCCGGATCGCGGTTGAGGCAAGCCAGCTAGAGTTGCTGCAGCCGGTCGGTCCTTCTATGGAGCTTTTTTCCAAAAGTACTCCACATTTCTCTAAACTTCTGGGTCTTCTCCCAGATGTTCTTTAAAGGTTCTTTTGGGGGTCCACAGCTCACCCCAAGAGTCCAGAAGCTCTGAGATGATCCGTGGGGGTGCAGACTACAATTCCCAGAATGCACCTGGTGCAAACTCCTTTTTGACCACTGGGCAGTGGTCAGCTGGTTGATTTCTTCAGGAGTTGGTGTAGGGGACTCTGGTTAGTAGTTTTTCACCTGTAGCAAACAGGCAGTCCCTCCTTGAACCAGTTGAAGCCAGGCAAAGTCCTTCTTGTGGTGAAGCCCAAGTGTGCAGCTGGTGCAGTCCTTCGGAGTGCAGGTTCCAGGTGCAGGCCAGGATTCCAGCAGGGCAGTCCTTCTTCTTCTTTAGTTCTTCCTGGTAAGGATGTGGTAGGGAACTGAGGTGTGGGTGCAGGTCTGCCAGTTTTATCCTTGCTCCTAGGTGAAAAACAGGGGGGGTCCTGATTCTCCAATCAGGTGAAGGGTCCTTCCCCCTGTGATGACCACTTCCTGGGAAGTGTGGCAAAAATCAATCCCAGGAGGCAACATTCTTCAAAAATCCATCATGGCTGAATCTGTTTTTTGAAGGTTACATCTGGCTGAGCCCACTCACTGGTGTGGCTAAAAATCATAAACACACCCCTCTCCTGCCCCCTCCTAATCTAATCAAGGGGGCACCTAGTTGTCTGGGGTTGCAGGATGTGGGGGTGTTGCTGGGGTGCTCCAAATGTCCTTCTCTGCCTTTGAAGACCAGTTTGGCAGCCCTCCCCCTTCCTGCCTCACCATCTGCTGAGGGAAAATTCCCTCCCACAGGCACATCTCTTTGTGTGAAGCCAGGCCACTTCACACCTCATCAATGCAGCCTGGCCAGGCTGCCAGAGGCTGGCCAATCAGAGCACAGCAGTAAAAACAATGGAGGGCTGAAATTGGCAACTTTTCAGGTAAAGTTTAAAGCTCTTTACCTGAACAAGTTATATTAAATTCAACAACTGGAAGTTGTGGGATTTATTATAACAATTAATTTGATACCAAACCCTTGGTATCCATTACTTAAGGGGACTTTAAAAATCACCCCATTATAGCCTATGAAGGCCATTCACTACAATGAGGGGAAAATGAATTTAGCTGTTTTTACCTCACCAGGGCTTATAAAACTACTTTTATAAGGTCCCTGCTTATAGTTACATGGCACCCAGCCCTAGGGGCACATAGGGCACACCTTAGGGGTGACTTATATGCAAAAATAAGGTAGTTTAAGACTTTGGAACTACATTTAATTCCAAAGTCGAATTTGCATATAACTTTAATTTAAAAGCAGCCAGCAAGGCAGGCCTGCCTTTAAAATGACACTGACCACCTCAGCAGTGCACCTATGGGTGCACTACCTATGCTCTGGTCCCTAAACCTACATGCCCTACCATATATTAGGGACTTATAGGTAGGTTGACTTAGCCAATTATAATTAGCCTAATTTGCATATTGATTTTAAACAGAGCACAGGCCCTGGGACTGGTTAGCATTACCCAGGGCACCATCACAGTCAGGAAAACACCTGAAAAAAGTGGAAAATAGGGCAAAAAGTTAGGGGGCCTCTGCAATCAGCCCTGTTTTCTCACATTGCATCAATAATTTTTTCAAATGTTACATTAATAATACCAGTATTGCCATAGAAGATGTTATCATTGATGTAATTTGTGGTTTAATTTGCTGTACATGGCAAGTGTGCAAGTTATACTGATTTCAGGGCAAACATCTACAAACCAAAAAAAAATCTTCCTTATGCCTAGTGACCTTATGGATAAGTGACCAAGCAGTGATCTCTGCAAACTACTATAAGGAGGGCATGATAATTTAACCCTAGGAAAAAAAAAAAAAAATCTCAATGTTTATAGCACCAACAACGATTAGCTTTCATTCACTGGGGGCTTCATATGCAGCACAATACTAATAAAAGTAGCATGGCAAATGCATGGGCAGTACAGGCCCCCCCCTGGGACACCCTGCACCCCATCTCTGCCAGCCTCTACATGGAAGGGTTGCCACCACGTAACCGTTGGTGAGGAGGGGGGTCGTAATCCCCAGGGTGGGGCTGCTTGCAGTGCTACCCTGGCAGATTAGGACTGCCAGGACTGCCAGACCCTCCTGTGGAGGAAAACTGGTAGTGCTGGCGGTCCGACCGCAGTGCTACTGCAGCAGTCGTAATGTGGCGGTCCCTCTTCTTCTTGTCTTGTTACAGTAGGGATCTGAGGTGGGGTTCAGCTCTACCATATTTATCCTTGCTCCTGGGTGGCAAGCAGGGGGGCTCTGTCCAATAACATGTAGGAACCACCCTCTTGAGGGACAACTTCCTGGGAAATGTGGCAAAAATCAATCCCAGGCAGCAACAGTCTCCAATAATCCAATTTGGAAAAAAAAAAACTCAGAGATTAGGTCTGACTGAGCCCAACCACTGGTGTGCCTAAGTTTCCCTTGGCATACCTCTTTTCAGTCCTCTCTTCATCTAATTAGAGGGCACCTGGCTATCTGGTTTTGCAGGAAATTGGGGAGGTACAGTTTTGGTACCAAATGTCCTTCCCTTCTTTGAAGGCCAGTTAGTTTGCTCTCCCCCCATCCTGTTCCACTTCTGCTGAGGCAGATCTCCTCCCAACAAATGCTTCCTTTTCATCTCAGGCCACTTCACATCTCATCAAGGCAGCCTGGCTCAGGCTGTCAGAGGCTGGCCAATCAGAGAAGGGCACTACAGGGCTGAACTTTGTAACCTTTAGGAGGAGTTCTAAAACTCTTTCTAGGTACAAGTTATATTAAATTCAAAAGTGGCAAGATGTTGGATGGGGGCACCTAGGGCACACCTTAGGGCTGATGTATATGTAAAAATAGGGTTGCTTAGGACTTTCGAAGTACTTTTAATTCCAAAGTCGAATTTGGAGTTATCTTTAACATAAAAGCAACCAACAAGGCAGGCCTGCCATTAAAATGATACTGGGTACCACAGCAGTGCACCTATGGGTGCACTGCCCATGCTGGCATCACTAAACCTATATGCCCTACCATTTACAAGGGACTTATAAGTGGGTTGATGCAGTGAATTAAAATTATCCTAATTTGCATAATCCATTTTACAAAAAAACTGGCACTGGGACTAGTTACCAGCATCCAGGGCACAGTCAGAGTCAGTAACCACCTGCATCTGTCCAAAAGATTTGGGGGTGACCAGGCAAAAATGAGGACTTTCCTACACCTGCCCCCCCCCAGATGAAAGGTGATGGGTACTAACCTACACCCTGGTAGTCCTAATCAGCTAAGTGGGAAAACCTGGAAAGGCCATCTGCATTGGTAAGGTCAGTCTCAGGTCTTTTCTCCACTGTAAAGTCCATCCTCTGTAGAGAAATAGACCACCTCATCAGCTTTGGGTTCTCCCCCCTCATCTGCATGAGCCATCTGAGATGTCTATGGTCAGTCTGAACACGGAAGTGTGTTCCAAACAGGTATGGCCTCAACTTCTTCAGGGGCCAGACCTTCTCAATGACACTCAATCTTTGCTCTCTAGGGAGTAGTCACCTGCTGATGAAGGCAACTGGCTGAACCTGGCCCTCTTCATTGACCTGTGCTAACACTACCCCAATCCCAGTCTCTGAAGCATCTGTTTGCACAATAAATTATTTGTTGTAGTCAGGGGCCAGTATTACTGATGCTGAACACATAGCCTCCTTCAGAGTGTCAAAGGCTTTCTGACACCCTATGGTCCAAATTACCTCTTTTGGGCTGCTTCTTTGAGGTGGGTTCTGTCAGAGGGGCAACAATGGTCCCATAATTCTGGACAAATCTCCTCTAATACCCAGTCAGGCCAAGAAAGGCCCTCACCTGAGCCTGAGTCTGAGGTTTAGGAGCCACCCAATCCAGGATGGTCTGGATTTTTGGCTAGAGATGCTGTACATAGCCTAGGTATGCCACTGAACTCTGCCCTATCTAGCATTTGCTTGCCTTGATAGTCAGGCCTGCCTAGAGCAGGGCTTGAAGTACGTCCCTCAGGTGGATGGTCCTCCCAGGTGGAACTGAATACAGCTATATCCTCCAGACAAGCTGCACTAAACCTTTCTAGCCCAGACAAGACTCTGTTTACCAACATTTGGGAGGTAGCAGGATCTTTTTTCAAACCAAAGGGCATCATCTTGAATTGAAAGTGTCCCTCTGGGGTACAAAATTATGACCTGTCCTTAGCTCCTGGACTTAGGGCAATCTGCCAATATCCCGAGGTCAGAACAATTGTGCTCAGGAACTTGGCAGCCCCCAACCTATCAATGAGTTCATCAGCTTTAGGTATGGGGTGAGCATCAGTATTAGTCTTAGTAACCTCTGCAGTCTACACAGAATCTTAATTCCTCCCTCCCCCCAGGGGTTAGGTTTGGGTACCAGCACCACTGGACTGGCCCAAGGACTATCAGAGGGCTCAATTACCCCTACCTCCAACATCTTAGCTACCTCAGCTTTGATGTTGGCTCTGACCTGATCTGGAAAACTGTACAACTTATTTTTGACAGGTAAGCTGTCACCAGTGTCAATATCATGGACACACCAGTTAGTGAGCCCAGGGGTCAGGGAGATCAGCCCAGCAAACTGCTCTAATACTTGTCTGAAGTCCCGTTGCTGCTGTGCTGTCAGTTTGGGGGAGAATACTACTTCCTCCACTTCCCCATCTTGTACATTGGTAGAGAGGAGATCTGGCTGAGGTTCATTCTCCTCCTCCTTTCAAACATTTGTGACCATAGGCATGGTCATGTCTGCCCTGTTATGGTAGGGTTTCAGTCTGTTTACATTCAGGATCCTATGGGGATTCCTGGGGGTGTCAGGGTAAACCAGGTAGGTGACCTCACCATTTGTCTCCAAAATGGTATAGGGCCCAGTCCACTTTGCCTGGAGGGCCCTAGGAGTTAGGGGTTCCAAAACCCACACCAATTGAGCTGGACGGTACTCAGACATAGTAATATTTTGCTCATGCCAGAGCTTCATGAGCTCTTGGCTGGCCTCCAGGTCGCTGCTTGCCTTCTTCATGTGCTGTGCCATGTGTGACCGCAGACCTAGTATATAGTCAAGCACATTCTGCTTGTACTCCTTGTGAGGCTTCTCCCAAGACTCTCTCACCAAACACAATGGGCCTCTTACAGGGTGCCCAAACAGTAACTCAAAGGGGTTGAATCTAACTCTTTTCTAAGGCATCTCCCTGAAAGCATGCATCAGGTATGGGAGGAAACCATCCAATCTCCTCCTGAGTTTGTCAGGCAAACATGTGATCATGCCCTTCAGGGTCATGTTAAATCTTTCCACTAGACCATTGGTCTGGGATGATATGGGGTGGTGAACTTATAAGTAGCACCACATTCATCCAACATCGCCTTCAGATAGGCCTACATAACGTTTGTGCCCCTATCTGAGACCACCTCCTTGGGAAAGCCCACTCTGATGAATACACCAAGTAGAGCCCTAGCCACTGACTGTCCTGAGGGGTATTACCTCTGGATACCTGGTGGTATGATTCACTACCACCAAAATTTATTGGTTGCCTGAGGCAGTTAGAGGTTCTAAGGAACCAACAATGAAATCGCCACCCTCTCAAGGTAGTCCCCCCCTCTTACTGATATTAAGGGAACCTTTGGCTTGTCCCCTGTCTTGCCAGTGGCCTGGGAAGTGACACAGGAGCTGCAAAATACCTTCACTTTGTCTGACATAAGGGGCCAATAAAAATGGTTGAACAGCCAGTTCCAGGTCTTGGTCTGCCCTAAATGTCCTGCCAAGGGAATGTCATGGCTGAAGGTGAGATGGAATTCCCTGTACTTCTGGGGGACCACCACTCTCCTTGTTGCCCCTGGTTTGGGATCTCTTGCCTCTGTGTGGAGGACTCTTTCTCCATCAATAAACCTTGTGGGGTCCACTGACATCCCCCTGTTCTTGTCTGGAGGTCATCTGATGCAGGCCCTCAAGAGTGGGATACTCTCTTTTCCCCCTGGCACAACTATTCTCTGGTGGGTCCCCCTGTCCCTTGCAATTCTGCCAAGTCAGGCAGGTCTTGCCGGAGAGGGGTCCCTCCCTCAGAGGTCAGATCCTACCCGTCAGGATTGGATTTCTCCTGCACCTCTGTAACTTTTGGGCTGACAAGCCAGACCCTGTGCTCTTTATCTTGCCCTTGGAGGCTTTACCCATTGTTCCAGGGTACAAGTGTCCAGCACTTCCCTGTCATGCAGTCTGTGTCCTGGTCACAGCACACACCCATTCAAGGAGGTCCAGCATCTGTACATGGACCATTTTTTCCACCTGATCATTCAGATGCTTCTAGATCGTTTCCCAGTAGACACTCTACTGGGAGGGCAGGAGCTACAACTATCTTTTGAGGGCCAGATATACCTCCCCATTCATAGCTCACCATTGTTGAAGTAAGCCTCAGCAAGACCTACTAGTGCAAGGGGTTCACCTTTCTCTGCACAAAGTCCTCAGACCATGTAGGAAGAAGTTGGCACAGAAACTGGAATAAAAGACAAAAGTTTATTAACCTCATGAGGTGGTACTACAGTTCAGACAGCACCCTTGGGTAATGTCTGAAGTAGCACACTGAACTGAGAGAGCATGGTCCTTTTATACCCACACAGGGGCTAAAAGGAGATGGTACAATTATGGAAACAAGACTTGTATACATGTAAGGTCATGTGGAAAATGCACAGTCGACAGGTAGGAGGAGCTCACAGTTTCCAAGGACTAACAGCTGCAGACCTTACTGAGCATGTGCGAAAGTAAGAGATGCTAAATATAACTTGTCACTAGGCAGATTTCAAGAGCAGTTAACAGAAAGGTAGGACAGAGCACATGGTGAGCACATGGCAGCATGTAGCAGAGAAAATGGCTGCCATGAATACAAAATGGATTCCGCAAAATGTTCACAATAGTTACTAAATACAAGATGTCTTCTGCTAATGCTTAATCTAATCACTGCTAAATTACAACACCATTGCCATGGGATGGAGCTTGGTTCTGCTGTCTGCCTAAGTCACCTGGTAGAATGCACCAAGTAAGACCTGCCCTGGAGAAACTATTTTTTCTCTGACCATAGTCACACTGGCTCCTGTATCGCTCAGAGCATCCACCTCATTCCAGATGACTTTAGGCCTCTGCCTGTACCTCTCCATACTGGGAGGTATGGTGGCCATGGCTGTAAAGCCACCCCACCCACGCACACTAAGGTGACCTCTGTGTACCCGACCACAACCCTTGGCCAAATTCCACCCCCACACCTACACTAGTAACCCCATAGGACTGCCCACCAGTAGGGGGCTTCTTTGAGCAGAGAGCAGCCACTCTTTTGTGTCCGGGCTGGTGACACTCAAAACAGTTTAATTCCTTGGCAAGTTCCTTTACCTTTCCAGCCTTAGCAGGTTTGTAATTCTTCTCCTGATACCTTTCCCCTTAGAAGTGGCATGGCTTGGGGCTCCCCCACCCTGGGCTGGTTTTTGGGACTCTTGTGAGGACTCCCTGGACTTTTTATCTTCCTTCCCCAGGTATTTCCCCTGGGAAATGTCCTGTCCTCCCTTATTCTGATCACCCCCTGCGGTTTTTGGGTAACTATTGTTCTTAACCACTCATCTGCGGCCTCCCATAGGTCCCAGGGTTTAGGCAACTAATGTCTACTAGATACTGGTGTAATCTCTCTTGCACACAATTAGTTTGAGGGTGCTCCTTCACAATAAAAGTGTATAGGCCCTCCTAGGTACTTACCTTGTTACCCAGTATCCAGCCCATTGGTGTTGTCTTTGAGATGTCCACAAAGTCAACCCAGGGTTAGGAGGTGACCTCCAGGGTGCCCCTGAACTTCATTCTGTATTGCTCTGGAGTCAGACCAAACTTTTGGGTGAGATACTTTTTTATATTGGGATAGGAGTTTGTCTCCTCTTCTTCGAGGGTCAGGAGCCTGTCCCTCCCAGATACTGGATTCAATTCTCATTAGAGTCAACCCAGTATTAAGGCTTAATTCTTCCCATTCTGAGAGCCCTTCCAAAGGCAGCCAGACCTTTTTCTATATCATCCCCCTCTCGGTATATGGGAACCACCCCCTTGGATATCTCATTGTCTTATTTACTGCCACTATCTCTTTGTTCTTCTCTTGCTCACTTTTCTTTTTTAGGGCCAACTTTTCTGCCTCTAAAGCCATATAGGCCAGCAGTGCTTCCAGCACTCTCTTCCTGAAGGACATGGTCTCCCCTTCTGAAGGGCTGCCCCCCCCAACTAGCTTTAGACATGGCCCTAGTAACTGAGTGGAATGATAACCTTTCTTTCTCCTCATCACTGAAGTGTGGATGCCCTCCCTCCTCTAAGAGGTTGGACCTAGTATCCTCCCCTCATCTCCAATGGAGTTTCCTCTGAGCCAACCTCTTGGGCCTCAGCCCAGGCTGTCAGGGATTTAATCAGCACATTCTTCCTGAGATTAGTGGCTGTAGGCAATCTCCTCTCAGCACACAACCCCCTAAACTGGACTACTGTTGATGTGGGTAGGCTAGCCAAATCAAGCTCCATGGTATCCCTTAAGTTTTGTGTCACACAGAAAACGTTTGCAAAAATTGAATTCAGAAATTTTGAAAAATCACAGAAAAAAAAGAAAATTAGTCCAAATTAAAAATTAAAAACACTATGACAATTTAGAGGAGTTTTAATTTGCTTTACTTAAAAATGTAATGTGATATTAAACACAAGTAATGGATCCCACCACTGTGCACCAAACATGTTGGAAAGTGAATTATCAGCAAGGGCACATAAGTTCCTTCACTTTGCAATAGGCCACAAACCCCCCACTAGGTCCAGTCAAGGTCTCAATAAATTAATCCCAGCTCAAACTTTAGTAGCTTGGGAAAGATCAGTTAAACTTAACTTAGGAGATAGGTGTGTAAAGCATTTAATACTTATGTGGGGTCAGAACTCTGGCCCAGAGGGTTGCAGAGATGTTTGTTTTTCACTGTTTATTCTAGTTTTATGTGTAGCATATTTCTCTTATATGTATTAAATATCCGCTCTCACTGCTCCACAAAGACAAAACAAGCTACACACATCAGCACATCAAAATAACACAAACTTTCATAATACTTTCCATTGAACTACTCCCACCCTCATGACCACACAAATAATGCAAATCTTGACCAATCTTTGCTCCTAAATTCTCACTCTTCACAAACATCTATCACAAGTACCCCAAAACAGCAACATTCATTCACCCGCCTCTCATCCGTTGCACAATTTAGGGCCTTACATTATGATCCACATGCTCGTCCACCACCCCTAACCCATACTCCTTCCACAATAAACAGACACAAATAAAATAAACAACATGCTACTCTTAACAACTTTGCATCCTCTTATCTATTACACAATAAGGCTACTCTACAAAAAACTGCACTCATCATGTCAGTCTCAGCCATCACCAGCATACACACACCTAACAAAATGCCTCCTAAGCCTGCTGGACGAGGAACACTATACAGAAAAACAGGACTATTGTGACCCTCATACAGTTATAACAACTGACAACACACCTGCTACAAGCTCAAAATATACTGCTCACCCTTCTCCAAAACAAACTGACACCGCCACAAACACACATTTTCTAAACTGCCTGCTCATAAATGCTTAAGAACCCCATCTACGACCTGCTCACTCACACACAACCTGACTTACTATTCATAACGGAATCGTGGTTGGGAGATGACATGGCCCCAGTGTTGCATGAAGCCATTCGTCTAGGCTATTAAACCATTCCACAATACTGTATAGGCAAAAGATTAGGTGGACTAGCTATTATATTCAAACAAGCAATACATTTTAATAAAACAGACATTTCCATACAAGCTTGTGTGGCCCTTCTCACAAATGCAACCCTACACCCACTTCCTCCTGTAACTTTCTCCTTCTATACAGACATTTACCTAACAATTCAACATTCCCAGACACAGGCCCTCATTACAACCTTGGTGGGCGGCTTCAGCTGCCCGCCAAGGTTGGACCGCCGGGCGGCCGCCAATGCAGCCGCACTCCCGCCGTGGCCATTATTAGATCCCCGCTGGGCCGGCGGGTGGAAACCTGGTTTCCACCCGCCGGCCCAGCGGGGATCACAGCCGCAACACAGGAGCCGGCTCCAAATGGAGCCGGCGGTGTTGCGGCTGTGCGACAGGAGCAGTTGCACCTGTCGCGCTTTTCACTGTCTGCTGTGCAGACAGTGAAAAGCTGCACAGGGCCGTGGCAGGGGACCCTTGCACTGCCCATGCCATTGACATGCCCAGTGCAGGGGCCCGCAGGGGCCCCGCGACTCCCCCTACCACCAGCCTTTTTTATGGCGGTTTGAAAAGGCTGGCGGTAGGGGGACTCGTAATCCCCTGGGCAGAGCTGCAAGCAGTGCTGCCCTGGCGGATTAAAACCGCTGGGACCACTGTGGCAGGAAGGTCCCGGCGGTGCGACCGTGGTGCTTCCGCCGTGGTTGTAATTCCCTGTAATTCCTTGTGAAGCACCGCCAGCCTGTTGGCGGTGCTTCCTCCAGAACAGCCCTGGCGGTCTTTGACCGCCTGGGTTGTAGTGAACCCCATATTGTAGAAACATTTAACTTTATAGTCAAAACTATGCATTCTTGGGGACGTAAACATTTGGTTTGGGAAATCCAATATGCACCATCCAAAACCTATCACCACAGGCCTAGTCACATTGAAGCTACATCAAATTGTACACAATCCCACACATTCGCTGGACACATCCTAGATGTAATTTTTGCAAACGCTGAACTAGTTACCATTCAAAGCATCACACCACCACATGGTCAGTCCACCATTTGGTAACATTCCGACATAAAATACCACAAATCAACACACCCCAACGCACCTTATCTACATCCATCTATCGACCATGGAACAAACTCAATTTTGAAGACTTAAAAACAGAACTAACAACCAACACAGATCCATACAAAATAAATTCTATTCCAAACCTTTGAGTGGCTACAGGAAGCTTTAGATATCATAATATCACTCAGAAAAACTAAACGGGGCAAAAGAAAACCAACACCTTGGAGAAACACAGAACTAAAAAAGAGAAAGCAGCAAATCAGAAGGCTGCAACTGACCTGGCACAAAACACAACATTAAGGACAAAATTCAGCTAAACAAAGTTAACAGAATATACAAATCATTAATCAAAAACGCTGAAAAAGGTACTTTTCAGACAGAATTCAAAATGCTAAATCTGCAACTAAAGAATTTTATAAAATTCTCAATAAATTTTGAAAACCTAAATGCATGGAAGGAAGTCATCCCACTACTCAGTATTTCACAAACAAACTGACAATTCATTACACAACCAAGGCAGGCACATTGGACTCCTATTTTAAACAAAAGAAAACCATCAGCACCAACCTTTTTCCTAAAATACCCTCCAAGAGTAAACCAACCCACCCTCTACACTCCTTCAAACAAATATCACAAGGTGAATTTATGGATTTGGTCAAAGCAAGAAGGCCTTCCCGCTGCCATTCTGACTCTTGCCCCCCACACATCTTCATGAGCATTCTTTTATCTACTTCTGCTGCCACAGCTGTAAGAAGAATCATCAATTACTCTTTAAATAGGGAAACTTTTCCTGAAGACCTGAAAAAGGCATACATATGCCCGTTATTAAAGAAAACAAACCTGGACCCACATGACCCCACAAACTACAGACCAATTACAAATGGACCTTTTTGGGCAAGCTGATAGAAAGAGCAGCATTCACCCAGATGTCACAATTCATTGAAGACAACTCCATACTTTCAGACTACCAAACTGGATTCTGCTCAGGAAGTGGCACTGAATGTGCACTCTGAGCAATCTAGCATGATCTTAAAAATACAGTCAACCACAATGGAGTTGCCGCACTATTTTTCTTGAACCTCTCAGCTGCCTTTGATACTGTTGACCATGACACCCTAATTTAAAGTCTCCACGAAGCTGGCATAGAAGGGACTGCTCTCGATTGCTCCTGACTGGATTAAAAACAGAACTAATATCATCTATTCTCCCACCTTCTCATCCAAACCCTACCTCAGAAAAGCAGGGGTACCTCAAGAATCAATCATCTCACCTACGCTTTTCAACATCTACATGATGTAATTACCAGAATCGATCAATGATGTTCAGCTCACATGTTACAACTATGCAGATGACACACAAATATTCCTTAAATTGGAATGCCCCAAATACATTGTAAACTCACAATTCTTCTGTTGCCTCAGAGCCATTGATCAGTGGATGACTTGGAGCCATCTCAAACTGAATGCTTTCAAAATGGAAATGCTCACATGTGGCAACTGAAAAAATTATGACCCTCTCTATGCTCCAGGCCTGACGATCTATGACCTCCTCTTCAAGTATGTAAGGAAGTTAAAAACCTTGGAATTACCATGGACTCCAAGTTAACAATGAATGCCCAAGTGGATCAATTAGCATGATCAAGCTTCATCCCTTTGAAGACTCTGCGATGCATCTTCCCCCACCTTGGATTTCCACACAAGGTGCAAGCTACTATCTCTCTTGTACTATCTAAACTTGATTACGGCAAAGGCCTCTACCATGGATCCTCTCTATTTACTATGAAAAAACTACAACGTATTCAGAACTCAGCTGTCAGGCTTCTATTACATGTAAAGCCACCTGCCCACATCTCCCCCTGCTTTGAGAGCACTACATTGGTTACCGGTTGCCAGAAGATCCACCTCCAAGCACCTCCAAGCTGTTTTGTATCACCCACAAAGCTATACATGGATAAGGACTGCTTTTCATCAGAAACCCAATTACCAAATATATTCAAGAGAGAAACCTTTGCTCAAGATTGGCACCCCACCTTAAAATACCACCATACAAGCAAAAGACAATAGGTGGTACATCCTTCTCTGTTCAAGCAGCCAAACTGTGGAATTCCTCCCAAATATGAGATCCATGGGTAACTATCTTGTCTTTAGAAGACTACTCAAGAGTTGGGTTCTTTCCTTCATAACCACCATATCTAAACAGTAATTGACTGCATAAGCCTGTGATGATACATATTTATAATCTGATTATGTGTATATTCTAGATATGTATAGTTCCTTAAGACATATGTATAGTCACAATTTTATAATAATAAAATATACACATACTCTTTAAGCCTGTTTAACAAATGTATATTTACTAACAGTTAAATGTGTATATGTGTGTATGAGTGTGTGTACATGTGTGTATATGTATATGTGTATATATATATATATATATATATATATATATATGTATATATATATATATATATATATATATATATATATATGTAGATTATTCTATGCTTAACATGTTCTTAGGCCATTGCATAGCTCCTAAATAAGTTGTTCTATTAGAGACCTATAAATCTCTGCTTTCTTTTTATGTCACAGTGAACAAATGCTATCTTAACTATTTTAACAGGAAGCATTTTGCTACTGAAAAATTGATGAAAGATAAATGAATGTTAGAAAAGTACGCTTATAAATTAATATCAAATGTTGCAAATCCTGAAAGTCTGTTTATACAACACAACTTTACATCTTATATTATCATCTCCATTATTATATTCCTTACACGAACATTCCCTTACTATGTATTTACATATCTATTTACTTATTACTCTAGTCCTACTGTACTAGAGAAAAGAATGAAAATACATAAAGAAAAGTAAAAAAAAACCATATATATATATCATAAAATAAAATAAAATGTACTCTCTCGTAAGCTTTATTCCGTCCCCCCATCACCCTATGTCTCTATCAATCTGTCTTCCATCCCCACCCTGACTCATCCCAAACCCATTCTACCACTTTGATCTCCAAAAAAACCCTGCCTAAGCTATTCTCTCCTCTACCGCATCTAGCTCACCCCAAACCTCAGTTTATTACTATGATCTCCCAAACACCCGTACTAACTTCTCCCTTATTTATCTCACCTTTGACTCTTCCAAAATCCCTTCTACTACTATGGTCCCCCTAACCACTTTCTACCCACTCTTCCCTCCTCCGTCTCTCCTTTACTCATCCCAAGCCTCATACTATTACTATAAACTACAAATTAGCACTTCTGGATTCTTCCCTCCTCTATCCCTCAATTACTTTAGTCAATCCAACTAACAAACTCACATATCTCCGTTCAAATTAACTCATATTACTACTAATACTATACTCATATTTCCCTATACTAATCCAACACTAATTTCTCTTGGCTTCTGGAGTCGCATGCTACTCACTGAAGCACAATTTGATGCCTTGTCAGGGGTAGTAAGTGCTATATAAATACAGTTCTAATCAGAAATCACAAAACAATAAATAAGTAAAACACAAAGCAGAATGAAAATCGAATACCAATTCATAAAAACAGATTACATTTTTATCTTTGAAATGACTGTAAAACAAAAAAAAATCCAATAAAAGAAAATTCATTTTTGAAGAATAAATGTTTTCTAGCACATAGAAATCAAAAGCGCCAATCTGGAAATCTGGCCGCACTAGATCGGAGCAAAGTCAAAATGTGAGGCCGACCGCAATGGAGCCCTGCACCCCTACAGTGAGCGGGAAGCCTCTGTTAACGTTTTACCTTGAGACATAGGCCCAAATTTAAGTAAAGTAGAGCTGCATCCAATGCAGCCCCACTTTTCTTGCGCCCCAGAGCACCCCCCTACCGCCACCAGGTATGCGACGTATTTAATATACGTGCAACATGGGACAGGGTAGGGTCAGTAGCATCAACATTTTTTACGCTATTGATGTACTGTGCAGGATTAGCGCCAACATTTTTAAAACAATGGTTTGCCCACTTTTAACACCTGCTCCGTGCAAGCATTAAAAATAGCCGCTAAAAATTCCACAGTGGAATCTCTCAGATTCCACTGCTCTATTTTTGCAGTCCCCTTATCTGGAGAACACCCCCCTTGTGTACATTATGCCTGGCACAGGCATAAAGTGGCGCAATGGCTTACAAAGTTGCGCAATGCATGCATTGTGCCACTTTGTAAATATGGCACTGCAAATTTGGCCTCGTTGAGCCACATTAGTGTCATAAAAAATGACGATATTGTGGAGCAAGGAGGCACTAAGCCCTCTTAAATCTGAGACTTAGGGGGTTATTCTAACTTTGGAGGAGTGTTAATCCATCCCAAAAGTGACGGTAAAGTGACGGATATACCACCAGCCGTATTACGAGTTCCATAGGATATAATGGACTCGTAATACGGCTGGTGGTAAATCCGTCACTTTTCCGTCACTTTTGGGACGGATTAACACCTCCTCCAAAGTTAGAATAACCCCCTTAGTCTTTTTCTTGAATACGTTTAGGACCAGGACGAAGTCACAAGTCAAAGCCAGCCTCCTTGTAGCCCTCTTTAGATACCCATCGCAGGAGGCCTCGGTCAAGGATTCTACGTTCAGACTTAAATGATTTTTCGGGATGAAAATCTTTGTCCAGGACCAGGTTGAAATTGAAGCCAAGCTTCCTGGAGCCCTCCTCAAATCCACTGCTCCTGAAGCCTCTGTCAACTTTTTACATTGGTCTTAGAAACTTTTTTGGAGCTTTTCCTCTCCGATGTCAGACGACCCTCCACAGCAAGCCGATTTCGATGCAACATCATCAGATTGCCTTGCCACGATCCCCCGGTGAAATCCTCAAAGTCTGGGACTCCGGAGCTTTTCAGCAGGATGAACCTGCAAGTCATGCCGTGTTGAGTTCGATGTTGGCCAGCTTGACTCACATCGTTGGGTCAGTCACTTATAGAGCTTTTTTTCCAAAGTTTCTCCAAACTTCTTCAAAATTCTCGATC
Source organism: Pleurodeles waltl (assembly GCF_031143425.1). Classification (NCBI taxonomy): domain Eukaryota; kingdom Metazoa; phylum Chordata; class Amphibia; order Caudata; family Salamandridae; genus Pleurodeles; species Pleurodeles waltl. Next base: position 1,019,732,281 of record NC_090447.1, read on the forward strand.
TAAAGGTTCTTTAGGTGTCCACACTTAAGCCCAAGGTTCCAGAAGCTCTGAATTGTTTCTTGAGGGTTGGGACTTCAACTCCCAGAATGTATCTGGCTCAAATCAAAAAATGACCACTGGGCACTGATCAGCTGGGCTACTTTTACAGGAATTGTTGTAGGGGACTCTGGTCAGCTCCTTTCTACCTGTAGCTTCCACTACGTCTCTTCTTGAGGTCTTAGAAGTCAGGCACAGTTCTTTTCTTGGTGGAGTCCAAAGTGTACAGCTGGTGCAGTCCTTTTGAGTGCAGTGTCCAGGTGCTGGCCAGGTGTCCAACAGGGCTCTCCTTCTTCTTGTCTTGTTCCAGTGGAGATCTGAGGTGGGGTGCAGCTCAGCCATATTTTCCCTTGCTTCTGGGGTAGCAAGCTGGGGGGGGGGGGTCGGTCCAATCATGTGCAGGTCACTACCCTCTTGAGTGTCCACTTCCTGGGAAGTATGGCAAAAATCAATCCCAGGGAGCAACATTCTCCAATAATCCAAAATGGCATAAATTCAATCTCAGAGGTTATGTCTGGCTGAGCCCACCCACTGGTGTAGTCAAGATTCCCTTGGCACACTACTATCCAGTCCTCTCTTAATATAATCAGGGGGCACCTGGCTGTCTGGGTTTGCAGGAAATGGGGAGCTACTGTTTCTGTCCCAAATATCCTTCCTTCCTCTGAAGACAAGTTTGGCTGCTCTCCCCCCCATCCTGTTCCATCTGCGGAGGCAGATCTCTTCCCACCAGATGCGTCCTTTGTTTCAGCCTAGGCCACTTCACACTTCACCAAGGCGTCCTGGCTCAGGCTGCTAGAGGCTGGCCAATCAGAGAAGGGCACTACAGGACTGAAGTTGATAACTTTTAGGAAGAGTTCTAAAACTGTTTTTAGGTACATGTTATATTAAATTCAACAGTGGCAAGTTGTTGGAATTATTATAACTTTTAATTTGATACTAAACATGCCAGATTTAGCTCCTTCCCATGTAAAATAAGACTTTATTATTTTAAATAAAGTCTCTCCATTTTAGCCTATGGGGCCCATTCACAAAATGGGAAAAAATTAATTTAGCTATTTTCCCTCACAAGAGCTTATAAAACATGTTTTACAAAGTACCCACTTATAGTTACACTGCACCCACCCTGGGGGCACCTGGGCGCACATTATGGCTGATTATCATGTAAAAATAAGGTAGTCAATGATTTTGGAAGTACTTTTAATTCCAAAGTCCAATTTGAGATTACCTTTAACTTGAAAGCTGCCAGCAGGGCAGGCCTGCCTTTAAACTGACACTGGGCACCTCAGCAGTGCCACCTATGCCTGGGTCCCTAAACCTACCATATACGAGGCACATATAGGTAGGTTGTTACAGCCAGTCATAATTTGCCTAATTTGCATAATCCACTTTATACACAGCACTGGCCCTGGGGGTTCTTAGCAGTACCCAATGCACACTTGGAGTCAGTAACCACCACAAAGTTTAGGGGGTGACCATGAGGACTTTCCTACAGGTGCACAGATGATCCTTTTTGGGCACTGCAGGTAAGTATTTTCCAAGTTATAAGGCATTTCAACTTTGTGAAATGTGTGATCGCTGTACTTGAGTGGTACAGTGCAATGACAAGTCATTAAATGATAGAATAATGACAGTCTTTACAAAAGTATAAGCCATCTTTGTTGTTTTAACTCCTTTTTCCCAGTGTTTTGCCTTAGGGCATTAGATGTAGGTATGTATTAGGTTTTATATGTTTTTACCTACCTATTATCACTTTAGTAAAGTGGTTATAGGTAGACAAAATATATAAACATTACTATACATTAACAATTTTTTTTATGGAGTATGATGGTACTACCTAGGATGTACTGCAGTGCTTAAAAAAAATAATATCTTTAAAAAATGGAAATACTCTATTGTTCCCAAATATAGTGTAGTGCAGTGTACTTACAATTTTAAACATTATAATTCTGGAAAAAAGAGGTCCATTGAGTACAGGGGAAATACATAGCAAAAGCTGCTCAAATACTGCACAACTTGAAAAAAGCAATTAGATTTTTTTCGTAAAAATACAGTACTTACTAAGTACTAGTACAGTACACCATAGACTGATAGAGACATAAGTAAAAGTATACATGCATATTCCCACCTATTACCACTTTCATAAAGTGGCAATAGCTAAGAAACTACAATAACACCTACTACTTACCTATATCAAAAGTCATAACGTAGAACACAACCAAAGTGTAGTAAATCAGTATTACCCAATCATATACTGTCTTGTCATCGCCATATACCGTGTTATACAGCAAAGTTACTGTGTTATATTGAGGACCAAAATATAACCTAGCTGTATTATTGTATTGAAGTACCCTTGCATCTTGCATGGACTCCCATGGGCAGTGTAATACTTAAGCCAGATTTACAAAGTAACACAAAGCCATTGTGCGTGGCCCTGCATTGATTGGTAAATGCAAGGCAGTGCAATTCATTGTTTTACATTACTCTGCACACCATAATCTACATTGCTTCTAAATTTCACATACATTCATACTCCATTCCAATGTACACCACTCCACTCTACAGTATTTCAATAACCACCACTCCAGTGTACAACATATCACTCTACTCCACTACACTCAATGTCACTCTACTGTATGTCATTTCACCATACGATATTCCACTGTATGTGCCTCCACTCAATACCACTCCAGTTTGTGCCACTCGACTGTACGCCTCTCCCCTGAATATTACTCCACTACATACTATTCACTGTATGTGCAATTCCACTGCATGCTATTCTACTCTATAACACTCCACTGTACATTATTCTACTGTATGTCACATCACTGTGCAATTCCACAGTATGCTACACCACTCTCTGCCACTCCAGTGTATGACACTGTACTCTACGCCACTTCGTTCTACTTTATTCCATTGGATGCCACTCCAATGTGTACCACTCTACTGTATGCCACTCCACTATACACTAACGTCGTCTATGCTGCCCTACTATACTATACTATACTATACTATACAATGCTTTGTGATTTGGTGTAAATCAGTCCAGTGGTTTTCTAGTTATTAAGTGAAAAACTAATTTGTATATATAGGGATGCAGATCCGTTGCAACTCCTGCATGAAGCGCTGTGGGTCTTTGTGCCTCAACTAGTGCTGTCATTGGCTGGACACAATCTGTGCAGAAAGTTGCAGCCGCCATCCTATGAACAAGTGCACGGTCCTGGGGGATGAAAATAGGGGCTGAAAACAATAGAAGGGGTCAGAGTAGAGGTAATCTGACACAATAGTGGTTATTAATGGGTGTCTGAAGGACCCCTTTTCACTTTAAAACAGTTAAAATCACAGACAAGGAGATGTAACCCCAGAGCAGTGCTCAGCACAGCCCCCCTGTGTAATAACATACCTGCATTATGAACCCTGCTGAAAAAGAACAAAAAATAATCATTCACACACTCACACACACTAACACATGCAATCTGAGTCCTACTGAGACACTCAAACACTCACTAACACACAAACACAGTCACAGACACTTGTATACACTCAGAGACCTACTGAGACCCTCATATACCTACTTACAGACCTACTCACAAACTCACGCACCCACTCACAGACCATCTGAGTCACATGCACTCACTCATAGACCCTCTCACACCCATACACTCATTCAAAGACCCATCAGAGACTCATATACCCACTAACAGACCCAGTCAGAAACTCACACACCAACTCACAAACCCAGTCAGACACTCACATACCCATTCACAGACACACTGAAAATTTCACACGCCCACTCACACATTACTCAGACCCTCACACCCCCACTCACAGCCCCACTCAGATGCTCATGCACCCACTTAAGAGACCAGTCAGACACTCATTCACACACTCACACACCCACTGACAGTCATACACCCACTAAGAGTCCCACTCGGACACTCACACACACACTCACAGCCCCACTCAGACACTCATACACCCACTCCCAGACCCACTCATACATGTATGCACCCACTCATAGACCCACTTATACATTTAGGCAGCTACTCATAGACCCACAGACAATCATACACCCAAAGACCCACTTATACACTCACACACCCACTCACAGACCCCCCCAGTCACAGACCCTCTCAGAGACTCATGCATCCACTCGCAGACCCACTCACACACTTGTGCTTCTACTCACAGACCCACTGATGCTCATACACCCACTCAAAGACCTACTCAGACAATCACACACTGTTAGAAATGGGGTCTCTAGTTGGCAGAGGTATACACCCTTGTCCAAGTAGGGACCACAATCCTAGTCAGGGTGAGTCACACACATTCCAAATTACCATGTGCCCACTGTGGGAAAGTACCATCTTGCCTGGCATGTTACCCCCATTTTTCACTGTATGTATGTTGTTTTAGCCCCTGTGTCACTGGGATCCTGATGGCAGGACCCCAGTGCTCATAGTATGTACCCTGTATGAGTTCCCTGTGTGGTGCCTAACTGTATCACTGAGGCTCTGCTAACCAGAACTTCAGTGTTTATGCTCTCCCTGCTTTCTAAATTTGTCAGTGCCGGCTAGTGACTAAATTTACCAATTCTCATTGGCACACTGGTACACCCATATAATTCCCTTGTATATGGTACTTAGGTACCCAGGGTATTGAGGTTCCAGGAGATCCCTATGGGCTGCAGCATTTCTTTTGCCACCCATAGGGAGCTCAGACAATTCGTACACAGGCCTGCCACTGCAGCCTGAGTGAAATAACGTCATCGTTATTTCACAGCCATTTTTCACTGCACATAAGTAACTTATAAGTCACCTATATGTCTAACCCTCACTTGGTGAAGGTTGGCTGCCAAGTTACTTAGTGTGTGAGCACCCTGGCACTAGTCAAGGTGCCCCCACATCGTTCAGGGCAAATTCCCCGGACTTTGTGAGTGCGGGGACACCATTACACGTGTGCACTATACATATGTATAGCGTCACAATGGTAACTCCAAACATGGCCATGTAATATGTCTAAGATCATGGAATTGTCACCCCAATACCATTCTGGTATTGGGGGGGACAATTCCATGATCCCTCGGGTCTCTAGCACAGAACCCGGGTACTGCCAAACTGCCTTTCCGGCGTTTCCACTGCAGCTGTTTGTGCTGCCAACCCCTCAGACAGGATTCTGCCCTCCTGGGGTCTGGGCAGCCCCAGCCCAGGAAGGCAGAACAAAGGATTACTTCTGAGAGAGGGTGTTACACCCTCTCCCTTTGGAAATATGTGTGAAGGGCTGCGGAGGAGTAGCTTCCCCCAGCCTCTGGAAATGCTTTGATTGGCACAGTTGGTGCCCATCTCTGCATAAGCCAGTCTACACCGGTTCAGGGATCCCCAGCCCTGCTCTGGCGTGAAACTGGATAAAGCAAAGGGGAGTCACTATCAGACCTCTGCCATCTTGGCTTCAGAGGTGTTGGGGCCACACTGGACAGCTCTGAGTGGCCAGTGCAGGCAGGTGACGTCAGAGACCCCCTCTGATAGGCTCTTATCTTTCTTGGTAGCCAATCCTCCTTTTATGGCTATTTAGGGTCTCTCCTCTGGGGTATTCCTCAGATAATGAATTTAAGAGCTCACCAAAGTTCCTCTGCACTTCCCTCTTCGACTTCTGCCAAGGATCGACTGCTGACTGCTCCAGGACACCTGCAAAACTGGAACAAAGCAGCAAGATGACTACCAGCAACATTGTAGCGCCTCATCCTGCCGGCTTTCTCGACTGTTTCCTTGTGGTGCATGCTCTGGGGGCTGTCTGACTTCACACTGCACTGGAAGCCAAGAAGAAATCTCCTGTGGGTCGACGGAATCTTCCCCCTGCTAACGCAGGCACCAAAAGACTGCATCACCTGTCCTCTGCGTCCCCTCTCATCCTGACGAGCGTGGTCAGGAGACTATCCAAGTGACTCCCACAGTCCAGTGATCCTTCAGTCCAAGTTTGGTGGAGGTAAGTCCTTGCTTCCCCACGCTAGACTGCAAACCTGTGTACTGCGTGATTTGCAGCTACTCTGGCTTCTGTGCACTTCTCCAAGGATTCCTTCATGCACAGCCTAGCCTGGGTCCCCAGCACCCTCTCCTGTAGTGCTCAACCCTCTGAGTTGGACTCCGATGTCGTGCGACCCTCCTTTGTGACTCTGAGCCCGCTCCGGTTCACAAATCTTCTAAGCGCCTGTTCTGGTACTTCTGTGGGTGCTGCCTGCTTCTGTGGGGGCTCTCTGAGTTGCTGAGCACCCCCTCTGTCTCCTCCTTCAAAGGGCAACATCCTGGTCCTTCCTGGTTCCCAGCAGCAACCAAAAACCTCTACCGCGACCCTTGGAGCTAGCAAGGCTTGTTTGCGGTATTTCTGCAACCTTCAGCATGCCGTGGGACATCTTCCGTCCAAAGAAGAAGTTCCTAGCTCTCTTTGTTGTTGCAGAATCCTAAGCTTCTTCCATCCGGAGGCAGCTTCCTTGTACCTTTATCCGGGGTTTCCTGGGCTCCTGCCCCCCTGGACACTATTGCGACTCTTGGACTTGGTCCCCTTGCCTTGCAGGTCCTCAGGTCCAGGAATATGTCTTCAGTGCTTTGCTGGTGTTTGTGGTTCTTGCAGAATCACCCTATCACAACTATTGTGTCCTTTTGGGGTAGTAGGTGTATTTTACTCTTACTTTTCAAGGTCTTGGGGTGGGGTATCTTGGACACCCTAACTGTTTTCTTACAGTCCCAGTGACCCTCTACAAGCTCCCATATGTCTGGGGCCCATTCGTGATTTGCATTCCACTTTTGGAGTATATGGTTTGTGTTGCCCCTAGACCTATGTTCACCTATTGCATCCTATTGTAATTCTACACTGTTTGCATTACTTTTCTTAATATTACTTCCCTGTTTTGGGTTTGTGTACATATAACTTGTGTATATTACTTACCTTCTTACTGAGGGTACTCACTGAGATACTTGTGTCATATTGTCATTAAAAAAAAGTACCTTTATTTTTAGTAGCTCTGAGTATTGTGTTTTCCTATGATATTGTGCTATATGATATAAGTGGTATAGTAGGAGCTTTGCATGTCTCCTAGTTCAGCCTAAGCTTTGCCATAGCTACCTTCTATCAGCCTAAGCTGCTAGAAACACCTCTATTCTACTAATAAGGGATAACTGGACCTGGCACAGGGTGTAAGTACCACAAGGTACCCACTATAAGCCAGGCCAGCCTCCTACACCTACCCTCTGGTAGCTCGACACTGAGCAGTCAGGCTTAACCTATAAGGTAATGTGTAAAGTATGTGTGCAATAAATCATGCAATAACCCATTAAAAAGACCATAAAAAAACACCACACAGTTTTAGAAAAATTTAAGATATTTATCTAAATGAATTAAGGTCAAAACGGTCAAGATCTGATAAGTAAAAATTGAAATATCACTTTTGTAATGATAAAAAGAGTCTTAAGTCTTTAAAAAGCAACAAGTGTCTCTTGCAAGAAAAAAGTACCTGTAATGCATCAAAATTACACACACGGAGACCACAGAGGAAGGAATGCAAGGAAAACGAAGGGTGTGCATTGGACTTCCAGGCGCACACAGGCGATTTGTTGATTATTTTTCATGCAGCAAGGACTTTGCGTTCAATTCCGGCGTGCAGGCTTGAATCCTGTTTGCGATGCGGGGTCTTTTGACGGCCAAGGACGATGCATGGAAATCCTGGGTGGGCAGGACCAACTCACAGGTGCTGCGTCTATCTGGTGGGTGATGCGTCGGAGTTTCTGTTGCATGGCAGGTGCTGTGTCAATTCCTCCAGCAGAAAGTTGGGCTGCGTCGTTCCTCCTCAGCGATGCGTTGATCTAGTGGGCTGTGCATCAAAGTTCCAGTCACAATGGTGGCGCTGCATCGATCTCCTCTCAGGGAGCCAGGCTGCTTCATTCTGGGTCACCGAAGCGGTGATTCTTTCACCGCTAGGCAGGCTGTGTGTCGATTCATACAGGCTGTGCGTCGATTTTTACCGCACAAGGAGTTCCTTTGCAGATGTGAAGTCTATTTGGCCCTGAGACTTCAGGAAACAGGAGGCAATCTCAATCCAAGCCCTTGGAGAGCACTTCCCAGCAGAGCCAGAGGCCAGCAAGGCAGCAGGGCAACCCCAAGGCAGCAGTACTTCACAGCAAAGCAGTCCAGGTGAGTCCTTTGGGCAGCCAGGCAGCTCCTTTTGGCAGGTTGCAGGATCTGGTTCAGAGTATCTGTCCCATGAAGTGTGTAAGTTGGTAAGGTGAAGGACGCAGTTTATATACCCAAAAGTGCTTTTGAAGTGGGGGAGACTTCAAATAGTGGTTTTGAAATGCACAGGGTCCCCTTTCAGTACAACCCTGTCTGCCAGGGTCCCAGTACGGGGTTTGGCAGTCCATTGTGTGAGGGCAGGCCACTGTCCTTTGAAATGTGTCAGGCCCTCCACCCTTTCAGCACATGAAGATACATTCAGTATGCAGATGTGTGCAAGTGTGACTGAGCATTCTGTGTTTGTGGTTGTCTGGGTGAAATGCACAAGGGGGCTGTCAACCAGCCCTCCCCAGATGTGAATTGGAGACAGGCTGTAAGGCACAGAAGGATTTTAAGTGCAGAGAAATGCTCACTTTCTAAAATTGGCATTTCTAAAATAGTAATATTAAATCGAACTTCACTAGTCAGCAGGATTTTGTATCACCATTCTGGCCATACTAAATATGACCTTCCTACTCCTTTCAGATCAGTAGCCACCACTCAAACAATGTATGAGGGCAGTCCCAATGTTAGCCTATGAAGGTAGCAGGCCTCACAGCGGTGTACAAACAAATTTAGGAGTTTTACACTACCAGGACATGTAAACTACACAAGTGACTTTTGCCTACACAGCACCCTGTCCTATGGGTTACCTAGAGCATACCTTAGGGGTGACATATGTAGAAAAAGGGGAGTTTTAGGCTTGGCAAGAACATTTAAATGCCAAGTCGAATTTGGCAGTGAAACTGCACACACAGGCCTTGCAATGGCAGGCCTGAGACAAGCTTAAGGGGCTACTTAAGTGGGTGGCAAAACCAGTGCTGGAGGCCCACTAGTAGTATGTAATCTACATGCCCTGGGCACATATAGTGCACTCTACTAGGAACTTATAAGTAAATAAAATAGTCTGATTGGGTATGAGCCAATGTTACCATGTTGAAAGGGAGAGAGCATACCCACTTTAGCACTGGTTAGCAGTGGTAAAGTGTGCAGAGTCTAAAAACCAGCAAAAACAGTATCTCAAAAGTGGAGGGAGGCAGGCAAAAAGTAAGGGGTGACCACCCTGAGGCTGTCAGGTCTAACATGTGTCCCCCCCCCAGCTGAAAGTGGGGAGAGCTACCCAACCTCCTGGGAGCTCTCATTGCTAAGGCGGAAATATCTGGAGAGACTATCAGCGTTGGCGTGGTCAATCCCTGGGTGATGCTCCACCATAAAGTCCATCCCCTGTAGGGAAATGGACCACCTAAAAAGTTTAGGATTCTCACCCCTCATCTGCATGAGCTATCTGAGGGGCCTGTGGTCTGTCTGAACCCAGAAGTGAGTCCCAAACAGGTATGGTCTCAGCTTCTTCAGTGCCCAGACCACAGCAAATGCTTCTCTCTCAGTAGCACTCCATCTCTGTTCCCGTGGTAATAGTCTTCTGCTAAAAAAGACTACGGGTTGGTCTAGGCCCTGATTCATTAAGCTGTGCTAGAACAGCCCCCACGCCATGCTCTGAAGCGATTGTCTGCACAATACATTTCTGGGAGTAGTCAGGGGCCTTGAGCATGGGGGCCATGCACATGGCTTCCTTCAGGGAGTCAAAGGCTTTCTGCAAGCCTCTGTCCAATTCACCAACGTATGTTGCTTTTTGGAAGTATGTTCTGTCAGGGGTTACTCAATGGTACCATAGCTCTTGACAAACCTACGATAGTTTTCAATGAGGCCTTAGAAGGCTCTCACTTCGGTCTGTGTTCTAGGTGGTTGCCAGGACTTGATAGCTTCAATCTTGGACTGGAGTGGCCGCACCTTGCCACCACCTACTAGGTGTCCCAAGTACACCACGGAACCCTGCCCAAGCTGACACTTACTAGCCTTGATGGTCAGGCCTGCCTGTTGCAGAGCCTGAAGCACCTCCTTGAGGAGGAGCAGGTGTTCCTCCCAGCTGGAACTATAGACAGCTATGTCATCTAGGTAAGCTGTGCAAAAGGCATCCTTGCCAACTAGGACCCTGTTTACCAATGGTTGGAAGGTAGTGGGGGCCTTTTTCAACCCAAAGAGCATCACCCGCAACTGGTAATGGCCATCAGGTGTGGAAAATGCAGATCTCTCTTTAGCCCCCTCAGTCAAGGCAATCTGCCAGTACCCTGATGTGAGATCAAAAGTACTGAGGAATTTGGCAGCGCCTAGCCTGCCTACGAACTCATCAGCTCAGGGGATGGGGTGAGTGTCAGTCCGTGTGACTGAGTTGAGACCCCGGTAGTTCACACAGAACCAGAGTTCTGGCTTTGTACTGGGTGCATCAGCCTTAGGTACCAATACCACAGGGCTGGCCCAAGGACTGCTGGACTTCTCAATAACCTCTAGGGCCAACATCTTGGAAACTTCCTCCTTGATGCTGGCCTTCACCTAATCTGACAACCTGTAAATTGTGTTCTTTACAGGGGGACTGTCTGCTGTGTCAATATCATGGACACACAGGTGGGTGAGTCCAGGAGTAAGGGAAAACAGGGAAGAGAACTGCTCCAACGATTTGTAGCAGTCTCCTCTCTGATTTAGAGTCACGGAGTCAGAGAGATTGACACCCTCCACTGATCCATCACTTTCGTTGCCAGAGAGGAGGTCGGGGAGAGGTTCACTCTCCTCTTCCATCCCCTCATCTGTCACAAAGAGCATACTGACCTCAGACCTCTCAAAATGAGGCTTGAGTCGGTTATGATGGAGAACCCTTAGGGGGTGTCAAGGGCTCTTGAAGTCCACTAAATAAGTGTCCTCCCCCTTCTGCTCCTTGATCTCAAATGGGCCAGACCAGCGGTCCTGGAGAGCCCTAGGCTCTACTGTCTCCATTACCCAAAACCTTGTCTCCAGGTGAGAACTCGACCAGAGTGGACTTCCGGTCATACCACTCCTTCATCACCTCTTGACTGGCCTCAATGTTACTCCTGGCCTGCTTCCAAAAGTATTGGGTTTGGTTGCAGAGGGCCAGCATGTAGCTGACCACATCATGGGGAGGTGTCTTGGGAGCTTTCTCCCAGCCCTCTTTAACTATGCTTAGCTGTCCCCTGACAGGGTGACCATAGAGAAGCTCAAAGGGGCTGAACCCCATCCCTTTCTGGGGCACCTCTCTATAAGCAAACAACAGGCATGGCAAGAGGACCTCCCACTTACGCCTCATGGCCTCAGGTAGGCCAGTGATCATGCCTTTAAGGGTCTTGTTGAATCTATCAACAAGCCCATTGGATTGAGGATGATAAGGGGTGGTAAACCGGTAGGTCACCCCACACTCATCCCACATGGACTTCATGTACGCAGACATGAAGTTTGTTCATCTGTCAGACACAACTTCCTTAGGGAATCCCACACGGGTAAATATTCCCATCAGGGCTCTGGTCACCACCGGTGCAGTCACTGTTCTCAGAGGTATTGCCTCTGGATAGCGGGTGGCATGGTCCACCAATACCAGGATAAACCTGTTGCCCAAGTCAGTTTTGGGGTCCAAGGCCCACCCTTTCAAAGGGGGTGCCAATGATGGAGAGTAGGATCAGGGGGCCTTAAGTCTTTTCCTTGTGTTCCCACTAGCCTGGCAGGTGGGGCAGGCCCTGCAGAAATTATCTGAGGCTACCCGCATTCAAGGCCAATGGAAATGGGTGACAAGCCAGGCAAAGGTCTTGTCTTGGCCCAAATGTCCTGCCAAGGGGATGTCGTGAGCCAGACCCAGTAGGAATGCCCGGTAACACTGCGGGACTACGAGCACACGTGCTCCCCAATGGACAGCAAAGGAGATCATTTGCCCAGTAGATGTGGTGATCGCCAGAGGCTTCACCAGCTGCTTGGGCTGTGGCCTCTTGCCTCAGACCCTCAAGAGTGGGGCATTCCTCCTGCGCTTTGCAGAATTCTGCCCTGGTTGGCCCACCCTCTACTTGCCAGCCAGCAAGTTCAGGCAGGTTGCCCAGGTCAGCTATGTCCACTCCGGTTGGCTCAAGAGCCTCGTCCTCCTCAGGGGCCCGCGCACTACCATGGGAACATCTGAGGTAGGTTTCCCGTGCCTCTTGCCCTTCCTCTTTGCAGATATCTGGGCCATTGTTCCAGGCTCCAGGCGCCCTTGACTCCCTTCCCAGGCAGCCATGGAACTTGTGGTCATGCAGACCCACTCAGGCAAACCTAACATCTCCAGGTGGGATCTGAGCTCTACCTCCTTCCAGGCAGTATGCTCAAGATCATTGCCTAATAGACAATCTACAGGCATGGCAGGACTCACAGCTACTTTCAGAGTACCATAGACCCCCCCTACTCAAAGGGAACCAGAGCCACTGGTAGATGACTCTCACGATTGTCAGTGACTATGACCTGGTGGACTGTATTAGGGCCTATCTGCTCTGCTGACAGCAGCTGACTCTTGACAGTAGTCATACTAGCTCCTGTGTCACGTAGAGCCTCCACCCTTTGCCCATCAATGGTAACCCACTTCCTATACTTGGAAGTATTAGCAGGCATGGGGGCTTTAGGAACCATCTCCTTATCTCCCAGGGATACTAGAGGACACCTCTGACTGCCCCCCAAAGCTAACTGGGACTATCACCCCCTGAGCACTACACTAGACAACCCAGGTGTCTGTCCTCCCATGGTGGACTGTGCACTCTTGGAACACTGGGAGTCGCCCTTAGAGAGTCCATACTGGTAGCACTCTAAGCATTTGGGGATGAACTTTCCTATGTTCTTGTCGAAGTACCTGGTTTCTTCTATTATAAAAATAATTCCAGAGCCTGCTTAAGGCCAAAGAAAAGGGCCTTTCACCATATGTCACTATTCACACTTTAGAGGTGGCAAGAATGACAAATTGTTGGGATAAGTGAAAAGTTTTATCTGGTCTAACGGTGTACGTAAGCCAAATTTCTTAGCCATACTGTTAAGAGCACCTTGTATGTTGCAATCTGAATGGTGGCTATGGCTTTGAAGGTTGCTTCACTATGAATTGGGAGCCAGTGTAGTTGGCTTGGAAAGAGCATCGAGCCAGACCATGCATAAAGTGAATGGTAGCATTTTGAACATGCTGGATGGCATTTGTGAGGTTTCCACAGACTGCTAAATGGATGGCATTTCTGTAGTCCAATTCCGACTGGACTACTGCCTTAAGCACTGCAATGTTTAGTTAAAAAACCATGAGGTAGATATCCTAGCATCTTGGAGGTCCATTTGCACACTGTAAGCCAGATAGATACCACAATCTCATGCACAGTCCAGTCCACTTGGGTAACAAGAGATCAATAATGGAGGACTGGCAAGAGTTTCCAAGAAGATGATCTTGAGTAGTCATAATGAGCTCAGTTTTTGAAGGATTTAGCGTTATAACATTAACAGACATCTATCATTGTGTCTACAATGGATATTCTGCTAGTGGAGGTGTCTCTTGAGTGTTCTTCTCAGATAGATAAGCCAGGCTATATATGTATTGTGGTTATTCCACATATAAAATCTAACCCTTAACAAGATGGAAAAGTTGGACTATGTTTCACACATAGATGTTAAATAAAATAGATGAAAGTCTCAACCTCTAAGAGAAAGCACAATAGAGAGGACTGTGCTTGTAGCAGAAAAGTAGTATAGCCATCCATCAAGAAGAAGGATATTAGTCACTTCAGAACAATTTGTTGTATGACTGCACTTAAAACCTCATGAGAAAAAGGTGGGGTGAGAAGGGGTTATCTTAGCTGTGTGAATCTCCTAGCCCGACTAGTGTGAGAGTCAATACTTGGAGAGGATGCAAATCACTGCCAACTAGAGACCCCATTTCTAACATGCACCAAGAATTACCATCGGTTGTGCTTTGCAGGGGTTGTCTGAGGAGTGTAACTCCCTTACCCTGACTGCTTGGGCAGAGTGCAAACTGACTGCCAACCAGAGACCCCATTTCTAACACAGGTGTATTTTTATGTGGGGAATTGTGAACTAGTCTGCTGAAAGCCACACTTTTTTGTGGTTTCTAGGTGGGGAAACAGGCTCTGAAGTAGGCAGAAATCTTACCTTTCTTTTCCATGCATCCTTTCATATCATCTGCTGTTTGGCCATTTATAGAAACATGTTTGTGTGTGTGCCTAGTATGTGTGTGCATGTGGTTTGTGTGTGTGTGTGTGTGTGTGAGAGAGAGAGAGAGAGAGCTTTGGCAGGTGACTGAGTGCAGGTGTCATTATGTGCGTGAGTGTGTGTATGTATAAAAAGAGTGCTCTACTGGAGCTCCCGATCCTGACATATTGCTAGTAATTCTGAGAACATTTAGAGCCTTCCACGAAAAAATAGAGCCGAGATAAATCGTATAATCCGACGCATTTCATGCTAAGAAAATAGTGCCAAAACATAAGTACATCAAACATCAACTGCTCGCATTCTGTCCATTTGCATTGTTCTGGCGCTCTGGTACTATAGTTTGTTAGTGGACAATGCATAAGTACACAACCAACGTTACATTAGTGTATAATTTTGGATGTTTTACATAACAAGCGTAATGCTAAATTCCCCAAAATATGTGGATTTCTACAGGGTAGTTGAATGTTTACCTGGGCCCCATCAATAACACCTTAATGAGAGGAAAATATTTTTAATATGTTATATGAAGAAGGTTATGTTGTATGTGGCTGTACATGTTTTATTACTTATAAAATGATCAAATACTCAGCTCTGCTATTGATACAAGCAGACAATTATGGATAATAAGGCCCATATTTATACTTTTTTGTGCCGCATTTGCATAATTTTTTTATGCAAATGTGGCACAAACATAACTCCATATTTATATTTTAATGTTAGACATGTCTAACATCAAAATATTGTAGTTTGCACCAGTTTTTAGATGTGTGAACCTACCTTGCATCAATGACATAGCTCCATATTTATACCTTGTTCTAAAATGATGCACGGGTAGGAGGAGAGGCCAGATAATGGTGCAAAGCTTGCTTTGCACCATTATTTAACGCCTGGGTCAGACCAGGCGTTAGGGGACTTGTGGACTCATTTCCATAGTCTGACACCATGGAATGGGTCCACAGGTGCCTTCCCCAAGCCCCACGAACACCCCACCCCCACCAGAGGGGCACCAGAAGATGGGGGACCCCATCCCAGGTAAGTAGTGTAAGTCGAGGTTAAGTATTTTTAAAACTATATTGAAGTGCCACTGGGGGCCCTGAAATGGCCCCCCGTACATGACAATTGGTGCAATGGCCATGCCCAAGGGACCATTGTCCCCTGCGTTGGCCATTGGGGTGGTGGGCATGACTCCTGTCTTTTATGAGACAGGAGTGATGTGATATAGATGGTTTTGCATCCAAAAATGATGCAAGGCTGGTGAAAGGCATTTTTTCTTGCCTCTAACCAGCCTAGCGTAATTTTTTGGTGCAAAACCCTTCTCCCATATCGCCATCCTCACCAAACTAAAATTTTTTTTTTTTTTAACGCTAGCCCACCCTTTGCGCCAGCATGCAGGATTCCATAAATTCGGCACCTGGCTGGCGCTCCGGAATGATGCACACTGGTGCTATTCGTTTTGATGCAAACTGCGTTTCTGCAGTTTTGCTTCAAAAAGTATGAATATGGGCCTAAATGTTTTCCTTATCCAAGATAGTTGCTACCATAGGTGCAGCAAAACACAGTATCACCTGGCCTCTATAGCTGCTGTGTTTCATGACTCAATTTTCTTGCATACATAAAAGCTCATGGCACTTTTACTATACAAGTAACCTTAAGAACTTTCTTAAATATGTACAGTTTTTTTTAACTCTAGTCATTTATAAATCGTTACCAATATTCAAATATTTTTATTCATCCGAGAGCACACCCTGGTAATATCGGACAGACTAGACACCTGGACACTGTATATGTCGGTTGACAGTCTGGAAGTCTGGTCCGGTATGTATTTAAATAGATGAGTCTGCTCTGTATCTGATAATAATGATGTGTTTAATTGTTGCACCAACAATAATGGCTTCACTGTTGCTCGATATGCAAATCTTGATCTGTGTTTTCACAGAAGTTTGTATCGCTGCTACCTCTGCACTATTTACTTTGTAAGAAGAACTTGGACTGTTGCTGTCATAGGTACAACCAACACGCATCTGTCACACCTGCTCAAAAGTGTAAAGCAAGAATCCTGATAGTGCACTGAAAATAGGTTATTGTTGCTGTAAAGAGAACAGCATGTCTTAAGTTATAGCTCACTGATTAGAAAGTGCTAGACTTACCTGCTGCTCTATCCAGGAGTGCTGCAATACTTTTGTTGGTACAGTTACAATTTTGTTTATATATCCTTCCGTAGTTTGCATGGAAAGAAATATCACTTATCAGCATTTCTTCCATCCCTTAAATCAGAGACTGACAACCAATATTAGTACGAAGGGTTGCTGGCCTTGCAATGCAAAAGAAAACACACTTTTCACCACTACTATGATATTCCAAATTGAAGAGAACCAGTACTGTCCATGAGGCATTATACAGATTTAATAGGGCATCTTTTCAACCATACAATCTATAGATTTTTTTAAGTACTTGTTTATAATGATGAAGTAATGGCTGTAGCCACTCTGTAATTATGGTTAGGAGTCCTAGCTATAATAACTTTTCCCCCATTTGACGAATCGCTGTGTAGCGCAAAAACAACTAAACGGATTTGAATGAAGTTTGGCAGGAATATAGATTATGATGTGCAGATAATCCTTTTGAGCAGTACATGTAAGTAGGTTATATTTTTTAATGTTAGAAGGCATGTTAATTTAGTGATATCAGTTGTGGTAGTACTTTCAAGAATGTCATGATATTTTGCAGTGCTTCACCAAAGTACCACATTACATAGCAGTACATAGAAATGTCAAGGCTTTATGTGATTGGCTAATGACTGCCTTTACAAAAGTTAAAGACAACCATGTTGTTTTAAATACACTTTGGTTGTGTTCTGGGTTATGGCCTTCTATATAGGTAGGAATTAGGCTTTATATTTTTCCCTACCAAATGCCAGTTTATTAAAATAGTAATAGGTAGGGAATATTATTTATACGGTTCTATATAATAAAAAAAATGTACGGAGTACAACAGTATTAAAAAAAAACAAAGTAAAAAAATAATACACTGCACTACACTAGATATTAGAGATATAGGCCCTCATTACAACCCTGGCAGTAAATGCCGATTACTGCCGTGCAGAAAACCGCCAACATACCGCTGCAGCTGTGGAATTCCGCTACAGCTATTACGACCCACAGCTCAGAATCGCCATAATACCCACACACACCCACACAAGCCTGTCACACCAAAGGTAAGTGATAAACTGGCGATAACAAAACCAACACCGTCACGCCAACAGGAATACGCCCACACTATCACGACCCACGAATCAACGCAGCGGTCTTTCAACCGCGTTAATCCATTGGTGGTACACACCTCCACGCTCAAAATACACACACATATACAAAACACAACCACATTGGACAATTCGAAATACACCCACCTGATACACATACACACACCACTCCAACACACTCACAACACTATAAAACACACACCCACATTACCCACATTACCCACAAACCCTTACTACCAGAAATCTGAAAGCAGGCCAGACAGAGACACTACCTAAAACAACGCCAGCATCCACAGACACACAACACCATCACTTACACAATATCCACGCACCTCAAACAACACACACCAGCACATCCCCTCACATATCACAACACACACCACATCACCCACACCCCATCATGGCACCTCAACGACACCCCAGGTTGTCTGAGGAGGACCTCAGAGTCATGGTGGAGGAAATCGTCCGGGTAGAGCACCAGCTATTCGGATCACAGGTGCAGCACACCTCCATTGCAAGGAAGATGGAGCTATGGCGCAGAATTGTCAACAGGGTCAATGCAGTGGGACAGCATTCAAGAACTGGGGATGACATCAGGAAGAGGTGGAACGACCTACAGGGGAAGGTGCGTTCTGTGGTTTCCAGACACCAGATTGCTGTACAGAGGACTGGCGGTGGACACCCACCTCCTCCCCCACAACTAACAACATGGGAGGAGCGAGTCTTGGCAATACTGCATCCTGAGGGCCTCGCAGGATTAGCAGGAGGACTGGACTCTGGTAAGACATATCTTTATCACCATACCCCCCAACCCACCTGCATGCCATCACATACCCCCACCCTCACCCTCACCCCCATCACTCCAACACCTCACATATGCCCCACTATCACAACCCAGCCATCCCAAATCCTAAGCCCTGCATGCAACACCAAAGCATGGACACCCATCACCAAAGCATGTCCACTACAGATACCCACACAGACCCCAAATCAACTATCACACAAGGACAAAGCCAAGAAAGCAAGCACTAGAGTACAGGGTCACTCACCCATTGCACACAATGACACACACAGCTGCAATAAACATGCCTTCTACAGGACCCCTACCCAACTTAACCGGACAGGAGGTGCCAGACATAGCCAGCCCCCCCACAGAAGGGACCCACAGTGATGACAGCAGCTCTGCACAACTGCATCAAGATGACCAGCCTGGCCCATCAGGGATCTCGGACAGTCAGTTTCCTAACACAGTCCCAAACCACCACTGAACCTCTCCCCGCAGGAAACACCAGCACAGCACCCACCCAGCGGGCCCATCCCTCTGTCCCCAGAACACGTCAATCAGCAGTGTGTCTACCACTACAGGGAACCCAGGCAACCCCACTAACACAGGACGATCAGGGACCTGGGGTCAGTGGCAGTGGGCACACGGTTCAGGGGACAGAGGCACTGGAAAACAGGGAAGCTGTAAGGACTGCTGTGCGACAGGGGGAGTACAGACCCAGGGAACCCACTCTCCATGAGGCACTCTCCATCATCATGGGAGCTTACCATCATTCCCAGGAGACAATTGCAACGGTACTGGCAAAGTTTCAGGAGACCCAGCGGCTGCAGGAGGAACACTACCTTTAACAACACCCTGGTAACCATTGCAGGGGTGCTGGCAGACCTTGTCAACACCAGGAGGGACACAGTGGCCCAACAAGGGGCCCCTGACACTAGCCTGGATGATGAACAGCCCTCTACCTCCGCCTGCGCTAGTGAACAGGAGGCACTGCCACAGGAACACAACACCAGCACCCCACCCCCTGCAGATGGAGAACCACCCCGCAAACGGTCCCTGAGATCCAGGAACAAGACAGAGAACATTGCCAAGACCCCCACCAGGAAATGAGATCCCCCTGAATGTCACCCTTCTGTCCCTCTTTGCCACCCTATCCATCCTTCAACTGCCATTGCTCCACTTCCTATGCCCCTACAGATAATGCACCTGTGAAACAAATAGACTGGACTCTGCCATGGACATTCTTCCACCATCCCTCCAGCCCATTTTACAACCCCCTCCACTTATTTGCCCAGAAATAAACACACTTCAATCACAAAACAATCTGGAGTCAGTCTGTGCCTTCACAAACGTGTAATTGCAATAACCGTGGAATATAGCAATGTCAATTTACTTGTGCACATACCGATTGTAGGAGGCTGGACTGGCTTGTAGTGAGTACCAAGGGGTACTTGCACCTTGCACCAGGCCCAGTTATCCCTTATTAGTGTATAGGGTGTCTAGCAGCTTAGGCTGATAGATAATGGTAGCTTAGCAGAGCAGCTTAGGCTGAACTAGGAGACGTGTGAAGCTACTACAGTACCACTTAGTGTCATATGCACAATATCATAAGAAAACACAATACACAGTTATACTAAAAATAAAGGTACTTTATTTTTATGACAATATGCCAAAGTATCTCAGAGTGTACCCTCAGTGGGAGGATAGGAAATATACACAAGATATATATACACAATAGCAAAAATATGCAGTATAGTCTTAGAAAACAGTGCAAACAATGTATAGTTACAATAGGATGCAATGGGGACACATAGGGATAGGGGCAACACAAACCATATACTCCAAAAGTGGAATGCGAACCACGAATGGACCCCAAACCTATGTGACCTTGTAGAGGGTCGCTGGGACTATTAGAAAATAGTGAGAGTTAGAAAAATAACCCTCCCCAAGACCCTGAAAAGTGAGTGCAAAGTGCACTAAAGTTCCCCTAAGGACAAAGAAGTCGTGTTAGAGGAATAATGCAGGAAAGACACAAACCAACAATGCAACAACAATGGATTTCCAATCTAGGGTACCCGTGGAACAAGGGGACCAAGTCCAAAAGTCACAAGCAAGTCGGAGATGGGCAGATGCCCAGGAAATGCCAGCTGCGGGTGCAAAGAAGCTTCTACTGGACAGAAGAAGCTGAGGTTTCTGCAGGAACGAAAAGCAAGACAAGGAGCCCTCTTAGCAGCAGGTAGCACCCGGAGAAGTGCCAGAAACAGGCACTACGAGGATGTGTGAAACGGTGCTCACCCGAAGTCGCACAAAGAAGTCCCACGTCGCCGGAGAACAACTTAGGAGGTCGTGCAATGCAGGTTAGAGTGCCGTGGACCCAGGCTGGACTGTGCACAAAGGATTTCCGCCGGAAGTGCACGGAGGCCGGAGTAGCTGCAAAAGTCGCGGTTCCCAGCAATGCAGTCTAGCGAGGTGAGGCAAGGACTTACCTCCACCAAACTTGGACTGAAGAGTCACTGGACTGTGGGGGCCACTTGGACAGAGTTGCTGGATTCGAGGGACCTCGCTTGTCGTGCTGAGAGGAGACCCAAGGGACCGGTAATGCAGCTTTTTGGTGCCTGCGGTTGCAGGGGGAAGATTCCGTCGACCCATGGGAGATTTCTTCGGAGCTTCTAGTGCAGAGAGGAGGCAGACTACCCCCACAGCATGCACCACCAGGAAAACAGTCGAGAAGGCGGGAGGATCAGCGTCACAGAGTTGCAGTAGTCGTCTTTGCTACTATGTTGCAGGTTTGCAGGCTTCCAGCGCGGTCAGCAGTCGATTCCTTGGCAGAAGGTGAAGAGAGAGATGCAGAGGAACTCGGATGAGCTCTTGCATTCGTTATCTAAAGTTTCCCCAGAGACAGAGACCCTAAATAGCCAGAAAAGAGGGTTTGGCTACTTAGGAGAGAGGATAGGCTAGCAACACCTGAAGGAGCCTATCAGAAGGAGTCTCTGACGTCACCTGGTGGCACTGGCCACTCAGAGCAGTCCAGTGTGCCAGCAGCACCTCTGTTTCCAAGATGGCAGAGGTCTGGAGCACACTGGAGGAGCTCTGGACACCTCCCAGGGGAGGTGCAGGTCAGGGGAGTGGTCACTCCCCTTTACTTTGTCCAGTTTCGCGCCAGAGCAGGGCTAAGGGGTCCCCTGAACCGGTGTAGACTGGCTTATGCAGAATTGGGCACATCTGTGCCCAAGAAAGCATTTCCAGAGGCTGGGGGAGGTACTCCTCCCCTGCCTTCACACCATTTTCCAAAGGGAGAGGGTGTAACACCCTCTCTCAGAGGAAGTCCTTTGTTCTGCCATCCTGGGACAAGCCTGGCTTGACCCCAGGAGGGCAGAAACCTGTTTGAGGGGTTGGCAGCAGCAGCAGCTGCAGTGAAACCCCAGGAAAGGCAGTTTGGCAGTACCAGGGTCTGTACTACAGACCACTGGGATCATGGGATTGTGCCAACTATGCCAGGATGGCATAGAGGGGGCAATTCCATGATCATAGACATGTTACATGGCCATATTCGGAGTTACCATTGTGAAGCTACATATAGGTAGTGACCTATATGTAGTGCACGCGTGTAATGGTGTCCCCGCACTCACAAAGTCCGGGGAATTGGCTCTGAACAATGTGGGGGCACCTTGGCTAGTGCCAGGGTGCCCTCACACTAAGTAACTTTGCACCTAACCTTTACCAGTTAAAGGTTAGACATATAGGTGACTTATAAGTTACTTAAGTGCAGTGTAAAATGGCTGTGCAATAACCTGGACGTTATTTCACTCAGGCTGCAGTGGCAGGCCTGTGTAAGAATTGTTAGAGCTCCCTATGGGTGGCAAAAGAAATGCTGCAGCCCATAGGGATCTCCTGGAACCCCAATACCCTGGGTACCTTAGTACCGTATACTAGGGAATTATAAGGGTGTTCCAGTAAGCCAATGTAAATTGGTAAAATTGGTCACTAGCCTGTTAGTGACAATTTGAAAGAAATGAGAGAGCATAACCACTGAGGTTCTGGTTAGCAGAGCCTCAGTGAGACAGTTAGGCACCACACAGGGAACACATACATATAGGCCACAAACTTATGAGCACTGGGGTCCTGACTAGCAGGGTCCCAGTGACACATAACAAACATACTGAAAACATAGGGTTTTCACTATGAGCACTGGGCCCTGGCTAGCAGGATCCCAGTGAGACAGTGAAAACACCCTGACATACACTCACAAACAGGCCCAAAGTGGGGGTAACAAGGCTAGAAAGAGGCTACTTTCTCACACCGATGTATCACAGCTGTAGGCCTGGAGGAAATATAGCAGAGGGCACAAAGTGGGACCCACATCTGTGAAATGGAAAGGCAAAGTGACAAGTCAGGGTCCGTACACTGAGTGAAAATGACAGACATGCTAGCTCCAGAAATTGTATGAGATGTGGGAGGTAGTGACATGTTCTTACCTGTGTCTCACTGGAAGTATTGCATGATTATGTTGTTTCTGTTGTCGATATCCTCTTCTTCTGCCTCCTCTTCTTCACTCTCCATTGGCTCCACAGCTGCCACACCACGACCAGCTGGCCCATCCTCCTGCAGAAAAGGCACCTGCCATCGCAAAGCCAGGTTGTGCAGCATACAGCAGACCACAATGATCTGGCACACCTTCTTTGGTGAGTAGTAGAGGGAACCACCTGTCATATGGAGGCACTGGAATCTGGCCTTCAGGAGGCCGAAGGTTCGTTCGATCATGCTCCTAGTTCGCCCATGTGCCTCATTGTGGCGATCCTCTGCCCTTGTCCTGGGATTCCTCACAGGGGTCAGTAGCCATGACAGGTTGGGGTAACCAGAGTCACCTGCAAATATCGAAGGGCAACTGTTAGACACACACTAACCCTTAGGGACAACCCCATACCCAGACACCTATTCACACTGTATTGGGTCCTTGGCCTCACCTATTAGCCACACCCTGTGCCTCTGGATTTGCCCCATCACATAAGGGATGCTGCTATTCCTCAAAATGTAGGCGTCATGCACTGAGCCAGGAAACTTGGCATTCACATGGGAGATGTACTGGTCTGCCAAACACACCATCTGCACATTCATCGAATGGTAGCTCTTCCGGTTTCTGTACACCTGTTCACTCCTGCAGGGGTACCAATGCCACATGTGTCCCATAAATGGCGCCAATGATGTCCCAGGGCATAGAAGTCACCTTTCACTGTAGGCAAATCCTCCACCTGAGGGACCACAATGTAGCTGCGCATGTGTTTCAGCAGGGCAGACAGCACTCTGGACAACATGTTAGATAGCATTGGCTGGGACATCCCTGATGCAATGGCCACTGTTGTTTGAAATGAACGACTTGCTAGGAAATGGAGTACTGACAGGACCTGCACTAGAGGGCTTATCCCTGTGGGATGGCGGATAGCTGACATCAGGTCTGGCTCCAACTGGGCACACAGTTCCTGGATTGTTGCACGATCAAGTCTGTATGTGACTATTATATGTCTCTCTTCCATTGTCGACAGGTCCACCAGGGGTCTGTACACCGGAGGATGCCGCCATCTCATCACCTTCCCCAGCAGACGTGCCCTATGGAGGAGAACAGCGAGCAGAGAGTCAGCCAACACTGAGGTATCCCAAAATGTCATCTGCACAAATGTATTAATCCGCAATGTGCCTGTAACTGTGAGTATTCCAGGCCTACATAGGTGTGACGCAGTTATTATTAATGCCATATGGCCCCCTGAAATGGCGGCTGCCTGACCTGTAAGGTGGGACAAGGGGATATGAGGTAACTGCGCTGGCGTTCCACACCGTCGCGGTGGGCGGTCAAAGACCGCAGCGCAATTCTGCATTGGTTAACATTGGGCCCTATGGGTCTGAGGAGCCAATGACGATGTACGCCGGCGGTGACGGTACGTACCGCCGCGGACGTGACCGCCATTTTCTGTCTGTTCACTCACTTAATACCTGACCTTCAACAGGAGAGGATGGCTCATGTGTCTGGGGACAGGGCCCCTGCCTTCACTTCGTAGGAGTTGGAGAAACTAGTAAATGGGGTCCTCCCCCAGTACATGCAACTGTACCGTCCTCCAGACAAACAGGTGAGTACACTGTGAGCATGCTGCATGGGCAATGCCTGTTTTGAGTGGTGTGGATGGAAGCTACATGGGGGGGGCTGAGGCCTGCATGTGCGGATGGGGAGTGTATGTGCGTCAGGGCAAGGGTGGGAACGGGGGGCAATGAGTTTGACAGTCCGGACGGGTAAGTAATGTCCTTTCCCCCTGTACCATTCCTCTAGATCAGTGCCCACCAGAAGAAGGGTATTTGGCATGCCATCGCCAAGGACGTCTTGACCCTGGGGATCCACCACAGACAGAGCACCCACTGCCAGAAAAGATGGGAGGCCCTGCGCCGCTGGAGCAAGAAGATGGAAGAGGCCCAGCTGGGGATGGCCTCCCAACGTGGGAGGGGTGCATGTCGCACCATGACCCCCCTGATGTTCCGGATTCTGGCGGTGGCGTATCTGGAGTTAGATGGGCGCTTGAGGGCATCACAGCAGCCACAAGGGGGTGAGTACGCTCTCATTCAGCTGACTTTGTACGCATTACGAGGTGTCTAGGCGGGGGAGGTGGGCAGTGGGATCCCCTAGGCCCGGGCGATCTTGGTAGGCAAGGTCCCTTGTGAGGCAGGCTATGTGGCACCCCAACCCCACTAGTGGTCAGAGCAACCTACACCTAGTAAGGCTCCTGTGACTTCCAGGTGTTCAGCAATTGGGCTGTGGCCTCATACCCCATGGGCATGGGATTAATCTAGGAACTATAAGTGCATGGCGTAGTGCAGAGGGCTGCTCACTGTCTGTTGTGTCCGCCAACGGTAGTGGTGTTGCATGCACTGAGCATGTCTTTCTTCTGCCCCCCCCCCCTTTTTGTGGTCTCCCTGTTCTTGTGTGCAATAACATCATCAGGCGGAGGAGCATTGGCACCGGAGCATGAGGGTGCTGCATCCCACTTGGCCCTCGAGGGTGAAGAAACGGAGTCTGAAGCCACCAGTGGGTCGGAGGGCGAGGGGAGCTCCACGGCGGGGACAGGAGCAGAGACCAGCGACAGCGACTCCTTCTCTGATGGAGCTACCTTACGGTGGCGGGCCCCTCTGTGCCCACCGCATCAACAGGTACAGCCGCCACTCCCCATACTAGCACTGCCCTCCCAGCAGCCCCTCAGCATGTGTCCCTTGCCCGCTCACCCAGGAGGGTGGGCATCTCCGCCCCAGGCACCTCAGGCCCTGCCCCAGTGAGCCCTGCTGCCCTCAGTGAGGAGGCTATTGGCCTCCTGAGATCCCTCACTGTTGGGAAGTCTACCATTGTGAATGCCATCCAGGGTGTTGAGAGGCATTTGCAACAAACAAGTGCATACCTGGAGGGCATTCATTCTTGCCAGGCAGCCCAACAGAGAGCATTTCAGGCTCTGGCCTCAGCACTGATGGCAGCCATTGTCCCTGCGTCCAGCCTCTCCTCTCCATCCCCCTTCACCAAGACCCAATCCCCTGTACCTCAGCCTATCCCAAGCACATCATCAGACCAGCATGCACACTCATCAACACACAAGAGTGGCTCACCACCCCCACTACCATTCACCCATCCCCAGTGTCCTCTCCAGTGTATCAGTGAGCCCTCCTCCCAAAGTACACAAACGCAGGCACACACCCACCCAATAGCCATCCACCTCACAACAGCCTCCAGCCCATGCACCTTCACCCAAATTCAGCAGACGTACACCTCCTACAACCACTACCTCTTCCTCCACTCCCAAACCCCCTCCATCTACCCGTCCCAGTGTGTCTAAAAAACTTTTCCTGGCTAACATTGACCTCTTCCCTACACCTCCCCCGTCCTTCCCCTAGGGCCAGGCTTTCCAGGTCCCAGCCCAGCACCTCAGCCACACACATCCCCAGGCACAGTGGTGCCAGCAACTGCGGGGTCATGGAGTGCACCAACCATCAGGGCTGCCAGTGTGCCACGGAGCGAGGGCAAGGATATTCCGCCACCTGCCAAGGTTAAAAAGATGCCCACATCCCGGAGGAAGAAGCTGAAAACACCTGCCACAAAGGGGTCAGCGTAAATGAAAGGGGATAGTGGTAAGACAACTGCACCACCATCAAAGGTGGGGAAGGGCCAAAAACTGAAGGGCAGGTCAGGAGAGGGCATGTTGGCACCGACTGAGGAACCAATGTCACACCTTCTGTCCACGCCAACCTGTACGGCGGCTAACACCGCCACCTGCACCGCCACCTGCACCGCCTCCGGCATGTCTACAGCCGCTGCGACAGTCCACAGCCTCTTCCCCAGTGGGCAGCCGTCCGAGACTGCAGGAGACATCCAGCTTTCTCCCTCAGCAGGTGCTGACAGATGCCCCGCCACCACAGACCCCGCCGCCAGCACCGCCGCCACAGACCCCGTACCCAGCACCGCCACGACTGACACCTCTGCATGCACCGCCACGACTGACTCCGCCGCAAGCCCTGCCAGCGGCCCCGTGATGTCCTCGGACAGTGCCACCACCGCAGACATGCCTACCATCCCCAGTGGTCAGTCGTTTGAGGCTGGTGGTGAGTTCCAGGACCCTGGACAGCTCCCATGAAGCATTACTATCATCACAGTTGTCACCTGCAGGTGGAATGCAAAGCTGCAGCAGTGTGGGGTATGTCGCAGCCTCCATGGCGTATCATGCTACCTGTACCTCGGCAATCTCGTGGCACACACACCCAGGTGAGGGAATAGTACCGGCCACACTGCACGTGGAGCACTCCCTCCAGAACCAGTGGAGAGATACATCCACTACCTCAGTCCTTGGCAGGATGAAGAACTCTAGGCACTAAGCCCCCTCCAGAACCAGTGGAGAAAGGCATCAACTACCTCAGTCCTTGGCAGGATGAAGCACTCTGGGCACCAAGCCCCCTCCAGAACCAGTGGAGAAAGGCATCCACTTGAGAGACTGTGGCTTTGCACTCCCCAGGATAAAGCAGTGAGCAAACCACCCACTTGAGAGACTTGAGAGACTGTGGCTTTGCACTCCCCAGGACGCACCCACTGGAGAGACTTGAGAGACTGTGGCTTTGCACTCCCCAGGATACATCAATGGGCATGGAGACCCCTCGTGCAGCAGTGGCGTGTGTTCATCTGGCTGAGGTGCACCCCTCCCCATGAGGTGGCTGTTTCATTTCGAGCTGATGCCCCTGCAGTGTTCTCTCTGTTTGCACACAGGTGTCATGTGTGGGCTTCACCCATGCATTTTGGGTCCAGTGGTCCACGGACAATGATTGGTGCACTATCCGGACTTGTGTAGTTGGTGTACATAATTGCGTTTACTGGATTTTGAACTTTGATAATGAGATTTCACATGATTACCTTCGTTCAAATCAATTTCTTTTGTCCTTGCGTTCTTCCAGGGGGTGGGGGGGGGGGGTGTATGTGTACTGTTGCTGCATGTATTTGTGTGTATGGTGTTGTGGGTGGGGTTGTTGCGTGTTGTATGTGTGTTTCACTCTCTTTTCCCTCCCCCTCCCATGTGTTGTAGGTGCAATACTCACCGTGGTCGTCGCCGCCATAGTTGGTGCTCCTGATAGAAGAGAATGAAGACTAGCATTGGCAGTATCTACAATTCGGGATCCATGGTGTTCTGGTTCCTCGTGGGGTGTGGAGAGGTGAGTGTTTTCCCTTCTGTGTACTGTTTCCGCCGTGTTTTTGTTCGTGTTGGTTCTGCCCCGGAAAAGGTGGCGGATAGGCATCTTGTGATAGGGTGGGCGGTACATTGTCTTCCGCCTATCTGTCGGCGGTGTCCGCTGTGCTGTTTTTTTTGTACCGCCGTGGCGGTCGGAGTGATAAAGTGGCTGTCTATGTTGGCGGTTTCCGCCATGGTCATAATCCCATATTTTTTCCCGCCGACCTGTTTGCGGTATTACCGCAGCTTTAACACCGACCGGGTTGTAATGAGGGCCATAGTGTACTACAGTGTATTTTCAAGTCTATGGAGTACCATGGTAAAACCATAAAAAATACTGCACTACTCAAAACAATATAAAAAAAAGGCATGGTTCTCACTAAATTGCAATGAAAATATACAGAAAATTATGAAGCAATTTCTCAACCTGTTGCCACTGTAAGAAAAGTACTCAAGTAATTTGTTTACTGCAATTGTTTTGCTATTCTGGTCGTTTGGGTCTCATGATTGTCCTTTTTATCATCTATCACTCACTAGACGTAATGAGGGTTTCACAGTGCCAATATTTTACATTAGGCATTGTGGGTTTGAAATCTTTATGGTGTATGAGAGCACACCTGCTCTTTTACTAGACCAGTATGGCGATTGGTTTTGAGGAAGCATACTCGCTGTTGCATTACATTTCTGGATTTGATACATGGAGTAGCAATGATAACGGCTTTTGTTGACAACATGAATACACACCGTAAGTGAGTAGGATTACATAAACTGAATTTGTAATCTTTATGGTTTATGAGAGTACACTATCTTTTTTACCAGTGTAATATGGCAACCAGTTTTGGAGTCTGGTTCCCAGGATCCAAGGCCTGCCCATCTTCTCTTTTGATTATCTCTTACGAGATAAAATCAGGGTGTCATGGTGTCAATGATGCACACAAGTAACTGTGGCACAGACGAGCATACTGGCCGCTGGTTATTCTGCCCGACACGGTGAGTGGAACTAGTGTGCTAACGGGTATCGTTATCAGTAAGTGTTTCAATATAGGGGAGTGAGAGTGAATTGACTTGGGCCGTATCCTTTTCAGGGCTTACGATATAATTACAGTTGTCAGACCCGGACACGAGGGTCATACGGGTGAGTTATGATGTTATCAGATCTGAAGGGTGGAGCTGATATTAATTTGGATGTTTTCCTGCAACACTCATGTTATTGCATGTGATATGCATCACTATACGGCACTCCAGTCTATGCCACTCTATTACACTCTACTCTCTGCTAGTCCACTGTACGCAACTCCACTGTATGCCACTCCACTCTAGCCACTCAAAGGTATGCCAATCCAGTTCATGTCACTCTACACCAATCCACTATATGCTATTCTACTGTACGCAACCACAGTCTATGCCACTCCACATTACACTATTGCACTTTACGCTATTCCACTCAACCCAACTCCACTCTATGTCATTCCACTATGTGTTATTTGACTGCACACCAATCCACTGTACTCCACACTGTGGCCCTCATTATGACATTGGCGGTAAACCCCATTTACCACCACACTGACTGCTGCCAACTTACTGCCACCGTGGCGGATATCCGTTCAACATATTTTGACACACATGCACCAATCCGCCACTATTCAGCCACAGACCCAAATCTGTCCCAACAAACATCAGTGGTAAACTGGCGGTATCAAAACCCACACTGTTACACCAACAGAACTACTCCCACCACATTATGACCCATGAATCACCACCGCGGACATTCAACGGTGGTAAACCATTGGCGGTACATATTGCCGCACTCAAAATTGACACACACAACCAAAACAACACCACATTGGACAATTCAAACAACACACACCTGACACCCATACACCCACACACCCACACCACTATAAAACACACACACACAGTACCCACAACCCTTTACCATTACAAACAATTGCTACCAGAGAGACAGCAAGATCACTGACACAACCAGAGCCACACACTATTCACACCTATACAATACTCACGCACCCCACATGACACACCCCAACACTTTACCCAACACACCCTCACCTACACACCTCACACAAAAACCATGGCACCACAAAGACACTGGAGGAGCAAAGGGTCATGGTGGAGGGAATCATCAGGGTAGAGCCACAGTTATTTGGAGCACAGGTGTTGCAGATATCAATAGCTAGGAAGATGGAGCTACGGCAGAGAATCGTGGACAGGGTCAACGCCATGGCACAGCACCCAAGAACTAGGGATGACATCGGGAAGAGGTGGAATCACCTACAGGGAAAGGTATGTTCCATTGTAGCAAGACACCAGCTCACTGTACAGAGGACTGGCAGTGGAGCCCACCCTCCTCCACCACAACTAACATCATTGGAGGAGCAAGTCTCTGCAATCCTCCATCCTGAGGGCCTGGCCAGAGTAGCAGGAGGGCTGGACTCTGGTAAGTCAACTCTCCACTATTATCACCCCCCTACCTGCATGTCATCACATACCCCCACCCTCACTCCCATCACTCCACCACTTCCCACACACCCCACCATCACATCTCACTTATCCCAATGCCAAGCCCTGCATGCTCTACCAATGCATGGACACCACTCACAGCCCTGCATGGACACTCAGCACTAAAGCATGCACACTATAGAGAACTAATCATCCCACCATATACCAAGGTACACAAGTGAAAGATGCCAGGGCAAATACAACCAAAGAGGGCAAGTCACAGATGCACACTATGCACACTATGTCAGACATAGAAACAATAACACATCATTTTCATCCCTATGGGTACCCCAGCCAATGTCAGCGGATAGGAGGTGCCAGCAATATCCAGTCCCTCAACAGAAGAGGCCCACAGTGATGACAGCAACTCTGGTCTTCAGGATCTTGATGACCAACCTGGCCCATCAGGGACCTCTGAACAGCCAGTTACCCAGGCCCAGTCACACACCACAACAGAGCCTCCCCCATCAGGAAACAACAGCACAGCACCAACCCAGCGTACCCATACCTCTGTCACCAGGACACGTCAATCAGCAGTGTGTCCACCTCTACAGTGACCCCATGGCACACCTCACCCCCAAAACAATCAGGGACCTGGGGTCAGTGGCACTGGGCACACGGTTCAGGGGGCAGAAGCACAGGCCAACAGGGAAACTGGGAGGAGTGCTGTGCACCAGGTGAAGGACAGGCCCAGGGACCCAACTCTCCAGGAGGCACTTGCAGAGATCCTGGGAGCATATCAACATTCCCAGGACACAATGGGCCAGATCCTGGACATTGTGCAGGAGAACAGGCGGCTGCAGGAGAGACAGTACCAGGGGATCAGGGAGGACTTGCAGGCCATCAACAACATCCTGATCTCCATAGCAGGGGTGATGGCAGACATGGCCAATATTATGAGGGAGGTAGTCTTACACCAGCGGGCTCCTGCCACTAGCCAGACATCTGAACAGCCTTCCACCTCTGCTGCCGCTAGTGGCTAGGAGGCCCCGCCACAGGAATCACAGGCCAGCAGCACCTCTCCCCCTTAAGAAGGAGAACCACCCGCAAATGTTCCCTGCGATCCAGACAGAACCCAGAGACACTTGCCAAGACCCCGCCAGGAAATTAGATGCTCCTGATTGTCACCCTTATGTCCCACTCAGTCACCCTGTCCACCTTGAACTGCCATTGCTCCCCTTCCTATGTCCCCTTGGACAATGCACCTGTGCTACAAACAGACTGGAACAATACCCTGGACTTTCCTCCATCATCACCCCATCCCATTGCACTTGTCCTTCTATATATATAGACACTTCAATAAACACCCTTGGGAAAAAAATAAGTATGGAGTTTGTCAAATGACATATAGCTGGCTGCAGTGCTCACACCAGGAGCATATGTGAGGTTACCAACATCTGCAAAATGAATTGCCAAAGGGTACAGTAAGTGGGCATAGAAGTGTGAAAAAACAGCATGCCAGTGCCACAGATATTCTGACAAATGACATAGAAAAGTGAAGTAACACTGTCATACCTGTGTGTCATTGAAAGTATTGTCTGATCACTGATTTTCTGTTGTCCTCATCCTCATCCTCTGCCTCCTCATCCTCATTGTGCACAGGGTCTACAGCTGCCACACGGGCATCTCCAGCCTCCTCCTCCTGCAGAAAAGGCACATGGCATCTCAAGGCAAGGTTGTGCAACATGCAGCATGCCACTACTATCTGGCAGACCTTCTTGGGTGAGTAGCACAGGAATCCACCTTTCAGATGCAGGCATCTGAACCTTGCCTTCAGGAGGCCAAAGGTTCTTTCAATTATCCTTCTGGTTTGCCCATGTTCCTCATTATAACATTGTTCTGCCCTTGTCCTGCCATTCCTCACAGGGGTCGGCAGCCATGATAGGTTGGGGTAACCAGAGTCACCTGCAAATTTTGAGGGACAGCATTTAGCCACACACTATCCAATATCGCCCACACAATACCCATACTCCAACATCTACTGGCTGGGAACCAGGGCTCACCTATTAGCTACACCCTGTAGTTGGTCCATCACATTTGGGATGCTGCTATTCCTCAGGACAAAGGCATCATGCACTAACCCAGGATACTTAGCATTGACGTTGGTGATGTACTGGTCCGCCAAACACACCATCTGTACATTCAAAGAGTGGAAACTCTTCCAATTTCTGAAAACCTGTTCATTCTGACAGGGGGGGACAAATGCAATACGTGTTCCATCAATCGCCCCAATTATGTTGGAGATATTTCCAATTGCATAGAACTCGGCCTTCACTGTGGCCAAATCTTCAACCTGGGGAAATACAATGTAGCTGCACATCTGTTTAATCAGGACAGACAACACTCTTGTTAGCACTATTGAGAACATTGGCTGTAACATTCCTGCTGCCAAGCCCACTGTGACTTGGAAAGAACCAGTTGCCAGGAAATGGAGCACTGATAGAACTTACACAAGAGGGGGGATCCCAGTGGGGTGACGGATAGCAGATATCAGGTCAGGCTCCAATTGGGCCCACAGCTCTGTGATTGTGGCTCTGTCCAGTCTATAGGTGAGAATAATGTGCCTGTCCTCCATTGCTGCCAAGTCCACCAGGGGTCTGTACACAGGGGTATGTCTCCATCTCCTATTCATCTAAAGCAGTAGCAATCTATGGGGCAAGAGAGTGAGGAGCCAGTCAAAAACTGAACAATGAGGCTACAACAGAACTTTGCATGCTGTTAACTTGTAATGGGTCAGTGTGATTTGTACAGTATGTCCTAATTTTACCAGTGATGCAGCAATTATCCAGGGCCTGCCCCCCACCGTGAAATGGCGTCTGCCTGTCCTGTGTGGAGGGACAGGTGGAAGTGAGGTAATTCCGTTGACGTTGTGCGCCGTTGAGTGAGACGGTTGGGAACCGCCGTGCAACTCCTCATAGGTTAACATTGGGCCCTATGGGATTCAGTGCCAATGGTGATCTACGCCGGCGGTGACGGTGTGCACCGCTGCGGACATGACCACCATTTTCTATCTGATCCCTCACTTGCTGCCTGATCTTCAACAGGAGAGGACCTACACTGCATGTGCTGCTGTGACCTGTGTCTAGAACCTACCATGGCCCATGTTACTGGGGAAAGGGCCCCAGCCTTTACTTCGGTGGAGTTGGAGAGACTGGTGGGTGGGGTCCTACCCCAGTACGGACTGCTGTATGGGCCTCCAGACCAACAGGTGAGTACACTGTGGGCACAATGCATGTGGCATGAATGCATAGAGTGGTGTGTGAAGGCCTTGTGTAAGGCGGGTGGGTGGATGTCCTCTGGGTGGTGAATTGGTTGTGTGCTAGGCCATGTGTGTGTAAATGGTGATGTGAAGGGGCATGGTGGGTCATAAGTGTAACAGGCAGGACTGTTTGACTAATTCCATTTTCCTGTGTGAATTGCCTCTGCGGTTCAGTGCCCGTAAAAAAAAGGGTATGCAGTGTGCAAACCCTGCGGGTCTACGTCAGGCGGATCACCCACTGTCAGAAATGGTGGGAGGACCTGAGACGCTGGGCACAGAAGACAGCAGAGGCCCAGCTGGGGATGGCCTCCCAATGAGGAAGGGCCGCCCGTCGAACCCTGACCCCACTGATGGCCCGCATACTGGTGGTGGCCTATCCTGAGATGGATGGGCACTTGAGGGCTTCACAGCAGCCACAAGAGGGTGAGTACAGTGTCCATCATTACCACTTACCCATGGTAGGGTGGTATCAGGATTGGGGATGTGTGTCAGTGGGAGCCCCTAGGCCATGCCTAACATTGCAGGATAGGTCCCCTGGTGGCTAGGGTTCAGAAGGGAGAATCTTGCTACCTAGCTCGTAGGCATCCACAGCTAGTCAGGGCTGGGTGAGTTCCAGGTGTGCTGCATTTGGCGGTGTGTGCCCCTCCCCATGGCTTGGCAGCTAACTATTTCTATGCCAGTGCTATGGCATATCGCATAGGGCTATTCCCTGTGTGTGAGAGTGCTATGTACGCCAACAGTGGTCTTGGTGCAGCCATTGACACAGTGTATCCTTTGTCTCTCTCCCCCTTTCTTGTTTTGTCATCCTGTCCTTATGTGCATTAGCATCATCTGGCGGAGGAGCAGAGGCACCAGCGACGGAGGGAGGTGCATCCCACAGGACCCAAGAGGCAGATTCCACCGATGCCGAGGGCACCAGTGGGACGGAGGGTGAGGGGAGTGCTCTGGCGGAGACTAGAGGGGACAGTTCTGACACAGATACCTCCTCCGCTGGAAGCTCCCTGCTGGTTGCAGACACCTCTGTGACTGCCCCAGCTACAGGTACCACTGCCACCCCCGTAACAGCACCGCCCTCCCAGCAGCCCCTGATCGAGTTGCCCATGAACGCTCACCCAGGAGGGTGGACATCTCCTTCACCCCAGGCACCCCAGGCACCTCAGGCCCTGCCTCAGTGATCCCTGCTGCCCTGAGTGAGGAGGCTATTGACCTCCTGAAATCCATCTCTGTATGGCAGTCAACCATTGTGAATGCCATTCAGGGGCTGGTTGCCCAGATGCAACAGACCAATGCATTCCTGGAGGGCATTCATACTGGATTGGTGGCCCAACAGAGATTGAACCAGGCTCTGGCCTTCTCCCGGATGGTAGCCATTGTCCCTGTTTTTACCCTCCCCCCTCCAACTTCCTCTTCCCAGTCCCATTCTCCTCAACCCCAACCCATCCCAAGCAAACAGCCAAATGAGCATGCACTGAAGACAACACACAAGAGTGGTTCTTGCAACCACTAACACCACACTTCATCCCACAGGCACTCATACAAACACCATCCACATGCAAACACACCAACATTCACTATTTCCACTGTCCACCTCTTCCTCCACCTCCCTCCCAGTTCCGTCTAAACTCACACCTGCATGCACTACATCATCATCCACTACCAGCATCATCACCACACCAAGCAGAACACACACCTCACTCACAGACACCTCCGCAACAGCCATGCACATGCCCCCTCTGTCCTCTCCCACTGTGTCTGTCACCCCCTTCTAAGGTACACAAACGCAAGCACTCAGACACCCAACAGCCATCCACCTCACAACAGCATCCAGCCCATGCACCTGCTCCCAAAATCAGCAGACACCTCCAACAACCACTCCCTCTTCCTCCACTCCCATTCCTTCTCCCTCTTCCCGCCCCAATGTCCCTAAAAATGTTTTCCTATCCACCATTGACCTCTTCCGTCCCCCCCATCCTGCACATATGGCCAGGGCAGGGAGAACACAGCCAGACACCTCAGCAATCCACTCCACGTGCCCAGTCGTCACCACACCCACTCGTGGTGGAAAAGGATCCAGGCCACATGTCCGCAAGGTGAATGAGCCTGCACCAGGCATCCTCAAGACAATGAAGCCTGCCCCAGCTGCCAGAAAGACCAAGGAGCCAGCCCCAGCAGCTGCTAAGAAGGTAAAGGAGCCTGCCCCCGCTGCTAGAAAGACCAAGGAGCCGGCCCCAGCTGCCAGGAAGAGCAAGGAGTCTGCAAGCAACAGGCAGGAAGAGCAAGGGCCAGGGTCAGGAGGCAGGAAGAGCAAGGAGCCTGGGGCAGGAACTGCGACGGAGCCCCCACCACCAACCATGTTTGTGCAGCCGTCCAAAGTTGCAGGGTATGGGCAGGAGCCTCCCCCCCCAGCAGTACCACCACCTCTAGTGGACAGCAGTCCGAGGCTGCAGGGGATGGGCAGGAGCCTCTCACCACCAGCAGCACCACCACCTCCAGTGGGCAGCCATCCGAGGTTTCAGGGGATGGGCAGGAGCCTCCCACCAGCAGCACCACCACCTCCAGTGGGCAGCCGTCTGAGGTTGCAGGGGATGGGCAGGAGCTCCCCCCACCAGCAGCAGCACCACCAAAGAGCAGCCATCACTGCCAACGGACGGTATGTAATCCTGTCTCAATGGCCTGCTGTGCGGCCTGCCCCCTGCAAATCCAATGGATATTCCACCCACTTCAGAGACTGTGGCCTTGCACTCCCCAGGATTACGGACAGAGCATGTTGCCCCCTCCATAGCAAGTGGGAAAGTCACCCACTCAAAAGACTGTGACCTTGTACTCCCCAGGACCAGGCACAGGGCACGAGGCCCCCTCCAGAACCAGTGGGTATGCCACCCACATCACCAAGACTACCCAGGACCAGGCACAGGGCACTAGGCCCCCTCCAGAACCAGTGGGTATGACACCCACATCACCTAGACTACCCAGGATCAAGAACACAGGGCACAAGGCCCCCTCCGGAACCAGTGGGTATGACGCCCACATTGCCAAGACTACCCAGGACCAGGCACAGGTCACGAGGCCCCCTCCAGAAGCAGTGGGTATGACACCCACTCCAGAGACTGTGGCCTTGCACTCCCCAGGATCATGGACAGGGCATTTTGCCCCCTCCAGAGCAAGTGGGCAAGTCAACCACACAAGAGACTGGGGCCTTGCACTCCCCAGGACCAGGCACAGGGCATGTAGCCCCCTCCAGAACCAATGGTGTTTTTCCATCTCCCAGCTGAGGATCCCCCCTCCCCCTGAGGTGCCTGCCTATTTATCAACTGATGCCTCTGCAGTGTTCTCTCCAGGTTGATGTAGGTGACAAGTGTTGCCTAGGACTTTGGCCTTTGGCCGTTTGGCCTACGAACATCGTGGACTGGGATGTGTCCCTTTTTGTGTACATATGTATATATCTGTTATCTTGCCAAGTTATTTATCTTGATGTGTTGCTCATTATATTCCCTTTTTCAAAATCGATTTTTCCTTGCATTATTCATCTGAGTTACGGGGTAAAAATGTTTTTGTGATGCAGCTGATTATTTGTATGGTGTTGAGGGGGGGTGTTGCATGTGTGTGTCACTCTCTTTTTCCTCCCTCCCTTCCTTGTGTACAAGGCGGCTGTACTCACCGTCATCGTCTTCACCAGCATTGATATTTGTGGTGGAGCAGCACGTAGAAGATCATGGGGAAGGCATTCAGCTCAGGCTCCATGGCAGCGTGGTAGTTCCCTGTATCTCCAATGTTGAGTCCTTTCTCTTCTGAGCTCTGTTTCCGCCAGGCTTTTGATGTCGGTATCTCCCTGGAAAAGGCAGTGGTTTCCTGTGTCTTAATACGGTGGGCGGAACTGGCTATAGACGGCTGCTTCTGTGGCTCCTGTTGTTTCCGCCCTGTCGGTTGATGTGGTATATTGGCTGTCTATCGGAGATCTTTCCGCCAGGTCATAATTTGGCAGTAATCATCGCCGGCCTGTTGGCGGTATTACGGCCACTTTAACACCAACCCCCAGGGTTGTAATGAGGGTCTATGTCACTCCTCTCTACACCATTCCAGTCTACGCCACTCCACTCTACACTATTCCACATTATGCTACTCAACTCTCCTCTGTTTTACTGTATGTCACTAAACTGTATGCTATTCCACTGTATGCTATTTCAGTGTTTGATGCTTCAATGTATGCTACTACTCTCTAGGCTATTCCACTCTACGCTATTCAATTCTACTATGTGTTGTCAGGACCCAACCACTCTGTCTAGTTTGTCAACATCCTCAGGGGCGTTGTTTTAATCATGTGCGTTGTGTGCAACTGGGTTGCTTGTAACGTCATTGCACTGTCTGCATTTCAGGATAAATAATGCCAATGTTTGATATGTACTTGATATTACCAATGTTTGTTGCACTATATAGTTGTTTTCTCCAATGCTTGTTGCACTATATAGTTATTGTCACCAATGCTTGTTGAATACATGTGACTGTATCAAGTCCTCCTGCTTCTAAATATGTCAGGTTCACTTGTTTATTGGTTGCAAGGCAACCACCACGCCCCCAAGGTCTCCAGGCAGAAGGTGTTGACATGAGTCATGCTGGCAATAAATACTCTTGCTGTGCACGTGACTCTGCTTTGGTTTCTTCCTGTCTGGCAAGGAAAGACCTCTGCACACTGGAATTCCATCCAGGAGCCACCCACTCTCCTCTGGCTGGCAGCAAAGAGCCTCAGGAGAGATCTTCTGGAAAGAACACATTTCTGTCAGCTAAGTGGAACTTGCTTTCTGGAATATGCTTGTGTAGAATATTATTATGGTCGTTTTGTTTTTTGGTGACAGCTGAAAACTGAGACTGATTGCTCTGTAGCCTTCTTGAGACTTTGAAAGGCCTCTTCTAAGGACACACACATGATTTATGAGTGGAGGCCTTGATGAGGTTCGAAAAACAGATTTAGCGAGAGGGCCTTCACAACTTTTGTTTTGTAACTGAGAACTGTGACAGAACTTCACTATCTTCCACTTGTTAATTTTTTGTACTAATAGTGATTACGCAATTTAGTGCTAGGATTACTTTATGTGTGAGTTTACTTGCTTTTGGTATTGCAGTTCATTTTATGTTAATAGTGATTATGCAATTCAGTACTAGGAATACTCTATATGTGAGTTTTCTTGCTTTTGGTATTGCAACTTGTTTTATGTTGTAGTTTTACTATAGAAAACCTAATGTGAAAGCGCTGATCCATGAAGGAGACTGGCAGAACTTCCTAATTTGTTTAGAGACATTCAGATTTTGTCACCATTGTGTCTATTAATCAGTAAGAAGAGAGAGAGGGCCAAGTTGCTGATAATACCAGGTGATGTGCTGTGATAACCATATTAGACAAACTTAATGAGATGAGTGCATGCCTTTCTGAATGCTGCTAAATGAGACCGGTGTATGCTTTATTGAATGTTGTGAAACAGTCTCTTGATAGCATATAGCTTCACCAATACCATCATTTATCACAGAAAGGCACCTTCCAGGGGCTCCACTGACAGTCCTCCATAACACGAAGAACCGCACCCGGCTGGACCTGGTGAAATCCAAATCCCCTTCCTTTTTGGGGCACCTGCTGGGGCTCCTGGTGCAATCAGCAGTACTGAGAGGTGCCTCAGGAGGTCGGGAGACCAGTCATTGCCCCTGCAGACAGCCTGGTTTTCAGGTGAGTGGCTGCACCACAACATAAAAGCCAAGCCACAACATTCAGGGCTGCTTGGGCGATGGAATCCCTGGATGAGTCCTCCGAAGCCTTTAAGCATGAGTTGCCACATGACGAGGGCTCTCCTTCTCGGGCAGATAGCACGAGGACCCTCCAGGGCTTACAACAGGAGGTGTCAACCCTTCAACTTGAAAATACTGAATTGCGTTACAAGTTACATACGAAAAGGCCCCAGGATTTTTCATGGGAAGACACTAGATACAAGCCAAGGACCCCCAATGTACATCCACCTCATTTTCAATATACCGTCTTCGGCAATAGTACTAACTCAAGTTTATCTTTTTCTGCAGAACCCATGCAGGTCATCATCACCGCACCAACCCCAGTTCCCTTAGGTCCCCCTGAGCGATTTTTTGGTGACAGTGCCAAATACCAAAGCTTTTTGAACCAATTGCACTTACAGTTTCTCTGCCGTCCAATGGCCTTACCAAATGATGCAGCGAAAGTGGCATTTGTAATCTCTTATCTAGGAAGAAATGCTGCAACCTGGACTGTTTTTCGCTAAACATCTG
Organism: Pleurodeles waltl; assembly: GCF_031143425.1. Taxonomy (NCBI): domain Eukaryota; kingdom Metazoa; phylum Chordata; class Amphibia; order Caudata; family Salamandridae; genus Pleurodeles; species Pleurodeles waltl. The sequence goes on from NC_090447.1 coordinate 1,019,772,468, forward strand.
TTTATTCAAGCCAGCTACAACGAGTTGCTTAGTCTATGTCACGGAAATAAACTGCACATACCCCCCCAATAGGTCTTTTGCAACCTATGCCAATCCCAAAATCCCCTTAGTATTCTATTGGCATGGATTTAACTATGGATCTCCCACTTTCAAATGGGCATTCACTCATCTAGGAAGTAGTAGACTACCTGACCAAAATGGGCCATTTCATACCCTTGAAAACTCTTCCTTCAACCTGAGAACTCTCAGATCTATTTCTGCAACATATCATTCGATTACATGGTCTACCTTCCTCAATAGTATCCAACCGTGATCACCAATTTGTTTCTTTGTTCTGGCACAGTTTCTGTTCCTCGTTATGGATAGACATCTGTTTGTCCTCTGCCTATCACCCAAAGATGAACGTTCAGTCTAAGGGGGTCATTCCAACCCTGGCGGCCGGTGATAAAGCGGCGGCCAAACCGCCAACAGGCAGGCGGTCAAAAAAAGGTATTCTGACCCTGGCGGGAACCGCCAACACAGCCCGCCACTTTAACACTCCGACCGCCACGGCGGGACAGACAAACAGCTCGGCGGTCACCGCCAACAGCCAGGCGGCAGACAATGTACCGCCCACCCTATCACAACTCACCAATCCGGCACCTTTTCCGGGGCGGGACCCCCGCCGATAAAAACACGGCGGAAACAGACTACGAACGGGAAAACGCTCACCTATACACACTCCACGAGGAAGTAGGACAGCATGGAGCCCGAATTACACATCCTACCGGCTATTGTCTACCTGCTCATCTACCACGAGTACAAACGCCGGCGCAGACGACAACAATGAGTACTGCACCTACGACACAGGGGACGGGGGAGGAGGAAAGCTTACGGGCACACACATATGCGACCCCCCCCCAACTATCTACACATCAATGCAGAGCACCAAGTCACAGTGACACCACCCAAACCCCCCGGAATAATGCAAAGACATAAGTAAAGTGAGAAACAACATTTGTGTATATAAGAGGTTCTTTGAAGTCATGGTAAAATAGCAATATGAATAGTAAAAAATCAAGTAAGAAAATTACGAAACCGATAAACATAGGCAATAAGTCCTGCACAGTCACCTAAATTTCCACTGTCCGTGGGCCAAAGTGTATCAACACATGGGCAAAGCCCACACAGGAGACCTGAGTCCATTGGAGAGAACACTGCTGGGGCATCAGATGACAAAACTACAGGCACCTCAGGGGGAAGGGAAGGGGGGGCACTTCAGCCACATGAGTCCACGACGCCAGATCCACGAAGGGTCCACCATGCCCACTGTGCCATCCTGGGGAGTGCAAAGCCACAGTCTCACAAGTCTCTACAGTGGGTGGGTTGCCCACCGTGCCATCCTGGGGAGTGCAAAGCCACAGTCTCACAAGTCTCTACAGTGGTTGGATTGCCCACTGTTACATCCTGGGGAGTGCAAAGCCACAGTCCATCAGGTGGATTACAGAGACCACTGGTCATGGAGGAGGCATGGTGGGCAGAGTGCGTTGTGAAGGCCTGCCCGACACAGAACCGGGACTGCCAATGGGCCAGCGGTGCTTCACAGGAAGGGCCCAGCGGAGCGGTGCTTGACAGGAAGGGGCCCAGCGGAGCGGTGCTTGACAGGAAGGGCCCAGCGGAGCGGTGCTTGAGACGGTGGGGCCCAGCGGAGCGGTGCTTGACAGGAAGGGGCCCAGCGGAGCGGTGCTTGACAGGAAGGGCCCAGCGGAGCGGTGCTTGAGACGGCGGTGCCCAGCGGAGCGGTGCCTGACAGGAAGGGCCCAGGCGGAGCGGTGCTTGAGACGGCGGGGCCCAGCGGAGCGGTGCTTGACAGGAAGGGGCCCAGCGGAGCGGTGCTTGACAGGAAGGGTCCAGCGGAGCGGTGCTTGAGACGGTGGGGCCCAGCGGAGCGGTGCTTGACAGGAAGGGCCCAGCGGAGCGGTGCTTGAGACGGCGGGGCCCAGCGGAGCGGTGCTTGACAGGAAGGGGCCCAGCGGAGCGGTGCTTGACAGGAAGGGCCCAGCGGAGGGGTGCTTGAGACGGCGGGCCCAGCGGAGCGGTGCCTGACAGGAAGGGCCCAGCGGAGCGGTGCTTGAGACGGCAGGGCCCAGCGGAGCGGTGCTTGACAGGAAGGGCCAAGCGGAGCGGTGCTTGACAGGAAGGGCCCAGCGGAGCAGTGCTTGAGACGGCGGGGCCCAGCGGAGCGGTGCTTGACAGAAAGGGCCCAGCGGAGCGGTGCTTGACAGGAAGGGCCCAGCGGAGCGGTGCTTGACAGGAAGGGGCCCAGCGGAGCGGTGCTTGACAGGAAGGGCCCAGCGGAGCGGTGCTTGAGACGGCGGGGCCCAGCGGAGCGGTGCCTGACAGGAAGGGCCCAGCGGAGCGGTGCTTGAGACGGCGGGGCCCAGTGGAGCGGTGCCTGACAGGAAGGGCCCAGCAGAGCGGTGCTTGAGACGGCGGGGCCCAGCAGAGCGGTGCTTGACAGGAAGGGGCCCAGCGGAGCGGTGCTTGACAGGAAGGGCCCAGCGGAGTGGTGCTTGAGACGGCGGGGCCCAGCGGAGCGGTGCCTGACAGGAAGGGCCCAGCGGAGCGGTGCTTGAGACGGCGGGGCCCAGCGGAGCGGTGCTTGACAGGAAGGGCCCAGCGGAGTGGTGCTTGAGACGGCGGGGCCCAGCGGAGCGGTGCTTGACAGGAAGAGGCCCAGCGGAGCGGTGCTTGACAGAAGGGCCCAGCGGAGCGGTGCTTGACAGGAAGGGGCCCAGTGGAGCGGTGCTTGACAGGAAGGGCCCAGCGGAGCGGTGCTTGAGACGGCGGGGCCCAGCAGAGCGGTACCTGACAGGAAGGGCCCAGCGGAGCGGTGCTTGAGACGGCGGGGCCCAGTGGAGCGGTGCTTGACAAGAAGGGCCCAGCGGAGCGGTGCTTGAGACGGCGGGGCCCAGTGGAGCGGTGCTTGACAGGAAGGGCCCAGCGGAGCGGTGCTTGAGACAGCGGGGCCCTATTCAGCGGTGTCTTTCTGCACGGCGGGGCCCTCTTCAGCGGTGCCTTTCTGCACGGCGGGGCCCTCTTCAGCGCTGTCTTTCTGCACGGCGGGGCCCTCTTCAGCGGTGCCTTTCTGCATGGCGGGGCCCTCTTCAGTGGTGTCTTTCTGCACGGTGGGGCCCTCTTCTGCGTTGCCTTTCTGCACGGCGGGGCCCTCTTCAGCGGTGCCTTTCTGCACGGCGGGGCTCTCTTCAGCGGTGTCTTTCTGCACGGAGGAGCCCTCTTCAGCGGTGCCTTTCTGCACGGCGGGGCCCTCTTCAGCAGTGTCTTTCTGCACGGCGGGGCCCTCTTCAGCGGTGTCTTTCTGCACGGCGGGGCCATCTTCAGCGGTGTCTTTCTGCACGGCGGGGCCCTCTTCAGCGGTGCCTTTCTGCACGGCTGGGCCCTCTTCAGCGGTGTCTTTCTGCACGGCGGGGCCCTCTTCAGCGCTGCCTTTCTGCACAGCGGGGCCCTCTTCAGTGGTGTCTTTCTGCACGGCGGGGCCCTCTTCAGCGGTGTCTTTCTGCACGGCGGGGCCCTCTTCAGCGGTGTCTTTCTGCACGGCGGGGCCCTCTTTAGCGGTGCTTGTTCAGTCATCCAAAGGAGCCAGACCTGGCCAGGACTCCCTGCTTAGTCGCCCGTGCAGTTGCTGGACCCTTCTGTGACGGAGTCCTGGGCCCGTGGGTGTCCTCCCTCACACCCGGGATGGGGCTTGTGGGGCCCTCCTGGTCCACGCCCCTGCTGGCTGACTTCTCCGCCCTGCTGCCCTTGCCCTCCTTCGATGAGGCTCTCTGGCCCTTGCCTCCCCTGGATGTTGTGGCAGGTGAGGGCCCAGGACTTTGCTCCTTGGGGCAGCCGTGTCAGTCTTCTCGCGGCGGCCCCTGATTTTACGGGTCCTCTTCCCAGGGGGGGGGCTGGCTGTTCCCTTGCTGCTGGCCGATGTATCTGTGCTGGGAAAGGGTGGACTCCAAAACCCCTGCACAATTGTGACACTTGAAGCAGGGCTGGTGGTGGCTGAGGTGCACTTGGGACTCTTAGCAGATGGAGGGGGTGGGTCAGGTGGGGCAAAGAGGTTAAGTTTGGAGAGGTAAAGTTTTTTAGGACCAATGTAAAAGGTAGGTGTAGTGGGTATGGGAGTGGAGGAAGAGGATGTGGTTGTAGGAGAGTCAGGTGTGCTGTCTTTGGGTGCAGGTGCTTGTGACGTAGGCTGTCGTGAGGTGGTTGGCTGTTGGGTGGGTGGCTGCCTGCGTTTGTGTGTCTTGGAAGAGGGGGTGACAGACACAGTGGGAGAGGACACAGGGGACGTGTAAATGGCAGTGGGGGTGGTGACTGCACATGTGCGGACTGTACTGGAGGGTGTGCTGGTGATGGAAGTACTGCCTGATGGTGGTGTGCATGCAGGTGTGAGTGGAGACGTCACAGGGAGGGAGGAGGGAGATGAGGAGGAGGGGGACACAGGGGTGGTTGTGACTGTTGGCATGTCTGCATCTGGGTGTTGCTTGGGTGAATGCTTGTGTGATCTGTGGTGCTTATGTCTGGATGAGCTGCCCTTGGGTGTTGAGGTGTGTGCATGCTGGTCTGATGGTGTGGATGGGATAGGCTGAGGAACAGGAGACAGAGACAGGGTGGAGGCAGTTAGAAGAGGGAGGCTCGAAACAGGGACAATGTCTGCCGTCAGTGCTGAGGCCAGAGCATTGAACGATCGTTGATGGGCAGCCTGACCCGAATGAATGCCCTCTAGGTATGCATTGCTCCGATGCACCTCCCTCTCTACCCCCTGGATGGCATTCAAAAGGGTAGACTGCCCAACAATGATGGTCTGTAGGAGGTCAATGACCTCCGCACTGAGGGCAGCAGGGGCAACAGGGGCAGGGCCTGAGGTGCCTGGGGCGAAGGAGATGCCCGCCTTCTTGGGCGAGCGGGCACGGAGCGAAGGCTGAGGGGCTGCTGGGAGGGCGGAGCTGGTGCGCTGGGTGGCGGCTGTACCTGTAGAGGCGGGGGCCCAGATGTTGCCGCCACCGCTAGGGAGCTCCCTTCCGAGGACGTGTTGGTGTCGCTGGTGTCACCACAGGTCCCCGTTGTGGTGCTCCCCTCGCCCTCCGTATCACTGGTGACCTCAGTGTCTGTAGCATGGCCCACCGGGGCCTTGTGAGTTGCAGCTCCCTCGTGCTCCGATGCCAATTCTCCTCCGCCTGATGATGCTAATGCACACATGCACAAGAAGACAAAGAAAAAGGGTGGGGGGAGAAATAAAAACAGGTTGAGTGCATGCATTGTCAACACCGTTGGCGGAGAGGACAGACACAGGAGCCTCATGCACTACGCCGCGCAATCGGGGTACACTACTCAGTACTTGTGACTAGGCCAACAGGTCTATGGACAACATATGCGCACATGGGTGATGCTGGACCATGGATTGGTGTACTTGGCAGCCTACAGAGGTGGGGGGCGGGGGCACAGGGCCATGCCTAAAGGAGGGGACTACACTACAGAAAGCGCCCTGGCCTAATGTCACCCACAGCCCCCCTCCCCCACCCAGGCACCTCCACTGCGCGTAAAGATAGCAGTATGTGCTGGTACTCACCCCCTTGTGTCTGCTGTGATGTCCTCACGCGCCCATCCAATTCGGGGTAGGCCACCGCCAGGATCCGAGACATCAGGGGGGTCAAGGTACGACTGGCACCCCTCCTACGTTGGGAGGCCATCCCCAGCAGTGACTCGGCGGTCTTCCTGGTCCCGCAGCGGATGTCCTCCCACCTCTTTCGGCAGTGGGTGCCCCGTCTTGTGTGGACCCCCAGGGCCCGGACTTCCTTGGCGATGGCACGCCAAATGTCGACTTTCTGATGGGCGCTGACCTATTTGACATGTACAGGGTGGGAAAGGAAATTTCAACATTTTTCTGCATGTTAGATGTGATTGCCCCCCCTCCCCAACCCTGCCATGTGGCACATGCTCTCATCTGTCGTGCCTTGCACTCCTCATTCGCTCCCCACCCCACCATCTTACATCCACCATACACAACCCAGGCATAGCCCATTCAACGTGCACCCAGTGTACTTACCTGTTGGTCTGGAGGACCGTAGAGTAGCACATACTGGGGTAGGACCCCATCCACAAGTTTCTCCAACTCTTCTGAAGTGAAGGCAGGGGCCCTTTCCCCAGTCGCAGCAGCCATTGTCTCTTCCAGACCGAGGTCACAGCAGCACTTGCAGTATAGGTCCTCTCCTGTGGATGATCAGGTCTCGAGTGATTAAGCAGATAGAAAATGGCGGTCACGCCCGCGGCGGTGGGTACCGCCGGCGCACATCGTCATTGGCTCCTGAGATCCATAGGGCTCAATGTTAACCAATGCTGCTTTGCGCCGCGGTCTTCGACCGCCTACCGCCACGGTGAGCCACGCCAGCGCAGTGACCTCACATCCCACTGTCACACTTCACAGGTCAGGCAGCTGCCATTTCAAGGGCCCACATGGCCTGATTTCTACTGCGTCACACAGGCCTAGGCCTTGCATTGCCACTCATACAAGCCATTCAATGCATAGCGAATCGTGTAATGTGCAAGCTGTGGGAACGAACCTGAGGGTTGCTTGACTCTGTGCTCCATGTTGTCCTTCCTAGGCACTGTCCACTGGGACTTGCGAGGAGAAGGATGAATCCTCCCGTGTACCGACCGCTGGTGGACCTGTCGACAATGGAAGAACGACATATTATACTTCGATACCGACTTGACCGAGCCACTATACATGAACTGTGTGCCCAGCTGGAGCCAGACCTGATGTCCCCCATCCGCCAACCCACAGGGATTCCCCCTCTGGTGCAGGTGCTGTCAGTACTCCATTTTTTGGCAAGTGGGTCTTTTCAGACAACAGTGGCCATGTCATCAGGGATGTCTCAGCCTATGTTTTCTAAGGTTTTGTCCAGAGTGTTGTCTGCCCTGATGAAATACATGCAGAGATACATTGTTTTCCCTGAGGAGGGTGATTTGGCCACTGTGAAGGGTGATTTCTATGCCCTTGGACATATCTCCAACATCATTGGTGCCATTGATGGGACCCATGTGGCTTTAGTACCCCCAAAAGACAATGAGCAGGTGTACAGAAATAGAAAAAGTTATCATTCGATGAATGTCCAGGTGGTCTGTTTGGCTGACCAGTACATCTCCCATCTAAATGCCAAGTTCCCTGGGTCAGTACATGGCGCGTATGTCATGCGAAATAGCAGCATCCCTTATGTGATGGAAAAGCTACAGAGACACCGTGTGTGGCTAATAGGTGACTCTGGTCACCCCAACCTGCCTTGGCTATTGACCCCAGTGAGGAATCCCCGGACCAGGGCAGAGGAACGGTACAATGAGGCACATGGGCGAACTAGGAGGATTATAGAACGGACCCTCGGGGTCCTGAAGGCCAGGTTTAGGTGCCTGCATATGACAGGGGGATCCCTCATGTACTCACCAAAGAAGGTGTGTCATATCATCGTGGCCTGCTGTATGCTTCACAACCTGGCTTTGCGACGCCATGTGCCTTTCCTGCAGGAGGATGGTCCAGATGGTGGTGTTGTAGCAGCTGTGGAGCCTGTGGAGAGTGAAGAGGAGGAAGACGACGGGGACGACACGGACAACAGGGACACAGTTATACAACAGTATTTTCAGTAGCACCCAGGTAAGAATCACCCACGCCATTTTACATTTACTTCTGGCCTCCTGCATCTCTACTTTCTGTGTTTCCCCCCAGTTCCTTTTCACTGATTTTTGACTTTGCCTTCCCCTTTCAGAGCTGTATGACCCACAGCGTGACTTCTGCTTTGTTTGCCCATGGACTAATGCTTATTGACACTGGTATGTTGTCATCACAATGTAAATGAACATTATTGCACCGTTATGTGTAATACATTTGTAAAGAATACAAGCAGACTCCTGACATTTGAAGTGCAATTGGTGATTTATTTTAAGTGCTGCGTATAGGTCCGTGAAAGTAAAATGGTGATGGGTGGGGGCGGAGTAATGTCCATGGCAGAGTCCAGTTCTCAGTAGCACAGGTGCAATGTCCATATGCCTGTGGAAGGATGGAGCAGGGGCAGTTCAAGGTTGGACAGGGTGACAATGTGGGACAGTGGGATGACATCAGGGGGTATCTTAGGCTGGCGGGGGTCTTGGCATCCTACTCTGTCTTCTTGTGTGATCTCAGGTTCCGCTTGCGGGGTGGTTGATCTTCAGCAGGAGGTGGGGTTCTGGTGGCCTATCGTGGTGTGGGGGCCTCCTGTCCACTTGCGCCGGCGGAGGTGGTAGGCTGTTCGTCGTCCGGGCTGGTGACAGGGGCCCTTTGGGGTGCCACATGGTCCCGCAATGTGGTGACTATCTGGTTGAGGGCCAGGACGATGGTCCCCATTACGGTACTGATGTTCCGGAGTTCGTCTCTGAACCCCATGTACCGTTCCTCCTGCTGTGCCTGGATCTCCTGGAACCTGGCCAGTACCGTCGCCATCGTCTCCTGGGAGCGGTGGTATGCTCCCATGATGGTGGTGAGGGCCTCTTGGAGAGTGGGTTCCCTGGGCCGGTCAACCCCCTCTCGCACAGCAGCCCTCCCAGTTGCCCTGTTTCCCCGGGCCTCTGTCCCCTGGACGGTGTGCCCACTACCACTGCCCCCAGGTCCCTGTTGTTGTTGGGGTGGTGGGTCAGCCTGGGTGCCCTGTAGTGGCGGACACACCGCTGATTGACGCGTCCTGGAGATAGAGGCATGGGCCCGCTGGGTGGGAGCTGTGCTGGTATTCCCAGAGGGGGTTGGGTCTGCTGCGGCCTGTGTCTGTGTGTGGGAAACCGACTGTCCAGAGGTCCCCGATGGTCCGGGCTGGTCATCAGGTTCCAGGTCGACAGAGCTGCTGTCATCACTGGGGGCCTGTTCTGGGGGCGGGATGGACAAATCTGGACCCTCCTGGCCGGTGTGTTGGCGTTCGGGCCCTGCAGGGGTAAAAGAGTATGGTTATTGCTTCTGTGTGTGCCATGGCGTGCGATTTGTGGGTGCCCTTGTCCCCCAGTGCTGGCATTCCCTTGTGGGAGGAGTTGTGAGGGTGGTTTGGGGGGGGGATGGGTATGTGCAGTGGTCATGCTTGGGTGATGGGTGTCCATGGTTTGTGTTGGCATTCAGGGATTGGTGTTGTGTTGGGTGGGTTGTGCTGGTGAGACATTGGCAGGGAGGAAGTGTGCTGGGGGGTTGGGGGTGAGGGTGGGGGTGCGGGTTGGCATGCTGGTGGTTGGGGGGGGTGAAGTATTTGGGATTAGACTTACCAGAGTCCATTCCTCCACCTACTCCAGCGAGGCCCGCAGGATGCAGGATGTTCAAGACCTCTTGCTCCCATGATGTGAATTCGGGTGGAGTGGGTGGGGGTCCGCCGCCAGTCTTCTGCACTGCGATGTTGTGTCTTGACACCATCGACCGCACCTTCCCCCGTAGGTCGTTCCAGCGCTTTCGGATGTCTTCCCGGTTTCTGGGATGCTGTTCCACAGCGTTGACCCTGTCGACGATCCTTTGCCATAGCTCCGCCTTCCTGGCTATTGTGGTGTGCTGCACCTGTGTGCCGAATAGCTGGGGCTCTACCCTGATTATTTCCGCCACCATGACCCTGAGTTCTTGGTCCGAGAACCTGGGGTGTCTTTGGGGTGCCATGGGGTGGTGTGGGGTGGTGTTTGTGGTGATGAGTGTGGTGTGTGTGGTGGTGTGTGGTGTTTTGTGCGTGGATGTAGTGTGGGTGATGATGTTGTGTTCCTCTGTGTGTTGGGGTTTGCAATAGCTGTGCTCTCTCTCTCTCTCTCTCGCCTTCTCTCCGAATTTCTAGTAGTGGGGGTTTGTGGGTGATGTGGGTGTGTGTTTTATAGTTGATTGGATGTGTGGGTGTGGTGTGTGTATGTGTATCAGGTGTGTGTATTTCGAATTGTCCAATGTGGCTGTGTTTTGTAAAGGTGTGTGTATTTTGACCGCGGCGGTGTGTACCGCCAATGGAATACCGCGGTTGAAAGACCGCCGTGTGGATTCGTGGGTCGTAATGGCATGGGCGTGTTCGTGTTGGCGTGACGGTGGAGGTTTGGTCATCTCCAGTTTATCGCTGACCACTGATGAGGCGGCCTTCCATGGATTTCGGGTTTTTGGCAGTTTGGAAGTTGTGGGTCAGAATGACCGTGGCGGTTTACCGCGACCGCGGCGGTGTTGTGGCGGCCTTCTGACCGGCGGTAAGCGCCTTTTACCGCCGAGGTCAGAATGACCCCCTAAGCGTACCAACCAGTCACTAGAACCGATCCTGAGGTGTTTAATCTCCACTTGGTCCAAAGAATGGGATAAGGTCTTGCACCTCATGGAATTTGTGTATAATAATAGCATTCAGGTGAGTGGTCGTGCCACAACATGGTCACTCCACTCTGTGTTATTCCACTCTATGTCATTTAACTCTACAACAGTACATCACTCAAGTTTTCAACACTCTGGTCTATGCCACTCCATTGTGTGACACTCCACTCTATGCTATTTCACTGTACACAACTCTACTGAACAGTACTTCACTCCATGCTATTTCACTCTATGCCCCTCCAGTCTATGCCACTTCACTATACCCCTCTCCACTGTATGGTATTCCACAGTATGCCACTTTACTATATGTCACTCCACTATACGCCACTCCACTGTACACCACTATATTCTACTTCACTAGACATTAGGCTATTCTGCTCCACTCAAATCGATTCTACATCACTCCACTGCATGCTATTCTACTGTTGCAACACTTGTGTGTGCCACTAATGTCAGTGCAATTACACTCTACACCACTCCACTACGCTACTCTACTGTATCCTACTCTACTTTACACCACTCAACGGTATGCCACTGCACTGTGCACCACTCCACTTTATGCTGTTCCCCTATACACCACTATACTGTGCCTCACTCCACTCCATCCGACTACACTCTGTGCCACTGCATTCCATGCCACTCTACTCTACGCTATTCAACTATATGCCACCCCACCCTATGCAGCTAAACTCTATGCTACTCCATTCTCTACTCTTCCACCAAACGCCACTCCCCTGTACCCCACTCCACTCCATGTCACTCTATTCTACACCACACCACTGTATACTATTCCACTATACTCCTCTCCACTGTACCACCCTCTACTATACTTCAGTCCAATCTATTCCACTCTATCACACTATAGTCTAACACATTAGACTGATGACACTCTCCTTCACTGTGCTGTACCATACTCCAATTAACAACACACTACTCGATGATACAAAACACTATGATTTGAAATATATTTTTATTAAAATAAAAAATAAAAAAATAAAAAGAAAAACAGAGGTTAAACGTTTGTTATAGTTAGAAAAACTTTATATATTCTTTTAAACGTAAACTGCACAAACATTACAAATTCTAAAGATATGCTTTAACTGTATAATTCATGTGACAAGGGACCATCTCAGAGTAAGGACACTAAAACAGCTGTGGTCAGGACACACAGATAGCACAGAGACCAGCAATCAACAGTCCACAGTGAGATGACATGTCAGAGCTCTCAAGTGTGTTTGGTTGCTTGGTCCACTATCTCTGTGCAGCTCCTGCAGGCAAAACAAATAAGGACTGCTAACACGCATCTGATACAGGTGTCTCAGTTGACGCAGCAATTGGAGAAAGGGCAGGAACTGTGGCTAGCCGCAATGGAGAAGGAGCACCATGTGCAGCAACAGAGGCATAGGCAATACCTGGCAATGTCTAATTCTTTTGCACGGTCCATCAACCGATTGCCAGTAATCACTAACACAGTAGCAAGGCAGACTATGAACATACAGACTGGCATGGTGCACTGCTGTCAGGATGTTGCTTGTGGGCTAGTGCAAGTGACCACAGCCCTTGAGAGTATACAGAGTGAGAACACCTGTATCCCTAACATCCAGCACCACCCTGAGAGTGGAGAGGGCTCTAGTGTCAGGGGCACATCCATTCAGGAGGCATGCAGTTACAGGCGTTTAAGCCAACACAGTTCCCGGATTGACATGTCAAACGTCCCACAGCCTAGTGCTGCTGGAATGGCACTCAACTCCAGAGCCCCAAAGAAGTGAACCACTGCACACTTAGAGGAATGAGTCACCTTTGTTTTGTTTTGTGTAACATACTTTGTTGCATTTTTTTCACACTACTACATCCACAAGGATACAGTGGATCCTTGAACAAAACAATGTTGTTGCTACCTGAATAAAAGGTGGTCTCTCCATTATGCACTGTTGCGCCTGGCCCTTTTTGCAGGGTTATCCCCAAACCTTTTGCCTTCTTCCTCCTATTTTGTCTGACCTGTGTTGGTGGATTTAGGAATCTGGGCACTTTACTACTACTGACCAATGCTAAAGTGCAAGTGTTCCTTGTGTAAATTGTACTGGTGATTGATTTCTCCATGACTGGCATATTTGGTTTACTAATAAGTCCTTAGAAAAGTGCAATATGTGGGCCCACAGCCTGTAAATCAAATGGTACTATTGGCCCTGCAGCACTGATTGTGTGATCCACATGAACAGCCCTATAAATATGTCTCAGATGTGCCACTGCACTGGGTATGTATGCAGTTCCAAACTGCCATTTGGACTTGGGAAGTGCACCCACATTTCAGGCTAAAACCTTCCCTTTTACTACATATAAGTGGCCCCTAAAATAGGTCCAAGGACACCCCATGGCAGGGCGCAGTGTATTTAAAAGGTACGGCATGTACTGATGTGTTTTACATGTCATCATAGTGGAATACTGCTAAAATCAGTTTTCACTATTGAAAGGCCTAGAACTCCCATAGGGTAACATGGGGATTGCCTTGAAATATCTTTAAAGTGCAATTTCACATTTTAAAATACATCTTTCAGTAAAGTTGCTTTTTAGATTGTCAGTTTGAAAATGCCACTTTTAGAAAGTGGGCATTGTCTTGCTTAACCATTCTGTGCTTTTGGTGAATGTGAGGTTGAAAATGCCACTTTTGAAAAGTGGGCATTTTCTTGCTTAACCATTATGTGACTATGGGCCTGATTACAACTTTGGAGGACGGTGTTAAACCGTCCCAAAAGTGGCGGATATACCACCTACCGTATTACGAGTCCATTATATCCTATGGAACTCGTAATACGGTAGGTGGTATATCCGTCACTTTTGGGACGGTTTAACACCGTCCTCCAAAGTTGTAATCAGGCCCTATGTCTGTCTGCTGAATACATGTCTAGGTCAGGATGCCCGTTAGGCTGTTTGTACATTCACTCTAGACAGTGACATAAAGGGAGCTGAGGTGTGCTCTGCATATCCTGAAAGCCCATCAACAGGCTGATGGGTCTTCCTGAGCTAGATTGGTGAGAGGAGCTGACACTTGCAACTGAATAGGGCTCTGCTTGTCCTCACACAAATCAGTCTCCAACCACCTGGAGTGTGTCTTGTGTCAGGGGAGTAAAAGGCAGGGTCTTGTGCACTACAAAGACTTCTCTTTGAAGTGTGACTACCTCAAAGACAGAAATGGGTATATCTACTGGACCTCTCACACCAGATAGTTTGAATCCTTCTGGACTGAGGAAATTCTGCCAGGAAGAAGAGCTGGATGCCGTAGGAGGGACTGCCACTCTGCCTGTTGCTTTGCTGTGCTGGCCTGCTGCTTGCATCTTTTGTCCTGGGAGTGAAAGTCGTGGACTTTGCTTTCTACATTCTACTTCCAAAGGTTCTCCAAGGGCTTGGACTGGGCTTGCCTCTTGTTAAGAAGTCTCAGGGACATCAAAGACTTCACTTGCTAGTGCCCGGGCTCTCTTGCTGAGGGTCTTGACTTGCCAAGTGGTGCCAACTCTAGCTCCTGGGCCTTTGGAAGTGAGCTGTGATACAACTAAGGAGAATCTAAGCACAGCACCTCCATCCACTCTCTGACTCTGCGCTACTGCCTGCACCAGAACCATGAACCCAGCTGAGTGCAATGATTGTGACTTCCAACTCAGGCCTGCCGCTGCTGCAGAGCCTTCAAAGTACCACCACAGTGGGCCTGTGGTGTGATCACAACACTGTAAAGTTGACACCCAGCTTCTTGACCTGTTAGATCCATTGACCCCACCTTGTTGTAATGAACCACCACCTCGCCACTAATGCTGCATCACCTCCCCTGCAACCATAAGGAACCGATACCTCACACCTTCCCTACCTAGCAGTAAGGAACCAATGCCTCACTTCCCAGGCAGCAGTAAGGAACCAGTGCAGCACTGGCTCCAGCAACACCTCACCTCCCAACTCCATGCAATGTCTTTGTTTCCTTATTGTTTTCCAAGGTACAGTACACAGGATCTGTGCGACTTCAAGACTGGCCTCATGAGTGGCGGCAGACTGTTGGAGCCGACGCTGTCAAGATGTTGTGATAGCCCCAGTTGGATCTATTGTGTTTCTAAGCTCTATACTAATATTTAATCTTTGAAAATTTGTATCTTTGCTTGTGTTTGTTGAATTGTTGTCATTTTAGTCTTGTTTTACTCAGATAAATATTTTTTTATACAGCTGTGGAGTACTTTTGTGGTGTTTACACTGTGTTAGTGTGTGTGTGTGCGCACATTGCCTCTGAGATAAGCCAGACTCATCGTTCCAAGCAACCAAGGGGATGAGCAAGGGTTATCTTAGCTCCCTTACTCCCTTATCACTACTAGAGTGAGGGTCCATACTTGGACAGGGTGTAAACCACTGCCAACTAGTTACCCATTTCTAACATACACCAAACATTACCATCAGTTGTGCTGTTTTATGATTAGATGCTTTAATTACTCTTACCTCCGAAATATTTGTTGTTGATCTCTGTTCATCGTGCTCTGCACTCTGCTGCACGTGTTCCCTTGTGCTATACCTGTAGTGCTATTAAGTCATCATCAGACTCAGAATCAGGCTCTATGGGGTTGTTCTACAGATCCTTCTTCATAGCCATATTGTGCTGAGTGACACAAGCAGGAATAATTTATAGCACATCTTAGATCTGTACATACAGCTCTGCTGGGCTTGTGTAGTCAGCAAAACAGGGACTTCAGGATCCCAAAGGTCCTCTCTACGAGCGTATACATTGTCCTGTGTGCCCTGTTTTATTGCCTTTTACTTCTTGTCCTTGGAGTGAGGGAATGTGTGTATAGCCAGGGACACAAGTCATATGTACTGTCACCTTAGAAGCAGGAGAAGGGAAACCATCAGGTCACATTACACACACTGTCCTGGCCACAGTAAAAATTGAGTGTGCAATTCTCTTACCAAATTAAAAAAAAAACACAAAAGTCACCCTGTGAGAGTTGGTTTTTTATTCCACTGTGGCGGAACATGAATGAGTAATAGGTGCTGTCTCATATTTTGGCCACAAGCTCTGTTATCATACAGGAGGCAGCACATACAACTCACTCATGTTCCTCCACAATGGAATACTGTGAGAAACCAGGGCTTCTTGTAGTTCTCCCCTACTTGTTGCCCCCATTTTTGACTACTGGATGCTGGCTTTCTGATTCTGAGGGTGCCCTGGTCTATGCTAACCAGACCCAGGTCCTGTCCTCTAATTAAAAGTATATCCAGATTATAATAATCATAATTGGCATCACAACCTACCTGTAAGTCCCTAGTATATGGTATGGCATTTAGATTAAGAGGCTCTGCAGATTTAATGCACTTAAGTGTGTACTACTGTGGTGCCTGCTCTCAACTCAAAAGCCAGCCCAGACTTGCAGGCTGCTTTTAAATTAAATTTATATGCAAATTTGACTTTGGAGTTAAAGGTACTTCCAACATCTCAGACTACTTTATTTTTACATATAAGCCACACCTAAGTTCTCCCCTAAGTGTCCTATGGGTAGAGTGCCTTGTAACTATAAGCATAGACATATACAAATGAGGGGAAAACTGTCTATTTAGTTTTTCCCCATTGTAGTACATTAGCTCAATAGGCTAACATGGAAATATTTTAATAAAGTATAACTATTGCTAGAAAACAGCTAAACATGTCCTTCTTGGACTCAAAATGATAGAATAAATCCAACAATCTGCCATTTGTGGATTTGTTACAACTCTTACTGATAAGAAGTTATAGAACGTTCTTTTCTGTGAGCCAAAATCCAGCCTTCCAGCCGCTCTTCTCTGATTGGTCGGCTTCTGACTAACTGCCCTAATGAGGTGTCAAGTGGCCTGCCTTGAGACAAGGAATTTCATGTGGGACAACTGCAAGCTGCAGAGCAAAAGGCAGGATGGTAGTAGAGGGGTCAAACTTATCTTCAAAGAGGGAATGACAGTTTAGGCAGGACACAACCTCATTCCCACATCATGTACAACCAGCCAAAAAGAAGGTCCAGTAATTAGATTAGTGAGAGGGCTAGAAGGAGAGTGTACGGGAAACTTAGCCACACCAGTGGGATGGCTTAGCCTGATCTAACCCCTCAGGAGAAAATTTCCCCATCTTGGATTTTGGAAGAATAGTACTTTCTGTGACTAATTTTTGCCACACTTTGCAGGACGTGGTCACCCTAGAGGCTCGCACCATGCACCCCAACAACTCTGATCCCTGGCTGGAAAAATCAAAAGAAGGACTGCTCTACTAAAAACCTTGGTGTGCACTCAAGAGGACTGCACTCATAGGGACTGCACCTGCTGCACACTGTGGAACTATATCCCTAAGGACTTTGCCTTTCTTAAAAAGGAATACGGTGGGACTCCCTGAATGCAACAGGTACAAACAAGCTACAAGAGAGCTCTACCTGGAATTAAAAGAAGAAGGACTGCCCTGCTGGAACCCTAGCCTGCACCAAGAGGATTGCACCTGTTGCACACTTTGGAACTACGGCCCCAAGGACTTTGCCTTACTTCAGAAAGTGAAGAAGTGAACTCCCTGAAAGCAACGGGTTAAAAGAGCTTTACCTGCATCATCTCCACCAAGAATAACCCAGCTGAAATGCATCCAAGGAATTTTAAAGGATTTAACAGGGGCATTGTGTGAAATGTAGACCCAACATCCCAAGCACCATCTCAGAGCTTTTAGATCCTTGAGCCACATTCACAGGAAAATGACGGAGCGGGATGCTGCACCAAAATTGGTAGCGCTGAGCTCTGTCATTTTCACAACACAGGGATGCGCATATTTAATTGAATATGGCGGACCTCTGTGTTGTCCCCTGTGATGGTGCTAAATTTAGCTACCAGCGCCAATGCAAGCATCCTTGCACCGTAATGCAAGGATGTCTGCGTTGAGGGGAGTGATTGTTTATGTCCGGGTAGGAGTCCCTTCCTGCACATAAACAATCACTAATGGCAATTTAGCACTTCTGTGTGTGCTACAGAATGAAGTGCATACAGATGTGTCAAAGCCTCATTTTGAAATGACTGTTTATGTGCAGGAAGGGACACTTTCTTGCATATAAACAATCATGCCTGGCATTTTGCTCTTTCTATGCGTGCTGCACATTGGGGTGGCATTACATTTTAGTGCTGGCTCAGGTTTACGAAATCTCGTAAATTTGAGGCAGCATCAAAATGCAATGGGTATTGCTATGGCACGCCCACAGCAAAACCCATTGCATGCCCCTCTGATGCAGAAAACTGCATCGGAGGGGCCCATATTTACAAGGAGGCATAACGCCACAAAAAGTGGCATTACACATCCTTGTAAATATGGAGTAGAGGTTAGTGCCACTGGAGCTTCAAGTAAAGGACACTCCAGTGGCACTAGGGGCTCTTAAATATGCCCCTTGGGTTGGTGCTTTGGACACTTTGAATCCACAAGAGGAACTTCAGGAAGAAGTTCCAGAAGTTGGGAGAAGTTTGGAACAACATCTGTAAAAATGTAGATCCAGATCACAAGCGGCATACCAAAGCATCTGAACCCTTGGTTGGTGCTATGCACCACATTCCTGAATCAATAAACATTTCTGGAAGTAAGTCGTAAAGTCTTGCATCATGGATGGTCTTAATTCTGGACTTGGTTCCGGTCCAGTGCATTTTTTTAACCCTATGAGCTCTATTTGCCTATAAGTGCTATACTTTTAATCTTTAAAAATTCATGTCTCTGGTTCCCTACATTGGATTTTCGTCTATTTTTTCATAGAAATATAATCTATCTTTATAAATTGGAGTTCAATTTTTAATGTGTCTTGTGTCTTACTTATTCAAGGTATTGGTATTTTTAAATGATTTACATACCTATCTCCTAAGTTAAGCCTGCCTGCTAGTTGCCGGTTGCCAGAGGTTAAACATGGATTAATTTACTGTGACCTTAACTGGACCTTATATTATAATTGTGGCCTAATTACTAGTGGTGGGTATCTACCAACCCCTACTAATAAACCACCTTTCAAAAAAAATCTAAACCAACTGTCACAAGGTGAATTTGGCAATGTTTTTTACTAGGCAAGTGAATTGCACACTCTATGAATACAGTCGCTGGGACGGTGTGTGTAACATGGCTTAATGGTTTTCATTCTCTTGCTCTTAAGGTGACAGTGTATATGACTGCATCCCTGGATACTCACACCAAGCCTGACTCCAAGGACAAGAAGTGAAAGACAGCACAACAGGGCACACAGATCCTGAAGTCCCGGTTCTGCCGCCTCCACAAGACCGGTGGAGCTCTACTCTGCAGGCCTGAGACGTGCTCCAATATCATACTGCAAAATATTGCAATGAAGAAGGGTCTGCAAAACATCCCCTTAGTGCCTGAATCAGACTCTGATGACCATCACCTCAGCCGCAGCTGGAGGGTGCCCAGGCAGTAGATGGACAAGCATGATGCACAGAGATAACCAACAACTATTTCTGAAGTAACAGTAAATAAAACATTTAATAAATAGATATCACACATGATGGTAATGCATAGTGCATAACTGAGAGACCACCCTTTTTTCAGGTAGCAACAACATGGTTTCCCTAAAGAACCAACTGTATCCATTGTGGGTGTAAGATTGTTTCAACTAAGCAACTAAGTATGTAATGACAAACAAAAAAAAAGTGACTCATTACTCTGAGTGTTCAGTTCTTCACTTCTTCTGGCCTCTGCGGTTGGGTGCCTAGTCAGCATCACTGAGCTGTGGAACAGTTGACATGTCACTACCATATGTGTTTTGGCGTGATGCCTGGAACTGCATGCCTCCTGAATAGATTTGCCACTGAGGCTAAAGCCCAGTTCACTCTCAGGTGGCGGCAGGATGTTGGGCATACAGAGGTTTCAGTTTGAACATTCTCAAGGGCTGTTGTCACTTGCACTAGTCCATGTGCAACTTCCTGACAGCAGTGCTGCATGTCAGTCTGTCTGTTGACAGTTTGCCTTGCTAATGTTGTTATGGATAGTGCCAATAGGTTGATAGAATGGTTGAAGGAATCAAAGCATGCCCGTTACTGCCTGTGCCTCTATCTCTGCGCACGGTGCTCCTTCTCCATGGCAGCAATCCACTGGTCCTGCCATTTCTTCAATTTCTGCATCAACATAGACATTTGCAGTGGATTCCTATTGACAGGACTTATTTGTTTTCTTGTAGTTGCTGTACAGAGATGATGGAATTCCCCAATCCACCAAACACAGGAGAAGTCTCTGTCATATCATCTGACACATTATCATTGTGGGCTCTTGATTTTTGTCCTCTGTGCTGTCTCTCTGTTCTGCCCACAGATGTTGTGGTGTCCCTGCTCTGAGATTTTCCCTCTTCACTGTCCACACAGACTTGTAGGTGTGAGATGTTTGCTCTACTAGCAGTTGGAAAAAGGGTGATGGGCTGAGTAGATGGTGATGTAATGACCTCAATTTCCACATATGTCTATCAGTAGGCTTTTCACCATCAATTGCTTCTGACACATCAAGGGTATTATCCGTGGAAATACATGCATAATGTTAGTGTAAACAAATGATTAACATTTGTACACAATATTGTTGTAACTGTGCTTCATGTGTTTGTGGCATGTTTATGATATACATATATGTTTGGTGTAGTCATCAGCACACAGGATAGCAATGAACGTATGTGTTAATACAGTACCAATGATGTATTGTCAAGGTAGGCCAGTCATCTCAATTGAGTAATTCATGCTGTGATGTGTGATATATAGCTTTGCTAACATTATGTTATCTTAAGTAACTAAAGGGAAGATTACTTACCCTGGCTGGTGCCTGCAGGATTGGAGGTGTCAATGTCAGACACTCCCAGCACACTTTCTGGTTCCAGACTTGCCTCGAGTAGGGTCTCCATGGAAGTGTGTTTTGAGGGTCTGCCATCTGTTTCACGTCCCTTAGCTATCTTGCTGGCAACCTTCTCCTTTGTGCAAGACCTCAGTTCCCACCAACATTTGCGTATCTCTGGGATGGTTCTCTGAGTGACACATAGGGAGTTCATCTTCTCAAATAAGCTGGCCAAAATCTTTATTATTTGGCTCTCATGTACTGAGAAGGAGGCCATCCCAAATCATTGATCCATATAGGGACAAATTCTTCTATCTGTAACTCCTTTCCTGAAAACTTCACCTTCCTCTTCCTGCTCCCTGAATCTTTGTTTCTATCTTATGTGAACATAGTGGTCTCCAGGAATGGTGTAATACACTAGCAGTCGTGATGCAGGAGCATTCCTTACTTAGTGCACCTTCCCAGGCTTCTGGGTTGTGGCCACACCCTGTATTTGTAAACTTCCTGTCTGACATCATCATTCTGCCTCCTGATTGTGAATTTTCCTATTTTGCAAATTCATGTTAGGAACTCACAATTTTATAATTTCCAAAACTGCGTTTTCCTAATTGCTAATACAAATTTATAGGAATCACTATTAGTGGAATTCATGGTTAAATACATACTGTTTTGAGATTTATATGGATTCGCAATTTGCAAATCGTAAATCTGGAATTTTGTACATAAGGCCCTAATTGATTTACCCAGTATCACAGGATGTTGAGCCAGTGCTCAAACTTGATGCCAAAACTCAAACCGCCATCCTCTCCCCAAAGTGCAACAAATAATCAAGTGATCAACTGGATAAGAAAAAACATAAAGATAGTGAATAAATTACAAGTGTTTTGTCGCTATTTAAAGAGTAAGAAAATGTGTCCTCATTTTTGTTTTTTAGAGAACGAACCATAATTTGTATGGGATAAGACTTCCTGATTTTTATAATTTGTAAAGGAAATGATTTAGGTTTAACAGGTTGGATTCCATCAAGATGACTTCAAGTGGGTCACACTTGTAATAAAAACACAGAATGTTAGAAATCTAGTTACTTAATAGAAAAATATAGGGAGGCAGGGGTTAAGGGCAAAGATTTGGACAATAGAAGTTATGGAGGAAGGGGCAGAGTCATCAAGTTGACCATGCTGGGCAGGATAGAGGGGCAGTGTATCATGGAGGGAAGGGAAAAGGGGAAGGATGGGCAGTAAGCCAAAATGTCCAGGACAGTCAATAGAGGTTGTGGTAACACAATGGACTATTGAGGAAAGAAGGGAGAGGCATTGGCAGCACAACCATTCATGCCAACAGATCTGATTCATTCAAGAGACTCTCCATTTTTATAACTGCAAGGGATTTATTTTAGTTATCTCAAGATACTCTCAATTTTTATAAGTGCAAAGGGATTTATTGTAGTTATCTCCCACCTAAAATCTCCTTTTTTTACATTGTAATTCAATGGGCAAAATCAATTCCCCCAATTTTCTTTTCAAAATCACCCTCTTAACAAGTTCAAAACGTTGGCATGTGTGTAACAATGGACAATGGAGGGCAGGATGAATGGTGTAGAAACGTGGGCTAGGACAATAGAGGCCAGAAGGGAGATGGCAAGGGCACCATCTAACCTTACAGGGCAAATGCCAGAGGTTGTGGTAGCACACTTCACCACACAGAGCAAGCAGGAGAGCAATGCTGCATGACAGACCATGGAAAACAATAGTGGGACAGGGCCATGCACACAGACAACGGAGGTCAGAAGGGAGTAGACAAGTGCAAGAAGTTGACCGTATTGAGCAGGCAGGCGGGGCAGTTGCAGCACAACAGACCTTGGAGGGCAGGAGGTAGGGGGCAGGGGCATGCCAAGGGACCATGGAAGACAATTGGGAGGGAATAGGGACAGCTGAGGGCTGGGGCAAGAGGGTGTGATGGGAGCAGCAAGCATAACATATAGGATAGACAGGATGGGCACTGGATGCACAACACACCAAGGAGGGCAACAGAGAGCCTACAAGGGCATATATATTAGACAACAAAGGGAAGGTAGGAGGGAGGGTGGGAGGGGGAGTAGCAGCACAAGATACCATGAATGGCACCACAACGGCCATGGTGGGCAAGAGGAAGGGCATCTACAAAGTATCATGGATGGAAGAAGGGAGGGGTAAGGTTTGGACACAGACAACAGGGGGCAAGGTAATGGGGTGGGGATTCATAACAGACAACATAATGTGGGCAGGAGGAGCAGTTGCAACACAACAGAGCATGGAGATCACAAGGGTGTGGCAACACAATTGACCATGGTGGGCAGCAGCCATCTAACCATGCTGGGCAGGCAGGAGGGGCAGTTGCAGCTCCATGGAAAATGGTGGGCAAAAGGGATGGAGTAGGGGCATTCATACAGACATCAGAGGGAGAGGGAAGCAGGATAGGGGCAGCAAACTAAGCATGATGATAAGTATGAGGGCTGTGACAGGGGCATAGACTCAGGGCAGTGACAGGGGCATAGACTCAGGCAACAGAGGGCAGGAGGAGTGGGCAGGAATAGAAAGATAACTAAAGGGTAGTGGCAGAACATCAGGCCATGCACAGCAGGAGGGAGAGGGTGAGTGAATGGACTTGGACAACAAAGGGCAGGGAGGAGGTGCATAGGGCAGTAAGCTAACTGTGCAGGGCTGGTGGGAAGGGCAGTGGCAGAATAACAGCTAAAGAGGTCTGGAAAGAAAGGGCAGGAGCATGGACTGTGATAAAGGAGGGTAAAGAGGAGGGAGACGGGTTCAGTAAGCTTTGGTGGGGACAGCTCAATGGACAATGAAAGGTCAGTCCCGGCATCCGACTCTAACCCCCACAGTGCACTGAGATGGACATCTTAATTTATGTTAAGAAGGCCCTGGAAATTCACCCAATAAAAAATATGTTAAAGTGACAATAGAGTTAGGAAATATAAAAATATCTAACTTTTTTTTTTTTTTTAAACTTAAAATTAACTGAAAAAAAACAAAGGTTAGAAGGATGTTATCGTTAGGTGAAAATGTTATGTAAGACATACTATTTTAAACTGCTCAAATTCACCAACTATAGTTATCTCAAGTAACTATAACCTGTGCCCTAAAGTAGATATAACTTGTGCCCCTGCAATGCCTAATATTGTCACCAATTATGACATTTCAGCTGTGATTAGCGTTATTATGAATGTAGTCAATGAGTATGTCATGAGTGAGTTAGTATGCAAGGGTAAAAACAGACAGATGAGTCCCAGGAGTCAACTGCATGCCCCCTCACCTTAATCTATATGTTTTGGCCTCAGGGGATTAGGTCCCAGAGTCCTCTAGGTCAACCACATGCTGCATACGCCAAAGGCTGTGCACAGTGCGGGTGGATGTTAGGCAACAGTACTTGGCAACAGGCCACGCTCTATGGCCAAGCCCCTGCCACACATCACCAAAGGCTGTGGTCAGCATGGGGTTGGCTGCCTGTGTGGTGCTGCAAGTGGAAAATGGCTGCAAGACAGGGTCTGGGGCTCACCCCATGCCACACATGACCAAAGGCAGTGGCAATCCCTATGCTTCATGCCATCAGAGGCCTTTTGCAGCATAGGGTTGGCTGCCTGACGGTTGTTGGCTACCTCTGAGTGAGTTAGCCTATGGCCAGGCCCTGTTGGTAACTCTCTTATGTGCATGGTCTAAGGCTGTGTGCAGCTTAGGGTTGGCTGCCTGTGTGGGGTCTACTACAGGGCTTTGTCATAGTCTAGGTCCTGTGGACAGCCCCCCCCTCACATGTCCAATGGCCACGGGTGGTTAGGGGTTGAATTTACCTATGGTGATGAAACATTACTGTATGTTAAAAAAAATAGGTATTCAATGAAAAAAACAAATGTTGAGGTAAAGTTATAGTTAGATATGGTAAAAATATCTGTTTTGTTCAAAATAAGCCTTAGAAAGTAATTGAACATTAACTTTAATGATGGATTACACCAAACTTGGCAGACACCTGGATCTTGCTCTGGAAAGATCACTTTTTGAAATTTGGTGTAAATCTGTTCAGTAGTTTTGGAGGAAATATTTATGTATCTCTAGAGACGCGGATCCACTGTGGATCCATCGTGGTGGACATATGAATCCATGCGCCAACAGCAATGCCATGATTGGCTGGCCACAATCTGACAGGAAAGCTGCAATTGCCCTTTTGTGATTCGGAACACCCCAGAGGGGGTGGGAAATAAAAATAAAAGAGAACACAAGGGTTCAGAATAGAGATATCCTGACCCTGTAGGAGTGATGGATGATTCTGAGAGGGAACCTTTATGGGCAAGAAATTGCCCAAAAATGTTTTGGGGGAATGCTCATGGATTCGCATATCCACCACTGTGCTTAGCACAATCCCCCTGTGTAAATCTGCGATGGATCCGTGGATCCAGACCCCAATCATAATAAAATACACCCATTCACACGTCCTCTTACACACACACTCACTCACACATTCATTCACACACCCACTCTCACACCCATACAACCACTCACACACCTACTCATAGACCCATACACCCACTCAGATACACATTCACAGACCAAGAAAACCACTCAATCACTCATAGTCCCACCCACAAAACCACTCAGACACCCACTTAAAAACCCATTCAGACACTCGTACACCCACTCATAGACCTACAAAACCACTTGAACACCCACTCACATACTCATACAGCCATTCACTGTTAGAAACTGGGTTTCTGGTTGACTGAGGTATGCACCTTGTCCAAGCAGGAACCACAATTCTATTTCAGGGTAGGTCAGATAACACTAAAAGTTAACATGTGCCCACCCTCTGGTAGTTTGGAACAGTGCAGTCAGGCTTAACTTAAGAGGCAATGTGTAAAGTGTGTTCGCAACAATTCAAATAGTAAAATATTGAAAGCACCAAATACATTCATCCACATTTTGAAGAATAAGTGCAAAATGGAGTTTAGAAGCAATAAGCACCTAAATGGGATATTTGGAAGCACTGGACAGGGGCAAAGTGAAAAGTTCAGGCTTACCATGTTGGACTGAGGGCCGTGTACTGGGACCCAATTGGGCCTACGGAATAAAAGTACCTTGTTCCGGGGTGCGTCACCACTGACAAAGATGCAAGGTGGAGCCAAAGTGATGCATTGGTTTTTCTCCACGCAACTGCATTGATGCAGCAGACAGGGTGCAACGCATTGGTTTGTAAGTTGATGAGCAGCTGCTGATCCCGCAGTAGGAGATATGTCAATTCCCACGGCAAAGTGCCATTTCTGAGGGCCATGCGCTGGGTCCACTCGACTTAACGACGAGGATGAGCTGGATCTGACTCATGCAAAGGTAAAGATGCGCTGGCTTCAAATGATGATGCATGGTTCTAGTTGAAGCAGCTCTTTATACCAACTTGCAACGGCCTAGGAGTGTATTGGTGCCACTTGGCAGGGCAAGACTTGCAGTAAACAAAGTCAAGGTGATGCTCTAGCAGGGTGAGGTGAAGACAATTGTGACCTTGAGACTTCAGAAAACAGGAGACTATTCAGTTGGCCCTTGGAGTCACTCTGGGTTCTGGGTTGTATGATGTAGACCCAGTCTTTCTCACTCCAGGAAAGAGGGCAGAAGCAGCAGGGCAGCTCACCAAAGCAGTAGTCCAGCAGAGCAGCAGCTCAGCAGAAAGGCAGTCCACGTAACAGCACACCAGTCCTTCTTCCTGGCAGAGTATCCACAGGTCCAGAAGTGTTCTGAGTGAGTCAGAGGTCCAGTAGTTATACCCAGTTTTATCTTTGAAATGAGGGAGACTTAAAAAAAGATATTTGAAGTGCAGGGACATTCTCCCTTTCTTGCCCTGGCTCCAGACATGCTACACAGGGGTATGCAGCCCTTTTTATGTGGACAAATACTTTCCATTGAGGTGTGCCAGCTCCTCCCTCCCATCCTGCCCTGGATGGCCCATCAAGATGTTGGTGGCCTATCAGTCACAACTAAGCTCCCTTTCTGTGTGACTGTCTAGATGAAATACACAATCCTGGATGTTATTCCGCCGCAGGTGTGTATTGGAGACAGGCAGTAGTCACCAAATGGCTAAAGTAAGAAAATGGCATCTTTCTGAAAGTGGTATTTTCAGAACTGCAATTTGAAAACCAACTTCAGCCTAAGTTGTGATTTTAAATTGTGAGTTTGGTGATACCAAATTTTCCAAATTGGGAATTATATTTAATAGCTGTAATGAGGTAATCCCATTGTAATCCTATGGGGGATTAAGGCCTTCAGTAGTGAAAAATTGAAATTGGGAGATTATTTATTAAGAGAGCATGTAAAACTTAACAGTATGTACCCTGATTTTTATATAATTTGCACCTCGCTCTGTGGGTCATATAGGGCCTATTTTAGAGGGAACAAATGAATAAAAGGTTTAGGCCTGGCAAGAGGGTTAACTTGCCCGGTCGACATGGCAGTTTAAGACTGCACACACAGGCCCTGCAATGGCAAGCCAGAGACATAGTTAAGGAGATACTTAGGTTTGTGATGCAATCAGTGCTACAGGCCCACTAGCAGTATTTAATTTGCAGATCCTCGACACATGTAGTATACTTTACTAGTGACGTATAAGTAAATTACATTTTCTAATTGAGTATGAGCCAATATTACCATGTTTTAGGGGAGAAAGAACAAGCATGTTAGCACTGGTTAGCAGTGGTAAGTGCAAACAGTCCTCAATCCATCAAAAACAAGGTCAGAAAATGGAGGGAGGAAAGAAAAAAGTTGGTGGAAGACTGCCCTAAGGCTGTCAGGTCTAATACTCGCACACCCTCATCCACATCCACACCCATACAACTACTCAGTCACAGGCCCATTCAGCCACTCACCCACTCAGAGACCATGAAAACTACTTGAACACTCACAGAACCGCTAAACCATTTGCACACCTACTAACAGACCCACACAGCCATGCACACACCCACTCATGTACCCATTCAAACACTCACACAGCCACTCACACACCCACATATCAACTCACACATTTGCTCACAGACCAACACAGCCACTCACATAGCCACTCATACGCCCACTCACATACCCACAAAAACATTTACAAACCCACTCATAGACCCACAAACCACTCACACACCCACTCACAGACCCAGCAGCCACTCACACTCCCACTGACATACCCACTCACAGATCTACAAAGCCGCTCATACACCCACTCACAGCCCACAAACCCTCTCACACACCCATTCACAGATCACTCACACGCACACCCCCAGACCCACACAGCAATGGTACACTTACTCACAGACCCATTAAACTACTCACACACCCACTC
Organism: Pleurodeles waltl; assembly: GCF_031143425.1. NCBI lineage: Eukaryota > Metazoa > Chordata > Amphibia > Caudata > Salamandridae > Pleurodeles > Pleurodeles waltl. The sequence continues at coordinate 1,019,800,010 of NC_090447.1, forward strand.
AAAGAGCCACAAAACCACTTGCACACCCACTCACAGATCCACACAGACACTCACATACCCACTCACATACCCACTCACAAACTCACACACCCACTTACACAAACACTCCCATGCCCACTCTCACACCTACAAACATACCCACACAACCACTCACACACACACACACACACTCACATACCTACTCACACACCCAGACACCCACAGACACACCCACACATAACTCCCACACCCATTCAAGACCTACACAACACTCACACACCCATCCACCCAAATACTCACATACTCTCTCACACACCCATACAGCCACTCATACACCCACTTTATTAAATGTGTTGTTGTTTCCAATGAGTGATTTTAGTTGGGAGCAGATCTGTGGATCCATCGTGGATCCAAAATGTGGTGTTTTGTGTTGAATGTGTGCTTTTGGTTGGGGATCCTCAATGGATCCGTGGATCTGAGTGAAAAAGAAAATAAAAGTATTTGAAAACTCAACAAAGCAGTGTTTTAGAAAAGGGGTGGCTCTGAAAACAGCCTTTGTGTTTATGGTGTGCAGAGGTCAATAACACATAAAACAGGATGCAGTCTTTTACATTGATGGGGAACACTCTGCTGTCTCCATCTGTCTCCATCTGTCTCCATCTGTGAAATGGGCTTTTGATTAATTCTATCCATATCGAAACATAAGTTGTTGTGGTTTATGGAACCCATGTCGTCGTATTGGAGGAATGTAGAAACAGTTATTTTTACTTCTTTCCTATATTTATCTCTGGACAAAATTTGGTTGACCACTACCATTTTTTTTTTTCGCATATGTTTGAGAACACCAAGACAGTATGTGGGAAAAGTGTCATTAATTTAACAAAGGTATATAATTCACAATCAACAGGTCTTGAGGTTGGCAATTTGCAAAACTTTCAACCAAAGGCAGCATTTGATGCCACTTTAATCCTCTATGATCAACCAAAGTAATGTCTACATTAGGTCAATCTAGGTTCCTGTCAATGTCACTCTTTCTAGCAGTCTCTCTGGCCCAAAACACAAAACCATGGCATACAATCCACACTCCTGCCATTTTGGAGACAATCCGGAATAGTTCACAGAAAAAGGCTGCAGCAGAATGATACATTTTTTGAAGATGAAAGGCAGATGAAATGGAGGAGAGCACCTACAATATAAAAGAGCATATTTGATTTGATGGTGGAGATGTGCAGTGAACTAAAATTAGGGATTGATTTTAAGTAAAAAGTAATGAACTCTGTGATTGGTTTTGGAAAAAAAAAAGTTATATTGTTTGGCATATGCTTGGAATTGCAAACAGCCAATCACACCTTCTACAGTTTAATTGAAAGCTAGTGCCAACCTGAAAGTGCTTTAGTCACTAGGGAAATGGAGCTAAAGGTATGCGGGGGGCAGAACAAAAGAGACTGCATTTTGAAACTCAAAATCAGAGTGGAATATAAAATTTGCACAGAAGGGTGTGTATGGTTTGTAATTAAGCATTTATTTAAAACTAAACCATAAATGGAAAACATTGAAAGAAATTTTTTAATTCTTATAAGGGCTTCCATCTGGATCCTCTGATACTCCTTCAAGTTACACAGGGGGCTGCCCTGATCATGGTAGCAGTTCTGTGGATCGGACAAGAAACCTACCAAATTGGACTTCTTTACAGGATCCAGAAACATTTAATATTAGTGACCATTTAAAAGTGGTATAACAAAAATAAAATATAAAAGGAAGCCTGTGATTTCCTAAGTACAGGAATATGAGTGAAAGCACAGTGGGAAAGCTAGCCATAAAAGGGTATCTTTGTACCGAGGGTAGAAGAGCATTTCTATATTTCTAACTTGTGATTTGCACTGAAAAGAGATATTAAGCAGTATTAACAGAAAAGTTGGAGAACTGCAAAGAGATTTTCTAGGTATGCGAATTAGGGTGTATTGCAAAAAAGTATCTGTAGCAAAAAACAATGACTTGATATAAGCTGAAAGAAATTAAGAAATTGTGTAGCTTCTAGACACAGCAGTATAAGACAAAATAGAAGGGTGGGTAGATAAAAACACTAGATAAAAACATAGGGGCCAGCAAAGGAGGAAGAGGAATTTGCATATTCAATAGAGAGGACCTGATTTAGGTGTCGGTGGTGAGAAATACTCATCACAATCGTGACAGATATCCTGTTCACCATAATATGATAACTATTCTATCCCACAGGGACCTCAATATGATGGAAGAGATAGGTGAAGAGGTATAAGTATGACATAGACATACTGCTGTGTATAAATGGGACTGCAGTAGTATTTGTAGTGTTCACTAGGAATCAATCAATTAATATATTAAGACATTTTCTATGTCCTAATACCAATGTCACTGATGAGGCTGAAGATAAGGCTCTGGCAGAAACTGGGACTGCAAGGAGAGATCAGGCTGTGGGGAGAGGTCCAGGAAGGCCGGAGGGTGGGAAGGACTGGATTTGTCTCGACAAGGACCATATGGCACTTATTGTTTTACAGTCTGTTGTTCTGTTTTTATTTGCTATGACTACAATATAAAGATTTATATAAAAAATCCTTCATCAATTTCCGGATAGCAGTGTGAAGCAGAAAATTGCAATGTTGCAGGAGTTAGATTCATGCAAAATTAGGAAATATTCTGTATTACAAGGACACTTTCTTTTGTGTCTAAACAGGAAAGTGTGTACAAGCACTTTTCATCATTTTAGAATGTTGTTTGTTCATCATCCAAAAATGTGAAATTTAGGTAGAAGCCTTTACTTTGCAAAAAATTCCTGCATTATGTTTAGGAGACATGAACAAAGGATTTTTGTATGGTACAGTATCAGAGGTTGAAAATGGTTGTGAGGATATTCATTTACATTTCTTTGGTCCTGAAGTGCAATCCATGCCAAATGAAGAGTTGGTATGTTCAAGTCTAGAGTAACAGAACACACTTATTAGTACTCATAACTTTAGACGAGAAATAGGAAAGGTTAATGCATTTTCTACAGACAAACCAAACTATGCTTGTATTTGTTCTTGGCCCTCTCACGACTAAGGCCACAATCGAAATGTTGATGAGTCCTAGAAAACCGAAGAAGAAAAGATAGAAAAGTGGCTAGAATTTGTAGTGATTTGTTAACACACTAGATTATGTGCAAATATTTCTATGACGAATTAGAGGACAATAAAATGCTACCAGAAATAAGTTAGGGGTGCTTGAATTTCCAGTGGAACTTCAACATCAGAATGTTTATGAAAGAATACTCATACAATCTATACACCCTTTTCAAGCAATAGTTCTTAGAGAACCAAAGACTTGGTAACTGCCACCCAATGGGTTTCAGAAAGGGCTTAATGGTATATTTTCTGCCACTGAATGAGTTTCAGAAAGGGCATGAGGGTGTATTTACGTTTAGATTTTAAACACAATCTTAAAACTGTAGGTATATGAAGAGATTTGTATTAACAACCTTTTATTCTAGTGACTCGTCTGACCCCCAAAAAAACGAAAACATCTGGAAGGATCTAGTGGATGTAAATAAAAGGAATAAAGCTACATTATATCTTAGAGATAATAATGTGTACTGAAAAGATGTAGATGTTGTTGCACATCGAAGTTGCATGGAGGAAGAACTGTTGCCTTCAAATGGGCGGTTTGAAAAAGCAAATACAGATAAATCTGAAGAAATATATAAGCACTACAGTATCCATCCACTGCATTCAAAAGAGGTTATCAGAGATGCTATTGAACCCTGTCAGATGAAACAAGCTAAAGAAGAAAACTTTAGAAGCTTGATGTTTTCCTCAACTATTTCTAACTGGAGAAGGCAGAGGGTACGATAACCGCCCTGTGCAAATATCTGCAGCTGAGTATGGGTCAACAAGATTATATTCAGAGGACCCTAGAACTCAACAAAATATTCTACATGTATTCTATTTCTTATTTGAAAGTGATTTGACTGGACTGTTGTATGTTGTTAACCATAATCTTAAGTCAGGAGTTAATGTACAAAATGTGGCCGCAAAAGACTGTTGAAAAAATGTGTGGAAAAGATGAGAATATCATCTTTAATAAATTTGATGGCATGCCAGCGTTGGACCCATGAGTATTAGAATCATTGTCATGGTGAGTTCAAGTGTCTTTTGCAAAATTTTGGTGCACAAACGTGGTTTGTAACACTGAGTTGTGCATAGTATTCATGGTAAGATATACATGAGTTTTTGAGAGAAGCAAACATTGAAGGTATCTAACTCAGGGCACCAGGAAAGCTTTGCTCTTTGGAACCTGCAAATGTTTCAAGGTACTTTAACCACAAATTACAAGCTCTGTTGTCCTTCATCTGCAACACAAAATGTGCCATTTTGTAGAAATTACTGATTGCTTTTGGAATAAAGAGTACCAAGCAAGAGGTGTTCCTCATTTTCATATGCTGTTGTGGGTGAAGGATGAACCTAAATTTGGAACAGACACAGATGAATCTGTATTTTTTTTTCATAGAACAGTATATTGCATATAGCTTTTCGAAAGACACTGAGGAAAAAAGCAAAAAGCAGCAATTACTGTGTTTTCAAACTCATAGATGTTGAAAGTACTGTCAGTGGAACTACAAAGGACCATTTCACACAAAGGGCCTGATTACAACTTTGGAGGAGGTGTTCATCCGTCCCAAATGTGACGGATATACCCCCATCCGTATTACGAGTTCCATAGGATATAATGGACTCGTAATACGGCTGGTGGTATATCTGTCACTTTACCGTCACTTTTGGGACGGGTTACACCTCCTCCAAAGTTGTAATCAGGCCCAAAATGTTGTTTTGGATTTCCAAGACCTGTTTTTTAAAAAGGAAGAGTAAACAGTTTTATGTCTGCAGGGAGACATACACTTACTCAAATCAGCAAAAACACCTACAACCTCAGGAGAACAGAGACTTCCAACTATATTAATTACTACTATCCTGTCATTTTCAAAGCATGGAAGGACAATTTGGATAATCAGTTTGTGGTAGACAACTCTATAGCTGCTGCTTGTTATTTAACTTCATACATAACACAGTTTGAGAAAACAGAGATGAAAGATGTATGGAAGAGATTCCTGTTGAAAAGTCTCTAACAAAAAAATCGTTCTGCTTTTCTGAGAGTATTTGGATCCTATGAAAGCTGTGATGAGTGGTATTCTGCTAGTTTATAGTCTAAGGAAGGAAGTGTTTTGGTCCTAGCTTTACATTGAAACAGAGTTTGGAAATTATTTCCAGAATTTCAATGTCTTGACAAATGTGAGCCAGATAATACAGATATAGTAAAAATATACATGTTAGACACTAAGGTGGTCATTACAACATTGGCGGTAAAAGCCGCTTAACGCCGTGCAGAAGACCGCTAATACACCGCGGCGGCGGCGGGAGACCGCCACAGCTATTATGACCCACAGCACGGAATCCGCCGAAATTCAGACACCCACACAATACCGCCACACCAAAGGTCAGCGAGAAACTGGCGGAAACATATCCTCCACCTCCACGCCAATAGAAACACGCCCATGCTATTACGACCCACAAATCCAAGCGGCGGTCTTTCAACCGTGGTATTCCATTGGCGGTACACACCGCTGCGCTCAAAATACACACACATCTCCAAAACACCGCCACATTGGACAATTCAAAATACACACACCTGATACACATACAAACAACACTCCCACACACCCAATACAATATAAAACACACACCCACATCACACACAAACCCCTACGACCAAAAATTAGAGACGAAGGCCACAGAGAGACAGCACATAATAGAGAATACCATCACACAGAGGCACACTACACCATCACCCACACAACATCCACGCACAGAACACCACACACCACTACACTCACCACACTCATCAACACATACACCACCTCACACACCACCCCATGTCACGCCAAAGACAACCCCGCTTCTCAGAGGAGGAGCTCAGGGACATGGTGGAGGAAATCATCAGTGTAGAGCCACAGCTATTTGGATCACAGGTACAGTACACATCCATAGCCAGGAAGATGGAGGTATGGCAAAGAATAGTCGACAGGGTCAACGCTGTGGGACAGCACCCAAGAAATAGGGAGGACATCAGGAAGAGGTGGAACGACCTACGGGGGAAGGTGCGTTCCACGGTATCCAGGCACCACATCGCGGTACAGCGGACTGGTGGCGGACCCCTACCTCCTCCCTCACAACTAACAACATGGGAGGAGCAAGTCTTGTCCATCTTGCATCCTGAGGGCCTCGCAGGAGTCGTTGGAGGGACGGACACTGGTAAGTCAAATTTCAACTATCATATCCCCCACCCTACCTGCATGCTATCACACACCCCCACCCTCACACCCTCCCCTATCACTCCAAATCCTCACCTATCTACCCATGACACCAACCACCCATCCCAACCCCAAAACCTGCATGACCTAACTAAGCATGGATACCCATCACTAAAGCATGCCCACTGCACAGACCCACAACACCCCCCAACCATCAGCGGACAAGCTCCCACACAGGAATGCTTGCACTGTGGTACACGCACACCCAAACATTGCACACCATGAAACACACACATGCAAAAATCATGTACTTATACCCCCGCAGGAACCCGAAGGAACGTCACCACACCATCGGGTCCAGACAACACAACTCCACCCCCAGAAGAGGCCCACAGTGACGACAGCAGCTCTGCCCTACTGGATCCAGATGACCAGCCCGGACCATCGTGGGCCTCAGGACAGTCGGTTCCACTTGCCCAGCCACAGCCCAACACCGAAATTCCATCCTTTGGTAACACCAGCACAGCACCCACCCAGCGGGCCCATACCTCCCTACCCAGGACAGGTCAATCAGCGGTGTGTCCACCACTACAGGGCACCCAGGCTAACCCACCACCCCAACAACAGGGACCTGGGGGCAGTGGTAGTGGGCACACGGTCCAGGGGACGGAGGCACAGGAACACAGGGGAACTGGGAGGGCTGCTGTGCGACAGGGGGCGGACAGGCCAAGGGAACCAACTCTCAACGAGGCCCTCTCCTCCATCATGGGAGCATACCACCACTCCCAGGAGACGATGGCCACGGTCCTGGACAAGTTGCAGGAGACCCTGCGTCTGCAGGAGGAACAATATTTGGGGTTCAGAGAGGAGCTCAGGACCATAGGCTCCGCCCTGGGCACCATCGTAGAAGTGCTGAAGGACATTCAAAAGACCTTGAGGGACACCGTGGCACTCCAAGGGGCCCCTGACACTAGCATGAACGACGAACTGCCCACCACCTCCGCCGGCGCTAGTGGACAGGATGTCCCGCCACAGGACCAACACACCAGCACCCCACCCCCTGCAGATGGAGAACCACCACGAAAGCGGTCCCTGAGATCCAGGAACAGGACAGAGCAAGATGGCAAGACCCCCGCCAGGAAATAAGTCTACCCTGATTGTCCCCCCACTGTCCCACTTTGTTACCCTGTCCACATTGGAACAGCCCCAGCTCCACTTTCAATGCCCGGATGTGCAATGTACCAGTGAGACTAATAGACTGGACTCTGCCATGGACATTCTTCCACCATGACATATCCCCATTTCACAACCCCCCTACATTTTTATGCACTTCAATAAACACCCTTGAAACCTCAATAATATTGGAGTTAGTCAATGATTGTGAACTTTGTATTGTCAATTACAGTGTTAAAAAAGGTTAACCATTGGAAGGCCAACATACCAATGTCACAAGCCTTTCAAGGGTGCAAGCTGTTGACACGTAGGTTACCACAATAGTGAAACTGAAATGGAAGGGGACAACTCAGTTAACAAATAGGGAGTGAAATGTAGGTAGAGGATAGAGGTAGACGTGTGGAAGTTAATATTATGTGATACATGAAATTGTACTCACCTGTGTCTCACTGAAAAGATTGCTGTATGACTGACTCCCTGTTGTCGTTTTCTTCTTCATCAGCTTCATCCTCATCACTGTCCACAGGCTCCACAGGCTCACCCGCTGCAACAACACCGTCATCTGGATCATCCTCCTGCAGAAAAGGCACCTGGCGTCGCAATGCCAAGTTATGGAGCATGGAGCAGGCAATGATGATGTCGCACACCTTCTTCGGTGAGTAGAATAGGGACCCATCTGTCATATGGAGGCACCTGAACCTGGCCTTAAGGAGGCCGAAGGTCCACTCGATCACCCTCCTAGTCCGCCCATGGGCCTCATTGTAGCGTTCCTCTGCCCTGGTCCTGGGATTCCTCACTGGGGTCAGTAGCCAGGACAGGTTGGGGTAACCAGAGTCCCCCAATAGCCATACACGGAGCCTCTGGAGTTCACCCATCATATCAGGGATGCTGCTATTCCGCAGGATGTAGGCATCATGCACTGAGCCAGGGAACATAGCATTAACCTGGGAGATGTACTGGTCTGCCAAACAGACCATCTGGACATTCATCGAATGATAATTCTTCCTGTTCCTGTACACCTGTTCATTCCTGCGGGGGATCAGAGCTACATGGGTCCCATCAATGGCACCTATGACGTTGGGGATATGTCCAAGGGCATAGAAGTCACCTTTAACTGTAGGCAAATCCGCCACCTCAGGGAAAATGATGTATCTCCTTACGTGTTTCCACAGGGCAGACAACACTCTGGACAACACGTTGGAAAACATAGGCTGTGACATCCCTGATGCCATGGCCACTGTTGTCTGAAATGACCCACTTGCAAGGAAATGGAGTACTGACAGCACCTGCACTAGAGGGGGGATTCCAGTCGGATGGCGGATTGGTGACATCAGGTCTGGCTCCAACTGGGTACATAGTTCCTGGATTGTGGCACGGTCAAACCGGTAGGTCACGATGACATGTCGCTCTTCCATTGTCAACAGCTCCACCTGCGGTCGGTACACCGGAGGATTCCGCCATCTTCCAATATGTCCCAACTGACGGTGCCTAAGAAGGACAACAGCGAAGAACCTGTCACCATTCCTCCAGGTATGTACCCACAGTTACACACAAGACTACAACAGACAATTAACCCATCCGGGAAATGTTTTGAGTGTAGGCCTCGGTATGTGTAACGCAGTAGTAATTGAAGCCATGTGGGCCCCTGAAACGGCGGCTGCCTGACCTCTAAACTGGGACAATGGGATTGTGGGGTAACTGCGCTGCCGTTGGACACCGTCGCGGTAGGCGGTCGTAGAGCGCGGCGCAATGCTGCATTGGTTAACATTGGACCCTATGGGTCCCAGGAGCCAATGAACAGGTGCGCCGGCGGTGATGATGCGCACCGCCGCGGACGTCACCGCTGCGGACGTCACCTCCATTTTCTATCTGTTCAATCACTAGATACCTGACCTTCGACAGGAGAGGACCTACACTGCTAGTGCTGCTGTGACCTCAGTCTGGAAGCAACGATGGCTGCTGCGTCTGGGGAAAGGGCCCCTGCCTTCACTGCACAGGAGTTGGAGAAACTTGTGGATGGGGTCCTCCCCCAGTACACGCTACTCTACGGTCCTCCAGACCAACAGGTTAGTACACAGGGAGCATGTTGGATGGGCTAGGCCTGGGTGGAGAGGGCTGGGTGGATGAGGGAAGGGGGCAGAGTACATAGAACAGTCATGCATGGGGATGAATGGACCACAGGGATAGAGTTGGGAGGGGGCCAGTTACAACGATGGTGCAGTAGGTAATGACTGTTCCTCTTCCCTTGTGCATGTCATGTAGGTCAGCGCCCACCAGAAGAGGGACATTTGACGTGCCATCGCCAAGGAGGTCCGGACCCTGGGGGCCCACCAGAGACGGGGCACCCACTGCCGGAAGAGATGGGAGGACATTCGCCGCTGCAGCAAGAAGACGGCGGAGGCTCAGCTGGGGATGGCCTCCCAACGTGGGAGGGGTGCCCGTCGCACCATGACCCCCCTGATGTTCCGGATCCTGGCGGTGGCCTACCCGGAGTTGGATGGGTGCTTAAGGACATCACAGCAGACACAAGGGGGTGAGTACAACCTCATCCTATGGACTTTGCGTGCAGTGGAGCTGTCTGGGTGGGGGTAGTGGGGCGTGGGTGTCCCTAGGCCAGGGCGATTTAGGTAGGCAAGGCCCCTACGTTATGTAGGCCATGTGGCACTCTACACCAGCTCTAAAATAAGCCTAATTGATGTATAGTTGCCCCTTTGCCATCCATGTGGGCAGATTTCTACCATTGCCATGTAGGCCATATCCCAGAAATTGCATGTGCAGAGGGCAGGAGCACGGCGTAATGCAGGGGGCTGCTGCGTTTGTCTTCTCCGCCAAGGGTAGCGGTATGCCATGCACTAAAACTCTCTTTCTTCTGTCTCCCCCCTTTTCCTGCTCTCCCTGTCCTTCTGTACATCAGCATCAACAGGCGGAGGTACAGTGGCACCGGAGCACGAGGGAGCTGCATCCCACATGGCCATGGAGGGCCACAACACAGACTCGGAATTCACCAGTGGGACGGAGGGCGAGGGGAGCTTCACGTCGGCCACAGGATCACCAAACAGCGACACGGACTTGTCCGCCGATGGGAGCTCCCCTGTAGTGGCGGCACCATCTGTGCGCCCCACTTCTACAGGTACAGCCGCCACCTCCCCTATCAGCACCGCCCTCCCAGCAGCCCCTCAGCGTTCGCCCCGTGCCCGCTCACCCAGGAGGGTGGGCATCACCTTTGCCCCAGGCACCTCAGGCCCTGTCCCTGTCACCCCTGCTGCCCTCAGTGAGGAGGCCATTGACCTCCTCAGGTCACTCACTGTTGGGCAGTCTACCATTGTGAATGCCATCCAGGGTGTAGAACGAGAGTTGCAACACGGGAATGCATTCCTGGAAGGCATTCTTTCTGGTCAGGCTGTCCTTCAGCGAACCCTGCTATCTCTGGCCTCAGCACTGATGGCAGCCATTGTCCCTGTGTCCAGCCTCCCCCCTCCAACTTCCTCCACCCAGACCCAATCCCCTGTACCCCAGCCCATCCCAAGCACACCTACAGACCAGCATGCGCACAAGTCAACACACACAAGTAGCTCAAGCAAACATAGGCACCACACACACCACAGGCACTCACACAAGCATCACACCCATGCAGACACAGCATCATCCACAGTCTCCACTGTGTCCCCCTCCTCCTCTTCTCCCTCCTCCCTCCCAGTCTTGTCTACACACACACCTGCATGCACCACATCTACAGGCACTAGGACTCGCACCAGGACACCCAGCACCACAAGCCGCTCACCTGCACTCACCACCTCCACTGCCATATACACGTCCCCTGTGTCCTCTCCCAGTATGTCTGTGACGCCCCCTCCCAAAGTACCCAAACGCCGGCAATCACTCACCCAATATCCATCCACCTCACGACAGCCTCCAGTACTTGCACCTGCACCCAAAACAGCTAAAGTGACACCTCCTACAACCACCTCCTCTTCCTCCACTCCCAGACCCCCTCCAGCTACCCATCCCAGTGTCCGTCCGAAACTGTCCCTCTGTCAAATTGACCTTTTTGCCCCCACCCCCCCTCCAATTCATCAGTCCCATCGTAGCGCCTCAGCCAAAAAGCCTCCAGTACCAGTGGTGCGTGTACCAGGTTTTTGGAGTGCCCCGTCCACCAGGGCAGGCAGTAGGACCCTGAGCCAAGGCACTGTCAGCCCACCCCCTGTAAAGGCTCTGAAATTGGAGAGTGGACGACGGGACCGTGTCAAGACTCCTGGTGGGACAAAAAGTGAAATGGGATCGAAGGCGATTGGTGAGTCATCTGTAACTCCAAAGAAGGTGGGGAAGGTCCAGAGGAAGTCTCCCCAACCTGTTGTGAGTGTCACGGCGGAGAAGTGCGCCATCATTTCCGGCGGTCCAGACACAACCGCCAGCACCGTCGTTACTGGTCCAGAAACCACCGCCAGAGTCATAGCCCAGGAGGGCCCAAGTATAGTTACTGGTCAGGAGACCACCGCCAGAGTCATAGCCCAGGAGGGCCCAAGTATCGTTACTGGTCAGGAGACCACCGCCACCGCCAGAGTCACAGCCCAGGAGGGCCCAAGTATCGTTACTTGTCAGGAGACCACCGCCTGAGTCACAGCCCAGGAGGGCCCAAGTATCGTTACTGGTCAGGAGACCACCGCCAGAGTCATAGCCCAGGAGGGCCCAAGTATCGTTATTGGTGAGGAGACCACCGCCAGAGTCATAGCCCAGGAGGGCCCAAGTATTGTTACTGGTCAGGAGACCACCGCCGGAGTAACAGCCCAGGAGTGCCCAAGTATTGTTACTGGTCAGGAGACCACCGCCAGAGTCAGTGCCCAGGAGGGCACAAGTATCGTTACTGGTCAGGAGACCACCGCCGGAGTCACAGCCCAGGAGGGCCCAAGTATCGTTACTGGTCAGGAGACCACCGCCACAGCCGGAGTCACAGCCCAGGAGGGCCCAAGTATAATTACTGGGCGTGAGACCACCACCGGAGTCACAGCTCAGGAGGGCCCAAGTATCGTTACTGGTCAGGAGACCACCGCCGGAGTCACAGCCCAGGAGGGCCCAAGTATCGTTACTGGTCAGGAGACCACCACCAGAGTCATAGCCCAGGAGGGCCCAAGTATCATCACTGGTCAGTAGACCACCGCCACCGCCGGAGTCAGTGTCCAGGAGGGTCCAGAATCCCACAGCCCCGCTGGGCAATGATGGAACGTCAAGCCACACACCAACGTCCAGTATGGAGTTCGTCATGCCACACACCAATGTCCAGTGTGGAGTTCTTCATGCCACACACCAATGTCCAGTGTGGAGTTCGTCATGCCACACACCAACGTCCAGTGTGGAGTTCGTCATGCCACACACCAATGTCCAGTGTGGAGTCCGTCATGCCACACACCAACGTCCAGTATGGAGTTCGTCATGCCACACACCAATGTCCAGTGTGGAGTCCGTCATGCCACACACCAACGTCCAGTATGGAGTTCGTCATGCCACACACCAATGTCCAGTGTGGAGTTCGTCATGCCACACACCAATGTCCAGTATGGAGTTCGTCATGCCACACACCAACGTCCAGTATGGAGTTCGTCATGCCAAACACCAATATCCGTACCAGAACCGCCATGTCAAAGCACCGCTGAACAGGGCAAAGACTGCCATGGTGAAGACCGCTGAACAAGGCCAAGACCGCCATGGCAAAGCACCGTTGAACAGGGCAAAGACCGCCATGGTGAAGACCGCTGAACAAGGCCAAGACCGCCATGGCGAAGCACCGCTGAACAGCCCAAAGACCGCCACGGTGAAGACCGCTGAACAAGGCCAAGATAGCCATGGCAAAGCACCGCTGAACAGGCCAAAGACCGTGTGGGTATGAATAGTCCGGCACATCAGGCATCGTTCTCCCATGTGCAGCTGGGACTGTGACAGGACATGTACTTTCACGGGGAGACTCATCCAGTCTGGGCACCAGTCCCACCCAGTACCAGTAGAGAACTGTATCTACTTGCGAAGATGTGGCTTTGCACTCCCCAGGATACATCAATGGGCATGGAGCCCCGTCGTGGATCTGGCTTCGCATTCATGTGGCTGAGGTGCCCCCCCTTCCCTTCCCCCTGAGGTGCCTGTATTGTTTCTATCTGATGCCCCAGCAGTGTCCTCTCGGATTTTGGTCAGGTATCTATTGTGGGCCTCGCCCATGCATTTTTGGACTGTTTGTGCACGGACATTGTTGTGTACATATCTGCACTACTTCTTGTATTGTACATTTATTTTTGACAGATTTCGTGATATATATCAGTATATTTTTTTATGAGTACTATATTGGCACAATACAAAGTTTGACCACAATTCGCTTTGTGTTTCCATTCTTCCGAGGGGATTGTGGGTTATTACTGTGATTTTTGTGACTGCATTGGTGTGTATGTTGTGATATGCGAGGGTGGGGGTGTTTGGTGGGTGTCCCCCTAACTTTTGCCTCCCCCTACCCTGTGTCGTAGGTGCAGTACTCACCGGTATGTTCTGCGCCTACGTCGCTGTTGGTCGTAGATGAGCAGGAATGCAAGGGCTGGGAGTATTTGTAGTTCCGGCTCCATGGTGTCCTCGTTCCTCGTGGGATGTGTTGAGGTGAGCGTTTTCCCACAGCAAAAGCTGTTTCTGCCGTGTTTTTATCCACGGTGAATCCGCCCCGGAAAAGGTGGCGGATTGGTGTGTTGTGATAGTGTGGGCGGTACATTGTCTTCCGCCTGTCTGTTGGCGGTGTCCGCCGCGCTGTTTGTCTGTACCGCCGTGGCGGGCGGTGTGTTAAAGTGGCTGTCTTAGTTGGCGGTTTCCGCCAGGGTCGTAATTCCCTTTTTTTGTCCGCCGGCCTGTTTGCGGTATTACCGCAGCTTTGACACCGTCCGCCAGGGTTGTAATGACCCCCAAACTGTCCGAAAAGGAGTGTACATCTTAAAAATATTTGTCTCTATGAAGTACTCCAGTACTGCACAGATAGAAACACTGTCACAGAAAATGTAGATGAAGGTTAATTTGCATTAGTTGGTTGCAATGGGTGTTTGGTGCAACATAGCAAAGGCAGTTTAATTAACTGTAGAAAACTGAGTTGCCAGATGGCTGCAAAAATATAATTTTACTAGTAAGCATGTTTGCAGCTGTTTAAACCTTAGCATTTTGAAATAGAAATTCTAGTACAGTTTGGCTGATATAAAGACTTGTTCAATGCCCCAAATGCTGGCATTGAGTGCTGAATATTTCCTACTTGAAAATGAGGAATGATTACATTGAACTGAAATATGCATTTGCTGCTGGGGTAGCTAAGGAGAGTTCACAAAGCAGCCAAATTTCACATCCTCAAATTAAGAACCCACTTGGAGAGCCAACAATTAAAAATGAAGCTGCTATTGCAATAAATGTGGTGGAGATTGCATGGAGCAAGAAAGACAGAAAACAATTGATTTGGCAGAATTCGTTGGACAAATAAATGATGACAAAATGGAAATATATGGAAGTGAAAGCTACAGTTGAGC
Organism: Pleurodeles waltl; assembly: GCF_031143425.1. Lineage (NCBI taxonomy): Eukaryota > Metazoa > Chordata > Amphibia > Caudata > Salamandridae > Pleurodeles > Pleurodeles waltl. The sequence continues at coordinate 1,019,815,010 of NC_090447.1, forward strand.
ATGAATTACTTCATGACAAGAATGAATGTGCATGCTCAACATTTAAGGCTGTTGTGCAGCCATTTTAGCTTTAGTTTTTACACGTTATTTCAACAAACTAGGCCTGCCGGTGTGCACTTTAACCTTGATATTATTTATTTTAGTTTTGCTTTATTATTTTAACAGTAGCCGCATTTGCTGTCTCATTTTATTTTCTCTATCTAGCTGTTCTTCGCCTTGGTCAGCACTGCGTTCTTAAACAAGACACTGTTTTAACTCTGTTCTTTTCTCAATGCTGCAGTAAGATAGGTTGCAGGCAAAAGTGGTACGCTTTGTCTCCAATGTTCACAGAAACATACACACTCTTATGTAAGGATCCTTTCTTGGAACATCAGCTGTTTTATTATCAAAAGACTACTTTGACCCATGTACGTTAGAAGGAGATTCCAGCCAGATGACCTCGACTGTATGCTGATTGTTTTGCTGCTTATGTAGACTACAGGTCTCTTGCTCAGGAATGAGGGATTGTGGGGGTCATTCCGACCCCGGCGGGCGGCGGGCGGCCGCCCGCCGGGCGGAAACCGCCCAAACACCGCCCCGCGGTCAAATGACCGCAGGGACCATTCTAACTTTCCCGCTGGGCCGGCGGGCGATCTTCAAAAGATCGCCCGCCGGCCCAGCGGGAAAGCCCCAGCAAAGATGAAGCCGGCTCCGAATGGAGCCGGCGGATTTGCTGGGGTGCGACGGGTGCAGTTGCACCCGTCGCGATTTTCAGTGTCTGCCAAGCAGACACTGAAAATCTTAATGGGGCCCTGTTAGGGGGACCCTGCACTGCCCATGCCAGTGGCATGGGCAGTGCAGGGGCCCCCAGGGGCCCCACGACACCCGTTCCCGCCAGCCTCTTCCTGGCGGTGTAAACCGCCAGGAACAGGCTGGCGGGAAGGGGGTCGGAATCCCCATGGCGGCGCTGCATGCAGCGCCGCCATGGAGGATTCCCCCAGCCGGGGGAAATCCGGCGGGAAACCGCCGGATCCGGCTGGGCGACCGCAGCTTTACAGCCGCGGTCGGAATACATGATGTAGCACCGCCAGCCTGTTGGCGGTGCTACCTCCGGCCTCGTAATGAGGCCCTATGTCTTCCCAGGGGAAACCTGAAGGCAAGAATTAGAGCTTAAACCTGCTGTGGTCTAACATAGCCTAGGTAGGAAATATCCTAAAAAATCTTAGTGACAACATGGTAGAGTTATTCTTGTGTTTTACTCTCCTTGTCACAATTTTAATCCTATTGTGCTTCATCATTCTAGTTATTGCAATACATGCCTTATTATCTAAGATGCAGTTACTTTAATAAAACCTTATTGAACTGTACTCTGCCTCTGACTGTCCTTCCATATGTGAGACTAATGTAACTGGGAGAAACAGATGGGATCTGAGTGACCACGATTCCCCTGAGGAGTCATTTATTTCATGTGCCCGGTTGCCCCAATCATCCCTGCTCTTGGGTGGAGATGAGGCACTGCTAGTTAGCTGGAACAAAACCTGGATTAGACCAACATGTGTCACATGGTGTGGGATCAGACTGAGTCCCCCGCAGTACCAGTGATTCTGCTACCCGAATCCAGTAGTCTCATTAGGATAATGAGAACCTACGCAACAAGGCCATACTGTTGTATTTCAGAGGTTAAGCTGGTACTGGTAAGTTTCTTAACACAAGTTCTTACTGCTTTTTCACAAAAGACTACACACTGTAATTTATCATGTGTGGTTACATCACCAACTGGATTAACTGCACACAATATCAAAGGAATAACTTTTTATCAACGTTTGATGCTGCCTGTGGAACATGAAAACCAGCTGGAATACCAAAAGTTATCCATTGAAGCTTGTCATGAAGTGGCAAGAGTTTTAAAAAAGTTGAAGCTTTTAATCATTGATGAGGTGACCATGTTCTCAAACATAATGCTTTCCTTTGTATATTTGTAAATGCACAAGGTTCTGAGAGCGGATTATGATGCCCTATTTAGAGGAAAACATATGATTGTTTTTGGAGATCTAGTGCAATTTACACCTGTGAAAGGTCAGCTTGTCTTCAAAACACTGATCCATGATAAAACTAGGAATTCTTTGGGAAGCACTGGAAATGCGAATATTTGGTTACATTTCAAATACAAAGAATTAATAATAAGCGACAGACATCTGACATTGAATTTGGAAATATTTTGACAGATATTAGAACAGGTGTTCTTTCAAAAGAGGAAAGGGCTGTTCTAGGAAGACAGTAGCAGAACTAATGTTCATTTCTATATAAGAAGGTAAACATAGTGTGTACCTAATGCCTACATTGCAGCAGTGTACAGCTTTCAACAATGAATTGTTGGAATTGAAGAATGAAAACATTTTGCAACTAAAGGCAATAGATAAAATGGAACACCAGGTTGTCACTGTATTTCCAAATGTAAAGTTAGAAGAAAAACTGGATTCATTAGAAAAATCTGCCACTTAAACTGCAAGATTAGACACATGTTTAAGTCGATGCAAAACCTGTAGGGTGATTTTGCGTTGACATTTAAATGTTAAAGAAGGTTTGGTGAAAGGTGTTATGGGTAAAGTTGTTGATTTTATTTATTTTTCCAATAGGAATGAGTTGAAATACTGTGTGATTAAATTTGATCAAATTGACAATGCAAAGCAATTTGGATAATCTAATGCACCATTTTTGCTTGTGAAAGATTTATATGTTTGACACAAACAGTTTTCAGTTTCTCTAGCATATGGTGTTGCTATTTATAAATCACAAGGTTTATGTTTAGATGCAGCATCTTTTATTATTGATAGTACAGTGTTAAAGGAAAGTATGTTATATGTAGCTTTCTCTCGAGTTAGGACATTATCTGGTTTGTACCTAGTTGCATTTGATAAAAGCGGAGTAAACACAAACTCAAGTTGTGTTAAAGAATACAACTGATTAAGAACTCTGTATGCTCCTCATTTAGGGCAGTGTCCAGTTTACAAGACGTTTTCCATCTATTCAAAGTGGAAAGTTTCAAATTAGAGTAGTAATGGTGTTGCAAAGAAATAAATGAAGAGAAGTACTCAAAATGCTTAAGAGGATGCACAGGAACTTTTAATGGTGATGGTTGCTGTTTTAGAAGAAGATGGGATACCTGTTAAGGAATTATTTGGAGTTAGTTACTTATGGCACCATGAATGATGAGATTGCACATACACATCAACTACACACATGGAATCAGAGTATTTAACTTAGTCAACTTTATAAGGTTTCCAAAGTGTGACTTTTGAGAGATTAGTGAAAAAAGTTGCACAAAATAATGTGTCCAATTTGTTTAACAGATGTTCTGTCAACTTTATGTGTAGCAAGAACTGGGAATTATGTCATTTTAATGGTACAAGAATGCGGAGCAGATGGTAGTCAATTAGATAATGAAATGCTAACTTTAAAGCAGGGCAAATATCTATTTCTTCTAAAACAAACCACAATAGCTAACATTTTTCAATAAGGACTTAGTATTAGATCTGGTCATTATACTGTCTTTCTAAAACGTAGAGGTGGATGGACAGAATGTAATCATAGAAACCTTAAATTCAGACAAAGATTGACCTGGAAGTTACCAAATTCCTATCTTTTGTTTTTTGAACCAAAATTCGAAGGAGGGTCACAGTTATAAAACTGGAATAGTCTAGTTATTATAGATGCATGTATGATATAATTTGGCCTACCAAAAGTGATGTCTCTATAAGGCTTTGCCTATGCTGGTGTGCCTTATGTTTGTAGTAGTACTTCTAATGATGAAGTTTTCATTTTCAGCATATGCTTTTCTGGATTAGTATCCAAGTATAGATAAAATGATCATTTAACAAATTGCAGTGAGTACAATGTGCAGTATTACTTATTTGCAGTGACATACTGTGCAGTTCTGCATTTTTGTACAGTATAGATGGATGTTTATTTCTCCACTGTTCAAGAACAATTCTTTACACAGTACATCATTTATTTTGTATAAGTTTAAAGTCTGGGAACAGTAAAAAGGGAAAATGAAATGCATATTTTTATTAAAACATAGCAATAGAGAGTGGGCAATGTGTGAAGATTTATTGTTATCATGTCATGAGGTTATGTATTGTTAAAATTTCTAAGTTTACGTTATAATTTTATAAATTGTAATACTAATTCAGATATTTTGTTTTATTTTGTATACAGATGAATGGCACCATGTACCTGACATGCTACTAATTAGTGCTTCCAGTGTGATTACATTGTGACAGTGTTCCAGACTACAATTAAAAAAGTACACCCACTTACACAGTCTGACACAAATTTATAGTCCCATACAGCTACTCATATACTCACTCACATATCCATGCAGTTACTCACACATCCACACACTCAAAAACACACATAAATACACACAAGCTCAGAAACCCACACACCCACTTAGACACCCATTCACTCACCCATAAAGTGAATGTAATACCCACACACATACACACATGTGTATTCATATAATAACAAACCCACTTACACTCCTACACAGACATATACATCCTCACTAACACATCCATTGAAATACTCACACAGGCACTGAAACACCCACCAAGTCACTCACATACCCACTCACACTCCTATACAGTCACTAACACACCTATTAATACATGCAAACATCTACTCACATAGAGTTAAACACCCATTGAGATACTTACTCACCCACACAGCCACTCAGTCACCCACTCACATAAACATACAGGAACTCTCATACCCTCTCACAGAGCTACACATACACTCACACACCCAGTCAGACACTCATGTACCCACTTACACATCTAAATAGACATTTACATCCCCACTAACTCACATATACAGTTATTCATGCAACTATTGACAAACCCTACACAGTCACTCATACAGCAACTCTCAGACCCACTCACAAACTCACATGGCCACTCACATACCCAGTCACACACATATTCACAGATCCGCCTAAACACCCTCACAGACATTTATATCCCTGCTAACAAACCCATAATGTCATTCACAAAGGTTCTGACACCACCATAAAGACACTTACATACCCATCCATACACCCGTACAGTCACTTACAAACTCATTTACACATGTACACACCTACTCACATAGACTCATACATCCATAAAAGCACTTGCAAATTAATTCACACACCCACTTACACATCCACTCATAGACTGATACAGCTACTCACACACCCAGCGAGCCACTTAGAAAAGCACTGATACATCCATACTGCCACTCACACATCCACTGAGACACCCATACAGCCACTTAAAAATCCGTTTTCATTTTAGTATTCGATATGACATTGCAAAACATTTGCTCGAGTCTTCTTCAATACTTCATAGACATATTCCCCTTAGTGAGTATTAAGGTAGTCAGATGTACTACTTTGATTTCACTTCTGCACTATATGATATAGGTATACATTGAAAAACGAACAAACACACAATTAAACAAAAACATAAAACATTTAGGGGGTCATTCTGACCCTGGGCCAACGACCGCCGGAGCACCGCCAACAGGCTGGCAGTGCTCCCATGGGCATTCTGACCGCGGCGGTACAGCCACGGTCAGAATAGGGAAACCGGCGGTGTCCCGCCGGTTCCCCGCTGCCCAAGGGAATCCTCCATGGCGGCGCTGCAGGCAGCGCCGCCATGGGGATTCCGACCCCCTTACCGCCAGCCTGGCTCTGGCGGTTTTGACCGCCAGAACCTGGCTGGCGGTAACAGGTGTCGTGGGGCCCCTGGGGGCCCCTGCAGTGCCCATGCCAGTGGCATGGGCACTGCAGGGGCCCCCTAACAGAGCCCCACCAAGATTTTCAGTGTCTGCCAAGAAGACACTGAAAATCGCGACGGGTGCAACTGCACCCGTCGCACCCCTTCCACTCCGCCGGCTCCATTCGGAGCCGGCATCCTCATGGAAGGGGGTTTCCCGCTGGGCTGGCGGGCGGCCTTCTGGCGGTCGCCCGCCAGCCCAGCGGGAAACTCAGAATGACCGCCGCGGTCTTTCGACCGCGGTACGGTCTTCTGGCGGTTCCCGCCAGGCGGGCGGCTTCCGCCGCCCGCGGTGGTCAGAATGACCCCCTTAGTTAGCTCTTTATTTGACCAGATGAAATGGTCTAAAAAGAACCATTTTTTTGGATGAATTTTTTGGGAAATAAATATTTATCTTTTATTTTTTCTGTAGAACAAAAATAACCAGGGTAGAAAAAGGCATAAGGTAAGGCATCTTGGAGAAAGCAACCTGCTTTAGTGTTTATGAACAATGAAATGTGGGGCACTTAGGAAAAAAAACTTAACAGGTGTGGTTGTTGACAGCATCCATATAGTCAGCAACAAAACACATATTCAGTCTTCCTCAATGAATGACTATCTCTGATTGTTTTTGTGAAAACCAGGAATAGTGATCATCTGGTTAGGTATTGATGGTTATATAGATGTCCAGTTGCTGAAGATGTTCCGCCTCCTTCCTTCTCTCTCATCATTCTGACATATGTGCACAAATTGATGGTTTTTAGGTGTTTCCACGTGGATGAAGTACCATGGGAATACTTTTTCCCTGTTCCATGCAATAGCTTTTTGTGACATATGTTGCACTCCACAATTTTAGCCACAACCTCTTTTTCTCCAGATGATATGTACAAATGCTTCCACACGTCAGACTCCTTGGGAGACGGCAAGTCTTCTTCCTCATCATCATGGTGTTCTGCTTCTCTTCTCTTTTGTTAAGAAGACATATTCCTTTGCAAAGTCTTTAGTCTTGCAGGAAGGCAAAAAAAACAATGCTGCTCTGCTTTTCAGTGCTCTCTAAAGAAATATGAAAGCCAAATAACTGATTTAGGGTGTGGTTTTCCAATGTGCATGGGTGGGAATTTACTGAAGTTGAGGCTTGGCTGTGTTCCTGACATTGCAGCAAATCCACGGTGCTATTGTGGTGGATCCGTGAACTTGCTGAACTTGTAAAATGAATAAATGTTATGTAAGACACACATAGGCGTCCAACTATTAATGCATGGATATGGCTTCTCTGATGTCAATGTTAATATTTGAGGGACTTGCATGTAATATTTAAATAATAATTATAGATTGTTTTTAACACTTTGATGAATCTGCAGATCCACCACAATTTCATCACATGAACTGGTAACCATAGAGTACTCATGCAGACTCCCCTTTTAAAACTGAAATGGATTGGCAGACCCATATAGTGATTGAAAAAAGGGAAAAACATGTGTTATTGCATCTTTAGAAAGACTGCATAAGTTACCTTCCCCAGACTTTTTAATTATTACTTTTAAAATGTATAATATGAAGAAATTTCTGAATAAAATAGATTTATAAACTTGTGAAAATGTGATATTCAATATAAAAACAAGTTTATAGGGAAATTAAAGTTAGGAGGTAACATTAAAGAACTATAGAAATTCACTGAAAAAAAAACAACGGTTGCAGGGACATTATAGTAAGGAAATAGAATTGAAAAACCTTGGAAGTTCCAAAGAAAATTAAAGGTTACAGGTACATTTTAGTTAGGAAATAGAATGGAAAACTCTTAGAAACTCACTGAACAAACTGAAGGTTACAGGGATATTATAGATAGGCTCAGATTTTACACACATAAAACCATACAAATTCTGTTGTTATAGTTACCTGTGCCAACTATAACTTACTCCCCCAAAATGCACTGCTTAAAACCTCACATATTACATCACTCATTACATGGTCAGTGACATAACTAATGACATTATCTAATGAAATAACATAATATGTATATATATATATATATATATATATATATATATATATATATATATATATATATATATATATAAAAAAAAAACACTCAGACTTGTAAGATCTCCGTTACCCAAGAAACAGCACTCCTCTATTGAAGTATGAAATCTGTGTATCTGTTTTTAGATGTTATATTTTTTTTTACACTGTCTTTTTTGAAGATTCTCAGATTCCCAATCATAACATAATTGTGAATCTACTTTTATGGGATGCTTCCAAATCCTTCAAAGGAGACTCAAAACATGCCCCTGTTAAAGAATGCAGCACTTGACCCTGAGGGGATCGATAGTTGCTATCATTTATTGCAAAACTTCTTGAGCAAGCATTTTCCAATCAATTGTCATATTTTGTGGTGTAGCACAATCTATTACACCAAACTCAAATTGGCTTCAGTAGGCTATTGTACAGGGACAGCTATAATAGCCATGCTGGATGAACTTTGGTCAATTCTCACTCTCCACCAGCCCTGTTCCTTTTGTATATGCTAGTCACTTCTGACCATCACATTCTTTTACATAGACTGAAAACTCTTGGTATCTCTGGCACTGTAGTATCTAGCCTTCAAAGTTTTGTGATCCGTAGAACTTGATTAATTTCTATTGGAGAAACCAGTTAACTTGTGATGTCCCCTGGAGTTTAGTGTTGTAAAACTGTAATTGAATATATACCTGGCTCACTGGGTACCATTATGTAATCAACTGGTTTGACAGCAGGCATGTAGGATGATGGCACCCAGATACATTTCAAACTGGATGGAGACCTCATATAAAGACCTGAATCCCTATATACGTGTCTGGAAAATATGGATACTTGGATGTGTGTGAATGATTTGAAACTCAGAGGAAAACAAAACTGAAATTGTGTTCCCTCCTAGACAAACTCCATTACATTTCTGTCCACATTGTCTTAGAGACAAACCTATCTCAGCCCTCACTATCAAAGACTTAGGTGTTTAAATTGACTCAGACTGATCACTTCGAAATAAGGTACACTTGGTAGCTAGTGACTGTTTTTTTTATTAGCACTCTCTGAGGAGAACTTTAAAAGTACTCACTTTGTTTCATTAAGTACAGATTGCCACTGCTTTTCTTTAAATGAAAATTGGTTATTGTACCACCATCTATCTGGACTCCTCAAACTTCAACTGGTACAAAATGCAGCCACCATGCGGATTCCAAACCTGAAAAAAGGCTCTCTCCCCTTTGTATTAACTCATTTCACTCACTTCCCGCCAAACAAAAGATAATTTCAAATTCCTTTTCCTGGTTCCTAAAGGCCTTTACCCCACTAAACATATTATTTCTGAGATGTTCAGAAATTTGTAATTTACATTCCCAACCACAAACTGAGATCTGGGAAAGCAGCTTTGATCAGAGTACTTCATTTCAACCTCTCAGCTGTCTGTGGCCAAGCTTACTCCATTACAGTTGTGAAACATCCGAATGCTTTAACTACCTTTTTGAGTATGCAAACATAAGTATTTACCTTTTGGAAGAGCTATGCTTTTCAAAATTATTTGTCATCAAGTCTCAGCAGTTCTGCTAACCTATCAACTTGAATTGGCTGTTATATTTCTTTGGAGATAAGCCCATGAAGTCAAAAAAAGCCTAAGGAGACTGTTTCCCATTTTATAAATTACATAAAGTACATTAAATAAATAAACTCCTACCCCATCTTCTTTCTCCACCATAGGCTTGATGTTCGAATATTCCATTCGCAAAAATTGGTCACCGATTGCACACCAACATTATTGCAAACAGAAAAGTATTTTGCGAGCATACCTCTGTACAAATTGGTTAGTTCACAAAATATAGAATTCTGGAGGGTTGCAGAATGGGTTCCTAAATAATCGTCATTAGGCAGATCACAATTTGAAGCCTCTAAAAAATGACCACAGTCTCAAGGATGGGATAGTGCCTGAAAGGGTTTAGAAACACCAATATCTGTGATCTTGTTTCAGTAAAGATTTGTTGTAATGCAGCCCATTGTCCTTAACAGAACTAGACTAAAACATTTTTTTTTCGTTGAAAAGATTTCACAGAGAGTTGACAGTGATTTCATTGTGAACTACCTACCCTCATTGAAACTTTTTTCAACAATCAAAAAGAGCACATGGTTCACATGGAACCTCTCTCTGCATGCATATCAGTTACCTACCTAACTAGGGTGACTTCCACTGATTAATGGTTTGTGACTGGACTTAGCTTATCAAACCATTTATACATCAAAGTATGAATTACAGTTTGGGAGGAATGCCTCTAACACGCCCTCACCAGAGAGTGATTTGCAATTTATTTGTAAATCCATATACTGATTCTAAAACACTTTCTAAATTGGTTATTGTGTTTAATAAATACAAGAGAAAAATAGCCAGTTGCACCTTCCTTTCCAATTCAGCCTAACACATCTCTTCTATCATGATTGTATGTTTTTCCCTGTATGTTGTCTTTCTATTGATGCTGCATCCGCTTCCTCATTTTGCTGTTCTCTTCCTTCTTCTTCTTTTGTGCTATCATCTTCTCACCCTCTTGCACTGTCTCCATCCACATTCTCTCTATTACACATTCTATCTTTCACTCTTTTTTCCGCTCTCACACTTCCCTTCCATTTTGCCGAAGATGCCTCATTCCTCGACCACATGTTTTCATGCACAATGTCCACGCTTAGCCCTGCAGTTCTGCAGTTTTAAAACTGTCAGTTTGACCTGACAAAATGAACCTTTTGCCTGGTCTGTACATTACTTTTTCAATATTTATAAGTCACCCTTAATAAAGGGCAGGGTCATAGTATGTAAAATGCAGGATGTGTATATTATATTTCACTTGTTCTTGCAGTGAAAAAACGTTGAAAGTTGTTTTTCACTGTGAAAAGGCTGGCAATTTCCATAAGAAAGCTTTATGTCATCTTATAACACCTTATAATGTTTAACTTCAGATTGGGGGTAGCTAAAAAATGATTCAAGGACTCATTTTAATAGTGATTTAAAACCCACCTTAATAGTTTTATATCACTAATTTGAAAATGGCACAAGTAGTAATTGTTCTACCTTAGCCGACCATGCATCATTTCCGCCTGTGTTTAAAGTCATATAGAAGCTAAATGGCTCATTGACTATGTGTTAAGTGGTTGCCAGAGCTGCAACAAAGGGAGAGGGGTTTATCTTCCCTGACAGCATGGCCAGCTGGGCTGTGCCAGAAGTCTAATTAACTTCTAAGGATGCCTACCTTATCACAAGAACACATAACTCACACTGGGGCCTGTCCCTGTTTTGTCCTGCTAGCAAGACAGGCACCAATCCCAGTAAGATAGGAGCTACCTCAAGAACTGGTTTTGAATAACCACAAGGGATTGTTTGCCATTATCATAGCGACACATCAGACAGTTTCTGTTTTCTTAGTTTCAGATGTGTAAGAGCACTGCAGAATAGTTTGCCGTAAAACACACAGAAACTGCTGCAAAAGTGGATTGGGTCACCTTTGGGACCTTTTACCCAATTGGTAAGGGAATGACTAAGAGTTTTACCCACCAACAGGCTGGCACTGGGCATAATTGTGGCACCACCAGTATCTCCCTCAAAACAGCGCTGGACTTGTCAAAAACAGAACAAGGAATACACCTGCTGTTGTGACCTGTGAGGAGAACCCTAAGGGCTTGACCTGCTCCCACTAGTACCCATGATCAAGTAGTGGACTTCAAAGGTTGGTTGGCTGGCCTCCTGGTAAGCTACAGGAACACAAAAGCAACAAGAAGCCTCCTTCCCTGAGAGAGCCCTACTTACCATTTACAACTGGACTTGTCCTGGACCCTGCTGATGGCTTCTGTTGAGTGTATCCTGACCACCTAGTAAGTGCTGATCCTGAGGTCCTGGAACCCTTGGATGGTCCAGCCTAAACCTAAAACAAGGGGCTCAGGGGCATATTTATAGGCCCTAGCGCCACCTTGCGCCACATTAACATGATTTATTTTTACGTTAATGTGGCACAACGAGGCCAATATCTCCATGCCATAATTACAGAGTGGTTTTATGCATGCATTGTGCCACTCTGAAACCATTTGTGCTACATTATGCCTGTATCAGGCATTATGTATGCAAATGGGACGTTCCCCCCTTAGGGGAGCAGGAAAAATGATGCTGGGAAATCTCTGAGATTTCCTTGTGCCATTTAATATGGCACTTTTAACGCCTGCTCAAGAGCAAGCATTAAAAGTCTGCTTCCATTCTTTAGAACTGGCCCCTATGCAGTCTGCAGGAGTAGTGCCAATATTTTGGCACTACTCCTGCAGAGTACATCAATAGCATCATAAAAAAGGACACTATTGCCCCCTACCCTGCGCCATGGTGCGCCGTATTTTAATTATTGCCCACATATGGTGGTGGTAGGGGGGTGCTAAGGGGCACAGGGAAAGTGGTGCTGCACTTGGTGCAGCACCATTTTAAATAAATCTGCCCCTGTGGGACTTCGAAGTCAGCGGAGGAGAATACTCCATCACAGCAACACAAAAGGATGACGGACGGAATACTGAACAATGCAAACTCTCACCCCCAGTCACAGATCTGGGTTTAATCCATCGTTCTTTTGCTCACCATGCCACCCCAGTTTGGACCCAGCCATATGCAAAACAGTTATGACCCTGTTCCCCATGGGAACTGTCCAGCCCGAACTGCCAGACCAGGTCCTCCCTGGACTGGAAACAATCATCCCAGGACTGGTTTCAGAGTATCACCCTTCATCAGCCAGGCTAGCTTGAATCCAGTGGCACAGTGAGGAAGGGACCCACGTCTGGGCATAACCTTCCTACTTGGGGCAACTTTACCAACACAAAAGGATGATGGACGGAGTATTGAAACTTTTCAAACACTCACCCCTAGTCACAGATCTGGGTTTAATCAATTGTTGTTTTGCTCATCATGCCACCCTAGTTTGGAGACAACCATATGCAAATCATTTTTGGCCCTCTTCCCCATGGGAACAGTCCAGCCCCAACTGCCAGACCAGGTAATCCCTGGACAGAAAACAAGCATTGTGGGACCACTTTCAGGGTATCACCCTTAATCAGCCTGGCTAGCTTGAATCCAGTGGCACAGTGAGCAAGGGACCTACGTCTGGGCATACCCTTCCCACTTAGAGCAACTTTAGCAACATAAGAGGATAATGGACAGATTGTTGAAACTTTTCAAAAGGGTAAAAGGCATGGCAGTGCAGCATCCCCCTGTAGCCCCCCAGCACTGTGTTTCTGCCAGGCTTTCCATGGCGGGATCCCCATCATGGAAAGGCTGGCAGAAACAAGAGTCATAATCAGCACAGTGGAGCTGACTTCAGCGCAGCCACGTCTGACCACGAGTCTGACCACAGTCAGCCCGTCAGGGATCATGTTCCTGATGGTGACAGTGGTCCCCATCATGATGTGGCTGTTGGACCACCTGGAGTGCAGAGGTCCAACCACCACCATGAGTCTGGTGGTCTTTGGACCGACAGACTCGTAATGAGGCCCTAAGTGAGAACGTAAAATGTCCATAGGGGACAAATCGGGTCTCTGTGTCAAGCTCACCCTCCATCTTGGTTGCCCTTAAAGCTTACCCTTGTCTGGTTTAGCAACACTAGTTGTTTGTGGTTTCCACTTTTTGCCGCTATTTTGGCTAATACTTTGAAAATTCATAGGGCTTGTTCCTCTGTTGGATTTTTGTTGTTTTGGTGTCATTTTGTATTTTAAAAATATTCTCCATCTTTATAAACTGGAGTGGGTTTTTATAGAGTTGTGTTTTTACCTTTTTAAGTGTTTTGGTACTTCTAAATGCTTTATGCATTTTCTTAAGCTACGCCTGTCTGCCCTGTGTTGCAACTACCAGGGGTAGAGCTCAGGTCGAAATTACTGAAACCTTTACTGGACCAAATTAGAATAGTAACATTATAACTTATTGTCCACCCCAATTTATAATATACTTTTTCTCAAACATGTCTTTTTTTATTCCCATTTAACTCCCTGCATCCCTCTCTTTTAGTACCCGTCGCTTTCCATCTATCTCTCTTGTGCCCCATTTCCCAATATAACTACCACTTGCTCTTTCTTAAAATATCTTGACATATCCAAAAGGAACTTGTGAATATGGCTAGTTCAGGAACAATTTAAACACATTCTAAAACCTAATAAAGCAGAACTTTCAAGTGCTAAGTGCACATTGCTACTCAGTGGATACTCTACAATATGTGACTATATTGTCTGGTTTGAAGAGAGAAGTTACTCTGGTAGCTATACAAATTTTATGAAGCATATTAAAATTTCTACTGTTAACACATTCATTAAAGAAAATGAGTTTTTATCTTTTTGCCACATTCTACATTGATCTATAAGAGCAGTGCACCAAGCATGAACTTAGTTATATTTCAACACTTGTCTGATTTTCCTCCCAAAAAAATTAAGTCAGTCAGGGATCTTTTTTCAAGAGTTTTTCATTAGAAAATTTGGACAGACATTTTCGTTAATGATAGTAGGAATAACAATAGTGTGCTTATTAAAATTCAAAGCATTCTCTGCAAATATTAAGGCAGCTCAGAGGAAAGTGAAACATACAAATAAAATGAAATGAAAAAATAAATTAGGTGAACTGGGTAATGTGGGATATTGAAATGTCAGATTTTTTTCTAACCATCTTTAGATAAAATTCACACCACCCATTAAATCACTCTAAGTAACATAATAAAAATACTTGGGAGAAAAATTCGGTTGAGTGTGAGTTTAAAATCACTTTTTACATGGGTACTTTCCTGTGTTTGAAGAAGTGGTTGGTTGAAGGAACATTTTCCAAGAGCTTGGGGTTTATATTGGTGCTAAAGACCACTTAGGCATCCTGGAAAAGGTAACCAGATGACTCAATATCCAGGGCATTTCGAAATCGCTAATCACTCAGATTGTGCAACTATAATTTGACATTTAGGCCCTCATTACAACCCTGGTGGTCGGTGATAAAGCAGCGGTAATATTGCCAACAGGCCGGCGGTAACAAAAATGGAATTGTGACCACGGCGGAAACTGCTCAGACAGACAGCAACTTGAACACACCGACCGCCACGGCGGTAGCAACAAGCACCACAGTGGTAACCAGCAACAGCCAGGCAGAAGACAATGTATTGCCCACTGTATTATGACCAGCCTATCCACCAGCTTTTCCGGGGCGGTAGCAACGACATCAAAAGCATGGCAGAAACAGAACACAGAAGTCAAAGGACTCACCTCTGGAGACACAGGGAACAACTACCACGCCATGGAGCCCGAGTTGCACATATTTCCCATGCTCGACTACCTATTCCTGCATTACGAACACCAACACCGTTGAAGACGACCACAGTGAGTACTGCCGCCTAGCACACAAGGGAGGGGGGAGAAAAAAGAGAGTGACAAACACACGTAACATGCAACACGCCCACCCCCAACACCATACACACAACCATATGCAGTAACATTACATATCCACCCCGTACCCCTCAGGAATAATGCAAGGACAAAATGATTTGAAGAAACTGAGTGTAATATGAATAAGTGCATTAAATTACAAACGTATATACATATTTACAAATGGAGGGACACTGCCCAGTCCTCAATGTCCGTGGGCCACAGGGCCACAACACATAGGCCAAGGCCCCACCTCACTCCTGAAACAACACTGAGAGAACTCTGCAGGGGCATCAGGTTGAAAATACACAGGCACCTCAGTGGGACGGGGAATGGGGGGACACCTCATCCGCAAGATGGTAGAACACCACTGGTCCTGGAGGGGGCTACATGCCCTGTGCGATGTCCTGGGGAGTGCAAGGCCATAGTCTCTCAAGTGGGTTGTTTGCCCACTGCTTGGACCTAGGGAGTGCAAGGCCACAGTCTCTCAAGTGGGCGGTTTGCCCACTGCTAGGACCTGGGGAGTGCAAGGCCACAGTCTCTCAAGTGGGTGGTTTGCCCACTGCTTGGTCCTGGGGAGTGCAAGGCCACAGTCTCTCAAGTGGGTGGTTTGCCCACTGCTTGGTCCCAGGGAATGCAAGGCCACAGTCTCTCTAGTGGATGGCTTCTCCACTGGTTCTGGAGGGGGCCTTGTGCCCAGTGTGCTTCATCCTGGAAAGGATGGGGTGAGTGGATGGCTTCTCCATTGGTTCTAGAGGGGGCATTGTGGCCTGTGATACAGATCTTGGGGAGTGCAAGGTCACAGTCTCTCACCTGGGTGTCAGACCCACTGGATTTGCATGGGTCAGGGCGAACAACAGCCCATGGAGGCACGACTAAAACACTGTGCGCCGTAGGTGACGGCTGCTCAGTGGTGGCAGTGGCAGTGGCGGTGCTGGCGGCGGTGCTGGCAGTGGTGGATGAAGGCTCCAGTCCATCCCCCGCAGCCTCAGGCGGCTGCCCACTGGGGCTGCTGCTGCTGGCAGTGGTGCTAGTGGCGGTGCTGGCAATGGTGGGGGGAGGCTCCAGCCCATCCCCTGCTGACTCAGACGGCTGCCCACTGGGGCTGCTGCTGCTGGCGGTGGTGCTAGTGGCAGTGCTGGCAATGGTGGGTAGAGGCTTCAGACCATCCCCTGTAGCCTCGGACGGCTGCCCACTGGGGCTGCTGCTGCTGGCGGTGGTGCTAGTGGCGGTGCTGGCAATGGTGGGGGGAGGCTCCAGCCCATCGCCTGCTGACTTGGGCAGCTGCCCACTGGGGCTGCTGCTGCTGCCACTGGTGCTGGTGGCGGTGCTGGCAGTGGTGGGTGGAGGCTCCAGCCCATCCCCTGCAGCCTCATAACGGTTGCCCACTGGGGCTGCTGCTGCTGGCAGTGGTGCTGGCAGTGGTGGGCGAAGGCTCCAGCCCATCCCCTGAAGCCTCGGCCGGCTGCCCACTGGGGCTGCTGCTGCTGGCGGTGGTGCGAGTGGCGGTGCTGGCAGTGGTGGGGGGAGGCTCCAGCCCATCCCCTGCTGACGTGGATGGCTGTCCACTGGGGCTGCAGCTGTTGGCAGTGGTGGAAGTGGTGGAGCTGGTGGCGATGCTGGCGGCGGTGCTGGCAGTGGTGGGGGGAGGCTACAGCCCATCCCCTGCAACCTCGGATGGCTGAACCAACATGGTTGGTAGTGGGGGCTTAGAATGAGTCCCAGCAACATGCCTCCTGTCCTTCCTGCCTGCTGGTGCAGGCCCCTTGCCCTAACTGTCAGCAGCCGTGGATTTGCTCCTGGCCCTTCACACCTGCAGTTGGTGGTGCCTCCTTGCCCTTCCTAGTCACAGCTGGTGGTGCCTCCTTGCCCTTCCTAGTAGCAGCTGGTGGTACCTCCTTTTCCATCCTTGATGCACCTGGTGCAGGCACCGTGTCAGTGTTGCTGGCTGGTGCCTGGGATCCTCTCCCACCTTCAGTAGCTGTTGACTCTACTGTGCCCCTGGACTGGGTGGCTGAGGTGCTTGCCTGGGTATTCTTCACCCGGGCCTGATGTGAAGGACGGGGGGGAGGAGGGGTAGGGATGAGGTCAATGGTGGGGAGGAAAAGCTTCTTAGGGTCATTGGGGCGGGAAGAGGGTGAAGGTTTAGGAGTGGAGGAAGAAGAAGTGGTTGTAGGAGGTGTCTGTCTGCTGTGTTTGGGTGCAGCTGCATGGGCTGGATGGTGTTGTGAAGTGGATGGCTGTTGGGTGTCTGAGTGCTTGCGTTTGGGTACCTTGGGAGGAGCGGGCACAGACACAGTGGGAGAAGACACAGGGGACGTGTGCATGGAAGTGGGTGTGGTGACTGCCAGTGAGGGGCGTGTAGTGATAGGCGTGATGGTGGTAGTGGATGAGGATGTAGTGCATGTAGGTGTGAGTGTAGATGTTACTTGGAGGGAGGAGGAGGGGGACACAGTGGAGGCAGTGGATGTTGGTATGTCTGCATCTGGATGGTGTTTGTGTGAGCGCCTGTGTGATTATGTGTGGTGCTTGTGTTTGCCCGAACCACTCCTGTGTGTTCTCCTGGGTGCATGCTGGTCTGCCTGTGTGCTTGGGATAGGTTGAGGTAGAGGGGAATGGGATTGGGCAGAGGAGTTTGGCGGGGGAGGCTAGAAACAGGGACAGTGGCTGCCATCAGGGAGGAGGTCAGAGCCTGGATTGATCTCTGTTGGGCCACCATGCCAGAGTGAATGCCCTCTAGGAATGCATTTGTTTGTTGCAAATGGGCAGCCAGCCCCTGGATGGCATTCACAATGGTTGACTGCCCAACAGAGATGGATCGCAGGAGGTCAATAGCCTCCTCACGCGGGCAGCAGGGCTAACTGGGGCAGGGCCTGAGGTGCCTGGGACGAAGGAGATGCCCACCCTCCTGGTTGAGCAGGCACGGGAGACACACTGAGGGGCTGCTGAGAGGGGGTGCTGTATGGGGTGGCGGCTGTTCCTGTGGTTGGGCACAGAGGTGTCCAACACCACCATGGAGCTTCCATCGGAGGAGGTATCACTGTCAGAACTATCCCCTCCATTCTCCGCAGTGGTGCTCCCATCGCCCTTTGTCCCACTGGTGGCCTCACCCTCGGTGGATTCGGCCTCCTGGGCCCTGTGGGATGCAGCTCTCCCCGATGCTGGTGCCTCTGCTCCTCCGCCAGATGATGCTAATGCACATAAGGACAGGGTGACAAAACAAAAAGGAGGGGACGAGACAAAGGATACCCATGGTCAATGGCAGCAACAACACCACCTTTGGCGTACACAACACACTCACACACAGGGAACAGCCCTACACACTAGGCAATGCACCAGTCACAATGCTAGTCACCAGCCCATGGCCTAATGCCAATTGCAGCATACCTGAGACCCACAGACCGCTGTCCAGTAGTGGAGGCCTACTAGCTTGTTTGGAGGAGGTTGAGCTCAGACCCTGCCATCATGGGGCCTACCCTGCACTGGCCGGACTGGCCTAGGGGAACCCACAGGCCCACATCCCCTACCCGGATGCCACCCCACCACGCCCAAGTAGTATATTGGGGCACTGTACTCACCCACTTGAGGCTGCTATGATGCCCCCAAGTGCCCATGCAGCACAGGATAGGCCACCGCCAGTATGCAGGCCATCAGGGGGGTCAGGGTTCGATGGGCACCCCTTCCTCGTTGGGAGGCCATCCCCAGCTGGGCCCCCGCCGTCTTCCATGGCCAACTTCTCAGGTCCTCCCAACGTTTGCGACAGTGGCTGCTCCACCTGCCATAGACCCCCCAGGGTCCGCACGTCCTTGGCTATGGCATGCCATATACCAGTTTTTGATGGGTGTTGACCTGCAGAGAAATATACATAGAAAAAGGTATCAGTCAGACCGTCCAGCCTGTTACACTCATGGCCCACCATAGCCCTCACATCCCCTTACACACAGACATTGCCCACCTGCCCAGGGCCCTTACCCCAATCCCCCACCACACGAGACCCTCACACACAGCACTCCATGCATTCGTTCCCCATTGATCGTGTTCACAGTGTACTCACCTGTTGGTCTGAAGGCCCATACAGCATTCGGTACTGGGGTAGGACCCCATCCACCAGTCTCTCCAGCTCTGCAGCGGTGAAGGCAGGGGCCCTTTCCTCAGTGACACGAGCCATGTTCAATTCCAGACAAAGTTCACAGCAGCACTTGCAGTGTAGGTCCTCTCCTGTTGAAGGTCAGGTATCAAGTGGATGAACAGATAGAAAATGGCAGTCATGTCCGTGGCTGTGCGTACCGTCATCACTGGCGCACATCACATTGGCCACTATAACCCATAGGGCCCAATGGTATCCAATGAGGAGTTGCACAGCGGTTTTCGACCGCCTCCCGCAACGACGCACAACGTTAGCGGAATTACCTCATTTCCACCTGTCCCTCCATAGAGGACAGGCGGACACCATTTCAGGGGAAACAGGCCGTGGCACCTAACTGCTTCACAGTACACATAGGCACCATTTGGGCCTATACAACAATATTGTGTTACAGTCACAACATGCAATGCAGTGTAGTGTTTGGAAATATGGAATACTGACCAGCTTCTCACTGTTTGCCCCCTAGATTGCAACCGCTGCGGATGACTAGGAGATGGAGACATCCCCCCGTCTACAGGCCCCTGGAGTGCTTGGCAACAATGGAGGACAGGCACATTATTCTCACCTATACACTGGACAGGGCCACAATCACTGAGCTGTGTGCCCAATTGAAACCTTACCTGATATATGCTATCCGTCAGCCCACCGGGATCCCACCTCTTGTGCAAGCCCTATCTGTGCTCCTTTTCCTGGCAAGTGGCTCCTTCCAAGTGACAGTGGGCTTGGCAGAAGAAATCGCTCAGTCAATGTTCACAATAGTGCTGACCAGAGTATTGTCTGCCCTGATTAAACACATGCGCAGCTAAATCGTTTTCCCCCAGGTGGAGGATTTGGCCACAGTGAAAGCTGATTTCTATGCAATGGGACATATCCCCAACACAATTGGGGCTGCTGATGGTACACATATTGCATTTGTCCCCCCCAGGAAAAATTAACAGGTGTATAGAAATCGAAAGAGCTTTCACTCGATGAATGTGCAGATGGTGTGCCTGGCGGACCAGTACATCTCCTACGTCAATGCAAAATATCCTGGGTCTGTGCATGATGCCTTTATCCTGAGGAATAGCAGCATCCCATATGTGATGGCTCAACTTTAGAGGCACCGGTAATGGCTAATAGGTGAGCTCTGGTTCTCACTCAGGGGTTGTTGGTGTATGGGTATAGTGTGGGCCCTAAGGGTTAGTGTGTGTCTAACAGTTGTCCCTCGATATTTGCAGGTGACTCTGGTTACCCCAACTTCTCATGGCTACTGATCCCTGAGAGGAATCCCAGGACAAGGGCAGAGGAACGTTACAATGAGGTACATGGGTGAACAAGAAGAATAATAGAAAGGACATTCAGCCTCCTGAAGGCCAGGTTTCATTGCCTCCATCTAACACGTGGATCCATGTACTACTCACCCAAGAAGATGTGCCAGATCATCGTGGCATGCTGTATGTTGCACAACCTTGCCTTACGTCGCCAGGTGCCTTTTCTGCAGGAGGAAGAGGCTGGAGATGGGCTGTGGCAGCAGTGGACCCTGTGGACAGTGAAGGTGAGGAGGCAGAGGATGAGGATGAGGACAACAAAAGTGCAATAAAATGACAGTACTTTCAATGACACACAGGTAAGACACTGTAATTACACTTTACATTGACAGTTTTCTGTTTGATATTGTCACTGGCAGGCTGATTTTCCCACTTCTATGGCCACTTACTGTATCCTTTGACATCTCTATTTTCAGATAATTGTGCTCCACTATCACTGCTGGTGAGTTGACTGCAGCCAGCTACAGGTCATTGCTATGTATACATTACTGTACAGTTATATTGCAGTGTTTAACGCTTGTTAAATAAATACATGATTAAATGATTTGACAGACTCCATATTTAGAGGGGGATGTGCAATGGGTTGGAGTGATGATGGAGTGTTGTTGAGGATAGAGTCCAGTCTATTTGTATCACAGGTGCATTGTCCAAGGGGGCATATCAAGGGGAGAAATGGCAGTTCAAGGTGGACAGAGTGACAGAGTGGGACACAAGGATAACATTCTGGAGAGTCTTATTTCCTGGTGGGCATCTTGGCAATAGTCTCTGGCTTCTGCCTGGTTTGTAGGGGGAGTATGCGGGGTGGTTCTCCTTCTCCAGGGGATGGGGTGCTGGTGGCCTGATGTTCCTGTGAAGGGGCCTCCTGTCCACTAGCGGCAGCAGAGGTGGAAGTCTGTTAATCTTTTTGGCTAGTGTCAGGGGCCCGGTGGTGTGAGACTGCCTCCCTCATGGTGTCCGCCATGTCTGCCAGGAACCCTGCAATGGAGACCAGGGTGGTGTCAATGTCCTTCAAGTACTCCTTGATCGCCAGGTACTGTTCCTTCTGAAGCCGCTGGGTCTCCTGCAATATGTCCAGTATCTGGCCCATTGTCTCCCAGGAATGGTGGTATGCTCCCAGGATGTTGGTCAGTGCCTCCTAGAGAGTTGGTTCCCTGGGCCTGTCCTACCCCTGTAGCACAGCAGTCCTCCCAGCTTCCCTGTTGTCCTGTACCTCTGTCTCCTGAACCGTGTGCCGACTGCCACTGACCCCAGGTCCCTGATCATCCTGTATTTGTGGAGTGGCCTGGGGTCCCTGTAGTGGTGGACACACTGCTGATTGACGTGTCCTGGGGACAGAGGTATGGGCCCGCTGGGAGGGCACTGTGCTGGTGTTTCCTGAGGGGGGAGGCTCTGTGGGGGTTGGTCATCCAGATACAAGCATCCAGAGCTGCTGTCATCACTGTGGGTCTTTTCTGGTGGTGGACTGGAAGTTGCTGGCACCTCCTCTCCGGTGACGTTGGGTGGGATACCTGTAGTGATGTAAATGCAGTGTTATTGTTTCTGTGTGTGTCATCTTGTGCATGGGTGTGTTGCCCTGTATGGTTGTTATTGCCCTGGCAGTTTTGCCTTGTGTGAGTAGTGATTTTGTGGGCAAGATGATTCTCTCTAATGTGCATGCTTTAGTGATGGGTGTCCATGCGGGTCTGTAAATGGGGTCCGTGCATTGGTGTTACATGCAGGGCTTGGTATTGGGATGAGTGGGTTGTGATGGTGGGGTATGTGGGAGGTGGGGAAGTGATGGGAGTGAGGGTAAGGGTGGGGGTTTGTGATGGCATGCAGGTAGGTTGATAGTAATAGAGATTTGACTTACCAGTGTCCAGTCCTCCTGCTACTCCTGCCAGGCTCTCAGGATGCATGATTGCCAAGACTTGCTCCTCCCATGTTGTTAGTTGTGGGGGAGGAGGTGGGGGTCCACCGTCAGTCCTCTGTTTAGCTATTTGGTGTCTTGCTGCTGTGGAACACACTTTCCCCTGCAAGGCGTTCCACCTCTTCCTGATGTCATACCTTGTTCTAGGGTTTTGTCACGGCGCCGCCACCATAGTTCCATCTTCCTAGCAATGGATGTCTGCTGCACCTGTGCTCCAAATAGCTGTGGCTCTACCCGGATGATTTCCTCCACCTTGACTCTTAGTTCCTCCTCAGAGAACCTGGGGTGTCTTTGCGATGCTATGGGTGTATTGTGAGTGGTGTGGGTGAGGGTGTGTGGGGTGCTCTGTTAGGGTGTGATGTAGGGTGCGTTGAGGGTGTATAGGTGATGGTGGTGTGCATCTGTGGTCTTGTCTGTGGTCTTGCTATCTCTCTTGTGGCACTTGTTTGTATTGGTAAAGGGTTGTGGGTAATGTGGGTGTGTGTTTTATAGTGGTGTGGGTGTGTGGGTGTGGTGTGTGTATGTGTGTCAGGTGTGTGTAGTTTGAATTGTCCAATGTGGTGTATTTCTGAGCGCGGTATGTACCACCAATCGTTTAGCACCATTGAATGTCCGCCGTGGTGATTTGTGGGTCATAATGCTGTGGGTGTAGTTCTGTTGGCGTAACGGTGTGGGTTTTGCTGGCGCCAGTTTATCACTGACCTTTGGTCTGGCGGACTTATGTGTGTGGCTGTATAGTGACAGATTGCTATGTGTGTGTCATAATATGGGTGGCATTGATCCGCTCCGGTGGCGGTATGTTGCCTGCAGTCAGCATGGCGGTAAGCGGTACTTACCGCCAATGTCATAATGAGGGCCTTAGTGTGTACCTTCATACCAAAGATTAAAAAGAAAAACACATGGGGGGTTATTACAACTTTGGAGGAGGTGTTAATCCGTCCCAAAAGTGATGGAAATACCACCAGCCGTATTACGAGTTCCATAGGATATAATGGACTCGTAATACGGCTGGTGGTATATCCGTCACTTTACCGTCACTTTTGGGACGGATTAACACCTCCTCCAAAGTTGTAATAACCCCCATGATATTTTAAAGGTTCTCCTTGGAGACAACACAATTGTCTAGTAAAAATAGGGTTTGGGAGTCATATGCATAGTTGTAAAATGTGCAGTCCTTATATAGTTGCCTATTATATATGTCAAAAGGTTGGAAACAGAGAGGAACTCTGGGTCACTCCACTTTTCACTTGTATTGCAGTGGCCTTAAAAGGGCCAAGATGATCAGTTTAGTATTATTATCCATATAGTTTGTGGCTGACAGTAACAAAGGGGGCTAATAGATCCATTAGCACCCAAGCTGAAATTAGTCCTTTGTCCCCACCACAGTACATATCATCAACTATGGAGAACATGATGGAATTATTGCTGTGTGCTGGACAAAATCCATCCTGAAGAGAATCAAGGGAATTGGTTTTCTGTAGGTGACACAATTCCTGTTTCTCATGAGCTTCCATAATTTCAGAGACAAAAGACAGAGAACCAATTGGTCAATGGGCTTTCATAAGTGAGGGATCTTCATCTTGTTTTAATAGCAAAGGTTTTACAATTTCGTCTTTGAATGTGTTTTGTGCTATGTCCAGAGAGAGGGATTCATCCAGTAAGGATTGTAAAGCAGTTTGGATTTAAGGTAAGAAGTGTTTTAAAATATATGGGGGGTCAGGGGTCTAAAGGTGATACAGATTTCACCCCTGACATCAGCCTCTAATCCCAAATCCCAAATCCTCAATCACCAAGTTCTGGTTGCAAGAGCACAGAGGGAAGGGGGGCACATGGGTATCATTCCACATCCAAAAAGGGCAGAAGATCATCCTGGCCTGATCTAGGTACCATAGGCAAATCTAGATGAAAGCCAGAAGTCCAGTTGCAGTCACCTGCAAAGCAGGAAAACAGTGTCCAAGACACTATAAAGAAGGACCCATCCAAAAGGTACATGCAATAGGGCAAAAAAGACAAGAATTCACAGGGGGAGCACACCTGAACAAAGTCCTGACCTCACCTGTCACTGACATGGACAGACAAGCATGCCATGCCACTTGCCCACACCAGAGCTGGGGAAATGGCCACCTGGTGCAGGACCATTAGAAGAAGAACCAACAGGGGGAGAAATACCAGATGACCTGAGGCAATGAACAAAACAATGAATGCCATTAGCAGATTAAGACCCTGCCCAGTATCCAGCAGAGAGCGCACTGTAAACTCACGGCCAGACACAACACCAAGAAAGAGAAATGGAAACTCAGACACACCCACCACAAAGACATGCAACAAGAGCCAAACCAAGCCCACTGTAGTCTACGCTATCACCTCACTCAGGAGCGCAGTGTGATATTAACACTAGAACTCATAATAAACTGCCCACATTAGAAACCCGCAGCCAGGAACACAGAATTTGAAGGCTGTACTAATTGACCTAGAAGGAAGTCCCATCAAAAAATGGAGATTTGATCAGCTGAGGAAGCTACCCCTCACAGCAAAGGTCAAACAAACAGAACAGATTGTGAAGAGAAGGAACATCTAAGTGGTCTACAAAACCACAACTCCATGCACTGCAGAACAAGGGGAGCCCCAAAATTTGTGCATGCCTCATTTATTGGTCAACTCACAACAGAGACATTTAATCCATCGGAAATACCCCTGACACACAAAGAGTGGTTAAATTGGTAAAGCAAAAAAAGTAAGAGAAGACCTTGCCAATGTCAGTCGGTAGCATCTCTGCACACCCAGAGGAAAACAGAAATTGGGGGATGGAAGCAAAGCAAGATTCAAAAACCATACACAGTACCCAAAGGGCCAAATAAACAAACCTAAGATTATGCATGGAGCTAGGGCACAAGGAACAAAAGATGCAAGCACCCAAAAAAAAAAAAAAACTCAAACACCCAGTTTCAAAAACAACAGTCAACCACAGTCGTACATAGAGTGATTAGAGATACAAAGTATGAACTCCACAGCTAAGACCCAGATATACCCAGTGAGGCAAACAAGATTGCAGAACAAGGCCTAGCATGGTTATATGCCAAAATATATATATATTTTTTTTAGTTTTGACCAGAGAAAATATTCAAGCCATAATGTCAGCTACCACTATATCATCAAGGTAAATATATGTAAGTAATTACAGATTAACCCCACCTCAACCTAGTTTGATAATATATGTATGCTCAAAGTATGCAGTTGTACCTGGAAGAATCAGAAAGCAAACTGTAGAAGCGACATGACCACAACTCACACAGCATCAAGGAAGCAGCTCAAGATCCTGCAGGAGGGCAAGATGCAGCACCAAAAAAAGTATGGCCCATAAGCATAAACAATACGTCCCTGGCAAGTGAGAGAAGTACATTCAGAGGAGAAACAGAAGGCACAATGAAACCCCAGCTCAGGAATGCAAAGGTCTTGTTGTGTGGGCTCTCATTATCCTAATGAGGCTGCTGGATTTGGGTGACAGCATCACCTGAATTGTGGGGAACTGAGTCCAATCCCACACCATGTGACAACTGTCAGCCTAATCCGTTTCTAGCCACCTAACAGCGCCTCATCTCTCCCCAAGAGCAGGGATAATTTATGGCAACTGGACTCATGACAAGATGACTTCTCAGGGAAATCATTGTAGATCAGATCTCATTCTTTTCTCTCAGTTACATTAGTCTCACACATGCAAAGGCAAACAGAACCAGGAAATGGTTCAACACGATTTATTGAATCAGGTGCTTCGAAGATAAAATGGCATGAGTTGCAATAATTAGAATGATGAAATATAATAGAAGGAAAATGGTGACAAGGAAAGTGAATCACAGGAAAAGTCCCACCATACTGTCACTATGCGTAATATAGGCAATTCCTACCTAAGCTATGTTAGAACACCGCAGGATAAGCCCTAATTTGCCCTTCAGGATTCCCCCTTGGAAAGACATCATCCCCAATATCTGAGCAAGGAAGCATATTGTCTATAGGGACACCATCCCCATGTAGTCATGGAAAGCAGCTATAAAGAAGTCAATCAACATGTGGTTATGGCCATTTGGCTGGAATCTTCCTCTAATGTGCATGGGGCAGGGACATGTTTCTATAACAAAACAGTTGATTGTCTGAGAAAATGTCCCCACATAAGGATGTGCGTGTTTCCATGAACATTGGAGACAAAGGGGGTCATTCCGACCTCGGCGGTCTTTTCAATAGACCGCCGAGGGACCGCCGTACGGAAGACCGCCAGTGCTGGCGGTCTTCCGCATGGGCCATTCTGACTGGTGGCAGCGCTCCGCCCGTTTCCGGACGAAGAGCCGCTAACAGCCATACTGGCGGCAGGCGGGGAAGTGGAGGTAGCTCCACCTCCACCGCCACGCCAACAGAACACCGCCCAGCGAATCACGACCTATGATTCTCTGTGGCGGTGTTCTGTTGGCGTTGCGGTGTCGGATCACCAGGAACAGGTAAGGTGATCGTCCACTAGGGAAGGGGGGGGTGTTGTGAGTTGTGTGCGTGCATGGGGGTGTGCGTGTGTATATTGAGGGGGCGTGTGAATGCGTGCATGAATGCGGGGGGGTGTATGTGCATGATGAATGCGTGCATGAATGCGGGGGGTGTGGGTATGTGCATGATGAATGCGTGCATGAATGCGGGGGTGTGTGTATGTGCATGATGAATGCGTGCATGAATGCGGGGGGTGTGTGTATGTGCATGATGAATGCGTGCATGAATGCGGGGGTGTGTGTGTATGTGCATGAATGCGTGCCTGTATGTGTGTATGTGTGTGTATATGGTGGGGATCGGGGTGGGGGACGGGGGTCCTGCAACCTTTTGGGGGTGGCAGGGGTGGTGGGGGGGGTAGGGGAGGGAGTCGGGGTGGGGGTTGGGGGTGGGGGAGACCCCTATCAGTGCCAGGGAAGGGATTCCCTGGCACTGATAGTGCTTACCGCCATGGATTGAATGGCGGTCCCCAACCGCATGAAATCCATGGCGGTAAGCCGGGGTCAGACGGGTTGGAATACTGCCGGCGGTATGTGACGACCGCCGGGCTGGAGACCCAGGTCTCCAGCCCGGCGGTCGTTACCGCCGTGGCGGTCGGAACGGTGAAGCGGCGGCTGACCATGGCGGTAACCGCCATGGTCAGAATACATGAAAAAAGACCGCCAGCCTGTTGGCGGTCTTACCGCCGCTTCACCGCCGACCGCCAGGGTCAGAATGACCCCCAAAGTGTTCCACTCGTGCCGGCAACCCTATCTCGCTGCAGCCTTGAGGAAAGTACAAAGTGAAAAGAATGTCTTGTTAAGAAAATAAATGCTTTCCTAGGCAAAAGAACAGCTAGATAAAGAAAATAAAACAGCACCACTAATGTGGCAGAGCCTAAATAATAAAAATGAAGCAGAATTAAATGTAACTAGGCTAAAGGGCACAAACAACAGGGCTAGGTGCTATACAACAGTCTAAACTTGAAGCAAAAAAAGTAAATCCTTTTACAGAAGTGGCAAAAAAAAGGGGCAGTAATTCAGGCAATCTCCAGAATCCTATGGCTAAGAAGGGTGTAGGTGAGCCAGAAAACCATGTGATAAAGCAGTACCAACCTTCAACAGAGAAATGGCAGGAATAAACACCAGTATCTCAAACTACAGTACTCAGATCGGTGGTTGATCTGAAGAGGGTAGAGAGATGTATTGGGATATGGGATAGTTAGTCCTTATTTCCAATAGCAATACCTAAGCTATCATGTTACCTCACCTATCCAGGTATTTGTCTGACTGAATAAATTCCCAGTACCTGTGACCTGTGGTATTCTTTGTTGGATCTCGCACACCCTATTAGTGTCATTCTTCATTATGGGGTCTCTTCCAGTCTCTATAAACCAGGATGGGCTCAGTCATTTTCCGGGGAACACTTTAGTATTGATCACAATGTGGTCTTTTGGAGTAATGACACAAATAGCTAAAGTTCAAATTAACTGTCTGAAAAAGCCAAAGCAATGCACATTCATTTGAAGAAATTATTTTTAATTTTTCATATGGAAAACTAAGCTATTCACAGGTAAAAATAATATCTTTATGGGAAAGGCAAACAATGAAAAATGTGCAGCAGAAACTAGGGTTTCCTTTTTTGACACCCATAGACAATGCTGTGGAATGCATTTTTATGGCACATTAAATATTACACCCAAGTTCCCTTGTTTCAATAGTTCATGGTCCTCATATTGGATTTACCAAAAACATTAAAAATCAGCTATACTCTACAGTTCTTTCATCAAAGCTTTTTGGTTGTAATGCATGAAAGAAATGTAACAAAACAGGGATTGATTTATATCACTGTTTTAACTGACTTTTTTGTCCATTCAAAAATATCCCCATAAACAAATCTGGAAAGCTGTGCCAGGTGCAGTTATCAGACCTGCCAACTTCAGAATAAAATTTGAGACATAAGAAGGGAGACTAGGACTAGGGCTTTATGCTGAGATTTTCCAGAGAGGTAATTTTGCCCTCGTCCATGGCCCCACCGACCTCCTTCTTCCACCAAAAAAACAAACAAAAAACAAAAGGTAGTTGAGGCTGCTGTTGATGCACTGGGGTGTTTTCACACTCATTAATGGACATCAGCTGCTTATAGCCTCCAAAGATGAGTTTGAAATTGTAATGCCCATGGCCTTGCATCTCCGCATGGGGTACGTAGCACGTCTGTTAACGCATAAGCAAAGGACAGGGCTGGGGCAGGGATGTGTTCTAGTGTTTCCACACTCCTTTGCATCAACGCCCCTTCTGGAAGTCTTCGCTAGTCGTGGCTGGGCTCCTTGAGTGCAGCAGCATAAAAGCTGCTTCTGGGAGTCAATCACTGCCTCAATTGTTGTGCTTTAGCCCAAACCATTATCTGATATCCCTCACACCCCTCACCCTCATTTAAGATTCTTCAGGTGGATACTGTGAATAATCTCCAGTATCCTTTTGTTTTCTGCTCTCGGCTTTTGGGTGTGCATCTGATCTTGGCTACCTTCTCACCTGGAAACCATATATACATATATATATATATATATATATATATATATATATATATATAAAATCACAGTTGGATGTCTAACTCCAGTGCTGTGACTTTGGGAACGTTATGGCTGGTGACTATGTTTCTCTGTTTCTCTTCAAAACAAAGAAAACACTGTTAGAACACGTTCCTTCTATGACCATTAGGAGATGGAAAGGTAAGGACAATTATTTTTTGGTGCTATTTTGTGAACCTTGGGAAATTGCTATTCTTATGGATATATATTTGCTTTTGCAATGTATAGTAGAGACTGTTTTAATTCTGCTGCACATTTCTGGGATTGTTTTTGATTCTTACCTTTTTACCAATGAGGTAATTATCAGTCTAATTTCTTGTGTTAGTAAGTGTCAGCTTAATACATACATATATTCACTTTCCTCAGGAACACTGCATAGGCAGAGATCGAGCTGATACTTACTAGTGGGAAAGTGGGAGGTATTCAGTAGGAATGTATACTTATTGGTCCAACCTCTGTACATATCCATTTATAGTACGTGGTCTAAAACACGTACTGTATGTTTATTAGATACACTGCAAAGACTGAACACTGAAGGTAGCACGAAGCAATTCCAAGGATGTCATCTTTTGTTTTATACAATTCCCTTTTCTCCGGTGTTCTCACCTGGAAGTGAGAAGAGTATATGTAGGTAATTACATGACACTCAGCCGTAGCTGTTACCGAACTTACAGAAATCTACTCTGTGCAGTGGTTTCCAGCTTGTCTCTACTGCCACCATGTGATTTCAGATCCTCACCAAGTGACTGTGTGAAGGGAGTCAAAATTGTGTGACACTCTGTAACATTGTGTGAATTGGGCTGTCTGAGTTATAGAGCTGTACTACTTGGAATGTCACGTGACATATCCTTTGCATTCCTTTTCCCCCATGCGGAAATCTACATAGCCTTTATTTCACCATATGGGAACGGTGCCCGCTGTACAAATGCACATTTTTCACTCCGCAGGGAAACGTTTTTTTTTCCCAATGGAGAGCATCCTTTTCCTATCCCACAGCAAATCTGTGGTTGATCATTCTCTCTTACTTTGTAAAAGTAGAGTTACTCCAGGCATTAGCCAGATCATTTGCTGGCTAGTTCCGGGTGTGGAAAAAGTCTAATTGGGTTTGTCAATGGTTATGAACATACATATTAGGATGAGTTTGCAAACTTACAAGGTAAAGAATTCCACATAGCACTCACTTCTCATTCCTTGAGCATTTAATTTTCCAGATTTCCCAACATGGTTTATTGATAAATCCAAACGTATGTCTTTAAGGTACTAGTTTGGAAATTCCTAGAAAGTGTAAAAGAGGTATTTTCACTCAGAATCATGAATGAAAATCCCTTAGTAAATAGTGTTAAACATCCTTCATGCGGTCTGCTGAAAACGTGACGGTAAGAAAGTGATTTATTAATCAGGCTGCATGGTAGTCTACCACAAGTAATTTGGAGTCAGATGTATCAAAATCCCATTTTGCATTTCCCAAAATAGCGAATTTTAAGAAATCACTATTTAGGGAATGCAAAATGGTATGTAACAAGATAAGGATTCCCTAATAGCGATTTCTACAGAATCGCAATTGCTATTATGAAATCGCTATCATGGATTATGAGTCTATTTGTTCCCAGGGGCCTGAAGGCCCATAGGTGTGAATGGTTTTGCATTTCCTAATTTGCGATTGCCTATTAGGAAATTGCAAATTAGGAAAAACAAAATCAAGGATGTCGAAGGCGTAAGGCCCCTTTCACTGCACCCTTAAAATGAATTGTGCACATGTAAAGTGCACACATGCCCTAGTGGCATGTGTGCTCTACATGGCACTTTAAATCCCTATTTGCAATTTCCTATTTAGAGAATCACAATTTGCCATTCCCTATTTGGAGTTGCAATTTTAGGGAACCACAAAAAATTCCAATTCCCTAAAATGAGACTGCCAATGCCTTTCATACATTTGGAAAGGCACTTTTGCATTCACAAACAGTCAATTTTAGTGATTTGCACTGTTTGTGAATGCAAAAACGTTTGATACATGTGGCCCAAAGTCACTAACCTGTTAGGTCTATACAAGGGATTCAGTAATATAAACCTTAGGCAAACCTCTCATAACTATGTCACAGAGCAGGCAGTCTTAATATAGACAAAATGTGTAAATCATTTAGTAACATTTAGAAGAACATTTAAAAAAGATCAAAACACAAGACAATACAAAAAACACTCCAGTTCCTAAACATAAAGACAACTTTAACAAAACATAGAAACAACAAAACTCCAATAATGTGAATCAGATTTGAGGCAAAAAATGCAAAGAAAAAGTAATGTGCCAATCAAAAGTTACTGTGATTAGTTATCCACGGCCAAGGTGTAATTTCAGGGAGACTACAAGAGAGTGTGGGTTAGATACACCAAGATAGTTTGTCTCGGTCAAATATTTTACCTTCTAACTCTCTGACATGGAAGTCCAAGTTCTCCAGTGGAAAAAGGTTGCTAGGTGTATCCACCAAAGTCCTCTCTTTCTTTAGTCCTTATCTATTGCAGCTATACAAAGCTTCTCTCGTTATTAGGTAAAGAAATGAAAAACATGCTTGTTACATGCTTAGGAAAAATAAAATACTATTATGTCTATGAAATTAATCATCTGAAAAAGAACATAAAACCTTTCTGGAATAATTGCCTTTACTAGTACCATCTAATCTATGATGCTTTACAGAGGTGTTTGATGGTGATAATATTGTAGTTTTACAAAATTTTAATGAGTGGCTTCTTTGAATTCTTTTTCTTTCTTTTAATTGAGTCAGCAATAATCACCAAATATTATACAAGCACACCCCATTGGTAAATATATCAAAAATAAAAGAATACATGTTGATGAAAGATATTGAGTAGAAATATATATTGTAGTGACTGCCGGATATCAAGTAATAAATGTCCAGTGCACACAAATACAAGTCATCCTGTATTGCATTACATTTCCTTCTGGACTGATCCAGCTAGTCACAGTTGAGATTCTATCAGATCTAGAGGGCAACTATCTAGAATTTACCAAAAACATATAAATACCTGCCACAGGATGTTACCATCCTATCAATGTTCCCCAATGAGAACATTTGAAGAGCTATGTTACTCCAAATTGAGGCCATCCCAGAGTTTCCTGAGATATTTCATTGTCTTTGGGCCTCTGACAATTGCAATGGCTAGCTCACCTTCATAGATTTGATGTATCATTTCCCACCACTCCATTGCCTTTGGAAGATTTGGATTTGGAGATATCCACATCTGAGCTATGCATAACTGGGTGAACACTATATTAATGGACAACAGAGAGCCTCATTACGACAGTGGCGGTAGTGTCACTCCCAGACCGCTAGCACCACTAGTTTTCTTCATTCGGAGGGGCTGGCTATCCTAATCCACAAGGGCTACACTGCAAGCAGCACTGCCCTGGGGATTTTGACTCCCTTCCCCACCAGCAGTTACATGGCGGAGACAGGGTGCAGGGGACCCCGGGGAGGACCCTGCAGGGCCCATACACTTGGCATGGGCAATGCAGCGGCCCCCCTGGCCAGCCCCATTGTTATGTTCAGAACAGGCAATAAAAGGAGGCACACTGTTGTATTCAATAGGCCTCAATGGGCTTTGCAGGATTAGAATTAACATTTTTTATGTTAATCCTGCAAAACTCTGAACTAGCATTGAAAATTCTGATGCTAGTTCCCTACCTACCACCACGGTGTGCTGTATTTTAGATACAGCGCACACATGGTGGCATTGGGGGGTGGTAAGGGACGTAGAAAAAGTGGTGCTGCACTATGTGCAGTGTCACTTTTCATAAATCTGCTCCTTAGTCTTTGATCAAGCCCACTAGACAGAGCTTTCCCAGATGCCTCATACAGATATGACAAGATATCCGAGTCACCGAGATCCATTGTCTCCCTATATCCATATAGTAACTAATCCCAAAGCTGCAGGTATTTAAAGAATAACCAATGAATTAGCTCGTATAGTGCCTGTAGGCACGCAAAGGGAGGAAGCCATTGCTATCAAACAGCTCTGTAATGGTCACCACCACCAATTTTGCACAAGCTTTACCCATTGAGTCGTGAAATATCACAGGAAGTATGGGATTTCCCAAGAGTGACACATTTGCATTCAAGGTAGTGAGAGAGCAGTTAGCACAAATCTCTCACCATATATACAGGTGATGTCCCTAGCAACTTTGAATCTCAGTCACTTAAAATAATTCGGGTCATTGATCATATGCACAAAGAACCTGGCGTCAACTCCAGGAGTGATTTATTATCCTATTGTGGACAATTCTGGCTCCCACCTAGTGAGCAAATTCCATATCCAACTTATATATCTTGCTCAAAAGCATGGCCTAAAGTTGAGCAATTGTAACACTCCTTGTAGGTGGCAGCTTTAATCAGATAGCTTGCCTAACATACCCGTACCCCATATAAAATTAGCATTGCCACCCTCCAGCCACCTAAAGAAAGAGTCTAGGACTCGGAGCAGTTTAGCACGGAAAAGATGTAAACATTTTGGAAGGATATCCATCTTGATAGTATTGCAGTGACCTATTATACTAATAGGAAGTCAGTTCCAAAGCATGATTTCCCAATAACAGTGTGTAGTAATGTCTTGTAGTTAAATTTAATTATACTATCGACCCAGCTACTGATCCTGACTCCCATATAAGTAGTGGTTGAGACCATCCTGGAAGTGCAATTGTTAGCCTAAAATTGAGCACAAGATTGTTATTTTCCAAGTTTAGCAGACAACACGCCAAACCGTTTGCCTTCGCCAGTTATATGCTTGACAGCTACCTGTGGATCTACTGTAAAAAGGGCAACAACGTCAGCATATGCAACAATTTTAAGCTCACAGTCCTTAGATCTTACTGGTATTTTCCCCTCATTTGCAAGAACGGACTTCAGATAAGGCTCACCATATAGAGCAAACAGAAGGGAAGATGGGAACCCTGCCTCGTGACCCTATGAATCTCAACTATTGCATAGCAACTCCTGCCATATACTGGTTTAGCCCTTGGAGTTTGATATAAAGATTGGATTCACCTAAGATACCAGCACATGATGCCTAGAACCCCCATGATGCTCCATGAACTTTCCCACGTCATCTGGTCAAAAGACTTTTCAGCATCCAGCAATATTGTGCCCATCTTTATCCTTTCTTTATCTACTACATCAAATGCTGCCACATCCGAGTTAATGTGACTAGTTGTGTCATTTCCAGGGACAAAGCCATGTTGTTGAAGTGAAACCATATGCAACAATAATGGAGCTAGTCAGATAGAGAGTATTTTTGCAAATATCTTAACATCTGAGTTTACCAGAAAGATAGGTCGATAGGACCCCTTGTACTCCCTTGATTTATCCTTGTTCAGAAAAACTGGTAGAGTAGTATTATTCTACGTGGGAGGTACACCTGCCCCTCCGTCAATGTGCCCAGTCAGCTTCATAAATTCTGGTACCATGACATCTCTGAATGTTTTATAAAAATCAAGAGGGATAGTACCTTCTCCAGCAGCTTTTCCTGAAGGTGAAGCCTTAATTGCATCTTCTAGTTCAGATACAAATATGTCTTCTTGTAGAGCTGAGACCTGATTATCATCTAGCTGCGGGAGTCCACAGTCCTGCAAGTATCCCAGCAATTCAGACTTGTTAAATAATTGGAGGTGACTGTATAAATCCTGAAATAAAAGTGTTAACTGTTCTGCAACAGCTTGGGGACTAGTGTAGAAAGTTCCATCTGCCCCCTTGATTCTATGAATCGTTCCCATAGATTTTTTTATCAGCAATCTGATATGCCAGCACCTGCCCTATGGCTGCTCCATATTCGTTTGGACCACCTTCTTCTTATGGTAGCTGGCAGCTACTTTTTCCTTAAGTCCATGGTCTAAGAGGGAACGGGTCTCAGTTAGCTCCCAGTACACAGCTTCTTTCCCTGGATCACAAGCTGTAATTGCTCGGGCACGCAGCCTCTGGTGTAGTGGAATTATCCCCTCTTATATTGCCCTACTTTTAGTTAAAATAAAGGGCAGAGTGATCCCTCCTATGTGTGCTTTCATAGCATCCCAGACCACATGTGATGAAGCTATTCCAGTATTCAACCTGATTTGCTCCTTTAATTGCTTAATCATACAGTTTGATATTTCAAGTTAGCTAAAATATGACAGGGGACCTTAAAGCACCTGCTCTCCCCGCCAGCAAGTGTGCAACACGTTAAAAGAACAGGATTATGATCTGAGGTATTTTTGGGCATACATCCATCTCAGCACCTTGATCATATCTATCCTGTAGTATTGTTTATGAGGGGTAGAATAATTGGTGTACCAGGGCCCTACAGGGCATAGGACTCTCCACACATCATTCACCCTGTGTAGGCAGGCGACTTCTAAAATAGATGCCCTTGTTTTGACCATAAATCTGTTTACCTGATGATTCGCAGTGTCTATCCCATAAACCACGACACAATTGAAGTCACCCATCGGAACAAGATCCCCTGGCAAATCTAGTAATTTATAGCACAGTCAGTCACACACCCCTGGGTCATCAGAGTTTGGACCACACATTTCATAGATCACATTCTTTCGACCACATATCTGAAGTTGAACAATCGCCCATCTCCCCCTTGTATCAGCTGCCCTTTTAAGTATCTTAGCTTCTACATGTTTGGCTGACATAAGAGCTACCTATCAAATAGAAATGGACTGTAAGATGCTAATAATAGTATATGGCCCAATTGTCTCCACAATGAACGATCTTTATAGGCTAAATGCATCTCAGTCAGGCTTGGCAGTTGAGGCTTATATTGCAGAATCTCCTCCCGTACTAGCTGATGTTTACTTGTTCGATTCGGACTAGTGACATTCCAACCCATAATTTTCAGCCCACACATTGACCTATGTCATAAGCATACATTGAGGTCACCCCTGATTCCTCTTTCATATATAGACAAAAATTAAACATAAATATGATCATTCTGACCCTTTTTTTCCATTTTCTCTCCCTGATTACCCCACTACACTTAAGTCTCACTTACAGAGTGTCTTATAACTTAGACAAACCCTCCCTACTGCCACTCCCACCTGCATTCACAGGAAGGAATCATTGCCTCCCTGCTGATGGGACAGCACTACAAAGTCCTTACTCCAATCCACTGCACTTCCACCCACCCCACCACCTACGCGCTCCACCTTCATTCATGTGACACCCTATAAAATAAAACAGTAGCAAATAAGAAAAAAAGAAAAAAGAGAGGTAAGGGGTTAAGCCTGGGCAAGGTTGAGCCCAGTAAAGCTAAAATCATGCATCTGTCATTGTCTAAGCATGAACCATATTCGAGGGGTATTCAATCAAGTGTGCTTAGAAGATCCCTTCATTAAGTGGAGAGCTTGTGCTACATGTTCAGAGAAGCAGAACTGTGTTTATCCATCCCTATTGATCTTCAACTTGTCTGACCCTGAAGGAACACTTGCACCCTAATGGCTTTCAAAGGATCGCTCATCTGTTGCAGTTTCCAACAGCACTCTGTAGTGAGTTTAGAAAAGTCTGATCTCACAAAAATAGACATTGAATCCACAATGAGCAGTACTGTAGGTCGGGCCTTAGGAGAGATTGCCTGTCTTAGTAGGAAGCTGCCCACGTATATTAAAAAGGGCCGAGGATACTTAAAGTTCCTATTGTCATGGCCCCAGTTTGTTGGTAGATGATGTGCATGTTGGATTTGGGAATCTATATTCCAATCAGCTAAGTCCATAAATGCCTGCTCTAAAAACTTCACTATGAAAGCCCGTGGGTCTTCTCCTTCTCTTCTCCCAGGCACGCCAAACACCCTCAGATTATTGTTGCGCTGCTGATTTTCCAAGTCTTCTTCTTTAGCTTGGACCATTTCCAAGCGACCTTCTTGACACTTGATAGTATTAACCATTCCCGCTCTGTCTTCTTCAGTCTCGGCCACCTGCTGCTGTAGCTCAGACTCTTCAGTAGCTAGTTCCGCTACCTTCCCATCCACCATCTGTAGGGATTGCTGTAGTGCACAGTTCTATTCTAAACTGAGCATAGTGCTGAAGTCCATCTGAGCACTGAGTCTGCATGAGGTGTAATACTGTGGTAGTGCCAACTGTACTAGGCCACTAACTGGTGTGTCCATGTACCCTCTGCAACCAGTATTGGATAAATGATGTTCCTGCCCCTTAGTATGGCCCCTGCCAGAGGTAGGAAATGCATCAGTGTTAGTGGCACTAGAGCAAACAATGGCCTCAGGACAAAAAGATGATTGAGCCTCTTCCATTCTTGCAGGCTGATTCATTAATTGATGAGTAGATGCCTATAAAACTCCTGTCCCCTTTATTTACAGTTCAGCTCTGTATGCCTTTACAGACAGTTTTAAAACTTGCCTGGGAATTCTCCCTCACATTGCCTCATCCCCTTTCCACCACCACATTTCCCTGCTTCCTCTGCTTCCCCTGCAGTACCATTAATGGAGGGGATGTCCCCCTAGACGTGTCACCTTGGTTATCGGTGGCAGAGTTGTGCCTTTCCTCTGCTTGTTCCCCTGGCTACTTCCCTATCCTGTTCAGGATCACGGCCCGGCTCCTCGAGACTCCGTATGTACCATCTCATTTTCACCAGTCTCACCATTCCCCTCCTCAACTCTATTATCTGCATTGCCCATTATTGATTACAGTGACTCCTTGTTTTTTACTATGCCATTGGACAAGACTCTTCATTCAGAGCACTGCCCCATAGCCCACTGTTAATATGTTTCCTTGCAAACGGCTCATTTGTTATATTGTTGCCACCCACATCCACCAGCCCAAAAGCATAAGAAACACATACTTGTACATTTGGAAAGTGCCCCCCATCATGTATTACCTCAACCAACACTTTGGAAATTGGTGGCTCCTGTTACCATTTGCCCCCAGTTTCCTCGCTTGCCTGAAGTGTGCTTGCTGCCATACCTGATTTCAGAAATGTCACTGCCCATCTGGGAAACTGTTCTTTTCCCTATTGCTGGCTGTGTTCCTGTAGTGCCATTTGTTTAATCTCTTATTTCTCCCCTTGTGACGACTGCTGCAGATGAAATGCATCCATGCCACACCTCACCCCCAGAGTGTGGCCAGTCGAGTCTGCTCCATGGTGTGAATGCAAGCAGTGAGCCACTGTGATTGCCAAAGATGGCTTAGAGCTGCTTTGCCTTTTGCACCAAGATCAAGAAACCACCACAACAAACTTCCTCCTGTAAGAGTGCTCCTTTTGGAGACCAAATCCATGCTTGCAAGCAGCAGTGGGCAGCAAGAGCGGCGGTGAACACGGTGGTCAGGGAGAGAGCTCTTAGTGGGGTGGTGTTAACCCACTATCTTCCTTCACACAGGGGCAGGAGAGACAGTGAGCATGGCGATTAGGAGGAGAGCATTTGCAGCAGCGATGTCAGCCTGCCATCAACCTTTCCTCTCATCTGAATCTCCTGGCACAGTGTCCCATTCAAAAGCCAGGACCACGCTTGTAGATGGCAGTAACAGCAGGAGTGGCAGTCAGGCAGTGATCAGAAAGAGAGTCCTCACAGCAACAGTGTCAGCCCACCATCTTTCTTCACTCTTCTTTTAATTCTGTCCATGAAGCCCCACAGAAGTCCTCTCAAAGCCAGATAGCCAGATTTGTGACCTACAAAGTCTTTGCATTGGTGATTACTTTCTGCACTTTTGCCCAGTCATGATTTCTACTTTTTGGTTTCATCTGCTTTATGTAGGTCAAACTTAGGCCTTTGTGAAATTTAAATTATACCAGTGTAATTTGCATAATTTTGAGAATTTCATTTTAAGCTGGTTATGTGAAATTCTAGAAATTATGCCATTACATCACTTTGAGTAATTATGCGCCATTTGCAGTACAAAATTGCTGGGGTAAAAAAATGATGCAAGTGCACAGAAACAACAGAGTTTGAACTGCTGGTTTTCATGGTGGTTGTTTTTTGTGCATTTTTAGCACAAAATGACAGCTTTGATTTTGCGTCATAATGCAAGAGCAAATTACGCAAATTTCACACACCCCTACTCAAAGTCCTACAGTTAAAAAAGGCTTAAGCTGTAGCTGAAAAAGTCTCTGATATCAGACACTATTGCCGCCATATCCTGCTCACACTCCTAAAATCTTGGAAGGCCTCAAATGTTCTAATTCCCAACTTTTCAAAGTTTCTGGAACAGCTTCTCTTGGACACTGCTAAGGCTCCCAAAACCTCAGGGATAGTACTTAGCAGTTGGGACTCACTTAAAAGAAGCCACCAGCAAGGCCCACTCAAGATCCTGTTGCCATTGGTCAACTGGGCACTTCAAGAAAAATACTTCATGGTGGTCCCCCCCTCACCTCAAATAGAAGGTCCAGTCCTCGTTCAGTTCTTCCACAGATAAACAGAGTGTTCTGTGGAGCTGTGGGTGAGGTGCCACCTTTCTAGGTTTCACTGACAAGTAGATGAGGGTGACACCTGGATAATCCATAATCAGTGAGGGAAAGGTTCCCTGCAGCAACCCTTCCCACCTTTGAAGAACATTCTGTTTACTGCAAATGATTCCACATTGCACCATTCTATGGGAATTCCAAGATAGTACAGGCATTTTGCCACTGAAGGGAGCATGTGGTCCAGCCACCAGTGTGTTTAGGGACGTAAGCGGTCTGCCTCCTCTTCAGATACACCAATCTATTTTGTAGCAGTTCTCCTTCCTACTGACCTGGATACAGATGGAAAAGAAGACACATATTTTCCCTTGCTCATCTCCCCTTACACTTTTTGTAATGTATTTTTATTTTACATTTCACAAAGTAATGAAATACAATTGAGGCACACATATTCCATCCTTTAAATTATAGAGTTTTAATATATCTATCTGTATAGGGACAATTTCTAATGACAATATTAAAGGTATGAATATGCACCTGTTTTGCATTCTTCAAAGCTACAAGGTAATATGTCTTTGACAGTGATTATGTTACAGTTTATCTGCCCTGTTGCAGCATAAATGATCACAGTGATTCCCAAATGTCTTTCAACCAGGGATTAGGATGCACACCAGCAGTATAAATATCCATTTGCTTACTACACTACTTATGGATCCTCATTGCCTTTTTAGGTGCTTTGTTATTCATTCAGCACATTGCTACCCGTCTTTTGGCTAACAACTATGCCATACATAGAAATCATCTCACCTTCTTTGATAGTAAGTTCAAGTAACTGAGCCACAATGGTACCTAGTGCTAAAAGACCTCAGTCCAGAACTGCTGTACCTTAGGGCATAATCATGCATTATGATGAAACTCCACATTAATCTCCCTACACTTATTGCAGTCCAGTATACCATTTGGGGAGAACTTGGTTATATGAACTCAAGTGTAATACAGACAATGCAGATACTTAAGCTAAATTAGTTTTTGTTTGTATTTAAATGGCATGTCTTAGGTTTGTTAAAAGTTGTATTTCCAACATTTATCAGTAATTTGATAGCCAGATTCAGTGTTCCGGGTTTATTTGGCTCAGTTTTTATTCTTCTGTTTTCCAGCCATCAATTCTCCATACAAGAAGGAGATAATTTTACCTGCAGCCCATCTTTGGATCATTTTGTTTAGCAATACTATTTCTGTTGGTAGCCAGAGGAACCCTATAGCACTAGCCCTCATGGTGGGTAATGTTACATACTACAATGGGACTACTAATGCTGTGTTACCTCTTTGATTTATATTCATACGGGCTCCTAAAGATCTTAACAGGGAATAAATTACCCAGCACTATTACCCCCATTTCATACAGAATTCTACCAGTAGACATTACTAGTGTGGGTGGGAGAAGCAGAATATTTGCAACATTTAATGAAGGTGAATATGGTAGATAACATCCAAACTGCTTTGCTGGCTTCCACTAAGCCAAGCAGGTCACTCCAATTACATCCCTTCCTTTTGTTGAACATCCTCCTACCTAGTGCTGTCAAAATTATGCCTTGAACTAATATTTCACATAATGTGCTTGTACAAAAAGTAGGTATAAGTATGGATCCGATACTAATGGGCCTCCGTCCTTCATCGATTGTGTCAGCACTGTCAATTTGATGTATGGCTGTCCATCTCCCCATATAAGCCGCAAAAGCCATTGTCTTAGCTGTCAAAATCATTCCACAGGTATGTGGATATATATATATATATATATATATATATCTATATAAAACTTCTCTGTACACTTGTATGCACAAAAAATTCACCCATTTTTGCGAATTACTCGCACATTATTTGTGGACAGAGATATACAAATTTATTTTCCCTTTAATATCTCAAAAAACACTGAACA
This sequence comes from Pleurodeles waltl, assembly GCF_031143425.1. Classification (NCBI taxonomy): domain Eukaryota; kingdom Metazoa; phylum Chordata; class Amphibia; order Caudata; family Salamandridae; genus Pleurodeles; species Pleurodeles waltl. The sequence goes on from NC_090447.1 coordinate 1,019,856,993, forward strand.
GATTTACACCAAATAAACAAAAGCATAATCTGCATACCGACAGCTAGCTTTCTGCCAAGTTTGGTGTAATTTGATCCAATGGTTCGGCCTGTAGTCCTGTCTAAAATATCCTATGGGAATTAACATGGGAAATGCAATGTTTTTTTAGCCCCCTTTTTCTTCGCCCCCGCTTGATGGATAACCCCAAACCTTTCCATGCACAACAAAAGTCACTGCAGCACTTTATTTGGAAAATGTAGTGAAAATTTGTCAAAGGGTACCAATGATATAGCCAAGTCAAAAAATGCTTTTTCTATGGAAACATAGTACTATCTATAACTACCTAGTAATATATATATATATAGATATATATATCTATATATATATTTCCATCCAAAACACGGTGCCTGCTCTTCCTTGAGCGGCAAGGGACTTCTTTGAATGGAAGTTCTGTGAATAGGCAAGTAAAAATATCAATTGACTATATTTATAAGAAATTACAATTAAAACAAATAAGAGTGAAAGCAGTGGAATTACAAATGGCAGCTAGTAGAGAGAATAAAAGGATTGAAGCAGCACAAAAACTTTTTGTTGGCCTTGGCAACAAACAGTCACTGGAAAGTGGTAATGATTATAAAGAGGAACCAACAATAAAACAACTATGGGACAATTTATGGAAGATTTTGAAAAGGGAACAGCAAAGTGGTGGGAAGCCACCACGCTTCAGAAATATGTTGAGCGCAATCGCATTCCTAGAGGGTTGAGGTTTTTCACTTTACCCAATACAATAAATCCTGATACAGAGATGATAGAGGAATGGATGACGAATAATCATAATTGCTTCATAGAAATGTTAAAAATATTGATTAAATACACCCGTAAAGATGTTGAGAAATTAGCAGTACAAATTGACACAAATATTCAGACATTGAAAGAGACGTGTACTCCTGAAGAATATGAGCAAGAAACACTAAGATTAAACGAACGTCTCACCAAATTGGAAGAGGAAATTATGGCTAAAAAACAACGTAAATTTCAAAGAGACGAGGCGGATTATGAACAGGGTTGGATCTTGACCTTCGGACGCAGATTCGACCATTAGAGGAGTAGTAGTGTGATACAAGAAGTGAGACAACAAATAGTGAGACATCAAATCATTACTTCAGGGGGTGCACAGGCATCAACGGTTGAAAGTCAAATGCAATGCAATGCAGTGAAAGTGACACAGGGGAAAGTGACGTGTCGAATAAATCTGAAGTGGAATCGGTAAAATCCAACATTTTAAAGGAGTTCAACCTCATGGCACAAGGGAGATTGAATACCCAGAGAGGCCGAGGTGCACAAGGGTATAGAGGTCGAGGAAGAGGGGCAAGAGGAGGAAACAAAAACAAAAGAGGTGGCAGAAAACAAGGAGAGATCACGAGTTTCATGGGAATGCGCACAAGAGGACAGAATGCATCCAATCAAGGAATAAATTGACAGTTGTCAATTTATAGGCTATAACTCTTACAAAAAATCAAGAAGAAGTTTTGGCACTGGGTTTGTCATTTTGCCCCATGGCTAACTTTTGATTATACTCAAAGTAGAATTGATTTATTTCATTTTATAAGGAAATTGAAACTTAGATATTGGTATGCCACCAAGTCACCCAGTGAATTGGAAAATGTGAATCTGAAACCATCCAACTTACTAATAAGGGATTTGGATGTTTTACAAACAATGGGGGAATTAGAGGCTGACTATGGGTGGAGTGATGATCCTGTAAAAAGTCTTTATAAGGAAGGATTGAGAACAGATCTTAGGTGTGATACCATTGTCAATGTTTTACCTAAATCTAAATTTTGTCCACAGGTGTCACAAGGATCTATAGAATCGTTTGAGAAATGTATGTTACTTGAGTTTCAGAGAATTGATAAAAAGAAAAATGTTGGTCGTAAGAATCTTAGAAATGAGTAAATACAAGCTATTAAGGAGTTAAGCAACATGAAAAACATTGTTATAAAACAATCATACAAAGGGGGCAATGTAGTAATCTGGCCCCTTGACAAGTATTTAGAGGAAGGTTTAAGACAATTGAGAAGTAGCGGTCCATATGAGGTTACTACCAGACAGCATTACATACAAGCTCAGAATAGTTACTGAGAGAGATTGGGTGAATGGAAAGAGAAGACATTAATCACTAATGAAGAATATTATTTCTTAAAATGTGATTTTCTGAAAATACCTGTATTGTATTTATTACCTAAATTACATGAAGACTCTAAGAATCCTCGAGGGAGACCAATTGTGTCTTCAAGGGACAGTGCCCTTGAGAATACCTCTAGATATGCGGATTATTTTCTTCGACCTTTTGTGCCTTCGTTATCATCATACATTAGAGAGACTAGCAATTTTCTAACTAGAATTGAAGGCATAACATGGGAGAAACAATATTTATTAGTAAATTTAGATGTTGAAAGTTTGTATACCTCCATTCCACAAAAGCTAGGAGTTCAAGCTAGTCAATATTTTTTGAGAGCTAGATCATTGTCATCCTTACAACATACAGAAATGTTATTGAACATGATGGATGTTTGTTTGACAAATATTTTTTTTATCTTTGATAACCAGATCTATAGACAAACCCAAGGAACAGCAATGAGAACCTGTTTTGCTCCCAGCTAAGCAGGTTTATACCTGGGCTGGGGGAGGAACAGGTGGTATATAATAGTCATCAGTTTGAAGATCATGTGGTCCTGAGGGTACTTTTCATTGAAGATATATTTTGTATTTGGAATGGAAGCAAAGTGCAGGCTATGGCATTCATAAAAGAGTTGAATCAAAATAATTTGAACTTACGGTTTACAGCACATATTCATGCCACTTATATAGAGTTTTTAGATCTTAAATTAGAGGTACGAGGCTCAAAGTTGGTGAGTTTGCTGTTTCGTGAGAAAACAGCTGGTAATAGCTTACTGCATGCTAGAAGTTGTCATCCAAAAAAGCTAATAGAGAGCATACCATATTGAGAGTTATTAAGAGCAAGGAGAAACTGTAGTGAACAGGAAGATTTTCGGGAGGAAATCCAGACTATGAGAAGTAGATTTTTAGAAAGGGGTTATTCCAACAAAACCATTGATAGTGCATGTGATAAGGTTTTGTTAACCAATCGAGAGGAAACACTGATTCCACATACCAAGAAAAGTTTTGATACACAACAATCAGTTCGATTTATTACGGATTTCCATAATCAATCATGGGAATTAAGAAGAAGTTTAAATAAATATTGGAATATATATTACGGGCAGATGAAGCAGTTAGAAATTTTGTGGATGAAAAAGCTCAAATGACTTTTAGAAGAAGCCCCTCTTTGAAAGATCAGTTGTGTAGAAATTTAGTTCAATCTCCAAAGGAGTGTCAGAGCTCAATACAGGGTTTTTATACCTGTGGAACTTGCAAAGCTTGCAGACATATCACGAATTGCTGAGTAATAGTACTGAATAATTAAATGAAACCATTTGTAATAAGGAAACACCTAACCTGTAATACGGAATATTCGATTTATGCGTTGCATTGCCCGTGCGATTTAGTTTACATAGGCAGTACAATCCATAGAGTGAAGAAACAGATACTAGAACATTTTCAGGCGGTCAAGAATGAAGACAAACAATATCCAGTGGCTAGACATTTTGCTAGACATCATGATAAGAACATAAATTTGTTGAAATTCTGTGTATTGGATAGTGTTCCTGTTAATATTAGAGGTGGCAATAGAGAACAAGAATTACGCAGACTAGAATCAAAACTTATTATCAAGTACAGGACACTTCAACCGAAAGGATTGAACATGGACGAAGAATTGGCAGTCCATTTAGCTTAAGGTAGTATCAGGAAGTAGCAGTAGTATTATGGAATAGGTATAATTTACAGTTGAATTTTAATAAGCTCATAGTTTAATGGAATTAATAGTTTATATAGGACATGAGCTATAGTATAGTATGCATGAAATGCAAAAAATTATTTAAATGTTGTATTTTATTTACAGAGCGATTTGGAACGGCAGCCCTGTATGATGGAAGCAGGAGAGCTATTACATCTTGTTTCGTATCCTGCACCTGATAAAGTTACAAGAAATACGATGTGAAATATAAGTATAACACAGTTTATATATATATATATATTTTATAGAAAGTCTGCAAATTTATTGGATATAAACACCTCTATTTCAAGGTTGTGGTCAATTTGTATTTTTCAATTTTTCAAATTTTACAAAATATTGCTTTCAGTATTTTAATTTTATTTTATTTTATTCGTAATGTAATTGAGTTTATTTTTCATGTGCAGTGTATATATTTTTGTTTTTTCTTGTAGAAAACACAGGATTTCAAGTGAGTTGACAAACAATTTTAAATTTAATTGGATTGAGTAGTAGTATAATAATGGTAAGATTATGAGGAAAGATGTTTTAAATATATCGTTTTAAAATGGCCGATGGAGTTCATGTGGGAATACACTTTGTTTGAAAATGTAGAACTTTTACTATTGTTATGTATTGGTTTGTTAGGGACGTTTTAGAAAAAAGGTCTATTGCAGTAGGTTGATATTCTAAATTTGTGAACAAGGAGCAGGAGCTCCGAAACATGTTGAGTTGTTCTGCCATGAGTTGTTCTGCCTTTGTAACAATAAAGAACACTTGCCAAATTATGGTAGTTTCTGTACATTGTCTACTTCTCCGATATCGAGGAAGAGCAGGCACCGTGTTTTGGATGGAAATATTTGGGGTTCGCCACCCTTCCAGGAGCTAGCCACACTTGTGGGCGTCGATACAGCGACAATTGGTGGTTTGGTCTTATATATATATATATATATATATATACTACCTGGTGGCTGTCGCTACTAGATAGTTATAGTTAGGACCTAGTTTCGATAGAAATAGTGTTTTTTGTTTTGCGCATAACTTTGGCACTGCTTGAAGAATCTTCATGAAATTTTCAAAACTTATACCTTGCTAAGTACAGTTTCTGTCTTGAAGATTTTGTGGTGAACTGTCATGTGGTGCCCAAGAAAAAGGGGGTCCCAGAATGTGTTTTCCTCATTCATTTTTCCAAATTACCTACACGTGTAGAGGCTGAGCAACTAAACGGAATTACACCAAGTTCAACACAAAACTAGATTCTGTTTGGCAGATCATGTGTTTTGTGATTTGGTGTGAATCCATTCAGTAGTTTTGGAGAAATTTAAGGCCCAAAAATATAGATATATAGGCCAATAAATAAAGATATATAGGGATTTGGATCTTCTGCAGGTCCACCCCAAGGCTGAAATGTGGGGGGGGCAATTGAGTTGATGGGGTTCAGGGTATAGGTTCTCCAACCCCATAGGGGTGAAATAGTTGTAGTGACGGGACAAATAATGCCTTTGAAATGCAGAAAATTATTTCACGAGATCCTCAGATCCACCTGCATGGCCCAGCAAGGCACCGGTTTGAATCCTTGGTTGGATCCAGGTAGCTCGGAAAACGTTAAAAAAGAGCAAATTCTAATAGCGACACTCTCACATTCAGTATTACACACAGAGACACACTCTCACACCCAGTGTGACATGAATGCAGACACTGTTGCAGCCACTCGCACACCTACAGAGATGCTGTTAAGTCCACGGTCACATGTACACAGACACTCTCACACTCACTCTTACACTCAGAGAAACACTCTCACACCCACCCTTACATCCAGGCAGACACTATACCACTCTCTCTCACACTCAGACAGAGTTTGTTATGCTCAGTCGCACACTAACATAGAGACTCTCACATGTAGTGTCAATCCCCGAGACACACTCTGACACTCACCCCCACACAGCTACTTTCACACTCAGTCTGACATCAAGGCAGAGACCGTTACAAGCACTCTCACACCTACACAGACAGTCTCATACTCACTCTCACACTCAGAGAGACACCTACAAACACATCCTCACATCCAAAAAAAGTGTTTTTTTTTCTTTTATGATATCCGTGGAGCAATTTGTGGATCCTTGCGAGATTTGAAAAAAAGAAGTATGTAAATAGAAATATATATGATTGATTGACTCTGAAAAGAGACTTTGTTTTTACAATGTGTTGGTCATTCCTACACATTATAGAGCATACAGTCTCTGAAGTTATGAGGGCATGTTTGTTGCCTTTCTCTGTTAGGTGAACTCTGTCATGTCTGTAAATACCCTCCATATCACATTGTACGTTGTCGTATATAGAAATCATGTTATGGTTCCTGAGGAATGCAGAAACAGTTTTACTGACATATTTCCTGGATTCTTCTTTTTGTGGGGAGAGCTGAGTTGACCAATTCCACTTCTGCTTTTGGCAAATGTTTGAAAAATCCAAGGCAGTGTGTGTGAAGTGTGCCATTAATTTTCCAAAAGTTTCTTTCATTGGGATTCCCAAATCAACTCCTGTGACTACACGTAAGTCATTGCCACCACAGTGTGCAATCATAATGTCTGGATGTTGGCAATCCTCAATAGTTTCAACCAAAAGAAGTAATTGTTGCCACTTTAACCCTTTCTGGCCAATCCAAGTAATATCCACATTAGACAAACCTAGGTCCCTGTCAATACCAATTCTTTTTGCAGTCTCTCTGTCCCAAAACACAAAGCTGTAACCCACAATCCACACTCTGAGCATCTTGGAGATAATCCGGAGAAGCACACAGGAGATGGCTGCAGCTAAATAAGGCTGGTATGAAATGAAAATCAGTTCAAATGGAGGATAGTGGGTACAGTCTGGAAGATGTGATTCCACTGGCTCTTGTAAATATTTTGTGGGTGAAGGTAGGTAGTGAGGTTATGTGAATTGTAAGTATATGTTGGACTGGGTTTAGGAAAATTGGAAAACAGTAAAAGAAACTGTGAAAGATTCAACCACACCTGCTAAATGTGGCTTGAAACTAAACGTGCTTTAGTCAGTAACTGTTATAAACGTGTGACCTTGTACAGCAGACTGTTGCAGACTATGTAACCATGGTAACAGAGTTGGAGGAGCATGAGGGGGAAGGGATTAGTAAAAACGACAAGTAAAAAGTAAATGGTAAAACAAAGTTTTAACATTTATATACAAACGCAGTAAAGATTCATAATCATTTTTAATGTTATGATTTTGTTCATTGTTCTAAAAAAGTGTTTATATAGATGTCTTTTTTTTATAAGGTCAAACAATATTTTTCGAACTTCCCTGTGGATCCGTGGATCCACCCGTGAATTTAAATGGGGGGGCCATGCTAAGCTCCACGGTGGATCTGCTGATTTGGCGAAACTCACATGGTATTTGCTAACTTTTCAGGAGCACTGCAAAAGGTTCACTATACAAACTAGTGAGAAGTTGTAGCACATTGTATTAACATGAAAGGGAGATTGCGATTAGCTTACTGACTCAGCAACCTTGAGAGGAAAGTTGAAGAGGTTGCCGTTCCTGGTTACCTGCTATGACAGTGGACTTCCATTCTTATGGTTGGTTTAATGAGGTTTGTTCAGTGAGAAGAAATTCTAACTGATACTGAAACAGGAACATAGAGCACATGAAAGAGAATCATCAGGTATGTGTAGTGAAATGTACTTTATTTTACAACGTGTTAGTATATGAATAAATAAAAATTAGGTTGAACAACGTGAGCAGTGTGTTCACAGCATGCTGTAAAAGACATAAAAACAAAGTTTGTGATTTATGGAAAGGAATTATGCAAATAATTCATTATATAAGAAAGGTATTCAGCTGATTTTGGATAAGGATGTTTCCAGTTTATATCAGTGTATTAAAGTGATTCCTCATGTATGGTGAAGCTAGTATTGAGAATGCACTAATAAGTAATTTAATGGTTAAAATGTTACATTGAGTGCTGAAAATTGAATGAGTTTGTCAATACAGAAATGGGTATGTATAAAAGCAATGTTGTATTCTTGTAGAGCGTCACACATGTATTGAGAGATGATAGAGGTTATTTCACTATAGATTAGAAATTGATATGAGTAAAGTATATCACATCAAAAGCTAAGAAAAAATATTGGGTGAAAGCAGCTTGAACCGTTTTTGTTGTAGAAGGTGAAGGGGTCAGGTATACTGTATTTAGGCTGAAGAGGATGTTGCTTTGTCTATAGAAGAGAAAAAAAGTGTTGTTAATTTGTATTGTGTTGAAACTGCACTTGCTATGTTAAGGAATATGTTTATTGTCTAATGTATACTGTTAAGGAGATAGAAAATAATACAAATATAAAGGAAGCCATACACATTTGCCTCTTGTATATTGATGTACACATAGAGAATTTCAGTACATAGACGGCAGCAGGAGATGTACTTAGGATGTAATAAACTGAAAGCAATATGCAGTGTATTATATTGATAATATAGATTCTTATTTATATAAATTGTGGTTTAAATATGGTTTAGGGTACTAATTGTGAACATAGGTACACAGTTTTATTTTTAAGTACACTTGGCATTTTCAAATGTGTTGAAGTCGGTTTATACTGTGTGTTGATAGAAACTTCATCCTTTAAGTGAGATGCCTGTAGACTATAGTAGAGAGTGTATTTTTATTAAAAGATGAAGCATTTTGTTCTGAGTTTTACTGACTCAGATGAAAGGTTGTAGAGGCCTATCCCCAGGTATATATGCACTCTACTAGAACATATGGTACTTATATAGCTAATAAGGAAAAGATACAATCAGTCTCATATCTAGTGAAATAGGCATAAAGTCACTAGTGTATTCAGCATTGCAGATGCTAATATACCAAGCCATGCACCAGGGATCAAACTGATTGAGTCAATAAAGCAATCAGAGACTCACTAATGCATATACTGGCACAACTAGGCAAACACTGATCTGTACGCTGACACACTTATGCACATTGGGATGTATAGATTAAGATCCCCAGATACACAATAATGAGTAGAGTGACACAGCTCAGCATGCACTGATACAACCAGGTGGACACTGATGTACTGACTGAGACATCTAGGTGCACTGTAATGGAAACACTATAATACCTAGGTGACAGTGATACATACACTGACACATAGACTGAGACACTTAGTTATGCAGTAATGCATGTAGCGGGACCCAGAGATACACTCTTATCTCTAAACTGAGAGAGCCAGGCACACACTGAGGTATATAGTGATATATCCAGACACACTCTATTACATATACAGATAAATCCAGAGATCCATTATGCATCTACTGACAGATCCAGGCACACATGTAATGATGTAGCAAAGTGGACACTGATGTATTCAGAGAATCATTCAGATGTACAATGATGCATACACTGAGACACCCAGGGAGAGATAGATGGTTAGAGTGACACTCACACATAGGAGTACACTGATGGATAACCTACCACACACAAGCACAAACTGATACATACACTGACATAACCAGGAAGAAACCCATGCATACACTAATCCAGTTATGTGCAAACTGATGCAATCACTGATGCAGCCATACAGATTCTACTGCATACATTGACACACCCAAATGCAAAAGTATGCGTATACTAACAAACCCAGGCCCACATAATTGCATACACTGACACACTCAGATTTACACTGATGTATAGATTAATACATCCAGAGACACACTAATACACACACTAACACACCTAGATACACACTAATGCATACACTGAGAGACATAGACAGACACTAATGCAGAAACTAACAAAGCCAGTTATACATTAATCCTTCCATTCAAACATACAGGTAGACACTATTATATAAATTAACAAAGCCAGGATCACATTTACACATACACTAACACACCAGGGGTACGTTCATGGATGGATTGAGAGACCTGGACGAAAACGTATAAATAAACTTATACATGGAAATGAAAAGTTATAAATGCACTCACACAGGTATGGAAATACTAATGAGTAATAAAGACTCAAGCACAGCTCTTTGTTTAATTCAGTGGTGGTTTTAACAAGAACCATTTTTTGTAGTTTTTGATAGAACAAGTTTTTTTTTGGTTTTAGAAAATGTATTGGGAACTTGAGAAAAACTCAAATGCAATAGTTTTTTCATTATGATAGCACAACAGAATGCAATAACAGCTAGTCTGAAGAAAAACCCTGTGAAAAAAATAGCAATGTTGGTTTTTGACCTTCAAAAAGAAGTTGTTGTCATTTTTTACTTTTGCAACCAGAAGATTATGGCAGGTGCTGTAGGATGTTACCATTTGACCTAATGTGGCATGCTGATATTCTGAGTAGTAGCTTGGCTAGAAGATGATGATCATGTGCCAGATTCTGCATCAAAATGTGTCAGTTCTTTTTCTATCATCATTCGTCGGTATGCCCGTTTGTGGATTGTGCCAGATGTTTCCACACACTCGATGTTCTGTAGCTGTATTTCATTGATGTACCACAAGAGAGCTTTTTTTCACAGAGGTTGCATTTCACAGTTCCTGCACTGACTTTTTCCCCCACTACTGTAGGTACGGTAAAAAATGTCCATAGATCACTCTCTTTTCTAAATAGAGAAGACACCTTTTGAGAATCATCTTCTTCAGGAATATCTTGATACTGTGTAGGTGGTGGCGGAGAACTCCCTTCAGCCATTCTGGAATATTCTGAAGCAGGAAAATCAGAGATGAGATGCTTCTCCCTCAAGAGCTAGCAAAGAATTAACTTTGGGGAGTTGCCCTATCCAAAACTAGGCGTGGTTCAAAAGTAACTAATGAAATGCCAGATTGCTCTTCACAGAGTAAGCAGCTCTGCGGTTCCAAACTTTGGCGGTTTCATGAAAATTATAAAAAAAAGTTTTGTGTTCCATTGTAAACAAATAAATTATGTTTGTGAGTTGTAAATATGTTCATTCTGTTTAAATGGGAAAGAATGAGGTGCATATTGTAATTTATAAAATATATATATATATATATATATTGCAAATCTGTGGATCCAAACTGCAAATTCATTCCGGACATATGATTGGAACGGAAACCATAGCGCTTCGCCACTCTGCTTCTGCGGAACTACTGATGGTGCTGCGGTTCCAAAATTATGTAAAAAAATAATAATAATAAAATTACAGTACTACTTAAGAACTGTGTAAATACTGAATAAAATATAAAACAGTATCAGCAGCACTTTTATAAGAAGGATTGGACTTGTCAATTCAGTTTGCAACACTGTACATGGTTGGTGTATTTCATTGTGGCAGAGAGGTTAATGAAAGGATTTATAACAGTTTTTCCCCAGACATCTGGGGTTAATATCTAAGTATGTATGAGAAAAGTAATTACAATTGCCTAAAAAACTCAAACATTATACACAAGTTACAGTTTTAGAATACACTTAAACAAACCTTAGAAGTTCCATAAAAATACAAAAGGTTAAAGGGACATTAAAGTTAGGAAATAGACTAAAACAATACATTAGAAATTCAATGAAAAAAACAAAGGTTACAAGGATGCTATAGCTAGGAAATAGAATTAAAAAAAACATAGAAAAAAACAAAGGTTACATGGACGTTATAGTTAGGTTCTGAATTTACTCTTACAAAAATGTGGAGATTCAGCAGTTATAGTTCCCTGAGCACTATGGGGGTGATTCTAATTCTGGCGGGCGGCGGAGGCCGCCCGCCAGAATTCCGCCCCCATAATACCGCTCCGCGGTCAGAAGACCGCAGAGGGTATTATGAGTTTTTCCCTGGGCTGGCGGGCGGTCTCCAAAAGACCGCCCGCCAGCCCAGGGAAAAACTCCCTTCCCACGAGGATGCCGGCTCGTAATCGAGCCGGCGGAGTAGGAAGGTGCGACGGGTGCAGTAGCACCCGTCGCGTATTTCAGTGTCTTCAAGGCAGACACTGAAATACCTTGCGGGGCCCTCTTACGGGGGCCCCTGCCGTGCCCATGCCATTGGCATGGGCACGGCAGGGGCCCCCAGGGGCCCCGCGGCACCCCCTACCGCCATCCTGTTCATGGCGGCTTTCCCGCCATGAACAGGATGGCGGTAGGGGGGGTCAGAATCCCCCATGGCGGCGCAGCAAGCTGCGCCGCCATGGGGGATTCTGAGGGCAGCGGTAAACCGGCGGGAGACCGCCGGTTTACCCTTTCTGACCGCGGCCAAAGCGCCGCGGTCAGAATGCCCTGCGGGGCACCGCCGGCCTGTCGGCGGTGCTCCCGCCGACCCTCGCCCCGGCGGTCAAAGACCGCCGGGGTTAGAATCAGCCCCTATAACTTGTGCTCCCTGAATGCACTGCTTATGACCACACATATTACATCCCTGTAAACTTTGGCTTATTCAGTGAATATATATATGCATTCACTTAACAAAACAGTGGTTACAGGGACGTTATAGTTAGCTTCTGAATTTACTCACACAGTACCAGAAAATTTCAGAAGTTACTGTTAGTTATTTCAAGGAACTATAACTCACAGCCTAAGATAACTATACCACATGCCCCCGCCATGCACAGTTTTTTCTTCAATATTTTGACTTCTATTGTTTCATTGATTTTTTTTTATGTTATAAAAGTTTTCATGAGTGTTGTAGTATCTGGGGCAATTAGCAGTGCATGACAAGGGCAAAAGTTATAGCTATTTGAAAAAACTCTAACTATAAGTGCTGAATTTCTCTGGGTTTGTGTGGGTAAATTCCGATCCTAACTATGACATCCCTGTAACCTTTGTTTTTTTCAATGCATTTCTATAATTTTTTTACGTAAAGTAATATTCACTACTATATGTTAATGCAACCTCTGCCATGCACAGCCTCCGGCCATGCACGGCAGCTGTTGCCATGGGAACTGGCCTGCAAGCAGACCCTGTAGCCAGCCCTCTATAACCATCCAACTGTGTGTGGTGGGGGTTGACTGAAGGGCCTAGCCTGCAGCAAGTCCCTGCAGCCAACCCACCTAACTACCTAACCCCATGCTGTGCACGGCCTTTTGCTATGTGTGGAGGGAGTTGGCTGCAGGGCCTGTCTCTCTGGGGTGAGAATAGGTGTGATAGGGTGTCTCTGGGTGTGAGAGTGTGTGCGAGAGTGTCTTTTGGGTGTTGGAGGGTCTATGTGGTTGTGAGTGTGGGTGTGAGAGTGTCTGGGTGTGAGACTAGGGGTAAGGGTGTGTCTCTGGGTGTGGCAGTGGGTATGAGAGTGTCTCTGTGAGTGGGTGTGTGAGTGTCTGTATGGGTCTGTGAGTATATGTGCGTGAGTCTGAGTGTGTCTGAGATTGAGTGTCTGAGTGTCTAAGTGGGTCTGTGAGGTGGTGGCTGAGTGTGTAAGTGGGTCTGTGAGTGGGTGAATGAGTGTCTGAGTGGGTCTGTGAATTGGTGCATGAGTCTCTGTGTGGGTCTGTGAATGGGTGCATGAGAGTCTGAGTGAGTGTCTGAGTGTGTCTTTGAGTGGATGTGTGAATATATGTGTGGGTGTGTCAGTAGTTGTGTGAGTGGCTCTGCCACAAGGGAACCTTCCCTGCCCTTTTATCCAACACAGTTCCACAACTTCTCATGAAATATCTATGCAAGTGGGGTTCTTTCTTCCTCCTTGGGTAAATGTCAAGTATGTATTCTACACTACAACTGCATAAAGGAGCAAAACAAAATGTCACCAGTGACCTTGTAAGCATTTGGTAATGTGATTGTTCCTCATGCATCTTTCTCCAGAATTCTGGGATAGTATGATTCCTCCTATAAAGAGGCCAAGAGACTGCAAAGACGTAAATCTCCAGCAAACCAGGGTCCTTCCTCTAATCTATATGAAGTAAGTGCTTCTATGTTTTGTAGAGATGTCCTGATAGTCCTCGGCATCAAGAATGCATCATCAAAATTGGCAGGAAATTTACTCGGAGGCTCTTTGAGAAGCTGTCCATCATCCTTGCAAAAGGGGGCATACCACTAAGGTAGATGATGCGGGGTCAAGCAGGCACAGATTCCAGATGATTTGCACATTTGCATACTCTTGGCAATTGAAAGTTAGAAACATGGGGCTAGGGGAGACATGGCCCCCATCCTTGGGCAATTTCAGCCTCGGGACCCCATCCCCTGGGTCCCACCTCTATTCAATGGAGGAGGGGGGCTATGAGCACGCTCTCTCTGAACCGATTTCCACCCCTGGGACTCCATCTACTGGGGCCTGACATTAATGAAATGGGGGAGGGGGCCCCGGGACCTGGTCATCTGTCCTTGGTGCCCTACAGTGCACCCAGTATGCAATGGGACTGTGGGTGAAGCTTGAGGCCCACACTGTCCCAGCCAGTTTCCTTCTTCCTGGGGGAGCCATCACTGCCTTTGCACACATGGAGCTGCTAAACAGTCAGCTCACTGTCTGCAAAAACCATAGTTTCCTATGTTTCCCTAATGGCATCTCTGCAGGCAGGAACACATAGGGAACCTCTGCTTCCAATGAGCGAGGGCACTTTGACAGCTCTTGCCCTGCTGGAAGAAGAGTGCTTGCTCTGACTTGGTGGGAGCTGTCAAACCGTCCGCCAAGTCAGACGAAACAGCTATGTCCCAGAGGTAGACACCCCAGGACATAGCAGGAACCAAGTCTGATGGGTGGTGGTTCCCAGGGTCATTGTTGGCACTACATGGGGGGTCATACGGCCCCCTCCAATTTTTAATAGCCCCAGGGGTTGGTGGTCTCCGGGGCCGGGGGTCCATGACAGATCCCCTTCATTAATTAATTTCCACCAGGGGAGGTGGCAGTTCCCGGTGCTGAGGGGTGGCTGTGTGACCCCCTTAATCAGTTAACTTGCCCCAGGGAGGTGGTAGTCCCTGGGGCTGTAGGAGAGGCTGTATGGGCCTCCCCCATTAGAAATTAATGTTTTACATCTGAGAGGTGTAAGTCCCCAGGATACAAGGGGTCACGGCCCCCCACATATTTCTCTGTCATCGTCCTCGGGAGGTGGCGGTCCCCAGGGCTAGTACATCCCTAGGAGAGGGATCCAGTGCACTCCCCCCTTTTTAGATCGCCAATGCCCCCAGGCTTACCTGGGGGCAAAATTTAAAAAGAAAGTGGTGGGACATCACCCTTACTTTTTGTTTTAAATGTTGGGAACATTTGCAGATCTGGATCCCGTGGACTTTTCTGAGATTTAAAAAAACATGCCTTTTAACCCTGGGTGGTCTGTAAGTGACCCCTAGACCAAGGCTAGGGGTTCAGGGTGACCCTACCCTGGCCACTTTTCTTTTCTTTTTCACATTTTTTGTGGGACTCAGCTGAAACTGAGTCCTACAATGGCTGTCTAAACTTCCTTGTTGAAGTGTTGGCAGCCAATCAGATATTAGCACGGGGACTGTTAGATTTGCAAAGTATCTGTGATCCTAGATATCTACTTTTTTTTACCTCTAAAGCTCCAAAACTATTGAAAAGATTTACAGTAAATCACTGTAAGCACTCTTTCTGGACCAAGAGCTGGCTAGCTGCAAATTTGGTGTAATTTCGTCCAGCTGTTCGGGCTGTAGTAGTGTTCAAAACCCCTATGGAAAAATGCATGCAGAAAGCGTGTTATGGGAACCCCCCTTCTTCTCAGCCCCCACTGGAAGGATCACCCTGAAACTTTTAAGACAACAGCTGAATTGACCAAAGTATGTTTTGATAATGTAAAAAATCATCAAGGGGCACCAATGTTATTGGCAAAACAAAAAACACTCTTCCTATGGAAACTGAGGGCCTTGTTATGAGTTTGTTGGTCTTGCGACTGCCAAGCTTGCGGTGGCAGTCAGACCAACACACTCCTGGTGGTCTGACTCCCAGATTACAACCCTGGTGATCGGACCACCAGGAGACCGCTGCCACCCCTGGGATCACAGAACCTGATGGAGTGACGGCAGTCACAGTTGTGGTCAGGCATAGCAGTGCTCATGGCAGCACCACTGTGCTTATCGCAAGCCTGCTTTCCGCCAGCCTTTCTATGGTTAAACCGCCATGGAAAGACTGGAAGGAAGCTAGTGCTGGGGCCCACTCTGCACTGCCATGCCCTTGGCATGGACAGCTCAGGGACCTCCCTGCCAGCACCCTTTGAGTGCTCACTGTCTGCACTGCAGACAGTGTGCAATCTGAGGGTGCTGGTGTGCGGCGGCACCGTGGCAGTGTTTCTACCATGCTGACTAGCAGAAACCTTGTAATACAATGTTTCCACTGGTCAGCCTGGTGGAAACATAGTAATACCACTAGAGGGGGCCGCCAGCTTGATTTTGCCATCCTTCCCGTGGCTCTGGCGGTCTGACCGCCAAAGTCGTAAAGGGACCCTAAATCCTAACTCTAACTATAAACATATATGTGTATAAATATGTATGTATGTGTATATATATATATATAGAGAGAGAGAGAGAGAGAGAGAAAGAGTGAGACAGACAGAGACAGAGATATCACTTCACAATTGCTATAACAATAAATACCAACAAAACAACAAACATTTACAATGCCAACATAATTAAATAACAATACACATTCAAACCAATAATAATACATTCATAGTTGTCTCTTTCATAGTGGTAAGAGTATTAATATGTATAATCTCATCTGTAGGATTGTTTACAATATTTGTATTTTCATCTGTCACATCAAGTATGAGGCAAAGAATATTGCCCCTGGTATGCAAGGTAAAGTTTGCATGTCTTTTGTGCAAGTTATTCATTTCATTCCTAGTTATAACTTGCAACTTCCTGTAGTTTTCAGCTTTAGTTTACTGCTATAACTCAACTCTAACTGTTGTTCAGAGAATTTCTATGGGTTCTTTTTAACATATGTTACAGTGTTATAACTAAGGCTAACCCTAACTTCCCAGATTGAAGTACTGTTTTACGAATAGGGAAAGAATATTAGGAACATTTTAAAGTCAATTATATCTGAGTAGACTTCCGTTTAAGGATGAACAGTTTCCTCCCAAGATCACTGAGAGTGAATTATTAGGAGATATACTTAAGGCATATCCTTTCAATGAACAAGTTTGATGCAGAATGATATGGCGGATTATTAAAATATCTTTTATTGACTCTAGAGAGCCCTTCTAAAGAAATACACCAGAGTCCAGCAGGGTGACAAGACAGAGTTCCTGTAGCGAGTCTCTGTTTTCTTTTTCACCCAATAACCCTTTCTAATTCCTACGATTGCCCATCATGTTATGTCATGTGCGGTCAGTGGTGATTGTAGTACGTGGTGAAAGGGTGCATTGGACCATAATACAAAGCAAGTGCTTTCCGACTGCATCCATAACTTGTGCAATAACATTTCTAGGTCTGACTTGACAGTGTATCTGTGTGCAAGACGTATTAATAGCAATAGTTTGATGTATACATAAAGAGGGATTTAGGTTCTCCTCGGAGGAGCATTACCCTCAGATATTATGTTACAGGGTGTTTGGTACATAGTTCAATCTCGTATGCACTTTTTTTGCATCCCGATTAATGATGGGCGTATAAAGGTACGCCTAATCATCACAAATACAATTCATTACACTATCCATGCACTGAAAATAGAAAACAACCCCTTTTGAATTGTTTTTTACTCCAGCATTCTCCAGTTATACGTTTCGATCGGGAACCATGTGCACGAAGGGAAGTCGAGATTCCTGTCCTAGACTAAAATAGCCAGACCACATTAGGGCTGCCATCAAAAGCATTGCTGTCATCTCACAAGACTTTGGAGGTCTTGCCATTATCTTTCAAATTTTGTGGGGTGCCTGTTATGGAGCCATTTGATTATCGTCCAATTTCAAATCTATACGTGAGTTTCAATCACTGTTATTTTAAAATACACAAACTTAAGTGAAAAATGTAAAACAACACAGAGGATAAAGACATTTTTCAGAAATATTGAAAAGCAAACATTATTTTTTTGTATAAATAAAATCATTTTTTTGTAATTATTATTTATATAAGACAATAAAATAACATAATGTATATACACAATGGCAATTTCGGAAAGACGAGAATAATGAGCGGTGGCCTCAACTTCTATCTTCCTCATTCCTGAGTTCCAGCTGTAATGTTTGAGAAAAATATTGCATTTCCAAGCCCATTTACTCACTGTTGATTGAAGTCTTCCAAAACTTGGCACTATTGTCCTTCTTCTGTGTTTACTGTCCAGGGTGTTCTCTGTTCGGGGATTTGTCTTCAAGATACCTTTCATTTGGATGCAGTAATCTTATCTCTGTTATTTCTATGACTCAATCGCCTCTTTCTTCCTGCAAAGGTATTGCCAATACCCGAGAGACCGACAACCAGTCTGTTTTTTCATCATGTGAGTTGTTTTGTGCACCGTTGAATTAATAAATTGCAGTCGTAGGCGTAATCCTTAGTTAGGCAGCCCTGCCAAGTACTAAGCGTTACATATTAGAATAACTTTTAATAGTTTATTTATACCCTCACTGCAAGGACCAAATGTGTTATGGGTGGCAGTTGATGAGTGTTTTTCTAAAATTCCTGTCTGTTCATACCTATAGCACTGACCTGACCCTTCCTGGCTGCACACCAATCAGGGAATGACTGCAAGACATGACTTACAGATCTTGTGGTGTGCCGGTGCTCTCCGGGTCAGTCTGTGCCCTGAGCTGTAATGCTTGATTCACAGCACTGCAAGGGTAGGCAGGTAAGGACAAGACGGTCATTACAAAAGCAATTTGGTCTTTTATTTTTTTCCAATAGTTTCCGTGAAATATTTGGAATGATTTGCCACAATCGTCTCGTAACTAAAGAGACTACCGAAAAGGAAAACTGTTCAGGCTGGCTGGTTACGATTCAGTAGCCATGCTTCTAATTTTGCAGGGTCTACAAATACACAAAGTAAATGATGCAGTGATGCTGTTTCTGTGGTCATCGGTGAACGTTTTATTTTAAAGCATTTTTCGGTCCTCCAGAATTGAGGCAAAGGGTGGTTCTTTGCCTCAGTATAACGGAGTTTTTTTTATGTTGCTTAAATAGCAGTCTGCAATTCAACGTTTCAATGTGCTTGGCCATATAATAAAGCTAATAGGGCATGAAAGTAAATTATTTGACACCCTCAAACAAACCTTTAATGTCATTTTCAGTAAGTGGACTGAGAAACAAATGGCATCACCATTTCATAAACCTGTGCAGGTCGTCCTATCAAACAGGACAAAAAAGGAAGGTGCCTACCACGTGTGTCACCTGCTTACCCGCAGTTTGTTGTGGAGAATTGACAGACAACTTGAGGAAATATTTTTTAATTTCCGATGCTACAAGTAAGGGTGTTATGGCGCATGCAAACAGAGCTAAGAGCTCTGTTCCTTTCCCTCTGCCTGGCATTGATGGACATTTGTATTTTCTTGCTACTATGATATAATAGAGTTGAAGTGTCTGTCTCTTCCCCGCATGACTCTCTCGAAGAAGAGAAATAGTTCTGTCTCAGTACTCTTGTTAGTGCAGTATAGCAGCAACACATTTTGAAATTTAGATTTTTCAAACTCTAGATGTAAAAAAAAAAAATGAGATTGTGTTAAAAACGTATTTTATTAAAGGAGGCCTTCCTGTATTGACATATAACTTCTAGTGATCTGGCAGCGAAGGCATCAGCTCTCCTTTTCCAAGTTATGGTTTGAATGTGAGCATTGCCTCTAAGGTTGCTGACATCATATAATATTGTTAGTTCACATGTTTGAATCCAGACAGACAGACTTAGGGCCCCACTACGAGTTTGGCAGTCCGTGGACCACTATTGCAGCATTGGCGGACCGACAGCCATCAGGTTGAGGGTCGAACCACAATATTACGAGTCATGCTGGCCTATGGAGCAAAGACCGCCACAGTCCCTCCGGCACGCCAAACAGCACAGACCATCACGGTCACGAGGTGGCACAAACAGGCCAGTAGAAACAATGTTTCCGCGGGTCACATTATAAGTTTGCACTGCCAATGTAACTGTGGTAGTCACCACGTCTCAGAAGGCGGAAACGGAAATTATAAAGGGAGACTATCACCTGCATGCATCCTTACACAACCGGTGATAATGGAGCCCATCACTTATGTCCTCCAGCTTATGATGATCATTGAAAGTGCACAAAATCAAACCTCCATGGGGACAACCGACCATAAGTACACACACCTACCTTGGTTAGTAACTGCACCAACACACAGTGGTGCCGTCGTCCACATGATATGGGGGTCACACGACTGGGCACACAAATCACACATTTTAACACGATGGAAGGGTAATGGGATGCACAATAGTTAGAAAGACAAATATACAAGCCTCACTATGCAAACAATACCTGCACAATAGGGATGGGTCAGGTGGAACACCCAGGAAAGCAGGCTGCACTGGTACACATATCACCTTGCAGCTGTCCATAAAACAACTATTGCACAGGAGCTGACCCTTCAGGTGTCTCTGGGACAAGCAATACTAGATCCAAATGACATGCCTGTCTGCACAATGTGGAAGTGCAAGTCAACAAAGCACATACAACTCCAACTGCATGGGACATACCTCTACATGAAGTAGCTGTAAGGTACGCACTGATAAATGGGCACATGCACAGGCAAATGCAAAGAAAGGTAGAACAGGTGAACACACTCCATGTCTGCACTAGTAAACTAACAAAACTCAGGCTGGCACATCAGATAAATACATAATCCATATCTTGGGGACAAGACTAACACCATACATGTTCACATTGGAACTCAGAAAATGAAATACTTACCACAACAAACAGTACACAATGCAATTACACCACCAATGCATTTATACCAACATATCCATACACTCAATATATACCCTTGTCTTGGGAGACACCAGCACAACCCACAAAGCCAGATACTGCAAACAACAGCAAAAGGATCAGTAAGCAGGCTGAAACACACACAACTGAAGGCAGACAACACAAGTCACTCTGGAATAACATAAAGGTAGAAAAGGAATTGTCGGACAGATGTATACCCAAAAAATACAACTTTTTTGATTTATTGAATAATAAATATGAAAAGTCCAAGGCCATTGGCCAGTTCATGTGTGTTGACAGAGGCACATCATGGTGCCGTCACTTGACTCCTAACTGCCAGGGAACCTCCACAGGAAGGAGTGTCAAGTGGGCAGGCAAGCACCTCAGGGATCATCATTGGTGGGGGGGTTGTATTTGGGAGGGGTGTATTGGTCTTTGGTTTGGGAGGAGTGGTCTGCTTTTTGGGAGGGGTGAGCTTCTTCTTGAAGGGAAGGTATGGGTGATTACAGAGGGGCAGGGAAGGCCTTGCAGGTGGGAGGGTCATTGCCTCTTGGGTTTGGGATGGGGATGGATGGAATAGGGGAAAAATTAAGGTCAAACAAAAACACTTTCCTAGGGACATGGGAACAGTCAGCAGAAGGAGGTGCAGATTTGGAGATTGAGGGAGTGATTGTCTGCTGTGTAGGTGTGGATGTCATGGGTGAGTGCTTCTGGGAGGCATCCTTGTATATGGTTGGTGTCTGTTGGGTGGGAGAGTGAGAGTGTTTGTGTTTCTTGGGGTTCTGGGAGGTGCAGGTGCAGGGGGATGAAGTGGTGAATGGATGTGTGTCTTTTGGGGTGGTGGCTGGAGGTATGCTGGGTATGGTGGATGTCTGTGTGTCTGTTGCGGTGGTGTCTGCCTGTGTGGTGCTTGTGGTGGATGTCTGGGTGCCGTTGAGGTGGTGTCTGTAGGTATGCTGGGTGTGTCACTAACTGTTGTGGTGGTGCCTGTGCCTGTGGGTAAGCTAGATGTTGTGTGTGTAATGCTGGGGGTGGTGGAGGTGACTGGGGAAGTTATGATTGATGTTTTGTCTGTAGGTGTCTGTTGTTTGCTTGTGTGCCCATGTGGTTTGGTGTGATTGTGTCTGTGTGTGCTAAGCTTGTGTGTCGAGGTGGATGCGTGCAGATCTGTCTGTGTGCTTTGAGTAGGTAGGGGAAGCAGGGATTTGGATTGGAAAGAGGGATGTATAGGGGATGGAAGGTATTGGGTGGCTGGCTGCTGTCAGTGAGGAGGCCAGAGTCTAAAAAGATTTCTGTAGGTCAGCCATTGCATCATGAATGCCTTCCAGAAATGCATTTGTTTGTTGGGGTTAGGTTGCCAGTCCCTGGATGGCATTTACAATGGCTGATTGACCCACAGTGATACTTCTCAGGAGGTCAATGACCTTCCTCACTGACGTCAGGAGAGGTAATAGGGGCTGGGGTGGAGATGCACGTGGCAAAGGAGACACCCACCCTCTTGGGTGAGCAGGCACGGCCAACTGGGTGGGGAGCAACTGGGAGGGCTGTGTCAGAATGGGGGGTGGTGGAAAAAGATGGTACAGGCTGATGACCCAAATGGGTCTACCACCACTGTGGAATGTCTACTGGAGGAAGAATCCAATGATGAACAGGCTGTTCTAGTCCCCCCCGTGGGACTCCCCTTGCCCTCTAAGCCACTGGGTCCCTCTGTGCCAGTGGTGTCTTGACCCAAGGTCCCATGGCCAGATGCTTCCCCACTCGGTTGGGCTCCACCTCCTTCGCTGGCTGGTGTGCAAATACAAAGAGAAATAGGGTTATCACATGTACATGATAAAACTTGAACAACAGCTCAGATTAGCAAACATTACCACATTACAAAGATATCAAGGGGGGCCCAGCAACAAACTCTACCTAAGGGGCCCATACATGTGCCATACCATATGCGAGCTATCAACATTTGCCCATAGGAAAATCAGGATCTCACACAACTACAATAGCATGGCTGAATTTGTGCAATAACAATGACCATTCAACAAGTAGAAGACTACATCACTCTCAAAGGCTTTGCCCCATGGAGCAGACCTCAGTTACCTGTTGTCAAACAATAGTAGGCCCATGCATTCCCACAGATACGGCACCCGGTCATGTACACATCTATTTGTCACATACATAATGCCACAACAATGAGAAATGATGCTCTAAAATACTGACATGTTGCTGACAAAAGCACAATAGCTTGGAGAAGGTAACATGGAAATACCCAAGTCACACTGGAAACAGTTCCACTATGTACACTTCACCAAGTGATATTTTTCCCAATAGAGTCATTGAGGTAGCGTTAATGTTGCTCAGATAGGCCAGATATGTGGCATAGAAATGGACACTGTAGACATCATCTGCAATATGTCTGGGAGAGATGACTCTAAAATCCACAACTCAATGAATTAGCAAGCCTCAGGGTAATCACATTAATGTCTGGCACCCCTTACAAAGACATATTCTGAGTGCATCAGTAGACACCATTAGTTCCTTGGATGTTGGAGAGACCCTGAGATTTGCAAGTACTTGTAGAAGACCCTCAACATGTTGCCCAATTGGATGCTATATCATTTTATCCATTATGGTCATGTAGACCCAGATGTCTGTCTGAGGATGAATGCTTCTACCCAAACACGTGATTCCAACATAACTGCAAGTCACTCCATGATGCTGGCCGACAGGTCACAAACCTTACTCATTACCCATGTGTAGTGCACCTTTCCATATGATGCCACATCAAGGGGAAAGACTTTCACATTGTAGCTCAAAACATGACAAATTACATGCTATGGTGCTAGAGAGACTGTGTCAGCCAATAAACAGTGGTGACATACTGCTGTCTGTGGCAAAACATGAATTGTACCCCCATTGTAAATGTGTTATTCCACACACAGTTTGCTATGTACATATATGTGAGGGAATATAGGCATTATCCCATCAACATAGGTAGACCTTGCATGAAACAGCAGCTTACAAATGTCTCACAAAAGAGAAAGGAACACAAGCTGACTTGTAGGCACAAGGAATGTTGGAATCAGTGATGGCACATAAATCATATCAATGGACATTCCCCACTCACCGAGGGAAAGTAAGGATCTATAGCTGACCCAAAGAACAATGTAAGCTCTGTCACATGTATTTCGGCCATCTTCATATTACAGACTGCAGGCAGGCACCAGCACCCATCATACACTGAAGACAAGTGGCCTCTGGGTGACAGATGCCTATGTACTCATTTACCCAGACACATGGCTGAAGACAGTGATCCACCACTTACTTCCCTTTTGGCCTGTAACATTGAGGAGTAGTAGCTTGTTGCATATACATTATACACACTATAACAACAAACAGTACTTGATTGATTAATGTACCCAGCCATATGTTGTCCCTGGAGAGCAAGTGTTTTGTGAAGTCTACCCAGTTGTGTCCTAGGTCCCTGGGCCAATTGGCATGGCACATCAGCATGCTCCACATGTCATGTTTACACAATCACCCATCTACTGTGTGATACATGGCTCATCCCTAATTGTCAGGGGAAGCTATCAGAACCTAACTCATTCACTTGACAATGTGACTGGCAGGAATATGCCCTGTACTCACTCCCTTGTGGCTGCTGTGCTGTCCTCAAATGATCAAGTTCTGGGTAGTTAATCACCAGAAACCCGACCCACATTGGGAGGAGATCCCCAGCTGACCCCAGTGATAGTCCAGGTCCAGTGTCTCAGGTCCTCCTACCTTTTGCTGCAGTGGGCGCTCCGCCGGCACGGTCCGCACGTTCTGGCCGATGGCTCTCCATAATCCCTTCTTTTGATGGAAACTGACCTGCATGGATGCAAAAGACAAATCAAGAGCTCATGATCACACGTTTCATCACAAATGATCGAGTCACAAACATATCAGCAACATCAAGTTAGGATGTTTCTATTTGTCAATACTCCCCAAGTGTGACACATACAAGCGAATAAGTACAGGGATATGACGACAGGCATACTTTTTTCCATCTGCATACTAATCTACTACCCTGTTTAGGGCCTACAATAACTAAAAAAGTTTACTGACATCAGGTAGCCCTAGCTTTAGCAACCTGTACTGTGATGTGAGCCACTATGGAACACATCACACACATGTGGCTTCTGAAGTGAGCCAACACACTCACACTCTTTGAGAATGACTCACTGCATACAGTCCCTACAGAGAAATGCCAGATGACAGACCTCAACGTTACACATGAGTAATAATGAAGGGACAGGCATGGAGGGTACAAAAAGTGTCTTCCCTGTTCATGGGTGGACATGTGCAATGGGAAATGCAGACTCATGCCACTTCATGGGGTGAGATTCGGTGCCATGTACCTGCACCACAGAACACTTCTTTGAACATATGTGTGCATCCTATAGAGATAGCATCCAACAGTTTCTGCTATGTGACCAAGCTACTGAGTCACAAATCATGGCCACATATCATGGCTTTGCAGGAATCAACACACTGTCTGCACTTTCTCATTTGAGCAGGAAGCCGTACAGGATAAATATAACCTGTGGGAAGGTGACAAAAGAGCTGTGGAGTAAGGAACCTGTCAGGAATAAAACACACACATTGACAATGATGCTAAGTACACATTTGGCTTAGATTAATGATTTACCTCTGCACCCATACCTAATCTACTCAAAGAACTAAGGCATTCTTGGCAAAATGTGCCACCAGTGCCTTATATTTGCCACATGACAGGATCTCCTGGGGTACAGAGAGTGAGCAGAGTAGCAAAGTTTAATTCCCACAGTGACTCTGCCCCGGCATAGACTAGATCCCATACTGGGAGATACATGTATCACCTGAATGTACATGTGTTTGTGGCATACCACCAGATGCATGGTCATTGGATAATGATGGACCTATGGTCAGAGAACAGTGTATTGCCCTATGTCTGTACCTTGGTTTATGTGATGGTGGATTACTATGGTGGTATGTGACAAGGCTCAAGCTAGTGACACCTTTCACTTTTCTGTTTGCTTATTCTTCAGTGCAATTTCTGACAGGACCCTTCCTTCCGTTTTCTGGAGGGCTGTACCTATGTATGGGTACCTTGACTCAATATGAGTCAGCCATTCTTGACTATGACAGTGCAGACATTTCAACAGTCTATGTTCTGTACAGTGGAATAAAATATTTAGTGTGAACAAATACTTGTTGCAATGTGTTTCTGTGTTGGGAGTAATCCTTAGCAGGATACTGTACCTGTAAAATATCCCTCTTTGTATTAGTATCTTGTGTCTTGCTCATTTGTTTCACATGGTCTTACATCTCTACAAAGCAAAATGTGGAAGCAAGCAGACAATGACTTTGTGATAGGTACATGTATTGGAAATTTTTGCAGAATATAAATTGAGGCATAATGGAACATAAAAGTGAAGGGGTCAGTCATGGTGTTTGAAATCATTGGTGTAGATGCCACACCATTAGAAGTCCAAAGTCCAGTGTACTCCTGCTATTGAAAATGGTTTAAGAACATTCAACAGACTGAATAAGTGGCACACAAAGAAGGTCATTTTGAAAGAGGTCACTTGCTGGCAGTGGTGGGAATCTTGCCATGTGCACTTCCTGGGTTCGTAGCTGGACGTCCCCGCTTGTATGGGGGGCATTTGCTGCTACAGTGGTAAAGGTGTCTGGGGAGGGTTTATCCCTCACTGGGCCTCCCTTTCAGTGGCTGGCACTGATGAAGAGCCTGGTGTAGATGCGCCAGAGGAAGGGGTAGAATGTTGTCGATCCCTGCTCACAATGGTGTCAATGTCCCTTAGAGCCTCTGTTAGGGAGGCCATGTTAGTATTGTGAGCCTCCCACTGTTCAAGCATTTCCCTGTGGAAGTCTCTCTGCAGCTGCTTCATTTCCCGGAGTTCAGAAAGTACCTGGCCCTCATGCCTTGGGGCTCCTGATAGGCACCACAGATGTGGCTGGTTGTGTCCTGGCCAATATCAATCCCAGTGGCCTCACACTGTTGGCCCACAACATCCCTCCCAAGCACCCTACCCCCATTGCCCTGTCCCCTTGCCACAGGGTTCCCTCTCCCACTGGTCCCTGGACCATCATTGTCAAAGGTGTTGTGCTCGGACTCAGGATCTAGGACTGGGTGTCATGAGATGGTTGACATTGTGCTAGGGACACGGGTTGGGGGTCATGTAGTTGCATGTGATTTAGAGGCAACCATGTTTGAGGAGTTGATGTGGGGCTTATTGCTGGTGTCTGACCAGGTTGCCCAGATAGACCAGAACCGTCCTCCATGTCCAAATGTCCAGGAGTGTCTATATCACTGAGGTCTTAATCCACAGGATACTGGCAGTCTCATCAGTGCCCTTTTTGTGGCCAGTGGCAGCTCAACGTGTTGATGTGAAAGATACAATGTTATGGGTTGTATTGTGACATCTACCTCCAACACTTTACAGTGACATTTCACTAAAAACTTGTACATATTTGATTTGCTGGTAATCCTATTGTGACAGGTACGCATGGTATTGGTTGAATTGACCTACGATTTGTGTAGCATGCCAGATCTCCTTGCATGAAACAACTGCTGAGGCAAGCAAAATATTTTCCTTGGGGGGGCTGGCCTGAGAATGTCATTTTGCCACCAGTGAAGGCTAAACTGTGGCTACGCAAGCTTGGTTTTTGGCTCATTTTGAGGTCCAGTCGAATGTGAGGCCGGCAGACTCAGGAGTTTATTGAATAGGTGACAGGAGTCATCATGGGGTTACTGCAGTGCTAATGTGTCTGTTGCCAATATCATTCTGGTGATGCATCTTGAAGCCTTTGGGTTCATTGTTTTGCACACTGGGTAAGGTGTCCTCCCTGTCCTCAATAGTTACATCTTGAATTAGCAGGTCACGATGGAGCTAGGTAGCCAGAGACATCTCAGAGTTAGTCATGATCTGTATCCTGGTCATTCCCAGATGAGTAAACCTCAAATCTAACTTAGCAGTGTAGGAGGCTGGCCTGGTTTGTAGTGGGTACCTTGGGTACTTACACCTTATATTAAGTCCAGTTATCCCTTATTAGTGAAGTACTAGTGTTCTAGCAGCTTAAGCTGATAGGGGGAGCTATAGGAGATCAGCTTAGGCTGAACTAGGAGCCATGCAAAGCTCCTGCAATACCACTTATCGTTACACAGAACTTATAGAAAAGTTGAGACAATACTCAGTGTTACCAAAAATAAAGGTATTTATTTGGGTGACACAGTACCAAAAATATGTTAGAGACAATACGAATTCTGGAGGTAAGTATTATACACAATATATACACTAGACACCAAAATTAGACAAGTAAATAGTCATAGAACAATGTAAACAATAGGAAATGTTGTAGAATGCAATGGGAGAAAATGGGTCTAGGGGCAACACAAACCATATACTAAGAAGTGGAATGTGAATCACGAATTCCCCCCGAGACAAGTGTAGTGTGTGCAGAATCGCTGGGAGAGTAAGAATACAGTAAAGGTAAGTAAATCACCCCACCCCAGAGCCCAGAAAAACAGGAATAAAGTACTGCAAGTTTGCTTAGGACACACTACACCTCGTTTTGGGGATTTTACAGCAGCCAACCAAGTCTGCAAAGAACAACTGCTGGATTATTGGACCTGAAGACCAGCAAAGGAAGGGGACCAAGTCCAGAAGTTGAAAGAAGTTCCAGGAAGGACAGGAATCCCTGCCAACCCAGAAGAGGGTGCAAAAGAAGAGTTCCCTGTTAGTTGAAGACTACAGAAATGCCCCCCAGGAAGATGCCAGCAGGTTTCTGCATGATGCAAAAGATGTCTCACGGTATGAAGATTATTGCAGATGAGATTTCATGTTGGAAGGCACCAACAAGCCTTGGCTACGACAAAAGTGCATTTTGTTGTCAAAATAGTGCTGCATGGACACAGGAGGGACCTGGGGGCCTCAACTCTGTGTGAGGAGGAAAAAGGGGCTCTCAGCATTTTTGAGAGCCCTCAGGATGCCAGCCAGCACCCCCAGAAGCTGCAGGATCTGGGTTCAAAGGAGGTGCAAAACATGGTTGATGCAGCACAACACAAGAAGGTCCCACGTCGCCAGAGAGCAACTCAGTGAGTTGAGCATCACAGGGTGGAGCTGGACCAGTCTATGCATGAAGGAATTTTGCATAGGTGAGGAAGACACTGTGCACAGGGGTACCGTCGTTCTCGGGGAAGGCAAGGTCTTACCTCCTCCAAATTGCATCAGCAGGACCTCAGGGCAATCTATATTGATGATGTTCATCCTCTATGTCCTTAGGAGCACTCTTGTCACTGTGAAAAGAGTCCCAGGGTACTGGTCGTCGTCTTGGAAGGTGCCTGCTTGGAGCACGGGAGTGACTCTGTCACTCCACAGGAGATTTCTTTCGTTCTTCTGGTGCAGGATGAAGACAGGAAGTCCCCAAAGCGTGCACACCATGGTCATTGTTGCAGTTGCTGACTTGGAGATGAGGTTGCTGAAGAAAAGTGTCTCTTGTAGACGCTTTGTTTCAGTTACAGCATTTCTTGGAGCAGGCTGCGGTTGATCCAAGGTCAGAAGAGTCTGAAGTTGTTGCAGAGGATTCCTAAAGGAAACTTGCAAGCAGGATCTGAAGTGAACCCACAGGAGAGAACCTAAATAGCCCTGAGAGGGGGATTGGCTACCTTATCAGGTATGGACTTATCAGGAGGGGTCTCTGACGTCACCTGCTGGCACTGGCCACTCAGAGCCCTCCAAAGTGCCTCCACACCTTGCAAAGCACGATGGCTGGGACACACTGGAGGAGCTCTGGCACCACCCCTGGGGTGGTGATGGACAGGGGAGTGTTCACTCCCCTTTCCTTTGTCCAGTTTCCCACCAGAGCAAGGGAAAAAGTGTCCCTGAACCAGTGTAGACTGGTTTGTGCATGGAGGGCACCATCTGTGCCCTTCAAAGCATTTCCAGAGGCTGGGGGAGGCTACCCCTCCCCAGCCTGTAACACCTATTTCCAAAGGGAAAGGGTGTAACACACTGCTCTCAGAGGAAATGCCTTGTTCTGCCTTTCTAGGACTGGGCTACCCAGACCCCAGGAGGGCAGAACTCTGTCTGTGAGGTGGCATCAGCTGTAGATGCAGTGCAAGCCTCAGAGAGCTTTTTTTGGCAGTTCTGGGGGTCCATGTTTGAGCCCCCTGGATGCATGGAATTGGCTCCCCAATACCAGATTTGGAATGGGGACAGTTCCATGATCTTATACATGTTACATGGCCATATTTGGAGTTACCATTGTGAAGCTACCTATAGGTATTGATCTATATGTAGTGCACTCGTGTAATGGCGTCCCCGCACTCACAAGGTTCGGGGAAATGGCCCTGAACTATGTGGGGGCACCTTTACTAGTGTAAGGGTGCCCTCACACTTAGTAACTTTGCACCTAACCTTCAGCAAGTGAAGGTTAGACATATAGGTGACTTATAAGTTACTTAAGTGCAGTGAAAATGGCTGTGAAAAATAGTGTGTGCGCTATTTCACGGAGGCTGCAATGGCAGTCCTGTGTAAGGGTTTGTCTGAGCTCCCTATAGGTGGCAAAAGAAATGCTGCAGCCTATATGGATCTCCCAGAACCCCAATGCCCTGGGTACCTTGGTACCATAAACTAAGGACTTATAAGGGGGGTCCAGTGTTCCAATTGAAACTGGTAAATTGTCATTGGCTTACAGTGACAAATGTAAAAGCAGAGAGAGCATTAGCACTGAGGTTCTGATTAGCAGAGCCTCAGTGACACAGTTAGGCACTACACAGGCATACACATTAGGCCACAAACTATGAGCATTGGGGTCCTGGCTAGCAGGATCCCAGTGAGACAGGCAAAACACACTGACCTATAGGTTTTTATCTATTAGCACTGGAGTCCTGGCTAGCAGAATCCCAGTGACACAGTGAAAACACTCTGACATACACTCACAAACAGGCCAAAAGTCCGGGTAACCATGCTAGAAAGAGGCTACTTTCTTACAAGCAGGCAAGGGTATTTGGCCAAGTGACTGCTAGTGTGGTGTTTTGAGTTGGGGAAAGAGTGCCTCCTGAGAGTTACAGTCATGCCACTGTCTCTACTACACACACTTGACAATCTTCATCCTCCCAGGTGTATGGAGTTAATTTGGGAGTTCTCTACTAGATGGATTTGGGTAAGTGAAACAAGTTTGTGTTGTTGGAGTTAGGTAAACAGGACAAATTGGAATCTGCATTCGGGTCACTCCCTCTACTTCCCACCATTTTCCATATGATATCCTCCCAGGGGAGTGAACTTCAAATGAAATTTCAAAGACATGGCTATTTGGGCATATGGATCATGGGCTTTTGTCTGGAGTAAGGGATACAGAACCTCCTGGCCTTAGCAGTCTGGTTACTCCCTCTACTACACGCACTTTAAAAATGGCATCCTCACATCTGATTAAACTTATGTTGTGATTTTAAAAACTGGGCTCTTTGATCTAATGTACACTGTTCTGATGTTTAGAGTCAGAGAAACAGTGCCTCCTGTGAGTTGCAGTCAGGTTATTCTACATGCTTCACATACTTGACCAATGTCAGCCCCACTGGTGAGTAAACTTAATTTATGAGTTAAGAAACATAGTATTTGGACAAGGGAAGACTGCTGGTGTTTGGGGTTATGGAAACAGTGCCTCCTGGGATTTGCAGTCATGTCACTCCCTCTACTATACACACTGTAAATATGTCAGCCCCCGAGGTGAATAAGCTTCATTTGGGAGTTACCAAACAAAGGTATTTGGAGAGGAGGACACTGTGCTGGTGGTTGGGGTAACAGTACCAGACCTTCGTGAATTTGCATTCATGTCAATCCCTTTATTACACACACCATCCATATGTTGTCTCCCCAGGTGAGTGTACTTCATTTGTAAGTTGACAAACAAGGGTATGCGATCAAGTGACCACTGTGCTGGTGTTTGGAGTTACAAAAACAGTGCCTATTGGGCTTTGCAGTAATGTCACTCTCTCTACTACACACACTTGACAAATAGTATCCTTCCAGGTGAGTAAGCTTCATTTGAGGGGTCATTAACAGGTATGTTTGGATAAGTGAACACTGGGCTGGTGTTTGGTTTTGGAAAAACGGGGGTTATTGGGCTTAACAGTTATGTCACTCCCTCTAGCTCATAACAGTTAGCCCATGGTATCCTCTTCTGTGAGTACATTTCCATTGTGATTTCACAAACAGGAATACCTGGAGAAGTGGACACTGTGCTGGTGGTTGGAGTCATTATAATAGTGGCTCCTGGGAGTTGAGTCATGTCAGTCTCTGTACTACACATACTTGACAAATGTCATCCTCCCAGGTGAGTACACTTCAATTGGGAGTTAACAAACAAGCTTATTTGGTGAGGGAAACAATGTGCTGGTAGTGTCGGTAACAGTAACAGTGCCTCCTGGGAGCTGTAGTCATGTAACTACCCGTACTGCACGCACTATACAAATGTTATTCCCCAGATGATTACACTTCAATTGTGAGTTGCCAAACAGGGCTCTTTGGTCAGGTGAACACTTGGATGTGAGTGGAGTGACATTAAATGTGGCAAAAGGTGACCTATTGGCATGCATGACATAGTATTTTGGTGACATTTTCGTGTTGTGACTTACAAGACTCTGCTCCCCCGGGTATTCCTGTCAAGCCCTCAGGATGCAGAAGAGCCAAGAACTTCTCCTCCTAGACAAAGAGATGTAATGGGTCACTAGAAGAGCCACCGCCAGTCTTCTTGACCTGCAGCTGGTGCCTGGAGACCAGGGAATGGACCTTCCTCCTAAGGTCATTATACCTCTTCTAATGTCCTCCTTTGTGCTCAGGGTGCTTCCTACAGAATTGACTCTGTCGACTATCCTGTCCCACATTTCTATTTTTTTACTGAGAGGAGTGTGCTGGACTTGTGCTCCAAACAACTGTGACTCTACTCTTATGATTTCATCCACCATGACTCTCAACTCAACCTCAGAAAAACATGGATTTTTAGAACGTGACATTGTGGAAAATTTTAAAACAATTGACAGTGACTTGCTAAAGAGTGGAGGTGCAAAGGGGTGTGACTGAACAAAAGTGTGTGCTGGGTGTTAAAAGAGATGGTGAGAAAAAAGTAGTGCCTAGTATCTGTGCTGTGTGGTAAATAATTTGCTCTGGTTTCAGTGTGTTGCAGTGTAAATGCAAAGGAGTGTGATGTGTGAAGGAGTGTGTTTTATAGTGTCCTTTGCAGGTGTGTTCAGTATGGCAGTGTGTGTCAGCTGTGTTGCCTTTAAATCCATCCAATGTGCCATTGTGTATTACTTTGCTGACTGTGAACTGCCGTGCTTCAGACCGCCATTGGCTGACTGCCATGGGTGTCCACCACTGTGACTTTGGACTTGTAATACAGTCAGGGGTTGCTCACAGTGCTGTCACACTGGAAGTCAGACTGCCTATTTCTGGGCCTCTGTGCTGCTGTCGGTCTGCCTTTTTTGCTTGGCGGTCAGCAGTCCTGCCTTTATGACTCGTAATAGAGCAGTCTGAAAGACCGCCAACATGACGGTCTTTTCAGTACCTCCATTCTGGCGGTCTTTTCAGGAACGCCAATATACGGTCTGTTGGTCCGACTACCAAACTCATAATGAGGCCCTTAGCCTTTTATCCTTCTGTGGTGAAATAATAAAGTACAGTGGTAGAGGCAATCACAGAGCCCTATATTTCCACAAGAGCATTTAGATGTGAAATTTGCATTAGAAGACATAACCCCATATATTAATTTTACATGAAAGCCTTAGCAGCAGAACCTACTGCACGATTATAAAATAAAACCACACTAATCTTGGCACATCATTGCTTCAGTTTACACGGTGAACTGTAGATTGTGACTCTTGAAAGATATAGTTGAGTTTGCTGCTGAGGTGGGCAAGTCTGATTACAATTACAATACTGTTACAGATTTGGGTGCTGTTTCATCAGCCTACATTCACCTTTGTGTTTTATAGGCACATGTCTTTTCCATGTCAGTAAGCAGTCTCTTGATGCTAATGCAAGGTGATGGTGTTCTTGCATTCACCTGGACCTATAAAATATCTAAATTTGTCTGTAGTATGGAGATGGTGTGGGAACTGCAGGTCTGTGGGTGACCGTCAAAATGAGTGGCAGAGATGGGCAGAATAAAAAAGGAACCATCCAGGAAAGTGAAACATGGATTTTTCCACACAAGGATCCAGAATTCAGCCTTAATCTACATAATAGGCCCTGGAGCCCCCTTGAATTTGGAAGATACCTTTTAATCCCCAACGGTTGGGTGGCTTTTGCACTAAGAAGAATACTTCTGGACAACTGTTTGAAGTTCCTTTCCCATGGCAATAACAGTCTAAGTTATTTTTTTCTTGCCTTTTTCTCAACACTGTTTTTATGAGGCCACACTCACTTTCCAATTAGAAAGTGTTTTGAAGAGACCTCAGTCCTGAAGAAAGAAGACAAGGGTTGAAACATGGCAACCTAATTCTTAGGTTGAATGAAACCCAATGTGTTCCTTTTTAAAACGTACCAATTACCAACAAAATTAAAATTATGGACAGATCATTAGGTAGTATTTATCTGAAATGGTAGTGTAGTAACAATCAACACAAGAACTCCTTTAATACTAAGTTTGAGTTCCCTCATGTCATCCTCAACCAACATGAGAGAGGAGCGTACTCCATGAAGAAGCATGCTACCTAAGTTTGGGTGAAGGCTCAGTATCCTCTAAAGAAGTCTTTCTTTGCATCCAAAAGAGGACACTGTTTGAAACACACACACTTAACTTACACTACATTGAGCATACTGATATTTCAGGAATAGATTCCCTTTCAATCTCCTTTGTTTCCCTTTTTATTTCTTGTGTGTATGTAGTGCCTCAGCTCAGAAATTTGCAAAAACTGGGAGCATTTTGAAAGATGTTTACTAGCAGAATCAGGCATTATATACAAATTAAAGGCAGATTTATCAAACTTTCACCCAATGCAACGCAGCAAGGCTCCTTGCTGTGCTGTGTAAAAGGTCAGGATCGTGCCATATGTAACACTGTATGACGCTTTCCTGTCCTCTCCTTGTGTTGGCACCAAGTGTGCCTCCTAGCGCCAATATTGGCACCCTTGCGATGTGGTGAAATGGTGTCTGTGATGTCGGCAGGATTGTTTTTGTGCAGAAAGGGACACCTTCCTGCACAAAAACAAACCCCTGAGGATTTTGCAGGATGCAGCATTCTTAGAAAGAGGAAACAACAAGGATAAATAACAATGTTTCTCCTCGTTGTGCTTTCTCTAGGAAGGTGCAGAATTGTGACACATTCCCAGGTTTACCAGTCTTGGTAAATCTGCGAATGCTCCAAAATCATTGGGTGGAAGCAAAGGAAGATCCATGCTCCGCCCATGGAACTCCTTTCCAAGGCAGAGGAATACAAGGTAGCCACTTGCCCTGCCTTGCGTTACTCCAGATCTTCTAAGCAATGCAGGGCCATGCAAGTTTACCATGCCTTGCTTGATAAATCTGATTAGGGATTTTGTTCTCCTTGTGACACCCTGAGTGATGCAAGGACAATACAATCCCTTGATAAATCGATCATTAATTACTTGAATATTTAGCATTAGATTAAATTGAGAATTCCTAGTATTAAAGCTGTAAAGTATCATAAATTGAAGGTAAAAGGCTAATGATACTTCAGACTGTTACACTATAAATATTATAAAAAAATTAAATGAATGCCAGTTGTTATGCAACAAACTATCCTTTTTCTCCTATGAACTGAAATTACTATACTTTAGTAGAAATTTTCAAATGCTTATTGTAAAAAAATGCGTTATTAGTTATGAAGAATGTGAGTCATACACAAGTAATAGGTCCACAATTGTCTCATTAATGGGGACCAAGTTTCCCATTGGAGCAATTTACTCTCATGAAGTATCAAAGCAAAGCAGTTCAGGGCATACTCAGCGAAGGTGATGTGGGCTAGAAATATAAATTTGCTGACATACAACAACACTTAATTAATTATATTCCATTCAGTGTTTTACCATTAAAAATATAAAAATACTATTGTACACACCTACTAAATGCTACTCATCAAATTCCAAATATATAAATTCCGTTAGATGGAAATACATTTGGTGAAACTCTCATATCACATTTCACCACTAATGGGTCATGAACCGCATAATCACAGTACCCCCCCACCTATACCAGATGCAACATCACAGTATAAGGGATATCAATAGGCAGAAGGCAGTCCTACTGGCTGTGTCAGGTGTTCACCACATTAAGAAAAATAACCACATTTTATCCTTTGTCAATGTAACACATTATAAGGTATGTCAAAAAAATAAATAATATATATATATATATATATATATATATATATATATATATATATGTACATACATACATCTATACATACATACATACTTGTCATGGTGTCATTGTATTAATAAAGTCAGCGACATGTCATGTTTAAATCATATAACACCATTAAAATACATTAAAATACAAACATCCATTGGTTAGTATTCAGGTTTTCAATAAGGCATTTGAATTCAAAACCATATGTTTCTGAATTAGTTTTTACTGTCTACAAGCCACATTGTTGGAATTTGCTCTTTTGCACGGTCATCCCTAATCTTTTTGCCTTCTTCCTCTTATTTTTTCTTACCTGTTTTTGTTGGTTTTAGAACTCTGAGCACTTTACCACTGCTAACCAGTGCTAAAGTGCATATGCTCTCTGTGTAAATTGTGTTGTTGATTGGTTTATCCATGATTGGCATATTTGATTTACTAGTAAGCCCTTAGTACAGTGCACTAGAGGTGCCCAAGGCCTGTAAATCAAATGCTGCTAGTTTGCCTGCAACACTGGTTGTGCCACCCACATTAGTAGCTCTGTAAACATGGCTCAGGCCTGCCCCTGCAGTGTCTGTGTGTGCAGTTTTAAACTGTAAATTCGACTTGGTAAGTGTACCCACTTGCCAGGACTAAACGTTCCCTTTTCTTATATGTAAGACACCCCTAAGGTAGGCCCTAGGTAGCCCCAAGGGCAGGGTGCAGTGTATGGTTAAGGTAGGACATATAGGCCCTCATTACAACCCTGGCAGTCGGTGATAAAGCGGCAGTAATATCGCCAACAGGCCGGCAGTAAAAAGAAAACAGGAATTATGACCACGGCGGAAACCGCCCAGACAGACAACCACTTTAACACACCAACCGCCATGGCGGTATCAACAAGCCCCACGGTGGTAACTGCCGACAACCAGACGGAAGACAATGTTCCACCTACTGTATTAAGACAGTCCTATCTGCCACCTTTTCTGGGGTGGTACCAATAACAAAAGCATGGTGGAAACAGAACACAGAAGGCAAAGGACTCACCTCTGGACACTCAGGGAACAACCACGACGCCATGGAGCCTGAGTTGCACATCTTCCCCATGCTGCTATACCTCTTCCTGCATTACATACATCAATGCCAACGAAGATGACCACGGTGAGTACTGCCGCCTAGCACACAGTGGAGGGGGAGGAAAAAGAGACTGACACACACACGCAGCACCCCCACCCTCAACACCATACACAGAACCACATGCAACAACATTACATATCCACCCCGTACCCCTCAGGAAAAAAGCCTGGACAAAAGGAATTGATTAAAGTGAGTGTAATAAGATAAAATAGAATATAAATATGTACTTTAAATTAAAAAAGTATATACATATTTACAAATGGATGGATACTGCCCAGTCCTCAATGTCCGGGGGCCACAGGGCCACTACACATAGAACAAGGCTCCACCTCACCCCTGCAACAACACGGAGAGAACACTGCAGGGGCATCAGTTCAAAAATGCACATACACCTCAGGGGCACAGGGAATGGGGGGGCACCTCAGACGGAAGATGGTACAACGCCACTGGTCCTGGAGGGGGCAACATGCCCAGTCCTTGGTTCTGGGGAGTGGAAGGCCACAGTGTCTCTAGTGGGTGGTTTACCCACTGCTTGGTCCTGGGGAGTGCAAGGCCACAGTCTCTCTAGTGGGTGGTTTGCCCCTTGCTTGGTCCTGGGGAGTGCAAAGCCACAGTCTCTCAAGTGGGTGGTTTGACCACTGCTTGGTCCTGAGGAGTGCAAGGCCACAGTCTCTCAAGTGGATGCTTTGCCCACTGCTTGGTCCTGGGGAGTGCAAGGCCACAGTCTCTCAATTGGGTGGTTTGCCCATGCTCAGTCCTGAGGAGTGCAAAGCCACAGTCTCTCCAGTGGGTGGTTTGCACACTGCTTGTTCCTGGGGAGTGCAAGGTCACAGTCTCTCGCCTGGGTGTCAGACCCACAGGATTTGCAGGGTCTAGGACGCACTAAAGCCCATGGAGGCAGGAATATACACTGCCTGCCGGCGGTGACGGCTGCTCAGTGGTGGCAGTGGTGTGGCTGGTGTCCGGGCTGGCAGTGGTGGGGGGAGGCTCCAGCCCTTCCCCTGCTACCTCGGACAGCTGCCCACTGGGGCTGCTGCTGCTGGCAGTGGTGCTGCTGGCGGTGCAGGCAGTGGTGGGGAATGCTCCAGCCCTTCCCCTGCTGCCTCGGACGGCTGCCCACTGGGGATGCTGCTGCTGGCAGTGCTGCTGCGGGCGGTGCTGGTGGCTGTGCTGGTGGTGGTGCAGGCAGTGGTGGGGGGAGGCTCCAGCCCTTCCCCTGCAGCCTCGGGTGGCTGAACCGCCATGGTTGGTGGTGAGGGCTCAGAATCAGTCCCAGCACCAGGCCTCCTGTCCTTCCTGCCTGCTGGTGCAAGCCTCTTGGCTTTCTCTTTGGTAGCTGGTGGTGCCTCCTTTCCCTTCCCTTTGGCAGCTGGTGGTGCCTCCTTGCCTTTCCCTTTGCCAGCTGGTCGTGCTTCCTTGCCCTTCCCTTTGCCAGCTGGTGGTGCCTCCTTGCCCTTCCCTTTGCCAGCTGGTGGTGCCTCACCTGGGTTCTGACCACCCTGGCCTGACGTGAAGGAAGGGGGTGGTAGGGAAAGCTTCTTAGGGACATTGTGGCAGGAAGAGGGTGAAGGTTTGGGAGTGGAGGAAGAGAAAGTGGTTGTAGGAGGTGTCTGTTTGCTGATTTTGGGTGCAGGTGCATGAGCTGAATGCTGTTGTGAAGTGGATGGCTGTTGGGTGACTGAGTGCTTGCGTTTATGTACTTTGGGAGGAAGGGGCACAGACACAGTGGGAGAGGACACAGGTAGGTGTGCATAGATGTGGGGGTGGTGACTGCCAGTGAGGGGTGTGTATGGATAGGTGTGCTGGTGATGGTGGTAATGGATGAGGAGGTAGTGCATGCTGATGTAGGTGGAGATGCTAGTGGGAGGGAGGTGGAGGAGGTAGAGGGCGAGGAGGAGACAGTGGAAGCAGTGGATGTTGGTATGTCTGCATCTGGATGGTGCTTGTGTGAGTGCCTGTGGGATGATGTGTGGTGCTTGTCTTTGCCTGAGCCACTCCTGCGTGTTGTCCTGTGTGCATGCTGGTCTGCCTGTGTACTTGGGATAGGTTGGGGTTGGAGGGAATGGGGCTGAGTAGAGGAAGTTGGAGGGGGAGGCTAGAACAGGGACAATGGCTGCCATCAAGGAGGAGGCCAGAGCCTGGATTGATCTCTGTTGGACTGCCATGCCAGAGTGAATGCCGTCCAGGAATGCATTTGTTTGTTGCAAATGGGCTGCCAGCCCCTGGATGGCATTAACTATGGTTGACTGCCCAGCAGAGTTGGATCTCAGGAGGTCAATAGCCTCCTCGCTCAGGGCAGCAGGGCTAAATGGGGCAGGGCCTGATGTGCCTGGGGCGAAGGAGATGCCCACCCTCCTGGGTGAGTGGGCACAGGAAACACGCTGAGGGACTGCTGGGAGGGCAGTGATGGTACGGAGCTGGTGGCTGTATCTGTAGTTGGGGTGTGCACAGAGGTGTCCGCCACCACCAGGGAGCTTCCATTGAAGTGGGTATCACTGTCAGAACTCTCCCCTCCTGACTCCGCCATGGTGCTCCCCTCGCCCTCTGTCCCACTGGTGCCCTCACCGTCGGTTGATTCAGCCTCCTGGGCCCTGTGGGATGCAGCTCCCTCCGTCACCAATGCCTCGTCTCCTCTGCCAGATGATGCTAATGCACATAAGGACAGGGTGACAAAACAAAAAGGGGGGGGAGACAAAGGATACACTTGGTCAATGGCGCCAGCAACACCACCGTTGGTGTACACGACACACACACACACAGGGAACAGCCCTAGGCACTAGGCAATGCACAACCAGTAGCAATGCAAGTCACCAGGCCATGGACAGGAATACCTAATGCCAATAGCAGCATACCTGAGTCCAACAGACCCCTGCCCAGCAGTGGATGCCTACTAGCTTGGTAGGAGGTGGTGTTCATCAGCCCCTGACCAACGTGGGCCCAACCCTGCAATGTCCGGCTTGTCCTAGGGGCACCCACAGGTCCACATCACCCACCCGGAGACCACCCCACAACTCACAAGTAGTATATTGGGAAACTGTACTCACCACCTTGTGGCTGCTGGGATGCCCTCAAGCGCCCATCCAGCTCTGGATAGGCCACCGCCAGTATGCAGGCCATCAAGGACATCAGGGGGTCAGGGTTCGACGGGCACCCTTTCCTTGTTGGGAGACCATCCCCAGCTGGGCCTCCGCAGTCTTCCTTGCATAGCGCCTCAGGTCCTCCCACGTTTCCGACAGTGGGTGCTCCGCCTGCCGTAGAACCCCAGGGTCCGCACATCCTTGGCGATGGCACGCCATATACCCTTTTTTTGTTGGGCACTGACCTGCAGAAAAATACACATAGAAAAAGTTTTCAGTCAGACCGTCCGGCATGTTACACTCATGGCCCACCATGGCTCTCCCATTCCCTTACGCACAGATATTGCCCACCATACATGCAGCACGCTGCCCAGAACCCTTCCACCAACGCCCCTACAGGAGGCCCTCACACACAGCACTCCATGCATTCGTGCCCCATGCATCGTGCTCACTGTGTACTCATCTGTTGGTCTGGAGGCCCATACAGCATTCAGGACTGGGGTAGGACCCCATCCAACAATCTCTCCAACTCCGCAGCAGTGAAGGCAGGGGCCCTTTCCCCAGTGACACGAGCCATGGTAGGTTCCAGACGCAGGTCACAGCAGCACTTGCAGTGTAGGTCCTCTCCTGTTGAAGGTCAGGTAGCAAGTGAGTGAACAGATAGAAAATGGCTGTCACGTCCGCGGCGGTGCATACTGTCACTGCCGGTGCACATCACCATTGGCCACTGTAACCCATAGGGCCCAATGACAACCAATGAGGAGTTGCACGGCAGTACTCGACCGCCTCCCGCAACAACATACAACATCAGCGGCATTACCTCATTTCCACATGTCCATCCATGCAGGACAGGCTGATGCCAGTTTGGGGGGGCAGGCGATGGCATCTAACTGTGTCACAGTACAAATAGGCACCATTTGAGCATATCCAACAATACACTGTTACAGTCACAATATGCATTGCAGTGTAGTGTTTGGAAATGTGGAGTACTGACCCGCTGCTCACCGTTTTGCCCCCTAGATTACAACTGCTGAGGATGGATAGGAGATGGAGACATCCCCCGGTGTACAGACCCCTGGTGGACTTGGCAACAATGGAGGACAGGCACATTATCCTCACCTATAGACTGGACAGAGCCACAATCACAGAGCTGTGTGCCCGATTGAAGCCTGACCTGATATCTGCTATCTGTCACCCCACTGAGATCCCCCCTCTTGTGCAAGTCCTATCTGCGCTCCATTTCTTGGCAACTGGCTCCTTCCAAGTGACAGTGGGCTTAGCAACAGGAATGTCACAGCCAATGTTCTCAATAGTGCTGACCAGAGTGCTGTCTGCCCTGATTAAACACATGCACAGCTACATCGTTTTCCCCCAGGTGGAGCATTTGGCCACAGTGAAAGCTGACTTCTATGCAGGGGACATATCCCCAACATCATTGGGGCAATCGATGGAACACATATTGCATTTGTCATCCCCCCGGAGAAAGGAACAGGTTTACAGAAATCGAAAGAGCTTTCACTCGATGAATGTACAGATGGTGTGCCTGGCGGACCAGTACATCTCCCACGTCAATGCAAAATATCCTGGGTCTGTGCATTATGCCTTTATCCTGAGGAATAGCAGCATCCCATATGTGATGGCTCAACTCCAGAGGCACCGGGTATGGCTAATAGGTGAGCCCTGGTTCTCACTCAGGGGTTGTTAGGGTATGGGTATGGTGTGGGCCCTAAGGGTTAGTGTGTGTCTAACAGTTGTCCCTCGATATTTCTAGGTGACTCTGGTTACCCCAACTTCTCATGGCTACTGACCCCTGTGAGGAATCCCAGGACAAGGGCAGAGGAATGTTACAATGAGGCACATGGGCGAACAAGAAGAATAATAGAAAGGACATTCAGCCTCCTGAAGGCCAGGTTTCGTTGTCTCCATCTAACAGGTGGATCCGTGTACTACTCACCCAAGAAGGTGTGCCAGATCATCGTGGCATGCTGTATGTTGCACAACCTTGCCTTACGTCGCCAGGTGCCTTTTCTGCAGAAGGAAGAGGCTGGAGATGGGCGTGTGGCAGCAGTGGACCCTGTGGGCAGTGAAGATGAGGAGGCAGAGGATGAGGATAACAGAACAGCAATAATACGACAATACTTCCAGTGACACATAGGTAAGACACTCTAACTTCACTTTACATTGACAGTTAGGTGTTTGACATTGTACATGGCAGGGAGATTCTCCCAATTCAATGGCCACTTACTGTATCCTTTGGCATCTCTATTTTCAGACATCTGTGCCCCACTCTGGCATCTGATGTGTTGACTGCAGCCTACTACAGTTCATTTCTATGTATTTATTCCTGTACAGTTGTATTGCAGTGTTTCAAGCTTGTTAAACAAAATACATAGTTCAATCATTTGACAGACTCCATACTTTTCACTGGTGTTTATTTAAGTGCCAACGGGGTATAGGAAGGGGAGCAACGGCAGTTCCAGGTGGACAGGGTAACAGAGTGGGACAGAAGGGTGACAATCAGGAGAGTCCTCTGTCCTGGAGGGGGTCTTGGCAATGTTCTCTGTCTTTTGCCAGGATCTCAGGGACCGTTTGCGGGGTGGTTCTCCTTCTGCAGAGGGTGGGGTGTTGGTGGCCTGTTGGTCCTGTGGCAGGGCCTCCTGTCCACTAGCGCCGGCAGTGGTGGAAGGCTGTTCCTCGGTTTGGCTAGTGTCAGTGGCCCTTTGTTGAGCCACTGCCTCCCTCATTGTCTCGCCCATATCAGCCAGCACCCCTGCTATGGTGACCAGGATGGTGTATATTTTGGTGAGGTCATCCCTGATCCCCATGTAGTGTCCCTCCTACAGCTGCTGGGTCACCTGAAACTTGGCCAGTACCGTGCCCATAGTCTCCTGGGAATGGTGGTAATTTCCCATGATGTTGGAGAGTGGCTTGTGGAGAGTGGGATCCCTGGGCCTGTCCTCCCCCTGTCGCACAGCAGTCCTCCCAGCTTCCCTGTTGTCCTGTGCCTCTGTCCCCTGAACCAAGTACCCACTGCCACTGACCCCAGGTCCCTGATCGCCCTGGGTTAGTGGGGTTGCCTGGGGTCCCTGTAGTGGTGGACACACTGCTGATTGACGTGTCCTGGGGACAGTGGCATGAGCCCCCTGTATGGGTGCTGTGCTGGTGTTTCCTGAGGGAGAGGTTCTGTGGTGGTTTGGGACTGTGGCAGGGGAACAGTCTGTCCAGAGGTCCCAGATGGGCCAGACTGGTCATCCTGATCCAGGCGTGCAGAGCTGCTGTCATCACTGTGGGCCTCTTCTGTGGGGGGAGTGGATATAGCTGGCACCTCCTGTCCGGTGATGTTGAGTAGGGGGTCCTGTTGGGATGCAAATGCATTGTTATTGTGTCTGTGTGTGCCATCTTGTGCAATGGGTGTGTTTCCTTGTATAAATGTTCTTACACTGTCGCCTTCGCCTTGTGTGATTGCTGATCAGGTGGGCTGGGTGAGTCTATTTAGTGTGCATGCTGTGGTGATGGGTGTCCATGAAGGTCTGTGATGGGTGTCCACACATTGTTGTTGCATACAGGGCTTGGTATTGGGATGGATGGGTTGTGCTAGTGGGGTATATGTGAGGTGTTAGAGTGATGGGGCTGAGGGTAGGGGTAGGAGTTTGTGATGGCATGCAGGTAGGGTGTTAGGGATTTAGTAGTTAAGATTTGACTTACCAGAGTCCAGTCCTCCTGCTACTCCTGCGAGGCCCTCAGGATGCATGATCGCCAAGACTTGCTCCTCCCACGTTGTTAGTTGTGGGGAGGAGGTGAGGGTCCACCGCCAGTCCTCTGTACAGCAATCTGATGTCTTGATACCACGGAACGTACCTTCCCCCGTAGGTAGTTCAACCTCTTCATGATGTCATCCCTGGTTCTTGGATGCTGTCCCTCAGCGTTGACTTTGTCGACGATTCTCCGCCATAGCTCCATCTTCCTTGCAATGGATGTCTGCTGCACCTGTGACCCTAATAGCTGTGGCTATACCCGGATGATTTCTTCCACCATGACCCTTAGCTCCTCCTCAGAAAACCTGGGGTGTCTTTGAGGTGCCATGATGTGGTTTGGGTGATATGTGAGGTGATGTGTG
The DNA here is from genome assembly GCF_031143425.1 of Pleurodeles waltl. Classification (NCBI taxonomy): domain Eukaryota; kingdom Metazoa; phylum Chordata; class Amphibia; order Caudata; family Salamandridae; genus Pleurodeles; species Pleurodeles waltl. The sequence goes on from NC_090447.1 coordinate 1,019,901,330, forward strand.
GGGTGCTGTGTTGTGATGTATTATGTGATGTGCGTGGATGGTGTATGTGTGATGGTGTTTTGTGCCTCTGGGCAATGGTGTGGTCTTTGCTTTTCTCTCTCTGCTTGTTCTAATTTGTTCATTGAAAGAGTTGTGGGTAATGTGGGTGATGTTTTATAGTGGTGAGGGTGTGGTGTGTGTATGTGTGTCAGGTGTGTGTATTTTGAATTATCCAGTGTGGTTGTGTTTTGTAAGTGTGTGTCTATTTTGAGCGCAGTTGTGTGTACCGCCAATGGATTACCGCAGTTGTAAGACCACTGCGGTGATTTGTGGGTTGTGATACTGTGGGCGTATTCCTGTAACGGTGTGGGTTTTGCTATCGCCAGTTTATCACTGACCTTTGGCATGGCGGACTTGTGTAGGTGTATGTATAGTGTCGGATTTCTCAGTGTTGCTCAAAATACCCGTAGTGGAATACCACCATGGTCACGGTATGTTGGAAGCCGTTGGCACGGCGGTAAGCGGAATTTACCACCAGGGTTCTAATGAAGGCCTACATCTCTGCAGAGAACTCCTTGTGTGGTGAAAATCAATGCACAGCCTGCCGGAATCGGCACACAGCCTATCCTGCGGTGATAAAATCACTGCAACACAGAAATGGAACGACACAGCCCAGCTCCCTGAGTGGAAATCGACACAGCGCCAGCGTTGTGACCGGAACTTCAACACACTGCCCACTGGATCATCGCATCGCCGAGCCGGAAGGACACAGCCTGACGTCCTGCAAGAGGAATTGACTCAGAGCCTGCCGTGTGACAGAATATTCCCTCCATCGCCCACTGGATCGACACAGCTCCTGTGACTTCGTCCTGCACACCAAGGAATTCTCTGCATTGTCCACGGGAACCCGCATACCCCACACCCAAACAGGATCCAAGTCTGCACGCCGGAAATCAACGCTAAGCCCTTGCTGCGTGGAAAAGCATCAACGCATCATCTCTGTGCGCTCGGAGCAACCAACGCACACCTCCCCGTTTTCCACGCATATCCTCCTCTGCGGTCCTGTGCGGATAATTTAGACACCAACCGGGTACCTTTCGCTTTCAAGAGACCATTTTTTTTTTAAGACCTAAAAGACTCTATTTATCAGTACAAAAGTGATGTTTCAACTTGTATTTATCAAATCTTGATCGTTTTGACCTTAATCTACTGAGATAATTATTAAATATTTTTCTAAACCTGTGTGGTGTTTTTTGTGGTCTTTGCACTGTGTTATTGCATGATTTATTGCACAAATACATTACACATTGCCTTCTAAGTTAAGCCTGACTGCTCAGTGCCAAACTACCAAAGGGTGGGCATAGGATAATTTGGATTGTGTGTGACTTACCCCGACTAGAGTGAGGGTCCTTGCTTGCACAGGGGCTAACCTGACTGCCAACCAAAGACCCCATTTCTAACACCATAAATTTACCATAACATGAGTGAGACTCGAGTTGTGAGACTCCAGTGAGTCATAGTAAAAGTAAACAAAAAAAACAGAAGTCAAAAGCTAAACATTCTGGTAGACTAAATAGGATGTATTGTAAATGGCCCTTTATGCAGGGCCATTCCCAAACTTTTTGCATTCCTCCTCCTATTGTTCTGACCCTGTTTTTGTTGGCTTTAATACTCTCAGTACTTTACCGCTCTTTTGCAGTACTGAAGTGCATGTGCTCTGTGTCTTAAGCATGATAAAATTGGCGTCCCCATGATCGGCATATTTGATATACTGGGAAGTCTCTAGTAGAGTGCACTATGTGTGCCTAGGACCTTTAAGTCAAATGCTACTAGTGAGCCGGCAGCACTTGTTGTGCCACCCACTACAGTAGCCTTTCAAACATGCCTTGGCCCTGCCATTGCAGAGCCTTTGTGTGCAGTTGAAGCTGCTATATGGACTTGGCAAGTGTACCCACTTGCCAGGCCCAAACCTTCCTTTTCATTACATGTAAGAAACCCCTAAGGTTAGGCACTTGGTATCCCCAAGGGCAGGGTGCAGTGTATTTAAAAATGTTAAGTTTAACATGTCCTGTTAGTGAAAAACTCTGAAATGTGTTTTTCACTTTTGCAAGGACTATCTTTGCCTTAGGATACTATGGGGATTGCCTTAAAACATCTTTTAAGTGTAATTTCCAGTTGGGAAAAGATAGAAAAATGGAGTGTGGTGTCTCTGGACTCACAATTTAAAAACACATCTTGTGGTAAAGGTGTTTTTGAAATTGCAGCTTAGAACATGCTACTTTCAGAAAGTTTGTATTTTCTTACCTTACACATCCTGTGCCTTAGCCTCCCTTCAATCCACTTCTGGTCTGGGTAAGGTTAGGTGACAGCTACCTTTGTGTTTTCTATCCGGACAGCCATAAATACAGGGCACTCAACTGCCTCTGCGTTCCATTTCAATACTGATGGGTCTTGTTTGACAGGAAGGGTGGAAGAGCTCTCACTTACACTTCATAGGGTAGTGGCCTGACCCCACACAAGGGACTCATAACCCCCCCAAAGGCCTCCTGGCAGAGAGGGCTGGGCTGAAAGGGAAATGGGGCACTTCAAAGCCACCAGTTGATGTCTCCCCCACTTCAAAGGCACATTTGGGTGTAAGTACTGGGCCTCTGACATCATATACTCGGAACACTTCTGGACTGTGGTCATTCTACCAGGAAGAAGGACTACTGCGTTGTCAGAAGGGACTGACACTTTGCTGTTTTGCTCTGCTTTGTTGGACTGCTACTTCTTGCCTGGGAGTGAGAGAACTGGATTTAACTCTCTACATTCTGCAATCTAAAGTTTCTCCAAGGGCCTGACTGAGCTTGCCTTGAATTTCTGAAGTCTCGGGCATATCAAAGACTTCACCTGAATCTTGCTACAGGCACCCGGGCTCCTCTGATATGAGTCCTGCTCTGCCAAGTGGTGCCAAATCCAGTCCTGGACCCTTGGAGGTGAGTGTCGTGCTGCAACAGGAGAACTGATGCAATAACACTGGTGCGTCACTTGGAACTGACTCATTCCAGTGCAGAAATGCCGCTTTGCCACTGCCTGAACCAAAGCCATAAACACTGTCCACCTACTGCATGATGCAACAACTCTCAATTACAACGCAGCCCTGACTTGGTCGATGCAGCACCAATGCATCAGAACCAGTACTCATTGCTTCTGGACATTGATGCATCAATAACGTTGCTTGATCAGGATACAATGCATTGCTTGCAAGCATGACACATCCCCTCTTTGGATCAACAAATCATCACCGAGCATCGACGTAACAAAGCTACTGTCAATGGGTCTGCGTGAATCCTAAACTGGACCGGCGCTCAATCACAATTGGACTGCACTTTTAAATTTGCCTCAGTCCAGCGCAACCCAATAGTTCCAGTTGGAGCTATTGTCTTCTAAGCACTGCATTTTGATTTAATCTTTGAAAATTAATGTCTTATGTATGTTGGATTTGTGTCCTTGGGCGTTGTTTCACTCAGATAAATTTTGGCTATTTTTCTAAACTGGTGGGGCATCTTTTTGTGGTGCCTTCACTGTCTTACTGTGTGTGCGCACAAATACTTTACACATTTCCTCTTGAGTTTGGGCCAACCTACCAGAGAGTGAGTACAGGTAAACTTATAGTGTGTATCTTACTTGCCCTGACTAGCATTGTGGTCCCTACCTGGACAGAGGGCAAACGTCTGTTTTAGAAATGGGGTCTTTGGTTGGCAGTCAGGTTACCCCCTGTCCAAAAATGACCCTCACTCTAGTGAGGGTAACTCACACACAATCCAAATTACCCTGTGCCCACCCTCTGGTAGCTTGGCACTGAGCAGTCAGGCTTCACTTAGAAGGCAATGTGTAAAGTATTTGTGCAATAAATCAAGCAATAACACAGTATAGCACATCAATAATACACCACACAGTGTTTGGAAAAAGATATAATATTTATCTGATAAGATGCAGGTCAAAACAATTAAAATTCAATAAGTATACTTTGAGATATCACTGTTAAAGTGATATAAAGTGTCTTTAGTCTTTTAGAAGCAATAAATGTCTCTTTTAAGCACAAAGTGCCTGGTTCGCATTCAAAATCTCTGTAAAGTACAGCAGAGTAGGAAATGCGTGAAAAACAGGAGGTGTGCAAAGATTTCTCGGGCCGCACAAGGTGATGCGTCATTTAGTTTTCATGCAGGGATGGCTGTGCGTCAATTTCCAGCGCTCTGTCGTGGATCCACTCCGGGTTGCGGGGTTTTCGGACACCCAGGGGATGATGCATGGATTTCGGGCATGGACAGGACAAAGTCACAGGGGCTGCGTCGATCCGGTGGGCGTTGCATTGAAATTTCTACCGCACGGCAAGCGCTGTGTCGATTCCTCTCTGGAAGTTGGGCTGTGTCATTCTGGCTTGGCTGTGCATCAATCCAGTGGGCCGTGCATCGAATTTCTGGTCGCTACACTGGTGCTGCGTCGATGTTCTTGTTGCAAAGTCAGGCTGCATCGTTCCAGTTCTGCGTGCGTTGAATTTTTCAAAGCATGCAGGCTGTGCGTCATTTCTGGCAGGCTCTGTGTAGATTTTCACTGCACAAGAAGTCCTTCTAGTAGAGATGAGGTCTTTTTGGTCCTGATACTTCAGGGAACAGGAGGGAAGCTCTATCCAAGCCCTTGGAGAGTACTTCTTACCACAGCCAGAGAGCAGCAAGGCAGCAGTCCTTCACAGAAAGCAGTCAGGTGAGTCCTTTGGGCAGCCAGGCAGTTCTTCTTGGCAGGATGAAAGCTCTGGTTCAAGTTCTCTTCTCCATGAACTGTCTGAGTTGGTAGGGGCAGAGGCCCTGTTTTTATACCCAAATGTGCCTTTGAAGTGGAGGAGACTCCAAAGAGTGGCTTAGAACTGCACCAGGTCCCCTTTCAGTTCAAACCTGTCTGCCAGGGTCCTAGTATGGGGTGTGGCAGTCCTTTGTGAGAGAGCAGGCTCTCCACCCTCCCAGCCCAGGAAGACCCATTCAAAATGCAGATATATGCACGTGAGGCTGAGTATCCTGTGTTTGGGGTGTGTCTGAGTGAATGCACAAGGAGCTGTCAACTAAACCCAGCCAGAAGTGGATTTTAAGGCACAGAAAGATTTAAGTGCAGAGAAATGCTCACTTTCTAAATGTGGCATTTCTAAAATAGTAATATTAAATCCAACTTCACCAGTCAGCAGGATTTTGTCTTACCATTCTGGCCATACTAAATATGACCTTCCTACTCATTTCAGATCAGCAGCTGCCACTCAAACAATGTATGAGGACAGCCCCAATGTTCTCCTATGAAGTGTGCAGGCCTCACAGCAGTGTAAAAACAAATTTATGAGTTTTACACTACCAGGACATGTAAACTACACAGGTACATGTCCTGCCTTTTACCAACACAACACCCTGCCCTAGGGGTTACCCAGGGAACACCTTAGGGGTGACATATATATAGGAAAAAGGGGAGTTTTAGGTGAGGCAAGTACTTTTAAATGCCAAGTCGAATTGGCATTGAAACTGCACACACAGGCCTTGCAATGTCAGGCCTGAGACAAGGTTAAGGGGCTACTTAAGTGGGTGGCACAATCACTGCTACAGGCCCACTAGTAGCTTTTAATCTACAGGCCCAGGGCACATATAGTGCACTCTACTAGGGACTTATAAGTAAATTAAATAGCCCAATTGGGTATGATTCAATGTTACCATGTTTAAAGGAGGAGAGCATATGCACTTGAGCACTGGTTAGCAGTGGTAAATTGTGCAGAGTCTAAAAACCAGCAAAAACAGTATCTCAAAAGTGGAGGGAGGCAGGCAAAAAGTTAGGGGTGACTACCCTAAGGCTGTCAGGTCTAACAAGGAGGAAACCATTTTATAACCTTAGTAGCTAAACAAATAAGGTATTTTTCTGAAATGACCCTAGAAAGTAGGTGTAAGCAGCGGATTGCACTCACTTTTATTCAAACAAATCACATGTTCTTCCCCACTCTACTCCATTCATCCACTTCTTGTCTTTTTTCATGCACAAGTGAATAAGAGGAGGAATACCAAATGGAAAATTACCTATCTGCTCAGTATACTGGGGTCTTCTTGCCCATTCATTTCACAATGTAACATTCATTTCAAATCCCAGGCAAAGAGGATTTGGGTCTACCAAAGGTCAGTGAGAACAATCATCATCTTTTGTAAAAACAAACAATGAATTTTATATGTACCTTTTTGATGAGTTGCATTACCCTTTCCATCACCCATTTCAATCACATACAAACAGACCCAACATACAGTTTTGGCTCAAACCCCTTGCTCATGACCTCTGACAAAGTGCGAAAACCGAAATATATGTGGACAGAGACATAAAGATGATCATGGAAAAAGGGCAATAGCATCTAATGTGACGAGAGCGTTATCTTAGAATGGTTGAAAAGACCATAAGAGTACATTCAAAATATCCTTTATTGGTTGTTCTATACTTAAATGGCATCAAAAAGAAGGAATATATATGTATATATGTATATATATATATGTATATATATGTATATATATATAAATATATATATATATATATATATACATATATATATAAAATAACATAATCAAATCTATAAGAAGGAGAGAAACAAGAATAATGTGCTTTAGTTAACAAAATGAACATTATAGGGGTCAATTAACATACACAATAATATCATTTCATCATAATCATATGTCGTACTATTGGTAAGATGATTGTGGGAGCATAAGGGTAATAGTCGAAAATTCAAACCATCAAGGATCCCCTAGATAGCTAATAAATATTAATGTATGCCATAGGTCAGCTCACTTTTTCAAAGATATCAGAGCACAAGGAGCATAAATAATGAATGTTTACTGGTGCCACACACATAATAAGTCGTACTGAGTTAACTAGCCTATGTCAACAAGAAAGCCCAATTGGGCAAAGTGTGGCTAAAAGGAGCAACCGCACCAAACATAGCTCTTCGTACTACACAGTCTCTTCCCATTCCAGAGATGTCACATAACACTTGTATTAAAACAGTAATTCACCAGTGTGTCCAAAAGAGTATCTATCTATCTATCTATATATATATATATATATATATATATATATATCTATATATATATATATATATATATATATATAGATATATATATATGGTAAACCACTCCTGGCCACTACCTCTGCCATCCTGGATTTACCATGAAGAATTCTTCACGAGTTTCCTAATTACGAGGCGTTCAATGCATACATTCACCACCTGTTCTGAACAGATGGGAAATTGTGCAAAAATGTCTTTACTCTGCAAGGGCTAGGGACAGGGGTCAGGGCGGTAGGAGAGGGTACGATGTTTTACGATGTTTTCTTGCAGGGGTAGCATCTCATGCCCCTCTGTGCTGTGGATGAGGATCAAGAAGGGGCCGGGAAACAGAACTGGGGAGAAATGCAATCCTTCCGTAAGCGATTTTCCTGCTGAAATTTATGACAAAATAAAATCGCGTCTGGTTCAGTGTTTTTTTTTTATGCACCCAGTAAAGCCAGGAGCATTGACACCACCCAAGTGATAATTGTTTGGTTCAGAATTCAACATGGCAATTCCACCGGTCTATTTGTAATCAGGGCTTGAGTAGCACTAATTTCATCAACCTTAGAAGAATGAAAAGCCACGTTGTTAAAAATAAAAATTTGGACATCTGCCTTCACTTACACACATTTCTACCCTACGAATGCTCAAACAATCTAAGTACTGTTATTTGCTAGTCTTTATTACTATTTACCAAGATATTGTCCTCCCTAACCCGAGGAGAGAATGCAGCATAACCTTCAGCGATGCATGTTTCTCTCATTATTGTTCTATATGTGATGTGTACACTAATCACTTGCATTTTAAGAGAGCTTGAGAATGTTTCTCCAACCTTAGTCGGCTTGTACATTGAGTCGTATCATGAATGATGTGACAGTATCCAACTAAGCTTCAGTCCTTTTGATCTCTTACAGTAATGCTCATCTTGGAAAATTAACCACCAGATATATAACTGATAAAGTGTGTGAACCAATTGCATCAAGTACAGCAAATACAAAGAAAGATTTGATGCTCTCTTTTTTCCCTCCCTTATACTGTAGACAGGTGAAGAACTTAAATCTGTAATGAAAATCTGCTGAGACTCAGGGGCCTGCGGGGGAGGGGAAGGGGCGTTATTAAACAACAGTATCAGGCCTTCTGCTTATTGACGACAATGGACCCTAGTCCTGTTGAAGCTCTGGGAATGGGAATAGGCAAGACCACTGGAATTAAGCAATTCTGCTGTGTTGCGTTTTCTGCATGAAAATAGATTTTCTGCATTTGCTTTACAATTCATCATCTCAAAAATTTGCAGATTTTGGCAAAAAAACTTGTTTCTTGCTCAAACGTGTGAAAAGTTACTAAAAACGCAACATGTCGTGTGCAGTGAAGGAGTGAAAGGCAAAAATGTTGCCTGGTCATCTTTCGATTGGCTATTGCTGTATTTTACAGTTACTTTTCTACTTATTAGGTAGAGTATTTGCCCAGACAGTGTTAACGCTTAAAAAAAGACAAAATAATGCACCAATACTGTCTTACAATATGCTGCACTTATCCGCATAATTTGCCTTTTCTTAGACAACCCTGTTCCATATTTTGCTCTTCCTCTGTCACATAATTCCTGGGTACTGGAAGATATCACTGTGGCTGTAGGAGATAGTAGTTAGAAGCATGGGCGTGTTTATATCTTTCATCTAAGTATGCAGTAGTAGGCTATGCAATTAAACAGTCATCTATGACCTCCGGAAGTTCCGGCCAGTTTAAACCAAGTCAAATGTATAAAAAATACAATTCACCCTGACAACCTTACTAGATAGGTCACATGTGGATGGCCTTGATGACGTAAGTGTGCTATTCATGCGTCTTCGCGATGTCTTTTCTACGTTTCTATCAATGGCAGAGACCCAGCGCAACGTAAACACGTGCAGTCTCTTAAGTTTGCGTTTATAAAAGAGATATAAACTTGCGTCTATAAAAGAGATATATCGCGATGAAAAATTACCTTTCCGTCTTTTCTAAAATGAAAATCCCAAACCCACGGCCCCACCTTTCTGGCGCATACAAGGACGTCTTGTCGGCAAGACAAGTGGGTTTCCCACATTGTGTGTCATTTACTGCCTACAGCCTTTCATACATTTTATATGATGATTTGTGAGGCGGGGCGATGACATGAGGCGTGCTCGCCTGTATCTGCTTCTCTTGCCCTTAGTGCTGCACCTTGAGTCAGGTATAAATATAATTTAATTCACAGTACCACAACACCCTCGAGCACAAGTCTGGCATTAAGGTAGGTTAACAGACGCCTCTAGGCAAATGATATTGCAGCGTGAATACCTTTGCGTGTGGGCGAGTGGCAGGGCCGGCTCTAGGGTGGCGTGACCGGTGCCCCGCAGTCGCTGACGTCGGGGGGCGGGGGCGCCCTGTTTGCAGGCATATTATGGTTTTAAGAGCACCTGATGCGCGTTCCTTGTCTCAAGCAATTTTCAGTTAACAATTAAAATGTCAAGATAACTCTGGTGATTAATAGTCTGCCTAGAGAGCATTCCCAGTTTTCTATAGTGGATTTTTGAAGGTAGTGCAGAGGGTTAATATGCTCCCTGCAGAGAACACAGACCATCCAGATCAGAAAGTGCTTATAACAAATAGGTCAGTGAATTTCTGCTTTTGCCAGAGTTCTCCTTTTGTTACAGTTTGTAAGTAAAAATTTGTAACATAGAATAGTAAGCTATAAACTATCATCAAAGAGCTGCAGACAAACTGTAAGGTATAGATTAGAGAGAGTTCTGATTTTTCCCAGTCTTTCCTTATCTTAATGTTGCAAAAAGAGTTCATTTGGATAGAAATCAATACTGATTGTTAAAGAGAACACCCAACCATGGTGCTACATTTTATGTTCTGAGTTTGTGCTACTCCAGACCAAGCACTCAAACTATGCTGCCTTCCAGTATGCATGACATGTGACTCCTACATCATGTAGTCGTTTGTCTTAAGTACTATTTCTTAAACACTCAGGTGCCAATATGACACCTGGGGGCTTCTTAAACACTCATTCACAGACACATTTGATTAATTGTCTCTGTGTGATGTGTGTGCAATGTAGAGTGCTCTGACACCCTACACTAAAATAAGTGGCGCTATAAACCTAATTAAATCCATTTGAGAGAGAGTAGTTATGGTCTTATGGAAACTTGAGGGGCACTGGTAAAGGTTGGTAATGAGAGAATCCATGGTAGAGGTGGCCATTGAGGGGTGCCAAAAAATGTTGTGACACTGAGTGCCACTAGCGCTATGGCCGGCCCTTGCAAGAAGGCGCACGTGTGCGTCGTGCATCTTGCATCTTCACGTCAGATTGGCAACATGTGCAAAGTTAAGTGCTAAATCTGGAGTTTTGCCAGTATGACACCTGGGGGCTTTTTATCTGTTTATATATTTACAATAATTAAACTAGAAAGCAAGTGACAGCGGCTTAAAAAAATCCCCGGCACTGCTCGTGCCCCCTTGGGGTCAGGATACTGTCTATTAAGTTTACATTACAATGATTCATGCATGTTGATTCTGCTATTGATGCATTTTCGTGTGCTTTATTGCAGCTATATAACTGTCTCCGAAAGCAAGAGGTGACAGACCGACACAAGGGGGGTATAAAATTAGATGAGCGGACTTACTTTGGGCTAAGAAGATTGAAGAGAGTCGGTTTCCCCAGAAGGCGCCGGGAAATATGCTCATTTCTGACAGGAAGGAGGGATCACGGGGGAGGGATGCGGTCACGGAGGTGCAGTGGCACATGGTATGCTGAAGTCCTTGACAACACAGGCACACGTCATATAAAAAGCAGCCCTTTGCCGAGAAACCTTACAAGCCACTGACTTGTTGCAAGGCACAGTGTGCATAAGTACCTGGAACTGAGGGATAAGAGGAAAGAAAAATGTATTAGACCCTCCCCCAGCTGAATCTATCTTCTTCGGTGACTATGATCAGGTAAAAAAGAACTGAGGCACCTGCTTCACAGTGGCATGGCTTGCCACACAATGTCTCCCCGTTAATCAGATTGTTATCTCTTCAGCAACCCCTGGATGGTACACCTCGCTCACCTTGCCTCGTCTTCTCCCCGCACCGCACGCCTCGCTGCTCTTGGGGTTTCCGACCCAGTGCTCGCAGCAGTTAGTGAGCAGGAAGAACCAAGTCTGTCAGAAAGCGATTAGTGACTGCAAACAGCACTGTGCGCTGCACCTTAGTCTTTTTTGTATGAGATTCTCTATTTCCCAGTACACTCAGGCGGGAGAGCTCGTTGTAGAACACATTTCGTTTTTTTCAAAAAAATTTAACTCTCCAGCGCAAGAGAGAGCTATCAGGCGGGGAACCGCGGAAAAGGATGTCGGCGTCTGGAAGGAAAGAATTCGACGTGAAGCACATCTTGCGCCTCCGCTGGAAGCTGTTCAGTCACCCTTCGGCAGGTCCAGCAGGGGGAGGCGGCTGCTTGCAACAGGACAGCGGCTTCGAGCACTGGGGGCCGAGCCAGAGCCGCCTGCTCAAGACCCAACACCACCACCACCAGCAGCATCACCACCACCAAGAGAGGGGCAGCTTCTGGAAGAAAGCCTCCTCCGCGCCGCTCAATGGCACCCTGTTCTCTGTTAGCCCCTCGCCCTCTGCCTCAGCCCCGGCGTCCCCCCGCCATGTCCCCTGCGGCCAGCAGCAGCCCCCTGGGACGGTGTTTTACGTGGAGCCGCTGGAAGGGGGGCACAGGCTGGAGCTCACCCGAGAGGAGACACCCTCCGAGCTAGAGATGAAGGATGAGGTGAAAGAGTACTCTGGCTGTAACGAAGCAACAAGTGCAGGATGCGAGCACAGGTAGGACACTCTGTGTGAGGCACAGTGCTGCAGACCTGATTGGTTGTTTCCCACCAACAGTTGAGCTACTACTGCTGTATAGACGTTAACTAGAAGACGATCTCACATATATTTTAAAGTGACTGTTTTGTACAACTATAGGGTGGGTACAACTATAGGGTGGGTGTGTACACGGATACACCGAACGGTAACTATAACAGGGTTTCCCTGTCCATGAAAATAATGAATGCAGAACTTAGATATCAAATGCCCCATATTGGGGATACGTTTTATATTTGTACTGTCGTTTAAAACTCCTGTATACTGATAAACATCTATGTGTCACGTCCTGCCCCCCTCGGGCGCGCAACTAACATTGTATTCGCTGTCCTGAGTGGACTATTTGTCCCGCAAAGTGAATGCAGCGGTAACTGAAGCTTCACCCGAACCATTAAAGTCAGATAGGCAGTGTAGGGAAGAGTTACAGAAAACAGTGACAAGCAAATAGTCGATGCACACCTGTGTTAAGCACCTAAGGAGACGGGGGAAGGAGCAACAAACTTCATATAAATGGACGTTGTCCAAAGCCCTCTAAAATGTATGAAAGTATTTTACGAAGTTACGTCACTAAAACAGAGAAATTCACACAGGTGCTTAAACGAAGAAAGAGCAGCTTACTTGAAATCACCAAGTAAAAAGTAAAATAGTTTTTGCTACTGAAAAATAGACACATAAACGTGTCGCTTTCTTTTTTTCTTTTTTTCCTTTAAATTGAGAGCATGACATTTCTATGCCATTTACTTCTCTTATTTTAGGACATACTGAATTGAGTGCATATGCACTTGAGGTTTGTTAAACACAATGTTATCCGAACCCATGCTTTCCTAAATGCACATTGAACCTGAATTCTAGGATGCGGTTTAGTTTGTCATCTTGCACTTTGTGGGTTGAGGCATTTGTAACATTTAAATATGCTGCCTTTGAAATGACCTTCATGATTTAGGTATAGTAAAAAACGACAGAACACCGAATACTGTCAATTATTCTGTTTAGGACTGCAATGACATCCGATCCGTGCACACTAACCTGGACGGTTTGCTAATGTAGTTACCTCTAACACTAAGGCCCTCATTACGTGGCTGCAGTGGCGTAGCGTGGGGGGTGCAGGGGGGGCCGGGCGCAACATCTTGGAAGAGACTCGAGTGCTAAAATCCACGGGTTAGGGGGCGCAAATTACTTGCCTTGCCCCGGGTTAGGGGGCGCAAATTACTTGCCTTGCCCCGGGTGCTGACAACCCACGCTACACCACTGCGTGGCTGGTGGTCATAAGACCGCCAGGCTCGCCGTGGCGGTCCTACCACTGCAAAGCTGGCAGTAAGGACCGCCACATTAAGAGTTGTGAGGCTTGGCAGACACCAAGCCTCCACAACCCCGCCTGGCCCGCAGGTGCAGTTGCACTGCCACGGCCGGCGGGGAGCACCTCCAACCGGTGGCAGACCTCAGCCTGCCATCCGTATTACGAGGCTGCAAACCACCAGGCTTTCCGTGGTGGTCACTCCACCACGAAAACCCTGGCGGTCACGCACCCGGCGACAGGAATCTTCATTCCTGTCGCTGACACACATACACACATGTCCGCAAACATGCACACATCTCCCCACCCGTCCACACAATCACACGCACCCCTACACTCCATCACTCACACATGCATACACATACACACCCATTCAGCATATGCATACATGCACCCAGACCCACTCGCTCCTATTCATCAACACAAACACCCCCATTCATGCACACATACACACACGCATTCAGCCCCCCTTCACAAGCATGCACACATGCACCCAAACACACAGATCACTCCCCCCTTCAGATGCCCACTTACCTCCTCAGTCGAGGGGGACATCCGGGAGGGAATGGGTCCTGGCGATCTTCCCTCGCTGCCACCACCACGTCAGCAGGACTCCCCCAAGCCGTAATACAGCAGGCGGAGTCCTGCTGGAGTGGCAGCCAGTCGTCTGGTGAGTTGGGCTTTGGTGGTCAGTGAAATTGACCGCCAAATTCCAAATGAGGGCCTAAGTCCGAAAGTTTTATGTTTTCCTGCTTTGTGTGTTTAACTTTGCCTTCAAATGTTACTCAGTTGGAGGCAATATGATTTTCCCACATAAATATGTGTTAATGAAATTATATTTATGGCATCTGGTGCACCACAAGCTGGTACAGTAGCTACATGTGTTAATGCAATACCTGCAGTGATCAATACGTAAGCATCAGAGCCTGGTTCCTTTGTAAGGTTAATTCAGCTTTCAAATATCAGGTTTTTGCTACAGAAAATGTAATTGAAATACAGCAACATATGTTAACACAGAGACTTGATATAGTGAACAGAGTTGTAGCCTAGTCAGTGAGATCTGGGGGGTGTGACTGTCACATTTCTGAACTAATAAATCAGTGGGCTGCAGGTGCTTCCCTGGAGAACAGGGTCAGCACAGATTTGCACTATGTGGCACTCTGTCCAAAGTGGCTTAGTGGGTACAAATGGTGGGTTTGAATGCTACCCCAAGTGATTGTCACTAATAAGAATTATGCAAAGTTCATCCTGTCATCTCTTGGGTGCTTGATTGCTAGTAGCATGCCTAGAAACCTGAGAGTTGTGCATCTTTCCAAGCCTAGTACTGACAAAGTTTGATTCCAAAAGTAGTACTATTGCACCCATTCAAGGAGTACTTCAATGCATGCAGATTTGCTACTTTTTTTGTTAAACTGGTCACTATATCCATTTAACATCATAACTGAAAAAATTAAAATGTAAAACCTTCTTACAGAAATGAGGCTGTCAAGAAACACTGACACAGACATAGCGGACCAGACTTTGGGCCCCCAGACCAAACTACCAAACCAAGAATGCATTTGAGTAGTGTCACACCCCAAACACCCCTGCTGAAGCTACAGCACTGCCCTTCCCATCTAGGCCCCGTATTCTTCCCAGGAAACTAATAGCTACAGTAATTTACCGCAAAAGGACCTGGAGTCCCTGCCCTTGGATCACTTATTTTAATTTTATTTTCACTACAAACACCCTTCTTCGTCTCTGATACCCAGACTCTGCAGAGAAAACAATATTATTAATAACATTTGTGAATAGCAAAGAGTCATAAACTTACACAAAAAGTGTATGGTTACCTTTGTGAACCTGTCCCGCAGTGTAAAAATATGATACAATCTCTTCAAAATTAAAAAAAAAAGTATTTTTTTAACATGCGGAAGCGTATTGCTTAAGTACATCTGATGATATCACTGCATGGACAGATGTTATTAAAAGTAATAGTTTTTAGAAACATTCAAGGCTCACCTCCCAATGAAAATGCCATTATTGAACTCAGAGGCAAGTCAGGAGTCATGTAAACCCTACAAGTAGCCAAGATTCGTATTATAGATGAAGTAACATTATAGTTTATTAACTCAAACATAAGAGGTCCTTTGTAGTGCACACCCTGTACTCAAGTTTTTCAAAATGTGCTCATATGGAATAATATAAAGAAGGATTGTTATATTTACATAGAATCACACAATTTGGGCAAGCACTATTGATTGCAGTTTATCTGGTTTAACATTTTGAAGTTCAGTCATCAGATGTTAACTCTGTCTGTTTTTCTCTTTCTCTGTCATTTGCATCAAACATCACTGTTTTGTCTTTCATTTTTTGCTCAGGATGAGACAAACCCGGCACAGAGATAGCAGACCTGTCTCAGGGTCCCCATACTTACCTACCAAAATAAAAATGCATTTATCTGAACACTGTCACACCCTAATCCCACAAACTCCACGAAGCAACGCTCCTTATAATACAATAATCAGAATGTTAATACTAAATAAAAATCACAGGATGTTTTGTGTAACCAACGTTTTCTTTCTAATAGTTAAGTTTTGAAGTGAGTGCAGGAGAACGTCAGCACTGTGCACAGTGGACAGTTGCCCTGTGGCTTTAAGGTACTGCTTGTGATTCAAACTCTGAAACCTGTTCATACTCTCCCATTCTGAATTCATGCATGATATAATGAGATGGTACAGTCACGAGCATAGGTAGAAATTAGGAAGTAGAAACGCAGTGGTAGAAATCATACAGTTCAGGATTCAGATGGGAAATGTTTGAGAAATAATACACTTGATTTCTCGTTTTTCCCCCCCGTATTCTTTGTGGTGTTTACGTAGTGAGCACTGTCTTTAGTTATTTACTTTCTCTATTTGTACAATAGCTTCACACTGAGGAAGAGAAAGCAGGTGCAGGGGAATGTGTAGCGTGACGATTATCATAAAAACATATGATCTATAATGAATATAAAAGGCACAGGAGGGAAGGAATGTGGATTCGAGGATGCTTCAGTGGTCTAAAATTTTGAAATATTAAAATCTTCAATAACTTATTGCAACAAGAAAGCAGTAATGAAGGTAGAAACCTTTGGCCAATAGACATCTACCACATGGAATAACCGAGTGGGAGTCAAGCACTTTTATAGCATCCAATACCCTATTTCTACCTGAGCAAATGAAAGAGGGGGTCATTACGACCCTGGCGGCCGGCGGTAAGCTGGCGGTAACACCACCAACAGGCTGGCGGTGTTCCGCCAGCTATTATGACCGTGGCGCAATAGCCGCGGCCATACCACCGGCCCCTCCAACATACCGCCAGGCTTCCGCAAGCACCGCTGCCCTGGGGATTATGAGTCCCCGACCGCCAGCCTGTCCGTGGCGGTAAACACCGCCATGGAAAGGCTGGCAGTAAGGGGACTTGGGGTGCCCCTGGGTGCCCCTGCACTGCCCATGCACTTGGCATGGGCAGTGCAGGGGCCCCCAGGCATAGCCCCGTTGCGCATTTCACTGCCTGAATTTCGGGCAGTGAAATGCGCAACGGGTGCTACTGCACCCGCTGCACATCAGCATTGCCGCCGGCTCTATTAGGAGCCGGCAGCAATGTTGATGTGACTTTTCCGCTGGGCCAGCGGACGGTAACACTGTTTCCGTCCGCTGGCCCAGCGGAAAAGTCAGACAGTGAAACAGTCAGACAGTGAAAAGCTGGCCGGGGCCCTGTTAGGGGGCCCCTGCACTGCCCATGCGAGTGGCATGGGCAGTGCACCGGCCCCCAGGGGCCCCAGGACACCCCTTACCGCCAGCCTCTTCCTGGCTGTGAAAACCGCCAGAAACAGGCTGGCGGTAAGGGGGTCATAATCCCCAGGGCAGCGCTGCTTGCAGCGCTGCCCTGGCGGATTATCACCGCCGGGGCATAAACGGCAGAAAACTGCCGGCTGTATCGCCGCGGTCAGAATAGGGGTGAGAGCACGGCCAGCCTGTTGGCGGTGCTTTCAGTCATTTTTGCCCTGGCGGTCTCGGACCGCCAGGGTCAGAATGACCCCCATAATTTCACCATGGGAGCACTTGCAGGTTAGCACTGGTCAGCAGTGGTAAAGTGCTCAGAGTAACAAAAACAGCAAAAACAGTTCCAACACTCTGAAACAACCTGGGAAGTAGAGGCAAAAATTCAGTGGAGACCACTCCAAGGATGCCAAGTCTAACACCCACCTATACCAGATGAATTATGCAGCTTCTACCATGCAGACTGATTAGTTCTGATAATCATGTCTAGTGAAAACTGTTTTCGGTCCACTTTAGTGGTAGGACCTCCTCCCCTCCCTTGAAAAAAAATAAAAAGTCAAAGAAATGTGCTTCAGGAATGACGTAAAGCTTTTTTTTATTAGTGCTTCACATTTTTAGCATTCATGTCATTTGATTCTTTGTTAATTAATTATTTTTAATACTGCATGCCACTTTGTGGTTATATGAATATGCTACTACAATCAAAGTATTATACTTGATATAATTGTGGATGCCTCTCTTGAGTAGACCCCTTTGCTCAAAGCACCTGTTTGCAAGTTTCTTTTTTCTGTTTCAAGAGCCTAAAGTACTCATTCTGAGGTCCCGTTTTCTCTCCTGGTTATCCGACCTGCCAGAGTTACTGACTATATATGCATGTAGGGCCAGATTTAGAACTTGGGAGACAGGTTACTCCATCACAACAGTGACGGATATCCCGTCTGCCAAAACCTAAATCCCATAGGGTATAATGGGTTTTAGATTTAGGTTGATGGGATATTTGGCACCATTGTGACAGAGTAACCCATCCGCAAAGTTCTAAATCAGACCCATAATGTCATAGGACACAAGTGTAGGTGCCTTGGAGATCGCCATTACCACAGCCACTCTTGTTCTGGTTTACTCAATTCAATGTATCCTTACTATAAATTGTGTTCCCGTTTATTTCTTGCTTGTTTACCATAGTCACCATGACATAATTTTGATTAAGTTGTTAAAAGACTTTGGGCCTGATTTAAAACTCGAAGGAGGGGTTACCCCAGTGGCGTAACAAAACATGAGGGGGATCCCCTGCAAAGTAAATATGAGGGCCCCTCTTCTGGATGTACTGAAGAGCTGAGGGGCCCCCTGAAGCTCAGGACTGCTCGCATCGCGGGTACTGTTGGTGCCTTTGTTACACCACTGGGTTACCCCGTCATAATGGTGAGAGATATCCAATGGGCCGAAATCTATATCCAATTATGTCCTATGAGATTTAGATTTCGGTGAACAGGATATCCTTCACCTTTGTAACAGAGTAACTCCTCAGCCCATTTCTAAATCAGACCCTTTATCTAGTAAAGAATATCTCTCAATGATTGCACTTCAAATGAATGACAGTGGCAGCATCTTAGAGTTTTGTACTAATTGAGCCTTCAATTCACTCCAAAAGTACGGGAATTATTTAATTCTACTGAAATTCCTCAAGGGAAATATATACATGTTTCAACAATGAAAAATAATTTAAGGTAAAACAAAGCAATCGTTCACATTATGTATCGTAAAACACATTTTATAAATTTGAGCGTTATCAACACGAATAACCCAAAAGTCAATTTATGCAACTTTATTCAGATTTTAATTGTTTAACATATATATTTACAATAAGTCTGATCTGCATGTATGTGTGTGTGTAATGTGTATATCACACATACATATTTACTGGTAAATTTCAATGAAAGTAGTAACGTGACTGAACGCAGGGGAGACTGGAAGACGCAGGTTCGAGCAAAATATATTTTTCATTGATTCTCCACTTTACGTTTTGTATCCCGAAAAACAGGAATGAACGACATCTTTTGTGACATGCATTTTGTATATTTTGGATTGATTAGGTCGTTTTATCCATTTACTGCACAGTTTACAGCTGGTCCATTCAGAGGCAAGTTATTTGTTTATTTAAATGTGCAATCTGAAACATTTGTGAGTGTTGCAACATTCCTCCTTGTGAAAGGCAAACACATTGGCATTGCGTGCCCAAACCACTCCTCTGACACTCCCGTTTTTTTTTTTTACTAAACAACTTTTTTTCTAGCCCATTTTAGATGTATAATTATGCACTGTACGTAAGAGGCACCTACACTGCCTCCTTGTATAACGTCCACATGTAAACAGGAGGTGAAGTTTCATGTATGAACATGGAATTGTAGTTTCATGTCTGAATCTTTTATGTAAAACATGCATGCATTGTGAGTAGTTTTAGGGCTCACTCTTCTACCATAAAAACACGTTGCGAATTGGATCTTTTGTTAGCAAACTTCCTGATACTCAGAATTGCATGAATTATTTTTTGGAAAGAACTTTGAGAACTTCCAGTTCCAAAGCTTCCAATGTATCGATTCTTAGTTAGGCCACTATGAATATTAGCTTTACATAATTTTATGGTTTATTTTTCATCCTCTGTGCTTTGCCTTCTATGGTTTAGCGCTTCCATTTTAGCACGTGCACTCTTAATTAGGCATTCTAATTCTTTCCCTCTTAATCTTGCTGATATGGGAAACGTGGGTAAGGAAACACAACTGTGGAAAGCCTTAACTTCAGTTAATTCAGGTTGTCAGTGTGAGAATTTGGTGAATGGTTGTATGAACTTTGACCTGCGTTTGATATCATGCTCTTACTAGACCTTGGCACATCTCAGTGTAAGAGAGCATTGTGATTTTGGATACAAATCTTTTGGGTGAATCATTGTGGTCCTTCGAAGCGGAACTGCACTTCCTCTGTATACAGGCCTCTACAAGGTAGAAATGAAGAAATGCATGGAGAAGAGCCAGAAATATATCACCTCCTGTGATGTTTCGATGTTTACTCCCTCACTGTAATTTCGTAACCTCTCCTCCTTCTTTTGTAGAGAATTGTGTGAATAGACTTACATGAGAGTAGTGCTGACAGAAACTCATGCTCTTCTCCACTCCACTTATTCCTTTCGCCACTACTCATGAATCTCTGTTATATTTACTTTACCACCAGGATTTCTCTCCTTCTGACTTTGGATTATTCTAAGATATAGCAAGAACAATGGAAAAAATAACTATTGTCCAGGAAGGTGGAAAGATGTCTTCTCTATTGTAGCTTTCATCTCTTTTCCATGTGTGGTGGATGATTGTGTGTCCAGTAGTTGTCCAGTGGGACTTGCAATACAGATAACCTGAGCAACAGTTCATTTATGATGATGTGGCTAAACAAATCATTTTCTAGTGAGAAGGCTGTCCGTAGGAGGAGCTTGGTACACCTAAGGGGGCTTGTGTGTCTGAAGGGTATTTTATGCTTAACACAATTTTGCACCATTTAGTACTTATTGTCATTCCTGAAATGCTGTACTTGCTGTGTCGAGCAGTTTGAATGGAAGTTAGTTGGATGATGTCATCAGTGATGTCATCAATGATATAATTTGAGATTTAATTTGTAATGTCATCAATGATGACATTGAGCGCGTCATGTTATGCGAAGTCAAATGCAGTGCATGATAAAGCTACTAGTTATTATAGTTATAGTGAGCTCAGTAAACTATAACTTTTGAAATTCAGTGGTACTTTCATTTATCTATAACAACACTTTAACCTTAAAAATAACTGTCGGACTCTTGTAATGGCAGCTGCAACATTTTTAATAGTGTCGTGGCTAGCAGTCAGAGGGATCACTGTTGCAGGAGTGAGGTGGCCCAAGGGTCAAAATGTCAAAATGCACACTCTACCAATCAGAATGCTCTATTTTTTTAAGTTGAGCTCATTGGACTCTTGCAAGAGTCTCTTGAACCCAAACATCCAGATATACAAATATCTTTGTGCTTTATTTTCTCATAAACTACTAAATGGATTTACAGCAAATCACCAAAGCTTGCTTTTTCAAACAGTGTCAAATATCCTGGCAAAGTTGGTGTAATTACGTTTAGAAGTTCTTTTTGTAGACCTTTAAAAAAACAAAACACAATGAAAATTGCATTGGGATTTTGCGTTTTGGGATGCCATCTTTTCTCAGCCCCCACTCACCCTAAAACATTCCATGAACAAACTAACTGACAGCCACTAGGTTATGAGATATATATGTATATATGTGTATGTATATATATTGTAATACAAGCAGTCTGAACAAACGTTCGGTGGCACACTCAGCTGCCAGTGCTGTGATGGAGGAGACCACCCTTGAGATAGCAATTGTAGCAAAAGTAATTCACCACACTCCAAAAGGTCCCAATATAATCTCTTTATTTCAATGTTTCAGCAACCACCAATGCATTTCAACTCCTTGAGAGTCTTGCTCATATATATATCCTTGTGGTGATCGCCACTAGTTAGTTAGTTAGGACCAAGCATCTATAGAAAAGTGTTTTTTGTGTTGCTAATAACTTTGGTCCTTGTTGACAAAAAATTCCAAGAATATATTGTGCTCACTTGAGCTGCAGTCCGGAAAGTTATGGGGTGATCCATCCAGGTGGGCTGAGAAGAAGGGGGGGGCAAAACACTTTTTCCCCCACTCATTTTTCCATAGGGATTTTTAACAGCGGTAGTTCCAAAACAACTGGCGGAATTACACTAAATTTGGCAGAAAGGTAGGTCATGGTCCAGAAAGCAACCTTTTTCTGTTTTGTTGTAAATTAATTCAGTCGTTTTTGAGGAATTAACTGGAAAATAAATTTGTACATAGGGACGCAGAACTGTCACGAATCCAACGTGGCACAACATCAAACCACGAGCCACAAGGAGGACACTGATTGGCTGGCTGCAAGCTTTTCAGAAAGTTTCAGCCACCATTTTATCTACTGCCAATGGTCCTGGGGATGGATTTCTGGACAAAAACAATACAAGGGGTCAGATTAGAGGTTGTCTGACCCCATAGATGGAATGAATAGGTTACAGACAGATTAAATATCAGTTTTCAAAAGTGAAAACACCTTTTTTTTTACAGTTGTGAAGTCGCAACTCTGTCGCGATGCTCAGCGCGGCCCCTCCATGTAACGTCGCAATGGAGTCACAAACTCTGACATAAAAGTAAAAAAAAGTAAAAAAATAAAATAATATATATATATATATATATATGTGTGTGTGTGTGTGTGTGTATATATATATATATATATATATATATATATATATATATATATATATCCACACCAAAAACAATTCAAAATCTGGCACTCCTTGCAAAACAATGGCCTTCATTTATTTCAAAAATCCATAAAACAGAACATAGGGCAACGCGTTTCAACCTTCACGGTCTTCTTCCTTGGCCCTTCTTACAGAGTTATACAACAGAAAAAATGTGGCCCCTCCCATCTGCTATATATACCATCATCAATAGACATAGAAGATATATATATATATACATTTTTTTTATTTTTTATATATGTATATTTATATATGTCCATAGGAATATACATTCTAATATCATTTTAAATGTCCATTTTATATACTCTTCCCATTTTAGTTTAATGCTCCTATTTAACCAAAAATCATATCACTAATCGGATGAGCCACTATTGTAACACAATGAATCATCAAATAAATATTTTTGTAGGCCTTTCAACAAACAATAAGAGGTAATCTGACCTAACATTGTTCTAATGGGACCCTGCCTTGACATCATCCTATTAACCAATATGAACAGAAAGTTCCTCGTCCTTGTTCAATCCCCAAGGATAACGGCTATTAAGCTGAATAATATATTCAGACTCCAATCTTCTCAATTGTTTTTCTCTGTCCCCTCCTCTCGGAGTGGCCAAGACCCTGTCTATACCAAAAAATGTCATCTTCTCAACTTTCCCCTCATGCTCAAGATTACAATGTCTCGCTATTGGATACGCAGCATCCTTGTTCAATATCGCTCTCCAGTGCTCAAGAATGCGTTTCTTCAGAGGAAAAATTGTGCTGCCGACATATTGTAATCCACATGGACATTCTATTACATAGATAGCAAAATCTGAGTTACAATTAAGGAAACATCCACATCGGAATCGAGCGTGGAGAATATATCAGACCTGGAAGAGACCCCGGGCCCAAGCACATCGGTGGGTCAACCTTTTACTACACTGGAGGAATATCGTTTTTTACAGATGAGTTCAAGACCACAGAGAAAACCTCCAAGAGACAAAGGCGAAGGCGCAGAAATAAAAAGATTAGGAGAGGGGGCAGGTCAACAGGACAAAGAGAATTTGGTTGGCAGAATTGCACGACAAACCAGGAGAAAGAAACAATGAAGGAAAGAGAGCTGACAGTAGTCAACATCTCTTCTCATACTTTATCACAGGATGAACGATCAATATTGGAATTAGGGCTATCATTCTGCCCAACAGCGAATTTTAACTATACGAAAACACGAATTGATATCTTTCACCTGATCAGGAAGTTGAAGTTAATGAAAATCTTTGCACAAAAAAAGGACGTAACCATATCACATACAACGGAAATGAACAGATCAGAGTTGGCTTCAGAATGAATGATTAGCGATATAGACGGTTTAGCTGCCTTACGTGAACTGGAGATAGGAGAAAGAACATGGGGAACAGATGTGGAGCTACTAGAGGACTTAGACGTACAAACGGATTGTGCCAGCGGGACCAGTTTCAAAGCTAAATCGAGATGTAATCCAGTTTTACCACATGATGATATTGATGCTTTTCATGAAGCAGTAACTTTGGAGCTGCTTAATTTGTGGAAGAGGACAAAAGATGCTTATGCACGGAATCTAACAGCAGGTCAACGAACACCACTGACATCTCTTAAGAAAGGAACCTCATTTGTGATAAAGCCGGCGGATAAAGGCGGCAATGTAGTGTTATGGGATGCTACTAAGTACCAACAAGAAGTTAAGAGGCAACTGCTTAATCCAGCCTGTTATGAGATATCCACAATATCAGCTTACCGACACTCTATAAGCAGGTTTCATGATTTGCTCTTTGATGGTGTCAGTAGAGGTTTACTCTCGGATGACGAGTACAAGTTTTTACTGATATGGAAACCAGTGGCACCTTGCTTCTATCTGCTACCCAAGATTCATAAGGATATTGATAAACCTCTGGGTCGTCCTATAGTATCAGCAAGAGGCAGTCTTTTGGAGAATGTTTCCATCTACTTAGACTATTTTTTGAGTCCGTATGTATTGAATTTAAACTCATATTGCAGAGACACTACAGATTTCTTAACAAAAATACAGGATACTCCTTGGCAAACTAACTATATCATGGTAACTATAGATGTAGTATCGTTGTACACCTGTATCCCACATGAGAAGGGAATTCAGGCGTGTCGACATTTCTTTAGGGACAAACCAATCACATTGTTGGAACACTCTGAACTACTTCTGAACATGTTAAAATTTTGCTTGGAAAATAATTTTTTCATATATGAGGATCAATGGTATAGACAAACAACTGGGACTGCGATGGGAAGTTGCTTTGCTCCCAGTTATGCCTGTTTATTTATGGGATGGTGGGAAACACAATGGGTGATGGCAGATGAAAAGATGGAATGGTCCCAACATATCATATTTTGGACACGATATATCGATGATATATTTATGATATGGGAAGGCCCAGAATCAGTGTTATATGATTTTTTGAATTCGCTACCGAATAGGGACCTAAATTTACAATTTTCCTATAAAATACATAAACAGGTAATGGAATTTTTAGACATAGAGGTCTGTGTAAAATAAGGCACATTACATACAAAACTGTTTAGGAAAAGCACATCAGGGAACAGCATTCTACACGCCACAAGTCACTACCCTCCGAATGTAAAATGGAGCATACCCTATGGGGAATTATTAAGAGCTAAGAGAAACTGTAGAACCCCACAAAGTTTTGAGAAAGAACGATTAACAATGACACAGAGATTCAGATCTAGGGGATACCCATACAGAGTAGTAAAAAAGGCATGCCAAAAGACAGCAGTAGTTCAAAGGGCGGAACTATTGATTCCCAAAAAGAGAGGAGAAGGCACTAATACCCCGAGATTTGTGACAGTCTTTAATGCATATTCGTCAGAAGTCAAAAAGATCCTCATAAAATATTGGCATCTTATCAAGGCTGACAGAATAATTGGGCAGCTAGTCAGCCGTACTCCTTTGATAACTTACAAAAGGAGTAGTTCTTTAAGGGACATTTTGGTACATAGTTATACAAGGAAGAAGAAAGAAACTTTCTTAGATAAATATCAAGGCTTCTATAAGTGTGGCAAGTGTAAAGCATGCAGATACAGTTCAAACCGGAAGCAATATGAGTTACCCACGGGTAGGCAAGCAGATATTAAAAAGTATATTAATTGTAACTCAGATTTTGCTATCTATGTAATAGAATGTCCATGTGGATTACAATATGTCGGCAGCACAATTTTTCCTCTGAAGAAACGCATTCTTGAGCACTGGAGAGCGATATTGAACAAGGATGCTGCGTATCCAGTAGCGAGACATTGTAATCTTGAGCATGAGGGGAAAGTTGAGAAGATGAATTTTTTTGGTATAGACAGGGTCTTGGCCACTCCGAGAGGAGGGGACAGAGAAAAACAATTGAGAAGATTGGAGTCTGAATATATTATTCAGCTTAATAGCCGTTATCCTTGGGGATTGAACAAGGACGAGGAACTTTCTGTTCATATTGGTTAATAGGATGATGTCAAGGCAGGGTCCCATTAGAACAATGTTAGGTCAGATTACCTCTTATTGTTTGTTGAAAGGCCTACACAAATATTTATTTGATGATTCATTGTGTTACAATAGTGGCTCATCCGATTAGTGATATGATTTTTGGTTAAATAGGAGCATTATACTAAAATGGGAAGAGTATATAAAATGGACATTTAAAATGATATTAGAATGTATATTCCTATGGACATATATAAATATACATATATAAAAAAAAAAAAAAAAAAAAATATATATATATATATATATATATATCTTCTATGTCTATTGATGATGGTATATATAGCCGATGGGAGGGGCCACATTTTTTCTGTTGTATAACTCTGTAAGAAGGGCCAAGGAAGAAGACCTATGTTCTGTTTTATGGATTTTTGAAATAAATGAAGGCCATTGTTTTGCAAGGAGTGCCTGATTTTGAATTGTTTTTGGCGTGGATTTAAAATGGGTCCTGTGCCCATTGACTGAGCACCAACCTCGATAGGCGAGCGCTGGAAGAAACACAGGATTCCCTCTTTGATGATATATATATATATATGTATATATATATATACCATAGACGTTCATTGAAAAAAACAAAGGTTACAGGGACGGTATAGTTTGGCACACATTTTAAATGTACAAATCCATAGAAATCCACCAGTTATTGTTTAAGTTACATCAAGTATTCATAACTCGTGTCCAATTATAACTACAACTTGCTCCCCTGCCATGCACAGTTATTTTGCCTAAAATTCTTACTTCAAATATTACATTGATGTTATCAATAATGTTATCAAAGATGTCATGAGTGCCGTAATTTGTGGGGTAATTAGCAGTGCATGGCAATATCGCAAGTTATAGTTACATTAGGGCATGAGTTATAATTGCTTGAGGGGAGTCTAACTATAACTGGTGAATTTCTATAGTTTCAAATGTTTAAATCTTTTAATCTTTCTTTAGTGGAACTCCGCTGAAGCCAAATCTAAAGATGGCTGCCAACACTTCCTTGTTGAATTGTTGTCAGACAATCAGATATCCGCACAGAGACAATAGGATCTGGGGATTAGCCACATGCCTAGATATCTATATATTTTCATCTCTAATATCTCAAAAACTACTAAACGGATTACATCAAATCACAAAAAGCACTCTTTCTGGTCCAAGCTACCTTTCTGCCAAATTTGGCATAATTTCGTCCACCGGTTCACGCTGTAGTTATGTTCACAATCCCTATAGGAAAATGAAAGGTGAAAATGCGTTTTCATACCCCACTTTTTCTCGGTCTCTGCTGACAGATCTCCCTCAAGACTACAGGTGAACTGACCAAAGTATAAGTTTTGAAAATTTTGTGAAGATTTGTCAAGTGGCACCAAACTTATTGGCAAAACAAAAAACTTTGTGTATAGAAACTAGGTCCTAATTGGCAACCGCCAGTGGGTGACATATCCCTTATTAAGGACTTACAAGTAAACTAAACATGTTTCATTATAATTAAGTGAGGGTGTATATATTATTATTATATATAGATATATACACTCTCACTTAATTGTTTAAGTGTGTTTATTCATATTTAATATGTTCATTATAATTAAGTGAGGGTGTATATATCTATATATATAATAATATATACACCCTCACTTGATTATAATGAAACACGTTTAGTTTACTTGTGAGTCCCTAATAAGGTGGTACTACATGTACCCAGAGTCCGTATAGTTAATGCTAATAGTGGGTCTGATTGTTCCACCCACTTAAGTAGACTTTTAAACATGTCTCAGTCCTGCCATTGCTGCCTGTGCACAGTTACAAATGCCATTTCAACCGGGCAAAATGAACTCTTTCCCAGGCCTAAACATTTCTTTTTAATACGTATGTCAGACTTAGGGAAGGCCCTGCACATACCATAGGTCAGGGTGCAGTTTATTTGAAAGTTAGACATGTGCTTTTAATTTTTACTTGTCCTGTAAGTGAAAAACACTTACATTCATTTTTAACAAACTGAGAGGTCTGCCTCTTCCATAGAATAAAGTGAATTAACATAAGATTAGCATAATAACATTGGGTTACCTTAGTAAATTTTAATAGCAGAGAGGTAACAATTGGGAGCAGGGAGAAATGTTGAGTTTGGTGTCTAATGAATGGTAAGTTAAAACCTTCTTTAATGGTAAAGTTGGATTTCAAGTCATAACTCTGAAAATGCCACTTATAGAAAAGTGGCATTTCCTTGCCCCAACCATTTGGTTCCTTTAGTCTGTATTGTGGGTCACATGACTATGTTTTGCTGGCAGTTGGTCCTTGTGTAATTCTCAAAGACAGTGAGGCAAAGGGGAAACAGGTGATGGCAGCATGGGCCATCCCTGAGTTGACAGAGGCGAAGAGTATCACCTGTCCACTTTCACATTACAAAGGCTTTGTGCCAGCACACTCACAAAGGGTTTTACTTTAGTCTTTTGCGCTGTAAATCAAGCTGGGACTAGGGCAGGGAGGCAGGAAATTCTAAACACCTCGGGGGTGGAAACCTCAAAAACCCTTTCCTACTTCAAAGCAGGCACCAAGTATAAATATTATACCCTCAGACCCAATTCTTTGGTATACCACTGGTTGCACATTGTTTTTAGACATTGCTATTTCTTTAAATACACTCACTGACATAGAGACTTGTAAAAGGTCTAAATCACTTAAAAAAAATCAATATGAGAATAATATTCATGTCCCTGAAAAGTGAAATGAAGAAGGCATTTTTAATACAAGTCAAATAATTTAAGATATTATCAGTTTTGCAATAATTTCTGTGATTAGACATAATGAAATAGGCAGCTAATGGGCATATCTAAGAGCCCCTAGCGCCATCTACCAACATATTAGCACAATTTGTTTACACTAATGTTTCACTAAATGGCCAAAATCCCAGTGCCATATTTACAAAGTGGTGCAATGCATGAATTGCACCACTTTGTAAACTGTTGTGCAACATTATGCCTGTACCACACATAAAGTATGCAAGGGGGGGTGTTCCCCTGTAAGGGGGGCTGAAAAAATGGCGGAAGTGGTGTGATTTCTTCAGCACTTTTAATTCCTTTTCAGAGCAGGCATTAAAATATGGCATACCATTATTTATAATGGTCCCCTATGTACTGTGCAGGAGTATTGCCAATATTTTGGTGCTACTCCTGCAGAGTACATCAATAGCATCCTACAAAATGACGCTATTTCCCCCTAACCTGCGACATGGTGCACTGTGTATTGAATACAGCGCACACATGGTGGTGGTGGGGGGGTAAAGGGTGCAAAAAAAGTACCCTTGCACTGTGTGCGGTGTCACTATTCTTAAATATGCCCCTAATTTGTTTCACATAATGAAGTTTGCAATGCATGTTATGAGATCATAGATTTGGAGAAGTTATTCATCACAGACTGTTATATACTTCATCAGGCCTTCTTACAAAGCATTTGCCTTGCTTTTTATTGTGTCTGACAGGCAATATGAGTAAGCATGACATAGGTCTGCTTAATGTGCACATAAATGTAGAGTGTCATCATAAAGGTGTAGACACCAGAGCAGCAGCGGTAGAATTGAAATGTTGCCAGAGTTACATTTTATCACTCACAAAATCTGGGAATCTACCTTTCCTATTGTAGCAGAAAACTGTACATTGGAAAAACTCTGCACAGTTCCTAACAGTTTATATCCATAAAATGAACACTGAAAATATCACATACATATGTGGCTATATAATCTGTATACTCTTCATTGCATGAGAATGATCTAAATACATGACCTTGCACAAGGGCATGCATACAGTAGACATTGGGCAGAGCGAATGTAAGTGAATACAGAAAAGCTTAGTACGTACAAATGCAGAAAAATATTCTTTGTGCATCTGTGCTAACACTTGTGAATTGTCAACACTAACTTTTTTTTGATAATCTGTGGTGGCGGAGTATAATTTATACAGCTATTGCAAGCACCTATGTTTTCAAAAGCCATTTTTTATTATTTAATGACTGTAGGAAAGTACCATCTTTCTTGGAATGTTACCCCCAATTTCTACCTGTTTTTCAGTATGTTTTGCCTGTTTCACTGGGATACTGTTAGCCAGGACCCAGTGCTCATAGTGCGTGGCCTAATGTGTGTTTTGTCAGTAGTGCTTAACTGTGTCACTGAAGTTCTGCTAACCAGAACACCAGTGCTTATGCTCTCTCTACTTACTAAATTAGTCACTATAGCTTAGTGACTTCATATTCCAATTCCAATTGGCCACACAGGCCCACCTTTGTAAATCCCTAGTATATGGTACCTAGGTACCCAGGCCATTGGGGTTCCAGGAGATCCTTGTGGGCTGCAGCAACCTTTCTTCAGGACTGCCGCTGCAGCCTGAGTGAAATAGTGACCACACTATTTCATAGTCATTTTCACTGCACTTAAGTAACTTAAAAGTCACCTATATGTCTAACCTTCATTTACTGAAGGCTAGGTGCAAAGTTACTAATTGTGAGGGCACCCTTGTACTAGCAAAGGTGCCTCCATGCTGTCCAGGGCCAATTCCCCGGACTTCATGAGTGCGGAGATACCATTACACGCGTGCAGTACATATGTCAATACATATTTGTAGCTTCACAATGGTATCTCCGAATGTGGCCATGTGAGGTGTCTAAGATCATGGAATTTCCCCCCATTCCATATCTGGTATTGGGGGGCCAATCCCATGCATCCGTGGGGCTCCACCATGGACCCCCAGTACTGCCAAACCAGCTCTCAGAGGTTTCCACTGCAGCCCCAGCTGCTGCCATCTCACAGACAAGTTTATGCCCTTATGCGGTCTGAGCAGCTCAGTCCCAGGAAGGCAGAACAATGCATTTCCTTTGGAAGGAGGGTGTTACACTCTCTCCCCTTGGAAATAGGTGTTACAGGCTTTGGAGGGGTAGCCTCCCAGAGCCCCTGGAAGTGCTTTGAAGGGCACAGATGGTGCCATCCTTGCATAAGCCAGTCTACACTGGTTCAGGGACCCCCGTTTCCTGCTCTGGCACAAAACTAGACAAAGAGAAGGTGAGTGACCACTCCCCTGTCCATCACCACCCCAGGGGTGGTGCCCAGAGCTCCTCCAGTGTGTCTCTGGCATTTGCCATCTTGGATTCCAAGGTATGGGGACACTCTGGAAGCCTCTGAGTGGCCAGTGTCAGCAGGTGATGTCAGAGACCCCTCCTGATAGGTGCATACCTGGTTAGGTAGCCAATCCTCCTTTCAGGGCTATTTAGGGTCTCTCCTGTGGGTGTCTCTTCAGATTCATCTTGCAAGACTCCTCCATGAATCCTCTGCATCCTCTGATTCAGCTTCTGACCGTCAGATGAACCGAAGACTGCTCAAGGAACTGCTGTAACAAAATATCCAGGATGGCTCCTGTGACCTGCAACTTCAGCTCCAGCCAGCATTTGCAGAAGTTTCCAAGGTGTGAACGCTCTGAGGACTCCCTGCCTTCACCCTGCACCGAAAGAACCAAAGGACTGTCCTGTGTAGTGACAGAGTCACTTCCCTGCTCATGCAGGCACTCTTCTGCAACAACAACTTGTTCTTTGGGACTCCTCTCCTCACAATGAGGGTGCTCCCTGGAACACAGGCGGTGGACCAACACGATTCAGAGTGTCCTGAGGTCCAGCTGTCCAACTTTGGCGGAGCTTTCCTTCCCAGTTTGCGGGAGTACCCGTGTGCACCCCGTCATCTCCAGCTCCTTGGGCTTCTGTGTACTTCTTCCAAGAATCGTCCGTGCACAGTGTAGCCCAGGTCCCCAGCACTCTATCCTGTGAAGCACAACTCGCTGAGTTGGTTTCCGGCGGCATGGGACCTTCTTTTGTTGTGCTTCACCAACCACACTTTGCATCTTCTCTGTCCCCATGTCCTGGGACTCCCGTGGGTGCTGCCTGGTCCTCTGTGGCTTCTCTACAGTGTTGAGAGCCCCCTCTGCCTCCTCAGTCCAAGTTGAGGTCCACAGGTCCATCCTGATTCCAGATAGCGCCATTTTGACGCAACCTGCGACCTTGCTTGAACCAAGGCTTATTGGACAAATCCAGTGACACAAACAGTCTGCATCCAACATCTCAGCGTGGAACATCTCCTGCACCATGCAGGAACCGGCAGCCATCTTCTTTAGTGCTCTTCTGCAGATTTTTTCTAACTGGAGAATCTACTTTTGCACATCTGTGAGGTTGGCAGGGGCTCCTGTCCATTCTGGAATCTTCTGTGACCTCTGGGCTTGGTCTCCTCTCTTTACAGGTCTTGAGGTCCAGGAATCTGCCATTTATTGATTGCAGTCTTGCTTGGTTCTTGTAATATGTCTTGCACAACTTGTAATGTGTCCTGAGGGAACTTGCAGTACTTTACTCCTACTTTCCTGGACTCTGGGGTGAGGTATTTTACTGACCTTTGGTGTTTTCTTACACTCACAGTGTCCCTCTGCACACTACACTTGCCTGGGGAGGAATTAATGATTCACATTCCACTTTCTTAGTATATCGTATGTGTTGCCCTACGCCTATTGCATTCTACTGGATTTTCTACTGTTTGCACTATTTTATGACTATTTAGTTACCTGATTTGGTCACTAGTGTATATATTGTGTAAAATACCAACCCCCAGATGGAGTATTGTCTCTAAGATATTTTTGGCCTTGGTCACTAAAATAAAGTACTTTTATTTTTTATAACAGTGAGTATTGTGAAACTATAGTGGTATTGTATGAGCTTTGCATGTCTCTTAGTTCAGCCTAAGCTGCTTTGCTACAGCTACCTCTAGACAGCCTAAGCTGCTAGATCACTGCCTACATTTCACTAATAAGGGATAAGTGGACCTGGTATAAGGTATAAGTACCTTAGGTACCCACTTCAAACCAGTCCAGCCTCCTGCAATTACTTTGGTGCTCTTTGAGGAATCCGCCAAAACATTTTTAGCAGATCTGTCAATGGGAGCCAAAAAGCTGTTGGGTCAAAAACTGACATTTCTTTTCCTTAACTTCAATATAATTACTTGCTCCCTGAGGCAGAAAAATGACTTTTCTTCATTTGGTGTAAATATTTTTAGTAAATTTCTAGAAGTTATTGTTACATTTTGTTTGGGTAAGCTTGAAAGAGTAAAGAGATAGAATTTTCTGGAATACTAAGTCGCTGATCCTTTGTGAGTTTTGGATGCACAGAGGATTCACAAATATATATAAAAAAAATTAAAGGTACACTTTTGAATAAGGGAGGTTCTTTCTCCTAACGTCCACTGTGGATTTGTGAATGTGGTTCTGAAATCACAAATTTGCCTGATTAGATGGGAATTACAGAAACTTCTGTCACAATGGCTATTATCAAACATGGTGTAACAAGCACTGTGTTGGAAAAATAAAAACAAAAAGGGAATAAGGGGAAGGGTGAACCTACTCTCACCTCTAGGCACATGTGGATGGGGCCCCAAAGGGAGCCACCCTCAATTAAAATATATGTGTACACATGTAATCACAGGATTTGTGAATCCTGTCATTTTTCCAAAGTATTTAGCACTTTAAAACTGCACTTTGCCTATGGCCATTTTTGTGAGTTGTCTTCCAGGAGGAGCTGAGCAGTCACAGACAATAGAATTGGCTGCAACCAATGGCTGGGCAGAGGTCCTGGCCAAAGGCAAGACTTGTAGCCAACCCTGACAGCTTAGATTGTGCATAGTAGAAGTTGACCACTTGAGGGGGTTGTTCTGTAGGCCAATCCCAGCAGCCATATGCTGCACAGGTTGGCCACCTGTGGCGAATTGGCTAAACATGGGGAGTTAACATCAGGGCCTACTTGCCTAAGGCCACCCTTGCAACAAATAGCTAATGTCTTGCACAGCAGAAGTTGGCCTGTGTGTGGATTGGGCATAGGGCCTGGCCACTGGCAGTTTTGGCACTTTGAATTTTCATATGTATTATATGATGAAAATCCCCTACAAAATTCACTGAAAATGTAAAGATTAAACTGAAGTTGCAGTCACAATAAAATTAAAGTTAAGTCACAAGTAACAACCTCTAAGAGCAGAGCATAAATAACTAACATTGCATATTCTAACCAAAAAATAATTCTTTAGTCATAGTCCTGTCTTTCTTAGTGTTAGGTGGGACTTGATGTGTAATGCCATCTTCATAATCATTTATGACATTTGTAATTGCAACTGTTGCATCTAGCCGAAAGTGATGAGCATTGCTTTTGGTGTACAGGTCATAGTTTGTGTGTGAGTTCAGGATTGCCCACAACCACAACCATAATTTTCAAATTTTAGATTTTGGGTTTTAATTTACTGCCATTACTCCAAGTTAACCATGTTTTTTAAGTGAGCTTTTAAGGTTTTTTAATATATGCCAAGTTGCTATAAACAAAGCTACCTATAACTCCTCTTTAGCCTTTAGATTCAGTAAATATACATACACAAATAGGTGCAAGTTTTGTCAACATATTTTACTCTGAATGCATAACTCATTTTATCCCAACCTATGCATCTTAGTTATATCTCAGATTATACTTGTGGTCATGGTTAATTGAATATTGCTGAATTGTTCTCACATAACATTACAAGTCAATCAAAACATTTTCTAAATCAAATCTGAATTGAAAATACGTCAGCTTAATAACACAGACACATGGGTGCTAATGTTTATCCACAGCAGAAGAAAGTATTTAAGTATAAATTAATTCTGGTGGCAGAATTGTCCATTGGCACAAATAACAGATGATGCCCAGAATGCAGAGCAAATCAAATATTCACCCCAGTCACAGATCTGAGTTTAATCCATCAGTTATTTTTGCTTGCCATGCCATTCCAGTTTGGACCTACCCATATGCAAATCAGTCTTGACCCTGTTCCCCATGAGAACAGTCCAGCCCGAAATGCCAGGCCAGGTCCTCCCTGGACCAGACACAAGCATCCTGGGACCTGTTCCAGGCTAGCTTGACTCTGGTGGCTTTATCTATTGTTGAGGGATTAGGAGAGAAAGGAAAATTCAATTATTCCTTTCTGTTTACTGCATGGGCTCAGCAGCAAAATTTTCTCAGGTTTCTTTAGCAACAAAGGCCTTACCTCAACCTTTCTAAATGTCAATGAATGGAACACAGCCACTTGCTTTGTGTTCCCTGTATTCCTAAGACCAAAATAATTATTTTGACTTGATTCTGATTCTCCTACACTGAACTGTGGTCAAGGAACTACTATGCCTTTTTTCCAAATATCGCACAGATAATTTTCTTGGATGTACCCCATCGAACGGTCCAAGCAGCACTTGTCTCTTATTCACTCAAATTGCATACAGTCAACAGATATGGAGCTTCTCTTTCATATGAATGTTTCTGTCCCTCTACGATGCCCACTATTGAAGGGAAATGCTTTTTTACAGGGAAGTCCTCTATAGAGTTTCAGTGGTCAGTCACTGGCAACTGCTAGATCGTGGAGCTGATCTCGTGGCAGGATCTTACAAGCTCTTGAATTCTTTCCCCATATCCCCAAGCTCTCACATTCTTCCACGAGATCACACAGGAGCTTAACTTTCTTTAACATTTTCTCCTTATAGAAGAGCAAGGTTTAAACTGCCTCGAACCCTAACACCAAGAATGCAGGTGACAACATGGAAACTTTCCACATTTCCTGCTGTGGCCATCACATACAACACAACATAAACATGCTTTCTTACACATGAAGGGGCCACAGCCTCAAGGACATTGAGTGGGAAGGCAGGAGTGGCCAATTAGGTCACAGGGGCCCTGAATATGGCATTTAAGGGCATTAGAAGAGGGCTGAGGTGCAAGGAGTGACAAGGATGAGCTCTAAATGTGGGCAATATTCCTTCCACTCCAAATGCTAATTATCATATTGCATAACATACAAAAGTCAGTCATAACTGTTCTTCTATTGCCAAAGCATTGATCATCCACCATAATCCTATTCTGTCAGTCTTTTCATTGTAAGTCTCACACACACACATCTGTACAATGTCTTATATTTAATAACTTCCACCACCTAGTCATCAGTTTAGTCTCACACAAAGAATAGATATGAATATCCACTCCCAACATAGATGAGGTCTAAGTTACCTTATAGACAAGATCCACCAAATTAACCTAGCCTCCTCTTTCTAGTAATGTTTGATGCAGGTGCAAGAGGAGATCTTTAGCTCCAGGCCAGCATTTTGCAAATCACATTTGGAGTACTTCATCTCTTCAGAGGTAATGTCAAGTTTATATATAAAAAGTAACGATTCTTCAGATTCATAGGTGCAATACATTTAGTGGTCAGCTGAAGGATTGTGTCAAATCATCTTTATCAATCTCAGAGTTAAAAGATCATTCCCATACTCCCTTGTGTGGCTGCATGGCACATTTTTGTTGTTATTGTAGGGCAGAATAGTATTTGGAGATAACATATTTGGGAAAGTCAGGTGTTTTTACTAGCCCCTTCGAGTCACTGTGACCCTTTCTCTCATTGAGGGTTTACTCAATATCCTTTCATTTTTTATCTACGTGGTCTGCCAGCTACTACGCTTTTCAGATAATCTGGAATTCTGTCACATCACTGTTCATTATTATATACTTATGTGGATCGTAAAGACACATACTCACCTAGCATTTCTGGTGAATCAAGTACCTCTACAAAGTGTCCTCATATAATTTGATGTATTTCTACCTATTGGGTTTTTACCATTCAGTCCGTCTGGATTTGTTTCATTTTTAGGTCTCCTGGTTTTGGACTTTTTACAATGAGTGAGTCTAACTTCATGAGCCTCACCCGCAGAAATCAAATGGCAAATCGATGGCACATGTTTACCACCAGTATATGTATTTTAAAATAAGATAACTGTGACACAGCTAGGGTATGGGGTGCTGGCTGGCTACTCGTGAACATTGGTGCATACGGGTGTGCAGACATATGAGAGCTGTGCTAGTGAGACTACTGTTGTGCTCAGCCAGGTAACTGTACATAGGTAACCTGGTACAGAGGGGACTCTGCAGGACTAGGTTGTGAGCTGGTGTAGGTCTTACAATATTAGTGTACACTTATTGGGAAAGTCAGTGTGATTTCCTGATTTGCCTGTAGTGACACTTTAAAACACACGTAGAGGAAAACTGCTTTAGAATACAGTTTCACTTCCCTTTGGCTACAGAAATCAGGGACATATAAAAATAAGGTCTAACCTGTGCAAGACAGTACAATCTGGGACTTCCAAGAGGATATCTGTACAACGTATGGGTCATCCAGAATTGTCATATTTCTCTGGCGGAGCTCAAGATCAGAGCCAAGACCTGTCACCATGCTGTGCCAACTTAATTACATGTCTCTCCAGCAGAAGGAACAAAGTCTGCCCCACAAAAGGAGTCATTAACAGTGTTTACCTCAACTCATGGGGCGGGAGGTTGGGGTTAAAAATCTGCAGCTGTTAATTTCCTGTCACACTGCACCAAGGCTGGGGAGAGCCCAGGCCCACTGAGCAAAGTAGGAAGCATAGACAACTGGAGCTAACACAGGAAGAGGGTCCACTTTGAACTTTTGATGGGAAAGGCCTTGGCAGTGATGTCAGAGGGTGGCAGAGCTGAGACCCCAGGAGCAGATGTGACCAGTTACTGCTGGATGACACCATCTTGAACTGTTCCAGCCTACTTTGCTGGAGGGTTGGGACAGGGGTACAGAGGTGATGTGACACCCCAGGATTGGCCAGGGGAGCCTGGCTTCTCAAACCTTCTACCCACCTTTCAGAACTCTTGTATAAGTGTGAAACTTTCTTTTGATAGGTGTTTTTGTGCTCTTCACTACTGGATCCTGCCGCTGCCATGAACAACTGGAAGCAGGAGCTTCCTGATGCTCAAAAAGGACTAAGGACTTTGCTTTAGTTGACTCCAGGACCAGTGGGTCTCCCCAAGGGCAAATGAGGTTGTGGCCTGACATACCCTGAGGACCAGTTGGGGGAAAGCCTTGACTTTGACACCCAGAGACAAAGACCAGGAATAAGGCTGGTGCAGGGAGATAGGAGAACAAGCTACCTGTAGAATATATCACTTTGAAGGTAGGAAAGTCTGCTATAACTGCTCCTAGTGGCCAGAGCTCATCACCAGGAGTAAAATGAGTCAAAGATCATCCAAATCTGCCCAATGGGGCCCAATTTATTACTGTTTCATTGTCTGTGACCTTTGACCTTTTTTCGAGGACCGGCACACATGGACTCCACTGCATCTTTAAGAAGTACCTCAGGGGTGGGCCAGGGCCTGAGGGGTGGCACAAGATTTATTTATTTATTTTCTCCAGGGAGGGGGCATGTATGGAGACGCCTCCTTGTTTCCACTATTGATGCAAAGGAACAATGAGCACCAACGCACTCCCCCGAGTAGCAGTGGACCCATCCCTTTCTCCCTGTGTCTGTGCCTAGGGGGATCAGACAGCCACCTGGAAAACAACACTCTGCCTGCACAGAGAGGGCAGGGGAGCACAAAGCTGCTGGATCCCGCAGCAGCCAGCATAACAGAAAAGGGTGGGTTTCCTGGGTTGTGCCCAATGTTGGGAGGATGGGGGTGCCAACATGGTTCCGGGTATGCTAAAAAGAACCTAAAAAAAACAACTTGTGAGGCAAAGCTGCTGACGAGCAGCACAACCCTCTCAAAAGCAGCATAATAGCAGATAATAAAATATTCACTTCTCCTAGCTGAAGTCCCCCATAATGCCCTGCTGGTAGGAGATTTGAAAATTTGTCTTGCCTTGTGGTGGCCCCAGGAAGACGGGGAGACCACTAACGACTTCAGAAAGTGTTGTGGGGGGTTATAGAAGTTACAGCAGCCCCCAGGAGAAATGTTTGGAAAACTGACCCTATGTTTATGGGGTCAAGGAGTCCTCGACACCTTGGGATTTTAAAAGAAAAAAACACCTGCAAAGTTGGAGCTTCTGCTGAACAGCTAGGAGTGCAGAGTTCTCTAGGGGCTTGTTTTATGGTTGAAATTATTGTGACCTGAAGATG
This sequence comes from Pleurodeles waltl, assembly GCF_031143425.1. Taxonomy (NCBI): domain Eukaryota; kingdom Metazoa; phylum Chordata; class Amphibia; order Caudata; family Salamandridae; genus Pleurodeles; species Pleurodeles waltl. The sequence continues at coordinate 1,019,940,225 of NC_090447.1, forward strand.
TATAAGGAAGATACACATAATCAAGAACCAAATCAAGGGTGATTATGCAACAGCATCTATGGTATTTTCAATCTACCAAATATATATATTTGTAAATTCATGTGTAAAATTATTTAGTAGCTTGTATGCAAATAAAGGTATTTTTGCTTTTTCTGAAGAAAAAGCACTGGTTGTTATTTATTGACTGTTAATATTGCATGCCAGTGAATGGTAACTACTAGCCCACATCTCCTTCATTGAGTAGACCTTGGACTGCTCTTTGTCGCTACCTTGAGAGAGTAAAGCTCTGCAATGTGATGCTTCATTCCTAGTAAGGAAAACTTGTAGACCTGTTACTTGTGCAGGTCACAGAACTAATAGTCCAAGATCTCTAATATCTTTAGCATGGCATTTTTTAAATCGTATGCAGTGATCCTCTTTCAGAATCCTTATTGTTCCTTCACAAGGGTCTTTAGTAGAATATAACTAAATTTTATCTGTTCAAGACGATAGTCCAAAGTTCCCTTTCAGCAATAAGAAAACTTCAGAATGTTTCTCTGTAACCGTTATGTAGAATATAAACTGAGCCTTAACAGTTCAGGTGAACGTTCAAGATAAGTTTGCACAACTTTATGCTATTTCGCTATGATCCAGTTGTCATGCAAACTATCTTATGTGACGCAATGGGTCATTCAAAGCCTTTGTAGTGAGATCCTGACCCCAGCATCATTGTAGCACGATTATCTAGGAAAGGTTGCTGTGAAGCTTGTGGAAGTTATACGCAATATTCCAAGATGACTACAGTTTCTCTGGTAACACATGAGATGTCATGGCCTGATGGGAATTGTAGTTCAGTGCAAGCATGCTGCCATGCAGTACATTCTCCATGCAAGCACCAATTCAGTCCAGACAGTGCCAGTACACCATGATGACAACCAACCTTTTCTTTCTGATTGGTTCCCAGTATGCATGGATTTAGAAGGTCACGTCTATGTGTATGGACCACACAAAGCAGTAAGAAGAATCTCTAGCCCACTTCCTGACAACGAGGACACATCTCTCTCTTTATGGACATTGTTCATCTAGGAAATTATGGGGGTCATTCTGACCCTGGCGGTCACCGACCGCCAGGGCCAACGACTGCGGAAGCACCGCCAACAGGCTGGCGGTGCTTCCATGGGCATTCTGACCGCGGCGGTACATCTGTGGTCAGAAACTGGAAACCGGCGGTGTCCCGCCGGTTTCCTGCTGCCCCAGGGAATCCTCCACGGCGGCGCTGCTTGCAGCGCCGCCATGGGGATTCCGACCCCCTTACCGCCATCCTGTTCCTGGCGGTTTTCACCGCCAGGAACAGGATGGCGGTAACGGGTGTCGTGGGGCCCCTGGGGGCCCCTGCAGTGCCCATGCCAATGGCATGGGCACTGCAGGGGCCCCCTAACAGGGCCCCACCTTGATTTTCATCAGACACTGAAAATCGCGACGGGTGCCACTGCACCCGTCGCACGCCTTCAACTCCGCCGGCTCCATTCGGAGCCGGCTTCCTCGTTGAAGGCGCTTTCCCGCTGGGCTGGCGGGCGGCCTTCTGGCGGTCGCCCGCCAGCCCAGCGGGAAAGCCAGAATGGCCGCCGCGGTCATTTGACCACGGTGCGGTCATTCGGCGGCTCCCGCCGGGCGTGTGGTTACCGCCGCCGGCGGGAGTCGGAATGACCCCCTATGTGTTTTCCGTGTATTACAGAAATTTGTAATAGGCTGGATCATTGTTCCAAGGCTGAGTGGTGTTATCATCTTGGAAGGTACAGTAGGGCCTTGTGTAGGTTGGGGTGGTATTCATCCTCATTCAAGATCCTCAAAAATGGTGCAGTTAGTCTAACTGGTTAGCCCACTGATAGAGCTGCAAACAGGCAGTGATAGACTCATGTTTTCACTGTGGATTGTTAGGCCAAAGAAAGGGTCATATTTGGCTCTGTAGTTTTGTGACTAAATGCGCGATGAAGATAGCAGGGGTATTAACAGTAAACTAAATTTCAGAAAGAATAACATCAACACTTTTTCTAGAAGGTTTGCAATTTTGTTAGTAACTTTCCCAATATGTTGAGCCAATATACCTCTAAACCTAGCAGCAAATACTATTTCCAGATATTTTATTGTGTTTTGTGGTTTCATCATGCTACTATGATGGTCCATTCTTTTAGCAGTGTCTTTGGTCTGATTGTTAAAATACAATGATTTATACATTTATCCAGTATCAATAGCCACTTGCCACTCCAGCACTTCCTTACTCTTTTCTCTGACAGCACATTTAATATATGTTTAAATTCTTTTTATAAAACTGTAAATAAGTGAACCTATAAATTGCTGTTTTTGTTTACAGTTTAAACTATCTACATCAATACTGCCCCCAAAACTGGATTACAACAATCCTGTTCTAGTACCCCTCATGATTTCAAATTTTAGGAGTGTATTCAACAATACATTCACTAAAATATAGAATTCTCAAATATAGAGTGCTAGGCCTCCACATAGATCTTGCAAGGCTAAATGAGCTCAGTGAACTTTGTTTTTGTAACATCTACAAAGATGGTGTCGTTTAAGCAACTTACAGGTAATTTCATGTACGGCATGGGACAGGTAGACTATCTAAGCTTCAGGATATTATGAGAGAGACCTGACATACTCTGCCTAGTCTTCTGCCCAGCTTACCTATTTTTATGTGTGGCCTTTGAGAAAGCTTTAGCTGGCTTGTAAGACTATTTATTTTATTAAAAATGAATTCATAAGCATCATTCTGTGGAGATGCTTCTAAGTAGCTCCCGGGGCCTGTCCAAATATCCTGTATTACTCCATCTAAAACCTTATCATCATGCACAAAAGTTGTTAGTATTGGCAAGAGAACAAGATCTTGCATGCAAAGTGGTGAAATACCTCCTATCCCCATCATTGAAAATGAATGCACTGGGGTGTGAACACAGAGACCAGTGCGGATTAAAGTGATGATGTGAGTTATGGCGAATGATCAGCTGTAAAGGTACCATGCTATTGCTGATGCAGAGAAGCTGGAGCATGTGCAGTCCCTGGGGGAGAAGGCTTAGACAAAGTGGTGAAGCAGGAACTGGGATTCTGTGTGCAAGTCTGACCAGGTGCTGTGAATGGAGACAGAAGGTAAGCCACCTGTGGACCTCTCCTGGTGCCCTGTGTGAAGTGAATAGGGCCTCCGGAAGAAAAGCTTCTGCTTGGTCCTGCTCTATGCCCAGAGCCATGGACCTACATAACAAAAGTACACCCATCTGCTCACAGGAAGGAAAGGCACCAGCACTGGTGTGGTCTACCGGGAGACAAACTGAGGCAACCTCAGGTACTACTTAGAAGTCCTGTAGTGGATGTATGCAGTTCATACTGTTAAATTGGTTGCCCAGGTACAGGGACTCACCACACACTGGTGAGGTAAGACATTGACAACAAGTATGGCTTAGTGCTAGTGAGGCTGCAGAAGTACGCTGCTCTCCCTCCAGCAAATCAACAGCTTTGGTCTAGCTAAACAGTGCCTCCTGCGATAGAAAGAGGGCAAACGTGAATGCCCAAAGGCCATACCTTCAGCAGAGACCATGGTGGCTCTTGGTTGCCTCCTGATAATCAGTGTTCATCATAGTGAAAGATAAATGGGCCAAAGGTGTGGCAGCCGGGTCCATATATATAAACATACCAGACCAACATACCAGACTGCTGCCACATGCACATCAACAAAATGAAGCAGAACAAGATGACCGAAACCTTAGTCAGTCAGATGTTCACAAAGCAGCCTACAAAAATAGAATCTCATTGTAATACAAAGTGAATGCAATGGCAATAGACCTGAACTTGGTAAGGGTGGATCTCTGCAAAGTCACAGTGCAAGTCACACAAATGAAACAACAGGCCACAGACACAGTGAACGATCTAAGCACCACAAAATAAGTGACTGAGGAGCTATAATGCAGAACAAAACAGCTGGAATCTCCTATGGAAGATGCAGTAGGTAGATCACATAAGAACAATGTACATCTTGTGAGCCTGCCTGAACATCCAGAAGGAGAATGCTTTGAACTTTACCTAAAAAAAATAGATTCTTGAAAAGTGACAACTAAAGGGACTGTCACACTACTTTTTGAATGGTTTCACAGAGTGCCTTCAAACCCCGATCACCAGGAGACCCCTCTGAAAACTATCACCTTCCATCTGCTCAATTATAGAGGTCAAAATGTATTGTTGCAAGCAGCAAGACGAAGTGGAAAACTATACATCAAAGAGGCACAAATAATGTTTTTTCATATTATACAAAAAGGTGCAGAAACCCTTTTATTTGTTTGAGGTAGTAAAAAAAGAAATGCAGAGGTCACATTGCAAAATACATAGGCCCTAATCATGCCAATGGTGGTAAATCCCGCTTACCGCCACACTGACGTCTGCCAACATATGGCCGCGGTGGCAGATAACCATTTGGAATATCGTGACACACACCAAACCGACAGAATACAGCCACATACACAAATCCGCCAGTCCAAAGGTCAGGGCTAAAGTGGCGGACCCAACACATCATGAACCAAGAATCACCACAGAGGACATTCAATGGCAGTAAACCATTTGCGGTACACAACGCCACGCTCAGAATGGAAACCCAAATACCAAACTACACAACATTGGCCAATTCAAACAACACAAACCTGATACCCATACACACACCACACCCTCACACTATTATAAAACATTACCCACAACCCTTTATGAATACAAATCATTGCCACCAGACAGACATCAAGACCACTGCGACAAATACACACACCTATACATCCCTTACGCATTCCACTACTCACACCCAATCACACCACCCAACACCCACACACATAAATACATCACACAACACCCATGGCCCAACAAAGGCACCCCCGTTTCACAGATGAAGAGTTGCGGTTCTTGGTGGAGGAAATAATCAGGGTAGAGCCACAGCTGTTTGGAGCACAGGTATAGCAGATATCCATTGCAAGGAAGATGAGGCTAAGGCAGAGAATCGTGGACAGGGTGAACATTGTGGGACAGCATCCAAGAACAAGGGACGACATTAGGAAGAGGTGAAACGACCTACGGGGAAGGTACGTTCCATGGCTGAAAAGGCACCAGCTCGCCATACAGAGGACTGGTGGTGGACCGCAACATCCTCCCCCACATCTCACAGCATAGGAAGAGCAAGTCTTGGCAATTCTGCATCCTGAGGGACTTGCTGGAGTGGCTGGAGGACTGGACAGTGCTAAATCAACATTTACCACTTATCACCCCCATACGTGCATGCCATCACACCCCCTCACCCTAACTCCCATCACTCCACTCCATCCCACACACTGCACCTACATTTATGTCTCACAATGCATAGCCCTGCATGTCATACCAATGCATGGACAGCCCTCCCAGCCCTGCATGGACACTTATCACAAAACAATGCACAGGATAGGGAATCTAACAATCCCACAATACATCACCATACACAATCAAAGGTGGCAGGACAAAAGAAACCATAGAGTGGAAGATATGGATGTACAACATGTCACAGGTGTTAGCGCGTTAGACCTTCATAAGTAAACTTACAAGGGGACGCGAATAGGTCGATGAACCTTTTGACTCACAATTAAGAAGTTCTTACCATAGCTCCAGTACATAATCAATAATCAATACACAATGATCAATAATCATTAGTAAATAACAAAATCAATAATCAATGGAGTCAGTAATTGTCACGCACCATGACCTATCAGTCATGAATAACCACACCTTTAGTATAAATTTAGAATGTTTATTTCCCTATATTAACAACGCTAAGGTCATGTAGATTAATCTCAAAATCAAATGAAACACATACGGAAACAACACTGGTTGTCCAAAGCGGCGGAAGAAAAGTAATCTCATCAAAACTTGAACAACAACATATTCTAAAGATACAGTGCAACTCAATAGCAAAGTCAACTTCATCAGGGTTATGGTATACATGAAATTCATCAGTGAAATCCATCAAGCATTAGTCTCTATTCTGTCATAAGTCAGATTAGCATCAGCATGTTGGGCTTCATGCAAATCAATTTAGTAACACAAATTTAGAAAAACATCTAACTATGGTAGAGCCATAGATAAAACAGCGCAGTTGGTACCTAAAAAGGAAAAACAAATATGCAAATTCACATCTCAATTTATATCTATTCTCAGAATTGGTCAGCAAAGCAGAATCAGTCTTCGTCCTCAGGAAATCAGTCGATCAGCAAGTCATGAGGTCTCAGCCAGGAAAATGTGGGCAAAATCATTCAGCATTAAAGTTAAGCACGTCTTTAGTGAAGACACGTAGGAAAGTAAAAACCTTTCGGTCAGGAAAAATAAGGGTAATGGCCAGAATGTCGGAATGAACGCTCCTCTCTCAGAATGAGTGTTGTTATATTAAAGTCATCTAAACTATCCCCTAATTTCCTATTGGTGAGTTAATCATATGTTTACACTCTGTCCAATGAAACTATTATCCTAAATCAATGAATTCTAATATTTCTCTATTCCTATATTGTTGATTGGTTTAACTTGCTATGTCTTCATCATCCAGCTTGTCAGTTAACAATATTGTTGGGGCTTCCACTCTAGTCAGTATCTTCATTGTTCTTGTCCTGGGAAAGTCAGTCTCACACACATTACCCATAAAATGTTGCATTAGCAAGAACTTCATCTTTTAGCAGTCGGTTCACACGAAAAGCTTCCGTTATGATCACATTTAAACAATACAATAGACATTTCACAGTTTAGTTCACTTGGTCAGCATGTCTACTCATCGCTAAGAAATACAGCTTACATGAGGCCTAGCAAAATAGGCCAAGACATTTGCTAAGTTAAGGCCTAGAATTAATAAGCTAAACCATAGTTAATAACCTTTAATATGACATATTACTCCATTAGTCCAAGACATATTCAATATTTCATAAGTATTAATCATTAGTTAGTACATTTTGTTGATATTGGTGGCCATTCTTTTTGGTCACATTTTCAAATGCATGTAACATTTTTCTACGTTATTCCATTTTCCACATAAACTCATTATTCAAAATACATAAACACTCATTAATAATTTCTTATTAAGACACCTGCTCTAGCAATTCCTCCTCTGATGACTAAATATGTCATCACACTATTACCCACAAAGTTAAATTTCTCTTAATTCAATCCCTTAATAATTTTTTGGTTTTCCCCTTGAATTTTCCCTGTAAAATGTTTCCCTTCTCTTTTCTTCCCTCCTCTGATTATTCTTTGACCTTTTCATTTGAATGTTTTTAACATAATTTGCATAATTCCCATATTCCCAATGGACAAACCACAACAATTAATACCCCTTGCACTATTTTCAATAGCACCCCATTCCAAATGTTGCTGAGCCAATTTCCTACTGAAGCAAACCGTTTGCCAACTTTTTCCCAAACACCTGGTTCTTTCAATTCTTTCGAATCAGCACTTGCATTAGTCAGATTAGTAAGTAAGGCCCTCATTACAACATTGGCGGTAAATCCCACATACTGTCGTGCAGAAGACTGCAAACACACCGCTGCGGCGTCAGAATTCTGCTACAGCTATTACGACCCACCGCAAAAATCCAGACACCCACACAAGTCCGCCACACCTAAGGTCAGTGATAAACTGGCAATAACAAAACCGACACCGTCACGCCAACAGGAACCCGCCCACACTATCACGACCCACAAATCCACCTGGCGGTCTTTCAACTGCGGTATTTCATTGGCGGTACACACCGCAGCTCTCAAAATACACACACATTTACAAAACACAACCGCATTGGACAATTCTAAATACACGCACCTGATACACATACGCACACTGCTCCCACACACCCAATACAATATAAAACACATACCCACATCACCCACAAACCCTTACTACCAAAATTGAGAAAGAAGGCCAGAGAGAGACACCACCAGAAACAACACTAGCATCCACAGGCACACAACACCATCACTCACACACCATCCATGCACCTCAGACAACACACACAAACACATCCCCTCACACATCACAACCGACACCACCTCACACATCACCCACACCACATCATGCACCTTAACGACACCCAAGGGTCTCTGAGGAGGAGCTCAGGGTCATGGAGGAGGAAATCATCCAGGTAGAGCCACAGCTATTCGGATCACAGGTGCAGCACACCTCCATTGCTAGGAAGATGGAGCTATGGCAAAGAATCAACAGGGTCAACGCTGTGGGACAGCATCCAAAAACACGGGATGACATCTGGAAGAGGTGGAACGACTTACGGGGGAAGGTGCGTTCCGTGGTCTCCAGACACCAGATTGCAGTACAGAGGACTAGCAGCGGACCCCCAACCTCCTCCCCACAATTAACAACATGGGAGGACAAAGTCTTGGCTATACTGCATCCAGAGGGCCTCGCAGGAGTAGCAGGAGGAATTAATTCTGGTAAGTCAACTCTTAACTATTACATCCCCCACCCTATCTGCATGCTATCACATACCCACACCCTCACCCTCACCCTCACCCCCATCACTCCAACACCTCACAAATGTCCCACTATCACAACCCACCCATCCCAACACCAAGCCCTGCATGCAACACCAAAGCATGGACACCCATCACCAAAGCATGCCCACAACAGATACCCACACAGACCCCAAACCAATTATCACACAAGGTCCTAGACAAGAATGCCAGTACTGGAGTACAGGGTCACTCACCCATTGCACACAATGGCACACACAGATGCAATAATCATGCCTTTACACCCCTGCAGGACCCCTACCCAACGTCACCGGACAGGAGGTTCCAGACATGTTCAGTACCCCTACAGAAGAGGCCACAGTGATGACAGCAGCTCTGTCCAACTGGATCAAGATGACCAGCCCAGCCCACCTGGGACCTCAGGACAGTTGGTTCCCCTGACACTGGCACATGCCACCACAGAGCCTCCCCCCTCAGGCAACACCAGCACAGCACCCACCCAGCGGGCCCATCCCTCTGTCCCCAGGAAACATCAAGCAGCAGTGTGTCCACAACTACAGGGAACCCAGGCAAACCCACCACCCCAAGAAAATCAGGGACCTGGGGGCAGTGGCAGTGGGAACACGGTTCAGGGGACAGAGGCACAGGAAAACAGGGGAACTGGGAGGACAGCTGTGCGACAGGGGGAGGAGAGGCCCAGGGAACCCACTCTCCACGACGCACTCTCCAACATTATGGGAGCGTACCATCATTTCCAGGAGACAATGGCAACGGTACTGGCCAACTTTCAGGAGACCCAGCAGCTGCAGGAGGAACACTATCTGGGGATCAGGGAGGAACTTAAGTCCATCAACACCACCCTGGTCACCATTGTAGGGGTACTGAAGGACCTTGTCAACACCAGGAGGGACCCTGTGGCACAACAACGGGCCCCTGAAACTAGCTTGGATGATTAACAGCCCACCACCTCCGCCGGCGCTAGTGGACAGGAGGCACCACCACAGGACCACGACACCAGCACCCCACCCCCTGCAGATGGAGAACCACCCCGCAAATGGTCCCTGAGATCCAGGAACAAGACAGAGAACAATGCCAAGACCCCGCCAGGAAATGAGACCCCCCTGAATGTCATCCTTCTGTCCCACTTTGTCACCATGCCCATCCTTAAACTGCCCTAGCTCCACTTCCTATGCCCCTTTGGACAATGCACCTGTGAAACAAATAGACTGGACTCTGCCATGGACATTCCTCCACCATCACCCCTGCCCACTTTACAACCCCCTCCACTTACTTACACAGAAATAAACACCCTTGAATCACAAAACAATCTGGAGTCAGTCTGTGCTTTCACAAGTGTGTAATTGCAATAACTATGGAATATAGCAATGTCAATTTTATTGTCAACTTACCGATGTAACACAGCTCTAGTCCATGAGGTAATACAGCAGAGGTCACACAGTGGGACTCACATCTGTTAAATGGAAAGGCAAAGTGACAAGTCAGGGTCCATACACAGGGTGACAGTAACAGACCTATGATAGGTCAAACAATTGTATGAGATGTGTGAGGCAGTGATATCTTCTTACCTGTGTCTCACTGGAAGTATCGCTGGATAACATTGTTTCTGTTGTCGATATCCTCTTCTTCTGCCTCCTCTACTTCACTGTCCACAAGCTCCACAGCTGCCACACGACCTCCATCTGGACCATCCTCCTGCAGAAAAGGCACCTGTCGTCGCAAATCCAGGTTGTGCAGCATACAGCAGGCCACAATGATCTGGCACACCTTCTTTGGTGAGTGGTAGAGAGAACCACCTGTCATATGGAGGCACCGGAACCTGGCCTTCAGGAGGCCGAAGGTCTGTTCGATCACCCTCCTAGTTCGCCCATGTGCCTCACTGTAGCGTTCCTCTGCCCTTGTCCTGGGATTTCTCACTGGGGTCAGTAGCCATGACAGGTTGGGGTACCCAGAGTCACCTGCAAATGTCGAGGGGCAACTGCTAGACACACACTAACCTTTAGGGACAACCCCAGACCCACACAACTATTCACAAGGTATAGGGTCCTTGCCCTCACATATTAGCCACACACAGTGCCTCTGGAGTTGCCCCATCACATAAGGGATGCTGCTATTCCTCAGAATGTAAGTGTCATGCACTGAGCCAGGAAACTTGACATTCACATGGGAGATGTACTCGTCAGCCAAACACACCATCTGCACATTCAGAGAATTATAGCTCTTCCAGTTTCTGTACACCTGTTCACTCCTGCGGGGGGTACCAAGGCTGCATGTGTCCCATCAATGGCACCTATGATGTTGGGGATATGTTCCAGGGCATAGAAGTCACCTTTCACTCTAGGCAAATCCTCCACCTGAGGGAAAACGATGTAACTGCGCATGTGTTTCAGCAGGATAGACAACACTCTGGGCAACACGTTTGAGAACATTGGCTGGGACATCCCTGATGCAATGGCCACTGTAGTTTGAAAAGACCCACTTTCCAGGAAATGGAGTACTGACAGGACCTGCACTAGAGGGGGTATCCTTGTGGTATGGCGGATTGCTGACATCAGGTCTGGCTCCAACTGGGCACACAGTTCATGGATTGTTGCACGATCAAGTCTGTAGGTGATTATTACGTATCTCTCTTCCATTGTCGACAGGTCCACCAGCAGTCTGTACACCGGAGGATGCCGCCATCTCATCACCTGCCCCAGCGGATGTGCCCTGTGGACGAGAACAGCAATCCGAGAGTTAGCCAACGCTGAGCTATTACAAAATGTCATTTGCACACATTTTTTAATCCGCAATGTGCCTGTTACTGTGTGTATGCAAGACCTAGATAGGTGTGACACAGTTATTATTAATGCCGTGTGGCCCCCTGAAATGGCGGCTGCCTGACCTGTAAGGTGGGACAAGGGGATATGAGGTAACTGTGCTGCGTTCTACACCGTCGAGGTAGGCGGTCGAAGACCACGGCGCAATCCTGCATTGGTTAACATTGGACCCTATGGGTCCCAGGAGCCAATGACAATGTACGTCGGCGGTGACGGTACGCACTGCTGTGGACGTGACTGCCATTTTCTATCTGTACACTCACTTAATACCTGACCTTCAACAGGAGAGGGCCTCCACTGCAAGTGCTGCTGTGACCTCAGTCTGTAAGCGACGATGATTCACTTGTCTGGGGAAAGGGCCCCTGCCTTCACTTCGGAGGAGTTGGAGAAACTAGTGGATGGGGTCCTCCCCCAGTACACACAACTGTACGGTCCTCCAGACAAACAGGTGAGTACACTGTGAGCATGCTGCATGGGCAATGCCTGTTTGGAGTGGTGTGGATGGAAGATACATGGGGGGGGGGACTGAACCCTGCATGAGCGGACGGTGAGTGTATGTGCGTCAGGGCAAAGGTGGGAATGTGGGCCAATGACCGTGATGGTCCGGACGGTTAAAGTTTTTCCTTTTCCCCTGCACTATTCCTGTAGGTTAGCGCCCACCAGAAGAAGGATATTTGGCGTGCCATAGCCAAGGATGTCCGGACCCTGGGGGTCCACCACAGACGGAGCACCCACTGCTGGAAAAGATGGGAGAACATTTGCCGCTGGAGCAAGAAGACGGCGGAGGCCCAGCTGGGGATGGCCTCCCAACGTGGGAGGGGTGCCCATCGCACCATGACCCCCTCATGTTCTGTATCCTGGCAGTGTTGTATCCGGAGTTGGATGGGTGCTTGAGGGCATCACAGCAGCCACAAGGGGGTGAGTACAGTCACCTCCATCAGACTCTGCGTGCATTAAGAGGTGTCTGGGTGGGGGAGGTCAGCAGTGGGTTACCCTAGGCCAGGGCAAGATTTTTACACAAAGTCCCTTTGTGAGGCAGGCGATGTGGCACCCCAGCCCCACCAGTGGTAAGAGCCATCTACACCTAGTCAGGCTTCTGTGACCTCCATGTGTGCAGCAATCGGGCATAGGCCTTGTACCCCATGGCCCTGTGAATAATCTCGGAACTATAAGTGCATGGCGTAGTGCAGAGGGCTGCTGTGTCTGTAGTGTCCGCCAACAGTAGTGGTATTGCATGCACTGAAAATGTCTTTCTTCTGTTTCCCCCGCACCTTTTTATGGTCTCCCTGTTCTTTTGTGCAATAGCATCATCAGGCAGAGGAGCAGTGGCACCGAAGCAGGAGGGAGCTGCATCCCACTTGGCCCTGGAGGGCGCGACAACGGAGTTTGAAGCCACCAGTGGGACGGAGGGCGAGGGGAGCTCCACGCCGGGGACAGGAGATGACAGCAGCGACTCCTCCTTTGATGGGAGCTCCCTTGTGGTGGCGGGGCCCTCTGTGCCCCCTGCATCGACAGGTACAGCTGCCACCCCCCTACCAGCACCGCCCTCCCAGCAGCCCCTCAGCATGTGTCCCGTGGCAGCTCACCCAGGAGGGTGGGCATCTCCTATGCCCCAGGCTTCCCAGGCCCTGCCCCAGACCGCCCTGCAGCCCTCAGTGAGGAGGATATTGACCTCCTGAGATCCCTCACTGTTGGGCAATCTACCATTCTGAATGCGATCCAGGGTGTCGAGAGGCATTAGCAACAAACAAATGCATACCTAGATGGCATTCATTCTGGTCAGGTAGCCCAACAGAGAGCATTTCAGGCTCTGGCCTCAGCACTGATGGCAGCCATTGTCCCTGTGTCCAGCTTCCCCCCTCCGACTTCTTCCACCCAGACCCAATCCCCTGTACATTAGCCTATCCCTAGCACACCATAAGACCAGCATGCACACACCTCAACACACAAGGGTGGCTCAGGCAAACATAAGCACCACACATCCCACAGGCACTCATACAAGCATCATACCCATGTACACGTACCAACATCCACTGCCTCCACTGTGTCCTCCTCCTTCACGTCCTCCTCCTCCCTCCCTGTCTCGTCTCCACTCACACCTGCATGCACTACATCTTCAGCCACTACCTCCATCACCAGCACGCCCATCACCACACACCGCTCACGTGCACTCACCCCCCACTACCATTCACACATCCCCTGTGTCTTCTCCCAGTGTGTTTGTGAGCCCTCCTCCCAAAGTACACAAACGCAGGCACACACCCACCCAACAGCCATCCACCTCACAACAGCTTCCAGCCCATGTACCTTCACCCAAATTCAGCAAACGTACACCTCCTACAACCACTACCTCTTCCTCCACTCCCAAAGCCACTCCATCTACCCATCCCAGTGTTTCTAAAAACCTTTTCCTGGCTAATATTGACCTCTTTCCTACACCTCCCCCCCGGCCGTCCCCTAGGGCCAGGCTTTCCAGGTCCCAACCCAGCAGCTCAGCCACCACATCCCCAGGCACAGTGGTGCCAGCATCTGCAGGCTATTGGAGTGCGCCAACCATCAGGGCTGCCAGTGTGCCACGGAGAGAGGGCAAGGACATTCTGCCACCTGCAAAAGTTAAAAGGTTGGCCACATCCCGGAAGGAGAAGCAGAAAACACATGCACCAAGGGCTAAGGGAAAACGAAAAGGGATAGTGGCAAGACAGCTGCACCACCATCCAAGGCAGGGAAAGGCCAGAAATAAAGGTCAGGTCAGGAGAGGGCATGGTGGCACCGACAATGGGACCAGTGTCACACCTTCTGTCCACGTCGACGCCAACCTGTACGGCGGATAACACCGCCACCTGCACCGCCACCAGCACTGCTGTCATTGAGGCCACCACCAGCACCGCAGTCACTGAGCCCGCCACCAGCACTGCCGCCAAAGAGCCCGCCACCAGCACTGCAGTCACTGAGTCCGCCACCAGCACCGCCACCACAGAGCCCGCCACCAGCACCGCCGCCACGGAGCCCGCCACCAGCACTGCCACCACAGAGCCCGCCACCAGCACTGCAGTCACTGAGCCCGCCACCAGCACTGCCGCCACAGAGCCTGCCACCAGCACCGCCGCCACAAAGCCCGCCACCAGCACTGCCGCCACAGAGCCCGCCACCAGCACCGCCGCCACAGAGCCCGCCGCAAGCACCGCTGCCACAGAGGCTGCCACCAGCACTGCTGCCACAGAGGCCGCCACCAGCACTGCCACGACTGACCCTGCCGCAAGCACCGCCAGCGGCCCCGTGACATCCTGAGCCAGTGGCACCACCGCAGACATGGCTGCCATCCCCAGTGGTCAGTCGTCCGAGGCTGGTGGTCAGTTCCAGGAGCCTGGGCAGCTTCCATGATGCACCACTTTCAGTAGAGAAAGGCACCCACTACCTCAGTCCTTGGCACGATGAAGCACTCTGGGTACAAAGCCCCCTCCAGAACCAGTGGAGAGATACATCCACTACCTTAGTTCATGGCAGGATGAAGCACTCTGGGCACAAAGCCCCCTCCAGAACCAGTGGAGAGATACATCCACTACCTCAGTCCTTGGCAGGATGAAGCACTCTGGGCACAAAGCTCCCTCCAGAACCAGTGGAGTATCATATCCACTACCTCAGTCCTTGGCAGGATGAAGCACTCTGGGCACAAAGCCCCCTTCAGAATCATTGGAGACTGTTATCCACTTGAGAGACTGTGGCTTTGCACTCCCCAGGATACAGTAGTGGGCAACCCACCCACTGGAGAGACTTGAGAGACTGTGGCTTTGCAGTCACCAGAATAAAGCAATGGGTAACCCACCCACTGGAGAGACTTGAGAGACTGTGGCTTTGCACTCCCCAGGATAAAGCAGTGGGCAACCCACCCACTGGAGAGACTTGAGAGACTGTGACTTTGCACTCCCCAGGATAAAGCAGTGGGCAACCCACCCACCGGAGAGACTTGAGAGACTGTGGCTTTGCACTCCCCAGGATACAGCAGTGGGCAACCCACCCACTGGAGAGACTTGTGAGACTGTGGCTTTGCACTCCCCAGGATACAGCAGTGGGCATGGAGCCCCATCGTAGAGCAGTGGCTTTGTGCATTCATCAGGCTGATGGCCCCCCTCCCTCTGCCCATGAGGTGCCTGTTTCATTTCGATCTGATGCCCCTGCAGTGTTCTCTCCATTTGAAGTCTGGCATCATGTGTGGGCCTCGCCCCTGCATTTTGGGTCCGGTGGTCCACGGACAATAATTGGTGCACTATCCGGACTTGTGTAGTTGGTGTACATAATTGTATATACTGTATTTCGAGTTTTGAGTACTGGATTTTTCATGTTTACAATCGTTCAACTAATTTGTTTTGTCCTTGCGTTCTTCCAAGGGGGTGGGGTGTGTATATGTAATGTTGTGCCATGTATTTGTGTGTATGTTGTTGTGGGTGGGGGTGTTGCGTGTGTGTGTCACTCTCTTTTCCCTCCCCCTCCCCTGTGTTGTAGGTGCAGCACTCACCATGTTCGTCACCGCCGTCTTTGGTGCTCCTGATAGAGGAGCAGGAAGACCATCGTAGGGAGTATCTGGAGTTCTGGCTCCCTGGCATCCTGGTTCCTTGTGGGGTGTGGATAGGTGAGTGTTTTCCCTTCCAAGTCCTGTTTCCACCGTGTTTTTGTTCACCTTGGTTCCGCCGGGACGGCGGTACATTGTCTTCCGCATGTCTGTTGGCGGTGACCGCCGTGCTGTTTGTTTCTCCCGATGTTGGCAGTTTCCGCCATGGTCGTGATTCCATTTTTTTTACCGCCGGCCTATTGGCGGTCTTACTGCCGCTTTAACACCGACCGCCAGGGTTGTAATGAGGGCCTAAGTCTCTTATCTCTTTGCTGTTATCCGGAAATACCTACAACAATGCCTAGAATTAATCATTCTACAGACTCCACCATCATTCACTAAAAGAGTGTCTAAAGCTAGACGATTTTGAAGAGTCACAGCACTATTAGCAGCTAATCCAGTATCAATCAGGAGTATGGCCCCTGAAAAATTTGTCAGCATGTTATCCACTATAGTAGACAACTTTAGAATCTTAATCAAATTCAAAATGACTCCCACTGAAGGAATCAGCGCTGCAAATATATCTCGCACCATAGCTGAAGAGGACTCCCTCCTTTGTCTCTTGTGGTGTAATTCAGTCACTTTCGGAAACTTTTTCAAGTCCTCCATTTGATAAATCTTAGGGGAAACTATCCCCAAATAACATGTCCCATGCCATCCTCTTGGAAGACGGTAATAAGCATTAAGTCCACAGATATAGTAATTCCCTGGAATTGTAGGGTCCTGTCCATTCAACATAAAAGTCTATTTACTCTGAAACAAAAACACATGCTTACATTCACTTGTTCCCACAAATAAAGTGCCAGTGTGTGATTTAGGCCTGTATATACAAAGCTTCCCCACATGTTGTGCATCTAAAGCTAATTTCCTTTGCGTTTTATTTGCACTATAAGCATAATCATTCTTGTGAGGCCTTTCCTCTAAGCCTTTTTCTAATTTCTCTTTTAATGCCTTTCTCCTGTCATCTGTGTGATCTAAAAAGCTCTACTCTAAAGGTGTAAGCAAGCATGTCAAGTTATTTCTATGCGCATAAGCTGTGCCAAAGTCAATGTAGGTTCAAATAAACCTCTAATTAATACTGTCATTATCCTTAGCTATTCTACTCAAATACCTAATTATAGGAACAAACGAAAACACAACCGTCATAGTTGGAATAGAAATACTGGCTGTAATTCGGGTTAAAAAATCTTGTCAGTAGCAGACTACAACATATCCCATATGTTAAAGGTAAGCTATGATAGGTGACTCCTTCCTCAACTGATGAAGGAATCTGCGTACACACAAAACAATTCTTCACATCCATTGTCTCAACATAGTCACTCAATAAGCGATAGAAAACGTTAGAAGAAAGTTCTCCCTGCGCATTAGTATCCTCATGCAAATATTTCTCATCTAACTTAAACTGCACTAATACCGTTAGTGCAGCAGTCATTTCAAAAGCAAAAGTATGGTTGGCTTTCCTTTTATCAAGAACAGACATTCCCACGATCAACACCACAAACAATATCCCACCCATAATCACCAAACCAACGCTCATATATTTACAGCGCCTAACACCTCTACCGTGTTGACTAATGTTACTCATGATCTGTAAAGAATCAGAGAGCAGAAAAAATTTAGAAAAACTTGCAGCTAGCATCAAAAATAGCCAACTCTTTCTTTCAGCATTTCAGTTTCACTTCCAGGAACCCTCGTCAAAATAGGTTACTAGCTTTGTCAAAATCAGGTTTCAAGAGTCAAATCAGGTTATCAAAGTCTCTTCCGGATACTTTTAAGAGTCTATTTCTCAAAAAAAATTCTCAGATCGTTTCAACAGTTCAGTTCATTAATCTCCTTCATGTGCCAAAATACTGTACTGGAACTTCTCTATTAAAACAAAAGTGCAAAAACTCTTGCTTCCATTTGTTAGTAGTTGCATACACCCATTCAGGACCTGCATATCTTCGACTTGCTATTCTCTTTCTCTTTAATTTTCAATCACCATTTAGCTCTCCTTCACTTAGATCTTCTTTCCTTGTTGTGTCTATTTCTTCCTCGATTGTTGGTTCAACAACTGCTTCTTTCCTCTTCTCCACTTGCAATTCCGGCCACTTATGTCCTTTCAGTGAGCCCTTTGTCAGTATTCTCTTCAGGATTGAACTTGCACAATTTCCTTGTTCTGTATTGTTTTCTCTTGAGGGACCTGCAACCGGTTCAGGAGGAGTCGGATCACTTTGACTTTGATCTACCTCAACTCCTTCCCCTTCTTGGTCCAGATATTGCTCTGTTTGTCTCTTAAGATCATCTGCTTCTGGGAAAGCCCTCCTCTGACTAGGCTCTCCTGCTGCTTCAGTGAGATAGGTTCTCTGATACCCTCCTGGAGGTCTCCTCTCTTGTCTCTCACAGGAGTGACTGAACCATCCTCAATGAGCTCAGATCCGGTCTCAATTCCCTTAGTTCTCCGTCCGGCCCTGAGACTTGTCACACTGTTGTTGGTACTCTCAACAATGCTTCTTCATGATCTAGTGGACATTCCACTTTCTTAGTGTGGCTTGCGTGAATCCAGTTCAGGATTCCAGTACACTTCACAGCTGTAGTAGTTGTTAAGACCACTTGATGGGGTCCCTTCCAACTAGGCTCCAAACACATCTTTCTCACGTGCCTTCGGATGAAAACCCAGTCCCCAGCTCTCAGGTTGTGCCCTGGGTCATGGATCAGTGGCAGTGTGGTGGCCTCCACCGATGACAAAAAGAGCAGACTACATCAGCCAGACCCTTGCAGTAATGCAACACAATATCATCTGTAATGTTGACAAATACATTTGCTGACACCGCTGGTAACCTCATTGCTCTACCCATGAGGATCTCATGGGGTGACAGTCCTGTCTTCCTCTCAGGTGTGTTTCTCATTGACATCAACACTAAAGGCAATGAGTTAGGCCATTTCAAATTCATAGCTGCACTCATCTTTGAAATGCTCGACTTCAATGTGCCATTTGTCTGTTCCACTAGTCCTGATGCTTCAGGGCAGTAACTACAATGCAACTTCTGCTCAATGTTCAATGCTGCACACAGTAATTTAATTACTTCATTGTTGAAGTGGCTCCCCCTATCTGATTCTAAAGAGATCGAAAACTCAAAACGTGGTATCAGTTCCCTAAGCAGTCCTTTCACTACTGTGAGACTATCATTCCTTCGTGTGGGGTACGCTTCAATCAAGTGACTAAAGATGCATACAATCACCAACACATATCTCAACCCTCCACACACAAGGATCTCAATGAAATCCATATGCATTCTGCTGAATGGACCTCCCGCTCTTCCAATGTGGCTCAAATTAACCACTGTCTCTTTCCCTGCATTTAACTGCTGGCAACTAACACAACAATGGCAAACTGCTTCAGTAACTTGTCTAAACTTTGGGTTAAACCAATCATGTTTGAACAGAGGAACCATGGCATCTCTCCCAATATGTGCTTGACCATGATAGTACCTTGCCATTTGAGACAACAGGCTATTTGGCAAAACCAATTGACCCTCCTCAGAAACCCACAATTCATCTTGTCTTTGTACGCATTTTTATTTGCCTCATGAACATTTTTATTCCCTGTTAACATTATTCTGCAACAATTTTAATTCTTCCAAAGTGTCAATTATTTTCAGTGCATACTTGTACAAGTTTCGACTTCCGCAGGTAACAGTTCCCACTTGTGTTTGAACGATATACAGTTCAATGTGCAAAACCTTGCAACTTGATCCACATATCCATTTCCCAATGTCATAGTCCTGCGACTTCAGATGTGCACTGCATTTCACCATAGCAATTTTTTTAGACATTTGAATTGCATGTAACAGTTCTTTAATTCTCTCGCCATTTCTCACTGGTCAACCAGAAGAGGTCAGGAACCCTCTCTGTGACCACAATTGACCAAAATCATGAGCTATTCCAAATCCGTATTGGCTATCTGCATTTATTGTAACTTTTAACTGAGCAGAAACACAGCACACTCCAGTAAGGGCTACCAGTTACCCTGCTTGGGCAGAATACACTCCTTGAAGCCAAGAAGCTTCCACATTACCTGTAATTGTGAACACAGCATTTCCTGCTCTTGGTGTCCCTGTATTGTCTCTCAGACAAGAACCATTGACAAAGATAATTTGATCATTTTGTTCCAATCGGGTATTTCTAATGTCGGGTCTCGGTTTTGTGCACAACTCACTTACTTTGAGACAGTCTTGTTCGACATCTTCCTCTTTTTCAATTTCAGCATTTTCACTCGGAGGTAAGGTTACCGGGTTCAGCACTGTACATCTTTTCAATGCAACCTTTGGCAGTGCCAAAATACTCGTTTCATATCTCATCACCCTTGCACCAGTCAAGTATTGGGTTTTTGTCCTTGTCAGTAGGATATCAATAGAGTGAGGGACCATTACAGTCGTTGGATATCCCATCACAATGCCCTCACACTGCGTAAGGCTTTGACCAACTGCGGCAACTGTGCGCAAACAACCCAGTATGGCTGCTGCAACTGGCTCCAAAGTAGCTGAAAAAGACGCTACTGGGCGGATTACACCTCCATGGACCTGTGTCAAGACAGACAAAGAACATGCATCATGCTCATGACAAAACAATGTGAAAGGCTTTGTGTAATCAGGCATACACAATGTTGGAGCCCTGCACAAACTCTCTCTCAGTTCAGTGAACGCTCTCATTTCATCCTGGTCTAACACTATGGGATCAGTTACTTCCTTATCAGCGAGCTTCTGCAATGGTCTTGAAATTACTGAAAAATTTGGAATCCCCTGGCAACAATAGCCTACCATTCCCAAAACCATCCAGACATCTCTCTGTGTGGTTGTGGAACTTATCTGCAATATTGTTGTAATCCTTTTTCTGGATATCTTTCTTGAGGCCTTCTCAATCTGGTGACCCAAATACCTCACTACTTTCTGACAGTACTTCAATTTAAGCGAAGACACTTTTTGACAATTTTTTCCCAAATGGTTCAACCGGGCAACCGTATCATACTTGCACTTGTACATTGTCTTGGACGCAATCAGCAAGTCATCAATGTACTGCACCAAGATCGATTGGAAAGGCAATTCCAACAACTCCAAATTCTTTTTCAAGATCCGTTTGAATATGGAAGGTGACTCGGAATACTCTTGAGGAATTCTGCACCAGCATAGACATGATCCAGGAATTTGAAACAAAAGAGAAACTGGCTATCCTCATGAAGAGGCACAGAAAAGAATGCTTGTGATAAATAGATGACAGTGAACCACTCAGCATCACATGGAACACAGAACATTATCACAGCTGGATTTGGCACCACAGGACAACATCTGAACATGATCTGATGTATTTTTCTCAAATACTGAACAAGCCAAACCCTCCCACAGGGCTCCTTCAAACCCATTATCGGTGAATTAAATGGACTGCACAGCACTTCTTTCACAACCCTTTGCTTTACAAAGTCTGCAATTATCTGAACCACTTTCTTCAGGACATCTTGTGGCATGTGGTACTGTGAAAGTTGGTGGAAACTACATTCAGTTTTATGGTAACTTTGACTGGCTCCATTCCTTTAATCAGACCCACTTCTTTTCCCGTCAAATCCCACACCTTCTCTTGTACTGTTCCCTGCAAATTAGGATGGAGCTCTTTCACTGTGAACATTGGGAAAAACTCAGTCAAGGGGTACTCCTCATTTGCAGTTTCACTCTCTATTTCTGGGGCTTGGTCCTCCTCATCATCACTATTTATCTGAATCTCAATTCCATCATTTTTGCAAGTAATCAAATGCTTTGGTGGTCATTACAACCTCGGCGGTCTTTTTAAGGGACCGCCGTGCGGAAGACCGCCAGTGGTGGCGGTTTGCTGCTCGGAGTATTATGACCGTTGGCAGCTCTCTGTCCTTTTACGGACAGAGAGCCACCAACAGCCATGCTGGCGGGAGGCGGGGAAGTGGAGGTTGCTCCACCTCCAACGCCACGCCAACAGAACCCTGCCCAGCGAATCACGTCCTGTGAGTCGCCGTGGCAGTGTTCTGTTGGCGGTGTGGTGTCGGCGGAGCTGTCCCCATGGCTCCCGTCCCCTCCCGGAGGATCGACGGAACAGGTAAGTCGATCGTCCGTTAGGGGAAGGGGTAGGGGGGCGTTGTGTGTTGTGTGGGTGCATGGGGGTGTACGTCTGTGTATGTAAAGGGGGTGTGTGAGTGCGTGTATGCTTGCGGGGTGTTGCGTGTTTTGGGAATGAGTGCGTGTATGTCTGTGGGTATGTCTGTATGGATGTGTGCGTGTATGTTTGTATGTGGGTGTGCGTGTCTGACTGTGTGTGTGGATGTCGGCATGTATGTGGGCATGTGTGCGTGTATGTGTGTAGGTGGTGCCTGCGTGCGTGTCGTGTGGGTATGGGTGATGTGCTGTTGGGGGTCGGGGTGGGGAGGGGGACCCTGCCACCTTTGGGGGTGGCAGGGGTGGTGGGGGTTGGGGGAGACCCCTATCAGTGCCAGGGAAGTAGTTTCCTGGCACTGATAGTGCTTACCGCCATGGATTTCATGGCGGTTCAAACCGCAGGAAATCCATGGCGGTAAGCCGAGTCAAAATACCGCCAGCGGTATAGTGACGGCCGCCGGGCTGGAGACTCAGGTCTCCAGCCCGGCGGGCGGAACGGAGAACCGCCATGGTCATAATACTCTCTGATCTACTTCTAAAGAAGTTGCAATCACACATGGCTCCACATCTGAACCTTCACTCGTCCATTCACCATTTATTCCATCCTCGCTGTGTAACGGGAATTGATGTACTGTGTTACCACTTCGGTTTTGCCTCAGACCTGTGACCTGTTGAGAAAGCATCATCTGTTGCTGCTCCATCGGGGCTTGGGGTATTTGAATTTGCTGTCTAGGTACCATGGGAACCTGCTGCTGCATCGGTTGCAACTGTGACACTTGTGCACAGGGCATTTGCACCTGCTTCATAGGCTGGAAATTTTGCGTTTGATTCTCATTATCCAGAAAATTTGGATTAGAACCCCTTAGTATCGGTCCGCTCACATTCTGGAATTAATTGATGTAATTTCTCTGCTGAACAACACCTTCCTGCACCGTCATCGAACACTCCCGTTTCCAATGTCCCACAGCTCCACAAATGTGACATGGCAGTAGCTTCTTCATTTCTTGCACATCATTCTGAACCACTACAGTATTCAAATCGGACCACGATTCATATTACCTTTGCGACTTCTACATCTCATCTGAGGCTAAAAATTTATATTTCCATGCTGCTGTGAAAAATTTCCTTGCACTCCTGTTTGAGCTGCTTTAATCAGCATCCACATTGCTTTCTCTTTCAACTTTTTCTGCTTCAACTCAATCTCATCACTACAGTATTTTGCATACTGCAACACCTCATCGATCGGCTTTGCTTGCCAGCAAATCAAATGACTCTTAATCATCTGGCTAATTTCAGGTCTCAATCCTTCCACAAATCTGAACACAAAATGTATCATGTCTTTCGCCTCTATTGTTTCTGTACCACTGTAATGCTTGAATGCCTGCAACAATCTCTCATAACACGCATGTATAGACTCTTTTGATTCTTGAGGTGTCCTGTCAATTCTCTTCCAAACAATATTTTTGGGCGAAATCCTCGATTTCAGAAACTCAATCACCTTATAATAATATTTTATCACTTCAGGAGATGGTGCACCTGTATTCTTATCTCTCTCTGGTTCACTCATTGACCAATCTGCACTCCTCTTACACTTGATCCACAGATCAGCTGGAACCACTATCTCTAGTAATGTGTTCAAGACCTCCCACAAACACTTCACAAGTTTCACAAACATATCTGTATGCTGATACCACTCTACTGGCTTTTCTCTCAAGCCTGGATAATCATTTGAAAATGATAAAATGTCACTTTTGCTCCAAGGGACGTGAACAAAATTTCCCCCTGGAATCTCTCTCATTGGTAAAATCTTTACTGGATCTTTATCCTGCTATACATTTTTAGTCAGCTTCAAAGAATCCCTTTTTCTCTTGTCTCTTTTCTTTACCCATCTGCCTTCCCATTTGTCTAATGCTCCCCAGGTCTCAGCACCCAGTAGTAATTCTTTAAGGTATGCCTTCATTCCAGCAGATCTCATGCGTTCAAAATCTTTTGCCTTGAAATTTAATCGGTAACTCCTCTTCAAATGCTTAATTTTCTCAATCTCTATTCTGTATTTCTCTGCCAAATCTGCTAATCTCTAATGCACCCAGCTCACTTCTCTCGTATTCTTTGGGCACAAATATCTCAGCTCTGGTTCTGTATAGGATTCTAATCTAGTCACCCCCTTAGTTCCTTCAATGACTTCACCCACTTCCATGTTTAGTCTAGCACAGTTCAAATACTTCTCTCCCTTAGGGGTACTCTGTGGGGTATTCAGTTTCTCTAACCATTCAGTTAATTTCTGAGCTATCAGTCCGTGTAACAAAATGTTACTTGCTAGGACCGATGGCACCTGCTGTGCAATTGCATTCGGGGTCTGCGCTGTCAATAATTTCAAGTTCTGACTAACATTTGGTCCTGTCACCGTATCTGGAAGTGCTACAAATGGATTAAAGTCTAACAATGATCTGGATCCCTCAAAAGTCTGACACACAGGAGAGACTATCTGAACATGTTCAATATGTACTCCCCACATTAGGCTCTGAGCCGTTGCTCCCTGTTCACTTACAGTTGCTTTCTTTTTTGCAAATAATGGTACCGCTGAATCAACAGTCAACAGTAATAGGTAGCAATATAGCATGCAGGCCGCTCTGGCACCTACACTCTGTGGGAGACTAACTCCCATAATCTGATTCATCATCGGAGTCAAGACCACTTTGCACCCCATTCTGTGTCAGGTTAGCATTAACCTGCACCGGACTCGCTGTCCCATTAGCCTTTGTCTGGGCTGTCGGATAAACAGTAGTACTCGGACCACTCTCATGTACTGCATATGGTGGTGGTCGATCTCTCAATAACTGTGTAAGGAACTCATCATCGTCTGATTCTTCCTCTACTATTGAGGACTTTCTAGCTCTCCTCCTTTCAGACGGACTTTTATAAGTCTTCCTAGTCGCTTTCTTTCCTTCCTTCTCATTCTCTTGTGTAACCGATGGAAACAACTTAATCCCCTGCAAAGTCTCTGTTCTCCATACCTTCTGAGCACAATCCCATATAGCCTCCGCTAGAGTCTTTTCTGCCCTTCTCATCCTCCTCTCAAATTTCAATTGCTGTTGCTGTCAGGCTATCAGCTACCAAATCGCTAATGCCTCAAACTGTGCTGGTCTCGGAAGGGGCTTTGATTCATATAACGCCATCCATAAATGCTCCAAAACCCTCAAAGTGAACGCCCCATTTGTAGGAAATGATAGGTTCCCATCTTTTTCTGTCAATTTGCACCATTGCTTTAACCAAAGACATGGCGCGACACCTATTTCTTCTATTACGATGTAAGACGGTGTACCTTCCGGCAGAGTAGCCTCCACTATACTCGATGTAATGTACGTATCTCCCCGTAGGATTTTTAATCCCCAGATTCCTTTCACCTACGTTCTCAACCAATTGCCAATCTGTGCACGACCCTTCTCACTAACCGACCTATCCCAGCGTGGCTCCAATGACGTCACACTCACACGTACTGTGGCTAACAAAGTCTTGCGGCTCATCCTCCTAAACTTCAACTCACACAAAACTAATGCAAAATATTGCGAGCACTATTAAAAAAAAAAAAAAATCTGCTGGTTTACGAAAGGTAAAACAGTTGCTTCAGAAACCTTACGGATTTTTCACTGATGGCTCTTTCCACACTTACAGCTACTCTTCTTTCTTGGTCTCCCAGATCCGCAAGCAAAAGTTGACCCTTCAAATTTTACTCTGAACTGATCGATGGGTCTGTCCTGGTGCACATAGGACTTGCCAAATCTCAGTCGCCCACTTTAACTCACACACTGACTTGTTGACCATGCCCAATCAACCTACTAAACCAGACAAAATACAACACATAACCAAGTGTCTCATACACTTTTCAGTATACTCTGGAGTCTTAGACCACGCAGGGTCCGTACATCAACAACCGCATGGACAATTTCTGAGCACAAAGTGCCACACACATATGTAGTTCGACGACTTCCCTACTCTCGTACTGCGGAGTACGCACACTCCTACTACAACTTCATTTGTACGCAAACTCCCTAAAACTCTCACAAACCTCACAATTCACCTGTGATTTGCATAAGCTGTGCAAGTGCAACCTATTTCACTCACTCTATGACTAGAACACCGTAAACATCCTCAAACAACCATCAGCGGGATCCAGGATCTGGGAAAGTTTGTTCGGGGCTTAAGGGAACATCATTTTCTCTCCAATTATTATCATTAAAATTCAAAATCCAAACCTCAATAATAATGACTCTTTAAAGGACCAGCTTCAAACTGCTACAATCTCTGGTAACACTTGTTACTCTGTACCGAACGTCTATGGCAAGCTCTTAAGGAGACAAACCATCAGTCTGCTACCATAACTGTTAGCGTGTCAGACCTTAATAAGTAAACTTACAAGGGGACGCGAATAAGTCAATGAACCTTTTGACTTGTTATTAAGAAGCTACCAAAGCTCCAGTACATAATCAATAATCAATACACAATAATCAATGATCATTAGTAATTAACAAAATCAATAATCAATTGGGTCAGTAATTGTGACGCACCATGACCTTTCAGTCATGAATAACCACACCTTTAGTATAAGTTTAGAATGTTTATTTCCCTATATTAACATTGCTAAAGTCATGTAGATTAATCTCAAAATCAAATGAAACACATACAGAAACAACACTGGTTGTCCAAAGCGGTGGAAGAAACACAATCTAATCAAAGCTTGAACTACAACACATTCTAAAGTTACAGTGCAAATCAATAGCAAAGTCAGCTGTGTCAGGGTTATGATGTACATGAAATTCAGCAGTGTAATCCATCAAGCATTAGTCTCTATTCTGTCATAAATCAAGATCCTTAACTAACATCATATTAGCATCAGCATGTTGGGCTTCATGCAAAACAATTTAGTAACACAAATTTGGAAAAACATCTAACTATGGTAGAGCCATAGATAAAACAGTGCAGTTGGTACCTAAAAAAGAAAATCAAATATGCATAATAATCACATCTCAATGTATACCTATCCTGACTATGGGTCAGCAAAGCAGAATCAGTCTTCATCCTCAGCACATCAGTCGATCAGCAAGGCATCAGGTCTCAGCCACGAAAATATGGGCAAAATCATTAAGCATTAATGTTAAGGACGTCTTTAGTGAAGACGCGTAAGAAAGTAATATTCTTTCAGTCAGGAAAAATAAAGGCAATAGCCAGAATGTAGGAATGAACGCTCCTCTCTCAGAATGAGAGTTGTTATATTAAAGTCACCTAAACAATCCCCTAATTCCCTATTGGTCAGTTAGTCATATCTTCATACTCTGTCCCATAAAACTATTATCCTAAATCTATGAATTCTAAAATTTCTCCATTCCCATATTGTTGACTGGATCGTCTTGTGATGTCCTCATCATCCAGCTTGTCCGGTAACAATATTGTTGCAGCTTCCACTCTAGTCAGCACCTTCATTGTTCTTGTCCTGGGAAAGTCAGTCTCACACACATTACGCATAAAATGTTGCATTAGCAAGAACATGGGGCCTGATTACAACTTTGGAGGAGGTGTTAATCCGTCCCAAATGTGACGGATATACCACCAGCTGTATTACGAGTTCCATAGGAAATAATGGACTTGAATACGGCTGGTGGTATATCCGCCACTTTACCGTCTCTTTTGGGACGGATTAACACCTCCTCCAAAGTTGTAATCAGGCCCATAATCTTTTAGCAGTCGGTTCACACAAAAATCTTCCATTATGAGCTAATTTAAACAATACAATACACATTTCACAGTTTAATTTACTTGGTCAGTATTTCTACTAAACGCTAAGAAATACAGCTTTACATGAGGCCTGGCAAAATAGGCCAAGACACTCGCTAAGGAAGTGAATGCCATCATGCCACAATCACACAGATAAATCAATAGTCAGAGTAATGGTCAGTTCCACTGTCTCACCTGTTTGTTATTGTCGTATAACTGATGTTCTGTTGTCCTCATCTTCATCCTCTGCCTCCTCATCCTCTCTGTCCTCAGGGTCCACTGCTGCCACAGGGTCATCTCCAGTCCTCTCTTCCTGTAGAAAAGGTACATGTCATCTAAGTGCCAGGTTGTGTACATGCAGCATGTCACTACTATCTTACAGACCTTTCCGGGTGAGTAGTACAGGGATCCACCTGTCAGCTGGAGGCACCTGAACCTGGCCTTCAGGAGGCCAAAGGTCTGCTTGATTATTTTTCTGGTTCGCCCATGTGCCTCATTATAACGGTCCTCAGCCCTTGTCCTGGCATTCCTCACAGGGGTCAGCAGTCACAATAGATTTGGGTAGCCAGAGTCACCTGCAGGTATTGAGGGACAGCATTTAGGGGGTTATTACAACTTTGGAGGAGGTGTTAATCCGTCCCAAATGTGACGGATAAACCACCAGCCGTATTGCGAGTTCCATAGGATATAATGGACTCGTAATACGGCTGGTGGTATATCCGTCACTTTACCGTCACTTTTGGGATGGATTAACACCTCCTCCAAAGTTGTAATAAGCCACTTAGTCTTATACAATCCTATGGGGAGAACACCTGAAGGTATACAGTGACATACAGTGGGTGTGGGATCTGTCTCACCTATTAGCCACACCCTGTGCTTCTATAATTGGGCCATCACATTTGGGATGTTGCTATTCCTCAGGACAAAGGCGTCATGCAGCGACCAAGGATATGTGGCAGTGACGTGGGAGATGTACTGGTCCGCCAGGCAAACCATTTGCACATTCATTGAGTGGAAACTCTTACAATTCCTGAACACCTGTTCATTCGGGCGGGGGGGGAAAACGCAATATGTGTACAGTCAAACACACCAATTATATTGGGGATATGGCCCATTGCATAGAATCCTGCCTTTACAGTGGCCAAATCTTCCTCCTGGGGGAAGCAATGTAGCTGCACATGTGTTTCACCAGCGCAGACAATACCCTTGCCAGCACAATAGAAAAAAATGGCTGTGATGTTCCAGCTGCCAAGCCCACTGTCCTTGGAAAGAACCAGTTTCCAGAAAATGGAGCACTGATAGCACTTGCACAAGAGGGGGGATCCCAGTGAGATGACTGATAGCTGATATCAGGTCAGGCTCCAATTGGGCACTCAGCTCTGTGATTGTGGCCCTGACCAGTCTATAGGTGAGTATAATGTGCCTGTCCTCCAGTGTAGCCAAGTCCACAAGGGGTCTGTACATGGGGGTTAGGCTTCTCCTCCCATTCATATGCAGGAGTAGGTATCTAAGGGTCGCAAGAGTGAGTAGGTTGTCACAATTTGGACAATGGAACCACATCCTCAGTGTACATGTTGCATTTAGGTGAGGGGACAGTGGGAAATGACAGGTATTTGCAAATCTAGGCAGTGACGCAGTAAAGGTTAATCTGATGGTTGTCCATCACCATGACATAGTGACTGCCTGTCCTGTATATAGGATCAGGTGGAAGTGAGGTAACTCCGCTGATTTTGGGCGTTGTGGCGGAAGGCAGTCTTAGACCGCGGTGCAATTCCTTATTGGCTAACATGAGGCTCTGTGGAGTACAGTGGCCAATGGGGATCAGCACCAGCGGTGATGGTGTACCCCGCTGCGGACGTGACTGCTATTTTCTATCTCAATCATCACTTGATTCCTGACCTTCAACAGGAGAACACCCACACTGCATGTGCTGCTGTGACCTGTATCTGGAACCTACCATGGCCCGTGTCACCAGAGAAAGGGCCCCTGCCTTCACTGTGGAGGAGTTGGAGCGATTGGTGGATGGGGTCCTACCCCAGTACGGATTTCTGTATGGGCCTCCAGACCAACAGGTGAGTACACCTTGGGCACTATGCATGTGGGAAGGATGAATGGAGATGTGTGTGCAAGCATCGTGTCATCGGGGGTGATGTAATTTGGTGGTGCACATGGTGTGGACCAGCCGATGTGTGTGCCAGTGGTGAAGGAAACAGGATTGGTGGGCCATATGTGTGGCAGGCTGGATTGTATGTGTAATGGTGTCCTCCTGTCTGTATTGCCTCTGCAGGTCAGCGCCCATCGAAAGAAGGATTATGGTGTGCCATTGCCAAGGACGTGCGGACCCTGGGGGTCCATGGCAGGGGGAGTACCTACTGTCGGAAACGGTGGGAGGACCTGAGACGCTAGGCAGAGAAGACCGCGGAGACCCAGCTGGGGATGGCCTCTCAACGAGGAAGGGGTCCCCGTCGGAACCTGACCCTCCTGATGGCCTGCATACTGGCAGTGGCCTACCCAAAGCTGGATGGGCGCTTGAGGGCATCACAGCAGCCGTAAGGGGGTGAGTACATTAAGCATTCCTACAATAATTGGTAGGTGGCATGGGATCCGGGTGGTGGATGTGAGTTAGTGGGTGCCCCTTAATCCCTTACTACCAGGCCAGACACTGCAGCGTGATCCAGCTCCAGGGTAATGGTTGGAAGGGAAAAGAAGGTATCCTAGCCAGGTTGCATTCCATGTCAGACAGGGCTTAGTGGATCCCAAGAGGCATGCACTTGGTGGTGTTTGGGCCTCATCTTGCTGTGGCATTTAGCTAAATCAATGGCAGTGCAATGCATAGTGCTCAATCCTGATACATGTGTGTGACAGTGCTGTTTATGCCAAAAGTGGTGTTGGTGCAATAATTGACCCTGTGTTCTATTTCTCTCTCTCCCCTTTATCTTCTGTTATCCTGTCCATGTGTGCATTAGCATCATCTGGCGGAGAAGCAGGCGCACCGGGGACAGAGGGAGCTGCATCCCATAGGACCCTGGAGGCAGAGTCCACTGATGCTGAGGGAACCAGTAGATGGAGGGCAAGGGGAGCACCACGGAGGAGACAGGAGGTGACAACACAGCCTCAGATACCTCCTCCGATGGAAGATCCCTGGTGGTAGCGCACACCTCTGAGACCACCCGTCAGCTGCAGGTACAGTCGCCACCCTCCTACCAGCACTGCCCTGCCAGTAGCCCCTCAGAGAGTTGCCCACGCCTGGTCACCGAGGAGGGTGAGCATCTCCTTCACCCCAGGCACCTCAGGACCTGTCCCAGTAAGCCCTGCTGCCCTGAGTGAGGATGCTATTGACCTCCTGAGATCCATCTCTGTAGGGCAGCCATTCATTGTGACTGCCATCCAGGGCCTGGCATCCCAGATGCCGCAATGCAATGCATTCCTGGAGGACATCCATGGTGGATTGGTGGCCCAACAGAGATTGATTCAGGCTCTGGCCTTCTCTCTGATAGCAGTCATTGTCCCTGTCCCTACCGTCCCCCCTCCAACTACCACTGCCCGTCTCAGTCTCTTCAACCCCACCCATCCCATGCACATATACAGACGAGCATGGCCACAAGACTACTCAAAAGAGTAGCACAGTCAAACACAGGCACCACACTTCAACACACAAGCACTCATGCAAACACCAGACAGTTGCAGACCCAACCACATCCACTGCTTCTACTGCCTCCCCCTCCCCCTCCTCCTATACCTCCCTCACGATCACATCCACACTCGCACCTGCATGCACGGCTTCAACATCCCCCATCAGCACCACCACACCAGGCAACAAACACACCTCATTAGCAGACACTTCTACAACAGCCATGCACACATCCCCTGTGTCCTCTCCAACCCTTTCTGTCACCCCTCCTAAAGCTCACAAACGCAAGCACTCAGGCACCCAACAGCCATACACCTCACATCAGCACACTCCGATGCGCCTGCACCCAAGTCCAGCAGGCGTACTTCTCCAACAACAACTCCCTCAACCTCCACTTCCATCCCTCCTCCCTCTTCCCGTCCCACTGTCCCTAAAAAGCTTTTCCTTGCCCAACTTGACCTCTTCCCTCCCCCTGTCCTGCCCCTAAGAGCAGGGTCACAACAACCCAGCCCAACACCTCAGCCAAACAGTCCACGCGAACAGTGGAGGCACCTCCTAGTCGTGAAGGCAAGACACTGATGGTTCCCACTCCACCAGCCATGAAGGGTAAGGATCCCACAGCTACTGCCATGAAGGGGAATTACCCCTCGAGGCTGCACCTCCTGCCATGAAGGGGAAGAAGCCCTTGACTCCTGCCATGAAGGAGAAGAAACCCTCGACTCCTGCCATGAAGGGGAAGGAGCCTTCACCTCCTGCCATGAAGATGAAGAAGACCTTGATGTCTGCCATGAAGGGGAAGAAGACCTCTACTCCAGCAGAAGCTGGCAGGGTGACACCACCACCACCAGTGGTCACAGAGCCCTCACCTCCAGCTGAGGTAGTGCAGCCCACTCCTCCTGCAGAGGCTGCACTCTAAGCTGCTGAGGCAGTGCAGCCCTCACCTCCAACAAAGGCTGCCCAGATGGTACCTTCACCTGCTGACCCAGTGCAGCCCCCATCTCCAATAGAGGCTGGGAGGATAATACCACCAAAACCACCACCAGTGGTCACAGAGCCCTCACTTCCAGCTGAGGCAGTGCAACCCACTCCTCCTGCAGAGGCTGCAACTTCACCTGCTGAGACAGTGCAGCCATCACCTCCAGCAGTGACTGCCCAGGAGGCACCTTCACCTGCTGACATAGTGCAGCCCTCACCTCCAGGTGAGGCAGTGCTGCCCTCACCTCCAGCGGAGAGCATGTAGGCTACCCTCCTTGGACTGCTGTGCAAGGAGCCCCCTCCAGCACCAGTGGGAAAGTCACCCACCTGAGAGACTGTGGCCTTGCACTCAAAAGCACAGCAAAAATGGACATGAGCCCCCTCCAGAACCAGTGGGAAAGTGATCCACTCCAGAGACTGTGGCTTTGCACTCCCTAGCACAGAGAAATGGGCATGGAGCCCCGTTCAGAACAAGTGGGAAAGTCACCCACTCCAGAGTCTGTGGCTTTGCACTCTCCAGCACAGTGGAACGGGCATGGAGCCCCCTCCAGAACTAGTGGGAAAGTCACCCACCTGAGAGACTGTGGCCTTGCACTCCCCAGCACTGAGAAATGGGCACGGAGCCCCTTCCAGAACAAGTGGGAAAGTCACCCACTCCAGAGTCTGTGGCTTTGCACTCTCCAGCACAGTGAAATGGGCATGAGCCCCCTCCAGAACCAGTGGGAAAGTCACCCACCTGAGAGAGTGTGGCCTTGCACTCCCCAGCACTGAGAAATGGGCATGGAGCCCCCTCCAGAAACAGTGGGAAAGTCACCCACTCTAGAGCCTGTGGCTTTGCACTCCCCAGCACAGTGAAATGAGCATGGAGCCCCATCCAGATCCAGTGGGAAAGTCACCCACTCCAGAGTCTGTGGCTTTTCACTCTCCAGCACAGTGAAATGGGCATGGAGCCCCCTCCAGAACTAGTGGAAAAGTCACCCACTCCAGAGCCTGTGGCCTTGCACTGCCCAGCACATTGACATGGGCATGGAGCCCTCTCCAGAACCAGTGGGAAAATCACCCACTGCAGGGACTGTGGCCTTGCACTCCCCAGCACAGTAAAATGGGCATGGGGCCCCCTCCAGAACCAGTGGGAAGGTCACCCACTCCAGAGACTGTGGCCTTGCACTCCCATCACTGAGAAATGAGCATGGAGCCCTCTCCAGAACCAGTGGGAAAGTCACCCACTCCAAAGACTGTGGCCTTGCACTCCCCAGCACAGTAAAATGGGCATGGAGCCCCCTACAGGACCAGAGGGAAAGTCACTCACCTGAGAGACTGTAGCCTTGCACTCCCCAGCACAATAAAATAGGCATTGAGCCCCCTCCAGAACCAGTGGGAAACTTCCTGATTTCAGGTGCGGTATCCCCCATCCCCCTGAGGTGCCTGCCTATTTACAAAATTATGCCCCTGCAGTGTTCTGTGCAGTTGATGTCAGGAAACAGGTTGGGCCTTGGACTGTGCCCTTTTGCCATGTGGGCCCTTTGTTCTGTGGACTGGGCATTGGCTCTTTGTGGACAATTGTACACATCACGTTCATGTGGTGGCTTTTCCCTTGCTAATACATTTTCAGTACTTCTGAAATCTGGTCCATGTTTTATTGTGCCGTGTGTCGTGCGTGATTGGTTTACGTGTGCAGCTAATTCAAGTGCCCATTCAAGCTGGATGGGCCACCGCCAGAATGCGGTGCATTAGGGGGTCAGGGCCTGACGGGCACGCCTTCCTCATTGGGAGGACTTCCCTAGCTGGGCCTCGCAGGTCTTCCTTGCCCAGCGCTGCAGGTCCTCCCACCACTTCATGCAGTGGGTGCTCTGCCAGTTGTAGATCCCCAGTGTCAGCATCTGCCTGGCGATGGCCTGCCAGAGTGCCTTCTTCAGATGGTTGCTGACCTGTAGGGGACTCGCAGAATAGAAACACAGAGTTCAGAAAATAGCCATGTGACACTGTTGACTATACGTCCCCTATGGGACGGACAATTCACAACATCATTCCACCACCTCACTCACAGTACTTGCCAGACATTCTACACCGGTGCAGGTACATACCAACCACACATGCATACAGGCATCCGCTACCATCACATACATCTATGCATGTCAACCGCCTACTCACCTGCACCTCTGGTCGCCCATGTACCTTAGCATATATGGGTAGGACCCCATCCACCAGCTTCTCCAGCTCCTCTGTGGTGAAGGCCGGGGCCCTTTCCCCTGTGACTCGTGCCATTTGAGTATGCATGGGATCTGGAAGTCAAGTGAACCTGGGGTGACGACACCATGTGCACCGTTATCACTGCTGGTGATCATGATAGGCTCAGATTCCCCATTGACAACCATGTTAACCAATGAATGGGAGCACGGCAGTGAACACCGCCTTACGCCATCTCAACAACCGCCAGCGGAATGAGGTCACTTCCACTGCTAAATATCTGGACGCCATTTTGCTAGTACTGCGCAGATATTTCCTTGTCATGGGCCCTATGGAACACAGCCCTTGGTCGCATGCCCACATGACTCCTTTCTGCCCACAACAGTCCAGACGTATCACTTCATACATGTCCCTACGGTTGTACATCATACAATGCTTGTGTGTAACCCACATAATGTACAGCAGTTATTTATACTCAACATGTTGTGTATATGTATGTGTGTCCCTCACAAGTGTTCTCTACTCCTCCTAGGTACAGGCCCAAGTGGCAAGGGAGAGCCCCATCTGTGTACAGACCTCTTGTTGATTTGGAGACGATGGTGGAACTTCACATCATTATCAACTACAGACTCAACCGTGCTACCATCCATGAGCTATATGCATTACTGGATCCAGTACAGAGACCAGCTAATCGGAATCAGCATGCCATCCCTACTGAAATTCAAGTGCTCTCTGCACTTCATTTTCTGTCCACTGATTCATTTGAGGTGACAGTGGGCATGGGAGCAGGGTTCTCACATCCAGTATTTAGCCTCATCCTGTCCAAATTCCTGGGTTCATTTGTACTACACCTGCAGACATATGTGGAGTTTCCACATAGGGCTGATCTCCATACCATCAAGTCTGACTTTTTTTCCTTTGGTAACATTCCCCATGTGATTGGTGCCATAGATGGCACACACATAGCTCTCATCCCCCCAAGAGTAAATGAACAGGTGTACAGAAACAGGAAGTACTTCCACTCAATGAACATACAATTGGTGTTTATTGCAGACCAGTACATTTCACATGTGAATGCCATGTTTCCAGGACCAGTCTATGATTCATTTGTCCTGAGGAACAGCAGTGTACCACACATGATGGATCAACTACAAGGGGACAGAGGATGGCTCATAAGTGAGTGTGTATGACACTGGTTCTGTACATAGCTGACAGCCAGGCTGTCTGCAAGTAATGGCAGTCTGTTACAGTCCTGTGTCAACCACTTTTGCAGGTGATTGTGGCTATCCCAACGTGCATTGGCTCCTGACACCTGGCAGAAATCCTAGGACAGATGCAGAGACAAATTACAATGAGGCCCATGGACGTAGCAGGAGTGTGATAGAGAGAACTATCATTATCCCGAAGACTAGATTCCATTGCCTCCATCTCTCTGGTAGATCCCTGTTCTATGGCCCTGAGAAGTTGTGTAGAATAGTGGTGGCCTGATGCATCCTGCACAACGTGGCTGTGAGGAAAGCTATCCCCTACTGGAGGAGGAGGGTGCTATATATCCAGACCTGCATCATCTGAGACTGGATGAGAGTGAAAGTGAGGATGAAGAGGGGGAAGATGTTCCCTCTAGGAACCAGCTGATCCAACTTTACTTCCAGTAATTATGAGGTACTGTTCACTGATGATGTTGTCTGCAATGCATATTATCTGTCTGACTTATTCACTATTGGGATGTGGGGTCTGTAGTCATTGACAATGTTACTTGGATATTGAGGTTGTATCTGCCATTGAGACTAACATGGTGTACATTTCTGTTTACTCCACACAATGTTGTGCGTGGGGTGCCATTCCTTCAAGAAAGGTTTGAGTATGGTATTGACAAGATAATGCATTCACATTGCCAATTGATTCATCAATATTACAGGGGACATACAATTTGGTGTACATGTGTTTTATTTGGTGTCTTTAATGCATTGGTGCGCAGTACAGAGATAGGGAGTGGGCCAATGGTGGATGTCCATTGCAGGTACTTGGGCTGGGCGATTGATGCCAGTGGTTATAGGTCCATCTGTCCCTTGCAATTTGTTGTGTGGCAATTGGCGGGTGTGGATGGTGGCACAGTGGTTCACTTGGGAGTCAGTCCATGTCATAGTTACTTCTTGGTGGGGGCCTTGGTCTTGGCAGGTGTTCCTGTGCCATATCTGGGTCTGAGGGACCGTTTGAGGGTCTGGTGCTGGCTGCATGATTAGGGGTGCTGGTCTCCTGTGTGTCCTTTGCCAGTGCCAGCAGTCCAGTTGCTGCTGCTGATGTTGAGGGCAAGTATGTGTCCTGGGCAGTGGTAGAGGCTTCCAGGTTTGTGGGGGTCTCACGCTGGGTTGGGTAGTGGTGCTGCAGCACCCCTGCTATAGTGGCCATGGTGGCATTCAGTTGTTTCCACTGCTCCATGGTCTCTTGATGATGGGCTATCTGCAACCTATGACTCTGTTCCAGGGTGGCCAGGATCTGGCCCATTCTGTCTTGTGTATGGTGGTATGCTCCCAGGACCTCAGAGATCACCTCCTGGGCTGCAGCATCCATCCTTTGGCCTCCCCCCTGGGCCACTGATACCGTCCCACTGGGTCTAGTCCCCTGTGCCTGTGTCCCCTGCACAGGTCTGGCAGTACCACTTGTACTGGGGCCATCGTCATCCTGCCTGTTAGTAGGTGGAGACTCTGGCCTCTGTACTTGTGCATCACCAGTCTGTGGCCTGGAGACACTGGTGTGGGGTGGCTTGGCCAGAGATGATGTTGGTGGCTGGGTGGTAGGGGTGTCAGTGGTGTCCTGGGTGGGGCTCCTGGAGAGTGACAGTCCAGGACTGTGTGATGGATCAGGGTAATCCTCACTGTCCACACCTTCGTCTCCAGCATCCTGAGTGGGGCCTCTGTCTCCATGTGGGGTCCTGGCACTCCTTGGCCTCTCCGTCAGGGTGTCATGGGTGGTGGTGCCTGTGGGGTGAAATGGACATGTATGTTACATTTCCTGTTTCGGATGAGAATGCAAAGCTCTGGCCTATTTTGTGCAGTGTATTCCCCCGTTGGACCATGCAGGGACTTTTTGTGGGGCTGCCATTGCATTTTGCATGGGATGTGGAGATGCATTGTGGGTGGTGTAGTGCCATTGTGATTCCTTGCTGGGATAGGTGGTTGTGCACAGGTGAGGGATGTGGGCCTGTTAGTGGGTTTGTGGGCATGCAGGGTGACAGGTTATGGTGATTGTGGCCTGGGTGAGGGCAGTGGTTCTGGTGGTAGTTGGAGGGGTGCGGTGGTGCATGCAATACAGGTGTGGTGGATATGGGGAAATTGTCAATGACTTACCCGAGTCCATTCCTCCAGTGAGTCCAGTGAGGCCCTCAGGGTGCAGGATGGCCAGTACCTTTTTCTTCCAGTCAGTGTAGTCGGGGGTGTAGGTTGAGGTCCTCCCCAGTCTTTTGTACCGCAATGTTGTGCCTCGATGCCATGGATCTCACCTTCCCACACAGGCCATTCCATCTCTTGCAGATGTCATCCCTTGTGCGTGGATGGTTTCCTACTGCTTTGACCTTGTTGACAATTGTCTGCCTATAACTCCATCTTCCTGGTGATGGCTGTGTGCTGGACCTGTGCCTGAAGATTTGTGGCTCGACCTTGAGTATTTCGTCCACCATTGTTCTTAGCTCCCTATCATTGAAGTGTAGATGCTTAGGGGGTGCCATGGTGTGTGTTGTGTGGATATTGGTGAGGTGCTGTTGTGTGGTATGTGAGTTCTGTGATGTTGCTTTCTGTGTCTGCATGTTGTGTTGTCAGTCTCAGTTGTCCTATTGGCGATGTGCAAGATTGTGGGGTGTGTCTGTTAGTGTTTTATAATGTTGTGGATGTGTGTCAGGTGTTTGGGTTTCAAACCTGCCAATCTGTGCATTTCTTGCTGTTGAGTCCCAGTGCTGGCCGTGGCGGTCTGTGCCACCAATGGTCGTTCGACATCCACTGTCCACCGTGGTGATTTGTGCATCACTATTTGGTGGGTGGGGGATTTGTGTGCTTGACAGTGGCAGGTGTGATGTGCAGTCTTTCCACCGACAAAGCCCTGGCAGTGGCTGGTGGAAGCTGAGTTTTTGGCGGTTTCAGTTTTTTGCATCATTTTATGGCTGGTTTCGATTTACCGCCAATGGTGGTCTTCTGTTCACAGTCGCCACGACAGCCGGCGGTGTTTACCGCCATGTTCATAATGACCCGCATAATGTTGATCATGACAAGCACAGCAGGCCAAAGTAAAGGCAGTAAATGGAACCTTTGGATTTGGTGTAGTAAGCCAATCATCACATTTTCTAACAATAGTCATGATCTTGAAGAGAATCTTTGAAGCCATCCAATAGAAAGGACCTCAGAAAAGAGGCAACATCGTCAGTTGTTAGAATGATCACAGGATAGGCAGACGGATCCATGGAGCAGTAGTGCGGAGTAGTCTCTTGTGCAGGTCCACCTGTAGTAGTGGCATCCTCTATAGTGCCAAAAAGAGCCCGAATGTTCATCAAGGGTGGCTCATAAGTCGCCTCACAAATCAGCCTTAGTCTCAATTGGCACAAACGTGAATGAACCCTCATTGGGGACATCAGCAATGGTTGATCCGTAGAAGGCACTGGAGTTACAGCAAGACACACTGTAGGCAAGTGGTCGAAGAGGCACTACAGGCAGCAAAAGACTGATTGCACACACCATAGGAGTAGTCGGAATGACAATGACCGGTCATGTTCCAATTCCTCCAGCAAGGAAGCATCGAAGACTTGAACCATGCGTTCGCGGCACAGTTGAGGTGGTGGCAGCGACTCCATTGATTTGCATAAATGGAAAGACACAACTGCTGCGAATCAGAAGAAATAGCAGTAGTATTCCGCCATTCAATGCCAAAATTATAGGAAAGCCATGAAACACACTTCAAAAGAGTGAATGGATGGCCGATGGGATGACTCCGAAGACAGTCTGGAAGACGGACACAAATTCAGACCCAACAGCCTTAAAGTGGACAATCCCAGTAGTGCTCAAGGCGTTG
Source organism: Pleurodeles waltl (assembly GCF_031143425.1). Classification (NCBI taxonomy): domain Eukaryota; kingdom Metazoa; phylum Chordata; class Amphibia; order Caudata; family Salamandridae; genus Pleurodeles; species Pleurodeles waltl. Next base: position 1,019,979,950 of record NC_090447.1, read on the forward strand.
AATATTCTGGATACTAGTTCTCCAAAGTGCTGGGGGAAGTAGGTATTTAATAGGGATCGGATCTCGGCTGATGATCTCTCAATCTGGAGAGCATACGTCTCTCCAGCTAATGTCAACGCAAATTGTTTTTGAAACAGTAGCGCCTTTAGTCTACCCAGATTGTCATAATTTACATCAACAGTATCAATGTGAGGCCACAATTCTTATCTCTCATGTGAGGGGAGACAAAAGTTGTCCACAACACATAATTTCTGGTCGCTCAGCGCCACATTACTTCTATTCGAAAGTACATGAAATGCTGGGCGAATCTAAGGGACGGGAGTACCTGTTAGAACACAGGCAAAGTTCACGACCCCCACATTGCAAAGGCTGTGGAGGAACACCTGTTTGCAGATCATTGAATGTCTAACAGTAGTCTTGCATTCGCTTCCGCTTCCGCTGAGAAAGACCTCTCTTTAGCACTTCAGACATCTGTAATCAAAGGGCAACTCCCACTTTTCTTTATTATAGCTATCTCCTATTTGCTTGTACCTGCCAACTGCAAGTTGTTTCAGGCATTTCAAAAAACAAAACGTGGAATGGGCAGATTAATGATGCCATGTAGGAGCCATTCTGCTGAAGGACTTTCTGCAACTGTGAAAGGCAATTTTTCTAACTTCTCTATATGAAGCATGGTGAAACTCCTTTCCCTTTTAGCCATTGTCCGTTGTTCCCTGGATAAATAAAATGCGGTTACCAATTCACTACAATTAAGGTACTTCTATGGAATTCTAACATTTTTCAAAGTCTGTTATGTCCAACCTAACTGCATGATGGAACGCAGCTGACTTTGTCCATGATATAAAAGGGACATGTCTGTCTGTCTGAATAATATAAATCCCAGACTTCACTATGTTTGTTAGGGAATAAATCATGTTGGACAGAGTGTTCATAACATTATCGACAACAGCTAAAGCCTTTTCTAAGTTTTCCTTATCTATTAAATGCACAGCAGGTTCTATCCGAGAAAGCTCCCTGATCTCATTATACATATCATAGATTAATCTTTTAGAGAGTGGCATCCTAGGACCTAGTAAAAAATCCTGTAAGTCTACATCTTCAGAAAGAGTGTTAAGATGTTCTTTAACTGTGGCTAAATGTGTGGGACTGTACCCATTGCTGACATAGTTTGCCCACACGTTATGTTGTAACTATACCTGCATGTTGACCCGAGACAAAGCGAGGGTCTAGCCGGCTAATCTTGAAACCCCCTGAGGAATTAAAAAAACAGGCCTGACATACATTGGTGTCTATTGGCTAAATCAGCCACCCACCGGGACTGGAAAGAGAACAGTTATTGGCACCAGCCTGAAACTTTGCATTTAGCTCTTCCTCTCTGCTATTCAGGAAGAATTGCCAATCATTAAACTTTGCCGGTGTGGGGATAATGGGTGTGTTTATTTATTTTATTTTTGCTCACCCCAGACAGGATGTCTGTTGAATTGTGTCATTTAAAAAGATCATTTGCACAGGAATCAGGAATGCTCTAAATAAAGCTTCCCTACCCTGTATTTGCCAATCTTCTGTTCCCCATACACTCTTTAAATCAACAGTGTTCCTCCAGCATTTGTAAACTTCAACTGCAAGATGGGAAACAAAGGAATCTAATAAATCAGCTTTGTATCAGTTAGCAAAATTTTCCTAATTTCTGAAGGAGGTAATTTGAATTAATATGATTCTGGATGTTTTGTGTCATGCCCAGAAAAATAAGTAAATGTATCTGAATAACGTTTTGGGCTCCCCACATGTGGTGTTGAACTGTGTGTAATTAAGTACTGGTCTGTGTCTAGTGGCTCGGTGCAGGTAGCAATGCCCCCAGTTATTGTAGCAGAACATTTCCCTATAATTCATTGTATGTCTATATACATCATCACTTTCAAACACTGAGTAGTCCTTCATTTCAGTTAACATGGAATCAACTTTCTGGACATTCCAATCATTACATACAACACAAGGTGTAATTACATCTGTCATAGAAATTTTGAATACATATGGAATTTCAATTACCTATGTAGGCTTGTATATATCAAATGGAACTTTGTCCCATACAATCCCATCAGGAATTGGTACAGCTGAAATATTCACAAAAGACAAGTCTCTTCAGACCTTTTGTGAGGAATGATATGGAGTTAAGACTTCATCCACAAGCTCAACTGAGGAGCGTTCAGGAAGGAAATGACCATTTATAAGTAAAAAGAAAACAGTTATGAAACCAATCCGTAGAAACAATGCAAAAAATGTCAAGCAGAACCATAAATAGTTCCATGGAGGTAGGTATTTGTAGAATTGTTGGACATGCTTGTGTAGTCAGAAGTAGTGTTGTTATTTCTGCTTTGAAGAGGTATATCCTGTTGGGTAGTGAGAGGGGACCAGGAACTACCCAAGGGGTCTCTGGGTTGACTGTGCAGGATCGGCCACATGGTGAACTTTGACGTCATCAATGGAAATGAATCTGTTTCCTTTGGAACCAGGCAGCGGTGGCAGGATGACAGTTCGTGTACCTTGAACTCCCAGGACTGGGACCGGTACTCTGTAAGATGGGCCAAATTCCTTCTTCACAACGATCTTCTCACAAACCAGATCCCTGAATTTAGGAAGTTGTTAGTAAATCCTTTATTCCTAAGGTGGCACAACTGGCAGATGTTTTATCATCACGAAATTGATGAAGTGCCTGTAAAACTGTGAGATGTTCCTTTACGTTAAAAGATGTGTCTGCTGCCACCAAACCAGGGCCATCAAGATCTGGGACATACATAGGTATCCCAAAGAGAACCTCATAGGGAGTGTATCTCCCCAAGGACCGTCTTGGCAGATTATTCAGTGCTCTCTGGGCCCCATATAGGTGATGAAGCCAGCTGTGGCCAGAACCTAATACTCTAGCTATTAAGGACTGCTTTAGGTCACGCTTCTTCCTCTCCACAAAAGAAATTTCCCTCAGGATGGTATGGTGAGGAGTAATGGAGTTTAATACCCAACCTCCCTATGGTGTCCCTGAATGCCTTAGAGGCAAATGCAGTGCCCTGGTCTGAATGGAATGCTGCAACCGCATATGTACTGATAAAAATCAGCAAGTGTTTTATCACACTTCAAGCGTCATCCGACCACTGAGGCCAGACCCACAGGAATCTAGAACAAGAATCTACAGCAACTAAGATGTATTTGTATGCACCATCAGGTTGAAGTAGACTGCAAAAGTCCAGGTACACCCATTGTAGTGGCCTGCTGAACACTAAGAGGGATGTCTGCGGTGGGAGTTTAATGTTGGAACCCTTTATCTGCTGGCAGATGTCACAACAAAGGAAGGACATATTGTTTTGTCTGTTTGTATAGACCTGGCCAACAGAAGCGTTTCTGTAAGAGTGTTACTGTGGCCGAAATACCAGCATGAGCAGAAGCAACACCCTCAATGTGCTGCCTTTATTAGATCTAATCTCTGGTCTTGGGTGGGGATCGCTCAATCTCCAACCCTAGGAATTGTTCTGTAGGCAGCATTCTGTGCACTGATGTGGTGAGAATATTTTGTAGGGTATGCTTTTGGGAGAGACTTGCCTTCAGCCGAAGTTTTCACAGCAGTCAGAATTTAATTATCCAATCTCATCTAAGAACGAGTCACTGCAGCCACAGAAGCAATAGCTACTGCAGATTTAGCGGCTTCATCAGCCAAAAGTATTGCCAATAATGTGTACTCCTACATGTTGGTGGCCCAGTGTATGTACTACATGGACACATGGTAGCTTATCCTTGAGATCCGCTACCCTCCCTCACAATGTTTTGTGTTTTATGGTGTTCCCTTTGGAGTCTCTAAACCCATTCAGGTTCCAGTGATTGAGGTAATCATTGTAGGACTGGACACAGTACTGTGAGCCACAGACAATTAAAGTCAGCAATCCTGGCTCTGTATGTTCTAGCACTGGAAGAAGGGCTTTGAGATCAGCCAACTGAGCTGTGCAGTCCCCTAGGGTCTGCGTGTAGGTATTGTGAGTGTGGAAAACTCCATCCTTCTTCACTCCACACACAGCTGCGCAAGAGGCTGAATATTGATGTTTAATACCTACAGCTTGTTCTGCTGAACCATCAGTGTAAATGACAGTATGGTATCTGTCAAGTGGCAAAATATCAGGAGGAGCGGGGTACTCCTGTTCATATTGGAGAAATTCTTGTGTCTGAAGTTTTGGATCAAAGATGTAGTCAACGTCGGTGGCAGTCAGGGAGGTTGCCCACTGAATCCAGTGTGCATGTAATGCTTTAGCATTATGAATGCTTGCTTTGGTAACAGCCTCTAAGGCTAGCAACGGGGTAACCACAAAGGTACTTTTCCCTTGGGCAAGTGGCCTCTCCTTAATGACAGCCATTTGAACTGCAGTTAGTATTTTTTCTGTGGGTGCAAAACAGTGTTCTGCATTAGAATATGAATATGGTTTGTATGCTATGGTCACTGTGTCACCCTCGTTAAAGGTGACATGAGTAAACCCAATGGCATCAGCAATTATTCTGATGACCACATTTGTCTTGTTGTCACGTGTGTGCAAATGTTTTGCTTCTAGCAGCTCCTGTTGCAATTCCTTAAGAATGTGTGTGTTCAATTGTCCTGTGTCTGCTAGAAAATCCATGATGTATTAAGTCATAGCATGGCTTGATACATTGTGCACAGTCAGGAATGTAAGTTCTGCCAAAATTAAAGAAACCAAGTAAAGACTGTAGTTTCTTGAGAGTGTTAGGTGGGTGAAGTTGTGCACATTTCTCTAGAAAGTGCGGGACCAGGCTCTTCCCCTCATTTGATAGCTCGTATCCCAGGAACAGTATGCTGAGATTGAATTTGTAGCCAAGGGCAGCGAATCCTAAGATGATCCGATCGACCCAGGCAAGATGAATGTTGAGGTTGTCATCTGTGAGATATATGTCATCCACGTAGGACAACGCTCAGGATCAATATCATGTAATATTGATGTTACTCAGACTGAGAACAGCCCTGGGCTGTTCTTGCAGCCTTGGGGCAAACTGCAAAAGCGTTTCTGTGAGCCAAATGAGATGCACTCAGGTCCTAAATGTTGTGTGCTAAGTTTTGTATCTTTTACACACTATATTGTTAATTAGTGCTGTGCTATGTTAATTTTGTATAGCTTATGTACGCATACGACTGTTTCAGTGTCTGTAATTTAAGACTATTCTGCAGGAAAGGTATGGTTTTGCAACAGGGAATAACGGGTTACTCATTGCAGAGACACAGGGCTCAATTACTTCCTGGTACTCAAGCTGAGGGAGGATCTCCCTCACTGGAGCTTTTGGTTCACGTTTAACAGGATATTGTGACTGAGGTTGGGGAGTAGACCTGATAGGTATTAGATGACGATGAGAATCCTTGCCCCAATCTACATGATTGTGGTATAACACAGATGCCTGCGCCAAAGCCCAAGTGACAGCGTAGGCTGTTTTTCCACATCTGGAACAAGATCAGAGAAAGATTGCAAAATGACAACTTCCCCGTGTGGGAGCTTACAGAGGTGCTCGGGTGGCCAGTCCCTTTCGGTCAGCAGGATATCACAACTAAGTTCATCTCAAAATATCACCCCAATTGTGCGCTCTATGTCTCCCTCAATTTGGATATTTAAATCATAAACCCTGTTAGGTGGGAGAAAGCTACCATCTGCAGTCTCAACCGCAATGAAATCGTTATTTGCTGTCACATCCAGATGATCTTTCGGACTCCGGCGACATATTGTGACCTCTGCTGAGCTGTCTAACAGTGTCACTGCCCACGTCTTGTTCTTCAGCAATGTTCTCAAATGAACTGGCATTTTTAATTGACAGTGCTGCCAACTTTTTCTTTTTAAACTGTGTCTTTTGTTGTAGGGACTTATCTTTTTTTCGTCTGAAGACTGTGGTGAGTCTTTCTTCTGTTTCACGTATTCAGGACGGCGATCAGGACGTGCTCCTCTCTCACTACGTCTATCCGGTGTGTCCTGAAAGGAACGAGAGGGATGTTAATCAGTATATCTGCCAGGAGCTTTTATATTTTCTCTATTTCTGAGAGTATATCTCCTTTCAGAGTTCTCTGGATGTGGAGTTTCTGCTCTCTGATTTCATCTATCTTTAAATTGCTTTTGATTATCTCAGCACTTCTGATAACCTTTCTGTGCTTATACAATAGAGAATTCTATGTTTCCCCTGTTCTCCCGTATGGGGAAACACAGCTTCCAGCTGATTTGTTTTCTGGGGCATCCAGAATGTTTTTTTCTCTCGTTCTGTTGGTACCTTACCGATGACAGTATGTACTGTTTGTGGACTAATTCCAGTAGTCAATTGGTATCCAGCAGGAGTTCATATTACAAACAGAACTAGTCGTCTATAAAGTGTTACTAGCTCAATGTATACGTTTTGCAGGTCTGCTGCCTGTATATTTTGTATACCTGGGTGAGGTGTGTTTGTGGCAAATATAGGCCACGTTGGTCCATCATTACCTAAGGGACCTAATCTCATTGGTTGTATTACATGTGGTAGGGCGCCATTAAACCAGTTCTGATGTTCTTGATGAGTAATCGGAATCTCAAGATACTTGTATGGTTGGTACCATTGAGGTACGTTTGCAATTCTGTATGTATGGAATGTAAATGATCTTTGGTTTTCCTCAGGAAAGGTGACCCAAGAATAGAATGTTTCTGCTTGGTAAGCTTCACTAGCTTCTACTTTGAATGTAACATCCCCACCCTCATCTGTTAAGCCATGCGCTACTAGGTGTAGTGTTAATGCTTGCATAGACATTTTCAGGAATGTCTATGGCACCAGCCATATTGTATAATGGGTACAAGAGATGGAACACCAAATGGGGAGTGTAGTCCTTTTATGAGTTCGAGCTCGAACAACCTACAGCCCAATTAGGTGCTCCCTGTTTAGCTGAGGAGGATCTTCCCCAAGACCACAGATGTCTCCGTATAATGGTGCTTAGGGTACCTGAAGTATGTGTGACACAGTGATATTCACGTTATATGTGAATTAGTGCCTAAACACAATCGTTGGTGGCGCCATGTCATAGTTTTTCTCTTGCTCTAGGCAAGACTGGTGGTTTAAAGATGACAGTACTTATGTTTGTAGGCGACTATGCCAGTCTCACAACAAGTTGCAAATGTCGTCCCAACTCTCCTGGCTCCAAGCAGCACCTCACCAAAAACCCATACAGTAAAAGATGATTTGTGGTAGCCTTTATGCATGGACTCGTGTGTGACATCTCAGTGCGTGTTGTGGTTAAATACCCCTTTCTCACATGAACCCCATGTCTCAATCACGCACAGGCAATGAAGAAGATACAGTACATTTTCAATAGGTTTTAGTTCGCAAAACTGCAATCTGTGATAGGTTGCATGGGCTGCAATGATTAGGATAATAAATAGTGCAAGAAACAGAATGGTAAAGACAAGAGTGATTAATGCAAAGACCTCCACCATCTTGCAATATCATGAAAAGACGTGAAGTGTGTAATATGTCGTAATACCATTGCATAATGAGCCTAACCTCAAACCTAAAAGAGAGCAAGGTAAGTTAAACCAAATCTGCCAATGCCACATCGATGAGAAGAGCCCCCCAACCCTTGTTACCTTGGAATGAGGTCTCTGGCTCAGACTCCGTAGGGACATGAAGACTGGGTCAGTGTCAAGGCGACGTCATCCCTCTGATTCTGTTTAAGTGAGGAGTATTTTTACAGATCTGCTTGGACCCCTGACATAGGTCTGTTCCTAAACAATAAATAACAAGACATGCTTGGGACGGTAATTTATGTAAACAATTCCCTCGAAAGCATGAAGAGGGAAAGTACCTAATGTGATAACCTACAGTTTGTGTATCATTGTCGCTTGATATTGATGCCTTAGTGTGGTAGCACTGATAAAGCAAACTAAAACATGGGCCTAACTAAAAACAAGGCAGTCATCTTAAAAGATTTAATTAAATAAATGCGCTAAAACAGAGCAAGCTAAGTAGGGTAAAGTCACTAGGTGACGAGGGCACAAGTCTGCAAGCCAACGCCTAAGGTAACTCCTGTATCCCATTAAAACAAACTAGGATTCACTTCAGTTGAACTCTGTTGAGATGAATGTGATGCGTAGTTGTCAAGCCGTGCAGGCTGTAGGTCTGCTGTCGCCAAGCAGCCCCTGCTTCAACCTTGAAGGAGTGAACCAACAATTTTCTTTTCTTCATGTAGTTGGGTCAGTGCACCTGCTTTTGTTGTAAACAGCTCTAGAACCCGCTTCTTGGGCCCAGGACTGGAAGGGACACCCCAGGCAAGGGTAGGACTCACAGATGGCAGAATCCAGTAGCACCAGGAGATTTGGAGGCAGCCTTTGATGTCACTGAGACTGCAGGAGAACAGGGGGTAAGCCAAGAAGCCATTAATGAATTGTAAGTTCAAGGATGGGGAGAAAAGATGCAATCCTTCTCATTCCAGGCAAGAAACAGCAGGCAGCAGGCCAACACAGCAAAACAAGAGGAAAGTGGCAGTCCCTCCTACAGCACAGCACAGCACACAGCAAGCAGTAGGCCAACCTAGCAATGCAGTTAGCAGAGTGGCAGTCCCTCCTGACAGCACAGCTGCCCTTCTTCCTAGAAGAATGTTCTTGGTTCCAGCAGAGTTCTGATTTGGCGGGGTTTGGGATCCAGTACTTATACCCAAATGTCCCTTTGAAGCGGGGTAGACTTCAAAGAGGCCTTTGAATTTCACATGGTCCCTGCCCTTCTTTCCCTAGCTCCAGACACTCTACAGGGCAGTATGCAGCCCTTTGTGTGAGGAGAGCCACAGCCCTATTCAATTGTGTCAGCTCTTCCCTCCCACCTAGCCCAGAAAGACCCATTAGCCCTGTGATGGGTCATAAGGATGCAAATGTCACACCATAGGTCCGTTTGTGTGTGACTGGGGGCAATGCACAAACACCCAGTTGTCATCCACCCCAGATGTATATTCAGAGACAGGCAGAGGCACGGACTGACTAATGAGCCAACTTTCTAAAAGTGGTATTTTCAGATTTACAATGTAAAATCCAACGTCACCATATTATCTAATTTAAAATTGTGAGTCCAGATACACCAAACTCCATATTTTCTTTTATCTTTTCCCAATTATAAATTGCACTTAAAATATGTTTTAAGGCCAACCCAATGTTAACTTATGGGATAGATAAGCCTTACCATAGTCAAAAACTAATTTAGTGTTGTTTTCACTACCAGGACATGTTAAACTTAAAGTACATGTCTAACTTTTGAAATAAACTTAGAGATAACTAGGGCCTACCTTGGGGGTGACATATATGTAGTTAAAAGGAATGTTTGGACCTGGCAAGTGTGTGTGCTTGCCTGGTCAAAATGACAGTTTAAAACTGCACACACAGGCGGTCATTCTGACCTTGGCGGACCGCGGAGGCCGTCCGCCAAGGTACCGCCGTCAGAACACTGCACCGCGGTCGAAAGACCGCGGCGGTGATTCTGACATTTGCCGTGGGCTGGCGGGCGGCCGCCAAAAGGCCGCCCGCCAGCCCAGGGCAAATCAACCTTCCCACTAGGATGCCGGCTCAGAATTGAGCCGGCGGAGTGGGAAGGTGCGACGGGTGCAGTTGCACCCGTCGCGTATTTCAGTGTCTGCAAAGCAGACACTGAAATACTTTGCGGGGCCCTCTTACGGGGGCCCCTGCAGTGCCCATGCCATTGGCATGGGCACTGCAGGGGCCCCCAGGGGCCCCGCGGCACCCCCTACCGCCATCCTGTTCATGGCGGGAGAGCCGCCATGAACAGGATGGCGGTAGGGGGTGTCTGAATCCCCATGGCGGCGGAGCGCGCTCCGCCGCCATGGAGGATTCAGACGGGCAGCGGAAAGTCGGCGGTACCCCGCCGGCTTTCCGCTTCTGGCCGCGGCTGTACCGCCGCGGTCAGAATGCCCGGCGGAGCACCGCCAGCCTGTTGGCGGTGCTACCGCCGACCTCCGCCCTGGCGGTAATTACCGCCAGGGTGAGAATCAGGGCCACAGTCTCTGCGGTGGCAGGCCTGAGTCGTGCTAAGAGGGCCGCTGTAGTGTTTGGCAAGTGCTGCATGCCCACTAGTAGAATTTAATTTTCAGGCCCTAGTCGCATATCATGTACTTTACTATGGACTTACGAGTAAATAAATATGCCAATTTTGCGTGGTGCAATGTTACAATGTTTATAGTACAGAGCACCTGCACTTTAACACTGGTCAGCAGTGGTATAGTGCCCAGAATCCTAAAGCCAGCAACAATGAAGTCAGAAAAACAGGTGGTAAGAGGGCAAAAGGTTAAAAGAAACACCACTAAGGATGCAAGGTCTAACAATACCTAAAATAGAAAGTTCACAAACTTGGAAACAAAAGGAGGCACCAGCTCAGTAAAAGTTGTAAAATTACTGGGGTGCCACGGTGGGCAGCACACAAAACTTCCAGAGAATGAACATGTAGTTTTGAATTATAATGCACAGATCATCCTATGATCATTAGATAACAATATAATTGAGCAGCATACAAACAAAATGAGAGCAGTAAATAACGGATAAACATCTATCTGCATGGAGTGGACAGTCGTGATGCATAATGGGCTAGCCTTTCAGGACTGCTGTGTAAATGCCAGAGATGGAAGGGATCAATACGAAGCAGAACATCAGGTTTATTTGTAGAAATAAACCTGGATATGTGCAAGCTGCGCTTGGGCAATGGCCTGACTTTCTGAAGAAAAAAACATTAAACTTAATTTTTAGATAAAAGTGTTCCTGCTCTGTCTACTGGCCAACTAACAAGCTTAAGATCAATGGATTGCCTAAAGGATAGGTGTGAGAAATCGGGTTGTTTTTTGATTAGGGTGCAAACCCTGCTCAAGACCATCCACAATTCCCATCAAGGTACACCACTAAAGGCACTCATTTTACCTGTGCTTAGCCACCTGGTGGCTTGGCACAAAAGCAGTCAGAGTATGTGCTGCACACAAAAAGTAATACAGCAAATAAACTACACAAGAAAAGCCCCACACCAATTTAGAAAACTAGAGTACATTTTAATAAATGGTTTGATGCCAAAACAACAACAATCCAATTAGTAGAACTGGAGATGTGTGATTTTGTAGATTTAGGTAAAAATAGTTTTTAAAAACACAAAACAACAGCTGTGCTTATTTGGTAGTGCTAGGCCGGGCAAAGCCACATTTAAAGCCTACCATGATGAAGCAACCCACTGAGAAATGTATCTGAATTCCTGGATGCAGAGTGTTGCGCTCTTCAATGGCAGTTCTGAGAAGCAATATGAGGTTGGTTTTGAAGATGCATTGCGCTGGGCCGGTTTCAATAAGTTGTGAATGCTGCAGTGTTGGTTTGCATTGAGGTTGTGTCTTACAGCTTCAATAAGAAGCTGTGATGTCTGCTTTGAGGATGCATTGAGCAGTGGCAGTTCAGATGAACTGAGCAGGCTGTGAGGTGAGCTTTAGTCAGGGCTGCATTGTGCTGTGTAGGTTCTAGTTGGGTGCTGCAAAGAGCTGCATCCGATTTCCTTGCTCTGCACCGGTTCTGATTAAACCTCAGCTGGAGGCCAGCCACTTAGCAGTAGGAGTCATTCTGGTGGTCTTGGGTTCAATATGCAAGTCAGTCCTTCTCACTCAAGCAACAGGACAGCAAAGTAACAGGCAGTCCTTCTTTCAACATAACAGCACAGCAGTTCATCATCTGTGTCTTCCACAGGTTCAGAAGTATACTGAAGAGTGAGTATGATGGCTCTATGTTTATACCCTGTGCCTTCTTTGAAGTAGGTGATATTTCTAAAAATAATCCCCTTAAGTGTTCACAATTTCCCGACTCTTTGCCCTAGCTCCAGCCTAGCTGAAGCCACAATGCTGTGAAGTCCTTTGTGCGAAGGTAGGCCATAGCCTATTATTATGTAAGTGGGGCTATGCACAGCTCCGTCTCTTTACTCTGCCAGTGATGGCCCATCACGGAACATCTAATCCTGTTATTGTGTGGCTGTCTAGAAGGAGTCTGAAACATCCCAAAGCCAACTACACCAAGTCATGTCACACAGAAACAGGCTGCAGGCACCAAATTGTTAGGGGAGAAAAATGCCAACATCCCAAAAGTAGCATTCTTCAAAATTGCGACTTAAAATCCGACTTTACCATTAGAAAGGATTTTAAATTACAATTTCTCAGACACTAAACATGAATTGCCTACCTGCTCCCAATCAAAAGTTAACACTAATTAAATGTAATAAAGTATCCCAATGTAATCCTATGGGAGAGGTAGGCATCACAGTAGTGAAAAAGGAATTTGTGTTACTACCAGGGCATGTCAAATTTAAAAGAACATGCCCAACCTTCTGTTTACATTGCACCTTGCCCTATGGGCTGTCAAGGGCATACCTTAGGGGGGACTTTTCTAAAATAAAGGGGGAGTTTAAAGATTGGCCAGGGAGTTACTTTGTCAAGTCGATATGGCAGTTTAAAGCTGCCACCAGGCTGCAATGGCAGCCTCAGACATGTTTTGAGGGGCTTCTTAAGTAGGTGGCACACTATATGCTGCAGGCCTACCAGTACCATTTAGTCCTCCAGCCCCAGATACATGGCAATTTACAGGAACTGGCAACTAACTTTAATATGAAAATCAGGTGTAAGCCACATTCCCCTTGTTTTAGAGTGAGCTCAAGTATATTAGCATTGGATAGTAGTGGGAAAGTGCACAGAGTCCAGTAAAACCATTTTAGAAAAATAGGAGGATGAAGGCAAAAAGTTTGGGGGGAGGCCACCTTAAGGCTGACAGGTCCAATAATAGGCACGAGGAAAGACCAATAAGAAAAATTGCCTGAGGTGCACTAAGTGACTTACACTGAAGTGCCATGCAAGCAGTCCTTGGGATGATATTTTAATTCTGGTTGATTTACCTGAGGTGTCTACAGCCAGTGGCCACCCCACCCGCTGTGCACATTTGCTGTGCAGATGCATAGCTGCTTCTTTTTTGTAGGTCACCTTACTGGAGGGACATGGCCTAACAAACATCTAGAGTGCATTGAATTCAAGGAACTTGAATAGGACTATGTAGCAATGAAAGTGGAGTGGTAAAAGTAACTAAAACCTATTAAATCCTGTCTCTAAAAGGAGTGCTCCATTGCCTGGGAATGACAGTGAAGTAATCATAGTTAAAAGAAAATTGCCTGAGGTGCCCTAAGTGACTTACACTGAAGTGCCATGCAAGGAGTCCCTTGGGATGATATTTTAATCCTGGTTGATTGACCTGAGGTGTCTACAGCGAGTGGCCACCCCACCCGCTGTGCACATTTGCTGTGCAGATGCATAGCTGCTTCTTTTTTGTAGGTCACCTTACTGGAGGGACATGACCTAAAAAACATCTAGAGTGCATTGAATTCAAGGAGCTTGAATAGGACTATGTAGCAATGAAAGTGGAGTGGTAAAAATAACTGGAGCCTATTAACTCCTGTCTCTAAAAGGAGTGCTCCATTGCCTGAGAACGACAGTGAAGTAATCATAGTTAAAAGAAAATTGAGTAAAATAAAGGTATAAAATTCACACAAAAGAAAGACTCGCTGGAGTCCCACGCAAGCTACTGCAGATAGAACATCCTCAAGTCTACAAGGAAATAAAATAAGTTATTGACCCTCTGATTTTGCCTCGCAATCAAAAGATACTAAAAATTGACTCTAATAGTAGGCCAGAATAAAGTCTTTAGTCCTAGACATGAATCTGGGTCTTTTGCGATGCTCACTGTACTGCACATACATATTCTTAGAAATATCTAGAGAACATTGCTGCTGAGAAGAGTTAATGACTCTAAGTAGCAATAAAAGTGAAGTGGAAAATGTAGAATTAAAATGGAGCCAAACCTTTGTGCCTAATCTCCCAGTGTGGGACAATGAAAGCAACCAAAATTAAAAGAAAGGTGAGTAAATAAAACTACAAAAGAAAGTTAAAGAAAAGACTAATTTGAGTCACATTCAAGATGAAGATTATAGAATAAATTGATTAATACATCATAAATATCAGGGATTTCAACATTTCATGTCAGATTTGATAGGAAGCAAAAGAAATGCATTGGCCTTCTAGGTGATGGCGGCATCTTGGTCTTATTAGATTAGTACAGAGTTGTCCTTTTAGTCCTGATACTTGGCAGTGGTGTATCCTACATTTCAGTCATTTGGTTTGAGAATTTGCTTTGTGTTACACTTTTCACCCTTGGCGTGGTCTCCCCTAACTTTTTGCCTCTGTTTCCCAGGTTGTTGATGTATGCTGGCCTCTGTTTTTGCTGTTTTTGTTACTCTGGGCACTTTACCACTGCTATCCAGTGCTAAAGTGCAAGTGTTCCTGTATAAAATGTGTATGTAATTGGCTGTCCATGATTGGCCTATTTGATTTACTGGTAAGTCCCTAGTACCGTGTACTAGAGGTGCCCAGGGCCTGTAAATCAAATGCTACTAATTGGCCTGTGGCACTTATTGTGCCATCCACATTAGTTGCCCTGTAAGCATGGCTCAGACCTGCCACTGCAATGTCTGTGTGTGCAGATTTTAACTGCCTATTCGACTTGTACCCACTTGCCAGGCCTAAACCTTTCATTTTCTTACATTTAAGACACCCCTAAGGTAGGCCCTAGGTAGCCCCATGTGCCGGGTGCAGTGTATGTTTAAGGTAGGACCTGTATTAATGTGTTTTATATGTCCCGACAATAAAATACTGCTGAATTCAGTTTTGACTGTTGCAAGGCCTATCTCTTTCATAAGTTAACATGGGGGCTGCCTTTAAAAATGATTAAAGCATAGATCCCCTTTGGGAACAGATAGACATGTGGAGTTTGGGATCTCTGACCTCACAATTTAAAAATACATCTTTTAGAAAAGTTGGTTTTGAGATTGTGTGTTTAAAAATGTCACTTTTAGAACATGGGCACTTTCTTGCTTAAACCATTCTATGACTCTGCCTGTTTGTAGATTCCCTGTCTGGGTCAGTTTGACAGTTGGGCTGTTTACACCTCTCTCTAGACAGTGACACAAAGGGAGCTGGGGTGTGGCCTGCATATCCTGATGAGCCATCTGTGCTAGGAGGGAGGGGAGGAGTGGTCACTTACTCCTGAAAGGGCTGTGCCTGCCCTCACACAATGCAGTCTCCAACGCCCTGGTGTGTGTCAGGGGCCTGGCCTGGGCAAGGCAGGATTTCACAAACAAGAGAAACTTTCCTTTGAAGTAAGCCTACTTCAAAGTCCAAAATAGGCATGAGACAACAAGAGGAATCTCTGCCTGGAGAAGAGCTGAAGAGCTGAGGAGAAGTGCTGCCCTGTCTGAGACTGTGCTTTCTGGAGCTATCCTGCAGTTGCTGCTTCTGCCTGTGCAAGGGGACAAAGACTGGACTTTGTGTGCCTTCCTGCTTGTGAAGAAATCTCCAAGGGCTCGTCCTGAGCTTGCCTCCTGTTGTTGAATTCTCCGGGCCATCAAAGAATTCTCCTGCCAGCACCTGGACTCTCTGCTGAGACTTCTGCCCTGCCAAGTGGTGCCCTATCCAGTTCCTGGGGCCTTGGAAGGAGAAGCTGGCAGACCAAGATTGAAAATCCACACACCGACCACCGTGTGGGGAAAATATCGAAGCACCTTCCGAGACGTGGTTGAAAAATGATGCCCAACAGCTTCCCAGGAGATATCAACGATCCACTGGCATCACGGCTGGAAAATCAACACATGTAGCTGGAAGAGCAACGCGAAACACCCGTTGATGGAGGGTGATCAAGTCACAAACCACATTGCGTGGTTTAGCTGATACCGTGCGGCAGGATTTTCAATACAAACCTTGCTGTGTGCCTAAAAACGGCGTAACGCCTGCCCGGACCTGAGTGCTTGCCTGGATAGACACATCACTCTCCTGCAGAGAGGAAAAGTGACGCATGCCGACCCGACTGGAGAAGGAGAAATAACGCACGGTCTGGCTTGCGGGTGAGAAATCGATGCACAGCTTACCTTTTTTGATGCACACTCGCCCATGCTTGTTATTTTGACGCTACCCAGGTACTTTTCAATGCTAACAGTGTTTTACCTGTTTACAAAAGAATTTAAGACTCTTTTGCTTTTTAAATTAATAACTTAACTTGTGTATGTTGGATTTTTGTTGTTTTGGTCTTGTTTTGTTTAGATAAATATATCCTATTTTTCTACACCTCTGTTGTGTCATTTTGTAGTGTTTTCGTTAAGTTACTGTGTGTGTTGGTTCAAATACTTTACACTTAGAATTCTGAAGTTAAGCCTGCCTGCTCGGGCCAAGCTACCAAGGGGTTTAGCGGGGATTAGCTGAGGGTGATTCTCCTTTACCCTGACTAAATTGAGGGTCTTTGCTTGGACAGGGGGTAACCTGACTGCCAACCAACGACCCTATTTCTAACACTTTGAAAATTGGTCAAAATGAATATAATGACCATGGTGTTTTGTAGAGGTTGCCTTAGCACTAGAAATTGTAATTACTTTATGATGTGTGTAATATTTATTTTGTTACTTCGCAGGTAAGCTGAACATTCTCAGTAGTTCGTATTTGGCATGTTGTCCTAATGTTATGTTTTGTTTGACTTTTCACAAATGGAGTTTTAATTCAGAGTTACTGAAATCATGCTGCAGATTTTCCAACACCTAAATGTGCATGCATGTGAACACAATTGTTGTGACACTTAAATACTTGCATTGCTGGTGCGGGACTGGTTTGTGTATGAAGTTCATTTGTTTGCTAGTTTATCCTTGTTTACTTTGCCCTATACCTCTGGTGTTTTGACTACTGGAGTAGTTGCTGCCTACAAAGCCTCAGGTACATGACAGTAGCTTAAAATGGAATCATGTATAATTCACATGTTGTGAACCTGACAGTTTGACAAATGAAATAACATTTTTGTGTCAGTGTTGTGGATGCAAGAGTGAAGGAACAGTTTTTTCACTAACACCTAAAATGAAATGCGCTTTAGACAGCGCATAGTTCATGCAGCCAGGTTTCGAAGCTTATTGTGAAAAAGTCAAACGGCTTAAATCTCGTTTTAGCACATTTTTGAGGCGAACAAATGATTGCATCTTATAAGCTAACATGTCGATACTTCAATTTTGTCTTTGAGTCATTAATTTGCAATCACCTAATTCAACCGCCATGTTTTTTTTATTTCAAGCAGTCATCCATTTCACCCTATACTGCCGTTCCCACGCCCACCCTCCTTTGCAAGACCAACATAGTACACGTGGGTCCAGATTTACTAAATTTTCATGAGGTGCTGTGCTGCGTGAGGAGAGAGCAGGACAGTGCCATATTTACAGAAATATGACACTTTTCTCTCTTCTCCCTAGCACCAGTGCAGAATTTTGCTGCAGTGCGCCACTCACACACCTTTGCACCATAGTTCAAGGGTGTTTGTTTGAGTCTAGCATAGGTTTTGTACTGAAAGGATGCCCTTCCAGGACGAAATATGCTTAGACTTAATTAAACATTTTTCCCACTTTGTATTTCTGCTGTACAGTGCAGCACACATGCAAAGTATGAAGAGAAAGGAGAAATACTACCATTTCTCTGTGATAGCGCTTGTTTTAAATGAGTGCTATTTTCTTTAGCTAACCCCTGCTTACCTTTTTAAGTAAATATGTCTTGCATCAAAAACCTTGGGTGATTGTATGGGAACGTCCATGCACCAGCCATAGAACGCCCCCTTGGTGCTAAGTAATGCAAAGCAGGGCTATGCACTGCGTTATGTTATTGTCGAGTGATTTTCCAGCACAGAACTAGTTTTGCGCTGGAAAGTAAATTGATTTTAAAAAGTGTGTGGAAATGCATCACTTTTGGATTGCAAACACTGCACAAAATCTTTGTATGTACATCCCATAGTCTGTAGTAGAAAGGAAGCTTAGAGGGATGGACCTGATGTAGCCTTCTACATGTACTATATCCAACCTCACAGAAAATAGTGATGTGATCTTCCCTACGGTCAAAAACAGTGCTTAATTTGTGCTTGTTGTTTCCGGTGCTGAGCACCAGCACTTATTGTTGAGGGCCGGGCTTGTTCTTCTTCCCAAGCATTTGCTGCGAGCAAAAGACACAGATGGGAAAGAAGGAGGAAAAGAAAAATGAAAAAGCGTCACAAAGGGAGAGAGCAGAAAGCTGCAAAAGTGAGCTGAAGTGGCGGGGGGGGGCTTTAAATTGAATGAAGTGGCCCGAAATGGCTTCAGGATTACGCTGCCTCAGTATTCTGTGTTCCCACATTTAATTGCAGCAGCCGCATGTTTAAGAGCTTTGAGCACCGGCAACTTGTTATTTACAAATTAAGCACTGGTCAAATACTATCAGTGAAGAACATCACTCAAATTCGCAGAGCGAAACACTACGGATGGTATCTAATGACAAGCAGTGGTATTGCTTGCATTTAAACGCAATGCAACTATGTCCAAGAAAATGTTCTTAGGGATATATAGATATGCCCTGTTCATATCGCTCCGTTTGTCTCTCTGCATTCTTTGAGTTCCAAAACATAATGAACTTATAAATCAGAAATGAGAACCAGTGCTGAGCAAAATAAGATCTGGTTGCGTTTAGATGCCTCTTGCACAGATATATATTATGTAAGTTGCAACATAAACATTTCGTACTTTTACTGAGTATTCACCATCGAGTAATAGAAGAATTTAATACTTTTGGCGCTGTAAATGCATAAAAAAATATTGACACACCAAAATTATTTTGCAACACAGTAATCTAAAATGTATGACTGTGAAAGGAAAACTGTCTACAAATTGCTCAGTGCCTTGCGTATTAAAAGTACTAATCAAGAATATGCATAATGAATTAATCTCTGTAAAGACAGAAATCAATTATGGCATGCAATGAATATTTATGGCATGTATGCAAATTAGCTGTGATTTGAGACAGCAAATGATTTTACCATGTTAATATTTAATGAAACATAAATGATTAAATTTGATATACAAGTGGTTTCAATTGAAATGTGCTCAATGAAATATTGAATGGCAATACCACAAGGATAATTTATAAATTTACACATTCGTGTGTATTAAAATGTATTGATTGACTATTTCGTTATATTTATTTGTGGCGCCAGTGCTGGAGCACTTTGGCAGGAAAATAAATCATAAGGTGGAGCCTTAGTTTATGAATTTGAGTCTTTTTAGCAAAGTTTGCTTCATGTTACAAAAGGTCAAAGCACGTTTGATGACATTTTACTTTGTTTTCCTGTACCCCCTAAAGCCGCTTAAAATATATTTGTTCAGCTGAAGGCATTTTAAATGGAGCATAGTTTATTTTGAAAGTATGCCTAGTGTCTACCCAAACGATTTAACAAATAAAGATGTGTAGATGGAGTGTCCTGTCGGTTTTCTATGATCACCTCTGATAACTACATAACAGTCTAAGCTTTACAACTCATTGTACGGTGTGTTGTTCCATTATAGGTCATTTTTCACAACAACATTTGCTATGTCAATGCGAAAACGCACAAATATCAGCCAAAATACTATTTATTTACTTTTGAAAAACAATGGAGCGTTACAAGAACACTTTATACTAACTACTTAGGTCATGTCATCCATGATGTAATTTTAGCTATCATCAGTTTTGTAATTTCATATGTCCACATTGATATCTAGTGTGAGGCCATGACAAATGCATGACGGAGGGAAGAGGTTTGTAATCATACATTAATGTCTCATGAGGAGAAGAAATCATATTTTACTAAATAAACTTTTTTAGGAGAGTTTGGGGAGTTTTGTAGATGTTCTGTGTTAGAAATGGGGTCTTTGGTTGGCAGTCAGGTTACCCCATGTCCAAGCAAGGATGCTCACTCTAGTCTGGGTAAGTCACACACAATCCAAATTATCCTGTGCTCACCCTTTGGTAGTTTGGCACTGAGCAGTCAGACTTAACTTAGAAGGCAATGTGTAAAGTATTTGTGCAATAAATCATACAATAACACCATATAGCACCACAAAAATACACCACAAAAAAATATATCATATTTATCTGGATATTTGCAGGTCAAAACAATAAAAGATGCAATCAGAAATTGTAGAGATATCACTGATAAGTGATATGAAGTGTCTTAAGTCTTTAAAAGGCAAACAAAGTCTCTTTCAAGCACAAAGTACCTAGTTTGGAGTGAAAAATCTCCGCAAAGGGCCGCAGAGGAGGAGATGCATGGAAAATGGTGTGTGCGTCGGTTTCGCACCTTCACATACGGACTTGCGTCGTTATTTTTCATGTGGGGAAGACGCTGCATCGATTTCCGGCACGCGGACAGTCTCCTTTGTGGGTCGCGGGGTTTTCAGACACCACGGGGTCTGTGCGTGGAATCCTGGGCTTGTTGTCCGGCTGCGCGTCGTACCGGTGGGCTGTGCGTGGAATTTTCTCCCTCATGGCAGGCGCCACGTCGATCTCCTCTCTGGAAGTCGGGCAGCGTTGTCCAGACGGGCCGTGCGTCAAAGTTCCAGTCGCACCCCAGGTGTCGCGTCGATCTTTTCCTCGCGGGGTCGAGCGGCGTCTTTCCGGTTCGGCGTGCAGTGAATTTTTTCAGCGCAGAGCAAGCGGTGCATCGAACTTTTTGCTGCACAAGGAGTCCAGTTGAAAAAGAGAAGTCTTTTTGGTCCTGAGACTTCAGGGAACAGGAGGCAAGCGCTATCAAGCCCTTGGAGAGCACTTCTGCAGAAGGGCAAGAGTTCAGCAAGGCAGCAGGGCAACAGTAAGGCAGCAGTCCTCTGTAGAAAGCAGTCAGGTGAGTCCTTTCTGCAGCCAGGCAGTTCTTGGCAGGATGCAGGTTCTGGTTCAGGTTTCTTCTCCAGCAAGTGTCTGAGGTGGTAGGGCAGAGGCGCTGTTTTATACCCAAATGTGCCTTAGAAGTGGGGGAGACTTCAAAGAGTGGCTTAGAAGTGCACCAGGTCCCCTTTCAGTTCAATCCGGTCTGCCAGGGTCCCAGTAGGGGGTGTGGCAGTTTGTTGTGTGCGGGCAGGGCCCCCCACCCTCCCAGCCTAGGAAGACCTATTAAAAATGCAGATGTATGCAAGTGAGGCTGAGTACCCTGTGTTTGGGGTGTGTCTGAGAGAATGCACAAGGAGCTGTCAACTAAACCCAGCCAGACGTGGATTGTAAGACACAGAAAGATTTAAGTGCAGAGAAATGCTCACTTTCTAAAAGTGGCATTTCTAAAATAGTAATATTAAATCCAAATTCACCAGTCAGCAGGATTTTGTATTACAATTCTGGCCATACTAAATATGACCTTCCTACTCCTTTCCGATCTGCAGCTACCACTTCAATAATGTATGAGGGCAGCCCCAATGTTAGCCTATGAAGGGAGCAGGCCTCACAGTAGTGTAAAAACGAATTTAGGAGCTTTACACTACCAGGACATGTAAACTACACAGGTACATGTCCTTCCTTATACTCACACAGCACCCTGCTCTAGGGGTTACCTAGGGCACACATTAGGGGTGACTTATATGTAAAGAAAGGGGAGGTTTAGGCTTGGCAAGTACTTTTAAATGCCAAGTCGAAGTGATGGTGAAACTGCACACATAGGTCTTGCAATGGCAGGCCTGAGACAAGGTAAAGGGGCTACTTGAGTGGGTGGCACAACCAGTGCTGCAGGCCCTCTAGTAGCATTTAATCTACAGGCCCTAGGCACATACAGTGCACATTGCTAGGGACTTATAAGTAAATTAAATAGTCCAATTGGGTAGGATCCAAAGTTACCATGTTTAAAGGGAGAGGGCATATGCACTTTAGCATTGGTTAGCAGTGGTAAAGTGTGCAGAGTCTAAAAGCCAGCAAAAACAGTGTTAAAAAAGTAGGGGGAGGCAGGCAAAAAGTTAGGGGTGACCACCCTAAGGCTGTCAGGTCTAACATTCTGCATCAAGCTTTCCTGCTTTAAAATTCTACTATCAGAAAACTTTGACTACAAATCCAACCAGGCCCTGTGACCACCTCTTGTGCAGTATCTCAAAATACATTTACGGCCAGATGTATCAAGTGTTTTTGCATTCGCAAACGGTGCAAAAATGCAGTATGTATGAAAGGCAATCGCTATGCAATTTTAAGGAATCACTAAAATTGCTATTCCTTAAAATTGCGAGCCTGTGTAGAGAATCACAAATTGCAATTCTCTAAATAAGAAATCGCAAATAAGGGATCCTTATTTGTGATTTCTTAAGCACATGTATCAAGCTTTTCCTTAACCCCTTCGCTGCCAGGCCTTTTCCCCCTCCTGTGCCGGGCCTTTTTTTGCCTATTTGGGGCAGTTCGCGCTTAGGCCCTCATAACTTTTTGTCCACATAAGCTAACCAAGCCAAATTTGCGTCCTTTTTTTCCAACATCCTAGGGATTCTAGAGGTACCCAGACTTTGTGGGTTCCCTTGAAGGAGGCCAATAAATTGGCCAAAATACAGTGAAAATTTCGTTTTTTTCAAAAAAATTGGAAAAAGTGGCTGCAGAAGAAGGCTTGTGGTTTTTCCCCTGAAAATGGCATCAACAAAGGGTTTGCGGTGCTAAACTCAGCAGCTTCCCAGCTTTCAGGAACAGGCAGACTTGAATCAGAAAACCCAATTTTTCAACACAATTTTGGCATTTTACTGGGGCATACCCCATTTGTGCAATTTTTTGTGCTTTCAGCCTCCTTCCAGTCAGTGACAGGAATGGTCATGAAACCAATGCTGGATCCCAGAAACCTAAACATTTCTGAAAAGTAGACAAAATTCTGAATTCAGCAAGGGGTCATTTGTGTAGATCCTACAAGGGTTTCCTACAGAAAATAACAGCTGAAAAAGAAAAATATTGAAATTGAGGTGAAAAAACCATCAATTTTTCTCTACGTTTTACTCTGTAACTTTTCCCTGCAATGTCAGATTATCGAAAGCAATATACCGTTACGTCTGCTGGACTCCTCTGGTTGCGGGGATATATAGGGCTTGTAGGTTCATCAAGAACCCGAGGAACCCAGAGCCAATAAATGAGCTGCACCCTGCAGTGCGTTTTCATTCTCTACCGGGTATACAGCAATTCATTTGCTGAAATATAAGGAGTAAAAAATTGCTATCAAGAAAACCTTTGCATTTCCAAAAAGGGCACAAGATAAGGTGTTGAGGAGCAGTGGTTATTTGCACATCTCTGAATTCCGGGGTGACCATAGTAGCACGTGAATTACAGGGAATTTCTCAAATAGATGTCTTTTTTACACACACTCCTATATTTGGAAGGAAAAAATGTAGAGAAAGACAAGGGGCAATAGTACTTGTTTTGCTAATCTATGTTCCCCCAAGTCTCCCGATAAAAATGGTACCTCACTTGTGTGGGTAGGCCTAGCACCCGCGACAGGATATGCCTCAAAACACAACATGGACACATCACAGAAAACAGAGCTGTTTTTAGCAAAGTGACTACCTGTAGATTTTGGCCTCTAGCTCAGCCGCCACCTAGGGAAACCTACCAAACCTGTGCATTTCTGAAAACTAGAGACCTAGGGGAATCCAAGGAGGGGTGACTTGTGTGGCTCGGACCAGGTTCTGTTACCCAGAATCCTTTGCAAACCTCAAAATTTGGCTAAAAAAACACATGTTCCTCACATTTCTGTGGCAGAAAGTTATGGAATCTGAGAGGAGCCACAAATATCCTTCCACCCAGCGTTCCCCCACGTCTCCCGATAAAAATGATACCTCACTTGTGTGGGTAGGCCTAGCACCCGCGACAGGATATGCCCCAAAACACAACGTGGACACATCACAGAAAACAGAGCTGTTTTTAGCAAAGTGACTACCTGTAGATTTTGGCCTCTAGCTCAGCCGCCACCTAGGGAAACCTACCAAACCTGTGCATTTCTGAAAACTAGAGACCTAGGGGAATCCAAGGAGGGGTGACTTGCGGGGCTCGGACCAGGTTCTGTTACCCAGAATCCTTTGCAAACCTCAAAATTTCGCTAAAAAAACACATGTTCCTCACATTTCTGTGGCAGAAAGTTCTGGAATCTGAGAGGAGCCACAAATTTCCTTCCACCCAGCGTTCCCCCACGTCTCCCGATAAAAATGATACCTCAATTGTGTGGGTAGGCCTAGCGCCCGCGACAGGATATGCCCCAAAACACAACGTGGACATATCACAGAAAACAGAGCTGTTTTTAGCAAAGTGACTACCTGTAGATTTTGGCCTCTAGCTCAGCCGCCACCTAGGGAAACCTACCAAACCTGTGCATTTCTGAAAACTAGAGACCTAGGGGAATCCAAGGAGGGGTGACTTGCGGGGCTCGGACCAGGTTCTGTTACCCAGAATCCTTTGCAAACCTCAAAATTTGGCTAAAAAAACACATGTTCCTCACATTTCTGTGGCAGAAAGTTCTGGAATCTGAGAGGAGCCACAAATTTCCTTCCACCCAGCGTTCCCCCATGTCTCCCGATAAAAATGATACCTCACTTGTGTGGGTAGGCCTAGCGCCCGCGACAGGATATGCCCCAAAACACAACGTGGACATATCACAGAAAACAGAGCTGTTTTTAGCAAAGTGACTACCTGTAGATTTTGGCCTCTAGCTCAGCCGCCACCTAGGGAAACCTACCAAACCTGTGCATTTCTGAAAACTAGAGACCTAGGGGAATCCAAGGAGGGGTGACTTGCGGGGCTCGGACCAGGTTCTGTTACCCAGAATCCTTTGCAAATCTCAAAATTTGGCTAAAAAAACACATGTTCCTCACATTTCTGTGGCAGAAAGTTCTGGAATCTGAGAGGAGCCACAAATTTCCTTCCACCCAGCGTTCCCCCACGTCTCCCGATAAAAATGATACCTCACTTGTGTGGGTAGGCCTAGCGCCCGCGACAGGATATGCCCCAAAACACAACGTGGACATATCACAGAAAACAGAGCTGTTTTTAGCAAAGTGACTACCTGTAGATTTTGGCCTCTAGCTCAGCCGCCACCTAGGGAAACCTACCAAACCTGTGCATTTCTGAAAACTAGAGACCTAGGGGAATCCAAGGAGGGGTGACTTGCGGGGCTCGGACCAGGTTCTGTTACCCAGAATCCTTTGCAAACCTCAAAATTTGGCTAAAAAAACACATGTTCCTCACATTTCTGTGGCAGAAAGTTCTGGAATCTGAGAGGAGCCACAAATTTCCTTCCACCCAGCGTTCCCCCATGTCTCCCGATAAAAATGATACCTCACTTGTGTGGGTAGGCCTAGCGCCCGCGACAGGATATGCCCCAAAACACAACGTGGACATATCACAGAAAACAGAGCTGTTTTTAGCAAAGTGACTACCTGTAGATTTTGGCCTCTAGCTCAGCCGCCACCTAGGGAAACCTACCAAACCTGTGCATTTCTGAAAACTAGAGACCTAGGGGAATCCAAGGAGGGGTGACTTGCGGGGCTCGGACCAGGTTCTGTTACCCAGAATCCTTTGCAAACCTCAAAATTTTGCTAAAAAGACACATGTTCCTCACATTTCTGTGGCAGAAAGTTCTGGAATCTGAGAGGAGCCACAAATTTCCTTCCACCCAGCGTTCCCCCACGTCTCCCGATAAAAATGATACCTCACTTGTGTGGGTAGGCCTAGCGCCCGCGACAGGATATGCCCCAAAACACAACGTGGACATATCACAGAAAACAGAGCTGTTTTTAGCAAAGTGACTACCTGTAGATTTTGGCCTCTAGCTCAGCCGCCACCTAGGGAAACCTACCAAACCTGTGCATTTCTGAAAACTAGAGACCTAGGGGAATCCAAGGAGGGGTGACTTGTGTGGCTCGGACCAGGTTCTGTTACCCAGAATCCTTTGCAAACCTCAAAATTTGGCTAAAAAAACACATGTTCCTCACATTTCTGTGGCAGAAAGTTCTGGAATCTGAGAGGAGCCACAAATTTCCTTCCACCCAGCGTTCCCCCACGTCTCCCGATAAAAATGATACCTCACTTGTGTGGGTAGGCCTAGCGCCCGCGACAGGATATACCCCAAAACACAACGTGGACATATCACAGAAAACAGAGCTGTTTTTAGCAAAGTGACTACCTGTAGATTTTGGCCTCTAGCTCAGCCGCCACCTAGGGAAACCTACCAAACCTGTGCATTTCTGAAAACTAGAGACCTAGGGGAATCCAAGGAGGGGTGACTTGCGGGGCTCGGACCAGGTTCTGTTACCCAGAATCCTTTGCAAACCTCAAAATTTCGCTAAAAAAACACATGTTCCTCACATTTCTGTGGCAGAAAGTTCTGGAATCTGAGAGGAGCCACAAATTTCCTTCCACCCAGCGTTCCCCCACGTCTCCCGATAAAAATGATACCTCACTTGTGTGGGTAGGCCTAGCGCCCGCGACAGGATATGCCCCAAAACACAACGTGGACATATCACAGAAAACAGAGCTGTTTTTAGCAAAGTGACTACCTGTAGATTTTGGCCTCTAGCTCAGCCGCCACCTAGGGAAACCTACCAAACCTGTGCATTTCTGAAAACTAGAGACCTAGGGGAATCCAAGGAGGGGTGACTTGTGGGGCTCGGACCAGGTTCTGTTACCCAGAATCCTTTGCAAATCTCAAAATTTGGCTAAAAAAACACATGTTCCTCACATTTCTGTGGCAGAAAGTTCTGGAATCTGAGAGGAGCCACAAATGTCCTTCCACCCAGCGTTCCCCCACGTCTCCCGATAAAAATGATACCTCACTTGTGTGGGTAGGCCTAGCGCCCGCGACAGGATATGCCCCAAAACACAACGTGGACATATCACAGAAAACAGAGCTGTTTTTAGCAAAGTGACTACCTGTAGATTTTGGCCTCTAGCTCAGCCGCCACCTAGGGAAACCTACCAAACCTGTGCATTTCTGAAAACTAGAGACCTAGGGGAATCCAAGGAGGGGTGACTTGCGGGGCTCGGACCAGGTTCTGTTACCCAGAATCCTTTGCAAACCTCAAAATTTTGCTAAAAAGACACATGTTCCTCACATTTCTGTGGCAGAAAGTTCTGGAATCTGAGAGGAGCCACAAATTTCCTTCCACCCAGCGTTCCGCCACGTCTCCCGATAAAAATGATACCTCACTTGTGTGGGTAGGCCTAGCGCCCGCGACAGGATATGCCCCAAAACACAACGTGGACATATCACAGAAAACAGAGCTGTTTTTAGCAAAGTGACTACCTGTAGATTTTGGCCTCTAGCTCAGCCGCCACCTAGGGAAACCTACCAAACCTGTGCATTTCTGAAAACTAGAGACCTAGGGGAATCCAAGGAGGGGTGACTTGCGGGGCTCGGACCAGGTTCTGTTACCCAGAATCCTTTGCAAACCTCAAAATTTGGCTAAAAAAACACATGTTCCTCACATTTCTGTGGCAGAAAGTTATGGAATCTGAGAGGAGCCACAAATTTCCTTCCACCCAGCGTTCCCCCACGTCTCCCGATAAAAATGATACCTCACTTGTGTGGGTAGGCCTAGCACCCGCGACAGGATATGCCCCAAAACACAACGTGGACACATCACAGAAAACAGAGCTGTTTTTAGCAAAGTGACTACCTGTAGATTTTGGCCTCTAGCTCAGCCGCCACCTAGGGAAACCTACCAAACCTGTGCATTTCTGAAAACTAGAGACCTAGGGGAATCCAAGGAGGGGTGACTTGCGGGGCTCGGACCAGGTTCTGTTACCCAGAATCCTTTGCAAACCTCAAAATTTCGCTAAAAAAACACATGTTCCTCACATTTCTGTGGCAGAAAGTTCTGGAATCTGAGACGAGCCACAAATTTCCTTCCACCCAGCGTTCCCCCACGTCTCCCGATAAAAATGATACCTCAATTGTGTGGGTAGGCCTAGCGCCTGCGACAGGATATGCCCCAAAACACAACGTGGACATATCACAGAAAACAGAGCTGTTTTTAGCAAAGTGACTACCTGTAGATTTTGGCCTCTAGCTCAGCCGCCACCTAGGGAAACCTACCAAACCTGTGCATTTCTGAAAACTAGAGACCTAGGGGAATCCAAGGAGGGGTGACTTGCGGGGCTCGGACCAGGTTCTGTTACCCAGAATCCTTTGCAAACCTCAAAATTTGGCTAAAAAAACACATGTTCCTCACATTTCTGTGGCAGAAAGTTCTGGAATCTGAGAGGAGCCACAAATTTCCTTCCACCCAGCGTTCCCCCATGTCTCCCGATAAAAATGATACCTCACTTGTGTGGGTAGGCCTAGCGCCCGCGACAGGATATGCCCCAAAACACAACGTGGACATATCACAGAAAACAGAGCTGTTTTTAGCAAAGTGACTACCTGTAGATTTTGGCCTCTAGCTCAGCCGCCACCTAGGGAAACCTACCAAACCTGTGCATTTCTGAAAACTAGAGACCTAGGGGAATCCAAGGAGGGGTGACTTGCGGGGCTCGGACCAGGTTCTGTTACCCAGAATCCTTTGCAAATCTCAAAATTTGGCTAAAAAAACACATGTTCCTCACATTTCTGTGGCAGAAAGTTCTGGAATCTGAGAGGAGCCACAAATTTCCTTCCACCCAGCGTTCCCCCACGTCTCCCGATAAAAATGATACCTCACTTGTGTGGGTAGGCCTAGCGCCCGCGACAGGATATGCCCCAAAACACAACGTGGACATATCACAGAAAACAGAGCTGTTTTTAGCAAAGTGACTACCTGTAGATTTTGGCCTCTAGCTCAGCCGCCACCTAGGGAAACCTACCAAACCTGTGCATTTCTGAAAACTAGAGACCTAGGGGAATCCAAGGAGGGGTGACTTGCGGGGCTCGGACCAGGTTCTGTTACCCAGAATCCTTTGCAAACCTCAAAATTTGGCTAAAAAAACACATGTTCCTCACATTTCTGTGGCAGAAAGTTCTGGAATCTGAGAGGAGCCACAAATTTCCTTCCACCCAGCGTTCCCCCATGTCTCCCGATAAAAATGATACCTCACTTGTGTGGGTAGGCCTAGCGCCCGCGACAGGATATGCCCCAAAACACAACGTGGACATATCACAGAAAACAGAGCTGTTTTTAGCAAAGTGACTACCTGTAGATTTTGGCCTCTAGCTCAGCCGCCACCTAGGGAAACCTACCAAACCTGTGCATTTCTGAAAACTAGAGACCTAGGGGAATCCAAGGAGGGGTGACTTGCGGGGCTCGGACCAGGTTCTGTTACCCAGAATCCTTTGCAAACCTCAAAATTTTGCTAAAAAGACACATGTTCCTCACATTTCTGTGGCAGAAAGTTCTGGAATCTGAGAGGAGCCACAAATTTCCTTCCACCCAGCGTTCCCCCACGTCTCCCGATAAAAATGATACCTCACTTGTGTGGGTAGGCCTAGCGCCCGCGACAGGATATGCCCCAAAACACAACGTGGACATATCACAGAAAACAGAGCTGTTTTTAGCAAAGTGACTACCTGTAGATTTTGGCCTCTAGCTCAGCCGCCACCTAGGGAAACCTACCAAACCTGTGCATTTCTGAAAACTAGAGACCTAGGGGAATCCAAGGAGGGGTGACTTGTGTGGCTCGGACCAGGTTCTGTTACCCAGAATCCTTTGCAAACCTCAAAATTTGGCTATAAAAACACATGTTCCTCACATTTCTGTGGCAGAAAGTTCTGGAATCTGAGAGGAGCCACAAATTTCCTTCCACCCAGCGTTCCCCCACGTCTCCCGATAAAAATGATACCTCACTTGTGTGGGTAGGCCTAGCGCCCGCGACAGGATATGCCCCAAAACACAACGTGGACATATCACAGAAAACAGAGCTGTTTTTAGCAAAGTGACTACCTGTAGATTTTGGCCTCTAGCTCAGCCGCCACCTAGGGAAACCTACCAAACCTGTGCATTTCTGAAAACTAGAGACCTAGGGGAATCCAAGGAGGGGTGACTTGCGGGGCTCGGACCAGGTTCTGTTACCCAGAATCCTTTGCAAACCTCAAAATTTTGCTAAAAAGACACATGTTCCTCACATTTCTGTGGCAGAAAGTTCTGGAATCTGAGAGGAGCCACAAATTTCCTTCCACCCAGCGTTCCCCCACGTCTCCCGATAAAAATGATACCTCACTTGTGTGGGTAGGCCTAGCGCCCGCGACAGGATATGCCCCAAAACACAACGTGGACATATCACAGAAAACAGAGCTGTTTTTAGCAAAGTGACTACCTGTAGATTTTGGCCTCTAGCTCAGCCGCCACCTAGGGAAACCTACCAAACCTGTGCATTTCTGAAAACTAGAGACCTAGGGGAATCCAAGGAGGGGTGACTTGCGGGGCTCGGACCAGGTTCTGTTACCCAGAATCCTTTGCAAACCTCAAAATTTGGCTAAAAAAACACATGTTCCTCACATTTCTGTGGCAGAAAGTTCTGGAATCTGAGAGGAGCCACAAATTTCCTTCCACCCAGCGTTCCCCCATGTCTCCCGATAAAAATGATACCTCACTTGTGTGGGTAGGCCTAGCGCCCGCGACAGGATATGCCCCAAAACACAACGTGGACATATCACAGAAAACAGAGCTGTTTTTAGCAAAGTGACTACCTGTAGATTTTGGCCTCTAGCTCAGCCGCCACCTAGGGAAACCTACCAAACCTGTGCATTTCTGAAAACTAGAGACCTAGGGGAATCCAAGGAGGGGTGACTTGCGGGGCTCGGACCAGGTTCTGTTACCCAGAATCCTTTGCAAACCTCAAAATTTTGCTAAAAAGACACATGTTCCTCACATTTCTGTGGCAGAAAGTTCTGGAATCTGAGAGGAGCCACAAATTTCCTTCCACCCAGCGTTCCCCCACGTCTCCCGATAAAAATGATACCTCACTTGTGTGGGTAGGCCTAGCGCCCGCGACAGGATATGCCCCAAAACACAACGTGGACATATCACAGAAAACAGAGCTGTTTTTAGCAAAGTGACTACCTGTAGATTTTGGCCTCTAGCTCAGCCGCCACCTAGGGAAACCTACCAAACCTGTGCATTTCTGAAAACTAGAGACCTAGGGGAATCCAAGGAGGGGTGACTTGTGTGGCTCGGACCAGGTTCTGTTACCCAGAATCCTTTGCAAACCTCAAAATTTGGCTAAAAAAACACATGTTCCTCACATTTCTGTGGCAGAAAGTTCTGGAATCTGAGAGGAGCCACAAATTTCTTTCCACCCAGCGTTCCCCCACGTCTCCCGATAAAAATGATACCTCACTTGTGTGGGTAGGCCTAGCGCCCGCGACAGGATATGCCCCAAAACACAACGTGGACATATCACAGAAAACAGAGCTGTTTTTAGCAAAGTGACTACCTGTAGATTTTGGCCTCTAGCTCAGCCGCCACCTAGGGAAACCTACCAAACCTGTGCATTTCTGAAAACTAGAGACCTAGGGGAATCCAAGGAGGGGTGACTTGCGGGGCTCGGACCAGGTTCTGTTACCCAGAATCCTTTGCAAACCTCAAAATTTTGCTAAAAAGACACATGTTCCTCACATTTCTGTGGCAGAAAGTTCTGGAATCTGAGAGGAGCCACAAATTTCCTTCCACCCAGCGTTCCCCCACGTCTCCCGATAAAAATGATACCTCACTTGTGTGGGTAGGCCTAGCGCCCGCGACAGGATATGCCCCAAAACACAACGTGGACATATCACAGAAAACAGAGCTGTTTTTAGCAAAGTGACTACCTGTAGATTTTGGCCTCTAGCTCAGCCGCCACCTAGGGAAACCTACCAAACCTGTGCATTTCTGAAAACTAGAGACCTAGGGGAATCCAAGGAGGGGTGACTTGCGGGGCTCGGACCAGGTTCTGTTACCCAGAATCCTTTGCAAATCTCAAAATTTGGCTAAAAAAACACATGTTCCTCACATTTCTGTGGCAGAAAGTTCTGGAATCTGAGAGGAGCCACAAATGTCCTTCCACCCAGCGTTCCCCCACGTCTCCCGATAAAAATGATACCTCACTTGTGTGGGTAGGCCTAGCGCCCGCGACAGGATATGCCCCAAAACACAACGTGGACATATCACAGAAAACAGAGCTGTTTTTAGCAAAGTGACTACCTGTAGATTTTGGCCTCTAGCTCAGCCGCCACCTAGGGAAACCTACCAAACCTGTGCATTTCTGAAAACTAGAGACCTAGGGGAATCCAAGGAGGGGTGACTTGCGGGGCTCGGACCAGGTTCTGTTACCCAGAATCCTTTGCAAACCTCAAAATTTTGCTAAAAAGACACATGTTCCTCACATTTCTGTGGCAGAAAGTTCTGGAATCTGAGAGGAGCCACAAATTTCCTTCCACCCAGCGTTCCCCCACGTCTCCCGATAAAAATGATACCTCACTTGTGTGGGTAGGCCTAGCGCCCGCGACAGGATATGCCCCAAAACACAACGTGGACATATCACAGAAAACAGAGCTGTTTTTAGCAAAGTGACTACCTGTAGATTTTGGCCTCTAGCTCAGCCGCCACCTAGGGAAACCTACCAAACCTGTGCATTTCTGAAAACTAGAGACCTAGGGGAATCCAAGGAGGGGTGACTTGTGTGGCTCGGACCAGGTTCTGTTACCCAGAATCCTTTGCAAACCTCAAAATTTGGCTAAAAAAACACATGTTCCTCACATTTCTGTGGCAGAAAGTTCTGGAATCTGAGAGGAGCCACAAATTTCCTTCCACCCAGCGTTCCCCCACGTCTCCCGATAAAAATGATACCTCACTTGTGTGGGTAGGCCTAGCGCCCGCGACAGGATATACCCCAAAACACAACGTGGACATATCACAGAAAACAGAGCTGTTTTTAGCAAAGTGACTACCTGTAGATTTTGGCCTCTAGCTCAGCCGCCACCTAGGGAAACCTACCAAACCTGTGCATTTCTGAAAACTAGAGACCTAGGGGAATCCAAGGAGGGGTGACTTGCGGGGCTCGGACCAGGTTCTGTTACCCAGAATCCTTTGCAAACCTCAAAATTTCGCTAAAAAAACACATGTTCCTCACATTTCTGTGGCAGAAAGTTCTGGAATCTGAGAGGAGCCACAAATTTCCTTCCACCCAGCGTTCCCCCACGTCTCCCGATAAAAATGATACCTCACTTGTGTGGGTAGGCCTAGCGCCCGCGACAGGATATGCCCCAAAACACAACGTGGACATATCACAGAAAACAGAGCTGTTTTTAGCAAAGTGACTACCTGTAGATTTTGGCCTCTAGCTCAGCCGCCACCTAGGGAAACCTACCAAACCTGTGCATTTCTGAAAACTAGAGACCTAGGGGAATCCAAGGAGGGGTGACTTGCGGGGCTCGGACCAGGTTCTGTTACCCAGAATCCTTTGCAAACCTCAAAATTTGGCTAAAAAAACACATGTTCCTCACATTTCTGTGGCAGAAAGTTCTGGAATCTGAGAGGAGCCACAAATTTCCTTCCACCCAGCGTTCCCCCATGTCTCCCAATAAAAATGATACCTCACTTGTGTGGGTAGGCCTAGCGCCCGCGACAGGATATGCCCCAAAACACAACGTGGACATATCACAGAAAACAGAGCTGTTTTTAGCAAAGTGACTACCTGTAGATTTTGGCCTCTAGCTCAGCCGCCACCTAGGGAAACCTACCAAACCTGTGCATTTCTGAAAACTAGAGACCTAGGGGAATCCAAGGAGGGGTGACTTGCGGGGCTCGGACCAGGTTCTGTTACCCAGAATCCTTTGCAAATCTCAAAATTTGGCTAAAAAAACACATGTTCCTCACATTTCTGTGGCAGAAAGTTCTGGAATCTGAGAGGAGCCACAAATGTCCTTCCACCCAGCGTTCCCCCACGTCTCCCGATAAAAATGATACCTCACTTGTGTGGGTAGGCCTAGCGCCCGCGACAGGATATGCCCCAAAACACAACGTGGACATATCACAGAAAACAGAGCTGTTTTTAGCAAAGTGACTACCTGTAGATTTTGGCCTCTAGCTCAGCCGCCACCTAGGGAAACCTACCAAACCTGTGCATTTCTGAAAACTAGAGACCTAGGGGAATCCAAGGAGGGGTGACTTGCGGGGCTCGGACCAGGTTCTGTTACCCAGAATCCTTTGCAAACCTCAAAATTTTGCTAAAAAGACACATGTTCCTCACATTTCTGTGGCAGAAAGTTCTGGAATCTGAGAGGAGCCACAAATTTCCTTCCACCCAGCGTTCCCCCACGTCTCCCGATAAAAATGATACCTCACTTGTGTGGGTAGGCCTAGCGCCCGCGACAGGATATGCCCCAAAACACAACGTGGACATATCACAGAAAACAGAGCTGTTTTTAGCAAAGTGACTACCTGTAGATTTTGGCCTCTAGCTCAGCCGCCACCTAGGGAAACCTACCAAACCTGTGCATTTCTGAAAACTAGAGACCTAGGGGAATCCAAGGAGGGGTGACTTGTGTGGCTCGGACCAGGTTCTGTTACCCAGAATCCTTTGCAAACCTCAAAATTTGGCTAAAAAAACACATGTTCCTCACATTTCTGTGGCAGAAAGTTCTGGAATCTGAGAGGAGCCACAAATTTCCTTCCACCCAGCGTTCCCCCACGTCTCCCGATAAAAATGATACCTCACTTGTGTGGGTAGGCCTAGCGCCCGCGACAGGATATACCCCAAAACACAACGTGGACATATCACAGAAAACAGAGCTGTTTTTAGCAAAGTGACTACCTGTAGATTTTGGCCTCTAGCTCAGCCGCCACCTAGGGAAACCTACCAAACCTGTGCATTTCTGAAAACTAGAGACCTAGGGGAATCCAAGGAGGGGTGACTTGCGGGGCTCGGACCAGGTTCTGTTACCCAGAATCCTTTGCAAACCTCAAAATTTCGCTAAAAAAACACATGTTCCTCACATTTCTGTGGCAGAAAGTTCTGGAATCTGAGAGGAGCCACAAATTTCCTTCCACCCAGCGTTCCCCCACGTCTCCCGATAAAAATGATACCTCACTTGTGTGGGTAGGCCTAGCGCCCGCGACAGGATATGCCCCAAAACACAACGTGGACATATCACAGAAAACAGAGCTGTTTTTAGCAAAGTGACTACCTGTAGATTTTGGCCTCTAGCTCAGACGCCACCTAGGGAAACCTACCAAACCTGTGCATTTCTGAAAACTAGAGACCTAGGGGAATCCAAGGAGGGGTGACTTGCGGGGCTCGGACCAGGTTCTGTTACCCAGAATCCTTTGCAAACCTCAAAATTTGGCTAAAAAAACACATGTTCCTCACATTTCTGTGGCAGAAAGTTCTGGAATCTGAGAGGAGCCACAAATTTCCTTCCACCCAGCGTTCCCCCATGTCTCCCAATAAAAATGATACCTCACTTGTGTGGGTAGGCCTAGCGCCCGCGACAGGATATGCCCCAAAACACAACGTGGACATATCACAGAAAACAGAGCTGTTTTTAGCAAAGTGACTACCTGTAGATTTTGGCCTCTAGCTCAGCCGCCACCTAGGGAAACCTACCAAACCTGTGCATTTCTGAAAACTAGAGACCTAGGGGAATCCAAGGAGGGGTGACTTGCGGGGCTCGGACCAGGTTCTGTTACCCAGAATCCTTTGCAAATCTCAAAATTTGGCTAAAAAAACACATGTTCCTCACATTTCTGTGGCAGAAAGTTCTGGAATCTGAGAGGAGCCACAAATTTCCTTCCACCCAGCGTTCCCCCACGTCTCCCGATAAAAATGATACCTCACTTGTGTGGGTAGGCCTAGCGCCCGCGACAGGATATGCCCCAAAACACAACGTGGACATATCACAGAAAACAGAGCTGTTTTTAGCAAAGTGACTACCTGTAGATTTTGGCCTCTAGCTCAGCCGCCACCTAGGGAAACCTACCAAACCTGTGCATTTCTGAAAACTAGAGACCTAGGGGAATCCAAGGAGGGGTGACTTGCGGGGCTCGGACCAGGTTCTGTTACCCAGAATCCTTTGCAAACCTCAAAATTTGGCTAAAAAAACACATGTTCCTCACATTTCTGTGGCAGAAAGTTCTGGAATCTGAGAGGAGCCACAAATTTCCTTCCACCCAGCGTTCCCCCACGTCTCCCGATAAAAATGATACCTCACTTGTGTGGGTAGGCCTAGCGCCCGCAACAGGATATACCCCAAAACACAACGTGGACATATCACAGAAAACAGAGCTGTTTTTAGCAAAGTGACTACCTGTAGATTTTGGCCTCTAGCTCAGCCGCCACCTAGGGAAACCTACCAAACCTGTGCATTTCTGAAAACTAGAGACCTAGGGGAATCCAAGGAGGGGTGACTTGCGGGGCTCGGACCAGGTTCTGTTACCCAGAATCCTTTGCAAACCTCAAAATTTCGCTAAAAAAACACATGTTCCTCACATTTCTGTGGCAGAAAGTTCTGGAATCTGAGAGGAGCCACAAATTTCCTTCCACCCAGCGTTCCCCCACGTCTCCCGATAAAAATGATACCTCACTTGTGTGGGTAGGCCTAGCGCCCGCGACAGGATATGCCCCAAAACACAACGTGGACATATCACAGAAAACAGAGCTGTTTTTAGCAAAGTGACTACCTGTAGATTTTGGCCTCTAGCTCAGCCGCCACCTAGGGAAACCTACCAAACCTGTGCATTTCTGAAAACTAGAGACCTAGGGGAATCCAAGGAGGGGTGACTTGCGGGGCTCGGACCAGGTTCTGTTACCCAGAATCCTTTGCAAATCTCAAAATTTGGCTAAAAAAACACATGTTCCTCACATTTCTGTGGCAGAAAGTTCTGGAATCTGAGAGGAGCCACAAATGTCCTTCCACCCAGCGTTCCCCCACGTCTCCCGATAAAAATGATACCTCACTTGTGTGGGTAGGCCTAGCGCCCACGACAGGATATGCCCCAAAACACAACGTGGACATATCACAGAAAACAGAGCTGTTTTTAGCAAAGTGACTACCTGTAGATTTTGGCCTCTAGCTCAGCCGCCACCTAGGGAAACCTACCAAACCTGTGCATTTCTGAAAACTAGAGACCTAGGGGAATCCAAGGAGGGGTGACTTGCGGGGCTCGGACCAGGTTCTGTTACCCAGAATCCTTTGCAAACCTCAAAATTTTGCTAAAAAGACACATGTTCCTCACATTTCTGTGGCAGAAAGTTCTGGAATCTGAGAGGAGCCACAAATTTCCTTCCACCCAGCGTTCCCCCACGTCTCCCGATAAAAATGATACCTCACTTGTGTGGGTAGGCCTAGCGCCCGCGACAGGATATGCCCCAAAACACAACGTGGACATATCACAGAAAACAGAGCTGTTTTTAGCAAAGTGACTACCTGTAGATTTTGGCCTCTAGCTCAGCCGCCACCTAGGGAAACCTACCAAACCTGTGCATTTCTGAAAACTAGAGACCTAGGGGAATCCAAGGAGGGGTGACTTGTGTGGCTCGGACCAGGTTCTGTTACCCAGAATCCTTTGCAAACCTCAAAATTTGGCTAAAAAAACACATGTTCCTCACATTTCTGTGGCAGAAAGTTCTGGAATCTGAGAGGAGCCACAAATTTCCTTCCACCCAGCGTTCCCCCACGTCTCCCGATAAAAATGATACCTCACTTGTGTGGGTAGGCCTAGCGCCCGCGACAGGATATACCCCAAAACACAACGTGGACATATCACAGAAAACAGAGCTGTTTTTAGCAAAGTGACTACCTGTAGATTTTGGCCTCTAGCTCAGCCGCCACCTAGGGAAACCTACCAAACCTGTGCATTTCTGAAAACTAGAGACCTAGGGGAATCCAAGGAGGGGTGACTTGCGGGGCTCGGACCAGGTTCTGTTACCCAGAATCCTTTGCAAACCTCAAAATTTCGCTAAAAAAACACATGTTCCTCACATTTCTGTGGCAGAAAGTTCTGGAATCTGAGAGGAGCCACAAATTTCCTTCCACCCAGCGTTCCCCCACGTCTCCCGATAAAAATGATACCTCACTTGTGTGGGTAGGCCTAGTGCCCGCGACAGGATATGCCCCAAAACACAACGTGGACATATCACAGAAAACAGAGCTGTTTTTAGCAAAGTGACTACCTGTAGATTTTGGCCTCTAGCTCAGACGCCACCTAGGGAAACCTACCAAACCTGTGCATTTCTGAAAACTAGAGACCTAGGGGAATCCAAGGAGGGGTGACTTGCGGGGCTCGGACCAGGTTCTGTTACCCAGAATCCTTTGCAAACCTCAAAATTTGGCTAAAAAAACACATGTTCCTCACATTTCTGTGGCAGAAAGTTCTGGAATCTGAGAGGAGCCACAAATTTCCTTCCACCCAGCGTTCCCCCATGTCTCCCAATAAAAATGATACCTCACTTGTGTGGGTAGGCCTAGCGCCCGCGACAGGATATGCCCCAAAACACAACGTGGACATATCACAGAAAACAGAGCTGTTTTTAGCAAAGTGACTACCTGTAGATTTTGGCCTCTAGCTCAGCCGCCACCTAGGGAAACCTACCAAACCTGTGCATTTCTGAAAACTAGAGACCTAGGGGAATCCAAGGAGGGGTGACTTGCGGGGCTCGGACCAGGTTCTGTTACCCAGAATCCTTTGCAAATCTCAAAATTTGGCTAAAAAAACACATGTTCCTCACATTTCTGTGGCAGAAAGTTCTGGAATCTGAGAGGAGCCACAAATTTCCTTCCACCCAGCGTTCCCCCACGTCTCCCGATAAAAATGATACCTCACTTGTGTGGGTAGGCCTAGCGCCCGCGACAGGATATGCCCCAAAACACAACGTGGACATATCACAGAAAACAGAGCTGTTTTTAGCAAAGTGACTACCTGTAGATTTTGGCCTCTAGCTCAGCCGCCACCTAGGGAAACCTACCAAACCTGTGCATTTCTGAAAACTAGAGACCTAGGGGAATCCAAGGAGGGGTGACTTGCGGGGCTCGGACCAGGTTCTGTTACCCAGAATCCTTTGCAAACCTCAAAATTTGGCTAAAAAAACACATGTTCCTCACATTTCTGTGGCAGAAAGTTCTGGAATCTGAGAGGAGCCACAAATTTCCTTCCACCCAGCGTTCCCCCACGTCTCCCGATAAAAATGATACCTCACTTGTGTGGGTAGGCCTAGCGCCCGCGACAGGATATGCCCCAAAACACAACGTGGACACATCACAGAAAACAGAGCTGTTTTTAGCAAAGTGACTACCTGGAGATTTTGGCCTCTAGCTCAGCCGCCACCTAGGGAAACCTACCAAACCTGTACATTTCTGAAAACTAGAGACCTAGGGGAATCCAAGGAGGGGTGACTTGTGTGGCTCGGACCAGGTTCTGTTACCCAGAATCCTTTGCAAACCTCAAAATTTGGCTAAAAAAACACATGTCCCTCACATTTCTGTGGCAGAAAGTTCTGGAATCTGAGAGGAGCTACAAATTTCCTTCCACCCAGCGTTCCCCCAAGTCTCCCGATAAAAATGATACCTCACTTGCGTGGGTAGGCCTAGCGCCGGCGACAGGAAACACCCCAAAGCGCAACGTGGACACATCCTAAATTTTGGAAAAAAACAGAGGTGTTTTTTGCAAAGTGCCTACCTGTAGATTTTGGCCTCTAGCTCAGCCGGCACCTAGGGAAACCTACCAAACCTGTGCATTTCTGAAAACTAGAGACCTAGGGGAATCCAAGGAGGGGTGACTTGCGGGGCTCGGACCAGGTTCTGTTACCCAGAATCCTTTGCAAACCTCAAAATTTGGCTAAAAATACACATGTTACTCACATTTCTGTGGCAGAAAGTTCTGGAATCTGAGAGGAGCCACAAATTTCCTTCTACCCAGCGTTCCCCCAAGTCTCCCGATAAAAATGATACCTCACTTGTGTGGGTAGGACTAGCGCCCACGAAAGGAAAGGGCCCAAAACACAACGTGGACACATCACATTTTTTTATAAAAAGCAGTGCCTACCTGTGGATTTTGGCCTGTAGCTCAGCCGACACCTGAGGAAACCTAGCAAACCAGTGCATTTTTGAAAACTAGAAACCCAGGGGAATCCAAGATGGGGTGACTTGCGGGGCTCTGACCAGGTTATGTTACCCAGAATCCTTTGCAAACATCAAAATTTGGCCCAAAAAACACTTTTTCCTCTCATTTCGGTGACAGAAAGTTCTGGAATCTGAGAGGAGCCACAAATTTCCTTCCACCCAGCGTTCCCCTAAGTCTCTCGATAAAAATGGTACATCACTTCTGTGGGTAGGCCTAGCGCCCACAAAAGGAAATGGCCCAAAACACAACGTGGACACAACATATTTTTTCACAGAAAACAGAGGTGTTTTTTGCAAGGTGCCTACCTGTGGTGTTTGGCCTGTAGCTCAGCCGGCCCCAGGGGGGGGGGGCAGAAATGCCCTAAAATAAATTTGCCCCCCCAACCCCCACCCTCCCCCGCCGGGAGCGACCCTTGCCTACGGGGTCGCTCCCCCTGCGTGACATTGGCACCAAAAAACAAATCCCCGGTGCCTAGTGGTTTCTGCCCCCTTGGGGGCAGGTTGACCTAAACTCAGCCAATCTGCCCCCAAGGGGGGCAGAAATGGCCTAAATACAATTTGTCCCCCAGGGGAGCGACTTTTGCCTGATGGGTCGCTCCCCATCTCTAAAAAAAAAAAAATTCCCCTGGCGCCTAGAGGTTTCTGCCCCCCCCCCCGGGGGCAGTTCGGCCTAATAATAGGCCGATCTGTCCCCCGGGGGGGCAGAAATGGCCTAAAATAAATTTGCCCCCCCAACCCCCACCTCCCCCCCGGGAGCGACCCTTGCCTACGGGGTCGCTCCCCCTGTGTGACATTGGTGCCAAAAAACAAATCCCCGGTGCCTAGTGGTTTCTGCCCCCTTGGGGGCAGATTGACCTAAAATTTGCCAATCTGCCCCCAGGGGGGCAGAAATGGTCTAAATACAATTTGCCCCCCCAGGGGAGCGACCCTTGCCTGATGGGTCGCTCCCCATCTCTAAAAAAAGAAACAAAAAAAAAAAAAAACACACAAAAAAAAAAAATTGCCCTGGTGCCTAGAGTGTTCTGCCCCCCCCCCCCCGGGGGCAGTTCGGCCTAATAATAGGCCGATATGTCCCCCGGGGGGGCAGAAATGGCCTAAAATAAATTTGCCCCCCCAACCCCCACCCCCCCCCCCGGGAGCGACCCTTGCCTACGGGGTCGCTCCCCCTGCGTGACATTGGCGCCAAAAAACAAATCCCCGGTGCCTAGTGGTTTCTGCCCCCTTGGGGGCAGATTGACCTAAAATTTGCCAATCTGCCCCCAGGGGGGCAGAAATGGTCTAAATACAATTTGCCCCCCCAGGGGAGCGACCCTTGCCTGATGGGTCGCTCCCCATCTCTAAAAAAAGAAACAAAAAAAAAAAAAAAACACACAAAAAAAAAAAATTGCCCTGGTGCCTAGAGTGTTCTGCCCCCCCCCCCCCCGGGGGCAGTTCGGCCTAATAATAGGCCGATATGTCCCCCGGGGGGGCAGAAATGGCCTAAAATAAATTTGCCCCCCCAACCCCCACCCCCCCCCCCCGGGAGCGACCCTTGCCTACGGGGTCGCTCCCCCTGCGTGACATTGGCGCCAAAAAACAAATCCCCGGTGCCTAGTGGTTTCTGCCCCCTTGGGGGCAGATTGACCTAAAATTGGCCAATCTGCCCCCAGGGGGGCAGAAATGGTCTAAATACAATTTGCCCCCCCAGGGGAGCGACCCTTGCCTGATGGGTCGCTCCCCATCTCTAAAAAAAGAAACAACAAAAAAAAAACCACACAAAAAAAAAATTGCCCTGGTGCCTAGAGTGTTCTGCCCCCCCGGGGGGCAGTTCGGCCTAATAATAGGCCGATCTGTCCCCCGGGGGGGCAGAAATGGCCTAAAATAAATTTGCCCCCCCACCCCCCCCCCGGGAGCGACCCTTGCCTAGGGGGTCGCTCCCCCTGCGTGACATTAGCGCTAAAAAACAAATCCCCGGTGCCTAGTGGTTTCTGCCCCCTTGGGGGCAGATTGACCTAAAATTGGCCAATCTGCCCCCAGGGGGGCAGAAATGGTCTAAATACAATTTGCCCCCCCAGGGGAGCGACCCTTGCCTGATGGGTCGCTCCCCATCT
Source organism: Pleurodeles waltl (assembly GCF_031143425.1). Lineage (NCBI taxonomy): Eukaryota > Metazoa > Chordata > Amphibia > Caudata > Salamandridae > Pleurodeles > Pleurodeles waltl. The sequence continues at coordinate 1,020,021,990 of NC_090447.1, forward strand.
CTAAAAAAAGAAACAACAAAAAAAAAAACACAAAAAAAAATTGCCCTGGCGCCTAGAGTGTTCTGCCCCCCCCCGGGGGCAGTTCGGCCTAATAATAGGCCGATCTGTCCCCCGGGGGGGCAGAAATGGCCTAAAATAAATTTGCCCCCCCAACCTCCACCCCCCCCCGGGAGCGACCCTTGCCTACGGGGTCGCTCCCCCTGCGTGACATTGGCGCCAAAAAACAAATCCCCGGTGCCTAGTGGTTTCTGCCCCCTAGGGGGAAGATTGACCTAAAATTGGCCAATCTGCCCCCAGGGGGGCAGAAATGGTCTAAATACAATTTGCCCCCCCCAGGGGAGCGACCCTTGCCTGATGGGTCGCTCCCCATCTCTAAAAAAAGAAACAACAAAAAAAACACACAAAAAAAAATTGCCCTGGTGCCTAGAGTGTTCTGCCCCCCCCCGGGGGCAGTTCGGCCTAATAATAGGCCGATCTGTCCCCCGGGGGGGCAGAAATGGCCTAAAATAAATTTGCCCCCCCAACCCCCACCCCCCCCCCGGGAGCGACCCTTGCCTACTGGGTCGCTCCCCCTGCGTGACATTGGCGCCAAAAAACAAATCCCCGGTGCCTAGTGGTTTCTGCCCCCTTGGGGGCAGATTGACTTAAAATTGGCCAATCTGCCCCCAGGGGGGCAGAAATGGTCTAAATACAATTTGCCCCCCCCAGGGGAGCGACCCTTGCCTGATGGGTCGCTCCCCATCTCTAAAAAAAGAAACAACAAAAAAAAAAAACACAAAAAAAACATTGCCCTGGCGCCTAGAGTGTTCTGCCCCCCCCCGGGGGCAGTTCGGCCTAATAATAGGCCGATCTGTCCCCCGGGGGGGCAGAAATGGCCTAAAATAAATTTGCCCCCCCAACCTCCACCCCCCCCCCCGGAGCGACCCTTGCCTACGGGGTCGCTCCCCCTGCGTGACATTGGCGCCAAAAAACAAATACCCGGTGCCTAGTGGTTTCTGCCCCCTAGGGGGCAGATTGACCTAAAATTGGCCAATCTGCCCCCAGGGGGGCAGAAATGGTCTAAATACAATTTGCCCCCCCAGGGGAGCGACCCTTGCCTGATGGGTCGCTCCCCATCTCTAAAAAAAGAAACAACAACAAAAAAAAACACAAAAAAAAAAATTGCCCTGGCGCCTAGAGTGTTCTGCCCCCCCCGGGGGCAGTTCGGCCTAATAATAGGCCGATCTGTCCCCCGGGGGGGCAGAAATGGCCTAAAATAAATTTGCCCCCCCAACCCCCACACCCCCCCCCCCGGGAGCGACCCTTGCCTACTGGGTCGCTCCCCCTGCGTGACATTGGCGCCAAAAAACAAATCTCCGGTGCCTAGTGGTTTCTGCCCCCTAGGGGGCAGATTGACCTAAAATTGGCCAATCTGCCCCCAGGGGGGCAGAAATGGTCTAAATACAATTTGCCCCCCCAGGGGAGCGACCCTTGCCTGATGGGTCGCTCCCCATCTCTAAAAAAAGAAACAACAAAAAAAAAAAACACAAAAAAAAAATTGCCCTGGCGCCTAGAGTGTTCTGCCCCCCCCCGGGGGCAGTTCGGCCTAAAAATAGGCCGATCTGTCCCCCGGGGGGGCAGAAATGGCCTAAAATAAATTTGCCCCCCCAACCGGCACACCCCCCCCCCGGGAGCGACCCTTGCCTACGGGGTCGCTCCCCCTGCGTGACATTGGCGCCAAAAAACAAATCCCCGGTGCCTAGTGGTTTCTGCCCCCTTGGGGGCAGATTGACCTAAAATTGGCCAATCTGCCCCCAGGGGTGCAGAAATGGTCTAAATACAATTTGCCCCCCAGGGGAGCGACCCTTGCCTGATGGGTCGCTCCCCATCTCTAAAAAAAAAAAAAAGAACAAAAAAAAAAAAACACAAAAAAAAAATTTGCCCTGGCGCCTAGAGGTTTCTTCCCCCCCTGGGGGCAGATCGGCCTAATAATAGGCCGATCTGCCCCCAGAGGGGGCAGAAAAGGCCTTCCCAAAAAATTGCCCCCCCTGGGAGCGACCCTTGCCAAAGGGGTCGCTTTGTTGCGTGACATTCGCGCGCAAAAACAAACTCCCTGGTGTCTAATGGTTTCTGCCCCCCTTGGGGGCAGATTGGCCTTATCAAAATAGGCCAATCTGCCCCCAAGGGGGGCAGAAATGGCCTAAATATATATTGCCCCGTAGGGGAGCGACCCTTGCCTAAGGGATCGCTCCCCACCTAAAAAAAAAGAATTCATCACCAAAAAAAAAAAAATGGTCCCTGGTGCCTAGAGGTTTCTGCCCCCCCTGGGGGCAGATCGGCCTAATAATAGGCCAATCTGCCCCCAGGGGGGGCAGAAAAGGCCTTCCTAAAAAAATGCCCCCCTGGGAGCGACCCTTGCCCAAGGGGTCGCTCCCTTTTGCCAATTTCAAGAAAAAAAAAAAAATCCCTGGTGTCTAGTGGGGTTTCAAAAGCCGGATTGCAAGCAATCCAGCTTTTGAAACCTGTGAGAGACTTCAAAGGGAAGGAAATACATTTCCTTCCCTTTGAAGCCTCTCGGGGCCTCCCCCATGGGATTGAAAAAGAAATGCAAAAGCATTTCTTTTTCAATCGCGCTGGAAGCTCTGCTTCCAGCGCGATGGGGGAGACCCTGTGACTAATCAGCGCGCGCTCGCGCGCTGACGTCACAAGGGGGGTTGGGGGGGGTCGGGGGTGGGAGGGGAAGGGCTTCCCCTTCCATCCCTGACTTGGGGGGTGGGGGGGAACCCCACAGAGGGAGCGAGAGCGCTCCCTCTGGGCTGTGTGCCGAGGACGTAGTGGTTACGTCCTCGGCACAGCAGCACTGTGCCGCAGGACGTAACCACTACGTCCGCGGCACAGAAGGGGTTAATGCGAAATGGGCATTTTTAAAATTGACATGACATGCACACATGCCCCTTTGGCATGTGTGTGCCTTACATGTCCTGAAATATTTGTTTGGGGTGCAGTAGAGGGGGTCTTAGGCCCCCAGCACCATGGGGTTTGGCATTTCCTAAAATGTGAATTCCAGTTATGAATTTGCAATTTGGGGAATGCAAAAAATTTGCAAATAAGGTGCGAATGGGCTCAGATTCGCTATTTGCAATTCGGTAATAGCATTTATGATTTTTAAGAAATTGCTATTACCGAATCACAAATATGATACATACCATTTTGCGAATCAGAAAAAGTTATTTCTTAAAAATCACTATTAGAGAATCGCAAAGTGGATTCTTCATACATATGGCCCTTAGCAACATAACACCGAGATTCATTTCTTGCTTGTGTTCACATTCATTTTTACTCTTTATTTCCATGTGACATAATAATAGAGCCAACACATATTTCATCAACCTGGACAAATGTCAGATTGACTGGTGCTCCTTTCACTCAAAAAAATGGCACTCAAAAGAGACGTAAAAAAGGTGATAGTTACCATTCAAAAGCATCTGCTAAGTCAGAAAACATTTGTGAGTTGTGATTTTTGTGTGGAGCCTCACATATAACAAAATGACCTGTAAAAACATGCAATCATTCTTGTATTTCACAAGGTCAGATGGATTTGTCCCATCACCAAGTGTGCTATGAAAGAAAAATACATGAGGAAGGGGTTATTAATTGTATGGTTTTCCTTGAAATTCGGGGGATATGGTAAGGCTTGTGGTTTGGTTCATCAACAGAATTGTAGAATACAGATAGTCAGAGCTGAGGGTAATAGGTGCATTTGATTAATTGTTGCATAGTAATCATACATCAAATAGTGAAGAATAATATAGAACAGTTTCTAAAAGTGAGGCTTTCAACGTGAACGGTGGAGACTCCCATGTTCTTAAATTCTTTCGTAATCAGAGTCAACAGCATTTTGGAATTTATCTTGTGATGATGTGGCTATAAATCTACCTCCTGTTCCTGTACCACTGATATTTGTGGCTTGTATTGTGTCAACAAGTGCACACAAAGCATAAGAATGAAACATGAACAAACACTTAGGGCCAAATGTATCTTTCAATCCAATAGTGATTACCAAATTGCGATTCTTTGTGATTCGCAATTAAGTAATCGCTATTGTATTGGAATGTATGACACTCCAGGAGATTCATACTGTGATTTGCAAGGGCTCGCAAATAGACCTACCTCATTAATATTCATGAGGTAGGTCACAATTTGTGAGCCATTGCGAATGGCTACAATCACAAGGATGGTGGCCTGCTGGACTCAGCAGATCACCATGTCTGTGATTGCTTTTCAATAAATTAAACAGGATGCATTTAAAAATGAAAAATAAAAAGTTTTCTTTTAATTTATTAAGAGTAAGCAAGTTTTCGCATGCATTCACAAAAGGAAAGGGGTCCCTTTGGGACCACTTCCCCTTTGCAAATGGGTTACCACCCTTTTGAAGTAGGTGGTAACTGCGATTGTTTTGCACCCACATTCATGGTCCCAAAACAATCATACGTACCTCTGCAATTTGGTATTAGGAAGAGACACCCTTGACACGCCCCTTCCTAATACCGAATCCGGTTGTAGTCTCAAATCCAATTTGCGATTCGGTAACAAGTTACAGAATCGCAAATTGGACTTGTTACATACCAAAACGCATTTTTGCGATCGCAAACAGCCCAACACAAAAAGGTTTGGCACATCTGGCCCCTTGAGAATACCTTAAAATACTGTATATACTGCATGTGAGAAATTGGGTTGTTGGTTGACTGGTGTGTTTGCCCTGGTCAAGCAACAGCTATAATCCCTTGCAGGGTGAACCACAAAAAGTCACTAAATCAACCTGTGCTTAAACCTGGGTATCATGGCACCAAAAGACGTCAGCCTTAAATTAGTGGCAATGTGGAAGGTATGCAGCACACAAACAGTAATAAAGTGATACCTTAATGTTACCATGACTAGGATTGTGGTCCCTACTTGGACAAGGGTGTATACCTCTGCCAACTAGAGACCCCTTTTCTAACACTTAACTTCAGAGTGCTAGGTGTAAAGTATTTGTACCAACACAGACAGTAACTTAATGAAACACTACAAAATGACACAACACAGGTTTAGAAAAATTGAAAATATTTATCTAAACAAGACAAGACCAAAACAACAAAAATCCGCAATACACAACTCAAGTTATCAATAAAAACGCAGAAAAAGTCTTTATGTAATTTTAAACACAACACTAATGCTGTTAGCATGAAAATGTACCTTGGGTGTATTAAAAATAACCCCACACAGGTGAGTGTGCATCAAAAAGGGCTTGCGATGCGTCGATATCACTCACGAGCAACATCTTGCGTTGTTTCTCCTACAGTCGGGTCGGCGGGCATTGTTTCTTCTCTACGCAGGAGAGGGGTGCGTCGATCCGGTCAGCACTCTTGGGTCCGGGCAGGCATTGCATAATTTTTACACACCCAGCGGCCTTTGCGTCAAAAATGCAGCCTCAGGATGATCCAAAAACCATGCAGCGTGGGTTGCGATCTCACTAGCCTCCGTCAGTGATGCTGCGTGTCGTTTCTCCAGCCATGAGCATCGATCTTCTGGTCGTGTTGCAGGCGAGCATCGATTTTCAGCCACGAAGCTGGCGGCACGTCGATTTTTCAGCCGCAGATGGGAGTCCAGTCGATCTTTTCCCCTCATGGCGGTCGGTGCGTGGATTTCTCACTCTTGGGCTGCCAGCTTCTCTTCTCAGGGTTCCAGGAACTGGATGGGCGCCACTTGGCAGAGTCTCCCCGGGCTGGCAAAGAGAAGTCTTTGCTGTCCCTGAAACTTCAAACAACAGGAGGCAAGCTCTAAATCAAACCCTTGGAGAGGTCTTCAGAAGAAGGAGGGCACACAAAATCCAGTCTTTGTCCTCTAGCACAGGCAGAATCAGCAACTGCAGGATAGCTCCACAAAGCACAGTCACAGGTAGGGCAGCTCTTCTTCCTCAGCTCTTCTCCAGGCAAAGGTTCCTCTTGGTTTCCAGAAGTGATCAAAAGTCAGAGGTTTTGGGCACCCTTCTTATACCCATTTTGCCCTTTGAAGTAGGCCTACTTCAAAGCAACATCTCTCCTGTTTGTGAAATCCTGCCTTGCTTAGGCCAGGCCCCAGACACAGACCAGGGGGTTGGAGACTGCATTGTGTGAGTGCAGGCACAGCCGTTTCAGGTGTAAGTTACCACTTCTCCCCCCCCAGCACAGATGGCTCATCAGGAAATGCAGACTACACCCCAGCTTCCTTTGTGTCACTGTCTAGTGAGAGGTGCAACCAACCCAACTTTCAAACAGAACCAGACAGGGAATCCACAAACAGGCAGAGTCGCAGAAATGGTTTAAGCAAGAAAATGCTCACTTTCTAAAAGTGGCATTTTCAAACACACAATCTTAAAACCAACTTTACTAAAATATGTATTTTTAAATTGTGAGCTCAGAGACCCCAAACTCCACATGTCTATCCGCTCCCAAAGGGAATCTACACTTTAATCATATTAAAAGGTAGCCCCCATGTTAACATATGAGAGGTACAGGCCTTGCAACAGTGAAAAATGAATGTATCAATATTTCACTGTCAGGACATATAAAACACATTACTATGGGGGTCATTCTAACTCTGCCGGGCGGCGGAGGCCGCCCGCCAGAGTTCCCCCCTCCAGAATACTGCACCGCGGTCAGAAGACCGCTGCGGTTATTCTGTGTTTCCCGCTGGGCTGGCGGGCGACCGCCAGGAGGCCGCCCGCCAGCCCAGTGGGAAACCCCCTTTCCACGAGGAAGCCGGCTCCGAATGGAGCCGGCGGAGTGGGAAGGTGCGACGGGTGCAGTTGCACCCGTTGCGAATTTCAGTGTCTGCTGAGCAGACACTGAAATTCTTTGTCGGGCCCTCTTACGGGGGCCCCACGACACCCCATACCGCCATCCTGTTCCTGGCGGGCGAACCGCCAGGAACAGGATGGCGGTATGGGGTGTCTGAATCCCCATGGCGGCGCAGCAAGCTGCGCCGCCATGGAGGATTCAGCAGGGCAGCGGAAAACCGGCGGGAGACCGCCGGTTTTCCTGTTCTGACCGCGGTCAAAGCGCCGCGGTCAGAATGCCCTGCGGGGCACCGCCAGCCTGTTGGCGGTGCTCCCGCCGACCCTGGCTCCGGCGGTCAAGGACCGCCGGGGTCAGAATGACCCCCTATTTGTCCTACCTTAACCATACACTGCACCCCACCCTTGGGGCTACCTAGGGTCTACTTCAGGTGCGGCTTACACGTAGGAAAAGGGAAGGTTTAGGCCTGGCAAGTGGGTACACTTGACAAGTAGAATTTACAATTAAAAACTGCACACACAGACACTGCAGTGGCAGGTCTGAGACAGGATTACAGGGCTACTAATGTGGGTGATGCAACCAGTGCTGCAGGCCCTCTAGTAGCATTTGATTTACAGGCCCTGGGCACCTCTAGTGCAATGTACTAGTGACTTACTTAATAAATCAAATATGCCAATCATGGATAAACCAATCAACCATACAATTTACACAGAGAGCGTATACACTTTATCACTGGTTAGCAGCGGTTAAGTGCTCAGAGTTCAAAAGCCAATAGCAACAGGTCAGAAAAAATAGGAGGCAGGAGGCAAAAAGATTGGGGATGACCCTGCATAAGCAAAAAAGTCCAACACAACCCCCTTACAAACCCAAAGCCAGGGGAGAACAATCAATACCTTGATGTACTTCCCTGATTGGGGCGATAGAACAGGGACAAAGGGCCCAGAACAGCAGGGGCATGTTCCAGTTCTGTGCCTTCCTGACTCCAGTTAGATCCCTCTGTCCATACTCTCAGGGCCCACAGGGTGTGATTGGGCAAACCATCCCCTTCTTCAGGTAAGGGTTTACCCCCGGCACCTGATCCTCCACTCCAAGGTCTGTACCTTCAGACTGGACCACTGCCTGGCAAACCAGGACTTCCTGTGGGGCACACCTACCCCCTACCAGGTCAGAGTTTACCCTCTGAACCTTGTCATCCAACCCAACGTCACCACCCTGCAGTTGAACCACTGCCTGGCGCACGAGGACTTCCTTGGGAGTACACCTACTCCCCATCAGGTCAGAGTTTAACCCCTCAACCTGATCATTCAACCCAGAGTCACCACCCTGTGGCTGAACCATTGCCTGGCACACCAGGACTTCCTGGTGGGCACACATACCCCCCAAGGGACACACCATCCCCAAGGGCCACACAAGAGTGGCTGATGCAGGTCTCCTGAGCCCTGCCCAGCTAGCAGAGTCTGATTCCCCTCAACCCAGAAATGGTCTCACCATGGTCATTCCTGGGGTGCTCTGCTCTCAGAGCTGACCCCTGACCCTCCATGTTCTCCACTGGGGTCCGCAACCCCCTCTCGACCCACTGTTTGGACTTCTGCACTCCATCACTAGGAGTGGTACTGCCAGACAAAATAACTGGTGGGACGCTGGCTAGAGCCGTCCCCCCACGTTCTCCTGACACTTTGGGGTCTCCCTCAGCAGATGGCCGTACAGTAAAAGCTAGGCTCCCTTCCTGGTGTTCCCTCATGGAACCCTCCAGAACCTTGGACTGGATCTCGGGCACCTTGGGCCTCAGCCCATCCCCATTCCCTCTCCTCTGAGACTGGACATGGGGTCCCTCACCCATCCCACTACACTGGGACCTACCTGGGACACTGCAATCCTTCCCTGCCTCACCTGGTTGTCAAATACCTAGACCACTCCTCTCAGGACCACCCCCAAATGCCTCTTCAGTCTCTCTGGTACTCACCCAGAGGTCTGCCTCCAGAGTAAGTTCCCTGGTGTCAGAGAACACACACTCTACCTGGTGTTGGCAGAGCTCTGGAAAATAAGGAGTAGACATATGCTCTCCAGCAATTACATCACTCAGCCCCTCACATGAATTAACCAAAGTAGCATTCACCCAACCATCCAGTGACTCAGCTTTGAAAAACACCCCATGTCATCCTCCTGAGACTGGTGAGACAGTGCCTGACTGTCCCTGACACTCAACCCAAACTCTTCAGGGATGTCTTCACACTCCATAACCGGGACTTCTACCTTTGAGGAACCCCTCTCCCTGTCACTCTCACCTAGAGTCAGTAGAGCCTCCCACCAGTAGGAATATGATTCCCTATGCCAGTTTCCCAATCCACCTCAGGGACCCTGTGCATTACTGGAGCTACCTCATACCCCTGAACCTCCTGGTGTGTGTTAACTCCCTCCTTCAAGTAGGGCACCACATCTTTGAACATGTGCACTTCTTGAGCAGCACTGGATATAGAATTGTTGCTGCCACCATCTGAACTGGACTCAGCCCTCATGGCTTCCAGCTTCAGCTCTTCACAGCTCAGCTCTTGAGCTGCCGACCTTTCTATTTCCAGGGCTAAGGCTCTCTTCCCCACAGTCCTCTCAAGCTCTGCATCTAGCTCTTCCAGGCTCTGGATTCGAGCTAGGAGCCAATCATCTCTTTCTGTTCCCTCCTCCTCAGATTAGTCCTCCTCCTCAGACTCATCTGGTGGTGTTGCCTAACAACATTTCAACTTATACTGAAACAGGGCTGACTCATGATCCTCCCTTCTGGATTTCTTATTCACAGCCAGTGCCCTTTCAATGCAGAATGCTTTAAGCTGCCACTTTTTATAGATAAATAGGTGCCAGAAGTTGACTTCCATTCTGCAAAGGGTTCACAACCAAAAACCAGAATCCCAAGATTTCAACAATACATCCAGGAGGACGTCAGAGAACAAAAAGCAGAATCACAAGACAAGTAGTATGTGGTCACATAGTGATCTGAACTCAAAACAGTAGTGTCCACTTCATCACTGTATGTCAAGTACAAGTTCAAGTCCAATCCCAGCCACTGATCACCAATGTTAGAAATGGGGACTTTGTTTTACAGTCAGGTTACCCCCTGTCCAAGCAAGGACCCTCACTCTAGTCAGGGTAAAAGAGAATCACCCTCAGCTAACCCCTGCTTTCCCCCTTGGTAGCTTGGCATGAGCAGCAGGCTTAACTTTAGAGTGCTAAGTGTTCAGTATTTGTACCAACACACAAAGGGGGTCATTCTGACCCTGGCGGTCGGAACGACCGCGGAAGCACCGCCAACAGGCTGGCGGTGCTTCCTGGGCCATTCTGACCGCAGCAGTAAAGCCGCGGTCAGAAAAGGGGAACCGGCGGTTTCCCGCCGGTTTACCCCTGGCCCAGGGAATCCTCCATGGCGGTGCTGCTTGCAGCGCCGCCATGGGGATTCCGACCCCCTTCCCGCCATCCTGTTCCTGGCGGATTTTACCGCCAGGAACAGGATGGCGGGAACGGGTGTCGTGGGGCCCCTGGGGGCCCCTGCACTGCTCATGCCACTGGCATGGGCAGTGTAAGGGACCCCTAACAGGGCCCCATAATGATTTTCAGTGTCTGCTTTGCAGACACTGAAAATCACGATGGGTGCCACTGCACCCGTCGCACCCAGCAACTCCGCCGGCTACATTCGGAGCCGGCTTCATCGTTGCTGGGTCTTTCCCGCTGGGCGGCGGGCGGCCTTTTGGCGGTCGCCCGCCGGCCCAGCGGGAAAGCCAGAATGGCCGGTGCGGTCTTTTGACCGCGGTGCAGTCATTCGGCGGTTCCCGCCGCGGTTGGAATGACCGCCACAGTAACTTAATGAAAACACTACAAAATGACACAACACAGGTTTAGAAGAATAGAAAATATTTATGCAAACAAAACAAGACCAAAACGACAAATATCCACAGTACACTAGTCAAGTTATCAATAAAAATGCATAAAGAGCCTTCATGTAATTTTAAACACAACGCTAACACTGCTAGCGTGAAAATGTACCTTCGGTGCATCAAAAGTAACCCCGCACGGGTGAGTGTGCATCAAAAAGGGCTTGCGATGTGTCAATATCACTCATGTGTGAGACCTTGCGTAGTTTCTCCTTCAGTTGTGTCGGCGGGCATTGTTTCTTCTCTCCGCTGGAAAGCCATACCTCGATCCGGTCAGCACTCTCAGGTCTGGGCATGCCTTGCGTCGTTTTTACACACCCAGCGATGTTTGCGTCAAAAATCCAGCCGCACAATGATCCGAAAACCATGCAGCGTGGGTTGCAATCTCACCAGCCTCCGTCAGCGATGCCGCACGTTGTTTCTCTAGCCGTGGGCGTGGGCGTTGATCTTCCAGTCGAGTTGCAGGTGAGTGTCGATTTTCAACTGCGAAGCAAGCGGCACGTCGATTTTTCCGCCACAAATGGGAGTCACATCGATCTTTTCCCCGCACGGCGTTCGATGCGTGGATTACTCACTATTGGGATGCCAGCTTCTCTTCTCATGGTCCCAGGAACTGGATGGGCACCACTTGGCAGAGTAGGAGTCTCAGCAGAAGCTCCAGGTGCTGGCACAGAGAAGTCTTTGCTGTCCCTGAGACTTCAAACAACAGGAGGCAAGCTCTAAATCAACCCCTTGGAGAGTTTGTCACAAGAAGGAGGGCACACAAAGTCCAGTCTTTGTCCTCTAGCACAGGCAGAAGCAGTAACTGCAGGATAGCTCCACAAAGCACAGTCACAGGCAGGGCAGCTCTTATTCTTCAGCTCTTCTCCAGGCAGAGGTTCCTCTTGGTTTCCAGAAGTGATCTAAAGTCTGTGGTTGTGGGTGCCCTTCTTATACCCCTTTTGCCCTTTGAGGTAGGCCTACTTCAAAAGCAAAGTCTCTCTTGTTTGTGAAATCCTGCCTTGACTAGGCCAGGCCACAGACACACACCAGGTGGTTGGAGACTGCATTGTGTGAGGGTAGTCACAGCCGTTTCAGGTGTAAGTGACCACTCTTCCCCTCCATCCTACCACAGATGGCTCATCAGGAAATGCAGACTACACTTCAGCTCCTTTTGTGTCACTGTCTAGTGAGAGGTACAACCAGCCCAACTGTCAAACTGACCCAGAAAGGGAATCGACAGACATGCAGAGTCACAGAAATAGTTTAAGCAAGAAAATGCTCACTTTCTACTAAAAGATGTATTTTTGAATTGTGAGCTCAGAGACCCCAAACTCCACATGTCTATCCGCTCCCAAAAGGAATCTACAATGTAATCATATTTAAAGATAGCCACCATGTTAACCTGTGAGAGGGACAGGCCTTGCAACAGTGAAACATGAATTTAGCAATATTTCACTGTCAGGACATATAAAACACATAACTATATGTCCTACCTTAACCATACACTGCACCCTGCCCTTGGGGCTACCTAGGGCCTACCTTAGGGGTTCCTTACATGTAAAAAAACGGAAGGTTTAGGCCTGGCAAGTGGGTACACTTGCCAAGTCGAATTTACAGTTAAAAACTGCACACACAGACACTGCACTAGCAGGTCTGAGACATGATTACAGGGCTACTAATGTGGGTGGCACAACCAGTGCTGTAGGCCCACTAGTAGCATTTGTTTTACAGGCCCTGGGCACCTCTAGTGCAATGTACTAGGGACTTACTTAGTAAATCAAATATGCCAATCATGGATCAACCAATCAACCATACAATTTACACAGAGAACATATGCACTTTAGCACTGGTTAGCACTGGTAAAGTGCTCAGAGTTCAAAAGCCAATAGCAACAGGCCAGAAAAATAGGAGGCAGGAGGCAAAAAGATTAGGGATGGCCCTGCATAAGCAAAAAAGTCCAACATATACAATAGCTACGTGTAAACAACCTACCTACAGCGAAAGGTGAATCTGATTTTGTTTCTCTTTTTGCTGCAAGTTTTTCTTGCTTGATATTTTAAACTAATCCTCAAACAACATGTCGCTGGCTTGGTCTCATGGAGGAGCTGGAGAGTTTGACGTAGCCAAGCTGGAGGCATACATGTTTAGCCAGCTGAATTCTGCAAGGGTATAGGAGTATCTACCTGGGGTGCCTCCAAGAAGGAGGAGTACCAAAAAGGCACTGAGGGCCTCAGCAGAAGCTCGTTCACAAGAGAATGTTGATTTGGGAGAGCAAGGCGAGTGCTCTCCAGAGGATTTGCCACCAGCAGTGGAGAATGTCACCCCTGGAATTGTGCCCCCTGCTAAACCAGGGAGCAATGCCTCTATTCATGGGCTGACCCCAGATGAAAGGATGGAGGAGAGAGAGTTCCAACTGCAAATGGCAAGGTTAAACTTAGAGGCATAGGAGAGGAAAGCTGAAAGAGAAGCCAAGCAAGCTGAGACTGACAGGGCCTTGCTGAAAAGAAACTACTTCTGGCTCATGAACTGAGTCTGAAAGAGCTGGAGCTCAAGTCTATGGAGTCTAAGTCCAGCAGTGATGGTGGCAGCATACAAGCAGGACCTGCTGGAGACAAGAAGGTGCGTATGCCCAAAGAGGTGGTGCCAGGCTATGTGGTGGGAGATGACACTGACAAATGGTTTGCTGCATATGAAGTTGCACTAGGGGCCCATGGGGTTTCTGAAGATCAATGGGGTGGCAGGTCTGTGGAAACGTGTTTCAGCTATTGGGAGGGACACACTCCTCACATTAGACCCAAGTATCAGAACATATACCCGCTGATGAAAGCATTTTAATTGCCAAGTTTGGGCTGACCCCTAAGAAGTACCCTCAGAGATTCAGGGATAGCACCAAACTCTCCACAGAAACTTGGGTAGACTTTTTTGATTTTTCCAGTAAGGTACTGAACAGATGGGTGCGGGGCAGTAAAGTAAGTGATTGTGTGGGGTTTTATAATTTCATCCTGAGAGACCATATGCTAAGTGTTTGCTTCGCAGAGTTGCGTGAGCACTTGATTGAAAGTAAGCTGACTGATTATAGGAAGCACACTGAGGTGGTAGGCCTCGGGCTAGCAGTAGAGTGTCCAAAAAGGTATCTGGGGGGAACCTACAAAGATGGTGAAGGTTCCCATCAGAGAAAAGAGGGAGGAGAAAAACGTAAAAATAAGTAGTTCTCAAAAGGTCCCCAAAATAATTCCCAGGTAGGTAGGGGTAACGAGTCCCATCCTGATTCTGAGAAGAAGCCAGGATTCTTTGACAACATGAAAGGGAGGTTTGTAACGGTAAAGGCATAGACTGCACTACGTATGGTCACTACAAGGGTGACTCCAAGTATACAAAGAGGGCGCAGCTCCCCACTGGAGAGCAGACACCTGAGTTGGCTAGCGTAGCACTCGGGAGGAGGTAGTCCCAGATAGTTTTTGGGAGTAGATAAAGGCAACCCTAGTGTCCCTGGGAGATGAGGAAATTGTGCCAAAACCCAAATGCCTGCAAATACTTCCAAGTACAGGCAGTGGGTCACCATTAATAGGCAAAGGGTGGAGGCTCTGCATGACACAGGAGCCAGCATGACTACTGTAAGGGCTCAGCTGGTGTCAGCAGCGCAGGTCATCCCCAATACTTTCCACTAGGTCATAGTTGCTGACAATCGTGAGGGTCACCTACCGGTGGCTCTGGTTCCATTTGAGTGTGGGGAGTCTCTAGTACTCTGAAAGTAGCTGTGAGTCCTGCCATGCCTGTAGATTGTCTGTAAAGCAACAACCTTGAGCACACTACCTGGAAGGAGATAGCGCTCAGGTCTCACTTGGAGATGTTAGGTTTGCCTGAGTGGGTCTGCATGATTGCAAGGTCCATGGCTGCCCGGGAAGGGATTCAAGGGTGTCTGGAGCCTGGAACAATGGCCCAGATAGATGCAAAAGAGAGGGGCAAGGGGTGCGGGAAAATGCTCCCAGATGTTCTGCAGTGGTTGAAGGGGTCTCTGAGGAGGAGGCCCCTGAACCAACTGGGGCGAACATTGCTTCCCTGCTTAGCCTGCCTGAGCTTGCTGGTTGGCAAGTTGAGGATGGGCCAATCAGGGAGGAATTCTGCAAGGTGCAGAAGTAGTGCCCCACTCTTGAGGATTGGAGGCAACTGGCTACAGCCCAAGCAGCTGGTGAAGCTTCTGGCGATCGCCATATATATTGAGAGAATGATCTCCTCTACAGTGAGCCTGAGGTACCGGAAGCTGGGGAAGCATGTGTGCTGGTGGTCCCCCAGTGCTACCGGGCCTTCCTACTGAGTCTGGCTCATGACATCCCCCTGGCGGGACATTTTGGGCAAGACAAAACTGTCACCAAGCTTGTCACCCACTTTTATTGGCCTTGAATGCAGGTGGCCTCAGATACGTTCTGTAGGTCCTGCCCAACCTGCCAGGCTACTAGGAAGACAGGGAAAAGGCTCCAGGCCACCCTGGTCCCACTCCCCGTTGTTGGCACCCCCTTTGAAAGGGTGGGCATCTATGTAATTGGTCCCTTGGACCCCACAACTGCCCTAGACAACAGGTTTGTCCTGGTTTTGGTGGACCATGCCACGTGCTACCCAGAGGCGATCCCTCTGAGGACAGCAACTGCACCTATGATGACCAGAGATCTAATGGGGATATTTACCCGTGTGGGATTCCCAAAGGAGATTGTGTTTGACAGAGGCACAAACTTCATGTCTGCGTACATGAAGTCAATGTGGGATGCGTGTGGGGTGACCTACCGGTTCACCACCCCTTACCATCCTCAATCCAATGGTTTTGAGAAAAGGTTCAACAAGACCCTGAAAGGCATGATCAGAGGCCTCTCTAAGGCCATGAGGCGAAAGTGGGACAACATCTTTCCATACCTTCTCTTTGCTTATAGAGAGGTGCCCCAGAAAGAGGTGGGATTCAGCCCCTTTGAACTTCTCTATGGAAACCCTGTCAGGGGACCCCTAAGCATAGTGAAAGAGAGGTGGGAGAAAGCTCCCAGGAACACCCCCCCAGTATGTGGCCAGTTACATGCTGGCCTTCCGCAACCAGATGTGACACTTCTGGAAGCAGGCAAAGAGCAACCTCGAGGCCAGTCAAGAGGTGATGAAACACTGGTATGACCAGTAGGCCACCCTGGTAGAATTCTCACCTGGAGACAAAGTTTGAGTAATAGAGCCAGTAGAGCCTAGAGCTCTCCAAGTCCGCTGGACTGGCCCATTTGAGATCAAGGAGCCGAAAAGGGAGGCCACTAACCTAGTGGACTTCAAGTCCCCTAGAAAACCCCTAAGGGTGCTCAATCCGAACCAACTGAAGCCTCATTTTGAGAGGACGGAGGTCAGCATGCTTCTGGTGACAGACAAGGGTATGGAAGCATACAGTGAACCTCTCCCCGACCTCCTCTCTGCCAAGGAAGGTGATGGGTCAGTGGAGAGTGTCACTATCTCTGACTCCCTGACCCTAGTTTAGAGAGGAGACTGCTAACAATTATTGGAAAAGATATCTTCCCTGGTCTCCCTCACACACTTGTGTGTCCATGACACAGGAGACAGTCTCCTTGTAAGGAACAAAATTTACTGAGTGTCAGACAAGGTGAGGGTTAGCATCAAGGAGGAAGTTGCCAAAATGCTGGCCCTTGGGGTGATTGAGAAGTCTAGCCCAGTGGTGTTAGTTCTCAAGGCTGCTGCTCCCGGTGCCAAACTAGAGCTCAGATTCTGCATGGACTACCGGGGTCTCACATCTGTCACAAAGACAGACACTCACCCCATCCCCCGAGCTGATGAGCTCATAGACAGGCTAGGTGCTGCCAAGTTCCTCAGTACCTTTTATCTAATTTCAGGGTACTGGCAGATCTCCTTGACTGAGTGGGCTAAAGAGAGATCAGTTTTTTCTAGTCCTGAGGGTCATTACCAGTTCAGAGTAATGCCCTTTAGACTACAAAATGCCCCCACTACCTTCCAACGGTTGGTTACCAGGATCCTAGCTGGCAAGGATGCGTTCTGCTCAACCTATCTAGAGGACATTGCCATCTACAGTTCCAGCTGGGAGAAACACCTGCTTCACCTCACGGAGGTGCTTCAGGCCCTGCAGCAGGCAAGCTTGACCATCAAGGCCAGTACATGCCAGATTGGGCAGGGTTCTGTGGTGTACTTGGGACACCTAGCAGGTGGTGGCAAGGTGCAGCCCCTTCAGGCCAGGATTGAGGCAAACAAGGCCTGGCAACCACCTAGAACCTAGACAAAGGAGAAAGCCTTCTTGGGTCTCACCTGGTATTACTGCAGATTTGTTTAGGGCTATGGCACCATAGTGGCCCCCTTAACAGAGCTTACATCCAAAAAGCAACCTAGGTTGGTAAATTGGACAGAGGCTTGTCAGAAACCCTTTGAATCCCTGAAGGAAACCATGTGCATAGCAGCCATGCTCAAGGCCCTCGTCTACTCCAAAGAATTAATCGTGCAGACAGACACTTCAGAACATGGCATAGGGGCGGTTCAAACACAGTTGAATGATGAGGGCCAAAACCAACTGGTAGTCTTTATTAGCAGAAGACTGTTACCACGGAAACAGAGGTGGAGTGCTGTTGAAAGAGAAGCATTTGCTGTGGTCTGGGCACTGAAGAAGCTGAGACCATACCTGTTTGGGACTCACTTCCGGGTTCAGACAGACCACAGGCCCCTCAGGTGGCTCATGCAGATGAGGGGTGAAAATCCTAAACTCTTGAGATCGCCCTTACAGGAGATGGACTTTACGGTGGAGCATCACACAGGGACTGACCACGCCAGTGCTGATGGTCTCTCCAGACACTTCCGCTTTAACAATGAGAGTTCTCAAGGGGTTGGGCAGCTCTCCTCATTGTCAGCTGGGGGGGACACATGTTAGACATGACAGCCTTAGGGTGGTCATCCCCCAACTATTTGCCTGCCTCCCTCTACTTTTAGGACACTGTTTTTGCTGGTTTTAGGCTCTGCACAATCAGTGCTAAAGTGCATATGCTCTCTCCCTTAAAACATGGTAAAATTTGTATATTTCATCTACTTGTAAGTCCCTAGTAAAGTGCACTACATGTGCCAAAGGCCCGTAGATTGAATGCTACTAGTGGGTCTGCAGCACTGGTTGTGCCATCCGCATAAGTAGCTCCTTAACAGTTTCTCAGGCCTGCCATTGCAAGGCCTGTGTGTGCAGTTTCACTGCCACTTCGGCCTAACATTTAAAAGTACTTGCCAAGCCATAAACTCCCCTTTTTCTAAATATAAGTCACCCCTAAGGTAGGTCTTAGGTAACCCATAGGGCAGGGTGCTGTGTAGTTAAAAGGAAGGACATATACCTGTATAGTTTTATGTCCTGGTAGTGTAAACCTCCTAAATTTGTTTTTCACCACTGAGAGGCCTGCTTCTTTCATAGGCAAACATTAAGGCTACCTTCCTATACTGTTTGAGTGGAATATTCTGATCAGAAAGGGGTAAACAGGTCATGTTTAGTATGGCCAAAATGGTAATACAAAATCCTGCTTATTGATGAGGTTTGATTGCATAATACTATTTTAGAAATGCCACTTTTAGAAAGTGAGCATTTCTCTGCACTTAAAATTCATCTGTGCCTTACAGTCTGTCTCCAATCCACGTCTGTGTTGGGCTGGTTGATAGCTTCCTTGTGCATTTCACCCAGATAACCACAAACACAGGATACTCAGTCACACCTGCACTCATCTGCATACTGAATGGGTCTTCCTGGGCTGGAAGGGTGGAGAGCCTGACTCTTAAATTTCAAAAGCTAGTGGCCTGCCCTCACACAATGGACTCCCAAACCACCTACTGGACCCTGGCAGACAGAGTTGTACTGAAAGGGCACCTTGTGCACTTCAAAACCACATTGTGAAGTCTCCCCCACTTCAAAGACCCTTTGGGGTACATGAACTGGGTCCCTGACCCCACCAACTCAGACACTTCCTGGGACAGACACGCTGAACCAGATCCTGCAACCTGTCAAACAGAGCTGCCTGGCAACCCAAAGGACTCACCTGGACTGCTTTGCTGTGAAGGGCTGCTACCTTGCTGTTTCCCTGCTGCCTTGTTGGCCTCTGACTCTGCTGAAAAGTGCTCTGTAAGGGCTGGGATTGAGCTTGCCTCCTGTTCCTGAATTCTCAGTACCACAAATACTTCTTCTCTGCAAGGAAACTCCTTGTGTGGCGAAAATCGATGCACAGCCTGCCGGAATTGACGCACAGCATGCCCAGCGGTGAAAGAATCGCTGCATCGCCGAACTAGAACTATGCAGCCCGGCTCTGAGTGGATATTGATACAGCACCTGTGTTGCGACCAGAACTTCAATGCACAGCCACACAGGATCAACGCCTAGCTGGAATGACGCAGCCTGACTTAATGCGTGAGGAACTGAGGCAGCGCCAGCCGTGCAACATAAAGTACGACGCATCACGATACCGGATCAATACAGCATCTGTAACTTCATCCCGCATGCCCAGGATTTCCATGGATCATCCTTGGGTGTTAAAAGACCCCACATTGCAGTAAGAATCCAAGACTGCACACTGGAAATCGACACAAAGCTCTTGCATCATGGGAAGAATCGAGGCATCCTCTGTGCCGCATTTGAAAATCCAACACACACCTTCCTTTTTCCATGCATCTCCTCCGCTACAGTCTTTGTGCATGTAATTTTTACACAATCCAGTAACTTTGTGCACACAAGAGACATTTGTTGATTTATAAAGACTTAAGACTCTTCTTCTCATTGCAAAAGTGATATTTCAACTTGTGGTTTTCAAATCTTGATTGTTTTGACCTTATATTACTATATTTTTCTAAACCTGCGTGGCATACTTTAGTGGTGTTTTCACTATGTTATTGTATAATTTATTGCACAAATACATTAAACATTGCCTGCTAAGTTAAGCCTGACTGCTCAGTGTCAAGCAACAATAATTGGATTGTGTGGGACTTATCCTGACTAGGATTGTGGTCCCTACTTGGATAAGGGTGTATACCTCTGCAAACTAGAGACCCCATTGACATCTAGTCTTGGGAGGCCAGGTCAAAGTAAAAAAATATGGCTGACCATGATAGAGCACAGTTCAGATACAAGAAGTGGATTAGGCCTAGTCAGTGCTTACTTTTGGACTCATAAGAATTTTCAAGAAAAGTTTTCTGAGAAGGTCGGTGGGGCAAGGTGGCTGGCGGTGTCTGAGGAGGGAGCGTCATCGGGGGCCTCTCGACAAAGTCACAGTAAAGATTTCTACATTTGGACTTAGTCACTATTTTGTAATTCAAAAATCTCCAGCGGGAGAAGGCAGGAGGACGTATCCTAAGAGAGTCCCACATCATCAGATACCTCTTTTGCAAAGGAACGTTGATAAGGATTTCCAGGTGCAGCCTCGAAATCAGACTAAATGCCAAAGCACATTGGACGAATATATGACCAGGCTGGTTGTAGTTTTCCCTAACTCGAAGACTGGTGATACACTGCTTAGGGGTTAAAGACTCTATCAGGCTGGGTCCAGTTGCAGGTTTAAAATGGTGGGAGCCTTATAGGTCCCTGTGGCTCTGAACTGGAGGCCAGCAATCTAGCCCTTGGATTCACTCTGGTAATGCTGGGCTCAGGTGGAGATACAGAACTCAAACAGCTGAGCTGGCATATGAGAGCTCGAGGCAGGCTCCAGGTATCAAACCTGCCCTACCAGGTAAGAAAAAGCAATCTTGCAAAGTGCGCAGCAGGTCACAGCAGCAGACAGTCTTCTGAGAGTCCTATTCCAGGTCTAGGAGTAAATTGAAGAGGAAGGACCAGACCAGACCTGCTGAGGAAGGACCAGACCAACCTCACTTGAATTCAGAGCAACTCCAAGCGCAAGTTGGTTTGTCTCCTATTGTAAGTCTCAGGGACATCAAAGACTTCTCATCATCATGTAACAGCACCTTGATTTTTCTTGCCACAAGTTTTGCCCTGCCTAGTGGTGCCAATCCAGTCCTGTGCCATTGGAAGTGGGCATAAGGTGCTGCAACTACCAGAACCTGCATTTTGATGCCATTGGGCCAATCTGAATTAGCGTTTCACCCTTGATGCTACTGTATCGACGCTGCTACGAGGATCACAGACATCACAGACTGTGCAGTGC
The DNA here is from genome assembly GCF_031143425.1 of Pleurodeles waltl. Lineage (NCBI taxonomy): Eukaryota > Metazoa > Chordata > Amphibia > Caudata > Salamandridae > Pleurodeles > Pleurodeles waltl. The sequence goes on from NC_090447.1 coordinate 1,020,042,837, forward strand.
ATTGTCTCCAGCTTCTGATGCATCTTCGACTTTGGGCAGCTCAGAACTAATGCGTCACTTACATATGAAGGATCAATGACGACGAATCACCTCCTCTGCACCCTGCATCTCCCCTCGACTTCGATGCATCTAAGAACCAAGGTACTTTTTCAGAAGGCCAAGGCTGGCTCCTGTATCTGACCTGCACTCCATGGGGGTCTGCCTAAGCGTTTGGATTAACCCCGGTCTAACATGACCCGATAGCCCCGGTTAGTGCTTTAGGCTTTTAAGCACTATAGTTTCATTTAATCTTTAAAAAATTCATACCTTTGGTTATACTCATTTGATGTTTGTTATTTTGGTCTTGTTTTGTGCATTAAAATAAGTTATATTTTTCCAATCATGTGTTGTATCATTTGTGTGGAGTTTTCATTGTCTTACTGTTTGAAATGTTGAACCAGTACTTAACACATTTCCACTTAAGTTAAGCCTGCCTGCTCCATGCCATGCTACCAGAGGGTGAGCACGGGATTAATTAATGGCGTGTTGATAACTTATCCTGAATAGGATTGTGGTTCCTGCTTGGACATGGTGCAAACCTCTGCCAATCAGAAACCCACTTTCTAACATTTATAGCAGCATTGGGCTAGGACTTGTGTTTTGCAGTACCATATAGAGACTTGGTGTACACTACTACTCCATATCAAGACCATTACACATTTAAATTATACATTTTGCACTTTTGATTTTTCCAAATTTTCTCTATTCCCATTTTTTCTGTTGTGTCTATGACCTCACCTGCCAATTTTGAGGTTGAGCTGGCTAACCTAGAGAACTACACAGTGGCCAAGCTCAAGGGATTTTGCCAGGAGAAGAGGTTGCTTGCCAAAGGGAGCATTAGCAAAGCAGACCTCCAAGAGCCTTTGAGAGCATGGGTGGAGGTGCCCTAGACTGAAACAGACAATGAAGTGGAGGGGTCATAATTTGATGTGGAATTGGAAGTAGACCACTCCTAGGGTCTTGCCATGTGACCTGTTAGGGAGGGGGGAACATCCTCCCAGGACTGGAAGTCCTTCCACATTCAGGAAGCAGTGTGTCATCTAGGAACTTGTCCCCAGAGGAGCTGGAGGGCAGGAGGGAGGAGCAAAAACCTAGGCCTGAGCTTGTAAAACTAGAGAATTAGCAAACGTGTGCAAAACTAGAGAAGGAGGAAAAGAGGATGCTCATGAAGGAAAGGAGAATTGACCATGAGCTAAGTCTCAGTCAGATAGACAATAAAGCCTGCAAGTCGAGTCCAGCAGCAATGGTGGCAGCATACCTACAATGTTCACTGGAGAAGGGTAGGTCTGCATCCAAAATCATTTAGTACCCAGTTTTGTTGTGGGGTATAACATTGACAAATGGTTCGCAGCCTATGAACTGGCTCTAAGGGTGCACAAAGTTGTTGAGGATCCCTAGGAGAGTAGCTTGTGGGGGTAAATGCCAACATTGGAGAGGGGCACACTCCTTAACACTAGAGGAGGATGACCAGACACACTACATTGCCATGAAAGCTATTCTTGGAAACAAATCCAGGATGACCCCTGAGAGTTGTAGAAAGAGCTTCAAGGACAGCCACACAATCTCATTTCAGACCTGGGTGGATTTTCTTGATTATGTCAATAAGGCACTGAAGGACAAGGTGAGGGGAAGCAAGGTTGATCATTATACTGAGCTGTACAACTTGATTTTGAAAGAGCATATGCTAGATATTTGTTTTCCAGAGCTGCACCAAAACCTAGTTGATAGCAAGCTGACTGGCCCCAGGAAGCTCGCTGAGGTGGTAGACATCCGGGTCAGCACCAGTATGTCCAAGAAGGCATCTGGGGAAGGATCCCAAAAGGTTGGTCAGGGTTCCAACCAGAAGAAGGAGGAGTGAGAAAAAGGAGTTCTCTCAAGGCACCCAAAAGAGTTCATTTGGGAAAGGGACCCATTCCCAGTCTGGCCACAAGTAAAAGAGCTTCTATAGTTACTATTTTGGCCTGGAGGGGTGTACCTAATGCCACCCCCACAAGTTGCCACAATTACACAACATACCCCTACCCTATCTAGCACTTAGTGGCATTGATAGTCAGGCCTGCAAGCTGCAGTGTCAGAAGCACTTCCTGCAGGTAAAAGAGGTGGTCCTCCCAGCTACATTGAGGCCTCCACGCCATCCAAAACCTGGTTCACCAGCCTCTGAAGTTGCCAGGAACATTTTCCAGCACAAAGGGTATCACCTTAAATTGAACATGGCCCTGTGTGAACCACTCTCAGCCCCTTCAGCTAGGGTAATCTGCTAGTACCCTGAAGTAAAATCAAAAGTACTGAGGGGCTTGGTAGCCCCTAATTTGTCAATTAGCTTGTCAGCTCACATGATGGGGTGAACATCAGTCTTAGTAACTGATTTGAGTCCCCTATAGTCTACGCAGACCCAGATTTCTGGCGGGGTGCCCGGTGGGAAAGCATTTGGCACCAATACCACTGGGCTGGACCAGGGACTACTGGAGTGCTCAATCATCTTGGAGACTTTCTCTTTGATGCTGGCCCTCAGTTTTTCAGACAGCCTGTCTATTCCATTTTTCACATGTGGACTGTCTCCTGTAACAATATCAGGGTTACACTGATGTGTAAGCCACGGGGTGAGGGAAAACAGAGGGACAAACTGTCCCTACAACTAGTGACAGTCCCTCTGCTGTTGTTGGGTCAGGGCCAGTGTTTGGAAGAGACTGACAACGTCCACTGACCCATCTTTCTCTATGGATGACAGAAGATCATGGAGATGTTCATTTTCTTCCCCATCATCTGTCACCAGCATCATGGTGATCTCAGACCTCTTGTAGTGGGGTTTGATGTGGGTGATATGAGGTACTTTTAAGGGGTCTCTGACAGTCTTTAGATCCACAACCACCTCATAGGGCCTGGTTCAATGGTCTTGGTAGGCCATAGGCTTCACTGGATCCATCACCCACACTTTCTGTCAATGATGGTAGCAGTTTGGTCATACCACAACTTCATAAATTCCTAGCTAGCCTCCACGCTGTCAACAGATTATTCTAGATCTTGGCCATCCGGTTCCTGAGGGCTAACATGTAGCTAACTCCACCCTGGGTGGGCTTCTTCAGAGCTTGCTCCCACCGTCCTTGAGGTAACTGAGAGATCCCCTAACAGGGTTACCATACATAAGCTGAAATGGGCTAAACTAATCTCCCTTCTGTGGTACCTCCCTGTAGGCAAAAAACAGGCATAGCAAGAAGCTGTCACACTACTGCCTCATGGGCTCAGGCAAGCCGATAATCATGCATTATAGGGTCCTGTTAAATATTTAAACATTGGTTTCTGAATGGTAAGGGGTGTAGGTTAACCCACCTATTTTCCTGAATCCTCTGCCATGACTCCAAACTTGTTGCAGTGACAATTTGTAGGTGATAAGCCCTGTGTGAAGGCAGAGCACAGCCTGTTCAATTGCAAGTATGGCTGTGCCTAGCTCTGGACCTTCATCCTGCCGGCAGATGGCCCATTCAGGCACCCCAAATCACTTTACTGTGTGACTGTCTAGAAGAAATTAACAAAGTCTGTCAGTTATACCCAGTCATGTCAATCAATCAATCAATCAAGTACTTGTAAAGCACAGCTTATCACCCATGGGGTCTCAAGGTGCTGTCGTGGGCGTGTTGATCACTCAAAAAGTCTAGTCTTGAGATTCTTCCTGAACTGCTTTAATGATGCAGCCTGCCTGAGTTTAAGTGGGAATGTGTTCCATATTCGGGCTGCAAGGTAAGAAAAGGATCTGCCTCCGGCTGTGCTCTTCCTGATTCTGGGAATGGCAGCAAGGGTGAATTGGGAGGATTGGAGTTGCCTGGCCAGGGTGTAAAAGGTCAGGCAGTGGTTGAGGTACTCTGGTCTGATGTTGTACAGTGCCTTGTAGGTATGTGTCAGTAGCCTGAAAGTAATTCATTTGTCGACCAGGAGCCAGTGAATGTCTCTGAGGTGGGTGCAGATGTGGCTGTGATGGGGGTTGTACAGGATGGGTCTGGATGCTGCTTTCTGGACTGTCTGTAGTCTTGCTTGTAGCTTCTTTGTGATGCTGGCGTAGAGTGTCTTGCCGTAGCCCAATTTGCTACTGACAGGAGCGTTGGTGACTGCCCTTCCTGTCTTGGTGGGGATCCACTTGAAGATCTTCCGAAGGAGACGCAGAGTGTGGAAGCATGACGATAAGACGGTGTTGACTTGAGGGGTCATGGAACGCTTGGAGTCCAGGATGATGCCCAGTTTCCATACGTGGTCGGTGGGGGCATTTCCTAAGGCGGTCATCCCAGGCAGAGGGGGTGGAGCCGAGTACAAGGATCTCAGTCTTGTCCAAGTTGAGTTTGAGGTAACTTGTTTCCATCCAGGTGGTGACTGCTCTTATTCCGTTGTGGAAATTTCTCTTGGTTAAGGATGGGTCATCGGTCAGGGAGAGGATCAGTTGAGTATCGTCGGCATAGGAGATGATGTTTAGTCCGTGCGGTCTAGTGATTTGTTCACAACATGTGTCCATGTATCACTGTCATAAGTATCCTACAATGTAGAAATAAACTGTCTTACTATGTTTGTAAAACCCTAATCTATTTAAATTAAAGTAATACTATTTCCAGGGTACTCTACAAGCACTAAATGGCTCTGGGTAGGAAAATGTCATCTTTCTAAAAGTGGCATTTTCATATTTGTAATTTAAAATCTGACTTTACCATTAAAGATGACTTTTCATCACGATTTTATAGATACCCAACATGAACTGTATACCTAGCACCAATGAAAAGTTAGCACTCATTAAATATAATATGCCAACCTAATGTTATCCTATGGACAGAGAGGTGTGGTAGGAGTGAAAAGTTAATTTTGGAGTTTTTCACTACCAGGATATGTAAAACTTGAAAGTACATGTCCAAACTTTTATTTACAATCCACCGTGCCCTATGGGCTATCTAGGGCCTACCTTAGTAAAAAAATATGCAATAAGAGGAGACTTTAAGCTTGGCAAGTTGATTATATGACCAAGTCAAATAGGTAGATAAAATCTGCATTCAGGCTGCAATGGCAGACCTGGTACATGTTTTAAAAGGCTACTTATGTGGGTGGCACAATACGTGCTGCAGGTCCACGATTAAATTTAATTTACAGGCCATGGGTTTATGGTATACCACTTTTCAAGGGACTTATAATTAAATTAAACATGTCAATCTACTATAAACTAATTTAATCATGTGTAGGGGAGAGAGCAGAACCCCTTTAGCATGGGTTAGCAGTGGCAAAGTGCACAGAGCTCTAAGGGCAACACAAATTAATTCAGCAAATTAAATGGAGATAAGTACGCAAAATAATTGGGGGAAGACTACCCTAAGCCTGGTGGGTCTAAAATTGCAGCAAACATATAAGCATACCTGAACAGCACAACACCATGTATTCCCCCTCTATATTATACTCACTTTCAGCAGTTTGCTACTGCTTTATTACGCCAAGTGAAAACCACAGTTTCTGTTGAGGTAAAAAAACAAGAAAGGTAAAAAAAGAAGCTAAAAATCTTGTTTTAGAGCAATCCTACCAGTCCAAAACAAGTGAAAAAATAATCTCCTTTCTTTTCTATATTTTGTGCCACGAGCACCATGCCCTGCACATTTACACTTGTGAGTCCAGCATGCAGCTCACACCCTTTGGTCATGTATTTTGGCTGCAAAATAACTTGTGTATCCAAAATCCTCTTTGTTGTTTTGCAGCTTTTTTGTGGTGGGATTCATGGACTATTTGAAAACCTTGAAGACCCAAGATGACAAAAGGAGTCTGCAGCCATTCAGCAGAGACTGAGGATTATAAATTATGTTGCGTGGACTGCAGGCTCAAAATGGAGCTAAAAAATGGTGTCAGTGGATCCCAAGACCCATAGACTTTGGGGCATATTTATAGTCCGTTTGCGCCGAAATTGCGTCGTTTTTTTGACGCAATTTTGACGCAAAACTAACTCCATATTTATACTTTGGCGTTAGACGCGTCTAGCGCCAAAGTCCATGGAGTTAGCGTCATTTTTTAGCGTGGACACCTACTTTGCGTTAATTATATGCAAGGTAGGCGTTCCCGTCTAAAAAATCGACTCCGAGGCATGTGCGTCGGATTTATGCTCCCGGGCAAAAATCATGCCCGGGAGTGGGCGGGTCCAAAAAAATGACGTACAGCCGCTTTTGCGCCGTTTTTTAGCACCTGCAAAAGGCAGGCGTTAAGGGACCTGTGGGCTCTGAAGGATCACAGAGGTGCCCCCCCATACCCCCAGGGACACCCCCTGTCACCCATGCCCACCCCAGGAGGACACCCAAGGCTGGAGGGACCCATCCCAGGGACATTAAGGTAAGTTCAGGTAAGTGTTTTTTTTGTATTTTTTTTGTGGCATAGGGGGGCCTGATTTGTGCCCCCCTACATGCCACTATGCCCAATGACCATGCCCAGGGGACAGAAGTCCCCTGGGCATGGCCATTGGGCAAGGGGGCATGACTCCTGTCTTTGCTAAGACAGGAGTCATTTCAATGGGGGTTGGGAGTGAAAAAAAATGGCGCAAATCGGGTTGAGGCGAAAAAATTGCCTCAACCTGACTTGCCCCATTTCTTGACGCCCAAGCTCCATATCCCCCTACGCCGGCGCTGCCTGGTGTACGTCGTTTTTTTTAACGCACACCAGACGGCGCCGGCGGCTAACGCCGGCTAACATCATTCAATAAATACGGCGCCCGCATGGCGCTTCAGAATGGCGTTAGCCGGCGCTAATTTTTTTGACGCAAAACTGCGTTGGCGCAGTTTTGCGTCAAAAAGTATAAATATGGGCCTTTGTATCTAATTCTGCTGTCTTCATGTAAAAACACAGGCTCATTAGATTGACCATGGGGTCATAGAAACTTTCACTGGCCCACATACTAGGCAACCTTTTTTCTGTGACAAATGCTCTAAGCTTCACATCACATAATGGCGACTGAAACAGATATGATCAAGATGTGGCCAGCCAATCAGATTATGAAGGTCTGTGGTAACCACTTTCTAGTTGTGTTGTGGGCCTACCATACTATTCAGTCACAAACTGAATTACAGATTACCCTCCTATGGCACACTATACTCACTGAAAGTGAGGAAGTCCAGTGACATCCAATGCAGTTGCAAGCTTAGTCAAGGAGGTGGTGGACCTTAGGCACTCAGAAGTCAAACACAGCAATACACCATAATAATAGAACATCAAGTAAGTGATTTAATTGTTTGAATAACAATATACAAAAACTCAAAACTCTTTAGCTCCTCCTAAGGAGATTTTACCCTGAACAATGTTAAACTTTTTATGCAAATCTGTGGGCTATTTCCATTCTCCAGGGATGTTCAAAAACAGTTCCCAGTTTCCTGACTATGTAACCAAGTTCACTTTGCATGTGGCAAGGCTTAAAAACTCTTGATCATTTACTTCAGTAAGACCAGTTAACACAGCATGGCCCACGAGCATTGCACAAACAGTCAAAAGAGCAGTACAGCATGTCAGGCATCCAACAGTTGGGTTGCTGCATTTCTATATGAAATGTACTCTTTATGTAATTTGAGGAGATTGGTGGCACAAATTATGTGGAAATGTTGCATACATGTATGTACTTTAGAAAGATCATCATGGTATGTTATTTCCATGCTAAAGATTTGTGGATAAATGTAATGCAGATTTTGGAGTTGTGTAATGATGATAGCTTATTTACTTAGTTTAATTGGTAACTAAGGGGGTCATTCCGACACTGGCGGTCCATGACCGCCAGGGCCGGGACCACGGAAGCACCGCCAACAGGCTGGCGGTGCTTCCCAGCCCATTCTGACCGCGGCAGTAAAGCCGTGGTCAGAAAAGGGGATCCGGCGGTTTCCCGCCGGTTTTCCCCTTGCTGGGCTGAATCTCCATGGCGGCGCTGCTGAGATTCTGACCCCCTTCCCGCCATCCTGTTCCTGGCGGTAAAACCCGCCAGGAACAGGATGGCGGGAACCGGTGTTGTGGGGCCTCTGGGGTCCCCTGCACTGCCCATGCCACTGGCATGGGCAGTGCAGGGGCCCCCTAACAGGGCCCCATAAAGATTTTCACTGTCTGCATTGCAGACAGTGAAAATCGCGACGGGTGCAACTGCACCCGTCGCACCCCTGCAACTCTGCCGGCTCTATTCGGAGCCGGCTTCCTCGTTGCAGGGCCTTTCCCGCTGGGCCGGCGGGTGCTCCTTTGGCGGTTTCCGCTTGGCGGGTGGCGCCCGCCGCCCGTCAATGTCGGAATGAGGGCCTAAGTTATGTGGCATGATATGTACCAAGAGTACATGTCTAAGGAATGCCAGAAAGGGTACAAAATGTTTGGTTTGTTATATAGGAGTCCTGGCATTGGCTTTACTTAGCATCCTACCATTTTGGTTAGATGTATGCGATATATTACAGCATCCACGTAGATACTGTGATAAGATTATCTGGCTATTAAAGGTTATACTTGATTTTACTGATCTGTACAGGAACATAAATATTTCACCCAAAAACATATGGGTGTCTACTTGCGACATTGACATAAGGTAAGATATGGATATTTTAGTATTTTACTTTAAACAGATTAGGGTTTTACGAAAATAGCGAGACAGAGTTTCTACATTGTAGGATTCCTATAACAGTGATACACTGACACGTGTTGTGAACACAATAGAGAACCTCAAGGTATAGAAATACTCACAGTTCACAAGGCTGATGCACATTTGCCCACATTGGAAGAATGTGAGATGAATGCTCACTTAAGGGTTCATCTTTTTTCATCTGTTTTCAACTGCAATTTTGTATGCATCAATATATTTTTTGGTTGCGTTATAAGACTTTACTATCACACCTATATATTCTGCTGCACAAGAAGGTTGGCTACATCCCAGGTGATGAGATTTATTACTAGGGTTACAGACTCCTCCCTGAATTGATGTACAATCTTTCTGAATTTGGTTCTAGCCCTGATGAAGTCAGCTACAACTCAAGTAGCTCTGAGAAAACACATGTTGGCATTGTGGCACTGTGGCAAGATATGAGCATTGATGATTCGATCTACAAAGAAAATAAAGTAATACTTGTCTACCAGTGGATTTATGTGGAGTGTGCTGGAAGCTGTTGAACACCTCCAATTATTTGCTGATTTGTACTGCTAGTTTTGTAAACTCTGCACACTGGTGCATAGCTGTCTAGGCCCCAGTGTATGCGATTTGACCCCTAAAACATGTGCCAATTAGCTAATCTCCAATTAACATATTTAAATTTACAGAGTGACCATAGTATTCTGTAGAAAAATACACCAACCGCAGGGGGAGTTAAATGTCTTTTGTGGACTACAGCACTTATTGTGCCATCTGCTAGAGTGACTAAGAAAATATGACTTCAAGCCCACCTGTGTGTTGCCTGTCTCCTAAAGCATCTAAACCTGCAGACGTATATGAAAATACAACCCTTTTTGACAGGAAAAAGGCTTCTTTTAAATGTTATCTAAGTTACTCCTATGTAAACCTTGTAACCCACAAGACAGAGTTCCTAATGTTTTAATGTGGTGCATGCTATACTTTATTGTTAGCATGTACCTGCACTGACAAGACCTTAAACACTATTATTTCTGCATAGTGTTATAGCTGTCTGATGAGAATTCAGAATAAATTCATATATCTGCTGATTTTGGATTGGTTTAAGCCTCTATTTTTTATATTAATTAAAAATCCATTTAATTGGTCAGAATTATAGTAAATATTTTGGAAAAGTGACTTGAAAAGAGTTACACTTTACCCACTTTACGTTCTAGTAGTCTATTTAGTACTATTCTGCTGGAAGATGGCCCTGCCAGTAAAGATATTTGGAAACTGCTCCTGGAGCAGAAATAAGAGCTTAGACCTTTTCACAGGAAGATCAGGGTGTAAAGTATGTTACAGATATCAGCAGAGCAGCAGGATGGAGCCTGCCCATTCATCATTAAGTACAAGGACTGACCTGAACATAGGCTCTCAATAGACAGTCTGGTACTATCCTAGTAGGAGGGGGCACTGGTCCAAAAGCCAGCTTGATATAGCTGAGGAGGGGACTGCTCATTTACCTAAACTCACCCCTGGCTGGCTCATTCCTGGCTGGCTCGCCAGTCAATCCCAATGGCAGAATGGCTGTGTCATTTGGGGCTTTATTTAGAATTGAGCAATGTAGGATATTTTGCAGACAGGCAAATGGAATGTGCTGTAAAAACTGGAACAGAGTAGCTCATCAGAACACTCTCTGGACCTTCGGACTGTTCAGGGACTGGACCTGCCTTTTGAGACCTGAAGGGCTAGACTTGCTTCCACGTGCTCTCATGATGAAGAAGTAGACTTAAAGGGGCAGTGGTGCTAGTGGCTGATGATTACCGCAGTGGAATAAACTACTGAGAAAGATGTTGTGTGAAGAATCAAATTTTCATCTGTTTCGTAAATTGTCATGGATCAGATTGGGCTCTGAAATTAAAGAGCACTGAATTCCACAGGGTACATGTGGAAAAAGAGAAACGTCCCGCACCCCAATGGGCTGTACTAAATCTAGGGTTGCCCACAATTATAGCTGCAGTAGATCAAAGCAAGCATTTGGGAGTGTACTATTGAAAGATCTTTCCAAAGTATTCAGGGCCAAGTTTGTGCAGGGCTTTGTCTGCCGTTCACAAAGCCTTGAAATTGGCCGGCTCACGAACTGGAAACCAATGAAGATTAATAATGGCTTGAGAGGCAGAGCTTAGTTTTGGGATCTTCATAAGCAGATGGGTTGCAGCATTTTGGAAAGTCTGGAGTTTACTCAAAAGACGTTGTTGTTTGCCCACATAACGAGACTTGCAATAGTCAGTCCTAGAGAAGGCAAGGGCATCCTTTTTCTGAAGCTCTGGAGGGATGAAACAAATTATATTTTTACAATTCTCAAGAAAGAGAGAAGGATGAAATGACCTGATTTATTTGGTCAGAGAAATATAGTTTTTCTTCAAAGAGGACACCTAGGTTTTTTTTTTTTTTTTACTAGTAAGGGAAGCGGCAGTCCAGAAGGCTGTGTCATTGCTGAATAGATGTACATACGGCTTTCCTGATTTTACTTTGAGGCAATTATCTTTCATCCAGGCAATGATTTGCTCCATACAATTGTTGAACTGTTTGGCCACCTCTTCGATGTCACCTGAGACTGAGACTACAATCTGGGTGTCGTTGTCATAGGAAATCACAGAAAACTCACAGGAGTGAATCTGGATCAACAATGGTGTAACATAAATATTGAAGAGAGTGGGGTTTAATTAAGATCCCTGGGAGACCCCACAAAGAAGATAGAAAGACTCTGATATAAAGGGCTTGATTCCAACCCTGGCGGGCGTCGGTAGCCGTCCGCCAGGCAGGGAACCGGCATTTGGCCGCCATGCAGCCAAAATACCGCTTCCGCCATTCTGACATTCCCGCTGGGCCGGCGGGCGCTAACCAAGTTAGTGCCGGCCGGCCCAGCGGGAATGGGGGCCGCAACACAGGAGCCGGCTCCGAATGGAGCCGGCAGTGTTGCAGCGGTGCGACGGGTGCAGTTGCACCCGTCGCGCTTTTCACTGTCTGCTAGGCAGACAGTGAAAAGCTTCATGGGGCCCTGTTAGGGGGCCCCTGCACTGCCCATGCCAGTGGCATGGGCAGTGCAGGGGCCTCCAGGGGCCCCAGGACACCCCTTACTATCCAGCCTCTTCCTGGCGGTAAAAACCGCCAGAAACAGGCTGGCGGAACGGGGGTCAGAATCCCCAGGGCAGCGCTGCTTGCAGCGCTGCCCTGGCGGATTCTCCCAGCCAGGGCAAAAACGGCGGATGACCGCCGGCCCCGGCAATCCGACCGCAAGCCGCGGTCGGAATGGGGATTGAAGCACCGCCAGCCTGTTGGCGGTGCTCCCGCAAGACCGCCAGGGTCAGAATGACCCCCATTTGCTGTCTTTCAGCTAAGAAAGATCTTAAAAGAGAAACGGCAAAGTCTCTGATAAAATGGACTCCCACCAGTCAATTAACAGTAAATTTTTGACTGTATTGAATGCAGCCAGTAAGTCCAGAAAAATCAGAGCTGCCTTACCATTCTTGCTGACTATGTACCTGATCTCTTCCGCAGCAGCCACTAGGAATGATTCAGTACAAAAGTTGGCCCTAAAGCCATACCGAGAGCAGTCTAGGATATGGTGCTTGTCAAGAAAAGGCATGAGATCAGCATTCATCGCCGGCCACAATGATCTTATACACTTTTTGGGTGAGTAGAATAGAGCTCCACTTGTCTTGGTCAGACACCTAAATCTGCCCTTCAGAAGCCCAAAAGTCCACTCCATGCTGTTAGACCTGACAGCCTTAGGGTGGTCACCCATAACCTTTTGCCTGCCTCCCTTCACTTTTAGATACTGTTTTCACTGGTTTTAAGACTCTGTGCACTTTACCACTGCTAACCAGTGCTAAAGTGCATATGCTCTCTCCCTTTAACATGGTAACATTGGATCATACCCAATTAGATTATTTAATTTACTTATAAGTCCTAGTAAAGTGCACTATGTGTGCCCAGGGACTGTAGATTAAATGCTACTAGTGGGCCTAGAGCACTGATTGTGCCATCCACTTAAGTAGCCCCTTAACCTTGTCTCAGCCCTGCCATTACAAGGCCTGTGTGTGCAGTTTCACTGGCAATTCGACTTGGCATTTAAAAGTACTTACCAAGCCTAAAACTCCCCTTTTTCTACATATAAGTCACCCCTAAGGTATGCCCTAGGTAACACATAAGGCAGGATGTGGTGTGGGCAAAAGGCAGGACATATACCTGTATAGTTATATGTCCTGGTAGTGTAAACCTCCTAAATTTGTTTTTCACCACTGAGAGGCCTGCTTCTTTCATAGGCTAACATTGGGGCTGCTCTCATATATTGTTTGAGTAGTAGCTGCTGATCTGAAAGGACTAGGAAGGTCATATTTAGTATGGCCAGAATGGTAATACAGAATCCTGCTGACTGGTAAAGTTGGATTTAATATTACTGTTTTTGAAATGCCACTTTTAGAAAGTGAGCATTTCTCAGCACTTAAATCCTTTTGTGCCTTACAATCCACGTCTGGCTGGGTTTAGTTGACAGATCCCTTGTGCATTCACTCAGACACACCCCAAACACAGGATACTCATCCTCACTTGCATGCATCTGCATTTTGAATGGGTCTTCCTGGGCTGGGAGGGTGGAGTGCCTGACACTTGCATGTCAAAGGACAGTAGCCTGCCCTCACACAAAGGACTGCCACATCCCCTAATGGGACACTGGCAGACAGGATTGAACTGAAAGGTGACCTTGTGCACTTCTAAGCCACTCTTTGAAGTCTTCGCCACTTCAAAGGCACATTTGGGTATTTAAACAGGGCCTCTGCCCCTACCAACGCAGACACTTCCTGGAGAAGAAATCTGAACCAGAACCTGTATCCTGCCAAGAAGACCTGCTTGGCTGCCCAAAGGCCTCGACCGTCTGCTTTCTGTGAATGACTGCTGCCCTGCTGTTGCCCTGCTGCCTTGCTGCTCTCTGGCTGTGGGGAAGAAGTGCTTTCCAAGGGCTTGGATAGAGCTTGCCTCCTGTTCCCTGAAGTCTCAGGACCAAAAAGACTTCATCTCAACAAGAAGGACTCCTTGTGTGGTGAAATTTGACACACAGCCTGCCAGAAACGACGCACAGCCTGCACTGCACGCCGAATCGGAACGATGCAGCCCGACTTCACATCGAGAAGATCGATGCAGCACCAGCGTAGCGACCGTAAAGTTGCCGCACGGCCCACTGGGTCGACCAACAGCCAAGCTAGAACGATGCAGCCCAACTTCCAGAGAGGAGCGCAGCACCTGCCATGCAGTAGAAAGTTTGATGCAACGCCCAACAAAATCCTCAACCCGAAAAGGATCCACGACCGAGCGCTGGAAATCGACACACAGCTGTCCCTGCATGAAAACTAAACGACGCATCACCGTGTGCGGCCCGATAAATCGACGCACACCCTTTTGTTTCCACACATCTCCTCCTCTTCGTTTCTTTGCAGAGATTTTGCACGCAAACCCGGTACCTTGTGCTTGAAAGACACAGGGCCTGATTATGACCCTGGCGGACGGCGGAGGCCGTCCGCCAAGGTACCGCCGCTGAATGACCGCACCGCGGTCAAAAGACCGCGGCGGCCATTTAGACATTTCCTCTGGGCCGGCGGGCGCTCTCCAAAAGAGCGCCCGCCGGCCCAGAGGAAATGCCCCTGCAACCTGCAGGGGTGCGACGGGTGCAGTTGCACCCGTCGCGTATTTCAGTGTCTTCTTAGCAGACACTGAAATACTTTGCGGGGCCCTCTTACGGGGGCCCCTGCCATGCCCATGCCATTGGCCATTGTTTTACTGTGCTATTGTATGATTTATTGCACAAATACTTTACGCATTGCCTTCTAAGTTAAGTCTGACTGCTCAGTGCCAAGCTACCAGAAGGTGGCCACAGGATAATTTGGATTGTGTGTGACTTAACCTGACTGCCAACCAAAGACCACATTTCTAACTACAGGATCCTGTGTTCTTCGATGGATATCATTGAAGCGGACTTACCCTGGAGTAGTTAGGTTCCTCACCGGCATTATCAACCATGGATGGTTTGGGTATGCAGAGTCCCATGTTATGGAATGGAACATATGTGCAATATGAGTCACTCTCATTATTGCTGTAGATATTTCACACACACAAACAAGACACTGACCGCCAGGGTCGACGACCACGGAAGCAACGCCAACAGGCTGGCGGTGCTTCCCAGCCCATTCTGACCGAAAAGGGAATCCGGCGGTTTCCCGCCGGATTTCCCCTGCATGGGCTGAATCTCCATGGCGGTGCTGCAAGCAGCGCCGCCATGGAGATTCTGACCCCCTTCCCGCCATCCTGTTCCTGGCGGTTTTTACCGCCAGGAACAGAATGGCGGGAAAGGGTGTCGTGGGGCCCCTGGGGGCCCCTGCACTGTCCATGCCACTGGCATGGGCAGTGCAGGGGCCCCCTAACAGTGCCCTATAAAGATTTTCACTGTCTGCATTGCAGACAGTGAAAATCGCAACGGGTGCAACTGCACCTGTCGCACCCCTGCAACTCCGCCGGCTCCATTCGGAGCCGGCTTCATTGTTGCAGGGCCTTTCCCGCTGGGCCGGCAGGCGCTCCCTTGGCGGGCGCCCGCCGGCCCAGCGGGAAAGTCAGAATGGCCTCCGCGGTCTTCTGACAGCGGAGCGGCCATTTGGCGGTTCCCGCCAGGCGGGCGGCGTCCACCGCCCGCCAGGGTCAGAATGACCCTCTTTGTCTTATCAACCAGCCAGGCCCTCTCTGGGTACAGTCATGACATCAGTTGGGGGATTGTGCTTTTTTGCATCATGGACTGAACCCGGGAAACAGGCACACCCTTGTGAAATGTAGCGATTCCCCAAACAAGCCATTTGGACATTGATGGATTGGTAGCTCTTTCTGTTGTGGGAAACTTGTTCATTGCTATGCAGTGGGACCAAGGCAACATGTATGCTATGAATGGCTCCCGATACATGGGATGTGTGCCAAACCATAGAAGTTAGCCTTTGCATGGGTCAAATCCTCACATTGGGGAAAGCAGGTATAGCTGTCCAGGTGTTTCAATGTTGCTGAGAGTACATCCTTCAAAGCAAGACTGATTATAGGCTGAAACATCCCAGCAGATAGGGCCACTGCAACATACAGGATGCATGTCAATGTTGAAATGTGACAAGGCATGTATTGAGGTTAGGACATGATGCATAACACCCATCACAATGGATAATCACACAGCAGTCATATGTCGCCCCCTTGCTTTGACAAACATGTGTACGCATCATGTGAATGGTCATCAACAATTGTGCAACACAACATGCCCTCGGACTGTGACTTGATGTCCCAAGTATTAAAATTATCTTTGTCGGGGGGCTGTGCCCCAGTGCAAATCAACATATAGGCCTAGCAATGTACAACAATGGTGTCTGAGTAGTAGGAGCTACATGACTGGGAAAGACAAGCAGTTGGTGATCTAAAACCCAACAATTGTGGTGGTGTGATGCATCTGTCAGGGCCATATAACAGTTCAAGCCTCTAAAATGGTGGACACCTGACCTAATTCACAGGACTCTGGGAACTGCCCACTAGTTATATATCTTTATTTCGGCTATAAGCCATAAAAGTAGACAATACAAGACATAACATGATTAAGAAACATAGCACTTTAAACATTTTAAGAATGTCTAGACAACATTGTTTTTAAACATTTTTGTTTTTACAAAATCTCGAGGCGTATAAAAATATTAGATCGTTAGAATTTGGCTTCAATCAATTAAAATTTATCAGACTAATTAATTATAATCTAAAACCAAATTATTAAAAGCACGTGATTATCAGAGTTATAGTTCGTGTCTCCTATGTTTTTTTTTTTTTTTTACAAGAACCTCGCCGCTGGGGGACCAATTTTATCATTTATCTCTGTTTACTGGTATAGAAGGAGAAAATTACATAATTTACTTTTTTAAGAACCCTAGATAAATATTGAGGTCACAGATTTATAAAAACATGCAAATCATCATTATTCTTTAAAACTAAAATTCCAGACCATTAAGGCTATAGCTTCATCCAATTAAGAACTGATATATTAAATGAATATAGTCTAAAACCAATGTGTTGGAATTACACATTTATAATAATTCTTTTGTTCTTATTGACCATGCACTTCGCAGGTATCCCACCACAGAGAAAACTATTTTATCACTTGTATCAGTTGTTAGGAGTCGTAATGCCGTATTCCATTCCCTTATTCCAATTTCCCTACATAATGGAGCAATCCACTTTTTCCTGGGTACCAGATATCTAGGGCAAAAAAGCATAAAGTGCGCAAGTGACTCTTTTGTCTTTTGACAGTGGTGGCAGTATATTGAATTGCAGTCCTCCGATCTCCATTGCGCTGTAAATGACTTAAGCGGAAGGGTCCCTAGTCTAAACTTAATGAATAGTGTTTTGATATATGGAGGATTTACATTATCCATGTAGGCCTCAAACTTGGGACTGCATTTGTGGTCTAAGAACTGCAAAGTCAGACTGCCATGATTTTTTAACCAGGTTTGGGTCAGAATGTTCTCCCAGTAGCACTTTTTTACACGTTCCTTTATTTCCTTTACCAAATTGTGAGGAGCACTCCGCACCTCCTCCATTTTGAGAAATTTACACGTGTCTCTGATGTGTCTGAACCAAGGGATCTTTAGTACGCTGTTATTTGCAAGAAACTCATCTAGTGCTGTATGGAGAGTGGACCAGTCTTCTGAGGTCCAAAGATTAATCCAATACATTAGAGGTCTTAGTGCAATTTCATTGTGTATTTCATTTAGGGCTAAATCAAATCTGAGCGGAGTGAGAGGGGTGCTCATCGGCAACTTTAGGAAGTTTCGAATAAACCGGTTTTCTACAGTGGTCAGACATCTAGAATTGGTATGACCCCAAAGCTCGGCACCATAAATTGAGGCCGCTACTGCCACTGCTTTGTAAACTGTGATGGCAGGTGTTATCTCCCCTTCACAAGTATTAGCTATTTTCTTAGCTATCACTATAGCCCTTTGCCTAAGTGTTGTCAGACTCTTCTTGATCTGTGCCGACCAGCGTTGGTCGTCACTTAGCCTGATCCCCAAGTAGTCAAATTGTCTGACTCTCTCCACTGGTTGGCCTGCTATCGTAATTTTTCCCCTAAATAGTTTGTGTGGGTTAAAGGCCATAAACTTAGATTTTGTTAGATTAATTTCAAGTCCTCTGTTGGAGCAAAAATTATAAAAGGTGTCCAGTTCGTTTTGCAAACCCATAGGTGTTCTTGAAATTAATAAGGTGTCGTCGGCAAACATTAAAATAGGGACCTGGGTTCCAGCTAGTCTAGGGGCATCGTGATTACAGTGTAACAATTGGTCCACAGCACCGTTTATGTAAAGATTAAATAGTGTTGGTGCCAAGATGCAGCCCTGCCTAACCCCTCTATTGACGGGTATGGCTTCCGTTAGGTCACCACTATCTGACCAAAGTACATGAGCATACGTCCCTTCATAGAGGTATCTAATCAGTCTTAGTAGTTCGCTATTGGGTTGATAGCTCTCCATAACTTCCCATAGTGTATCCCGAGGAACCGTGTCAAAAGCAGCTTTTAAGTCGATAAAAGCTACATACAATTGGCTTTTATTGAGTGACAGGTATTTCCAGCAAAGGAGGTTAAACCTAAATGCCTGGTCTATTGTACTCACTCTTCTTCTGAAGCCTCCCTGAAATTCGGAGAGAATTTGGGAGTCCTCTATCCATATCAGTAGTCTGTTAAGCACTTGCTTAGCGAAGATTTTTTGGCTAACATCAATAAGACTAATAGGCCTGTAGTTGTTAGGTTGATCCCTTGGCCCTTTCTTATAGATAGGGACTATAACTGCTCCTTGCCATGTAATAGGGAGTCCTCCCTCCCTCAGTATCTCGTTACTAAGTGCATTTAGATACAATGACCACGTTGTCAGACGAGAAAGATATAGATCTCCTGGGATGCCATCAAGACCAGGGGCCTTTCCCTTACGTGTAGATTTGAGAGCCTCTGTTGTTTATTTTAGGGAAAATAGGTCCAGATCAAATTTGGGTGGTGTTATACTCCCCCACGTTAAGGTATTGCCAACAGGCTCATTAGGTTTTGGTAGGAGTGTAATAGTACTATTGGTATGTGGTTTCCTATATATATTTGAAAAGTGCGTCATCCAAGTTTCTGGCTGGATAACAGGGTAGCTTTCCATTTCTTGGGAGCTACTCTTATCTGACACTAGTTTCCAGAATAGGTTAAGATCCTTCTCCTAGATCGCCACAACCATCTTATTCCAATTCCTATTCGCCCATTCTTTTTTTGCATTATTAGGTGCGTCTTTGTATACAGACCTGTTCTTCCTTATCTCTCTTGGGTTCCCTTCCTTAAGTGCTCCCAGTAACTGTATCTTAGCTTGACGGCAGGAGTTGGAGAACCACCTAGAGGTTTTAATCACAGTCTCTGTCCGCCTCCTTACCGTCTGGAAGTGTGGTTTTAGTCGGGTGACCAGGGTGTTGTGAAGATCGGCCAAATCAACCAATTTGATATTTGTATGTTTCAGGGGAGAAAGTGTTGTTGCAAGCGATCTATAGATCGCTAGCTGAAAATTTGCATCACTTTCAACTCGATCCCATTTCACATTTTTACGATCATTGGTCCTAGTGAGGGCACTATTTAAAGTCCACGTTGACAGTGTCTTGGAACTAAATAAAATAGTGGAAAAGGAGGTGCTTAAGGCTAGATGTTCACTGTCAGTACGGGGGAGGACTATCATATCAGTTAGGGATTTCCAGAGGACGTCATTTACTAAAACATAGTCCAGGTGGCTAGTGTATGCGCCTCTCCTATATGTAGGTGACGCCGGGTTATCTGATCTGGTATTCCCATTAACTATCCTTAATCCCTTTATTTTTATTAGGTCTTCCAGTAGTTCTGAGGCTCCTCCTTCTTTCTTGGATGTAATTTGCACCGGCCCTGATCTATCCCATGAGTCTGTGAGCTGGGATCCCTCTTGCTGATTGCCATCTCTGCAATTCAATTGCATATTGAAGTCACCCGCGGCCGTTAAACCCCACCCATTAGGTAGGCAGTTAAAAAAATCTACTATTGAACTCATCTGAATGGTCTGGGTCCTTTGGGTGCCAGGTCTGATATATAAATTTACAATTATTATGTTAGCAGGACCTTTAACGGTACTGATTTCAACCTGCAACAGCTAGTAGATCCCTCGTAGGGGATACTATCTCTTTAACTTTTGGGAACAGGTCGTGTTTTAACCAAATTGTCAGGCCGCCTGAAGCCCTACCTGATGGTGATGGTAGTGCCGCCTTCTGGAAGGTCCAATAGCCTTCTCTATTTACTACAGATGGCGCCCATGGGGGTCATTCTGACCCCGGCGGTCCAGGGTCGGCGGGAGCACCGCCGACAGACCGGCGGTGCCCCGCAGGGCATTCTGACCGCGGCGGTTCGGCCGCGGTCAGACTAGGAAAACCGGCGGTCTCCCGCCGGTTTTCCGCTGCCCTACAGAATCCTCCATGGCGGCGGAGCGCGCTCCGCCGCCATGGGGATTCTGACACCCCCTACCGCCATCCTGTTCCTGGCAGGTCTCCCGCCAGGAACAGGATGGCGGTAGGGGGTGCCGCGGGGCCCCTGGGGGCCCCTGCAGTGCCCATGCCAATGGCATGGGCACTGCAGGGGCCCCCGTAAGAGGGCCCCACTTTGTATTTCAGTGTCTGCTTTGCAGACACTGAAATACGCGACGGGTGCCACTGCACCCGTCGCACCTTCCCACTACGCCGGCTCAATTCTGAGCCGGCGTCCTCGTGGGAAGGTTGATTTGCCCTGGGCTGGCGTGCGGCCTTTTGGCGGTCGCCCGCCAGCCCAGGGCAAATCCCAAAATACCCTCAGCGGTCTTTCGACCGCGGAGCGGTATTTTGGTGGGGGAAGTCTGGCGGGCGGCCTCCGCCGCCCGCCGGACTTAGAATCACCCCCCATGTCTCCTGCAATAAAATGATGTGGTGTTGATCTATAAGTCTGCACCAGTCAGGATTAGCTATTTTCTGAGTCAGGCCTGCCACATTCCAGGATAGGATCTTAATTGGTAAGTCATGGTCTTGCCCATTTTCTGGTAAATTTTCCCTAGTCTCATATGTACAAAGTATTTCTTGCTGGGGCTTCTCCTTTGGCGAGCCACTGCAATATGTTTTGGGGTCTGCTCCCAGGATATTTGATAGGTCATTTTTTATGTTATAAAAGTCAGGAACCGCCCACTAACCACCGGCAGGAGTCATCATGGCCCTAGGCAGTTGCAACCATGGTGAACAAGCAATAGGCTAACGTTGATGCCAGTGGCGGTCATACACCAGTGACTGTGTCTGCTAGCAGTGATGGCTGCGTACATGGTGGATGTGACCACCATGTTCTGCACAGTTCCTCACTTGACTCCTAACACTGCTGCCAGTAAGACCATAACCACCTGAGCTGCAGTGTGCAGCCTCTGTGAGCAACCATGCCACATCAAGCAGGTGATAGGGCCCCAGCCTTCTCATCAGAGGAGCTGGAAAAGCTGGTGTCAGAGGTCTTACCCCTGTTTGGACAGATCTATGGTGCACCAGTGGACCAGGTAAGTACCTTGTGTGCACTGTTTTCTCTTTACTTCAACATTTATTCCCTCATCACAGGCTGTGAGCAGAATGTGGACCATAAGCCCTGTAGGTAACGTCAGTGTGAATCAATGGGGGAGTCAATGTGCATGTATTTGTGTTCAATGCCAGGTGTTGCTTTCTGATATATTTTGTGTGTGTGTATTGAGTGTACCCTGATCCACCTTGTGTTGGAGGCACATAACTAGGTGAAGTAACTTAACAATCACCTCCAGACATCTCTTTTCTCATGGATGTCACCAATGTGAGGGCACATATATTTGAATGACAGCATGATCATTATATGTACAGTATGTTGTATCCATCAGTTGTGTGTTAAGTGAGCTATGTGTATGGTGCCACATACATTTCAAATCACATCTGCCTTTGCTAAACTGTTGTTTGGAAGGCTTATCCTGACTTATTCTATCCCTCAGGTTGCAACAAAACTACCACATGCCTATTGACTGTACTGTCATGCATGCAAGTGTTGGGAATGGAGTTTCATATAGGTCTGTCTGCTCAGCCTACAGAGAACGGGGCCTGTCAAATGGATCTCACTGTATTCGTCCTAATCTGGGGCTGATGTTGATTCACTTTTGTTGCGGTAACTGTGGCACTATATCCACTCCCTTTATCCCAGCACAACATGTAATGAGACCAAATCTTGCCTCAGTGGTAAAATTCAGCATAATGAGGCTCTATCATCTGATAAGAATGTACATGGTATTAGAGGAGAGCTCATGATCTGTGGCTGATGTGCCCTTGGCATCTCTGGCAATGTGTGTTTCAGATCCTTGACACATCCCTTAATCTCTCAGCCCTGGTGTCACCTTCATACAGGTCACATGTGGCCTGTGCAGGCTTATCGTATTTCTGACATTGCATAAGTGCAAATTGTGTGTTGTTTACTGATAACCCATCATATGTGACTCAGTTGTCTGGTCACATTGCAGAAAAAGTTCAATGCATGCCTATGGTATTTTGAAGGTAATCTATGTATTATGGATACATATGTCAAAAAGTGTGTTTTGTGTTGATGATGAGACACACAGACCCCCACCCCTTGTAGTGGCAAGAGTCTGCATCTGCATTTGCACATGTTCACACTTGGACAGACTAGACTCTTTCTGTGCCCACCATGCCAATCCCTTAATTGTTACCAATGTGTGATATAAGAATTTGTACCCCAGTAGTAGCCTGAAGGGACTGTATGCAGAGGATTATAATCACAGATTGTTAGTGTTTTGATGCATTAATGGTGATGAGTTTACCTTCCACAAGCTACATAGGTGTGATGTGTCTAACAGTGATCATGTCCAACAAGATGTCAATTGACCTACCTAGTCAGTGAAGGGCTTGAGCTGGGTGGTGGATAGGGCTTCACATTAGGAAATGTTTGTAGCCATCTCTCTGTATTCAACGATTTCTATGTGCCACACTTGGACAGTATGGGTAAGACAGAATCTTCTCATCTTGGTATACTGAAACATATGTGATTCAGCCATTTTGGATGGGACTTGTCTTGCATCCATGCAGGTCAACGGCATCATAAGAAAGGAATTTAGAGAGCCATTGTCAAAAAGGTGTGGACCCTGGGGGTCTACAGCCGGTGGAGTGCACACTGTCACAAGTACTGGGAGGACCTGAGACGCTGGGCCCCGAATATCGCAGAGGCCCAGCTTGGGCTGTCCTCCCAACATGGGGGGGGGTGCCCATCAGTTCATGACCCCCCCTGCTGGCCTGCATTCTGACAGTGGCCTATGCGGAACCAGAGGGTGTTTGAGGGTAGGACAGCAGTCAAAAGGGGGTGAGTACATGGCAAATTCCTGCCTGGTCCATTGCAAGGGGATTGAGTGAGGTACTGACTGCTCCCCTGACAATTAGGGATGAGCCATGTGTCACATAATAGATGAGAGATTCTTTGTGTTGACATGTCGTGTGTACTAAACTGTTTTTGACCTGGAATCTAGGACAAAACTAGAGGGAATCCTCAGACTATTTGCTCAGCGGGGACCACAAATGGCTGTGTATAGTGATCATTCATTTACTGATTGTTGTTCTAGTAGGTCTAATTTCTATCCAATAGATCACTCTTCCTATATGTTACAGGCCAAAGGTAAATAGGTTTTGGATCACTGAACTCTGCCATGTTTCTGGACATATGTGAATGTAGTCATGTACCACCCAGCAGCTAGTTATTTTCAATATGTGATGGGTGCTAGTGCCTCATTGCAGTCTGTGATGTGTAGGTGTCTGTCACACACATGACATGGCTTAAATAACTATTTGTTTGCAGGTGTAGCAAACTACTTTCCCTTAGTAAGTGGGGAATGTCTATTGACATTTATGATGTGTCATCACTGTTGCCAACATTTGTAGTGCCTACAGGTCAGCATATGTCTCTTACTCTTTAGGAAATATTTCAATGCTACAGTTTCAGGCATGCTCTCCCTGTGTTGATAGGATGATGTCTGTATTCTCTCAGATATATGTATATGGGTACCTGTTTGTTGCATTGTAAATCCACAATGGACGTCTATTTCATTTGGTGCGACAGACAAGAGTGTGTCACCATAGTTCATTATCTGACATATACCTTCATCCGTTATAGTATGTCATTTGGCATGTAGAACTGCAGTAGCTAAGAGGGAGATGACATATAGTCCCAGAGTGTGGCACAACTTTATATTTATCTATGCCCTTGATGTTGAATCACTTGGAAAAGTGCACTGCACATGTTCAATGATTGAGGATTGTGCCCTGACTGTTGGATGCATCATGGTGTGAGTTGCAGTGATGTTAACATCACATGTGTTTGGGTACAGACAGTCATCCACAGACATATAGCAAGATTGGGATGTCCAAGATGTGGTTAGTGATGTTGGTGCTCATTGGGCAACAGGTTGAAGGTCTTGTAATATTCTTTTAAAGTTTTGTGTTTCTCCAATATTCAAAGGACAGATGTCTACTACAGAAACTCACAGAGGATGTCATTTTTATGGTTGTCAGAAATTAGTGGTGGTTATCCTGGGTTTTAAAAAATTGTTATGTTTTTTATTTTGGGGGCAACTTTCCCTGACATATTGGACATGATGTCAACAGTGTTCCTTTCAATGTCCCATGTGAGGCATACCTGTGTTACATTGATACTACCTCCTCGAATCTATTGTGACAGATGTCACTTGTTGAAGTGTGGATTGTTGAACTGTTTCCTGTGTGACATGGTTATTTCCATGTCTCATACTCCAGGATATAGAACTTTTCAGATCCACATAGTAGGATTTCAGGGCCTCATTTCTAATTTTAGGTTAATTATGTATGTGCCAAATATATGTCTGCATGACCTTGTGTGGTATATGTGGGAATGGAATTTACAATGGAATACTGTTGTTTGCCATTAGTTTACTGAGGTCTGCTGCATGTGGAAAAGCTGTGTGGATAAAGAAGACTCCTAGTTGTTGTATGGGTTGTGTGGTTCCACGACTTCACCCATGCAATTTTAGTTCTCTGAGGTCCTGATTTAACTGTGGGCCACTGTAGTAAATCCAGATGTCATGCATATGTTATGGCGCAGATGTGCACCACTTAGTTGGGTAGTTTGGGTGGGGCCTACTTGACATAATGGTATTGTTTGTCAATCTGAGTTGTGGTTCAGGTGTTATCATGGACATGTGATGACCAAATTCCTCTTTGACCCTCAGCATCAGCACAGTCAAGCGGAAGAGATGGGCCCAAGCCAAATGAGGATGCACCTGGCCAACTGTCCTCGGGTCACAAGACAACTGACATGGAGGAACCCAGTGGCCCAGAGGGCGAGGGGAGTGCCACGTGGGAAACCAGATCTGAATCATCATCATCCTCAGATTCCTCCTCCAGTGGCCATTTCCTAGTGGTGGTGGACCCATCTGAGCATCCACCAGCACCATCGCTGTCCACAGCCCATTCTTTCACCGCCCTCTCTGTTGCTCCCTACAAAGTTGGCTGGTACCCGCCCACCCAAGAAGGTGGCATCTCTTACACCTAAGGCAACTCCACCTCAGCCCCTGTTACCCCCGCTTCCCTCTGTGAGGAGGCTATTGACCTCTTGAGAAGTATCTTTGTGGGACAGTTAGTCATGGTGAATGCCATCAAGGTATTGGCAAGTCAGCTACAACAGACTAATGCATTCCTTGAAGGCATACATGGTGCAATGGCTGGCCAACAGAGATCTTTTCAGGCTCTGGCCTCCACACTGATGGCAGCCAGCCACCCCACACCTTCTGTCCTACCTTCACCTCCCTCTTCCCAGTCTAAATCCCCCTTCCCCTACCTACCTAAAGCACATGAACAGGTTAGCAGACATCCACCTCAACAGACAAATGAAGTGCACACAAACACAAGCACTGCAAGACACACTAACACACACACAAACAACATTCACCTACAAACATGACAACTATCACACATTCCCTTGACGCCTCCACCACCCTCAACATCACACACATGACATCAAACATACCTACAGACACCACCACAACAGTCACTGACAAAGCTATCACACCCATCCCTCTGAAAGACATCACCCTAGCAGACCTGCAAACATTCACCACAAGCACCACACCTGCAGATACCACAGCTACAGACACACATATGTCCACCACATGCACCATACCTGCGGTCACCACCCCAACAGGCACCCACCCACCATGGCATCCACCAGCATTTAACCCCCCATGAGACCAAGACACATAAACACCCTCACTCACCCACCCAATAGACACCCACAACACACATGTATACCTCCCATAAGCAGGCACCCACAACATTCACACCAACACATCAGACAACTACTCTCTCAACCTCCAAATCCTGACCCCCTTCTGATGACTGTCCCATGTGTCCAAAAAACTGATCCCATGTGACCTTGGCCTTCCCCCTGTTCTTCCCCATGTAGCATACCCAAAAGGACCCCACCCAGCTTCAAGGCCGTCCCTTCCACCTCCAAGGCCTACCCTGAAAGCACCCATACCCCTCCCCTTGCCAAGAAGGTCCCAAGAAGTCCACTTCTCCCAAGCCAAACCCCCCTCCCAAATCCGATCCGCCACCCCAAATAATCCCCGAGTTGCCTGCTTGCCCCCCTGATGCCCTTTCCTGTAGAGGTTCCCTGACAGTTGGGACTCAAGTTTATGCACAACACTGTGCTGTATTTAAAAAGCATTGGACTGGCCAATGGCCTTTGGATTTGAAGAACTTTATAGGCTAATAAACCCAAATGGTTTGCTTTTTAGGTACACATTTGTCTTGAATTTTTTTAACACCATTATGTTGTGCCTGATTAATTTGTGTTGTGTGCTTGCACTTGTGTACGTTTGGGCCTGCTTGCTGCTCCATGTGCTGTTGTTCACAGTATGTGAGTTTGTGGGCAAAAGCCAAACCGCCAAGATAACACATTGACCGCAACGCCGGTAATGACCGCTGGGCTGGAGATTACAGTATCCAGCCCGGCGCCCGTCTCTAGGCTGCCCATGGCATTTTGACACCGCACACTGGCGGTAGGCACTATCAGTGCCAGGGAATTTGTTCCCTGGCACTGATAGGGGTTTCATCCGCCCTCCTCCCCCTCCCCAGAGTCCTCACCCACCTAACCCCTCCACCTCCCACCCGCTCCCCACATACACACACATACACGCACATACATACACCCATACATACACTCATACACACATTCACCCACGCATGCATACATTCATGCACACTCACAGCAACACTCACAAACATACATCCAGGCACACAGGTGATCACACAACATAACATGCACATACACACATACCCACTCATGCACACGTGCATTACACACGTATGCATGCATTCCCACACACCCCCACATACGCACACAACACCCCCCCATCCCCCTCTCCTGTCAGAGAACCCGACTTACCTGCTTGCAGGGGGTCTTCTGCCAGGAGATGGGACGCAGCGCTGCTGCTAGTAGCAGACCCGCCAGCAAAACACCACCAGGCCGCATCATGGGACATGATACGATAGGCAGTATTTTGCTGGTGTGGCCCTGCTGCTGGCAGCAGTGCCAACTTACCAATGTCCGCCGCCATGACCGTTGCCAGAATTCCACCAGCCTTCTGGTGGAATTCTGGCTACGGTCATAATTCCATAGACGGTCGGTAACCACGGCGACGGTATGTTGGCGGCCCTCACCGTGGCGGTAGGTGACATTTGCCACCAATGTCATAATGAGGCCCTAAGGGCCGGATTTAGGGCTTGGCAGAGGGAATACTCCATCACAAACGTGACAAAAATACCATCTGCTGTATTATGATGCCCTTTGGAATTAATGGGATCATAATACGGAAGGTGGGATATCCGTCATGTTTGTGATGAAGTATTTCCCTCCCTCAAAACCTAAATCAGTCCCTAAGTTAGAAGGAAAATCTTTGACCGAGATGAACCCACTTGGTGCATCCACCCCACGCACCATTGTGGTCAGCCTGAAATTGTGTCTAGGTCCTGATCAACTGCAAATAGTGATTAGTAATTAACTCTTTAATTTTTCTTGGCACTTTTTGGCATCAACCTTTACATAAATCATATATCCAGATACCCTTATTAGATTTTTGTTATTTTTGTGTCATTTTACCTATTCAATTGTCCTCTAGTTTTCTACATTGATTGTGGGATCTCTGTTGTGTTCTGTTTTGCCTTTTTAACTGTTTTGTCACTGCTAAATACTTTGCACATTTTCCTAAGTGAATGCTGTCTGTTCTGCGTAATAGTTACCAGTGGGGTGAACCAAGTTTTAAATAATTTAGTGCCTCATTAGGATTTTGGCGGTCCCACTACAGGACCACCAAACTCGAGGGGAGGATGCCACCTCCACTCCCTGCCCTAATACAATGTTCTCCCCAGTCCGACCAGTAGGAACATTGTAATAGAGCATTCCAGCCAGTTGGACCTGCAGGAACAGTGGTACGAGTGGTACCGCCATGGAAAGGCTGGTGGTGAGGGGTGTTGTAATCAGCCATGCAGCGCTGAGTTCAGCACCGCTTTGACAGCCGTCATGCACTCAGGAATCAATCAGTCAGTTTTTGTAAGTGTGGCTACTCACCCGGGAGGGTCTCAAGGTGCTGGGGGGAAGGAGAGGGGCCTCATCCAAAGAGGCACGTCTTGAGGTTCTTCCTGAAGATGGTGACAGCTTTGTTTGATGTGCAGGGGGAGGTTTTTCCAGCTCTTTACTGCGATGTAGGTGAAGGATCATCCTCTGGTGGTGGTTTTGCAGATGTGAGGGATGGTGGCCAGGGCCATCTGGGTGGATCAGAGGGATCTGGTGGGGTGTGGAAGGAGATGTGGCGGTTAAGGTAGGCTGATCCTGCGTTATGTATGGCCTTGTTGCCAGCTGTGACTTTGTAATTGGTTGGTTGGACTGCCTGGAGTGTGGGTGTCTGATCATCAACATGAGTGTGGTGGTCCTTGTACCACCACACTTGTAATGAGACCCTTAAACTTTGTTTCACCTTAATAAGTTGGTTGTTTAGTACTTTTGGCAGACTCCTAGCCACCCCAATTAATGATCAACTTTCTTAAATAGATTGTAATATAGACAGATATGCCAAATAGTAAGTAATTTGGATATTTGTACTAAAACTGGAATTCTGGCTCCAAAAGATGGAGATGTACTAAAGACATTTGGCCTCATTACAAGTGTGGTGGTCCAAGGATTGGTGCCACAGGATGCCTCTGTACTGCCTACGACCATGACATGGGAAGTGCATGGGCACCCTGCCCAGCACCCTCAGAATACACCTAGTCTGCCATGGCAGACAGGTGAGCATTGTGAGGGTGTTGGGGACATCCTCTATGCAATGGCATTAGCCTAGGCTCTCTGAGCAGTCGAGGCCAATACCACTGCACTGTTTGCACTGGGCTGACAGATGGGAACCTCCTAATACGAAGGTTTCCACCGGTCAGGCCAGTGTAAACATCATAATTCTGGCAGGGATGGGGACCTCCATCTCTACGACGGTCTCTTACCCACAGGTCTGGTGGGCCGACGGCCAAACTCGTAATGAGGTCCTTAATGTCTGAGGTATCTGTTTAACTGCTTTTTTCTTTCAAGGAAGCTTGTTAGATGCACGCCCCAGGCCGACTAAAACAAAAGCCATGGGCTGCACTAGAGTTCTCATACTCAATGAAGAAAACAAGATTTTGCTCTGTTTTCCTGTTGAACTCTAACTAAAATGATGTTTCTCTAATATATGATAAATATTTAAAGAAATATTAGCTGCGGAAATTTATAAATCTGTCTTACAAAGTATTTCTTCTATTATGGAATCATTATAGCCTCTTAAGCTTAATGGATAGTCCATATCATTAAACAAGAGAAACACATTTTATTGTCCTCTGCTAGACTCCTTAGGGAAGGAAGAATCAGAGAATATTCTGCTATGCTATGTAACCTTATGCCACTCACACTGATTACTAGTCACTTATCCGTATTACTGCTGTTTGTCCTTGGGATATGTGGGGTATCAATTTGAAAATTGGCTACTTTAGGAGTGCTTTAATAAAACCTTTGAAAGTATGTGGTTCCTTCCTACTAGAGTTCTAGTGGCTTGTATTATTTTCTGTGCCATGTACACTGTTAACAATACCTTAAGAACTCAAATGGTTTTATGCATATGTTTGTTTTTAGTGTCAATCTCATGCATGTAGGAGTTTGGGGGCTCCAATTAACCTTTGGCTGAGAAAAAAAGTTGTCTACCTGGGACAAGGCTTTACTGTCCAATTCCAAACTACAAAAAAAAGACTAAGGAAAAGGTGGAGATGCATCAATCACATGATGGCAAAACCTTAAATCCTTCAATATATTCCATTCAATTTACACATTGTGTGGTGGTAAATAACAGTAGTGATCTAGTTGGACAATTTTCCATCATGACCAACCTTTTAGGGCAGTATACATGATGAAACCCTGTTGATGTGGTGGTAAAGAATAACTATGTTTAGACGAGGTGTTAGAAATGGGGTCTCTAGTTAGCAGTCAGTTTACACCCAGTCTAAGCAGGGACACTCACTCTAATCAGGATAAGGGAGAAACACAGCTCAGATAACCCCTGTGCACCCCCTTGATAGCTTGGCACAAGCAGTCAGGCTTATCTCAAAGGCAATGTGTAAAGTATTTGTACAAACACACAGAGTAACATAGTAAAAACACCACAAAGGACTCCACACCAGTTTAGAAAAATAGCCAATATTTATCTAAATCAAACAATACCAACATTACAAAAATCCAACATACATTAGTAAAGATATCATGTTTAAAAATCTTTAACAAAAGAGTCTTGATCCTTAAGAATAAATTGATGCATTGTTTTAGCACAAAGTACCTGTTATGCATCAAAACCTAAAGCTGCAGGGTCGAGGGTGTGTCAGAAAAGGAAATGATACATCAATTCCTTACTGACCAGTGAGGCCATGTGTCGATTCTTTCCCCACTGGGTAAGCAATGTGTTGATTCTTCCCTTGCAGGAAAGGGATGCGTCAATTTCTAGACAGGCAGCCTCGGGTCCATGTGGTGATGTTGAAGATTTTATGCCCAAGGACGATGTGTGGACTTCCTAACAGGAGGCTAGCTCAGCCCAAGCCCTTGGAGAAACTCAACAAGCAGGATACACAGCAAAGTCCATTATTTGTCCTCTCTAATGCATAAGTAGCATGTACAGGCGAACCCAGCAAAACACACACAGCAAATGGGCAGTAGTCCTCCTCACAGCTCTTCAGCTCCTCTCCTTGGCAGAGATTCCTTTTGATCCAGAAGTATTCTAAAGTTCTGGGGGCTTCTACTAATTTCTGCCTATGAAGTAGGCAAAGGAAAGTCTTTGTAGTGCAAAAGACGCTGCCTCTTTCTTTCCTTGCCCCAGCCACACTCTAGGGGGTTGGAGACTGTATTTTGTGAGGGCAGGTACAGTCCTTTCAAATGCAGGTGTCAGCTCCTCCCTCCCACTCTAGCCCTGGAAGACTAATGAGGATATGCAGGACACACCTCAGCTTCCTTTGTGTCACTGCCTAGAGTGAATTCCAAACACCCGAACTCTCAGTCTGACCCAGACATGGATTCAGCATCCAAGCACAGGCACAGAATGGTTTAGCAAGAAAATTCCTACTTTCTAAAAGTGGCATTTTCAAACAGACAATCTAAAAAACAACTTCACCCAAAGATGTATTTTTAAATTGTGAGTTCAGAGACCCCAAACTCCAAACCTCCATCTGCTCCCAATGGGAAACTGCACGTAAAAGATATTTAAAGGCAATCTCCATATTAACCTATGGGAGAGGTAGTCCTTGCAAAAGTGAAAAACAGATTTGGCAGTATTTCACTTTCAGGACATGTAAAACATACTAGTGCATGTCCTATTATTTCAGTACCCTGCACCTATACCATGGGGTGGCCTTTGGCCTACCTTAGGGGTGACTTAAATGTAGTAAAAGGGAAGGTTTAAGCCTGGCAAGTACGTACACTTACCAGGTCGAACTGGCAGAACAATACTGCACAAACAGACACTGCAGTGGCAGTTTTGAGACATGTTTACAGGGCTATTCATGTGGGTGGCACAATTAGTGCACATGCCCACTAGTAGCATTTGATTTACTGGCCCATGCCACCTCTAGGACATTTTACTAGGGACTAACTAATTAATCAAATATGGCAATCATGAAAAAGCCAATTACCAATACAGATTATACAGAAAACACTTGTACATTAGCACTGGTTAGCTGTGGTAAAGTGCCCAGAGTCCTAAAGCCAACAAAAAACAGGTCAGTTTGGAGATAACCCTGCAAAAATGGCCATTTCTAACAGTTGGGCTGAAAATGTTTTCAAATATTACATTTCCTTGGTCAAGTCTTGTCAGTAATGTTCTTAAGGCTACAAAAAGAAAGCAACTTTGCTTTATTATTTCCAATATAATGAAGAGTTGGTCTTTGACAGTGCAATTCTGCATTAGCCAAAATATTTTTTCTTCACATGAACAAACTGTTCCTACAAATGATTTGATGAAACGAGTTTCCTCTACATCTTCATAGAGCTTTTCTTATTTGGAACGCATAGGATACTATTCATTTCTCTTAAAACAGGTTGCTGCAGTAATCTATAGTCGCTTAACAACCACCTAAATACTTAATATACATAAGATATCACAAGACCCCTTTTGTAACACCTAAAATAGAAACAGCATAAAATGCTGATTTCTGATAAAATGTTACAACTTTAAATTTTAGTTGGTAGTGCTACTCTTTATTAACATAACAATCTACATTTTAATGTCACTGTAAGGGCACCAAGGATGTGGCCAAAGATTATCTTATTTGAACAATGCCAAATCTCTGATAGCTGTACTTCCCTCATCCGGCAGAGGCAAGGTTGGATTGCTAGTGTTAATAAGCATGATTGCTGTGAGATGTCCAAATGACCAGTGATACCATCTCCTTCTCAATTAAAGCTCAGGACAGTGAGCTATTGACTGTTGTGATCTACCTACACCTAAGGATGAAGAAGCTTATTTACCAACGTACATTCACCATGGGATGTTTTTACACCTGCCAGGAAATCACAATGAGTTTTCCTGGCAGTTGAAAGCATCAAAACATGTGCAGAGATCTCCTCAATGAGTGCAGTGTTCTATGTACCCATACATTTCACTCATTGTGTGGGGAATAGGTCATTCCAAGATGGAGCTACCCTTGAAAGTTTATGAACATCCACAAACAATATACATTGAGAACATTCACAAATTATTTTCACTGTGCTTTCCCCCCTAGATGTGACAAGATAAGTACCCTAGCCAAGTCCTGGTTTAAATCCTCTTCTATGGTGGGAAGGGAAATTCTAGATTTGCTTGGAGGGATTTCTTCATGAAGAAAAATATTTTCTAAGCAGAGAAAAAAGTTAAAATATGCATTTGCACAGGGGATTCATTCCCCACACCCCCGTGTAGGCTTCTCTGCAAGAACGAACTATCTAAACAAAACAAAACCCTGCATGGAAAGTCACATGTCCTTCTCCATGATAAACTGAGAATCCTGTGCATGGCACAGCTTTCACAACATTTTCTTGCAAATGCTTGTGAATACTTTAAACTTCAAAAAGTAGGTACAGGTAGAGACCTTCACATTTTTTGATGTTAATGGCGAATAGGTGCTGCCGCATTGTCTTTATTGATCAGATGACCTACAAGCAGAGTCAGACTGGGCCTGAAAATAGTCCCAAACACCAAATTATAAGTGGCGTCCATTAGCAAATCAAATAGTGAATTAATTGGTCCATATTTGCAATTCAGGGCAGTTTTAAACTTGTAAAGACAAGCTTGATTGATGTTTTGGAAAATATGGGGTGCTGAATGCATTTGGGTTGCTGAAATCAATGTGTATAGTAATTTCGGAGAAATCAGTTATAAACATTGGCCTCCCTGATTATGAAACATTCCTACAGTTACCAAAAAGCTGACCCACACTTACCTGCCAGACCAGTCTTTCAGGCACTGCCAAATTGCCCTTGTTGGAAAGTGGATTATTGATAAGGGCAGATAGGTACCTACACTTAGCAATAGGCCACAAACACCCACTAGGTCTAGTCAAGGTCTCAGTAAATTAACACTTGGTCAACCCTTGGTAGCTTGGACCACAAGCAGTTAGGCTTAACCTAAGAAACAGGTGTATAAAGCATTTAATATCAACAAAACAGTAAATAAGAAAAACACATCACAAAAAAGAAATTTTACACCATTTTATAAAATAGGAAATACTTTTATCTTTACAGTAACACCAAAACAAAAAAAAATCCAATGTAGGGAACCAGAGAAATGAATGGTTAAAGATTACAAGTAAAAGTATCCTTTAGAAGCAAATAGTGCTCAGAAGGTTACAAAAGGTCACACTGGACAGGGACAAAGTCCGGAGCTCAGGGCGCTCATAATGTAACATTGTTACACTTACTTCCAGAAGTGTTTCTTGATTTAAGAAAGTGGTCCACAGCACTAGCCAAGGGTTCAGAGGCTCTGTTTTTTCTCGTGGGGTCTGGGACTACAACTCCCACAAAACACCTCTTCAACTTATAGAGCTTTTTACAACAGTTGCTCCAAACTTCTGGATTTTCTTCCAGAAGATGTTTTGTGCCCTTGAAGTGTCCACAAACTTCATCCAAAGCTCCAGAACCTCTCAGTTGCTCCTGGGAGTTGGGACCACAGTTCCCAGAATGCACCTGGTCAGGATCCTGAAATGACCACTGGGCACTGGTCAGCTGGCTCTTCTTGAAGGATTTGATGGAGGGCACCTTGGTCAGCTCCTTTGTACCTGTAGCTTATCGGGAGTCAACTCCTGCCTGGAGATGCAGAAGTAAGGCAAACTCCTTTTCGCGGTGAAGCCCAATGTTTACAACTGGTAGAGTCCTTGTGAGTGCAGTTCTTCAGGTGCAGACCAGGGTTCAACAGGGCAGTCCTTCTTCTCCAGTATCTTCTTTGAGAATGGATCTGAATTGCGGGGCAGCTCTTCCATATTCATCCTTGGTCCTAGCAGGTGGGTGCTCCTTTCCAATGTGGTGCAGGCCACCACCCTCTGGGGGGACTACTTCCTGTGAAGTGTGGCTAAAACAATTCCCAGAAAGCAACATTCTCTACAAATCTAATTCCTTCTTGAGGTTAGATTTGGCTGAGTCCACCCACTGGGGTAGCTAAGTCTCCCTAACACACCCCTGTCAGCCCCTCTCTTAATCTAATCATTGGCACTCTCATCTGCCTGGGGGAGCAGGAAATAAGGGAGGTCCAGTTTGTGTCACAAGTGGCTTTCCCTTCTTTGAAGACCAGTTTGGCTACTCTTCCCCATCCTGCTCTGCCATCTGCTGCAGCAGTTCTCCTCCCACCAGATGCTTAATTTGTCTCAGCCCAGACCACTTCACACCTTGTTAAGGTAGCCTGGCTCAGGCTGACAGAGGCTCACCAATTAGGAAAAAGCACTACAGGGCTGAATTTGGTAACTTTCAGAAAGAGTCCTATAACACCTTCCCTATGGTAGTTATATTAAATTCAGCATTGGCAAGTTGTTGGCTGTAATACAACCTTATAACCCCGCCATGTAAAGGCTGGCTGAAAACTGAGTTGTAATCAATCAGGTGGCATTGAGTTCAGTGCCCCCCTGGCTGCTTACAACTCTGACTCCTGCCACCCCCTCCGGAACTATGTTCCTGGCGGGGACGGGAATCCTGTGGCAGGTCTGCCCACCAAGGTTATAATGTGGTGGTTGAACTGACACAGTTGTAGTGGTCTGACCATCACCACAATCAGGGCCTTTATTATTTTAAAATAAAGGGCCGTATTTATACTCCGTTTGCGCCGAATTTGCGTCGTTTTTTTCGACGCAAATTCGACGCTAAACTAACGCCAACTAACGCCATATTTATACTATGGCGTTAGAGGCGAATAGCGCCAAAGTTCCCGGAATGTGCGTCATTTTTTAGCGTGAACCCCTTCCTTGCGTTAATGATATGCAAGGGAGGCGTTCCCGTCTAAAAAATGACTCCCAGGCCTTTACGTGGTATTTATACTCCCGGGCAAAAGAGACGCCCGGGAGTGGGCGTGGCTAAAAACGGCGCATTTGCGCCGCTTTTTAACGCCTGGGTCAGGCATGGCGTTAAGGGACAAGTGGGCTCAAAATGAGCCCAGAGTGCCCTCCCCTGCCCCCAGGGACCCCCCCTGCCACCCTTGCCCACCCCAGGAGGACACCCAAGGCTGGAGGGACCCACCCCAGGGACATTCAGGTAAGTATTTTTTTATTTTTTTTAAATAATTTTTTTTGGCATAGGGGGGCCTGATTTGTGCCCCCCTACATGCCACTATGCCCAATGACCATGCCCAGGGGACAGAAGTCCCCTGGGCATGGCCATTGGGCAAGGGGGCATGACTCCTATCTTTACAATGATAGGAGTCATGTTGATGGGGGATGGGCGTCGAAAATAAATGGCGCAAGTCGGGTTACGACGATTTTTTCGACGTAACCTGACTTGCCCCATTTTAAGACGCCCATGCGCCATTTTCCCCCTACGCCGGCGCTGCCTGGTGTACGTGGTTTTTCTCGCGCACACCAGGCAGCGCCGGTCTGCTTGCGCCGGCTAACGCCATTCAATAAATACGGCGCCCGCATGGCGCTTCAGAATGGCGTTAGCCGGCGCAAAACTTTTTGACGCTAAACTGCGTTAGCGCAGTTTAGCGTCAAAAAGTATAAATATGGGCCAAAGTCTCCCAATGTTAGCCTATGGAGCCTATTGACTATAATGGGGAAAATTGATTTGACTGTTTTTCCCTCACTAGGGCTTATAAAACATGTTTTTAAAAGTCCATGCTTATATTTACACTCAATTAGCACACAACTCCTGAGGCACCTAGGGCAGACTGTAAGGGTGACTTATATGCAGAAAATAAGTTAGCTTGAGGTGTTGGAAATACATTTAATTTCAAAGGTGAATTTGGGGTTTATTTTAGCTTAAAAGCAGCCAGCAAGGCAGGTCTGCCTTTACAATGACACTGGACACCACAGCAATGCACCTATGGGGGTACTAACTATATTGGGGTCCCTTAACGTGCATGCCCTACCATGTACTATGGACTTATAGATAGATTTTCAGAGCCAATTGAAATTAGGCCTAATCTGCATTTACCATTTTAATCAGAGCACTGGCCCTAGGACTACTTAGCAGTGCTCACAGCACAGTCAGATTCAGAAAACATCAGTATCAGCCAAAAATGGGGCAAAAAGTGAGAGGGTTCTCCAATCAGCACAGTTTCCCCACAACCCTATAGACTAATCCAATCTCTCTTGTGAGCTATTTTATATCCCAATGCAATATCTAGCTCATTCTGTATTAAGTTGCTTGTGAAACAATTAATGGTTAGCCTGGTTACATACAGAGAGAAGCAGTCTAGTTTAGGTCTTCAGAGTAAAATGAGAAATGGAGCAGTCATCAGTTTTTCCTTCTGAACTTTGAATGGATCAAATGTATAGGCAGGGTAGGTTGATTCTTTATCATTCCTTTAAACGTATTATGTGAACATGAGATACATTTATGCCCTCATGTTCTAAAGTTTACATGATTGAGATGCAATACAATTTAGTGCTATGCACACTTATCTTTAAAGATGAGTAAATTGATACTATTTTTTTATGTCACACAAACACACATTACAATGTATAGTGAATGAGGGTAGCTCATCAAAATGCACATCTCTGACCTGTGAAATGAATAAACCAAATCATTTATTTTTATACCGAAATATTAACTAATCTGTCAGTTTACGCAGCTAAGATACCATACTATGCCCGGCATAGTGTGGTTAACATATCATGATT
Source organism: Pleurodeles waltl (assembly GCF_031143425.1). Lineage (NCBI taxonomy): Eukaryota > Metazoa > Chordata > Amphibia > Caudata > Salamandridae > Pleurodeles > Pleurodeles waltl. Next base: position 1,020,080,506 of record NC_090447.1, read on the forward strand.
GTAACAGTACTTTGTCAAATGTTATTGGTTGTTGCAGAACTTTGCTTATGCAGTTAGAGACAGTCAGCATTTTATCAGTATACATATTCTGATTGCCGTTTACTTCTTAACCGCTAAATAATATATGTAGTGAATATGAAAAATAGTGTTAAATATCTACTGTTTTATAAACCTTGTATGCGACAAATAAGACAGCCTGACTGTGTCTGCCTGCAAAAAAATGAATATATAAATATATTTGTGGTACAGTGCTTTAGAAGTTAGTGCATTTCAGCACAGTTAAGTACTTGTTGAATAAGAACAAAGGAGCATATCCAGAGAGATCACATCAAAAGGTGGACATTTATAACTGTTCTCCAGTGAGATTGTTTCTCTTCCCTTCTGGGAGCCTTACACATTCTGAACAGGTTCAGTGTATCAGTTCTCTTGGAAAAAGTTTCTCGGATATTTTTAAAGTAGAAGATTTGAATTTAGCACAGAGAAAAACAGCAACAGATGGCTTGTGCATTCTCTACTGAGCATAGAGACATGGAACCTCAGATCTGCATGCAGGTTGCATAGTTTAAAACATGTACCAACACCTTTATACAAATTTGTAACTTATCATGAGAATATGTTTCCTTTTCTCATATTTTGTAAGGACATGGTTCAAAACAGATCATTTATGTTGGCAAGATTCTTTGAAGGGGAGCTATGTTTAGTGGCATCATTTTCACATAGCATTATAACCTGGTTAAGGCATATGGGCCTAATTTATGTTTGAGTATCACAGAGGTTCCTGTGATAATGTAGGAAGTGTTAAATCAGGAGTTTGTTTCTTTTTTTTCAGAATTCATGTGTGTATTTATATCGACATTACAATCCCCAAGATGGAGAAATTCCTCTGGTGGAGTTTACACCAGGGTTTGGCCTTCCTCCCGAAATTGAAAGATTTTTCTATTATCAGCCAAAATCTCCTCTATGTATTCCAGTACATTGGTTTCCGTAAATATTGTCAAAATAGTATTAATAACAAAAATGTTGCCATCATATTCTTAATCAGAAAAACAGACATTGCAATGACAAAACTATTGTTGTCAAAAAATCTTTATTTAATCATAACAAACACAAAATCATTGAAACACAAATTATCGTCTATTATTTAAATATATACACTATATCAAAAATAACAAAACATAAAATATCAGCTACAACAATATTAATAAAAATAATAAAAATACAGGGTCTTATTTTGGGCTTTAGTACTAGTCTGGCAGTCCAAGGAACACCAGACTCTCCGTGGCAGTGGTCCAAACCCCACATTATGACCCTGGCAGTCTGACTGCCAGTGGACCACTGTCACTGCCCTGAACATGGTTCCAAATGGGCTGACAGTCACAGACTCGAGGTCAGCAATGGCGGCACTGGACTCAGCTCCATTGTGCTTATCACGACTCCTGATTCTGCCAGCCTTCCCATGGTGGGGACCCAGCCATGGAAAGGCTGACGGAAACACAGCGTTGCAGACAGTGCGCATTCTAAAATTGCCCAGTCCACCTTCTATGGTGAAAAAATAGAACGTTTGTCATGTCCTCAGAATGAAATCTTTCAAATTTTTAAAGACCTTACTTCCCCTCCCATATCTACCCCGATGACGAGGCCTCCATGTCTTACAGTGATCGACTGGCATCCTTTTTTCAGGACAAAGTCATCAGTATTTACTCGGGGTTCCCTTCCTATATGAATCATCTCCCTACTGTCAAACCCACAGACTCCCTTCCTATAGGAGTCTCTCTAACTTCCTTCCCCCCCTCACTGAGGAGATGACCACTAATCTCTTGTCCAAAATTAAATCTGGCTCTCCTTTAGACCCCGCCCCTCCCTCTGCTCTCGTGCAGGTAGCAGACGTCATTGTCCCTCCTCTCACTAAAATTCTTAACAACTCGCTTTCCTTGGGTTCTGTTCCCCTGTCATTTAAACACGCGATTGTGAAACCCCTTCTGAAGAAACCCAAACTTGACTCTACTTTATTAGAAAACTTTAGACCTATTGCTCTTCTCCCTATTTCCGCAAAAATCCTTGAGAAACATGTCAACACTGAACTCACTTGCTATCTTGAAAGCAATGATCTTCTTCATTCCACCCAAATGGGCTTCAGAGCCTTGCACAGCACCAAGTCAGCCCTTCTTACAGTAACTGAGTCGGCTCGCCAGCTCTTAGATCCAGGGTCACACGTAGCTATCATTCTGCTTGACCTAAGCGCAGCATTCGACACTGTTGACCATGATCTTCTCTGTTTGAGATTATCGGATATAGGAGTAGGAGGTTCTGCCCTTTCTTGGCTCTCCTCCTTCTTTAAAGATAGATCTTTTCAAGTTTTGGACCGTACCTTTTTTTCTGGTCTTTTCCCGCTGACATGTGGAGTTCCCCAGGGCTCATCCCTCAGCCCTACTCTTTTTAACGTCTATTTGTCACCTTTAGCTAGAGTAATTGCCCCTCACAATCTGTCTCTGGTAACCTATGCAGACAACACCCAGCTAGTGGTGTCTCTTTCCAGTTCCGGAGACTCTCCAGTGACTAATCTCACTCGCTGCATGAGTGATATTGCCAATTGGATGACCGAGTCCAAACTCAAGTTTAACGATGGGAAATCGGAAGTCCTGGTCCTTGGTAACGGTCCCCCCGCTCATCCTCTTCTCTCTCTCTCAGACGCCTTTAGGTCTCTTCCTCCCCCAAAATCCCAGGTTAAAACTCTAGGTGTGATACTTGACCCCCGGCTTACCATGGACTCCCAAGCCAGTAAAACCTCCTCTACCTGTTTTGGCCTCTTGCGTATGTTTAGAAAGATTCTTACCCTTCTCCCTCCTACAGCCAGAAGAATCCTCATTAAAGCCCTAATTCTTTCCCGCTTGGACTATGGAAACTCTTTGTTCCTTAGTTCCCCTCTTTATGTTATAAAGAAGCTGCAAAGAGTACAAAATGCAGCTGCCAGACTTCTTACCCACTCCTCAAAATACGCTTCTGCTAAACTGGCTATCTCCACCCTCCACTGGCTCCCCGTTAAAGAAAGGATTCAGTTTAAATCTCTCTGTATTGTTCATAGGGCCCTACATGGCAAAGGCCCCATCTCCCTGAGGAAACGTATTTTCCTGCACACTCCCTCCAGGAGCCTCCGCTCCTCCTCTCTTAGGTATGCACACGTCTCTCGCTTTAAGAGAGCCTGGGGTAACAACTCCTTTTCCAGTAAGGCCTCTCACCTTTGGAACACCCTTCCTACAGAGCTCTGTTTTGAATCCTCCAAGCGCCTCTTTAGGAAAAAGCTTAAAACGTTTTTATTCTGTAACTAATATCGACTCTCTCTCCTACTTGTGTTTCATTACTTTTAGCGCTGGGATGCCTTTGGGTCGCCATGCGCTCTATAAATTCTAAAAACTAAACTAAACTAAACTGTTGTGTTACGGTACAGGCCTCAGCTCCCTCCAGGAGCAGAGAACAATATCGTAGCACTGTTCCCACAGAGCTGAAGGGCAAAAACATCATAATACAATGTTTCAGCTGGTCAGCCCAGTGGGAATATTGTAATATGGCAGTGGTGAGACACCCAGGCTAACGGCTGCCTCATCCCCACAAGTGTGGTTGCCAGCTCATCTGACGCCCAAACTCGTAATGAACCCCTTAGTATATTAAATTTTTAAAACTCCATTAAAAAAAAAATGAATATAAAAAAAGCAAATAAATATACAAACTTTACTAAATACCACATTAAAAAGTAAACATAAAATATTCACATATACAACATTCTTAACTGTATCTATTCACAATACAAATATACATATCTATGCATATATAGATATATATATATAGTAATAAACATTTAAAAAATCAAACATTAGTACAAGAGAATAAATATCATAACTTACAAAACATACAAAATAAACACAACATTTAAAATGTATTAATGATATGACTATTGGACAAATATTGAACAAATAAATATTTAAAATTAAAAGACAAATGCTATAGCAGTCACCAAAAAAGAAAATAACTGAAAAAAAATAAACTACAAACAAACAGCAGATACACTTTACACTTTAAAACAAACTAACCACTGAAAATATAAACATGAGTGAGTGAACTCATAAAAAGAGAACAAAGCTTTGCTATATTTCACAAGAAAAATTTAACAAAAGGAAGAAAACCACACTCTGCTGGACTGTCTGAAGAGTACCAAGGCTCCTTCACAAGTAAGTTTAAAATTGAAGTTTTATTTATTTAGGTCCCTTCTGACTATGACATACATACACATAAAAGACAATATTGCAATTCACTACCTGTATAAATAGGAGTGCCACATAGTGCCTCAAAGTGACACAGAGTACAAAGTGCAAAGAGGAAGTTATAATACAAGTTAAAATTTCCCCAACTATTACAATATCATTGAAAGTGATTGCTGAAAGGGAACGTCACAAGCTAATACCACTTGTAGTTTGGTTAATTTTGAAAAAAAAACTTATTAAACACACCTAAAATCACAAAAAATATACCTTACCTGATTTACCGTTCCCATTGGTTTATTTTGTAGAGGGTGCTGGACACAAAAACATAAATTGTATTGTTCCCTTTTCAAACTAAACCATTTTATGAAAGGTTTTGGTCTCTAAAGGAGCCAAACTTGCTTTTCCTACAATACTATCAGCCTGATTGTGCATTTATGGCAGTTTGGGGGCTGCCACCAAGCCGTCAGCCTCCAGACCGCTGTATTATGCTGTTCCCGAAGGACTAGTAGGATAGTCATTGTGGCAGCATTGGCTTCAGCTTTAAAGGAGAGCTGAGGCCAATGTCAGCTGCACTGACTGTGCTGCCAGCACAGTTGGAATTCATGGCAGCCAGTGTGCATTCCAATTGTGCTGACAGGGACCTCTATACTGTCAATGACATGGCCATGGGTGGTGCAGCCCCCCCCATGGCCCCATCACTGCCTTTCTGCAGGCTTTTTCATGGCGGGTCGCCACCATGAATAAGGCTGGCAGAAAGACAAGTCGTGATCAGCACGGTGGTGGCGACATCTGCACTGCCATGCTTGAACATGGCTTTCACTACTGCCAAAGTGTCGGCATCCATGATCCTGGTGGTGGCGGCGATCTTGTGGCGGTCTGACCGTCAGCATCATAATCTGGCAGTCAGACCACCAAAGTAGCGGTGTGATCAGGCCCTTAATCAGGCCCTGTATATTAATTTACAAAATCATAACTAGCAATAAATAAACAATAAATATCACTTACAATAAATATCTCCAATATAGATAAATACTCAAAAAACAGGTGCATAAAAAAATATATATATTTGCAATAATATATATATATATATATATATATATATATGTTGAGTTTGCACTGTTATGAAAATACTATAACATAATTTTAATTAAAATTTTAAAGAATAATGTATCCAGTTTATACACATAAGTCATTTAAGCAATGTTACAATAAGCATTTACATGATTTATTACTTTTAATATATTTCAAAGAGTTACAATTGACAAAAACAAAAAAAAAATTTGAATATTAATTGTTAAATTTAAAAATATATTTTCAAAACAACAAATAATGAATACACCACTGCCAATCTAAAATAATAAATAAAATATAAATATAGAATAAACATAAAATATAAAATACTTCAAAAACCCTTGTCTCCTGTAATCTCAATATCTCACAAATAAAAACATTATCAAAAGATATTTCAATAAAAAATATACAAAATGCATTAACATAATATGTTAATTAAATATTTAAAATGTATACATTTTTAAATAACAACACCATTTATAAAAAGCTTAACTATAGCATTAAAATAAATTTGAATGTATTTATAATCTAAAATAAACCTTAAATTAATATTACAATAATAAATAAATCCATCTTTACATGTTTTAAATTTGACTTAACATTAACAAACTACAAATAAAATAAGTTACATTTAACATAAAATGAAATAAATACATTTGAACCGCTGATCTATGTCTTAAATTAAATAAATTAAAAATTGTGAACATTATCAAAAATAACAAAATATTGTAGGATTTACAAAAACAAAATCTACAATTTCTAAAATATAGAAAAAAGATTTTGAAATAATAAAATCATCATTTACAGAAATATACTTTTGAAAACTACCTAACCCCTGTCCATACAAACCCCACCACACACTATTAAAATGTTATTAAACATATATTGTTATTTAAACATCTGTCAATAAATATATTTTAGAATTAAATACAATAAACAATATAATCACACAACAGACCTTTTTTTAATTTTCTATATAAAAACGGTAAAAAGTAACAGAACAGTTCAACACAAAATGTTGTAAAAAATATATAATATACAACAATATTTTAGGAAACAATACATTGTACAACAATAACAAAAGCAAGTATAAAAAGTATATAATTACCTTGGCCATTCCTGTCCATATTATTTTTGACATCGCAATATTATTCCAACGATATGTGTTTTTTACTATAAACCCCCAAAAAATCAACTAATGGGTATAGGGCCTGCAGAATCCTAATATTAAATTAATTTCAAAGGGAATATGGAATAGAAGGGGAAACAGCATACATTTGTAAAATCAGTTATCAATATTGATAGTATTTTAGATTTTTATGTAAATTATAACATTGTGATATTGACTTCCTATTGCATTTAAACAACACCACTGGTTATTCTTTTTAACTCAGTTGGGACAGTACTGTGAAACTGTAATGGTAGACAGTGAGGAACTCCTAGGGGACCCCCAGCAATAAAGAATAAAGTCCTCACTTTTCATTACATTTTGTCAGGCCAGACCTGCCGAACATAAAATAGAGAAGTATGAAATTCAACATGAAATGCGATTTTATTGCCATAAGCACCATAATCCAAATTTTTTTCCTCAAAATCTCAGAAGATAAATTATTGCTAAATTCCAAACCATAGTGCATTACATTTTGTCAGGTGTATTAACTTTCATCTTTCCTTAAACCCACTCATAATCAGGGCTTTCAACCAAACGTAAAATCATGTGATAGGCAATTCATGAATATAAGACTACTGTAGTGAAATTCTACATGTGACACAAAAATTACAGTTTCAAAACTCATCAGAAATGTAAAATAGTTCATCTTGAGATAACTCAACATGCCCACTGTACTCAAGTTCAACATGGAAGCCCACATATTGTTTAGACATAAACGTTTTGAATAATCTTTTACGGTTTAATGTTGGCATGCATCTTAAAACAAATTTGCAAACAGGTAGTTATTTTAGTAGGAACCCAGGACTTCAATGACTATTCTCATGCACATCGTTAAAAGAACAAGTGAATTTCCAATTGTAATCTTCTTTCTTCACCCATTACACGTAAGGCAACCCGAACATATCTCTTTAGGATCGGGAAAGGTAAACGTAACAGAATAAATCACAAAATAGTAACTGACCCATAAATCTGTATTTTATCAAACACTATGCATGTATTTATTATGTACAATTATAAATATATGTTCCTTCCATCTGATATATTAAATGCCAATATTTTTTAAAAGATATATCTAATAATCTAGTGTTCTCATAATGCATTTCATAGATTTTGAATTTACCATTCAGACAAACTCATACATACACCTAGTACTCATCTACATGTTCTCAAATAATCCTTGAAACCTCAAGAAGGCAATTGAGTGCTTTGCCCTTACTGTATAATTATAAATAATAATTTTATATGTGTGTGTTTTAATGAATGTGCTGCATTACATATGTTTTGTGTGGAATCAGTCTTACTTTGTTAATATATGTTTACTATAGACTGGTTTATAATAATGCAGATTGAAATACATATTTGAAAAAGTGTTTATGTCAAGCTGGTGATTGTTAAAATGTAGGTTCCAGCCTATTGATAGGTAGTTTATAATCATGATGTAGCTATTATTTCTATGTAGTCCACTCCTTTGTTATTTACAAATAGTCCGACACTGAATGTTAGCATTTCATTTTTGTGCTGGTATATTTAGCTATTTTAGGTTTGAGTCAGTTTTATGACTGTTCTATGCATAGTTGTTAGTAGGTTTGTTATTTTTAAACAGTTTTTATTCATTTGTATAGTGCTGGTTAGGGCCTTCCTTGTGTCTTGAAAGGCATTGTACAATCCTTTCACTGTTGTGTTGGTGTTGGGTTGTTGAACCATGGTGCTCTTGTAGACACTCCAACATGGTATTTGGATTTTGAGTTGTTATCTGTGTCCAGATTGGTGCAGACTGCCAACTTAAATGTCTTCAAAGCAGTCCATTAGTGAACTCACATTACAAGTTTGGCGATCAGACCACCAGCCCCCCCATGTTAGTGGTCTTCCAGACCATCCTTATATGAGTTACACAGACATGACCGCAGACCCCAACTCATAAAAGGCAGAACACCAGCGGCATGGAGGCCTAGAACTAGGCGGTCTGATTTCCAGTGTCATCTGCACCGTGACGAACCACTGACCTTATTATAAGTATACAGTAGCCATGGCAGACCCGGTGGTGGCCAGCCGATGACGACCTGAACCACGGCAGTCCACGATCATAAAAGTACTACAGAACAGCACATTGGACGAATTTGAAAACAACACAGCTGACACAAATTGCCACACTGAACACACCTGCAAAGGACACTATAAAACACACCCCTTCGCAGACCACAATACGCTTCATTTCCACACGGAGCCAAAGAACTGCAACTAGTACATATTGATTATTACACAGATTAGGCACCCCTTTTTTCACCATTACATTGAACACCCTGTGCACATTTTTGTCCATTCACACCCTATTTCACTTCCCCTGTTCAGTAAACCACTGTATCAAATTTTTTCCACCATGTCACAGTCCAAACAAAACAGTTTTTTTGAGGGTGAGTTAAGAGTCATGGCGGATTAAATCATAAGAGTAGAGCCACAATTGTTCAGAGCACAAGTCCAGCATACTACTTTCTGTAGGAAAATGGAAATGTGGGAAAGGAATGTTGAGAGAGAAAATGCTGTAGGCACCACCCTGCACACACAGGAGGGCATTAGGAACAGGAGGAACAACCTCAGGGGCAAGGTCCATTACCTGGTCACAAGCTGCAGGCCAAGAAGACTGGCTTTGGCCCTCCCAGTGCCCCATTATATCTCTTTCTCTGGGAGGAGAAGGTCTTGGCCATCCTGAAGCCTGAGGGCTTGACAGGAATACCTGGGGACGTGGAGTCTGGTAAGTAACAACACAAAAATTACACCAAAAATACAATGTCATGCATGCCAACAGCTCACATTTTGCCACATTTACTGCCACTCTACTCATCTGGCCAGTAATCACCTGTCTAAAGATCTTTGTTTGGTAACCCACAATTAAAGTGTACATACTAAGGGAGAAGACATTTGTCAAGTGTGTATAGTACATGACCTGACATGACTCAAAATCCCAGCAGGCACTATTCTATAACTCCAAACACTAGACCAGTGATCAGCAATTCCAAATACCAGAACAGTGTTAACGTGTCCAAAGACCACTGTTTCGCAACTCAATTTAAGTTTACTTAGCTGAGAGAATGCCAATTGACAAATGTGGAACGTAGAGGGAGTTTCATAACTACTAAGGTCAGGAAGGCCCTGTATCTGTAAACCAACCACCAGCCCAGTGTTCCCATGTCCAAATAACATTGCTTGGTAACTCTCAATTGAAGTAGACTTACCTGGGAGGATACCATTTGCATAGTGTGTTTAGTACAGGGAGTTACATGACTGCAACTCCCAACAGCCCTTGTGTCAGTAACTCCAAATACCAGCACACGGTTCACTTGTCCAAATACACATGGTAGTAATCTCTCCAACACTCCTTACTCACCTGGGTGTATACCATTTGTCAAATGTTGGGAACTACAGGGTGTAACCTGCCTGCAACACCCAGCAAGCCCTATATCTGTAACTACAAACACCAGCCCAGTGTACTCTTGTCCAAGGACTCCTGTGCCTTAACTCTCAGTTGAAGTATACTCACCTGGGAGAATACCATTTTTACCATTGTAACATGTAACTCCAAACACCAGCAGACTGGCCACTTTCTCATATACACCTTTGTTTCAGCTTCCAAATGAAGTATACTCACCTGGGGGATTGGAAATGTGTGTGAACTAGATGGAATTAACTGACTGCAACTCACAGGAGGCAATGTTTCTCTGACTCCAGACACTACAGTGTTAATTTTTGCCAACTCACAATGTAAGTTAACTCATCTTGGAGGATACTATTTGCGTAGTGTGTGTAGTAGTGGGACTGACATGACTGCTGAGGCCAGGAGGGTCGGTCTCTGTTACTTGACTTAACAGCCCAGTGTCCTCAACTTCAAAGACTCCTGTTTGGTGACTCACAAATTAAGTGTACTCATCTGGGGGGATCATATTTGTATAGTGTGTGTACTAGAGAGACTGACATGACTACAACTCCCACCAGGCCATGTTCCAGTAACTCCAAACACCAAGGGGGTCATTATGACCTTGGCGGAAGGCGGAGAACCGGCGGTAAGACCGCCAACAGGCTGGCGGTCTTACTATGTGGAATTATGACCATGGCGTCATCCGCCGGTTCTCCGTTCCGCCCGCCAGCCCGGTCACTAGACCGCCGGCGGTATTTGGACCCGGCTTACCGCCGTGGATTTCCAGCGGTTTGAACCGCCATGAAATCCATGGTGGTAAGCACTATCAGTGCCAGGGAATTCCTTCCCTGGCACTGATAGGGGGACTCCCTCCCCTACACCCCCACCACCCCTGCCATCCCCCAAAGGTGGCAGTGCCCCCCTCCCCACCCCAACCCCCAACATCACATCACCCATACCCACAGGACACGCACGCAGGCACCACCTACACACTTACACACACACACACTGACATACATGCCTACATCCACACACACAGTCAGACACGCACACCCACATTCAAAAATACATGCACACAACCATACAGACATACCTACAGATATACACGCACTCATTCCCATACACACAACACCCACGCAAGCATCCACGCACTCACACACACCCTCTACATACACACACGCACACCCCCATGAACCCACACAACACCCCCACACCCCTCTCCCCTCACGGACAATCGACTTACCTGGTCCGACGATCATCCGGGAGGGGACGGGAGCCATGGGGGTAGCTCCCCCGACACCACACCACCAACAGAACACTGCCACGGTGAATCACAGGACGTGATTCGCTGGGCGGTGTTCTTTTGGGGTGGCGGTGGAGCAACCTCCACTTCCCCGCCTCCCGCCAGTATGGCTGTTGGCGGCTCTCCATCCGTAAAAGGGCAGAGAGCTGCCAACGGTCATAATAGGTCGAGCGGCAAACTGCCACCACTGAGGTCAAAATGACCCCCAAGTGTTCCTCTTGTCCAAAGCCCCTGTGTCTTAACTCTCAATTAAAGTGTTCTCTCCTGAGAGGATAATATCTGTATAGTGTGTGTAGTACAGGGAGTTACATGACTGCAACTACCTGGAGGCACTGTTTCACTAACTACAAAAACTAGTCCAGTGTTCAGTTCTACAAATACCCTTCTTCGTAAACTCAGCACCTGGGGGATGACATTTATCAAGGGTATGAAGTAGAGGAGTGACATGACTCCTAAAGCCAGGAGACTCTATCTTTCTAACTCCAAACACAAGCCCAGTGTTCCCACGCACCAGATACCCTTGTGTCCTAACTCTCAAATGAAGTTTACTCATCTAGGAGTATAACATTTGTATGGTGGTGGGAAGTAGAGGAAGTGACTGAAATGCAAAGCCCAATTGGCCCTGTCTCTCTAACTACAACATCAATGTTCACTTGCCCACATCCATCTATTTATGAAACTATCAATTGAGGTTTACTCACATGGGAGGATAACATTTGTCAAGGGTGTGTAGTAAGGAGAGTGGCCTGAGTGCAACTCCCAGAAGGCACTGTTTCAGTAACTTCAAAACAGACCAGTGGTCACTTGTCCAAATACCCTTGCCTGCTAACTCTCAATTGAAGTTTACTCTCTTGGGAGTGGCCAAGATATGACCGTGCTCAACTCTGAGATGTGTCTGGCTACCAAGTTCCATCTTGACCTGCTAACTCACTCTGAAACTAGGCCTCATGATGCATAACCAGAATGGTATTGGCAACAGGCACATATGCAATGCACTGACCACATGATGGTTCCAGTCACATATACTACAAACTCCTGGGTGTGTACTACATATCTTGCCTGTTTTGTCTGCACTGGTGACAAGACAACATTCTCAGCCAATTTTCCCAAGTGATAATGATCTGCACATTTCAGCAGCTTCTTGACCTAAACGGAATTGCCATGCTTCACTAATGTTATATGAAGACAAACAATACCATTAATGCAAATTAACTTTGGACAAGGTCTATGCTTAAAGTAACAATAAACTGTTGGAGGTAGATGTCACAATGCAACCAGTAATATTGTATATTTCTCTTCAACAGGTCAGGTCAAGCTGCAACTGGGCACACAGAGGCCACAGAAGAGACTGCCACTACCGCCTGGATGAAAGACTCAATGAAGAAGACACTCCTGGATGTCTGGTTGTAGAGATTGGTTCTGGCCCATCTAGGAATCCTGATCAGACACCAAAAGTGAGTCTCACTGTGGCCACATCAACACCTCCCAGCCCAGTTGTCTCAACATCACAGGCAACCATTTCCCCCAATCTGTGTACCAAGCACAGTGCCTACCAGACACCCCTGTAGCAGCAGATTCCCCCATCACTCAAGCAGGGACGTCGAGCAAAGGACCCAGGAATTGTGGATGGCAAGAAACCCACCACTGCTAGCAAGTGAGCTATTTTTAAAAGTCCTCATTTGTGCCACACTTTCACTCTGTTGACTGATCCTCAACCACCTACCAGTTGCAATGGGAGGAGTCCTCTTGACTCTGGACTCCCTATAGTGTGGCATCTACTCCAGTGATTTCATTCACCATGACTGATACCTTCATTTCTTTTCTTCTTTTCTGTCCAAATTAAATCTACTGCATCAGCATTGCAATAAATTCACCTATCACAAACTCATTGTCTGCTTGCTTAATTTCAACATTTTGCTATGTAGAGATGTAAGACCATGTGAACCATAGGATAAAGACTTAACTTACTTGTGCAAGGAGGGATATGTTACAGGTACACAGTGTCCTGCTCAGGATTACAACAATTACACACAAACACATACGTACAAGTGTCTGGTCACACCAAACATTTTATTACAGTGTACAGCACATAGGCTGTCTGTATATCTGAACCTTTTTGACACAAGAAAGTGTGACTAATACTGCATGATAGTACATATCCCAAGGTACAGCCTCCCAGGCCACGGAAGGAAGGGATTTGTCAGATATTGTCCTGTAGAAGAGGCAAACATTAAAGTGGATAAATGTCAGCAGTTTGAGTCTTATCACATACCACACCAAACTAATCCAACATGAAATAATCCAAGATACAGACAGATGGCAGTGTAATGTTCCCTGATCACAGGAACATCATAATCCAATGACAATGCATCTGGTGGTGTGACACAAGCATATGTCACTGTTGTGGCAAAGGCAATGTGGCCTGCAATGATGAAACTCATCTACAGCTGCATAAATGTCATACAAGAATAGTGTTTAGCAAATGTGAAGGGTGAATGACATGGTCGCAATCTATGACTACATATTTCATGCCCCCATGATGACATACATGATGCAATTGGCCCAACACAGCATACAACACAAGTTCAATGTGCACTTCTGACCTTCCACCCAATTACTGTGCAAGCGGCCTTGGCACAGGTCTCATACACCCCAAACCTGGGACCTACAAACCTGGCACAATCCATGTCCACTTTTTATGTCAGAACAGCATTGAATACCTGCTTATATCACAACTCTGAAATGCCCACATGAGGATGTCATGGTGAATGTACCTGTACAAAGACAAAACAAGAAGTATAGGATTGAAAACATACCAATTACACAAATAACATAGCAAGCAAGTGGAAATGTAATTACGTTGCAAGGAAACTGACACAAACAAAGCAACATCATCAAGGTGGGGATATGCCAAAGTGTAACTCTTCAAGCAGCCTTTGGCTGAATATTGCAGAGTATCACCTCCATAGTTGTTGCTAAAACACTCAACTCCACACTTTCTCACAACTACAGTTTATTGTACAGTCACAGTCATTTCATTACATGACGTACACTCATGAAAAGTAGCTGTTGAAGAGATTTTCTCACAAGTCAGCTCCTTCCTATTCACCACTGTCATCCTCACTTGGCATTTCAGGATATTTATGTGGTGGCACTGCAGCCGCCTCCTCCTCTGGGATATACGGGATATTCCAATGTAGGGCAATGTTGTGAAGCACACAGCATTCCACACTGATCTGACACACTTTTCCAGGTGAGTAGAGGAGGGCTCTGCCAGTCCTGTCCAGACACCTAAATCTGACCGCTGGCGTAGTTTGATTCCTTAGTGGTGTCAACAACAAAGGATGGTTTGGATATGCAATATGCTGTTAAGGAATGGAACGTATGAGAAATAATGAGTCACTCACTTCATGACTTTAGCACTTGATATTGCACACACACAAACAGGACAGATGTGACTCACCAAATAGCCAGTCCCTCTCTGGGTAAAGTTTTGACATCAGCTGGGGGATGGTGCTGTTCTCCATTAAGAAGGAATCATGGGCTGAACACATATAACGGGCACAGACAGGTGACGTTGATGGAATAGAAGTACTTTCTAATGCGCTAAACTTGTTCATTGGCCTGTGATGGAACCAGGCCAACATGTGTGCCATCTATGGCCCCCACTACATGTGGGATGCGTGCAAATGCACATAAGCTAAATCCTCACTTTGGGGAATTGGATATAGCTGTCGAGTGTTTCAACATTGCTGTGAGAACATCTTTAAAAAACAAACTGAACATGGGTAGGGAAATACCAGCAGATAGGGCCACTGAATGTTGGAAGGCCAATGTGGTTAGGAAGTGCTATACTGATATGATGTTAGTTGGATAGCCAATAGCTGGCATCAGATCTGGCTCCAACTGACAACATAAGTCCACTATTGTTTGTCTATACATGCGATAATACATTATTATGTGCTTTTGCTCCATGGTCTGAAGGTCTGGCAGTAGACTGTAGATAGGAGGTTGTCTCAAAGAAGGTGTAGACCATGGGGATCTACAGCTGGCAGAGCACCCTCTGTTGGAAAATGTGGGAGGACCTGAGATGCTGGGTGCGGTGGTCCAGCTGGGGATGTCCTCCCAAAGTGGGCGGATGCCATTTGGGGATGCCATTCGTGCCATGATCCCTCTAATGGTCAGCATTCCGGCTGTGGCTTACCTGTAGCTGGATAGGCATTTGTGGGCAGCACAGCAGCCACCAGGGAGCGAGTACACAGAAAAATCCTGCCTGTCCTATTGCCAGGTAATTGTTTGCGGTACTGACTGCTCCCCCGACAATTATGGATGAACCATGTGCCACACAGTATTTGAGAGATTGTATTGACATGTTATATGTATCTTACTGGTGGACATTGCCTTCTAAACCAGGGACATGGTACAAACCTTGGGGCAATTCACAGTTCATTTACTCTGCAGGTTCCAAAAATGGCTGTGTCTAGTCCTCATTCATATACCAGTTGTTGTTGAAGTAGGAGTTATTGGTGCACCAATAATCACTTCCCCTGACTTCACAGACAATATGTAATTGTATTATGGATCACTGTCCTCTGCCATGTGTTTGGGCATATGGGTATGTATACATCAGATGCCCAAAAGCAAGTTGTCCGTAGTATATGCTGGGTACTGGTGCCTCACTGCAGTCTGTGATGTCTTGGTGCGCATCATATATGTGACATGGCTTACCTGGATATTTGTTTGCAGATGTAGCAAAGCACGTTCCCTTTGTAAGTGTGGAATGTCCATTTACATGAATCATGTCCCATAATTGTTGTCAACATTCAGTGTGCCTACATATCAGCAGGTGTCCTTTTTCCTTTAGGAAATTTTCATTATCTGAAATTTCATCCATGTCCTAGCCATGTTGATGCTATGATGTCTGTATCCCCTCACATACATGTACTATACAAACTGTTAGTGAGTGGTACATTTACAATGGTGGTACATTCCATGTTGTGCCACAGACAGGAGTGTGTTGGCATTGTGTATTGTCTGACAGATAGCTTCATGCACCATCCCATTTTATTTGGCATGTAGAATTGCTGAAGCAATTAGGGATATGACGTGGCCCAAGGTTGTAGGATCTATGCCCTTGATGTGGCATCATGTTAAAGAGTTTACTGCACATGGGTATTGATTGAGGATTGCTCCCTGACTGTTGTCATGCATCATGGAGTGTCTTGCATAGACGTTGACATCACATGTATTCGGGCTCATGCATTCATCCACAAATAGCTACTCCAAGATGTGGGTAGTGACATTGCTTTTCATTGGACAACAGGTTGGAGTCCTTCTGTTTGTGACTGTGAGTTCTTTATCTCTACAACATTCAAGAGACATGTGTACTACTGACACACTCAGATGTTGTCATTGTCGTGGGTGTCAAACATTAATGGTAACTATCCTGGGGCTTACTGATTCTTTGTTTTGTGAATCCTTGAGACTTTACTCCCTGATGCATTGAACCTGACATCAATGGTCTTCCTTTCATTGACACATGTTAGACCTCTCTGTGTGACACTAATAGTACCTCCTTGATTCTATTGTAGTAGGTGTCACTTGTAGATCTGTACATTGTTGACATGTGTCCATTAGGAGATGGGTATTACCATTTTAAATGCTCTAGCATATTGCAAGTTTGCATCAGAGCCAGCTGGGTGTCATTGGCTTCATTCCAAACTGTTGGTACATCATGAAAGTGAAAAATGGATGTGTGCACAGACCTGTATGTTAAAAATGTGTGTGTACTTTACAATGGGATACTTTTGTTGGCTACAAGTTAACTGGAGTCTGTTGCATGGGGCACAGCATTGGGGATGGAGAGGTCACCTAGTTGTAGTATGGTTGTGGGGTTTGCCAGACTTCATCCATGCAACTGTAGTTGTCTGACATCCTGATTTTCTTGTAGTTAACTTTGAAAACTCCAGATGGCATGCACGCATATGTTATGGCCCATGTATGTGCCACTTAGGTGTAAGTTATTGCTGAGACCTACTTGACCTGATGGTTTTCTTTGTCAGTCAGGTTTGTGCTATCAGGTACATGTTGTGACCCTATTTCTCTTTCTTTTTGCAGCTTCTGCACATGCAAGTAAAGGAGATGGGGTACAGCATTTGGCCACGGGACCTCACGTCAAGATGCCACAGACACAGAGGGATCCAGTGGTCTGAAGGGTGAGGGGAGTGCCACAGGGGAGACTGAGCATCTTTCAACATGATCAGATTCTTCCTCCAGTTGCCACTCCCTAGTGGTGGCGGACCCATCGGGGACTCCCAGTACCATCCTTGTCCACCACCACCCGTTCTATCACCACCATTCCTGTTGCTCACCACCCAGTTCACCGTGCCCACTCACCCAAGATGGTAGGCTTCTCCTGTGCCACAGGCACCACCGCCCCAGCCTCTGTTAGTACTGCTGCCCTCAGTGAGGAGGCTATTGGCCATCTGAGAAGTATCTCTGTGTGTCAGTCCACCATTTTGAATGCCATCCAGAGATTGGCAGGTCAACTCAAACAGACAAATACATTCCTGGAATGCATTCAGAGTTCAATGGCTGCACTACAGAGATCTTTTTAGGCTCATGCCTCCAAACTTATGGCAGCCAGTCACCCTCCACCTTCCGTCCCCCCTGCACCTTCCTCTTCCTATTCGAAATCCCCCTTCCCCTACCTACCCAAAACACACATACATATCCTCAGGCATCAAACTCAACAGACAAAGGTAGCACACACAAAAACAAGCACCACAAGACACACCACCAGCACGCACAAAAACAACATCCACCTGCAGACACAACAATAGTCACTACTTTCCCTGACACCCTCATAATCCCCAGCATCGCACATATGACAGCCTACCTACAGGCACAACCACAACAGACACAGCCACCACATCTATCCTACCCGCAGACACCACCCCAGAAGACCTGCTGACATCCACTACAAACACCACACCCACAGACCCCCTGGTTACTGACACCTACATCCAGCACATCTACCATACCTTCAATCACCACACTAACAGACAACCACCCACCACAGCATCCCCCAACACTTCCACCCCCTAAGCCCAAACACATAAACGCCCTCACTCACTCACCTATCCGACACCCACCACACACAAGCATACCTCTCATAAGCATGCACCCAAAACATTCACAACTACACGTCAAAAAAACACTCACTCAGACTCCAAATCCTGACCTGCTTCTGATAACCATATCCCTGTATCCAAAAAAACATTTTCTTTGTGACCTTGGCCTTACCCCTCTCCTCCACACCCCATACCATACCAAAACATCTTCATCCATCCTCAAGGTTATCTCTTCCACCTCCAAGGCCTCCCCTGCCCCCTGCAAAGACCTATACCTCTCCCCCTCAAAAAGAAGCCCCCCTCCCAAAAAGAAGACCACCATCTCAAGCCCAAACACCACCTCCCAAATCCTATCCCCCAGATAATCCCTAAGGTGCCTACCTCTCCCCTTGAAGCCCCTTACTGTGGAGGATACATGGCAGTCATGAGTCAAGTTGGGGTATAACACTGTGCCATGATTTTGACTTTTATTGGACTGGCCAGTGGCATTTGTACGTTGTTTTTGCAATCATTGTTGTTGGCATTAAGGCTAAAGAGTTGAGTTTGTTGGGTATACCTTTGTCCTGCAATTCCTTTCCTAGGTTGATGTTGTTCCTGAGTTACTTTGGTTGTGTGCCTCCAATTGTGTGTGTTTGTGCCTTCTTTTTGCCCCATGTGCTGTTGTCTGCAGTATGTCAGTTTGTGTGCAGTGCTGTTGTCCCCCATTGGAAGGATATATGTTCCGTGTTAGGTCTGTGTGTGTGTGTGTCTATAAAATGCTACTTTTATGGCAGTGTGCACTGTTTGGTGTGGTTAGTATTTATTTTTTTGATGTCCAATGCGGGTATGGTGTTGGACTTGTCCCCCTGATATGGTTATTGTATACATGTGATTTGTGTATTCTTGATTTTGTTATTGCAGAAAAGGAGTGTGTCAAGTTGCACTGCGTTGCTTACCATTTGGGTGTGCATGTGTCCATTTAGATGTGTGTCCCTTGCAGCTAGTTCATGTAGAGGTATGTCTCATAGTTTTGGAATTGTATGTTCTTTGTTAACTTGCCCTTTCCCATTGTGTAGCTATGCATGGCAATCTTTTTGGTTTTGCTTGCTCCTGAGATCCATGTAGGGCCGTGTCTTGTGCACATGTTGTTTAAGGGGCCTGTTCAACATGATCTGTCACAGTGCCAGCTCCTATCCCAACTATGCAGGTATTGTTGGTACGGTGCACTTTGTCGATTTTATCTATTTGTCTCTCTGTCCATTGTGCATGCCATTGTGCTTACATTGTGGTGTGATGGGTGTGTCCATTGCAGGGTTGTTTGATGGTGCTGTATGTATTCTATTGATCAATATGTGTGCTGCATGTGTGGACAGTCCCTGGACAGTGTTGAATGCAAGTGTGTGATTTGTATTTTTGTATGTACTGTAGGCGTGTTGTTGTTTCTGTGTGTGACTATG
The DNA here is from genome assembly GCF_031143425.1 of Pleurodeles waltl. NCBI lineage: Eukaryota > Metazoa > Chordata > Amphibia > Caudata > Salamandridae > Pleurodeles > Pleurodeles waltl. The sequence goes on from NC_090447.1 coordinate 1,020,100,285, forward strand.
TTGTATAGCCTTTAGTGTACCTGTGCCTGAGCTGTGTAGTCATGTGTATTTGTCTATTGTTGCAGTGCAGTGTGAGTGTGCTGGCCAACGTCTGTGGATTGGGAGTATGAAGGTGTCCATGTTACTCTATGTCAGTGAGTGTGTGTGGTGTGAAACGTGAGCCTGCTGCTTGTGATGTCCCCCCTATGACGTGTTTGCCGGCACTACAAGCTGTTTTTAAGGTTAATTATACAGGTAGGGGTGTGTACTTACACTTTCTGTCATCCACAGCGGCATTGATTTTGTTGTCGTTCGGCAAGTGTGAGCAGCAGCATAATGTTTGGCAACGTCCATGGCTCCATGGCTGCTACAAATGTGTTTCAGCTGCCTGCAGGTGAATGTTTCCCTTTATACTGTCTATTTCCACTAGCTTCTCCGTCATAGTTGGACTGCCACAGTCACATTGGAGGTGTGCAACCTTGTAATGACTGGAAATACAGTTTGTGCTTCTGCATGACTGGGGCAGTCTGTGCGGGCTGGCGGTCCTGGTGGACCACTGGTGGTCTTAAGTTTCTTCGACCACCATATTCCTAATACAGTGGTCCACTCCACCAGACCATTGGTGGTCAAAACTCCACTGCCAACATGCGTTCATGGGACTGCCAAACTCGTAATCCGGCCCTTAAATTTTTATTGTGGTGCTCTGACTTATGAAAGAGAAAATGTGTTTGTAAACATGAAGAATAAAATTAGAATCTCTAGTAGATAATTAAACACACTAAAAACTAGGTAGATATTTGTTGCAGAAAGATATTAGATAGTAAAACTTAATACAAATCAGAATAAAAAAACTGTATAGCTAAAGATGTGTAGAAGCATACAGAGAGATTCTATCTTACCTACAATTACCCAAAGCCTAGAAAAAATATTCATGTTGCGTACATGTCTCTTTTCAGTTTACTTATTTTTCATTAAAAGCCATGTTTTCGTTTGTTTTAGACTACAGTTATGCTTGATGGCCTGCCTTTCCCCTTGGATGCTGGCTCTGACAACAGGTATTTGTGATGTCAGAACTCAATGTTAATAAGTAATTATTAATGAGTTGAGCTATCACACAGCTTTATTACAGGCAACTACGTGCCTCACGTGACTCCTGTAATACTGTAATTAGAAACAGACCCTTTATTCAAGGATTGCATGTTCCCATGTAATGTATATGTTAATTATGATTTCCTTTGCACACGTTCTGCATTTCGGCTCAATGGTGCCACGTTTCGAGAAATAGAATAGAGCAAAAATCTCTAAGACAAATTGGTTGGCCATCCTAACTTTTATGATTAGCAGGTTTATTTTTTCAAATTATGTCAAGACTCAACAAATAAACAATGCTGCAACTTAAATAAAGTTCTTCATATCTGGAAGAGTGTTTTCTTTTCCTTCCACCGCAATCCTCAAATCCCAAGCTGACGTTGCACTACAGCACAGCATATGTGTCTAATAATACTATTTTTTTCACGAAAGTATTGAAAAAACGGTCATCATAAAATATGTATATATTCAGATGTCTATTGAGCACTCAAACTGGCCATGACAGAATTCCAATTAGATGCAGATATGATGAGGAGATGCTCTCTTGACACATTAAAATATTCAGCCCATGGGATAATTTATCAGAAGGCCTATTCATCAGATCTGCTGAGTTTCTTCGGATGACAGCATGTAAACCTGCTGAAGCAAACCTCCCCTTTTCTCCTGACAAGGTGAATAACACCTACAAATGGTTATCTGAACAGGTTCTACTCAAAATGCACTGAAATAGATTTAGCATTATGAAGAATGTGTCTCTATATAGTTTCAAGTGATTTAGGAGTATTTTAATGAATTTCTGCTTTTGGTCGAATCACAGTATCTATTACACACACCAGTCACTGTATAGTTTTATACGAGGGTTATATTTTTTTGGAAAGGCACTGTTTTATATGCCCTCAAGCTACTACTCACAAGAACCTGATCACTTCTGTCACTCATGCCATCTGCCGCTCGATGATATTTCACAGATGCATATATCATCTGATTCTGTTGCATTTTTCGTTTTAAATTATGCTTAATGACTTACCCCAGGCACTTCAGCGGCAGTAGTGTAAAGCAAACTAATCCCTCCCCAGCCGCATGTGGTAAGGGGTTCCTGAGCCTCCCATCCCCCATAGATATGCATAATCCTTGGACAGACTGAGGCCTCAAGAAGGGTGGTGGCCCCCTGCACCACAGAGGCTTCAAGGTCGTCTGTTATGGCCCTAATTCACAATCTGGAGTAATACCTTTGCGACCTATGATAATCAGTGTGCTCTTGAGGAGGGCAATGAAACAAATCGGTCTAACCCATAGTTTCAATAATGTACTTGTATTTACCTTGGCATTTTGTATGAGTTAGTGGATGCCCCCCTTTGGCACTAGCTCGCTAAGTATAGATCAAAGCCTAGTCCATTGAAAGCTGTTTATTCCAGATGAAAATGTGTGTTTTCAGACCTTTGAAGTAGAAGTTGGATTAAAATGGTTGAATTTCCTAAGTATACTTGAGCTGATACATATTTGCGTGATGACAACCATGCTGTGTAGGGGAGACATATCATTGATATTATTGCTTTGTACCCGGGCATTGCAACTATGGCTGTTATTACCAATGGTGAAGCATTCCACATTGACCAAGCATTTTTTTTACATTTCTGCTGACAACCATGCCCAATGCAATGAGGTCATCACTGCTGATAATCATCCTCATTGTGGACACTAAGGTAATCTTGTCTGATGTGTTTACTGTTACAACGATGGTAATATTAGTAACTAGGGATGATTTTCACCAAACATAAGTAGCTCTCTTTATTATAGAAATGGCTTGAGATCCCTGGGGTAGATGGCTCAAAGGAGTATCTGCTAGTATACATGGATGTGATCTATGTGAAAGAATCATTGCCTGCTCTGATAGAGGTGTCCGAAATTGACTTTTTCAAGTCTGACCAAAATGCATGCATTGAATAGAAAAAAAAACACACATAGAGGAGATGCGTTGGGTTACACACTACTTACTGGGTTATAACCGTGAGCCATTATTAACACAGAGACAATTGAACCAGGTACGATAATCCTTATGTGCAATGCTCATAGTTTTTTATGATTCGACTGAAGGCTGCTGCAGAATGGCCGCATTGCAAGCAAACCAGAAACTAGAAAAAATAACATATAAGATTATTATGTTAAGGATAGAAAATAACTTACCATAGAAACCTAAAATGGGGTGTTTCCATCAGAGTGATGCACCCTAGCAATCTTACTAATACAGATAGATGCATACAATGTTTAGATGCCATCCTGAGTGAAATATACACCACAGTTTGTATGTTGCAGGTGCCCTAACATGAAGTGGTCTTGCAAGTTGATTAAAACCACAATTTGAAAGTTTCCCAAGATACATTCAGGAGGATGAACTGCAACACCACTACCTTATAATATATTTAAATCTATCGTGCAAGGGATACAAATTATATTTCCTGTTTACAGTTGATTGACAATGTCCTATTTGTTTTAAACAAATTGTGGGTTACCTAACTCTGGTAACCCTCTAAAGGGAGGAAGTATCACATTCACTACACAAAAACAAAGAGTTCAACTCACTACACAGACTCTCTGCTTCTTCACGGTCTTGCACCGGCCTACAGGAATGTGCTCAACAACATCAAAGTCCTCTTGTGCCCACAGATCATAATTACACCAAAGGAAACTCACTGTGCATACCAAATGCTAGTATCAAGGAAAAAACAAGGATGTGCACAACAAGATTTTCCCTTTATCCAGTTACGTTTGACCTTGCTGCACAGATGTTCCAGACAATACTGTTTATGGGGTTTATAAGGAACCAACTAGATTTGAAATTATCATGGATATGCCTGAGAGAATGAATGGCAGCAGGCATTTCCAATTCAAGAGTCTCTCCTTTTGGTCATATACATGCTGGTCTAACAGCGACAGACGCTGCCCTCTGCCGATATGAATCAATGTTTTCAGATTTTAATTTTGTAGATATAATTGTATGAACTAAAAAATGTTAGTACTTTTTTCTGTTTATGTATTAGAGATGAAAATTCATTAGGCTACGGCAACATGTTATGCCATGTTCTGTAAGGCACTTTGGATGCGTGGATAATTATACTACTACATAGATACCCTAGGTATAGGTAATTGGTCTAGTGTAACTCAGAGCTGATGGTGTTAACCTATAACATGCCAGTTATTAATAGCTTGAATCACTCAATGTCTGCTGGGAAGTGAACCTCACAGTAACTGGACTGACAGGGGATAGATACATTAAAGGATAGTACATGGACCTGATCCGATCAGCATTACAAATACTAGACTACTGCAGAAGTCAAAAGTCTAAAGGTTCTAAATAAAAACAAGAAAAAGGCAGAACAACCTAAGCAAACGGATGTCTTTGCATGGGGTCACAAGGTATTTATGATAACTAAGGTGCATGTTCCTGAAATATAAAAAAAATATGGCACAGATAATTGCAATCAAAAACAAGGGTGCTGAAATCCCATATGGGATCGCCCAACAGAATAGACAACGAAGAAATGTGCAAAGGCAGCCTCGTTACTAAGAGTAATTAAGGCAACTTTCCTTCCCGCCGCAATATAGTCACTTTGCATATGCAGGAACCCTAGATGCACCTTTGGAAAAAGCCCATTGGAGGGTGTCCAAGAAAATCCTACAACAGCCACGCTACCTCTGACACTCCAGGTTGGACCTGGGCTTGGTATCTCAGACACTAGGCTGCAAAGCTGCTATGTTGAAGCACTCATTAGGGCCAGGATGACAAACACACAATCAATTAAAATCCCACTAAAATCTTATCTTCAAAACCCCAAGACCCTGGGGTGAGGTGCCCTTGGCACTCACAAGTAAATAAGGCTTTGAAGACATTTGAGATGGAAGACTCTACCCACCTGGTAGGAAGAGGTCCATATACCGCTGGAAAAAACAGAGCCAATTGAAGGTAATTTCAAGAGACCAAAACCAATCCACCCTAAATAACTTGCTGGTGGCAGAGGCTTTAAATGCCTCCTGCATGGTTGGGGGTTCACAACCATGTTTACTGGAGGCCATTCAAGCGCAAACCTGTCGGAAGATTTTCTACATACACCTGCTAGCTCGGCCAATTAGAGATTTTAACCCTTCTTGGGCTACTCATGGAGACAAAAAAAATGTGTAGGCTTTGCTCTTTTCAGAACATATCATGGCTTCATCTTTTGTGCCACTGCCTCATCTTAGAACATCAGAGGAGACAGTTAATTAAACCACTAGCCTTGACCTTTGGTGTGTGATCATGCCTGGAAGCTTCCAGTGTCTGCTTTTCATATTCACCCACATGGAATCTGGCAAAATTTAACAATGTACTCAGGCAGCTCCTCTCTTTGACTACTGTGGAGGACAGTACGGCGGGTCACCATTCCCTAAACCAAAAAGAGGGGTAGTATTGCCTGAGTGGTGGCAGGGGTATTTTGGAAAGTACTGAATCATTTACACAAACTGAACATAGGCATTTTTGCGCCGGAAATGTAAACTATTGCCTTAAAGACCCAGCTACGCAGCAGCTTATTAAGACCCTCTCAGGTGATAGCAAAATACTTGTAATGTATTGATTGATTGCTGACAAACTTTCTTAATTGCATGTGTTTTTACACAGAAGTTGTATATTCAGATAATTGTCTCCTCTGTTGAATTTATCTATTTTAATGGTTTTAAGTAACTAAACAATATAGTTTACAATGAGCATTTCTTTTCACTCTCCTGCCTTTCGGTCCCTGTCTCAAAAGACGTGTCAAATTGCAGACAGTGGAATCACCACACCATACCCATTTTTGATCTATCCAAAAATGACTTATCATCAAGCAAAGTTTTTTCTAAAAAATCATACTCCAGATATTTGTATAGTTCATGAGATACTCAAGAGTCTTAAAATCCTTTTAACGAATAGTATGAGGTTGTGGTTTGGAACTTAACAGATTGGTAAACGCTGATTTTGTTTGCATGAGACCTTCACGCCTATTAACATCAGCTACCTAAGGAATAGGGGAGATGTAGTAAAATATAAAGAACATGTACATTGGTCAATGATCACAACTGTCTTATTTGCCTTGACATTGATACCTTTTACACTACAATTTTCCTGGAAGAAGGGATCTTAATATTTGAAAATAGGTCAGCAAATGCCAGGCCTAATGATAATTCTCAATGATTGTTTAACCACAATTCTAAGACTTGCATTAAAAAAATCTACTTCCAATATTGGCACAAGTTTTGTCTTCTTATATAAGTTGTATCCATGAGCATAAGCATGGCATCCAGTGTTGCTATAATCTATTTGAATGATACAGAAAACAACTAGCTCTTATCTTGCAACATTCTTTACAAAATTATAATTCATCTTTGGTATTGCTATATTGACAATATTGTCAATATTTGACAAAGAAGTTGCGATACTCTAAGAAGCATTAAATACAATAAAGGGCACCTGGGGCAGACTAATTCATACATTTGGTGAACTACTATTAGATATTTGATTATTTGTTTGGGAGGAGGAATGTCACTAGCATGTTAATACTGTGCAACATAATAAATAACTTTATCAAGTTTAAGAAATTTTATTTTCAATAAAGAAACAATTAAGCATGTGACAATGCTGCCTTTTGATGGAAGAAAAATATGAAAACTAATAGACTCCAAGCTTTAGAGAGAGATCAAACAATGTACATACAGTGATTAGGAAATGAATGGCATTTATTATCAAGGACTAAGGAAATATAGACAGAAAAGAAAGTAAAGTTAAGAGAGGGGAAGAAGGTAGACAGGAAAATAAAAAGGGAACATATAAAAATATATACCTTCATAAGCAATAATATAGAACATTATAGAATAAGAAAAACATTATAGAATATGACTGATTTGTCATATACTGAATAGATAAGTATAAATGAAGCACATGGAATATTTAAGCAATTCAAGTTTTAGCAACAGTAGAAAGATATGTAGTGAGGGGAGACTATAAAATATCTTTTTTAGCCAGCATAGGAAAAGATTGTAATTTCTACCTATCGAACCCATGGTTGTAACAAACTAAGGGGGTCATTATGACCCGGCGGTCAGCGTTAATATGGCGGTAAGTACCACCAACAGGCTGGCGGTACTTACCCCCATATTATGACAATGGTGGGTTGGCTGAAGTCAACTCACCAATGTACCACTCCGACCACATGGCAGTAACAGTCGCCGGGCTGGAGATATCCATCTCCAACCTGGTGGCCATCATTGTTCGGCCTGCGGGATTATGGCCCCACCTAACGCCATTCGTAACGCCACAAAAACAATGGCAGTAGGTCATATCAGTGACAGGGAATTCCTTCCCTGTCACTGATAGGGGTCTCCCCCCTTCCACTCCAGTTACCCCCTACCTCTCCAGACACTCACCCCTCCTACATTCACACCCCTTCACACACACGCATACACACACATTCCAACATGCTTCCACGCACTCACACCTCCATACATGCAACACACATTCAACACGCAACACACACCCACATCCATGCACACACAAACATCCTACCCCCCACACACACACAACACCCCCACCTCCTCCCCTGTCAGAGACCTGACTTACCTGAATCTAGTAGTTCTTCCAGCAGGGGATGGGCCAGCGCGCTGCTACCGCAAGCAGCGCCCGCCAGCAGAACACCACCAGGCTGTAATATTTCCCATAATATGGCTGGCGGCAGTCTACTGGTGTGGTGCTGCTGGTGGCAGCAGCACCACCTTACCGCCATCCGCCGGCATGGCCACAGACGGATTTCCGTCCTTCTTGTGGTGGAAATCCGGCTGTGGTCATAATACGGCGGGTGGCTGGTAGCCGCAGCAACGGTCTTTTGGCCGCCGAGGTCCAAATGAAGGCCTAAGTTCCACCATTGCTGAATAATACGATGTTCTGTAGTTTTCCAGTTAGACATTACAGCTTGAAAGCCTAATACAAACAGCAAGTCTGCAAATTTAACAAGCATTGTATTCTTATTCCTTAGTATATCTAATCCTCCAAGAAATACTTTGTCAAAAGAGAATTGTGCATAGATTCTGGTTATGGTGGTAATCTTATCCCAAACATGTCTCCAGAAATTAGAAACTATTTGACAAAGAATTAACATATATAAGTACCAGGATATGAATTTCAATGCCAGCATGTATCTTGCTCAATAATTGTGACTTTGAACATATGTGCAGGAGTATAAAACATCCTATTGCAAAAATTACTTAATGTCTTTGTCAAGTTGGCTGATCGACTAGTAGGATGTAATTTTGCCCATATATTGTCCCATAAAGAGAGTGGCCAGGCGAATTGGGATTCAGTCTCCCACAGTATTTCTTGTGCAGAGTTTGGTCTATTTGGTATGGCTATGATAAGTGTTTTATAAATATGAGAGGCTGTGGAAATTTTATGTGGTGAATATTTAGGTGCCTGTGTGACAACTGTACTAGTAGAAGAATTGGAGAAAAAGATAAGAGCCTCTGAAAGAAGGACATGTAATATGTTACAGTGAGTAATGAATGAGGATGGTAGTGAGTATGATTTGGAAAGAATTGAGAAAGGGATGATTGAGCCTTTTGTTATGAGTAGAGATACAGTAATAAGACCTTTATCAATCCATCTTTTCCACAAAAGAGGCTTTCCTCTATAAAGAAGCATTTTATTATACCAAATGGTACTGTGGGGAAATTGCTGAGCTAAAGATATATTGGCGATAAGAAGCGATTTTTATCAGGGAACAGGAATGTGATATAAATGGAGGCAGCCAAAACTTTGCAGTTTGAGACATATAAATAACTTGCTCATGTGAAAAAGGGAAAACCATGAAAGCTTCTAATGCATGGATAGTCAAAGTACGGCCCGCGGGCCTCATGCGGCCCCTCTGACTTTTACTTGCGGCCCCTTAGGCAACAGGAGCACAGGGCAGCGGTTTGCCCAACTACACACTAACAATACAAATATCAAATAGACACACAATCATTTATTTCAAACTTAATTGGTGTTAGAGAAAGGAAGTAACTAGGGACTCCTGCACTTAACTTTAGAAACGCCTTAGTTTTTAAAGACATCTTGCAGCACAAGTGTAAAACTAAGACAGTCTCTTCAAAATTTAAAAAGTGTATTTAGGTAACATGCATAACCTTTTAACCTTAGTAAAATTTATTTGATCAGTGCATTGAAATTTATTCATTTAAAAGTGATAGTTTTTAAACAGAAATTTGGAAACATAAATTATTTCGCTTTAAACACCACTAATAGTAAATTAAAGAGACAAGTCACTTGGTATGTGCACTTTATGGGTTGCCTGGGTTCCTATCATACATTAACAACATTATAGTTCAATAAAACAAACATAGAAGCAGATTTTGTGCAGCGCACACCATGAATCATGTATTTCAAGGTCATCTTAAATGTGATAATGCAGAAAAAGTAGGGAACGTGAGACTAAACAATTGCCCACGATCACACTATTTGGAAAAGTGGGTAAGCCGGGATTAATTTCAGGTTTTCTGGTTTCCCATTGTTTATTTCAGACACTAGTTGTGTATAATTTGCTTCTCCTACACCTGCCTTGCCACCAATCCCCTAGCCACCCCACCCGACCGCCACTGCCCTGGCATCAATGCGGCCCCAGGCACGTCACAGACCAAACTTTTTGGCCCCTGGGAAAATGTTTGCGAGTACCCATGTTCTAATGTAACTCATAATATAGGTGCCTTGACATCAGGATGAAATATAAAAGATGCCATATGCCTTGTTATAAAAGCAGAAGTCAGGAAAGTTAACTCCACCTGATACTTTGAACAATTTAAGCCTATTTAATGATATGCAAGATTTTTTACCATTCAATAAAAATGTGGATAGAATTTTATCCAGGGAGATAAATGATTTCTTTGGAATCTTAGTTGGTAACATCGGAAGGGAAGAATTAATAACGGAAAGAATCATCATATTAATTGTGTCAAGGCGTCCCCACCAAGATAAAAAGATGGGTGACCATTCATGGGCATATACTAGTATATAGTAGTATACTATCAATGTTAGTTTTAAGTGTATGCTTGAGATTGTTAGTGTAAAAAATTCCAACCCACTTAGGGCCTGATTATAGACTTTGGCGGAGGGAAAAGCCCCTCTGCTGAAGTTCCAACAGGTAGGTTGCAGTCAGTGTGGCAGCCTCCCCTCCAGGGCCATTATGAGTTTCCCGCTGGCCTAGCAGGAAACGAACTACAGCATTGTCTCCGGCTCATAATACAACCTGTGGCAATGCTGTAGTGTGTAGGGTGCACCAGCACTGGTCACAATGTTCACTTTCTGCAGACATTGTGACAGGGCTGGCTGGGTTGCCCCTGCACTGCCCAGTACCGCCAAGCCATCGTGAGGTCAAAATCTGGCAGCGATGGGAGTATGATAGCAGCACAACCGGTGCGATCATGATGTGGCACTCAGACCACAGCTTTGTCAGCGGTCCGACCACCACAGCAAGTGTGGGGGTCAGTAGACTGCCAGACTTGTAATGATGCCACTAATCTTGACAGGATTCCATGAAAATCCGGCTGTTGTAAAGGAATGTTTAGTGCACCATTTATTAAGAGGTAAAACTTCAGATGTGTCTAAATTTAGCTTATAACCTGAGACTGCGGAGTAGGATCTTTGCTCATTAAAGCTCATTAAAGAAAGATGGTAGGGATGTGTCAGGTTGTAAAATGAAGAGAAAAATATCATCAGCGTATGAAATCCGTGTAATGTGTCAGAAGTTTTAAGCTGATGGAGAAAGAGTTCTAGTGGTAATGTGAATAATTTGGGAGATAATGGGCATCCCTGTCTAATACATCTCTTAAGATGAAAGTATGCCGATTGAATTCCATTAACCAATACTGTAGAATGCAGTGAAGAATACAATAAGGAGATCAATTGTAAGAATCTAGGCCTGAAACCATGGCATTTTAAGGATTTCATAAGGAATTGCCAATTAACTCTATCAAATGCCTTTTCGGCATATAAAGTGAGTGCAGCTACAGAAGATCTAAGTTTATTTGCTCTCAAGAAGACACATCAATTGTGTTTGATGTTCCTATTTTGACAAAGCCAGATTGTTCTTGAAAAATTAGATCTGGTACTATATCAATTAGTTGAAGAGCAAGGGCTTTGGCAAAGATTTTCAATCTTTGTTGATCAAAGTGACAGGACGATAGTTTTTACATAAGGTCAAATCACTATCCATTTTTGGAATAATACATATCATTGCTTCTGTGAAGGAACCAGTGGAAGAATTAATAGAAAGGAAGTAATTACAACGCTGAGGGAATAAAATCTGAGAAAACTGAAAATAAAATTTAATGGTAAAACCATCTGGGCCAGGTGCTTTATCTTTTGGTAAGCATTTAACCACTGTTTGAAGTTCATCTAAAGTGAATTCAGTAGCTAGGAATGACTTATCATAATCAATGGGATTATGAGGTTTAATGTTTGCAAGGTAAGAATATAAAAAGGCTTCTGATGTGTTTCTATCGGGGTATAAAGTGTTTTGTAATATTGTGCAAAACAACCTGTTATATCAGTGTCACAAACTAATTGGATGGCCGTAGAGTTAGTGATGGTATTTATTACATTTTTTTTTCTTTTCTTACTTTCAGATAATTAGCAAATAATGTACCAGATTTACTTTTACCACTGTAATAGCGAGCGTTATCTCTAAGAAACGTACCACATGCTTTTTCTGTAGACATTTTATTAAACTGCATTCTTGCCACAATCAACTTTTCTAAATCTTCCTCATTAGTTTTGGAGGTATAATATATATGCTATAAGCTTTTAATTTTAGTTAATAAGAGTTAAATCTCATTTTGCCTGACTTTTTTTCCTAGATGAAACATAGTTAATAATAAATCCCCTGGATGCTGCTTTAAGTGTGCCCCATACAAAATGAAAGGCAATATCACCAGTGTCATTCTGTTGAAAAACCCCAGAAGCAAAGGATTCAAATGTAAGGAGAAATGCTTTACCTGACAGCAGTGAGTGTGTTGAATCATCATCCTGACTTGTGGTTGCTTGTAGGTAAGATTTCCAGATCAGTTATTACTGGGGCAAGAACATAAATCAAAATTGATCCTATCACAGAGTAAGTTAAGTGTTTTTTAGAAGATTTGTATTTAAAAATATATAATTAATTCTAGTTTTGGATTGATGGGGCAAAGAATAGAAGGAATATTCTTTTAGATCTGGGTTATATATTCTCCTGGATTCAGAGAGGGAGTGTTGAGAAATAGTATGCTGGAAGACTTTATGTGCTTAATGAAGTACATATTTGGTAGAAGTAGATCGTTCAAGGAAGGGATCTAAAACCTGATTACAATCCCCCTAATATGAAATTTTGTGAATAAAATTGTGTAATTTTATGAGATATTACTGCCCAAAAATTAGGGTTTGGATGTGTTGAACAGTAAACATTAAAAAGAGTGAAGGGGATATCATTAATGGTAAGCTTCAACACTATCCATCTACCTTCATCGTCATATTCCTGAAAATCAAATGAAATATTGAGGTGTTTATGATAACAACTCAATTTTTGCGATTAATAGGAGAAAAATTAAAGTTACAATCCCAAGCTTTCTTTAACCAACCAGCATCTTTGTCAGTAAGATGCGCTTCTTAAAGAAGGGCAATTTGACATTTGAGATTAGATAAATGCGACAAAACACACTGACGTTTAACATTCCATGTAACAACTTGTAAATTAACTGCTAGGTCAAACATAATAACAACTGAAAAATGGGTGCGAAGGTGTATATTATATTTATAAGAACATACAAGGATATATGGCCAAAAAAAGAAAGAAGATATAAGGGATACAAGCAAGCATTACGAGACGGGAAAGGGGAATAAAGAAAAAAAACTGAGAGTAGTAGATAGACCAAGCAATACAGAAATGTTATTTCCTTTAATTGTGAGTGAAATAAAAATGATAAAAAAGTGAACATCCCAAAGGATGCGAGGGGTCGCAACACCTAATAGAGTATAATCTGAAAGAAAAAAGTCATTAACAGTTATAACATAACACAAGCAAATATGTGATTATTTTATGTTAAGGCATCCGTTAACAGTTTCCATGTTTTCATGACTATGTTGCCGTAGGAAATTTTGGAGATCATCTGGTTCTTCAAATGTGAATTGTTTGTTTTGATCAGTAGTTTTGAAAAAGCAAAGATATGACAGACCATATCTGATATTTAAGCATTTTAATTGTGGTCTCATCTCCAGAAATCATGTCCATTTAGCACCAGTTGCATTAGAAATGTCTTGTCGGAAGAAGACTTTATTTCCAGACCAGTGCAGATTACAAATTTGTTTGGCTGCAGTTAACAGTTGCATCATTTCAGAAAACTATAGAAAAAGTATAATAATTCCTCTTGGCTTAGAAGTTGCAGATGCTGCAGGCGTAGGACCCAAATGATGAGCTCTTTGAATGCTAAGAGGATTGTGATTTTGTAAGTTAACTATTGTAGGTATCATATTTTGCAGAAAAGCAATAATATTGGACCCTTCTGAATTTTCTGGTATGCCGCAAAGTCTAAGATTGTTCCTGCAATTCCCGTTTTCCAAATCCTCTGTAGATGTATTGAGTTGTGATATTTCTTTTAAAAGATGAGTCATGTTAGGCAGGAAATCTTCATCGTCACTGACTCTTTGCTCAATAGCTGACATTTGTTGATCATAAGAAGATAATTTTCTTACACTGAATTGAGCCATTTGTTTCAACAACAAATGGCTTTAAGGCTCTAATCTCTTCCATAATGTCCTCAAAAGAAAAGAAGAAGTAGACTTGGAGGGAGAATCCATATGCTATTTGGGTCATTTCACTGACCCAGGTATCTTCTTGGAGATGGCCCGTATCATAGGTGACGGTAAGGCCTCTTTACATTAGCAGTCTCCCTCTATTATGACTGTGCGATAGCTTGGACAAATGTCCTGTTGATGATGATGTTTCCTGATAGTAAGCTTGACAACAATGGACAGTGAATTGACAGTGAATTTGATTTATATTTCAGTTTATGAGGTTTGCTCATGAAGAGTGAGGATGTTTATATAAGCTACAAGTTGAGGCATGATTTTTCCTCCTAAATGAACGGGACGGGTGACACAATTGATAAGGTGAAGAAGAGGAATGTAAAAAATAAACATGTCACCCTAAATTCCTCAGCAGGAACATACAAAAGAAAATTAACCATTTACGCCAGATGTTAACCTTTGCCAAATGAATCATGAAGGATTTTTCGCCATTTACATGATACTTCAGGAGCATTCCTCATTCCAGCAATCACTTGAGAGGAGTTTTATTAAATAATTTCCCTTATAATAGAGTATTTAAGGAGAATTCAAAATGGCGGCCACAGTAATGGTGAAACAAAAGCGTAAAGGAATTCTCCTCCTTAAGATGAAAAAAAAAATACATGAAAAAGACTTGGAGCAAAAGCGTTGTACTTCTTATATGTGCTCACATGCTTTGTCTGACAAAACATAGTAAGAGGAAGCCGCTGTGTCATCCGATTGTCAGAGCCACCCAGGAGCTCTGGAGTTAAGAGGCCATCTTGTGCAGCATCTGCACGCCCCCCCCCCCCCAATAAATCACTGTATAATGTGGAAAGTATATCATTTTGGGACAAACTCATACTCTTTATTTGGATTGCACCAATTATAGTTACAATGCTCAAAATCTCAGTTCATCTAAATATTGGTAAGAATGATGTTTAAGCTTGTGCTTATGGTATCACACCTAAGTGTGAGATGCATAAAAATATATGTCTGTTAATTGGATTACCAGACTTTTTTTCTGCCTCTACCATTAGAATCCAAGGAGATGCAGGAGTAACACTGAGTTGTTATACTGTGCATGTCACGTTCATTTTCAGCAGGTTACCTAGCAGCTCTTTGCTGCTGAAGACAGATTACAGAAATACGAGTCTTGACAACGCACCTGTTGAATATGCCCATGTTTATGGTCTGCTGCAAGAATATAGTACTGTGAGCAACTGATCACAGTATTTATAACTATCCCCATTATACGTGTCCGTATAGTTTCTGACATGTGAGGTAACTGCTTTTACTGCACATATTAGAATCATGAGTTTTGCAATTTTTATTGCAGCGGCGATATTCTCAGAAGGATACAAAAACGCATCCAGGTTAAATCTGCTGACATTTTTTGGTTGAAAGTCTGCCCTTTAGTATCCGTACATGCAGATGTTAGTGTGGTGAGTTGGTTATGCTCTATTTTAGGTTCAAAACTGATATTAGGTAATATGTATCACATCTGATAAATTCTAAACATATTGTAGCGTTTTTTATTGTGTGCAATAATATTCCCACAAAAAAACAGGCCACTCATGATGAGGCCTACTGCCCTTTTCACTTTATTAACAGACCAAGATCAAATGTGATGCTTAACTAATGGAACAGTAATGTCACACTGAAGATTGTTAAAGTGCTCAATGCCTAATGTGCCTCTACTTGAAAGCCTCCTTGCATGTCCTTCTTCATGACAAACAATAAGTATGTTGTGACGATTAACGTTTTATGCAGAAAGATTCTGGAAAACCCTTTTTGAATTGAACATTAATTATGTGGGGAATATGTCACTATAAAAGCTATATTCCTATCTTGAATCACAGCATACAAATGATGTATTTTAATAACAGGAGGAATGTTACTGAAACCTAAATGACATTAGTCATGTGTAGATATATTAAAAAGCTGAATTGAATTTAAAGGTATGCACTTTTTATCATTGAAAGCCTTTACTGAAGGATCGGAAATGTTATCTGATGTTCCCCATATGACATTTCCTGTCTGATCCAATTTAAATGAGATGCAGAGTCAAACATTGTAAGGTTATTTTCTGAGTATACCAAGGAGCGCCAAGAGTTTCTGATCCGATTGGAAAGAGCTGATTTGGGAAAATGTGACAAATGAAATACATTTTTCGAATGCACTGTTTGAACATAATAACGTAGTGTCTGCAAAGTGACTATGTATTATTCTGTGCTCCATACACCTTTTAATCCCTGTGTGTAGCCTTTCACTCAAATGTTTTTTTCTATGACGTGTGTAGATCCCACTGATAAATAGGAAATGAACACGTGCAGGCAGCTAAAGTTTAATGGTGCATAATATTGATTTGTTCCCAGTATTCTAATACAATGAATGCCCCATTCTAATCCTCCTGCTTTATGTACCACCCTCATTGATAATTGAATAAATACACCACATTCTACTTGTTATGATCATTTAACTATTAGTTTCAGCTTGGATGGCACACATATCGGAAAAACAAAATGACAGACAGCTGATTTCATCTTATCAGTGCCTGTCCTGTGTTGGAGTCATATTTGGGCAAGGCAGCTGGGCCGGCACATTCAGGGACACATGGGTTAGACATTGTGGAGGTCCAGTGGCTTAAATCATTTCATCCCAGGCCTGGCATTATCTGGGGCCTTTGATTTCCACCCCTATATGACGTGCAGTAATGTCACTGTCTGAAGATGCTCCAGGCATTATAAGCATCAGCTTAAGGCTTGGCTGCATGCCTGTTGTTAATGGATCTCCAACCCACCCTTCCCAAATTATCATAGGCTGGGATGGGTTCAGTAAGCATCACAGACCCTATGAGCAAGCATCACAAACCCTATGAGGAGTTAGGAAAGAGTGGGATTACCTTATGCTTCTGGCACCCCCAAACCCTCTTCCCAGCCACAGCCACTCGCCATGGCTGACTGCATAACAGTGTTTGGCCAGTGTGCAAAGCCTATGTTGTAGCCCTTTACCAGACTGTGTCACCTTCAGCCTTGCTGTGATTGTTGGACTCATTGAGAGGCAAAGAACAGTCACAATCTTTTCAGTCTAAACATGAGTCCCTCACTTAACCCTCGACCCAGGCCAAGTGATCTGAATGCAGTCCAGCTAGGAGGACATTTGAGTACCAGAATGAGGGATTCCATTTAAAGAGACATTGCTCCACGGACATTATTTATGTGACTCAGCAGCATTTATCTGTTTTCTCTTTAAGTATATTAGTGTGACCAGATTATGTAATTTATTAATACAAAAAGAGGACACATTTAACAGACAAGCATTACAAACAGTACTGAGCTGTGTCCACTTACAAGGGCCCACTGACCCATGCCTGCTCCTCATCTTTGGAGACCCAAGGATCTGCCTCAAACTCACCACTATGTTCTACACTTCGATAACCACGTCCGCCTTTTCTGAGAACAGGAAACCTACCAAGGTCAAGGCCCTACTCAACAAAACCATCAGCCAACCACAAAAAACTCAATGACTACTAGCCTATCCCACTGCTTCCTTTTCCAGCCAAAGCCCTAGAGAAAGCCATCAACCAATAACTCTCTACCCATCTAGGACAGAATCATCTGCTTGACATCTCTCAATCTGCCTTCCACAGAAACATAGGACTAAAACAGCCCAGGTGTTGGCCATTGACTACATTCAAGTCCTCCTTGACCAGGGAGAGACTGCAGTCCTGATCCTCCTTGACCTCTCAGCTGCATTTGACACCGTATCTTACCACTCACTTATCAACAGGCTACACAACATCGGCATCAAAGGAAACGTGCTCTAATGGATTGTCTTCTTCTTCACAGGAAAACACAGAGTTCCACCTGCCATCATTCTCCTCTGAACCCAAAGAAACCATCTGTGGAGTAACCCACAGCTCATCAAATCACCCCACTATCTTCAACACCTAAACTGCTCCTCTGGCTACCATCGTTAGATTCCACGGACTCAGCATCATATCAAACACCAAGAGCACTCAACTCATCGTCTCTCTCTCTCTCTTTCTCTCTCTCTCTCTCTCTCTCCTTCTCTCTCTCTCTCTCTCTCTGAAGACCCCACTACCACTAAAGTCAACTTCCACAAGTACATGACCAGCATTACCAACTGGATGAAGGAGAATTGTCTAGAACTCAACAAGGACAAAACAGAAATATTGCGCTCTTGGGCAACAGGAACCACCCAGGGACACCTCTTGGTGGCCCATGGATCTAGAGCCAACATCTACCCCTTCTGACCACACCAGAAGCTCAGCATAATTCTAGACATCAAACTAATCTTGACACCCTAGAATAACGCCATCTCCTCCACCTGCTTCTTCATCCTTCACATGCTGCATACAATCTTCAAATAGCTGTCCCTTTACACAAGAAACACCATCACACAATCCCCCTTTTCCAACCGATTGGATTATAACAGCACTCTCTACTAAGGGATCGCATCACACCTCTTACAGAAACTACAGACCATACAGAAAGTTATCTGGCCAGACTAGTCCCTGTCCTCCAGCGATGAACGCACATCACCCCTCACCTCAGAAAACTCTACTGGCTACTAGTACAGAAGAGATGGCAATTTAAGAAACTCACCCACATATACAAGGCCCTACACATCCAAGGCCCAGCATACATCAAACACCATCTGAACTTCCACTAGCCAGCCAGATGACTGCACTCCTTGTCCCCTGCTCTCCTCGTCCCTCCTGATTGTCCACACCCCCTGCATTCTCTAAACCAGGAGCGCAGTATCCTCCTTCTCCTACCTCTCAGTGAAGACATGGAATGAGCTCTCCCTGCAGCTCCGGCCACCTCTTCTCTACCAAAATTAGATAATTTTTCATGCAAAACAATAAACACATGTGTGTCTTTTTTGCTTCTTCCATGTACATAGAGATTTAGAAATATATGAGTACATTTTGCTTCTTGAGTAACTCACTTTGCTGAGACCTCAGTTCTCTTTCACTGGAGCAGCTGATGGAAGATTAGTTCACAAATGAAGAAGTTTTTAGATGGAAACAAACAACAGTCCCAAGCTCATTTACATGAGTAAGGCTTGAAGATCCATTTTTTAAGTTAGCCCTTATCCTCGAGTGCTGGTAGCCTTGTTTTAATAATTATAAAGAGCTCACTTCAATATGTATTTTGTAGGTACTCAAATGGGCAGAAATTGCGGGTCTGCATTATTTTCAACCTACACTGTAATATATTTGGAATCATAACTTGTAGGACAGTGGACTATGATTAAGTGTGAGGGTTTAGTCCTCACCATATAATACTCTTACCATACCTGAAAGCTGCACCTTAATTCAGTCCTGGTAGTGTGACAAATAGCAGTCAGGTTTTATTTAGTTAAATATTTGTTAAGCACCAACAAGGATGATAAGTAACTGATACAACTTGAAAGAAATCTAACACCAATAGAGCTAATGTTTATCCTAACTTAGACATGAAAAAGGACAGAATTTCATAAGTATAACTGAATTTATTAATTTTAGGAACAAAATTATATCACAGCAAAAAAGTATTTTAAAAGTTGCTGTTAGACCTGGCATCCTTGGTGTGGTGTCCCCTGTCTTTGTTCCTCTGCTTCCTGTATAAGTTTATTTTTGTGAATCAGTCCCTAATGGTTTAAGTAGAGGGCTTGCACTCCTTTTTGGCTGACCAAACTAAACAAATTGAATCTGATTGCCTAAAATAAGAGTTGCATATAGACAATAGGGGATTGTTTAAGAGACAAACTATGTGGTCTGACAGACAAAATGCAAATGAAAGGAGTAAACTAGTTCTTCCTCTGTAAGCAACAGTGGCAAGATTGGCAGAGAGTTTCTTTTGCCTTGTGTGTTTTTTTCCTTCTGTGTGGGACCCTCTTAAGGACATGCTTCAGACCTTTCATATGTGCTATTAAGTACAGGGTAGAATCATTTCTAATAGGAGGAGCATCCCTTTCCTCAGGCAAACAAGATGGCAATTCAGTAGATCTTCTCAACATACAGTCCTTGACAGGATGCAATTTTCAGAAAGAAATACAAGAAAAGTTACTGCTCAAAGAGAATGGCATCAAAATCTTTAACAGGAATTGAGAACGCATTCCCTATGCCTGTTTAAGTAGCATTTGGCTGTCATATTTTCCTTCTGTATCAAAAATGAACAGAATTAGACAAAGAATGAGAGTGCCTTGAAGCACCTCTGCTGGCTATTTCTTTCACCTTATCAGAGAAATGTGGTAGCCCCTTTTTTTCACTCCAAGATCAGATGATCAGTCCCAAGAAGAGATGTATTTAAGGAGGGTTAAGCTTAAAAAACGCAATTAAAAACTTGGCAATGGCCAGAACCAATATGGTGATACGCCCTTATTTTATTAAATCCCCCTTTCCTGAAAATAACATAAATCTGCCAGAAGACAACAACCACATTGTTTTGCAATTGCTCGCTGTCACCTCCCGTTGATAAAATGGCTTTATTTCCATGGATCCTGTGATGCCAAATGGGTTGAAGTTCAGCCTCCAGAAGATGTGAGGATCTCCTTATCCTCCTTAGGCACTAATAAGCATTGCTGTAACGAATCTAGAAGTTGAGGTCTCCTCTTTCCAGCGTCCTTCATAGAAAGGAATAGATGAACTGTTGGAATGCCATACTATCACATTCTTCTTGCTCCCTAAACTTTCCATAACAAAACTACATGATGAATATCCCTCAACCATTGTCCAAGCAGGACATGTACAGAGGGAGCATTCAGGGGAAGTTGCAACAGGTGCCATTCACTCGGATGGGAAACATCTTTGGGAAGAAAACGTAATTCTGCTTCCATAATTACATGCAGTCAGTGTAATTGGTGATTGTTATTGGAAGGGACTGTATGTAGGAGGTGAATACTCTTCATTTTCTCATAACTGAATAAAGAATTAGATGAAGAGATAACGCCATATTCCTTGTCAATCTCATATCACCTATCAATTCCATTTCTGTTTAAAGTGGAAATTACATTTAACTTGTACTTACGCTGGGGCAAAAATTAAACTACTCTGACATAATTTAATTAATTTTGTGGAATATCACATTATGCTTGTTCTGTGTAATTCCAAACATTTTGCCATTATTCCTTCTTGCATAATTACAACATAATTCATGGCAAAACTATAACACAGGAATGATTCAAACAACCAGAATGTGAGTACCTGTTGTTTACAGCAACGTTGTTTTTGTACTTTTTTAGGAAAATACTTCCTCACTTCAAAAATTGAAGCAAGGACAGATTGCAATTAAAAATATAGATATTAATGATGGATGTGCATTTCACATAACATGTGTAAGTTTCCCCAAATGTTGTATTATTACATGAAAACCAATTACACAACGTTCACACTCAACAACTAGGACTTGGGGACTTGGTTGTGCGAAAGCCTGTGCTATGTATTTATACTCTGTCTCTATGAAAGCTTCCAGGACATTTTGGCCCAAGTGTTATAGACTACTAATACTTCTGAATCTGCAGGCATGATAGCAGGTTTCTGATCATCAAGTTCTAATAGTAGAAACAGTTACTGAAATGATGTTGGGAATTGATTAAAATTGTGGTTCCTTCTCAGCAGAAGCTTATCTAGTGAGTCACTTCCTTCAATGGCTCTACAAAAGATGCTTTAAGAAGAAATACATACATTAATGATTATTTCCAAATGTAATGATTCATACATTTTACAACATATGCTTCTATTACCTGGTACATGTGAGTTTGTACTGCAATTCATAAAAACACCAAAAGAATCAGTAGTTATAAACTGAGTTATGGTAATGGCTCAAAGGTGTTAAACCACTAACATTCATAGGTTATCATCATCAAACCATCTAACAATTGTTTTACTCTGCACAGATGTTCACACAACATGGCATGCCAAAGCTAAGAGCAATTATAATACAACATTTCATGTAAAAGTTATATCGAGATCTTAAAAGTGCCATGCCTATTATAATGGAAAAAACACCCTCACACCTCACACATACAATAACACCTATCACAAAAACTGTTGAAAGGATTTTTCCCAAAACATTGATAAGATGAAGCAGCTTACTTACAATCCTTTTTTTCTATACTAAAAATGGGAAAACTCAGTTTGAACCGTCTTCTTGGATTTAAAAAATCTATCATATGAAAAATAAACAAATCCAACATGGCATAATCTGCATTCTAAGTGGTAAATATTTCCAGCTTTTTGCCTTTGGACCATTGATTTTAGGGTTTCTGCTGTGGCAATTGAGCATATAATGAAGCCTTTTCCCCTGTAAGCCAAATGGTAAAATGGTCTTGTGCTATAACTTCAGCACCCACCACTTAAATGAAGGCCAATTGCTGTGTAGCTCGAGTGAAGGGTTTTGCACAAATTGCATGTAGACATGTGTAAATAAGAAAATTCTATGTGAATCCATTCTTACACAACTTGAGAACATTTCTCTGCACTAGACATTAAGAGATTTTTTCTTTTAAAAAGCCTACATTGTTCTGCTGCTTTCAAATACCTGTGAACACAATAGGTGAATTAAAATGAAATTATGTCTTTCCTGTCAGAGAAAATGGACATGGTAGGCATCTCCACAGAACCTTCCTATAAATTGGCATGGGTGATGTACTCACTTGGGACATATATGAACAGGAAGACCACTAAATCCAGACAATGGAGGAGATTTGCTGGGGCTTTAAGAGAGAGTAAACCAGGCCTAGGTATCTCCAAACGTAGAGAATTTTCAGCTACATGGAAGTCACCATAATTTTTCCACAGCAGACACAATTGCTGCACGGACACTCTTTAGTAAACCAACTCTCCTCAGTTCAAAGCCCTTACAGCTAAGCTACTTCTAAAGTGGGAGGGATGGTGTGACTTCCAGCAACCTGACTGCAGCCTCATGCTCTCTCATCCATCTGGAATCTGACAAGCAGTCAAGGATATCATAGATGTGAAGAATGCAATGTCTGCAATCAAATGATAACCAGAACACGATCATACACAGTAGCATCTCATCCTTTTCAGAAATGTAATCTATGTAACTTTGTATTCATGCTAGCAACTATACATGAGCCAATTAAATAAAAAGGCAAGAAAAATATCATTCAACATAAATCCAGAATCAAATGTAAATCTTGACAACACTACTAGTAAACCTCTTTAAACAATTCACCTTCTTTACATATGACGTACTATGGACGGTTCAGGTAACTATTAGCAAAAGGAAGTATCGCAAGGGAAGAATTTAGATTTTGAAGTGTAGAAATTGACTCAATGAGTTATCTGAAAACAAAAATTGGTTACAAACAACTTTTACCTCAAACTGTGGGCTTTCATTATTTTTTTACTATTAATTACAAATGAACCCAGGTGTAAGCATTGCAGCTTCCTCAGGTTGATTTGTACGGGTACATCATAATCTCAGAATATGAGGTGCTTAAATCTGAGATCCAAACATTTGTCATTATGTTTTGCAAAATAAAAATGAACCATGTGTTTGACTCATTCAAGTAGCACCATGCTAAATATTGATATATACTTGCTGGAATGCAGTGCCATGTTACATATTAGAAGCTCTGCAAATAACTCTTAATTTTTCATAAATAAGCTACCATGAAGGACACATTGAGAAATAATCATTCTTACAATTATTCTGAACAGCCTGGTTTGGTCACCGTGGTAATGCCCAAAGTTGTATAAAATAATAATGAGATGTGACCTCTAGCAACTCAGTTGCATTAAAAGATTGCTACTGAAAAATGGGCTTACAGAGCCATCTCTCAACTCTCACACACATGACCCCAGGTGATCCAGTCAGAGTTCGAGACTGCCATTGATAAATCCTTCTCCAACTCCCTCACTGCCTTGCACTAAGCTTCTCTTCACTTTTAAATGTCTGCATGCTGCAGCCTATCTGACATTTCCCAAAGGTGAGCACTTCATATTCCTAATAAATCATCTGGACAGACCGATGAGCAATGCCATAGGCAGTCAGAATCCACCAGGCTCTCTTAAGTAATCTTTCATGAACAACTCAATACCACTTTATTACATTAACATGTAGTAAGGTGAATTTGCAGCAATAGTCTTAAACTGGTTTTGCATTGCTTTCTTACAAAATATGTGCCTTTCTTAACATAGTTTATCCTTGATCTACCAGAATGGTCGGCATTCATCATCACTATTTTCCTTCTATAATCAACCTGACTTTGTGCAACACTAAATCATTCTCAGGGTCTCTAAGCCATTCTTATTCTTATTCAGCTACATTCTACCAATATTTTCACAAACGCCCACATATTCCCCCACTTTCAACAATCAACTGCATTGCTTTGTACTCCTGATATGTATAGAACCTCAAATGTATGCACCAGCAAATTAATCACCAACTTACAAATGTTTGAGGAATTTTAATCTAAACTTAATTTATAAATACTTCTCTGAATGACTTTTGGTCAGTTAATATAGTGATATCTGTGCCCCTCACAGAGGTTTTGAAGGTGTTTATTGTCTAGCTTATTGTTAGAGCTTCTGTTTTATGACTGAGTGTTTTGTTGAGCTATCCCTAATAGATGCCAAACCTTTACTGCATGTGTCCGTCTTCAGGCCGCACACAAACCTAGTGCCATGAATTTGTAGACGAGGTGCACAGTTCAGCTTTTCTGAGTTTATTTTATTTCGTCTCTACTAATGCATTATGTTGTTCTGTCAAGGTAGGTCATATATCTATTACCCAGCAACATGAATTGAGAGTAAACATTAATCATCCCCAAGAAAGACGTCACCTCCTATTTGTTTTTCAGCTCTGCTAATGATGTCGTCATATTCACAAGATCAAATTTTTGTTTCACATTTTTCTCTGATATTAATATCCTATATATTTAATCTTCTCACATTGAAAGTTATTTTTCCTCTTTCTTTGATGTCAGATCATGCTGTTGAAAAGCGCGTACTGCCCTCCTTGCTTTTCCACTATGCTCTACCCACGGTTTTCCCTCATTAGCATCTCAGTCTAAAAAAATTGAATACCAGGTAATTTTCCTAAAATATTTGGGATTGCCCCATGAAACACTACAGCTGCTGAATCAAGACCAAATTACATTCTTGAAACTATGGGTCCCTCCACATGAGTAAAAATGCAGTAGGATCTATTAAATCTTAGTGAAATTGTACCATAGGCATGCTGATTTTAAATCCAGTGTGGTAAATATTGTGGCCCCATTCTGCAGCATCACCATTTGAGCAATCTAAATCTATCTACTATCACACAATTTCTTTTTGTTTTATGATCACATTTCTATAAACATCTCAACTAATTTTCAGAAAGAGCTGCAAATTCACTTAGGACATTGAAATTGTCATCGCAAATTATATCTTTATCACTTATTCACATTATGTATTATCAAGGAATTGAATTTGGATGCAAATTAAGGACCAAAATATTTTTGTTACGGACAAATCAAGATATCATTACCTTTGTTTGAACATATTCTTTTCTGCAATGAAAGTCTTCATTTACATTGAAAGCAACCAGTGAAATAACCTTTCATTTATAGAGTATCACCTCTATAGACACCCAAACCTACATCCAGCGTGATCAGTTCCTCTTTTTTTAAACTTATCTTATATGTGGCCAATGCTATGATTGTTAATGTTTAGCATGAATCTAATACCATCTCTATGTCTCTGCCTTCAACTCTGACTTTATCACTTGAGTACCCATTTTGACTATTCCCTATTTGTAACATAATTTCATTACACCACCCATTTAACACCCTTTTCTTGTTTTCAAACTGCAAAATGTCCCTCTAGAGGACACAATTTGCATATTTGCTTTTGGTCAGGCCACTTTCGGCTGCTGGTGTTGGGGGCGGGACCTTGAGGCCCTTATTTCAAACTTCGTGCTCCCGCTTTGCGGGATGCGCATAACTTCCGGCTGCTGGTGCTGGGGGCGAGACCTTGAGCCCCTTATTTCAAACTTTGTGCTCCCGCTTCATGGGATGTGTGGGACTTTCAGCTGCTGGAGCTGGGGGTAGGACCTTGAGTCCCTTATTTCAAACTTTGCGCTCCCACTTTGTGGGACGCGCGTGGCGGCGCGCCCGGGCCAAGGGCGGGCCCGTCCTTCGCCCGTCATCGACTGGAAGAGGCTGGGCTGGGCCACCCCTCTGACATTTTTATTGTTATACCAGGCCCAGAGACTGTGTGCTCACCAGGAAAATTCATCTAGAGGTACCTGTATGC
This sequence comes from Pleurodeles waltl, assembly GCF_031143425.1. Lineage (NCBI taxonomy): Eukaryota > Metazoa > Chordata > Amphibia > Caudata > Salamandridae > Pleurodeles > Pleurodeles waltl. The sequence goes on from NC_090447.1 coordinate 1,020,126,474, forward strand.
TGTTAGGGGGGCTCTTTGTTTTAGGATCTATTGTGTTCCTCTTTGCTACACCTCAAAACATTTAAAAGAGAATTTAGATCTGAGGTGAACGCGCCAAGGACAAAAGGTTCTGTTGTTGTTCTTCCTTTTCTAGGGGGTGCGTGTGATTACTATATATAATGGGGAAAAGAAAGATCAGTCTGCAAAAGGGGGAATGTGGGTTGGGTTCTTCAGCCCAACCTTCTATTACCAGTTATTTATCCTCTGTAATTGGGGATATTGAATCAGAACTGGAGCAAGTAGAAGAAAGGATTGGGGCCGTACAAAAATCTGCTCAGCAGCCCCCATTGGAACCTGGTGTTCACATAATCACTAATTCAGAGGCCGGATCATTCCCGTTGGTTTCGTCTACCAATATTACACGGTGACATGCCCTCTCTAGATTTAATTAAAACTTCTGTTTTAAATGTTAATTCATCTTTGGAATGCTCTCAGGCTGATTCTCTCCCACCGAAGAAGAGGAAAGCGAGCAAAAGGTCCAAGAATACAAAAAAAGGTCCCGGGCCCTAAAAAGAAAACGTATACTCCTCTGGCAAAAAGTGCCAATTAATCAGTTGTTTTGGCTTCTACGAATGAATGCTCTACAAACAAGGTCGCTTTTAGTGATTTTACCGGCACAGTAGATTCCATACTTAAATCCTTTTGTGAAACTTTAGAGGAGAAAAATATTACTAAGATAACCAGAAGACTTGACTGTTTTTGTAATAATGTAATTAGCACTCATTCCCAGTCACCTAATTTAGGATCATTAAGTGTGGGGAATGCTCACTGTCACAAAGTGGTAAAACAAGACAATCTATCAACTATATTGTCATCTCAAGGAGTTGGTATACCCTTGTCCAATTCCTTGGTTACTCTTGGTCGAGACAAGATTGTAAATCATTTGTCTCAAGATAAGTCCAAGGAAGTTTATTTCTCCAGGTCAAAAATTCTCCCATCTAATACATTTATAAATCATGTAGAAGTTTTGCATTTACCTCCTGATTGTATTCCATATGTTTTGGTGTTAACAAATGTGCCTCCTTAGGATAGTTCCAAAAAAGAAGATACACAATCTTTAGTCAGGAAGTCTGCTCACTAAGATCCTTATGGCGCGTAGAGTGAAGCGGGTTGGTTACCTAAGACAAGCGGGTGATGGAGACTGTGTTGTAATAAACTTCGCTAATCCCTGTTTGGTTGATTATTTATTGGCTAAGTCTGATCATTGTAATATGTCAGATAATGGGATCCAAATACACTCACTGTGCCATTTTTATCACCATTCTCTTTTACCACAATGTTCTACTGTCGACTCAAGCAATTAAAGTCTTGTCCCAGTCAGGCCACAATTCCAGGTAAACGTTTCTACCAGTAATTGTTTCCTGGCTTTAAATTCTCTTGATGAGAATGATTGACTCATGGCTCCCGTAAGCCCGGGTTCCAAAAATTTGGGGAGATTAATGGCCGACAATGACCATGATAATTCCATACAGGAAGAAAGTGCGACCTTATCTGATACTTCCCCTTTTAGAAAACATTGATAAATCGGCATTATGTCTAAGATCCAAACCCATAACTCTGATTAGTTGGAACATTGCAGGGCTTCAGTCTAAAATAGATAACTTGGATTGGACGAGTTTTATATCATCTTTTGACATAATTTGTTTTCAGGAGACCTGGTCAAAACATACATTTCTCCTGGATGGGTATACATCTTTTTGCCAACCGGCAATAACTTCCCCAAAGGGAAGGGCACGAGTAGGTCTTTCAGTCCTTGTATCCCTACAACTTCCATTATTGAATGTGTCTTTAATTTGGTCCTCACTTTATTTTTATGATTGTTTTATTATCTATTAGAGGATGTAAAGGTATTTCGATTTAACATTTTTATAATAATGTTCCGCGTGGTCTCCTTAAGGGAACCCTAGAGGATGTAGAAGATTTTATTGACTCTTCTACCGAACTGCAGGATGAAGACTTAGTTGTCCTATTAGTTGGTGATTTTAATACCCCCCTGTGCTGTAAGGAACCCTCCGAATTGTGTGCCATCCCATCTGAGGGCAGAAAGTCGCTAACCCATTTTATTCATTCAATAGAAGGAGAAGCTTTGAATTTCTTCCTATGTAACTTTGATTTGGTTCATGTAATGGAGAAAGCGGCCTTAGACACCTTACATATCCCCACTTTTACAGGGAATTTGAAGGGGAGTATTATTGATTTTATTCTTATTGGTTCCCCAGATTCCCATTTATTACATGATTTTAAGATTATCCCTCACTGTGCTAGTGACCACAATCCCTTATGTATTAAACTGGATATAAATATTAATCAGACTTTTAAGGATAAGGGATTGAAAAATATTACTTATCACACAAATTTCGGCCCACGTTTAAAATGGGAAAAAATAAATCCAACGGAATTTAACCAGGAAATTAAAAGATCTAGGTTAGATTCCATTAACATTTGTCTGTCCCATCAGCCAGACCATGATCGTATAGTCCAAGAATTTGAATCTTTAAGTAATGTTATCTTGCATTCTTCGGTGGCGGATAGGCCTTCTAGGGGTGCGGTTGCCCATAGAAGGTTTGATTCCACGTGTTCAACTGCCCACACAAAATTAAAAGAAGTCCTTAAAATAGTCCCTCCTTCTCGTCATTTAGCTAAATTAGCTAGTGCCGAGTATAAGGCTACACTGGAAAAAAGGAAATTAGAAATAAGGACTAAGGCATGGGAAGAGCTATTGGCTGCCTCTGATTTGAAGGATATTTCAAAATTTTGGAAGGTGGTAAATCACTCGTATTTTTCGGATAGTATCATCAAGGCTGACGACTGTCTTATTGCAGAGGATGTATGGATGAATCATTTTAGGAAAGTATTTCACCCAGATAATGATGATAATGATACTTTGATCAAGGAGGATAATATTAATAAACAGATTATTATAGATTCTAATACAAATGCCCTAGACATCACATTTGATCTTCATGAGGTCCTTGGAGCCATTAATCGATCAAGGCAGGGAAAGGCTCCTGGCCCTGATGGGGTTCCTGTTGATCTAAGCCTGATCTCTGGGGCCCCTTAGTTACAAATGTGTTGAGAAGCGTTGTTAAAAGTAATATACCCTCCTCATGGAAATTGGCTACTATTATTCCCATATTCAAACAGGGCAATAGACAAGATCCTTCCTGCTATAGACCAATATCTCTTATTGATTCTACGGCTAAGATTCTAGGCAGTGTGATTTTATCCCATCTGGAGGACTGGGTGACAGAGGCCCAGATCTTATCTCCAGTCCAACTTGGTTTTAGACCTGGTTTAGGGCAGTTGAGCAAGTTTTAAACTTGCACCTTATACTCAGTAAATATGTAATTGCCAAAAAGGAGTCTATTCTTATGGCATTTATTGATTTAACTAGCGCCTTTGATTTGGTAAATTTTGGAGAAGTTATAGCAAATTTTGGGAATCCTGGGGTGCGACGTGACTTTACTGGAGCTTATAAAGTGCCTACACACGAATTTAAAGGTCTCTGTTCAGTTTGGCCCATCTGGTCAGACAACCTCTCCCATTTCCTCAACTAGGGGTGTAAGACAGGGATGTATTTTAGCCCCTTTTCTTTTTTTGATATATATAAATGGGCTTCACGATTTTTTGATAAAATATGGAAAGGACGTACCAAAGATGGGCCATAGATTGCTTCCAGTCTTATTATCTGCAGACAATGCTGTTTTAATTGCTCTTACTGCAAATGGTTTACAAGGCCTGCTGGATCTCTTTTTAAACTTTATGTTGGACCTTGATTTGAAAGTGAATTATTCTAAGACATTTGCTATAACATGTGGCCCTCGAAATACTAAGTCTAAACAATTTACCATGGGGGCCAACATTATTAATAAGGTGAAGAATTTTTGTTATTTAGGTATGCATGTGAGCTCTTCCATGTCATGGAATACTCACCTTAATTTTAAGACCCAGCTAATGGCAAGGAATATCGAAATGATTTTCCGTTTTACTTGTAAATTGGGTCATAGACCTCCCTCTCAGATCATAACGCTCTATAACTCCATGTGTGTTTCAGCAGCCCTATATGGGGCAGGAGTTTGGGGCTACAATAAAGTACCCACTCTCCAATGTGTTGAAAATAAATTTATGCGTAGGTTGCTAATGGTGCCCAAGTGCATAGCAAACACCATTAGCCACGAGGAGGTGGGTCAATGTTTTTTAGAGGATATGGAGGGTCATTCTGACCCTGGCGGCCGGTGGCCGCCAGAGCCACCGACCACGGGAGCACCGCCGACAGGCTGGCGGTGCTCCAATGAGCATTCTGACCGCGGCGGTTCAGCCGCGGTCAGAAGCGGAAAGTCAGCGGTCTCCCGCTGACTTTCCGCTGCTCATTGGAATCCTCCATGGCTGCGGAGCGCGCTCCGCAGCCATGAGGATTCTGACCCCCCCTACCGCCATCCAGTTCATGGCGGGAAAGCCGCCATGAACAGGATGGCGGTAGGGGGGGTCGCGGGGCCCCTGGGGGCCCCTGCCGTGCCCATGCCAATGGCATGGGCACGGCAGGGGCCCCCGTAAGAGGGCCCCAAAATGTATTTCACTGTCTGCCTTGCAGACAGTGAAATACGCGACGGGTGCAGTAGCACCCGTCGCACCTTCCCACTCCGCCGGCTCGATTACGAGCCGGCATCCTCGTGGGAAGGTCGTTTTCCCCTGGGCTGGCGGGCGGTTTAACTGGAACCGCCCGCCAGCCCAGGGGAAAACTCGTAATACCCGCCGCGGTCTTTTGACCGCGGCGCGGTAATTTGGAGGGCGGGATCCTGGCGGGCGGCCTCCGCCGCCCGCCAGGGTCATAATGAGGCCCATGGTCTCTTTTGCCCCTCTCTTGTTGTGGATTAGATGTTGGACGAATCCAACAGCAAGTCTTGTGCCGGATTGTATTTCTGAATGTTTACGGTTGGCCAATTCAAATAGGATTCTCTGGCTTACGTATCTGCGAAAATCCTTTGAAAAGCTGGGGCTTAGGTATATGTTTGAAGAACCTCAATCATTAACCTCAAATGCGAGGTCACTTTTGAAACTCGTCACTCTGAGTATATTTCAGATTTAAGACTTTATAGTTCTATATTCAGATTGTTACGGCCTCAAACATGGAACCCTATTCGACTTGGTTCTCATGTCCTAAAATATATTCTCTTTTAACTTTTGCCCTTGTGATCTTAGATCAAAGCAGAGTACTTCTCATTTTTTTCTTTTCTGTTCTCTTTATGCCACCCCTAGAAATGTTTTTATTCTACCTATTTTACGTAAATTAAGACCCATTCAATATAAGGAAGCTTTGTTTCACCTTCAGAAACTGCCAGAAATTCAAATCTGTTATCATTGCTATTAGGAACCGGTATTAATATTTTGTAAATTATTTACGTTACTTCCCATATTTCTTTTTTACATTTTATATGATTATGACAGTATTTGTGATTTTACATGGACCAAGGATTTTTATCATTTTTAGATACCAAAAAAAAAAAAAAAGAATTATTGTCAATTTGCACATCTCTATGTGGCATCAAACCACACTTAGTATATTTCTCTCCTGTTCGTAAAAGGGAATCTGGATTAGATGAATTTGGGCTGTTTAGTTAATTTATCCTATGGCATCTGAGTTGTGTTTTTTAAGTTATTTCTCATCCTGTTGTTCTGTAAATGCAACTCTGTTTGTACTTTTATGGCAATTGCCGAATAAAGATTTTTGATTGACTGACTGACTATTACAACATGTGTACAGTTTTTTCTTTTCAGCATCCTTCGTGCTTTCTCTACACTTACAATAGTATGTTCTATTCTTTTCAGAATTATCAACATTTACTTGAGTGGTGGATGATCTTTTAGCCATAGGTTCAGCCTTGGCTCATTATTATTATTATTATTATTTATTTTACTATCCTCCTTGTAGTGTAGCAAAAAAGTATCTCTCTGCTATAGTGCAAATACATGGTGAGTAAGGTTGGTCCATTTTTTTTTTTACAAATTTCACATTCATTCAGGTCTCCTGCTTCTTCATTAAATAATTTTGGAACATTCTCAAATACCTTCTTGCCTCCAGGCCAACTATAAAGCAATTAAAATGTTGTTATTTTTTGCATTCAAATACATGTAACAAACTTGAGCATAGTGAGAGAAAACATTATTTCATTTAACCCGTTCCATGCAACCTTCTCTGAAACATGTTAGAAAAAATTAATGTGAAGTCACATGTTGTAAATTTTTTATGCCAATAATGGAAAACACCCACACACCCACACATGCACACACACACGTATCATATATGGTAACACACACACGTATCACAAAATAAAATACTCTTGTTTTGTGACACTGCACATTACTCAATGGATTAGAAGTGTTAATTTATTAAATAAAACATTGCTCAAGGAACATCCACACTATGTTCTCTACACATTGTGGTACCCAGCCCAGTAGCATATGTCTGGTTACACTAATATATGACTCCTATGCCAATACATATATGACATTGAATAGAGATTTCAGCCCTATAGAGAGTATGACTGTCTAATAGTAGACTTCTCTGCTTGCGTGGCACAGTGATGGTAAACCTCTTGATAAGTCTTGGCCCTCATTTATGTTCACTCACAGCCATAACTCTGTCCGTTGCTTGACAGCTGAAGCTACGCTTGATTTGGAAAATCCTTAATGTTGAGGCATTTTCCTTTACATCACTCACTTCATCACCACGTGTGAAAACATAAAGCCATGTCATAGATAAGTTGGATTGGAGAGGAAATTTTACAGAGCAAACCATCCGTGGTGAAGCTCTTCCTCCATATCTCATCTGTTCTAGAGTTCCCCTACATCATCAAGTTCCATGACCTACTTGAATTCAGGATGTCACACGACCCAATGTTATTAATTATTTCATATCTGATTTATTGTTTATTACCCTCACACCATTTCTCACCTTACTTCCTCATGCCAACCTAGGGGAAAATACTTTTTTTTTCTCTCACTACTCCCGAGTAACAGCAGCTTTTATAGTGCTTCTTCTCCACAACTACTTAATCTACTATTGTCTCCTAAGGCCCCTTTCTTCAAGATGTATGACAGAAGCATGATAGCTTTTACAAAGACTGAGTGTACAATGGCACTGGAACCACCCAAGAGACTTTATAATGAAGGTCTTTACAACTTTGCTTGCAAAGGTGAATTTTATTGAAACTGTCATTAGTACCTAATTTGTTTCAGAAACTGAGTTTCCTTGGTCACTGATAAAGCATGCACACAAATGATTACTTTATTTTTAAACTCCATCATTGAAAAACAACTGAACATTAAAAATGTATAACTCTCCAATATTAACATGAAGGCTGAGTATTTTGCGTTGGCCATTTTAGAGGAACATAAGTCCAAAAGCAAAACATGTATCCATTGCTACAATTCACAGGCTTGTGTGTATACCACATTATTTGAGATTCATTACAGCCAAATATTCAAACCATTATAGTTGTCTCTTCAAAAATATTAGAACAGAAATTGGGGCCAATCATGCACAATTTGGCAAACATTATAAAAAAAAAAACATTAACAATATAATAGCCCCTTATCTCTCTTCATTGCCTCTGGTATGGAAAAAATTATACATTTTTGGAGGTTCATTGTAAGCTCTTATTTCCCATCCTAGTGGTTACCTAGTAGAGGCATTGCTTATATTAATTAACATACAAACTGGAGCAAACAATCTTCCCCGCAAAAGAGAGGAAAGAAAGAAACAATCAAGCCTAATTGGCCAAATGTTATAAAAAAGGATACAGTATCTCTTTTGTCAAATCCATTGGCCACACAGACTACAAAAGGCCATTAAGAGACTGTCCATCTTGCTAGCTTATACAGTAAAAACCCTTGTGTAACCCCCACCTTAAAGTTAAAAACAGATAAAAATCAACAGTATTTTCTAATCAAGCTAGGAGACAAAAAGCAAGTACCTTAGAAAAAGAAAATCTTCAAAAAATATACAAAAATTATCCAAGAACTGAACAAAGGTATATGTCCATACACTCATATTCAGTAAATTCTCCTATTAACATTTTTTAACATATTTTAACAAAACTGTGAAACTTTTTATTTAGACCCTAGATCAATAAATCCTCCACATGTACTGCCTATTCCTCATCTCAATTCAACCCAATTGGATGTACCATTTTTAAGCTGATAATCATTCTTGACTCTAACTTTCCTAATTCCAGGATTCTATTTTCACATCTCTCTCTCACTGGAATTCTGTCCAATACCACAAACCTTAGCAAGTTGACTTTTTGATCATGCCATTTCCTAAAGTGTCTTGCTATAGGGTAGGCCTTATCCTCATTGGCTATTGCCCTCATATGCTCAAAAACCCTTTTCTTTGCTGCATGGATTGTGCTGCCTTCATATAATTTGTTACATGGATTGCAAAGAGTGTACACACAGTAATTTGAGATGCAAGATAGGTATTTCCTAATAACAATGCTTAAGATATTGGGGGTTATTACAACTTTGGTGGAGGTGTTAATCCGCCCCAAAAGTGACGGTAAAGTGACGGATATACCACCAGCCGCATTAAGAGTTCCATGGGATATAATGGACTACGGCTGGTGGTATATCCGTCACTTTACCGTCACTTTTGGGACGGATTAACATCTCCTCCAAAGTTGTGATAACACCCATTGTTGGAATTTTAACCGTTTTGCAGTTCTCACTGAATCTCCATGCTTTACAACTTCCACATGTAAAGAAAACTTGAACAAGATAACCTCAGGTGGGGGTATCAGACAATGACTCAAAGAGTCTTTAAGTGAGGTGTTTCTTCTAAAGGTAATCCTTGGAAAATCATTTAAAATCCTATCAAATGTCCCATCAGTTTTTAATACTGACCAGAATTTATTAAAAATCCTTTTCATTTTCTTTGTCTTACTTTTATACATGGTGATAAACCTTATTTTCTTTCTATCATCACTGATTTTCTTCTTTGGTAACAATAACGCATCTCTTTTAACATGGCTAAGCTTCTCCAAATCCTTTTCAATAGTGGATTTCGAGTTACCCCTTTCCAAGTATCTCCTTGTCCTTACCTTGATTCCTTGAGATGAGACACATTAGAACTACAATTTCGTCAACCTCTTAATAGTTCCCAAAAGGGGATACTCTGAATCAACTTTCGTATAGCATGCAGCAAGATGTTCCATACAGTCTTCTTTTTCAATAAAGAACTCTCCAATTTACCATTCTCAGTGTAAATTCTGACATCCAGAAATTAAATCCTTGTAGAATCAATCTGACACATGAATTTAAGATGTAATGAATTGTCATTCAAAATGTTGACAAACTCATGTGCCGAAACCATGTTTCCTTTCCAAATGAAACAGATGTCATCAAAACATCCAACACAGAAGCTTACATGCTCGGTAACATGACTGATGTTCCCGATCACCTGTTCCTCCCACCAGCCCAGGTAACATGGGGTGAAACAAGTGCCCATCGCAGACCCCTGGGTCTGCCAATATAGCTTTTTGAAAATGAAAAAAAACTTTAATAAGGTAGGTGAAATCATTTCAAGAAGCATTTCGGTATGCATTAAATATGACAAGGACTGAGCTCTGAGAAAATATCTAATGGCTTTAATTCCTAAATCATGTGGAATATATAGACTGTTAGCATCCGAACTCATAAGCAACCATACCATTTTCCCAAGTGATATCATTAATGAGACACAGGAAATCATTGAGATCCTTAATGTATGAGGGAAATGTCTCTATAAAAGGGTGCAAGAAAAATTCATTGTATTTAGAAGTGTTCTCAAGTAGACTTATGAAGTTTTGGTAAAAAGTATATCACTGGTGTTTCGGGAAAGTCAACTTTAAAATTGGCATTCTTACCATTTCAATAATTCTCAGTCCCTTCATTCTTCCCCAGATATTCTCCATTGCCCTTTATCATAGCACTCTTGTTAGACACAACGCAACTCTTATGATCCTGCAATTGTAGCAAACCTTCATTCACAGACATCTCTGTAGGAAGGGCCACAATATTCCCTCCCTTGTCAGATTTTGTTTTTTAATTACAATCTTATTACAGTGTAGTGATCTAATTGCTTCTCTATGCCAGGGCTCAAGGTTATCCCAGCATTAGATGTTTCTATGTCTAATTTTTTCATTTATTTAATTATACCTTTTTCAAACACATTAACTGCATCATTTAATATCTTGGGGCAAAAACAATGATTTAGGCTTAAAGCCACTGGAGCAGCTCAGATTAATGCCAATGTCAGTATCAATTAAATTAAAAAAAATGGATCATATTTAGGAATCACATTTTCATCAAGCTCACACAAAGTATGCAACACCTCAACATCACTAATCAATAGATTGGATGGTCTCATCTCCTTTTCTTCCTGTACATTACTTGGTTTAGTGACAAACCACATCTCCAATTTTAACTTTCTAATAAAATGGAAGAGATCAATCCTACTTTCTATATAATTGAAGTGTGCTGTGGGGTAAAAAGGTTATCCAAGGGACAGTACCCCAGTCTCAGATTCAGTCGTTCTTCTCGACCTCCACCACTTCCTTTTTCTTTTTGTGGCTGCATTGCTAGCCTCTCCTGGGTCATGAGGTCAAATTCCTCTAAAATCTTGATTTTTGTTCCTCTCATATCAGACTGTACAGAGCATCACTTTTACTGCTGTCACTTTCTTTTTCTCTTGCCATACATACATGCATATTTATTATCTACTGCCGTTTGTCAGTAGGCAGATATAGGTATGACCTAATTTACCTAGGAGAACCATTTTTTGACTTGCCTTTATCTCTTTGCTACCGTTTGATGAATCTTCATGAAATTTTTGAAAAAGTGACATATATGGTCTTGCCACACATGGAAAATTTCAGGGCAATCTTTCGAGTGGGGGCTAAGAAAAAGTGGGGGTCCAAAAATGGTGTTTCCCACGTTAATTCCCTTAGACTCCTTAGACACGCCTGCAGCCTGAACCGCTGATCAGAATTACACCAAACTTGGCAGGAAGGTAGACCTTGGTGTGCAGATTTTGTGCATGCTTTTTGTGATTTGCTGTAAATCCGTTTGGTAGTTTCAGAGATATTAAAGAGCAAAAAATATAGATATCTAGGGACACAAATCCGCTTATCAAGGAAAGAATCAGATTGACTGGGTGCAACCTGATAGGGAAGTTGCGGCCACCCATTTTATTTTATTGGGGAAATGGTTCCCGGGTCTGAAATGTGAGGGGGTAGTGGAAGTAAATGGGTCAGGGTTCCCTGAACACAGGGAGTTGGAAAAAATGTGGTAAAATGTAACATAATTAGCTGAAAATGTTTTTAAACTATATTTAAGCCGTTTCTGGGATCCATCCTCAGGGTTTAGCATGGCCCCGTGTTAATCCATGGGTGGATCCAGAGATCTTGTCAACGGTCAAAAAATATATAGATATATGTACACACGCTCACGCACCCACTCAGACATCCACAGAGACACTCACACTCTGTCAGAGACATTCTTACACCTACTCTCCAACCACCCACACCAAGAGACACCCTCTGAAACCCACTCTCAAAACCCAGAAACAAGCTTTTACACCCACTCTCACACCTAGACAGACACTTTCCCACACCCAGAGACACCCTCTCAGACCCGCTGTCATACCAAGAGACAACGTCTCACACCCAGACACCTTCTCACACTCACTCTCACACCTAGACAGGCACCCTCCCACACCTACTCTCATACCCATACACTGACTCTTATACTCACTCTCACACTCACACACAGTTACACACCCTCTTACACCCACTCTCACACCCACAAACACAATATCTCACATCCACTCTCACATCCAGAGAAACCCTCTCACACCCACTCTCACACCCACAGACACACTCTCACACCCAGACTAACACTCTTATACCCACTCTCACACCCAGAGACACACTCTCACGCCCACTCTTGCACCCAGATACATGTTCTCACACTTACTCTACCACCCACAGACTCTCTCTCTCAATGACTCTCATACCCCTACACACCCTCTCACACCCACTCTTCTACCCAGAGACACACTTTCAGAACCACTCTCACATCCACACAGACACTATCAGACCTGCTCCCACACCCAGAGACACCCTCTAACACACGACTCTCACACTTAGAGACATACTCTCATACCTAGAAACACCTCTCACACTTACTTGCATTCCCAGAAACACCCTGTCATATTCTTTCGCACACCGAGACACTCCCTATAAGACACATTCTTACACCCAGAGACACCTTCTCAACCACTCACACCCACACACCCTCTTACACCCACTCCTACACCAAGAGTCACACTCTCACACCCAGACAGACACTCTTACACCCACCCTCACACCCACCCTCACACCCAAACACTCTTACACCCATGCTGATACCCACACAAATACTCTCACACCCAATCTTACACCTAGAGAGAACTGTAAACTGTAAACTTCTTACTTGTATAGCGCACTACTCACCCGTTAGGGTCTCAAGGCGCTGTACGCATACCGCTGTGGAACCCCTCCTGGCTTTTCCCTGTGAGGTGCCCACTCCTGGGCAACCTCCAAGGTGAAACCAGGCATCCCAGCGCTGTTGGGGCCGTTGTGGAGATTAAGCAAGCTATTGCCCAGAGTCACAGAGTGGGACCCATGAATTAGATTAGGCACCGATGCGAGAATTATCAGGTCTGAGGAAATTGAGCCCAAGACCAGCCGAGGCTGGAATTGAACCCTGGTCCCGGGCCAGATTCTGCATCAGGGTCTGCCGCTCTAACCATTGTGCCACACTTCTCCACACTCTGATACTTACTCTCACACCCAGGTACATACTCACACACCCACTCTCACACCCAGAGAGACACTCTCATACCCACTCTTGCCCCCAGACACACACTGTTACACTCACTCTCACATTCATAGAGACTCTTTCACACCCAGTTTCACACCCAGAGACACATTCACACCCACTCACACATTCATGCATAGCATCTCACATCCATTCTCATACTCAGACAAAACCCTCTTGCGCCCACTTTCACACCCAGACGCATGCTCTCACAGCTATTTTGTTGTATATGTAAAAGGGTTATGGTGCTAAAATGTATGCTAGAATGCATAGGAAGAGGTCAAGGTAGAATTTTAGTGGTTTTGTATTACTGCGGTACAATAACGAATTATGGGCATAAAATTAAAAACAAATTGTTTTATTTGGTATTTCAAGATCCACGGATATTTAAAAACATAGGAATTTTATATATATATATATATATATATATATATATATATATATATATATATATACATATGTATATGTATCTCATTGGTAAAAATGTTGGGCTCTGAAAAGAGCCTTTATGTTTATTAAGTGTAGTTCATAACTATATATGAAACAAGATGTAGTCTTTCAAATTCTGCAGGAACACTATGTTGCCTTTCTCTCTCAGGTGAACTCCATTATTTCTATATGCACTATCCATATTAATCTGTATTATGGTCTCTGTGGAATGCAGAAAGAGCTTTATTAACATGTTTTCTGGATTCGTGGACGGAATTCACTTGACCACTTCCATATCCATTTGAATGTTAAAAAAACAAAGGCAGTGTGTGGGAAACGTGCTATTCATTTTCCAAAGAAATTCGTCATTAGGATTTTTGATCCTACCCCAGTAAACATGTCCAGGTCATTGCCGCCACAATGCACAATTACGAGGTCTGGATGTTGGCAAACCTTAATGCTGTCAACCAAAGGAAGCAATCTATGCCACTTTAGCCCTCTCTGGCAAAACCCAAGTATATTCACATTGAATAAACCAAGGTCCCTGTCAATGTCATTCTCTCTAGCACTCTCTCTTTTCCAAAACACAAGGCTGTGTTCCACAATCCACACTCTGAGCATTCTGGAGGTAACCTGGAGAGCCACACAGGACAAGGCTGCAAATGAATGTGGCAGTTTAAAGATAAAATGCAATTGAAATGGAGGCTACTAGTTACAGAACAGATTTGATTGGTTGTTGTAAATATGTTGAACTGTAAAGCTAGGTAGTGATTGTGTGAGAAACATAAATAGAAATTGAATTGGATTTTGAGAAATTTAAAAAGGTTAGCGTTTGGGATGTGTTTATTATTTCAAAAATTCAACCACACCTGCTACATTTGCTTTAGAAGTATGCATGCTGCTGTCAGAAACTGTTATGAACGTGTGACCTACTGCTACAAGAGAATGTTGCAAATTGCGTTACCATGGTAGCACAGCTAAAGGACAATAGGATCACTAGACTGTGACTTTGAAGTTGCAGTTCTAGTATAAATAATGATTAAAAGTTTTGTTAGGTGTGAATGCATTTTTTGATCAAACAGGTGTACATATAACATTGGTTTCAAATTTTGAAAAAACATATTTTGCACTCCTGCATAGATCCATGGATCTGTCACAGAGTTGGACTGGGGGCTGTGCTGAGTGCCATGGATGGATCTGCAGATCGAGCAAAAAAAAAACTATCAAATTGGACTATCTTTTGAGGTTAGTTAGAAAGGGTTAACTATAAAAGCCAGTGAGAAGATGTATAGCATAAGTTAAATAAGAAAGATAGTTTGTGATTGGTTCTATGATGGAGTAACCTTGAAAGCACAGTTGAAAAGGTTGCCATTAATGTCTGCCTTCTATGAGAGTGGTGTACCTTTTTTTCTGCTTGGGATTTGCACATTTTCAGTGAGATGAAATTCTAAATGATAATGAAAGACAAACATATAGAACAGCAAACACACTTAGCAGGTATGTGTACTAAAATGTAGTTTAATTTAAAATGCATTAATTAATGCATGGGACTAGATAAGGTAAATTAAAGTGAGCAGCATCTTTATATAAACTGAAAATGAATATAAATAGAATAAGTGATACAAATATGGGAAAGTAGAATAAACAGCAAAGGAAGAATTAAGGGTGAACTTGGAATTAGAAATCCTGGAGCACAAGCCTTGAACTGTTGTTTTACAGTACAAAGCTGATACCTTAGGTAGGTTGTAACTAGACCACCACAGAGTGGGATGCTTCGTGATTAAAAGGTAAAACATCTTCTTTTGCGTTTCAGTGACTTAGATGTGCAGTTGTAGACCAATATGCTTAGTGATATATGCAATCTCTCACACGCATACTGCAAGCCACATACCTATTTACAAAACCATACAGTTACTTACACACTCAATCAGACACTGACAAAGTCAACCATACATTTATACACACATCCTGACAGCAAGTATGTATGCAGTAGTGTCATAGCCACTTGGGAACTGCTGCAGTCACTCTGATATGTAGAGAACTACTCATACTACCAAGTTACTCATTTAGTGCTGGGGTCTTTTAGACATGGCTTTCCATACTGCTCCATAGCCTGACTGTGCAGTTTTGCTACCAGCTCAGCCTATCATTCAAATGTCATTTTTCAAGTGTTAAATTCTCCTATTGGTACAGAAACCTACCATTGAGCTAAACTGAAGGTAGTCCAAAGAGCAGAATGCTTTGCATTAAAAGCTGAAACGTGTTTCTCAGTTTCACTGAGTTGAATGTACTCTTGTGGAGTCCTATGTCCAGTTAAACATGTAGTTTGCCACCCATACTGCAGCTCAAACACCTATTAACAAAAGGATAGAGGCACTGATAAACCCAGACACTGAGAGAACCAATTTTAAATTCATGCGTACACCCGGAGAGTAGTTATGTATGCAGGAGTATCAAAGCCTGTTATACACAGAGTTAAATATCCCTGTACTCACCACATTCACTTCAACACTGCTGAGACACTGATTGAGGTACTAATAGAGTCTGTTAGATGAGTAGACAAATACTGGCACAACCTACTTTCCTACTCATATAAGTAGTACTTTAAACATGGCTCAGCCCTACTACTGGAGACCCCTAGTGGGCACTTTTACTGTGAGCTTGAGTTGCCAAAAGAAAAGCTGCTTGACAATGCTTAAATTGACCCTTTACTACAGAAAGCTGATCACCCAGCTAGGCTCTAGGTAGGCCATAGAGAAGGTTGCTTTGTTTCACAGAGTTAGATGTAAACTTGCAGACTCCTATGCTCATTTATATATGCAGTGTCCAACCCATACTACAACTCAAATACTTATTAACAAAAGGTAAGAGCAACTGATAAACCCAGACAAATGCTGAGAGAGCCACTTATACATTCATGCTCACACCCAGATAGCAGGTATGTATGCAGCAGTATCGAAGCTATTTGCATACTGATACAGTCACTCTGATATGTAGTGAAGTAATCATACAACCTTCTTACCTATGCAGAGAAGTAGTCATTTAAACATAGCTTGGGCCTACTACTGCACATCCTGAGTATGCAGTTTTACTGTCAACTCAACTTGGAATTAAAAAACCTACTTCACAAAATTAGGCTGTCCTTTTACTATAAGTAACTCACCCCTCAGCTAGGTTCCAGGTAGGCCATAGAGCAGGTCCTTTCTCATTAAAGGATGAAACATATCTTTCTGAGTTTTGCTTTCTTAGACATTCCCTTGGTAGACCCCTATTCCCAGTTGTATATGCAGTCTCCCACGTATGCTACATCTCACATGTCTATTTATTAAAGGGTAGAGCCACTCAAACACCCAGATACAGAAAGAGGCAGTCATTTGTGTACACATCGAGACAGAAGTTATGTATGCTTCAGTATGATACCTAGTTGGCAACTGATACAGTCGGTCCAATATGTAGTCAAGTACTCTCAAAACCTAGTTACTGATTTAGGCAAGTAGAACGTTAAACATGGTTAAGGCCTCCTACTGGTGAGCTGGAGTGTAAAGTTTTACTGTCAGCTTGACTAGGCATTAGAAAAGCTGCTTCACAAGCCTTAAGCTGTCTTTATACTATAAAAACTCAGATCTCAGCCAGGTTGTAGATAGGTCCTAGAGCATGGTCATTTGTCATGGAAAGGTGAAGCGTCCACAAGAGTTTCACTGTCATAGACATTCACCTGCAGACCCTATTCCTAGTTATACATGCAGTCCTCATCTATCTTGCCACTCACATCCCTATTTACAAAAGCATAGAGCAACTCACATATCCAGTGAGACACTGAAACAAACACTTATACATTTGGGCACACACCCAGACAGCAGTTGTATGTCCAGCAGTGTCTGAGCTAGTTGCACTCACAGTTACATACCACTGTACTCAGCAACACAGCCAGTAGGCGATTCACATACTCACTTACATATACATTGAGAAACTACTAGAGTTAATAAAAGAACCAGTTATGCACCAGTATACTTACTTAAACATCTGGAGACACACCCATATAGAGACTGATACACTCACTCAAACATGTAGATATGTACTGATATAACATCCACCAGAGAAGTACTACTTTAAAAAGTGCTCACAGCTACTACTACACAGCATTAGTGTGCAGTTTTACTATTAACTTGACTTAGCTGCAGAAAATGTGCTTCATAAGTCTTGACCTCTAGAACTAAATCTATTGCTTATTTGGTTTGCAGATATCTACTTCCAAATAAATAAGAAGGTTGACAATGGTGGGAAAACATAAAGAAGAAAGAAACTGAAACCACAAAAATAGCAGGTTTAAACTGACAGTAACAATAAAAAAAACATGGAAGATGTGGAGAGGAAAAAAAAGATTTGCTGGTAAGAGTATGCAAAATATCCTGGAAAATGCAAACTCAGGGAAAGATGTCAATTAAAAAGGTAAATTTAATATGTGCTGAGAAACAGCAAGAAATGCATGATATTAAAAGTAGAAAATCTAATAGAAAACAGAAGCTTTGACTTGGAGACTGAAACAGTTTGAGCTAAGAGTAGAAATGTGTTGAAGTTGGATAATAAAAAATTTGCAAACGCTGTAGTTAAACAAAAGCAGCATATTGAGACTATAGAAGTAAAAGCCTTTGCTGTGGAGAGGAAACGTTTTATCTAAGTATCAGACAGACTGAAGACACTAGGCAGAACAGTATTGAGCATGAGAAAAATAACTTTAAAAACAAGGCTTATAAATAAAAGTAATTTTGTTAATTATTTTAAAGGTGAATGGATGCACACATCAAGTATATAGCTGCTTTTTTAATGAAGAGAGATAGTTACAAGAGACCCCATTCGTGCATGCAATTGCCTCATCTGGTGGTTGCTATGAGGTAAAAGATGGTATTGCCACAGAAAAAGAAGAGATAGTTCCTAGGAACATAGAAGAACATAGAAGAACCCATAGCTGAAGAGGTACAAGGAAGAAGTATGTAGGTTCCTGTGTACAAATGGAAGTGAAGCAGTATTTACAGTATCCAACAAGAATCAATTGATAAATTGAGAATCTTCCTAAGACAATGTTCATGCAAATGTCAGAAACAAAAAATGATAATGCTACAAGGATTAGATCAATGCAAAGTTAGAAAATAAACTAACTTACAAGGGCATTTACTGGCATGTCTACTGAAAAAAAGTGTGTAAAACTACTTTTTATCACTTTCAAATGTTAGCAGTGCAGCAAATAATTGAAAATGAAGCTGCCATTGCCATGAATGAGGTGGAGACAGCAATGCAACAAGCAAGAGAAGAAAATGTTGACTTGGAACAGTTAGCTATACAACTAAATGATGAGCAGAAAGACATATGTAAAAGTGAAAGAAAAAATAGATAATGGATTCCTCCACAAAAAAGAATCAATGTAAATGTCCAGCATTTAAACCAATTCTATTGTATGTCAGTGGACAAGATGGCACTCGGAAAAAGCTTTTTAATCAAAGTTCTAACTTATCTACAGAGGACTACAGACTTTATTATGTTGTGTATAGTAATAGCCCCTACCGAACTAGCTGTATACAATATTAAAGGCATAACCTTGCATTGACTACTTATGCTACCTGATGAACACAATAATAAACTGGAGTACCAAAAGCTATCTGGTGAAGCTTGTCATGACATTTCCAGGGTTTTGAAGAAATTTAAAAGTTCATTAATTGATGAGGTGAGCATGATCTTAAACTTAATGCTTGCCTTTCTCCAGTTGAGAATGCAACATATACTGAAAACAGATTATGATGTACTTTTTGGAGGAAAACATGTAATTGTTTTTGGTGATTTATTGCAAATTACCCCAGTGAAAGTACAGCCTGGGTTTAAGACTATTTTACACAAAGAAACTCAAATTCTTTAGGAAGTATTGGACATGTAAACATTTGGTTGAATTTCCAAGGCAAAGAATGAATACTAATTAGAAACATGCATCAAGCATCTGATATGCAATATGGAAGTATTCTGAAGGATATTAAAGTAGGAGTACTGTCAGAAGAAGTAAAATAGTGCTTGCAAACTTGAAGTATAAAGAACATATTCTTTCAAAAGATTCTTCAGCACAGCTAATGTTTGACTTTATTCAACAGCAGAACTCTATTGTGTGTCTAAAGCAACTGATTAAGAATGTACCTCTTTTAATGAACAAATGCTACAAATGGGAGAAAGTACAAATATTAGCTCCCACAGCAATTGATAAAATGTAACACCAAGGCGTGACAACAATGTTGGGTAATTTGGGTAATTTTGCGGCGTCATTTAAACATTGAGGAAGAAATAAAAGAGACTTGGGTAAAATAATTGTTTTAATTAGGTATCTGAACAAAAATTAGGTTGAATACCTAGCAGTTAAGTTTGATCAACTCAAAGATGTAAAACAGATAGCAAGATCTGTTGCACATTTCTGGTATGTCCAAAGGAAACTGTACCCAATGTGCGGTAACAATCTGTAAATATCAAGATGTAAGTGTAGATCCAGCATTTATTAACATTGGTAGCGTCATTTCCAAGGAAGGTATGTCATCTGTGGCATTCTCACAGGTTACAAATTTGTCCAGTTTGTATCTAATAGAGTTTGATCACAGCAAAATATATATATATGTATAATCACTTTGAAAGCCTGTATGCTCCTCATTCATGACACACGTAGGAACATAGTAATCTATTCATTGACACTGAGACATGCACTGATGCATACACTAACACTCCCAGGTACACACTCACCCAATGAGACACACACTAATGCATACAGTGATATACCAAGTCCCACGACAATGAATGCATTGACAAAATGAGGCATACATTCATGCATACAATGACATACTAAAGTGACACACAAATGAAGATAGACACACCATAGTACACTCTATCACATATCCTGACAATAAAAACACAGACACAGCTCTCATTTGAGTGAATGGTTCTAACAAGAAAAAAAAAATTGTAAGGGTTTTTTAAACATTTTCTATTTTTTTGTCCTGTTGTTTTGTACTTTTTCTATGAAAAAAGGGCTCTAAAACAGTTGAGCACAACAAGAACCAAACACACAACATGCATCACTGTTTAGAAATAGTAAACATGTATTAAAAATTACAAAAACATTTGCAATGGTGGTTGCAGACAGCAGCTAAAAAATCCATGTCAGAGGATACCTTTGCATAGATGAGCACATGAAAAGTAGCGCAGTGAGTTACTGTTGCTCCCAATTCTCTGCAGACAGCTAGCATTGTAACTGTGGATGATGGTGATTGTCCTTCAGATACAGCAGGTGTGGAATGACCTTCTGCAGCTGCCTTCTCTCACATCATCCTGGTATGCCCTCTTTTGTATCATCTTCATGTGTTTCCATATAGAACTTGTTCCATGTGATTATATTTTTGACGTTCCAAAAGATAGCTTTTTGTAGCAGATATTACTAGTGACAAACTTAGTACTCACCTTCTTTTTCCCTATAGCTGTAGTAAAGTGATTTCACACTTCACTCTCCTTTGGAGGGGATGTTTCCTGCTCTTCCTCCATGGTGGGATCTTCCTGAGGTTCCTCCACTGATGAAGCGCTGGCTAAGTTTGAAAATAAACAGCCCACAATTACTGAATACTATAGGTGCACTGGCTCTCACTTTTGTCTCCAGAGAGCTCAAATCAGAAATGATTACTGTAGAGTGTGGCTACAACTGAATTAGGGTGGGGTCCAAATGCAGCCATTGAAATGGGAAAGTTTGGTTCATCGGGTGGACTTGTAGTTTCCACGTGAATCCGCAGATCTCGGTAAATTCACATACAATTATAGGGTAACATATAAACTTACATATAGGTGTACCCATGTCCCAATATTAAGAGAGGCCCCTTTACACTGAAAATAACTTTATAAAAATTTGCGGAATCTGTGGATCCAGGTCTGCCTACAAATTCCAATCACATGATTGGAACAAAAAACATACAGTACGTCTCATTCACAATCTATGGGACCGTGGAGGATCCATGAATCCTCAAAAGATAAAAGATAAACACAATAGTATAAATAAAGTTACATTTAAACTATCAATACTTTCTCATTGTTTTATCTAACCTATTTTCTTTTCCTTATTAAATTTTTTTCTCATTATGACTGCTTTCTTGTTGATTTTCTCCTCTACTTACTGTGTCTTCTCTGTGCTTTTTGCTCCTTTTCACTGCTTTCTCCTCACTTTTGTCCCATTTTTTGTGTACCTTCATATTGCTTTCTCGTACTTTTTAGTACTTTCTCCTTGCTTTTTTTCCCACAATTTAAAACTACCTGCTCATTCTTTTTCCCTTGTAGTATAAAGTACAAATAATTTTGGAAGATGGTCATAGGGTTTGGCCAATCTCCCACTGTGTTTAAAAAATCATAGAAATTAATGGAAAAAACAAAGGTTACTGGGATGCTAGCTAGGAAATAGATTAAAAAGAATCTTACAAATTCAGTGAAAAAACAAAGGTTAGAGGGACGCTATTGTTAGGTACTGAATTTACTTACATAAAACCATAGAAATTAAGCAATTATAGTTACCAGCCCTAACTATAATTTATGCGCCTGCAATGCACTCCTTATTACCTCACATATTATGTTACTCATGACATGGTCAGTGACATTACCCACAACATCACTGACAACTTCACAAATGACATCACTGATGACATCATCCACCTAAAGACTCTCACACCCCACTAACATGCCCATACAAACCCTCTCAAACACCCATTCACACTGTCACACAACTACTAACATACTCATCCACACACCCAAACAACTGCACACAAAAACACTAATTCATTGTAAAATACTCTCACACACCCATTCACTTACTCATATAGCCAGTGACACAACCACTCATTTTTCAATGCAATTATTCACTCACCAACTTATACACCACTAAAGGCATTCAGACAGCTACACAGTCACCTACACAGCTAATACAATCTTTACTCATTATTTTTGTGCAAGTAAATTCAGCTCTTATGAAATCAAGTGGTATTGCCAGTGATGTTCAGTCCATCTGGATGCAGTGATTTTAAACGGTACATCCAGAAGTTTTCTCTGATGTTCAGTAGTTCGTCCTTTAAAACATGTTCCACAGGGAAAATCTTCAAATCTGATAGTAAATGGTCCACAAGGTCAAAACGATTGGCTACAGGCTGGTCAAGTTTCTTGTTAATTATTGCTGACTTGTGGTTCCCGAAATGTATATGTACATATACATAATGGGTTTATACTTACTTCTAAGTATTTACTTACTTATAAGAGGCCAACCCCTTATTAGTATCCAACCTTGCATTGTGCACTGCCTTCTCCTGTGTGCAGAAGGGGTTGCCCACAAGGGCTGGCCGGTAGCTGGTCTAAGCAGCCAACCCCCCCTAAGTACCCAACCCAATGTTGTGCTTGGCCCTTTGTGCATGCACAATGGAAGTTGTCTGTGGCCTCTTTGGGTGTGAGAATAGGTGTGAGAGGCTGTATTGGGGTAAGAGTATCTGTGAGAGTGTCTGGGTGTGAGAGTGCATAGATCAGTGTTTTAGTGGGTGGTTCAGTATGTGCGTGGGATTGTGAGGGGGTGCATCAAGGTGTCAATCAGTCTGTGAGTAGGTGTGTGATGGTCTGAGTGGGTGTGTGAGTTTGATCCTTAAGATTTTTTGTCTTCATTTTTTAGGGGCAGTTTTTCAATTGTATCCAGGTATTTCAGGTTTCTTTGTGATGTAATGTGGGTTGTTGGGAAAGATCATGTAGTAAGGTTATGCGTAGTCTGTTTGTAGTGGAATATTCTTGTAATTTTTGATAGAACTGTAATGAAAGTTGGCAATGTTATTATGTTTTTATTAGATCAGGGTGTGTTGTGGAAAATCTGATAAGTATGTGTTCTGTCCATGGGACTGTGGTGATAGAGCATTTTGATGTTTCATGGTGGTAAGTAATTGCCTAGGATGTGGTCAGTATTGTGACCACCATGGTAGGTGGGACCGTTATTGTGATGCTGGGGGACACAAGTAATTAAAGGAATTATTTTGTGGTCAAATTTGCTTTGTCATTTTCAATATAATTTTCACATACAATTAGCAGTTTGTTGCCATTTCTGTGTAAATGCTAGTAGGGAAGCAGATCAGCTCAGAGGGTAGTAGATTACTCTGACAAGTGCTGAAAACTTTGACTTTGTGGTGTATTTTACAGACAAATATGTAAGGAGAACTGTGTCCAGAGATTCTGGAGCATTTCCATTGGGAGTTGTAGATGATGTCAACATCTATTTTTCATTGTAATCTGTTTAGCCAGATGTTCAGCTAGACTTGTGATAGTATTGTCTTTAAGGTGGCATCAGTGTTTATCCAAAAACCTCCTTTGTGTGATAGCCAGAATTTTTATACTACCCAAAAAAGCTCCGATATGTGTTGTGTCTATTTGATGGCTGATCTTACTCTTCTAAAAGCACATTCAGATATTCCATACAGTAAATGTTCAGGGACTGGACTGGAAGGTGAAATGGTGATACCACCATAATGTAATATGTACAACGATAACAAAACCACAAAATCCTTTACAATGAAGGCTTTACAATGAGTATGCCTTTACCGCAGAAGCCTTTATAACATATTTCATTGTAAAGGCATGAATGGTAAAGACATACAGGCACACTCATGTTAAAAAATTTACATGTATTTGTAAGTATTTTGCAGGTTTTATATATATATATATATATATATATATATATATATATATATATATATATATAAATATATATATATATATATATATAGATAGATATAGATATATTGGGTTGTTATGTTAATTTTAGTTTCCATGCAGGGTATGGGGTTTGGGATGGCAAGGGTAATTTAAGCGCTTACAGTGGGTATAAGTTTGGATTGGCAAATGTAATTTTAAGGTTTAGGGTAAGTATGGGGTTTTGGGTGGAAAGGCTATTTTTAGGGTTTTACGGTGGGTATGGGTTTTGGGATGGCAAGGTTATTTTAGGTGTCAGGGTGGGTATGGGTTTTTGGGTGATAAGGGTGGTTTTTAGGCTGGGTAAGTGTTTCCGGGTTGCAAAGGTAATTTTAGTGTTAAGGGGTTGTTGGTTCATAGGGTTCAAAACAGCTCCTTGCTTGCTGTAGCAATGGCACCGCGAGGGAAGCATTGAAGCTTATTCCGCAGTCACGGATAGACTATAAAGGGCATTTTGTCAAGAAAGAAAGAAAGAAAGAAAGAACTATGTAGCAACTGTGGGGGAGCCCTGGAGGGTTCCCTCGCGGTCCCAAGTAGCCCATAAAGGGATTGAAAAAAGCAACAACAAAAAACAAAGGCAATAGCTCAGTGTCAAGGTCAAAGACATTGACACTGAGCATTGAGGGTTTGAGTTTAGTGGACTTGTTTCCCAAGTGCAAATTATTATATTTTATTTAAATGATAGATACATTTTTTATTTTAAATTGTACAAAAATATCTCATTCTCTGTATATCAGAAATCAAAGCCTAAAAAGCTCTCTATCTCTCTCCCTCTAACTTACTTTTTCTCTCTCTCTCTCTCTCTCTCTCTCTCTCTCTCCCTTTTGAATCAGTTTTCTCTCAGTCACACACCTACACAGTCACTCACAGACCCACTCACACTCTCATGCACTCACTCACAGCCCCAGTCAGACCCTCATGCACCCACTCATATACCCAATCAGACTATCACACACCCACTCACAGACCTACGGACACCCTCCTGCACCTACTCACAGACCCTCGCAAATACTGACACACCCAGAAAAAATACTGACATACACACGCCCACACCCAGACAGACACCTGACAGACACTCTCACCCCTGTATACAGTCTCTCACACCTATTCTCACACTCAGAGGGCCACTGGCAACTTTCATCATGCACATCAACCCCTACTGTGCTTGGGTTAAGGTGGAACACAGTGCAAGGTTGGGTGCTTATAGGGGGCCATCTGCCACAGTGCCTGGCAAAAAGCCGTGCCAGGCGGTATTTGGATTAGCATATAGTAATGAAAATAACTATAAGTTAAAAAGAAAACATAGAAATTCACGGGGAAAATTGAAGGTTACAGGGATGTTATGGTTAGGTTCTGAATTTACTCCTACAAAACCATAGAAATTCAGCAGTTATAGTTAGTTCTTTCAAGTAACTATAACTTACACATTTATTTAACTATAACTCGTGC
Source organism: Pleurodeles waltl (assembly GCF_031143425.1). NCBI lineage: Eukaryota > Metazoa > Chordata > Amphibia > Caudata > Salamandridae > Pleurodeles > Pleurodeles waltl. Next base: position 1,020,152,061 of record NC_090447.1, read on the forward strand.
CCTCACCATGCACAATTGTCTCATCAATACTTTTATTGCAAATGTTGCAATGATAATATGAAAGATGGAATAGAAGTTGTCATCAAGGATATAATTTGTGGAGTAATTAGCTGTGCATGGTGAAGGTGTGAGTTATAGTTACCTAATGGCAAGAGTTATAGTTACTTGAAAGAGCTAACCATAACAGGTGAATTTCTATGGTTTTCCTCAAGTAAATTCAGAACCTAACTATAATGTCCCTGTAGCCTTTGTTTTTTTCAGTGAATACATATGAGGTTCCATGAAATTTATAGTTACAATCACATTTTAAACATAAAAAACATAGAAACTCACCTGCTTTTGTTAGAGTTATAGCAAGTAACTATAACTCCCACCCAAAGATAACTTTAACCCATGCCCCTCCCTTGCACCATTTTTTCATCCAAAAGTTTACTGCAAATATTACATTGATATTATCAATGATGTTATCAAAGATGTCATGAGTGTCATAACTTGTAGGATAATTGGCATTGTTGTCACAGAGAGGGAAATGCTAAAATAAAAGTTTCCTCTGTTTCCCCGCCTGCATCTTGGGATGACCTTGCAGGACCACCCAGGTCCTAGCAGGATCTGGCCTTGGGTGGTGATGGTCCCAAGGACCACCATTGGCTCCAGAGGGGGACCACATGGCCCCCTTCCAATGTGGATTGCCCCGGGGAGGTGGTGGTCCCCAGTGTTGGAAAATGCATTATTGGTAAGAGCAGGTAAGTACCTACACTTAGCAATAGGCCATTAATCTCCACTTAGGTCCAGATAGGTCTCAATAAATTAAACCCAGCTCAACCATTGGTAGCTTCGCAACAAGCGACAAGGCTTAACTTAGGAGACAAATGTGTAAAGCATTTAAAAATCACAAAATAATAAATAAGTAAAGCACAAAACACAAAAAAATGCAACACCAATGTATACAAATAGATTATATTTTTATCTATAAAATGACACCAAAATGACTAAAATCGGATAAGGGAAACCGGAGAATTAATTTTTAAAGAATTAATGCTTTATAGCGCATAGAAGCAACTAGCGCTCAAAGGGTTAAAAAAAAGGTCACACTGGAAATTAACAAAGTCCAGAGCTCAGGCCACCCATGATGTAACACTATCACATTTACATTCAGAAGTGTTTCTTGATTCAGGAAAGTGCTCCACAGCACCAGCCAAGGGTTCAGAGTCTCTGGTTTGCCTCTTGGGGTCTGGAACTACAACTCCCGCAATGCTCCTCTTCAACTTATAGAGCTGCTCCAAATGTCTCCAGACTTCTGGATCTTCTTCCAGAGATCCTTTTTGAGTCATTAAAGTATCCACAACTTGATCCAAGGTTCCAGAAGCATTGAGTTGCTCCTTGATAGATGGGACTACAATTCCCAGAATGCACCTGGTCAGAATCCTCAAATGGCCACTGAATACTGGTCAGCGGGACTCTGCTTGCAGGACTTTATGCAGAGGACTCTGGGCAACTCCTTTGTACCTGTAGCAAACAGGAAGTCCCTTCTTAAATCAGTAGAAGACAGGCAAAGTACTTTTAGTGGTGAAGCCCAAGTGTGCAGCTGGGCCAGTCCTTCAGAGTTCAGTGTCCAGGTGTAGGTCAGGGGTCCAGCAGTCCTTCATCATCTGACGTTCTTCCTAGTTGGGATCTGGTAGGGTACTGGAAGGGAACTGAGCTGTGGGTGCAGGTCTGCCAGTTTTATCCTTGCTCCTGGGTGAAAAACTGGGGGGTCCTGGTTCTCTAATCAGTTTCAGGGTCCTTCCCCCTGTGATGACCACTTACTGGGAAGTGTGGCAAAAATCAATCCCAGGGAGCAAAATTACTCAAAAATCCATCATGGCTGAAAGTGATGTTTGGAGGTTCTGATTGAGCCCACCCACTTGTTGGACTAAAAATCTTTAACACACTCTTCTCCTGCCCTCTCCTAATCTAATAAGGGGGGCACCTAATTGTCTGGGTTTGCAGGATGTAATGGAGTTGCTGGGTTGCTCCAAATGTCCTTCCCTGCCTTTGAAGACCAGTTTGGCAGCCCTCCCGCCTTCCTGCCTCTCCATCTGCTGAGGGAAGCTCTCCTCCACATGGCACATATCTTTGTATTCAGCCCAGACTACTTCACACATCATCAAGACAGCATGGCCAGGTTGCCAGAGGCTGGCCAATCAGAGCAAAGCACTACAGGGCTGAAGTTGGCAACTTTTTAGGTAAAGTTTAAAACACTTTACCTGAACAAGTTATTTTAATCCAACAATTGTAAGTTGTGGGATTTATTATAACAATTAATTTGATTCCAAACTGAAGTATCTGCCACTTAAGTTGACTTTATAAATTAAAATAAAGTCTCTGCATATTAGCCTATGCAGGCCATTCACTACAATGAGGGTGCTGTGTAGCCATTTTAAGTATAGCTCTGAGAGAGTGTAATTTAAATGTTTCCTATTTTAGATGTGAAATGCTTATGTTTAACAATGCTGCATTAACAACACTATTAATTAAAATGTATTTTAAACGTGAAGAATTATTATACGCATATACTAATATTAATAAGAAGAAATGATTACTTGTATTTGATTAATTGAATATGTTAACACGCACGAAGATTGCATTTATTAGAATCCATAAGCCTTAAGTTAGCGTGAGTCAAAGAATTAGCTGTGTAGCTCTCATATTAAAGCATATTTTTCTGTTTCTCTAGTGTGCTGATTTACAAAAGGGCCATGACCCAGCATTTGTTCTCTACTTCGTTTATTCGCAACAATGCTAATTTTTCTCATCCGCATGCTAGCTGTTTAGTATAAAGTTATACACTTTGCAACAAGAATATGGAAACTTCCAAGGACACTCTGCCATAGAAAGGAGAACTTTTGACCTGATGAACGTGCCAGAAAATGAAGTAACCCCGGATGTGCCACCTACAAAAAACATCAATTATGAAGACCAATCAAAATGTTAAGAACTATCCTGAAATGACAAGTGCATTACTTAATGTATAAATTGATAGGTTGAAGATAGTGGGGTGAAGTGACTATCCAATAGAATTTTGGGGGAAGGTATTGCCAAAAGGGGATAAAAACTCATGACACAGGAGACTCGAGAGCATTAGGGAGGGAATGTTATCGATTGCATCCAGAAACTCTGTCACTCTGTTTGGTGACTTGAGACTTAGTAAACCATCCTCACCCTTAGTTGCCCCATTACACTTTTCCTCCTTATGAGGGAAGTGCCCCTACCCCTAGATTAAGTGGACTGACGGCGATCTAACTGATGTCCTGAAGACGAAGACTGATCCTGTATGCTGACCTATTCCGAGGAGGGTAATTATGCTACTGCTATTGAAATCCATCTATTTGCCTTTTCTTTCTTGGTACCAACTGCTGTGTATTTTTGATTAGTGACCTTAGTTAGATGTTTTCCAAATTGATGTTCCAAATTGTTTTGCATGAAGCCCAACATGCTAATGCTAATTAGTGGTTAGATAAGATATTCTCTTGGACTGACACACGGACATGACTGACGTTGTGCCATGCTGAACTGAGACGCATATGCTACTCTATGTACTCTGATTTGTATATATCATATATTAGTGTCTTAGTGGTTGTCGTTTTTGCATTGTCAAATCTTACCACAGTTGCTATATCATGATTATGCTCCTTTGCTTCTTGGTACCGAGATTAATACATTTGTTATTAGATTGTAACCAATAGAGAATAAAATTCGCAAAACTTCTAACAAGGTGTGGTTATTAATGACTGAAGGTCATGGTTGCGCCGACAGTTTTAACTAATGTCTAAATCGAGATATATTGTGGTGATATACATTGATAACATTATTGATATATTGCTTGATATTCTGATCAGTTACCTCGTCTTACGGTGTCTCACCACTGGGTCAAAAGATTAATCGGCCTAAAACGAGTCCTAATGTATATAAATTAATATAGAAGGACGCGTTAACAGTTCCATGCACGTTAGTTTGATATACTAGGCCGCTGTGCACCTTGACCTAGATATATTTTATTCAGCTTTGCACTGTTATTTTACAAGAACCAGTTTTACAGTCTTGTTTTGATTTCTTCTATCAAACTGTTTAGCTTAGTTCAGCACTGTGTTCTCCAACAATGCATTCTTGATCGCGCTGTGCTTCAGTCAAGGCTACAGTCTGGTACATTGCCTGTAAACGTGGTAGAAGTTTAGTTTCCAACATTCGTAGAAAATACACATCCTAACGTAGGGATATTTTCTTAAAACATCTGCTGTGTTAGTTATAAAAACACTTTCTAGTCCTAGTACACGTCAAGAGGGAGATTCCAACCAGGGAACCACAACTGTATGCTGAATGCCCCGTTGCAGATGCTGATGCAGATTGCAGGCCTTTGCTCAGGTATGAGGGTTGATGTCCTCCCGGGGGAACCTGAAAGGCAGGCTTAGAGCTTAACATGCTGTGCTCGAAATATAATCTAGAGAGGGAATAATCCATTGATTCTAGTGGCACTATGATAGCCTTATTCTTGTGTTTCACTCTCATCGTCACTATTTTAATATTACTGTGTTGTGTTGTTCTGGTTATTGCAGCTCACGCTTTGCTATCCAAAATGCAGTTGTTTTATTAAACCAATCTTTAAAATTTATACTGCCTTTATTGTCATTTATATATGAGACCGCAAGGAGTATGAGAGAACCGGTTGTGATCTGAGTGACCACGACTTCCCTGAGAAGTACTGATATGTCATGCGCTCGGCTGCCAATTTGTCTCCACCAATCGGGAGAGATGAGGCACTGCTTGTTAGCGGGAGCAAAACCTGGGTTTGGAGCGACAAGCGTCATCCACCGTAGGTCAGACTCAGTCCCCCACACTGTGAACGATCTTGCTGCTCAAAGTCCAGTAGTCTCATTAAGATGAGAGCCTACGCGACAAGGGAAAACAAATTTGGCTGTTTTACCTCACGAGGGCTTATAAAACTATTTTTATAAGGTCCCTGCTTATAGTTACATGGCACCCAGCCCTACAGACACATATGGCACACCTTAGGGGTGATATATTTAAAAATAAGTTAGTTTAAGACTTTTGAACTACTTTTAATTCTAAAGTCGAATTTCATGTAACTTTAATTTAGAAGCAGCCAGCAAGGCACGCCTGCCTTTAAAATTACACTGGGCACCTCAGCAGTGCACCTATGGGTGCACTACCTATGCTGGGGTCCCTAAACCTACATGCCCTACCATATACTTGGGACTTAGATGTAGGTTGACATAGCCAATTATAATTAGCCTAATTTGCATACTGATTTTACACAGAGCACAGGCCCTGGGACTGGTTAACAGTACCCAGTGAACCATCAGAGTCAGGAAAACACTAGCAAAAAGTGAAAAATGGGGGTAAAACATCAGCAGGGCTCTGCAGTCAGCCCTGTTTTCTCACACCCAAGAACAAGGGTCCAAAATGAACTCCCCTCATTGTTTTATTTTAGCCCTGGGGAGGTGGCAGTCCCAAGGGCTGTGGGGTGTCCAGCGAGCCCGAACCTCAATACATTTTAAATAAGCCCTGTGGAGATGGCATTCCCCAGGTCATAATACTGCCCTAGGAGTGGGGCCCATATGCCCTCCTCATTATATTTTACATGTCCTCACACCTCTTTAAAAACAACTGCGGGAGTCCAAGTTTATTTTTTAATGTTCCAGCAAATTTGCAACATAGCCACAAATTTACAACAATTATTTTTGTTAATTGTTTTTTATGTGTAGTGGAGTTCTTCTGGGGCCCCAGGACTGGAGCTAAGGGGTGAGGGTGCCCCTACCCTGGCCCCTTGTCTTACTTTTTTTACTCTTTTCCTGGGACTTGGCTCAAGCCAAGTCCCAGGATGGCTGCCAACACCTCCTGGTTGAAGTGTTGTTAGCCAATCAGAGCTCTGCATTTCCCTGCACAAGCTCGTCATTATTTGCAGCCGTCGCAGCCAGAAATATACAAATTTGGATTTCCTTAAATTTCTCAATATCTCATGAACGGATTTGCATCTAATAACTGAAAGCGCAATCTGCAAACCAAAAGCTACCCTTCTGCCACATGTTTTTTTTCCATCCATGGGGCTGTAGTCATGTTCAAGTCTGTTATGGGAATTAACATGGAAAACACATGTATTTTACCCCCTTTTTTTGTCAGCCCCCACCTTACAGATAACCCCGAAACTTCCTGTGCCCGGCACCGGCACAATTATTTTAGAAAATTTCGGGAAGATTCGTCTATCGGTTCTATAGCCATGGGCATGTTTTTTCAATGGCAACATGGTCCTAACTGTAACTACCAACTGGTGACCGCCAGTTGGAAAGTATATAAATATATATATATATATACATATATATATATATATATATATATATATATATATATATATATATATATATATATATACATATAATAATGTATTAAGTACTTGCGGTTGCCAGTAGGTAGTTATAGTTAGGACCCAATTTCTATAGAAAAAGCAGTTTTTTGCTAGTCTATATCTTTAGTGTGATTGACAAATCTTCACAAAATTTTCTGAAAAAGTTTGACATTTTTATATATATATATATATATATATATATATATGTGTGTGTAAAATCCAAAAGTAAATGGCAGCGCACACTGTTAAGGTAGATTTACTATGTTTATTTGTTGAGTGCAAAGAACAAAGGAAACAACGCGTTTCAACTAACCAGTCTTCTTCATAGTTAACTGTTAGTTGAAACGCGTTGTTTCCGCTGCCATCTACTTTTGAATTTTACATTGATTGAGAGCACGGCCAGCTCTAGCAAAACGCACCAACTGCAGAGCGCGTCGCAGTGTGTGGCCGCATTGCTGTATATATATATATATATATACATATATATATATATATATATATATATACCAAATGACATGCACATTTATTTTTTAAACATTGAAATGAATTAATTTACTCAATATTAGTTCCATCCACTATTAATTGGCATGAGAAAGTGCTGTGGTATTTTTTAGTGGTTGCCCATTGCCCATGTTTGGTGCTGAACGTATTCCTGTTCCTGGTCTGAGCTGGAGCACATTTACTATTGTTTTGGGATTTTTTGACCGTAATCATTTTAGAGAATTGCTTGTTTACTCTTTAGTGGGCATATCCCTCCTTCAACCTGCCCTTAGCCTTCCCTATGTACCGCCTTATTCCTTCCTACACCTCTCCTATTAACCTGTTCTGTGCCTTGGACGAGATGACCTCGTCCAAGGCACAGAAACTGGGGGGAGCGCTAGCGTGCCCCCCCTGTGCACCCCACCAAGGCGGGGATGGAAGGGGAAGCCCTTCCCCTTCCACCCCCAACCCCCCACCCCCTCCTGTGACGTCAGCGCGTGAGCGTGCGCTGATTTGTCACAGGGTCTCCCCCATTGCGCTGGAAGCAGAGCTTCCAGCGCGATTGAAAGAGAAATGCTCAGCATTTCTCTTTCAATCACGTGGGGGAGGCCCGGAGATGCTTCAAAGGGAAGGAAATGTATTTTTGTGCTTTTTATTTTTTTTATTTTTTTATTTTAGAGATGGGGAGCGACCCATTAGGCAAGGGTCGCTCCCCTGGGGGGCAAATTGTATTTAGACCATTTCTGCCCCCCTTGGGGGCAGATTGGATGATTTTAGGTCAATCTGCCCCCATGGGGGCAGACACCACTAGGCACCGGGGATTTGTGTTTTTTGCGCCAATGTCACGCAGGGGGAGCGACCCCGTAGGCAAGGGTCGCTTCCCGGGGGGGGGGGCAAATTTATTTTAGGCCATTTCTGCCCCCCCGGGGGCCCATCGGCCTATTACTAGGCCGATGTGCCCCCAGGGGGGTCAGAAACCTCTAGGCGCCAGGGCACAATTTTTTTTTGTGTTTTTTTTTGTTTGTTTGTTTTTTTAGAGATGGGGAGCGACCCATTAGGCAAGGGTCGCTCCCCTGGTGTGCAAATTGTATTTAGACCATTTCTGGCCCCCCTGGGGGCAGATTAGCCGATTTTAGGTCAATCTGCCCCCAAGGGGGCAAAAACCACTTGGCACCGGGGATTTTTTTTTTAGTGCCAATGTCACGCAGGGGGAGCGACCCAGTAGGCAAGGGTTGCTCCCCGGGGGGGGCACATTTATTTTAGGCCATTTCTGCCCCCGGGGCGCAGAAACCTCTAGGCGCCAGGGCAAATTTGTTATTTTTGTGGGTTTTTTTTGTTTGTTTTTCTAGAGATGGGGACCGACCCCTTGGGCAAGGGTCGATCCCCTGGGGGGTGAATTGTATTTAGACCATTTCTGGCCCCCTTGGAGGCAGATTGGCCGATTTTAGGTCAATCTGCCCCCAAGGGGGCAGAAACCACTAGGCACCGGGGATTTTTTTTTGGGCGCCAATGTCACACAGGGGGAGCGACTCCGTAGGCAAGGGGGGGGGCAAATTTATTTTAGGCCATTTCTGCCCCCCCTGGGCCGGCTGAGCTAGAGGCCAAAATCCACAGGTAGGAACTTTGCAAAAAAACCCTCTTTTTTCTGTGAACAAAATGTGTTGTGTCCACGTTGTGTTTTGGGCCATTTCCTTTCGTGGGCGCTAGGCCTACCCACAGAAGTGAGGTACCATTTTTATCAAGAGACTTAGGGAAACTCTGGGTGGAAGGAAATTTGTGGCTCCTCTCAGATTCCAGAACTTTCTGTCACCGAAATGAGAGGAAAAAGTGTTTTTTTTGCCAAATTTTGAGGTTTGCAAAGGATTCTGGGTAACAGAACCTGGTCAGAGCCCCGCAAGTCACCCCATCATGGATTCCCCTGGGTTTCTAGTTTTCAAAAATGCGCTGGTTTGCTAGGTCTCCCCAGGTTCCGGCTGAGCTACAGACCAAAATCCACAGATAGGCACTGTTTTCTAAGAAAAAATGTGATGTGTCCACGTTGTGTTTTGGGCCATTTCCTTTTGTGGGCGCTAGTCCCACCCACACAAGTGAGGTATAGTTTTTATCGGGAGACTTGGGGGAACGCTGGGTGGAAGGAAATGTGTGGCTCCTCTCAGATTCCAGAACTTTATTTCACCGAAATGAGAGGAAAAAGTGTTTTTTTTGCCAAATTTTGAGGTTTGCAAAGGATTCTGGGTAACAGAACCTGGTCAGAGCCCCGCAAGTCACCCCATCATGGATTCCCCTGAGTTTCTAGTTTTCAAAAATGCGCTGGTTTGCTAGGTCTCCCCAGGTTCCGGCTGAGCTACAGACCAAAATCCACAGATAGGCACTGTTTTCTAAGAAAAAATGTGATGTGTCCACGTTGTGTTTTGGGCCATTTCCTTTCGTGGGCGCTAGGCCTACCCACAGAAGTGAGGTACCATTTTTATCAAGAGACTTAGGGAAACTCTGGGTGGAAGGAAATTTGTGGCTCCTCTCAGATTCCAGAACTTTCTGTCACCGAAATGAGAGGAAAAAGTGTTTTTTTTTGCCAAATTTTGAGGTTTGCAAAGGATTCTGGGTAACAGAACCTGGTCAGAGCCCCGCAAGTCACCCCATCATGGATTCCCCTGGGTTTCTAGTTTTCAAAAATGCGCTGGTTTGCTAGGTCTCCCCAGGTTCCGGCTGAGCTACAGACCAAAATCCACAGATAGGCACTGTTTTCTAAGAAAAAATGTGATGTGTCCACGTTGTGTTTTGGGCCATTTCCTTTTGTGGGCGCTAGTCCCACCCACACAAGTGAGGTATAGTTTTTATCGGGAGACTTGGGGGAACGCTGGGTGGAAGGAAATGTGTGGCTCCTCTCAGATTCCAGAACTTTATTTCACCGAAATTAGAGGAAAAAGTGTTTTTTTGGCCAACTTTTGAGGTTTGCAAAGGATTCTGGGTAACAAAACCTGGTCAGAGCCCCACAAGTCACCCCATCCTGGATTCCCCTAGGTCTCTAGTTTTCGAAAATGCAGAGGTGTGGTAGGTTTCCCTAGGTGCCAGCTGAGCTAGAGGCCAAAATCTACAGGTAGGCACTTTGCAAAAAACACCTCTGTTTTCTTTCAAAAAATTTTAAGTGTCCACGTTGCGTTTTGGGGCATTTCCTGTCGCAGGAGCTAGGCCTACCCACACAAGTGAGGTATCATTTTTATCGGGAGACTTGGGAGAACGCTGGGTGGAAGGAAATTTGTGGCTCCTCTCTGATTCCAGAACCGTCTGTCACCAAAATGTGAGGAAAATTTGTTTTTTTAGCCAAATTTCGAGGTTTGCAAAGGATTCTGGGTAACAGAACCTGGTCAGAGCCCCACAAGTCACCCCATCTTGGATTCCCCTAGGTCTCTAGTTTTCAGAAATGCACAGGTTTGGTAGGTTTCTCCAGGTGCCAGGTGAGCTAGAGGCCAAAATCTACAGGTAGGCACTTTGCAAAAAACACCTCTGTTTTATTTTAAAAAAATTGATGTGTGCACGTTGCGTTTTGGGGCATTTCCTGTCGCGGGCGCTAGGCCTACCCACACAAGTGAGGTATCATTTTTATCGGGAGACTTGGGGGAACGCTGGGTGGAAGGAAATTTGTGGCTCCTCTCTGATTCCAGAACTTTCTGTCACCAAAATGTGAGGAAAATGTGTTTTTTTAGCCACATTTTGAGGTTTGCAAAGGATTCTGGGTAACAAAACCTGGTCAGAGCCCCTCAAGTCACCCCATCCTGGATTCCCCTAGGTCTCTAGTTTTCAGAAATGCACAGGTTAGGTAAGTTTCCCCAGGTGGCAGGTGAACTAGAGGCCAAAATCTACAGGTAGGCACTTTTCAAAAACACCTCTGTTTTCTTTAAAAAAATGTGATGTGTGCATGTTGCGTTTTGGGGCATTTCCTGTCGCGGGCGCTAGGACTACCCACTCAAGTGAGGTATCATTTTTATCGGGAGACTTGGGGGACCGCTGGATGGAAGGAAATTTGTGGCTCCTCTCTGATTCCAGAACTTTCTGTCACCAAAATGTGAGGAAAAAGTGTTTTTTTAGCCAAATTTTAGGTTTGCTAAGGATTCTGGGTAACAGAACCTGGTCAGAGCCCCACAAGTCACCCCATCTTGGATTCCCCTAGGTCTCTAGTTTTCAGAAATGCACAGGTTTGGTAGGTTTCCCTAGGTGCTGGCTGAGCTAGAGGACAAAATCTATAGGTAGGCACTTTGCAAAAAACACCTCTGTTTTCTTTAAAAAAAATTGATGAGTGCACGTTGCATTTTGGGGGGTTTCCTGTGGCGGGCACAGGCCTACCCACACAAGTGAGGTATCGTTTTTATCGGGAGACTTGGGGGAACATAGATTAGCAAAACAAGTGTTATTGCCTCTTGTCTTTCTCTACATTTTTTCCTTCCAAATATAAGAGAGTGTGTAAAAAAGACATCTATTTGAGAAATGCCCTGTAATTCACATGCTAGTATGGTCACCCCCGAATTCAGAGATGTGCGAATAACCACTGCTCCTCAACACCTTATCTTGTGCCTATTTTGGAAATACAAAGGTTTTCTTGATAGCTATTTTTGACTCTTTATATTTCAGCAAATGAATTGCTGTATACCCGGTATAGAATGAAAACGCACTGCAGGGTGCAGCTCATTTATTGGCTCTGGGTTCCTTGGGTTCTTGATGAACCTACAAGCCCTATATATTCCCGCAACCAGAGGAGGCCAGCAGACGTAACGGTATATTGCTTTCGAAAATCTGACATTGCAGGAAAGAGTTACAGAGTAAAACGTAGAGAAAAATTGATGTTTGTTTCACCTCAATTTCAATATTTTTCTTTTTCAGTTGTTATTTTCTGTAGGAAACTCTTGTAGGATCTACACAAATTACCCCTTGCTGAATTCAGCATTTTGTCTACTTTTCAGAAATGTTTCGGTTTCTGGGATCCAGCATTGGTTTCACGCCCATTTCTGTCACTGACTGGAAGGAGGCTGAAAGTACAAACAATTGTAAAATTGGGGTATGTCCCAGTAAAATGCCAAATTTGTGTTGAAAAATTTGATTTTCTGATTCAAGTCTGCCTGTTCCTGAAAGCTGGGAAGCTGGTGATTTTAGCACCGCAAACCCTTTGTGGATGCCATTTTCAGGGAAAAAAAACACAAGCCTTCTTCTGCAGCCACTTTTTTTTCACTGTATTTTGGCTAATTTCTTGGCCTCCTTCAGGGGAACCCACAAAGTCTGGGTACCTCTAGAATCCCTAGGATGTTGAAAAAAAAAGGATGCAAATTTGGCTTGGCCAGCTTATGTGGACAAAAAAATGTATGAGGGCCTAAGCGCAAACTGCCCCAAATAGCCAAAAAAAGGCCTGGCACAGGAGTGGGAAAAGGCCTGGCAGCGAAGGGGTTAATTAGCAATTATTCCCCTTTTTCAAGCCAATGCCTCATCCCTCCAACATGTACTCCAAAGACATATATGTGCAAGTGCATAGAACTCCATAGTCATAGCAGTGATCTTTGCACTGAAAAATGGGTGAGGCAGAGGCAGGTACCTTTGCATGTAGGAGTGTGGATGGCATTTAGTAATGCAGAAATAGTACTATTGTAGTACTAGTAAATGTACTGCAAACTTCAGCCTATGAATAGACCCTGTATGTTACTTTCCTAGAGGTTTCCTCTTTGTGAACAAAAATGTACAGCAGGCCACATGCTTCAGTTTTGCTATTGTTAGGGAATTATTCATTCTATTAGTCAGTTTATAGAATTATTAACATTTTCCAAATTTGAGGTGGCAAATAGCATTAACCAATTAACCAGTGATGAAATGCATGTATTGATTGATAATGCACTTTTAGAAAAGGTAACCTCAGAATTTAAGGTTTCTGTGTTTGGACTCTACTTAAAAATGCGAATATCATTACCGTCTTGCAAAAGGAATTGTAATATCAGTCGCTAACAGTGTAGATCTGAGGTATGGTATGGTCACTATTAACATTATCGGTAAGTTATGCCAGCACTGGTTTAATGGTCATTTGTTACACATAATCACTAAACATGAAGAACAGTTTCACAACAAAATACACCTAGACGTTTTTCTCAAACATCCAAAACAAAAATATAATGCTACAAGAGATCTTATAGCTTGGATTTCTATGTCTCTTTTGGTAGAAATCAGCTAATGCCGCAGAGAAAGCAGTGAGGAAAATTAGAGAAATGGAGACTGAGAATATTCAACGAAGAAAGACAGGTATCTTAGAATGCTGAAAATAAAATATATTCATTATAGGATCAACATTGCCTGTCTTTAGGATCCTATGGGGCACATTAAAATGCACAACCATGAAGGAAAAAAGTATGAAGCAATATTAGCATTGCAATCTTCTTTGTTGGTGTTGAAATTGCAGTGTCTTACAGTCACATGAACAGCTTCAAAGTTTCAGAGCCTTGTAAAGTAAATGATCAACAATAATTGTGTGATCTCTCCATAGAGATTTGAGATGTTTCCATTTAGTCCTTATGTAAAAACGGGAATTACATGATTTATTACAATTCAATGTTTTACATTTCAAATTTTTCCCTTCCGAAAAAAGAAATAGGGTGTTACACACAAAAGAGACAATCATTTTTGCATTAGTCTTGGTGAATACCATATCTTTTGCACTGTGTACTAAAGAACGAACCGTTTATTTGAATGTGAAAGTTCCCCCTGGGAACTTCTCTCATATGTAAATAAAGTTATTTCTATGAAGAATGTAACACAAATAATGCGGATGACAACCAAAACCTGAACGTGTCTCCACAACATGAAATAAATGAAACATTTACAACCATAAAAATGGTGCATAGTTAGCCACATTACCAAAATATTGCTATTCTTATAAGAAGGTTATAGTTATGTGGTGACTAAACGAAACAAGTGATTGCTGTGGTTCAAGTTATACCTATCATCGCAAGGAGCAAATATCCTTGCTCCATTGGCCAGACACTAATGACTTCTAATATACAATCTTTAACAAAGTAGCCAGCATGGTTTTAACATTATTGATGCAGGACATAACTTTAGAGTCAGCAAATACTATTAAGCAGTACAAGTTACACTTAGCTTCAGAGATAACATTCAGTTCGTCATTTCCTGAAAGCAGAGAGCCATTTTTTCATGCTTCAAGAATGACAGAATTAGATTTCCATATAAAAACAGCCGGTAAGGGATTTAATTGATGCTTTCAAATATACTGTATGATCAGCTTAACAAACAAAAGGGTATCTAACATTTAGGGCCTTATTTATACTTTTTGGTGCAAAACTGCACTAAGGCAGTTTTGCCCCAAAAAGCTTTGCACCGGCTTGCACCATTTTTTAGCACCAGCTGGGCACCATATTTATAAAATGGAGCAAGTCGGTGCAAAGGGTAGGCTTAAAAAAAAATGACGTTAGGCAGTTTTGAGTCAAAATGATTCTGACCAGATTAGCATCATTTTTTGACGCTAAGGGGCATATTTATACTCTGTTTGCACTGAATTAGCGTCATTTTTTTAAAACTCTAATTCAGTGCAAAACTAACTCCATATGTATACTTTGGTGCTAGACCCGTCTAGCACCAAATTTATGGAGTTAAAGTAATTTTTTGGAAGTGGAAACCTACCTTGCCTTAATGAGATGCAAGGTAGGCGTTCCTGTGCAAAAAAATGACTCTATGGCCTTAACACCATATTTATACTCCCATGTAAAAATGGTGCAAGGGAGGGAGGAGGGGTAAAAAAATGGGGCAAAGCTTGCTTTGCCCCATTTTTTAAGACCTGGGTCAGGGCAGGCGATAGGGGACCTGTGGCCCTATTTCCATGGTGGAACACCATGGAAGAAGCCCAGACGTGCCCTCCCTAGGCCCTAGGGGCACCCCCACCCACACTAGAGGGACTGCGAGGATGGGGGACCCCATCCCAGGTAAGTACAGGTAAGTTAATTTTATTTTTGTAAGTGCCATAGGGGTCCCTGAAATGGGCCCCCAGACATGGCACAGGGTGCAATGGCCATGCCCAGGGGACCCCTGTCCTCTGTGCTGGCCACTGGGGTGGTGGGCATGACTCCTGCCTTTTCTAAGGCAGGAGTCATGTGGCATGGTAGGTTTAGCACCATAAAATGACGCTAATCTGGTTAGAGTCATTTTTTTTTTACTCTAACCTGCCTAAAGCCATTTTTTGGTGCTAAACCCTCTTCTTCTATACTGCCAGCCCCACCAGACTAAAGTAATTTTTTTAAACTCTAGCCTACCCTTTGCACCAGCTTGCACCATTCCATAAATATGGTGCCCGGCTGGTGCACAGAAATGGTGCAAGCCGGTGCTAAACTTTTTGGTGCAAAACTGAGTTAGTGCAGTTTTGCAGCAAAAAGTATAAATAAGGGCCAATATTTTGTAAGTTTGCGCCACTTTTGTGTCATAAAATGACGTTAATGCGGTGCAAAAAACGTTTAAATCAGGGCCTTGGTGCTAGATGGGTCTAGCACCAAAGTATAAATATGGAGTTAGTTTTGAGCCGAATTAGAGTAAAAAAAAAATGACACTAATTCGGTGGAAACAGAGTATAAATATGCCGCAGAGTATAAATATGCCCCTAAATATGGCGTTAAGGCCATAGAGTCATTTTTTGCACGGGAACGCCTATCTTGCATCTCATTAAGGCAAAGTAGGTCTCCACTTTCAAAAAATGACTTTAACTCCATATATTTGGTGCTAGAGGGCTCTAGCACCAAAATATAAATATGGAGTTAGTTTTGCACCGAATTAGAGTAAAAACAAATTACAGTAATTCAGTGCAAACAGAGTATAAATATGCCCCTTAATTTTTCTCTGGGTTGGCTTCATTTCTACAAGAGAGTAGAAACACATTCTGCATTGTGTTGCTTCTGAAAAAATATCTCAGTAGACCAAAGGTGCTAATGGTGTGAATCGAGAACAAATTAAAATGGTTGAAAGATAGTCTGCAAACATAATGAATTGGATTCTGAAAAACTGTTGTGCATTTTAGTGCTTCTGAAGTAAGAGGACGTGTTCTACAGAAGAGCACCAGGAATAACACTTCCTACTGCTTCGTTCTAAAATAGCAGCATGAATAAATCATGATCCTATCTAGTCTGAGCTTACTGATTGGCCACCAAACACTTTTTTTTCTGGTCAAGAGCCATGATAGAGCATACAATTTACACTACACCATATTTATGTTAGAACGATTTCATAATAAAATTTTTACTGTGCAAAGAAAATTGATGCAAGTGAGTATCAATCTTAGCAATTGAGTCACAAGAAGAGGATGTTGTGTGTGGCAAGGCATTCTTATGTTAATAACTCATGTTACCTGCAAGACAGGCCTGAGTGCAAATAAAATTGACTGCATTTGTTATTAAAGATTGCTTGTGTGTGGGTAGGACCTAGAAAGGCAAAATGTTGAATGGTAATACTAACGTGTGTTTGAGCTCCATGTTTTTAGTTTAGAAACTCCAGGGCAGATTTATGGAAAGTGGCGCTGCACCAGGTGCAGCGCCAAATTCTCTGCACCCCTTAACACTCACCTGCTGCCACCATGTGTGCGCTGTTTTTAAAATATGGCGCACCCTGGTGCAGGGGAGGGGGCCATAGTATAATTTTTATGACGCTATAGATGTACTCTGCAGGAGTAGCGCCCAAATATTGGTGCTACTCCTGCAGAGTACATAGGGCCCCATTCTAAAGAATGGCAGCCCCCTTTTTATGCCTGTTCTTGAGCAGGCGTTAAAAGTGCCATAAAAAATGGCACAAGGAAATCTCA
The DNA here is from genome assembly GCF_031143425.1 of Pleurodeles waltl. Taxonomy (NCBI): domain Eukaryota; kingdom Metazoa; phylum Chordata; class Amphibia; order Caudata; family Salamandridae; genus Pleurodeles; species Pleurodeles waltl. The sequence goes on from NC_090447.1 coordinate 1,020,168,767, forward strand.
TAAATTTTCTTATTCCATTTTTCCGGCTCCCCTAATGGGGGGATGCCCCCTTTGCATACATTATGCCTGGCACAGGTATAATGTAGCGCAAAGGGTTACATGCATTCCGCCACCCTGTAAATAAGGCACAGGGATTTTGGCCTCGTTGGGCCACATTAACTTCAAAATAAATTACGTTAATGTGGCGCAAGGTGGCACTGGGGGCCTATAAATATGCCCCTCCATGTTTAATGACAAGGTTCAAACCAACAAAGCAGAAAAGGAAATGTTCCACTTCTCTGTTGCACATGCTTTACCAGCAGCTACTAGCAATGATGACCTTCCACAGGTCCGTGTTAGAAGCAAGTAGGGAAAAGTAGCATTCACTTCTGTAGCGTGTGCAGAGTGATACTCCTTGCACACATTTTTAGCAAAGCAAGAAAGGAGAGCAATGAACTCTCCTCACTCCATATTAGACCATCAATAATAAAGGTTTACAAGGTGCCAGTGGAGGTGATGGATTAGACAAATACTAGCTGATGACAGCATATATATTTTTCGAACATTGCAAAGCTTGGCACAATAAAGTTTAAATAATTAACACACCCATTTTATTTGAATGGCTAAAACCATTATAGATGTTGGGTAGGGAACAGACTAACAGTTTAGGAATCTGTGATGAAATATTATTGTACATTTTTTAAAAGTATTATGCAGACAATAACTAATCTTACAATTATGAAATATGTATCATTGTGAGCATTGATTTGTGGAAGAGGGGCAGGAATCTATTTTATCATCAGCTACAAATAAGGGTTTCCTCAGACAGGATTGTCTGAGCTCTAAGAACACAGCATAACACAATAGAGGAGGAGGGGGAGACACTGTCTAGTTCACTTTTCACTAAAGAGGGTACATTTCCTTGGAGGCTAAGGAGACCTAGTGGTAGTGACCACAGTAATATTGGAGCAAAAATGAAAAATGAATGGTTAGAGCACAGGGAAAGAAAAACTCAGGACCACTATCCCAAGAACATTTGTGGACCTGGAAGAGCACCTACATGAAGAAATAACGGGCCAGATGTATCAAGGTTTTTTGCATTCGCAAACGGTGCGAATGCCGGTTTGCGAATGCAAAAAGCCAGTTCAGAATGTATGAAAGACATTCTGAACGCAATTCTAAGGAATCGCTAAAATAGCGATTCCTTAAAATTGCGACCCTGTTTAAAGAGTCGCAAATTGCGACTCTCTAAATAAGAAATCGCAAATAAGGGTTCCTTATTTGCGATTTCTTAGCACATGTATGAAGCCATTCCTAAATGCAATTTGGGCATTTAGGAACCGCTATTTACCACCAGGTTGAACCTAGTGGTAACCATGTGCAAAATTTAAAAATGCATTTAAAATGCATTTTTAAAATGTACATGTAAAGCACACATGCCCTTTTGGCATGTGTGCACCTTACAGGTCCCCAAAAATGTTTTTGGGGTGCAGCAGAGGGGGCCTTAGGCCCCCGGCACCCTGGGGTTTTGCATTTCCAAAATTGCGATTTCTGGTTAAGAAATCGCCATTTTGGAAATGCAAAAAATTTGCAGATATGGGCCAACAGGCCCACAGGAGCGAATGGGGCCGGTATGCAAATTGCAATTCCGTAAAAGCATTTGCGATTTTTAAGAAATCGCTATTACTGATTCGCAAATGTGATACATGGCATTTTGCGAGTCGGAAATAGAGATTTCTTAAAAATCGCTATTTCTGAATCGCAAAAGGCCATCATGATACATCTGGCCCAATATTCTGTCTTACTGCAAAGTAAAAACGTCTTAAGGACTCCTGAAAGAAGCCAAGTATTCAACCTGCTATCCAAAGGCCAATTGATGACCCTCAATTTGCTATTACAAGGGCCAAAAAAGCAGACAGCTTTCCCCCTTGAGAAAGATGCAGCTCACCATAAAGGACTGGGCAACAAGAAGTCCCCTGTCGAAGAGAGGAATAGTACCTAGAAGCCTGCTTTGAGGACCTTTAGGCTTCCAGGGATTAAGAGACCTTGGGGACCTAGTCCTTTTTTTAACCTTTAGAGGACAGGTATAAGGTGCTGAGCTAATTCCAGGTATGGGGCATCCTGTTGGACAACTCTTCCAGATTTTTCCCACTGTGGGCTTTTTGCCGTAAACAAAATGTTTTTAGCCAGACCTTCAGGTGAAGATTTCAACCCTTGTATATTCCCACCCAGCTACTGCATACTGGCTTGTCCAACTAGAGGATTTACCAAAGACATGACCAAGTCGAAAAGTAAAATTTGGGAAGGATGGTATCACAGCAAAGTTACCTAATTGGCAAAGGATACTTGTCATCTGCGACATCCGATTTTATTCAGTTGTGATTTTCTGGAGCCAAAAATTAAGGCTTCACCTCAACCTCGACAATGATATGTCTGACTTTGACAGACAACTGTTGGCTTCAGCAGTCTGCCTTGACTTGCTAGAGAATTTTGAGAAACAGAAAAATCAGATCCAAGATTTATTCAGCTCCTCCTCCACCTTGGTTGGCCTGAAATCGTACTAGGTCCCATTATACAATGAATATTGACTCTGATTGATAATTTAAGTTTTCCTCAAGCTGTTTTTTGACATGTTTAAATTGGATTGAAGTTCAATCCTCCCACATTATTAATTTATTTATTTACACAAATTCTGCATAATTTAACTCTTGGGTTATTTTCTTTCTAGGTTTATGCCTAAACGGCACATGCCAGAAGCATTTGTTAATTTACCCAAAACGTGTAAATATTGAAAATGTAATCCATCATTTGAGAACAATGCACATCTTCCTTTTTAATGAATTGCTTCCATTATGCATCAATTATTTTGAATGATGCCTGCTAATAAAATGGTCTTAGAGTGTTGTGCAAATGACAGACCAAAGTTTCTCAGGAAAATATATGTGCTGGTGAAGCAGACTTTGAGGCCTATTGTAAATGACAGAAGTTAATCTAGGGGAAAGACTCAACAAGTATAGATTTTATAATCCAGCTGGGAATACTGTAAATGTTCTGCCTCTCAAGTTAGGCCTCTGCACATGCTGAAATAGCAAGAAGCATCTAAAAAAGGAAAGTGTCTGGCTGAATGCATATTGAGTGAAAACAGTGCAAAGAATGTGAGACCTGATTGTGTAGGAAGTATCATGTGCACAAGATGTTCTAAATAATATTTTGTTCTTCTCAATTGGGCAAATGGCTGCAACGTTCTCAACAAGATGTGATATACTCCTCTTACCTTTGAGAATGTCAAAAATGCATTTCTTCAATGCAATATAGCTAATACTGTTGTGTTGAAACAGGAAAGGAAAAGATGTCTAGAAAACAACGTTAGAATGCCCGGCCTTTCACCATTTTTCTCAATGTGGGCATTATAATTATGTAGTAATGTAAGTGAAAGTTCAAATATGTTGCGTAGGGCACAGTAATTACATAGGTTAACACTGTGTTGAGCTAAAGGCCTTAACTTTGGAGGTCGGTTCCGTAAGCAACAGGTTAAGGGCACCACTGAATAACTTCAAATGATTTCTTGAGAAGATCTAAAAACAGACTTTTCAAGTCTGGGTCTTGTACCGATTGCTATCAAGAAGGCAGTATATTATTGATACAGTTGATCAAGGGGTGCACACCCTAAAACTGAAAAGATTTTAGCACATGATTAGGAAGTGCATAAATGTTCCTTCACAAATAATAAGCAATTAGCAAGGTAGCATAAGTAAGAGAAAATAGTCTTGGCTGGGAAATTCATCCCGGACACAGTTGCCAATGCAGCCTTATGGACAGGGTGACTGGGCTGCATACAAACCTTGGGTATGATGCTCCTCTCACACTTCCGCTAACTGGGGCAAAGTGCAGCCTTAAATATTGGGAAATTTGGGAATCATCGCTTCAAAAAACATCTAGACCCTGGCTGTTTTTCTGAGAACATGTGGGAGGTGTATTTCACCATTGCAAATGCTGACTTTATTTCTCCTTCTCGAATGTCATAGGGGTTGGGACTGCCCTTCCACCTAGGAGCATGCACAACACATAATCCACCTATGTCCAACTCATCTAATGCTCCAAGAAGACTTTGAAAGTAATCAAAAATGTGCACTCATATTTGTAAAATGCCACTGCGGTTTCTCTGCTTTGTGGAGTCTGATAATGTGTATCAGAGTTCACTAAAAGATTACATCTCCAGACACATCTTTGTACACTTTCTACTGTGATCTGTGAATCAGAACCTCATTCTGGACCCTTTGACATAATTCAACATGATCTAACTAACCTCCTCTATTTGTGAGAGCTAATAGACACAGCCTAGCTTGACACATTCAGCTGTCACAGAGGTTCATGCTGGGGCACAAAAATAACATTAAAGGAATATACAAAAATAGCCTTGGCGAGCCAAATTGAGCTACCCACTTATTTGCTCTGTGCTTCTCTTTTAGGATCAACATGTTTGCATGCTTTATTTATCTTTGTCATTGATATTTGAAATCAGTGTAGTTGATCTCCAAGACGCAACATTTTTATTTTTCTCCTGTGAACCAGTGACATGATGGCCTGGAACTGCTATCATTCTCTCCTACTGGGTGGTTTCAATCTGTACCCACCCCTGAATGTTTCTATCTGCCATTGTCCTTACTGCAACCCAGGTCTGTTTGCTATGAGCTGTCGTGAAAGGCAACTGGCAGGCACAACTGAATAATTAATCTCTTATAGCTTCAGCACATTAATCTGCATCCCATTAGTGTTGTCTGAATCCTTGGGGTATCTGTGTGCCATTTAAATAGCAACATATGCTGAAAATTCTGTGGAAAAAAACTCACATGAAGTTTTAGCAGTTCGTGTTCCCCCCTTCTCTAGGGACAAACAGTGCCCATTCAATAAGATTTGAGTTAAAGGGATTCCCAGTATAGCCTTATTGGTGCTTTGTTAGACTTTTTATCCTTGATGTGGTCTCCCTTAACTTATTGCATGTGTTGCCCAGGTTGTCGATGTGTTCTGGACTCTGTTTGTGCTGTTGTTGTTGCTCCTCACACTTTACCACTACTAACTAGTGCTAATGAGTAAGTGTTTCTATACAAAATGTGTATGTAATTGGATTATCCATGATTGGCATATTAGATTTACTAGCAAGCCCCTAATAAAGTGCACTAAAGGTGCCCAAGGCATGTAAATCAAATGCTACTAGTGGGCCTGCAGCACTGGACGTGCCACCCACATAGGTAGCACTGTAATCATGTCTCAGATCTGCCACTGCTGTGTCTGTGTGTGCCGTTTTTAACTGTAAATTCGACTTGGCAAGTGTACCCACTTGCCAGGCCTAAACCTTCCCTTTTCTAACATGTAAGACACCCCTAAGGTAGGCCCTAGATAGCCCTAAGGGCAGGGTACAGTGTATGGTTAAGGTAGGACATATAGCAATGCGTTTTATATGTCCTGACAGTGAAATACTGCTAAATTAGTTTTTCACTGTTGCAAGGCCTGTCCCTCTCATAGGTTAACATAGGGGCTAAATTTAAATATGATTAAAGTGTAGATTCCCTTTGGGAGCAAATAGACATGGAGTTCGGGGTCTCTGAGATCACAATTTAAAAATACATCTTTTAGTAAAGTTGATTTTAAGATTGTGTCTTTGAAAATGCCACTTTTAGAAAGTGAGCATTTTCTTGCTTATACCATTTCTGTGACTCTGCTTGTTTCTGGATTCCCTGTCTAGGCCAGTTTAACAGTTGGGCTGGTTGCACCTCTCACTAGACAGTGGCACAAAGGGAACTGGGGTGTAGTCTGCATTTCCTGATGAGCCATCTATGTTAGGAGGGAGGGGAGGAGTCGACACTCACACCGCAAAGGGCTGTGCCTGCCCTCACACAATACAGTCTCCAACCCCCTAGTGTGTGTCTGAGGCCTGGCCTGGGCAAGGCAGGATTTCACAAACAAGAGAGACTTTACTTTGAAGTAGGCCTACTTCAAAGGGCAAAGTGGGTATAGGAAGGGCACCCAAAACCACAGACTTGAGAAGACTTCTAGAAACCAAGAGGAACCACTGCCTGGAGAACAGCTGAAGAGCTGAGGAAGGAGAGCTGCCCTGCCTGTGACTGTGCTTTGTGGAGCTATCCTGCAGTTCCTGCTTCTGCCTGTGCTAGAGGACAAAGACTGCAGTTTGTGTTGCCTTCTTTCTTGTGAAGAACTCTCCAAGGGCTTGATTTAGAGCTTGCCTCCTATTATTTGAAGTCTCAGGGACAGCAAAGACTTCTCTCTGCCTGCAGCTGGAGCCTCTGCTGAGACTCCCACCCTGTCAAGTGGTGCCCATCCAGTTCCTAGGGCCCTGAAAAGAGAAGCTAGCAGGACAAGAGTGAGAAATCCACACACAGACCACCGTGCGGGGAAAAGACCAACGCAACACTGATCTTTAGCTGAAAAATCGACGCACCGGTGGCTTCGCAGCTGAAAATCGGCGCTCGTCTGCAACGCGACCGGATGATCGATGCCCCCGGCTGGAGATACTACTTGCAGCATCGCTGACGGAGGCTGGTGAGATCACAACCCGCGCTGCGTGGTTTCCGATCATCGGGCAGCTGGATTTCTGATGCCAACACTACTGGGTGTGTAAAAATGATGCAAGGCCTGCCCGGAAGCGAGAGTGCTGACCGGATAGACGCATTGTTCTCCTGCGGAGAGAAGAAACTACGCATGCCAACCCGACTGAAGGAGAAATGACGCAAGGTCTCGCTCGTGAGTGAAATCGACACATCATGAGCCCTTTTTGACACACACTTGTCCGTGCAGTGTTATTTTTGATGCACCCAAGATACATTTTCACGCTAACAGCGTTAGCGTTGTGTTTAAAATTACATGAAGACTCTTTTTGCATTTTTATTGATAACTTGACTTGTGTATTGTGGATTTTTGTATTGTTTTGTTTAGGTAAATATTCTCTATTTTTCTAAACCTGTGTTGTGTCATTTTGTAGTGTTTTCATTAAGTTACTGTGTGTGTTGGTACAAATACTTTACACCTAGGACTCTGAAGTTAATCCTGCTGCTCATGCCAAGCTACCAAGGGGGTGAGCGGGAGTTAGCTGAGGGTGACTCTCTTTTCCCCTGACTAGAGTGAGGGTCCTTACTTGGACAGGGGGTAGGTAACCTGACTGCCAACCAAAGACCCCATTTCTAACATGCTTCACTATTAAGTAAACTTTACACAAATAGCTCCCTTCCTGCATGCTCCTTTGGAAGTGTAATAACTTGTAGAGAAAAGTCAAAGAACATGCATAAAAGCTAGCAAAATATTTGTTAACCTCTAACGATACCCAAAGCACAAACACTGTAATGCATAGTGGTTGATTGCTTAAGAGTTGAGGTGTCACAATCATGCCTACACAACTTTAGCTGGTATTGCAGCAATACATATGCCAAAGGTCAAACTACAATGGAATTTCTCATACCTACAGTTCCTAGGATTTCTTTGCACCAACAGTGTCTGAATCCTTGCTTCACATTAGTATCTATCTTCAAAAACGTGCATAAACTGTCATTCCCTTCACCTTTTAACTTCTGTGGCTAAAGCGTGGTGCAATATTTGCTTTTCAAAACTGGCACTATATGAATTGAGCTATTCAAGGACAGCTGGAGGGAGGTGTTCCACATTCCTAAGAGATGTTGGCGGTGTTCTTGATGTGCTTACTTACCAATTCAACCAATCGAATAGTGTGCCTGACAGATGGATTTTGAAGAGGTGCAGAATACAGCTGAAGGATAATTTTTTGGTTCCTTTCACATTTGCTTAAGTGTAGAGGCTGTTCCTCAGTCCCCTTTTGAGGTCTGGCATCCTGTTTTACCACCAAAGCTCATGCCATTGCCTCTTTTTTGTGACAGAGGTGTGTATTCATTAAGCACTGTCAACTGCTATAGATATGCACTTGTACCTAAAAATGCAGGATTGACCTGTTGATTTATTCAAACGCATGTAGGTGAGGCTCATTCAGTCACGTTTGTGTTTTGCATTAAGCACAAAACATCCTGTCAAGGTTTGAAATTGTTGATGCACATCAAAAAGAATTTGGTGATGGCGACATGGGGATTATATATTGACACACGTTTTTACCCAAACATTTGTCTGCTCTTAGCAGGTGGACCTTTTAGTTGAAAATTCGCTCCCAAATGAGAATAACATGATAATCACTGCACCAACTCCTCTGTATTATTCCCCATTTCATATTTGCATATAAGGGTTCAAATTGGGATCCGACAGTAATAGTATGCATACATACAGATACCACTGATTGCACCAGCATTGCATGTGGTACCACCACTTCACAACATCAGGCCTCTCATAATGAGGATAAAAGTAATCTGTGTCTGATGTGCGAGAACCCATTTGTCAGACAGCAACGCCTCCACTTTCATCCAGATTGTGAAGTCTTTGGCTGCAGTCTGCTTTCTTGCAAGAAGATGCATAGTTATGACAGAAAGCAGAGAGCAGAAATGGAAAAAAACATGAAAACAACAAAAACACTGAATTCTGTGTAACATAGCAGCCCCATCACTTAGGTGAATGTGATAAAGGCACTACCCATTTGGCTCCTGCCTGAAATTGAAAAAGTACCTCTGTTGCGGTAACTGATGTCCATGTCTTATTCTATGGCTATTTAGCAAAAAGCAAACTGTCACAGTACCAATGCACTATAAGTAAATGCAATAAATATTTGTATTAGGGAACAAATATATACGCTTTCTCATTAAACAATATTTCTGTAGAAAGTTACATGCATATGCATAGAGCAATCTTTGTGAGCTGCCGACAGAATTCATTTATAAGTAAATCACATTAATTAACTTGTCAGAGAGCCGCATTAGACACGCAAATCAATGCAATAGTTCACTGAGTCTTCAGCTCGTGAAAGTCATCTTGTTAACGCTCTATATTTCAAAATAATTTCATACTGTAGTTAGTATTGTTCATTACTTTCTACGCCCTAATAAACGGATAATTTATATCCCTAATATCTAATAGCCCAGTGATTGTCAAACCTAAACAATATAAAACATCACTTTTTATCAATGAGATACCATTTCCAAAATTCATTTAACCAAATCATCATCCTGTCATTTTATTTGATTTCATGCAGCAATGATAATATTTTCATAAAATCCTAATTTATCCTAAGTAATCGCATTGTTATAGGAATGTTTTGATACTCCATCAACTTCAAAGGAAAATGTAGCAACATTTACGACCTTTGCAAATGTTAATTTTGCAGGCAGGATTGTGGAGTATTTAAACATAATGGACACTTACTACCATTTAGTTTAGTCAAGTAGAGTACATACCAATTTAAACATTGAATGACATACATATGTTATAAATGTATATTAAATGCCCAGTATAATAATAATGTTCTATAATTTGTAACATGAATTAAACATAAATAGCCGTGTGAGAAATTAGGTTGTTGGTTGAGTGGGCTTTGAGCATTACCTTATTAAATTATTTCTGAATATGATTAATTGAATTCATAGACCTAGTTACACTTAATGACAAGGAACATATAATCCTTATCCTTTGAGTACATTATCATGGATTTGACGAGTACAATATTATGAGTGACATTTATAGCTAATTCTGTTTTAAGTGATGCGATGATTTCACTTAAACTTCAGCCAGTGGGAGTTACAGGTGGGCACGTAGTAATAACTCTGGCCAAACTCGTTCTTTGATGGGCAGCACAAAAAGTGAACTACGGTCATACCGGATTCTGAAACTGATTTTACTCACTTTATATTCTCAAAGTACAAGTACAAGGCACATGGCTTTAGAGATGAGCAAGAAGAGATAAATACAGAAACTGCATATTTCATAACTGATTATGGGTCAAATCAACATTCTTACGAATCCATTAAATATAAAATAAGAATGAAATAAAGGTGTTAACTTCTGCGCTCTACAATAGCATGGTTTATGCTGTAGCAGTAAATGAAAAATAAAAATGTCCTCCGTTGAAAATTGGGATGGAATGTAGGAAGAATGGGTTGAGAAGATCAGAAACCATGTCATAAATGCACACGACGGACAAGGGTTAACTTCAGGTGTCACTTAAGAAGTTGGACTACCAAGGTATGATATAGCAGATTTTCCTTTGGGAAAAAGGAATCTCGACGGCGGGGAAAGTTGGATGCAAATCTCTGTGTTTCACAGGCCAGAAAACCACTTAATTTGTGGTCTAGCCTGGTTAACTTGATATAGTGGGCCTCAGCCCAAGATGTAACCACTTGGGTCTAAGGAAGGCAATCCTGAACATCCTAGAATTACACTTGGCCACTGCAAAGCCTTTTTACAGTGCTCAGAATGAGTTGTTTTGTCTCAAAATACAAAAAAGTTCATTAAAAAGATATTGAAAAGTTAGTTAGAAATACTAACCTAAACAAATTTGAAAAACAATGTAAATGTGGTAAATGTTCATAGGAAATATGGCACACGGTTTTACTTTAGGAACAATAGCTAAAGAATGCCAATGTATTGATAATATCTCACAAGTGGTTATTAATTGAGTCCTACCTTCCAAAAGTGTCTTTCATGTCTAAATTGTATAATAACTCGTATTTGATTGTTATCAGTTCTCTTTACTAGTAAAGATCCTACAAACTAATTGTTTTAAAATTGTTTTCTCTTTTTATGTGTCTATATGTTTGTTTTACTTTTTTCTTCATGAAGGTTCACAATTGCTTTATTTTACTGGGATTTAAAACACACAGTCATTTTGGAATAAATACACTGGCCTCGTCTCCTGGTAAAAGCAATAGATAAATGCATATTGTACACGGAGTTAGCACTATCAAAGGAGTTTATTTTATATTTATGAAGGTTTAAATCTTGAGAGAACTGAATCCTAACCAGGGTTATGGAATTTGGACCCACGCATAAAACTCACTGCTTATGAAAGTAGTTGATTCTGTACACCAATCAATTATTTACATGGAGAACACGTAATGATTTTTTTTTCAGGGCGATAATGAAAAAACAGGTCAATAACCCCTAGTAGATTAATACACTAAAAACGCCGAGGCAGTTTTTGCATCTTTTTATTGCAATTCATTTGTGGTGGACTGATTCGCCTGTAAGGCAGATTTATAAGGATTACATAAAGAACACCTCCAAGATTCCTCAACACCTGCCAGTAAACAACACTTCCTTGCAAGTCAGGTGCCCTCTAAATGCACAGACAAATGGCTATTTAGAGTTACCATAGCTAGAACAATAATACTAATCATGAGGACAGTCAATATCGGACTGAATACACTGATTTGTGATGCAGGGCTATTGTGATATTTGCTTAATCGTATAAATTAACTCAGTGGTGAACTACCTTTGAAAGGAACTTATTATGGTCACCACAGATTTTATCCCTTTTTCTTGACCCTCTTTTTGCTGGACGTAGAATTATCTGCACTGCTACCTCTCCTAAACAGGAGTATTATACCTGTGGTCCTCCTCTAAATATAGTTACAATGGCGTATGCGTATGCCACATGTGAACTGTAGCTTTGCAGTAGACACCCTAAGTGACAGATATGCTAGGACAAGGTGTTTGTGCTCCCTGTGCATAGGACTCAAGCTACACCTCACTGATGAGACCTATTTGCTTGTGTTCCCATCAGGAGGGGGGCTGGTATAGTAGTTTCGGATGGGTTGTTCCTACTTGAGCAGTACCAAGGCTGATTTGCATAAGGCAGATATCTGTCTAGAATGGCACAATGGGTGAAGAACTATGGTCTGGAATGCAGACCAGAGTGATTGCTGGTAACTAAGATTAATTCATACTTTCCTTCCATCAACTTCTTGTTTTTGCAATAGGCGTCTTGAGGGCAAAGGGTATGCCCAGATATAGGTTCCATGCTCACTATGCCATAGGACTCAACTTATACCTCACTAACTAAGCAGGTCAAACCAGTCCGGGTTGCTTGTGTTCCAATCTGGAGGGGACTTGCTCTGGCATTTCAGTCCAGACTGTGCCTATTGGAGCAGGACCAAGACTAATTTACATAATGTGGGTCTCTGTCTAGAATGGCACAGTGAGTAAAAAACAGTGACTTGGAATGTGTCCCAGAGTCAATTATCTTCAGCTGAAATTATGTTGAACATTCCTTCCAGACCTTTGTTGTTTTTTCTATTGTGCTAGCTAACGAAATGGCCTGTAAAGCATGATTGCTGGCCTATGATGTGTAGTCTAACTGCTGCAGCCTAAAACCTGTTGTCAAACTTATTAAAATAACCCTTATGGATAGGATATAAACCCTGCTTTTAAATATTACTAGTTCTAACTTAAGTCCACCTTATTGCCTACAAGGTAGTGTTCCTAATATATTTAAGTAGAATATGTGTAAAAATAAAAAGTTGGCAGGCCCCTCAAATGATTAGCCCCCGAATGCTGTTTTTACTGGCAGGGCTGTAGCACAATATTAGAAAATTGTAAAGTATGAATTATAAGCTTTAGCCTGTAACTTTTGAGTTACAAAAATAGTCATTTACATTTTTTTTTCATAATTTTCAAAAATGTGTTTCTTTTGATGAAGTTGGATTTTTATTAAATAATAAGAAAAAAACATTTTAGGAAGTTACCCTTTCCTTGCCTAACACACCTGGAAGCTATTTTGCATTAGTTATCTAGGAGCTGCCCAGCAAGTGCTTAACCTTAATGAGGCATAAACATTGCTTCCAGAGCAGAACAACAGCTTCACACTGGTGTCAGGATGGACAGGGTGTGTGGCATTTGATCCTTAGCATCCTAGAGACAATTAGGGTGGGTCCAAGAAATTCATTAACTTGAAAGGGATAGAGGTGAGCCTACACATTTGGGCATTAGTACACAGAGATACCTTAAGATGGGGAAACTGTTGCACCCAAAGCCTAAACTAACCAGGTTGACTCTAAACCAAGTGGGACAAAAGCTACACCAGAACTGTTTTGGAGTGGACAGAAAGGAGGGGACTGCTCATTTTCTTGGTCACAACTGTGGGCTGACACCAGAGATCTGCATAAGCGAGGACAGTTTTCCCCATCTTGGACCTTAGGAGTTAGGAGCACTGTTGGATTAATTACAGAAGGGCAAACAGGAACTGTTGAGTACATGAGAATGGTTGTCTCTGGGAACCTTTAACACTTTAGTTATGAATGAGCTAGTACTCAATCACACCCACTAGCTAATGCTGACCATAAATGTGACACTGCAAGGTACTCTCCTCACAACACTGTCTAGAACTGTGAAGATCAGAAGAGGATTGGATCTGCTGTCTGTAATGTGAGATGACCCCAAAGGACTGGACCTCCACCTTCTTGTACCCAGCACACACAGTTCATATCCAAAGGTCAGTAGGCTGACCTCATGTGTGGCTACAGGCTGCAAGAGGCCTTTTATTGAATTCAACCAACTGACCACTACCAAATCAACCTGAATTGGACTCCTTGATGGCCTCTGCTTGAGTAAGTCCTACCTCCTAAGTGCTGTGCATGAGGACCTAGAAGCCTTAGAGGTGGCCTAGAGCAGCTGCTCCAGAAACCTCGAAAAAGTGGGAGTTAGAAAATATGTGGACTATGGTTGACCTGAAATCATACTTAGGTTCCAGTGCACCTCTTCCAAAGACTGGGTTTGGTGCTTTTGCTTTAAAAAAAGTCAGATCTCTCATCCCTTATGTGGGATTTTTGACATGTTGGTGTCATTTTGTTTGCTAAGTTTTATTTCTTTCTTTTTCAGTTTGGAGTTTTCATTATTTGGTGTTTTGTCTTTGTCACTATTTTGGTTGTCCACATTTCCCTAATTAAAGATTGGCTGCTCTGTGCGATAGCTGCTAGGAGTTGTGCTTAGGTTAATTTAGAGACTTTAGGGTTCACACTGACAAATTACTGTCTTTATTCCTTGAGGTAGACAAACTCACCCCAAATACCAATCCAGCTCCTTAAAATAATATTCTGCTTTAGCCTTCTAACCCTTTCTTAGTGAGGCCCTGAGAATGCATTAAAAGTGTTGTAGTGATACTTACCTCCCCTGCACTCACTTCCTTGTCCTTACTAAATCACAAGTCTAGTTCCCTCAAGTATTACCTGGCCATTCTAAGTCTAATGCAAATGCATCACCATCTTCACTTCTATATTTCTTTTCAGCAACATTCCCACCAAGAGGACCAAGGGAATGGAGGCAAACCCAAACCAAATTCTATTATTGCCAGTCACTGGTGATTGAAACTGCGTGACTCCGGAATAGAGGGTGAAGTATGATACTGTGAATAGGAAACTAACTGAATCAATGAAGATACTGGGAAATAATAAGCACATTGGTAATGATAGTAAAACATGCATCACGATGTGAGGAGTGATCTCCTTATCATTCTACCAAAGTACCTTCCACAGTACATATAATAAGGTCTTCTCAAAACCTAACACACCATTTCCTGATTCTCTACTTTTAGAGTGTACCTCCAGATGCAGGTTGGTGCCTAAATAATGTAATAAATGTTAAGATCTCCAAAATGATTTCAGAGCCTGGTAACACATTGCTAGCGCAACAGTTAAAATCACTCTTACTTTGTTAAAAGCAATTGCACATTGATAAAGTAACCCACTCATAAAACTCCAACTACAAATCCATAAAAATATGCTGACAAATACATTGTGTTGATGTTATATTTCAGTAATGTGTTTGATTTATATTTGTATTTCTTTGAATAGTCTCACACACTACTCAGTCACAGTTTCGACACACATTGACATTGTAAATGATAAAGCATATAAGCAGAATGCATCACCGAACTGAGGCAGAATTAAATATTATCCCCAGAGGAATAGTTAACAGGAATGGTTACATAGCACAAAACTGGAAAGAGGTAACATTTCTGGAAAAATAAATCATTATTTGTGTTGGTCTTAAAGGTAGAAACCATGAACAGTTGAGCACACATTGAACTGCATTTGCTTGAGTAAGTTTCAATACTGCAAGTAGTGTTTCCAGGCATTATGCATTATGACCTTGCACAGTATAATTGGGTGCAAAATATACCCATATGTCAGTGTAAATGGTTTTTGGTCAGAAGGATTTTTCAGTCAAAATTCATGCCAATGTCAGACACAAGTCTCTGACAATCTGTACAGATGTGTCATTCCTACTATTTTTCACTTGTCCATGAAAGTTCCTGTCTTAGCTTTTTGGCAACAGACTATGGAGCATTTAGCTCTGATTGGCTCCTCACATGAAATAGTCATGTCCTTTGGGTCACTCTTATTGGTGTGTTCTAAGATGGTAGACCTCATTGTCCAAACATTTTACCCTCCCTCACTTCATACTGTATAAGCATTGGCTGGGGACAGTATATTTATAATTTTTAGTATTCATTTTTGAACTCAGAGAAGCGGCCTTCAATCCACTCTGTGTAAGTTAAATCCAGACATTCAGGCAAATGTCATCCATTTTGTGTTTGCCATTTTTTGTGTGGTTGAAATGTTTGTGAATAATATGAGCACAACTTGCAATAACTGCAAGTTTCTTTTAACTATTTACAAACACATACCTTTGGATGACTATGAACTAGACAATGGAGGATAGATGAGCCCAAAGAGG
Source organism: Pleurodeles waltl (assembly GCF_031143425.1). NCBI lineage: Eukaryota > Metazoa > Chordata > Amphibia > Caudata > Salamandridae > Pleurodeles > Pleurodeles waltl. The sequence continues at coordinate 1,020,184,376 of NC_090447.1, forward strand.
ACAACTGCTTCCCCAATTTCTACTTTTCTACAGGCTACTAACAGAACGTAGAATTTGTCCCATCAAAATAGATCTTTGGAAACTGCATGTAATCAGTGACCACTGTGTTGCATTCTTCCGATACGTCTATGTCAGACTCCACTCTGAGAACTTTCATTTTCACCCCAGTTTGATTGGAAGGGGGAACTCTCTGCTCTGATTGTGCTGCCTGCCAGGGGACTCGGCGTCCTACAAACCACCGGACCAGGAAGGGGGCGGAGCCAAGGGCGCAAGCACTACAAAACGCGTTGCGCCCTCCCGCAACGCGGGGATCTCTCTGCTCTGATTGTGCTGCCCGCCAGGGGACCCGGCTTCCCACAAACAACCGGACCAGGAAGGGGCCGAAGCCAAAGGCACAAGCGCTACAAAGCGTGTCACACCCTCCCGCAACGCGGTGAACTCTCTGCTCTGATTGTGATGCCTGCATGTGGACTCGGCGTACCACAAACCACTGGACCAGGAAGGGGGGGAGCCAAAAGTGTGAGTGCTACAAAGCGCCTCGTGCCCCCTCACGACGCGGGACGCGCCCGGGTGAAGCCGCTTTCCTGTTCAATTCTCCAAATGCTTTTTCATATACCCACCGGTTCTTTTGATATCATCTTTAAGATGGGAAAGCGCAAAGCGCAAGGTAGTCCTGCGGTAGCAGCCACATTATCAAAAATGTCTACGTCCCAAAAAAAAAAAAAAAAAATTATCAAAATGTGCTACCGACGAGATTGACACCTTAATTGAGGAGGTGGAATCGGTGTTAAATGGGAAGGAGAGTTGAGCTACCAAAGAATCAACCAGTGTCCTCCTTTCATCCTTTTTCAAACCTAGACCATTGAAAAGGCCCATTGCAGTGGGCTCAATGTACCTTGCCCCAATCCTGGTAACTAAAATGGGGTCGGATGATGTAGTCGATCTAGTGGCTCCAAGTAGAGACCTTACCCAAATGGTAGATACGGGTGTTGCTGATGGAAGCACTATAGTTCATGACATACCCTGTTCAAATAGTTTTTCTGTTTTAGTAGACCTTGATCTAAATACAGAAGAAAGTCGCCTGAATTCCAATTCGCAAATGTCTGCCAGACAGTCTATGGGTGATCATTTCCAGATAGAAGTAATTAATTTAACTGTAGACCTAAAACAAGAGATAAAGGTCCTAAAACAGATGCTGATTGAGGCTCTTACTTAACTTCACCCGGAGGCCAAAAAGAGGGTTAAGGTGTTCGTGGATGGGGAAAGTCTTAAATTCCCTCTGCCAAGTGGCAAAGATGGAAGTAAGGAATCTGGTCCGAGGGTTGGAAAATTACCATCTAGCAAAGGCCCACTTCTGGGTCCTATGGAAATTTCCAGAGAACCCAGTTGTAGTAACCGTTTCCAGCACTCTAGCTCCTACACTGGAGATCTACAGAATATTCCCACTAGGCAACGCACAGGGAAAAACTATAACCATAAATGTGGTCACTCTATATATATGTGTAACGTTCCAGAATTAGTATCAAATTCGTATGAAGACAGCCTGTTGTTAACGAATAAGGCTATTCATTGGATTAGGCATTTCAGGAATTGTGGCTCCATTTTTCATTCAGATATTATCTTCGCAAAGCGTCATGTGGACACAGTTGAGCTACTATTCGCAACTCCTGACTTGGCCAATGGCCTGTTATCCATAGAGGCACGAAACCCACTATGGAATAGATCGAATATCACTCTTCAACAAAATCATCCTTCCGGGGATACTTCTGATAAGGAACCTGTGGCCACCCCTGAAAATGCGGCAGCTTCTATGGGATCTGTTGACCTACCTTCTCTTATTCCAATGGCCCCAATTTCAGACATTCCCTGGAGGGAGCGCGAGACCTGGGCTAAGCGGCTTAAATCTCCAAGCAAAAGGCTAAGTTCTAAGTCATTAGAGATCGATTGACTTAAGAAAGAAATAGCACAGCGGAATGCTGTTTTATTGCATGACTGGGAATCCATTTAGGAACAAGGAGGGCAGTCTCCAGGAGTCATGCCAGAGGGGTGGCTCACTGGAAAAGAATTCAAGTATACAAGATGGCTTACTATCCTCGCCTTTAGTGTCTTGCCGGGGGGGTTGGCAATGATATTTATCCTAGACCCCAGCCTCTCCATTCCACTGTAATTTCTAGGAATATAGCTGGTTTACGAAACAAGATTGGTGATCCAGACTTGGGCTCTCTTATTGATTCCTGTAGTATTTGCCTTCAGGAAACATGGGCCACTACAAAGATATATAGGCATGGGTTTATAGCATTTTGCAAATAGGCCATCCCCTCATCTGCGGGGAGGGCAGGAGGGGGACTTATCACATTGATAATGATTTCCAAGGTAAGGGAAGTGAAGGAAATCACTGTGAATTCACCTGGTATTTTGGCTGTTTCAATTAAACCAAAACTGGTTCCCTTGCTTTTGTGTGTAAACCTTTACAATAGGCCAGGTCCTTCCAGCAAAGCTTCAGAAACTATATCCTTGCTAAATACACTTGTGGCTGATTTACTTCCTTCACATTTTATTATTATAGCTGGTGATTTTAATGCTTTATTAGAGCCCAATTCACTTTTTTCAGAGCAAGTCCAGGAAGAGGATGAAACATGGGGAATCCCATCTTTTCATACGTTGAGAAACCAGTTCAAATCTAGCCCAATGGTGCTGCAGGTTATTGAGCTAATGCTGCTATGTGGCCTATGGTCTTGAAATGGGCGTTTTCCCTCTGAAGGTCCACCACATTCTACCTTTTGTAGAGGGTCCTATAGTAGCTTGATTGACTATTTGTTCATTGATATTAGGATTTGGCATGAAATTAAGCATATTAAAGTGGGAGACCATCGCTACAGTGACCATTTCCCCCTTTTGTTGGAGTGGGACAGGTGGTTTGCTGAGACAGAGCCAACTAAGCAAGCCCAGAGAGTTACGCCCGCTCTGGAGGCGGTCAGTAATCAGCATGTACTAAGATGGGAGACTTTTCTGATCAACTGTGTCTTGGTAGCCCAAATGTCTGATTTGGTTTTGAGATATGTAGCATCCAATACTTATTCTGACGATCAGACCATGGCTAAACATGTCAAGCTTTTTGCTTCCCTGAAGGCTCTTTTTATTAGAGACAACAGGGAAAGGGGGAGGCCCAGAGTAGCTAAATTAAATCCTAGGTTTAACAATGCTTGCAGAAGAGCCAAAAGCGGCCTTTTGGAAGCAGTTAAGCAACGGGACAGACCTGCTATAGTAATGGCAATGCACGACTATGTGGATGCAATCAAGTCTAGTAAGGCTCGGTGGGTGGAGGATATATGGCAAGAATTGTTGGTAGCAGCCAGGGTTTTAATCACAAGGCGCTTTGGGTCCCTGGTTTCCTTCCAAAGAAGGAAGGAATTTGAGCCCTAGGCCTGACTGCCACATTCCACCAAATACTTGGGTCTCCTATTTTACCAAACCTTATAGCCAGTATTCCGACTTTTCAGTGGGTACAAAGGAGGTACTTATGGCTGGGATTGACTGGGCAGGTGCTACTGCACCTTTCACTATGAAAGAAACTGAGACAGCTATTAGTGCCCAAAAACCAGGGAAGGCTCTGGGGTTAGACGGGATTCCATCTGATTTGTATAAGTCTCATCTGACATTATGGGGTCCTTATATCAATAGAGTCTCGAATGCTACCTTGGAGAGCAATATCTTTCCTCACTTATGGAAGGGTGCAATAATTGTCCCCATTTATAAAAATAGGAACAAATTGACCCAGGAAATTATAGACGATTTAGATAACCTCCAAAAAATGTTTTCTTTTCAGATTTTGGAAAGGCTTTGAGCCTGATTGAAGAAAATGGGGCCTTGAGCCATTTTCAGGCAGGTTTCAGGCAAGGGACAGCCACGATGGGCCAGGTCTTTCGCTTTCTCACAATAAAATGGAAGGTGGGGGACCTGGATGGTGGCAGGCTCTTTGTCGCCTTTGTTGATCTTAGATCTGCTTTTGATCTGGTCTCCCTTCCCAAGCTGTGGGAGACTGTGGCCAAAATTAAAATTAGAGTCCGGGGTCCATTGTTATATTTGATTAAGGAACTGTATTCAGATAGCTTTGCCAGAGTAAGGTTGGGTAAGGATGGAGAACTATCTGATGAGTTTCCCCTGCAGAAAGGTGTTAGACAGGGATGTGTGTTAGCTCCAACTCTCTTTTTGCTTTTCATAAATGCCTGTTTCACGTACTTGCTCAATACCCAAAACGATGCACAGAAATTGGGTGGTATCAAGACACCATGCCTGTTGTTTGCTTATGATACCTTGCTTTTATCCCAAACTGCCCCTGGATTATCTAGGCTTTTGGAAAACATTTCAGATTTTTTCAAGGATTACGGTTTACAAATAAAATATTTGGTGACCCAAAATTTAGATCAAAGAAATTTTTTTTTCTTGATGGTGAGGTTCTTGAACGTGTCAGTGACTTTGATTATCTGGGAATTAGGATAGACAACTCCCAAAATTGGACATCACACTTGACAAAGTCCATTATGTCCCTCAAACAAAAGACAGGAGGCATTTTGAGATTTGCTGCCAAAACACCTGCCTTTCCCATTACACCTGCAATGAAAATCTACAAAGTGCAAGCTAGAGCAGGCGCTCTATATGGTGCTGAGTTGTGGGGCCATGGCAATCTCCATGATATAGGAAGAGCTGAAAATCTCTTTATTAATGCCCTGCTAAAAGTTCCTTCAAGTTCTCCAACTTTGCCTATCTGAATGGATCTAAACTTGCAATCTATTGTAGATATTGCTGCTCTGCGGCCGCTCCAATATAGGATTTGGATGTGGTCCACAGTAGTGTTAGATTCTTACAGAACATGGTTAGCAGAGCTTTTAAGAGATGCTCAGGTTGATAAAATCCCATGGTGGAAGTATGTAACAAGGGGTTTCCTTAAACTTGGGTTGGGGTCTTACTGGGTGGACCCTTTGCACCTTCCAAAAAATACCCCCCAGATGTTGAAGGATGCACATTGGGAGAATGTACATACATTAACTCTAGCAGCTATCTCGTTGGGTAGTATGACAGACAGATTCTTATCCTTCAAGTGTCACTATGAGTTCAAGAAGTTTTTGGATAATATCCCACACCCAGTGGCGTGTGCACTTTATTTAGGATTTAGACTGGTATCCTTACTAGTGCGTGATCTTACTGCTAGATGGAAGCAATTTAATAGCCTTTCAGGTTCTTGCCCGATGGGATGCAATACCAGGGAAACAACTAGTCATCTCTTATTCCATTGTCCAGCATTCAAAAGCAAAGGGCTCATTGGATAAGACCCCTTTGCACTATCATGGGCATTAGGGATTACCATTCGGCCCTTAGGATTTGTAGTACAAATACCCATGGGCTGGTGGTTTGCGCTGTGGCAAAGTTTTTAGCAGCTATTTGGCGGTATAAAGCAGGTTTTATAAATTGATACAATATGTATTTAAGGGTAGCAAATGTGTTTCCAATTGCCTAATATTGAAAATTTTAGATTTTGAATATATGTTTTTATTATATCAAACTCTTTTTAATATAGGGAGGAAATCCACAGGTTTTGAGAAATCCAAATGTATTTGTTATAGTCCTATTTTGTTGTTGTTTGTCGGAGAATCCATTTTTTGCCAATCACTCAGCATAGGCTCACACATTTTAAGGGAATAAGCCATATATATTCTCGACAGAGACTTTTGGTGTGTGATTTTTACACCCTGGTCATTGATAATGTGAAATACTTCTTATTTTGAAGATCTTACTATTTTTACTCTGATTATTTATTATTTTATTTTTGTATATGCTCTTGTGAACTTGGTTTTATGTCTGCATTTGTATTGCTTTTATGGTACTTGTTGCCGAAATAAAGCTTGAATGGTGATGATTGGAAGGATCCTTTTTATTTAGTGAATACAAAGGTAGTGATTACCAATGGGCCATCCCAAGTGCACAACATTGTAGTTTCTCTTGGTTTCTTAAACACCATTTAGACTTGGACTAGACTTGGAACTTCTTGAACCAGTAGATGCAGACTGTTGAGCTGAGCCCTGCCCATTAATTCCTGTCAAGGTGATAGGCTGAAGGTATTTATGATGCTCTGCTCACTTTCTATTTTGCTTCGAATGGTCTTGGCCTGAACTGAATCTTCCATGAACCTGAGAAGTCCAGAGTTGTGGACAAATCACTTATAAGCTGCGATAACCCCTCACCAGAGTCCACAGAAGGGGTGCACAAATGTCTCATGCCACATTTGCAGTTGTTAGGTGGCAAATCTCTGATGAGCACCCCTCTCAGCGCACCACTTTTCATATCTATTTTTTTCTTTATTTGTCTTGCTGTTGTTGTCTAGCAGCAGGTAGTCTTTCCAGCTGTCTGGAACTGAACACATTTGTTTGGTCAGAGAGAAGCTCTTTGTTCATAGAGGGTTAACATTAATTCTTGGTCTCAGAAAAAGGTCTGCCATCCTTCATCTTTGAAGTTGTTATTCTAGTAATCTGAAGCCTCTGACCTAGAGTCACTATGGAACCTAGACAGTGACATAAACCCTTCATAAGTAATTAACACCATTATGGCAGGAAAAAGGCACCCCTTTCAGCAGCCAGTAATTGTACTTTATGACCCTGGCCTCTTCTGTTGCACATGACCAGGTAGAATGCCTACAATACGGTACTGATTTTGATGTGCTCCTCTATTAGTGTAAGATGCAGTACATTTTATCAGCTCACAAAATAGTAGTTCCGTTTTATAGGAAGGATTACAAATCCTCAATTTTGTAATATTAATTGCAGTCAGCTTTTAAACACTATAATTTTATTTGTTGTAAATGTTTTTTATAGCTTAGTAGTTAGAACTACACTTATTTTATATTGTGCTTTCATTGCACAGATATGCACAGATTTGTGATCATATCTTGATTACTGACAGTATACAATGAGAATAGCCATTATTCCTGTTTTAATTTTGTGAGTACTTTCCATATTTTGACCACATACTTGCCTTACAAACACATTTCTATATTGTTACTAAGGTGACATTCCAGACATCTATGGTGGCCGTTTCCCGTGACAGGGGAGCATGTGGATTTTGCAATGACATCGCTGCCAGTGTTCTGCCAGTTCCCCCGGGTCAATGGAAACTTAGAAGAGCCAGCAGAAGGGGGATGAGACTGCGAATCACCATTACAACTCCAGTTTCTGGAGACCCGGCAAGTTGGCAGAATGGAGATGATGGGTAATGTCATAGTAGTGGTTGATACTTTTGGAAAACACAGCTGTGACATCACAGCAGTAAACTACTGAATTCCAATCTGGTTATTCATGCTAGTGGCTTCTTTTGGGAGTAGTATAACACATAGAATATAGATGATTTAAAATTAATTACAGGTATCTTTTCACTAAGCCTTATGTCTGAGGGACATCAAATAGACAAGAGCAAAGCTTGAGTTGCTTATGACGTCACTCTGAACCCTTAGGTAAAAGAAATACCCATATTTCACTTTTTCCCCATCTATAATTGTACGTTATGTATGGCCCCAAAACTTTCTTTCCTTGCTTTAAACTGCTAGACAGGGGCAGAGGAGTAATGAGGAAGTCCTATATAACATAACCTCTCCTCCCCCTCCCAAATAAACAAAAAGCCTTACCTGCAATCCCTAACCATCCCTGACCACTTTCTCTGCATTACATCCCCCTCCTGTCACTGTGGTTTATGCTATCAGTACAAGAAGACAAGTAGAACTGTGCTGGCAGGCTTTCAGATATCCTGTCAGCCTGGCCTAGAAGGCCTTTATGACATTACAACAATGGGTAGCCATTTTTGTTATCAACTATTGCTATGTTATAGCAATGAATTATGACATTTAGAAACTGAAATAGACCATGGAACCTCTCTATAAGAGCCATACATAGCAAATGAATAACTATTAGTCTGCTGTTAAGTGTATGTTTCCAATAGAGTTTAAGAATACTTAGGAGTAAATGATCATCAATTTTGTTATGGTCTTTGCCTCAAATATTTATATCTATGTGTCTAATTTACAAGCCCGTGTGCGCCACCAAAGAGTCACTTTTTTAACGCTCATGTGGCACACACTGCAGCACCATGTCTACAAGGCCACATAAAGCTACACTGCTTGGCCTTTTATGGACTTGTAGATATGGAATGAGGCAGTGCAGCGCAAGTTGCTGCGTTGCCTCATACTGTGATAGGGAGGCATGCCATGGGTGTTGAAGTGCGTGTTCCCACGTAACAACCATGACATTTGGCACATTACTGAATTTACAGAAAGGTGGAAACCTGGGAATGCATCAAAAGCCTACGCCTCCCCAGGGGAGGTGTAAGAGAGGCGCAACGAGGAGGAATAACATTATTTCTCCTTGTTTTTCCCTCTTTCAATGTGTGCTGAGGAAAACTCCTCTATTGATTACTTTTGTGCAAGAAGGTGTCCCTTCCTACACAAACACAATCATCCCTACAATGCAGACACCTTTGCACCATGGTGCAAGAGTGCCCGTGTTGGCGCATGGCAACCCACTGTGCACCAGCACAGGGGAAAAAGGATTCTCTTTTGATACAGGACAGTGCTGCAGGAATCCATGCTGTACTGCCCTGTGTCAAAACCTTGTAAATGAGGCCCAGAATGTTTTAAGACATTATTTTATTGCTGCTGTTTGCAAATGTTTTAGAGTTAAGCACTACCCTATATTCTTTCATGCATTTCATTTAGTTTTGGAAATGTTGATATGTTAATGTTTTTCAACTTTGTTAAGGCACTTACAAAATGAAGCATTATCATAGATAAGACATATACTTGAATTGGAAAACTTTTTTTATGTTTTGGCCTAAAAAAATCATAAAAAACATCAACCGACAGACATACAGAACATTATATATACCTAATGGAACTGCATTTCAATTTGCATGAAAAGCCTTAAAAAGTAGTATTGTTTTGTGAATTTGTCTGTAAAAGGCAAGTGTTGGAAAGTGGATTATTGGTAAGGGCAGGTAAATACCTACAATTAGTAATAGGCCACTAACCTCCACTAGGTCCAGTTAGGTCTTAATAAATTAATCCCAGCTCTACCCTTGATAGCTTGGCAATGAGCAGTTAGGCTTAACTTACAAGACAGTTGTGTAAAGCATTTAAACATCACAAAACAGTTAATAAGTAAAACACAATACAAATCCAACACCATTGTATAAGAATAGAGTATATATTTATCTTTAAAATGACACTTAAACAACACAGATCCAATGTAAGGAACCAGGGATATGAGTTTTTAAAGATTAAAAGTAATTCTAGCACTTAGAAGCAAGTAGCGCCCAGAGGGTTAAAAAAGGTCACACTGGACAGGAATAAAGTCCAGACTTCAGGCCATCCACAATATAACACTGTTACACTTACTTTAAGAAGTGTTTCTAGATACAGAAGCAGCCAAGGGTTAAGATGCTCTGGTTTGCCTCTTGGGGTCTGGAACTACAACTCCCACAATGCACCTTTTCAACTTATGGAGCTGTTTACAACAGTTGCTCACAATGTCTCCAAAAGTCTGGATCTGGAAAGGGGTCCTTTTTGAGTCCTTTAAGTGTCCACAACTTGATCCAAGGATCCAGAAGCTCTGAGGTGTTCCTTGGAAGTTGGGACTCCAATTCCCAGAATGCACCTGCTGAGAAACCTCAAATGGCCACTGGACGTTGGTCAGCTGGGTTCTTCTTGCAAGACTTGATACAGAGGAGTCTAGGGAACTCCTTTGTACCTGCAGTTTACAGGGAGTTCACTCCTGGAGTTTCAAAAGCAAGGCAAAGTGCTTTTCTTGCTGAATCCAAAGTGTGCAACTGGTTAAGTCCTTGTGAGTGCAGTGTCTAGGAGCAGGCCAGGGGTCCAGCAGGGCAGTCCTTATTCTCCAGTGTCTTCTTCCAGCTGGGATCTGAGGTGTGGGTGCTGCTCTGCCAAATTAATCCTTGCCTCTGGGTGAAAAGCAGGGGGGGGCTGTCAAATCACAGGCAGGCCACTACCCTCTTGGATAACCACTTCCTGGGACGTGTGGTAAACATCAATCCCAGGGAGCAACATTCCTTAAAAAAATAGCAGAAAATGAATTTTGGAGGTTAGGTCCGGCTGAACTCACCCACTAGTATGGCTAAAAATCCTTAAAATACCCTTCTCCTAGCCTCTACTAATCTAATCAAGAGGACACCTGGTTATCTGGGTTTGTTGGAAATGGGAGGAGTCCTGAGCTACTCCAAATGTCCTTCCCTCCTTTGAAGACTAGTTTGGCCTGTCTCCCTCAGCCGGTTTCACCATCTGCTGAGACGGATATCCTCCTCCATGCCCAGGTCACTTCACACCTCATCAAGACAGCCTAGCCAAGCTGCCAGAGGCTGGCCAATCAGAGAAGGGCACTACAAATATGAAACTGGTAACTTTTAGGAAGAGTTCTAAAAGTCTTTCCCTTAACTAGTTATATTTAATCCAACAATGGCAAGGTGTTGCATGTATTATAACAATCAGTTTGAGGACAAACATGATATATCTAGCTCCCTTGAAGACTTTATTAATTAAAATAAAGTCAGCCCATTTTAGCCTACAAACCTATTCAGTACAATGAGGGAAAAACAAATTTGGCTATTTTTCCTCACCAGGGCTTATAAAACATATTCTCTAAAGTTCCTTCTTATAGGTACACTGCACCAAACCCTGGGGGCACCTGGAACAACCCTTAGGGGTGACTTATATGTAAAAATAAGGAGGTTTAAGACTTTGGAAGCACTTTTAATTCCAAAGACGAATTTCCATGTAACTTTAATTTAAAAGCAGCCAGCAAGGGAGGCCTGCCTTTAAAATGACCCTGGGCACATCAGCAGTGCACGTATGTGGGCATTACCGACACTGGCGTCCCTAAACCTACATGGCCTACCAATACGAGGGACTTAGAGGTAGGTTGGCATAGCCAATTATAATTATCCTAATTTGCATACTCACTTTACCTATAGCACAGGCCCTGAGACTGGTTAGCAGTACCCAGGGCACCATCAGAGTCAGGAAAACACCAGCAAAAAGTGAAACATTGAGCAGAAAAGTTAGGGGGCTTCTGCAATCAGCCCAGTTTTCTCACACAACAAAATTGTATGTTGGCAAACCATCCCTGAGTTTACACTCCAGGGTACTGAATTATTGAGCAAAGCCTTTTACAGTTTGAAGTAGGTCGTGGCCAGGGCCATATGCCTAAGAAAATGTGAGGGCTGATTAAACCGAGGATTTGTAGCTACTAATGAATGTAATTAGAGCCATCCTATACATTTTCTAATATGTAAAGCAGAACAGTTTGTAATGAACTCTACCAGCTATTGGCGGTAATTGTACTTCTGCTACATGATTCTTTCTGTACGAGAAGAAGACAGTGCTTGCAACATTGTTTTGATTGCACTGTAATATAATAGGAGCAGCGTGTAAAAGGTCAACCTGGGTAGTTATTAGTCCAGTTATATATTGTTTAGCCTACGTGAACTCATTTTACAAGTGATTCAAAATGCAATAAAATTACAATACTTTGCAGGCTGCAGATCAAAGATGCACAGTTATGCAGTGTAAAGGTGCCATAAAATCCAGGTTAGGGTCAACTATATATAAAATGCATTGCTTGTACATATCAGCACAAGCAATTGCCATTACACAAAGCAAATGTATATCAGATGTGATAGGTCTGTCATTCTTTTGGCTAGGTGCCGCAGGAATCAATGTTTTTTGCCTTATAAGATAGGAAAATTTGTTTGAACTGGGATAAAATTAGAAATCAGTATTGAATTGAGTACCATACCTATGAAGATGGTATATGGGTTTTTCATAGATGGAGAAAAAAATCCATTATGAATCCTTCAGAAACATTGCTTCTGTATTTCCGCACCTGGAATTACTGATACTCGGGGTATCAGTCATTTTCAGATGGTGGAAAATGGGTTACAAATTTGACCTTGGGATTACCTTAGAAATCATGAATTACCAAAGGAATTGAGAAAAGAGCACATGATTCCCATAGCATTTCCTCCGGTTTCAGCTAATTTGAGCTGACGATTACGATTTCCTGGTTTACAAGGCAATAGCAAACACCAGGGGAAGCGGATAATGGATTAGTTTGAAGTGGAACCATGGCATTAGTAAGAGCTCAAAAGCCGACTGTCTCTTTTAAATCCAAAATAATGCAAAATAATCAATCCTTCAGGATTAGTGTTGTACCTGCACACCAATTTACATTAACCAAGTTGCCCGTTGTCTTATTCCCATTTCTGATGATATTGTAAGTATCAGTCATTTTGTCATGCTAGAAAACAGGGAATTTCATGCCTGAACATGTGGTTATCTCACAAATGATCAATCACCATAGGAATTGAGGAATCTTTACATGATTCCCATAGAATGTCTTTGTGTTTTAACTCATTTGAATACAGCAATTTCACCACTTTTCACCAAATGAAATGTTGAATGAAATTTACAGCAACTTAATATTTCCTCAATTTCTGATTTAGAAAGAGACATTGGGCAAGATGTATAAAAAGTAGAAATAGCGATTTTATCTGAATAGCTATTTGAAAATCATTATTCCTTATATTTGAAACCTTTTGTTTCACACTTACGAATCCTAGTGGATTGCAAATTGATCTACCTCATGAATATTAATGAAGTAAGTCACAGTTTGCCCTCACTAGAAATGCATGCCATCCCAAGGAAGGTGGCCTGCTGAGGTTAGCAGACCAACATACCTGTGATTGCCTTTGAATACATTTTTTTTTTTTAAATACAACCCATTTTTCTTAGAGGAAAATGGATGAGTTTCAACAAAAAAAATGAAACGTTTTGCTTAAATTTTTTAAGAACAGGCAGTGATCAATGGCCCACTACCTGCTCCTAAAAATGTTTTTCCAACATTCACAAAGAGACAGGGTATCCCAGGGGTGGGTATCGCAGTTTGGATGTTTGTAAATTTGGAAAAGCATTTTTGCTGTCACAGAACTGGCCGTTTACAATGGCAAAAATACTTCATACATGTGGCCCATTGTATTTAGTCAAATAAGGACTCACCAGGAACCCATGATAGAGGCCTAAGATAGGTTTTAAGAATGATGTATTCTAAAGTAGAGATGACAACGAAATCTGGCAGTACACTAATGCTTTAATGAATATTTTCTAGCATTTATGCTACAGCTTGAAGTTCTAATAGGTTCCGGTGAATAGTATTTTAATAATGTGTTTAATGAACATCCATAATATTTGTCTGTTTAACCAGACAAATTGCAACTAATATACAATAAAAACAAAATGCCACAGTTACAACATGATGAATCATAGCAAACTTACAGTAAAACAAAATCCATCTTCATAGTGAGAGAAAAACACACCAATACTATGTGAATACACAGAAGTACAAAAAATGCAGCAACAAACCACAACACAAGTGCAAATACATAACAATAGCATTTCCCAACAAAACAACCAAATACAACATAGTGACAGGAAAAGAACACAGATATCAACAGAAACACACCAAACGGCCAGGCAAAATCAACAATCACAACACAGCAATGCAACTGCTTATCAACACAATAAAAGTGCAAGAACACAATTCAGTAATAACCTACTAGCACAAGACACCATCACAATACAATTCTACCCTAACACAACCCATCTCACAACAGCACAGGCATGTTCTGTGGCCCGAATCATTCTTTAGGTTGTACTGTTTCTGTATTATTTGAAATTAAAGCATAGAAGTAACTATGGTGTTCTGCTCCTCTTAACTTTAGAAACACCTATACTTTTAAAGACATCTTGCAGCAAAAATATGATAAAGTCTGTTAAAAATTCAAAACATGTATTTCCTTAACATGCAGAACTGTTTCACCTACTACATCGAATTATATCACTGCATTGAGAAGTTTTTCTTCAGAATGATAGTTTTCAAACAGGAATTTAGAAATATTAATTCTTACTCCCCACAGTTTTCAAACATGAATGTAGAAACTAAAATAATGTGAACAGTGAGGCAATTCAGTCTTTGGGTGGCCTAGGTTTCTATCATAAATGAGCACTTATAATAAATTAGACACAGAAGGTTTTGCACTGCATACATCCTGAAATTATGACTTTGAGCTCCTCATATGTGATAAGTAGGGAGGAGTAGGAGGTAAATGGAAATAAAATAATTGCCTAGAATCAAACAATTCAGTTAAGTGGAGAATCCTGAATTAATCCCAAGTTTCTGGTTTCACATTATGCGATTTAGGCACTGGGGCCTTTATTTACAAGCAGCCTGCACCACCTGTGCGTTATGTTTAGTGCGCAGGCTCCTGACCCATATCTACAAGGCCACACAAAGCCACTCTGCGTGGCTTTTCATGGCCTTGTAGATATGAGGTAAGACAATGCAGCACAAGTCACTGCTTTCTTTACTTTGCATCAGGGAGGCATTTCCATGCATGTTGCAGAGGTGATCCCATGCAACATCCATGGATTTTGATGCATTCCCAGATTTACAAGGTTTTGTAAACATGGAATTGTGTCAAAAGCCTATGCCACCCCATGGGTAGTATAAGAGTGATGCAACAAGGAGAAATATCTTCATTTCTCCCCAGTTTTTCCTCTTTCTATGTGTGCTGCATTCTGCTCACAGAAGGAGGAAAACGCCTCCGTTGATTGTTTTTGTGCAGAAAGGTATCCCTTTCTGCACAAAAACTATGATCCCCAAAACGCAGGTACCCTTGAACCATGGTACATGCATGGCAGCAATTTGTGCACTTGTGCAGGGGGAGGGCAGAAATTAGCCGCATGTTGAACCGGTGGTGCAGGATAGTGCAGCAAGGCACGGGGCCTTGTAAATATGGCCCTAGATGTATATGTGTTTCTTCTCCTACACTCAACTTACCATCAACCCCCCTGCCCCTCTGACTGCAACCCTGCTGTCATTAATGCTGCCCTTGGTTACCTCACAGACCACACTTTCTGGTCCCTGGGAAAATATTTGTGAGTATCCGTGCCCTAAACTTAAGGGTCACAAATTCATGGCCTTAATTAGTAGGAAATGACACACTTCAGTGGAGCAAGCAATTTTGCTGTGGCAAGCTATGTCCTTTCCAGAATGCAGGAATGAGCTGTAATTACAAGAATATGGTGCATCCCTGTGCTCTCCCCTGCAATGGCACTAAATCAGCTGCCTAGTGGTACCACAGGCACCCTTGCGCAATGGTGGACCTTTCTGTACAAAAACAATCATTAATGGCAATTTGCTCCTTCTATGTGTGCTGCATAATCCAGCACACATAGAAAGATCGAAAAACTAGGAGAAATAAAAGTATTTCTCCTTGATGCGCCTCTGTAATGCCACCCCTGGGTTGTCAAGAAGGAATGTGTGTTGTGGTGGCACAAGGGGCTTGTAAATAAACCCCTCAATTTCTTCCAATATCTGGATATAATCATGGTCAAGACGCCTGCAGGCCTAGAGTGATCTTTAACAGCTCTGAAGAAGCACTGCCAAGAAAATACCCTTATGATAAATAAATCAAAAACAAAGATTGGAATCATAGGAAAAAAGGCTCCTAATGCTGAAGAATGTATCATTGTACTGGGTATAAAGATACATATACCTTGGCATATGGCATAAAGATCAAGGGGTCTGTGTGATGCACCAGGCAATACTAAACTTCTCAGTGCTTGCCCTTCACAATTCCTTTACATGTATATTTAACAGGATGACAAGCCAAAGCATAGGTGCAATGCTGAAAGTTGTTGCCTGTAAATTAATGCCCTTTCTCACCTATGGTTTGATAGACTTCCCTATGAGCTTAATAATTGGCTTGAGTAAGTGCAACGAAGAGCATAAAAACTATTATTCCACCTCCCAGACAGCACAGCTCTAGCGCAAGGGAGACTAGAATTCAATCTAAGAAAACAAACACTAGTGCTACAAACTGCATTTGGGTTTTATTATGCAAAGATGTGACTAGCTCCCCAAACTCTCTGAAAGCATTATTAAGGCAAACCATAACCAATGAAGCGAGAACCGGGAGTGTGTTTCTGCAAAGAGCTTTGAAACACCTACAGTTTGAGGAGATCTGGAAATAAAAGGGCATTAATTGTGAATTCTGATTAAAAAGCAGGCAAAGCTGATGGACCCGAATGAGAAAGGTAAACTATTTCTCTTTTTGATACTCACAAACAAATGATTTAATAGAAACTTTTCTATAGTGGAGACTCCGCAGTCGGGGTGGAGAACTCCGCCCATAAAAAGGTAGGACAGGCTTATCTTTTTATATGCTGAGTTCTCCACCTGACTGCTGAGTCTCCGCAGTCCTAAGTTAACATTAAGTTATTTGTTTGTGAGTATATAAGAGTGTAAGTTTACCTTTGTGAATTGGACCCAATATCTTTCAACGACGAAAAGACAAGAGTCAAAACAAGGTGCCACATTTACCTCTGTCATTAAAGCAAGAGAGGGATTTGATATGATTCAGAAGCTCGTTAATTACACTATGGAAGGCGTCAATACGGCAGGATCAAAGGCGAGACTGATTGTACGTGTTGTTTTTTTGGAGTGACAAATGAAATCATATCAGACCACATAGAATGATTTTGTGATTTCTTGACTACTCTGATAAAAGCTTGTCTGAGGTTGATGTTTCATAGACTGGATATAAGAAGATACCAAATGGATTTATTGCCTGTCTAAATACATCAGACACAACTAACTGATGGGTTATTTAAAGTTGCCATAGATAAACAACTTATTACCTTTTCACATAATCACTTTTTAATTGCTGACTGAAGTAATGTCATCACCATTACTGTTTTATTCGTTGTTTGTGCTGCTTTTTATTAATTCTACAATACAAATTACAAAAAACACTCTCAGTAGAAATTTTGAGAAAGTGATCTAGAAAACCTAACTGTAGGAAAAGTCTAGAAAGAGAAAGGACCTAAAATGCATAAAAAAAGAGGGAATCGAAGCGACAAAGAAGAAGAATTCAGAAATCAGATTCAATTATTGTTTATCTCTTTGTTTATTTTTATTTTCTGACTTAATACTTAAGCTGGTATTTTTTCTGAGGCTGCCAAACTGGTGATGACCAAGCTGGAAACACCTTGGCCAAACTCAGAGAAGATCTGAGAATAACATTTTGAATGAAGAATGTTGTTTTGTGAGGATTGATTATTTTGTTTAGCATTGTAGAAACATGACCCTTGTGGATACAAGAAAAATGAAAAGATAAACCTCCTAGCCATGGGCCACATGTATCAAGGATTTGTGACACACAAATTGTACCAAAGTGTTTTGTGAATGCAAAAATGGGCACACGCTATGCATGACAGGCAAAATGAGAACAGCGGTGCAACAGATTAGCGTGTTGGTATATTTTGTGACTACATTTAGTGAGCCACATTTAGGAAATACCTAATTGTGAGTCACAAACAGCATGTACAAGCGAGTCGCAAAATACAAACAGTTGCAAGATTATCAGTTTTCACATGCAATTTAACACCAATTCAAAACATGTGGTAACTGGTTCCGAAAAAGCAGCTCCAGAATGCATCTGGGGCTTTCACAATGGCTACCCTGTAACTGATAGCGAGAAGGATGCACATACTGGATGCTCAGCAGAGGAAACAGAGAACAGGCTAACCATGTTTAAGAAGACAGAGGAAGAAATTATTGAACAATACAGACTGAGTAGCATTGTGATCCTGGAGCTAATTGCAGCTTTAAAGCCACACCTTGAAAGCAGTACACAGGGCAGCAATGCAATCCTTGCCCATGTCCAGGTCTTGTGCTTCCCACTTTTTGACCAGTGGCAGTTTCCTAAATGTCATAGCTATGGTCAGAGGGGTGTCGCAGAGTCCACTGTTGTGTTTCTTTCACAATTTCCAGGCTCCTCTACATTCTTCAACACATTTATCTACCCAGGAATGAAGGGAATATGCAAACAAAGAATTGTAATTCTGTAGGATAGCCAGATTCCCACAGGTCATAGGGTGTATAGATGGAACCCATGTGCCAATATGACCCCTATCCTACGTGGAACACATATTCAGGAACCACAAAAACAGCCATTCCCTAGACATCCAAGTCATCTGCAATACACACAAAAATATCACAGATATTGTGGCTCAATTTCCCAGGAGCACCCATGACACATACATGTCCATGCATAGTGGGATATACCAGTGACTGAAAAGTGGGAGTATGATGATGGTTACTTACGTGGTATTGTAAAGTAATGAGAAAACATACATTATTGCCCAATAATCATTCCTTGCATGTTCTCTCACACATATATTTGCTTTGTCAGGTAACAATACATATGCCCAGAGGCCACAGATCCTCACACCCTACCTGTCTTCTAACAACCCTCATGAAAGGTGGCATAACATAGCACATAGGAACACCAGGTCATGGACCTTTGGGCTCCTGAAATCCCCCTTCAGGTGCCTGCACATGAGTTGAGGAGCCTTGCAGTAAGCTTATGAGACAGCTTGCAAGATTGGGGCCACCCGCTCCATCCTCTTCAATATTACCCGCTGGAGAGGATTACCTTTTGAGTTTACCGGATCAGACTCTGAGGATGAGAATCCTGGCCCACCTATCTAGCTTTCACTGAAGACAAGCAAAGCAACTGAGGGCAGAAGGAGCAGGGACTACATATCCAGACATTACTTTGCACAGTCAGACATGTCCATATATATATTACTGTCCGAAAATCCCACATGTTGCTGATAATAAATCTCCCTTTAATGGCAGGGTTAAACAAACATTGACAGACAGTGTGTCTGTTGAACAGAAACTTAACTATCTTTTGTGCACATGTTGGTTACATTACCGCCAAATGAAAGGGTAAAACAGAACAGAAAATCCCCCTGGTGTGACACAGCACTCATTTTTTTGATTCACATCTACTATATGCGCCAGGGCCCTGAGGATTTGCTGGTGTGCGGCTGTTGCTCCATCACAGCACACAGGCATCAGAGGTAGATACACTGCTGAGGCTTGACACTTTACTGTCCAGACCCTCAGCACCAACTGCACAGGCAATGTGGGCAGTCTGGATAGTCTCTGTGGCTGATGTGGTCTGTGCCAGGCCCCTTGAAACATCACCACTGTAGTGGCATATCTCAATCTGTAGGGCAAACGTGTGCTTTGACAAGGTAGCTGTAACCTGTGCAAGCCTGCCTATGGCCCTTGTCATGGCATTCATCCTGCCACCTATGCTCCTCTTCCTGCGCCTTTGCTCTAACCTGTTCTCTGACAGCTCAGTACGTAGTTGGGTCACAGGACCTGTCAGCGCAGCCATCTTAGAGGACTGATTCTCTGCCAACTAGGTGGTCAAGCTACTGAAGCCCAGTGTGAGTTTTCTGTTAAACAACCATATTTGTTTTGGCTGTAGGTGCTGAACCCGCAACATTGCCTTCCACAGCCTGCCATACACTGCCTTTTGGTTTGCTGCTACCTGGGACCCAGATGCCTGCCTTGTCTGGTGATGCCTATGCCCTTGTTGGTTGGACCATTGCTGTCGGACCCTGCAGACCGAATGACAGCTCGCAGTAGGTGGCTGTCCTGTTTTCTGTCCTTCCACTGCTGGTGGCTGTGGGGATGTGGGCACAGTGCTGGAATGGCCCTGTGATGTGGACGGCTGACACTCAGGCACTCCACTTCGGTCCTACTCTATCTGGCCCTGGTCTTCTCCATCATCTGCCATCCCAGGTGTCCCAGGTGTATCTAATTGGACAATGGGTACATCAATAAAATGTTATGTTTGACACACTATCTCATTGGTTATACAACTTTATTCTATCAATATCTGACACTTAAAACACTGTTTATGCCTATAACTATATTTTTGATGATGAACCATGTGTGTTTTCTGATACGTCTACATGGACCATCCTGATATGTCTGTGTAAGGTTGTGTTACATGCATGTAGATACCAGGTTTAAGGACAGTAAAAGTGGCATAGTAGATGTTTTGCATTTAGTTGGTGTAGGTGGAGGGGCAGACATGTCCAGGCTCCCAAATCCTACTACTGCCTTTGGCTCAAATGTCATCTCCGCCATTGCCTCCATTGGTGTAGGTGCAGTTTAGGGACCACCTCTTGTTGTACGGGAGTCCCTTAGGTGGGTTGACACCCTTTCCTTTGCACATGAAAACAGGTCATGCCAACCCTTGATTTCCTCCATGGAGCGCTCTGCAACTCCACAGCATTAATCCTCTGCTCTGTTCCAGATCTTCATCTTCTGTGACTCAGGAACAGTCATGGAGGCACATTCAAAAAAGCTGTTCCTGATTGTTGCAGCACTCCTCTGTTAAGATTTACAGTTCTCTCTCAGAGAACTTTATTTTTTTTCCCTCTGCCCTAAGTCATGGTCTCCATGTTGTCTGGCTATGTCTGGATGTGAATAATGATTTCTTGGGCTCCTCAGCTCACTTTGCCTGTGCTACACTTCTCTCTTCCGCACTGTGCTTGCTCTCTAGGCTTCTCCTGGGCAGCACTTCCTGCTTTTGGGGTCCTTCTTTTGACCGAAGAAGCAAAAAGGCAGTTTTTTTCAAATTAGAGCACTATTTGCAAATGCAATCGCAATTTGCAACTGTATTTGAAGATTGCAACCAAATAGGAAATCACAGAATGCGATTTACTATTTTATAATGCGGCTCAATACTGAGCCAAAAATGTGGCCTTGCATGCAATTGTACATTTGGATTTGCGACTCTCTAATTGCAAGTCGTCGCAAAGATACGCAATTAGAGAGTCGCAAATTTTGCTATTTGTACATGTGGCCCCATGTTTTTTCCCATGTTGCTGAACCAGATAATACCCACTTTTACCCTGTAGCATTGTAGTGTTATTTTGTTTTATTGTATGCTGTTGTGATAGCTAGATCTGACTTAAAAAATTATATAATCTGTGCAGACAAGCATTATCCACTACTTAAGGCAATAAATGCCATTCCTCCAGCTTTGTAACTTTTGATTTGATTAAGAGTGGGTCTATGTTTTCTAACCCGTGGTCAAACCCCTGTTTTTTGAGGGATTGGAAGACCCTTTAATGTGGTATTTAGCACACCTGTTAAACTACTGATTATATGAAATACCTCACCTTTCATACATGTTCTTCACATGTTGGTAGGGCAAACCTGATGGAATTTAACAACGGGAAAACAGTATGGTATTTACGTAGCATGGATTTTAGCACTGTAACCACCAAAATCTGGGTGTTATTCCCCAAAACGAATATGTGCTATTTATCGCAGCAGATATATTTCAAACCTAGGGAAGTTGAATTTTATCTGGTTCAATAGATATCATCTAGTCCCTGACATACACATAATGAGGGCCTTTGTATCATACCAAAAAGTCTAAAGCCATATCATAGACCCCTTCTTAAAGTAATATGTTCTAAGCACACTTTATCAGATTCCTTCTTGCATTTTATAACTAAAAAACATGCCAATTGCCAGACTATCTTGGACAAGGAGTAGCTTTGTTATGTTTCATATCTTTGGAATGGTAATGATAAATCTTCCTTATTGATAAAGTCAGATTTAACATTACTATTTTAGAAAGTGGGCATTTCTTTACTCTTACTGCTCTTTGGGTCTTGCAGCCAAAACACATCTGGGATAGGTAACAGCTATACTTTGTGTATTCCATCTAGACAGCCACAAACACAGGAATGGTGTGTATGACAAAGGATTTATCTGCATTTGCATAGGCCTTCCTGGGCAGGAAGGGTGGAGGTGAGCTGACAATTACAATTAAATAGGGAAGTGCCTGTCCCCACACAAAGGGCTGGTGCCTTTCACAACCCTATTTGTTGTCTGGAGACAGAAGAAGAACTTTGCTGGAATAATGACTGCTGTGCTGTAAGGATTGCCACTCTGCATGGACTAACGTTTCCAAGGAACTGCTTCTGTGCTTTGCTGAACTGCCCCGCTACCTGCTGATCTCTGCCTTGCTGAGTACAAGGACTGGACCCATCTCATGTGACCCCAGTGAGACTCCAAGGACTTTCTGGATTGGCTCCTCTTCTTCTGCAGTCTCAGGGACATCAAAGACTGCCTTAAACTCTCGGGTGCTGCTGCCATCTGTGAGTCCGACCCCTTGCCTGAGGTGCCCCCTACAGTCCTGGGCCATAGACTTGGGTTCTGCAGCTGATTCTCACAAAACCCTTACGCATCATTACCACTGCGCCGGGCAGAACCAAAGTATCGCCCCTTCAATGCGGACACAGAGGTTGTTCAATAGCAGTGGTTCCACAGCCTGCAGAGCACAACAATGACACTCTGCGTGGCTCGACAATGATGAATCACGTCCATCTCAACAGAATTTGCCAGCAACGCAATACCCAATTGTGAGGCTCGGAGACGATGGAGTGACCCATGGAAACTGTAAACTCAATGCCTTCGCAATTGCTTCTTGATGTCTACACTTGCTCCATCCAAGGTACTTTTTCAGCAGACAGTGCGTGGGTTCTTTAGCCGGCCTACCTTCTATTGAGATAGGGCTAAACTTTGGATTTGCACCGGTTCCTCACGATCTCATGTAACCTTTTGACTGCTAGTGATATCTAAGCACTATTTTTAGATTAGTCTTTAAAAATTAATATCTCAACTTCAACTGGTTTTGTGGTGTTTTAATTTTGTTACTGTCTGTGTGTTGCACAAATACTTTGCACATTGCCTATTAAGTTAAGCCTAGCTGTTCTGTGCCAAGCTACCAGGGGACCGCACAGGTTAAATTAAAGTGTGTATATGACTTATCCTGACTAGGATTGTGGTTCCTGTCTGTACAGGGTGCATAATTTGAGAACCAGAAACCCAGTTTCTAACAATCACTATGGAGGGAGTCACCCTTGGATCAATGCAGAGAAACTACTGTAGCAAGTAAAAATCTTCATATAATTACTATGGTTGTGGAAATATCTCTACCTCCTTCCTCCACGAACAGCACCAAGCGAGAGCTTGCTAATTTTTAATTGCCTGAAAGTGAAGATAATCTGGAAACAGACTCCCTTTATGGTGACGATGACTCAGTTGCATTAGTGACATTGTACTTTGAGTCTGGATTTGATCACATTGGAACAATGTCAAGCTCATTCAATAATTCTATACTGTTGGACCAACTTCAGGAGCTGGAAAGTTCGAGGGTTACGGTTGTCCAAACCACTCCTCTCAGACTCTTGCAAATGCTGAGTCAAATAACGTATTCTAGATCACCAACAGTTTAAGTACTAATGTTAAAATTTAAACTAGAAACATGTGCCCCTATTTATCCAGTATTGGCTGCAGTGTTGGTAATTAATAACACTCTGTCACAAAACAAATCAATCTTTGCTATTATCTGAACAGGGTATACCATTAAAACAGACCAATGGGGAGCTGGTTTTCATTAGAGATTATACCAAAATGCTATCCTCAATCAAACAAACCCTGAGTGAATTGGCAGCAGCATCAAACAATCTCTAGCACCTCGATGATATTGTTCATTTGATCTAATTACTTCCAAACAAGGTCAAGAACCTTGTAGCAGATGCTGTTACACCAGCACCACAGCCAATGCTCAACTCTTATCCCGAGTCAGGTATCGAGGGAGGATCATCAATTATTAAGAAGAGTAAAACACGTGTATCAGTTACACATGACCTCTTGTGGGACAAACTCTTAAATGATTAACAATTCCAGGCACTCCAAACTGTGGAGTAGAGGGAAAGTATGCCAGTCAGGGAGGAAACCACAGAGAAGGTTTTATAATATTCTTAAGCAAAAGACATCCAAAGAAATTAAAAAGACTCAAGAAAAAATCTATCATAAATTTGGTATGTCAAACCTGGCATCCAACAATAGAAAACGTTCCTATATTTACCAAATCAACTGATAAACCATGTGTGAAATAATTCTTTCACACAAATAGCGTTCAAATATTACAACATTTGCTGGGAACTTAGGTGCACTTGACAAGATGGTTACAGCCTGGTCGACCCCTCTGTTATCCGAGGATCAGTTTAAAGAAATACATTTAAACATGGTTCCCACTTCTTTCAATTGATCAAATTTAATAATGCCTACAGCAACTACGGCCCGTCTACCAACAGAGATCCATCAATGACTCTTTTCCCCACTACATCACAGCTAAGACCCCATGTCAACCTCAATTTATAGTGAAATTATGAAATCTGGATTGCCTTCTGAAGTTGCCAAAGACATGAACCTTAATACAATTTTGACTCTGAAGCAAACAAACAATTCTGAAAGGCTTAATCATATAATGGATGGCGTCACAATATTGGACAGATCACTCACAGTCTCATCCTATGAAAAACCTCCTCATAAATCAAATTCAACAAACTCAAACCCTGTAATCGGTACAACAAAGCCGACGTATTCCCAAGGTCTGAACATCAGCCACAAAGGCGACACCTCACATTTACAAATGTCACCTTGAGACCATATACTTGAAGGGAAAACAGGGGCCGTAAGTGAATCATGCAGAATAATCAGTGCAAGTACACAAGCAGCGATTAATATAAACTAGGAAAGTTAAAAAATTTACTTCACTTCCGTGTATAATTCTGAAGGATGTCTTGATATACCAAATCGACAGAACATATTCAAGTTATTAAATTCCTTCAATCAACTTGACTCCAAAACCACTACATATGGCGAAACCACCAGGACAACCTCGTCAACTCAATCTATGGGTCAAAAAATGTGGGCTCAGAAAAAAAGTTTGGTGGACTGGGGGATTATGGGTAAATAAATAGAAAAAACTAAATATCCACATCTGCTTAAACATGAGCAGCAATACCCTATACTCCTGTGTTCTCAATTGCTGGCTATCCCATAATACAAAGGTCCTGACTCGAACATGATATTCTTAAAGTTAAAAATTACAGCTACTGGACCTTCATCAAGGAATGTGAAATCTCAAGGCCAGAGGACCCCCATATATTGGTACAACTGTTAAATCCAATGACCAGCCACTATATCTAATGTTTGCAGAAACTCAACTTACTCCCCCAATGAACTGTTCCTAATCTCCTGGAACATCTCAGGTCTTGACTTCTGAGAATAACATGCACACATTCTTCAACAATCCTTCTGTAGTGTGTTTAGAAGAAACATTGAGACTCTCAAGGTCCCTGATTCATAACTGTATTATCCATGAATTATTGGCAAAGAAGAATGCACTGGGGGAACCTAGCAGGTGACTACTGACAATAATCAGTAACACATTTCATATCACAAGTATTAAAGATGAAACAACTACGGATTATATATTATCAGTCCTAATAGAGCATCACAATATATCAATAGCTATGATAACAAACATCTACTTTCCACCGTGTCACTATACGGTAAAACTCGATTAATAATAATAACAACCTGCTCAGCGCTTTACCCAGGAGTATAACTTATTTTTCTAATAAAAATATAGTATAACAAATTCAAATAAGAATTACTTGATGATTAAGTGCCTGATTTAGAGTTTGGCGGATGGGTTGCCCCATTAGAAACGTGGCGGATCTCCCTTCCACCTCACAAGTGAATTAAATCCTATAGCACTTGTAATAAGGCACCCATGATTTACCTCACTATTTTAATGTGCTTTCTTGTAAAAAGGTTTCATCATTTTTGTATGAAACAGTTCAGCAATGTATGTTCTAGATAAACTGCCAGCTGGACAGTGGAAATTGCCCACACACAAGTATGTCCAATACAAATACAACCTTTGTTTTCGAGATTCCAAAGATTAACAGCTTTTAGTCAAGCCTTATGTAACCGATGGTGCAATGGCGCAATATTTTACCATGGTGAAATAGGGTCTCGTTGGATTCGCCCCCACTGGAAAGGCCGCGAAAGTAGGCGTAGTAAAATTATATCCTTCTGCACTTTGGAAGCTGCATTTCTAATTGCAGCACACTGCAATTAAGAATGTGCTCCAAAAAACACGATAAATAATTGCAGTATCAAATTCTAAATATTGTGCAACTCGAGAGATTAGGGAAAAAATAGTCAAAAATGTGTTGCTCTTTTATAAAAAGGTTGAAAATTCTTAATTCATCAGTATGCCTTTACCATCGCTTGCTATCTTGCACACCTCTTTGTCTGCTGCACTTTTTTTTATTTGTTATTTTTTAATGCAAAGCGTAGTGGAAAAATGCACTGTATTAACTCACTCTGAAACAGAGAAGTGTATTTCATTCCCATTGCTGCAACGATCTACTTCCCAATCGCTCATTTAGTAGTAAGAAATTCATTGGGAGGAGGTTGGCCGATTAATTATCCTACAAACGTCTGTGTAAAATGCGTATCCAGGTTCTGGCTATGTCATGAAACTGACAAAGGAGCTAGAATGTGATATGGACCACACAGTGTAGTATTCCTCTCTAATACATTCATTACTCTGAACAGGCAAGAACACCAATCAGTACGGTTCAGCTTTCGGGAAATCAGTCTGCTCAGATGAATATCTATTTGTACCAGTGGGTCTGCAAGTATCTGCAAACCAGCTAAGCCTCAGCAGTTTTCTATTAAGAACCTGTATTTTTGTAGCCAATATCCTTCAATGATACCAATCTTAGTACGGGAGCACAGGATAAGGCAAGGAATGTATGCCCCCTATCACCATTGTTGTATGCCACAGTGGCTGAACCTCAGGTTTGCACGCACCGGGAATGTCATGCTCATCGGGGACTACAGTTCTCACACTAAAACCTAATCGTCTCACCATACGCTGACAATACTATATGTAACCCTGAGCATAACCTTGCTCCTGTTCTACTGGAGGATGTGTTATTCAGGGGCTACTCTGGACTGTGAATCAACTGGGACAATTCTATCATATTTACATTAACCGCTGACACAATGCCAGAGCAGTCAGATTTTCCCTTGCGGTGAATGACAAACTCAGAGGCAAATTTATAGGCTCCAAGCGCCACCTTGCGCCACATTAACTTAATTTATTTTGACGTTAATGTGACCCAACGAGGCCACTACAGAGCCTCCCTCATCAGAAACCAACATCACAGCATCCGCCCAGCATCCCCAAATGTCTGTCCCCAGGACACGTCAATCAGCAGTGTGCCCACCTGTACAGGGACCCCAGTCCACACCTCACACACAAGACAATCACGGACCTGGGGTCAGTGGCAATTGGCACACGTTCAGGGGACAGAGGCACAGGCCACCAGGGACACTGGGAGGACTGCTGTGCCCTGGGGGAGGACAGGCCCAGAGAACCGACTCTCCAGGAGGCACTCTCTGAGATCCTGGGAGCCCATGAACATTCCCAGGACACAGTGGGCCAGATCCTAGACAACGTGCAGGAGAACAGGCGACTGCAGGAGGGACAGTATCAGGGGATCAGGGAGGACTTGCAGGTCATCAACAGCACCCTGTTCTCCATAGCAGGGTTGCTGGCAGACATAGCCAACATTATGAGGGAGGCAGTGTCACACCAGGGGGCCACTGCCACTAGCCAGTCATCTGAACAGCCCTCCTCTTCCACTGCTGCTAGTGGCCAGGAGGCACCACCACAGGGCCAACAGGCCACCAACACCCCTCCCCCTGCAGAAGGTGAACCACCCCGCAAACATTCCCTGCGAACCAGACAGAAGCCAGAGACACTTGCCAAAACCATCATCAGGCCATTGAACTGCCATTGCTCCCCTTCCTATGCCCCCATGGACAATGTACCAGTGCTACGAACAGACTGGAACAATACCCTGGACTTTCCTACATCATCACCCCATCGTATTGCACTTTTCCCTCTATATATTAGCACTCCAATAAACACCCTTGGATAAAATTGACTTCAAGTACGTCATGTATTTCAAAAAATTATTAATTAAAACAGCTACAACCATTGCAAATGAACTGTAAATTGAATGAGCATAGAATTAATTACCTGTAGCTGGCTGTTGTGATCACACCAGAAGTATTTGTCAAATCACCAACATCTGCAAAATGAATATCCAGAGGTAACAGTAAGAGGGCAAAGAAGTGGGAAATACCAGCATGCCAATGCCACACAGAATACAACAAAAGTCATAGAAATGTAAGGTTGCACTGTCTCACCTGTGTGTCATTGGAAGTACTGACGGATCACAGATGTTCTGTTGTCCACATCCTCATCCTTTGCCTCCTCATCCTCACTGTCCACTGCTGCCAGAGGGGCTTATCCAGTCTCCTCCTCCTGCAGAAAAGGTAAATGTTGTCTGAGGGCCAGGTTGTGCAACATGCAGCATGCCACTACCTTCTTGGGTGAGTAGCACAGGGATCCACCTGTCATATGGAGGCACTGGAACCTGGCCTTCAGGAGGCCAAAGGTCTTTTTAATGATCCTTCTGGTTCACCCATGTGCCTCATTATAATGTTCTTCTGCCATTGTCATGGCATTTCTCACAGGGGTCAGCAGCAATGATAGGTTTGGTTAACCAGAGTCACCTGCAAATGTTGAGGGACAACATTTAGCCACACACTATCCTATATAGCCAACACCATAGGCATACACCAACATATACTGGGTGGGAACCATGGCTCACCTATTAGCCACACCAGGTGCCTCTGCAGTTGGGACATCACATTTGGGATGCTTTTATTCCTCAGGTCAATGGCATCATGCATCGACCCAGGATACTTAGCATTGATGTGGGAGATGTACTGGTTCGCCAAGCACACCATCTGCACATTCATGGAGTGGAAACTCTTACGATTCCTGAACACCTGTTCTTTCTGGCGGGCGGACAAATGCAATATGTGTTCCATCAATCGCACCAATTATATTGGGGATATGTCCCATTGCATAGAATTTGGCCTTCACAGTGGCCAAATCCTCAACGTGGGGGAATTCAATGTAGCTGCACTTGTGTTTTATCAGGGCAGACAACACTCTTGTCAGCACATTTGAGAACATTCCTGCTGCGAAGCCCACTGTCACTTGGAAAGAACCAGTTGCCAAGAAATGGAGAACTGATAGCACTTGCACAAGAGAGGGGATCCCAGTGGGGTGACGGATAGCAGATATCAGGTCAGGCTCCAATTGGGCACACAGCTCTGTGATTGTGGCCCTGTTCAGTCTATATGTGAGTAAAATGTGCCTGTCCTCCAGTGTACCAGTGTAGCCAAGTCCACCAGGGGTTTGTACATGGGGGTTTGTCTCCATCTCCTATTCATCCACAGCGGTAGGTATCTAAGGGATAAAAGAGTGAGGAGGTTGTCCCATTGCATAGAATTTGGCCTTCACAGTGGCCAAATCCTCAACGTGGGGGAATTCAATGTAGCTACACTTGTGTTTTATCAGGGCAGACAACACTCTTGTCAGCACATTTGAGAACATTCCTGCTGCGAAGCCCACTGTCACTTGGAAAGAACCAGTTGCCAAGAAATGGAGAACTGATAGCACTTGCACAAGAGAGGGGATCCCAGTGGGGTGACGGATAGCAGATATCAGGTCAGGCTCCAATTGGGCACACAGCTCTGTGATTTTGGCCCTGTTCAGTCTATATGTGAGTAAAATGTGCCTGTCCTCCAGTGTACCAGTGTAGCCAAGTCCACCAGGGGTTTGTACATGGGGGTTTGTCTCCATCTCCTATTCATCCACAGCGGTAGGTATCTAAGGGATAAAAGAGTGAGGAGGTTGTCACAAACTGAACAATGGAGCATCAACAGCAATCTGCAATCTGCAAACATGTTATGGGACAGAGTAATTTGTGAAGTATGTGCCTATTTATCCTTGATGCAGCATTAATCCATAGGCCTGTTCCTCTGCCCCTGAAATGCCGTCCGCCTATCCTGTGTGGAGGAACAGGTGAAAGTGAGGTAATGGTGCTGACGTTGTGCGTGTGGTGGTAGGGGGTCAGGAACCACACTGGATGTGCTGCTGTGACCTGTGTCTGGAACCTACCATGGCCCGTGTGACCAGGGAAGGGGCCACAGCCTTCACTTCGGAGGAGTTGGAGCGACTGGTGGATGGGGTACTACCCCAGTACAGACTGCTTTATGGGCCTACAGACCAATGGGTGAGTGCACTGTGGGCACGATGCATGTGGCATGAATGCATTGAGTTGTGTGTGTGAAAGCCTCTTGTAAGGGGGGGGGGGTGGGTGGATGTCCTCTTTGCGGTGTACAAGTTGTGTGCTTAGCTATGTGTGTATCAATGCTGATGAAAACGGGTATGGTGGGCCATTTGTGTTACTGGCTGGACTGTTTGTCTAATGGTGTTCTTCTCTCTGTATTGCCTCCGCAGGTCAGCTCCCATCAAAAGAAGGGAATATGGCGTGCCATCGCCAAGGACGTGCGGACCCTGGGCGTCTATGGCAGGCAGAGCACCCACTTTTGGGAACGGTAGGGGGACCTGAGATGCTGGGCACAGAAGACTGTGGAGGCCCAGCTGGGTATGGCCTCCCAACGAGGAAGGGGTGCCCGTTGGACCCTGACTCCCCTGATGGTCCATATACTGGTGGTGGCCTATCCTGAGCTGGATGGGTGCTTGAGGGTATTACAGCAGGCACAAGGGGGTGAGTACAGTGGGCATTATTGAAGCTCACGGCCTGAGGGGTGGTATCCTGGTAGTGGTTGTGTGTCAGAAGGTGCCCCAGTCCAGGCCAGACACAGCAGCGTAGGTCCTCTGGTGGCTAAGGGGAAATACTGCTTACCCAACTTGTTAGTATTCACTACTGGTCAGGGCTGCATGGGTCCCAGGTGTGCTGCAGTTGGCGGTGTGTACCCCTCCTCATTCCTTGTTGAGTAGCCATTTCATTGGTAGTGCAATACATAGTGCTTAGGCCTGTTCCCTGTGTACGCCAACTGTGGTGTTGGTGCAGTCATTGATCCAGTGTGTCCTTTCTCCTCCCCCCTTTCTTGTTTTGTCATCCTGTCCTCATGTGCATTAGCATCATCTGGTGGAGGAGCAGAGGCACTGGCAACAGACGGGGGGCTGCATCCCACAGGACCCTGGAGGCAGAATCCACCTTTGTTGAGGGCACCAGTGGGACGGAGGGTGAGAGGAGCACCACTGCAGAGACTAGATGGGACAATACAGAGGCCTTCATTATGACATAGGCGATAAATGCCGCCTACCACCAGGGCGACGGCCGCCAAAAGACCGTCGCCGTGGCTACCTACCATATTATGACCGTAGCCGGAATTCCGCCAGGTGGCTGGTGGAATTCTCACTACAGTCCTGGCGCCGGACGGCGGTAAGGTGGCTCTGCTGCCAGCAGCAGCGCCACACTAGTAGACCACCACAGACCATATCAAGACCCATTATAAGGTTGGCGGTGTTCTGATGGCTGATACTGCTGCTAGCAGCAGCGCTTCGTCCCGTCTCCTGCCGGAGGACCCCCTACAGGCAGGTAAGTCGGGTGCTCTGACAGGGGAGGGGTGTGGGGGGTGTTGTGTGTGTGTGTGTGGGTATGTGTGTGTTTGTGTCTGTGTGTGTGCATGTGGATGTGGGGTTTGTGTAATGCGTGTGCGCATGAATGAATGTGAGTGTGCGTGTATGTTGTGATGTGTGAATGCATGTGTGCTTGTATGTATGTCAGAGTGTGTGGGTGTGTGTGCATGGATGTATGCATGCATGGGTGAATATGGGTATAAGTGTGTGTATGCGTGTGTATGTCTGTGTGTGTAGTTGTGTGTATGTTAGTGGTGGAGGACAGAAGGGGGAGGGAGAAGGTGGGGGAGGGAAGCAGGGAATACCCCTAACAGTGCCAGGAAAGGAATTCCCTGGCACTGATAGTGCCTACGGCCATGGTTTTCGTGGTGTTAAAAAAGCCACGGAAACCATGGCAGTGGGCTGGGACATATTACTGTTGGTGGCCTAGTGACGGCCGCCGGGCTGGAGACTGTAGTCTTCAGCCTGGCGGTCATTACCGCTGCGGCGGTCGGTGTGGTACATGGGCGGTTTGACTTTTACCAAACCGACAATGTCATTATATGGTGGTATCTACTGCTAGCCTGTTGGCAGTAATACCGCCACTATAACACCGACCGCCGGGGTCGTAATGACCCCCAGTCTCTGACACCTCCTCCGATGGGAGCTCTCTGGTGGTGGTGGACACCTCTGTGACCACCCCAGCTGCAGGTACAGCCACCATCCCCATACCAGCACCACCATCATAGTAGCCCCCCAGGAAGGTGGGCATCTCCTTTGCCCCAGCTACCTTAGGCCCCGCCCCAGTGAGCCCTGCTGTCCTGAGTGAGGAGGCTATTGACCTCCTGAGATCCATCTCTGTAGGGCAAACAACTATTGTGAATGTCATTCAGGGGCTTGCATCCCAGATGCAGCAATCTAATGTATTCCTGGAGGTCATTTACAGTGGATTCACAGCCCAACAGAGATCGATTAAGGCTCTGGCCTCCTCTCTGATGGCAGCCATTGTCCCTGTTTCTACCATCCCACCTCCAAATTCCAGTTCCAGTCCCATTCTCCTCAACCTCAACCCATCCCAAGCACACAGCCAGGCGAGCATGCACACAAGATAACATCCAAGAGTGTCACAGGCAAACACAAGCACCACACTTCATCCCACAGGCAATCACACAAACGCCATTTATTTGCAGACACAACATCCACTATTTTCACTATCTCCAACTCCTCCACCTCCCACCCAGTTACGTCCACACTCACACCTGCATGCACTACATCAATATCCACTACCGGCATTATCACCACACCAAGCAGAACACACACCTCACTGGCAGACACTTCCACAACATCCATGCACACGCCCCCTGTGTGCTCTCCCACTGTGTCGGTCCCCTCCTCCTAAAGTGCACAAACACAAGGACTCAGACACCCAACAGCCATCCACCTCACAACAGCATATAGCCCATGCACCTACACCCAAATCCAGCAGACAAACACCTCCAATAACCACTTCCTCATCCTCCACTCCAATTAATCCTCCCTCTTCCCACCCCAACATCCCTAAAAAGCTTTTCCTTTCCCAGATTGACCCCTTCCCAACCCCTCCACCCCATCCTGCACGTATGGGCAGGGTAGCAAAGACCCAGCCAAGAACATCAGCCAAACAGTCCACAGGCCCACTGGTAGCAGCACCTACTTGTCATGGAAAGAATTCCAGGCCAACAATACTGAACGGGAAGGAGCCTGCACCAGCCACAGAGAAGGGGAAGGAGCCTGCACCAGCCACAAAGAAGGGAAAGGAGTCTGCAGCAGCCACAAAGAAGGGGAAGGAGCCTGCACCAGCCACAAAGAAGGGGAAGGAACATGCACCAGCTGCAGAGAAGGGGAAAGAGCCTGCACCAGCAGCTGTCACAGAGCACCCACCGCCAGCCTTGATTGTGCAGCCATCAGAGTGTATAGGGGCTCAGCAGGAGCCTCCCACAACCACTACCACAGTGCAGCCATCGGAGGTTGCAGGGGCTAAGCAGAAGCCTCCCACATCCACCACCACAGTGCAGCCATCGGAGGGTACAGGGGCTGATCAGGAGCCTCCCACATAATTAATCAGACACTTTGCTGCCATTTAGTCCATCCTCCATGGGCTGCTGTACAGACTGTCCCCTCCAGAAGCAATGGGCAAGTCACCCACTCGGGAGACTGTGGCCTTTCACTCTCCAGGACCAAGCACAGGGCATGTTGCCCCCTCTAGAACCCGTGGCCAAGTCACTCACTCAAGAGACTGTGCCATTGCACTCCCAAGGAACAAGCACAGGGCATGTTGCCCCCTCCAGAACCAGTGGGCAAGTCACCCACTCGAGAGACTGTGGCCTTGCCCTCCCCAGGACCAAGCACAAGGCATGTTGCCCCCTCCAGAACCAGTGGGCTTGTTTCTGGATCCGGCGGTGCCCCTGTCCTCCCTCTGAGGTGCCTGCCTATCTACCAACTTATGCCCCTGCAGTGTTCTCTCCATATTTGGGCAGGATTAGAGTGGGGCCTTGGACTTTGCCCTGTGGCCATGTGGGCCCTGTGAACTAAGGACTGGGCAGTGTCCCTTTTTTATGCATGTGTACAGATCTGTTTAATGTGTAAATCAGATTGTTGAATTTATTGTTGGACTGCTTACAATCATTTTCGTAAATTCCTGTTGCCTTGGCATTATTCTGCAGATTTTTGTGGTCAAGTTGTTTTTGTTATGCATATGGCTGTGTGTATGGTGTGTGTGTGTCGGGTGTGTGTTGTGCATGTGTGTGTGTCACTCTTGTTTTCCTCCCCCCTCCCTTGTGGGCTAGGCGGCTGCACTCAACATCGTCATCTTTGCCGGCATTGGTGTTCCAGGTGGAGCATAGCGTGGAAGATCATTGGGAAAATTAGAAATTCTGGTTCCATGGCAGCGTGGTTCTTCCATTTGTCTCCAATGGGGAGTCCTTTGACTTTTGTGCTCTGTTTCTGCCAGTCTTTTGATGGTGTTTGTACCACCCTGGAAAAGGTGATGGATTGCAGGGTCAAAATATGGTGGGTGGTACTTTGTCTTCCGCCTGGCTGTAGATGGCTACCGCTGTGATGCCTCTTGTTTCCGACCTGGTGGTATGTGGTACATTGGCTGTCTATTGGAGATATCACCGTCATGGTCATAATTTGGCTGTAATTACCGCCACTTTATCACCGACCACCAGGGTCGTAATGAGGGCCTTTGCCTTCTCACCGGTAGTTCTTCTTTTGCACCTTCATCTGGGTTAGCAGGGAAACCTGTTCTCCCTGGACTTCTTAGTGCTTCTTGGACTTTGCCCCCTTCTTCCACAGGTCTTCAGGTCCAGGAATCCATAATTGGTGTCTTGCAGTCTCTTCTGGTTCTTGCATTCTTTTATCATGATTTCTTGTGTCTTTCAGGAAACTTACTGTGATTTACTCCTGTTTTCCTGGGCTCTGGGCTGGGGTCTGTTACTTACCTTTGGTGTTTTCTTACACTCCCAGCACCCCTCTACACACTACCCTTGCCAAGGTGGGAAAACAACTTTCGCATTCCACTATTTTAGTATATGGTTTGTGTTCCCCCTAGAGCCATTGCAACCTATTGTGATTTTCCCTATTTGCACTGTTTTCTGACTGTGTACTTACCTGTTTTTGCTTTCAAATGTATATATTGTGTATATTACTTACCTCTTAAGGGAGTATAGGCTCTAAGGTATTTTTGGCATTGTGTCACTAAAATAAAGTACCTTTATTTTTGGAACACTGAGCATTGTCTTTCATGTGTGTGAGTACTGTGTGACTAGAGTGGTATTGCAAGAGCTTTGCATGTCTCCTAGTTCAGCCTTGGCTGCTCTGCCTACAGCTACCTCTAGACAGCCTGGCTTTTAGACACTGACTACATTTCACTAATAAGGGATAACTGGACCTGGTATAAGGTGTAAGTAGCTTTGGTACTCACTACAAACCAAGCCAGCCTCCTACAGGGAAACGTCTAGGCTACCTAAGCTGGTCCTGGAAAGTTCCCTCCTTGCACTGCCAAGGATCCAAGAAAAATGACGGCTAAAACGTTAGTGTTAGGTTTATTTGTGTGTGCTGTAGGCAATCCCCTTTGAAGTGCAAGCAGCCAGGGAATAGCTCTGCCCCACCTATCCTACCATCACCCAAACCCTGTTGCCTCACTGTCTGGGAGGAATATGCATAGAATAACAGCAGGGTCATGTAGTCCCAGATACTGACAGCAGGCACCAAATGATTAGGACAAGTGAATGCCAATTTCTAGAAGTTAAATAATGTTGAAAAGAACCTTAACTGACACTAGTTAATACCATATTAAATTAGTGGTCACAGAAATCAGTTCTTGCAGCCACATTTATAATTTTCACAGAAAATTGACATTTAGAAAACATTTTGACTGAACATGTCATACATATTAGAACAACAATCCCCAAAAATAAAAAATACCCTTTTGACCATGACGCCCTAAACAATTGACATACTTATTTTAGCTGAAACGTTTTTATGAAACATAGATCCCCGTAATTAAATTCACACACAATGGCAATATTAAACACCATTAAATTCAACAAACCACAATAAACTAATCAAATATTACTCAAAGTGTCTCAGTTCAATGTTTGAAAACTGGAGTAGCTAACACTTTTTATATATGATCCACTACTACATAGGGGTTGGGAGAGCTGCCAGACGCAGCAACAGACACACAACTTTCACTGGCAGTATGTTGAAAAATTGGAGCAGCATGATTTGAAAACAGGGTAGGAAGGTCTACCTTCTAAATGTTTACATAAATAAATAATCAAAACAAACATTTGGGTCCTAGTTGATCGCAAAATTTAGCACAATTGGACTGAAGTATCAGAAAGTCTCTTTGAAAAAGAAATTAAGTTTAGAAATCCTTTGCTGAAAAAACAGACAACATAATTGAAGTTTGAATTAAAGAATGTAATCCGGTTCATGGCCCTGAACAGAACCCTCAATTGTTGGGATTGAAATGTGTCAACATTTGAAACTGGGGATTTGGCCTAAAGTTCTCTAGGGAAAAGGGATCCTTAAAACTGAAAAAAAAACATGTACTTTTCATGCCCAACCTAAA
The DNA here is from genome assembly GCF_031143425.1 of Pleurodeles waltl. NCBI lineage: Eukaryota > Metazoa > Chordata > Amphibia > Caudata > Salamandridae > Pleurodeles > Pleurodeles waltl. Next base: position 1,020,220,935 of record NC_090447.1, read on the forward strand.
CTAAAATAAAAAAGGAGTTTTCCCAACCCTTATGTTTAGGTGTGTGACCTAACATTACAGATAATAAAAAGGTCCAAATCCTCCTTAGTCCTAAACTTCCTAAAAGTGGCATTTTCAGCATTATGACTTAAAATCTAATCTTACAATTAAAGATTTTGGATTCCAATTCAGTTGAGTCCAAACATGACGTACCTACTAGCTCCCAATCAAATATCAGCACTTATGAAATGTAATAGGTTAACCCAATGTTATCCTACTGAAGAAGGTGGCCATGCAGTACTGAAAAAATGAACATAGGGGTCTTTCACTTCCAGCACATGTAAAACTCAAAAACACATATACTACATTTTAAATACAATGTTTCCTGTCATATAGGCTTTTTAGGGCCCGCCCTAGGGTGACTTACATGCATTACATTTAGGCCTTGCAAAGCGTTTATTTTCCCAGATTGAAATGGTTGTTTAAATCTGCACTGCAGGCTGCAAAGGCATGCCTGAGACATGTTTTTAAAGTGCTACTTTAGTGGGTGGCACAATGAGTGCTTGTCTGCCCACTAGCATAACATTTACAGACCTTGGGTACATGTAGTTCCAATTTACTACACACTTACAAGTATATAAATGTGATAATAAGTTGTAGCTCAATTTTACCATGTTCGAGGGAGAGAGCACAAGCACTTTGGCACTGGTTAGCAGTGGTAAAGTGGACAGAGTCTTAGTGCCAACAATAATTAATTTGAGAAATCAGGAGGGGTGTATGTAAAATGTTTGGGAGAAGGTAACACCTAGGCTATCAGGTTGAACACTTCCCTTACAGGATCACCTTTTCTTTTGTCAAAGGTTGTTTTGTGTACTGTGGTTAACGTTTTACGCTTATCTGTGGCATGTAGGACCCCTGTAGCCCGAAAATGTAATTTATCCTGGCCTTGATTTACACAGATGTGTGATTCACAAAATAGGCATGACTCAAACATATTTTCAAAGTTTTTTCAGTATAAACGTATACAGGAAAAATCTGTTTTCTTGTTTTCTCTTTATTATGAATGTGTATGTATATATCTCAAAGTACTTCTTTTGTGTGACTACACCTAGTATACACACGATGGATGGCAAGATCAAAGCAATAATTCCTCCCTTTGCTTTTTATACAGGTGGAATCATTTCCACTTTAACAAACATTTTATCAATCACACAAGCAGTCTTCGTCACTCTACATGTCTTCTCATTCACTGACAGATTTTGAGCGATAGAAGTCATGGTTTGAGCAGAAGCCTGTTAATCATACTAGACAACATAGAGTGGAAATCTAAAAAAGAAATCTAGCATGCAGGCGAGCACTAGAAAGTCTGAAGTCAATCAGACACAGTTACATTCTCAAAAAATCACTAAGAAGTGATCTTAATAGTTACAAAACAACTTACATTGTACCAGAAAATGCACAGGCTTTGATGCAAATATTCAAAGGAGTAAGTGCTGAAATCTTCTGTTACCACTGACTGTTCACACATTTTAAGATTACACAACTAATATAGAAAATATACTTCAAAGAAATGTATAAAAATGTTGCACCATGATATGATATTTTTTCAACCGCATGTGGTGGCATAATTATGACAGGCTTGCGCTCTCAACCATATCTATGAGGCCAAACAAAGCCTCTTAGTGTAGCTTTGAATGGCCTCATAGAGATGGAGTAGGAGAAAGCAGCACAAAACACTGCGTTGCCTTACTCAGCACCAGGGAGGCGTTCCATGGGCATTGCAGGGGATTTTCTCACGCAACACCCATGGATTTTGACGCTGCCCCAGAATTACTTCATCATGTAAACCTGGGGCAGTGCCAAAATCTTATGCCTCCACCAGAACAGTCATAACAAGGAAAAATGTTTTCATTTCTACTCATTTTTTTCTCTTTTCATGTGTGCCGCATTCTGCAGCACACATAGAAAGGGGATTAAGCCTCTCAGTTTTTTGTTTTTTTTTGTGCAGGACGGTGTCCCTTTCTGCACAAAACCAGTCCTGTATACAATACAGACAACTTTGCACAATGGTACAAGGGTGCTTGCGTGCGCGCTAGGTAGCCAATTGTGCGCCAGCACAGGGGGAAGGGCAGTAATACACTGTATTTCATAAATATATTGCATCCCTGCCCTTTCACATTGGCATAGAGAAACGCAACAAGAAGAATTGTGGCACTGCCCTACTCCAAGTCCCCATAAATAAGAGCAATTTTATGTTTTTGTTTGTGATTCAAGCCAAAAAAAGTAAAACATTTAGGAATGTTTTCTTATTTTTTTCTCTATAAGTGGAGCCCATTTTGTCTAGAAAGATCACTTAAATGTCAACCTATGCTTAGACTATGAAATGTTAAACTTCATTGAAGCAAAAAGCAAATGACAAACGGTAAAGCCGCGGTCAGAAAAGGCGAACCGGAGGTTTCCTGACGGTTTTCCCCTGGCCCAGGGAATCCTCCATGGCGGCGCTGCTTGCAGTGCCGCCATGGGGATTCCGACCCCCTTCCCGCCAGCCTGTTCCTGGCGGTTTTTACCGCCAGGAACAGGATGGCGGGAACGGGTGTCGTGGGGTCCCTGGGGGCCCCTGCACTGCCCATGCCACTGGCATGGGCAGTGCAGAGGCCCCCTAACAGGGCCCCACAAAGATGTTCACTGTCTGCTTAGCAGATAGTGAAAATCACGACGGGTGCCACTGCACCCGTCGCACCCCTGCAACTCCGCCGGCTCTATTCGGAGCCGGCTTCATTGTTGCAGGGGCTTTCCCGCTGGGCCGGCGGGCGCTCTTTTGGAGGGTGCCCGCCGGCCCAGCGGGAAAGTTGGAATGGCCGCCGCGGTCTTTTGACCGCGGGGCGGTCGCCGCCCGCCAATATCAGAATGAGGGCCAAGGTGACCTCTGATGTGTGAACACTGTTGATATTATGTGATATTGCTAAGACAAGAGATTGGGAAAACATATGAGGTTTTGTCAGAGAGAACTCCAATGTAGTCCAAATGAATCGATCACAGCAAATACTTCCTCTATTGTGATGATTATCCTATTATTTTTCTTCTTCAGCACGGTGGGGTTTATGTCATGATGAGGATGTTTCTCAAATACAGAAAGTGCTGTTCATTTGGAAAATCAATTTTCGAGCATTACTTGAGAAGGTTTGAATACAGAATGAAAATTAAAGATTAATGGTGAGAGCGGCTGGCATTGCAATCTGCCCCTCTGGAATCTACTTATCTGGAATTGTACATATTCCTATGTTAGCTAAGCATTGTTCCACTTGTAGAATCAAACAGATTAAAAAATACTGGAGCCTTGTCACTTTGTTGTTAGCTTTTAGAAACCGGACCAGTTTTAGATTGTTAGAGGCCGTGTCCTTAAGTAGGTGTATTTGATTAAATAAGGAAAACATTTTTGACCGTTTAAGGGAGCACAGCTTCCTTGCCTGTTTGCTCTGTAGCTAACAACAAGGTAGATTATGGAAGTGTTATCAAGTCAGTTGTGATCTGTTTTGCAGAACAAACCTTAAGACAGAACAGGACCAGTTTTATCTTGCTGATTTGGCCCATTTTTGTGGTTTAATAACTTAAAACATGTTTGTGCAGTTGATCATTCTAATAGTTCTCATGCTTAGACTAAGGTCATCTGTCAATGATGTCTTATTGTTACTAGGCATTTGTGATTACGTTATATTAAAGAAGAGGTGTTTTACCTAATTTTGTTGGTGACTTGTAGCTGAAACTCTATGTATGAGGATTTTTCCAACAACCTCTGCCTTCTTATGGGTTTTGCTGTTTTATTCTGACAAAATGTTCTTCTTGAGTTTTCTTGTTTGCTTTAAAGTATTCCAGTTCAGATAATGTTGAATACAAGGGTAGACATATATACCAATGATTGACACATATGTGGGAATGAAGTCTGTTGGGCATGCTTTCCATTAGAGTGGGTTAATTCTGCTCTTGAAGGTCCTCAAACAAGCTTCCTTATGGTAGGCATATATTAATTGATTGATCAAAACTCCACTGAAACATAATTCAGCAAATCTGAGATCTTTATTCACAATTAGAAATGCTTCAAGAATTCTATGAAAAGTTCCCTGTATTAATAGACGTATATGAAGCATTGAGCATAAAGAGGTCTCAGTGGCATTCATGGTAGCTGAAAGAACTGAATCACATTCTCACACATACTTACATTTCTGTAAGCGTCTTGCCTTTTTCAGCTGCCTACCCTTTGGCACTCAATGAACAAATCCCTGACTCCTTAATGATACTCTAGATTTTGTAGGAAATGAATGGTAAAGGTCACATTCTTCTTGATAGATAAGACCTGTATGTGTACTGCAGTGCATTGCCAAAGGCCTTAATCAAATAGTCCAACTACAGAGTCCACCAAGTCTTCCATTAACCTTGTGTTAAGTAAAATCTTGGAAGCTTGTGACTGATGGTGCTGGAAGCATATTATGACATCCACTGGAAAAGATGTTTGTCCTTTAGCAACTTGTACAGTCTTGGAGATATTCTGGAGTTGGTGCACAGCCATAAAAAGCTCTTTTGGTTTGCAAACTCTGATGAAATTGCTGGTCTATAACTTCAAAATTGGAAAACTCCTCCCTCATCTTAGTTGGGATGGGGGAATACTTAGTCTCGTATGCACAAATATAAAAACTCAGAATTGTGAGACAGCCCCACATAATCGACCTCTTAAATTAAAAAATGTGAAGCTTTTGCTTTAGGTTAAATAGGTTGATAAAACATGCAATCAGACAAAAATAAAGTCAGGTAGCCTTTGGCACTTACGTTTATGAGTAACTCCGAGATCTTTGCTAATCTCCCCAAATGGGCAAAGCTTCCATCTGTCCTGATGGCTCTCCTTTCACCCGTAAAGGATGCACAGACGCTATCAAAGCTAATCAAGGGCCTCATTTCATAAAAGGGGGGGGGGGTGCAGAGTACTGCAAGTTGCAGCAAACAACACTTTCTCCAATTCTCTCTTTGTTGTCTCCTGGCAGTACTGAATGCTTGGCTGTCCCACATACTTCATATGGCACTGAGATCCCCCAAGGTTCAACCAATGACTGACTCAGGTCTGGATCCTCAAGCCAAACTCCGCTTATCTTGACCAATTGAATTGTTCAGAGTAGAAGGGCTAAGATAGAAATAATAAGAGGTACCAAAGACTGCTGAGAAGGAGTGCGTGATGTGTGTACATGTTAGTCACTGAAATGTTGCTGGGGAAACACTGATGCAGAAGGCTCTCGGGTGAGGGCAAAAGTGAATTTGGCTGCTTCTGTTGCAACAAGCAGGCAGAATGTGAATTGGCTTTTGTGCATCAGTCTCCACAAATATAATATTGCAACATTTCAGTACAATACTCAGGTGCAGCAGTGGGCATTCTAGGGTGATTTGGTGAACATCTATAACCCTGTGAATTAGTAGACACTCCCAAACTTGCTCCTGTCTCATTCTCTAAATAAGCCTCTAAGTCCCATTAAGGGTAGGATTGGTAAGGTGGAATCATAAAAACTAGTGTGGTGGTTTAAGTGCTACAGGTTATTAAATCAAGCCATCCAGTGGTGTATATCAATTAGATCTGTTGCTGGGTAAGTTCAGCATCCTGCCTCTGATAGGGGAATTTTAGACCATTTTTCTGACTTTATGATGCTTATTAGACTTTACCACAACATTTTTCATATGGAATCGTTTCACACCAGACAACAAATCATTTCTTGATAACTACACATATCCAAATGCATATCACCAGACATGCTTACACCATGGTCAGTTTGCCCAGTTTTGGCTATTTTCATTTTTGAAATGTATTTTATTTCAGAAGTGGAATGATTATACTTCATGTAATCATCTGCAAGCTGCATGTTTTATCTGAAACTGCTTTTTGAATTAATTGATAATTCTTCAGCCCATTGGCACACTTTTTTTAACTCTTCTTTTATTGGCAATGACATATATTTCTGCTAGTTGGAGATGAGGTCAAGTCCCTCATATTCCAAATGAATTAATTATGACTGTTTACTGTTTACCCAGCATATGGGAATGACCTATCTAACTATGTTTCAACACAAAAGCAAATTATTTGCAATGCTGGGTCTTCATCAGGACAATGCAAGGATGCATTCTGAAAAACATGGGGCCTAATTTAGATGTTGACAGTAACGGTCCTGCTTTTGATTTTTCAACTATAAACTTGCCAACCATTGCAATGGTCTATCTGGTGTATTTCAATGTTGTTGGTCCCATAGACAAAAGACCGCATTTGAACAGCCATCTTTGCCATGAAGCACAAACCACATTGATGGTGGGAAAGGGAAAAGGGGATGCTGGCTTGACCACAGCCAGCCTTCCTGCTGTACAGATTTAGATGTGCCTTACCACCAAGGAAAAAGTGGTGGTCCAACCTCCACTCCTTAGTTGGTGAATTGGGGGCAAAGAGGGTAAAATCTCATCTTCTTATCACTTTGTGTCATGTTTGACTGGACACAACTGGACAACACCTGCCATTGCTGCTGCTACTGACCAATGGAGAAAACACGACCCTCCCATTGACAGACTACAAGGTAGGGACTCCGCATTGCCAATGGTATGTTTGGTGGGCACTGCGATGGAGGTGGGGACCACTGGGGACATATACATGTCATAGTAAATTTCTATATCAGTGAGATATGCATGTGTCTGGGACACAAGTGGGTCAGACATGGCTGGGGGCACACAGGTATGTAACAAATATTGCACACATACACAACTGTCATTATTGTGTCAGTATTCATTGCCAAATGTGTGCACATTGCCAGGGGACATGTACCGCTCGTGTTGTGCTGCAAGTTGTATGTGTGAATCAGTAAGTGTATATGTGTATATGCAATTAAATTGTCTGTCTGAGGTGTGGATGTGTGTGAGTGTGTTTGTGTAGCTGAGTGTGTGTAGTTGTGTTGTTGTTTGTGGGTTGGTGGTGTGTGGGTGCATTGTCAATGGTGTGTGTATGTTGTGTCATTAATGTGTGTCAATGTATTTTTTCTGCATGTACGGGTTGTGATGTGTCGGACTGGCAAAAGGTAATTGTATGTATGAGTTGTGTTGTGTAGTATGGGGGTGCACCTGTGGCTAAGGGACAGTGTGAGTGTGTCACTTAACTCCCTTCCATAGCTGCTGCCTTTGTAGGAAGTCCATTTAGTCTTGCCACTGTGTCCCGCCGTCAGCGAACTGCCACCACTACACCTCCTGCAGGACTGTTCCATTTAAATACAGCAGATGGAACACTGCCTACTTGATGGTCTTCTCGGGCCTGCCATCAACACGGCTTGGTGAGAACACCAGCAAGATCTAAATTAGGCCTATAGGTTTTCAGGATGTATTACTCCAAAACTGGCAGAAAGTGTGATTTTTGTGATTTGATGTAGATGTCTTTAATAGTTTCTGAGCAGTTAAGGATGAAAAAAAATACATATTTAATGTTGTGGAGGGCAGTTCTGAGTTCCACAAAAAAGTATAAGAAAATATATAATGAGTCAGGATAAGGATATCTTGCCCCTTCAGCAGGTGGAAGGGTTCCAGGGGCACCTCCCTGGTTAAAAAAAATATCTATATTTTTCTATTAAATGTTGTCAGGTATTCCTACTGGTTCCACAAATCTGCAGCATGTTTTTTTAAAGCCTGCTACTGTGCTTTTAAAATACATAGGGCCTGATTACAACTTTGGAGGAGGTGTTAATCCGTCCCAAATGTGACGGATATACCACCAGCCGTATTACAAGTTCCAGAGGATATAATGGACTTGTAATACGGCTGGTGGTATATCCGTCACATTTGGGTTCGGATTAACACCTTCCTCCAAAGTTGTAATCAGGCCCTTAATGTCCTGACATGGACCAGGGTTTGGAGAGGCAGCACAAGTCATTGTGAAGGGGAGTAGGGCATGCAGCCCCCTCCCAAGCCTATTCAGGCCATGCAGACCCCATCCCCTGAGGCTGTTAGCATTTTAAAGGGATGAATAGTATGCAGCCCCCCTTCCTGAGCTTCTAAAGGTCCAAGTTACCTCATCTCTGTGTGCCATATTCTATTTAAAGGGGAGTGGCACATGGCCCCTCTCCCTGAACCAGGTCAGGCCCTGAGAACCCCATTCCCTTGGGTTGTACTTTTTTTAAAGTGTGGGGGTGGCAATTAGCACCCCTCCCCAATCCTGTTCAGGCCACGAGGACCCCATCTCCAAAGGACAAAGGAAGGGTGACCCAACCTCCATGCCTGAGTGTTCAGGCAACAGGGACCCCATCCTGGTGGGTCAAATTTGCTTTAAAAGGAGATGGGGCAACTCACCCTCCTCCTCAAGCCAATATCCCTGTGGACCCTAGCTCTCATGCCTGAAACTCCCCGGGGTAATGTTTCCCCCACTCTCTTGGGCAGGGAACAGAACTTTGCTCCAGCCTGATGAGAGAAGTGAAAAAATGCTGCTCCCGTCTGGGTGGGAGCAAAGGAAAGGTGCCAGCTCCTGTCAGCACCCAGTATGGTGCTAATTAGGGAGCCAGATGGGGCCCTGTGGGCATTGATACTCCCCTTCTTTCCCCAACAGTTTCAGCAATGTGGGTCCCCACCAGAAATGTGAAAAAAGGCTTGGCTACAGCCAGGAGAGCTGGCTAGGGCAGAGTCCTTCACAGCCCCTCAAAATGTTGAGCTGGTAGTGCCCCAAGTGAGAGGTGGGACACCCACTTAACAAGAAAATGCAGGCTCTTGCCAGTACCTCTATTATTCCTGGCTGATCAGCTGGCAGGAGCTTTCCGGAGCCAAGGAGGCCCTGGGGCCCCCTTTCTGCCCCCAAATAAAATCTAAAATGTTGGTATCACAGGTAGCCCAGAGGCACCAATAAAATTTAAAAAAGTGAATAATAAATTAACGGCAGGAGTCGATGCTCTATCATTCAGTGCTCTTCAAAGGAGTGCCCAATAATGCCCTTACCCTTTTTTTGCAGTTGGTGATGTTTCCAGAAAAGGCAGGGGTACCACCAGCCAGATTTAGGTTTTGTGTTAGCGAAGACCTTTTGATTTTACTTATTTTAAGTATGTATAATATACTTACACATAGGTCTTCTAGCCACCTCTCTTTGTCCGTTGGTCTGTTGTTCATGTCATTCACATTTGTGTCTACCAACTGCAACATATAGCATGAGACAGTGGGCTAGCCTACCCAAGGCAAAAGTTAACTTCACTTTGAGTGACTGGATTTTACTCTCTCATAAGGGGCACATTCTTCATAAGCTAATTATCTTCAGTGTCAGTGTTGTTATTCTATGATAACTTTACTGTTACCTTTGTATTTCGAGCCTGATGTGATAGCAGGATGGACAAAAGCATATTACATCTTTATCAGATCCCATCTCTGGCCAATGCTGCTGTAAATTTCTTTTTGAGCATTTTGTGTTTCTGACTGCTGCTATTTCACAACATCACAGAACAGATTGATACCATTTGATACTGTTCTGTATTAAGTTATTCTCTTCTCTTTTTACTTCCCCTTCTTTTTTCTTTCTTTCTTTCTTTCTTTCTTTTTTCTTTCTTTCTTTCTTTCTTTCTTTCTTTCTTTCTTTCTTTCTTTCTTTCTTTCTTTCTTTCTTTCTTTCTTTTTCTTTCTTCTCATTCATTCCTTTTCTTTCCTTTTCTCATTCTTTCTTTCTCTCTGTACTTCTTTCTTTCTTTTGTTTATGTTCTATTTTCTTCCTTCCTTATCACTTTCTTTCATTCTTTTTTTGCAGAAAAAAACTAAAATCGGTAAGTCCCCAAGCAGATACAGCATACGTTTGTGTTTAATATACTTCAAGTAGTTTATAATCATGTACTCCTGATGAACTTTCACATTAAAAGTATTTATCATCATGCAGATACGACTTCACCATGTTAACACATTTTAATCCTGTAATCTGCTTAGTTTATGAGCACTGATGGAAATAGACTTTTTAGACACTGCATAAGCAGGTAGGTATGACAGCTCCTTTACCTGGAATGTGCCTAAAGACTTTTCCAAGAAGTGATGGTGTGATGAATTGCTGGCACTACTTGTCATTTCTTGCCAGTTAAGATTACCCAGAGTGCCAGGGACTGAGGTTTTTAATTTATTACACAACATAAGAAATGCTTGCTGTTTGGCTCTCACTTGTTTTAACAGGCACAATTCTAGGCAAAACATAGACATATATTTTAGCCACCAGAGCATTCAAAAGTCTTGCATACTCTCCCAACAGGATTTCACTCCAATATGTTATTAATGGCATTAATTTTGCCTTCCTGACCTGGAGGTTTGGATTTAAGCTGGCATCCCATAAATATATTCAAACAGTTGTTAAAGTGCATTGCTGGGCTAGGATATGTTTTCTGATTGATTCGTTTTGTCATGCCAGGTATCCTCTTGCGTAAATCCAGACTCCTAGATCATTATACTGTGTAGCATTGTTGATGCTTTTATTTTTCAACAGCCAGGCTCCACTTTTAATAATTCTTTTGCCATAGATAACTACTTTAGTTTTAGGCAAATTCACTTCAAGTCTCTTCGCCATGGTATATTAATCTAATTCATTAGTCAAATGCTGCAGGCCCTTGTTCAGGTGTTTTTTAGGTTTGTGTTAGCAAAAACCTTTTGATTTTACTAAAATTAGATTTATAACATAGTTACTTATGAGAGGTTCAGGCAGACTTCATCCATTAGTCTGTGGTTGATATAATTTACATTTTCTTCCACTGGCTTCGGCAAGCATTAAGGGACAATGTATCAGACACCTTCAGCCATTAACTTCACTATGAGTTAACGCACGCTGCCCTTTCACAAGGAACACATGCACACACAAAGTAGATACTTTCAGTGCCATTGAGTATCATGAAAATATTTTTGCCTGCAGCAAATGATTTGTTTTAGATTGATGAGGGTCTAGCATATTCACAAACAAATATGTTCTGCAAAAACAACACTAAAACAAGAAGTACCAGAAGGCTGGTGGCCAACACTAGAACTATTGTCTTTGCCAATGCTTGTTTTTAATTGTGATGGGGGCACAGGGAATAAAGCAGCCCCCCACCAGAAAACAGTAAGTTTCTTGAGTCATTAAATCCATGACACCAGGAGAACCATATTTTTCAAAACCACAATTATCTGGAGCTATATACTCTTCAGTGGAAGTCCAAGTCCTTCTTATTGTTGTTTTTATGATTGCACTTTGTGGGCTAAAAAATGATGAAAGAAAAGCTCGGAGGCATGTTAATTTTCTTATGTTTTTTTAAATAACAGTGTTTCTGAGTCTTTCTTTTAAACATTTTAAGCGACAAATTGCAATCATAAAAATAATGTTAAAAGAAAGACAGACATGTTGAGTTTATTTTTTTAATTAAAACATTGTGTGAATGAATACAATATACATTTTTAAAAATATTGGTGGGTTTTGGACAAAGATGATTGATCTGATTTATATATAGAGATATTCTTAACCTTTAATAAAGTCAATAGGCCCACTTTATATATTTTGGTGTTGTTACTCTTCGACAAAGTCAGTAAATCTGCCTGAGTGTGGCCAGAAGATTGTGTGCAGCATGTGGCTTGTGTTGGTATTGAAATATTACTTTATGTTAAAAAAAAAAAAATTGAAATTTACTGCAAAAAACGCAAAGGTTAAAGTGACCTTTGAGAGATCTCTTTCAAAAACTATTCCTTATTAATACGTATAATTGGTTACTCCAGCCCACTCATTCATAATTCTGCATTCTAATTATAGCTGTAGCCGCTGATAAATCCCTTGAAAAGCCAGTCAATCACTTAAATAAGATTCTGGTCTAAGGTCACGCTCAGGCAGGCTTGTCAAGGTATTCACAATTTCAAATAATGTTATATGAATGATCCACAAAAATCAATGGCTGCAAGAATATTCTGTGGTTCTCCTGTCTTCTGACTGGCCAATGCCTTTGACATAACTGAGAAGGAAAACATGTCCATCACTGTAAGTGAAGCTATATGCCATTTATTGGTTGAATCTACGTTCCCTCTGCTGTGAGGCATAAGGTAGCTTCCCAAAATCATTGAGGGGCTTGGAGTCCACCCTATTGCTTACCATTTGTTGGGATTTCTTGTGACTCTCATTTGTATGCTTCTTAGTCATATCCCAGTTTGTCAATATTGTCTTTGTCCCTCCATGGAGTATTGCCTCTTTACAATCCCTTTGATTGACTGGCATCATTGCTTCCACTGCTTGTTCTTCAAGCACTACTTTATTCTTTTGTGTGAAGCGCTCCATAGAGTGGGTGTATTCTTGAGCTGTCTTCCTCATAAAAGTCTCCTTCACTGCACTACTTGTTTCATTCTGTTGCCCAGCTGATTCTCTCTACCCCTTCCTTCTTTTACTTGGTTGTGTACTTCTTTCATTCTTTCGAATGATTCCTTCAACCATGCCACCATGTTACTTTCACCCCAAGCCTTTTGCTGCTTCTTCTCCTCTCCTCTCCACTCTTGTTTTCACATACCCTACAGCCCCCCTTTGCCTTTCCATGCCCTTCCATGCAGCTTCACTGTTACCCCCCACCCTCTCCCATGGTGATTTGCCAATATTTCCATTGTTGCTTCATGTTTTACCCACCTTCCCCATGTTGCATCCACTCCCTTGCCTGCCCACTTTAAAAAAACACTTTTGTGTGTTTATTTGATCTTTAGTTACTGATCCAACTTGGATTGGTATCTAAAAAGGTAAAAAAGTGTCTGCATAATTTTATTCACACAGATAAGTGTGCTGTGCATGCCTACAAAATGATATTGGCAGCTGCATCAATACGCATATTTTTAAAATGTAGGCACGCTACACCGCATCACAGGTGCTGTGCCGCATAACTGAATGCCATTAGCAAAGCAATAGGTCACAAAGACAAAAACTATTCACTTCCTTTGGAAATATGGTTTGTGGTTTTAGTAACTTCAACCCAACTCTGCTTGGATTTAGGAAACAATCCAGCTGTAGGCCAGAGTGCTGAAATAGCTGCTGTCTTAAATGCTTGAAACAATGTCCTGTGTCAAAGCTAATGAATATACCACACAGTGCAACAAACGTGGAAGATATTTTGAAGAACATGAAATCTCTGCCTCGCGCACCATGTAGCCAAAAACGTGGGGTCACTTGGACTCAATTAACAGAGTTGAAAATATTGATTTATCCCAGGCCTAGATGTGAACTCTGACATCCATGATAACATTGTGTTGGTGGAAATGTTTTGTACTACCTTGTTTTTTAATATGTTCATACTGCTCGTTTCATTGTTATAGCCTTCAAAGATATTTTTGAAGTTTGGGTTATTGGCTACTAGGTTAGTTGTGGGTCACTGGGTGTGAACTTTAGGTTTGACTTATTTTAGAAGCATTAGTTGTTACGCATGAGATTTAAAGAGATGCTGCAGTCATGTTAAATCGAATGTGCAGCAGTCTGCTCCTCATAATGAAATATACTGGGTGATGTTAGAGCCTGGCTGATTGTTATTCTATGAAGATTCCACCAGATCTGTCTGAAGGAAAATTAGCTAAATGTAATCTTGAATACTTCGTTCTTTCCCCCAAGACCTCCCTCCTCCTTGTGAACGTTTAGCTTAGAATACACACTTGAAGTCTATCTTAAGGTTCTTGCAGAATATTGTTGTTCTCTCAGATATGGCTGTGGAGTCCAGACTGGAAACACTGAGTTTTGTCACCGAATGTTTTACACCATACAACACTCATTCAACAGATAACACAAAAATATCTTTAAAGATCAACACTTCACATTTTAGTTTTCTTCATGTTGAGTTGTGAAAGATCTCACAAGTCTCAATGTAGTCAACTCAAACATGCAACATTAATCATACAGCTTCAGGAATTGTATGTGACGTATTCAAATTACATTAATCACTTAGGGCCTGATTATGAGTCTGGCGGTCCTTAGACCGCCAGACTTGCGGTGGAGGCGTACTGCCGTGGCTGTGGCAGTTCAACCACCATATGCAAGACTGGTGGTTGGTGCCGCCAAAACACTGACATCTCCGGCAGGATCTGTAATCCCGACAGAATGACTGCGATCTTGGTTGTAAACAATGACGGCAGTGCTGAAGCCAGCAGAGAACAAGTGCAGGGAGCCACAGGGGGGCCCTGCACTGTCCACGACACTGTCATGGGCAGTGCAGAGGCCACCGTCCCCAGCACCGTCATGCAGACAGCGTGCATTCCGAGGGTGCTAAAGTAGGCCCCTATGCAATGCCATACATAGCTAATATTAACATAGGCAATATGTATGTCATTAGCCAAATTGGGGATACCTTCATCCTGTTTTACAGACTCATTTGTAAAAATGATATAACGTTTTTGTCAAATGGTGCCCTAAGTTGAAAATGGGTCCTGGCATCTGTTTATAAGGTTAACCTTGTACTCTGGGCCCAGTGGTAAACCCATTATATTTAAATTCATCATCATTTGGGAGGATCCCAGATATTTGGAGGAGCTCAATTTGGTTTCCTGTCTGCAAAAAGGGTGCTCATTTATCTCCCTTCAACAAATGATTGATTGTTCTGTTACTTATAGATGGGAAATGGCTTGCTAAAGTACAGTTGCAGCTGCAGACACTAAGGAGAATAAAACCATACCACTGTGCCATCTGGGGTCTTAAAAGCAGTGTGGGATTGATGATAATTTAATGACATTATTAATTATTAGAATTCATTCTGCCTACACATAGCATATGTGTTCGATGCATCTTCTATCAACTTTGAGACTGGCTTAGAAGTGGAACTGCCTCTGTTGAAATCTGCTCCAAAAGAGGATTGAAATAATGATGATTTTTCTCACCCATGCTTTTTAACCTCTACACTGCCAATTAAAACAGTCCCTCAATAAAATAGGTCTAATACATTTTCACCTAATGTGTAGTATGCAGACAACACAACCTAATTGGAAATGGCAGTGGTTGAGCTCTCACAGCTTTGAGTATTAATTGCTTTATCAATGAAGAATCCATTAATACAGGTAAGTCAAAGGTTGCAGTCTTCAGGCACAGGGTAATAAAGCCAGGATGCTGGTACTTAAATGGGGCTTCCCTTGAGAGTGTCACCACATAAAATGTTTACGCTTTTATTACAGACAAGAGTGGTTTCCATCTCCAAACACTCCCTTAAAATCATCAGCTTAAAATGTTACTTTCTTGCACCTGAGCAAAAATATTTCCAGGCCATCATTAGTGCCAACCCTTGATGTTATACCTGCCAACTTAATGCAAACCCCACAATGTGGCTTGGTGGCTTTGTTAGTACAGATTTCCAAATGGGCTGATGTTACACACTATTGCACATTAAGGATAATGTTTGGGATATCTGATTGTACGATCAAAGTGCAAACTAAACAGTGTCCCTTAATTAAAGAGCAAGCATGTGACCTTGAAACCAGCTTTGTAACAATGGATTTAAAATTAAATCTGCCATCAAAGGATTGGTAGAGGTTAATCCTCTAAGAGCTTGTAATAAAGTTGCACAGAGTTCACTAAGAATTTGTCTGAGTATTTAGAACATGTTCTGAGTAAAGTTCTGAAAATCAGCCATTTGTTGGAAAAACCCTTGTCATATATTCAGTTTAAGCAATGTCATTAAATAAATAAAATTATAGATGGGTTACAGTGAACAACAAGGATGTTTTTCACAAAGAGTTTCTGAGTGACATCAGTTAGACAATGAGAGCAAAGCTCTATGATTTTATGTATGGCCCATGAATTTATCTTCCCTTGTTTTCATCTGCTACTCCCAGGCAGAAGTGTAATAGGGAAGCCATGTATAACATGGCCTCTTCATCCTCTCAAATGCATGGAATATCAATCCACCTGCCCCCAACTCACAACTACCCTCTGTGCCTCCCCCTTACTCTCCTGAAGCTGCACTTTCTGCTCTCCATCAAAGTACAGAATCATCACCACAATGACAGACTTTCCGGGAGGCCTCTCCGAGCAGTCTGTCATTCCTTCATTTTTCTAGCAACAGCACAGCAGTAAATATAAAAAAAACTAGAATCTGGAATTCACGCTAGTGACTTTCACTGGAAGCAATACATAACAAAGGCACTGACACAGGAGAATTAGGAAACATTAGTGGATGAATGAGGATTAGTCAGAGAATTAATCAGCCTTATCTTTGTTCTCTACAAAATGTTTTGTTACCATGAAAATACATATTGCCTTAGGTCATGCCTGTTCCTTTTTCTGCAATTTCAATCAAGTTGGAAAGGTACTGGAATTCTGTTATGTTGCAGACTATGGGCCTGATTTAGATATTGGTGGATGAGCTACTCCGTCACAATGATGACAGATATCCCATCTGACAAAATCAAAATCCCACTACATCCAGTGGGATTTGGATTTCGGTGGGCGGGATATCCATCACCATTGGGATGGATTAACTCATCCGGCAATATCTAAATCAGGCCCTACGTGTTTGTAAAGAGAGTCTTTATCACACAGCTGATACCTTTGCCCAATTTTCACTCTTGAGCAGCAAATGATGGATTAGATCGTTTTCATCAAAACGAATTACAGTGTATTGTTTACTATTATATTTAATTCATGATTTATGACAAATGTTTTTGTATTTTTTTCAGAGACCACCACCTTATTTTAGTTAATATGTTAAGACATTTATCATTAATTCTATTTATATATTTACAATGATTTCCATTAAGTGTTCACAAAATTCAAGTTAGTTTTTTACTAATAATGAATTGATAACAAACACAATTTGGAGTGTTTGTGAAAAACACATTGGGTTAGTTTACAGCGTATTGGGGGAATGGATTTATGCAGAGTGTGTTGGGGGGCTGATAAGATGTTAGAGAGCTTAAACATTTAACATTAGTCATATATCTCACCTTGCCATATGTATTTATTTTTGTCTCCTTGTAAAACTATACGTTAGCCCATAAGATTTTAAATTTGATTAGTTTTTTATCATTTTAATATGCATATTTTGCTGATAAGATGGTTTCTGTTCATGGTCTGAGACCTTTGTATGCAATATGTATTTTGTGGGCTCTTGACTCAAAAGGAGATTAGTCTTTTTTGTATCATTCATGTTTTTTCTTCTTGTGGACACTGCAGATTCTTTAGAATTACTATGGCATCATATTAAGATTAACATTCTTTATTTTTTTTGTACTCCTAGCATAATGGGTGGCTCTTTGTTGATCCCCTTGATTGTCAGGTATACAAACATTGAATTTGATTCTTTGTTTGAAACAGTTATTTGTGTCAGCTTTTCTGTCTTTTCTTTCGGGTGGCATAAATAATTGTCCATTATTACATTTCTGAATCTCTAATGGATTTATTGCTCTCTGAAACATTATTGTGCCCATCTTCTTTATGTTAAAGGCAAATGTAAAGGTTTCCTTTGTGGTGCAATCATCATTTCAATATTTATAACTTTAAGACTCTACTACAGAGAGCTTTAGCTGCCTGTTGAAGGTCTACTTTTTTCAATATATCACATATATGATTAGCGTGGGCTTTGTTTCAGCCTCTAGCTCATAAGTGGATAAATGTATTGTCTCTCTCCTTCCCTGCTCCTGTTTCAATGGCTTTCCCTATTAGTCCTGTGCTTGTCCTGCCTGAGAACACTGTGACATCACTGTGTTTTGATTGTATAATGTTTCATTAAAGCTTGTTTTTTTCCAGTCCATGGGAAGAACTACTTCCTATCCGTTGCTCCCTCTCTTGCTATTTTTTTCTCACTTTCCCTGCTCTCCTAACTCCCCATACCATTCTCTTCCCCTTCTTTCCCATCCTCTCTCATCCACTGTCTTTTTGCCCTCACCTGATGTGTTCTTTCTTTTTTTACACATTTTCCCTAGCCACTGCACTTTTGGTGGGCGGCCGCCTTTAAATGTGTTTCTGACAATTCGAAGATGGTTCAGCCTGGTAGGCATCTGCCGTTTATTCTTTTTTCTTTTTTCTTTTAGCAAATCACATTCAAATATTGCAGCTGCTGATATGTGAGTATCCACGATGGTGACCTTTAAAATTGATTTATTAAAATGAAACAAGTTACATTAAAAGGTGGCTGCCATTTATTCATGTTTATCCACTGGAGCCATCTGCAAATGGCACTTGGCAATGCGTAACAAATGGAATTCAAACAAGGTCACTGTGGGTGCACAAATGTCTGTTGTTCCCATCTTTTATTGGATTGTGTGTGCTTTACAAATATGTTCCAAGATTGCTGCTGCAGAAGTGTGTGCATTTGTGGCAGCTATCTGAGCCAAAAAACATTATTGGTAATTTCGAAGTAAGCCTCAGCAAGGCCTACTAGTGCAAGGGGTTCGCCCTTCTTTGCACAAAGTCCTCAGACCATATAGGAAGAAGTTGGCACAGAAACTGAAATAAAATACAAAGTTTATTAAACCTCATGAGGTGGTACTACAGTTCAAACAGCACCCTTCGGTAACGTTTGAAGTAGCACACTGAACTAAGAGAGCATGGTCCTTTTATACCCACGAAGGGGCTAAAAGACGGTGGTACAATTATAGAAGCAAGACTTGTATACATATTACGTCATATGGAAATGCACAGTCAACAGGTAGGAGGGGCTAACAGTTCTCAAGAACTCTTTGACACATTACTGTCTGTTACTAATTACTAACAGCTGCAGATCTTACTGAGCATGTGCGAAAGTGGGAGATGCTAAATATAACTTGTCACTAGACAGATTTTCAAGAGTAGTTAACAGGAAGGTAGGACAGAGCACATGGCAAGCACATGGCAGCATGTGGCAGAGATAATGGCTGTCATGAATACAAAATGGATTCCGTGAAATGTTCACAATAGTTGCTAAATACAAGATGTCTTCTGCTAATGCTTAATCTAATCACTACTAAATTACAACAGTAAAGCCAATAGATTTCACAGTCAAGATCTATTGGATGAAATTTTGTGTTATGGCATTTGAGACATTTGAACTTGGCATGTCAAATGACATTCTAACTTCATGATTCTCTTTTAAAGGCTGATGGGGAGGCAAAGCTTGACCCTTGGAGAGCCACGGCTATCCTATACCAAGGGTGCATGTCTGAGGAGATGGAGGAGCAGGGCCTAGAGGTCACCTGCCTCTTCATCACTGTCACCACACAAAGACTTGGCACATGTGGGAAATCCCACATGCAGGATTGATTGAAGCCTAGATGAATGGCCACTGAAAGGTAGGGAAAATGAAAAAGGACCATTCCCTTTTCAAATGATTTTGAGCAGGCGAGGAGTTTCTAGTGTTGCTGCATCACCCTTGTTGTCTCACCTATCCTAACTTTCATCACAAGGCCAAAGCAGTCACCCAATGGGTGTTGGTATCAGTTAAACTGTACTGATAAACTCGGAAGGGCAGTCGATAGGATGGTGAAGGGCAAGGACTTGCCAGTAGGTAGTTCATGGGATAGCTCACAGCAGGCACACCCGGTGGTAAGAAAGCAACCCAAAGGAGAGTGGCAAAGCAGGCATGGCACTTGCAGCCCAGTCACAGCCGGAGCGGACCTTGGATGCTGCACATCGTAAGCAAGGGAAGCCTAGATTTGTAACATAAGAAACACACTGGACCGTCATGATGGTGCACGTGAAAGCATGATTTTTGGCATGACAGTTAAAGACTAAGGCCCTCATTATAACCCTGGCGGTCTGTGATAAAGCGGTGGTAATACCGCCAACAGGCCAGCGGTAACAGAAATGGAATTATGACCACTGCGGAAACCGCTCAGGCAGACAACAGACAGCCACTTTAACACACAGACCACCACGGCGGTATCAACAAGCTCCATGGTGTTAACCGTCAACAGCCAGGTGGAAGACAATGTACTGCCCACTGTATTACAACAGGCCTATCCACCACCTTTTCTGGGGCAGTACCAATGACATCAAAAGCACAGCAGAAACAGAACACAGAAGTCAAAGGACTCACCTCTAGAGACTCAGGGAACAGCCACAACGCCATGGAGCCTGAGCACATATTTTCGATGCTCATCTACCTTTTCCTGCACACAAGCGAGGGGGGAGGAAAATGAGAGTGACACACAAACACATCACACGACACCCCCATCCCAACACCATTCACACAATCAGATGCACAAACATAACATATCCACCCCGTACCCCTCAGGAATAATGCAAGGAAAAAATGATTGGAAGAAAGTGAGTGTAATACAATAAAATAACATGAATACGTGCATCGAAATACAAAACGTATATACATATTTACAAATTGTGGGACACTGCTGAGTCCTTAATGTCCGTGAGCCATAGGGCCACATCACATAGGCCAAGGCCTCACCTCACTCCTGCAACAACACGGAGAGAACACTGCAGGGGCATCAGGTCAAAAATACACAGGCAGCTCAGGGGGATGGGGAGTCGGGGGGCACCTCAGCTGGAAGATGGTATAATGCCACTGGCACTGGGTGGGGCTACATGCCCACTGCTTGGTCCTGGGGAGTGCAAGGCCACAGTCTCTCAAGTGGGTGGTTTGCACACTGCTTGGTCCTGGGGAGTGCAAGCCCACAGTCTCTCAAGTGGGTGGTTTGCCCACACCTTGGTCCTGGGGAGTGCAAGGTCACAGTCTCTCTAGTGGATGGCTTCTCCACTGCTTGGTCCTGGGATGTGGAAGGCCACAGTCTCTCTAGTGGATGGCTTCTCCACTGGTTCTGGAGGGGGCATTGTGCCCAGTGTGCTTCATCCTGGGAAGGATGGGGTGAGTGGATGGCTTCTCCACTTGTTCTGGAGGGGGCATTGTGCCCAGTGTGCTTCATCCTGGGAAGGAGGGGGTGAGTGGGTGGCTTCTTCCACTGGTTCTGGAGGGGGCATTGTGCCCAGTTTGCTACATACTGAGAAGGATGGGGTGAGTGGTTGGCTTCTTCTAACGGGTTCTGGAAGGGGCGTTGTGCACAGTGTGCTTCATCCTGTGAAGGATGGGGTGAGTGGATGGCTTCTTCCACTGGTTCTTGAGGGGGCATAGTGACCAGTGTGCTTCATCCTGGGAAGGATGGGGTGAGTGAATGGCTTCTCCACTGGTTCTGGAGGGGGCATTGTGCCCAGTGTGCTTCATCCTGGGAAGGATGGGGTGACTGGATGGCTTCTCCACTGGTTCTGGAGGGGGCATTGTGCCCTGTGATGCAGAGCTTGGGGAGTGCAAGGTCAAAGTCTCTCACCTGGGTGTCAGACCCACAGGATTTGCAGGGGCCAGGCCGCACAGCAGCCCATGGATGCAGGACTACACACTGTCCGCCGATGGTGACAGCTGCTCAGAAGTGGCAGTGGCAGTACTGCTGTTGGTGCTGGCAGTGGTGGGGGGAGGCTCCAGTTCATCCCCTGCAGCCTTGAATGGCTGCCCATTGGGGCTGCTGCTTCTGGCAGTGGTGCCGGTGGCAGTGCTGCCAGGGGTGGAGGGGAGGCTCCAGCCCTTTCCCTGCAGGCTCAGATGGCTGAACCACCATGGTTGGTGGTGGGGACTCCGAATGAGTCCCAGCACCAGGTCTCCTGTCCTTCCTGCCTGCTGATGCAGGCCCCTTGCCCTTCCTGCCAGCAGCCGGGATAGCCCCTTGCCGTTCCCTCTTGCAGCTGGTAGTGCCTCCTTGCCCTTCCATGTCGCAGCTGGTGGTGCCTCCTTGCCCATCCTTGATGCACCTGGTGCAGGCACCCTATCAGTGTGGCTGCCTGGTGCCCGGGATCCTCTCCCACCTGCAGTAGCTGTCGACACTACTGTGGCCATGGACTGGGTGGCTGCGGTGCTCACCTGGGTTCTGACCACCCTGGCCCGATGTGAAGGATGGGAGGGGGAGTGGTAGGGAAGAGGTCAAGGGTGGAGAGGAAAAGCTTCTTAGGGACATTGGTGCGGGAAGAGGGTGAAGGTTTGGGAGTGGAGGAAGAGGAAGTGGTTATAGGAGGTGTCTAATGTGTTTGGGTGCAGGTGCATGGGCTGGATGCTGTTGAGAGGTGGATAGCTGTTGGGTGTCCGAGTGCTTGCGTTTGTGTACTTTGGGAGGAGGGGGTACAGACACAGTGGGAGAGGACACAGAGGATGTATGCATGGATGTGGTGACTGCCAGTGAGGGGTGTGTAGTGATAGGCGTGATGGTGCTAGTGGATGAGGATGTAGTGCAGGCAGGTGTGAGTGTAGACGCTACTGGGAGGGAGGTGGACGAGGAGGACATAGTAGAGGCAGTGGATGATGCTAATGCACATAAGGACAGGGTGACAAAACAAAAAGGAGGGGTAGAGACAAAGGATACCCTTGATCAATGGTGGCAACAACACCACCGTTGGCATACACAACACACACACACAAAAGGAACAGCCCTACGCACTAAGCAATGCACTAACAGTTACAATGCTAGTCACTAGCCCATGGACAGAGATCCCTAACGCCAGTTGCAGCATACCTGAGACCGACAGACACCTGCCCAGTAGTGGATGCCCACAAGCTTGGTTGGAGGAGGTGTACATCAGACCCTGCCCAACTGGGCTCTATCCTGCAATGTCCGGCCTGGCCTAGGGGTACCCACATGAACCACCCGGATGACACCCCACCACGTGCAAGTAGTATATTGGGGCACCGTACTCACCCCCTTGTGGCTGCTGTGATGCCCCCTAGCACCCATCCAGCTCCGGGTAGGCCACCGCCAGTATGAGGGCCATCAGGGGTCAGTGTTCGACGGGCACCCCTTCCTCGTTGGGAGGCCATCCCCAGCTGGGCCTCCACCGTCATTTGTGCCCAGCATCTCAAGTCCTCCCACCGTTTGTGACAGTGGGTGCTCCACCTGCCCTAGACCCCCAGGGTCCGCACGTCCTTGGCGATGTCACGTCATATACCCTATTTTTGTGGGCGCTGACCTGCACAGAAATACACATAGGGAAAGGAATTAGACAGACCGTCCTGCCTGCTACACTCCTGGCCCACCATAGCCCTCACATCCACTTATGCACAGACATTGCCCACCGTACATACAGCACACTGCCCAGGGCCCTTACACCAACCCTCTCCACATGAGGCCCTCACACACAGCACTCCATGCATTCATGCCCCCTGCATCGTGCTCACAGTATACTCACCTGTTGGTCTGGAGGCCCATACAGCATTCAGTACTGGGGTAGGACCCCATCCACCAGTCTCTCCCACTCCGCAGCAGTGAAGACAGGGGCCCTCTCCCCAGTGACACGAGCCATGGTCGGTTCCAGACACAGGTCACAGCAGCACTTGCAGCGTAGGTCCTTTCCTGTTGAAGGTCAGGTAGCAAGTGAGTGAACAGATAGAAAATCGCGGTCACATCCGCGGCGGAGCATACCGTCACCACCAGTGTACATCACCATTGGTCACTGTAACCCGTAAGGACCAATGGTATCCAATGAGGATTTCCACAGCGGTTTTTGACCGCCTCCCGCAATGGCACACAACGTCAGCAGAATTACCTCATTTCCACATGTCCCTCCATACAGGACAGGCAGATGCCATTTCAGGGGGAGGGCAGGCAATGGCACCTAACTGCATCACAGTACACATAGTCACTATTTGGGCCTATCCAACAATATATTGTTACAGTCACAACATGCAATTCAGTGTAGTGTTTGGAAATATGAAACACTGACCAGCTGCTCACCGTTTGCCCCCTAGATTGCAACCTCTGCAGATGAATAGGAGAAGGAGGCACCCCCCCCCATGTACAGGCCCCTGGTGGACTAGGCAGCAATGGAGGACAGGCACATTATCCTCATCTATAGACTGGACAGGGCCACAATCACAGAGCTGTGTGCCCAATCGGAGCCTGACCTGATATCCGTCACCCCACCGGGATCCCCCCTCTTGTGCAAGTGCTATTAGTGCTTCATTTCCTGGTGACTGGCTCCTTCCAAGTGACAGTGGGCTTGGCAGCTGGAATGTCTCAGCCAATGTTCTCAATAGTGCTGCCCTGATTAAACACATGTTCAGCTACATCGTTTTCCCCCAGGTGGAGGATATGGCCACAGTGAAAGCTGACTTCTATGCAATGGGACATATCCCCAACATAAGTGGGGCTATAGATGGTACATATACAGCATTTGTCCTTCCCCCCAGAGAAATGAACAGGTGTTCAGAAACCGAAAGAGCTTTCACTCTATGAATGTGCAGATAGTGTGCCTGGCAGACCAGTACATCTCCCATGTCAATGCAAGGTATCCTGGGTCTGTGCATGATGCCTTTATCCTGAGTAATTAGAGTATCCCATATGTGATGGCTCAACTCCAGAGGTACTGGGTGTGGCTAATAGGTGAGCTCTAGCTCCCACCCCGTATGTGTTCGTGTATGGGTATGGTGTGGGCCCCAAGGGTTAGTGTGTGTCTAACAGTTGTCTCTCGATATTTGCAGGTGACTCTAGTTACCCCAAACTATCATGGCTACTGACCCCTGTGAGGAATCCCAGGACAGGGGCAAAGGAACTTTACAATGAGGCACATGGGCGAACAAGAAGAATAATTGAAAGGACATTCGGCCTCCTGAAGGCCAGGTTTCGTTGACTCCATCTAACAGGTGGATCCCTGTACTACTCAACCAAGAAGGTGTGCTAGATCATCGTGGCATGCTGTATGTTGCACAACCTTGCCTTACGTCGCCAGGTGCTTTTTCTGCAGAAGGATGAGGCTGGAGATGGGAGTGTGGCACCATTGGACCCTGTGGACAGTGAAGACGAGGAGGCAGCGGATGAGGATGAGGACAACAGAAGTGCTATAATATGGCAATACTTCCAATGACACACAGGTAAGACACTGTGATTTCACTTAACATTGACAGTTTTGTGTTTGACATTGTCACTGGCAGGCTGATTTTCCCACTTCTATGGCCACTTACTCTACCCTTTGGCATCTCTATTTGCAGATAATTGTGCCCCACTATCGCTGCTGGTGTGTTGACTGCAGCCAACTACAGGTCATTCCTATGTATACATTACTGTACTGTTGTATTGCAGTGTTTAAATCTTGTTAAACTAATACATATTTCAATCATTTGACAGACTCCATACTTGTATTTATTCAAATGGTTTTTAATAAGTGCTAAAAAGTAGAGGGGGTGTGCAATGGGCTGGGGTGATGGTGGAGGAATGTCCAGGATAGAGTCCAGTCTAATTGTATCACTGGTGCATTGTCCAGGGGGGCATAGGAAGTGGAGCAACAGCAGTTCAAGGTGGACAGGGTGACAGAGTGGGACACAAGGGTGACAATCAGGTGAGTCTTAAGGGGGGTCTCGGCAATAGTCTCTGGCTTCTTCCTGGATCTCAGGGACTGTTTTTGGGGTGGTTCTCCTTCTGCAGGGGCTGGGGTGCTGGTGGCTTGTTGTTCCTGTGGTGGGGCCCCCTGTCCATTAGCGGCAGCGGAGGTGGAAGGCTGTTCATCGGTTTGGCTAGTGTCAGGGGCCTTGTGGTGTGCCACTGCCTCCCTCATGGTGTTGGCCATTTCTGCCAGCACCCCTGCAATGGTGACCAGGGTGGTGTTGATGTCCTTCAAGTCCTCCCTGATCCCCAGGTACTGTCCCTCCTGCAGCCGCTGGGTCTCCTGCAACTTGTACAGTATCTGGCCCATCATCTCCTGGGAATCGTGGTATGCTCCCAGGATGTTGGGGAGTGCCTCCTGGAGAGTCAGGTTCCTCGACCTGTCCTCCCCATGTCACACAGCAGTCCTCCCAGCTTCCCTGTTGTCCTGTGCCTCTGTCCCCTGAACCGTGTGCCCACTGCCACTGACCGCAGGTCCCTGATTGTCCTGTATTTGTGGGGTGGCCTGTGGTCCCTGTTGTTGTGGACACACTGCTGATTGACATGTCCTGGGGACAGAGGTATGGGCCTGCTAGGTGGGTGCTGTGGTGGTGTTTCCTGAGGGAGGATGCTC
The DNA here is from genome assembly GCF_031143425.1 of Pleurodeles waltl. Lineage (NCBI taxonomy): Eukaryota > Metazoa > Chordata > Amphibia > Caudata > Salamandridae > Pleurodeles > Pleurodeles waltl. The sequence continues at coordinate 1,020,246,844 of NC_090447.1, forward strand.
TTTGGTGGTATGGGACTGTTCCTGGGTTTCCCACTGTCCGGAGATCCCTGATGGGTCAGGTTGGCCATCCAGATCCAGCTATCCAGAGCTGCTGTCATCACTGTGGGCCTCTTCTGGGGGGGACTGGATGTTGCTGGCACCTCCTCTCCTGTGACATTGGGTGGGGGACCTGTGGGGATGTAAATGCAGTGTTATTGTTTCAGTGTGTGTCATGTTGTGCATTGGTGTGTTGCCCTCTATGGTTGTTATTGACCTGTCAACTTTGCCTTGTGTGAGTAGTTATTTTGTGGGCTAGGTGATTCTCTCTAGTGTGCATGCTTTAGTGATGGGTGTCCATGCAGGTCTGTGATGGGTGTCTGTGCATTGGTGTTACATGCAGGGTTTGGTGTTGGGAGGGGTGAGTTGTGATGGTGGGGTGTGTGTGAGGTGGTGGTGTGATGGGAGTGAGGGTAAGGGTAGGGGTTTGTGATGGCATGCAGGTAGGGGGGTGATAGTAATAGAGAGTTAACTTACCAGAGTCCAGTCCTCCTCCTACTCCTGCCAGGCCCTCAGGATGCATGATTGCCAAGACCAGCTACTCCCATGTTGTTAGTTGTGGGGAAGGAGGTGGGGGTCCACCACCCGTCCTCTGTACAGCTAATTGGTGTCTTGCTGCTGTGGAACGCACCTTCCCCCACAGGTTGTTCCACCTCTTCCTGATGTCACCCCTTGTTCTGGTGTGTTGTCCCACGGCCTTGACCCTGTCCATGATTCTACGCCATAACTCATCTTCCTTGCAATGGATGTCTGCTGCAACTGTAATCCGAATAGCTTTGGCTCTACCATTCTAGTAAGCTTCACTTGACCCGTGTGCCGCTTTTCGACGTCCTGTAAGTGTTTTTCAAATTTTCAGCGCCTTGCCTCCTTGCGCTTCTGCCCCCGTTGTGGCCCCTTCTGATTGTGCCGCTTTTCGCCGTCCTGTAAGTGCATTTCTATTTTTTACAAGCGCCTTGCCTCCTTGCGCTTCTGCCCCCGTTGTGCCCCTCTGATTGCTTTACCCCGATTGTAACTTGTGCCATAATTGTATTTTGTGCTTTGCGCTTCTGCCCCCGTTGTGCCCCTTCTGATTGTGCCGCTTTTCGCCGTCCTGTAAGTGCATTTCAATTTTTTTCAAGCGCCTTGCCTCCTTGCGCTTCTGCCCCCGTTGTGCCCATCTGATTGCTGTACCCCGATTGTAATTTGTGCCATAATTGTATTTTGTGCCAGTTTTTACTGTTTTGTGCCTTGCTTTTTTCCCTGGTTTTCGCCCCTTGGGCGCTCCCCCTTGCCGATCTCCCCTTGCCGCTGCCTCCCTGCGGCCCGCCCCCTTGCGCCCCCATTCGCCGCTCCCTCCCGCCTTCCGCCTCCCAGCTGCTCCTCCCTCCCCCTCCCTTCTTAATGGCTGGCACTGCGTGTCGCGAGTGAGCGACCTCTGACCTGCCTTAGGTCTAGAGCTCACCCCCCACATCCGCAGCACCAACCTGCTGTCTCCTGCCCCTGACCCCCGTCCACGCTGCTGCTAGCGTGTTCGAGGCCCTCCTCCACCCGTAGGCATCCTCCTGCGCCTCATCCCTGGTGATTAGTGGGCTCTAGTAAGCTTCACTTGACCCGTGTGCCGCTTTTCGCCGTCCTGTAAGTGTTTTTCAAATTTTCAGCGCCTTGCCTCCTTGCGCTTCTGCCCCCGTTGTACCCCTTCTGATTGTGCCGCTTTTCGCCGTCCTGTAAGTGCATTTCTATTTTTTTCAAGCGCCTTGCCTCCTTGCGCTTCTGCCCCCGTTGTGCCCCTCTGATTGCTGTACCCCGATTGTAAATTGTGGCATAATTGTATTTTGTGCCTGTTTTTACTGTTTTGTGCCTTGCTTTTTTCCCTGGTTTTCGCCCCTTGGGCGCTCCCCCTTGCCGATCTCCCCTTGCTGCTGCCTCCCTGCGGCCCCGCCCCCCTCGCACCCCCATTCGCTGCTCCCTCCCGCCTCCCAGCTGCTCCTCCCTCCCCCCTCCCTTCTTAATGGCTGGCGCTGCGCGTCTGCGCCAGAGGCGTGCCAGAGGCAAGCCCGTCTGCGCCCATCCGCGCCTGGACCGCGCCCAGCGCCACCCCCCCTGGTCCGCACGCCCCCCGCACCCTCAGCCTTCGCTACTCGGCCAGCAAACTCCTCGCCCTCAACCCTGGGTCCTCCACAGAATGCTTCCAGGCCACCCCGAAGCACACCAAAGGACCTTTTTCCTGCCGCACCTGCAACTTCACCTGCAACAGAACAAAAACCACCTGCACTGCATCCTCCTCAACACACGCTCCGCACGAAAGCACGCCATTGAGCTCTGGGACCTGCTCGACACCGCCGCCCCAGACGTAGCCTTCCTAACCGAAACCTGGTGGAACGACTCCTCGGCCCCAGACATAGCCATCGCCATCCCTGACGGCTACAAGATCACCAGAAGAGATCGCACCAACAGAATCGGCGGAGGAATAGCCATCGCCCACAAATCTACCCTCAAGATCCACACCCACACGGACGACACCCTCAAGACAGCCGAACACCTCCACTTCCAGATTCACACGGACCCCAAAACTACCCTCAGAGGAACCCTCATATACCGTCCTCCAGGACCAAGAGCCCCCTTCAGCGACACCATCTCCGACCTCGCAAGCACCCACGCCCTCGCCTCTTCAGACTACATCCTCCTGGGAGACCTTAACTTCCACCTGGAGAACAACAATGACGCCAACACCGCATCACTGACCACCAACCTCTCCAACCTCGGACTCAGTCAACTGGTCAACACACCCACCCACATCGCCGGCCACACCCTTGACCCACTATTCACTGCAAGCAACCACATCTCATTTAGCCACACCTCCGAACTCCACTGGACCGACCACCACTCCGTCCACTTCACGTTCAAGAAAAACACCGAACACCACCGCACCCCTCTACCGCCTCACCGCCGCTGGGGAAAAGTCACCGAAGATCAACTGGCCAGCACCCTCGCCAAAAACCCACCACCCGACCCCACCGACCCGGACTCCGCCGCTATCAACCTCCAACAATGGATCCTCAACTGCGCCAACATCCTAGCACCACTCAAGAGACCCACCGTCAACGAAGAAAAGAAAAAACCAGCCTGGTTCACAGATGAACTGACCACCTCCAAACGCACCTGCCAGAAACTCAAGAAGAAATGGATCCTCGAGCGCACACCTGACAACCTTGCTACCCTCAAGGAAGCCAACCGCGAACACCACCAACTGATCGGACTCGCCAAACGCTCCCACTTCACAGAACACCTTAACAACAACGCTCACGACTGCAAGGAACTCTTCTGCATCGTGAAGGAACTCTCCAACCCCAACGCCAACGTCAACGACGTCCCTCCATCCCAGAAACTCTGCGACGACCTCTCCACCTTCTTCTACCAGAAAATCGCAGCCATCAATGACAGCTTCAACACCACACCTCCGCCAGACCCCACCCCCAACAACTCCTCCCACGCCGACCGCATCACCACCTGGACCCAAGTAGACGACGCCGAAACCCTAAAGACCATGAACTCCATCCACTCAGGATCTCCCTCTGACCCATGCCCACATCACGTTTTCAACAAAGCCGACGTCACCATCGCCCCCAAACTCCGCAAGATCATCAACCTTTCCTTCAACACCGCTACCTTCCCGGACAGCTGGAAGCACGCAGAAATCCAACCCCTCCTCAAGAAACCTAAGGCTGACCTCAACGACCTCAAAAACTTCCGACCGATCTCCCTCCTCCCTTTCCCAGCGAAAGTCATCGAGAAGATCATCAACGTACAGCTCTCCCACTACCTCGAAGACAATTCCATCCTAGACCCTTCCCAATCCGGTTTCAGACGCAACCACAGCACAGAGACTGCACTCCTCGCCGCCACAGATGACATCAGACAACAAATGGACAACGGCGAAACCTCAGCCCTCATCCTCCTAGACCTCTCCGCTGCCTTCAACACGGTCTGCCACGCACCCTACTAAATCGACTCCACGAAGCCGGTATCCAAGACAAAGCCCTCAACTGGATCTCCTCTTTTCTCTCCGGCAGAACCCAGAGAGTCCGACTCTCACCCTTCCGCTCCGAAGCCACCAACCTCATCTGCGGCGTCCCCCAAGGCTCCTCACTAAGCCCAATGCTGTTCAACGTCTACATGGCCCCCCTCGCACAACTGGCCCGCCAGGACAACCTCAGCATCCTCTCCTACACTGACGACACCCAGCTCATCCTCTCCCTGACCAAAGATCCTCTAACCGCCAAAGCCAACCTCCACGAGGGACTGAAAACCATCGCCGAATGGATGAGCAACAGCCGCCTGAAACTTAACTCCGACAAGACGGAAGTCCTCATCCTTGGTCGCACCCCCTCGGCCTGGAACGACTCTTGGTGGCCCACCGCCCTGGGCCCCCCACCCACCCCAGCCAGCCACGCACGAAACCTCGGCTTCATCCTCGACTCTGCTCTCACCATGTCCAAACAGGTAAACGCTGTCCCCTCTTCCTGTTTTAACACCCTCTGCATGCTCCGCAGGATCTTCAAGTGGATTCCAACAGGAACCAGAAAGATGGTGACCCAAGCCCTCGTCAGTAGCAGACTCGACTACGGCAACGCACTCTACACAGGCATCCCAACAAAAGACATCAAATGACTCAAACGCATCCAGAACGCATCCGCCCGCCTGATCCTCGACATACCCCGCCGATGTCACATCTCCCACCACCTGAAGGACCTCCATGGCTCCCCGTGGACAAAAGGATCACCTTTAAACTCCTCACCCACGCACACAAGGCACTACACGACACCGGACCCACCTACCTGAACACCAGACTCAACTTCTACGTTCCCTCACGCCAACTACGCTCTGCCAACCTTGCCCTCGCCATCGTCCCCTGAATCCAGCGAAAGACCTCTGGCGGCAGATCCTTCTCCCACCTCGCCGCCAAGACTTGGAACTCACTCCCGACCTCACTACGCCAGACCCAGGACCTCCTCACCTTCAGGAGACTCCTCAAGACATGGCTCTTCGACCGATAGCAGCGACCCCCCCCCCCCAAGTGCCTCGAAACCCTAACGGGTACATAGCGCGCTTTATAAATTTAATGATTGATTGATTGATTGATTGATCTACCCGGATTATTTCTTCCACCATGACCCTTAGCTCTTCCTCTGAGAACCTGGGGTGTTGTTGTGGTGCCATGGGTGTAGTGTCAGTGGTGTGGGTGAAGGTGTGTGAGGTGATATGTTGGTATATGTGATGTAAGGTACATGGATGGTGTATAGGTGATGGAGGTATGTGGCTGTCGTCTTGTCTGTGGTCTTTCTATCTCCCTTGTTGCAATTGTGTTTAGTCGTAAAGGATTGTGGGTAATGTGGGTGTGTGTTTTACAGTGGTGTGGGTTTGGTGTGTCTATGGGTGTCAGGTGTGTGTTATTCAAATTGTCCAATGTAGTTTTGTTTTGTATGTGTGTGTGTATTTTGAGCACAGCGGTATGTAGCGCCAATGGTTTACCGCCATTGAATGTCTGCTGCAGTGATTTGTGGGTTTGTTGGCCTAAAGGTGTGGGTTTTGCTACTGCCAGTTTATCATTGACCTTTGGGCTGGTGGACTTGTGTGTGTGGCTGTATAGTGACGGATTGCTCCGTGTGGGTCATAATGGCAAGTGTCAAAATGAGGGCCTAAATATCAAAGTGATGATTTATGGTTTAATGGTGCACTTCCTAGACAATGAGCAACAAGCTGTGGTTTGATGTTAATTGTTATGCATGAACTATGATGAATTAATGCTCAATTTAGGTTGGGATGTGTTTTTGTCAGTCAGTCAGTCAAGAGAACTTTATTTCAGCTACAAGACACATAAAAGCACATAGCAGCAATAAATAAATACACAAGGTTATATAAAATATGTACAGTACATATAACTAAATAAAAATAATAAAATTAAATGCACTCCCAGAGTGAATTGATACATTATTGCAAAAACCATTAGACAGATAAACGTTTACCTCTAACAATCCAGCATGCCCCCAAGGAACTTGGCAACAGCAATCACTAACATCGGGCGAGTGTCTGATCTGAGAATTCGAAGGGCTATGTCAAACCTGCAAACTCCTAACAGTCTACAAGCCGGGGCCACCCATTTCCTACGAGAGACAGCATATGCAGGGCATACAAATAAGACATGAGGGAGGTCTTCAATGGGTGCTTTGCAAGTTGGGCAGATGGTTGTTTCTTCATGTGACCAGCGACTGGTAAGTAATCTTGGTGGCAAGGTGCCTATGCAGATCTGGAAATACAATTTCCTTTCTCTTAGCACCGTGATTTTGTACCAGAAAGCCTCCTATTTGCACGCCTCTTTTAGGTTGGCAGATTTACTTGATAGTGTGGAGTGAAGTGCAAACCCCAGATCTTCAGAGTCTACCATATGCCAATTCAATTTATGAGGTCGCTTTTTGAAGGAAAGGAGGCAGTAGTTGTAGACTTCCAGAGCTCCCTAAGCCCAAGTGAATAAAGTAGCCCCTTGATGTGTCTGAGCCAGTGGATACTATAAGAATGGTCTGCTTCTAAAATTACCTGCAGGGCTACAGTATAGGACGCAAGTTCCGGGGTAGTCCAAAGATGCCGCCAGTACAAAAGGGACGTAGGTGGGCCTTATGGCCAATATGTTTCATGCCTAGGTCCTTAAGAAGGGAGTACTTGGGGCCTTTGGGGGAGGGACACGAGATTTCTTAGGAAATTATTTTCAGAAATCGTTATTTCTTGGGCTTTGGCATAGCCCAACAGTTCAGCCCTGTAATGGGCTGAGCTCACAGGCTTGGCTTCATATATCTGGATTGCAGGGCATACTGGTTTGGTATGCGACTTGTGCAGCTGTGTGTTGATGCTTATGGCACAGGTTTATGCATGTAAATGATGCCAACATGGACAGGTTCATCTTGGTCGGATACATCTGTCCTTTCTCTCCAACAGACAACATCAACCCAGAGCAGGAACGTGAATATGTCAACTATCTGGAGAGGTACCACCACCACATCAGACATGTCTGCAAGGCATTCAGTAGAATGGGGTGGAGGTTTGCGAGGAGCAAGGTTGACAGATCCTAGAGCTCACCACCATGGGTAACTACAATGGAGAGAGGGCAATCCCTAGATATCCCAAAGATACTGAAGCTCTCCTGGGCCCTCAGCTACCACACCACCCTTGCCACCACATGTAGTCCAGGCTAGACCTGGGCATAGTTCAAGTGCAGTACAGGGCAATATTGACATTCACCAGAGGCTGGCAGGCCTGGAACTACAGGTTGCCACTGTGTTGTCTAAACTGACAGACTACAGAAATCAGTGGACATTATCTTGACCCAACTGTAGTAGACCTGAACAAGTCGGCCCTTCCCTGTTTGTTGTTTTCTCATGTTATTCTCATGTGTGTGTAGTATAGTGTAGGGATTTGATTAGTTTTAAATTAGGTAGTTTTGAGGTTAATTATTTTTCATACTTCATAGTTGTTAGTTGGGAATTAGGGGGGTTAATTTATTTAGCTGGTTGGGGATTGATGTCTAGTGTGTTTATATTTAAAAAATATACATATGGTAAAATGTTTAAAAAAATACAAAAAATTATTTGTTAAGGTTTCTGTGTTTAGTTAGTTTATGTATTTATATGTGTATGTTTAGTTAGTTTATGTATTTATATGTAGGTGCAGTTAGTTTATTGTTTCATTTATATATTTATTTAGTTTATGTGTTTGTGTGCCTCTTGTCCTATTGTGTATTAAAGTGAGTTTAATAAGACTAATGTGTTTATGTGTAGGAATGCATACGTAAAAAAGACAGGTAATTTAGGGTGTTTTTTAGGTTAAGGTAGGATAGAAAAAGATAACTTAGGTTAGGATTGACAAAGTTTCGGTGTGTAAGGTAGGTCAGCTTAGTTTCTTTTTAGAGATAGTCCTTACATTTTTGTGAATAATAAATATTTTAATTGAATTACAATATTTCTTTCTTACTCACAATGTGGCAGTTGACATACATGGCTTTGCTGGATTTGGTCCATGAGGTTTGCTTCCAGGATAATACTTGTAAACATGGTTGACAGGTTGAAGGACCAAAGTAGTATAGAAAGATGAGTTTTATCAGGAATTGCTAAACAGATTGTTCACCATGGTGTGCAGACAAACTACCATTCTTGTTGTGGATAGCTTCCAGGCCACATACAGCCACCAATGTTGTACTGTGTATCGTAAGTGATGCTACATGTAATGTAAGAGCAAACAGCTGATGTAATTTGGAGTTATCAGGGATGTGTTAGCTCACATACAGTTCCCATACACTTCCTCACATATCCTTGCAACACTTGTCACATCATAGTCAAGAGTTGGCTAGCATCTGCTACATATCTGCCACCTGGACAGTCACATATTTGTGCATGAACATTGATATACATTTGAAGAGAGAACTTCATACATGTGATCTTGGGTGACTATTTGCTAGTTCTCATGCACATATATTTCACATACATTTGAGTCCTTGCCCTGTGCTGCATTCTGTAATTGCTTATTCTGTGATTCCGTGCAATTTCAGTTTGTGAATCTTCAGAGTATTATGGGCCAGCACAAAGAACATGGGGTACTCCATCTCATAATTGCTAGGCACACAACAGGCTGTATGGGTGAAGTGATTTTATTTACAAGTGGACATCGGAGCAAGTAGCAAGTGGCAGTCCTTGGTACAACCACTCCAACATTTCACCATAGCTACAGAATGTTGAGACAGAGGACCTCATTACGACCCTGGTGGGTGGGGGAGAAGTGGTGGTAATACAGCCAACAGGCCGTTGGAAAACAAAATGGAATTATGAAGGTCATCCGCCACTTCCCCACTCCGACCGTCAGGGAGGTGACGACCGCTGGGCTAGAGACTTCGGTCTCCAGCCCGGTGGCCATGACTAGACCGCTGGCAGTATCAGGACCCTGCATACTGCCATTGTTTTCGGGTGGTTAGGAACCGCCACGAAATCCCTGGCGGTAGGCACTATCAGTGCCAGGGAATTCCTTCCCTGGCACTGATAGAGGTCTCCCCCACCCCTCTCCCCCACCCACGAGTCCTCCTCCCACAACCCCCACCCCCTGCCACCCCCCTAAAGGTAGCAGGACCCCCCTCCTCACCCCCACCCCCAACAAGAACATACACACACTCCCTCCCCACCCCACCCCGAACATGAACATACACACACCCCTACACACATACACTACAACACATACCCGCACACATACAAACAGACATGAAAACAGACCGACCGCACACATTTTCAAAACACACAACACACCCCCGCATGCATACACGCACTCCCACACCCCCTCTACATACTCACACGCACACCCCCATGCACACACACAACACCCCTCACCCCTCTCCCCTAACGGATGATCACCTTACCTTGTCCGGTGATCCTCTGGGAAGTGACGGGATCCATGGGGGCTGCTCCACCGCCAGCTCCCCATCATCAGAACACCGCCACACCGAATCCTGGTTTGGGATTCAGTGGGTGGTGTTCTGATGACGGGACGGTGGAGGTGGAGCAGCCTCCACTTCCCCACCGACCGCCAGTATGGCTGCTGGCGGCTCTCGGTACGAAAAAGGACAGAGGGCTGCCAGCTGTCATGATTCGCAGCGCAGAAAACCACCTGCACTGGCAGTCTTCAGCACAGCGGTACCTCGGCGGTCTTGGAAAAAGACCGCCGAGTTTGAAATGAAGCCCAGAGTCCCATTGGGGATCCATTGCATTGTACATATGTGGAAGGGGAGTATTTCAGTGAGTAAGAGATTGATCACAGTGCCAATAGGGAGTAAAGCCAGATTGGCCATCCTAATTTGTTTGAGGTCAGCAGGTGGGACATTAGAATGAGCACTGTTGCAGTTGTCACGTACACTGGAATGAAGGAGTACAAGGCAAATGAGAAACAGGTGATTTGGCACTGATAGATGCTACCAGGCAATTTTATGTCTGAAGGAGGTAAAGTCCATATCTTTCTCCTCTGATGTGGGTGCTATTTCCTGTGAGGGGGTGTTGGCAGTACCTTAGGCAAAGGATACACACATGTATCAGGGTCTGAAGATGTGGATCCCCTGTCAGCAGAAATATTTCTATGTGCCAAGTGGTAAAGCAGCATTGTGCTGAAAAAGGTCTGGTGGTTGGCCAGAAAGCACCAATGTTGCAGTGGTAGACCTCTATAGTGGTGATGTATATATCCAGCTTCCACTCAAGGGACTCCAGGATGTTGTGTTTTTCCCCCAGCTGTTTGGCAAGCTCACTGGCCTCTGCCTCATGACAGCAGTGATATCAGCCAGAGACTGTTGGAGTTCACAGAGTGGAGTGTAGGTGCATTGTAGAGTAGATGAAGTGTCCTTCTGTGTACTGAGGTACCTATGGACTGCCACTAGGATGCCTGCCATGATCTCCATCTCCACCCATACTATATCCAGCCTTTCCCACTGGACTCCTACTGTACTGCACTGAAAAACTACTTGGGGGTCCTCAGAGTCCGGGGTTGGGGGAGCTGTGGCAGTTGGTGTTTGGTGTGTCCTGGATGGATTCTCTGGAGACTCTTCTATGCTGTTTGTCCTTCCCGCACACAGCCAGAGATGATGTGTTGAACAAGACCAGTATTTCCTAAAGGATGTCTTGATCAAAGTTTGGCAGCCTGCCATAGTCATCGAGATCGTCATCCCGGACCTGCAGCTGTTCAGGAGTTGTAGGTACATCCTCTGTAATGTGAGAGAACAAGGTTAATGTTGCCTTATTTTAGATGTTGACTTCAGTAATGTGTCTGTCATTCAGACTTGCTAATGCTTCAACCTGTATACAACATTGTGGTGTTGGGTGTCTGTTACTCCGAGATGAGGAGTCTGATTTGCACATAAGCTGCCTTTCAGATGGCAGTATCTCTACAAACTTAATACAACTGTGTGACACACAAGGCAGACTTATCTTTCAAATGACACATTTTGCAACACATTTACACAGCTCACTAAGCCTACCATTTCTCCAGCCATGAGATTAGATTCTGTCCACATTTGCCAATGTGATTTGCATTCTTTCCTGTGAAGCCTATGCTGATTGTGTCTTAACATGTGGACAGTACTACTGTTCAGGTTTCAACTAATCCTTACCATGGGTGCATTTCCTGTGGCCATCACCATACCCATTGATACTAAGTAGGTAATGTGACTTTTGGACAGAAATTGTAAAGCATCTGCCATCTGGGTTTCACACGGTACAACGTGGCACAGTGCCTTGTTGTGCTGCCTTGAATGCACATTGTTTATTCTTGTGGGCAATGGTTGAATGATTTATATGTATCAATGCCAAATCTATGCGCAAAATACACCTTAAGAGACTACAGGCATGTGTGACCTCCTGTACTTTCCATGTCTTTCCTATATCTGTCTCCTCAGATTGAATGGTTGCATTCTATCTTTACACCATCAATGAAGACAGTGGGCACTGTGTATCAGAGCTAAGGCTATGCTCAATGTCACACATGTGTAAATTACTAGGACATACCCCCACCCCAGTTGATGATTACCCAATTGTTAGGTATCTGCATTGTATGACACATCCTTTGGCATAGGGCAACTCACTGGTACTTGTGCATGCCTTCTCTGTGACTCATCATTCAGGGCCAGATACTCAACTTACTGCCACACAGTGAGGTAACCCAAATCATACAACGACTCTCATGCACCTACAACATCAACAATAAGTGTGAATATGTCCAGAGTTCTGACATGTTTTGCTGAATTTGAGGCCTATGGATCAGGATGTATCCCACATGTTAGTAATATTTTCTTTGCGGATATTTATCTGCTGAGATTTCATACATGACTGGACACATCCATCTCAGTGTCAAACCATTGATGTCTGGTGCCCTTTGTGGTGGTGAACTATTTTTGCATTTCCCTTGACAATACCATATTTCACATCATCCATATTAGACATATGTGGCATTGTTAAGCAATTTGCCTTCAGAATTCCTCCTGCCAGATGTGTCATCTTTAGCCATGACCACATCACATCTAGATGTGATACCCCAATGGGGTCTTACCAGTCATCCCTTCTCATCTGTAACACATGTGTGGCACTGTCAGACACAGAAGCACATGTGTACAGGTCTGGCTAACTTACAGCACACTTTTTCATTCAGACTTCCTTGCTACACCATGTCTCACTATTCTGACACAGTGGTAGTTCTAACTATTCATCCAAAAATTCCAATGCACACCCATAGGCCCATCAGGGCATGGCACCATTTTTGGTTTCAATATACATGGGCCTCTAATGTGCATAACTAGCATTGTCCCTGACCCAATCAGATTTGGTACAAGAAATGGGTTATGTTGGTGCATATGATGCCATATTACACATGTGTTGTCACATCATGCACACACCAGGGCAGCTGAGTGATATGTATTATTATGACTAATGATATACATGTGGCGTGTTTCTATGTGTTAATCCCTCATAAACCACACACCTGATCCCCCCACTGAGGTGAGTTGTTTCTCGTTTGACAGGCACATGCCCTTGGCTTCCGTTGTAGTGCATGTTTATGGGCCCATGTCAGAAACAGTGGCCTCATGGTACAAGGGGGCCTGCATTGTCACCCGCAGGTTGCATAAGGTTCAGATGCCCATGCATTACCTGTTGTTGCAGTCCATGGTGCCTACGTTCATGCAGGCCCTGTCACTGGTACTTTGCTATTTGTGCCACACCAGCGGGGTAAACTGTAGACCCATCTGAGCACACATAGCCACTTTGCATCAAAGAAGTGCTCCATGGTTGTTTCAGTGGGTGTTTCCATGCATAGCCACTTTGCATTTCTTTTCATGGCCTTGTAGCTATGGAGTACGGTAATGCAGCACGAGTCGCTGCGTTGCCTAACTTTGTGTCAAAGAGGCATTCCATGGCTGTTGCAGTGGGTGTTCCCACGTAACACACATAGATTTATACACCTTCCCAGAGTTAGCACATTTTGTAAACCTTGGAATGCATCACAAGCATAGGACTCCGAAAGGAAGGCATAAGTGATGTGCAACAAGGAGATATTCCTTTATTTCTCCTTGTTTTTTCCTTTTTCTAAGTGTGCTGGATTCAGCAGCACACATGGCAAATGGAAATGCCTATTGTGATTGTTTTTGTGCAGGAAGGTGTCCCTTCACGCACAAACACAATTGTCCCTGCAATGCAGGCACCCTTGCACCAATGCATATACCCTTGCAACATGGTGTGAGGGTGCCTGTGTTGGCACATGGCAGGCCATTGTGTGCAAATGCAGGGCTAAAGAACTTTAATGAGCCGTATCTTATGCATACAACACATTCCTGCCCTTTTCTTTTGATGCACTGAGCTGAAGTGCAGAAAGAAGGCTTGCAGCGCTGCCCTGCACCACACAGTAGTTAATGGGGACGATGGTTCTGGTGACTTATGTTGTGTATTATACTACACATGCCAGTATACATTGGTTGACTTAAACTGGTAATGCACTTCACACATGTAATGGATAAACATGCCAGAGGTTGACTGAGGTGTGTGAAATATTGCTGGGCAGTGAGAGTGCCATTTCAGTGTAATTTAATGTGACATAGTCCAGATTCTGGCCCATTGCCCTGCAGACAGAACAGTGGAGTGCTGGGACATAGGTAGCTGCACTGTACACATGACATGATTGCCCACATTGCTGATTGATTATATTTACCCTGTGTCTGTGGTTGTCCCTCATGTGTTGCATTATTGTGTCTGGGGACTCCAGCCACCAGGTCATCTGGAATGACAGCTTCCACCCATTCCTCCAAGGAATCCAGTTCCTCCTGGGGTGCAGGGCTCCCTTCTCTGGTCTGCAGTGCTGCCTTTGGGTTTTTTGCCAGTTTCTCATTTGTGCGACATTTATAATCATGCCACTGCTTCTTACAGCTGGTGACTGTCCTTTTTGCTTCTTCCACGCTATTGACCTTCTCCACGTGGACACCCAAATGTCCTCTTTCCTTCCTAGAGGCAGCTTTGAGGTGAGGAAGAACTTGTTTTGGTGCTCCATCACCTCTCTGATTAGGATCTCATTCTCCTCCTAACTGATGTTTGATTTCCTCTTCCCCTGTGACTCTGTGTGAACATCCTGGCTGGTGCTGGGGATCTGCTCTGCTGTGGACTGCAAACTCATAGCTGTATTCAGTGAGTATTCCATTGTTTCCCCATTGATACAACATTTTTTGTAGCGTTTTGACACTTTCCATGCAAAAAAGTGACGCAGGGCTGATTTACATCACTTTACGTGCTGCAAATCTGCTCTGCATCACTTTTGTAGCAATACCATCAGATTTACCTGAGACATGATGCACAAGAATGCTTTGGTTTTTCTGAAACAGCCAGATTCATTGTGCCCTGGTATGCTGTATCGTAACTATGGTGCTTCCATGTCATAATGATCTGGCGTACCATAGTGCAAGTATTTTTAATGCATTGTTGCCGCAATGCTGTGATGCGTCATTTCTTGTAAATAACCCTCTTGTTTTGTATGTGTGTCCTCAGGTGTTTGATTATGTTAGTGTCAAAGGTTCCCTATTTTGGACAGAGAAACATGTGTGCATTAGTGTGTGTGCAATTCCTGGCAAAATGTATTACTTCTTAGCCTGGTGGGGAACCTGGTCTGCATGTGCTTTACTGGCAATTCCATGATAAGCTTGGGCAGTATTTTAGGGGACAGATACACTTCTAACTTCTCTGGTTTTAGGGAATCGTAAGTTATAAACATCTAGCTTTTCTGCTTTTAGCCAATCTCAAGTTCTACTCCGGTTGTGGGAAATATTTACAGGGATTGATAATTCTAATTACTCACTATGAGCTCAGCATTATTTACAGATGCATCAACATGAACATTTCACAAACACAAATACCAAAGCATGTGAAGGATCACAACCTAGAAGAAAGTGCAATTGTTAAATCAAACTCCATGAAGTTTGGCATCAAAATAGCAAACTTAGGCCCGTATTTATATTTTTTTAGCGCCGCATTTGCGCCGCTTTTTGACACAAAAACAGCGCAAACATACAAAATACAATGGTATTTTGTAAGTTTGCGCCGATTAAGCGTCAAAAAACGACGCAAATGCGGTGCTAAAAAAATATAAATATGGGCCTTACTTTAGCATCAACATTAATATAAATAAGGCACACATCCAAGGAAAAGTCCACTTGAAGTCAGTTTTCTTGTCTTTTATTCTTTGAATCGTGAGTTTCAGCCATAAGTCCCAATCGTCACTTGCCAATTGCCACCAACACGTGTTTCGTCAGGGGGTGTACCCTGTGACTTAATCAGGGCTGCAATTACATATATATGACAAATTGTCTAAACAATTTTCAGAAACATAATGTCATCATTAACATACAATTGAGTACACCTCTCATGCAAAGATACTTTAGTATCAAATAGCAATTTGTGAAAATTAGCAATGCCTTCATATAGCCCATTAAATAAACGAAACACAATACCCAAGACAAAACACGGTTGCATCAATTCACCAGTGCCACAAAATCAAACAGACATCATTTTCAACTGTAATAAAGAAAAACTTGACAAAGCACAAAAAAGTGATTACTTTGTCAAAGATACCTTAGCCAGCTCCTAGCGCATTCTACCATTTGACCAGAGGAATCTCTGCACTTTACTCAGGACTAATTGAGCCCAATAGTTTTGTCAATATTGGCTCAGGGGTACAGATAACAATTTATGTAGAGAAAAATGGGATAACCCAACAACCATAGGTCCTTCATGACCAAACATAAATTACGCCTAATCTCCTAGATCCCAATCTTTTTCTTCCCTAACGTCTGAATCACACCCTACATCACACCCAGGGGTAATGCATACCATCTATATCATGCAAAGCGGTCCAAGTGAACACTTCTCTCTTCTTTCAGATGCCAACAGTGTTAAGAAACGGGTAGCACTGATAAACCCCTTTGGACTAAAAAATAAGATTGAGGTGTGGGCACTATATCACAATCAGGGCCTATGTGTACCATCTCTGTCACTTTCAACGGTCCAAGCGGGTGAGGGCTCAGCCCCATATTACACCCAGGGCCTAGGTGTACCATCTATATAATGCTGAGCATTCCAAGTGATAGCCACCTGACAAAATTGTGATGCCATCCCTGGATCACAAGTAGGGTTTATTCGTACTATCTGTGTCACGCCAGTGCTCCAAGTGATCCCCCCTGAGTGACAGGTAACAAGTGACAAAACAATATTCAAACAATTCAAACAACATTCACCTTTCCATTGGTGCTGACTATCAAAAAGGTGACTTCTGTGGGTTACACATCTTCCTAGCATGCCATATGCCAAATGCTGGGACTAAGACTCTGATGTAGTCTCTTACCCTTCTGACGATGGCTTCAGGGTGGACCTCTGCCCTGTGGATTCAGCAGAGCTTCCAACCAATTGTGGCATCTGCTCACCTATCCTTGTTGAGCAAATGTGAATCCATCCGGGTGGACTCCCCTTCCTTTGGTCACATTTGAGTCCGATGAACCACTCACCTCCTATCTGGTTCACCAAAATGTTGCTTGAATGTGAAATAACCTTGAACAAAATGAAAGACAAGAGGTGTTTAGCAAAGCAGGAACAGTTAATTTTTATTTAAACATTACAGCCAGGAGAACAGTTACAGAACCACGGTCTTAAGACTGTCTCAAGGTACAGATGGTCTTATCACTGTTTCATACAATTCCCTAAGTACCATGAAACAATCACAGCATTCCTTTTAGTGTATAGAATGTGAACAGTTGTCTTGAAGTCATAAATAAGGTCCTAATAACAAATGCAGGTGGGCCTTGACCTTGCGTGGGCACAATGACGGCCAGTAGATAAGGTGTCAAGATGTCTCGCTTGAGGGGTGCATGACCGTGGTGTGTTACTTTTCATGCTGTGTTCTGATTGGCTGAGTGTTCCTAACTATATGTGGCATCTGACTTTATGGTGTCCGGGAATGCGTGCACCCTTCTGGACATATGTGCTTCATTGGGGCCAAACGTTTGGGACCATTGTGCGGCGCTGTGCTTATCTGTGGGACTGATCTGAGTTTCCTGTTTCACATTTTTTTGCTGGCTACGTGCCTGCCTCCCCTGTGACCTGTTTGTCATAATCCTCAGGCCTAGGTCTAAGAGCCTTCCTGACCACATACTTTGGAGTCGAGTTTCATGGAGAGTTCATGACAGGTGAATTAGGTAATAGAGATGTAATTTCCTTGTTATTTGTGGATATATCATTGAACACATGACTTTTTCAATATTGTTACATCATCCATGGCTTCAGGATTGGTTTTTTTTCATAGTTGCACCACTCTTGTTGGAAAATTCTGCCTCTTTTTTAACCCGTAGGTGTATAATTTAAAAAAAAAAGTTCCACAGATTTTCAAATGGAATATTACAAAAGAGAATTAAGCCACTAACTGTGGATGTGTTATTTGAGCAGCTGTAAGTAATAACTTCTAATGTGTATAATTTCAAATCACAAGAGAGTAAAGAAAATTGTGAGGATATCAACATTAGGTTAGAATCCTTACACATTATCAGCTAACACATTTTTGGACAAGAGTTTAACAACCTTTAAACTGATTGCAGGGATGGGAAGAAGCAAACACTTTATTGTTCACCTATTAATATATGTATATGATCCGATAATAATATTAGTATGCTAAAAGCAAATGATCAAGATTGCAAGTTATTGCAATCATACTTATAACGTGAGAATCTAATTGTTATTACACTTTACCGAGTCTCTGTGTTGCATCCTTCAAAAGCATACAACTGGACTGATGATGGAGTCGTTTTTGTCGGAGAAGTTTAGTGTAACAACTGCCTTCATTATCCTGCATTCTTCTTTGTTAAGATGTAATCAAAGTTATTTTTTGCGCAAGTTTTTCAGTGCTGAAGAAACACAAACAAGATAATCAATAGTTTCTTAACTAACGGCGCAGAGGTGGCAGAGTCGGTTTTGCTCAGCGTTTCCAGTTCCTTAAAGTGCATTGTAGTCGAAGGCAGAGGAAAATGTTGTTATTCTTTGTGTTTCCAAAGATGATACTAGTTACTCTGCTCTATCAAATGAGCAAGGAGTTGTTAGATACCGACATTTTGAATTTTATGTTGATTTCAAATGGAGAGAGATTCGAACAAAATTTTCGTTTTACAGATTTACGGACTAGTGATTTCCATTTGACTTTAGACACCTTCGCAAGTGTATCCTAGCCTTCTTTCGTATATTTCTCTTGCAATTGTTCTACATTTATTTAGTGCTGATAGAGAAAGGAATTATTCCAAGGGTTTGTCTACCACTTGAGTAGCTGCGATTTGAGGGTGTCTGGAGCAGATATAGCCATCCTTTCAGTAGGGCAGACAGGCTTAATTCTAATTGTAGTTTATGCTGTGGGATAAAATGCCGAAGAGCAGTAGTTACTGTTAACAGTTTTAAAGAGTGTATCTAGTTTTTATCGAGCCGCCTGCAAATATCGACATGTCTTAGTGCATTATGGGATCGCTTTTGCGTGAATATGCAGTTATAGCCCCCGAGATGGCACAGCCTGTAAGAAAACATTTCAGCCCGCCTGTTAAATTGTGAAACCCAGAAGCCAATGATTTAATTTTGACTTTCTCTTTTAATGTTTTATCGGTTGTCATGCCAATATATTTATTATTTACCTACGTTTTTCCCTCCGCTTATTTTCCATGTAAAATTTACTTTCGCTTTCGTAAACATCACTCGTTTTGTTTTTAAAAGAATTTTTAAAGATGGTTCTAACTGATAAAATAGCAACATTGCTGAGACGTCTCTGATAACCTACATGTGTAGTAGAGGGCAGAACCTAGTCATGTGCATAAGTCAGACGGGAGATGTAGTCGATATTTAGTTTTGATTGAAATTTATTTGTTGCAGTCAGAGATCTTGACAGGTCGGAGATGTAGAGTCGGAGCAAAAAGCTTGTGAAGATACACTCTTCCGCTTCAGCATTGTTTGAGATTTTTTTTCTTCATTTTATATAATCTTTTAGATTACTAGAGAACTAGGCGGTATTGTATTTGCTGATATTAGGTCAATTAACTCTGGAGAACATAGTGGCACATTTAAGATGTAATTACCACCTTGTCTTGTTAAAAGAACTCTTTGAAGGCTACTGTAACTATAACAGGGAACTGATGCACAATCTTAATTAAAATTCACACCTGACTGCACCACTGATTCATATGTACTCGTTATGAACCTAATGTAATTCTCAAGTAATATCATATGGTTTATGTAGCGAATTGAAACTGAACCGTACTTTTCTTTCCAATTTTATGATTAAACTAACGCAGTTAGCAATAAATTTGACAAAAACAGAGTCTGCAGGCTGATAGCAAGTTATATTATTGAAACATTACTTTGGTCAGAGCAAATGGCTTGGAGCAAAACGTCTATAAACATAGTACAGACAAAAGCATTACCATTATTATAATTCAAACGTCGCACTACACTGTGCCTGTCTACACATAATTTCAACAGTCTACTAAAAGCTAGGTTATGATAAATGACCCTTGTTGGACCTGGCTACTTTTGCTGGTTCATCCCCAGACTTTTTGCCTTCTTCCTTCGGATTTTTCCTACCTTTTGTTGTTGGATCTAGCAACAACTTGGAGCACTTTATTACTGCTGATCAGTGCTAAAGTGCAGGTGGTCTCCCTTCTAAAGTTGAAATGATTGGCTTATACCTAATTGACAGTTAGACTTTTGAGTGTATGCAGGGTCATCCCCATTCTTTTTGCCTCCTGCCTCCTATTTTTTCTGACCTGTTGCTGTTGGCTTTTGAACTCTGAGCACTTTAACACTGCTAACTAGTGCTAAAGTGCATATGACCTCTGTGTAAATTGTATAGTTGATTGGTTTATCCATGATTGGCATATTTGATTTATTAGTAAGTCCATAGTACAGTGCACTAGAGGTGTCCAGGGCCTGTAAATCAAATGCTAGTAATGGGCCTGCAGCACTGGTTGTGCCACCCACATAAGTAGCTCTGTAATCATGACTCAGACATGCCATTGCAGTGTCTGTGTGTGCAGTTTTAACTGTAAATTCGACTTGGCAAGTGTACCCACTTGCCAGGCCTAATCCCTCCCTTTTCTTACATGTCAGACAACCCTAAGGTAGTCCTTAGGTAGCCCCAAGGGCAGGGTGGAGTGTATGGTTAAGGTAGGACATATAGTAATGTGTTTTCTATGTCCTGACAGTGAAATATTTTACTAAATTCGTTTTTCACTGTTGCAAGGCCTGTCCCTCTCATAGGTTAACATGGGGGCTACCTTTCAATCTGATTAAAGTGTAGATTCCCTTTGGGAGCGGATGGACACGTGGAGTTTGAAGTCTCTGAGCTCACAAGTTGAAAATAGATCTTTTAGTAAAGTTGATTTTAAGATTGTGAGTTTGAAAATGCCACTTTTAGAAAGTTAGCATTTTCTTGCTTATACCATTTCTGTGACTCTGCCTGTTTGTGGGTTCCCTGTCTGGGTCATTTTGACAGTTGGGCTGGTT
Source organism: Pleurodeles waltl (assembly GCF_031143425.1). Lineage (NCBI taxonomy): Eukaryota > Metazoa > Chordata > Amphibia > Caudata > Salamandridae > Pleurodeles > Pleurodeles waltl. The sequence continues at coordinate 1,020,267,483 of NC_090447.1, forward strand.
GTACCTCACACTAAACAGTGACACAAAGGGAGCTGGGATGTAGCCTGCATTTGAGCCATCTGCGCTAGAAGGGAGGGGAGGAGTGGTCACCTCACACAATGCAGTCTCCAACCCCCTGGTGAGTGTCTGGGGCCTGGCCTGGGCTAGGCAGGATTTCACATTCAAGAGATACTTTGCTTTGAAGTAGGCCTACTTCAAAGAAGGAATTGGGTATAAGAAGGGCACCCAAAACCACAGACTTTAGAACACTTCTGGAAACCAAGAGGAACCTCTGCCTGGCGAAAAGCTGAAGAGATGAGGAAGAAGAGATGCCCTGCCTGTGACTGTGCTTTGTGGAGCTATCCTGTAGTTGCTGCTTCTGCTAGAGTAAGAGGTCAAATACTGGACTTTGTGTGCCTTCCATCTTGTGAAGATCCCCAAGGGCTTGATCTAGAGCTTGCCTCCTGTTGTTTGAAGTCTCAGGGACAGCAAAGACTTCTCTCTGCCAGCACCTAGAGTCTCTGGAGAGACTCCTACTCTGCCCTGTGGTGCCCATCCAGTTCCTGGTACCCTGAAAGGAGAACCTGTCAGCCTAAGATGAAGAAATACATGCACAGAACATCGTGCGTGGAAAAGATCGACGCAACTCCGATCTGCGGCTGAAAATCGACGCTCGCCTGTAACACGACCGAAGAATCGAGTACAGAGTTGGAGAAATTACGTGCAGCATCTCTGGCGGAGGGTGGTGAGATTGCAACCCGCGCTGCATGTTTTTCGGATCATTGTGCGGCTAGCTTTCCGCCGCAAACACCACCGGGCATGTAAAAACAACACAATGCCTGCCTCGACCCAAGAGTGTTGACTGGATCGACGCATCACTGTCCTGCGGAGAGAAGAAACAACGCACTCGAGCCGACAAAAGGAGAAATGATGCAAAGTCTCGCTAGTGAGTGAAATGGATCGCAATCCCTTTTTGACGCACACTCGCACGTGCGGGGTTATTTTTGACGAACCCAAGGTACATTTTCACGCTAACAGTGTCAGTGTGTGTTTAAAACTACATGAAGACTCTTTTTGCTTTTTAATTGATAACTTGATTTGTGCGTGGTGGATGTTTGTTGTTTTGGTCTTGTTTTGTTTAGATAAATATTTCCTATTTTTCTAAACCTGTGTTGTGTCATTTGGTAGTGTTTTCATTAAGTTACTGTGTGTGTTGGTACAAATACTTTACACCTAGCACTCTGAAGTTAAGCCTCCTGCTTGTGCCAAGCTACCAAGGGGGTAAGCAGGGGTTTGCTGAGGGTGATTCTCTTTTACCCTGACTAGAGTGAGGGTCCTTGCTTGGACAGGGGGTAACCTGACTGCCAACTAAAGACCTCATTTCAAACAGACACATTTAGTTTAGCTATAAGTCTCTTGTACTGTGGTATCTCTAGACCCAGGGCTTGTCAATTAAATGCCGCTAATGGGCCTGCAGCCCTGCTTGTGCCACCTACAGAAGTAGCCTTTCAAACCTGTCTCAGGCCTACTAGCACAGGGCCTGTATGCAGTTTCCTCCACAGGGACCTGGCATCTAAATTTACTTGCTAGTCCCTCTTACTACATGTAAGTCACTCCTAAGGTAGGCCCTAGCTATCCCTATGGGCAGGGTACTATGTGTGTAGAAGGCAGGACATGTTCCTGGTTGAGTGGCCTGTTCTGGTGTAGTGACAAACAGCCTATGTGATTTCTCACTGCTGTGAGTGCAGCCTTCTCATAGGATTGCAGTGGAAATGCCCTGCCTTATGTCTAAGGGTATTGTCTGATTTATGAGGGGTAGCGTAGGCATGTTTGGTATGGTTGTAATGGTAGTGAGAAATGCTGCTTACTGGTGTAGGTGGATTTTTTATCATTATAGAAATGCCACTTTTATAAAGGTTGGGTGCGGGCAAGCCAGCTGGTATGGGCAAGACATGAGGGAAGGAGGCGATATCAGAGCCACTGAGGCCCCAAGTAAGTCGATGTGGAGAATGGGAGGGTGGTCCCCTCATCCGAGGCTCCCCACCCCACTAGGTCCCTTTTCTGTTACACAGAACAGATGGAGAATGAAGCCTCATGGGAGGAGCCCTGCCCCACCAGGCTCTTTCATGTATTAGGAAGCTGCGGGCGTTGAGGCCTCATCGGAAGCCGCTGCACCACTTGTACCCTTGCCCCGGGAGGGCCGGTCATTGCCACGGGGGGCCAGCAGAGATTGTAGGCACCCGGTTTGGGCTCAGACTGCAGGAGGGGCCCCTGCATAAAATCAGAGGGGGTGCGTGCAGCCCTCCTGCCGCCAACCATAAAATGGCCCCCTTTTTGGTATGAAGGAGCGCTGGGGGCCCCCTTTTCTTCCTCGTGGCCCAGGAGGTGCCTCCAACATATAAAGACAGGTACTTTGGGTAGCAACTTAATAATTCGGGCCTTTTTAGGCTGATATGTTTCCTGAGACTTTCCATATACTTTTCCAATGTTCTTTTTATTGTCATGCTGGAAATGTTATGCTAACCTGTTTCTTTTTATGATGAGACATATGCTTGCTAATGTTCCTGTTATGGGCATTTATGCTAGTTTGTGTTTATGACTTGCCATGTGTTTTCTAATGTTCTTGGTATGGGCATTTATGAGGATTGACATATGCATTATTGTAGTAATGTTTATCCTGACTACTGCTTATGTTGCAGAATAATGAGTAACCTGGGTGTTATATGTGACTACTGCTAATTTCTGCAGAGTGATAGTACTGTGTAATGTTCCGGCAACTGCTTGGGTAGCAGGGCATTACTGACATGTTGTGTTTGGTATAAAAATTCTGTGTACAATACAGTTTATTTGTATATAACATGGTGTTGTGGTTCCTTGTGGTGGGGATAGTGTGTCACGTGTGTAGTGTGTGTTGTGTGTATTGTGCAAATGCTTTACACATTGCCTCTGGGATAGGCCTGGCTGCTCGTGCCAAGCTACCATGGGGGTGAGGGGGGATTATCTTGGGTGTGTAACTCCCTCACCCTGACTAGAGTGGGTGGGTTCTGCCTGACTTAGGTGCATACTCTAGCCAACCAGAAACCCCATTTCTTACAACCCCGAAGATATATGTCTATATATATGTCCAAGCTTCACATTCAGAGCATGTATATAGTTCTTATATTCTGTTTCACATTGCAAGATGCTGAATAAATGATTCACAACTGGTGGCAAAAGAGGGAATCAACAGAAGAAAGACTTTAAAAAGGCAAAATATGTTAAATAGTAGTTTTGTGTTATCTGAGTGAAATTCATAAATCTGGCCAGGCTAGCAACCCACACATTGCCCACTGCACGTGAATTGTACTTCATATGGGTTTGTGCTGCTACACTGTGAATTGACAGGATCAGAGTTTAATACATATGAGTAGTATTTAATATACAATTAAACCATGTACAGAATGAAGACTCTTCCAAAAAGGACATGGTGCACAAATCCCCCCACACTTCATCAGGGGGTTTTCACTGGCCTGGATTGCAATCAGGCAGTGCATGACGGGCTAGTCAGAGATATCACTGCCTGGACCTTTTTTGTCTGATTGTGATCCTGTTTTATGAGTTGATGGGACGGTCTTTACTGTTGATCTCTCTGATATCAAAATAAATATATATATATGTTGCTTGCATTAAGTTCCCATCCATTCAGTCTCCATACTTTGCAAAATACGTATACAATTTGTCTCTTCAAGTTCAAAGCTGCCCCAATTTGAACATTTTAGACACTTTATTTTAAGAAGGACACTATTATTTTGGTGCCCAGGCCTATTTCCTGACCCAGTTCGATCGTGTTGATCAGTAAAAGAGTGAAAGCTTTAAGCTCTCCAACAATCAACGGCTGCATTCTATGGCTCCTTTCACTGTGTGATATTTTCTGGGGGAGAGTCAAGGCAGCATGTTTCACAATACACTGCAGCAGGGCATACTGAAAGATGAGTGACTAGTTCAAAGAATTTTACTGAGTTCCTACTGTAGACCCAGTCTTCATTTTTTACTAGGCACATTTGTAAAGATAAATAAAAAAGAGTACACGCCTGAAAAATGTAGAAGTTTTGTAGCCGGATCACAAAACATTTTTACTGCATTACTTTTGGTTTGCTCTAATGTTCTTGCATTACACTCTGCTATTCATTGTTTTGCTGTGTTGTGCAATGCTAAATTTTAGTTTCTGTTGTTTTGTGATTTGGGTTATGTTATTAAATTATGTTCCGTGACACACTGGGTATGCTTCAGTGACACAAACTGTGCTAATTTTCCAGCCAAAAGCTTCTAGAGGCAGGCAATAATTGGGCACTGTCTAAAGTGAAATAATTCCAGTACTCCAGCTTTCTAACTATTTAACCCTTTCGCTGACAGGCCTTATCCCCCTCAGGTGGCAGGCCTTTTTTTGGCTATTTGTGGCAGATCCTTCCTAGGCCCTCATAACGTTTTGTCCACCTAAGCTAACCACGCCAAATTTGCATCATTTTTTTCCAACATTTCAGGATTCTAGAGGTACCCAGACTTTGTGGGTTCCCCTGAAGGAGACCAAAAAATTTGTCAAAATACACAGAAAATTTCATTTTTTCAGAAGAAGGCTTATGGTTTATTCCCTGAAAATGGCATCAACAAAGTGTTTGTAGTGCTAAAATCACCATCTTCGCAGATTTTAGGGACAGGCAGACTTGAATTTGAAAACCCAATTTTTCAACACAATTTTGGCATTTTACCGGGACATACCCCATTTTTACAGAAATGGGTGTGAAACCAGTGCTGGATCCCAGAATGTTAAACACTTCTGAAAAGTAGATACAATTCTGAATTCAACAGGGGGTAATTTGTGTAGATCCTACTAGGGTATCCTACAGAAAATAACAGCTGAAATAAACAAATATTGAAACTGAAATTAAAATAACAGCCATTTTTCTCCATTTTGAAAGCAATATACCGTTACATCTGCTGGACTCTTCTGGTTTCGGGTATATATAGAGCTTGTGGGACCATCAAGAACCCTAGGTACCCAGATCCAATAAATGTGCTGCACCTTGCAATGGGTTTTCGTTCTATACCGGATATACTGTAATTCATTTGCTGAAATATAAAGAGTGAAAAATAGATCTCAAGAAAACCTTTGTCTTTCCAAAATGGGCACAAGATATGGTGTTGAGAAGCAGTGTTTTTTTGTACATCTCTGAATTCCAGGGTGTCCATACTAGCATGTAAATTATAGGGCATTTCTCAAATAGACATCTTTTTTCACACTGTCTTACATTTGAAATGGAAACAATGTAGAGAAAGACAAGGGACAATAACACTTGTTTTGCTATTCTGTATTCCCCCAAGTCTCCTGATAAAAATAATATGTCACTTGCGTGGGTAGGTCTAATGCTCACAATAGGAAACACAAAATGGACACATCACATTTTTACATTGAAATCTGATGTGTTTTTCGCAAAGTGCCTAGCTGTTGATTTTGGCCACTAGCTCAGCCGGCACCTAGGGAAACCTACCAAACCTGCACATTTTTGAAAACTAGAAACCTAGGGAAATCCAGGATGGGGTGACTTGTGGGGCTCTCACCAGGTTCTGTTACCCAGAATCCTTTGCCAACCTCAAAATTAGGCCAAAAATACACTTTCTCCTCAAATTTCGGTGACAGAAAGATCTGGAATCTTACAGGTGCAACAAATGTCCTTCCACCCAGTGTTCCACCAAGTCTCCTGATGAAAATGGTACCTCACTTGTGTGGGTGGGCCTAGCGCCCGTGACATTAAATGCCCCAAAACACAATGTGGACACATCACATTTTCCCAAAGAAAACAGACCTATTTTTTGCAAAGTGCCTAGCTGTGGATTTTGGCCTCTAGCTCAGCCAGCACTTAGGGAAACCTACCAAACTTGCACATTTTTGAAAACTAAATGCATAGGGAAATCCAAGATGGGGTGACTTGTGGGGATCTCACCAGGTTCTGTTACCCAAAATCCTTTGCAAACCTCAAGATTTGGTTAAAAAGCACTTTTTCCTCACATTTTGGTGACAGAAAGTTCTGGAATCTGAGAGGAGACACAAATGTCCTTCTACCCAGTGTTCCCTCAAGTCTCCCGATAAAAATGGTACCTCACTTGTGTCGGTAGGCCTAGCGCCTGTGACAGAAAAATGCCCCATAACACACCATGAACACATCACATTTTCCCAAAGAAAACAGAGCTGTTTTTTTGCAAAGTGCCAAGCTGTGGATTTTGGTCTCTAGCTCAGCCAGCACTTAGGGAAACCTACCAAACTTGCACATTTTTGAAAACTAAATGCATAGGGAAATCCAAGATGGGGTGACTTGTGGGGATCTCACCAGGTTCTGTTACCCAAAAGCCTTTGCAAACCTCAAAATTTGGTTAAAAAGCACTTTTTCCTCACAGTTTGGTGACAGAAAGTTCTGCAATCTTAGAGGAGACACAAATGTCCTTCTACCCAGCGTTCCCCCAAGTCTCTCGATACAAATGGTACCTCACTTGTGTGGGTAGGCCAAGTGCCCGCGAAAGGAAACGCCCCAATACACTATGTGGACACATACAAATTTTCAAAACTAAATAACCTGTTTTTGCAGGGAGGGGGACCTGCGTTTTTGGTCCTGGGCTCAGCAGCCATATAGGGAAACATACCAAACCCAAACATTTCTGAAATCTAGACACCCGAGGGAATCCAAGGAGGTACATGGATCCCCCAATGGTTTATTACCCAGAATCCTCAGCAAACCTCAAATTTAGCTTAAACAAATCTCATTTTTCTCACATTTATGTCTGGGATCACTGCACCGGGACACATTTTCTACCTCCCAACATTTCCCTCAGTCTCCAATAAAAATGATACCTCACTTGTGTAAGTGGGCCAAGTCTCTGTGACAGGGAAGAGCCAAACACATGTTGAAATTGAGGGAGGGGGGACCAAAGCGGGTCCAAAAGGGCAGTTTGAAAAAAAACATTTTTAGGCTGACAAGTGGGGCAAAACGTTTATCGGTATAGATGAGACAATGCTGGGTGGTAGCAATTTTGTGGATTTCTGCAGATTCCCGAAAGTTCCATCACAAAAATGTGGAAAAATTTGTTATTTCCAATTGAAGGTTTGCATGGCATTGTGGGTAAGAAAATCGTGCGGGTGCATGCGAAGCACACCACCCTGGACTCACCTAGATGTTTAGTTTTCAGATGTGTCTAGGTCTTGTTGATTTTTTTTCATGGCAACCTCCCAGAGTCCAAAAAGTGCAACCCTCACCATTCCAAGTGGGACGATTTTGAGAGTTAGCCAAGCTCTCATGGCCCAAATGTAAAACCAAAACCCAAAATAATCAAATGTACTCTTGCTTACCATGTAATAAGATGTGTTAGTGTGTGGGGAGAGCGGAAAGACAGTTACCTCCTTCAGTTGGGGTGGGGGCATAACCTTGTCCATATTGGTTGGTAATCACCTCCACACTATTTTTTGATTTTTTTAAATTCCTTGGCATCTAGTAGACTTTCTGCCCCCCCCCTCCCCGGGTGTGGATCGGGGGTAGTTGCCACATCTGCCCACTGGTGGGCAGAACAACTTCGGCCCCATTTATTTGGGATGGGGATATGGCTGTAAACAAAAAAAAAAACTATCCCTGGTGTCTAGGGGTTTCCGCCCCCCCCTGGGGGCAGATCGGCCTAATATTAATTGGCCGATCGGCCCCCAGAGGGGCAGAAAAGGCCTACAAATATGTTGCCCACCCCCTGGGGAGCGGCCCTTGCCCAAGGGGCCGCTCCCCTTCAGTGCAAGTATAAAAAAATCACTGGTGTCTAGTGGTTGGGGCAGATTGGCCTAGTAAAAATAGGCTGATCTGCCTCCAAGGGGGCACAAATGGCCTAAATACAATTTTCCCCCCAGGGAAGTGACCCTTGCCTAAAGAGTCGCTCCCCATACATAAAAACATAAAGTAAATAAAACAAAATATCCCTGGTGCCTAGAGGTTTCTGCCCGCCTGGGGGCCAGATTGGCCTAATAAAAATGGTCTGATCTCCCCCCAAGAGGGGCACAAATGGCCTAAAAGTAATTTTGTCCCACAGAGAACGACCCATGCCTAAGGGGTTGGTTCCCACATATATACAAACAAAATGTAAATAATAATTCCTGGTGTCTAGTGGATTTACACCCCCCGGTGGCAGATCAGCCTAATCATATAAGGCCAATATGCCCCCAAGGGGGGCAGAAATAGCCTAAAAATAATTTGGCCCCATGGGGAGCGTCCCTTGCCCAAGGGGCTGCTCCCCTTATGAGTAAGTATAAAAATAAAACATTCCCTGGTGTCTAGTGGGCATTTAGGGCACCAGAAATGCTTGCAGAGACATGAAAGAAAAGGAAAGGCCTTTCCTTTCATGCCTCTGCCTGCCCCTCCTCCCGGGCAGAAGAGAAATGCTGAGCATTTCTCTTCCGCATCGCGCTGGAAGCATGCTTCCAACGCAATGGGAGGTGACCTCTGATGAGGTCAGCACGCATTCGCATGCTGATGTCATCAGACATCACTGAGGGATTGGGGGGTCGGGGTGGAAGGGGAAGCGATTCCCCCGAGGGCCAGTACTAGGACGTAATGGTTACCTCCATGGCTCCTCAGCGCCACAATCACGGACATAACCATTACGTCCTTGGTGCCAAAGGAGTTAAGGAAAAAGTGATCAGAAAACTATTGAAGAGGCCACCCTAAAATTAGCAGTTCCAGTACTCGTTTCATCTGATGTGCGCTCTCCTTTTTGGCAGCTAAAGCCGATTACCTTCACAGATGTGTGCCTTTCACTTCATTCAAACTGAAAGCAAACGCAACACTTCCTGTTTTCTTACTTTCTAACCGATGTATAAAGCTTCCTCTGTAATACTATTGTTTGTACAGAAAGGCCAGTTGACTTGATTTTCTTTTCCTGGTACTAACTTTGAAGTGGTGATAGTTGCACATATTCTATTCTCCATCTATGTGTTTTCTTGATCGCTTTCGGTTCATTTGAAATAAAAACATTCTCTGTCTGAGGTAGGTCTGTAATCATGCAGCACATGCTGCACTTGTTTTGGAAGTAATTGGGAAAAGGAATTCCTAAAAGTATGTGCCCCTTATTTTATAATATAATTAAAATTAGCACAAATGTGGAGAACCCTGAATAAGAAATGTGGATAAATGTGGATAAAGAGTAGCAAGAGGCGTTTTACTATAATCTTTTAGATCACAAATTTTTTTAGATTTTTTTATCAGTAGTCCACTTATAATTTCTTTTGAATACAAACAATATGGGCCTGATTACAACTTTGGAGGAAGTGTTAATCCATCTCAAAAGTGACGGATATACCACCAGCCGTATTACGAGTTCAATAGAATATAATAGACTCGTAATACGGCTGGTGGTATATCCGTCACTTTTGGGACGGATTAACACCTTCCTCCAAAGTTGTAATGAGGCCCTTTGTGTTTTTGTTAATTATATGTGGTTCACAATGTTCTGTGTTATTAGTGCAAACTGAGGGGCAGATTTATGGTAGCACCGAGGTCAGCCCTACTTTCCCTGTGTCCCTAAGCACCCCCCTCCTGCCACCATGCGTGCCTCATATTTAAAATACAGTGCACCATGGCGCAGGGTAGGGGGCAATAGCGTCATTATATGTGATGCTATTGATGTACTCTGTAGGAGGAGCGCCAAGATGTTGGTGCTCCTCCTGCAGAGTATATAAGGGCCCATTCTAAAAAACAGAAGTCCCCTTTTAATACTGCTCTGAACAGGTGTTAAAGTGCCAAAAAGATCATAAATTTCCTTGCACCATTTTTGAAGCCCCCCTAACTGGGGAACTCCCCCTTGCATACATTATGCCTGGTGCAGGCCTAATGTGGCCCAAGGGTTTACAAAGTAACAAAATACAAGCATTGCCCCACTTTGTTACCATTGGGCTTGGGAAATGCCACCTTAATGCCAAATTTGCATAATAAATGGCGCAAATGTGGCACAAGGTGGTGCTAGGGGCTCATAAATGTGCACCAGGTATTTCCCCTTTGGCACACTAATAATGCAGCTGAGTCTAATAGTAGTTGCTAATGTTTATCTGTATCTTGGGTCATTGCTCTTAATGGTTTTCCAAGAGGAACTAGCGTATTCAGTAATGCGGATTGCTGTCAGAAGCCTTAATCCATAACTTTTCTGTAGCCATTCTGTAGTTATAAATAGTGCGATCAGTGATTGGAATACCTTGGATTTTTCACCACAATTAACTTTGCGTCTGTTTGACAAATCCCCATAAATCTTTGAAAACCTATTGCAGTTTCTACATTGGTGGAGGATGGAAAGGCTTGCAGTCATTGGTTAAGGGAAAGCAAAGATAATATGATGGGTCCTAAAACGTTTAGGCACAAATGTGTTTTTCCCATAGACCTTGTACTCATGCGTAATGGCTCTGTCATATTTCCAAGAAATTTGACAGGATTACAGATTATGGTATGCGGATGATCCTTTTGGTTACTACAGGTATATCCAGTATTTTTAAGTTAGAAGGAATTTAAACTTAGTGATATCTGTTTTTATGGTACTTTTGCACAATTTTGCAGTATTTTGTGTACATACTGTGGTACATAGTGATGACAAGGCATTATGGGGGTCATTCCAACCCTGGCGGTCGGTGTTAAAGCGGCGGCCAACCCGCAAACAGGCAGGCGGCCAAAAAAATGGAATTCCGACCCTGGCGGGAACCGCCAACACAGCCCGCCACTTTACCACTCCGACCGCCAAGGCGGTACAGACAAGCAGCGCGGCGGTCACCGCCAACAGACAGGCGGCAGACAATGTACCGCCCACCCTATCACAACTCACCAATCCGCCACCTTTTCCGGGGCGGGAGCCCCGCCGATAAAAACACGGCGGAAACAGACTTCGAACGGGAAAACGCTCACCTCCATACACCCCACGAGGAATCTGGACAGCATGGAACCCGAACTACACATCCTACTAGTTATTGTCTACCTGCTCCTCTACCAGGAGCACGAACGCCGGCGCAGAAGACAACGGTGAGTACTGCACCTACGACACAGGGGAGGGGGGTGGCAAAAAATTACGGGGACACACATACGCCACACACCCACCCCCACCCTCACCCACTACAACACACACATCAATGCAGAGCAACAAGTCTGGGCCTAAACACATGGGCAAAGCCCACACACGAGACCCGATTCCATTGGAGAGAACACTGCAGGGGCATCAGATAGTAAAACTACAGGCACCTCAGGGGGAAGTGAAGGGGGGCACCTCAGCCAGTTCAGTCCACGACGCCAGATCCACGAGGGGCCTCCGTGCCCACTGTACCGTCCTGGGGAGTGCAAAGCCACAGTCTCACAAGTCTCTACAGTGGGTGGGTTGCCCACTGTACCATCCTGGGGAGTGCAAAGCCACAGTCCATCAAGTGGATTACAGACTCCACTGGTTCTGGAGGAGGCATGGTGCCCAGAGTGCTTCGTGAAGCCCTGGCCGACACAGATCCGGCCCTGCCAATGGGCCAGCGGTGCTTGAGATGAAGGGCCCAGCGGAGCGGTGCTTGACAGGAAGGGCCCAGCGGAGCGGTGCTTGACAGGAAGGGCCCAGCGGAGCGGTGTTTGACTGGAAGGGCCCAGCGGAGCGGTGCTTGAGATGAAGGGCCCAGCGGAGCGGTGCTTGACAGGAAGGGCCCAGCGGAGCGGTGCTTGACAGGAAGGGCCCAGCGGAGCGTTGCTTGACAGGAAGGGCCCAGCGGAGCGGTGCTTGACAGGAAGGGCCCAGCGGAGAGGTGCTTGAGATGAAGGGCCCAGCGGAGCGGTGCTTGAGATGAAGGGCCCAGCGGAGCAGTGCTTGACAGGAAGGGCCCAGCGGAGCGGTGCTTGACAGGAAGGGCCCAGCGGAGCGGTGCTTGAGATGAAGAGCCCAGCGGAGCGGTGCTTGACAGGAAGGGCCCAGCAGAGCGGTGCTTGAGATGAAGGGCCCAGCGGAGCGGTGCTTGACTGGAAGGGCCCAGCGGAGCGGTGCTTGAGATGAAGGGCCCAGCGGAGCGGTGCTTGACAGGAAGGGCCCAGCGGAGCGGTGCTTGAGATGAAGGGCCCAGCGGAGCGGTGCTTGACAGGAAGGGCCCAGGGGAGCGGTGCTTGACAGGAAGGGCCCAGCGGAGTGGTGCTTGAGATGAAGGGCCCAGCGGAGCGGTGCTTGACAGGAAGGGCCCAGCGGAGCGGTGCTTGAGATGAAGGGCCCAGCGGAGCGGTGCTTGACAGGAAGGGCCCAGCGGAGCGTTGCTTGAGATGAATCTGGACAGCGTGGAACCCGAACTACACATCCTACCAGTTATTGTCTACCTGCTCCTCTACCAGGAGCATGAACGCCGGCGCAGAAGAAAACGGTGAGTACTGCACCTACGACACAGGGGAGGGGGGTGGCAAAAAATTACGGGGACACACATACGCCACACACCCACCCCCACCCTCACCCACTACAACACACACATCAATGCAGAGCAAAAAGTCTGGGCCTAAACACATGGGCAAAGCCCACACACGAGACCCGATTCCATTGGAGAGAACACTGCAGGGGCATCAGATAGTAAAACTACAGGCACCTCAGGGGGAAGGGAAGGGGGGCACCTCAGCCAGTTCAGTCCACGACGCCACATCCACGAGGGGCCTCCATGCCCACTGTACCATCCTGGGGAGTGCAAAGCCACAGTCTCACAAGTCTCTACAGTGGGTGGGTTGCCCACTGTACCATCCTGGGGAGTGCAAAGCCACAGTCCATCAAGTGGATTACAGACTCCACTGATTCTGGAGGAGGCATGGTGCCCAGAGTGCTTCGTGAAGCCCTGGCCGACACAGATCCGGCCCTGCCAATGGGCCAGCGGTGCTTGAGATGAAGGGCCCAGCGGAGCGGTGCTTGACAGGAAGGGCCCAGCGGAGCGGTGCTTGAGATGAAGGGCCCAGCGGAGCGGTGCTTGAGATGAAGGGCCCAGCGGAGCGGTGCTTGAGATGAAGGGCCCGGCGGAGCGGTGCCTGACAGGAAGGGCCCAGCGGAGCGGTGCTTGACAGGAAGGGCCCAGCGGAGCGGTGCTTGAGATGAAGGGCCCAGCGGAGCGGTGCTTGACAGGAAGGGCCCAGCGGAGCGGTGCTTGAGTTGAAGGGCTCAGCGGAGCGGTGCTTGCCACGGCGGGGCCCAGTTCGGCGGTGCCTGCCACGGCGGGGCCCTGTTCAGTGGTGCTTGTCACGGCGGGGCCCAGTTCGGCGGTGCTTGTCACGGCGGGGCCCTGTTCAGCGGTGCTTGTCACGGCGGGGCCCAGTTCGGCGGTGCCTGCCACGGCGGGGCCCTGTTCAGCGGTGCTTGTCACGGCGGGGCCCTGTTCAGCGGTGCTTGCCACAGCGGGGCCCAGTTCGGCGGTGCTTGTCACGGCGGGGCCCTGTTCAGCGGTGCTTGTCACGTCGGGGCCCTGTTCAGCGGTGCTTGTCACAGCGGGGCCAAGTTCGGCAGTGCTTGTCACGGCGGGCCCTGTTCAGCGGTGCTTGTCACTGCGGGGCCCAGTTCGGCGGTGCCTGCCACGGCGGGGCCCTGTTCAGCGGTGCTTGTCACGGCGGGGCCCAGTTCGGCGATGCTTGCCAAGGCGGGGCCCAGTTCAGCGGTGCTTGCCACGGCAGGGCCCTGTTCAGCGGTGCTTGTCACAGCGGGGCCCTGTTCAGCGGTGCTTGACATGTGTTCCCAGGGAACCAGATCGGGCCAATATTGTTCGCTCAGTCGCCATCTGACCTTTCGCTTGCGGGGCCCTCCTGTGCTGGAGTCCTGGGTCCGTGGGTGTCCTCCTTCACACCCGAAATGGGGCTGGTGGGGCCATCCTGGGCAGCTCGCCTGCTGCCGGAAATGTCCACCCTGCTGCCCTTGCCCTCCTTCGCCAATTCTCTGGGGCCCTTGCCTCCCTATGTGGATGTGCCAGGTGACGGTGCCAGGGTATTGCCTTTGGGGGCTGCCGTCTCGGGGCTCTCGCGCCGGCCCTTCCCTTTTTTAGTTTTTTTCCCAGGGGGTGGGCTGGCTGTCCCCTTGCTGCTGGCCGATGTTGCTGCCCTAGAAGCTGGCAGACTCCAATAGCCCTGGACTATGGTCCTTGTAGGTGCAGGGCTTGTGGTGGCTGAGGTGCTGTTTGGACTCTTACGAGATGGAGGGGGTGGGTCAGGTGATGCAAAGAGGTTTATTTTGGAGAGGAAAAACATTTTAGGAGCAGTGGGAAGGGTAGGTGCAGTGGGTATGGGAGTGGAGGAAGAGGATGTGGTTGTAGGAGAGTCAAGTGTGCTGTCTTTGGGTGCAGGTGCTTGTGACAGAGGCTGTCGTGAGGTGGATAGCTGTTGGGTGGGTGGCTGCCTGCGTTTGTGTGGTTTGGAAGAGGGGGTGACAGACACACTGGGAGAGGACACAGGGGACGTGTAAATGGCAGTGGGGTGGTGACTGCACGTGTGTGGAGTGTTCTGGTGGGTGTGCTGGTGATGGACGTACTGGCTGACGGTGGTGTGCATGCAGGTGTGAGTGGAGACGTCACAGGGAGGGAGGAGGGAGACGAGGAGGAGGGGGACACAGAGGAGGCAGTGGCTGTTGGCATGTCTGCATGTGGATGTTGCATGTGTGAATGCTTGTGTGATCTGTGGTGCTTATGTCTGGATGAGCTGCCCTTGGGTGTTGATGTGTGTGCAGGCTGGTCTGTAGGTGTGGCTGGGATAGGCAGAGGAACAGGGGAGTGGGACTGGGATGAGGAAATTGGAGGCAGGAGACAGGGACAATGGCTGCCGTCAGTGCTGAGGCCAGAGCGTTGAACGATCGCTGATGGGCAGCCTGACCCGAATGAATGCCCTCCAGGTATGTATTGCTCCGGTGCACCTCCCTTTCTACACCCTGGATGGCATTCAGAAGGGTAGACTGCCCAACAATGAGTGTCTGGAGGAGGTCAATGATCTCCTCACTGAGGGCAGCAGGGGTAACTGGGGCAGGGCCGGAGTTGCCTGGGGCGAAGGAGATGCCCGCCTTCCTGGCCGAGCGGGCACGGGGCGAACGCTGAGGGGCTGCTTGGAGGGCGGAGCTGGTGCGCGGGGTGTACCTGTTGTAGCGGTGGGCACGGATGTTGCCGCCACCACAAGGCAGCTCCCTTCCGAGGACATGTCTGTGTCGCTGACGTCTCCACGGGTCCCCGTTGTGGAGCTCCCCTCACCCTCCGTCTCACTGGTGAACTCGGAGTCGGTTGCATGGCCCTCCGGGGCCATGTGAGATGCAGCTCCCTCGTGCTCCGATGCCACCTCTCCTCCGCCTGATGATGCTAATGCACACATGAACAGGAAGGCCACAAAAAAGGGGGGGGGGAAGAAAAAATGACATGTTGAGTGCATGCATTGGCGACACCGTTGGCGGAGAGGACAGACACAGACACTACTCAATTATTGTGACTTGGCCTACAAGCCTATGGACGACAACTGCACACATAGGTGACCCAGGGCCATGGATAGCTGTACTTAGCACCCTACAGAGGTGGGGGGCGGGGGCACAGGGCCATGCCTTACGGAGGGGACCAGCCTACAGAAGTCGCCCTGGCCTAGAGATACCCACAGCCCTCCTCCCCCACCCAGACACCTCCACTGTGCGCTAACATAGCAGAATGTGCTGGTACTCACCCCCTTGTGTCTGCTGTGATGTCCTCACGCGCCCATCCAAATCGGGGTAGGCCACCGCCAGGATCCGGGACATCAGGGGGGTCAATTGACGGGAGCCACCCCTCCTACGTTGGGAGGCCATCCCCAGCAGAGCCTCCGCGGTCTCCCTGCTCCCGTGGCGGATGTCCTCCCACCTCTTCCGGCAGTGGGTGCCCCGTCTGTAGTGGACCCCCAGGGTCCGGACGTCCTTGGCGATGGCACGCCAAATGTCGATCTTCTGATGGGCGCTGACCTATGTGACATGGACAGGGTGGGAAAAAAAATATCATCATTTTCTGCATGATCGATGTGAGTGGCCCCCCCTCCCCAACCTTGCCATATGGCACATGCTCTCATCTGTCGTGCGATGCATGCCTCATTCGCTCCCCTCCCCACCATCTTTCATCCACCCCACTCAACACAGGCATTGCCCACAAAGCATGGTCCCAGTGTACTTACCTGTTGGTCTGGAGGACCGTAGAGTAGCGCATACTGGGGGAGGACCCCATCAACAAGTTTCTCCAGTTCCTCAGATGTGAAGGCAGGGGCCCTTTCCCCAGTCGCAGCAGCCATTGTATCTTCCAGACCGAGGTCACAGCAGCACTTGCAGTATAGGTCCTCTCCTGTGGATGATCAGGTTTCGAGTGATTAAGCAGATAGAAGATGGCGGTCACGCCCTCGGTGGTGCGTACCGCGACCGCCGGCGCACATCGTCATTGGCTCATGAGACCCATAGGGTTCAATGTTAACCAATGCTGCTTTGCGCCGCGGTCTTCGACCGCCTACCGCCACGGTGTGCCACGCCAGCGCATTGACCTCACATCCCATTGTCACACTTCACAGGTCAGGCAGCCGCCATTTCAAGGGCCCACATGGCTTAATTTGTACTGCGTCACACAGGCCTAGGCCTTGCATTGCCACTCATACAAGCCATTCAATGCATAGCGAATCGTGTTCTGTGCAAGCTGTGGTTACGTACCTGTGGGTTGCTTGACTCTGTGCTCCATGTTGTCCTTCCTAGGCACCGTCCGCTGGGACTTGCGAGGAGATGGAGGAATGTTCCTGTGTACAGACCGCTGGTGGACCTGTCGACAATGGAAGAAAGACATGTCATACTGACATACAGACTTGACCGAGCCACTATACAGGAACTGTGTGCCCAGCTGGAGCCAGACCTGATGTCCCCCATTCGCCAACCCACAGGGATTCCCCCTCTGGTGCAGGTTCTGCCAGTACTCCATTTTTTGGCAAGTGGATCATTCCAAACAACAGTGGCCATATCATCAGGGATGTCTCAGCCTATGTTTTCTAAGGTTTTGTCCAGAGTGTTGTCTGCCCTGATGAAATACATGCAGAGATACATTGTTTTCCCTGAGGTGGGCGATTTGGCTACAGTGAAGGGTGATTTCTATGCCCTTGGCCATATCCCCAACATCATTGGTGCCCTTGATGGGACCCATGTGGCTTTGGTTCCCCCCAGTGAAAGTGAGCAGGTGTACAGGAACAGAAAAAGTTATCATTCGATGAATGTCCAGGTGGTCTGTTTGGCTGACCAGTACATCTCCCATGTAAATGCCAAGTTCCCTGGGTCAGTGCATGACGCGTACATCATGCAAAATAGCAGCATCCCTTACATGATGGAACAGCTACAGAGACACCGTGTGTGGCTAATTGGTGACTCTGGTTACCCCAACCTGTCGTGGCTACTGACCCCAGTGAGGAATCCCAGGACAAGGGCAGAGGAACGGTACAATGAGGCCCATGGGCGTACTAGGAGGGTGATCGAGCGGACCTTCGGCCTCCTGAAGGCCAGGTTTAGGTGCCTGCATATGACAGGTGGATCCCTAATGTACTCACCAAAGAAGGTGTGCCATATCATCGTGGCCTGCTGTATGCTTCACAACCTGGCTTTGCGACGCCAGGTGCCTTTCCTGCAGGAGGATGGTCCAGATGGTGGTGTTGTAGCAGCTGTGGAGCCTGTGGAGAGTGAAGAGGAGGAAGACGACGGGGACGACACAGACAACAGGGACACAGTGATACAACAGTATTTTCAGTAGCACACAGGTACGAATCAACCCCGCCATTTTACATTTACTTAAAGTCTCCTGCCTCTCTACTGTCTGTGTTTCCCTCCAGTTCCTGTTAACTGAGTTGTGACTTTCCCTTCCGTTTTCAGAGCTGTGGGCCCCACTGCGTGACCTCTGCTTTGTTTGCCCATGGACTACAGCTGTGTGACAGTGGTATGTTGTCATCACAATGTAACTGAACATTTTGGCACCGTTATGTCTAATACATTTGTTCAAAATACAAGCAGACTCCAGATTTTTTAAGTGCAATAAGTGATTTTATTAAAGTGCTAAATTTAGGGACATGATTGTAAAACGGTGATGGGTGATGGTGGAGTAATGTCCATGGCAGAGTCCAGTTTTCAGTCTTACAGGTGCATTGTCCATATGCCTGTGGAAGGATGGAGCAGGGGCAGTTTAAGTTTGGACAGGGTGACAATGTGGAACAGTGGGATGACATCAGGGGGTATCATTTGCTGGCGGGGGTCTTGGCATCCTACTCTGTCTTCTTGTGAGATCTCAGGTACCGCTTGCGGGGTGGTTCCTCTTCTGCAGGAGGTGGGGTTCTGGTGGCCTGTCGTTGTGTGGGGGCCTCCTGTCCACTAGCGCCGGCGGAGGTGGTAGGCTGTTCCTGGTCCAGGCTAGTGACAGGGGCCCTTTGTGGTGCCACATGGTCCCGCAATGTGGTGACTATCTGGTTAAGGGCCACGACGATGGTCCCCATTGCGGAATTAATGTTTCTCAGTTCCTCTCTGAACCCCATGTACTGTTCCTCCTGCAGTACCTGGATCTCCTGGAACCTGGCCAGTACCGTAGCCATCGTCTCCTGGGAGCAGTGGTATGCTCCCATGATGGAGGAGAGGGCCTCTTGGAGAGTCGGTTCCCTGGGCCTGTCCCCCCCCCTGTCGCACAGCAGCCCTCCCAGTTCCCCTGTTTCCATGGGCCTCTGTTCCCTGGACCGTGTGCCCACTACCACTGCCCCCAGGTCCCTGTTGTTGTTGGGGTGGTGGGTCAACCTTGTTGCCCTGTAGTGGTGGACACACCGCTGATTGACGTGTCCTGGAGACAGAGACATGGGCCCGCTGGGTGGGAGCTGTGCTGGTGTTCCCAGAGGGGGTTAGGTCTGCTGTAGCCTGTGACTGTCTGTGGGGAACCGACTGTCCCGAGGTCCCCGATGGGCCGGGCTGGTCATCTGGGTCCAGGGAGACAGAGCTGCTGTCATCACTGGGGGCCTCTTCTGGGGGTGGGATGGACATCTCTGGACCCTCCTGGGTGGTGTGGTGGCGTTCGGGTCCTGCAGGGGTATAAGAGTATGTTTATTGCTTCTGTGTGTGCCATTTCGTGTAATGGGTGGGTGGCCGTGTACCCGAGTGCTGGCATTCCCTTGTGGGGGCTTTTGTGACGGTGGCTTGTGGGGGAGATGGGTATGTGCAGTGGGCATGCTTTGGTGATGGGTGTCCATGCTTCGGGGAGGCATGCAGGGCTAGGTTTTGGGATGGGTGGGTTGTGATGGTGAGCCATTTGCAACGAGTTGGTGTGATGGGGCGGGGGTGAGGGTGGGGGTATGATTTGGCATGCAGGTGGGGTGGGGGGAATGAAGTAGTGAAGATTTGACTTACCAGAGTCCATTCCTCCGCCTACTCCTGCGAGGCCCTCAGGATGCAGGATGTGCAAGACTTCCTCCTCCCATGCTGTGAATTCTGGGGGAGTAGGTGGGGGTCCGCCGCCAGTCCGCTATACCGCGATGTTGTGCCTTGATACCATGGAACGCACCTTCCCCCGTAGGTCGTTCCACCGCTTCCTGATGTCGTCCCGATTTCGTGGATGCTGTCCCACAGCGTTGACCCTGTCCACTATTCTGCTCCATAGCTCCATCTTCCTGGCAATGGTTGTGTGCTGCACCTGTGCCCCGAAGAGCTGGGGCTCTACACAAACTATTTCCTCCACCATGACCCTGAGTTCTGCGTCAGAGAACCTGGGGTGTCTTTGGGGTGCCATGGGGTGGTGTGGATGAGGTGAGGGGTGGTGTATGTGTTGTAGAGTGTGGTGAGTGTGGTGGTGTATAGTGTTTTGTGCGTGGAAATTGTGTGGGTGATGTTGTGATTTGCCTCTGTGTGATGGTCTACTCTATGCTGTGCTGTCTCTCTCTGTCCTTCAGTCGCAATTGTGGTCGTAAGGGTTTGTGGGTGATGTGGGTGTATGTTTTATATTTAATTGGGTGTGTGGGAGTGGTGTGTATATGTGTCTCAGGTGTGTGTATTTTGAATTGTCCAATGTGATAGTGTTTTGTAAAGGTGTGTGTATTTTGACCGCGGCGGTGTGTACCGCCAATGGAATACCGCGGATGAAAGACCGCTGCAGTGATTTGTGGGTCGGAATGGCATGGGCTTATTTCTGTTGGTGTGACGGTGGAGGTTTGGTCATCGCCAGTTTTTGGCTGGCCGTTGCTGTGGCGGACTTTTGTTGATGTCGGGTTTTTGGCGGTTTGCCAGTTGCGGGTCAGAATGACCGTGGCGGTTTACCGCGACCGCGGCGGTGTTATGGCGGTCTTCTGACCGGCGGTAAGCGCCTTTTACCGCCAAGGTCAGGATGACCATCTATGTGATTGGCTAATGGCTGCCTTTGCAGCCATGCTGTTTTTAAGTACACTTTTGGTGTGTTCTGCAGTACACCCTTAGATTTAGGTAAGTATAAGGTTTGATTTTTTTCCTCCTACTTATTTCAACTTTATTAAAATGGTGATAGGCAGGACAAATATTTGCAAGTTTCTATATATTTTAAAAAAATGTACAGGGTGTGCAGTATTTGCCAGGAAATACTGTGGTATTTAAAAACAAATATGTTAAAAGACTCAGAAATACAATGTACTACAACATACTTTACAAATATAGGGCCTCATTACGACCCAGGCGGGTGGTGGTAATCTGACAGTAACACCGCCAACAGGCTGGCGGTGTTCCGCCAGCTATTATGACCATGGTGCATTAGCCACGGCCATACTGCTGGCCCCTCCAACATACCCAGAGCAGGATTATGACTCCCCAACCGCCATCTTGTCCACGGTTGTAAACAACGCCATGGAGAGGCTGGCGGTAAGGGGGACTCTGGGTGCCCCTAGTGACCCCTGCACTGCCCATGCACATGGCATGGGCAGTGCAGGGGCCCCAAGGCACAGCCCCATCGTGCAGTTCACTGCCCAAATCTCGGGCAGTGAAACGCGCGACGGGTGCAGCTGCACCTGCTGCACATCAACATTGTCGCCGGCTCTATTACGAGCCAGCTGCAATGTTGATGTGACTTTTCTGCTGGGCCAGAGGACGGAAACCCTGTGGCCCAGCGGAAAAGTCATAATAGGGATCCAGCTATACCGCCAGCACTGGCGGTATTCTGGTGCCCGCAGCTTCGGCGGTCTTTTAAAAAGACCGCCGAAGTTGTAATGAGGGCTATAGTGTATTATAGAGTATTTTCACTTTTTTACATATTTAAATCTTCACTAAAATGTTCACAGTGCACCATGGAACTACCTACGTATTACTGTGCTACATAGAAAAAATAAACAAAAATGTGCAGTTCTCACTAACTGCTGAAATAATTTAAAGAAAATGATGAAAACATTTCTTCAAGTTTTATCACTTCCATAAAGTGGTAATAGGCAAGGAACAACAATGGAACCTAATTGTTACCTATATATAAGACCCTAACACAGAACACAGCAAAAGTATGCTGAAAACTACATAGCTGGCTTTTACATTTTGTAAAGACAGCCATTAGCCAATAAGATACTACGTTCTTATCGGCATGTATCATTGTATACCCCAAATTTACCGTGGGATACCATGGCCCAATAAAATACTAAGGCCCTAATTTAGATCCTGGAGGAGAGTAATACTCCATTACAAATCCTGACCTCCTTGTTATGATCCCATGATATCCTATGGGGATAGTAATAAGGCAGACGGGATATCTGTCACTAAGGCCCGTATTTATACTTTTTTTAGCGCCGCATTTGCGCCGCTTTTTGACGCAAAACGGCGCAAACCTACAAAATACAATGGTATTTTGCAAGTTTGCGCCGTTTTTGCGTCAAAAACGACGCAAATGCGGCGCTAAAAAAGTTTTTTTTGCGCCGCATTTGCGCCGCTTTTTGACGCAAAACGGCGCAAACCTACAAAATACAATGGTATTTTGCAAGTTTGCGCCATTTTTGCGTCAAAAAACGACGCAAATGCGGCGCTAAAAAAGTATAAATACGGGCCTAAGTATTTTAACACTTAAAAGTTTAATACTACCCACTACCAAAAATTAGCATTACACCTCATAGACTATATTCTTGCCACATTACATCTGCGTCCATTCACCCACTTTCACACTATGTCTGTTTCAAGTACCACACTCCACACCACTCTACTCTATACTCTTATACTCTATGCCACTCTAATCTACATTGCTACACTATACACCACTTCACTGTACGCTAATCCACTGTGCATCACTACACTCTAAACCACTCTAGTGTATGCTATTACACTCTATTTCACTGTATTCTGTGACACTACAGTGTACACCACTATACTGCATGCACCGCCAATACACGCTATCCCACTGGATAGTTTTCCACTCAATGCAGCTCAACTCAACTACGCTACACTCTACATTATAACACTTTCTGCTTCTCCACTCTACACCACTCCAGTGTACACCACTCCACTGTATTCTATTCCACTGTACACCGCTCCACTCTATGCCACTCCATTCTATGCCACTCCACTCTATGCCATTCCACTCTACGCTACTGCAGTCTATGCTATTCCACTGTACAACATTCCACTCTACGCTACTCTACTCTACTCTGTTCAGCTTATGGCATTTATCTCTACTTCACTCCACTGTACACCAGTACACTTAATGTTATTGCACTCTGCACCACTCCACTGTATGCTGCTCCACTGAAAGTCACTCTATGCAACAACAGCATAAGCTATTCCACTCTACTCCACTCCATTGCATGCTACTCCATTCTGTCAAACTCCACTGCATGCCACTGCACTGTACACTAGTCCACTATATATTATTCCGCTGTAGGCCATTCAGTTCTACCCAACTCTACTGTACACTATTCCACACTACATAACTCTACTCTATACACTCCACTCTATCCCACTCCACTGTAGTATATCCAACTCTACACCACTCCACTCTCTGTTGCTATTCCACTCTATGCCACTCCACTGTACTGAACTCTTCTCTGTGCCACTCCACACTACTATACTCTCTGCTGTTCCACTGTACACACATACACTTAACGCCACTTCACTCTACACCACTCCTCTGTATGCAACACCAGTCTATGTCATTGCACTGTCCCTACTCCACTCTACACCAATCCACTATATGATATTCCACTTATGAAACTACACTCTGTGCCAATACACTTTACACTATTGCACTGTGCGGTACTCTACTCTACCCAACTTCACTCTATGTCACTCCACTGTATGGTATTCCTCTGTATGTTACTCCACTGTATGCCACTAAACTATATGCTACTCCACACTATGCTATTTCACTCTACTACACTCAACTCTACACTACTCCACTCTATGCCACTCCGCTGTACACTACTCTATTGTATGTCACTCTTCTCTGCGTCAATCCACTCTTCGCTTTTCCACTGTATGCCATTCTACGCCACAACACTGAACACCACTCCTCTCTATGTTATCCCACTGTTTTCCCCTCCACTCTAAAACAATCCACTGTTAATATACATATTTATTTACTAATGAGTATCTTATCTAGAATATCAAAATAGTGATGCCTCAATATCTATTATTGGTCAGTATACAAATTGGGGTACACATTTAGAAATTATGGAACAAGAGTATTGATGAGTTCTCAGTAGAAAACATTTATTGACCTATATTGTGTGAATTGTGACAAAGACATATTTAGTTTCTAGTGTGTTCATATTACAGTTTTAATTCTGGAACCTCCTTGCTATTTTGGTTGGTATCCCTACGTTTAGAGTTAATCCATTAACTTATTATGTCATTTAATGAATTAACATGATGCAGTTTTAGGAATATTTTTAATTGTAAATATTATTTTGTGGGATGCATTGCGAATCCACTATCATGTTTTGCAGTAATGCCTTATGTTACCACAGTGGTCACATATCCATAAACATGTTTGCTTCTTTTGACAAAATCAATCAACAACCTGATTGAACTAGTATATTAACATTTTTTTTGGACTATAATTTTTCACATTTTGTGATGACTGTCAATGTACAAAGGTTTGGGAACTTTAATGGGAGTCTTGATGGATACAGGATTGGTGTTTCAGATCCCGGGTGCAAACATGGGGAAGGGGTGTTGTCTTGTTTTATGCTTTTTGCAGTGTATTGTTCATAAACACTAGTTCTAAAGTTCCTTTCTGGGAATAATCTTTTCACTTTCTTTAACAGATTGAGCCTGTCCAAGGCTTGCTTTTTAAAAATGATGTTTTGTTTGAGAAAGAGGTTAGTGTACATAGTGAAATGATAAACCTAGAAATGGGTGAAAATACACCCAGATCCCTAATGTTGAGCGAGGTTAAAAACCTTGAGATTTCTACAGTGATATATGACACACAAGTGAGCCAGAGCAATGCCGATAGCCAAAAATGTCTGATTATATATTTGGAGATGTGTTGTCGAAAGGTAGTCATAAGTTATGCCTTTTAAATTTAAGATTTAGAATAGCTTGATTTTGGGAAAAGTTACTTTATACTTCTGTGCCATGGAGTCATATTGTAAACAGTACTAGAAACTTCAAATAAATCCTATAAGCTGTTGAACACCATGACAAAGGTGCCCAGGTTCTTCTCTTACCTGGTCTGGTACTCCGATCAAGTCTCTTTCACCCCTGGCCTTCTTCTGCACCAGCAACTGCTGCTCCTGCTTGTGTACTTCTCTCTTCTCCTCATCTCCACTTCTGTTCCGTTTCTTCTTTCTTTTCTCACCTCTTTTGCCTCTTTTTCATTGCCCTCTTTGTCATTTATCTCTCACTCACATCCCTGTTTCTTCCCCTCTTTTCTTTTACTTCTTTGCTCTTTATCTATATCACTGGCACCCTTTGAGTTCCACCTCTTTCATTGCCTTAACTGCTCTTTTTTTCTCTCAGTCACATCCCATTTGTTCTCCATTGCCTCACTACCATCCTTATTTTTCACTTCTTTTCATTGCCTTCATTGGTCTTTTTTTCTCTCACTGACATCCTTGTTCTTCTCTATTCTCTCACTTGTATTCTTGTGTATCACCTCTTTTCATTGCCTCTATTGCTCTTTTTTCTTTTACTTGCATTCTTTTTCTTCTTCATTGCCTTTTACCTGTTCTCTCACAGCGTTCTGCCCCTGTTCATGCCCTCTGCAGTTCCCACCCTTATTTACCTGTTTCTTCCCTCCTGCATCCCCCGCTCCTTACCTGCTCTCCTGAGAATCTTTTGGCTTGTTATTCCCACCTTCTGTAGCCTCTCCCACCATCCCCCAGACCCCTCTATGTAGATCTACACTCCATGATAGGACTAATTACCTGCACTCACTACAATTTCAACAGCTACAGCATGCATGCCAGCACATCACCCACACTGCATGCCTCTCCAGCACAAGAACACCAGCTCAGAAGTGCCCTTCTCAACACATGCTCACGGTGGGACATCATCACCACCATCACATCTGGGCCCATATTTATACTTTTTGACGCAAAACTGCACCAACGCAGTTTTACGCCAAAAAAATTAGAGCCGGCTAACGCCATTCTGAAGCGCCATGCGGGCGCCGTATTTATTGAATGACGTTAGCCGGCGTTAGCCGCCGGCGCCGTCTGGTGTGCGTTAAAAAAAACGACGTACACCAGGCAGCGCCGGCATAGGGGGATATGGAGCTTGGGCGTCAAGAAATGGGGCAAGTCAGGTTGAGGCAATTTTTTCGCCTCAACCCGATTTGCGCCATTTTTTTTCACTCCCAACCCCCATAGAAATGACTCCTGTCTTAGCAAAGACAGGAGTCATGCCCCCTTGCGCAATGGCCATGCCCAGGGGACTTCTGTCCCCTGGGCATGGTCATTGGGCATAGTGGCATGTAGGGGGGCACAAATCAGGCCCCCCTATGCCACAAAAAAAAAAAAAAAAAACCACTTACCTGAACTTACCTTAATGTCCCTGGTATGGGTCCCTCCAGCCTTGGGTGTCCTCCTGGGGTGGGCATGGGTGACAGGGGGTGTCTCTGGGGGCATGGGGGGCACCTCTGGGCTCCTTCAGAGCCCACAGGTCCCTTAACGCCTGCCTTTTGCAGGCGCTAAAAAACGGCGCAAAAGCGGCCGTACGTCATTTTTTTGACCCGCCCACTCCCGGGCGTGATTTTTGCCCGGGAGTATAAATCCCACGCAAATGCCTCGGAGTCGATTTTTTAGACGGGAACGCCTACCTTGCATATAATTAACGCAAAGTAGGTGTCCACGCTAAAAAATGACGCTAACTCCATGGACTTTGGCGCTAGACGCGTCTAACGCCAAAGTATAAATATGGAGTTAGTTTTGCGTCGAAATTGTGTCCAAAAAAACGACGCAATTTCGGCGCAAACGGAGTATAAATATGCCCCCAGATGTCTTCTTCCTCATAGAGACCTGGTTCACCCAAACATCCTTGCCTCACAGGAGCTCTGTGGCAAACTTGCAAACTTCTTCCACAACAAGATTGCCAAAATCTACAGGGATTTCAAACCCAAGGATTCTTTAACCAACACACTGCACCACCACTACCGCAGACAATCAACTGACTGCATGAAACTGCTTGCCTCGTAGGACTCCACTTCAATCATGAACTCGCTCCACTCACGGGTCCCCACTGATATGTGCCCACATCACATCTTCAAACTAGTAGGAGCCTTAAGCAGCCACAGAATCACAACCCTGTTCAACACTTCGATAGCCACAGCCACTTTACCTGAGGACTGGAAGCAAACACAGTTAAAAGCACTACTAAAGAAACCATCAACTAACCCCAGCAAACTCAACAACTATTGACCCATCTCCCTGCTCCCACTATAGGCAAAAGTCCAACTATGAGACTGTTCCCAATCTGGATTCTGCAGTAACCACAGCACTGAAAAAGCCTTAGTTGCACCACTGATGATATCCAAGCCCTCCTTGGCTAGGGAGAGACAGTGCAGTGATTATCCTAGACCTCTTGGCAGCATTCAACACAGTCTCTCATCACACACCTATTGCAAGACTACACAACATAGGCATCCAAAGATCTGCTTTCAGATGTATCACCTTCTTCCTCACTGGAAGAACACAAAAAGTCCACCTACCACCATTCACTTACACACTCAAATATTTAATCTGTGAAGTACCTTAGGGAGCATGGTTCAGCCCCACCTTCTGCAACAGATACATGATACCTTTGGCCAACATTGTCAGAGCCCATGGACTCAACATCATATCCTACACCGATAACACCAACTCATCTGCTCCCTCTCCGAAGACTCCACCAACACCAGAACCAATTCACACAGCTACATGACCATCGTCAACAATTGGATGAGAGACAACTGCCTGAAGCTCAACATGGATAAAACAGAATGCCTCCTGGTTGCCCAAGAAACTCAGACAAACACCAGCCCAAAGAACTTGGACCAACACCAACCCCTGCAGAGAACGCAAGAAGTGTAGGAATCATCCTTGGCAACAAACTAACCATGATGTCCCAGGTCAACTATGTCTTCTCCTCCTGTTTCTTCATCCTACGAATGCTGAGCAAGATCTTCAAATGGTTACTCCAGAGTTCAAGATTCACCATAATTCAATTATCATTAAGTTCTATGCCGTCTCATAATATACAAACCCAAGTATTTTTATATTAGATCAGAAGTGGTTAAAATATAACAGAGGGCAAACACATCATATTTAGCTTATGCCAGTCAAAAAAAGCTGGTATAAACCCTTTGCCATAAGATTTTTTCATAAAGACAGCAAAGTGGGTGCAAAAGGCATGGGAGAATTAAAAGACCTCAATCAGCAAGAAAAAATAAGGGCCTGATGTGTGACACAATTATGCGGTCGCAAAAGGTGAATTTTGCCTTTTTCAACTGCAAAATGGCCTTCTCCAATATACTATCTCTATTTTGCAAGCCAGTATGCAAATGCTGTCTCACAAAATAGAATTTTGATTTGCAATTAAGAAGTGGCATTCCATGCGTGTCACTTCCTAATTGCAAGTCACAGTGACATGTATGATTGTTTTGCTACCGTGATTGTGGTTGCAAAACAATTGCAGTTACCACCAATTTCAAATTGGTAGTAACCCATTCGCAAACAGGAAGGGGTCCCCATGAGACCCCTTACCCTTTGTGAATGGAAACAAAAATATTTTTTCAGAGTAGGTAGTGGTCCCACAGATGCTGAAAAAAATTAAAAGAAAACTTTTTTCTTTTAAATACATCCAGTTTTCCTTTAAGGAAGACAGACTGCATTAAAAAAAAAAAAAATGTTTTATTTAAAAATCAGCCACAGACATGGTGTTCTGCGGTCCCCAGCAAGCCCCCATCCCTGTGAGTGTGGCCATTTCCAATAGGTTCACAAATTGCGACCTACTTCATGAATATTGATGAGGTGGGTCATTTTTAACCCCATTGGGAGTCGCAAACAGTGTTATTGACACTGTTGTACATTTGGTTTTGTGACTCGCAACTAGCGACTCGCAAATTAATCTAGAATTTCTAGTTGCAAAACATACCGTAGTACATCTATCCCTAAATGTTGTTGGCCTTTACAACAAATTGTGAGGGAGATAAGTTAACTCACCAAGATGGGTACAGAGGAGGTTTAGCTCAGTGAAAAGAAAATATGTTTCCTAAGCATGTCAGACATTAAAATTCATGTCATATTAATATTGTCTAAGATCCATAAAAAAATGACCAACCCAGCTGCCAGGCCAGAAGTCTCTGGTTGCAAAGCAACGTTCCAACAAACATGTATATTTCATTCTGAGAAACTGTAGAAATAATTCTCCAGCATTCATATAACAAACAGCTGTTTAGAAACATAATTGAGGACCAGGAATTGGATCCAAATGAATACTTTTTAGCGAGTGTGGGCACTGATCTAATGTAATCAGTAAGGAGTATATAATAGTAGTAATACATGAAGCACTTGAACTAAAATTAGACCTGTAGAGCTGCAATCTAACCTTATTTCAGCATATGAACAATTGGGTACAATTGGTCCTCACGAGAACTATTGCTTAGTAAAGACTGACTTCTTTCACTAGATCAACAACACATCTATGGGCACCGTTTTTGCACTGAATCTGGTGAACCATTATGTCACACCATTTTAAAGTGAACCTGTACAAAATAATCAGAATCGTTCATGGCTATCAATGATTCATGGAACTGTTAATTTGGTGATGTATTCTTTATCTCTTTATCTGATAAGGCACAGCTAATAAGTTGTACCACAATTAACCTACAAGATACATTCTACATCCTCAAATCAACATTACATATGACCTTCTGCAAATAGACAACTGTAATATTACTTTGAAAAATAAGAGCAATAGACTTTTTGTTGCACTAAGGAACAGATTTAAGGAAAATAGTGCTACACCCAGTGCAGCGCCACTTTCCTTGAGGCCCTTAGCACCCCCCTACCACCACCATGTGTGCGCCATATTTAAAATACGGTGTACCATGGCACACAGTAGGGAGCAATAGCGTAATTGTTTGTGACACTATTGATGTACTCTGCAGGAGTAGTGCAAAAATGTTGGTGCTACTCCCACAGAGTACATACGGGCCCATTAAAAATAATGGTGTGCCGCCTTTTAACACCCGCTTTGAGCAGGCATTAAAAGTGTTGAAAAAAATGCTGCTAGGAAATCTCTTAGATTTCCTTGAGCCTTTTTTGCCCCCCTAATGGGGGAACAGCCCCCTTGCAAACATTATGCCTGGCACAAGCATAATGTGGCACAAGGGTTTACAAAGTGTCCCAATGCAAGTATAATACCGCCTTATAACTATGGTCTATGGGAAATGCCACCTTAATGTCACATTTAGGTAAAAGTAAATGCCGCAAATGTGGCACAAGGTGGCGCTAGGGGCTTATAAATATGCCCCTGTGAACTTGAAGAGTTCGACTTGCAAACTTTCCCTGCTTAGTAATAAAAGATAGCAGTACTGGGGCCTACGCAATCACTTTTCCTTTGGACAGTTCTTCAGTGTATTATTGAACTATCCACAAAAGAAAGACTATGTTCATGTTTGTGTTACCACCTTGCAGAAAGCATAAAAATAAAGAAAATTAGTCCTTGAAACCAGGGGCCAGATGTATGAAACTTTTTTTGCATTCGCAAACGGTGCGAATCGCAAAATTCGGCCGTTTGCGAAAGCAAAAACGTGGTCTGCAATGCTTGTAAGGCATTTGTAGACCAAAAATAAGAAATTGCAAAAATTGAATTTTTTTGCGTTGCGACCTGTTTTTGCGAGTCGCATTTTGCGATTCAGTATTTCCAGCAGGAAATTATGAGGTTCAAAATGTGATTCGCAAAATCCAAGTCGCAATTTGATGCACCAAAAAATTGCAAATTGTGATTTTTCGCAGAATAGCATTTTGCACATGCAAAATACCACTAAGTAAAACCAGGTGGTAACCAGGTGCAACCTATATAAAGAGGCCCAGAATGCCTCAGACTCTTTTCCACAATGGCTGCGCTCTACGTCATGGCGAGGAGGATGAGGATCTTGGCAGGTTTGAGGAGAGGGAGGAGGAGACAGGAGCGCATTTTCAGAGTGCGCATTACACTTTTTGACCAGACTGAGGAGGAAATATTTGAGAGGTATAGGTTGAACTCAGCCATGATACTTGATCAGATAGCTGAGCTACAACCCATACTGCAGCGCAGAAGACATAGGACTCATAGTATCCCCACCCATGTGCAGGTATTATGCACTCTCCACCTACTTGCCTCAGGGAGCTATCAAGAGGTCATAGCAGCAGCTGGAGGGGTCTCACAGAGTCCCCTCTCTAGATTTTTCAATGCATTTATCAATGCCATGCTGAGCAGGATACACCAGTACAGCAGATTCCCCCACTCCCCACAGGAACTACAAAAATAGATTTTTACCAGATAGCACAGTTCCCCCATGTCCTAGGTGCCATTGATGGGACACATGTTGCAATCTGTCCACCATCAGCCACAGAGTATGTGTACCGCAACCGTAAATACCAACATTCAATGAACATACAGGTGATATGCAATGCCTCATACATCATAACTGATCTCGTGGCCAGGTACCCAGGGAGCACCCATGATTCATACATCTTTTGCCATAGCAGCATTCACACAAGACTTCTAGCTGGGAAGTTTGGATAAGGATATCTACTAGGTATTGTCCCTCTGTACACTGGCGCATTGATGGCGTGCTGATGTCAGATGGCTCAGTTACTCAATATACCCTCGGTACCTTCCAGGAGACAGTGCCTACGCAGTGCGCACCTACATGATGATGCCTACCTAAATCCTACTATACCTGCTGAACAGAGATACAATGCAGCACACAGGGCGACCCGCAACATGGTGGAGAACACATTTGGACTGCTGAAGAGTCGCTCCCGGTGCCTCCACAAAAGTGGAGGGGCACTACAGTACATCCCAGAGACGACATGTAGAATAGTGGCTACTTGTGCAATCTTGCACGATATAGCTACCACCAGGGGCATACCTGTAGAAATATGTGATTCTGAATCTGATGAGGATGATGATCCCATACCACCCCTACAGCCAACAGACAGGACCAGTGCAGCAGAGGGAAGGCAAAGGCATGCTGACATCACACACAACCATTTCAGTTGTAAGTATGAACAACACAAATGCACTGACAAATATACCTGTAGTGAGTAAATTTACTACCTTAATGTCAGGTAATGTTAGTCCAACGACTACCAACAAAAGTGATTTACAAAACAAAAACAATAGAAGTCCACAGTAAAGCACTATTCCTTCATAGTGTACTCATTACCCCTCTGGCCACTGCAGTCACTTCTTGTGCCCACGCACGCCACTCGGGTGCCCAGTTGCATGTCTGGCACCTCGATTGTCTTTCTCTGTGGCAGTGCTGTGTCTTGCACTGCACTGTCTGGTATCCATTGCGGGCTCAGCTAGTCTGCTGAGGCTGGATGTGTCCTCCGTGTCCCCCAGTCCAAGCTCGCTAGGTGTGGCTGCCCTGTTTGCCATGATATTGTCAATCACATTTGTGATTTGGACGAGTTCGTGAGCCACATCCCTGCTGCTGTGTGCTGCCTCCACCTGTGCAGCCACTGCACAATGTGAAATTTGGGAGGTGGAATTAGCCAGCCTAGTCACAGAGTGACAAAATCCCCCGAACATGTTCATGAAGCGTCGCTCCTGCCTGCGGTGGCTCACCCTGTCATGGCGCAGCTCCTGACATAGTTCCCGCACAGCAGAAGTGAGCTCCATTGTGTCCTGCGATGCCTGGACCTGTCCCTCATGCAGCTGTTCAGTGTTTGCATTCAGGCACTCCAGCTGGCGATGCAGGCCCCCCATGTTGGCATTATATTGCTGCATCTGTTTTTGTACTGCAGTGATCTTTTTATTCTGCAGGCTCTGCTGCTGCAACATAGCCGATTCCACGCCACCAAAGATGGAGGTTCCCTCACCTGCCTCAAATGCCTGTGCACCTGCATTTGTAGCCATCCTGCGGGGTGCTGTGGTCTGCTGCAAACTGGACTCCTGCATCTGGGTGCATCTGCCAGTTGGGGATGGTGTATGTGGGCCTTCCTGCTGCTCATCGTAGTCCTGACTGAGCTCTGGCAGTGCCCTGGGCCTGCGTCGGAGTGGTGCAATGTTCAGAGACCCACTCGTGTTGGAGTCAGAAGCAGGATGGGTGTCAGTCTCCCCTAAGCTGGCACATGCTGTGGCTGCTGGGCCTGGCCCACCTGCAACAACAAAATGCAGCATGTCAATTATGTTTGTTACAATTACGGTCACACAATGGTAATAAAGGTACAGGTACTTCTCTTCACTGTGTTGTGGGTGTTGTGTTCTTCTGGGTGTCGCTCTACTTAATTACATTTTATGTGCTACTTTCAGCTCTGGGTTGTGGACTATCACTCCCATAAGGCATTGCTGTGCTGCTTCTAAGATGTGGAATGGACTACTTCTCACAATGTTTTACATTACTTGGTAATTCCTAAGGGGCTTTTGTGCATACACATATGGGGTTACAATTCAATGTTGCACTTACCTTTGCTGGCACTTGGTGTGCCGGAGGTGTCAATCTCTGTTACCCCACTGACTGCTTCAGGGAGGAGTGTGGACTCCACAAGGTCCTCTATCGGGGTGGAGGGTGACTCTGTGGGTGGGCCGCCTCTTGTGCTCCTGGCCTCCTGCAGTCGTCTTGCCACCCTCTCCTTGGCACTGGACCGCAGGTCGTACCACCTCTTCTTAATTTCTTCAACCGAGCGCTGGGCCACTCCAACAGTGCAGATCTTTGTTTTTATGTCTGCCCAGAGTCTCCTTTTCTCACTCTCAGGCACCTGGAGTGAGCTTTTGCCAAAAAGCCGGTCATGGCTCCTGACCACTTCCTCTGTCAGCACCTCCAGCTCTTGCTCGCTGAATTTCAGCTTACGCTTTCTTTCTCCCTTCTTCTTTCCTTGGGCAGAGGTGTCCATGGTTGTTCTGGTGTGCTGCCTCCTTCAGAGTGTTGCTCAGTGTGGCTGGGCTGACTCTCTCTGGATGCTGGTTTGGGTTTGGCACCTGAAACTGCCTAAGATGACTCACTTCCTGCTTGTGATGTCATCAGGCTCCTCCGGTAATTTCAATTACCGAATCGCAATTTGCGAAAATGCAAATTGCGATTCGGTAAATGGGCCTCGCACACCACAAATAGTGATTTTTAAGAAATCGCTAATTCCGAATCGCAATTATGATACATGGCCTATTGCGACTTGGAAATAGCGATTTCTTAAAAATCGTTATTTGCGATTCGGAAAGCCATTTCTTCATACATCTGGCCCTTAGTTCTCAAGTGCTTATGTGAGTCCTTTTCTTCCAGCAGTTTTCAGAAGTCAGAATTTCTCTTCCAGCAGGTCCTTCCTGTTTAGATGTAGTCTTCCTTAAGCCAGGGATGTTTTACGGAGGTGGTGGTTCATTGCCAGATTAATTTGTGCACTTGCCACTGATTAGAGAAAATCAATGACCCAATCATAACTATTTTCTCACAGTCCCCAACCTCCTTTAGAAGCACTTCCACTTTGCCTTTCTGTAAAACTACTTAGGATCCTCTCTTTCAGCAAGTACAAACTACTGCTCAGCAGACCAGTCTCTAGCTGATTGGCAACTCCCCTACTTGGCAGGGTAAAAATCTGTTTTCCCTCCTACTGTTGCAGGAGCCTGACTATCTGTCTGACTGACATCTCTAAATCAAAAGACATAGGGGCTGATTTAGGAAAGGTGGTGCTGCACACAGTGCAGCACCGCTTTCCTTGCACCCTTAGCCCCCCTATTGCCACCATGTGTGCATCATATTTAAAATACAGTGACCATGGTGCAGGGTAGGGGGCAGTAGCATCAGAATTCCTGAAGATATTGATGTACTCTGCAGGAGTAGTGCAATAATTTTGACGCTACTCCTGCAGAGTAGATCGGGCCCATTGTATTCAATGGCATGACCCCTTTTAATGCCTGCTCTGGGCAGGCGTTAAAAGTGCTGAAAGAAGTATCACAAGGAAATCTCTTAGATTTCCCTGTGCCATTTTCTTGCCCACCCCTAAAGGGGGAACACCCCCCTTGCATACATTAGGCCTGGTGCAGGCATAATGTGGTGCAACAGTTTACACAATGGTGCAAAGCATGCATTATGGCAAATATGGCACGTGTAAAAAGCCACTTTAGAGCTACCTTAGCATAACAAAATGACACTATGGTGGCACTAATGTGGCACTAGGGCCTCATAAATCAGGCCCATAGTGCTAAAGTTGTCATTTGGTCTGACAACGGTTCATGTCTTGTTCCTGTCATTCCTTCTAAGTGGTCTACAGTTAACTCCCATTAGCATTGCCTGAGCTCAGAAGGCACACCATTGTTCTCAGAGCCAGAATCATTTATTCTCTCAACCAAGCGTATGTATTCCAGCTCTGGAGGTGTGATCAGTAGCAGAACTGGTTTTAAGTTACTTTTCTGATAAACTTTTCAAATCTCAGATTTCACCAATAGCTCAGATTTGAACTAATCAGGAAATAATTATAACACATTTTTCTAGCCTGTTACTACGCAGAGGTTGGAAATAAATGATTTTAATATGACTACGTTATTTTAGAAAACAGCCTATCAGGGTAAATACTGTGAAATAGCTTTGGGGTTTTATTTCACAGTGCAGATGTACAAATCCCTATATGCTGTGTGCCTTATTTTAATATATTAACACTCTGCCATGTGGGCTTAGAAGGCACACTTTGGGGGTTATCTGGGAATATATAAACATTTGCATTTCCAAAATGGAAAAGGTATTTTTCTCTCCCATGTATTCATGACAGTGCATGCCATCTGTAATTTAGCCAAAGCACAATAGTGTTCCTAGCAGACATATACATTTGTAATATGTATGGTTAGTATAAATACACCCTGCAGCCCACATATGACTTTTAGCTTTTTTGGCCAGGGTGCACTTTAGACCCCATTGAGAATGGACATATTTATATGTTAAATAGGCCAATTAGGGAGTTTCAATGTAGAGCACATGATTTAGAGAGTATGCAGAGGCACTGTAATAATTTCTAGCAGTGGTAGAATGTACTGCTTCCTAAAGCCAACAAAAATAAAGTTCAGAGAAAAAGGGAAAAGTTAGGAATGATGATGGAAAAAAAGCAGATCTGGTACAATTGTCAGAAATACTGTTCTATAAATCACAACTTTTTGGTTACAAGCACAATCCATAACTCACACAACTGCCAACCAAACCATAACCATTAATGAAAGAGATATAATTACAAATGTTGTAGATCATCTAATAGAGGAGATTCCAGATCACATTACCCCGACCATTCAACAGAGACAACTGTAAAGATAGTACACTTAATTGAGTTTACTGTGTTTTGTTGTTTAATTACCTTTTCTTTTAAATTGCCTTATTTATTGATAATAATATTATGAGGTCAGAAACATTGCATTTGCTTTGCAAGTTATTGTATGGACAGCTGTAGGGCCGAGTGTGGATTGTTCTCCTAACCCTATCTTGTAAATATCAATAGAATTCATTTTAAATCATAAATATAACAGAACCTTAACTGGTTTTAGGTGAATTTCTTAACTTCAACATATCATTATAAATCTAATACTTCCAAGCCCCTGCAAAATTGTATCCAGATTCATCACTCAGTACAAACTCATTCTTAAACTAACAATTGTTTGCTTCTTCATTTTGAAAGTACTGTTCCTATGTTGCCAAAGGCTGTGCACAGTGGACGTTTGAGATTGAGTGCTTTGTTAAAAACATGAAATGAACTAAAAAAACACAGTTAATAATTATGGATCCTGTTAAAAAAAACTGCATTTTGTAGCACACTAGGTAGTAGTACACTACTATTACATATATACTACTAAATGCTCCTCGCAAACCTTCATACAGTGACCTCTTCCTCCACCTCTCCTAGCTCCGCCATGATAGCAGAGATCTCTGCAAATGTAGGAGTATATTTTAGTAGTATGTGTTAGAGGGACAGAGAAAGGACTGGACAACAAGAAGTGCTTGCTACTGTAGGGGGATGTTTAGGGAGGGGTAAAGGGAGGATAAGGGAGGGTTAAAGAATAAGGAACAAACAACCTCCCTCACAGGAGTAATCTCATTTCTATTCATAAATTGTAGTTCTAAATTGACCACAGCCCACACAAAAAAAACAAAAAAAAAACAGTTGTAAATGTACTCCACTTCTAACTTGGAATAAGTCCAGCAGTATATATGAATAACCACTGGCACTGCAACACCAACGTATAGAAAAAATAAAGGAGGCACAGAGTTAAACTACAACCCCATAGGAAATAATGTTAATATTAATTAATACACCACTTGTTGGCCATTTTTAAAATGATGTTAAACAATTATACATAAATAAAACATATTTGTGTGTTACAATTTTGTAACAAACATTATAAAATGTACAAATAAATGTGCATGGTATTGTTTTGCAAAAAAAACAAAATTAATTTAATACAGCCCATTTAGTAATGTCCATACATGTTAATTGAAAATAAACATTTACTTTAGGTGTGATGTTTCTAAATAAATCTATAAAGACATAATTATGCTATAATTAAATATATAACATTATTTTCCATTTATATTTTAACATTAAAATGCTTACAATTTTTTTTGAAAGTTTAATAAATATTGTTTACTATTTTCCATACATTACTATAAACAGAGACCTCCACCTAGCTCTCTTACCAGTAGTGCCTTAACACTTGTAAAATTGACTCCACCTCTTCCCAGGTTTCAGGGGGTAGGAACATGCAAGTTTATACTTTGGAGTAACTTTACACTTTGAAATTTTGAGTAGCCACAAAAAAGTGAAGTTACTACAAAGTGCAACAGTAAATTTGTCTATGAGTAAATCTACACACCTACATTTACCCATGTGAATAGGGCATTAAGGCCCTGTTTTATGCTGTTTGGTGCAAAACGGCACTAACTCAGTTTTGCACCAAAATGTTTGGCACCGGCTTGCACCATTTCTGAGCCCCAGCCAGGCACCATATTTCTGGAATGGTGCAAGTTGGTGCAAAGGGTAGGCTAGCATTGAAAAAAATGACGTTAGCCTGGTGGGGCTGGCGGTGTGGAAGAAGGGGGTTTTGCACCAAAAAATGAAGTTAGGCAGGTTGTAGTATAAAAAAATAAAAAATGACTATAACTAGCCTAGCATCATTTTCTGAAGCAAAACCATCCAACACACATGACTCCTGTCTTAGAAAAAGACAGGAGTCATGCCCACCACCCTAATGGCCAGCACAGGGGACCATGGTCCCCTGGGCAATGGCCATTGCACCCAGTGCCATGTAGGGGGACCCAATGCAGGGCCCCCAATGGCACTTTAAAAACAAATACTTACCTGTACTTACCTATACTTACCTGGTATGGGGTTCCCATCCTCCGCTGTCCCTTTGGTGTGCGTGGAGGTTTCCCTGGGGCCTGTGGAGGGCACCTGTGGGCTTATTCCATGGTGTTCTACCATGGAAATAGGCCCAGAAGGTCCCCTAACGCCTGCCCTGACCCAGGCGATAAATAATGGTGCAAAGCAAGCTTTGCACCATTAATTGACCTCTCCTCCCCCACGCGTTATTTTAGAACAGGGGAATAAATAGTGCACTAAGGCCATAGAGTTATTTTATGCACAGGAACACCTACTTTGCAACTCATTGACACAAATATCTTTGGCGCTAGGTGGGTCTAGCACTAAAGTATAAATATGGAGTTAGTTTTGCAATGAATTTGCATTAAAAAAATAACGCAAATTCAGAGAAAAACAAGTATAAATATGCCCTTCAGTTGTGGTTATGACTCAAATGTTCAAAGGAACTCAAAAGTACCACTTATGCTATGCAATTGACACAACACACATCACAATTCATGTCACACTTCAAGTAGAAAACAGAAAAACAAGCCACAAAACAGATTGTGAAATGTTCCAGGAAAACAGAATGACAACCAAGACTGAATGACATGTGAGATATGACATGCCAGAACCATAACTCAGTTTTTAACTGATGTTTTTTCAGGAAGTAATTGGTTATGCGTTTGTGTGTCTGCATATGTATGTGTGTGTGAGTTTATGTGTATGAATTTATATACATTTTGGTTCAAGAAAGCGAACCACTGCATACAGGTAAGGAAACTAGAATTTGAGAGAAAGAACAAAACAGATGAATAAAAGTAACCTAAACATTCCTGCCAATGGTAAATGAACAGTGTATGCACACTAGCATAGCTCAAGGACAAAATGTTCAGCTGACTAAGGTTATTAGAAAGATAATTACCATTCACTAGAACAAAATAGAGAAAATGCATGTTTTTATTTCCTTTACAGCTGCTTTCTCTCTAATGAGTAAATACAAATCAAGAAAACCTCAAACTTATCTTCTCCCTAGTTATTCAGCGATACTATTATCTATTTGCATCCTGTAAGAAAAGGAGATACTGCTGCAAAACTAATGCCTTGATGTTAGAAATGGGGTCTTTTGGGGACAGCTAAGTAGTAATCACCGAGCCAGCTCTGAGTTTATCAGTGCCATAGCTGAATACAACTCAGACCACCATCAGCCCATCAGGAATGATGTTCCTGGCAGTGATGGCGGTCTCCTGGTGGATCCACCTGGAGTGCGGTGGTCCGACCGTTACTGTGAGTGTGACAGTTCTTGGACCACCACACTCCGAATGAGGCCCTAACTCTCTAAAAGTAGACTAATAATTTGGAGCTGTGACCCTGCAAACTTAAAAAGTGACTAGGGGTCTTAATTAGAACTCAGCTGAGGGGTTTCTCCATTACAACAGTGAAGAATATCTTGTCTGCCAAAATCTATATCCTATAGAAAAGAATGGGATTTAGATTTTGGCGCACTGGATATCCATCACCCCCTGCAACTTCTTCAGGAGGCTCCGTGACAACAATGCTTCCTACTTAAATACTGCTGCAGTCTTGACCCCCTGAACTTTACCTTCTCAGAAGACTTTTCTTTGAAATATTTGAAATATTTTCTAACTCCAAAGGTGAGTGCTGACTGCTCCTAATCCACTTTTGTATCTAGCTCACACTCTATTGCGGTCAGCCATATTTTTCAACTTTGACGCAGTCTTGCCTGACTAGATGTCCATGGTTGGAGCTATTTTTTTACCTTAAAGTTTTTAAATTCATAAAGTAAATTTGACTAATTGCATTTTTGCCATTTGATGTCAAATATTTTATTAAAATGTGCTTTATTTTTCTTACTTGTTTTGTATTTTCACTTTATTGAAGTTTGTGTGCTGCATGAATACTTTACATGTTTACTCTAAGTTAAGCCTGACAGCTTCTGTTGTCAAGCTACCAAAGGGTTAGCCAAAAATGATTTAGAGGCTTTTGTGGTTCACCCTGACAAGAATTATGGATGTTGCTTGAACGGGATCACCCCTTTTCCACCAAGAACCCAACTTTAACATAATACATTCTTAAGCCAAATTAGGTGACACAAAAATTAAAAAAAAGCAACATGACACA
Source organism: Pleurodeles waltl (assembly GCF_031143425.1). Classification (NCBI taxonomy): domain Eukaryota; kingdom Metazoa; phylum Chordata; class Amphibia; order Caudata; family Salamandridae; genus Pleurodeles; species Pleurodeles waltl. The sequence continues at coordinate 1,020,307,553 of NC_090447.1, forward strand.
TGAAATAGCAAAAAATTTATAAAAGGAGTTGGATACATGTATTTTAGGTGTTGAAATAATAGCACAAAGAAACAGCAATTAGATGTATTTCCTGTTAGATTAAGACTTAGCAGGATGACGCACTAACATTGAGACATCGAGGGTTAAGTAAAAACCTGACATTCACATCCATAAAATGTTTTATTTAGAAGTTTTGCTACTTTAGGGTTCTTGGTTTTCTCCAGTTTTCTCCAGTGGAAGAAGACAGGGTTCTGAGTTTATCAAGCCCCTTGTAGCCTAGTATGCCATTATTGTCCCTTAACAGAAGATTTCAGGTTTAGCACCAAAAGTTTAGAGTGGGACAAGGTCCCTTTCCTCAAGGATACATTTATCATAGCTCCTCAGTCTGGAATGCTATGTTCAAATTAAAAAAGTGATAAGGTCATTTACACCTAGGTCTGGGGTCCACCAGATCTGTCAAGGGTCTGGCCTCCTCTTCCTTACTGGATGATGGCAAGCAAATTATGAGTCTCCACCTGTTTGGTAGCAATATCACTTTTTTCTGGGCATCTTTTAGTAAAACAGTTGCTCAGAAGGCAAAGCAGACCACTGAGTGTGTGCCATGAGGATTTTGCCTTGATCTAGCAACATTTCCTTTCTAAAACAGTTACCAAGAACAAGAAGCAAATGTTACTGATATTCTGGGGTTTTCTTAAACAACTAAGGGAGCATCGTTAATTTTTACTGTTTAGGGCCAGGACCATCAGGTATTCCTGAACAGGAGAAATGTATTGGGAGTTTTGCAGTATTTAGAATAATGGTCATTTAACTTCTTAATGTATACTAGAATATTAATTCATTCATAAAGTAACACATTATGTTCAACTTCACATAAGTATTATTATTTTTGTCTCACATCAGTCTTTTTAACAGCTGTAATAGTTCCTAAAGTGTAATCTTTTGGTGTCCAAGTCCCAATATGATGGGGATATTTTCTCCACGGAAGCAGTAATCAATATTTTACATTTTCACTGAAGCATCTAATATCAGGCTCCCTTCAACCTAAAAGAGAGAGAATGGCTGGTCAAAACACTTCCCATAAGTTCCTCTTCATAGCCCACCACCCAGCATATTACGTTTGAACCAGTGACCTAAACTTACTAAAGTGCCAGAGGAGTGGTCAGGACACTCTTCTTCAGTTCCTCTGAATCTTGAGGAATAGCAAGATTGTCTTGTTTATATGCCTCCTTCAATCTAATTAAAACCCTCCCCCAGTTTTGGCTAATTTAAATATTGCAGGTTTCTCTGCCACTTGTTTCTTCCTGTCTCTACTCTCTCACTAACTGATTTTGACTCTGAAAGGCCTTTCCTCCTTTCTATGTCCACTGGATCCTCTGTCTCATTTTACTGCCACAAGAGCAAAGCAGAGGTCGCAGAATTTAATTAACTCTCCCTCGTTCCATGCAGCACAAACTACTTTTCTAGTAAGAAATTATAAAAAAGAATGTTTCACTTCCCCATGCAAACTGAAAAACAGACTTTTATTCTCAATCAAGGGCAGCCACAGCAAAACACAATTTTAATTGAGAAGCGGCAAGCAGCATATTTCACCTATTATTTGTTGGAACATATTTTTTAATAGTTGATATTTAGCTTGTCCCATGTTCATACAGAACACAGTTGTGTTTATGGGACAAAATTGTTCAACATACATATGTGTGGTGTAAATATATAGGGGGTTATTCTAACTTTGGAGGAGGTGTTAATCCGTCCCAAAAGTGACGGAAAAGTGACGGATTTACCACCAGCCGTATTACGAGTCCATTATATCCTATGGAACTCGTAATACGGCTGGTGGTATATCCGTCACTTTACCGTCACTTTTGGGATGGATTAACACTCCTCCAAAGTTAGAATAACCCCCATACTGTTATATCAACACACCCAGACACACGTACATGTGCATCTCCACATACCTTCATAGCTTCCACCATTGTTTTCACTGGAGACACAGCAGCAGTTGTTGAAAACTTCATTTTTCAAAAATGTACTTTTATTCCTCATCTTCAACACAACATGACAGATAGTTTTGGGCTGATCCATCAAGTGGGGGACAAGAAAAACGGAGTCCTAAACTGAGTTTTTCACATGCTAACCCCCATAGGGTGTTTGAGCACACCTACAGCCTCAACTGCTGGACGGAATTACACCAAATTCGGCAGAAAGGTAGCTGTTGGTCCAAAAAGTACAATTTTTGTTGTTTGTTGTAAATTCATTGAGTAATTTTTTGGATATTAAAGAAAAATCAAACTTATATATAAAGGCACACAAAGAATCAACAAACCCTCTCATGCTGAGATCTGAATGGCTGCTAACACTTCAACCAGGACGTATTGGCAACCATCTTGAGACCTGGCTTCAGCTTAGTCCCAAAAAAAAAAAAGAAAAGGTGCCAAGGTAGGGTCACTCTGAGCCCCTAGCCTTGGTGTAGGGGTCCTCCAGGGAACCCACCAAAGCAAAGATGCATTTCTTTATCTCGATTTTTTTTTAAAAGCAAGGTCTGCTGCATTTTTCCTCTTCTTTGCCCCCAGGTGGGCCAGGTTCCAGGAGCATTAGGAGATGAAAAAAAGGAGAAAGTGAACGGGCCTCCTCCTTGGGCTTTTTGACACCACAGGGACTGCCAACTCCCTGCGGCAAGACATGAAATTAATGCAGGGGACTTACGTGCTCCCCCACAGCCCCAGACACCGCCACCTCCCAGGGGCTCAAATAAAATAATGAAGGGGTCCGTCACTGAACCTCAGCACCAAGGACCACCAGCTCCCTTGGGCTAAATTCAACATTGTAGAACCATACATGGCCCTGGGGACCACCACCCCCTAGGGTTGCCTCCTGCTATGTCCTGGGTTACCCACTTCTAGGACATAGTTCTTTGCTCTGACTTGGCTGGATCTTTGACAGCTCCGGCCAAGTCAGATCAAACACTCTACTTCCAGCAGGCGGGAGTTGTCAAAGTGCTCTTGTCTGCTGGAAGGGGAGGTTACATCTCTTTCCCTCCCCCAGACATGCAGACAGGGAAAGAGATGAAACAATTGCTCTTAAATACAGGGAGCCATATGTTTAGCAGCTCCCTGTGTGCAATAGCAATGCCAGTTCCCCGGATGGTGGGGATCCAGCTGGGACCACAGGGGTCTTGAAGTTACACTGTGGTCCCATAACACACTGGGTAACCTGGCTGGCACCAGGGCATCCAGGAACACATGGCAGGTCCCCGGGAGATGGTACCCCCCTCCTCCATTTGTTTATGGCTGGGCCCTGGGGGATGGGGTCCCTGGGTCCAAACTTGGCCCAGGGGGTGCCATGTGGCCTCCTCCCCTATTGAATGAAGACTGGGCCCCAGGAGATGGGATGGACACCCCAGGACATGGAAGGAGCCGGCCCTGGGGGGTGGCAGTCCCCCGGGCCATTATTGGCTCCATGAGAGGTGGCCACAGGGCACCCCTCCATTGTTTCTACTTAACCCTGGGGAGGTGTGGTTAACCGAGACCAGGGGTCTCCTATGGACCCCCTATCCTTGAATGAATTGCCACAGGGTGGCGGCAGCCACCAGGGCTGGTGGGGGCTGCATGACCCCACCACACATAATAGAAACTTAGCCTCAGGGAGCTGGTGGTCTCCGGCCCCGGGAGTCGGCAGGACCCCACCCACTATTATAAATGTATCTTGCCCCGGGGAGTGGATTGTCCTTGGGGCTAAAATAAGCTCTAGGAGGGGAACACCATGCACCCCCTTGTTTTTTAAGCCCTCAATGCCCGTGGGACCTGGCCCACCCAGTGACTAAACAAAAGAAAATGGTGAGAGACCTTCCTTTTTTTTTTTATCTCGAAAAAATCTACGATTCAGTCATAAAAAAACCAAATTGTATATCTACGGACTCGGATCCTCAGCAGATCTGACAGACCTCATGCTGAGCTCTGATTGGCTGCTAACACTTCAACCAGGAAGTGTTGGCTGCCATCTTGGGAGTTAGAATCAGCTGAGCATCCAAAAAAGTAAAAAGTTAAATAAATAGGAAAGGGGGCTGGGTAGGAATACCCTGACTGCCTTGGTCAGGTTGTGGGGTTCCCCCTGGGGCCCCAACTGGACCAAAAAGTGTTTTGTTTTTTTTTAAAGAAAATTGCTGCAATATTCGGGAAGGACCCCTGAATCCCACTATTTTTTTACCTATTTTAAAGTGCGGTCTTCTCTGCTTGTTTTTACTTCATCCCCCTGGTAGGCCCGGTCCTGGGGCAAACCTCAATTAGTTTTTTAATGGCTGTTTATGGTCCCAGGGACCGCCACCTATTAGGGGCAAGCCCTATATTTGTAACGTGAGGGAGGCCATGCAAATCCCCTTCCCGGGCTCTTTACAGCCACCACTTACCCAGGGAAAGGCTGATTTCCCCTGACACAGGCCATTTTTGGCCCTGGGGCCATGCATTTTTGTGACTGGGAAGCGTTGTCATGGGGCCCCCCTCTTAGACCATCTTCAGCCTCAGGAACCACCAGACCCACGGGCCAGGCCATGCAATTACAATGGAGGGAAGCACCCCTCCTAGAGCTGTTAATGTCACTGGGGACTGCAACCCTCAAGGGCCGGCTCCTTCTGTCCCGAGGTGCCCACCGTTGAGACATAGATGTTTGCTTTAGCTTAGCGGGAGCTTAGACAGCTCCCCCCAAGCAAGAGCAAACAGTAAATCTACTCCCCGGGGGGGCAGTAAAACTGCTCCCTCCCACTCGGAGTGGACTTTTAATCTATTTTCCATGCCGCTGTCCAGTTGGCAGAAAAATAGATAAAAACATTGCTCCTGCATGCAGGAAAATAATTGTTTGCAGCTCCCTGCTTGTGGGATCAATGCTGAGTCCTGCCGGAGAAGGGGAGCTGGCAGGTACTGCAGGGACATTCAGGCTCCCACCCTGGCTACTAACAGTGCACAATGGGTGTCCTGGGTGGGGCAAGGGCACCCAACATGAAGTGTCTGGGCCCCAGGAGATGGGGGCCCGTGCCAAAATCGGCCCACGGATGGGGCTGTGTGGCCCCATCCCCTTCCACTAATTGGGTGGGCCCTAGGGAATAGGATCTCTGTGATGCCGCAGGGACCTCCCTCTTTTAATATTTGGCTGGACCCCAGGAGATGGGGTTCCTTGGGCTGAAATCGGCTCAGGGAACGTGGCCATGGGGCCCCCTCCCATTTCAGTAATTGGAAGGGCCCTGGGGGATGGGGTCCCTGGGGTTGAAATTGGCTCAGTGAGGGTGGCCAAATGGCCCCATTCCCTTTTAGTAATTTTGTGCGTCCCAGAGGTTTGGGTCGCCCGGCCTGCAATTGGTTCAGGGAGCAGAGCTTTGTGCACTCCTCCTGTGTTGCCTGCATATGGGGGTGGGTCGCTACAGCTCGCACCCTGGAAATGCACTGCTACTTACCCCACAAATTACATCAGTAATGATATCATCTATGACATCAAATAATATAAATGCAACATTTGTAATAAAATTATTGATGGGAAAACTCTGCATGGCGAGGATGCCAATTATAGTTACCTGAGGTCATGAGTTATAGTTTCTTGAAATAGGGATAATATTACCATGGTTTTGTTAGTGAAAATCTGAACCTATCTATAGCATCCCTCTAGTCTGTATTTTTAGTGATTTTTTGTTTTTTAAATTCTATTTCCTAACTATGACATCCCTGTCACCTTTTTTTAGGGAAGTAATTATATATATATTCTCCACAAGTTGACAAAGGTCAAACACGGCACTCACAGAAATCAGGAGTTTCTTCTGTATTCATTAAATAATGATCAATATACCCAACACCAACGCGTTTCAACCAACAAGGTCTTGATCGCGGTAAGTGAGTGATCCGTTTATACACAATATATAGTCTCTCCCATTTCATACCTTAATGGGGCATTATGGGATTGTATTTGTATAGTATTTTGTTTTATATTTTTTGTAATTATTGGGTTTAGTGGGGAAAATGGGTGTTTGTCACTATTTGGTGTAATATATGAAAATGGTAGACCTACATATCCCATGATGCCCCATTAAAGTATTAATTGGTGTAACATATGGAGATGGTAGGACCGCATATCCCACAATGCCCCATTAAGGTATGAAATGGGAGAGGCTATGGCCCTCATTACAAACCTGGCGGTCGGTGTTAAAGCAGCGGTAATACCGTCAACAGGCCGGTGGTAAAAAAAATGGAATCACGACCACGGCAGAAACCGCCAACACAGACAGCCACTTTAGCACTCTGACCGCCATGGTGGTAGGAACAAACACCGCAGTGGTAACCCCCAACAGACGGGTGGAAGACAATGTACCGCCCACCACAATACAACTCGCCCATCCACCACCTTTGCCATCAAAAACACAGCGGAAACATTACACAGAAGTGAAACTACTCACCTCTCGACATTCAACAAAGAACCAGGACGCCATGGAGCCCGACCTACAGGTTGGTGTATCTTCACATCTACCAGTAGTACGAACGGCGGCGGCAACGGCCACTGTGAGTACTGCATCTAGCACACAGGGGAGGAAAAAGAGAGTGACAAACGCACGTAACACGCAACACACCCACCCTCACCCCCAACACCATTCACACAAATACATGCATCAAAATTACATATACACCCCGTAACCGTTTGGAAGAATGCAAGGACAAAAGGAATTGAGTCAAATGAGTGTCATATTAGAAATAGTTGGATATACGTTATAAATTCAAAAACAGTATTTACAAAATATACAATATGTACATAAGGCGGTACATTGTCCATTCAAAATGTTCGTCGCCCACTGGCCCAAAACTCATAGGCCAGGCCCACACTTGAATCCTGCCTCAATACGGAGAGAACACTGCACAGGCATCAGGTAGAAAACACACAGGCACCTCAGTGGGACGGGGAAGGGGGTGTACCTCACCCGGAAGATGGGGCAACCCCACTGCTCCTGGAGGGGGCTCCATGCCCACAACAATGTCCTGGGGAGTGCAAGGCCACAGTCTCTTAAGTCTCTCAAGTGGGTGGTTTCCCCACTGCCTGGTCCTGGGGAGAGCCAAGCCACAGTCTCTCAAGTCTCTCAAGTGGGTGCTTTGCCAACTGCCCGGTCCTGGGGAGTGCAAAGCCACTGTCTTTCAAGTCTCTCAAGATGGTAGTTTGCCCACTGCCTGGTCCTGGGGAGTGCAAAGCCACAGTCTCTCAAGTCTCTCAAGTGGGTGATTTGCCCACTGCCTGGTCCTGGGGAGTGCAAAGCCACAGTCTCTCAAGTGAATGCATTTATCCACTGATTCTGGAGGGGGCTTTGTGCCCACTGTGCTTCATCCTGCCACGGATAGGGTGAGTGGATGCCTTATTCCACTGGTTCTGGAGGGGGCTTTGTGCCCAGTGTGCTTCATCCTGCCAAGGATAGGGTGAGTGGATGCATGTCTCCACTAGTTCTGGTGGTGGCTTTGTGCCCAGTGTGCTTCATCCTGCCAAGGATAGGGTGTGTGGATGCCTTATTCCACTGGTTCTGAAGGAGGCTTTGTACCCAGTGTGCCGCAAGATTTGCAGTGACCAGGATGCATGATAATCCATGGAGGCAGGGATAGAGTCCATCTGGCGGCGGCTACGGCTGCACAGTGGTGGTAGTGCCAGTGCTGGTGGGGGTGCTGCCAGTGGTGGAGGGAGGCTCCAGCCCTTCTCCTGGAGCCTCGGACGGCTGCCCACTGGGGTTGCTGCTGCTGATAGTAGTGGTGCTTGCAGCAGTGCAAGTTGCGGTGCAGATGGCAGTGCTTGCGGCGGTACTAGCGGTGTGGCTTGCGGCAGTGCAGGTGTTGGTGCTGGCCGCGGTGCAGGTGCTGGTGCTGCCAGTGGTGGGGGGAGGCTCCAGCCCTTCTCCTGCAGCCTCGGAAGGCTGTCCACTGGGGCTACTGCTGCTGGGAGTGGTGCTACTGTCAGTGGTGCAGGTGGCGGTGCTTGTGGCGGGGCTTGCGGCAGTGCAGGTGTTGGTGCTGCCCGCAGTGCAGGTGCCGGTGCTGCCAGTGGTGGGGGGAGGCTCCAGCCCTTCTCCTGCAGCCTCGGACTGCTGCCCACTGGGGCTGCTGCTGCTGACAGTAGTGGTGCAGGTGGCGGTGCAGGTGGCAGTGCTTGCGGCAGTGCTAGCAGCGGTGCTAGCGGTGGTGGTAGCGGCGTAGGTGCTGGCGGTGCTGACCACGGTGCATGTGGCGGTGCTGGCAGTTGTGCTGATAGCCACCAGGCCTTCAGCTGCAGCCTCGGACTGCTGAAGTGCCTTGCCTGGTGTTTTGTGCCCCTTCCTAACCTTGGCAGGTGGTGGTGTCACCTTGGGTCTGGCACATGGAGTCTTTGAGGTGGCCTTGCTGGGTGGTTGTGGCTCCTTCCCATTGCTGTATGCTGTCCACTTCTTCACCTTGCCTTGGATGCTGTTGTGAGGTGGATGGCTGTTGGGTGGGTGGTGCTTGCGTGTGTGTACTTTGGGAGGAGGGGTCACAGACACAGTGGGAATGTACACAGGGGACATGTGCATGGACGTGGGGGTGGTGACTGCCAGTGAGGGGTGTGTAGTGATGGGCGTGCTGGTGATGGAGGTAGTCGATGAAGATGTAGTGCATGCAGGTCTGAGTAGAGACACTACTGGGAGGGAGGTGGACAAGGAGGAGGAGGGGGACATAGTGGAGGCCGTAGATGTTTGTGTGTCTGCATGGGGATGGTGCTTGTGTGAGTGCTTGTGAGATGAAGTGTGGTGCTTGTGTTTGCCTGAGCCACTTCTGTGTGTTGATTTGCGTAAATGCTGGTCTGAATGGGTGCTTGGGATAGGCGGGGGTTGAGGGGATTGGGACTGGGTAGAGGAAGTTGTTGGGGGGAGGCTGGATACAGGAACAATGGCTGCATCACTGCGGAGGCCAGAGCCTGAAATGCTCTCTATTGGGCCGCCACGCCAGAGTGAATGCCCTCCAGGTATGCATTTGTTTGTTGCAGATGCCTCTCTACACCCTGGATGGAATTTAGAATGGTTGACTGCCCAACAGTGAGGGATCTCAGGAGGTCAATAGCCTCCTCACTGAGGACAGCAGGGCTGACTGGGGCAGGGCCTGAGGTGCCTGGCGCGAAGGAGATGCCCACCCTCCTGGGTGAGCGGGCACGGGGAACATGCTGAGGGGCTGCTCGGAGGGCGGTGCTGGTGGGGGTGGCAACTGTAACTCTTGTTGGGGTGGGCACAGAGGTGTCCGAAACTGCCAGGGAGCTTCCATCGGAGGAGAAGTTGCTGTCTGTGGTGTCCGCTCCTATCCCCGTCATGGTGCTCCCTTTGCCCTCCGTCCCACTGGTGCCCTCACCGTCGGTGGATTCGGCCTCTAGGCCCATGTGGGATGCTGCTCCCTCCATCGCAGGTGACTCTGCTCCTCCGCCAGATGATGCTAATGCACACAAGGACAGGATGACAAAACAAAAAGGGGGGGAGAGAGAGGATACACTTGGTCAATACCAGCAACAACACTACCGTTGGCATACACAACTCACAGGGAACAGCCCTATGCACCAGGCCATGCACTACCAGTTACAATGCTAGTCACCAGCCCAGGGGGTACAATGCCGAATGCTATCAGCTGCACACCTGAAACAAGCCAGTAGTGGATGCCCACTAATACTATTGGGATTGGAGTGCTTCAGAGCCTGCCCAACAAGGGACCTACCCTGCCATGTTCGCCCTGGCCTAGGGGCACCCACAATCCACATCCCCACTCAGGTAAAACCTTAACGCGTGCAAAGTAATGAATCTGAATTTGTACTCACCCCCTTGTGGCTGCTGTGATGCCCTCAGGCACCAATACAACTCGGGATAGGCCACCGGAGAGGGGTCAGGGTATGACAGGCACCCCTTCCTCGTTGGGAGGCCAGCCCCAGCTGGGTCTCCGCCATCTTCCTTGCCCAGCGGCGCAGGTCCTCCCACCGTTTGCGGCAGTGGGTGCTCCGCCTGTCAAAGACCCCCAGGGTCTACACCTCCTTGGCGATGGCACGCCAAATACCCTTTTTTTGATGGGCACCGACCTGCAGGAAAAAGACGGCAGAAAAGGGAATTAGTTAACCATCCAGACTGTCACACTCATGGCCCACCATATCCCTCCCATCCCCGGATGCACATACATTGACCACCATACATGAAGCACTCTGGCCAGGACGCCTCAGCTGCCCCCACATGAGGCTTACACGCACAGCACTCCATGCATTCATGGCCCACGCATCATTCTCACAGTGTACTTACCTGTTTGTCCCGAGCACCGTAGAGTAACATGTACTGTGGTAGGACTCCATCCACCAGTCTCTCCAACTCCTCTGCAGGGAAGGCAGGGGCCCTTTCCCCAGACACATGAGCCATTGTCGCTTCCGGACACAGGTCACAGCAGCACTTGCAGTGTAGGTCCTTTCCTGTTAAAGGTCAGGTAGCAAGTGAGTGAATAGATAGAAAACGGTGGTCACGTCCGCGGCGGTGCGTACCGTCACCACCGGCGTACATCGCCATTGGCTCCTGGAACCCATAGCACCCAGTGATAATCATTGGAAGTTGCCCGGTGGTCATTGACCGCCTAATGCCACGGCGCACAATGCCAGCAGGATTACCTCATTTCCACTTGTCCCTCCTCACAGGTCAGGCCACCATCATTCAGGGGGGTACAGACCATGGCACGTAACTGCATCACTGCAGACATTGGCACAGCAACTGACTCTCGGATTCACATACTGGTTCTGTAAATGTAGAAATGCATCATTATTGCAATAGATATGTGATTATGACCCTCTGCTCACCTTTTTCCTCCATAGGCTCCAACCACTGAGGATGAATATGAGATGGAGACATCTTCCAGTGTACAGACCCCTGGTGGACCTTGCGACAATGGAGCAGAGACACATTATACTAACATACTAACTTGATCGGGCCACAATCCAAGAACTGTGTGCCCAATTGGAGCCAGTTCTGATGTCAGCTATCTGCCAGCCCACAGGTATCCCCCCCCCTCTAGTTCTGGTCCTGTCAGTGCTCGATTTCCTGGCAAGTAGTCCCTTCCTAACAACAGTGCCTAGGGCATCAGGGATGTCTCAGCCAATGTTCTCCAAAGTGTTGACCAGAGTGTTGTCAGCCCTGCTTAAACACATGCACAGTTACATTGTATTCCCACAGGTGGAGGATTTGGCCACAGTGAAAGCTGACTTTTATCCCCTGGGACATATCCCCAACATCATTGGTGCCAATGATGGTACACATGTAGCATTTGTACCCCTCCCAGAGAAATGAACAAGTGTTCATGAATAGAAAAATCTAGCACTCTATGAATGTGCAGATAGTGTGTTTGGCGGACCAGTACATCTCCCATGCAAATGCCAAGTGTCCTGGCTCTGTGCATGACACCTTTATCTTGAGGAATAGCAGCATCCCTTATGTGATGGGCCAACTCCAGAGGCACTGGGTGTGGCGAATTGGTGAGCCCAAGGTCTCTACCCAGTATATTTTGGTGTCTGGGTATGGGGTTGTCCCTAAGGGTTAGTGTGTGTCTAACAGTTGTACCTCAATGTTTTCAGGTGACTCTGGTTACCCCAACCTCTCATGGCTATTGACCCCAGAGAGGAAAGTCAGGACAACGGCAGAGGAATGTTACATTGAGGCACATGGGTGAACAAGGTGGATAATTGAAAGAACCTTTCGCCTCCTGAAGGCCAGGTTCCGGTGCCTCCATCTGACAGGTGGATCCCTGTACTACTCACCCAAGAAGGTGTGCCAGATCATCATTGCATGTTGCACAACCTGGCCTTGAGACGCCAGATGCCTTTTCTGCAGGAGGATGAGCCTGGAGATCATCTTGTGGCAGCTGTGGAGCCTGTGGACAGTGAGGAAGAGGAGGCAGAGGAAGAAGATGTGGACAACAGAAGTAATATTATACAGCGGTACTTCCAGTAACACACAGGTAAGACAATGTAACTTCACTTTACTTTTCAGTTTTCTGTTGGACATTGTACATGGCAGCCTTATTTCCCTATGTCTATGGCCACTTACTGTACCCTTTGGCATCTCTATTTTCAGATCTCTGTGGCCCACTCTGGCTTCTGGTATGTTTACTGCTGCCCATTAAAGGTCATACCAATGTATATATGACTGTACATATGACTTGCAATGTTTTCAGAATGTTGTACTCATACATATTTCAATCATTTGACAGACTCCAGATTTGTATTTGTTCCAAGGGTGCTCATTAGTAGAGGAGGGTGTGCAATGGCTGGATTGATGGTGGAGGAATGTCCAGTTAGAGTCCAGTCTCTTGGTATCACAGGTGCATTGTCCAGTGGGGCATAGGAAGTGGGGCAATGACAGTTCAAGATGGACAGGGTGACAGAGTGGGACAGAATGGTAACAATCAGAAGAGGCGTATTTCCTAATCAAAGAAACACAAAGCAACAAATGACAAACCTGGATGCACATCCCTGCAGTTTCGAAAAAGTATAAAGTTTACATATGGTGCTACAAACACTAATTACACATCTGTTGCCAATGTGTATAAACTGGAACCTGAACCAGGACCAGTGTAATCACTAAACAATACCAAGTGAGACACACATTTGTAAACGAAATGTACATCACAGTATTTATTCGATCATAATAACAAAATCCCAAAATCTTTTCAAGATAATTAATCAATAGTTCAGATTATTCATTCCGACTAATATTCCAATTCACTAATCATTAGAATTATAGTTAATAAATGTCCATCCAACACTATAGTCTCAAAAAGGAACAAAATTATTGTGAAATGTATAATCGTTTTCAGTCCCAAATTTGTACGATTTGATGTTGTAGCATCAGTCTTCCGCCCGTGTTGGTAAAATTTTGGAATTTTCAATCCAAAATTTAGGAGAAATGTCCAGCCGTCCAACGTTTAGAAAAAATAGCCAAAACGTGTATTGTCCTTCCATAGGACTTCTTCAGGGCTGATAACAAATAATACTGATAATTTAATGAAGGTCAATATTGATGCCCACATTTTCAAAAAGTGAAAACTTATATCGGATAGTATATGATTAATACATGCATAGAGCATGCACATGAATTAGTATTTAATATTGTGTCAATCCATATGTGTGAATCACAAACATTATGTTAGATGCCACTAAGTGGCAAAATATGTGATATAATTCCATTATTTACTCTCTTCATTAATTATCTTATGTGCAAGCCCCCCCAATGTAATCAAATTATCAAAAAGCACGAAAATGAAATATAGGAGCAGCTGAAAAGTTGGATTCAACATCACCCTTTCCCATAGTCTATTTGTTGAAAAATACAAAACTGTCACCAAAACCAATCCATATTGTTACCTTAAGTTAACCATATCAAAATCTTTTATATAAATCAAAGAGCACAGCCACTGAGGAAGAACAAACATATTTATCATATGCATGTTGAAACCCTAAAAATCTGTATAGTACTATAGACAACACAGTCTTTATCTAATTCTGTATATTTCTAATATCAACCTCCTATATCATATGCACCCAGTAGTAGATTAAGCACTGCATATGTATGTGTGTCCCAACAAATCGTGAATCACACAATACTCAATTTAATGGGTATTATTTAACATAATCATTTAAAACCACACTTTTTACGACATGTCGGTTTACTACTAAACAGTATTTAAGTGTGCCATACTGTGCACTGTTATCAAACGCTACATGCTAACATGAGCTCTTTACCTGAATACGATAACAGAGAGTACACTTCCTGCCGGGAAACAGTTCCTAGCGACAGTGTTGTCGCGAGTATAGAGCAAAGACATTTGTTTGAACCGCTCTGTGAACTTTAAATCCTTATCTGTCCAATCTGCATGAATCTTTAATTATTTGACATCATATTTATATATATATATATATATATATGTATATATATATATATATATATCCATATGCTTCCTGTAATTCACTGTCATCCAGCACACACCAGACCTCCCACTTCTCCTTTGTTCAACTTGCACTGCAATTCTGCCTACTACATGTTTCGGCCACCCTTGTGGCCTTCCTCACATACAGTACTGCATCATCTTTTTTCCCTTTTTTCCCTTTTTATACACAGTTACATCAACAGCAACATAAACAATGAATATATATATATATATATATATATATATATATATATATATATATATATACTGGAAATATAGAGTTTTTAGGAAATTATTATCAGGCACAAAATGTTCCAGGTCACTGGTGCTCCAACCAGATATGTGTTCATATGGAATATAACTTCAAATTGATCTGAGAACAACCCAGGTTCACAAGTGCTCACTATCAAAACCTTTATTCTTTTTACAATTCATGAATGTCTCTTCAGTTCAGGTCAAAACTTTAAATAACAGAAAACAGTCACAGCCAATACGAGTTTCACACAAAGCGCTTCTTCATAGCTGTTAAAACAGAGAATACAAGATGTTCCTGAGTATATCCATTGGTCACACAAGGTAAAAAAACTTATGAGACAAACATCAATTAGGATATTATATACATACTGTACAAATTGCAAATCCTATTTGCCTAAGACCTGCAGGATACAACTAGGTGAGAGATATGAAAACAGTGTTCATACATTATATTATAATAACCATGTAACTATTGTACTAAACTACGTACCACAAAGATTTAGAAGGAAATAATATTATGACAAGATTTTAAACATGTCCACACAACATATAAGAAAGTTGGTATGCGTATTTATCATCCTATTCAGGTATGCATGTTTATTATCCTATTCAGTTAAATAAAATGCATTTACTTACAACACTGTATCACGGAGAAAACAAAATAACTGATTCTGCTAAACTGCATCACTCAGAGATTAGGTAATCAGGATTAGGAAACCAGTTATTCACTCACATTTCTGATCATCAGTATAAACCATTCCAAAAATATTTTTTATATTTGCGTGATTCATATCTAAACAAAAAACATTGCAATTTTTCAATAAGGCACTCAAATCAAACTGGAAGTTGACCATCAGAGTAATCATAATGATCCCTTACCAAACTCAATTTATGCAAACATTTTCATATAAGTGAGGGCCTGATATTCTACCCTGAGTATTATATTACAAAGTCCCTATGAATCCTAGATATCAATCTTCTTAAGCAGTTATCTACTCCTTCTGGCCCAAAAATCGGTAACTAAGATGTCCGTTAACAATCCAAATAATGCTTACCTTTTCATAAAAGTATACCAGTCTTGTCCCCAAATGTAGCTCAATGTGTATTCATTTGGTTGCCACCTCACACCCTCATAATGTGAAAAAGCTGTAATGAAATCATAAGGCTAAAAATGAGCAGTACCACTAGTAATCAAGTACAGAACACCAAGTCATAATACCTACCCTAAAACTCCTCTTAAGGGTTCAAATACTATAGGAAGTTCTTAACCAACACTGTTAATCTCTTCACAATGGACCACTGTCATGTATTTGTGAAACTAGAATTCAATCCAATGGTGTGGAAGATATACATATAACAAAAGAACCAAATAAATGGTTGTAATGCTTTTCATAATATTCCCACTCCTCCATGTTTCAAGCAATGCTGACAATTTACAATGTGCCAATAGTGTACAAAATATTTCCCACCAGCATTCGAGACTCGCACTCATAACCACCTGATACAATGTTGTACACCAAATATCAGTAGCATGCTGAAGCTCATGGAATACTAAGGCCTTCATTACAAATCTGGCGGTCTTCTGACCATCAGACGCGCGGTGGTGCTCCCACCACTGACAGGCCGGCAATTCGTACTGCCATATTACGAGTGTGGCAGTTTGGCCTGTGCCAAACTGGCACTTTCCCATTATTACCACAAGGGCAGTGGGACCGCCGGGCCATAGATAAGCATCTCTGACCCAGTGGTCCACCAAAGATCCCTGGTGGTATTATGAGTTCCCTTTCCACCAGGGAATTCTGGGTGGTAGCACTGAAACAAAATTTGCATTCCTGTTGCTGGTAGATGACTCTCCATCCCCTCTTCCCTTACAACATTCTCATCCCGAACCCCCAGTAGCCCCCATCCCCCAGCTCCCAGTAGTAACCCCCATACCCAAACCCCTCAGTAACCCCCACCCTGCTCTTAGTAGTAAACAACCCCCTGCATACACGCATTTACCCCTACCCCGATCCATGTACTAACAACACTGTCCCACATACATGTACTTACCCCTGACCCCTGATTCCTGTACAAAGCCTCCACCCGGACATACACACACACACACCCCCCCGCAGACATGCACACCCTGATACAACACCTTTACACTCCTGTGCACACACACACATGCAACACCTCCCCAAATACATACACACTCTCATGCACACACACACACACACACACACACACACACACAACATCCACCCTCCCTCACTCCCCCGTCAGACGGTCACCTTACCTGGTCGTCGAGGTGGTCGCCAGGGAGGGAATGCGTTCTGGCGATGCACTTCCACCAGCACCCTGCCAACAAAACACTGGCATGCCGTTTTTTAAATTGAAATATGGCGTGCGATGTTTTGTTGGTATGGTGTTGTCGGCAGTGCAACCGTCACTAAACCGCTGACCGCCAGTACAACTGCCGGCAGGTTTCCTCCTGGAAAATAGTAGAATGCCACCAGCGGTCATAATATTGCGGTCTGAGGACCGCCTTGCTGGAGGTCTTTTGACAGCCACCAGCACGGCAGTCAGTGGTCTTATCCACCAAAGTCATAATGAGCACCTAAGTGTCTCCCCCACCATTCAAGACTGGCAAGCCTAACCACCTGTGCAGGTGGGTTGTGTGGAGGGGTCCCTGAGCCAACATGGTCAGGACAAAGGGACAGGACAAAGTGCCATGCGCCTACTCAAACCAATATAATGGACAAATATACCTCTCTGAGGCCTGCTGCAGAAAAGGTGTGTAGGAAAGTATCATCTTGCCTGGCATGTTACCCCCATTTTTACTTGTGTGTCAGTTTGTTTTTGCCTGTCTCACTGGGATCCTGCTAGCCAGGACCCCAATGCTCATATTTGTGGCCTGAATGTGTGTTCCCTGTGTGGTGCCTAACTATGTCACTGAGACTCTGCTAATCAGAACCTCAGTGCTTATGCTCTCTCTGCCTTTAAAATTGTCACTACAGGCTAGTGACCATTTTTACCAATTCTAATTGGCACACTGGAACACCCTTATAATTCCCTAGTATATGGTACCTAGATACACAGGGTATTGGGGTTCCAGGAGATCTCTATGGGCTGCAGCATTTCTTTTGCCACCCATAGGGAGCTCAGACAATTCTTACACAGGACTGCCACTGCAGCCTGAGTGAAATAACGCCCACGTTATTTCACAGCCATTTTACACTGCACTTAAGTAACTTATAAGTCACCTATATGTCTGTCCCTCACTTGGTGAAGGTTAGGTGCAAAGTTACTAAGTGTGAGTGCACCCTGGCACTAGCCAAGGTGCCCCCACATAGTTCAGGGCAATTCCCCTGGACTTTGTGAGTGCGGGGACACCATTACACGCGTGCAGTACATCAGTCAATACCTATAAGTAGCTTCAAAATGGTAACTCCGAATATTGCCATGTAACATGTCTAAGATCATGGAATTGTCCCCCCATGCCAAATGGAGTATTGGGGTGTCAATCCCATGCATCCTCTGGGCTCCAGCATGGACTCCAGGTACTGCCAAACCAGCTCTCTAGGGTTTTCACTGCAGATACCGCTGCTGCCAACTCACAGACAGGCTTTTGCCCTCCTGGGGTCTGGGCAGCCCAGTCCCAGAAAGGAAGAACAAAGGATTTCCTTAGAGAGAGAGTATTACACCCTTTCCCTTTGGAAAAAGGTGTTAAGGGCCTGAGAGGAGTAGCCTCTCCTGGCCTCTGGAAATGCTTTGAAGGGCACAGATGATGCCCTCCTTGCATAAACCAGTCTACACCAGTTAAAGGAACCCCCAGCCCTGCTCTGGTATTAAACTGGACAAAGGAAAGGGGAGTGACCACACCCCTGTCAATCACCACCCCAGGGGTGTTGCCCAGAGCTCCTCCAGTGTGTCCCAGACCTCACCATCTTGTATCCAGAGGTGTGAGGGTACAATGGAGTCCTCTGAGTGGCCAGTGCTAGCAGGTGACGTCAGAGACCCCTTCTGATAGATGCTTACCTGACTAGGTGGCTAATCCTCCTCTGAAAGCTATTTAGGGTCTCTCCTGTGGGCTTCTCTTCAGATAACAAATGCAAGAGCTCACCAGAGTTCCTCTGCATCTCTATCTTTGACTTCTGCCAAGGACTGACCGCTGACTGTTCCAGGACGCCTGCAAAACTGCAACAAAGTAGCAAAAAGACTACCAGCGACATTGTAGTGCTTAATCCTGCCGGCTTTCTCAACTGTTTCCTGGTGGTGCATGCTCTGGGGGCTGTCTGCCTTCACTCTGCACTGGAAGCCAAGAAGAAATCTCCAGTGGGATGACGAAATCTTCCCCCTGCTAATGCAGGCACCAAACTTCTGCTTCACCGGTCCTCTGGGTCCCCTCTCATTGTGACAAGCGTGGTCCCTGGAACACAGGTGCTGGATCCATGTGGCCCGACAGTCCAGTGGTCCATCTGTCCAAATTTGGTGGAGGTAAGTCCTTGCCTCCCCTTTCCAGAGAGTAATCCTGTGTACTGCATGAACTGCAGCTCCAAGGGCTTCTGTGCACTTTTGCAAGGAATCATTCATGCACATCCCAGTTCCCCAGCACTCCGTCCTGCATTGCTCAACTCACTGAGTTGACCACCAGCTTTGTGGGACTCTCTTTTCATCGGAAAAACATATTCCAAATACTTAAAAATATACACAGTTAACCTAAACAGTTTAACTCTCTTTTTAAAAACTTTCTAAAAAGTTTCTAAAAAGATTTCAAAAGTTTTGAAAAAGTTTGAAAAGTTTTCTCTCTTCTCTAAAAGTTTCTAAAAACGTTATTCTCTCTATCTTAAACTCTTTCTTACAATTATGTCTGCAGTAGAGCTCACTCCCACAGTTGTCCAGGCAATCTATTGTAGTTTAAAGTTTAAAAGTTTGAGGGGTCTCTGCATAGAAAGAGGTTTAAGCATTGGTAAGAACCCTACGAAAGATCTTCTCCTTAGCCTTCTCCTAGAAAGTGACTAGAACCAGTCTGGCCCATCCCAGGATCAGGAGGTAGAGGAGGGGGGTACGCAGCAAGAATCAGGGGAGGGCCCTGAGGACTCTAGGGAGGGTTCATCAAAAGACCTGTCAGCTAACAGGCCACCTAGTGACACTGGTAGTGGGAGGGGGTCACACATCAGTAGGGCACCTTTCACTCCAAAAGGCCAGGTAATGCCAATTCCCACATTTCCTCTGTGTCTCAGAATTCCCAAGCCTCCCACCCTGAGGATAACACCCTAGACAGGGAAATCAGAAAGCTGAGGTTGGAAGAGGCCAGACTGAAGCTGAGACAGTAGCAATTGGCCTTAGACAGGGAGTCCCTAGATGTAGAGAGTGAAAGGTAGAGGTTGGGGTTAGTTCCCCATGGTGGCAGCAGCAGTGTTCTTGATAGTACTTGTGTAAGAAAACACGATTCTAGGAACCTGCACAAGATTGCCCCCCCTTACAAGGAGAGGGATGACACCAACAAGTGGTTGCTGCACTTGAGAGGGCCTTTTATGGTACAGTTGGACCCTCAAAGGCAGTGGGCTGCTTTCTTGTGGTTATCATTCACTGGCAAAGGTAGGGATAGGCTCCTTACTGTTAGAGAAAGTGATGCTAATAACTACAAAGTTTTGAAGGATGCACTCTAAGATGGATTTCGCTTAACCCCTGAAAAATACAGGGTGAAGTTCAGAGATACCAGAAAAGAGTCCTCTCAAGACTGGACAGACTTTGTAGACTGTTCAGTGAAGGCCTTGGAGGGATGGTTACATGGCAGTAAGGTGACTGACAATGAAAGCCTATATAATCTAATCTTGAGAGAGCATATTTTGAATAATTCTGTGTCTGACTTGTTGCATCAATGGTAGTCTCAGATCTGACCTCTCCCCAAGAATTGGGAAAGAAGGCAGACAAATGGGTTAGAACAACAGTGAACAAAAAAGATTCATACAGGTGGTGACAAAGATGGCAAGAAGAAGGATGGTAAGTCTTCTGATAAGGGTGGGGACAAAGATTAAAAGCATTCTTAGTCTTTATCAGGCCCACAAAAATCATCTGGGGGTGGTGGGTCCAAATCCTCTTTCAAAAATCAAAAAAAGCCATGGTGTTATTTATGTAAAAGTAAAGGCCATTGGGCAAGTGATTCAACTTGTCCAAAGAAAAACACCAAGGCTTCCGCTACCACAACCCCAATTGTGTCCTCTAGTGCCCCTAGTAATAACAGTGGTGGTGGGAAGTCTACTACAAATAGCCAATCAAAGGGTGTAGCTGGGCTCACCATTGGTAATGTAGTTGGGGTTAGCCTTGTTAGGGAGACCAAAGAGGCTACTTTAATCTCTGATGGTGGTATTCACTTTGCTACCTTAGTTGTTTATCCCTTAATAGAGGTAAGTACAAACAACTTCCCCCAATAAACGGTGTTGAGGTTGAGGCCTACAGGGATACAGGAGCCCGTGTCACTATGGTGATTGAGGAACTGGTTCACCCTGATCAACACCTACTTGGTCAACAGTACCAAGTGACTGATGCTCATAACAACACTCTTAGCCACCCCATGGCTGTTGTGAATCACAACTGGGAGGGGAGGGGGGGTTACTTGTCCAAAGAAAGTTGTAGTAGCCACTGAATTACCTGTAGACTGCTTACTAGGCAATGATTTGGAGACATCATCTTGGGCTGAAATGTAGTTGGAGGCTCATGCAGCATTGCTGGGCATTCCAGGGCATATCTTTGCTCTCACAAGGGCTCAGGCCCAGAAGCAAAGAGGACAGGGAAGCCTGGATCCTGGAACAATGGAACAAGTGCTCCCAAAAGCTAGGGGTAGAAAGGGTAAATCCTTGCCCACTATCCCTCCCTCTCCAGAAGATTCCCCTTTTGAGGAAGAGGAATCCTCTCTCTGTGCAGAACCTACACCAGATGAGCTGACAGCAGACACTGCTGAGCTTTTGGGTGCAGGGGTGCTACTAGGGAAGAGCTGAGTGTGGCACAGAAGACATGTCCCACACTAGAGGGTTTAAGAATGGGGATATCACTGATAGCCATAAGGTATATTGGGAAGATAACCTCCTTTATACTGAGTCAAGGGACCCTAAACCTGGAGCTGCTAGGAGATTGGTTATCCCTTTGCAGTATAGGGAGTTTTGTCTGAACTTGGCACATGATATTCCTTTGGCTGGGCATTTGGGCAAGAGTAAAACTTGGGACAGACTTGTTCCATTGTTTCACTGGCCTCACATGTCAGAGGACACTAAGGAGTTTTGTCGCTCCTGTGTGACCTGCCAAGCCAGTGGCAAGACTGGTGGCACACCTAAGGCCCCCTTAATTCCACTTCCTGTGGTTGGGGTGCCCTTTGAAAGGGTAGGGGTTGACATAGTTGGCCCCCTTGACCCTCCAACAGCTTCAGACAATAGGTTTATCCAGGTGATAGTGGACTATGCCACTAGGTATCCTGAAGCAATTCCCTTAAGGACCACTACAACTCCTGCAGTGGCAAAAGCCCTCCTGTGAATCTTTTCCAGAGGGGGTTTCCCTAAGGAAGTAGTGTCAGACAGAGTTAGTAACTTCATGTCTGCATACCTCAAAGCTATGTGGAAGGAGTGTGGTGTAATTTATAAGTTCACTCCTTATCATCCACAGACAAATGGTCTGGTTGAGAGGTTTAATAAAACTCTTAAAGGCCCTGAAAAACTCAGAAGGAGATTGGGTGTCCTGTTGCCATGCCTCATTCTTGCTTACAGGGAGGTACCCCAAAAAGGAGTGGGCTTTAGCCCCTTTGAACTCCTCTTTGGGCATCCTGTGAGAGGTTCCCTTTCTCTTGGGAAGGAGGGTTGGTAACAACCTTTTAAAGCTCTAAAACAAGACATTGCAGAATATGCACTTGGCCTAAGATCCAGAATGGCCGAGTGCATGAAAAAGGCCAGTAAAAACCTTCAGGCTAGCCAAGAGCTACAAAAGCAATGGCTTGACCAGAAGGCTGTCCTGACCCAGTACCACCCAGGACAGAAGGTGTGGGTATTGGAGCATGTGGCCCCAAGAGCACTCAAGGGCAAATGGAGTGGACCCCATCTCATTGTTGAAAAGAAAGGTGAGGTCACCTACTTGGTACACCTGGGCACTGCCAGGATTCCCCTTAGGGTGCTCCATGTCAATCAACCTGAAACCTTACTATGACAGGGCTGACTTCACCCTGCTCATGGCAACTGATGAGGGGCAGAAGGAAGAGAGTGACCCTCTCTCGGACCTCTTCTCCACCACTGAAGCTGATGGCTTAGTGGAGGGAGTGGTGCTTGCAGATTGCCTTACTGCTGAGCAGAAGGACAACTATATAAATCTCCTAGGCCAATTCTCTGACCTCCTCTCACTGATCCCAAGTACAACTACCTGGTGTGAGCACACAATCAACACTGGAGACCGTTTACCTGTCAAAAGTAAGATTTATAGGCAGCCTGACCATGTCAGAGATTGCATAAAACAAGAGGTACAGAAACTGCTGGACCTAGGGGTGATTGAGCCTTCAGAAAGCCCATGGGCTAGCCCAGTGGTGCTTGTCCCAAAATGTCACAGTAAAGATGGTAAAAGAGAAATGAGGTTTTGTGTTGACTACAAAGGTCTGAATCAAGTAACCAAAACTGATGCTCACCCTATACCGAGGGCAGATGAGCTCATAGATACACTGGCCTCTGCCAAGTAGCTCAGCACTTTAGACTTAACTGCAGGGTATTGGCAGAATAAGTTGTCAGAAAATGCTAAACCCAAAACTGCATTTTCCACCATTGGAGGGCACTATCAGTTCACTGTTATGCCCTTTGGTTTGAAAAATGCACCTGCCACTTTTCAGAGGTTGGTGAGCACAGTCCTGTAAAGGTTGGAGGCTTTTCGTGCAGCATATCTAGATGATATAGCTGTCTTTAGCTCCACCTGGGATGAGCACCTGGTCCACCTATGTAAAGTTTTGGCGGCCCTGCAAAAGGCAGGCCTCACTATCAAGGCTTCAAAGTACCAGATAGGGCAGCGGAAAGTGGTTTATCTGGGCCACTTGGTAGGTGGGGACCAGGGGAAGATCCAGACCATTATGGAATGGGCTCCCCCTACAACTCAAACCCTGGTGAGAGCCTTCTTAGGCCTCACAGGGTACTATAGGAGGTTCATCAAGAATGATGGCTCCATTGCAGCCCCTCCTAATGACCTCACTATTAAGAAGAAGCCTAAAAAGGTATTTTGGACAGCTAGCTACCAAAAGGGTTTTGATGAGCTAAAACAGGCCATGTGCTCTGCACCTGTCCTAAAAAGCCATTGTTACTCCACAAAATTCATAGTCCAGACTGATGATTCTGAATTAGGGGTAGGGACAGTTCTATTACAGCTTAACACTGAGGGCCAGGATCAACCTGTTGCTTTTATCAGCAGGAGGTTGACCCCTAGAGAAAAGCGTTGGTCTGCAATAGAGAGGGAGGCCTTTGATGTGGTCTGGGCACTGAAAAAGTTGAGACCATACTTGTTTGGTACTCACTTTATTGTTCAGACAGACCACAAAACTCTATTATGGCTTAAACAAATGAAAGGTGAAAACCCTAAATTGTTGAGGTGGTCCATCTCCCTACAGGGAATGGACTATACAGTGGAACATAGACCTGGGAGTACCCACTCCAATGCAGATGGACTTTCCAGATATTTCCACTTAGACAATGAAGACTCATCTGGGCAAAGTTAGACTTACTGTCCCTCATTTGGGGCCAGGTTGTGTAGGAAAGTACCATCTTGCCTTGCATGTTACCCCCATTTTTACTTGTGTGTCAGTTTGTTTTTGCCTGTCTCACTGGGATCCCGCTAGCCAGGACCCCAGTGCTCATAGTTTGTGGCCTGAAAGTGTGTTCCCTGTGTAGTGCCTAACTGTGTCACTAGGCTCTGCTAATCAGAACCTCAGTGCTTATGCTCTCTCTGCCTTTCAAATTGTCACTGCAGGCTAGTGACCATTTTTACCAATTCTAATTGGCACACTGGAACACCCTTATAATTCCCTAGTATAGGATGCCTAGGTACCCAGGGTATTGGGGTTCCAGGAGATCCCTATGGGCTGATGCATTTCATTTACCACCGATAGGGAGCTCAGACAATTCTTACACAGGACTGTCACTGCAGCTTGAGTGAAATAACATCCACGTTATGTCACAGCCATTTTACACTGCACTTAAGTAACTTATAAGTCACCTATATGTCTAACCCTCAATTGGTGAAGGTTAGGTGCAAGGGTATTAAGTGTGAGGGCACCCTGGCACTAGCCACGTACACTACATATAGGTTAATACCTATATGTAGCTTCACAATGGTAACTCCGAATATGGCCATGTAACATGTCTAAGATCATGGAATTCTCCCCCCATGCCAAATCTGGTATTGGGGTGCCAATCCCATGCATCCCTGGGGCTCCAGCATGGACCCCGGGTACTGCCAAACCAGCTCTCTGGGGTTTGCACTGCAGCTACCGCTGCTGCCAACCCACAAACAGGCTTCTGCCCTCCTGGGGTCTGGGCAGCCCAGTCCCAGTAAGGCAGAACAAAGGATTTGCTCTGAGAGAGGATGTTACACCCTCTCTCTTTGGAAATAGGTGTTAAGGGCCTGAGAGAAGTAGCCTCTCTTGGCCTCTGGAAATGCTTTGAAGGGCACAGATGGTGCCCTCCTTGCATAAACTAGTCTACACCGGTTAAGGGAACCCTCAGCCCTGCTCTGGTGCGAAACTGGACAAAGGAAAGGGGAGTGACCACTCCCTGTCCATCACCACCCCAGGGGTGGTGCCCAGAGCTCCTCCAGTGTGTCCCAGACCTCTGCCATCTTGAATCCAGAGGTGTGAGGGCACAATGGAGGCCTCTGAGTGGCCAGTGCCAGCAGGTGACGTTAGAGACCCTTCCTAAGAAGTGCTTCCCTGATTAGGTGGTCAATCCACCTCTAAGGGCTATTTAGGGTCTCTGCTGTGGGCTTCTCTTCAGATAACGAATGCAAGAGCTCTCCAGAGTTCCTCCGCATCTCCCTCTTCGACTTCTGCCAAGGATCGACCACTGACTTCTCCAGGATGCCTGCAAAACTGCAACAAAGTAGCAAGAAGACTATCAGCGATATTGTAGTGCCTAATCCTGCCAGTTTTCTTGACTGTTTCATGGTTTTGCATGCTCTGGGGGCTTTCTGCCTTCACTCTGCACTGGAAGCCAAAAAGAAATCTCCCATGGGATGACGGAATCTTCCCCCTGCTAACACAGGCATCAAACTTCTGCTTCACAGGTCCTTTGTATCCCCTCTCATCATGACAAGCGTGGTCCCTGGAACACAGGAGCTAGATCCAAGTGACCTCGACAGTCCAGTGTTCCATCTGTCCAAATTTGGCAGAGGTAAGTCTTTGCCTCCCCTCGCCAGACAGTAATCCTGTGTACAGTGTGAACTGCAGGTGCTAGGGCTTCTGTGCACTTTTGCAAGGAATCCTTTGTGCACAGCACAGCCCAGGTCCCCAGCACTCTCTCCTGCATTGCTCAACTCGCTGAGTTGACCACCGGCTTCATGGGCCCTCTTTTGTAGTGTTGAGACAACCACCATGCTCAGTTTTCTTGAACCTGTGTTCAAGTACATCTGCGGGTGCTGCCTTCTTCTGCATGAGTTTTCTGTATTGCTGAGTGCCCCCTCTGTCTCATCCTCCAAAGGGCGACCTCCTGGTCCTTCCTGGGCCCTGACAACTCCCATTTTCTTCAACTGCAACCTTTGCAGCTAGCAAGACTTGTTTTTGGTCTTTATGCAAGGAAACATCTCTGCATCCTCCAGCATTCCGTAAGACATTTTATGTGCAAAGGAGAAGTTCCTGGCACCTTCCATTGTTGCAGAATCTTCAGCTTCTTCTACCCAGAGGCAGCCATTTTGCACCTTCATTCAGGGTTTAGTGGGCTCCTGGCCCGGACACTTTTGTAACTCTTGGACTTGGTTCCCTTCCTTCACAGGTACTCAGGTCCAGGAATCCCTCTTCAGTGCTTTGCAGTCAGTTGTGTGTTTCTGGAGAAGTAGGGTCACTTTACTCCTACTTTTCAGGGTCTTGGAGTGGGGTATCTTGGACACTCTTAGTGTTTACTTACACTCCCAGTGACCCTCTACACACTACACTAGGCCTGGGATACCTAAATGGGATACCTAAATGGTTCTTCCAATATTCTTTCATTTGGTGACCCTCTGCGTGATATGATGGATCTACCTGAGGGCAAATCATGTTTGTGAATCGCGGTCAGCATGTAAATGCAAGGTGCCTTAGGAGTGGGAATGAAGAGATCCCTGTATTCTAAATCTGAAGTAGGGCAAAGATCCCTTCAGTATGTCAAGTTCCTGTCAGTAAGTCAGTTTCCTTTCAATATTGAGAATACTCTGACTCAGTGGATTGGAAGTGACCCTTTCATATGCTACTGTGTTAGACTTTGCATCCTTGGCTTGGCCTCCCTTAACTTTTTGCCTCTGTTCTCCAGGCTGTTGATGTGTGCCGGACTCTGATTTTACTGTTTTTGTTACTCTTGGCACTTTACCACTGCTAACCAGTGCTAAAGTGCAAGTGCTCCTTTACAAAATGTGTATGTAATTGTCTTATCCATGATTGGCATATTTGGTCTACTTGTAAGTCCCTAGTGAAGTGCACTAGAGGTGCCAGGGCCTGTAAATCAAATGCTACTAGTGGGCCTGCAGCACTGGTTGTGCCACCCACATAAGTAGCTCTGTAGATTTAACTGTAAATTCGACTTGGCAAGTGTACCCACTTGCCAAGCCTAAACCTTCCCTTTTTTTACATGTCAGACACCCCTAAGGTAGGCCCTAGGTAGCCCCAAGGGCAGGGTGCAGTGTATGGTTAAGGTAGGACATATAGTAACATATAGTAATGTGTTTTATATGTCCTGACAGTGAAATCTTGCTAAATTAGTTTTTTACTGTTGCAAGGCCTGTCCCTCTCATAGGTTAACATGGGGGCTACCTTTAAATCTGATTAAAGTGTAGTTTCCCTTTGGGAGCGGATGGACATGTGGAGTTTGGGGTCTCTGAGCTCACAATTTAAAAATACATCTTTTAGTAAAGTTGATTTTAAAATTGTTTGTTTTGAAAATGCCACTTTTAGAAAGTGAACATTTTCTTGCTTATACCATTTCTGTTACTCTGCCTGTTTGTGGATTCCCTGTCTGGGTCAGTTTGATAGTTGGGCTGGTTGCACCTCATATTAGATAGTGGCATAAAGGGAGCTGGGGTGTAGTCTGCATTTTCTGATGCGCCATCTGTGCTAGGAGGGAGGGGAGGAGTGGTCACTTACACCTGAAAGGGCTGTGCCTGCCCTCACACAATGCAGTCTCCAACCCCCTGGTGTGTGCCTGGGGCCTGGCCTGGGCAAGGCAGGATTTCACATTCAAAAGAGTCTTTACTTTGAAGTAGGCCTACTTCAAAGGAGAAATTGGGTATAAGAAGGGCACCCAAAACCACAGACTTTAGAAACACTTCTGGAAACAAGAGGAACCTCAGCCTGGAGAAGATATCAAGAGCTGAGGAAGAAGAGCTGCCCTGCCTGTGACTGTGCTTTGTGGAGCTATCCTGCAGTTGCTGCTTCTGCCAGAGTAGGAGGGCAAAGACTGGACTTTGTGTGCCTTCCATCTTGAGAAGAACTCTCCAAGGACTTGATTTGGAGCTTGCCTCATGTTGTTTGAAGTCTCAGGCACAGCAAAGACTTCTCACTGCCAGCACCTGGAGTCTCTGGAGAGACTCCTACTCTGCCCTGTGGTGCCCATCCAGTTCCTGGGACCCTGAAAGGAGAAGCTGGCAGCCTAAGAGGGAGAAATCCGCACACAGAGCACCATGTGGGGAAAAGAACGACGCACCTCTGATCTGCAGCTGAAGAAACTATGTGCCGACTGAAGTACCGCTGTGCATGGAAAAACAACGCAAGGCCTGCCCAGACCTGAGATCGACACCTCAGTCTCCTGTGGAGAGAAGAACTGACGTGCCCAACCCGGCGAAAGGAGAAACGACGCACGGTCCTGCTTGTGAGTGGAATTAACGCATCGCAAGCCCTTTTTGATGTGCACTCACCCGTGCGGGGTTATTTATGATGCACCCGAGGTACTTTTTCACACTGACAGCGTTACTGTGTGTTTAAAACTACTTAAAGACTCTTTTTGCATTTTTATTGATAACTTGACTTGTGCATTGTGGATTTTGTTATTTTGGTTTTGTTTTGTTTAGATAAATATTTGTTATTTTTCTAAACTGGTGTTGTCATTTTGTAGTTTTTTCATTAAGTTACTGTGTGTGTTGGTATAAATACTTTACACCTAGCAGTCTGAAGTTAAGCCTACTGCTCTGCCAAGCTACCACGGGGGTAAGCAGGGGTTAGCCGAGGGTGAATCTCCTTTACCCTGATTATAGTGAGGGACCTTGCTTGAACAGGGGGTGACCTGACTGTCAACCAAATACCCCATTTCTAACATACCGTATGAGCTAATTGGTTGTCAAGCTCTCATACATAGTCTACCCTGTTTATTACCACAACATTCCCTTCTTTGTCTGCCTCTTTTATTGAGATCCAAGACTTCTTCTTAAGGGATGCTAATGGAGACATTTCCTCTGGTGTTAGGTTGTGCGGAAGATGTCTTGAACCTTTAGATTTAGTGTCCTCTAATTCATAAAGATCTTGTGTCACCCTTTGGTGAAAGATGTCTATGATATTGTCTGATGGGAGACTAGGTGTAAAAGTACATTTGGTTTTAAACGGCTGTCCAGATCATAGTTAGTTGGGGTTTTGAAGTCTGAAAAAAACTGAAGTAAAGATACAGATCCTGACTACCCTGCAAAGCTAATAGTGTCTGTACATATTGTCTATTCACCTTGTATATCCCTAATCATTCAATTGAACAAACTGGTATTGAGAGGAGGTGGTGTTTGATAGTTTGGCTTATCATGAAAATGTTTATGGAACTTCAACTTGTGTGTGAAATTGAACAGATCAATGTGTATTTGAGCAAAGTTAGGTAAAGAATTGGGACAGAAGCCAGGTCCTGATCCTATGTAATCTCCAAAATACACTTACCTTAATTTGGTGCCATTCTTTCTTTTTTTGCTCTATTGTTGCACTTCTTTAGGTCATCTTTATCAGTTGATGATAACAACCAAGGCCCTCATTATGTCTTTGGCTGTAAAAACCACCTACTGCTGAGGTGACGGCCGCCAAAAGACTGTTGCCACGGCTACGTATTATGACCACAGCAGGATTTCTGCCAGAAGGATGGCAAAATCTAGCTGTGGTGATGCTGGTGGATTGCAGTAAGGTGGCGCTGCTGCCAGCAGCAGCGCCACGCCAGTAGACCACCACCAGCCGTATTATGACCAATAATATGGCCTGACGGTGTTCTGCTGGTGGATGCTGCTGCTGGCAGCAGTGCCCCATCTCCTGCCTTGAGGACCCCCTAAACATAGGTAAGTGGGTGCTCCGACAGTTAAGAGGGGTGTTGTGTGTGTGTTTGAATATTTGTGCGTGTGTGTATGTGGGTGTGTGTTCCGTGTCAAATGTATGTGCATGTATGGATGTGTGAGTGCGTGTATGTTGTGTTGTGTGAATGCCTGTCTGAGTATATGTATGAAGGTGTGTGAGGACGTGTGTGTGAATGGATGTATGCATGCGTGGATGAATGTGGGTTTGGGTGTTTATATGTGTGTGTGAAGGGAGGGTCATGAATGAAGGGGATATGGAGAGGAAGGGTGGTGGGGGAAATCTGGGGAGGGGGCGAGGGTGGGGAAGACCTCTATCAGTGACAGGGAAGGTATTCCCTGTCACAAATAGTGCCTACCACCATGGATTTTGTGGTGGTAAGGAAGCCATGAAAACCATGGCGGTAGGCAGGGCCATTATCCTGCAGGCGGTACAGTGATGGCCAGCTGGCTGGAGATTGAAATCTCCAGCCTGGCGGCCGTTACCGCCGTGGCGGTCGGTGTGGTACATCAATGTCATAATATGGTGGAAAGTACAGCAAGTCTGTTGGCAGTACTTTCCACCATATTACCGCCGACCGCCAGGGTCATAAGGAGGGCCCAAGTCTCTATATATTATGATATCATGCAACCTGCATATTGTACGGTTTGCAGACTTGAAAAAGTCAATTTGATGAAACATATGTCAGCTGCCTTTTGATCTTCTCTTGTTTAGGTACTGGACAGCCTCCAGCTGTACTAACAAATGGACTTTGGGAAAATGTCACTATTAAACAGATATTGGGACAAGCCATTGTGATTGTGTGGCTATTACTCTAATTGCACTACTTAAGTGTTTATTATTTGGAGTGAGTCCGTAAAAATATGGGTATTGTTCTAGTCCTAGGATATTTTCTGGGAACTTTGTTACACCATTAGGTGGTATGGTGTATTTACGATGTGAGCACAAATATTACATGCATTGACATGCATTCACTAGGGATACCCTTCTCATGTTATTAATATAACTAATGTGCAGCATGTTTTTCATAGCCACCTATGACCCATTGGGGGGTCATTTACAAGCCCCTAGTGCAACCGGAGTGTCACTTTTAATACAAAGGAAGGCAGCAGTCTGTCTTTTCTGTTTACATCTGCCTCTGTGATGGTGTTTGCCATTTTTTAATGGCGTGCCCATCATAGTATTTAGCCTTTAGAGGTATCTAATAATACTGCAAATATGTATTTATGAGAATCAATCGCTTTACCTTTTCACTAGTCAATCATTCAACATGAGACCTTATTAGGGGTGATTGAGTAATTGTAAGCATTACCCAAATAATATATTCAATATTCTTTACACCGTGACATCATATTTGGAACTTGAGTACAAAACATCCCTTTCATAATTAACATTTCATGCATTAATCTTTACAATTGTCATCAAACCACATATGAGCGGAAGCTCTGAGTCTTTGTTTAGACCTTGTTTAAATCTTAAAATGAGTTTACTTTTGCATTTCTTTAGCTTTAGTTGTAAATTGCCTCCTAGCTGGTACCGTTTCACCTTCAATAATCCACAGGAGGAAAATGTACATTGATTAGGGCGATTGGTTTCTAAATGTTCCACCAATGGTAATTTTCTGTCAGATTAATGGATGGTGTGATAGGTCTGTATTCTCTGTCTTAATGGTTTAATGGTGCTTTTAATTTAGTTCATGTTTCATGGACAAGTAATATTTTAAACAACATATATACTGCCACAATTAATTCACTGTTGAATTTTATGTTGTTTACCATTGACCTGAATGTTAGTAGTTTTGTGTTTTCCTAATTTGCAGGTGGAACAATTCCAGCAAGTGAAAAAGCACATAGGTTTTCTGTCTTCTGCTATTGTAAAAAGGATGGACATAGTTTTTATTTAAGATTAGGAGCTCTCCTGAAGTTCAGTTGTGTCCTGGAATTAACCTTGGTTTCAATCATGTGGTTAATTGTTAGTAGTGACCAATGTTTATTCAATATCTTCCTGATATGTTATTGCTCCTTTTGATACTGTTTAGTGAACTTTACTGCTTGGTCATTCTTTATTACCAATTGCTTTTTGGTTTGAAGAAATTAATCTTGATCCTTGTTTCTGATTTTATTGAAAGACAGCTGGAGGACTTCATGTTTGTATCCTCTTATCTCCAGCCTTTGAGTAATTTCCTTTAATGAAATTACAAGGGCCCTCATTTCTACTTCGGCAGTCTTTCCACAAGACCGCTGACGGCGGAAGAGAGATGTTTCCACTACCAGCACCACCATGCCAACAGGATACCGCCCACCATATAATGATGCGTGATATGGTGCAGCGGTTGCCTGAAAGACAGTGTGGTGCTAGCGGGGAAAATGCTAAGACCCATCCTCTCCCAGATGACCGCCTCACTGAGACAGGTAGGTGGGCTGTCTGAAAGGGGGGGCAGTTGTGTGCATGTGTGTGGTATGTGCATATATTTGGAGCATTATGGGTGTGCGTGAGTCCATGTGTGTATGTATGTGTGCATGCAGGGTGTGTGTCTGAATGGAAGTGGAGGGGTGGGGGGTGTCAGGGTGCGAGTCCGTGTGTGGGTGTATGCAGAGGGGTCGGGGTATCTGTGCATGTATGTGTGCGAATGGGGATGTCTGAGCGCATGTTTGTGAGCAAGCGAGTGGGGGTGTCTGGATGTATGCGAGCGGCTGGGGGTGTGTGAATGGGGATGTCTGCATGTACGCAGAGGGGAGGGGGATGTTGGGGTGTGAGTGAGTAGGTGCGTGTATTGGGATACATTTGAGTGGGGGTGCATGTGTGCAAGTCTGCGAGTGAGTGGGGGTGTCTGTGTGGATGCATGAGGATGAGGGAGGTGTGTGCAAGTGTGCAGATTAGGCTGGGGTGTGCGCAAATGTGCTGATGAGGAGGGGGTGTGTGCAAACATTCGGATGGGGGTGTGCAAGTGTGTGCATGATTGTATGTGTGTGTGCGAGTGTGTGGATGAGGGGGTGTCTGAAGGTGTCTTGACCTGTGGGTATACATGTGCCAGTGACAGGAATGGAGATTCCTGTCGCCAACTGCCACAGAAAGCCCGCATGGTGTGCCGACCCAAAATACCGTTGACAGCCTTATGACTGCCCTGGGCTGGAGGTGGTCACCTCTGGCCCAGTGGTGCGACCGCCCTGGCGGTACTGCCAGCATTGTGGCGGTTTGGCTTTGGCCACACCACCAATGTCATAATACAATGGTCTTTACCACCGGCCACGCACCGCCACACTTATAATGAAGACCAAAGTCTTCATATCTGCTACAGTTTAATTTGGCTCATCGATATTCCCCTTTAGGAATATTACAAATTGTAGTCTGTGGATGACAACTGGATGCA
This sequence comes from Pleurodeles waltl, assembly GCF_031143425.1. Lineage (NCBI taxonomy): Eukaryota > Metazoa > Chordata > Amphibia > Caudata > Salamandridae > Pleurodeles > Pleurodeles waltl. The sequence continues at coordinate 1,020,340,611 of NC_090447.1, forward strand.
TGCAAGATTGAGTTTGCTACTGTAGATTTTCTATAAATTCAACTCCTGTAATTTTGAATCTTCAGTATATAGTGTGAGATCCAATAATTCTAGTGTATATTTAGAAATTGTTGTTGTTACTTTATTATCCCATTTATTTTCGGAAAACTGATCAATATATATTTTCAAGTTCCATTGATGAACCAAGCCATATGACTAAAATATTGTGAATGTACAGGCCCCAGAAAAAGAATTTGTCACTATATTCCCCAATTATTTTTTTTATCCCAGTGGCAATTCACTCATGAAAGGGCAGGTGTAGGGTGGGGCAAATTGTGATTGCATTGCAGTGCCTAGGCATTCTAGATAAATGTTCTCATTGAACAGATAAAAAAATCTTGTAAGACAAAATGCTAACATTTCTATAATCATGTCTTTTCTTTCCAGGAAATATACTGACCTTGCAGATGTCCCTCAATAAACTGTTGTCAAGAAATGACGGGCATGCTTGATAAAATATAGCTGACAAAATGTTAGGACCAACAGATTTCCTTACCTTTACTTGTTGATGAAGTGTTCAGACTGTCTAGTATTTAATAAAATATCAAAATGCTTCAGTTAGCATAACGCATACATAACGGATTAGTTCCCTTATATTAACCATACACATATAAAAGAATGACACATCAACATGTATCACTGCTTTAGGGCTCTGCGGCCATCAATTGAAGCCAAGGCCTGTAGCATGTTCATTCACTTTTAAAGACTTCTTAAATTTTGGAGCAGGCAAGGGAGAAAAAGTAATGAAGCTAACTACTATGAGTTCATCAGAATGTGTTTTAAAATTCCTAAAATGTCTCAGCTAGTACATTTGCCCTCCTATGTTTCTTAGTCTTTTGAATAATTTCCCCTATTTACATTTTCCCATTCCATAAATCTGTGTCATACAACTGCAAATTTAGATTACTTTTACTTTCACCACTGGTCCTCATAGACTTTAAAACAGCATTTACGAAAACTCATTAAACATGGCTCATCAAACTTTATACCAGAAGACTAATATGTCAACTAATATTATGTTATACAAAATATGTGTGGCCACAAAGATGCATCTCTGTTTATCCACTGTTGTATTTCTGGTAATGATAAAGAATAATTACTTGAACTTTCTGCATGTATTAGTACTAAGCATTCTAGAAGGGGCATTAGTACCGACATAATCGGTTGTAAATCTAAAAGTGGCTGCTGTAAATAATGACCACTTTTTTGTCCTGAGCACTAGATTAAACACCTGACAACGTAAAAGTAAATTATATTCATGGCCATATAATTCAGTATCCTACTACGGGTACTAGAATAATGGGTGAATCATAGAGGATTAGTATTTTAAACCTAGCTAATGTTTTACATTGAAAAATATGCAATTATCCAGTATGTGCCTGTAGTTTTATCACTGTTCGGGAAAATGAATACCTTTTTTATAAACAGTTTGACATTAACGTCTCTGGTAGTGGACATTAAATCAAAGTGAAGATATCTATGCAATCTATTGGGTACCTCATAAGTGTCCAAGGCTTGATGCAGGATCGCCTTCAGCATTGCATTACTCTGACCTTTCTTTTATTGAAGGACTATCTAAGTACAAACATGAACTTCTAGATCTACTGCATACACATCCTGGGTCTGTACTTCAGAAAGTATTAGTGACCACTCTAATAGATCAAGGTTGAGTGGTTCCTCCCTACAACAGTGACTTCCTCTCCCTGAAACAAGGGACAGTGGCAGATTTAATAGGCTCATGTGATTGGCTGCTGGAGCCATAGCAACATGCCAGTTCAGTGGCAGTAAGGCAACAGATAGAATCTTACTAAGCCTTCATGAGTCTGCATGTTAAGAAGCACTACCACTCATAGGGCCAGATGTAGCAAGTATTTTGCATGGTGCAAAGTGCAAAAATCGCAGTTTGCGGCATGCAAAATACCGATTGCGATGCTCATTCACAATTTGCGTGTCGGTACCGACTCGCAAATTGTGAATGCGACTCGCAAATAGGAAGGGGTGTCCCCTTCCTATTTGTGACTCGCATCGCTATGCTAAATTGCTCTGTGACCGCAAATGCGGTCGCAAAGCAATTCGCAGTTACCACTGGTGGTAACCCATTCGCAAAAGTTGAATGTTGCCAAAAAGGGTTTCTCTGAAAAACCGAAACCAAATGGTTTCGTTATTTTTTTTATTTTGCAACTCGTTTTCCTTTAAGGAAAACGGGCTGCAAAATAAAATAAAATAAACTGCTTTATTTAAAAAGCAGTCACAGACATGGAGATCTGCTGTCTTCAGCAGGCCACCATCCCTGTGAGTGCAGGGACTCGCTATGGGGTCGCAGAATGCGACCCACCTCATTAATATTAATGAGGTGGGTCTTTGTGACCACCTAGCGACTCGCAGATGGTGTCTGAGACACCGTTCTGCATCCGATTTTGCGAATTGGAAATTGGGAGTCACACCGACTCGCAATTTCCGATTTGCTAAATCGGAAAATGCTACCTCTGGCCCATAGATTCTTGCTGGCATAGTCGGACTCTGAGAATACCTACCAAGGAAAAACTGTACAACAAGTGAAAGAATTATCTTGATTTTCTGCATTACCACATTTATGGTTGGGTGTACCTGTGTCTGTGTTTATTTGTGCATGCACATTTATTTAAATGACATCAAATATTTTACTTGCATGTACATCACTTTCTGTTTCATGTTTCATGTCTGAAAAGAGTGTATGGTAATGTTTAGATGTCTTGTGGTGCATTTATTTCTGGGCACAATGCACATCACTTCTTTGTGTTTTTGAATTCTCTCTGTTCAAGTAGCATCTACTCTCGGTGACATGCATAAGCATGTTTGTTTCTATAAAGTATGTGTATATTTCAAATGGTGGTTTGGTCTGGACTGTTCCTTTTAGTGCACAGCCAAGACTGATTTGGATATGGCTGGGTCCAAACTGAGGTTTCAAGGTGGGTAAAGGTTGGAATCGTACCCTGAGCAATTGCCAGTGGTTAAGCTTATTGCAAGCATTTCTCCCATCACCTTTTGCATATATTTCAACAAGTGTCAATGTGTATGCATATCTAAGGGCACTATATATCAGTTTAAGTATGAATCTATATGCATTTTACTGTGTTTCTGCATATATTTATCCTGTTTGCTTGATAAATACTGTGAGTCTGTTGCCAGAAAGCTACACCGCTCCCTTTTTAACTGATAATGCATTAATTTTGATCACACAGTTTCCTGAATGCACACAGGTTGATAAGATAAACCCTCACGGAATTCATTTCTCCACACATGTAGTTGGTATGTTTAGGGATGCACATGTATGAGCTTTGGGGGTGGCTGAGTTTCTGCCCTTAGTAGGGTGATGTCTGTAGCATGATCATTTCAGGAATTTGCTTGGTATGTGTATTTCCCTCCAAAGCTAAGTTCAGTTTATCATCCCAGTGAAATGGCCAAATGCAGGACAACATATTTTCTTCCACGTCTCACACAGTTGCAAGTAGCGTTAAAAGTGTACCACTCTTTTGCTGGGAGTGCTACAACAGAAGCATTTCTGTTGATGCCCATTCAGACTAAACTGGAAGCATCATCAAACACTACTCACTCAGCTGAGGCTTCAAATGACCTGGTATTTCAGGGCTTCTAGCTACCCAAGATTTGTTTGGTATGACCATGATGGACTAAAAAGTGAGCGGTTGTTGTCTCACACATGCAAAGTTGGAGTTGGACATTCATCCATCTTTTTACGTATACTTCCATTTACCTAGGCACGCACTCACCCGGTAAGAATCCATGTAGACACTCATACATGCATTCATGCATGTAGTCACTCAGCTATCCAACTATTTACTTATTCTCACTTTCATCCAATTACACAGTCCCTCTTTCCCCCACACAAACACTTGTGAATCAAAGCAGGTTGCTTATGTTGTTTTTTGTGAATCATCCCACAACTGCCCGTAACAAAATTATACAGTCATCTTCAGACGCTGATTGCAACACATTGCTGATTCGGAATTACAAACTGTGCTCAATGTTCCTTTTGCAGCATCAAAAGACCCGTAACTATGTGCAGCTGCACACAGAGACAATGCACTTGATTGCACACAAAAAATTAATTGATTTCATTGCAGGTCTAAATTCTGACTTTTTTGCCTGCATGAGAGTGCACTGAAGAAAAGCAGATGCCAAGGTCTGAAATCTGTTATCCATCTTTCATTCGAGGCAGACCAGTTTCTGTTTAAAGAGGTTTTCCTCTGTAACTTCATATTATTTTTGCTTTTTTTGGATTGGATTGATTCACTGCCCATCACCACCAAGAAAAAAATGGCAGTAAAGGATACTGATAACTGAACAATTCTGCCCTTGACAAGGGAGAGAACTCTCTATTTGTTTTCAAATTTTTATTTTTATTTAGAGATTTTCTTTTTGAAAATAGAAAAAATAAGTTTGATGGACGGCTCTGTAATTTTGACTGAGCAGTCCGTCAAACTTAAAGAAGCATTGACAAAAACTGTAGTGAAGGCAGTCATTTCTAAATTTGGTAGATGGAGTACTTGGCCTGGTGGATCTTAAGTCCTTCGCAGGCTGAAAGAGACTACTCTATCTGCCAGTTTTAAATTGGGCACTGCGTTTCAAACCATGTCATGTAAGTGATTAGGGGATTCAATTATTGCTATTAAATATAACAAGACAATATTGCTTTTTTTGGTTTGTATGGTTGTGTAGGTGACTGGTTTCCTATTAGTTTTGCCAGTTATTTATGATTCAGTTATGTGTATCAATTACTACAGTTTTCTTTTCCTGTTGTTCCAGAAATTGGTTTACATTTGCTGTTAAAAACATAGTCATAACACAGACCTCACCTCACACAAAGTGAAATTTAATCAACAGTACATTCAAATTTTCCGCACCAAACCTATGAAAATGAATAGAGTGTGATGACTTTGCAACTAAGCTTTCTATCGCTATGGCTCAACATAGATGCTCTTATGGCAAACTGTGGATGGACCTCTACGCTCCGTTAGAGGAAGTATGTTCTACGTAACTGGCTCTGTTAAAAGAAACTGCACAGAAAACAACATCTCCCTTTTCAGACACATGTAGCCACAGGAAAATATAATAATACTTTTGCTGGTAGCACCTCACTGAAGAGGCAGGTACAGGAATCAAACCTCCCTGCACTGGTAGGCATATTGAAGTCACATAGCACAACCAGGCAAATGATACACAGGAAGTGAACACAGTGCAGTTTATTTCACCGTTGTACTTGTATACTGCAGAGATGCATTCATTCCTTGCCACTCAGGTATTTTATTTTTTATTTTTTTCAAATTGAAAATAATCTATATGTTCACATCCCACACTACTTTTTTGTCGTTTTGTCTATATTATATATAGGATTTAGGTCCTTCTTGAAATTCAAAGTATTGCTTTGTATATATAACACAGCTGATCGCAATGCACAGTTGTGATCCAACCCCACTCCACTACGAGCGGCTGCTGGAAAAATATAAAATACTGCTTTTTAGAAAAGGAAGTGCCGAACAAAGAACAAGAACACAGAAAGGAAATCGCTCAATGTGAAATGTCAGCAATGTATAATATGTTTTTTAAACAGAGATTGACAGCTGATACACAGTTTCAGACCATATCTATCACAATTATTACTACACATCAGTGCAACCTAGCCTTTAAAACGGTATGACACCAGTGGAATGGAACAGTTACACCACATCACCTCTTTGTGACAAGCAGCAATTACAAACATATAATAACTCTGATTTGGAGCGCAGAATTCACTGTCCAATCTCCTAGTAAGATACGACAGCAGTCAGTCGCCCCAAAGGCACATCTAAAGGCAGAGGTCTTTGTACATGTACATCGGGTTGTAACTCTCACCTATACAGCACCTCTGGGTGTAGATTTACTTCTCATAGTAGGAGAACGTGTTTATATCCCCCACAAACGAGGAGTTAGAGACACATATGACTCAACATGCGGCTATCAAGTTACTTATAGTATTTTAGAGGTGTTTTTTAAATCATTAATCCTCCAAGTGTAGCTCTACATAGTGCAGGAGAGATGCCCATGTAACCTATTTAGAACTACAAATAGAAAAGAATAGGGATGCACGTATAATCCACATAGGTCAATAATCACAAGTCAAAAAACAAAAATACAAGCTACAACCTTCTCTCATGCTACAAGATGTTGTCAAGCCAAACATCACATATACTTTTGGGGTGTGCTTGTTGACACAAGGAGGGGCATATTTATCATCTTCTTCAGCAGGTGCAGAGTTATGCAAAGTAACCCGTCACAAAGCTTTGATAAGCAACAGTATTCACTTTCCAGTAGCAACCTTTTTTAAAACTGGAATGTTGTCCCGAAATTATAGCAAATATTGTTTTGCTCAGCTTTGCATTACTTTCCACCACAAGACATGAAAGCACTCCACTTCCCATCTGACCAATTTCTACTGGACCTTCCCTGCACCCTGCTGGTGGCTTCTGCTGGAGTGAGTTCTGACCCAAAACTGCTGCTCCTAAGGACCTGGAACTCTTACTGTCAGCGAGTTTTTTTTTCTAAAACGTGGGACTTAGAAACTTGTTACAAACGTTTTTCAAGTGGAGAACCATGGAGATCAGGACCAACCTGCCCAGCCAATCAGATTAAGGAGCATCGCCACTAGGTCTGACTTCTCTGTAACAATTACAAGGTTCTTTCCTCGATACTGGAATTAGTCAGCACCAAGTCCTTTTTGGTTCCAAGCTGGAGTTTTATTCATGCTGCCATCAAAGGAAAACTTATTGATGCTGGAGACCTCTTGGGCATGAATGCTTTTGTAATGGTAATAGTTTTGGCAATGTTTATTCCAAACTACAGAATCTGTTGATCCTTTGCTTGATGCCAGTCCCATTCTCTGTTTCAACGAAGGTTGTCAATGCTGGGAGGTAACTTTTAAACCTGGGCAAGCTTGCTAAGCCTTTTCCCTCCCAGCGCTAAGTCTTTTTTTGGCTATTTGTGATAATTCACAATTAGTCCTCCATAACTTTTGGTCCACTTAAGCTATCAACTCCAAATGTGTGTTCTTTCTTTCAAACATCGTAGGGATTTAAAGGTACCCAGGGTTTGTGGATCTCGCTGGAGGGAACTGAGAACTTTGCCAAAATACAGCTACATTTTTTGTTTTGGGGGAAAATATGAAAAACGTGCTTCAGAAGAACGTGTCTGTTTTTTTTTCTTGCAAATGGCATCAAAGAAAGGTTTGTGGTGCTAAAATAATCATCTTCCCAGCTTTCAGGAACAAGCAGGCTTTATACAGAAAAACAATTTTTTAGCACAGTTTTGACATTCTTTGAGCAGGCGTTTAAAGTGACAAAACAAATGATGGAAGGAAATCTGTTAGATTTCTTTGGTCCATTTTGTTGGCCCCGTAACAGGGTAACGCTCCCTTTGCATACATCGTGCCTGTCTCAGGTATCATGCAGTGTAAAGGGTTAATACGTGGCATAATGCATGTATTGCACCACTTTGCAAATATGTTGCAGCGTTTTTGGCCTTTTAATGTTGCACTAACATAAAAAAAGATGCTATTGTGGCATTAAAATGTTGGAAGGGTCTCTTAAATATGCCCCCATGTGTTGAAGTAAAAGAATATTGAAAATTAGTAGGAAAAAATGGGCATTTGTTACAATGTTTTAATTTGTAATGTCTCATCACCATGGCCGATGTACAAATGCTGTACATCATTACATCTGATAGACCCTTCTGGTTGAGGGGATACATAGGGTTTGTGGGTTCTCCATGAACTCCAGGTACCCTGAGCCAATAACTAAGCTGCATCTTGGAATGGTTTTTCATTTTGTACCAGACCTAGAGCAATTCATTTCATATGGCAAAATATAAATTGTGAAAAGTAGGTATCAAAGAAACCTATGTATTTTCAAAATGAGCACAAGATATGCAGTTTAGAAGCACTGGTTATTTGCACATCCCTGAATTTGTGTATACCCATACTAGCATGTGACTTAGGAGTATTTCTCAAAATTGGTTCTTTCTTACATATTTTCTTACATTTAGAAGGTACCAATGCAGAGAAATACAATCAGTAATTACACTTGTTCTACTATTCTATGTTCCCCTAAGTATCCCAATAAAAATGAGACCTAACTTGTGTGGATGGGCCTAGCGCCTGCAGCAGGAAGTGGTCCAAAAGGCGGCATGGAGACATCAAATTGTCTCACCGAAAACAGACCAGTTTTTTGCAAAGTGGTACCTGTAGTTTTTTGGCCCTACCTCAGTCGGTATCTAGGGAAACCGAGCAAACATATATATTTTTTAAAACTAGGTACCTAGGGCAATAAAGGATGAGGTGACATGTGTGGCTCTCACCAGGTTGTTTTACCCAGAATCCCGTGCAAACCTCAAACTTTGACAAAAAACACATTTGCCTCAAATTTCTGTGATGGAAAGTACAGGAATCAGCACAGAGTCCCAAACCTCCTTCCACAAACCATTCTCCTTAGTCCTCTTGTGAAAATGTTACCTCACTTGCGTGGGTAGACTTAGTGCTCATGACAGGAAACGGCACAAAACACAACATGGATACATCCAATTTTTTTTCTACGTAAAAATTACCCTCCCTTTGCAAAGTGGGTACCTGTGGTTTTTGGGCCCTTCTCAGCCGGTACCTATGGAAACCTAATAAACCTATACATTTTTTAAAGCCAGACACCTAGGGGGAATCCAGGTAAGGGTGACCTGTATGGATCCCATGAGTTTTTCTTACCCATGATGCCCTTCAATCCTCAAACTTTGACTGAAATCATGCATTTTCCTCACAATTCTGTGATGGAAACTTCATAACCTGCAGGAATCCACAAAATTCCTACCACCCAGCATTGCCCCACTTGTCATTAAAAATGCTGTGCCACTTGTGTGGCTAGGCCTAGTGCTGCAACAGGAATTGATCAACAAGGGACAGAGAGAGCCTTTGTATGGGGACTACTATTGACATCAGTTGGCTCTGTTCCTGTCACTGGCACAAGGCACAACCACACAAGTGGCACACCACCCTGGACTCTTCCCAATGTCTAGTTTTCAGAACTGTCTGGGTCTGGTAGGGTTTTTCAGGGGGTAAAAACAGAGCAGCTGTTCACCATGGCACGTGGGATGATACTGGGAGCTAGCCAAACTCTCCTGAACTAATTTGTAAAAACAACACCCCAAAGATTGTCATTGGGATGAAATGCTTCAGTCTGCAGGGAAGCCGAAAGACTGTTTCTGTTTTTTTTGGGGGGGCAGGTGCGCCGATGTTTGGCAGCCCCCACCAATGAAAGTAAAAAAAAAGTAATCCCTGGTGTCCGATTGTCCTAAAATTAATTCCAATCTACCTCCAAGAGTGGCAAGAAAACAGCCAAAATGCTTTTCCCTTTTTCGGGAGTGGCCCTTCCCTATGGAGCTGTTCCTGCTCCAAAAAAAACCCTGGTGTCTAGTGGAGTGGATCCCTGATTGGGGATAGTTCTCCTTGGGTATAGCTTGGGTTTAGTGGCACACAGTACAGGGGACCCATGCCTGGACATATCTGTCCTGCCTAGGGCATCACACTGAAATATACAAAAAGTGATGGATAGAATTCTTCAATTAATATCAGCCACTAGCAATTGTTCAGGATAGCAACCCAATCCATCATTATTTTGCATACCAATTCACCTCAGTTTGGACCCAGTGATATGCTAATCAGTCTGGATCCTGCTCCAGTGGGAACAACCCAGCCCTAATGCCAGGTTAAGTCCTCCCTGAACCAGAACATAAGCAACCCAAGAACAGCTTTGCCCTTATTAGGAATCATGGCATCATGGCGGGTATAGCTTCTTTCCAGTTGTGCAATGTGTACTGAATTCACTTCTGGGCATACCATCCATCTTAGAACATCTGTTGTGACTTGAATTACTGCTATGCATTCTCTCCTTAGTTACCAGTTCCCTGTCTCTCAGCCAGTGTGCGCGTAAGGGCACAGTTACCTTAGTTGGTGAGAGTGGGCAGAGCAGCAAGGATGCTGCTCATGGTGAGGCATTAACTGTGACCTGTAAATAAGCTGAATACACCTAAATCTTACAACCTACAAAGGATCAATCATTTATTTACAACAATGTCACAACGAAGTATCTAACAATGTAATGGATCGAATGCTTGACTTATTCTCAGCCGCTGGTAATTACTTGTGGCCCCATCCCACTCCATTCTTAATTTGCATATCATGTCAACTCAGTTTGGACCCAGCCATATTCGAATCAGTCTTGACCCTGCTCCATGGGAACAGTCCTGCCCGAATTGCCATGCTAAGTCCTCCCTGAAATAGAACACAAGCAACCGACTAATGACCAATATTTATTGAAATTTGCTGACTAGGTCTTCATGATAAAGGTATTAACATCACCCTTATCATGACCAGACAAAATTAATTTAATATTCAAAGGTGATATCTGTCTCATCAAAAGATGTTAACAGACATTTGGAAAAAAAACAAATACACCAGTTCGCTCTGAACAGTGACCACCTTGAATACAAAGAGTTGTTTATGTGTGAGAATGAAGTAGAGATTGTTTGACTAACAGTACTGGGCAGAAAGCAACCACTTTTGTAGGCGGGGAAGGTTAATCTCTGCAGAAACGTTTAATAACACTTATCCAAGTGAACGCTTTTTAAGATGTATTGTAGAGTTGTCTTCAAACATTCATAATCCATAATTATTTACAGAAACAAAGGAAATATATCAATTGAAATCAGATATGACACATTTGAGTCAGAACCAATCCCATTTTTTTCTTGCTTAGAAGTATATTCATTGTTTTAAAGTAAAAAAAAATCTATGGAATATATCTTGTTTGTTTTTCAAAACCAGGAATGGAACTCTCATGAACCTTTGGTTTTCCAAAACCCTTTGTAGAGAGATCAAGCTACTAGCATTACAATGAAGTTACTCTGGAAAATATTTGAAATGTGGTGAGCATCTTAGTTATACCAAAGTTTTGTTGAGTCAAAGATTACTCCATTTGATTATTTATTAAAACAAAAATGCAGCTCCAGTATTTTTGCAATCACCGGCATTTCAATATTGTGTGAATCCAGGTCTTTTCCTTTGACATCTAGGGCACTTTGGAATTTGAATGGTTGGGAATCTTCTTATTCACAAAATCTAGTATATAACAGACTGGTCATTTTTTTAATCTGCCCTAGCAAAACATTTTTGTGATGAGAAGTTTCCCTCCAAAATGGTGCATTCATGTGAGGATCAATTTGAGCTTTCCATGTACATATTAATTTACTAATCATTCATGTCCCCTATTACGAGTGTGGCGGTCTTGAGACTGCTACACTCGCGGTGCCGGTTGAACTGCCACCAAAGCAGCAGTCCAGCCTCCACATTATGACCCTGGCGAACCTGCCACAGTCAGACCGCCGGCTCCGCCAGGTTGCTGCCAATCGATAGCCTTATGGTGCCAGTGTCTTAATCTGCTAGGAAAGTGCTGCCCTGGAGATTAATACTCCCCTCTCCGCTGGCTTTTGCGTGGTGGTCCGGCTGCCATGCAAAAGTTGGTGGAGATGAGGTGACGGGGGCCCCATGGGGTCCTCTGCACTGCCCATGCACTTAGCATGGGCAGTGCAGGGGCCCACATTGACAGCCTCGTCATGCTTTTATCTGCCCGAATTAGGGGCAGTGAAAAGCGCGACTAGTGCTGTCGCATCTGACATACCGCAGCATTGCTGCAGTTTGATCACGAGCGGGTGTTAATGCTGTGGTGAGTTTCCAGCTAGCCCAGCGGGAAACTCATAATAGGGCCAGCAGGCGGAAAACCGGAGTGGCGGATTTCCGACCCAAAGAGTTTGGCAGGCGACCTCCGATGCCCGCCACACTCTTAATAAGGCCCTCAGTCTTGTATATTGTTCAATTTGTAGAAATTTCCAGTCCATTGGCCATTGCACTCATATCTAAGTTTTTCTTTGAACATGGTTTCTGCTAGAATGTGTGAGCTTTCAATTTCCCGTTTAGGCAAGCTACAGAGCTTTCCAGTAATATAAATACAAAAAGTGGAACCATCCCTCTTGGGTTTTTATCTTAAAGTATACATGTTCCCTTTGTTTTACCCACTGCTTAGTAATGTGGACGTTAGGGGCTATATTTACAAGGGGGTTGTGTCGCCAGTACATCACTTTTTTTGATGTAGCAACGGTGCAGGCTGCAGACCCATATCTACAAAGCCACGCTAAGCCACTTTGCATGGTTTTACATGCCCTTGTAGATATGGAGTAAGGCAGTGCAGCACAAGTCACTGTGTTGCCTCACTCTGTGTCAAAGAGGCATTCCATGAGTGTTGCGGTGGGTGTCTCCATGCAACATCTATGGATTTTGATGCATTCCCAGATTTACAAGGATTTTTAAACCAGTGAATGTGTCATTATGACTCCCCAGGGTGTATTCTGCAGCACACATAGAAAGAGGAAAATGCCCTTTTGTTTTTGTGCAGGAAGGTGTCTTTGCCTGCACAATAACAGTCATCCCCACAATGTAGACATCCTTGCACCATGTTGCAATGGTGCCTACTTTGGCGCATGGCAGCCCATTGTGCAACAGTGCAGGAGAGAAGTACAGATATGTGCTGTATATTGTGGATACAGTGCATTTCTGTCCTTTTCTTTTGATACGGGGCAACAACGCAAGCAGGCTTGCGGTGCCGCCCTGCATCAAAAGATTGTAAATATACTCCTAGGTTTCCACTGACTAATTCTGCATGAAAATGAAGAATGTGTACTCTATTAGTTAATTGTGTTTTGCATATAGTGAGAACTTTTAAAGACTGGAAGATAATTTAGATCATACAGATCCAAACAATTTTTCACAATCCATTCTCCCAGATACTTCTTACGATTGTATATCAAAATGAGTACATCTGTTTTGGTTGCAATTACTTTATATCCCCCCTCTAAATCAGTTAATTCAGATATCAATTCAAGAGCCAGGTGAATAGAGGCCCATTTAGCCTACAGCAATATGATCATGTCATTGGCAAACAGTGTTAATCTAGGTGCTTCTGGGAGAAAAGATTTCAGTTTGGGGCTAGATCAGAGTGCAATTGCCAATGACACAATAAATAAAGCAAAAAGTATTAGTGACATTGGGAATTGCTCCCAGTCACAGATAGTGATTGATATATTACTTACAGACATATAACTCAAGACCAAACAAGTCCAGGACTCAGCATATAATGTGTCAATCAGGCTTATCAGCTGGGTGCTGATACGTTTTGTTTGCAATATCTTGAATAAACTAAAAATTCCCAACTACCGAGGTCAACTGCCTTCTCTACATCGAACAGATTGGAGGCAGCCAGATTACCTGAGGTACAGAGAAAGCCAATTGCTTCAGCCACAAGATGATTGTTTTATATATCATTATCGGGAGGAAAAAAAATGATATGAGTGTAAGCTCAACATATTTTAGTCAATATTTTATCGTAATTGTTACCTAGCGTAACTTGACATAACAATTAGGATCTATAGGATGTTTCCCTTTTTTTGGAAAAATATATTACACCCTTCTGGCCACTTCCTAAGATGTGGTTAGAAAATGTAGTAAGCGGATTCCTTAATTTGTCTGTAAGGGTCTTCTGGACTCCAACTGGAAAACCACCCTCTCTTCCTGCTTTGTAGTTGGATAAACTATTAAAAGCAGTCTCTAGTATTTCTTGATTAAATGGTGTTATTGATATGTGTGTATCCTCTTCAGTTAATGTGGGAATTTCTAATTCCTGCAAATAATTGATATTTTCTTTCAGGTAGTGTTTTGGTTGGATATCTGCTTTCCAAATGCCCTGAGGAAACCCAGGTTATACTGATAAATTCAGAGGTAATCTGATGATTCATAGAATCATTCATTGAGCATATTATCGCCTTAGTGTTGGATGCTCTAGTTAGACAGGGAAGACGTTTGTCCACTGTCTTCCCTTCTTTATATATCTGTTGCCCAACTATTCTCAAGTTTACCACTTGCTTTTTGCCTTTTCCAAAACATGAAACTGGCATCTAGAATTAATCTCATTCAAATAATTATGTACTTCTTTTTACTTCATTTGTAATGTATTTAATTGCAAGTTTGTTTTTTTACATTTTTGACTTTGGTATGCAATAATGTACCCTCTCAAATTTGCTTTCAAAGCAATGCATACCACGACTTGGGAGGAGGAGCCCTACCTTTCCAGAAAACATAATGCAATCCACTTTTTAATTTGTCAAATAAAATGTGTGTCAAATAATAATCTTTAACCATTGACCATTGGAAAAAATATTCTCTTCTGGTGTTCATCCCAAATGAAGGTTTAGGAGTGTACAATTTGAAGAGCAGTGTGGTATAATCTTAGCTTTGGTTCTGGTTTCTAAAGATGTAAAAAAAGTCTATTCTGGATGCTGACTGATGGTGTTTAGTTGTAAGTATTCTTGCTTTTCATCTGCAAGGATCACTTAGGCCTATTTATTAATATTCATTGCTGTGGCAGTTTTGGGTTTTCCCTAGGTTGCACACAGATTTGAGGTATCTAGGTTTATTGATCATTAAAAAATGAAAGTCGTTCCTATAATGTTAGTTTCATGGAATGCTTTTAATTTTTAACGTGTTAGTCAGTCTCTTGAGAGGCGTAGGATCATCTTCAACAGAGTCATATAATGAGACTACTTCAAAGGATTTCTTGATACATTAAATTGTCAATGTCCAGCCTGTTCATTTGCTGCCTTATTTGCAAAACCTTCGAAACTCTTAGCTAGTGGAATAGAAACTCCCCAATGCTCATCTAAGTTGGTAGCATAATAAGATGGTTTAAAGCCTTGCCAGCTCCATTTGGATTCAGTTTTTTGACTATAGGTGACTCTTGTTACATATACTACTGCAGGAAAAATATTATTTTTCTTATTGTAATGATTAAGGCTAGTGGCATTAATAAAGACTGTTTTCATTTTAGTCATGATCAATATAAGTAACATCTAATCATCTGTGGTTTGTTCAGACCTGCAACGTATTTTTCCAGAAACAACACTTCCACTCTTTTAATCGTTAAGCCAGCTATCCTTCCCCACCCTCATCTACTCCATCACCCTGCACAGTCTTGAAGCAAAAAGTATAAATATGGGCCTAAATCTGTAATCTGTTTCCCTAAATTATTAGCAATATTGTGCTGACTGGTTTTTATTGTCTGTAATTTAATGGGACATTTTTAAATAAGACTACCACATTGGAATCCAAGTTTTCTGTTTGAGGACATACACGGTTACGTTGAGATAGGAAGATAGATAAATGTAGGATAGACTTCTTTACTTGTTCACTGCTGTTCTTTCGAGATTGGGGTTTGGATGATTGCATTCTGTGTTGAAAAAGATAAATTCACCAGCTGCAAATTTTCATTTATTGGACATATCTGAAAGTTCATAACCGCAGCCTTACTTGGGTCATTGTGTTCCCGCTATAGGATCTCTTATCAATTTGTTTTTTCCAGGCTCTACAATTTCTATCATCATTCCAGGAAAATTATTTTAAACTTTGGATGGACGATTTGGTGTAGCTTGTTAGAAAAGGGGTTGTTGGTTGATTCAGGTGTGAGCCCTGGCCAAGTAACAGCCACAAACCTTTGCAGGGTGAACTACAAAAAGTCACTAAATTAACCTGTGCTTAACCTTGATTAGCTTGGCACAAAAAGCAGCCAAGCTTAACTTAGAAGCAATGTGTAAAGTAGTGTTGGAAGGTGATTTTACAGTAGGTGTAGTGGGAACCTGCAACTAGTAATAACCCCACAATCACAAATAAGGTCCAGTCAGGTCTCAATAAATGAATCCCTGTTAACTTGGCTAATAAGCAGTTCGTCTTAGCGTAGGAGACAGGTGAGCAAATCACTTAAAATCACCAGAGACTAAATAAGACACAAAACACAATAAAAATACTGCATCAATTTATAAAAATAGGTAATATTTTTATTTTTAAAACAACACTGAAATAACAAAAATCTAAAGTAGGGAACTAGAGATATGAATTTTCAAACCTGAAATGCAAACATGTGCTTTCTAACACCTAAAAGTGAAAAGCACCAACTGTGATTATCTGTTGCACTAGACAGGAAACAAGTCAAAGTTTTAGGATGACGACGGTGGAGTGTGGGTTGGATACAATGAGTGGTTGGAGCCCATCAAGATTTTACCTTTGTCTTTAGTCACTTTTTTGGGAGTTTGCAGCATTTTCTCTCACAGTCGAACGATCGGGTCCTCGGATCGGGATCTTGGTGGCCTGCTGCAGCCCAATGCCTCTGTGAAAGCTCCAGAGCTTCTGACCATCAATGATGAAGAAATCCTGATGTGGGGACCAGATCACTTGATGTCGAGAACAAAAGCTCCAAAAAGGTGACAAAGTGAGAATGTGAAAACTCTCCCACCTCTTGGCATGCTGAGATCATTTGGTGAGTTGGAAAAATTCTAGGGGTGTCACTTGGCAAGGGCATAACATTTCTATTTCCTCAGATTTTGCTAGAGACACAGTAACTAGAAGGAGAGGCATATCTTTGACTAACCTGCAGAGCACTCCTCCTTTCCAGAAAATATGCCTGAGACCTATACTGATGAAGATGGTGCTAATGACTCCTAGACCTCCCCTGATACTTAGGTTTTAGCGAGCTCAATCTGATGTGCTCTGCTTGTACTTAAGTGTAACTACCTCGAGACAGTCTACATTGTGACTTTACTTACTTTGGTGGGGGACAGGTCTCTGAATCAACAGTATATTGTGTACCCTTTTTATTATGATGTTATTTTGTCAAGTTAATGTTCTTTTCTCTAGTTACACTTCCTCTTTTTGTTTTGTGTATATCATGATTTGTGCGGTTGACCATTCAATTTGTGTGGTCTTTTCTCTGTATCTTTATTGTTCATAATGTGTGGATCTGGGTGGGGTTGATGGTCTTTTTTCTTTATTTTTTAGGATTTGCTTTTCTGTTTTGTGGGTATTACTGTTGCATTGATGTGCCTTTATTGTTTTACAAGACATAGCTATCCATTTACACACTTGTTTTCTAGAGGTTAACCTCCTCTTTTTTGGACCCAGTTGGCAGCTGTCTGACTATTCACATTCCTGTTTTTGTCATATTTTATTTTAGTTAGTAAATATTTGGTCTCGTAAACAATATGCTGACTTGTCTTGTTGGCATGCGTGGATTCCAAATTTAATTTACATGCCTAATGTGTGCATGATTCATGAATGTGTAATACTTGACTTACATGTATTTCTTGCTTATGTGTGACTACCTCACTATATCTGAGGAATTGTTTTGCTACTATGTTGTTGACGCAGTGGATTTCCATGCACTCACCCTCCTAGGTTTATACTTCATTCTTTAGTCTTCTAGCAGAGAAGATTTTTGGGTTTGCTTTTTCTTTGTTTTTTAGTTTTTTTTGTTTTTTGTTTCTGTTTTAAAAAAAAAATCTTTTTATCTCCTCCTTTTCAGCACGGGAACAGCCCAAAAAGTTTAGATTTTTTTAAACTCTATTGCCCTCTGTTTGGGCATCAGCATCCCAGTTTACGTTGCATTCTACCACCCATATTTTGCTTTTAAATGTGTGGCTTGAAGGTAATTTCTCTCAATATTAAAGGCTTAAATCACACAGTAAAATGTAGGAAAAAATTGGGTTACTGCACGGATCTCATGGGGGATATAACTTTTCTACAAGAGACCAAAATTGACTACAAACATGTCCTTTCCCTTCGCTTTGGCTTGATTGCGGATCTAGCTTGCTCACACTCATTACAAAAAACTCTGGCCTCTCCCTAATTTCAGTGGAACTAGATGTGGAGGGGAAATTGTGCATAGCCAGACTTGCCCACAGTGATGGAGAACTATATGCTGTTAATGTTTATGCCCCCAGTAACATTGCTCCAAAATTTTGGCATGCACCAACATCGAAACTCACTTCTTTACCAAAATCAAAACACATTGTGCTAGGGGGACTTCAATCTTTCCATGGACATAATTCTTGACAGACAATATGCATATCAATATAGACCACCTGAAGGGATGTTTGGCAGTTGCAGAACCCTACAGGGAGCAACTTTAAGTTTTTCTCTCCTCCTCTTAATTCCTTCTCTAGAATTGACTATCTTCTGATTATCTTCTGCGTAAACTGTACCATAGAACCCATTGTGGTGTCCAATCATGTAGCCATTATAGTCTCCTTCAGACACCAAAAGCGGCTCTTGAACAAAGAGCTCTTAGAATCTGAAGAGGATATACTTTGGCTAGATAAGGACATTTCACAGTTTCTAAAGGAAAATACTGGATCGGTTTCTTCCCCTGTGGTCTTATCAGATGGTTTGAAATACACCATTAGGGTTTTTTGTATTAGCCGAATGGCTAAAAAGAATGAAGACATCAAAGTCTCTTTATGTGCTCTTGACAAGCTGATTAAAGATGAGAACTCCTTATATAGACACTCTAGAGATCACTTGTTAATGGTGGAGGTTAAAAAACTTAAATATGAATACAATTAGATTGTTAGTAAGAGAGCACATTTGGCAGCTCAGACTCAAAATAGTGAGAAACGTTTTGACTTAAATAAAGTGAGTAAACACATAGATTCTTACTTGAAATTTAAACACAATAGCGCTATCATCTCAGCAATTAAAGACTCCCAAAGGGATAGTAAAAGCAAAACTTCAGACATCTTAAAGTTATTTGTAGATTTCTATGCTTCTCTCTAGACCCTGATAATTGCAGTTAACGAGGACTCATTTGCATTCTTTGTCAAATTGATACCTTTGAAAACCCTGTCAGATATAGATAACTCCTCTCTCAACAGACCAATTGAACCAGTAAAAATTGTTCAGGCAATTAAACTTATTCTTGGAGGGAAAGCTCCCAGTCCGGATGATCTACCAATCAAGCTCTACAAATCCTTATCCGAATTGATGAGGGTGTTGCTGGAAATTGTTTTCCAACACTTTGCTCTTTCTGCCAGTGTGTCTTGTTCAGCCACTGAGGCTATGTAATTGTTCTTCTAAAGGAGGAAAAAGACAATCTTGATACTAAGAACTATAAGCTCATTTCCTTTGGGAATATGGAAGCAAAAATATATGCAAAGATTCTAGTGAAGCGATTGGAATCCTTGATCCCTAACTTAATTCACCAAATAACAGTACAGGTTTGTTGAGGGTAAACTTGCATGTAAAAACATATGACTGATCTGCCATGTAATTGAGAAAGCACCCCTGCCCATATCCCCAGCTACTCTAGCCATTACACTATACTCAGAGAAGGCTTTTGATAAAGTATACTGGCCTTTCCTTAAAGCTTCCCTCTGATGCTACAACTTGGGTCCTTCATTCACCTTGATGATCATGTCTTTATACTCTGCACCTATTGCTAAAATTAGACTCAGTGTTGCTCTTTCATCGCCCTTCTCTCTACATCAAAGTAATAGTAAGGACTGTCCCTTATCCCGCCTCTTGTTCCCTCTGGCTATAGACCCTTTGTTGGTAATTGATAAATTGCCAGAAATTAAGAGGGTAACTTCTGAATGCTATACATTTAAAGCGGCCACTTACCGGATAATATATTAATATCATCACAGGGCTTTGACGCTGTAATTCCTAAGGTAATCTCTTTGATTCAATTGTTTGTTGAATCTTTCAGGCTATACCTTAATTAGAATCAATATAAAGATCATGTCCCTTAGCATTCACAGTCACTTCTCCTGCATTGGACAATATGTCCCTCGAATGACTACAAAAAATGATAAAGTATCTTTGTGTTTGGTTCTCTGGTAACCTTTCAGAGTAATTCATTAGCAGTCAATGAGTAGAAGACTTTGGACAGAATTAAGGACCTTTTATCTTCTTGGTCCCCAAAATGTATATAGTGGTGGGAAGGAATACACACCTTGAAGATGATGATTACGCCACTCATAATTTCTTTGTCCTTGAACTTTCTTGTACGCCTTTCGTCAAATTTTCTCTCCACTATTAGTAAACCGTATTCGAGCTTCTAGTGGACTGCCAAAAAGCCTAGAATGACCATTAAGAAGCTCAGATTGCCACATGTGTTGGGGGCTGTGGACTGCCTACCTGATTCAATTATAAAACAGCCTTTTTTGTGGACCATGGTGCATGCTGGCTGGAATATCAATCCAGTTTATTGGTCCCCTAGCTTTTATTAGAATGTCACCTTATCTTCCCTTATTTCTTGATTGCTGATATTTCAATGAATACTCTGAAGCGTTCCCATTTCACACATATTTGTCATGCTGTTAGGACAATGGACAAATTCTCCTCTCATATGATATCTAAATCCTCTGCCATTTATCTATGGAATAAATCAAAAACATCAACTCTGGTTTCATTCAAAGTGTGGCCTGTTTGGTCAGCCAAGGGCATCAAGTTGGTGTCATACTTGTTGGAGGATGGTATCCCGCTATCGTTTGTAAAAAGTCTCCCTACAAAATATTGAACTTTATCAAGATAAAAGCAAAATTATCTAAAATTAGATATACTATGCCCACCAAGCCTTCTCTATCCTATTCATCAGGCAAGTAAAGGTGGGCATGTGGCATCTACAATAAATATAGTCCCCCATAGTTCTTCAGTTCCTCCATCTTCGTCCATCCACATTTGCTGGACTAAGTAGATTCAGTTGTTAGGTCTTTCTCTTATTACAGATTGTTGTTGGCCACTTATCTCCTAGAACATTCTTGGTAATAAACTGATTCCTTCCTTATGACAGACATGTTTTTACACTGTACATTTCTTATACTGGACACCATCTAAAGTTGAAATTAATTGACTTTGTTTTCTATTAGCCTTGTAAAGAAACTACTGGTACCCCTGACCATGTGTTCCTGATGTACAAGTTTCTTTCTATTAGGTGGAAGTTCATGACTGACTAATTAGCATCGTTAAGGTGTCCTTCTCTCAGACTTTCCCTCTCGTTCTGCTAGATCCATATGTACTAACTTCTCCACTCGATCTACCTGATAGAGACTTGGCTCTATTGTATTTATTTTGACAGTGACAATTAAAGTAATCCTGTTAGCATGGAAAGCACCCAACAATGTTTCTTTATATACAAGGTAGACTTGGGTTTCTGACTTCAGAAGTACACATGAATGTTTGCCCCTTCCCCCCTGCATGTCTGTCCCTTCACAATCACTTTGGTGCACTTTTGACAGCTTTATCTGTAAAACATAACAGCCCATTCCTTTATATTTGTTTTCATTGCCCACGAGGAGAGTATTCAGCCTTATCATGCTGTTTACCAATGCTGATCTTTCCTATTTCTTTCTTAACTTTCCATGTTCCTTCCCCCACTCAACTCTCTTTCTCTTTTTTATCCCTTCTATGCTTTTCTTTTTAAGTTTCTGTTTATTTACTTATTAATCTTCTTCTATGTTTCTATTTTCTTGCTATTCCCTTAATTTGTAATGCTATTTTATTTCTGTTGTCCCTTTGTTTTTTTCTGGATTAGTTCATAGTGGTTTTATTCCTTGCGTGTTAGTCAGAAATATTTGTTCTTATTATTTGGCTTTTAGACTTACCTAAGCCGGTTGATTCAGTTTTGAATTATGTGTCTAAATATATAGGAAGCTGGATTGCTCAATTATTGTGTTTCCTGCTATTGACTCTATAACATCACTTCGTTAATTTCCTGCCTGTACATTTGATTGCTCTCCATGGAAAGCTGCTGCACTTAATATTTTTTATCATGTCTGGGTCTGTGATACATGTTTGTATGTTATACATATGTTATTTTTCTTTCTTTTGTCTTCTGTAATTTCTATATAAAAATAATAAAATATTTGGAACAAAAAAAAGCAAATTTGTTGCAATTTTCCAAAATTAGACTAGATTTTCATGAAAACGTCTGAGTGATAAGGTTTAGCTGGATGATATCTCATGCCATCTTCAAACCTTTACACAATGGGGCTTTTTTATGGGAAATTGGCATAGGGCAGTGCCGCAAGTCTTCTTGCGGAGCTGCTGTACGCGAAGGTGAAAGGGTAGAAATGCACCATATTTATGCAATATGGGTCATTCCTGTCCTTTCCTTCTACCCTGTCTCAAAGTTGGTGCCTGGGCCAACATAGGCACCCTTTCATCATGGTGGAAGTGTGTCTGTGTGTCATGCAGGATTGTTTTTGTACAAAAGAGGGCAGCTTCCTGCAGAAAAACAATCCAGAGAGACAATTTCCTCTATGTGTGCAGCACACATGGAAAGAGGAAAAAACAAGGAGAAATACACATATTTCTCCTCTTTCGTCCCCCCCTTAGTGAGGGGTAAAGTTTTGGCATTTCCACAGGTTTTGTTTCAGCAAATCTGGGGAAGTGTCAATACCCAGGGGTGTTGCATGGGAAAACCCACGACAATACCAACAGAATGCCTCCCTTCCAGGAGTAAGGCAACACAGCGACTTGTGCTGCTTTGCCTCACACCACATCTTTCCCTGGCCTCATTGATATGGTTGAGAGGTTTGCACAGGCCCAGTGTCAGAAAACGTGAAACTCCACCAGCACAAGCCCCTCACAAATAAGCCTCACTCTTTATAAAGGTGAAAAGTGAAAAACATTTTAAGGATGAATCAGTGTGTATCACTTCCAAAACACCTTTTTGGAAACTGTTGTGACTGGAACATAAATACTGCAATTCCGAATAAAATACCACAATGAAAGCAACCTTCCTTACACTATTATATTCATAGTTTCAATAAAGGAAACGATTGACAACCTTTAAAAGACTCGCTTTAGATGTTATGTTTTAATTGATAAACTAAAGGATCATTTTCATAACAAACGTGTATGTGCTCCCTTTATAGTAACATCTACACACACTTCAGCGAGGATTTGAAGCACATAATTGCAGCTGCTCTTTAACCACACACTTCACATTAAATATACATTGCTTTAGAGAGAAGGTTAGAGCTTCTCGAATTCTTTTCAAGTCTGCTTTTAAACTCACTCAGTCGGAGCAATGCGAATTCCTGTCACATGCAATTGTGTCAGTAGCAATGTTCGCCATTAACGAAAAACTGTAAGGCGGCACGGACAGCGCAGGAGTGTTTTCGAAAGACTGCAATGTCTAGGTAAAGAGGCTTACTGTACAAATTAACAAAGCCACAGTGGACGCAAGAACAAAAGCCGGGTTCATGCAACCAAGTCAAGAATGCTGATGAGAGCAATGATAACAATGTCCACCTTAGAAATGCGTTGTTCTCTTCTGTTGAAACTAAAAAGCAGACGTTTTTGTTTTAACATCCCAGAAACCTCAGTAACCCGAATCGTTCCACAGAAGCACGGCGCTGAGAAGTATATTTGACAAGTACTACTGAGGCACCATATTCTATCCCACAGAAAAGTCTGATTGTTTTAAGAGATGGGACAAGAAATAATGTAGAGCGTGTGATTCAATGACACTATTTAGGGGGCTATTAACTGAAGCAGCAAAGTTTAAAAATAATAAATATGTGTTTTTTAACATACCTTCACACCACACTTTAGTATTACTTTTGATCCTATTTATCCATACTAAATTTACAAACCTTAGCAAGGTGGAAGACCTTTCAGGTATTTGAATTTGTGCACTACATTCCACTCCAAGTTTCATCAGTCATCTTTTAACTCACTGAGCATTCCTTTCAATTTACCCAGGGGCGGCTCCTCTGTTAGGGTGGAGGAGCGTCACCCCACCACCCCCACACCCACCCCCCACCAGCAGCAGAAGCTCCAAAATTTCAGAACAAAAGGTTAATAAACTATTTGGCATATTTATACTCTGCTTGCGCCAGATTTGCGTCATTTGTTTTACGCAAATTCGGTGCAAACCTAACACCATATTTATACTTTGACGCCTAACCCCCCGAACGTCAAAATTTCGCAGTGTGTGTCATTTTCTGAATGCGTGAAACCGCCTTGCATTAATGACATGCAAGGTAGGCATTCCTGTCCAGAAAATGACTTAAACACCCCTGCGCCATATTTATCCAACCACACAAAAATTCCACACGGATGGGAGGCGGAGTCGAAAAATGATGCACAGCCCGATTTGCGTCAAAAGTTAACACCTGGGTCAGGGCAGGCGTTAAAATGGGGCAAACACACCAGTCCTTAAGGAAAACCGACAGAAGCAACATCAGAGCTAAAAAGGGAAGACATGGAGGTGCTATTCATCCAGCATGCACGAAGACGCAGAGCACAGGACCAACAGCAGCAGCTTCCACAACACCAGCAGGGACCCCAAAGGCAACGCAGAAGGCAGGAGAGGATATTCCAGACCAGGACAACCCTTCAGGGCCTCAGGGAACATGACATCAACCAGAGATACAGATTAAACTGGCAAGCCACACAGTAGCTGCTGCGCCACATTGAGCCACAGTTGGCACCCAGCTTGCAGACACCCCACCTCATTCCACCAGAGACCAAGCTGCTAGCTGTCCTCCACATGTTGGCAAGTGGCTCTTTTCAAACCACTGGTGCCCTGGTTGCCGGGATCTCATAGTCCTCATTCTCTGCCTTCCTACCCAAAGGTACTGGACGCCATCATCTCTCTCACACCCGCCACTTCAGCTTCCCCAACACACAGTGGAAGCAGCAGAAGACCAAACAGGGCTTCTACCAAATCAATGGCTTCCCACATGTGCTTGGTGCCATTGACTGCAAACATGTATGGATTGTGCCACCTGCTGCAACCGAGCATCTATACCGTGACAGGAAGCACACACACTCTATCAATGTGCAGGCCATTGTGGATCACCGGAGATTGATCACCAGCATTGTGGCAAAGTATCCTGGGAGTGTACATGATTCATTCATCTTCCACCACTGCACCATCAATCAATACTTCCAGGATGCATGACATGGAAATGGCCTACTTGTTGGTAAGTACAGAAACCTAGTTATACACACACTGCACAGCAACCCTGTAGGACACACAACACACACACCACTATATTGACACGTGGCCAGGAAGACACTGAGGTTGTGACACTGCTAGTCATGTTTGAATTCCTGACCCAATTGGATACACACCTATGGACAAATAACAGATGCAAATAACAACAGATGCCACTCCAGAGATACCAGGGACAAATCTAAAACCACACTGTGACAATGACATGGCCTTAACTGGCAATACATCTTGGAAGATGAATCTTACAATATCACATCAATAACACTCAATCACACACCCTTCCAACCAATACGTACTGTGTAAGGAGTGTGTAAGGTGGCTTGCTGCAGGTCAAACACCAGGACACACATAGCATGAAGATGATGACTCGAATGAAGGTGACATGGAATCATTGAGGCAGTACCAACATCTCACATCACACGTGGGGTGTCATTTCCCGCTAGCAATAAGGAAGTGGATTGTGCTAAGAACACAAATTGATGTGACATTATTGTAAAGTGCACATTGCTACACATACGGATTGAGACAAATACACATATACACAAAAGATGTACAGGCATTTGGACCTTCTGACACTTAAACCTTCACCCCCACAACAAAGTTATCCAGCTTACCTCGACCGGGTTCAGTAGTGTAGGTACATGTTTGAACATGAGCCAACTTGGTGAGGGCACAAAAATAGGTTTGCCTAGAACTTGTCACACATGGGATATTTGTGCATTGTCAATTGTCAACACTTCAGTGGTGCAAACTTATGGAGATGTGTTGTACTTTGTCACCTAGCCAAATCAAAGGGCCTCACTGTTGTTTTTCACATGCTATTAAATATGTTGGATTGGATTGGATGTTCAGGCCACATAGTGCAATCCTCAAATGGCCACTGGACGCTGGTCAACTGGGCTCTGCTTGCAGGACTTGATGCAGTGGATTCTGGGCTGCTCCTTTGTAACTGTAGCAAACAGGAAGTCCCTTCTTGTAACAGTAGAAGAAAGGAAAAGTCCTTTTAGTGGGGAAGCCCAAGTGTGCAGCTAGTGCAGTCCTTCAGAGTGCAGTGTCCAGGTGTAGGTAAAGGGTCCAGCCGGGCAGTCCTTCTTCTTTGGCTTGTTCCTTGTAAGGATCTGAGGAGTGGGTGCAGCTCTGCCATATTTATCCTTGTTCCTGGGTGAAAAACAAGGGGTTCCTGGGTATCCAATAACAGACAGGCTTCTTCCCCATTGATGACCACTTCCTGGGAAGTGAGGCAAAAAATCAATCCCAGGGAGCAACATTCCTCAAAAATCCAACATGGGCTGAAAGTGATTTCTGGAGGTTAGGTCTGGCTGAGCCCCACTCACTAGTGTGGCTACAAATCCTAAACACACCCCTCTCCTGCCCTCTCCTAATCTAATGAAGGGGGAACCTAATTGTCTGGGGTTGCAGGATGTGAGGGAGGTGCTGGGCTGCTCCAAATGTCCTTCCCTGCCTTTGAAGACCATATTAGCCGTCCTCCCCCCTTCCTGCTTTACCATCTACTGAGGCATATCTCCTGCCCCAGGCACATCCGTTGTGTTAAGCTCAGGCCACTTCACATCTAATCAAAGCAGCCTGGCCAGGCTGCCAGAGGATGGCCTATTAGAGAGGGGCACTACAGAGCTGAAGTTGGCAACTTTCAAGAAAGAGTTTTAAAACTCTTTACCTGAACTAGTTATATTAAATCCAACAATTGTAAGTTGTGGGATTTATTATAACAATTAATGTGATACCAAACTCAAGGTATCTGACACTTGAGGAGACTTTGATAATAAAAAGAAAGCCTCTCCATTTTAGCCTATGGTGGCCATTCACTACAGTGAGAGAAAACAAATGTGGATGGTTTACCTCACCAGGGCTTGTAAAACTATTTTTATAAGGTCCCTGCTTATAGGTACATGGCACCCAACCCTAGGGGCAAATAGGGCACAACTAAGGGGTGACATATGTAAACAAAAAGATAGTTTAAGACTTTGGAAGTACTTTTAATTCTAAAGTTGAATTTGCATATAACTTTAATTTAAAAGCAGCCAGCAAGGCAGGCCTGCCTATAAAATGACCCTGGGCACCTCAGCATTCACCTATTGGTGCACTACCCATGTTGGGGTCCCTAAATCTAGAAGCCATACATATCCTGATAATTATAGGTCGGTTGCCATAGCCAGTAATAATTAGCCTAATTTGCATACTCATTTTACACAGAGCACAGGCTTTGGGACTGGTTAGCAGTGTCCAGGGCACCAACAGAGTCAAGAAAACACCAGCCAAAAGTGAAAAATGGAGGCAAAAAGTTAGGGGGCCTCTGCAATTAGTCCTGTTTTCTCACAACTGCAATACCAATTTGCCAAATGAATTGACAAACCTTGGAGTTTTCTTTGATCCAAAGAACGTTTTCATCCACCCAAGAGTATGCAATAAATTTTCCACATATTTTGCAAAGCCACAAAGGTGCTTATAATATGGACGTGGTTCTTTCCTCTGTGCTCTCCATGTTGGGCTTTTACAATCGATATATCAAGGCCTCCTGTTAAAAGTTCATAAGCGAACTACAGCTGCCACACACTGAGCAGCAAAGCGAGTCTAATGGTCAAGAATATTCAGACAATATGTACGTATTTTCTCTCCGTGCATTGGCATTCCATTAAAGGGGGCAGCAGGGGTAACCCTCGAGAAGTGAGGACCAGAAGCATGAAATACGATGCATTGAAGAAAAGGACAAAGGAAGCATTATTTAAAAGACCAGTTCATATTCATGCGAGATCTGAAAAAACATTCGCTTCTTTTAGGCATCCTGTGACTGAATATTATTGGCAAGCCACAAGAACCCTGTGCTCCAAACCCATGATCCAATGACTACATTTCAAGTAGCACAAGTGGTAAGCCCCAGCAGGCCTCCCGTCATATAGGGATTTCGAAAGCATGAATCATCTCAATTAAAGTACCTTTCTAACTATTTTCCCTCCCTTTGTTTCTTCTGGTATCCTGAAGTGGCATGTATGGAGCACGACACACCGAAGAAACCAGGATTGCATGACATATAGATAAAACATTTTTAGATTAGTTGTATAAGCGAAGCCCATACGCATTTACCTTGCTCTGTTTTACTGTCAAATTATTAGTGTCCACGTAAAAAAATATTTTTGAATCACAAAGCTGTTTTCTGCAAGAATCACTGCGTTTTGTTTTTAAACGTCCCTTTTGTTGTTTTTGTCCATTGCTTTAAATCGTCTAATGTGATAAATTACAATACGTTATGTTTTTTTATGGTTTTGATGTTGCTACAGTAGTTGTATTGTCTTCAAAATATCTGTTGCACAATATTAATCCAATAACTCCTATACGGAAATACCACTGTTCTTCGAAGTTATCATATCTCAACTATGTTGGAACGTAGAGAGCCTTCCTCCATGCTGAGTGCGATTCCCCGTGGAAGAAAGAGACTCATAATAGAAAAAATCAAAAACCTATGACAAATAGAGAATTACTGACTCGGAAATTAGAATCAGATCACTTACAGTTTGAGATTTTAAATGAGCTCACTATGATCTATAGTTAGCTTCACTTAAACCGAAAAGCTTGAACTGTCTTTTTCTAATATTGTAAGAAGATGAAGTGATTTTTCCTAGCAGTTTCTTGAACTCCGCGACAACCAGAGCCTAGACATTTTATGCCACTTCCTGAACATTACATTTTATTTGTATGTTTGCAGGCTGTCAGCTACTGGCTGTCCTCTGGCACCTCAAAATGATATGGACTCCAGTACCTCCGAGGAGTTTTACCAAGCAGTACACCATGCCGAGCAAACCTTCAGAAAGATGGAAAGCTACTTAAAGCAGCAACAGCTCTGTGATGTTATTCTCATTGCAGAAAACCGCAAGATACCCGCTCACAGGTAAGACACTGATGCAACTATGTTTAAACTCTGGTAAATATATACATGTACCTTTTTGTATAATGTTAGACCTGACAGCCTTAGGGTGGTCACCCCCAACTTTTTGCCTGCCACCCTCCACTTTTTAGATACTGTTTGTGCTGGTTTTAAGACTCTGCACACTTTACCACTGCTAACCAGTGCTAAAGTGCACATGCTCTCTCCCTTTAAACATGGTAACATTGGATCATACCCAATTGGACTATTTAATTTACTTATAAGGCCCCAGTAAAAGGCACTATAGGTGCCCAGGGCCTGTAAATTAAATGCTACTAGCGGGCCTGCAGCACTGATTGTGCCACCCACTTCAGTAGCCCCTTAACATTGTCTCAGGACTGCCATTGAAACGCCTGTGTGTGCAGTTTCACTTCCAATTCGACTTGCCATTTAACAACTTGCCAAGCCTAAAACCCTCCTTTTTCTACATATAAGACACCCCTAAGGTATGCCCAAGGTAACCCAAAGGGCAAGGTGCTGTGTAGGCAAAGGGCAGGACATGTACTTCAGTAGTTCACATATCCTGGTAGTGTAAAACTCCTGAATTTGTTTTTATACTGCTTGGGGGCCTGGTCGCTCCATAGGCTAACATTGGGGCTGCCCTCATACATTGTTTGAGTGGTAGCTTCTGATCTGGAAGGAGTAGGAAGGTCATATTTAGTATGGCCAGAATGGTAATATAATATTACTATTTCAGAAATGCCACTTTTAGAAAGTTAAATCTCGCTATGCCTTTCAATCCACGTCTGGCTGAGTTTACTTGACAGCTCCTTGTGCATTCACTCAGACACACTCCAAACACAGGATACTCAGCCTCACTTGCATACATCTGCATTTTGAATGGAGCTTCCTGGGCTGGGAGGGTGGAGGGCCTGCCCTCACACAAAGGACTGCCACATCCCCTACTGGGACCCTGGCAGACAGTATTGAACTGAAAGGTGACCTGGTGCACTTCTAAGCCACTCTTTGAAGTCTCCCCCATTTCAAAGGCAAATTTGGGTATATAAACAGGGCCTCTGCCCCTTCCAACTCAGACACTTCCCTGGAGAAGGAACTTGTAACCAGAACCTGCATCCTGCTAAGAAGAACTGCCTGGCTGCCCAAGGGACTTACCTGTCTGCTTTCTGTGAAGGACTGCTGCCTTGCTGTTTCCCTACTGCCTTGCTGCTCTCTGGTTGGGGTGAAGAAGTGCTCTCCAAGGGCTTGGATAGAGCTTGCCTCCTGTTCCCTGAAGTCTCAGGACCAAAAAGACTTCATCTCTTCAAGAAGGACTCCTTGTGCGACGCACAGCCTGCCAGAAATGATGCACAGCCTGCAACACAACATTTCACAGCGTGCTGAACCGGAACAACGCAGCCCGACTTCGCAATGAGAAGATCGACGCAGCGCCAGCATAGCACCCAGAAATTTGACGCACGGCCACTGGAATGACACACAGCCAAACCGGAATAACGCAGCCCGTCTTTCAGAGAGGAATCAACGCAGTGCCTGCCGTGCAGTAGAAAATTTGATGCAATGCCCATCGAATCGACACAGCTCCTGTGAATTTGTCCTGCCAGCACAGAAAATCCACGCATCGTTCCTGGGGCATCTGAAAATCCCGCAACCAGAAGAGGATCCATGACTGAGCACCGGAAATCGACGCACAGCCATCCCTGCGTGGAAACTAAACGATGCATTCCCGTGTGCCGCCCAAGAAATCTATGCACACCCCTTTGTTTCCACGCATCTCACCCTCTGCGGTTCTTTGCAGGGATGTTTCATGTGAACCAGGTACTTTGTGCTTGAAAGAGACTTTGTTTGCTTTAAAAAGACTTAAGACACTTTATATCACTTTTCAGTGATATCTCAACATTTACATGCATCTTTTTTGTCTTTTTGACCTGCATTTATCCAGATAAATATTTCATATTTTTCTAAACACGGTGTGGTGTATTTTTATGGTGCGATATTGTGTTATTGTATGATTTATTGCACACATACTTTACACATTGCCTTCTAAGTTCAGCCTGACTGTTCAGTGCCAAGCTACCAGAGGATGGGCACAGGATAATTTGGATTGCGTGTGACTTACCCTGACTAGAGTGAGGGTTCTTGCTTTGCTGGGGGAAACCTGACTGCCAACCAAAGACCCCATTTCTAACAAATTCACACTAATGGAACATACCTGCTAATTACGTTTTGTCAGTGAGACAGTGGCAATGATGCTTGTAGGGATCAAGGAGCTATATTATTAAAAGTGATATTATTATTTTAGATTTACTTTAGGTTTGTTTTCTAGAGAATAAACTGAAAACCTGATAGGGATATTGACACTCTAGCAGGTATTCAAGGACTGTAAACATGAGTGGTGCACCAAACTCATGGAAATTAGACGTAAATTTGTGATATTATTTTTAAATACAGATACGATTTTATACAAAGATACGGTTATATACAGATGTGGTTATTCTGGATTGTTGATTGTATAGCTGCATGCTACAGCAGCAGTTTTGGTGTCTTGGGAAGGAAAACACATCACTTGAAACCACATTGTGTAGGAAACCCTTTGTTCAGATGCAAGGAGGGCAGTGTTAGTTTAGAAACACCTACCTGCCAGTCCTAAAGGAAATGCATACAGTATAAAAAAGACCATATTGAATGTGTTTGTCAATAAGTTTTAATAGTATAAATATCCTACTGAAAGAATGTTTTAGGTGCTTAATGGAACATATCAATCCATTCTTCAACAACAATATTCCATCAGTAGAAATGTGTCATACTGTTCAAACATATTTTTACACCAAGAATAACCCTAATAAAGAGACCTTTAACCACTTCGCTGCCAGGCTTTTTCCCCTTCAGGTGCCAGGCCTAGGATTAGGCTTTCATTACTTTTTGTCAACATAAGCTACCCACGCCAAATTTGCGTCCCTTTTTTCCAACATCTTAGGAATTCTAGAGGTACCCAGACTTTGTGGGTTCCCATGAAAGAGACCAAGAAATTAACCAAAATACAGCAACAATTATTATTATTATTATTTTAAATGGGAAAAAGGCTGTAGAAGAAGGCTTGTGTTTTTTTCCCCTGAAAATGGCCTCAACAAAGGGTTTGTGGTGCTAAAATTCACCATCTTCCCAGCTTTCAGGAACAGGTAGAATTGAATCAGAAAACCCCTTTTTTCAACACAATTTTGTCATTTTATCGGGACATACCCCATTTTTACTATTTGTTGTGCTTTTAACATTCTTCCAGTTAATGACAGAAATGGGTATGAAACCTATGATGGATCCCAGAAGGATAAACATTTCTAAAAAGTAGACAAAATTCTGAATTCAGAAATGGGTAATTTGTGTAGATCCTACAAAGCTTTTCTACAAAAAATAACAGCTGAAATAAAAAAAATATTGAAATTGAGGTAAAAAAAACTCTTCTGGTTGCAGGGATATATAGGGCTTGTAGGTTCATCAAGAACCCTAGAAACCCAGAGCCAATAAATGAGCTGCACCTTGCAATGGGTTTTCATTTTATACAGGGTACACAGCAATTCATTTGCTTAAATATAAGAGTGAAAAATAGGTATCAAGAAAACCTTTGTATTTCCAAAATGGGCTCAAGATAAGGTGTTGAGAAGGAGTGGTTGTTTGCACATCTCTGAATTCCGGGGTGCCAATAATAGCAGGTGAATTGCAGGCCATTTCTCAAATAGACTTCTTTTTTACACACTGTCTTACATTTGGAAGGAAAAAATGTAGAGAAAGACAAGGGGCACTAACATTTGTTGGTCTATTCTGTGTTTCCCGAACTCTCCGGATAAGAATGGTACCTAGCTTGCATGGGTAGGCCTAATGCCCTCAACAGGAAACACAATATGGGCACATCACATTTTTACATTGAAATCTGACTTGCATGGGATTTGCAGGGAGTATGGGTTAGAACATTTTGGGGGATCCAAGCGAGCCACACCTCCCTGGACCTTTCCGAGAGTCTAGTTTTCAAAAATGTCTGGGTTCGGTAGGTTGACTAAGGTGGTCATTATGAACATTGCAGTAAACACCCCATGGCGGTAACTACTGCCAACAGGCTGGTGGTCTGGACTGCCAAATAGCGAAGCACATGTGAAACAAGTAACGGTCTATCCACACACCGCCATTTTTCTAGTCCCGACAAGGACGCAGGATGCCACCCACAGGCTGGCGGAAAGGCCCAACCCGCCCACCAAATAATGAAACATCAGACCGCTAGCAGTTCTGGGGCAGGAACCACTGCCAGGCAAAGTGTGGTGGAAACGAACAGTATAAAAGGAAACCCTCACCAGAGGTACACAGAACACACCGATGCAGACATGGTGCAAAAGTTGGAAATAATGCCACTGCTTCTCCTTGCCATATTCCTCCAGGACTGTGACTGATGACTAAGACGATGACGGTAAGTACCGCAGCCTCGTACACATGGGAAGAAAGGGCACAGTTACACACCCACCCCACCCACACCGCAATGCACTCACAACCCTGCCCACATCCCAAGCCATACATACCAAAAATAGATGTACTTACCAGAGACAAGCCAACAAAGACCTGCACCAATGTACACACATGTGCACACCACACCCCAACAGTGAAACGCTGAACAAAGTCATATTGTGCCAACAGCACTAATGGGCACTTAAAGTTTATTATAAGCAAAAAAAGTAAGGTCCAAATAAGGCCATTGACCAGTCCATGAAGGGCCAATATAGCCCGAACATGACTCCCAAGTGTGTAAAGGGTACTCCACTAGGTCTGGAAGGGGGGCTTGGGCTCAGTTTTGAGAGGTGGAGGGGGTTTGGGCTTGCCCTTGGTGGGAGGGGGAGTGGGCCTGGACTGGGGGGCAGAGGGACCTGGGGCAGCACGGGGCCTCTTCCGCCCTGGGGAAGGGGCTTAGGAATAGGAAGGGTGGACTGGAGAAGACTTGGACAAAGAAGGAGTGGATTGGGCAAGGACATGAGCACGTTTAGGGACAAGATGGGGTGGGCAAGTAGGTTCAAACAGGTCAACACGGGATAGGAAAAGCTTCTTAGGTGTAGTTGGAGGAGATTTGGAGGCAGGTCTGGGAGTGGAGGTTGAGGGAGTGCTCGTATCAGGTGTAGGTGTGCCGGATGTGGGTGCAGCTGCCTGTATAATATGCTTGTGTGTGGTGTGGAAGTGTGCAAGTGTTTTGGGAGGGGGGTGGACACAGTGAGACAAGACAGGCTGCCAGTGTAGATGGATGTTGTCTAGGTGTCTGCAGGTCTAATGAGTGTGCTGCAAGTGTCTGTAAATGTAGTCGTGGTGAGTGCAGGTGTGGTATCAGGGGTGCATGTCTGGATGTCAGGGTGTGCAAGGTGAGGTGACAGAAAGGGTGGCGGGGGAGGTTGACACACTGGGGGAAGTGGATGTTGTTGTGTGTGCTTCGGTATGTTGGGTGTGTGCCTGCCTGTGGTGGGAAGTGTGGTGCTTGTGTTTGTCTGTGTGCTTCTTGTGTGTTGATCTGTGGCAGTCTGTATGTGTGCTTGGGATGGGTGAAGGGAGTGGGGTTCTGGAAGGGGTAGAGGTGGTAGGAGGGGGTGCGGAAAAAAACGGGTCACGGGCTGCCATCAAAGAGGAGGCCAGAGCCTGAAAAGATCTTTGTAGGCCAGACATGGCACAGGGAATGCCTTCCTGGTATGCATTGCATTGCTGCATCTGGGATGCTAGCCCCTGGATGGCATTCACAATGGTTGTCTGCCCTGCAGAGATGGTTCTCAGGAGGTTAATAGCCAGAAGATGACAAAGAATATACTGGCCCAGTAGGGTCCGCCACCACCATGGAGCTGTCATCTGAGAGGTATCAGAGTCACTACCTCCAGTGGTAGTTACCTCCCCTGTGGTACTACCCTCACCCTTCAGCCCACATGTCCCCTTGGAGTTGGTCGACTCTGCCTCCTTGGAGCCATGGGCTGCTGTATCCCCACTCGCCAGTGCCTCAGCTCCCTCACCAGATGATGCTAATATACACAGAGGGCACAGGAGTACAGGGGTGGGGAAACAAACAAAAATAAAGTATGTCAAATCCTGAATATATGTACATTTTGGCTCGCTCACGCACACTCCCACCCAGGTTATGCACGTACCCTCAGCAGATACAACATACATAATGAATATGCCCCTGACTAGTGGGCATGATCCCAGAATACATCAAAAAACCCTCATGAAACACAACCCTGATACACTGTGTGAAGTACACCCATGAGAGACCATGCCCAGCCAATGCATTTACAAGTCAATAAGCCCACAATGAATACCAGATGACACAAAGGGGACCCCTCATAGGCCTACAGACTCTGCCAAAACTATCTCTTACACCATTCCAAGGACTTGGAGGGGGCAGGGCTGCAGGGACACACCTGTCTAAGTGCCTGGCACTACAATGCACACATCCCACAGCTCCCAAATTCAACCGTCAAAGTGGTGTCACAACAGTGTTGCTACTCACCCCATTGTGGCTGCTGTGCTGCCTTCAAGTGCCCATCCAAATCCGGTCAGGCCACCACCGGTATGCAGGTCACTATGGGGGTCAGGGTCCGACGGGCATCCCTTCCTCATTGGGAGGACGTCCCCAACTGGGCCTCTCCGGTCTTCCTGGCCCAGCGCCACAGTTCCTCCCACCACTTCCTGAAGTGGGTGCTCCACTGGTTGTAGACACCCAGTGTCCGCAATTCCTTGGCGATGGGTTGCCACAGGCCTTTCTTTCGATGGGTGCTGACCTGCATGGGACCCACAGAGAAAAGAAACAGACATCAGAATGGGTGCACCGTATGCATATGCTGTGCCGTTCCATATGGCACGGCCATTGTTGATATGAATTTGAACAAATTACAGACAGAAAGTGCCAGACAAACTATGGCTGGACAGTCACACATCGAACACACATGCATACAGGCATCCACCACAATCACATACATCTATGGATGAAAGATGGCAACTCACCTGCTCATCTGGTCACCCATACAACTTCGCATACAGGGGTAGGAACCCGTCCACCAGCTTCTCCAGCTCCTCTGCGGTGAAGGCAGGGGCCCTTTCCCCTGTAACCTGTGCCATCTCAGGGACCAGAGTCAGGACACAGCAACACACACAGTGGAGTACTACCTTCATGTGAATCAGGAGTGAGGTGTCAAAGGTCTGACAAAATGGTGGAGGTACCGCAGCAGAGTTCTTTGTCACGGCTGGCGGCGATCATGATTGGCCAAGGTTCCCCATTGACAACAATGTAATCCACTGAACAGTTGCATGGCGATGAACACCGCCTTCCGCCATCACGATAAACGCCAGCGGAATGAAGTCACTTCCACTCTATCATACTTGGATGGCAAGAGGCTGACATTTTGCTACCACCACGTCTCCATAGCCTGGCCGGGCCTCATCCAGGGCCCCATTCTCCCTCTCCCTCTTTCGCTTGCTGACATGATTCTATGACCCCCACCTATACCCATCTTTAGAAGTGTGTCCACACTGTGATGCCTTATGACAGAGAAACGTCAGCACACATTTGCCTGACGGTGTACCTCATTCTTTCAGTTTGTGTGCGTAACCTATGTGACAGTACAGTGATATCATGTTATGCAAGTGTACGTTGACACACAGAACGTGTTCTTTCTTTCCCAGACCCATGCAGCGAGGTAGGGCCCCATCTGTATACAGACCCCTGGTAGATCTGGACACTATGAAGGAACGTCACATCATTATCACTTACCGACTCAATAGAGCTACAATCCATGACCTCTGTGCATTAATGGATCCTGTTCTGAAGCCGGCCAATCGAAATAAGCATGCCATCCCTACAACTGTGTAAATGCTATCTGTGCTCCATTTTTTTGGCCACAGGCTAATTTCAGGTGACAGTAGGCATAGCTGCAGGGGTCTCACAGCCAATGTTTCACCACATCCTGTCCAAATTCCTGGATGCCTTCGTTCAACACTTGCAAACTTATGTCCAGTTTCCCCAAAGGACTGAACTCCCCGCCATCAAATCTGGATTCTATGCCTTCACTAATATCCCCCATGTGATAGGTGCCATTGATGGAACCCACATGCCTCCCAAACCCCCAAGAGTGAACGAACAGGTGTATAGGAATCATAAGAACTATCACTCCATGAATCTACAATTGGTGTGTACTACTGATCAGTACATTTCACATGTGAATGCAACAGCTGTGTGCCACACATGATGGGACAACTACAAGGGGATTTAGGTTGGCTCATAGGTGAGTGTGTATGACACTGTATCAGTTACATAGCTGACAGACAAGCTGCATGCAAGTAAAGGCAGTTTGTTCAAGTCCTCTTTCATCCACTTTTGCAGGTGATTCTGGC
Source organism: Pleurodeles waltl (assembly GCF_031143425.1). Taxonomy (NCBI): domain Eukaryota; kingdom Metazoa; phylum Chordata; class Amphibia; order Caudata; family Salamandridae; genus Pleurodeles; species Pleurodeles waltl. The sequence continues at coordinate 1,020,377,910 of NC_090447.1, forward strand.
TTCCCCAACTTGCAATGGCTCCTGACACCTGTGAGGAATCCCAGGACAGATGCAGAGAAGAATTATAATGAGGCACTTGGATGTACTAGGAGGGTGATAGAGTGCACTATAGGAGTCCTGAAGGCAATATTCAATTGTCTCCATCGCTCTGTGGGATCCCTGTGCTACGTCCCTGACAAGGTATGTAAGATAGTGGTAGCTTGCTGCATGCTGCACATCTTGGCTGTGAGGTGCTGTACAACCAGCCCTGCAACCTCAGAGAAGGGATGAGAGTGATGGTGAGAAAGAAGAGGGCCAGGATCTCAACTCCAGGACCCAGTTAATCCTGCTATACTTCCAATGACACTAAGGTACTGTTCAATGATGCTTCTGTTTTCACTGCATAGTTACAGTCTGTCTCAAATAATATGGTGTCTTCTGTCAGTGACAATGCTAACTGATGACTGAAGTGGCATGTGGCAGGGAACCCAATATTAGGTACAGTGTGACATACAGTGCATTGGATTCCCTCCTGCAATAAAAGTGTAATTATGATAGTAACTGGCTAATGCATACACAATCACAATTGATATCTCATATTCATGAGAGACATACGATTTGAGTGCCTAGGTGTATTTATTCAATGTCAATATATACATAAGCATTGGGGCAGTGAAAGGGAGTGGGCACATGGTTAAAAACATACTCAGGTACATATGCTCAGCTGTTGGTAGCACTGGGTTTTGGTCACTTCCTGATGCTGGGCTTGGTCTTGTCTGGTGTTTCAGTGGCATATCTGGGTCTGAGGGCACATTTGCGAAGGTGCAGCTAGGCTGCAGGGGTAGGGGTGCTGGTTTCCTGTGTGTCCTCTGGCAGTGCCACCAGTCCAGTGGTTGCTGCTGATATAGAAGGCAGGGCAGTGTCCTGGCTAGTGGTAGGGGCTTGCAGGTGGGTGGAGGACTCAGGCTGGCTGTGGTACTGGTGCTGCAGCACCCCTACAATGGAGGCCATCATGGCATTGAGCTGTTTCCATTGCTCCATGGCCTCCTTGTGGTGTGCTTCTGATTCTGATCCAGGCTGGCCAGGATCTGGTCCATCCTGTCATGGGTATGGTGATATGCTCCCTGGACCTCAGATATCACCTCCTGGGTTGCTGCATCCCTACTTGGGCCACCCCGTTGGGCCACAGATACCCTCCCACTGGCCCTAGCCCCCTGTGTACCCTGCACAGGTCTGGCAGTCCCACTGGCAGTTGGCCCTTCATCATCCTGCCTGTTGGTGGGTGGAGACTCTGGCCTCTGTACATGTGGGCAGTCAGTCCGTGGCCAAAAAACACTGGTGTGGGGTTGTTTAGGAGGAGCTGATGATGGTAGGTGAGTGGTGGGGTTCTCAGTGGTATCCAGGGCGGGGCTTCTGGAGGGTGACAGTCCAGGACTGTGTGATGGGCCAGGGAGTTCCTCCATGTCCAGACATGTCTCGGCACTCTCCTGAGATGGGCATCCGTCTTCAAGTGGAGGGCTGGCAATCCTTGACATCTCCGTCCGGGTGGCATGGGTGGTGGTGCTTGTATGTGGGGGAATGGACATGTGGGTGTCATGCACTTTTTCGGCAATTGCTGCACTGGTCTGCATTATTTGATGCTTATATTCCCCTGTAGTGGCATGCAAGGTCCCTTTAGGTACATTTTGTTGCATTTCATGTGGGGGTGGAGGTGCATTGTGGGTGCTGTAGTGACACTGGGATTCCATGCAGGGGTAGGTGACTGTGCACAGGAGGCTGGACGGAGATTTGTTTGTGGGATTGTGGGCATGCAGGGGACTTGGATGTGGGTGTTGTGGACTGGGTAGGGGATGGGGTCCTGGTGGCAGTGAGGGGATGGGGTGGTATATGCATTACAGGTGTGGTGGATATGAAGAAACTGTAATTGACTTACCCGAGTCCAGTCCTCCAGTGAGCCCAGTGAGGTCCTCCGGGTGCAGGATAGCTAGGACCTTCTCCTTCCAGTCGGTGTATTGAGGGGGAGTAGGTGGGGGACTACCTCCAGTCTTTTGTACAGTGATGTTGTACCTGGATGCCATGGACCGAACCTTCCGACACAGGTTGTTCCATCTCTTCCGGATGTCGTCCCTTGTGCGTGGATGGTTTCCTACTGCATTGACCGTGTTGACTATCGTCTGCCATTGCTCCATCTTCCTGGCCATGGGTGTCTGCTGCACCTGCGCCCCAAATAGTTGTGGCTCGACCCTGAGTATTTTGTCCTCCATGGTCCTTAGCTCCCTGTCTATCAATCAGGGGTGCTTAGGGGGTGTCATGTTGTGTGTTGTGGGTGGTGTGTTGTAGGTGTATTGGTGAGGGTGCTGTTCTGTGGTTGTGTGTGTGGCTTGTGAAGGTGTTTGGGGTATGAATGGGTTTTGGTCATGTATTTGTGTGTGTGATTTGTGTGATGTTGACTTCAGTGTATGCGTGTTGTGTTGTCAATATCAGTTGTGCTATTGGTGTTGCAAAGGATTGTGGGGTGTGTATGTGAGTGTTTTATAGTGTGGATGTGTTGCAGGTGTGTTTTTTTCAAACTTGCCAATGTGTGGATTTATTGTTGGTGTGTCCCATTGCTGGCCGTGGTGGTCTGTACCGCCAATGGCCATTCGGCATTCACTGCCCGCCAAGCTGATTTGTGCATCATTATTTGGTGGGTGGAGGATTTGGCCTTTCCGCCGTTGTTGGCCCTTGAGGTGGGTGGAGGTTGCAGGATTTTTGGAGGTTTGTCTTTTTGGCACAATTTTTCGGCTGTGTGAAGTCCACTGTCACTGGCGGTCTTCTGTTTACCGTCAGCACGGCGGTCGGGGGTGATTACCCCAAAGTTCATAATTAGGGCCTAAGACTGTGAAAAGAAACGCACTTAGGTTATGTTAAAAAGACCCTTCACCCACCAACTAAGTTGGTGGCATGCTTTTTCATCGGGGTCCAACCCAAGACACCTAGCATGTCACAGGTGTTTTTCAACGCCTGATTACAGCAGAGCAGGTTTTTTCATTCTTACTACACACAGTGGTTGGATTTGGCATGAGAGTGAGTGAGTGTTCAGTAGATCACATTTTATTAACAAGAGATTTCACAAAAATGAAACGCACTGTTAATAACTGAAAGGCCAAAAAACTGAACCTATGACTCACAACTCGTGAGCTGTAAAGCCGCGACAAGGCATCAACCGCTTTACAGTCCATTCACACACCTTTCATGCATGCACAAGACCATTCATACCTCCAGCCAGGGGCCCAGCACATTACAACACTCGCATCTACAGGCAGCGCCATTCAAGGGCCCATCACTTTCATACACCCACATGCACGACACAGTAATCACACCAGCTGTTGGGAGTGTGTGGACTGGCATTTGGCTAGCAGTGTTATGCAGTGGCCAACAGCAAGTCACTGTTTACACCGCCAACCAAGCGCCACTCCAAGCACACCACCAGCCAAGTGCCACTCCACCCACACCGCCAGCCAAGTACCTCTCCACGCACACCACCAGCCAAGCACCACTGCACGCACACCGCCCAAGTGCCACTCCACACACACTGCCAGCCAAGCGCCACTCCATGCACACCGCCAGCCAAGCGCCACTCCATTCACCCCGCCATCACTTTATTGTTTTTTAAACAACAAAGAAAACAATAACTAACTATAAATAAGTACACATGTACAAACTACAAAGGCAAAAGCTCTAACTAAATACATGACAGTAATGCCAACCGTGAAACTCAAAATATGAAAATATAAAACAGGCAGTTTTCGTTCACAGTAGTGCTCAATAATTTTTACTAATAACTAATGGTTTCTGCCTCCCTTGGGGGCAGGTGGGCCTAAAAAACTAGGCTGATCTGCCCCCAAGGGGGGCAGAAATGGCAAACAGTTCTGTGCCTCCTTTGGGGTGCAACCCTTGCCCAAGGAGTGGCCCCCACAGAAAAAAATCCAAACTAGAATAATCCATGGTGTATTTGTGGCTTTTGCCCCCGTTGTGGGCAGATGGGCCTAAATAAAATGGGGCAATCTGCCCCAAGGGGTGCAAAAATGACCAACAATTCTATGCCCGCTAGGGGGTGGCATCCCTTGCCCAAGGGGCCACCTCCCACAGAAAAAAAGAAAGGAAAAAATCCCTGGCATTCCAGTGGCAGATCGGCCTAAAAATAATAGGCTGATCTGCCCCTTTGGGGGCAGAAATGGGCATAAATAATATGCCCCCCTAAGGGGGGTGATCCTTGCCTAAGAGGCCGCTCCCTGCACTAAAATAAACAAATAAATAATCCCTGGTGTTTAGTGGGCATCGGGCAGCAGGAATGCTAAAATAGATTTTGAGGAAAAGAAAACCCTTTCCTTTCCCTGATGCCTATTTTTTAGGAATCCCCCCGGCCGAAGGAGAAACTCACCTGTTTCTCCAAGATGCGCTGAAAGCAAATGGCTTCCAGCACGACCGACACCCTCTGATGATGTCAGCATGCGATTGCATGCCGGGGAGGGTTGGGGGTGGAAGGGGAAGTGATTCCCCCTCCATCCCTGAGGGAGTGAGGGAAGGCCCACAGAGGAGCGTTCACCCCATAATCCAGTGCTAGGATGTAATAGGGCAGGGTGCATTGCATTTAAAAAGTGAGAAATGTGGTTTTAGGTTGTACATGTCTTGATAAACTACTGTAAGGCCTATTTTTACCATTGTTGACATTGGGTTACCCTAATACATATAAAACCGCTAATGTATGATTGGAAACAGATAGAAACAAGGTGTTGACACTGAAATTAAAAGTATTTAAAACCCTCTTTAATGAACACAAAAATAATTTAAGTCACAGCTTTTAAAATGCCACTTTGAAAAGGTTAGTATTTTCATGCCCAAATGTTTCTGAGGCCTTCTAGTGTTTTCCAGCTGCTTGCGACTGTCAAGGTCTCCCTCATTAGGAATGCGTATTAGGCCCAGACAGGGAATAAAAGGGACTGGGTGGAGTCAGGATGGGCCATCCTGCCTGAATGGTTGGGGATGTAGCTTTATCTGCTCCCCCCTTCAATTCAAATGGCTTGCCTCTGGCACACACAGAGGAACCTGACATTAGTCTTTTATCAACCCTGACTTATCAGAGCCTTGACAGGGTACGGAAAGAACATTCCAGATCCAGATGTAGGGGTAGTATAGGGAATTGCCTCACTCAAAGGCTGGCACCAGGTATAAATATTCAACCTCAAGAGCCATTCTTAAGTGGACATTACAGGGGAAGGACAGCCTTGTTATGTGGAGTACTCCCCTGATGCTACTAGGGGACTGCCTTGCTGCTTAATGCCTGCTTTGCTTGCCAGAGGAATGCCCTTCTCTCAGAGGAGGAAGACTCACCATGCCGCTTCAACCTAAGCTAACCTGAGTGACATCAAGGGTCAGTCGGCTGACCTTCTGTTCTGGACTACAGGGACACAACAAGCTTCAGAGTTCTCTCTGCAACTGCACTATTGAAGAAATGGAAAATCCTGACATTTCGTGCTCTGAAAATCTCAAACAGAAAGATTTGCACTAAAGCTGTGTCAAATGCAATGTCCACCAAAACAAAGCTTGGATGAACCTGACGCATCTTGCAACAAAGACTGCCAGCAAAGGCCAGCAACATATCTGCTGTTCATGCTGCAGCAAAGACAGCTTGCGGTGACTGCAAACTGAAGCTTCAATAAAAACCATCCATGATGCTGAACCGCATCTTTGTACCAATGTGATAACAGTCTGTAACTCCAAGCCTGCTCTTCACGCTACAGTGCGACCATCTGCAATGCTCTGCCTTCTCCTTGCAGCCTCCTCTACTGCAAACTGGACTCTTCTTGCTGGACTTTGAGTAGGTAACTCTTTTCAGCAGAACTAATTTAGGCCCTATTCCAGGCTCATGCTCCATCGTGGTCAGCCCAAACCTGTCACTTTCTCCCAGTCTAGCAGGATTAGATGAGTGGTGCATCTTGATTTTAGGTGCTACACTAATCTAAAACTTTGAAGTTACATATCTCTGATTCCACTGATTGGATTTTTGTGCTTTTTGTCTTATTAAATTTATTAAGATGTACTCAGTTTTTCTAAATTCGTTTTAGATGTTTCACTTTACTACTGTTTGTGTGCTGCCTAAATACTTTACACATGCCTCTATGTTAAGCCTGACTTCTTTTGTGCCACCCTATGAGAGGGTCAAGCACATTTTAATTTTGGGACTTTTGTGGTTCACCCTCATGAGTATTTAGGTTGTTGTTTGAAAAGGGGTTTCACCCCTCAATCAATAAATACATTTCATACATGCAGGTTACATCACAGGATATGTGCACAGGTTGATATTTGTCTGACAATGCATCCTGCATTTCTAACAAGGCTAAAAATGTCACACTCAAAAAATTATACACTTCAAAATGTATGTGCAAGGTTCTCAGGCACACAATGGCACAAAAGTAATTTGAAAATGAAAGTGAATGAAATGCAGCTTTAGTTTGACAGTGATATTATGTGCTGATCACAGAGGTTTTCACATGTAAAAAAAATTTGCAATATCTTAGGCATTCATCCAGCTTGATTACTTCAGCAAGCACCTCAAAACATTTTGCCCCTTTAAACTTCAGGGGATATACTCTAGGTAGTTATTGTTCTGTCTGCTTACTAACGCTCAATTTATTCAAGTCATGTAATGTATAAACAAGGTGTGTGCCAAAGGCCACTGATGTGATAGTGTTTTCTGTCTGAAAGTACATCAGCAGAAGAGAGCTCCAAAATACAGCCACTACCCACCAAGAACTCTCAATGGTAAGCATCATGACTTCAGGGAGTGTGGTTTAAATGACCTCAGTTTCAATGGATGCCACCAAGATATAAAGATACTGCAAAGCCTGTAAGGATGCTCGAGCCACAAGGGGTATGTAAGAAGGAAAGAAAGCACACACTAGCCAACTTGCAGATGGTAAACAAGTATGGCCCCAGCCACTGGATTACCCACTTTCACAGTATCCTGATTACATGTATTCATGAGGCATCTGGAATGGCATCATAGCAAGGAAACATCTAGGAAAGATGACACTCCCAGAAAATGCTGGTGATTTTCAACTTCAGCAGTCACTAGAAACTAAAGACATCCTGTAGATAATCAGTGAGCCATTCACCATTGCAGTTGTTCTGCAGTTACATTACTGAACATTCCAATTGTGATTTTCAGCAGCATTAAAGCTTGGAGAGTACCTGGTCTGTTGATTCTCATGAGCCTGTTGACAGTATTTGAAAACTTGAATCATTTTAGACTGCTAAATAGGGCCATGAGCCTCATTTTGGTGTAAGTTGAATATGGTAACTGTCAATAGTCATATATTTGTGAGAAGAAAACATAGCAGTATCAGGGTTAAAACGTATTGAGAATCAAGCAGCATAATACAGGGATTCCCCTCATCTATTCAGCATGTTGGTTCAGCCCTTCATCAGATTCTAGGAGATCTCAGCAGCCAATTACATACAAATTACTTTTTCACCTTTCCTAAGAGCCAGCTGAAGACCGGAAGGCTTTGATAAAATAGAAGTGCCAATAGCTGAACTTCAACAAAGACAGAATTTTTGATGGCAGGAGCAGACCACTCTCTGAGCAGAACATCAGGAAATACTTTGCATTTAAAAAGTATCCTGCATTTTGCTTACATATTTGAAAATATTTAAGTATGTGCATCTTTTATGTTCTATTGTTAACAATGTAATTTGTGAAGCTGTGTGCAATGTATAAAGGCATAGTCATTGTGCTGATAGTTTTATTGCCTCCCTGCATTTTTTCTAAGTGATTCCATTGTAGTACTTGTAAGTGGACATGTGTGGTATTTAACTTACTCCAAGGTTGGCCTGGGATAGATTTATTTGGGCTGAAGTCTACCTTTTGAGTTGACGTGGGTGTAAAATTAGTGAACTGCACATCACTTGTGTATATTGAGGATGTTTTTCATTGTGTTTGTCTTTCCTTCCCTGTTCCTTTCTTGATGTCCCCTTTCCTCTTACCACTGTGTAATATAGTGGCCCTCATTAGGACCCTGACCGTTGGTGGTAATTTGGGGAAATTTACTGCCAAGAGGCTGGCGGTACCTTTTCCTAAATTGTGACATTGGTGGTTTGGCTCAAGCCAAACCGCCAATGTACCACTCCGTCTGCCAGGGTGGTAACGGCCGCTGGCTGGAGACTTCAGTCTCCAGCCCGGCGGCCATCACAATCTCACCCTCAGGATTATGACCCCGCATACCACCATGGTTTTCGTGGCAAACGTACCGCACGAAAACCATGGCGGTAGGCACTATCAGTGCCAGGGAATTCCTTCCCTGGCACTGGTAGGGGTCTCCCCAGCCCCCCTCCCAAAGTCCTCCCCCTCCCTCTCCTGCCCCCGCACATTTACACCTGCGCACACACATACACACATAAACACACGCATACCCACATCCACCCATTCATGCACACATACATACCCACACACCACAACACACACCAACATATGTTGCTGCACACATGCATTCACAACATACATTTACGCTAATATTCCGTCATTCACTCACTCATTCAAGGTGACTCACACCCGCATGCACGCAGTCATAAACAGACACCCCCACACACAACAACCCAACACAAGCACACAACACCCCCCTATCCTGTCGGAGAACCCTACTTACATTCTTGCAGGGGGTCCTCCGGCTGGAGACGGGACGCATCGCTGCTGTCAGCAGCAGCTTCCACCAGCAAAACACCACCAGACCTTGCTCATGATATGGTAGGTGGTGTTTTGCTGGTGTGGTGCTGCTGCAGATAGCAGCACCACCTTACCTCCGTCCCCCGTCTTGACCGTCGGCAGTATTCTGCCAGACTTCTGGCTGAATTCCATCAAGGGTCATAATGTGGGTGCGCGGCTGGTAGCCACAGTGACGGTATGTTGGCGTCCGTCACCGTGGCGGTAGGCTGCAGTTACCGCCAATGTTGTAATGAGGGCCATAGTCTCCCCTTCTGTGCTCTCCCCCTTGCCACTACCCAGGTTACTCTCCCCCTTGCCACTACCCTGGTAACACATAAAACAGGTGCCTAATTCTAAGAAATCTTGATTGGCAACTTGATACATTATTAATAGGGCCAGCATAAGCAGATCTATACCGTTACCTTTGAAAATTACATTTGTGAGTATATGAAGTAGTACCACAAGAGAACAAACATGTCCCTATGGATGCCTTTGTGACTTGCGCCCATGGTCCTCTTACAATTGTTGTTTATGTGACTCATCGATTACGATAGCATTTTTTTTATGTTTGGAATCATTTATGCTATGTTAGAGATGTGTATATGAGCTGTTAAATCTAACTGTTTACAAATAGCAGATGTAAAAATATTGAGGAAAGCAAAATGTATGTTGAGATTTGAACCATGTTTGTTATATACTCAAAAGAATACTACTGCCAAGCTAAGCTTTACATATGACTATGCATTGTTGAAAAGTAGTATTGTTATTTTGTTTTAGCACAATTAAAATGTGCAACATATTTAATTGTTTTCCGAACAGACTAGAAAAACTGTGTTTATTATTATAAGAATGCCCATTTTAAAATGGTGTTGCATCATCTAGTAACTGACCACATATTTTTGCTGAATTAAGAAAGTGTATATAATAATGCTTATTTTAGGTTGTGCTCTGCACTTTAATACATTTTTTTGGGCATGTCAAAGTACATAATCAATGCACTTAATGGAAAGGTACAGGTCTACAATAGGAAAATTAACTATATTGAGTTTCTTTAGATGTGTCCTTTTGTAGGAATGCCTGGCTTTGAGATTCAGTTGCTTCTTTAACTAGGACAGTTCTGCAAGTAATTATCTGTTTGATTGCCTGGGTCTTTTTGTCTTTTCTAGTAATACAAGAGTAAAACAGTAAATAACTAGCCACTAATGTTGACCTTTGTGTTTAATCCAGAGCTTTTGAGAAAGTCAACAGCCTGTTTGATTTTCCTTTCCCTTTTATTTCTAATGGAACTTTTAAACACAACAACCCAATGCTGCTCCAAACAAGATTTATTCAATGAGTACTTACTCACTGTACAGGAGGGCTGTTAGAAATTGGGATGTTGGTTGACTAGGGTGTAAATCTTAGTCAAACAGCAACCACAATCCTAATCAGGGAAAGGGTCAGGCAAACCCTAAATTTACCTTTGCTCACTCTCTGGTAGAATGGCACAGAACAGTCAGGCTTAAGTTACAGGCAGAGTGTAAAGTATGTGTGCAACTCTTCAAACAGTAAAAACAGTGCAAACACCACAAAATGAGATACCACACCTAGTTTACAAAAATACATCTCACTTTAATAAATAAAACAAGACAAAATGGCAGAAATCCAATAGGTAGAACTTGAGATATTGATTTTTAAAAGTTTCAGGTAAAATAGTGATAAAAAGCGGAAAGCGCTAAAAGAGGTTATCTGGTCTGGGACAAAGTCAAAACTTCAGGCGGATCATGATGGAGCACAGGTTAGCTACAGGGGCCTAGTAAGGCCCACTGAACAAAAGTACCTCAATCCGAGGTTGCAGTGTGGTTTGTGGTTTCGGGTCAAAGATGTGTCGCACAGCAGAGGCGATGCTCCTGTTCCTGAGATGCAGCAAGGCTGCGGTACAGGATCCTCATGCATTGACACTGAGAATCCTGTCAATGAGTCCATCGATAAGGAGACCAGTGTGGAGGATGAATTGCACAGTTGAGGCGAGGCGTTAGCTCTGATGAGCGGTTAAGCTGCAATACAGAGTTTCAGAATTGTTGCTAAGGCTGCTGTCGGTGAGTATGCAAAGACCTGGTACTGCAAAAAACATCTCGCAGTGGGGGTTACGAAGGCAATGTTTCGGGTTGAATCCATGCAGCATCAGGGATATATTGGTTCTGCTCCAAGACATGCTACTCATAGACACGAAACTTGAAAAGCTGATCTCTTGACAATTGGAATTTACACTTATCAAATGAAATAACATACTCCCAATGTTATCCTATGGGAGAGACAGGCCTTGCAGTAGTGAAAAAGAACCTTTGGTGTTTTTCGCTACCAGGACATCTAAAATTTAAAATTACATGTCCTACTTTTAAAATACATTGCACCCTGCCCTCTGGACTTTCCAGGGCCTACCTGAGGGGTGACTTATATGTATTAAAAAGGGAACTTTGGGCCTGGCAAAAGGTTTATTTTGGCAGGTCAAAATGGCAGTTCAAAACTGCCTACACATGCTCTGCAATGGCAGGTTTGAGACATGGTTAGCGGGTTACTTAAGTGAGTGGCAGAATTAGTGCTGCAGGCCCACAAGTAACACATAATTTACAGGCCCTGAGCACATGTAGTGCACTTTACAAGAGACTTCTAAGTAATTTAAACATTCTTATTCAGAATAAACCAATATAACTCTGTTTAGAGGAGAGAGCACAATCACTGGTTAGCAGTGATAAAAGGCACGGAGTCATAAGTAAAAAAAAAAAAAAAATCAGAAAAATAGGAGGAAGAAGGCAAAATATTTGGGGGATCACCCTGCAGAAAGAGTCAGTTTCAACACTGGCCATTTTGTGCTTCCTGTACCAAGGACCACTATGCAGAAAAAATTTAATGATTTTGCTACGCCCTATATGGGGAGAAGAAGTTGTCACTTTCCCATAATTGCCCTTTGTTGGACAGCCCATCAGAGCAAAGGTTTCCGCTAGCAAGCCACCTACGTAAATAGACTAATTCCCCTGCTATGTTTAGAGTGGGGGATTGTCAGTATGAACTAACATGCTTGAATCAAATGGGAGCAATATACTCTCTTGTTTCTCAGCTCCTCTAGTAGTCAAAACATGCACAGGAATATGAGGGTGAATAGTAGAAATGTGGAATGGTGAATGGGATGAGAGAGAAAACAGAGGAACTGGAATCTATCATGTTAACCTGTCATATATATTGATCGATGATGTCTGCATGGTGTAGTTGATATGTAAAAGACAAAAAGATATCATAAATAACACGCCCAGTTTTCTGTTTTTACTGATTTTTACTGATGAATACAGACAGAAAACAATGCCTTTCCTATCTGTATTTATTTAAAAAAAAGGAAAATAGTACTTTTTGTCAACGATCCTCCATGCTGTTTTTCATGAATCCAAGGCAAAAGCTGACCAGATAGACAGATAAGGAGTTACAAAACAGCTTCAGACTTCCTTAAAAAAACCTTAAAAAAGGCATGTTAACATATATTTGTAGTATAATGCTAATATGTACTTATGGGTGTAGTGTTTTGTTATATGTGGCTGATTAATTTGCTAAAACGCAATATGCTTCCATGTGTGAGTGCACATCTAAGAGTTAAATACATTTTGAATCATACCATTTTATGATTCCTTTGTTTCTCAAAACACAAAATAAATATGGATAAATACCAAGGAGAATGCCAAAAAATATGGATAAATACAGAGGGAAATGTTAACAAATAAAAATCATAAAACCGGGAGCCCTGATCATAAACACCTTATCATATAAGGTTCTATGCTTAACTATGATAGTGAAAGGATATAAATATTTATTTGCGTCTAACTCTTTGTACTCTGATGTAGAACATTTATTTCCAGAAAACTAAACACATAGGGGGTCATTCTGACCGCGGCGGACGGCGGTCGCCACCCGCCACGCGGTTCCCGCCGAATGACCGCTCCGCGGTCAAAAGACCGCGGCGGTCATTCTGGCTTTCCCACTGGGCTGGCGGGCGACCGCCGAAAGTCCGCCCGCCAGCCCAGCGGGAAACACCCTTCCCACGAGGACGCCGGCTCAGAATTGAGCTGGCGGTGTGGGAAGGTGCGACGGGTGCAGTTGCACCCGTCGCGAATTTCTGTGTCTGCTAGGCAGACACTGAAATTCTTTTTGGGGCCCTCTTACGGGGGCCCCTGCAGTGCCCATGCCATTGGCATGGGCACTGCAGGGGCCCCCAGGGGCCCCGCGGCACCCCCTACCGCCATCCTGTTCCCGGCGGGAGAACCGCCAGGAACTGGATGGCGGTAGGGGGTGTCAGAATCCCCATGGCGGCGGAGCGCGCTCCGCCGCCATGGAGGATTCTCAAGGGCAGCGGAAAGTCGGCGGGACACCGCCGACTTTCCGTTTCTGGCCGCGGCTGAACCGCCGCGGTCAGAATGCCCAGCGGTGCACCGCCAGCCTGTTGGCGGTGCTACCGCCGACCTCCGCCATGGCGGTAATTACCGCCAGGGTCAGAATGACCCCCATAATGTATTAGTACCTCAAATATGTGTCCAGTAAAATATCTCCTTGTTACTTGAATAATTATTTCAAGATTTGTCACTATGCAGTTTCTGTGGATAATGTGTTCTAGTTTCTACTTGCACTTAGAGCACTGCAAGATAATGCGAGATAACTAACAATGTTATTACTCTTCTGCTCCCTAGCCTCAGAACTTCATGTGCACATACTTGAACTATAACACATTATGCTTTGACATTAATGCATTGCCTGAACTACATAATCATGACTAGGAATCCTTCTTGTTCTGTCACAATGTAACTCCAAGTGAATGTAAGCACCCCTTTTCTTATTATTGATCAAATAAATAGTGAAAACAGTTCAAAGTTTGCTTCCATTAACAACACAACTTTCTCAATACTTCTCTGTATTTCCAATGCCCTTCATTACTAGTCAATCGGAAAGCAAATGGTTCTTGCAAGTAAATCCAGATTCTGGTTCTGGGCCCACATAGTGCACTTTACTAGGGACTTACAAGTAAATTAAATATGTCACTTGTGGATAAGCCAGTGCTACCATGGTTTAGAGTACAGAGCACCTGCATGTTAGCACTGATCAGCAGTGGTAAATGCCCAGAATCCTAAAAGCCAACAAAAATTGTCCGAAAACAAGAGGTCAGAGAGCAAAGAGTTGGGGGGAACCACACCAAGGATGCCAGACCACACCAAGGATGTCAGGTATAAAAGGGAAGCATACAAGTGTCTCATTCATCTCTCCCAAACTTACCTGGTTAGGAATGAACATTCCCAGGTATTTTGTGTGGTTCCTCACACATTCCCAGGAGTAAACATACCCATAAGGAAATTGTACTAGTAACATTAGTAGCTTTTATGAGATGCCAAACTAGGGCAGAGTATATGCACAATTATGGTAGCAAATATCACAATAACCGTGGCACTATAGAATGAACAGTAAAGCGGTAATGTCATTGCCTGTAATTCTCCTTTCTTCTGATTCTTTGCAACCTAGAATTATCACCTGAAAGCTACAAATGAGAGAGATGCAGACAGTTATTTCGTATCTGTTTGATACTGCCAGACTGCCCTGCACCTATAAGAACAGACTTTGTTTGTGGGAACCCAGCTTGTTTCAGCTCGTGTTCTTGCTGTTGAAAATGTGAGCACCCTGAAGTCCTAAAAGCACCTCTGTCTCCGTGGGAGAGAGCTAAAGATGGTGTATTTGTACTATTGCACAGGTTTATCATGAGAACATGTTCTGTTGTTTACTGACAAAGTACGTGAATTAATCTAATTGGAATTTATACAGTCCTACCTTCAAATATCTATATAAAAGATCACTAGACCAAAGCTAGAACACTACACATTTTTATGGATGAAGGAACTAAAGGCACACTATCATAGTTTATAAATAGTGCTAAACATATTGTCATAATGCAACAAAAGTGATGAAAAGGGGCTGTAATTATTGTGGTGCCGCTGGCCATAAACAAATGGTGGGCAGGTGAACGGCTACAACAATTTCATTCATGTATTAACATATAACAGAAGTGTGCCATTGTCATCAGCCGATATTCTCCTTTCATATTTTTCATAGTTGTGTATAATATGCAAATATAAAATATCTGTTTCCTTCATAGAAATGGGAGCGGATTCTCCTTTTAGTGGTAGGGTATAGTGTTGCAGTGGTATCCATAGTTGTAACTGTTGCTGTCTTTGAAAACCATGGCTTGCCTGGAGAGAGGTGCTGGTAGTATACTATTAATGTATAGTAGTCCTGAAGAATGGTTCTACCACTGTTTCTAAATACAACTTAGTGGGCCTTCTGAGAAGTGTTGACGATGTGACATCTATGAAATGGCAACCCTCTTGAGATCTGTCACTAATAATGTAGTCCACCCATGATGGTCTCTGAAGTATATTTTGCCTGATAACTGTGTTCATAATGACTTTGCGTATGCCATTTAGTCTATGCCCTCAAATGTTGGGTTGCAAGAGGAGTTTGTTTTTAACAGCACCGTTGAATTCACTTAATTTTCTAATTATTCATTTTAGTAGCTTAACGTAAAGAAAATACAGTCACAAATGTCATAATCATGAGGTGTTTTATGTGAGATAGGACATAAAGGTGCAAATATTACATTGAATTAATAAATCAAACCCTTCTTTTGTAGGCTTGTTTTAAGTGCAGTTTCTGATTACTTTGCTGCCATGTTTACAAGTGATGTTTGCGAAGCAAAACAAGAAGAAATCAAAATGGAAGGCATTGACTCAGGAGCTCTCTGGGATCTTGTTCAGTTTGCGTATACAGGTATGCATTTATTTCACTGAGAAAATGGGAAGAGGGATGCAGGCTAATCCATCAATGTAGTATGTTTCACACATGAAAACCACGTTTGGTTACATACAAAACATCTACAATGTTTACTTAAAGACTTTAGGAATACCACTGCAATTCCCTTGTCTTTCTCATCCTATCCAGTAGCCGGTATCTTAATAATGCCCTTGTGACAAGACCTTTTTTTTTCAAATGTGGGGAAACTTGTCGAAAAGAGGCAATTTGTGGACATCTCTGCTAATTGGATTTATCAGTCAAAGCGAAGCATACATCCTACTCAAACAGACAAATCCCTGAAACTCTGATTGCTGACGGGGATATATCAAACATAAAAGTAAACCATGCAGCCATACTGCCTGCCAAAAATCTGTTTAATGTTAAGTTGTAAAGTACTTTAATTTTGTTTTCGCACATCATAAATACTTTACATTTGCAGATTATTTTTACCCAAACATTGTAAATAATTAATGTGATTAGGGAAAATTAATTCAAGCGTATTACGGAATTCTGTAGCAATAAATGTAAGAGACAAACTTAAGTTAGAAACGGCTTTAAGAGTGTTTATGAATGTCCAGACAATGTTAACTTTTCGGTTGTTCTCTACACCCCCATTAGCCACCGTCTAAAGTCATCTCTAGGAGCAATCAGGTTTCACTACATAATGCTATACTTATGATTATCGGAACCTTGGCATATTGGAAATATTTCTATGGTGATAAGTCATTTGAGTTGGAAAAAATAAAACTAAAATCGAGTACACAGGAATGAAGCAAAATGTGTAGAAACGTTTTTACTGCACAAATCAAACTTTTGATCCGTGCGCAAGTTCCTGTTTTTCCAAGAATTCACTTTTTCCTACTACTACTCATAATCAGAGCCTAAGTATCATTTATGGTGACAAAAAGGTTTAAGAATCATGCTGAATATATTTTTGCAAGGCCTCATACTGAGAAGAACCAACCACTGTGTTCCATGGTGATACCAGCCAAGCCATGGAATTAAATGAATCGATTCAAGTATGCTTTTGAAAAAATAAAACAAATTGGAAAATTTTAACCCTGGGTTTATTACATTTTCTAAACGTGTAGACTTACATGTTTTTAAAAGACTTGTCACAAATGATGCCACCGCTTTATCAACTTTACTAATACGGCCACAACCCAAATACAAGAATTTGGAAATTCATATCCCAGAATTCAGTGTTATTTCAGACTGTGTTCCAACACGGGGGTTGAATAAATATTAAATTGGACATAACTTTTCTTAGCTGAAAGTAATGTGCCAAATAAATAGATATGAATGCACTTAACATTGCATGGCAAACGTTACATACTTAACATTAGAATGATATATTTATGACATACAGGAGCCTATTTAAGAGCCCCTAGCGCCACCGGAGAGTCACGTTTCATGACGCTCCAGTGGCGCTATGCCCTGCACCGTATTTACAAGGTCGTGGTAAGCCACTTTCTTTGGCCTAACGCAACCTTGCAAATACGGCCCCTTCACATGCAGCACTTTGAGTGGAAGGGGCATGCAATGGGTGTTACTGTGGGTGTGCCACAGTGTAGGAAAGTACCCTTTTTCTTGGCATGGTTACCCCCTTTTCTGCCTGATGTCAATGTGAGTGACTGTGTTCACTGGAATCCTGTTATCCAGGACTCCAGTGATTATGCTTCATGGCTATTTAGGGTCTCTCTCTTGGGTTGTTCCTCATATTCGGATTGCAAGACTCCAGCAGGAATCCTCTGCAACCTCCACTTCGATTTCAGACTGAAGAGACCGCATCTGGACGCTCCAGGATCTGACAAGCTGCAACAAAGAAGCAAGACGCCTCCTGCAACATTGTATCCACTGCTCCTTCCAGCAACTACAACATTTTCCCAGTCGTGCATCCTCTGAGGACAGCCCATTTTCAGCCTGCATCAGAAGGAAGAAACAATCTCCCTTGGGGTGAAGGAGTCACTCCCCTGCTTCTGCAGGCACCAACTGTGATGACGACTGGCTGCGTTGATCCCCTCTCCTGCTGAGCTGCTTGGATCCTGCATCATGGGTGGTGGACTGAAGTGGTCTAGACGGTCCTCTCTTCCAGCTCTCCAACTTGTGTGGAAGTAAGCCCTTGCCTGCCCATGCAGGACAGTACTCCCATGCAGCGTGTCCATAGCAGCTGCCAAGGCTTGTTGGCATCTTTTCCACAAGATCTTCAGGCATCTTAAATCTCCATTCCCCAGAATTCCATCCTGCGATGCACAGCTCCCTGAGTGGTTCTCCGGTGGCATGGGACCCTTTTTTGCAGTGCTGCATGGGTCTCTTCCTTGACTTTTGTGTCCCAGTCATGTGGGACTCCTGTGGGTGCAGCCTGGGCTTCTGTGGGCTCTGTCTGCTGCTGAGGGTCCCCTCTGACTCCCCCTCCTGGGTAGAGTCCACCTGCTCCTTCCTGGTCCCTGGCAGCTCCACTTTCCGCTAACCGTGAATTTTGCGAGTGCCAAGGCTTGTTGGTGGAGTTCAAAGAAAAAACCCAACTGCAATCCTCCTTCTGGCGTGGGACAACTCCTGCATCCTCTAAGAAATCAACTTCGTCTTCTTGGGTGCAGTGCTGGCTCTCCTTCTTCACTGTCAACTCACCTCTTGCACCTTCAGTCTTGCTCCTGCCCTTCCTAGACTCTGCTGTTCTTGGACTTGGTCCCCTTCTTCCACACGTCCTCTGGTCCAAGAATCCACTATTGGTGTCTTGCAGTCTCTTCTGAGCTTTGCATTATTCTTCTTTTCTTCTAAGTGGGTGTTCTGGGGAATTTACAGTGATTTATTCCTGTTTGCCTGGTCGCTGGGTTGGGCTGTGGTATTTACCTTTTGGCCTTCATGGTATTCCCAGCTCCCCTCTACACACTCCACTTACCTAGGTAGGGGACTGACCTTTGCATTCCTCTTTTGTAGTATGTGAGTTTTGCTCCCTCTAGGGGTATTTCTCTCTATTGTGATTTTCACTAATTGCACTGTTTCCTAATGTTTTGTATGCCTGTTTTTGCATACTAGTGTATATAATGTGTGTATTACTTACCTACTAAGGGAGTATAGCCTCTGTGGTATTTTTGGTATTTGTGTCACCAAAATAAAGTACCTTTGTTTTTGTAACACTGCGGCCCTCATTATGATATTGGCGGTAAAAACTGCATACCGCTGCGGGCAACGACCTCCAAAAGACCGTCTCTGCGGCTACCAGCCGTCCGCCATATCTTGACCACAGCCAGATTTATACCAGAAGAACGGCGGAAATCCTGCTGTGGCCAACCTGGTGGATGTCGGTAAGGTGGTGCTGCTGCTAACAGCAGCGCCACACCAGTGGAGAAGTGTGGCACAATGGTTAGAGCGGCAGACCCTGAAGCAGAGATCTGGCTCAAGACCAGGGTTCAAGTCCCGCTTCGGCAGGTCTTGGGCTCAATTCCCTTGGACCAAATAATTCTCGCCTCGGTGCCTACTCTAATTAATGGGTCTCACTCTGCAACTCTGGGCAATAGCTTGCTTAATCTCCACAACGGCCCCAACAGCGCTTGGATGCCTGGGGGTGCCCAGGAGTGGGCACCTCACAGGGAAAAGCCAGGAGGGGTTCCATAGCGGTATGAGTACAGCGCCTTGAGACCCTAACAGGTGAGTAGCGTGCTATACAAGTGCAAAAGTTTACAGTAGACCGCCGCCAGCCGTATTATGACCCATAATACGGCCTGGTGGTTTTCTTCTGGCGGACGCTGCTGGTGGCAGCAGCACCCGTCCCGTCTCCTGCCAGAGGACGCCCTGAACACAGGTAAGCGGGTGCTCTGACAGGGGAGGGGGGTTTTGTGTGAATGTTTGTGCGTGCGTGTATGCGGGTGTGTGTTTCGTGTTGAATGTGTTTGCATGTATGGAGGTGTGAGTGCGTGTATGTTGTGTTCTGTGAATGCGTGTATGTATGAAAGTGTGTGCGGATGTGTGTGTGAATGGATGTATTCTTGCGTGGATGCATGTGGTAATGGGTGTGTGTATGCATGTGTGTGTTTGTGAAGGGGGCGTGAATGTAGGGGAAGTTTGGAGAGGAAGAGGGAGTGGGGATATCTGGTAGGGGTGTGGGGGTGGGGAAGGGATTCCCCATCACTGATAGTGCCTTCCGCCATGGTTTTTGTGGCAGTAAGGAAGCCACGGAAACTATGGTGGTAGGCGGGGCCATTATCCCGCAGGCGGTACAGTGACGGCCCCCTGGCTGGAGATTGATATTTCTAGCCTGGCGGCTGTTACCATTGTGGCAGTCGGTGTGGTACATTGGCGGTTTGGCTTCTGCCAGCCTGTTGTCAGTACTTTCCACCATATTACTGCTGGCCGCCAGGGTCATCATGAAGGCCTGATTCTTTCTTTCATGTGTATAAGTACTAAGTGTGTCTACAGTGGTATTGCATGAGCTTTGCATGTCTCCTAGATAAGCCCTAGCTGCTCATCCATAGCTACCTGTAGAGAGTCTGGCTTCTAGACACTGACTACAGTACACCTCGACCTGATATAAGGTGTAAGTACCATAGTACCCACCACACACCAGGCCACACAGCAACACCCATTGCATTTTTACGCTGCCCCAGATTTACGAGTTTTTGTAAAACTGAGGCAGTGCCAAAATCTAACACCACCCCAGGGGTGGCATTAGCATGGCGCAACAAGGAGGAATGCTTTAATTTCTCCTTATTTTTTGCTATTTCTATGTGTGCTGCACTATGCAGCAGACATAGAAAGAGCAAATCACCATCTAAGATTGTTTTTGCGTAGGAAGGTGTCCCTTCCTGCACAAAAACAATCTCCCCCTCAAAGCAGCCATCCTTGCACCACAACGCAAAGGTGGCTGCATTGGCGCACAGCTGCAAATTTAGCGCTGGCGCAGAGAACAACACAGGGGTGGGCCATATTCAATTAAATACAGCGCATCCCTGCATTACAAAAATGACGGAGCCAGAGGCTGCCAATTGTAGTGCAGGTTTGCGCTCCATCACTTTTCTGTTAATTATGGGCCTCAATGATATTGTAAGATGAAAATTCAGGATGCTCATGTAAACAATAGTAATTTGTGACTGTGTGAATCATGCATCTCCAGTTTTAACTATGTTCCATTAAATTATCCCTTAGGATCTCCTCATCCAGACGTCCTCATGGAGATGATGAAGTTTGGGGTTCTTTCCCTTTTGCACTTGGTAACACTGAGTATGACGGGGAGACACAATGTATTACCTGTATATGTTTACACTTGTGGCAGTTTCTTACTTGCAAATCTCAATGTAATGAAAGACTTAGGTATTTTTTCAGCCTACATGACCAGTTCCTTAGAACTATGAACAGACCTATGAACCCCCTTTTCACATCAGACTGCAGTTACAAGCAATCTATGGTATCATAATTCTTGTGGGTTATAATATGTTATGTTATTGTTATTTGTATTCTGCTAAGACCTGTGCCCAAATATTTGTTCCTTCTTTTAATCTGCCCGTAAAAACTCTTCCCCCACGAAAAAACATAAAAGAGGGGTTCTGCAATTTCCCAGTAATATCTAGTAAAAGTAGCAAGGCACTCTCACCAACTGATGTGTGGTGTTCAGAGTTTATGTAGCAACTCCTTTCTGGGTTATTGAGATGAAAAGCCCAGTACCATTTCTTCAATATGGAAACACCAAGAAGAACCATCAAGACTCCATCAAGTCCTAACAGCTTCTCTGCATTGCACCCGCAACATCCAGAAATGCAAACAAGAGTTAAAAAAAAGTCACAGTGTGATCAGACCTAGATGACTACATTACACAAAGACAAAAATAACCCCAACTTCCTTTTTGCATGAAGAATTAAGCGGATTGGTACACTCATTCAAAACAGTACCCACCATAAACTGGACATCCAACATGATCACATATTTGATACTATAATTCCAAATGGCACTCTCAAATTTACCAATATTTACAGGAATGGAACCAAAATGAGCCAGGGCAATAACATGAACTTGCTGCCTTAGATTGTCCTGACTCTCAAAATGACCAAACAAAATATGATGAAAATAACAAACCCTACCCCCTCCCATTACAATGAACCTGGCCCTTTCTGCTGGGTCACCCTAAAACCATTTGCCTTCATCCCTTCTGTTTTCTACACCTGTTTTTGTTCGATTTTGCAATTCAGTGCACTTTGCCACTGTTAACTAGAGCTAATTCTGGTTGTGGTCTCTCCGGTAAACATGGTAAAGTTGGCTTACACCCAATTGCCATATTTACTTTACCTTTAAGTTCCTTGTAAAGTTGTGCTACAAGTACCTATGGCATGCAAATAAATGCTGCTAGTGGGCCTGCAGCATTTATTGTGTAACCCTTTTAAGTAGCCCTTTACAAACATGACAGACCTGCCATTGCAGCTTGTGTGTTCAGTTATAAGTTGCCATTTTGACCAGGCAAAATAAAACTTTTCCCAGCCCTAAAGCTTCATTTTAATTATATATATATGTCACCCCAATTGACAGGGTGTGTTGCATTTAAAAAGTTGAACATGTACTTTTATGTTTGACATGTTCCGATAGTAAAAAACTATCAAAATTGTTTTTCACTATTGCAAGGTCTACCTCTCCCATAGATAAAACTGGGTTACCTTAATGCTTTTAATAAGTAACCATTTTTGTTGAGAGCAGGTCAGAATTTCATGTTTGGTGTCTGAGGAATTGTAATTCAAAACCCTCTTTAATTGTAAAGTCTCATTTTCAGTCACAATACTGAAACTGCAGGCTGTTTCCTGGGTCACATGACTACATATAGTTTGCAATTGGCCTTTGTGAGGGGGTGGAGCTGTCACACTTGCACTTCAAAGTCACTGCGGAGCTCGCACACAAGGGACTTACACTGGACTATTGTGCCTGAAGACTAGAGCAGGGAGACAGGAATTTCTATAGACCTCTGTAGAGAGAAATATCTAGAAGTTTCTTCCACTTCACCTGCTGTATGAGAAGGAAGACAGGACCTGCACCCTTCAGCCCAGGTTGACATGACTCCATGTGTCAGCTGGATGGCCTCCTGTTCTGAGCACCGAATCTGCCTGGATCTGCAACTGGACCCACCTGAGCCCTACTGACATTTACTGGAGTAAGTACCTGATTCCCAAAAGGTGCCTCTTAGGTCCTGGACCCTTGGTGTGGCATCATTTTAGCTCCTCCTAGGAATCATCCTGAAGTTTTCAGCTCTTTGCGAATGTGAATGGGCCAGTTTGTGCTTTGATCTAGCCACCTGCGCTAACTGCCAATGCAAAGCTCTGGTGAACCTGACTCTTTGAGCTAAAGCATTGAGCATCCCGCAGTGATCTCCAGGGCAAAGCACCAGCAGCAACCTTCTGCAATGCCCAACAGGATCTTCGCAGTACATCAACAACTGTCTTCTGCACTCTCTCTGCTCCTCAATGCCCATCAACCATGCTGGACTTTAGAAGTTTACTTCTTCAGCAGGACTAACCTCGTACCCATATCTGGCCTGCTTTCCATCACATTTGGCCTGAACTTGTGACTTTCACCTAGTCTCACACAACCAGATAACCATGAGTAGTGATTTGTGCTTTTAAGCATATCTACGGTTCTACTGATTGAAATTTTGTAGTTTGGGTGTGAAATAATTTGAGTTTTCCCCTATTGTTTTAACTTGGTGTGGGATTTTTCTTGCGTTGTGTTTTCACTTTATTACTATTTGTGTGTTGCATAAGTACTGTACACATTTCCTCTAAGTAAGCCTGACTGCTTTTGAGCCAGGCCACAGGAGGGTTTAGCACAGGTTAATTTAGTTACTTTTATTGGTTCACCCTGACAAGGATTGTGGCTGTTACTTGAGCAGGGTGTCACCTCCCTCAACCAACAACTCAATTTGTCATACTACCCAACATTACATACTAACAACATTATTCAGGACATCATAATCTCACTACTTGCCAAGTGTTGATAAATTCTATATGTCTCTTCAATCCCTTCCCTTCAGTTCCATATCCCCTTGTTAACCACGGGCACATCTGCTTTCCCTGGGTAAACATGATCCCAAAATTGATCAAGCAGTTCCACTTTTTTTCCAATCCATTCACCCAAACCTCTAAAAGCTCATGTCCAATCCCTAGCAAACTGTTAGAAACTGGTTTCTCATTTGAGGGCAGTTAAGTACCCAACTCAGGTAATAATCAGTGTCCTTGTCAGGATAAACCTTTAAAGTTACTAAAGCAACCTGAACTCAACCCCTTGGTAACTACGGCACAGAGCAGACAGTGTTACCTTAGAGGCAATGTGTAAACTATAAAATAACTACTAAAACATTAGAAATGCAAAATGATTTAAAAATAATAATAATCTAACAGGGGAACTGAGATAAGAATTTTGAACGTTTTAAGTAGAAATATGGGAGGAAGTGTAAAGAGATCTGTGGAGTTGCAGGCAAAGGCCTCTGGTAGCACTTTGTGCTTTAACAGGAGGTCAGCCTTATGACCCTTGAAGTCCACTTCTTTTTTGCTGGGACACAAGATGGAACACAGATCCAGTCTTCTGGGCTTTTCTTAAGTCTCAAAGAGTAGATCTATAAGTGCTCTGAGGAGGGTGTCTAAAGGTGATACATCTATGCCTAGCATGAGCTAGTGTGTGGGAATGACTCATGGGAATGCCCCAACCAATGTGTTATAGGTTCCCGGGGGTTCGTCTACACACTTTCTGTATTTTCAACATGGTCAATGTTTTTGGGCATGCTAAACTTGGGCTCTGAGAGTGGGAGGTGTGCTTGGGAGTGTACAATGGTAATTCTAGTGTCCTTTGAAATCTAACACCAAAATCCAGTTTATGGTAGCCCCTGTATCCACAACAAACTCAGAGATAGATATCTGGTAGAACAAAGCTACATTTTCCACTACCAGACATGAGATACACAAGAATAATTTTGACATATGGCCTTTACCTTTTGAACTGCATCTCAAATGTTATATGTAAACCAGGCAGACCTGTCAACTAGGCTGTGACACTGTGATGGCACAGGAGGCCCACTATGATAGGTGCCTAACTGGCTTGAGGGGGAACAAAAGAATGGCTCTGCCCAAGTGTCAGTGAACATTTGCTTTGGACTGGGGAAGCCTCTTTAAAGAGCATGCAATATGTAATATGAAAATCACCAACAGACCTGCACCTAAATGTCAAAAAGGATCCTTCCAGCCCACAGTGCTTATTCCATCAGGTTCAAATGGGTCTTCTCAGCCCATTCAGGTCAGCTAGTTGGGTGCTCCTGAGAGCAGGATCACACCTCATTCGTTCCTCTTTAAATGATAACTACTGGCTTGCCAAAGTTGGGGGACAAAATGCATATTTGACTTCCAGGAACTTCAGGTAGAGCAAAGGCAATTTTCTAAAAGTTACTTTTCCTTGATATCTGGAAAAAATCTGACTACACCATTGAATTGGATTTTAATAACTACTGGAAATAGTTATTTACTTATTTTTTCTAACTATTCCCATTCCTGATGTACAATATTAGTATTTAGTATTGCATACCAGCAAGCTCTTATGTAACAGCAAAACCTGCAAAAGTGAAAATAGCTTTTAAGGACTTTTAACTGTAAGAACATGTTTAATATTAAGGCCCTCATTACAACCCTGTCGGTTGCTGTAAAAGTGGCAGTAATACCGCCAACAGGCCGTTGGTAATTGCTGCCAAATTATGACCATGGCGGTGTTATCTCCAATAGACAGCCAGTGTACCACACCGACTGCTAGGGCGGAAAGAACAGCCACCATGGATGTAGCTGCCTACAGCCAGGCGGAAGTCAATGTTCCGTCCACCATATTATGACCTAGGAAACTGCCACCTTTTCTGAGGCGGTACCAACGACATCAAAAACCTGGCAGAAAGAGAGCACAGAAGTGAAAGGACTCACCATTAGAGACACAGGGAACAACCACGCCGCCATGGAGCCCGAGCTGCATGTCCCCATGGTTTTCTACATGCTACTCCAACACGAACACCAATGACAGCGAAGACGACGACGGTGAGTACAGCCGCCTGGCACACAAGGGAGAGGGGGAGGAAAACAACAGTGACACACACACACGCACAACACACAACCACACCCCAACACCATACACACAATCAGCTGCATTACTAAAACATTTTTACCCCGTACCTCGGATGAATAGTGCAAGGACAAAACGTTTTAGAGAAAGTGAATGTAATGAGAGCAATACATCAAGATAAATGAGTGAGGCAAGATAATAGATACATATGTACATAAAAAGGGACACAGCCCAGTCCACAATGTACGTTGTCCACATGGCCACAGGCCAAATTCCAAGGCCACACATGGCACCTGCCTCAACAGAGAGAGAACACTGCAGGAGCATCAGATTGGAAATAGGCAGGCACACCTGGGGGACCGGAGACGGGGGCGGCACCTCAGCCGCAGATGGAACAAGACCACTGGCTCTGGAGGGGGTAACATGCCCTGTGCTTGGTCCTGCAGAGTGCAAGGCCACATTCTCTCAAGTGGGTGACTTGCCTACATGCTCTGGAGAGGGCAACATGCCCTGTGCTTGGTCCTGGAGGTGCAAGGGCACAGTCTCTCAAGTGGGCGACTTCCCCACATGCTCTGGAGGGGGCAACATGCCCTGTCCTTGGTCCTGGGGAGTGCAAGGCCACAGCCTCTCAAGTGGGTGAGTTCCCCACATGCTCTGGAGGGGCCAACATGCCCTGCGCTTGGTCCTGAGGAGAGCAAGGCCACAGTCTCTCAAGTGGGTGACTTCCCCACATGCTTCGGAGGGGGCAACATGCCCTGTGCTTGGTCCTGGGGAGTGCAAGGCTACAGTCTCTCAAGTGGGTGTCTTACCCACTGGTTCTGGCGGGGGCATCATGCCCTGTGCTCTTGATCCTGGGGAGGCTGGAATAGGTGGGTGTCTTACCCACTGGTTCTGGAGGGGGCATCGTGCCCCGTGCTCCAGATCTTGGGCAGTACAAGGTCACAGTCTCTCAGGTGGATGTCATACCCACTGGATATGCAGGGGGCAGGCCGCACAGCAGCTCATGGAGGCAGGATTACATACCGTCTGCGACGGTGATGGCTGCTCAATGGTGGTGATGCTGCTGCTGCTGGAGGGGGGCTCCTGCCCATCCTCTGCAGCCTTGGACAGCTGCTCAATGGTGGTGGTGGTGCTACGGCTTTTACTGGGGGAGCAGGCTCCTGCCCATCCCCTGTAGCCTTTGATGGCTGCTCAATGGTGGTGCTGCTGGGGGGGGTTCCTGCCCATCCCGTGCAGCCTCAGATGGCTGCACAACAATGGTTGGTGGTGTGGGCTCCGTCACAGTTCCTGCCCCAGGCCCCTTGCCCTTCCTGCCTGCTGGTGCTGGCTCCTTGATCTTCCTGGCAGCTGGGGCAGGCTCCTTGGTCTCCCTGGCAGCAGCTGGGGCAGGCTCCTTTAACTTCTTACCAGCAGCTTCGGCAGGATCCTTTCCCTGCTTGGCAACAGCTTGGGCAGGTTATTTCACCCTCAGGAGATGTGCCCTGGATCCTTTTCCACCACGAGTGGGTGTGGTGATGACTGGCCATGTGGAATGGGTGGCTGAGGTGCTTGGCTGAGTTCTTCCCACCGTGGCCAGATGTGCAGGATGGAGGGGAGGGGTAGGGAACAGGTAACTGGTGGATAGGATATGTTTTTTAGGGACACCGGGGTGGGAAGAGGGAGAAGGTTTGGGAGTGGAGGAAGAGGGAGTGGTCGTTGGAGGTGTCTGTCTGCTGATTTTGGGCGCAGGTGCATGGGCTGGATGCTGTTGTGAGGTGGATGGCTGTTGGGTGTCTGAGTGCTTGCGTTTGCGTACGTTAGGATGGGGGACAGACACAGTGGGAGAGGACCCAGGGGACATGTGCATGGCTGTTGTGGAGGTGTCTGCCAGTGAGGTGTGTGTTCTGCTAGGTGTGGTGGTGATGCTGGTAGTGGATGATTGTGTAGTGCATGCATGTGTGAGTGTAGATGGAACTGGGAGGGAGGAGGAGGGGGAGATAGTGGAAATTGTAGATGTTGGTGTGTCTGCATCTGGATGGTGTTTGTGTGAGTGCCTGTGGGATGAAGTGTGGTTCTTGTGTTTGCCTGTGCCACTCTTTTGTGCATGCTCGTCTGCCTGTGTGCTTGGGATAGGTTGGGGTTGAGGAGAATGGGCAACTCGCTTAGGGGCTGCTGGGAGGGTGGTGCTGGTACTGGGGTGGAGGCTGTACCTGTAGCTGGGGTGGTCAAAGAGGTGTCTGCCACCACCAGGGAGCTCCCATCGGAGGAAATATCTGTATCAGATATTTCCGTCCCCTTCAGTCTCCGCCTTGGCGCTCCCCTCTTCCTCCGTCCCACTGGTGCCCTTACCGTCGAGGACTCTGCCTCCTGGGTCTTGTGGGATGCAGCTCCCTCCATCGCCAGTGCCTCTGCTCCTCCGCCAGATGATGCTAATGCACATAAGGACAGGATGACATAACAAGAACAGGGGGGAAGAGACAAAGGCTTCACCTGGTCAGTGGCTTCACCAACACCAACGTTGGCGTACACAGCACCGTCAGACACAGGGATCAGGCCTACGCACTATGCATTGCACTACCAGTGATATTGTTAACCACCAAGGCATAGGGAGGGGCACACACCGGCAAATGCAGCGCACCTGGGACCCATGCAGCCCTGATCAGTAGTGGATGCCTAAGAGCTAGGTAGAAGGACTATCTCTTCAGAACCCTAGCCACCAGGGGAACTACGCTGTAATGTCAGGCCTGGCCTAGGGGCACGAACTGACACACATCCACCACCTGGATACCACCCCACCAGGAGTTGGTAGTAATGATGGGCACTGTACTCACCCCCTTGTGGCTGCTGTGATGCCCGCAAGCACCCATCCAGCTCTGGATAGGCCACCGCCAGTATGTAGGCCATCAGGGGGGGTTCGACGGGCACCCCCTTCTCATTGGGAGGCCATCCCCAGCTGGGCCTCCGCAGTCTTCTGTGCACAGCATCTCAGGTTCTCCCCCCGTTTCCAATAGTGGGTGCTCCACCTGCCGTAGACCCCAGGCTCTGCACCTCCTTGGCAATGGCACGCTAAACCCTTCTTTTGAAGGGCACTGACCTGCAGAGGAAATACACAAAGGAAAATAGTATTAGTCAGACAGACCTGCCTGTCACACTTATGGCCCACCATACACCTTCACATCACCATTTGCGTACACATGGCCCAGCACACAACCAATACGCCGCCCAGAGGACACACACCACTCCATGCATTCATGCCACATGCATCGTGCCCACAGTGTACTCACCTGATGGTCTGGATGCCCATAGAGCAGTCTGTACTGGGGTAGGACCCTATCTAACAGTCTCTCCAACTCCACCGAAGTGAAGGCAGGGGCCCTTTCCCCAGTCACACAGGCCATGGTAGGTTCCAGACACAGGTCACAGCAGCACATGCAGTGAAGGTCCTCTCCTTCTGAAGATCAGGTAGCAAGTGAGGAATCTGATATACAATGATGGTCAGTCCGCGGCGGTGCATAACGTCACTGCCAGCGTACATCACCATTGGCCACTGTGACCCATAGGGCCCAATTATAACCAATGAGGAGTTGCACGGCAGTTCTCGACCGCCTCCCGCAACATTTCACAACGTCAGCGGAATTACCTCACTTCCACCTGTCCCTCCACACAGGACAGGCGGACGCCATTTCAGGGGGTGAGGCACGCCCTGGATAATTGCTGTGTCACTGTTTAAATATGGATATAATGGACATTTCACACTGACCCATTACAAATTAACAGTATGCAATGTTCTGTTGTAGCCCCATTGTTCAGTTTGTGACCGGCTCCTCACTCTTTTGCCCCATAGATTGCTACTGCTGCGGATGAAAAGGAGATGGAGACATACCCCCATGTACACACCCTTGATGGACTTGGCAACAATGGAGGACAGGCACAGAATACTCACCCATAGACTTCACAGGGTCACAATCACAGAGCTGTGTGCCCAATTGGAGCCTGCTCTGATATCTGAAATCCGTCACCCCACTGGGATCCCCACTTTGTGCAAGTTCTATCTGTGCTCCATTTCCTGGAAACTGGTTCTTTCCAAGTGACAGTGGGCTTGGCAGCAGAAATGTCACCGTCAATGTTCTCAATAGTGCTGACAAGAGTGTTGTCTGTCCTGATTAAACACATGCGCAGCTACATTGTATTTCCCCAGGTGGAAACTTTGGCCACAGCGATGGGCCTATTACAGAGGCACAGGGTGTGGCCAATAAGTGAGCTCAGGTCCCCACCCAGTTTATGTTGGTGTATGGGTATGGTGTGGGCCATATGGGATAGTGTGTGGCTAAATGTTGTCCCTCAATATTTGCAGGTGACTCTGGTTACCCCAACCTATCTTGGCTGCTGACCCCTGTGAGGAATGCCAGGACAAGGGCAGCACAACGTTACAATGAGGCACATGGGCGAACCAGAAGGGTTATAGAACCGACCTTTGTCGTCCTGAAGGCCAGGTTCAGGTGCCTCCATCTAACAGGTGGATCCCTGGGCTACTCACCCAAGAAGGTCTGCCAGAAAATAGTGGCATGCTGCATGTTGCACAACCTTGCCCGAGACACCATGTGCCTTTTCTGCAGGAGGAGGAGGCTGGAGATGCCCAATTGTCAGCAGTGGACCCTGTGGACAGTGAGGATGAGGAGGCAGAGGGTGAGGATGAGGAAAATAGAACAGCAGTAATCAGACAATACTTCCAATGACACACAGGTTAGACAGTGTTACTTCACATTTCATTGTAATTATTTTTAATTTCTGTAGCATTCTGTTATTTCCCACTTCTATGCCCACTTACTGTACCCTTTGGCAATTCATTTTACAGATGTTGGTGCCGCCTAATAGTTCCTGGTGTGATCACTGCAGCCAGCTACAGGTCATTAACATATGCTCATTTACTGTGCAGTTGAATTGCAATGTTTGAACCTGGTTAAATGAATACATATTTGAAAACTTTGACATACTCCATATGTCTATTTTTTCCAAGGGTGTCTTTTGCAGCAATAAAGTTACTTCATTTTGGTGACACAAATGCCAAAAATACAGTAGAGACTATACTCTCTTAGGAGGTAAGTAATACACAAACGTTATACACTAGTATGCAGAAATAGCTGTAAGAACTGTTAGAAAACATTGCAAATAGTGAAAATCACAATAGTTAGAAATGTGCCTGGGGAAACACAAACCATATACTAAGAAAGTGGAAAGCGAATGTCGGTTTCCCACCTACGCAAGTGTAGTATGTAGAGGGGTGCTGGGAGTATTAGAAAACACCAAAGATAAGAAGTAGAACCCCCTAGAGTCCAGAAAAGCAGGAGTAAATCACAGTAACTTTCTTAGAACACACAAGAACACAAGAAAGAAGATCATGAAAGAACCAGATGAAACTGCAAGACAACAACGATGGATTCCTGAACCTGAAGACCTGTGAAAGAAGGGGACAAGCACTGAAGAGTCCAGGGAGAACAGGGGCCCCTGCTAACCAGGATGAAGGTTCAAAAGAAGATCCACCAGTGAAGAACAACAGTCAGTACAGCACCCAAGAAGATGGATGCGGGTTCCTGGTTGGTGCAGATGATGTCCCACGGCGGATGGATGATTGCAATTTGGTTTGGGTTACTGGTTTCTGCCAACAAGCCTTGGCACACGCAAAGGTCGTGGTTTGCGGAAAATGGCGCTGCCTGGGACCAGGAGGGACCTGGTGGACTCTACCCAGGAGAGGGAGTCAGACGGGGTTCTCAGCAACTCAGAAAGCCCTCAGAAGACCAGGCAGCATCACAGGAGTTCCACAACAAGGGGACAAAGGAGGTGCGAAAGAAGGTACAAGCAGCACTACATCGGGGGATCCCACACCACCGGAGAACCGATCAGGAAGCTCTGCGTCACAGGATAGAGTGCTGGGGGATGGAGCTGCAGGGTGTATGAAGAACTTTGTGGAAGGATGCCAACAAGCCTTGGCAACTGCAAAACATGCAGTGCAAGAGGGTACTACCTTGTGTGGGTGAGGCAAGCTCTTACCTCCACCAAAGTTGGACTGTAGGACATCAGAACTGTTGGGACCCCTTCAGTCTACCACCTGTGATGCTGGATCCATGCACTTTGTCAGGAGAGGGGACCCACGCCACAAGTCGCTGCAGAGGGGTGCCTGCTGAAGCAGGGGAGTGACTCCTTAACTCCAAGAAAGATTAATTTGTTCTTCTAGTGCAGGCTGAAGACAGGCTGTCCTCTGAGGATGCATGACCCGGAAACAGTTGCAGTTGCTGTCATGAGCTGAAAATACAATGTTGAAGAAGTCATATTTGCTTCTTTGTTGCACTTTGATACCTAACATGCCTATGTTCACAGTTACCATTATGGAGCTGGATATAAATAGTGACTTATGTCCAGTACATTCGTAAAATGGCATCCTCGCATGCACAAGATCCGGGAAATGGTGCTGGAGTCCTGCAGTAAGACCGCAATGGAAAGGCTGGCAGTAAGGGGGGTTGTAATCAGCCAGGCGGTAGTGAGTTCAGTGGTGCCCTCGCTGAGTACAACTCATACTGCCATCATAGCATCAGGAACCATGTTCCTGGCAGGGACGGAGGTCCCCTGTTGGTCCCACCCCGAGGGTCTTAATGTGGCAGTTGGACCACCAAAGATACGACAGTCCGAACGTCACTGCAACTGTGGTAGTCCTTAAACTGTCACACTCGTAATAAGGTGCTAAATAGTTTTAATGGTGTGAATGGATTACAGAGAAATGTTTGGACAATGTAAATGCACAGAAACTTTCACTGCATTGCAACCATGGGATGTCCAATCTCTGCCCATTCCACATTTTGATATTACATTTTTTCATATGAAAGCAACAGCATTTGTGCAGATAACTTTTTGATTTAGATCTAATATGTTGATTTTATGTACACCTCTCCATTTAGGAAACTACATTTATCATTTTGAATTCATATTTTTAAAACGTAAACATGTGGGAGAAGCAAATATTGCAAATGCTCGCCTTCTTCCATATAAATGGCAACACAAATCATGCCTAACAATTTACACTACGTTCAACGATTTTCACTTTTGAAAATTCTGAACTTTTTTTTTCTACTCAGTGTCACATAATTTGTAAAGTCTCTGTTCAAATGGCAAAATAGAACACTAATTAATTAGAGACTGTTCTCGTTAAAGCTTTTAAGAGTATTAGATATGGTGGGTAAGGACTTGGCTGTTAGCAGGCATTAATTAAATCTTAGTTAAAGAGTTCCTGTCAAACGTTATTGATGTATTATCGATACTAATTTAGATCAATTTGCTTGGGTGACTTCAAGCCTAAGGGCGTTTTTGCCTTTTGTACAGTTTCCAAATAAACCTGAAGTTCGTTTTAAACAGAAAGTATCAATAAAGTCCCTGGGTGAAGTGTTAACTTCCCGGAATCTTGGTCAAAATGATTCTTCTGAAAAAAGAACATTGTAATGATCTTTCATTGTGCCTTTTATCTAGTATCTCATTAGAGGCTTAATTCAAGGCAAAGGTAACAAAGCT
This sequence comes from Pleurodeles waltl, assembly GCF_031143425.1. Classification (NCBI taxonomy): domain Eukaryota; kingdom Metazoa; phylum Chordata; class Amphibia; order Caudata; family Salamandridae; genus Pleurodeles; species Pleurodeles waltl. Next base: position 1,020,411,085 of record NC_090447.1, read on the forward strand.
CAGAAGTCCTCTTTTAGTGTTTGATTTCGACTTCCATATAAGGACAAAAAAGAACTGTTTCCACGTATAAGGGTATGCAGTTTCCATTTTGACTAGGTTGCTCAGGAACAGCTAGCAATTATTTTTAAGTGAAGACAGTCGTAAAAAAATAAAAATGAAGTGCGCTCTCTCCATTGCATTATTAATCGAAAACCTGTATTTTACTACATTACTCTTTTTTCTAATGACCATGTTAACAGTCAAAAGTGTGTAGTTTACTTTCAGTTGCATCACCAGCACACCTGAGATACTCCATTTAGTCGAAATCTAGGCAAGGTGTGGTAACTAAGGATTTGTTGATTCACGGTTTTTCATTTGTGAATTTCAAAACGTATTGCTTACTGTGCTTGACAGATAGATATTTACTCGTACTAAGCATTGCATACCAGGAACCTACGCCCACAGTATACATTTCATCAGATTAAAATTTTAAGTTCGTGTAAAAATCAATCACAAGAAATTAGACATTTTTCCATCTTTGTGTTCAAATTAACAATATTCAAATGACTTTACAGAATTAAAAAAAAATCACAGGAAAAACAAATCCATGTCATAATTTCAGCTTCCAGTGTGTTCAACGATATTCACGTTTGAGAATTTGACAAAAATCTAATGTTTTAATACATTCATATGCCTGATAGTATTAGGGCTTTATAAACTAAAGTGATCTCAACGTGACCTCTACATGGCCTTAACTGTAGCAGAGAATCAGAGTATTTTTTAGATAATGACTTTCAAATTGCATGAAAATAAGCTTTTCCTATTTTATACGAATATAGCCGTGTTTTTCAGAAGCTCCTACTCCTGAGTTGCAGACATTCCACTGCAGGGTAAACACTGAAAAAGTCTTGACACCAGTGTTTGCCCTGCAGTGATTGTGTTTTTAATTTTTTTGTTTTTTTAATTAACGGGTTCCTCCCTTGTGTCCTTGATCCCCACCCCAACAACATAGAATTAACCTCAGGGCATGGCAGAACCCTATGTAGCAAGTCAAAGTCATCTCCAGTTCCAATGTCCAGTCTTCTGCTATCGCTTAAAATATATAAGGGCCTCATTAATGAAAGGGTGCGATAATTAATTACATGCCAGAGCATAAGTTGAGGCTCCTACTGGTCACAAGATTGTAAATGCCAGGAAATACATTCTAGACTTAATTGTTACGAAGTTGGTCAAAAGTGAGGGGAGATCCTACTTAGTTCAGCTCTACAAATTTCACCTTTAGATGGTTTTGTAAATCAATGCCTTATGTGCTTAGCTGTTCCTGGCTTGAGCACAGATGTCTTTGAAAAGATCATAATAAGCAACTTGATAAGCCTTATAATTCCGTGTCACTAATTATCTTCATTGGTTGCTTTACACCTAAAGCAGGTGCATAAAACAATCATCCATGTGAAACTCACTTAGTAATAATATGAGATCAGGCAGGAAGCACTGCATTTGAACCAATCAAGACGAGCAAATATTATGAATTTCAACATGAAGACAGTTTAAAAATATGGCGCCTCAACAAAAATATATATAGAAGGAGATATATATAAGATATAAGAGACAACCAGTACCTGAATTGATCATGTAGGTCCAAGTAACACCTTTATTACAAAGACAACAAAACAAACAGCATTCCATTGGTGACAAAACTAATATAGTGAGAAGGTTCACAGTACAGCCCTCATGGAATAAGACTAGAATGATATGTCTTTTTTTTAATAAATGAAGGGGTCTCATCAGGACACATGATGACCTGAAGGATGTTGTCCAAAGTAAGGCTGGAATTTTTCAAAGTAATTCCAGAAGCACACCCACATTCAACTGGGATCTAAATCCCCAGTGTTATTGGTGAGTCAGTGAATCAATCAATGTGCATTTACTCCTGGGGCAGGTAGATAAATGCCAACGGCTACAGCCTTCAATTTTCAGAGTGCTGAAACCTATGATCCAGTATTGATACCCATGTTACGTGAACATATGGGTTGCCCTTCTAATGTATTAGTTACATCTAAAGCAGGCAGCTGAAAAACGTACTGAAACGTCAGTGCATGCATCAGAATATTGACTAATAGCATTAGTGAGTGTCATGACTGACTACGACTCCTTTGTAAGAAATGGCTGTGAGATTTTTGACTATGCTCTGTGCCATATGTACCTTCCTCTCACCATGTGTTTCCTGCAAAAAACACTGAGACAAAATCACATTCTAAATGCAACATTAGCACAGACGTTCTTACAGCACAACGAAAATATACTTTATTACTTATATTTTCTTGAATTTTGGAGGACCAGGTTCTATACGTCTTTTTTCAGGTAGCTTACAGTACCACATCCAAACCTCTAAACTGACCAGGTTAACAGGTGTTGTCAAGAGCTGCGAACAAGACACTCTGATTCCAGAGGAATTGGTGGTAACAGATCTCACCCTTTCACTTGGTCACTCTTGCATAGCCAAGATAAACACACAACAAATAAAAAATGAATTTTCAAACATTTATGGAAATGATCATATTCTTGCATAAAAGGCATAGCTGTGATTATTATAAAGCTGAAACATGTTACTGTAATCAGCATTGTTAAAATGGTAAACAACATGAACAATTCAAACATGTTAATTGTTACTAATGTTGGGTCTCTCCTATCTGTATTTAATGCTATGCTAAGGAATGCATAGCAGGAGTACCCTTTATTTTGCTGGACTGCTGCTTTGGAAGGCCTGCTTGCTTGCTGTGGTAACATGGTGCCTGCTGCCATCCTTGCCTGAGTGAGAAGGGAGGGACCCACATCACTTGAACCACGAACCAGAGTGATTCCAAGGGCTTTCTAGCTTGCCTCCTGATTGAAGACTCAGACATAAAAGACCTCTAACTTACCTGCTACAACAACTGGACTCTGCCATCTGTGAACCTGCCCTGCTAAAAGGTGCCAATACTGTGCCATGGAAGTGAGTTTGAAGTGCTGCTCCAGTAAAATCCATGCATCGCCGTTGACACAAGGACTCAGAACTGGAGGACTCCTCTACTGCTGACTCATTGCTGACATTGCGAGGACAGACTCCAACCCATTGCTGTCTGCACAGTGTATTGATGCCATTCTCAACACATCTCCACCATTACCCATCTCGGAACCCATGCATCGCCTTTCTTTGGTCCATCATCAATGCATCGTCTCACCTGCATCCCGCATCTTGACTTTGAAGACAATGCAAATATGGTACTTTGCAGCTAGCTAAGACTTGTCCCTGTATCCGACCTACCCTCCATTGTGGTACGCCTGGCTTTTGACTTTGTCCAAGTCCAGCGCAACCAGATTTCCCTGATTGGCACTGTTTGCTTCTAAATCCTTTTTTACAGTTTAATCTTTAAAAATTCATAACTCCAGTTCTCCTAATTGGACTTGTATTATTTTGGTTCTTTTATTTACTAAATTATTCTCTATTTTCATGACCAGGTGTGGTATCATTGTGTGTGGTGTCCTCACTATGTTTCTGTTTCAAGTGTTGCACATATACTTTACACGTTGCCTCTTAAGTTAAGCCTGACTGCTCCACGGCAAGCTACCAAGGGGTGAGCACAGGTAAATTTAGAATGTGATTGAAACTTACCCCTATCTAGGATTGTGGTTCTTGCTTGGACAGGATGCATACCTCTGCCAACCAGAATCCCAATTTCTAACACCCTGGTAGCCCGACACAGGGCAGCCAGGCTTAACTTAGAGGCGATGTGTAAATATTTTGTGCATAACTTCAAAACCTAACACAGTGAAATCACACCACAAAAGGAGCCCACAACAGTATTGGAAAAATATAGTAATTTATAATAAATAAAACAAGTCCAAAAAGACACAAATGCAATTAACAGCACCAGAAAAAGAGCACCAAACAGTATTAGAAAAATATAGTAATTTTTAATGAATAAAACAAAACCAAAAAGACAAAAATCCAATTAACAAAACCTGAAAAAGCAGCCCCAAACAGTATTAGAAATATATAGTCATTTTTAATAAATAAAACAAGACCAAAATGATAAAAAGACAATTAACAAAACAGGAAATCCTACATTTTAAAATCTTTAGAGAAAAAAGTGCCACAAGGCGTAAAGCACCAACTGTGGATATTGGGTTCAGACCGGGGACAAAATCACAAGTTTAACCTGACCGCAATGGAGTGTGGGCTAGCTACATGGACCCAGTTAAGCCCACTGAACAGCATACCTTAAACCTAGTTTGCAAAGAATTGCTTCGATCGGTTGAAGATGTGTTGTGCAGCCAAAGTGATGCGTCTGTCCTGAGACTGCGCAGAAAGGTCCTGTTTGTGTCAACGCTGAGGATACTATTGATGAAACATTGCAATGTGAAGTCTGAAGTCAGGGATGAGTCAAGCATTTGGGGCGATGCATCCGTTCAAAAGACCTGCAAGGCTGCAATCCGGAGTCTGTCATCAGCATTGAGGCTGTCATCAACAACAGATGCAAGAGCCTTTGCTGAGGCTGTGTCGTGTAGTGGCGGTTCTGAAGGTGATGAGGGCTGCAGTGGCGATGGGAGTCTTTGTGACGGGTCCAATCCATGCAGTAGTAGAGTTGCATCAGTTCGACTCATTGTTGCACAACAGAGGAGATGTGTCTGTACCACGCAATCCATAGAGGCTTGCAAAGCACCTTAAGCTCACTTCCAAGGGTCCAGGACTAAGGTGCCCCCTCCTTATCAGGGTAGACTCACAAGTGGTAGAGTCATCCAGGTGCAGATTCAAGGTTGTGGGAAGCCTGTTATGCTGCGACTTCAGATCAGGAGGCCAGCCAACTAGTCCTTAGAGTCACTCTGGAATCTGGGTTCAATAGCTGCAGCTCTGGTCCTTCACACCCAGGCAAGTAGGCAGCAGGAAAAAGGTCAGCACAGCAAATCAGGTGTCCAACAGAATGCACGTCCAGCAGAGTGAGAGTTCTTCAGTGGCACAGCAGTCCTTCTTCCTGACTGAGTAACCACAGCTCTAGAAGTGTACTTAAGAGTTGGTGTCTGAGTATTTATACCCAGTTGTGACTTTGAAGTCAGGAAGAAGCTTCTAGAGGTTTCTCTTTGAAACCCTCAAGCAGTCTGCCTTTCCTGACATGGCTCTAGATTAACGACAGGGGGTATGCAGCCCTTTGTGTGGAGGCAGGACAAAGCCTCTTCATGTATATGTGCGGCTGTGCTCAGTTCCCCCATCCCATCCTGTCAATGATGGCCCATTCAGGCACACCTAAGCTCCCATTGTGAGTGGCTGTCTAGGAGGAATAGGCAACCACACACAATGGGCAGCTACACCCAGTTACGTGACCAGAGACAGGCTGCAGGCACTACAAGGCTAAGGCAAGAAAATGGCAGATTTCTAAAAGTGACATTTTCAGAACTGCAATTTGAAATCTGACTTCACCATAAGTTAGGATTTAAATAGTGAATCAAGAGACACCAGATATGAACTGGTTCTATCTTCCCATTTAGAAATTGCACTTACAAAATGTAAAAACACAACTCCAATGTTATCCTAAGGGAGAGGGAGACCTTGTAGTAGTGAAAAATTAATTTAAGAGTTTTTCACTACCAGGGCATGCAATTTTTAAAAGTACATGTCCTGCTTTCCAAATACATTGCACCCTGAACTCCGGGCTGTCCAAGTCTCACCCTAGGGGTTACTCATATGTATTGAAAAGGAAGGTTTGGGCTTGACAAAAAAGCTTGTCTTGCCAGCTCGTAATGGCAGTTTAAAACTGCATACACAGGATCTGAAATGGCAGGCCTGAGACATGTTTAAAGCGCTACTTAATGGGTGACATAATCAGGGGTGCAGGTCCACTAGTAGCAGTTAATTTACAGGTCCTAGGTACATGAAGTATCACTTTACTAAGGACTTATAAGTAAATTAAATATGCCATCTGGGGATAGGCCAATATTACCATGTTATGAGGAGAAAGCACAAGCACTGGTTAGCAGTGCTAAAGTGTGCAGAGTCCTAATGCCAGCAAAAAAAGATCAGAAAAAATGGAGGAGGGATGCAAAATGTTGTGGGGTAAGACAACTCTAAGACTGCCATGTCTCTAAAGAAACATATGTCTCTGCTTTCTAATAGTTCAGGAAGTGATTTTAGGTACCCATTGCATATCACTACTGATAATGGAAATATTTGTGGATCCCCACAAGCAAATTCAATTGACGGTGTCATCACTAGCCCACAGTACATCTACACATCTGTGCCAGAAAAGGCCTAAACCATTTATTTATATAACATCTCGGAAGCCCCTCCTACCTCCACAAAGTAGTTAAACATCGAATAATGTCCCAGAATGTCAATATCAGCAGAGCAGTCAAACTAACTTGTAGTTAGTGTTTGTACATTGATTGCAGTAGTGTGGGTCCAGAATCTTGTAGGCAGAGTATTGTCTGACATAAATATTTTGCCCCAATATTGTTTACAAAAATATCACCCTGTTGGAGTTAATATTCGAAAATCAACACCCAATGGGGTGACATTTTTATAAACAATATTTAGGACACAATATTCATAGCAGATATACAACCAATTAGAACATTGATTTTCCTTAGTTTCTGACACTTTTCTCTGCATATTTTCCATTTTGCATGGGGATAACAACTCATGTGAGGTGTAACAGTACATACTGCACTACTGATTCAACAGTAAATGGATGTTTACCAATGAGTAAGGATCACCTTAAATCATATAATAAGGTACAAGAGTGTGATTCTATATCCTTCATAGACACCCTAAAACTCCTATGTAGTTACATAGAATAATGTGAAAATGGCTTCTTCCATGGCCTTTTTATCCTACCCAAGCAGATTTAGATTAGACCAAGGGCCTCCCAAATAAACTGCATCTTTACATTGAATATCTCAATGGAATCTACAGTTTCCTAAATATCATCCATGACACATCATTTATGGTTGTCATGTTTCACTTCCACATTGTTTGGGCCTACTGTCCTTCCAAGATGTACCTCCTATAAAATCTAGATCTATTTCCTGAAAGAGTAACCCACAGAATTGTAATGTTTCTGTTCTTTCTCTAAGGCAAGGTCATATCCCAGTTGTGTCTTATTTGCCAAGTTCTAGTGTTCTGCAACTAAGACATGACTGCCTCCAATTCAGCTTTTATTTATCTAAGACCTTCAGTGTATCACTAGTAGTAGGATCTTGAATTTTCATTTACTCTTGAGTTTGCTAAGAGGGAGGAGTTCATTAACTTAACTGTCTCATTGAGATATTCACATGATGACACCTAAGTCAGTTCCCCTATAACAAACGCTGCTGCTGATCAGTTTCCATGAAAAAAGTATTTCCCACAAGAATAAATTGCTGAATGAGAGATGATGAGGTTGTTGAGTAGCTCTGCAATTATTATCAGGACTAGATACAGCAATAGAAGTGATAAAGGGGTGTGGGTGTGAACATCAGGAGCCCCTGGCTACACACATGCTTGGATTTGAAAATTTACATGTAGGGGGCACCAATACATCTCATGTAAAAAAGAACCCCCAGATCACTTCCTTCCATCACAGTTTATTGCTACATGATAACCACAAATTCTCCTCTATGGGACTGTTGGTGTTCACGTTTTTTAATCTTAATTCTGCACCCACATCATCTTCGTTGTATATACCTTGTGGAATATTCGTATCTCTATAAAAGTTCTTCTGCCTCAGTCGTCATTATCATAAAGGGCAATATCCATATTTAGAAAATATATTGGTGGAATATTAGATATTACTGATTTATTTGATAAAGAGATACCAATCCTGAAATGTTATGCCCCCTCCTAGTCTTGGAGATTCAATCTCTATTAAAAATTCAAGTGAATTAAGAGCTGTGTGCATGCCAAATATGTAACATTGTAAATTCAGGGCCTCATTTACGAGGTTTTGACGCTGGGCAGCACTGCAAGTAATCTTGCTGTGCTGCCCTGCATCAAAAGGAAAGTGCAGGAATGTGCCATATCTATAAAATATGGCACATTCCTGCCCTTTCCCCTTCCACTGGTGCACAATGGGCTACCATGCGCCAACATGTGTCTGCATTGTAGGGACGAGTGTTTTGTGCAGGAAGGGACACCTTACTGCAAAAACACAATCAATGAAGCCTTTCTCCTCTTTCTGTGTGAGGTGCAGAATTATTTCTGCTTGTTACACCTCCCTTGGGAAGGGGTAGGCTTTTTACACTTTCCCAGGTGTATGAAATCATCCGTGAATATGTCAAATGCCATGGGTGTTACTTGGGAACATCCACCATAACGCCCATGGCATGCCTCCCCATCGCAGTGTGAGGAAACGCAGCAGCTTGCACCGGGTTGTCTCACTCCATATCTACAAAGGCATATAAAGCCATGCAGGGTGACTTTACGTGGCTTTGTAGATATGTCTCTGCAGAGTGCTCTGGAGGACCATCATAAAAGTGACATTCTGGGAGTGCTCAGTTGTTTTCGAATCTTTTATTTTTAGTGGCATACCTAATGAATACATGCATTTTCAGCAACATATGATTTATCACTTTTTATTTGCGCTTTTATTTGCAGCATCAGCAGGCTCTTCGATTCCCCTAATAGCATTGACTTAGTTTAGTTTTTTCCTTCTTGTGAAGTAAACATACCAGCTTATGTACTAAAATGTGTTTCATGACTATTGTGATAAATGTTGAAAATTCGAATTAAAGATTTCCATTTCCTTCCACTCCCCTTGAATCCATTTACTAGGTGAGCTTGCAACTCAAGCTAAGACTCCTCAGTAGTTCAGATGCTGATATTGACTACCTGGTCAATGAGGAGGGGGTGAAGGGCTTGCTTTTATGTGGTTTTGACCTGACTGGGTGAAGATGCATTCAGAACAGATTACTAAATTCTGTCCCAAGAAAACAATGACATTTTACCATTCCTTCACTGTATCCCTCACATTCTTCATGCAGTCTGTTGAAGTCCAACAGTTATTGTTTTCGATAATATTGTGTATAGACAGGGAGTTATCGTACAAAATGGCCCAGCCCGAAAGAACTTCCACAGGGAGACAAAAAGAGTTACTAAAAGCACTATTACTACATGCTCTGTGTTATGGTTAATATAAACAACTAAATTAAATTAAAAAATACCCATATGTATTGTTGTTCTTCTGGGCGAACTTTCAAGGTCTACATTATACAACTAAATTAAATTCAATAATACTCATATGTATTGTTTTTCTTCTGGGCAAACTTTCAGTGTCTTCACTATTTGCCTCTTAGACCATCATGGGTATTATTTATTTTAATTTAGTTGCATATATTAACCATACCACAGAGCATGTAGTAATAGTACTTTTAGTAGTGGTAGGCATACGAGGAGTGACACTAGGGAGTTCAGCTTGGTCCTGATGAGGAGTCTGACCATTTAGGAGGTAAGGTACATGATATACCCACCCTCCCAACACCCCTTTATAATCATACCACCCCTGTGAGACGAATTAAATTAGTAATATCATCCAGAGGGCGGTAGTTTTAACTCACCAAGACCCCACCACTCCTATCCCTTTTAGCATTCACATTGTTGAAACCAACAGTGCTCCCACATATTCCCTCGGTCGCAGCACGCCTTGTTCTGTAGCAGAACGGGAGGAAACCCAGTGATGAAGAATGCCACCAAGGGGTAACCCTGGTGGATGAGGGTTTTTCATACAAAAAAAACTTTTTGTCTCCCTGTGGAAGTTCTTTTCAGGCTTGGCCTTTTTGTACAATTACTGAATCTTTAGGGAGGATAGACCCAGTCCTTTTGAACCCTCCTTCTCCCCTTTATTTAGTATAGAACAGGGAGTTATCTGACACCTTCTCTTATGACACACTCACTTCTCCCAGTTTATACAAGCTTACTGAAGGTTTAAACAAGAATGTGTCTTTACTGAATGGTTAGCTAGATGGGCCACCACGCTCTTCTGAATCTAAATTGTGTAGGGGTTGCAGCACAACTTATAAATGTATAATATCCAGCGTGAACTTACAGTTTTGCGAGACTGCACCTCAGTAACAAAAGTTGTGTACTCTGAGAACCTGAAGTGCTGGGTAGTGCCTGGTGGATTGTTCAAGACAAGACATTCGATTATTGTTTGTTCAAGAGCCTGTCATACTAGACACACAAAGTTGTATCTTCAAAATGCCGACAGCGTATAGTTTGTTCGTGTTCCGAGTATATGTTGTATGAATGTGCTTCAGGAATTTAAGCCAATAAATCTGAAACCGAGCTTCTTCGTATCATTATTACCTCTATTTAATATTACATTATTTTAATTAATAGAATAATAATATCCATCACTTTCCTGCTTTGCCAGCATGTGTATACCACAAATTATGAATGGGTGTACCAACATTAATTATTATTAATAGCTTTACAAGTATATAATTGGTGAAAGACTGTGGGAGAGACACATCCGCTCAAACATTGATTTATTTTATTCTTTCTAGGGATGCATATTCCTGCAAGAAAAATCTTCACAATTATCTGATCTGTGTTTTCAAGGTTGCTTGGAGTTGAAGGAGGACAACATTGAGAACCTACTTGCAGCTGCATGCCTTCTCCAGCTTCCGCAGGTGGTGGAGGTGTGCTGCCACTTCCTGATGAAGCTCCTCCACCCGTCCAACTGCTTGGGAATCCGCGCTTTTGCTGATGCCCAGGGATGCACGGATCTCATGAAGGTCGCCCACAGCTATACAGTGGTAAGGATGCTTTGCTATACGTGGATATCCACAAATGAGATACTTTGGGGCAAATTTACAAATGTAGTTGTGAGTATGGGAAGTAGGTCATACCACATGAGTACTCAACACATTTGTGAATTTTATCTTACCATATTTAATGAATACTATATAGTAATCTAATCCTTGTCAGGCAACGTTAAAAGCCATCAACTACATTAATGTATCAACTATTTAAATTGTAAGACTGAGGAATTGTATCTCATAAAACCTGTAAATTGATATATGGGAAACTCAATGATTGGAAAGTATCTCTGAACTTGGAATAGTAGTAAAACTATGGTTGCTCTTCTGAAGCTAAGGTGCCATTCTAAAGGTACGCTTAACAAAGACAATTCCAGGTTTTCAAGGTTCAAAGTGGATTGTCACGGGTATACTGATTTGCTAACACTAGTTTGCTGAGTGTTTTCAGCGTGCAACTTTAATCCATTGTTTTAGCATTCTTCAGTGCTTTTTTTGCAGTTGCAAAAAACAATGTTCAGATTTTTCCTGTAGTTCTTATATTCTTGAAACAATTGAAAAGATAACTAATTGTTGCAGAAACAAAGCAAAATAGTTCATTCTTAAACATGTAATATGGGGTTAATGTGATGTAGATATGGATTGGCACAGGTCTGTTTCAGACCCCATCAGGCATTTTAAGGTAACAACATCCATCAACAATGCTAATAGATGTTAATAAATGAGTGGTTAGCACAGTGATGCATTGACACAGTCTAGTTAGAGAATGTCTGAGTGAAGCATTGATCTGACATGATCGCTAATGCAGACACTGGTTTTAAGTAATGTGGAGAACATAATAGCCAATGTTATGCCATTAACAGTACCTTCAGATTTCCTAGGTGAAATTTATGTCCAATAGAAGCCCTAATTATGAGTGGTCTGGATATAGTGACTGATAATAGGCAACTATCCTGGTGTTCCTGACACTGAAATACAGGTAACAAGGGCTCGCTGTAGGTTAAGCTTCTCTAACATATTATGCAATGTGGAATAACATGTGGGTTTTGGTATTTCTACACAGATTATGTGTGATGTACTCGGGTATGACCTGCAGAATTTCTCTTAGTAAAACACACAGTATTACCAAAACTGGGAATACCAGGTTCAGTAATTTCACATCACTTGTGGATCCAGATGTTCCTGGTAATTCAAATCCACTTGTAATTATGACCAGAGTGTTCCAATGATGTTACGTCTGCTATCAGGCTGATACAAATTCATGTTTGCCTCTTCTGAAATCTAAACTCTCTTTTTGTCAAAGCAGCATGTTCTGCATTTTGTGTGTTTTATTTTTTGATGTGCCTTGCAAGTTTGAATTATACAACAATTCTAATAGTCCAATGTCCTAAGAGGAGCTTCTACAGCAGTTTTATGTTGTGAAATTTACCACAACCAGGTCTTCATCTCTTGTGGAACTCAAGAAGTGAGGAGGATGCTCTTATGTGTAGCAGCATGTCATTCCACGCTTTATGAGCAATGTAGGAGATGGCATGATTTTTTGGGGGATTTTGTTTTCCGTATGCGCTGGAATGCTGCAAGTAGGATTACGGGTGAGCGGAGGTGTCTGGAAGGTTTGAAAAAGCAGCTGTGATTGTTGCAGTATGTTGGGCCAATGTAGTGCAGTGTGCTAAGTTGTGAAAGGGGAGCCAGTGAAGCGCCTTCAGGTATGGTGTGGTGTGAGTGCACCTTATCTCCTGCTTTAATCCAGTGATTAATACTTCTCCCAAGAAATGAAAAATGATTTGTCTGCCATGTCAAGGTTACTCTGTACCTTTTAGAGGTGAGGAAACTGCTGGGTTTCTCTTGGCCCATACTCAGCCGGTTTTATCATCAGAAATCTGTGAACAGACAGTCAGATTTCTATAGGTCCTTCAGACCACAGAGACTATTGCCCCATCTTATTTAGAATTCAAAAACAAAAAAATTACTTTTCTGAACAGATGAAGCAAAATGATGCCTGCATGGCAAAGATCTCCTCGTCAGTGCAACCACCACACCAACTGTCAACACACTGGAGTTTTGAGAGTCCAATAGTCCAACATTTCATTCCCTCAATCTCTTGGAGGGAGCTTCTGTAAGCCATTTATGGGCAGTAATTCGCTAAACAATATATGTAGAACTAAAGACCTGTTTCTCAGTACAAGATGACTGAAATCCTGACAGAATTTTAGCGACCTCAACCATTAGTTCCTACTTCAACTTATATGTCATCTTTAGGAATATTATTCCAATATTTTGGATTCTTGGACATTCAACAAATATGTGTGATGTAGTTTTATCAAAAGCTAAAGTGCACTTTACCACCATCACCCGATTCCCACACTACTGGCTGTTTTTGAGTGAATATAATAGAAATCTTGCGGTTATGTAGTGGAGTTCCAATGGATGACTTGTCTACAATCAATGGAAGATTCTCCCATATATTTCGAAAATAAAGTTAAGAAAGTGGTGGCCCGTGAAGGTCTAGCAAAGTAATAAATAGTGAAGGGATTTTGATCATGCATTTTGTAAATTTGATTTGTAAATACTTGATCAGTCCACTCCTGGGTCTGCCAAATTGGGATGTTAGGTGGAATGTTGTTGATTTCTTGAGATTTTTGCACTGACCATTGTAATAGGTGTTATGGAGTATGGAATGGTCCCAGACTGAAGAGGCCCTGTGTGACCAATGGATATGTCCATACTATACTACAGGATGTCTTAAAACCTGATATAGTGACAGAAAGTGATTTAAATGTATGTTCTGAAGAATTGTGTCTCTCCAATTTATCTCAGGATGTCATAGCAAGCTACAGAGAAGAAGATGGCAGGGTACGTAGTTCACCATAGAAGTATTCATTTTGAGTGCATAATACTGTTGCCTATTGCTCCTCAAAAATACAACGATAAGTTTAGTAGTCCCCACATTTATTTTGTCATGTAGAATATTATAAAGAATGAGAGATTCCAAAAATATATGCATAGTTAATGAACAGTGCAATTCTGACCAGGAAACCATGGCTAATTGACAAAATAAGAAGATTGTGAAATCTTCACTTTGTTCATATCATGCACATCTGCATCATACTACCTGTTGATTTGCTCTTTTCAACATTTCATTCCCCCAGTCTCTTGGGGGGAGCTTCTGTAAGCCATTTATGGGCAGTAATTTGCTAATCAATATATGTAGAACTAAAGACCTGTTTCTCAGTACAAGATGACTGAAATCCTGACAGAATTATAGGGACCTCAGCCATTAGTTCCTACTTCAACTTATATGTCATCTTTAGGAATATTATTCCAATATTTTGGATTCTTGGACATTCAACAAATATGTGTGATGTAGTTTTATCAAAAGCTAAAGTGCACTTTGCCAAGATCACCCGATTCCCACACTACTGGCTGTTTTTGAGTGAATATAATAGAAATCTTGTGGTTATGTAGTGGAGTTCCAATGGATGACTTATCTACAATGAATGGAAGATTCTCCCATATATTTTGAAAATAAAGTTAAGAAAGTGGTGGCCCTTGAAGGTCTAGCAAAGTAATGAATGGTGAAGGGATTGTGATCATGCATTTTCTAAATCTGATTTGTAAATACTTGATCAGTCCACTCCTGGGTCTGCCAAATTGGGATGTTAGGTGGAATGTTGGTGATTTCTTGAGCTGTTAAAGAGCTGACTCATGTTAGATAACAAAAGTTATTTCTGATTTTGCACTGACCATTGTAATAGGTGTCATGGAGTATGGAATGGTCCCAGACTGAAGAGGCCCTGTGTGACCAATGGATCTGTCCATACTATACTACAGGATGTCCTAAAACCTGATATAGTGACAGAAAGTGATTTAACTGTATGTTTTGAAGAATTGTGTCTCCTCAATTTATCTCAGGATGTCATAGCAAGCTACAGAGAAGAAGATGGCAGGGTACATAGTTCACCATAGAAGCATTCATTTTGAGTGCATAATACTGTTGCCTATTGCTCCTCAAAAATACAACGATAAGCTTAGTAGTCCCCACATTTATTTTGTCATGTAGAATATTATAAAGATTGAGAGATTCCAAAAATATATGCATAGTTAATGAACAGTGCAATTCTGACCAGGAAACCATGGCTAATTGACAAAATAAGAAGATTGTGAAATCTTCACTTTGTTCATATCATGCACATCTGCATCATACTACCTGTTGATTGGCTCTTTCCTCTAACCTGTATCCATGGGACCCTTAAGTGATGAATACCAATATATTTGTCAGTTGCTTTGTCCTGCTGCCCCTCCTCCCCAGGAGTGCATAGATTTTACTGCTACCTCCATTACGGCCCAACTAGGTTAAGTGCATCCTCATTGAATTACTGCCCCTAATTAGAATAGGCATGTTGTGCATTTTGGGGAAGATGGACACAGTCAGAGGTTTTGTTGAAAAATTAGACAGGAGTGCATGGTTATCTTATTTAAGAGATACTACTGATATGCTTTATGGAGCAATTCTAGTGCAATGTCAATGTATTGACCATCCACACCCATTAACCAATCTATGGATTAACTACCATCACAGCTATCCACTCACTCCTGATTCACCCACCCCATCCATTTCTTTATCCATCCTCCTATATCTGAGTAGTCATGTGTGCTTAGATATTTACACATCCATTCATTTGCCTACACCTACATCTTCTGCCATCTCCATTCATCAACATCTTAATTTATCCTGACTCATTCTTCCATCTACTTCCCATGCATTTCCCCATTCTCCAACATCCATTCATTAAATGGCTAACACCCATCCATCCATCATACATCCATCCACTGAATCTCCCAGCCACCCACTCACTCATCAGTGTTCTACTACCCCAATAATTTCTCCATCTTCTCTAACAGGTGTCCATGTGCTCATTCCACCTTATAGGCATCTATCCACTTATTCTCTGAAATTCATGTTCAACATCCATGCATTTGCACCCATCCATCCATATGTATATATAAACACTAACATATATCCATTGTTTCATTCCTGTATACAACTATACCCAACTGTATCCAACTATGCCCCCTTACTCATGTGCTCACCCATTCATGTGTGTCTGCATGTCAGGTGCCTGTGTGTGTATGTACTTACACTGCAAGTATGAAAACTATTCCTTGCTTTTGTGTATGTATGTTTTTGTATATACTAAATGTCATCCAATTTCATTACACAGTTGTTAGCGCACAACACCAAAAAAAGGTTAAGTAAACTGCACAATATGTTTTAAATTTACCAAAGCTAATTAATTAAATGTGTACAAGTTGTCATCCACATTTTTGTAATCTGAATTAGATACTTGAACCAGAGCCCTGAAAACATTGTACTGATAAAGTATTTAAAAAAAAAATGAAAATGAATGCTATAACATGCAGAATTACCATGTAGGCCCTAGTCGAAAAGCAATGCTTTTTGATTCAAGTGAAAGCAATTGACTCTTACTGTACATTTACACCTATTCTGCTTGAATAGCC
Organism: Pleurodeles waltl; assembly: GCF_031143425.1. Taxonomy (NCBI): domain Eukaryota; kingdom Metazoa; phylum Chordata; class Amphibia; order Caudata; family Salamandridae; genus Pleurodeles; species Pleurodeles waltl. The sequence goes on from NC_090447.1 coordinate 1,020,427,348, forward strand.
AAAACTGTACTTTGTGCAAAACTGACATAGGTTAAAAATGTAAAATATTTAATTTCTGACAAGCTGACAAGTGAAAGTGATGGCTTAATGTAAAAAAGGTTTGTTTTGACCTTCCCATGGACATATTTTTCATTGAATACAATAATGTATTAAAATGTTTTAGTTCAACTCTGCGAAATGTTTCTAATCAAACAAAGGCATAGTATAGAGAATCAATAGGTATATTTGTGTAAAATTATGTAGATGCGTAAACATGAAATTACAGTTTTCTTAAGGAAAGTTGATGATGAGAACCCTCATGGATTTATAGAAAATATTGATAAAATAATGTAATTAAACATTGCTACATGTGGACTACTGTTTTTCCAGTGTGAAGACAACAAAATGTTTTTGTTCCCAGGAAGCCATCTAAAGCTGATTGACTGACTGAAGGAAGAAGAAGAAACATATTTCTAAAGTTTTGATTGCTATGTTAATAACAATGCATGTTTCTCGAGTAGCTGCGATCTTCTCTCCAGACTCATTCACCTACCTGTCTGATTCTATGTTGCTCCGAGACTCTGCTTAGTTTCTTGACCCTCTCTTTACAGGAAGTTCTGTTTCGATTAATAACCAATATTTAACTCCGAAGCTTTATGCCATGACCTTTTGTTTTGAACCTATTTATGGGTTCTGACTGACATCTATTTCTCGTCCTCCCCAAATCTATTTCCAGGCCAGCAATAGGGATGTTTCCTTCATGGAACATGCTTAATGCTTTTATTCTGATAATGATTGATTATTTTGATCTATTAACTATTCAATAATATTGATGACATCATATGCTGAATTTCAATAAAGATGAGCTATTAAAAAGACTGATAAATAAAGCTTTTGAACTCACACCAACTCTCATTATTGGCTGAAGATAATAGCTGGAATCATAATGATTATTTAATTGATGGGAAGCTCCTGGTTAATCTCATATTCATATTCAAAATATTTTACTTTAGACAAAGACCTTAAAAGCAGCATAAGCAAGTTAAAATGTACATTCTTTATTATAAAACAACATATCCAATAATTAAATTCAAATTCAGACAACATAGAACAAATGTTTTTGTAAATGTTCCATAAAACACTCACATATAATACAAATGTAATAAAATGCTTTGGTAATGTTTAGAAAATGTAAAAAATGGGTTACCAAAACAATTATTTGGGTTTAGAATAGAAAAACAATATTTAAACTGTTTGCATAAAAGTAAGTAATTAAATCCTCTCATACCCAGACTGATATCATAAATTAACAAACATATAAAATTTAAATTTTCCAATTCCATATAGGCTTGTGTGACAAGTTATTTGCACATTTATTCAATTTGTTGCCCAGATGTTTGTGGGGCCATTAGCCCAAAGTACGTCCATCACAATTTACAAAGCAGGAACTAGCTGGGACAAGATCTTAGACCGAATAGGCCAGATAGATTTGAGGTACTTTGCAATTGAAAATACCATGTATGCTGTAGTGTCTGACCTACAAAATCTCTGCAACCCTGTGGTGCCGAATTCTCAAGGTGCTGCAAAGAAGCACAACCCAGCTCTTAGGTTGCCTGTTGTAGATTGGGAAAAAGAACAATAAATGTTCATCTGTCTCTTCTGTTTCCCTGCACTCTGGGGAAAGTTTGCAACCTTTGGTTGGACCCTTCCACTGGCTGGTCACAGTTGCTAGTGTTTGGGTTCCCAAATCTAAATCTTATGTAGAGAGATGATTCTGTGAATCAGTGATCAATCTCAGCAAGAAAAGCCTCAAAATGTATTTTTGTATCTAGGAATCTGCTAGTCTGTGTGTCAGGGTTCGTTGACTGGGTAATTTTCCTACCTTCAGTATCCTAAAAGGTTGTCTTCATTAATTTAACAGGAGAGAAGGTGATAGATGATGGGTGGTTCCAAAGATTAATCCAACCCAGGTTGGATAAGGTCTTTTTTAAATATTTCCACCCTGGTAATGTCACCACTCCTTTCTGTCCACCCAAAATATCCCTAAGTCCTACCCTATAAGGTTCCAGTTCACCAGTCAACCAAATCCTTAGCCAATACGGAATTGATTTAAAGCTAACTAGGACTGCTATGGAATGCATATCCAAATTCATTGTGAAAATTTATGGAGTACTTTGGGAATGTTTTAGTACTGCACTCAAGAATCTGTTTTCTGTGACCCCCTAATGGGTCAACATTACTATAATCCCCAAAGTTCTGATCAATAAGCTGCAGCAGCCACTGCTTGTGCTCCACAGATTTCTCAAAGATGTGATACATGGTGAAAAAAGTTGTTTTTGCAAAGGTCAAAGTGGTGGCCGCCCTATGATTGAGGAGGAACATACTCTTGATAATCTGGCTAGCCCAAGAGTTACCACTAGTTAGGCAGATTCCCAAATAATCAAAATCTAGTACTCTCTTGAGATGTACTCCCTTCAAACTTCAAACCCCTCCAAAGTGCCTGTGCAGATGAATTGCCATAAGCTTAATTTTACAAGTATTAACAGCCAGGCCATGATTGGTACAGAAAGGATTGAACCTGGCAAGTGAGTTCTCAATTCCTTTGGGGGTTTTAGACACTGATAGAGTGCCTTTAGCAAACAATAAAGCTGGCTTTTTTATCCCCCCCAAAACTGAGAGTCATCTTTATAGCCTAAAAGGAAATCAGTGCAGCCATTTGGAAATAGTAGGGCTAGGGTTTGGGCAAGAACACATGCTTGTTAGACCCCTTTGATAACTTGTATCCAGTCTCTTGTTTCCCCATTGGCTCCCACCTAATTAGTGTAATTGCCAGTATTAAGGTGTACTATGATATACAGTAAGGGAGATGGTAACCCTGTTTCTCTTAGTATATGCCAAAGTCTGTCTCTTGCAACCATATTAAATGCAGCCTTCAAGTCGACGAAAGCTACATAAAGAATGTCCCAATTTACATCCACAACTTTCTATCTTACTAACTGGAATCTAAAGACTTGACGTACCTTGCTCATTTTGGAACAAAATCCTGCTTGAAACTGGAATGATCTTATTGTCTTCAATCCAGGTCTGTAAACAATCCAGAATTTGGCTGAAGAATATTTTTGGGCTAACTTAATTAGGCTTATGGGTTGATAATTTGCCAGGTCAGATTTTGAGCCCTTCTTGAAATTAGGAACAATTTCTGCCCTCTTCAGGAGACAGGATTTTAGTCACCAGCCACAATGACATTAGCAATAGAATTTAAATAAGGTTCCCAAATAGCGGGCTATAATTTAAATACATCTGCAGTGATTTTATCCAGCCCAGGGGCCTTCCCCGGTGTCTGTGTGCAAATAGCATGGCTTGTATCAACCAGGGAAAAAAAAATGATCATCAACTTGCTCTCTCGCAGGCATAATACTTATATTAGGTAGATCCAGGGGCAACTCTTCACTGTCTTGGATATTATAAACAGCGGTATCAGTGGTATCTTCATCATAGAGAGCTTTAAAGTGACTAATCCAATCCTGGAGTAAGATGTTATTTTCTGGCCTCATTATATTTCTTTTGTTACCATGTCTGAATATATGCCAGAAAGCTGCCTGATTCCCAGACCAGATATGGTCTAGAATGTCAACCCAAACAGTTGTGTCCCATGTTACTTTGGCCTGTGTTTGGATCTTTAATACTTTGCTCTGGCAGCCTGGATGTCAAGTGAAGTGCTCCTTTTAGTTGTTTTGGTTAAGTGGAACTTAACTCCTTCGGGCCTTTTTGTACCATGTTGGGTTGATCGTCAGCAGAGTACACCACCTGGGAGAGGATTTGGTGAAGAAAGAACTCTTTAGTACCTCAAAGCACTTGTTATGGAGATCCATAATGGTATGCAGAGAGAGGTCAGGCTCTCCAAACGCATACGGGGTTTGACTAAACTAGTGGTATAATTGAGCATAAGTGACCTGAATATTGGCTTCAGTGTCCCACCTAACGTTTCTCCAATTATTGATGATAGATACATTTCCACAGGGAAACTTGGACCACCTACCAGGAGGATCAGGCTTGTCCTGGGGGTGGGGAACAGGGGGGAAAGACTGCTTTCAAATTGCTGGGTCATGCCCTTGTCAATAAGGTCAGACTAAGAGTGTAGGCCAAAAGGTAAATAGGAAATGTTACTTAGAAGAGTATTTGTTCTAAATGTAGGCCTCCTTGTTAGATCTGAGGCTGTTCGACCATTACAAGCTCTTAGATGGCAACATAGGTCTATCTTCTGTAAAACTACCTTAGCCATAGACGATATACATAGACCTGATGGTTGTGGAATACCCCAGAACTGGTCTTCATAACACACAATGACCCTAAAAGGGACTGAAGGCTCAAAACTTACATTGAAATCTCCTCTAATGATAACATAATCCACATTACCCCGCCCTTTCAATACAGTCTCTCCATAATAATAAAATGTGAGACTCAGTCGACTTTGTTGTGCTTTTATTGTACACATTGTATGGAAAAAGGTTTTTTTCCCATTCCAGGATGAAAGTTCTAACCGTACTATATCAGGGGAATCAATGAATAGTTGCTTGACCGACACCTCAAAGCAGTACCAACCCATGTGGTAAGTACCCCAGATGGCCTGCCAACCTGAAATCTAATGGCTGGTACAAAACATTTTGCATCCATGGTTATGGGATTGAATATTTCCCAAGTTTCCTGAAACATGCTAACATTACCATCTTCTTCTGGCATTTTATTCCTTAATCCAGCTATATCCCATGACACTATAAAATATTGGTTTTAGAAGTGTTAGTGGTCTGCACTGCCTGCTGGGACATTGTGATCTCAGTAAAAGGCATGCATGGCAGAGTTCACATGAGTGGCTTTACCACAACATACCAGTTAGTGTGAACCTGACAGGGGGAAGCCAATGACTGAGTTATATTTGCGATATCAGTATGTGAAGAATTCCCCTGCCTAAATGTTACTTTAGCCTTTGCTGATCGGCTGGATCTGAGCTTTTTAAGTGGCTCTAGTCAGTCTATAAGGGTCATATGAGAAGAGACCCAGGGTCTCTCATCCCTTTCCAACGCAGATGGATGAATCTTTAATTTAATCTTAGAGTTGGATGGCAGGAATGTACAGGCTTCCAGTGATAGGAGACCACTTACAATGCAAGGATGTTTAAATATCAGCTTAATAGAGTCTGGGTTATCATCTACTCAAGACAAACGTGAGGCCTCAAGGATGTCTGAGCGGATTATAATATGACACTTTCCTGCTAGAAAGGAAACTTTCGCTAAGTAGGTCCTCTCCTAGGCGGCTCCTAAAACAGGTTGCTAAGGGTTTATCCTGCTGGGAATGTCAAAATGGGAGTACAGGCAGATTAAGGGTGGGAGTGTTAAAATTATTAGCTATAAAGGTTTTGGGCAAGAAGGAAAGATTTCAGTGAGGAGTAGTGGATTTGTAACTCTTGCCCACTTCTCCTGGGAAGTTTCCAGGTGGCCAATCAAAGGGCCCCGATTGAATATTTGATGTTTGGATCTACCGTAGGCATTAGGATGCTGAGAGGGCTCACAGATATTTCTCCTGTTGCACTACAGGGGGGCAAAGGATGCTTCCTTTGGAATACCAAGCAACAAAATTTTAGGTAGAGGGTCAGAATGGGGAGAAACATCCCTAAGGAGTTGTAAAGAACTTCGGTCTGCCTCAGAACTCTCCTTCACAGTCCTAGTAAAACAATATTTCATGGGAATAGTAAACAGGATATATATCACAGGTAGTGATCTGTTTAAAGGTGCAACATAGTTCTTAGGTCATAAATCTCTGCCCTCATGATAGTACTCTTCTTCCATAGGTCCTTTATTTGGTCTCTAATCTCATCTGCTGCTGTTGACCATCCATCATTATTTCAGCTACTTAATTGGCACATTGCAAGGTGCCAAGGGTGAGAAGCAGTTTGTGCAAAGTATCATATCTTCTAGCAGAACATGGGGTCAATTTGGGATTGGATTTGGGGAACTGATACAGTATTGCTCTCAGTGATGGATACCTATTTATGGTGGACAGAGGGTTCATTGGACTAAGGGGGTTTATTTGTTGGTCCCTTTTTACTAAATAATAGATCTTCTTTAGTTTTTCTAGTTGTCAAGCCTGATGAGTTTGGATTAGCAGAATGCAAAATGTGTTCTGTTTCTTTGATTAGCTCATCAATATCTCGTTAAGTGCAATTCTTTGGGGATAGACCAGGGTCTTCCTTTTTTATGGGCTCTCCCAAATGTTTTTCATTGCACTTTCTTTTTACTACATTTTTTTCAGGTTCTACTTGGGCCCTTTCATTAACAGGGTAATGGTGTAAGGAGATGGACAAAAATACCTCGGGTGAGAATAAAATCAAATAAAACAATAGGTAACTCAACACAATGGCCCTCAATATGCCCTCGATAAATAGCTACAATGTAGCAGTGCAGTAGCAGTGAACAGCAAGTTTACCAAAGCTAAGGTATGTCAGTCTACAAGGCCTTTGTGTGTCAGAAGATAGCCAAAGTCAGTATCTTTACGATATAAAGAGGAAAGGATCTGATGAGCATATGATTCTCAGCTTGGCTAAGAAACACTTTAAATTGAAATATAAATAAACTTCAGGGACCAAAAGACTCAAAGTCAATTCAAGGTTAGATCATGCAGTTTCTTCTAATAACAAGTAACTCACTGTTACACCGCGGCGCTCGCCGCGGCCGCGGGCTCAGGTTGCCGCGGCGCGGCACGTTAATTTTGCCGCGGCCGACGCCCGGGCCGCGGTAGACGCCGAGGCAGACACCCAGGTCGCGGGGGTCGCCGCGGCTCCGGCGAGGGCCATGAAGGCTCCAGGGAGCCGGTCTGGGGGTCACGGCGCTCGCCGCTCCCCCTTTTTCAAGTTCTGCCTTAAAGGCAGACGCGGCAGAGCCTGAAACCCCGAGGGGGTTTCAGGCATGGCCGCACACAGCGCATTATGCGCTTAACATTTATTTTTCTTGCATGTATTCACCTGCCCACCACCACTTACCGATGTTCCTAGGACAAACCGAACCCTTACACTGGGGGTTCTTTATACTTGCCTTTTTTCTCTTCCCAGCATGCTTACCACTTCCTCTCTACCCAGCATGCATTGTTTAACACACATACCTAATTCATTACTGTTTTCTTTTCCCCAATCCAAGATGGCGGTGTTCTACTTCCTGTTTCCTGTTTCCTGTCCAGGGGTATTTAAGGGGATTCCAACTGCCTGTTCATTGCGTTGCAACACTCCTTGGTGATAGTCACGCTCCTATTTGATATCCTTCTGCGAATCCTGTCTGTTCCTGATTGCTTTGTTTTCCTGCCTTCCTGAACTGCGGTCCTAATACCCTGGTGTCCTCCTTTTCGTTTCAGGGAGTTCCTGTGGAGGTTTTTTACCCTACTGGGGTTTTTCCTCTGGGACTCCTTCTGGAGGGCACGGACTGTAGTGGTTCGCTCATACCAAACAGCACCGTGGCTACCGGAAGGGGTCGCCCCTACCTCGGCCAGAGCAGAACCCGTCGGAACAAGGACCGTTCCCCTACGCCTCTCCGCTGCGAGGGTAAGACCGTTGAGAACCGCGACAGATTGCAACGCCCACAATTCCTGTTGCAGTCCGGAACTATGGATAACCCAGTGGTAAACACGGAACCTACTAACCAGGACCTACTGGCGACGATACAACAACAGGCTCAAGAACTCCAGCAATTACGTACTGAGAATACTGTTTATCGACAAGCCTTTGCCTCCAGGACCACAGATGTCTCTGCAGTAGCCGCCTCTACACCTCGATTTTCCGGGGATCCCACCACATTAAAAGAATTCCTGGATGCCTTAACGGTGTACTTTGCCTTTCGCCCCTCGCAATTTGTACAAGATAAGACCAAGGTGGGGTATTTGATTCGTGCCTTATCAGGACCAGCCTTGGCCTGGGCCACACCTCTAGTAACCAGAAACGATCCCTGTCTATCTAATTATTCCACCTTTATCACTACTTTTAAACAGATGTTTGAACACCCTGGACTCGAGGCGTCAGCAGAAGAGGCTCTTTGCGAAGTCCAACAAGGGAGTCAGGATGTATTACAATACATCACCCGTTTCAGACAATTAGCTGCAGAAACAACCTGGGTGGAACGTACCTTGGTGACACTCTTCCGTAGAGGTCTAAGAGAGGACATCAAAGATGAACTAGTACATTCTGCCAGGATAGAAAACCTCAAAGGGTTGATGGACCAAGCACTAACTATAGAGTATCGGTTAAATGAACGACGAATGGAGAAAAAGAAGAGTCGTTTGCCTTTTCACTCAGTACCATCTCGTCCCTTCGCCCATCGTTCCGAGGAAGCCCGCCCTGAATCCAAAGGGAATACCGAGGAAGAGCCCATGCAGATTGACACAGCTCGCGGACCTCTATCCGCCAGCGAAAGGGAACATAGACGAAGGAAGGGGCTTTGCCTATATTGTGGTGCAGCTGGTCACCTAATTCGCGCCTGCCCCATTCGTCCAACCAAGCCCTTGGGAAACGCCAACTCCCGTCCCCAGTAAGAAGGGTGAGGACGGGATATTGTGATATACCTTCTATTTGCTCTTCCAGGGAGGAAGGAACTGCTCTTTTTCTCTTACCAGTTACCCTCCATTTAACTGATGGCCGTGAAGCAAGAACTTTGGCTTTATTGGATTGCGGAGCCAGTGGCCTATATTTAGATGAAACCTGGGCCAAAGAACAACAAATAACACAAATACCCAAAGAAATACCAGAACAGGTACATACTGTTGATGGGTCACTCTTGGCCTCTGGACCGGTACAATACACCACCCCTACTTTCTGTTTACAGTTCGGTAAACATCAGGAAATTCTCTCATTTGACTTAATCTCATCACCACACCATGTCATGATCCTGGGAATTCCATGGCTTACACGGCACAATCCTTACATCAACTGGGAAACAAAAACCATTTCGTTATCCTCCCATTTTTGTCAACACCATTGCTATCCGGCCGGGGATTATTGGTCCCCAAAAAGTCTCTCAACAGCACCTGCCCAGTTGGGAGGATCCATTAATGTTCTACAGGGAGTTCCCAGACAGTATCAGGACTATATCGATGTATTCCAGAAACCAGAAAGACCTGAATTGCCACCCCACAGAGAATACGACTGTGCCATTTCTTTAGAGACAGACACTGTAGTTCCTTTTGGGCGGATGTACTCCCTCACCGAACCAGAGAAACAAATTCTGAAGGAGTACTTAGATGAGAATCTACAAAGTGGGTTAATAACTCCCTCCTCTTCACCCGCCGGGGCTCCTCTTTTCTTTGTACCAAAGAAAACCAAAGACCTGCGTCCCTGTATCGACTTGAGAGGGTTAAACAGGATCACTATCAAAGACCGGTATCCGCTACCCCTCATCAAAGACATCTTAGAAGCAGTCAGAGGAGCCAAGAGGTTCACTAAGCTGGATCTCCGAGGAGCCTATCATCTGCTAAGAGTCAGAGAAGGTGATGAGTGGAAGACCGCCTTTAGAACACCTTTTGGTCACTACGAATATAGAGTAATGCCCTTCGGACTCACTAATGCCCCGTCCATCTTTCAAAGATTCATGGATTCTATCTTTTCTGATCTTTTGCAACAAACAGTGGTAGTGTATCTTGACGATATCCTAATTTATTCGGTTCATCCAGAGGAACATTCCAAACACGTCCGCCAAGTCTTAGAAAGACTCCGACAACATCATTTGTTCTGTAAGCCTGAAAAATGCGAATTTGATCAGATAGAAGTGAAATATTTGGGATACTGTATAGACCAAACCGGAATTGCCATGGACTCAGACAAAGTACAGGCTATATTGAACTGGCCATCTCCTTCTTCCATCAAGGAGACTCAATGTTTTCTGGGACTAGCTAACTTCTACCGGCAGTTCATAGCAGACTTTGCCCAGAGAACCAGCTTCATTACTCAAACCCTCAAAAAGGAACACCTAAAGAAAGGTTTTTGTTGGACACCAGGCGCTGAGTCAGCTTTTCAGGACTTAAAGAAAGCCTTTAGTCAAGCCCCTATTCTTCGACACCCAGACACTAGCAAACAATTCATTGTTGTCACAGACGCCTCAGAAAGAGCCATTGGGGCTGCCTTGTTACAAAGACAAGACGATGATGACCTAGAACACCCTGTATTCTATCTATCCCACATTCTATCTGATTCTGAGCGAAACTATTCCGTGCTAGAACGCGAATTACTCGCCTTAAAGGTCGCGTGCACTGAATGGAGACACTTTTTGATGGGATCAAAGGAGCCCTTCGAAGCCCGGACCGATCATAGAAATCTACAGTGTTTAAGAAATTTCCAGTGCCAAAATAGCCGGCAAGCTCGATGGGCCTTCTTCTTCAGCCAGTATGATTTCTATATCACCTACATCCCTGGTTCTCAGAACATCCTGGCGGATGCCCTGTCCCGACGTTATCCTGGGTGCGGTGATTCCGCGGTTCAAAACTTATTCGACAACAATAAAATCATAGGGGTAGCACAGACCTTTTTAGATCAAGTTAAGTCTGAATATGCCCGTCTACACGAAACAGAGCTAAAGAGGTTACGTCCACAGCTGCACATAGATCATGACTACTATTATCATGATAAGGCCCTGTTTTTACCCACTAAAACAGTGCAAATCGAAGCCTTACACATGTGCCATGATTCTCCTATTGCGGGTCATCGAGGAGTGAAAGCGACTCAAGATCTTTTGCTTCGCTCTTTCTGGTGGCCAACTCTCAAGGCTGACACTGAGGCATATGTGTTATCCTGTCCTACATGTGCTCAAGCCAAGACACCCCGAACCAGACCTGTGGGCTTACTCCGCCCATTACCTGTTCCCCCAGGCCCATGGCTTACCATATCCACCGATTTTATGTGCGCCTTACCTTCCTCAATGGGAAACCACGTCATAATGGTAACTGTGGACTCCTTCACCAAGATGGCCCACTTCACGGCCTTGAGAAAGTTACCCACGGCAAAGGAGTTAAGTCAGGTCTTTACTCAAGAAATTTTCAGGCTACATGGGCTACCCCAAGTTATTATATCAGACAGAGGTCCCCAATATATCTCCAGTTTCTGGAACCAATTCTGCAAGATCTTGGGGATCCAGGTGGCCTTGTCATCCGGGTTCCACCCTCAAACCAATGGACAAACAGAACGACTCAATCAGGGTCTCGAGCAGTACTTACGTAGCTTCTGTAACGCTACACAAAGTAATTGGGCTCCCTACTTACCGCTTGCCGAATTCTCCTATAATAACTCTCTACACAGTGCCTCTAAAGTCTCTCCTTTCTATGGCTCCTATGGTTTCCATCCCAGGGCCTTCCCAACTCCCCTGAGAGACAACTCCAACCTTCCCGCCATCTCCTCTTTCGTTCGACAGCTACGGGGTATACAGCGAATTATCCATTCTAACCTTGTGTCCGCCAAGTCCCGCATGAAGACAATAGCAGATAGGAGACGCTGTGCCGCTCCTCTATATCAAGTCCATGATAAGGTCTGGCTCTCCTCTAGATTCCTACCTCTCCGACTCACCCAAAACAAATTCAAGCCCCGCTTTTATGGTCCCTTTCTCATTCTCAAGAAGATCAACCCAGTGTCCATGCGTCTTCGCCTACCTCGGACATGGAAGATCCACCCAGTATTCCATGTCTCGCAACTGAAACCTTACCGTCCTGATCTCTTTCATAGGCAGTTGCCCTGTCCCCCTCCTTTGTTGGTTGACAATGTGCCTGAATACGAAGTGCAGGAGGTCTGTGACTCTCGATTTTTCCATGGGCGCCTCCAATACCTTATTCATTGGAAGGGATACCCTTTGAGTGAGTGTTCCTGGGAGGATGCCTCTTCAGTCCATGCTCCTCTTTTAATCCGCCGCTTTTTTCGGCTCTTCCCTCACAAACCCGGGGCCTCGGGGAGGGGGCATACTGTTACACCGCGGCGCTCGCCGCGGCCGCGGGCTCAGGTTGCCGTGGCGCGGCACGTTAATTTTGCCGCGGCCGACGCCCGGGCCGCGGTAGACGCCGAGGCAGACACCCAGGTCGCGGGGGTCGCCACGGCTCCGGCGAGGGCCATGAAGGCTCCAGGGAGCCGGTCTGGGGGTCACGGCGCTCGCCGCTCCCCCTTTTTCAAGTTCTGCCTTAAAGGCAGACGCGGCAGAGCCTGAAACCCCGAGGGGGTTTCAGGCATGGCCGCACACAGCGCATTATGCGCTTAACATTTATTTTTCTTGCATGTATTCACCTGCCCACCACCACTTACCGATGTTCCTAGGACAAACCGAACCCTTACACTGGGGGTTCTTTATACTTGCCTTTTTTCTCTTCCCAGCATGCTTACCACTTCCTCTCTACCCAGCATGCATTGTTTAACACACATACCTGATTCATTACTGTTTTCTTTTCCCCAATCCAAGATGGCGGTGTTCTACTTCCTGTTTCCTGTTTCCTGTCCAGGGGTATTTAAGGGGATTCCAACTGCCTGTTCATTGCGTTGCAACACTCCTTGGTGATAGTCACGCTCCTATTTGATATCCTTCTGCGAATCCTGTCTGTTCCTGATTGCTTTGTTTTCCTGCCTTCCTGAACTGCGGTCCTAATACCCTGGTGTCCTCCTTTTCGTTTCAGGGAGTTCCTGTGGAGGTTTTTTACCCTACTGGGGTTTTTCCTCTGGGACTCCTTCTGGAGGGCACGGACTGTAGTGGTTCGCTCATACCAAACAGCACCGTGGCTACCGGAAGGGGTCGCCCCTACCTCGGCCAGAGCAGAACCCGTCGGAACAAGGACCGTTCCCCTACGCCTCTCCGCTGCGAGGGTAAGACCGTTGAGAACCGCGACAGATTGCAACGCCCACAATTCCTGTTGCAGTCCGGAACTATGGATAACCCAGTGGTAAACACGGAACCTACTAACCAGGACCTACTGGCGACGATACAACAACAGGCTCAAGAACTCCAGCAATTACGTACTGAGAATACTGTTTATCGACAAGCCTTTGCCTCCAGGACCACAGATGTCCCTGCAGTAGCCGCCTCTACACCTCGATTTTCCGGGGATCCCACCACATTAAAAGAATTCCTGGATGCCTTAACGGTGTACTTTGCCTTTCGCCCCTCGCAATTTGTACAAGATAAGACCAAGGTGGGGTATTTGATTCGTGCCTTATCAGGACCAGCCTTGGCCTGGGCCACACCTCTAGTAACCAGAAACGATCCCTGTCTATCTAATTATTCCACCTTTATCACTACTTTTAAACAGATGTTTGAACACCCTGGACTCGAGGCGTCAGCAGAAGAGGCTCTTTGCGAAGTCCAACAAGGGAGTCAGGATGTATTACAATACATCACCCGTTTCAGACAATTAGCTGCAGAAACAACCTGGGTGGAACGTACCTTGGTGACACTCTTCCGTAGAGGTCTAAGAGAGGACATCAAAGATGAACTAGTACATTCTGCCAGGATAGAAAACCTCAAAGGGTTGATGGACCAAGCACTAACTATAGAGTATCGGTTAAATGAACGACGAATGGAGAAAAAGAAGAGTCGTTTGCCTTTTCACTCAGTACCATCTCGTCCCTTCGCCCATCGTTCCGAGGAAGCCCGCCCTGAATCCAAAGGGAATACCGAGGAAGAGCCCATGCAGATTGACACAGCTCGCGGACCTCTATCCGCCAGCGAAAGGGAACATAGACGAAGGAAGGGGCTTTGCCTATATTGTGGTGCAGCTGGTCACCTAATTCGCGCCTGCCCCATTCGTCCAACCAAGCCCTTGGGAAACGCCAACTCCCGTCCCCAGTAAGAAGGGTGAGGACGGGATATCGTGATATACCTTCTATTTGCTCTTCCAGGGAGGAAGGAACTGCTCTTTTTCTCTTACCAGTTACCCTCCATTTAACTGATGGCCGTGAAGCAAGAACTTTGGCTTTATTGGATTGCGGAGCCAGTGGCCTATATTTAGATGAAACCTGGGCCAAAGAACAACAAATAACACAAATACCCAAAGAAATACCAGAACAGGTACATACTGTTGATGGGTCACTCTTGGCCTCTGGACCGGTACAATACACCACCCCTACTTTCTGTTTACAGTTCGGTAAACATCAGGAAATTCTCTCATTTGACTTAATCTCATCACCACACCATGTCATGATCCTGGGAATTCCATGGCTTACACGGCACAATCCTTACATCAACTGGGAAACAAAAACCATTTCGTTATCCTCCCATTTTTGTCAACACCATTGCTATCCGGCCGGGGATTATTGGTCCCCAAAAAGTCTCTCAACAGCACCTGCCCAGTTGGGAGGATCCATTAATGTTCTACAGGGAGTTCCCAGACAGTATCAGGACTATATCGATGTATTCCAGAAACCAGAAAGACCTGAATTGCCACCCCACAGAGAATACGACTGTGCCATTTCTTTAGAGACAGACACTGTAGTTCCTTTTGGGCGGATGTACTCCCTCACCGAACCAGAGAAACAAATTCTGAAGGAGTACTTAGATGAGAATCTACAAAGTGGGTTAATAACTCCCTCCTCTTCACCCGCCGGGGCTCCTCTTTTCTTTGTACCAAAGAAAACCAAAGACCTGCGTCCCTGTATCGACTTGAGAGGGTTAAACAGGATCACTATCAAAGACCGGTATCCGCTACCCCTCATCAAAGACATCTTAGAAGCAGTCAGAGGAGCCAAGAGGTTCACTAAGCTGGATCTCCGAGGAGCCTATCATCTGCTAAGAGTCAGAGAAGGTGATGAGTGGAAGACCGCCTTTAGAACACCTTTTGGTCACTACGAATATAGAGTAATGCCCTTCGGACTCACTAATGCCCCGTCCATCTTTCAAAGATTCATGGATTCTATCTTTTCTGATCTTTTGCAACAAACAGTGGTAGTGTATCTTGACGATATCCTAATTTATTCGGTTCATCCAGAGGAACATTCCAAACACGTCCGCCAAGTCTTAGAAAGACTCCGACAACATCATTTGTTCTGTAAGCCTGAAAAATGCGAATTTGATCAGATAGAAGTGAAATATTTGGGATACTGTATAGACCAAACCGGAATTGCCATGGACTCAGACAAAGTACAGGCTATATTGAACTGGCCATCTCCTTCTTCCATCAAGGAGACTCAATGTTTTCTGGGACTAGCTAACTTCTACCGGCAGTTCATAGCAGACTTTGCCCAGAGAACCAGCTTCATTACTCAAACCCTCAAAAAGGAACACCTAAAGAAAGGTTTTTGTTGGACACCAGGCGCTGAGTCAGCTTTTCAGGACTTAAAGAAAGCCTTTAGTCAAGCCCCTATTCTTCGACACCCAGACACTAGCAAACAATTCATTGTTGTCACAGACGCCTCAGAAAGAGCCATTGGGGCTGCCTTGTTACAAAGACAAGACGATGATGACCTAGAACACCCTGTATTCTATCTATCCCACATTCTATCTGATTCTGAGCGAAACTATTCCGTGCTAGAACGCGAATTACTCGCCTTAAAGGTCGCGTGCACTGAATGGAGACACTTTTTGATGGGATCAAAGGAGCCCTTCGAAGCCCGGACCGATCATAGAAATCTACAGTGTTTAAGAAATTTCCAGTGCCAAAATAGCCGGCAAGCTCGATGGGCCTTCTTCTTCAGCCAGTATGATTTCTATATCACCTACATCCCTGGTTCTCAGAACATCCTGGCGGATGCCCTGTCCCGACGTTATCCTGGGTGCGGTGATTCCGCGGTTCAAAACTTATTCGACAACAATAAAATCATAGGGGTAGCACAGACCTTTTTAGATCAAGTTAAGTCTGAATATGCCCGTCTACACGAAACAGAGCTAAAGAGGTTACGTCCACAGCTGCACATAGATCATGACTACTATTATCATGATAAGGCCCTGTTTTTACCCACTAAAACAGTGCAAATCGAAGCCTTACACATGTGCCATGATTCTCCTATTGCGGGTCATCGAGGAGTGAAAGCGACTCAAGATCTTTTGCTTCGCTCTTTCTGGTGGCCAACTCTCAAGGCTGACACTGAGGCATATGTGTTATCCTGTCCTACATGTGCTCAAGCCAAGACACCCCGAACCAGACCTGTGGGCTTACTCCGCCCATTACCTGTTCCCCCAGGCCCATGGCTTACCATATCCACCGATTTTATGTGCGCCTTACCTTCCTCAATGGGAAACCACGTCATAATGGTAACTGTGGACTCCTTCACCAAGATGGCCCACTTCACGGCCTTGAGAAAGTTACCCACGGCAAAGGAGTTAAGTCAGGTCTTTACTCAAGAAATTTTCAGGCTACATGGGCTACCCCAAGTTATTATATCAGACAGAGGTCCCCAATATATCTCCCGTTTCTGGAACCAATTCTGCAAGATCTTGGGGATCCAGGTGGCCTTGTCATCCGGGTTCCACCCTCAAACCAATGGACAAACAGAACGACTCAATCAGGGTCTCGAGCAGTACTTACGTAGCTTCTGTAACGCTACACAAAGTAATTGGGCTCCCTACTTACCGCTTGCCGAATTCTCCTATAATAACTCTCTACACAGTGCCTCTAAAGTCTCTCCTTTCTATGGCTCCTATGGTTTCCATCCCAGGGCCTTCCCAACTCCCCTGAGAGACAACTCCAACCTTCCCGCCATCTCCTCTTTCGTTCGACAGCTACGGGGTATACAGCGAATTATCCATTCTAACCTTGTGTCCGCCAAGTCCCGCATGAAGACAATAGCAGATAGGAGACGCTGTGCGGCTCCTCTATATCAAGTCCATGATAAGGTCTGGCTCTCCTCTAGATTCCTACCTCTCCGACTCACCCAAAACAAATTCAAGCCCCGCTTTTATGGTCCCTTTCTCATTCTCAAGAAGATCAACCCAGTGTCCATGCGTCTTCGCCTACCTCGGACATGGAAGATCCACCCAGTATTCCATGTCTCGCAACTGAAACCTTACCGTCCTGATCTCTTTCATAGGCAGTTGCCCTGTCCCCCTCCTTTGTTGGTTGACAATGTGCCTGAATACGAAGTGCAGGAGGTCTGTGACTCTCGATTTTTCCATGGGCGCCTCCAATACCTTATTCATTGGAAGGGATACCCTTTGAGTGAGTGTTCCTGGGAGGATGCCTCTTCAGTCCATGCTCCTCTTTTAATCCGCCGCTTTTTTCGGCTCTTCCCTCACAAACCCGGGGCCTCGGGGAGGGGGCATACTGTTACACCGCGGCGCTCGCCGCGGCCGCGGGCTCAGGTTGCCGTGGCGCGGCACGTTAATTTTGCCGCGGCCGACGCCCGGGCCGCGGTAGACGCCGAGGCAGACACCCAGGTCGCGGGGGTCGCCACGGCTCCGGCGAGGGCCATGAAGGCTCCAGGGAGCCGGTCTGGGGGTCACGGCGCTCGCCGCTCCCCCTTTTTCAAGTTCTGCCTTAAAGGCAGACGCGGCAGAGCCTGAAACCCCGAGGGGGTTTCAGGCATGGCCGCACACAGCGCATTATGCGCTTAACATTTATTTTTCTTGCATGTATTCACCTGCCCACCACCACTTACCGATGTTCCTAGGACAAACCGAACCCTTACACTGGGGGTTCTTTATACTTGCCTTTTTTCTCTTCCCAGCATGCTTACCACTTCCTCTCTACCCAGCATGCATTGTTTAACACACATACCTGATTCATTACTGTTTTCTTTTCCCCAATCCAAGATGGCGGTGTTCTACTTCCTGTTTCCTGTTTCCTGTCCAGGGGTATTTAAGGGGATTCCAACTGCCTGTTCATTGCGTTGCAACACTCCTTGGTGATAGTCACGCTCCTATTTGATATCCTTCTGCGAATCCTGTCTGTTCCTGATTGCTTTGTTTTCCTGCCTTCCTGAACTGCGGTCCTAATACCCTGGTGTCCTCCTTTTCGTTTCAGGGAGTTCCTGTGGAGGTTTTTTACCCTACTGGGGTTTTTCCTCTGGGACTCCTTCTGGAGGGCACGGACTGTAGTGGTTCGCTCATACCAAACAGCACCGTGGCTACCGGAAGGGGTCGCCCCTACCTCGGCCAGAGCAGAACCCGTCGGAACAAGGACCGTTCCCCTACGCCTCTCCGCTGCGAGGGTAAGACCGTTGAGAACCGCGACACTCACTGGATGAAACTTAGGCCCATATTTATACTTTTTGACGCACAACTGCGCCAACGCAGTTGTGCGCCAAAAATTTTACAGCTGGCTAACGCCATTCCAAAGCGCCATGCGGGCGCCGTATTTATTGAATGACGTTAGCCGGCGCTGCGGACTGGTTTGCGTCAAAAACAATTACTCACACCAGGCAGCGCCGGTGTAGGGGAAAATGGAGATTGGGCGTCAAAAAATGGGGCAAGTCAGGTCTGAGGCAAAATTTTGGCCTCAACCCGATTTGCGCCATTTATTTTGACGCCCAACCCCCATTGAAATGACTCCTGTCTTAGCAAAGACAGGAGTCCTGCCCCCTTGCCCAATGGCCATGCCCAGGGGACTTATGTCCCCTGGGCATGGTCATTGGGCATAGTGGCATGTAGGGGGGCACAAATCAGGCCCCCCTATGCCACAAAAAAAATACGAAAAAAAATACCTACCTGAACTTACCTTTCTTTCCCTGGGATGGGTCCCTTCATCCTTGGGTGTCCTCCTGGGGTGGGCAAGGGTGGCAGGGGGTGTCCCTTGGGGCATGGGAGGGCACCTCTGGGCTCCTTCCGAGCCCACAGGTCCCTTAACGCCTGCCCTGACCCAGGCGTTAAAAAACGGCGCCCATCAGGCTGGGCGTCGTTTTTTAAGGCCTGCCCCCTCCTGTGCGTCAAAATGACGTCACAGTATAAATATGGGGCACAGGCCTTAAAGTCATTTTTTAGAAGGGAACGCCTACCTTGCATATAATTAACGCAAGGCTGGTTCCCCCTTCCACAAAATGGTGCACATGGTGGAACTTTGACGCTCGCTGCGTCGGACGTCAAAGTATAAATATGGGGCAGGGTTTGCGCCGATTGTGCGTCAAAAATTTTGACGCACATTCGGCGCAAACAGAGTATAAATATGCCCCTCAATACTTAAAAGTAGTTAAGGGAGGGTTGGCCGAACGCATTCTCGATTGGCCACGGAGCAGCGCAGATGGGCCCATTCTTGTGCCGATCTTCGCCTGGGCCACACCTGGGCGTGCCTGTAACATCTCTCACGTGCAGGAGATCAGAATGCATATAAGAGCGCTTCTTCCATATTTCCTCCTCCACTCTGGGACAAAGGATACTGGTTGTTGTGGTTCCTGTGGGGTAAGAGTCAGCCAACAGAGCTACCAGGTGCGTCCCTCAAGGGACAGGCAGTGTACCTTACATAGGGCTTCCCCCTTTGGGCCCGTACACCACTCTGGGGAAAAGGATGCTGGTTGTTGTGGTTCCTGTGGGGTAAGAGTCAGCCAACAGAGTTACCAGATGCTTCATCGTACGTCAAAGGTTCACCGATCTGACTTCGTAAATCGATATTTAACTGAGATCCTTGCTTCACCAGTACAAATAACACATATAATGAAAAGGGGGGTTATCTAAATCCTTGTAACAGATCTTACTATATTTGATAAAATCGAATCAAAATCTTATAGAAGAGCCTTTGGGGTTGACACTGTTTTCATTCAAGCAAGCAAATATAAAGCTCCCTTTGCTTTAAAGAACGTAGGGCCAGATGTAGCAAAATGACATTTTGCGAATTGCAAATTGCGAGTACTAGCGACTCGCAATTTGCAAGTCGCAAAATGTCATGCAGAAAGGTGTCTCAGACACCTTCTGCGAGTCGGTATGGGCTCGCAAAGACCCACCTCATTAATATTAATGAGGTGGGTCGCAAATTGCGGCCCCATACCGACTATGGGCACTCGCTAACATGGAGGCCTGCTGTAGTCAGCATGCCTCCATGTTAGCGACCTGCTTTTAAATAAAGCAGTTTTTTTTTTTTTTAAATGTAGCCCGTTTTCCCTAAGGGAAAACGAGCTGCATTTAAAAAAATCCGAAACCTTTTGTTTCGGTTTTTTCATTGCAGGGAGTGGTCCCTTGGACCACTCCCTGCCCTGAAAAAATGTTTTGGGGTCCATTCACAAAGGGGAAGGGGTCCCATGGGGACCCCTTCCCGTTTGCGAATGGGTTACCATCCACTTCAAGTGGATGGTAACTGCGACTCCATTTGCGACCGCATACGCGGTCACAAATGGAATTGCATACCATTGCGAATCGCAAATAGGAAGGGAACACCCCTTCCTATTTGCGATTCGGAAATGCATTTTGCGAGTCGGATCCGACTCGCAAAATGCATTTCAACATAGCAAAGTGGCTTTTGCAAGTCGCAAACGGCGTTTTTCGCCGTTTGCGACTCGCAAAACCCTTGCTACATCTGGCACGTAGTTCATTGCTGACACCATCAATTGTTAATACAAATAAAGCTTATAGGATCCATTCCCAGCCACAAAAGAATTATCAGAAAGATAAAACATGTTCTTAATAATTTAATTAAAAATTCATTTTATTCACACGCAATTACCACAAGTTTCCTCTCCTACTATTTCCATGCTAAACACAGGTCATTGATATCTACATTTAGTTTCAGAAATTAAAGAAAAAAACAAAAATGTGGATACCAATCTTGCTGGAAAAAGTTGCAAACTGAGAGACAGACAAATATCTCCACTGGTGACTCAAACGGGCATATACGACCCTGACTGCCAGGTGAAATAAACCGCGAGTGTTTTATTTATGTTTGTCAATTTCTTTATTCTCCAGAACACTGTGCCAACATTCCAAAGAAGAAATCATACCGGGGAACTGCTGCAGAGACAGTACGTACCGAGCGAATAATAACACGAACTCGTTCTCATGAACTACAATTAAAGGAGATTCATTTTTCTATAGTACTCAGAAGTATTGTATTTGCCAGATTACTCCGTATGTTCGCATCCCTCGCACTGTCAGACAATCAGACCAGTCATTTGTGAATGCATACTTATGTTGCGAAACTCGATAGGGCCAAGCACACTTGACAATGGACACGTATATGCACATTTATGTTTGCATTAGTTTTTTTGTCAGAAAATAAGACAATGAAAGCACTATCTGGGTTGGGGGCTGATTGAAACAGGTTCTGAACCCTCGAATTATAAAAAGGTCAAGAAGCAAGCACGCAAAACTGCCATGACCTTGGCGCTGTTTCATTTGTTACAAAGATACTGACGTGTATGGTCACCTAACCTGAGAATACTCAGTGTTGACAAGAGAAGGGTGGTTCACTACGACATGTGTAAGTAAAGGTTCATGATTTGGGATTATTGAGATTATAAAGTATTTAGTAAATGTGACACATATTTATTTGTAGGAAAAAGAATATTCAAAAATGAAATATTCGAAATGTATAGTAGGAAGAGAGGGTTAAAATACACGTACAAAAAAAGCACTGTCTAAATCAGTGGGTATGGGCTCTTTTAGAAGAATGTTCTTTCTTCTAATGGTCCTGCAGTCGATGTAAAATTATTGTGTATTGCGATGTATGTGTATGCCTTTTTGTTCGTGTAGTACCATGTTTCTGGATATGATCTCAATGCGTTATTTATGTCTGTATACGTGTGAACTATATTGCCATCTTGAGTAATGCTCAGAGTGTAGAGGCCATTTTCTTTCTAGTGGGATTTAAAAGTGTGTGTATCTCAGTCTCGTGAACCCATGCTCAAACTCACCTCGCCTATAGACGTTGGAAGTAGGGTTACATTTATAATGAGGCTGGAGTTCAGAAGGAGAATGAGCAATGAACATGCATTTAACTTTAGCGTTCATCTTGTCACATTTGCTGAGTGTTACAAGATATAGGTCGAGTGTCAGACTATGGCCCTCATAATGAACACAGCAGGAAAGACCGTACTGCCTGCGGTGGCGCTAACTACCGCCAACAGGCTGGCAGGCTGGGCCACCAAATACTGAAGCACATGAAAAACAGGCAGCCTGGAAAACACTCACCACCAGCAGAGGAGTGTCGACAACGATGGTAGAGGCTGCCCAAGGGCCAACGGAAATGCCCTACCCGCCCAACAAATAATGAAGCACTAGACCACCATCAGTTCTGGGGTGGGAACCATCTCCACTCAAAGGCAGGCAGAAACGAACCAAATAAAAAGAAACACTCACCGGAGGCTGACACAACACGCCGAAGCAAACATGGAGAGAGAGTTGGAAATCATGCCAGTGCTGCTCCTTGCCATATACTGTGCCCGAGACGAAGACAACAACGGTAAGTACCGCAACCTACTAAACAAAGGAAGAAAGGGCACAGTGACATACCCACCCACCCAGCAACACACCCACAACACATTACAACATCACAAGCCATACACATCTGAGCAAGAGGTACTTACCCGACACAAGCCCAAGACAACCTGCCCAAAGTACCCACATGTGCACAGCACCTCCCCCCCCCCACAATGAAGAGAGGAACCACAGATCCAGAGTGTGCCAACATCAACACTGAGAACATGAACTTTATAAAAGCTCCAGGAGCAACAGACTGTCCAAATGAGGCCACTGGCCAGTCCGTATCAAAAAGGCTGATGGGCCCAAAAGGCCCGAACTTGACTCCCACATGTGCACATGGTACTCCACCATAAAGGGGCATCAATGGGTCACCCAGGCACCTCAGGGAACAGGGGCAGGGGGGTGGTGGAGGGTGGGACTTACGGCTGGGAGGGGGGGCTTGAGCCTACGTTTGGGAGGTGGAGGGGGTTTTGCTTTTGCTTTGGAAGGTGGGGGAGCAGGTTTGGACCGGGGCGGCAGATGGTCCAGGGTCAGCATGGGGCCTCTTGCTCACTGGGGAAGGTGCACAGGAATGGGAAGGGCGGACAGGGGCAGACTTGGACATGGAAGGAGTGGACAGGGTAAGGAGGTGTGCACATTTAGGGCCGAGATGGGGTGTGCCAGTGGGTTCAAAGATGTCTACACGGGATAGGAAAAATTTCTTAGGGGCAGTCGGGGGGGACCTGGAGAAACGTGTAGGAGTGGAGGTAGAGGGAGTGGTTGTAACAGGTGCAGGTGTGCATGACGTGGATGCAGGTGCCTGAACAGTATGCTGAGGTGTGGTGTATGTGTGTTGGGTGGGTCTCTGTGAACGTCTGAGTGTAATGGGAGGAGGGGGGTGGACACAGTGGGGCAAGACAGGCTGCCAGTGTAAATGGATGTTGTCTGGGTGTCTGCAAGTTTGGTGAGTGTGCTGCAAGTGTTACTCAAAGTCGGTGTGGTGAGTGCAGGTGTGGTGTCTGGGGTGCATGAGTGAATGCCTGATGTTGTGGTGACTGCAAGAATGGGGTCAGCAACTGTGAATGAAGGTGCAGTGCTTGTGAGTGTGCATGTAGAGGTGACAGACAGGGAGGCAGAAGAGGTGGACACAGTGGGGGAAGTGGATGTTGTTGTGTGTGCCTTTGTATGTTGGCTGTGTGTATGCCTGTGGTGGGAAGTGTGGTGCTTGTGTTTCTCTGTGTGCTTTTTGTGTGTTGATGTGTGTGTATGCCTGTCTGAATGTGTGCTTGGGATGGGTGAAGGGAGTGGGGTGCTGGAAGGGGTAGAGGTGGTTGAAGGGGGGACGGAAAGACCAGGGACACTGGCTGCTGTCAAAGAGGAGGCCAGAGCCTGAAAATATCTCTGTAGGCCAGACATGGCACAGTGAATGCCTTCCAGGTATGCAGTGCACTGCTGCATCTGGGATGCTAGCACCTGGATGGCATTCACAAAGGTTGTCTGCCTTACAGAGGTGGCCCTCAGGAGGTCAATAGCCTCCTCCATGAGGGCAGCAGGCTGACTGGGGCAGGGGATGAGGTGCCTCAGGCGAAGGAGCCACCCACCCTTCTGGGTGAGCGGGTATGGGCAACTAGGTGGGGTGCAACTGGGAGGGCGGTGATGGTATGGGGGTGGCGGAAGATGTAGAAGATTGGGTGGGCCCAGTAGGGTCTGCCACCACCATGGAGCTCCCATCGGAGGAGGTATCAGAGTCACTACCTCCCCCGTGGTACTCCCCTCATCCTCCAACCCAATGGTTTCCTTCGCGTCGGTAGACTCTGCCTTCTGGGAACCATGGGCCGCTGCATCCCCAACCGCCAGTGCCACTGCTCCCTCGCCAGATGATGCTGATGTACACAGACAACACAAGAGTAAAGTGGTGGGGGGACAAAACAGGAAAGAGAATATTAACATCTGAATGGATATACATATCCGGTTCATCCATACTCTAACCCAGCTAATACACCAACATGCAGCACCTACAGCTATAATCATGGCTATGCCCCTGATTACTGGCCACAACCCTAGTCTACACCCATCTCCCACTTTGCAGGAGGACCTGAAAAACTGCAGACCTGCCCCTTATCATCTAACTGCCAATGGGGGCCATAATGCTAAATGACATCAGTCAGAGTCCCTGCCACTAGACAGCATACATACTACAGCACCCTAAGACATCCATTAAGGATTCATTATATGGTCTTGATATTCACCCCTTGTGTCTGCTGTGCAGCCTTCAAGCGCCCATACAAGTCTGGATATGCCATCACCAGAATGCAGCGCATTATGGGGGTCAGGGCCTGATGGCCACCTCTTCCTCGTTGGGAGAACTTCCTCAGCTGGGACTCGCAGGTCATTCTTGCCCAGCGCCGCAGGTCCTCCCACTGCTTCCTGCAGTGGGTGCTCTGCCGGTTGTAGATCCCCAGGGTCCTCACCTTCCTGGCGATTGCCTGCCAGAGTCCCCTCTTCTGATGGACGCTGACCTGTAGGGAACAAACAGAAAATAAACACTGAGGTCAGAAAAAGCACATTTGATACCGCTGGCCATACATCCCCTATGGGACAGACACTTAAAACAGCATTCCAGCACCTCACTTATGCTAAATGTCATGCGTAAAACGGCTGTGCAGTTACAAATCATACACACATGCATACAGCCATCCACCACCATCACACACATCCATGCATCCCATTCGCCTACTCACCTGCACCTCAGGTCGCCCATATAACTTGGCATACAGGGGTAGGACCCCGTCCACCATCTTCTCCAACTCCTCCGTGATGAAGGCTGGGGCCATTTCCCCTGTGACTCGTGACATTTCCAGGACCAGAGTCAGGACACAGCAGCACACTCAGTGGAGTACTTGCATGCACGGAATCCGGGAGTCAAGTGATCCTGGGGTGACGAAATGGCGTTCGCTCCGCGGTGGTGTGCACCGTCACCGCCGGCGGTGATCATGATAGGCCCATATTCCCCATTGACAACCATCTTAACCAATGAATGGGTGCACAGCAGTTAACTTACGCCATTATGACAACCGCTAGTGGTATGAGGTCACTTCCACTGCTACATATCTGGATGACAGGGGCTGACATTTTGCAAACTACTACGCAGTTAATATTTGGTCATGGGCCCTATGCAGGGCTTATTGTCCCCAGCCCTCATAAGGCATGCCCAAATACAATTTAATCAGCACAACAGTAGAGATGTATCAGTTAGAACATGTCACTCCAGTTTAACATCCTATATTGCTTATGTGTCACCGAAATGTTTGACAGCAGTGTTAAATACACAACATGCTGCGCAAATGAATTTGTGTCCCTCACATGTGTTCTCCACTCCTCCTAGGTACAGACACATGTGGCAAGGGAGGGTCCCATCTGTGTACAGACCACTTGTTGATTTGGAGACCATGGTGGAACATCTCATCATTATCAAATACAGACTCACTCGTGCTACTATTCGTAAACATTGTGCATTACTGGATCCAGTTCTGAGACCGGCTAATCGGAATCAGCATGCCATCCCTACTGAAGTGCAAGTGCTCTCTCTACTCCATTTCCTGGCCACAGGCGGTTTTCAGGTAACAGTGGGCATGGGTGCAGGGTTTTCACAGCCAATGTTTTCATTTATGTTTTGATTTATCCTGTCCAGGTTCCTGGATGCATTTATACAACACCTGCAGCAACACCTGCAGTCATATGTGAGGTTTCCCCTAAGTGCTGAACTACCTGCCATCAAGTTAGACTTTTATGCCTTTGCCAACATTCCCCATATGATAGGTGCCATCGATGGCACCCACATAGCTCTCACCCCCCCAAGAGTAAGAGAACAGGTTTACAGAAACAGGAAGAACTTCCACTCCATGAACATTCAATTGGTGTGCACTGCATACCAATGCATCTCACATGTGAATATCATGTTCCCTGGATCAGTCCATGATTCACTTGTGCTGAAGAACAGCAGTGTGCCACACATGATGGAACAACTACAAGGGGAGAGAGGATGGATCATAGGTGAGTGTTTCTGACACTTTTTCTGTACAGCCAGGCTGTCTACAACTGAGGGTAGTTACTTACAGTCATGTTTTGCGCACTTTTGCAGGTGATTCTGGCTACCCCAACATGCATTGGCTCCTGACACCAGTGGGGAACCCTAGAACAGATGCTGAGAAGAATTACAATGAGGCCCATGGACGTACTAAGCGGGTGATTTAGTGAACTATAGGTTTCCTGAATGCTAGATTCCGATGCCTCCACATCTCTGGGGGTTCCCTGTGCTATGGCCCTGAGAAGGTGTGTAGAATAGTGGTGGCCTGCTGCATGCTGCACAACATGGCTGTGAGGAAATATATCCCCCTCTTGGAGGAGGAGGGTGCTGTATATCCGGACCAGCTTCCTCTGAGAGGGGATGAGAGTGATGGTGATGATGAAGAGGGGGAACTCCAGGGACCAACTCATCCAACTATACTTCCAGTGACTATGAGGTACTGTTCGCTGATAATGTTGTCTGTACTGCATACTGTCAATCTGACTTATTCTCTATGGGGGTGTGGGGTCTGTTGCCATTTACACTGTAACACAAATTTCAAGTGCCATGTGACATGATAAACAACTTGTTAGACATTTCTGTTTACTTCACACCATGTTGTGCATGGTGTGCAATTCCTGCAATCAAGGTCTGATTATTGAATTTAACTGGCAAATGCATTCACACTTCGGTTTGATTCAACATAATGACAGGGGACATTGAAATTGGTGTACATGTGTTTTAATAGGTGTCAGGGATGCAATGGTGCTCTTTACAGTGATGGGAGTGGGCTGATGGTGGGTGTCCATACTGGCTACAAGGTCTCAGCGATTGTTGGCAGTGGTTATATGTCCATCTGTACTTTACTAGTTGTTGAGTTGATATTTGCTGGTGAGGATGGTGGTTCAGTGGCACACTTGGGAAACCGTTCATGTCAGAGTCACTTCTTCGACATGCCTTAGTCTTGGCAGGTGTACCAGTGCCATATTTGGCTCTGAGGGTCCGTTTGAGTGTCTGTTGTTGGGCTGTACGGGTAGGGGTGCTGGTCTCCTGTGTGCCCTTAGACAGTGGCACCAGTCCAGTTGCTGCTGCTGATGTTGATGACTGGTCTGTATCGTGGTCTGTTGTACGGGCTTCTGGGTTTGTTGGAGCCTCAGACTGGGTTGGGAAGAGGTGCAGCAGCACCCCTGCAATAGTGGCCATCGTGGCATTGAGCTGTTTCCACTGCTCCATGGCCTCTTGGTGGTGTGCTATCTGCAGCCTTTGATTCTGCTCCAGGGTGGCCACGATCTGGCCCTTCCTGTCCTGGGTATGGTGGTATGCTCTCAGGACCTCAATGATCACCTCCTGGGCTGCAGCATCCGTCCTTTGGCCTCCTCTTGGGCCACTGATGCCCTCCCATGGGCCCTAGCCCCCTGTGCCTGTGTCCCCTGCACAGGTCTGTCGTACCACTTGTACTGGGGCCATCGTCATCCTGCCTGTTGGTAGGTGGAGACTGTGGCCTCTGTACTTGTGTTCCACCAGTCTGTGGCCTGGATACACTGCTGTGGGGTCGTTTGCCTTGTGCTGATGTTGGTGGCTGGGTGGTAGGGGTGTCAGTGGTGTCCTGGGTAGGGCTGCTGGATGGTGAAAGTCTTGGACTCTGTGATGGGGCAGGGTATTCCTCACTGTTCAGAGTTCCCTCTCTGATGTCCTGTGTGGTGCCTCTGTCTCCATGTGGGGTGCTGGCATTCCTTGGCCTTTCTGTCAGGGTGGCATGGGTGGTGGTGCCTGTGGGGGGGAAGGACTTGTATGTTACATTTACAAAATTAGATGGGGTGCACAGGGCAGGCCTATTTTGTGCAGGTTTTCCATTGTTGGGCCATGCAGGATCCTTTTGTGAGGTTGCCATTGCATTTTGCATGGGGTGTAGAGGTGCATTGTGGATGGTGTGGTGCCAGTATGATACCTTGCAGAGGGTGTTGGCTGTGCACAGGGAGAGGGATGTGACCCTGTTAGTGGGTTAGTGGGCATGCAAGGTGACTGGATTTAGTGAATGTGGCCTGGGTGGGGTGTGGTCCTGGTTGTAGTTGGAGTGGTGAGGTGGTACATGCATTACAGTTTTGGTGGATATGGGGTAATTGTAGATGACTTACCTGAGTCCATTCCTCCAGTGAGTCCAGTGAGGCCCTCAGGGTGCTGGATGGCCAGTACCTTTTCCTCCCAGTCGGTGTAGTCAACAGGTGTTGGTGGGGGTCCTCCCCCAGTCTTCTGGACCGCAACGTTGTACCTCAATGCCATTGACCTCACCTTCCCATGCAGGTCGTTCCATCTCTTGCGATGTCGTCCTTGTGTGTGGATGGTTTCCCACTGCGATGACCTTGTTTACTATTGTCTGCCATAACTCCATCTTCTTGACGATGGGTGTGTGCTGGACCTGTGCACTGAATATTTGTGGTTCGACCTTGAGGTATCTCGCCCACCATTGTTCTTAACTCCCGTTCTGTGAAGTGTGGGTGCTTAGGGGGTGTCATGGTGTGTGTTGTGGGTGGTGTGTGGATATTGGTGAGAGTGCTGTTGTGTGGTTGGGTGTGTGAGTTGTATGTTGTTGCATTCAGCGTCTGCTTGTATTGTTGTCAGTCTGGCTTCTCCTCTTGGCGATGCTAAGGATTGTGAGGTGTGTCTGTTCATGTTTTATAGTGTTGTGGATGTGTGCAGGTGTGTGGGTTTCAAACTTGCCAATGTGTGCATTTCTTGCTCTTGGGTCTCATCGCTGGCCGTGGCAGTCTGTACCGCAAGTGGTCGTTCGGCATCCACTAACCGCCGCAGTGATTTGTGCATCATTAGTCGGAGGGCGGGGGATTTGTGTGCTCGTGGGGGTGGGGTGGGATGTGCAGCCTTTCGCCGACAAGGCCCAGGCGGTGGCTGGTGGTAACAACAATTTTGGCGGGCTCTGTTTTTGGCACCTTTACATGGAGGGTGTCTGGTCACTGTCAATGGCGTTATTCTGTTCACCGTCACCACAGCAGGCGATGGTGTTTACCGCCATGTTCATAATGGAGGCCTATGTCTTCTGACAAATTGCAGTTAATTGAGAAACCCTGTATTTACTTTTTGTTATCTGACTGCAAAGTAAAAGTTTTTTGTGAAGGTGACCCAGGTGACAATGTTGCTGGGGTACAAGAAGTGTAAAACGTAGAGCTGAAGGATGTTAGCTTTTTTCCAACACACAACATTATTTAAATATCCGTAAATAATCTACTTAAATTGTTGAATTTGACCCTTTCT
This sequence comes from Pleurodeles waltl, assembly GCF_031143425.1. Classification (NCBI taxonomy): domain Eukaryota; kingdom Metazoa; phylum Chordata; class Amphibia; order Caudata; family Salamandridae; genus Pleurodeles; species Pleurodeles waltl. The sequence continues at coordinate 1,020,456,964 of NC_090447.1, forward strand.
GCATAGTCATCCCCAAAACTTTTGCCTTCCACCTCCTGTTTTTTTAACCCAATTTTGTTGGCTTTTCAGACTCTGTACACTTTACCACTGCTAATCAGTCACAAACTCGCAAATCAGTATTGGGTGGCAAAGCAATCAGTTGATAACCTCCCTCACGTACAAAATAGTGGATGCCCTCATGTACAGAAGGGTGGATGCGCTCACTCAGATAAACAATAATGCAACCACTGTTTATTCCACAGACCCCCACAATGTGTTTCAGCTTCACAAGGCTTGTTCAAAATTTGACATGTTTGTGAACAAGTTTCATCGAGCTGAAACACATTGTGGGGGTCTTGAAGAATAAACCAAGGTTGCACCATCATTTGTTATCTGAGAAATATCTTCCTGTACTTTGCTCATGCGGGTGGTTCTTACTACAGTAAGTTTGGCAAAAGCAAGATCTTGGTCCAGAAAAGTATGCTTTTTGTGTTTTGTTGTAATTTAATGTATTAGTTTTCGAACAACTATGGTCAAACATTTATGGATATTACAGGGGAGGATCTGTGGAGCCAACACATCTAGAAATAAGATCCAATTGGCTGCCACTACATCAACAAGATGTGATGGCAGCCATTTTATCACTCAGGGACTCAGTCCCTTGCCCTACAAAAAACTCTAAAAGAACATGTAAGGGGCAGAGTATGGATTCCATGCCACCTCAGCCTGGTGAGGGTGAAGAGGGACCCCACTAGAGTCAAAAGCAGCATTTCATTATATATTACAGCAAATTCACAACAGTACAATTTTGAAAAAATAGTAAGTGCCTTCAGTTTCTATGAACCTACTTGGCGTGGGCCAAGGCCTAGAAGTTGGTGTATAATGTTTTGAAAGGGTTGTGCTGCCTCTCATCACTGAGTCTTTTCAAGGCCCAGGGGCCGCCATTCAGCAGAGCTCATTCTTTTCATAAGTGATAGCCCCCCACCATGAGCCAAGTTATGGCCCTGGGGACCCCCTCCCTCAGGTCTGGTTAGTCATGGAGTCCTTGGAACCCCCAAGCCCAAATTGCTCCTGCTTCATGGGAGCAATAATAAAAGCTGCTATGACCAGGTGGGAGCAATGCCAATCCCGCCACACACTGGATGGCTGCTGGCGGGTGAGCCTGCAGGGTAGCTGGTGCCCTCAGGCTTCCCTCCATGGCCTCCAATGCCAAAAACTTTGTGGAGTGCCCCAGTTGGGGTGTCCGACCACCCTGCCCTATACAGTGGGTACTCTTGCAGTGTTTCAGAGTGGCTCCCCACATGACCCCCAACATAAATTAAAGCTATCTGTATCCTACATCAGTACAGGGGCACCCAAAGAAATAAAATAAAAAAGTGAACAAAATAAAATAAATGAGCAGCAGGTGCGTCTCATTTATTATTCATTGCTCCGACATGGAGCACTCATAATTACTTTTTCATATTTTTTGTTTCCTGGTATTACCCCCAAAGGGACCTGGGCACCACCATGCATATTTTTAATTTTGTGGACAGCAGCTGAGAGCGCAGTAGACCTCCAAAAACATTATTAAAAAAGAAGAGTAAGCCTCCTGGGTCATTAGCTCCATGGCTCCAGGAGAGCTTGCCATATTTTTTAAAGCACTCCCAAGTTGGTCTCTATGCTTTTTAGCTGGAGTGCAGAGGCACCTTGCAGTTGTTTCAATGCCTGCATTTTGTAATAAAGCTTTATTAGGCATTTCAATATGTTAATTTTTTAAACATATGTTTGATTACAATTATTGGTGAGTTTTTACAAAAAACAAAAGGTCTGTTTTGTATATGTTGATGTGCACAGCCCTTGATAAAGCCAATAGTCCCACTTTTTATATTTTGGTGTTCTGACTCTTTGACATAGTCAGTAGGTCTGCCTTGCTCAAAATTATACCCTGTATATTGTTACCTCACATAATCAGCTGTGCACACCCGTGGGGGTTGGGACCATGGCCTTGCCTCTGGCCAGTCTAGATGCCCAATCTCTTGTGTTCAGTTCCATGCCACGCATGGTAGAAGACTGTGTTCAGCAGGAAGGTGCCACCAGTGAATACTTGAGTAGAGGGCCTTGCCACAGGCCAGTGTTGGACCAGGCCCTTTTTGCAGGGTCATCCTCAAACCTTTTGCCTCCTTTCTCCTATTTTTTCTGACCTGTTTTTGTTGGCTTTAGGACTCTGGGTACTTTACCACTGCTAACCAGTGCTAAAGTGCATACGCTCTCTGTCTAAACTGTGGTTATGATTGGCTAGCTGTCCTCCACATGTTGGCAAGTGGCTCTTTTCAAACCACTGGTGCCCTGGTTGCCGGGATCTCACAGCCCTCATACTCTGCCTGCCTTCCCAAGGTACTGGATGCCATCCTCTCCCTCACTCCCCGCCACATCAGCTTCCCCAACACACAGCAGAAGCAGCAGGAGACCAAACAGGGCTTCTATCAAATCCATGGCTTCCCGCACTTGCTTGGTGCCATTGACTGCACACATTTACGGATTGTGCCAGCTGCTGCAACGGAGCATCTATACCGCAACAGGGTCACACACACTCCATCAATGTGCAGGCCATTGTGGATCACCGGGATTGATCACCAACATTGTGGCAAAGTATCCTGGGAGTGTACATGATTCATTCATCTTCTGCCACAGCACCATCAATCAACACTTCCAGGATGGACGATATGGAAATGGCCTACTTGTTGGTAAGTACAAAAACCTAGTTATATACACACAGCACAGCAACCCTGTAGGACACACAACACATACACCACTACATTGACATGTGGCCAGGAAGACACTGAGGTTGTGACACTGGTGTCATGTTTGATATCCTGACCCAATGGGATACACACCTATGGACAAATGACAGATGCAAATAACAACAGATGCCACTCTAGAGCCACACGGGACCAATTTTAAAACCACACAGTGACAATGATATGGCCTTAACTGGCATTACAACTTGGAAGATGAATCTTCCAATATCACATCAATATCACTCAATCACACACCCTTCCAAGCAATACGTACTGTGTAAGGGGTGTGTAATGTGTTTCGCTGCAGGTCAAACACCATGAGACACATAGCATGATGATGCTGACTCTAATGAAGCTGACATGGAATCATTGAGGCTGTACCAACATCTCACATCACTCCTGAGGTGACATTGCCAGCTACCAATAAGGAAGTGGACTGTGCTAAAAGCACATATTGATGTGACAATATTGCAAAGTGCACACTGCTACACATACAGATTGAGACAATTACACATATACATAACAGATGTACAGGCACATGGACCTTCTGACACTTAAACCTTCACCCCCACAACCAAGTTAGCCAGCATACCTAGACCAGGTTCAGTAGTGTAGGTATGTGTTTGCACATGAGCCAACTCGGTGAGGGCACAAAAATAGGTTTGCATAGAACTTGTCACAAATGGGATATTTGTGCATTGTCAATTGTGAACACTTCAGTGCTGCCAACTTATGGAAATGTGTTGTACATTGTAACCTAGCCAAATCAAAGGGCCTCACTGTTGTTTATCACATCCTATTACATATGTTGAATAGGATGGGGATGTGTAGGCCATATAGTGCAACCGTGTTACCACCACAGTGGAATCAATTGTGTGTGTGGAAGTATCATGTCACCTACAGTGAAGGCACATGGACCCTTCTTTCACATGACATAATGCATGGCAGATACACAAAAAGCTGCAGGTTTACTAATATACCGCTGATATCAGGTCAATCAGCCAAACACCAATTTTGATAATTAAACAACCAAATGCAGAAATAACATCCTAGAAGCCTGGGATCCCACACAATAACACAAACACAGATGAGTCACAGATGACACATGATAACAACTGCCATGCAAAGTTATAATCAAGGTGGAAGCAACATCCAAATATTTACACTCATTTTCTCTTTCAGCTGATCAGGGGTATGGGATCCAGCCATGGATCATGACCTCATTTGCAAACCCAAGCACTGCAGCAGATCGTGCCTATAATGAGGCACATTGGAGGACACCCACCATAGTGAGAGAAGTTTTGGCATCCTGAAGTCAAGATTCAGGTGCGTGGACATCACCGGAGGCAGCCTCCTATACTCCCCTGAAATGGTGTGCGAACTCATTTTGACCTGTGCCACCCTACACATCATTTGTGGGAGGAGGAACATTCCCCTCTATGAACCAGATCCACAAATTCCTGAGAAGGAGGATGAGGAGGATGCTGTTCGGCAACAAAGGGGGACCATCCAAACAATGCAGCAGGATTGCGTGGAAGACAACACATTGTACAAAACTTCTTCTAACTATAGTCACCATCACCACTTTGTTATCATATGTCATTAAACACCTACCCTCATCACTCAATCATGCTCTGGGTAATTTCTATGAATCACATGACCCCTAGGAATAATAATCAGAGTTTATCCTCATGGAGCATTGCAGAAATACAGATTAGGATACTGAAAAATCCACATCACATTTGATGTATATGATTGTACAGCCAACATCACACACAGTGTAAATGACATATGTCCTGTCTATTTCACATTTGAAGGGCAATATCAGAGGACCACAGCTACGACACACAACCATGATGCCTTCATGGTTCATTACAGCACATGACACACAACTAAAACACCATCAATCATAATGTAAAAAAAGTGTTTCATACATGAGGCAGTGGATGTGCTATTGCATTGGTAACAGGAATGTATGTCCAGACCCTTGACAGCAGTAAGTGTGACATCAGCTATCTTTGCAAGGAGCATGTGTGACAAGGAGTCTATCTAAGCATAAAATGCATAGCACGAGTGCCCCAGGTATGACAAGCATTGCTCACAAGACATGCCCTGCTCAGTCCATCCCAGGTAATAAGCCCTGCCACTGCCATGTTTTCAGTCTTTACACACCCTTCTCTAGTGGGCCCTGAAAATTGACTATCTGTACCCTGATAACCTTCATCTACACACACCCAGACTCCCATTGTGACTCCTGTGTGCTTCCCTCTTCAGTATGGCATGCCATAGCCATAGTTCATTAGTCTGCATGGACTTTAGGTCCAATAATGCACTGCCTGGTAGTCGGTAGGACCTGTAATCAGCTATCCATTGCTTTCCATGTGAAAGGTCCAGTTGACCCTTTGAACTTGATTCTCAACTCCAGGACTTGTGAGAGAATGAAGCTGCACACACCTGTGAGCACTTCCATGCAGACCAGCCGTTTGAACCTGTCCTGCCATTGCTGTTGCCTGGAACTGCTTAGAAGCTGCCATTTTCTGAATCTCCTCCAGGTATGCATTTGTTTGTTGCAAATGCCTCTCAACACCCTGGATGGCATTCAGAATGGTTGACTGCCCAACAGTGAGGGATCTCAGGAGGTCAATAGCCTCCTCACTGAGGGCAGCAGGGCTGACTGGGGCAGGGCCTGAAGACCTGGGGCGAAGGAGATGCCCACCCTCCTGGGTGAGCGGGCACAGGAAACACACTGAGGAGATGCGGGGAGGGCAGTGCTGGTAGGGGGCTGTACCTGTTGTTGGGGTGGGCACAGAGGTGTCCGCCACCACCAGGGAGCTTCCATCAGAAGAGGAGTCGCTGTCTGTGGTCTCCCCTCCTGTCACCGTTGTGGTGCTCCCCTCACCCTCAGTCCCACTGGTGCCCTCACCCTCAGTGGATTCAGCCTCCAGGCCCATGTGGGATTCAGCTCCCTCCATCGCCGGTGCCTCTGCTCCTCTACCAGATGATGCTAATGCACACAAGGACAGGGTGACAAAACAAAAAGGGGGGGAGAGACAGAGGATACACTTGGTCAATGCCAGCAACAACACTACCGTTGGTGTACACAACACACAGGTAGCAGCCATATGCACTAGGCCATGCCCAACCATTTACTAAGACAGTCACCAGCCCATAGGGTTCAATGCCTAATGCCATTAGCTGCACACCTGAAACCCACAGGACCCTGCCCAGGAGTAGATGGCCACCAACACTATTGGAGCAGGAGTGATTCTGAGCCTGCCTAACAAGGGACCTACCCTGTCATGTTTGCCCTGGCCTAGGGGCACCCACAGCCCACATTCCCCACCCAGGTCCCTTCTAATGCACGCAAAGTCAGGTTTCAGATTCTGTACTCACCCCCCCGTGGCTGCTGTGATGCCTTCAAGTGCCCATCCAACTCCGGATAGGCCACTGACAGAATGGGGAACATCATGGTGGTCATGGTGCAACGGGCAATCCTTCCTTGTTGGGAGGCCAGCCCCACCAGCCCCAGCTGGGCCTCCGCTGTCTTCTTTGCTCAGTGGTGCAGGTCCTCCCACCTCTTGCGGCAGAGGGTGCTCTGCCTGTCCAAGACCCCAGGGTCCGCACCTCCTTTGCGACGGCACGCCAAATACAATTTTTCTGGTAGGCGCTGACCTGCAGAGAAAAGACAGCAGAAAAGGGAATTATTTACCCATCTGGACCATCATACTCATTGCCCACCAGATCCCACACATCCTCTGATGCACATACATTGACCACCTTACATGCTGCACTCTGGCCAGGACCCCTCTTCCCCCCCCCACGTGGCTTACACATACAGCAGTCCATACATTCATGGCCCATGCATCATGCTCTTAGTGTACTCACCTGTTTGTCTGGAGGACCGGAGAGTAACGAATACTGGGGTAGGACCCCATCCACCAGTTTCTCCAACTCCTCCGCAGTGAAGGCAGGGGCTCTTTCCCCAGACACATGATTGTTGCTTCCAGACACAGGTCACAGCAGCACTTGCTGTGTAGGTCCTCTCCTGTTGAAGGTCATGTAGCAAGTGAGTGAAGAGATAGAAAATGGCTGTGACGTCCGCGGCAGTGCGTACCGTCACCGCATCGCCATTGGCTCTTGGAACCTATAGGGCCCAATGATAACCAATGTGAATTTGCGCAGCGGTCATCGACTGCCTACCCCGACGGCACACAACGCCAGAGCAATTACCTCATTTTAACTTGTCCCTCCTCACAGGTCAGGCAGCCACCATTTAAGGGGGGCACAGGGCATGGTACCTAACTGCGTCACAGCAGACATTGGCAAATCAACAGACTCTCAAATTCACATACTGTTTCTGTAAATTCTATAATTCATTATTAGTGAAATACAAGTGTGAATATGACCCTCTGCTCACCGTTCTCTTCCATAGGCTTCAACCGCTGATTCAGAATATGAGATGGCGGCATCCTCCGGTGTACAGACCCCTAGCGACAATGGAGGACAGGCACATTATCATTACCTACAGACTTGATTGTGCCACAATCCAAGAACTGTGTGCCCAATTGGAGCCAGACCAGATGTCTGCTATCCGCCAACCCACAGGTATCCCCCCTCTAGTGCAGGTCCTGTCAGTGCTCCATTTTCTGGCAAGTGGTTCCTTTCAAACAACAGTGGCCATGGCATCAGGGATGTCTCAGCCAATGTTCTCCAACGTGTTATCCAGAGTGTTGATTGCCCTGCTTAAACACATCGTTTTCCCCAGGTAGAGGATTTGGCCACAGTGAAAGCTGACTTTTATGCCCTGGGACATATCCCCAACATCATTGGTGCCATTGATGGTACACATGTGACATTTGCCCTCCCCCCAACCCCCTGGAGAAATAAACAAGTTTACAGGAAAAAGCTATCACTCAATAAATGTCCAGATGGTGAGTTTGGCGGACCAGTACATCTCCCATGTGAATGCCAAATAACCTGGCTCTGTGCATGACACCTATATCTTGAGGAATAGCAGCATCCCATATGCGATGGCCCAACCCCAGAGGCACTGGGTGTGGCTAATAGGTGAGCCAAAGGTCCCCACACAGTATAAGTAGGTGTCTGGGTATGGGGTTATCCCTAAGGGTTAGTGTGTGTCTAACAGTTGTCGTCAATATTTGCAATTGACTCTGGTTACCCCAACCACTCATGGCTACTGACCCTGGTGATGAATGCCAGGACAAGGGCAGAGGAACGTTACAATGAGGCACATGGGCATACAAGGAGGATTATAGAAAGAACCTTAGCCCTCCTGAAGGCCAGGTGCCAGTGCCTCCAATTGGCAGGTGGGTCCCTGTACTACTCACCCAAGAAGGTGTGCCAGATCATCGTTGCATGTTGCATGTTGCATGTTGCACAACCTCGCCTTGAGACGCCAGGTGCCTTTTCTGCTTGAGGATGTACCTAGAGATGGTCTTGTGGCAGTGGTGGAGCCTGTGGTCAGTGAGGAAGAGGAGGCAGAGGAAGAAGATGTTGACAACAGAACCAATATTATTCGGCAGTACTTCCAGTGACACACAGGTAAGACACTGTAACTTCCCTTAACATTTCAGTTATCTGTTGGACCTTGTACAAGGCAGCCTGTTTCCCTATGTCTATGGCCACTGACTGTACCCTTTGCCATCTCCATTTTCAGAACTCTGTGCCCCACTCTGGCTCCTGCTATGTGTACTGCTGACGACCAGAGGTCATCCTAAAGTATATTTCACTGTACGTTTGAGTTGCAATGCTTTGATAATGTTGTACTAATACATATTTGAATCATTTGACAGGCTCCAGATTGGTATTTGTTCCAAGGGTGTTTATTTAGGTGCTCATAAGTAGAGGGGGGTGTAAGAGGCTGGGCTGATGGTAGAAGGAAGTTCAGGGTAGAGTCCAGTCTCTTGGTATCCCAGGTGCATTGTCCAATGGGACATAGGAAGCGGATTAATGGCAGTTCAAGGTGGACAGGGTGACAGTGTGGGACACAAGGGTGACAATCAGAAGAGTCTTATTTCCTGGCTGGGGTCTTGGCAATGTTCTCTGTCTTCTGCCTGGATCGCAGGGACCATTTGTGGGGTAGTTCTCCTTCTGCAGGGGGTGGGGTGCTGGTGGCCTGTGGGTCCTGTGGCAGGGCCTCCTGTCCACCAGCGCCGGCGAAGGTGGAAAGCTGTTCCTCAGTTTGGCTAGTGTCAGGCACCCGTTGTTGTACCACTACCTCCCTCATGGACTTGCCCATGTCTGCCAGCACCCCTGCAATGGTGACCAGGATGGTGTATATTTATGTTAGCTCCTCCCTGATCCCCAGGTACTGTCCCTCCTGTAGCCGCTGGGTCTCCTGCAGCTTGGCCAGTATCTGGCCCATTGTCTCCTGGGAATGGTGATATGCTGCCAGGATGTTGGACAGTGCCTCCTGGAGAGTGGGTTCCCTGGGCCTGTCCTCCCCCTGTCACACAGCAGTCCTCCTAGCTTCCCTGTTGTCCTGTGCCTCTGTCCCCTGAACCGTGTGCCCACTGCCATTGACCCCAGGTCCCTGTTGTTCTTGGGTTTGTGCGGTTGCCTGGGGTCCCAGTAGTGGGGAACACACTGCTGATTGACGTGTCCTGGGGACAGTGGCATGGGCCCGCTGGGTGGGTGCTGTGGTGATGTTCCCTGAGGGGGAGGCTCTGTGGTAGGTTGGGACTGTGGCAGGTGAACCGACTGACCAGAGGTCCCGAATGGGCCACGTTGGTCATCGAGATCCAGGCGTGCAGAGCTGCTGTCGTCACTGTGGGCCTCTTCTGTGGGGGGACTGGATGTAGCTGGCACCCCCTCTGGGGTGACGTTGAGTATGGGTCCTGTGGGGATGCAAATGCAGTGTTATTGTATCTGCATGGGCCATATTGTGCATGAGTGTGTTTCCCTATATGATTGTGATTTCCCTGTCAGTTTGGCCTTGTGTGAGTGGTGATTTACTGGGCATGCTGTGGTGATGGGTGTCCATGCAGGTCTGTGATGGGGTTCCATGCATTGGTGTTGCATGCAGGGCTTGGTATTGGGATGGGTGGGTTGCGATGGTGTGGTATATGTGAGGTGATGGGAGTGAGGGTAAGGGTGGGGGTATGGATGGCATGCAGGTAGGGTGGGTGATATAATAGTAAAGATATGACTTACCAGAGTCCAGTCCTCCTGCCACTCCTGCAAGGCCCTCAGGATGCATTGTTGCCAAGACTTGCTCCTCCCATTTTGTTAGTTGTGGGGGAGGAGGTGGGGGTCCACCTCCAGTCCTCTGTATGTTACCTGGTGTCTTGCTTCCACGGAATGCACCTTCCCCCATAGGTCGTTCCACCTCTTCCTGATGTCATCCCTTGTTCTGTGGTGCTGTCCCACGGCGTTGACCCTGTCCACTATTCTCCGCCATAGCTCCATCTTTCTAGCTATGGACATCTGCTGCATCTTTGATCTGAAAAGCTGTGGCTCTACCCAGATGATTTCCTCCATCATTACCCTTAGCTTCCCTCAGAAAACCTGGGGTGTCTTTGGGGTGCCGTGGATGTGGTGCAAGTGATATGTGTGATGATGTGTGGGGTGATGTGTGGGATGATGTGTTGTGGTGTATGCTGTGATATGCATGGATGGTGTATGGGTGATGGTGTTCTGTGCCTCTGATTGAGTGGGTGCTCCTGCCTTGTCACTCTATGTGTGCTAATGTTTTTTTTCACTGTAACGGTTTGTGGGTAATGTGGGTGTGTGTTTTATAGTGGTGTAGATGTGTGGGTGTGGTGTGTGTATATGTGTTAGGTGTGTGTAATTTGAATTGTCCAATGTGGTGGTGTTTTGTAAATGTGTGTGTATTTAGAGCATGTGTGTACTACCAATGGTTTACCACGGTTGAAAGACTGCCTCAGTGATTCGTGGGTCGTGATGCTGTGGGCGTATTCCTGTTGGCATAAAGGTGTGGGTTTTGCTATCGCCAGTTTATCACTGACCTTTGGTCTGGTGGACTTGTGTGGGTGTCTCTGTGTGGGTCATAATACCCGTAGCGGAATACCGCCGCGGTCATGGTGTCTTGGCGGCCGTCAGCATGGCGGTAGGTGGCATTTACCGCCACGGTTGTAATGAAGACCAAAGTCTCTTTCAAACACAAAGTACCTGGTTCGTGTGAAGAATCTCCGCAAGGGGCCGAAGAGGAGGAGAAGCATGGAAACAAAGGGGTGTGCATCGTTTTCTCAGGCCGCACACGCGATGCGTGGTTTCGTTTACACGCAGGGACGGTTGTGAGTCAATTTCCGGTGCTCAATCGTGGATCCTCTTCGGGTTGCAGGGTTTTCAGACGCCCTGGTATCTGTGTGTGGAAACCTGGGCTTGCAGAGCAAAGTCACAAGTGCTGCATCGTTCCGGCATGCGCTGCATCGATTTCCCATCAGGGAGTAGGGCTGCGTTGTCCCAGGTCGGCTGTGCGTCGAAGTTCTGGTTGCAACGCAGGGGCCGCATCGATCTTCTCCTTGCAAAGTCACGCTGCGCTGTTCCGGTTCGGTGTGCAGTGAATTTCTCAAAGCGGGGCAGGTTGTGCATTGGTTTTAGCAAGCTGTACATCGAATTTTTGATGCACAATGAGTCCAGTTGCAAGAGAGAAGACTTTTTGGTTCTGAGATTTCAGGGAACAGAAGGCAAGCTCTATCCAAGCCCTTGGAGAGCACTTCTTCACCACTGCTAGAAAGCAGCAAGGCAGCAGGGCAACAGCAAGGCAGCAGTCCTTCACAGAAAGCAGTCATGTGAGTCCTTTGGGCAGCCAGGTAGTTCTTCTTGGCAGGATGCAGAATCTGGTTCCAGTTATCTTACCCAGTTTATATACCCAAATGTGCCTTTGAAGTGGCTTCAAAGAGTGGCTTAGAAGTGCACCAAGTCCCCTTTCAGTTCAATCCTGTCTGTCATGGTCCCAGTAGAGGATGTGGCAGTCCTTTGTGTGAGAGCAGGTCCTCCACCCTCCCAGCCCAGGAAGACCCATTCAAAATGCAGATGTATGCAAGTGAGGCTGATTATCTGGTGTTTGGGGTGTGTCTGAATGAATGCACAAGGAGCTGTCAACTAAACCCAGCCCAATGTGGATTGTAAGGCACCGAAAGACTTAAGTGTAGAGAAATGCTCACTTTCTAAAAATGGCATTCCTAAAATAGTAATATTAAATCCAAATTCACCAGTCAGCAGGATTTCATATCACCATTCTGGCCAAACTAAATATGACATTCCTACTCCTTCCAGATCAGCAGCTTCCACTCCAACAACGCATGAGGGCAGCCCCAATGTTAGCCTATGAAGGGAGCATGCCTCACAGCAGTGTAAAAATGAATTGGGGAGTTTTACACTACCAGGACATGTAAACTACATAGGTACATGTCCTGCCTTTTACCTACACAGCACCCTGCCCTATGGGTTACCTAAAGCATATCTTAGGGGTGTCTTATATGTAGAAAAAGGGGAGTTTTAGGCTTGGCAAGTACTTTTGAATGCCAAGTCGAATTGGCAGTCAAACTGCACACACAGGCCTTGCAATGGCAAGCCTGAGACAAGGTTAAGGGGCTACTAAAGTTGGTGGCACAATCCGTGCTGCAGGCCCACCAGTAGCATTTAATCTACAGACCCTAGGTACATATAGTGCACACTACTAGGGACTTATAAGTAAATTAAAATAGTCCAATTGGGTATGATTCAATGTTACCATGTTTAAAGGGAGAGAGCCAATCCACTTTAGCACTGTTTCGTAATGGTAAAGTGCGCAGAGTCTAAAAACTAGCAAAAACAGTGTCTAAAAAGTGGAGGGAAGCAGGCAAAAAGGTAGGGTTGACCACCCTACGGCTCTAACAAAGACCTATCCCTCCCATGGGATAACATGGGGATTGCTTGAGATATATTCTAAGTGTAGGTGAAGTTGTTTCTTAAATTGTAAGTTTGAAAATGCCACTTTTCGAAAGTGGACATTTTCTTGTTTAACCATGCCGTGACTCTTCCTGTCTGTGGAGTACATGTCTGGGTCAGGATGATAGTTAGGCTGTTTGTGAATTCACTCTATGTAGTAACACAAAGGGAACTGAGGTATTCCCTGCATATCTAGATGGGCCTTCTTGGGCTAAAGTGGTAGGAGGAGCTGACACTTGCACCTGAATAGGGCTGTGCCTGTCCTTACACAAAGCGGCCCCCAACCCCCTGAAGTGTCTGGAGCCATGGAAAGAAAGGCAGGCTTGTGCACTGCAACGACTTTCCTTTAAAGTTTGCCTACTTTAAAGGCAGAAATGAGTTTAAGTATTGGACCTCTTAGACCACAACTTTAGAATCTTTCTGGAGTGAGAATATTCTGCCAGGAAAAAAGAGCTAGATGCTGTAGGAAGGACTGTCTCTCTGCCCGTTGCTTTGCTGTGCTGGCCTGCTGCCTGCTGCTTCTGCCTTGGGAGTGAAAGAACTGGACTTTACATTCCACATCCTGCTTCCAAAGGGTCTCCAAGGCTTAGACGGAGCTGGCCTCCTGTTAGAATTCTCAGACACATCAAAGACTTCATCTGCCAGCATCTGGGCTCTCTTGCTGAGAGTCCTGACTTGCCAAGTGGTGACAAATCAGGTTCCAGTGCCCTTGGGAGTGAGTTCTGGTGTAACTAAGAAGACCCAAGTTCACCGACTGCAGAGGGAATTCAGAACCAGCGCTGCTATCCGACTCCATGCTGCTGCCTGCACCAGAGCTGTGCTTGACGCTGAATGCAATGACTGCGACCAACACTACAGGCCTAACACCGCTGCAGCACCTCCAGAGTCCTGACACAGCATGATTCCTGATTGCTGTGTCCCCGATATCAGGGGCACCTGACTCTGCTGCAGCATCTGTGACCACAAAGTCAGTGTCTTGTGTCTTGAACTGCTGGATTAGTCTACCCTGTCGGATCATAAGGAACCAACGCCTCACCACTTATGCCACGTGACCTTCCCTGCAACCGTAAAGAACTGATACCTTACCTCCCCTGCCTCGTTGTAAGGAACCAACCCCTCCCCTCCCTGGTAGCAGTAAGAAACCAACACCACACCGGCCCCAGTGGCGCTTACTTCCCCGACTCCGTGCAACGTATTTGTTTCCTCGTTTTCTAAAGGTACAGTACCTAGGGTCCATGCGACTCCATGACCGACTGCTCTCCCTCCTGAGTGGCATCGAACTGTAGGGAACAACTCCATCAAGACATTGTGATAACCCTTGTTGGAATTCTAGTGTTTCGAAGTGCTTTACTGAGATTTAGTTTTGAAAAATCGTATCTTTGCTTGTGTTTGTTGGGTTTTTGTTGTTTTGGTCTTATTTTACTCAGATAAATATTGGATATTTTTCTAAACTGGTGTGGAGCACTTTTGTGGTGTTTTCACTGTGTTACTGAGTGTATGTACAAGTACTTTGCACATTGTCTCTGAGATAGGTCTCACTGCTCGTGCCAAGCTACCAAGTGGGTGAGCATGGGTTATCTTAGCTGTCTGACTCCCTCACGCTGACTATAGTCAGGGTCCCTACTTGGACAGGGTACAAACCATGCCAACTAGAGACACCATTTTTAACACACTGGCAATCACTCAGGCTGCATCCCAAACCATGGTGTTTCACCCACAATGCAACATCAGTTTGGACCAAGCCATAGGCAAATCAGTCTAGAACCTTTCCCATTGCGAACAGTCCATCCCAAACTGCCAAGCCACGTCCTTCTAGAACCAGAACAAAAGCAACCTAGTACTGGTTTCACACTGATAATTGCTCAACAGCTAAGCATAGCCTGAGTCTAGTGGCACAGTGGGCACAGGACACATGTCTGGGCATACCACTCAGTCAACTGCAACAACAACAAGGTGATGGAAGGAAAGTTTGAATTAATATTATCTACTGGTAATCACTCAGGGCCACATCCCAGTCTTTTTAACACCCACCGTGCCACCTCAGTTTGGACTTAGCCATATGAAATTCGTCTTGACTCTGCTCTATTGGGAACAGTCCAGTCCGAACTGCCAAGCCAGGTCCTCTCTGAACCGGAATACAAGCAACCTAACATCAAAGCAGGTGCCTTTGCACCATGGTGCAAGGGTTCCTGCATTGCAAGCAAGATTGTTTTTGTGGAGGAAGGGGCACATTCCTGCACAGAAATAACCACTACATGCAATTTCCTCTTTCTAAATATGCTGCAAAATGCCACACACTAAGAAAGAGTAAACACAGAGAAATAAAAATATTTCTTCTTGTTGCACCTCTAGCTGGAAGGTGTGTAATTTTGACACATGCCTATTTTTACTAGTCTTGATAAATCTGTGAATGCACCAAAAAGCATTGGTTGATGAATGTGAACACCCACCCACTACCCATTTAATGTCTTACCAGCACAAAGTAAGGCAAGGCAGCAACTTGTGCTGCCTTGCATTACTCAAGACTTACAAGGGTGGCGTTTCGTGGCCTGGAAAATATGACTGAAGGATGGCATTGCCGTTGCATAACCTTGTGTGACACAAGGGCAAAGCAATCTCTTGATATATCTGGGCCTTTGAAAGACAGCTTACCTTCAGAGGCACTATAACTATTAACTGTGTGGTTATACTCTCAGCATTAACATAAATCATCCCCTAATTCCTAAGTCCCTCTATCCCCTCAAACATTAAACACTGCAGCTTTGTCTTTGGGGATGTACGAAACTGATTTTTCACCACTTTGTTTCTAAGCAATAAAGGATTCTGTGGGACTCATTGACCAAGACAAATCTATGGGTTTAATTTGCCAAACACCTAAATGATAAAAAGCTTCTTAAAGACCTAGCAGTCGGGGGGAGAGTTCTGCTCATAAATATATAGGACAGGTGGCGGAACAAACAGACAAAGTTGCCGGGGGAACAGGATGTTGTCCCCAGCCCACCCATTTGCCGCAGCCAGCATAAAGGAGCTGCGCCCCTCGCGGGACACGGAACAAACAGACAAAGTTGCCGGGGGAACAGGACGCTCTCCCCAGCCCACCCATTTGCCGCAGCCAGCATAAAGGCGCTGCGCGCCTCACGGGACGTGGAACAAACAGACAAAGTTGCTGGGGGAACAGGACGCTCTCCCCAGCCCACCCATTTGCCACAGCCAGCGTGCGCCCGGGCGAAGACTGGGCCAAGACGGGCCCGTCTACGTCCATCTTCGTCCGACTAAGGCCAGGCCGGGCCCCTTCTCTTTACTGCTGCATTCTGTAATTAAGAGGCTCTTGTACGTGATACAACAAGGCCGGGTATTATACCGTCAACTCCCGGAGGAGGCTGGGCAGTACCTTCCATTTCGCCTGTGCTGAAACCAAGTGAGGCGTTTTATTTATATTTCTGCCCCGCCCCATCTAGACTTCATGGGGAAGAGGAAGGCCGTAGACTTGCCAGCTCCATCTAAGGTGTAGGAAGTTGGCTCTGTATGTGCTATTTCAAAGTAAGGAATAGCATGCACAGAGTCCAAGGGTTCCCCTTAGAGGTAAAATAGTGGTAAAAAGAGATAATACTAATGCTCTATTTTGTGGTAGTGTGGTCGAGCAGTAGGCTTATCCAAGGAGTAGTGTTAAGCATTTGTTGTACATACACATAGACAATAAATGAGGTACACACACTCAGAGACAAATCCAGCCAATTGGTTTTGTTATAGAAAAATATCTTTTCTTAGTTTATTTTAAGAACCACAGGTTCAAATTTAACATGTAATATCTTGTTTGAAAGGTATTGCAGGTAAGTACATTAGGAACTTTGAATCATTTCAATTGCATGTATACTTTTCAAGTTATTCACAAATAGCTACTTTAAAAGTGGACACAGTGCAATTTTCACAGTTCCTGGGGGAGGTAAGTTTTTGTTAGTTTACCAGGTAAGTAAGACAGTTACAGGGTTCAGTTCTTGGTCCAAGGTAGCCCACCGTTGGGGGTTCAGAGCAACCCCAAAGTCACCACACCAGCAGCTCAGGGCCGGTCAGGTGCAGAGTTCAAAGTGGTGCCCAAAACGCATAGGCTGCAATGGAGAGAAGGGGGTGCCCCGGTTCCGGTCTGTTTGCAGGTAAGTACCCGCGTCTTCGGAGGGCAGACCAGGGGGGTTTTGTAGGGCACCGGGGGGGACACAAGCCCACACAGAAATTTCACCCTCAGCGGCGCGGAGGCGGCCGGGTGCAGTGTTAGAACAAGCGTCGGGTTCGCAATGGAAGTCAATGAGAAATCATGGGATCTCTTCAGCGCTGCAGGCAGGCAAGGGGGGGCTTCCTCGGGGAAACCTCCACTTGGGCAAGGGAGAGGGACTCCTGGGGGTCACTTCTGCAGTGAAAGTCCGGTCCTTCAGGTCCTGGGGGCTGCGGGTGCAGGGTCTTTTCCAGGCGTCGGGACTTAGGTTTCAGAGAGTCGCGGTCAGGGGAAGCCTCGGGATTCCCTCTGCAGGCGGCGCTGTGGGGGCTCAGGGGGGACAGGTTTTGGTACTCACAGTCGTAGAGTAGTCCGGGGGTCCTCCCTGAGGTGTTGGTTCTCCACCAGCCGAGTCGGGGTCGCCGGGTGCAGTGTTGCAAGTCTCACGCTTCTTGCGGGGAGTTGCAGGGTTCTTTAAAGCTGCCTCTTGAAACAAAGTTGCAGTCTTTTTGGAGCAGGTCCGCTGTCCTCGGGAGTTTCTTGTCGTCGTCGAAGCAGGGCAGTCCTCAGAGGATTCAGAGGTCGCTGGTCCCTTTGGAAGGCGTCGCTGGAGCAGAGTTCTTTGGAAGGCAGGAGACAGGCCGGTGAGTTTCTGGAGCCAAGGCTGTTGTTGTCTTCTGGTCTTCCTCTGCAGGGGTTTTTCAGCTGGGCAGTCCTTCTTCTTGTTGTTGCAGGAATCTAAAATCTTAGGTTCAGGGAAGCCCTTAAATACTAAATTTAAGGGCGTGTTTAGGTCTGGGGGGTTAGTAGCCAATGGCTACTAGCCCTGAGGGTGGGTACACCCTCTTTGTGCCTCCTCCCAAGGGGAGGGGGTCACAATCCTAACCCTATTGGGGGAATCCTCCATCTGCAAGATGGAGGATTTCTAAAAGTTAGAGTCACCTCAGCTCAGGACACCTTAGGGGCTGTCCTGACTGGCCAGTGACTCCTCCTTGTTATTCTCATTATTTTCTCCGGCCTTGCCGCCAAAAGTGGGGGCCGGGGCCGGAGGGGGCGGGCAACTCCACTAGCTGGAGTGTCCTGCGGTGCTGTGACAAAGGGGTGAGCCTTTGAGGCTCACCGCCAGGTGTTACAGCTCCTGCCTGGGGGAGGTGTTAGCATCTCCACCCAGTGCAGGCTTTGTTACTGGCCTCAGAGTGACAAAGGCACTCTCCCCATGGGGCCAGCAACATGTCTCTAGTGTGGCAGGCTGCTGGAACTAGTCAGCCTACACAGATAGTCGGTTAAGTTTCAGGGGGCACCTCTAAGGTGCCCTCTGGGGTGTATTTTGCAATAAAAGGTACACTGGCATCAGTGTGCATTTATTGTGCTGAGAAGTTTGATACCAAACTTCCCAGTTTTCAGTGTAGCCATTATGGTGCTGTGGAGTTCGTGTAAAACAGACTCCCAGACCATATACTCTTATGGCTACCCTGCACTTACAATGTCTAAGGTTTTGCTTAGACACTGTAGGGGTACAGTGCTCATGCACTGGTACCCTCACCTATGGTATAGTGCACCCTGCCTTAGGGCTGTAAGGCCGGCTAGAGGGGTGTCTTACCTATACTGCATAGGCAGTGAGAGGCTGGCATGGCACCCTGAGGGGAGTGCCATGTCGACTTACTCGTTTTGTCCTCACTAGCACACACAAGCTGGCAAGCAGTGTGTCTGTGCTGAGTGAGAGGTCTCCAGGGTGGCATAAGACATGCTGCAGCGCTTAGAGACCTTCCTTGGCATCAGGGCCCTTGGTACTAGAAGTACCAGTTACAAGGGACTTATCTGGATGCCAGGGTCTGCCAATTGTGGATACAAAAGTACAGGTTAGGGAAAGAACACTGGTGCTGGGGCCTGGTTAGCAGGCCTCAGCACACTTTCAATTGTAAACATAGCATCAGCAAAGGCAAAATGTCAGGGGGCAACCATGCCAAGGAGGCATTTCCTTACACAACCCCCCCCCCAAACGAAAGAGGATGAGACTAACCTTTCCCAAGAGAGTCTTCATTTTCTAAGTGGAAGAACCTGGAAAGGCCATCTGCATTGGCATGGGCAGTCCCAGGTCTGTGTTCCACTATAAAGTCCATTCCCTGTAGGGAGATGGACCACCTCAACAGTTTAGGATTTTCACCTTTCATTTGCATCAGCCATTTGAGAGGTCTGTGGTCAGTTTGAACTAGGAAGTGAGTCCCAAAGAGGTATGGTCTCAGCTTCTTCAGGGACCAAACCACAGCAAAGGCCTCCCTCTCAATGGCACTCCAACGCTGCTCCCTGGGGAGTAACCTCCTGCTAATGAAAGCAACAGGCTGGTCAAGGCCATCATCATTTGTTTGGGACAAAACTGCCCCTATCCCATGTTCAGAGGCATCTGTCTGCACAATGAACTGCTTAGAATAATCTGGAGCTTTGAGAACTGGTGCTGAGCACATTGCTTGTTTCAGGGTGTCAAAGGCCTGTTGGCATTCCACAGTCCAGTTCACTTTCTTGGGCATTTTCTTGGAGGTGAGTTCAGTGAGGGCTGTCACAATGGATCCATATCCCTTCACAAACCTCCTGTAATACCCAGTCAAGCCAAGGAATGCCCTGACTTGAGTCTGGGTTTTTGGAGCTACCCAGTCCAGAATAGTCTGGATCTTGGGTTGGAGTGGCTGAACTTGGCCTCCACCTACAAGGTGGCCCAAGTAAACCACAGTTCCCTGCCCTATCTGGCATTTGGATGCCTTGATAGAGAGGCCTGCAGATTGCAGAGCCTTCAAAACCTTCTTCAGGTGGACCAGGTGATCCTGCCAGGTGGAGCTAAAGACAGCAATATCATCAAGATAAGCTGTGCTAAAGGACTCCAAGCCAGCAAGGACTTGATTCACCAACCTTTGGAAGGTGGCAGGGGCATTCTTTAAACCAAAGGGCATAACAGTAAACTGATAATGCCCATCAGGTGTGGAGAATGCTGTTTTCTCTTTTGCTCCAGGTGCCATTTTTATTTGCCAGTACCCTGCTGTCAAGTCAAAGGAACTTTAGAATTTGGCAGCACCTAATTTGTCTATGAGCTCATCAGCTCTAGGAATTGGATGAGCATCTGTCTTGGTGACAGAGTTGAGCCCTCTGTAGTCCACACAAAACCTCATCTCTTTCTTTCCATCTTTGGTGTGAGGTTTGGGGACTAAGACCACTGGGCTAGCCCAGGGGCTGTCAGAGCGCTCAATTACTCCCAATTCCAGCATCTTGTGGACTTCCACCTTGATGCTTTCCTTAACATGGTCAGACTGTCTAAAGATTTTGTTTTTGACAGGCATGCTGTCTGCTGTGTCCACATCATGGGTACACAGGTGTGTCTGACCAGGGGTTAAGGAGAAGAGTTCAGGAAACTGTTGTAGGACTCTCCTACAATCAGCTTGCTGTTGGCCAGAGAGGGTGTCTGAGTAGATCACTCCATCTACTGAGCCATCTTTTGGGTCTGATGACAGAAGATCAGGGAGAGGTTCACTCTCTGCCTCCTGATCCTCATCTGTTACCATCAACAGATTTACATCAGCCCTGTCATGGAAGAGCTTAAGGCGGTTCACATGGATCACCCTCTTGGGGCTCCTGCTTGTGCCCAGGTCCACCAGGTAGGTGACCTGACTCTTCCTTTCTAGCACTGGGTAAGGGCCACTCCATTTGTCCTGGAGTGCCCTGGGAGCCACAGGCTCCAGAACTCAGACTTTCTGCCCTGGTTGGAACTCAACCAGTGCAGCCTTTTGGTCATACCAAAACTTCTGGAGCTGTTGGCTGGCCTCAAGGTTTTTGGTTGCCTTTTCCATGTACTCTGCCATTCTAGAGCGAAGGCCAAGTACATAGTCCACTATGGCCCTCATTCTGACCTTGGCGGGCGGCGGAGGCCGACCGCCAAAGTCCCGCCGTCAGGTTACCGTTCCGCGGTCGAAAGACCGCGGCGGTAATTCTGACTTTCCCGCTGGGCTGGCGGGCGGTCGCCTTCAGACCGCCAGCCAGCCCAGCGGGAAAGAGGCTTCCACGATGAAGCCGGCTCGGAATCGAGCCGGCGGAGTGGAAGCTGTGCGACGGGTGCAGTTGCACCCGTCGCGTATTTCACTGTCTGCGCAGCAGACAGTGAAATACATTTAGGGGCCCTCTTACGGGGGCCCCTGCAATGCCCATGCCAGTGGCATGGGCACTGCAGGGGCCCCCAGGGGCCCCGCGACCCCCCCTACCGCCATCCGGATCTCGGCGGTCCGACCGCCGGGATCTGGATGGCGGTAGGGGGGGTCGGAATCCCCGCGGCGGTGCAGCAAGCTGCGCCGCCGCAGAGGATTCAATGGGGCCGCGGTACACTGGCGGGACCCCGCCAGTGGTGCCGGTCCGACCGCGGCTTTACCGCCGCGGTCGGAATCCCCATTGGAGCACCGCCGGCCTGTCGGCGGTGCTCCCGCGGTCCTCCGCCCTGGCGGTCAAAGACCGCCAGGGTCAGAATGACCCCCTATGTCTTGTTTAGGCTCATGAAGAGGTCTCTCCCAGCCTTCTTTAACAAGAGCAAGTGGTCCCCTTACAGGGTGGCCAAACAGAAGTTCAAAGGGTGAGAATCCTACTCCCTTCTGTGGCACCTCTCTGTAAGCAAAAAGCAGACATGGCAAGAGGACATCCCATCTCCTTTTGAGTTTTTCTGGGAGCCCCATGATCATGCCTTTTAATGTCTTGTTGAATCTCTCAACTAAGCCATTAGTTTGTGGATGGTATGGTGTAGTGAATTTGTAAGTCACTCCACACTCATTCCACATGTGTTTTAGGTATGCTGACATGAAGTTGGTACCTCTGTCAGACACCACCTCCTTAGGGAAACCCACTCTGGTAAAGATACCAATGAGGGCCTTGGCTACTGCAGGGGCAGTAGTCGACCTAAGGGGAATAGCTTCAGGATACCTAGTAGCATGATCCACTACTACTAGGATGTACATATTTCCTGAGGCTGTGGGAGGTTCCAGTGGACCAACTATGTCCACACCCACTCTTTCAAAGGGGACCCCCACCACTGGAAGTGGAATGAGGGGGGCCTTTGGGTGCCCACCTGTCTTACCACTGGATTGACAGGTGGGGCAGGAGAGGCAAAACTCCTTAACCTTCTGGGACATATTGGGCCAGTAGAAGTGGTTGACTAACCTCTCCCACGTCTTGGTTTGTCCCAAATGCCCAGCAAGGGGAATATCATGGGCTAAGGTCAGAATAAACTCTCTGAACGACTGAGGCACTACCACTCTCCTAGTGGCACCAGGTTTGGGGTCTCTGGCCTCAGTGTACAGGAGTCCATCTTCCCAATAGACCCTATGTGTTCCATTTTTCTTGCCCTTGGACTCTTCAGCAGCTTGCTGCCTAAGGCCTTCAAGAGAGGGACAGGTTTCTTGTCCCTTACACAGCTCCTCCCTTGAGGGTCCCCCTGGGCCTAAGAGCTCAACCTGATAAGGTTCAAGCTCCAAAGGCTCAGTTCCCTCAGAGGGCAGAACTTCTTCCTGAGAAGAGAGGTTCTCTTTTTCTGACTGTGTTGCAGTTGGTTTCCCAACTGACTTTCCTTTTCTCTTGGTAGGCTGGGCCATTTTTCCAGACTCCAGCTCTACTTTTTCACCCTGTGCCTTGCATTGTGCTCTTGTTTTTACACACACCAGTTCAGGGATACCCAGCATGGCTGCATGGGTTTTTAGTTCTACCTCAGCCCATGCTGAGGACTCCAGGTCATTTCCAAGCAGACAGTCTACTGGGATGTTTGAGGAGACCACCACCTGTTTCAGGCCATTGACCCCTCCCCATTCTAAAGTTACCATTGCCATGGGATGTGCTTTAGTCTGATTGTCAGCGTTGGTGACTGTATAAGTTTTTCCAGTCAGGTATTGGCCAGGGGAAACCAGTTTCTCTGTCACCATGGTGACACTGGCACCTGTATCCCTCAGGCCCTCTACACTTGTCCCATTAATAAAGAGCTGCTGCCTGTATTTTTGCATGTTAGGAGGCCAGGCAGCTAGTGTGGCTAAATCCACCCCACCCTCAGAGACTAGAGTAGCTTCAGTGTGGACCCTGATTTGCTCTGGGCACACTGTTGATCCCACTTGGAGACTAGCCATTCCAGTGTTACCTGGATTGGAGTTTGGAGTGGAACTTTTCTTGGGACAGGCCTTGTCTCCAGTTTGGTGTCCAGACTGACTACAGTTTCGACACCAGGCCTTTTTGGGATCAAAGTTTTTACCCTTGTACCCAGGATTGTTTTGTGAAGAGGCTCTGGGCCCACCCTCCTGTGCAGGTTTTTGGGGGCCTGTAGAAGACTCTTGACTATTTTTATTTTTGGCTGTCTCACCACCTTTCCCCTGGGGAGGTTTTGTGACCCCTTTCTTTTGGTCACCCCCTGTGGAAGTTTTGGACACCCTAGTCTTGACCCAATGGTCCGCCTTCTTTCCCAATTCTTGGGGAGAAATTGGTCCTAGGTCTACCAGATGCTGATGCAGTTTATCATTGAAACAATTACTTAACAGGTGTTCTTTCACAAATAAATTGTACAGCCCATCATAATTACTTACACCACTGCCTTGAATCCAACCATCTAGTGTTTTTACTGAGTAGTCTACAAAGTCAACCCAGGTCTGGCTCGAGGATTTTTGAGCCCCCCTGAATCTAATCCTATACTCCTCAGTGGAGAATCCAAAGCCCTCAATCAGGGTACCCTTCATGAGGTCATAAGATTCTGCATCTTTTCCAGAGAGTGTGAGGAGTCTATCCCTACACTTTCCTGTGAACATTTCCCAAAGGAGAGCACCCCAGTGAGATCTGTTCACTTTTCTGGTTACACAAGCCCTCTCAAAAGCTGTGAACCATTTGGTGATGTCATCACCATCTTCATATTTAGTTACAATCCCTTTAGGGATTTTCAACATGTCAGGAGAATCTCTGACCCTATTTATGTTGCTGCCACCATTGATGGGTCCTAGGCCCATCTCTTGTCTTTCCCTTTCTATGGCTAGGATCTGTCTTTCCAAAGCCAATCTTTTGGCCATCCTGGCTAACTGGATGTCCTCTTCACTGGGGTTATCCTCAGTGATTTCAGAGTTGTTGGTCCCTCCTGTGAGGGAACCTGCATCTCTGACTATTATTTGTGGAGTCAGGGCTTGAGAAGCCCTGCTCTCCCTAAGTAGGACTGGAGGGGGGGAATTTCCCTCCAAGTCACTATCTTCATCCTCTGAGTTGCCATCCTCAGAGGGGTTGGCCTTTTCAAACTCTGCCAAAAGCTCCTGGAGCTGTACTTTGGTAGGTTTGGGGCCCATTGCTATTTTCTTTAGTTTACAGAGTGACCTTAGCTCTCTCATCTGTAGATGGAGGTAAGGTGTGGTGTCGAGTTCCACCACAGTCACATCTGTGCTAGACATTTTGCTTCTAAAAGTTGGAATACTTTTTAGGAATCTAAAACTGGTTCTAGAATCTAATTCAAACTTTTACAAACTTTTAAACTCTAAAAGAAATGCTAAACAGGATCTAACACAAGGCCCTAGCAGGTCTTTTAAGAATTTAGAAAACTTTTCAAATTGCAAAAATCAATTTCTAATGACAATTTTGGAATTTGTCGTGTGATCAGGTATTGGCTGAGTAGTCCAGCAAATGCAAAGTCTTGTACCCCACCGCTGATCCACCAATGTAGGAAGTTGGCTCTGTATGTGCTATTTCAAAGTAAGGAATAGCATGCACTGAGTCCAAGGGTTCCCCTTAGAGGTAAAATAGTGGTAAAAAGAGATAATACTAATGCTCTATTTTGTGGTAGTGTGGTCGAGCAGTAGGCTTATCCAAGGAGTAGTGTTAAGCATTTGTTGTACATACACATAGACAATAAATGAGGTACACACACTCAGAGACAAATCCAGCCAATAGGTTTTGTTATAGAAAAATATCTTTTCTTAGTTTATTTTAAGAACCACAGGTTCAAATTTAACATGTAATATCTTGTTTGAAAGGTATTGCAGGTAAGTACATTAGGAACTTTGAATCATTTCAATTGCATGTATACTTTTCAAGTTATTCACAAATAGCTACTTTAAAAGTGGACACAGTGCAATTTTCACAGTTCCTGGGGGAGGTAAGTTTTTGTTAGTTTACCAGGTAAGTAAGACACTTACAGGGTTCAGTTCTTGGTCCAAGGTAGCCCACCGTTGGGGGTTCAGAGCAACCCCAAAGTCACCACACCAGCAGCTCAGGGCCGGTCAGGTGCAGAGTTCAAAGTGGTGCCCAAAACGCATAGGCTGCAATGGAGAGAAGGGGGTGCCCCGGTTCCGGTCTGCTTGCAGGTAAGTACCCGCGTCATCGGAGGGCAGACCAGGGGGGTTTTGTAGGGCACCGGGGGGGACAAAAGCCCACACAGAAATTTCACCCTCAGCGGCGCGGGGGCGGCCGGGTGCAGTGTTAGAACAAGCGTCGGGTTCGCAATGGAAGTCAATGAGAGATCACGGGATCTCTTCAGCGCTGCAGGCAGGCAAGGGGGGGCTTCCTCGGGGAAACCTCCACTTGGGCAAGGGAGAGGGACTCCTGGGGGTCACTTCTGCAGTGAAAGTCCGGTCCTTCAGGTCCTGGGGGCTGCGGGTGCAGGGTCTTTTCCAGGCGTCGGGACTTAGGTTTCAGAGAGTCACGGTCAGGGGAAGCCTCGGGATTCCCTCTGCAGGCGGCGCTGTGGGGGCTCAGGGGGGACAGGTTTTGGTACTCACAGTCGTAGAGTAGTCCGGGGGTCCTCCCTGAGGTGTTGGTTCTCCACCAGCCGAGTCGGGGTCGCCGGGTGCAGTGTTGCAAGTCTCACGCTTCTTGCGGGGAGTTGCAGGGTTCTTTAAAGCTGCCTCTTGAAACAAAGTTGCAGTCTTTTTGGAGCAGGTCCGCTGTCCTCGGGAGTTTCTTGTCGTCGTCGAAGCAGGGCAGTCCTCAGAGGATTCAGAGGTCGCTGGTCCCTTTGGAAGGCGTCGCTGGAGCAGAGTTCTTTGGAAGGCAGGAGACAGGCCGGTGAGTTTCTGGAGCCAAGGCAGTTGTTGTCTTCTGGTCTTCCTCTGCAGGGGTTTTTCAGCTGGGCAGTCCTTCTTCTTGTTGTTGCAGGAATCTAAAATCTTAGGTTCAGGGAAGCCCTTAAATACTAAATTTAAGGGCGTGTTTAGGTCTGGGGGGTTAGTAGCCAATGGCTACTAGCCCTGAGGGTGGGTACACCCTCTTTGTGCCTCCTCCCAAGGGGAGGGGGTCACAATCCTAACCCTATTGGGGGAATCCTCCATCTGCAAGATGGAGGATTTCTAAAAGTTAGAGTCACCTCAGCTCAGGACACCTTAGGGGCTGTCCTGACTGGCCAGTGACTCCTCCTTGTTATTCTCATTATTTTCTCCGGCCTTGCCGCCAAAAGTGGGGGCCGGGGCCGGAGGGGGCGGGCAACTCCACTAGCTGGAGTGTCCTGCGGTGCTGTGACAAAGGGGTGAGCCTTTGAGGCTCACCGCCAGGTGTTACAGCTCCTGCCTGGGGGAGGTGTTAGCATCTCCACCCAGTGCAGGCTTTGTTACTGGCCTCAGAGTGACAAAGGCACTCTCCCCATGGGGCCAGCAACATGTCTCTAGTGTGGCAGGCTGCTGGAACTAGTCAGCCTACACAGATAGTCGGTTAAGTTTCAGGGGGCACCTCTAAGGTGCCCTCTGGGGTGTATTTTGCAATAAAAGGTACACTGGCATCAGTGTGCATTTATTGTGCTGAGAAGTTTGATACCAAACTTCCCAGTTTTCAGTGTAGCCATTATGGTGCTGTGGAGTTCGTGTAAAACAGACTCCCAGACCATATACTCTTATGGCTACCCTGCACTTACAATGTCTAAGGTTTTGCTTAGACACTGTAGGGGTACAGTGCTCATGCACTGGTACCCTCACCTATGGTATAGTGCACCCTGCCTTAGGGCTGTAAGGCCTGCTAGAGGGGTGTCTTACCTATACTGCATAGGCAGTGAGAGGCTGGCATGGCACCCTGAGGGGAGTGCCATGTCGACTTACTCGTTTTGTCCTCACTAGCACACACAAGCTGGCAAGCAGTGTGTCTGTGCTGAGTGAGAGGTCTCCAGGGTGGCATAAGACATGCTGCAGCCCTTAGAGACCTTCCTTGGCATCAGGGCCCTTGGTACTAGAAGTACCAGTTACAAGGGACTTATCTGGATGCCAGGGTCTGCCAATTGTGGATACAAAAGTACAGGTTAGGGAAAGAACACTGGTGCTGGGGCCTGGTTAGCAGGCCTCAGCACACTTTCAATTGTAAACATAGCATCAGCAAAGGCAAAAAGTCAGGGGGCAACCATGCCAAGGAGGCATTTCCTTACATAAGGGAACTAAGAAAGCCAAGAAAAGTCCTGGCAAACATGCTAATCAAGCTCCAATGAGTGGCCAAAATGCGCTAGATGCTATCGACCTCCTTTTTGAGGAGGTCGAGTCTATATTAGGTGCCCATTCGATAGGTCAAAAGCATCATAAAGAAGGGCAAACAAGGGCAAGGAAAATTCCAGATATATTCAATTTGAAAGGCAAAAATCATCCCCTAGACATTATCCCCGAGACAGACGGCGGTAAAAACAGCGACATTTCCAGATCTCCCTCAGTGGCTCCTTTGTGGACTCCCATCAACAATGTATCTAGTTCTATGGAGCAACGGAAGGAGTCTCCCCTTGAGGTTGATAAATACATTCCTCCTACCTTGAGTCCAGTGATCAAGGTGGTTCCCAATATATTGTGTTCAAATCGCTTCGAACTATTGCAGGAGACTAATGAAACACCGCTTTTGTCTGGATCTGCTACTCCAGCTGTGAGGTCATTTAGCCCCCATCTTGACTCAGAAACTCGAGAAGCCCATAAAATAGAACAGGTATGGCCTCAATTTTTCAGAAAGTTAACGAAGTCAAGGATTTGGTTCTGGCCCTAACCATTTTAGTAAAAGGGAAATTAACTTGCCATTGTTGCTGTCTATGTTCTAGAGACAGTAGGAAGATTCAAGGGGATGGAATATCCACAGCAATTAATCCAGTTACGGGGGATATGTCGGGAGGGATGCACCTGCCTACAGTCAGTGATCCTTTACTTACTTCAGACAGGATTGGGGGCTATCCTCCATATTTCTCCGGAGAACCACGTTATAAAGAAATGCCTGTTAAAACAACTAGTTATAACAAAACTTTAAACTCCAGGACAAGTAAGAAAGATTACCCTGATGGTGTTGTAGAAAGAGGTGGGGGCAGGGTTTATGATTCATTAAACCTAGCCAGAACAGAGGCTCCAGCTACCTTCTTATATACTAGACCTCCTAAACCCCTCCTTAATCACAACTCTTCCTTGCGTATAGGACAAAATGAAGTAGCAAACATGCCCCAGGATATGAGAAAGGATGACAATGTTATTCACTTGGTAGATGTTCCCAAATTAGCATCAGGTACAATGGAGAATCAGGATTCTCTGATCAACAAAGTGACACATTGGTTATGTACTCGACGTAATTGTCTTTCTATCATTCGTTCTGACATTTTGGCAGCAGACAGAAGGAGTGTCCCAGATTTCAATTTGGACAAGATCACCATTTACCTAGCAAACAAGTTTCTGGTAACCCAGCTCATGGATTTCGATCTGCGAACCAGATCGTATGAGGTGAAGAAAGGGGGGGCTAGACTCATGATAGATCCCCGTAGTTCTCCTATTTTAGTAAACCCTGATACATTAAGCAATATATGCAGAGACGGTTCATCTATGGGGAAATCCAATTGTCCCTCGCAGTTAATCCCTGTATGACAGCCTATAGCCACGAAGGTACCTAATATAATCAACCATGAGATTCTTAATTTCGATGAGGGCGACAGGGGACTGGTGAGGGACATAGGCAGTTCTGACATGGAACAGAAGGTCTCTGGCGGGCTGACTTGCAACATAGATCAAATTAATAACCCACTCACTCTATTGTCTTGGAATATAGCAGGTCTCGACTAGAAGTTGGATGACCCCGACTGGGGCGCCTTTATCAAACACATAGATATGTGTCTTTTTCAGGAAACATGGGCAGAGAGAGATAAGGTTTTAGACGGATTTTCCTCCTTCTCTGTCCCTGCGACTCCTTCAGGGAAGGGCAAGGGCTGTGCAAAGGGTGGGCTTTTGCTATGTATAAACAAGGATGTACAATGTGACTTCCAGCTGTTAGATATAGATTCTGCAGATCTAATGGGCATTCAAATTAAATTTAAACAAGATTTAACTATAGTTATTATCCATGTGTACAATCGACCAGTTCTGCGGAATACTGAATCCCAAATTTTTGTTGCACTAATTAGCTATTTCGAGACCATGCATCCTTCTACCTTATTGACTATAGCCGGGGATATGAACTGCACCTTTGAGCCTTCCCCCTTGCTCAGTGGTTTAACTGACGAGGAAGATGAGCTCTGGGGGATACCCCAACTAAACAGTTCTCGGCTTGGCACACGCTCCTGTGTGGCCACTCAGCTTGCCTCCCTTTGCTTAAAATTTGGATTAAGGGCTTGCAACGGTAGGACATTATCTGATTTAAACCTCATCCCGAGTTTTAAACGGGGCATGTCTATAAGTACCATTTATTATTTTTTGGTGGATGTCAGGTTATGGCCACATTTAAGGGATATGAGAGTGGAAGCCAGAAGCGAGAGTGATCACTTCCCCCTGCTACTTACACTGTCGGGGGAGATGGTAAGGAGAACTTCTAATATCCTAAAAACCGTGGCTCCCCAACCGCGATGGACTAGTAATTTTACTAAGGTCACATGGCCCAAAGTGATGACCAACCCCTCTGCGATCAGAGAAATCTACCAGGCCTTCATAGATAATCTGGCAGTATACGAGAACCAGGCTGTAGATAATATTCCGATTTTTGACATCCGTGTTAATGTGACCAAACAACTACAGAAGTTCTTCTGTAAAGAAAGGAGACTTGAGTCGTATGTAAAGGATAAGGGCTACTGTGGCTGGTTTGATGAATCTTGCTCAAGAGCCAGGATTGGGTTAAAAGATGCATTAGTTAGCGGTTCACAGGGGGAGATACAGCAAGCAAGACCTAATTATAAAGGAACCACAACCCAGGGGAAAAAAAAGTGGGAAGATTCAATGTGGCAAGAACTTTTAGAATCCTCAAGAGCAAATGACAAGCTCTTCTGGGAACTCCTGACCAAAAGGCAGTCAGGAGGCAGGACATTCCCTGCCATTCACATTCAACCAGAAAGATGGGTGGAGCACTTTACCAGTCTTTATGCTCCCCCAGTAGACCCTATGGAAGTTTCTGGGTTATATCCCCGCCTGACAAGTTTAGATTCTAGTCCAAGCCCGCCCCCATTCAGGGGAGGTGATTGTGATTCAAATAACTGTATCTTTTTCTCTCTGGAAGAGACCCTTGAAGCTGTGAATTCCCTCAAACCAGGTAAAGCACCAGGTCCTGATAAGCTTTCAGGTGATCTCTGTAGATCGGAACCAAATTTATAGTCATGGTACATAAACATCATCTCAAATTGTATAGCTGCTGGGTGACCAATTCCTGAGACTTGGAAGGGAGCAGAAATCATACCTATTTACAAAAAGAGCAATGTAAACCTCCCGATTAATTATAGGCCTATTAGCCTCGTAGACAACTTGCAGAAGATTTTTGCAAAACAATTTCTGCAGAGGTTAACTAATTGGGTTGAGGATCATCAGATTCTTTCCCCACTTCAGGCAGGTTTCCGACAAAAAACCAGTACAGTGGATCAGGTCTTCAGGTTGGCAGTTCTGTACTGGAAATATGTTGCCCTTGCCAAACAGCGTTTGTATGTAGTATTTATTGATTTGAGATCTGCATTCGACTTGGTTCCTAGAGCCAAGCTATGGGAAGTGTTGGGAAAATTGGGAGTCCCAGTCGAATTATTGGATTTGTTAATAAGACTCCATGAAAATACCTATGCGCAAGTGAGATGGGGGCACCATGGTGAACTGACTGAACAGATCCCAACTGAGAGGGGAGTTCGCCAAGGTTGTGTGCTAGCTCCGTTACTTTTTACTTTATTTATTAATGAGGTAGTGAAGTACATGGCCCATTGTCAAAATGATGCTCCCACTCTTGATGCTCAAAAAATCCCTATTCTTCGATTTGCAGATGACTCGTTGCTTATATCAAAATCCCTAATGGGGTTACAAATTTTGGTAGATAGATTTAATCTTTTTTGCAGAGAACATGGACTGAAGGTCCATAAATTACTAACTAAATTAATGGGGTTTCACACTGGGCCTAGCAAAAGCTGCTCCATTACTATTGATGGAGTCCCATTTAATAGGGTTAATTCTATAGATTATTTGGGCGTTAGACTATCCAGTAAACTATCTTGGGAGGATCAAATTTCAAAGAGCTCGGGGGCTCCTGCAACACAGAGCTGCCTCTATTCTTCGTTTTTATCAAAGTTCTAGTATTAAAGCAGTCCTCCCAGCAATTAAAATGTATATAGCCAAGGCTCAGGGGGCAGCTCTATATGGTGCAGAAATATGGGGATCAAGTGTTTGCACTAAAATAACAGTGGGAGAGAATGCATTTGCTAGGGCCCTGATAGCGTGCCTGCGCAGTATACTTTTGATCCATCTCTTTTTAGATCTAGGGTTGAAACGTGTGGCAGACTTGATTATTTTGAGACCCCTAATTTTTTGGATAAGGATATGGACTACCCCTGAACTGATCTCTTACAAAGCATCATTAGTCGACTTGCTAAAAAGACAGAATGTAAAAACTATTTCCTGGATTAGACATGTTTCCTATTGGTTTGGATTACTGGGCTTGGCTGATTACTGGGAAAACCCTCACAATTTAGAAAGGCGCCATAAAAATGTCCTGAAGACAACTTATTGGTCCTATATTAGGGCCAATTATATAACTTGTAACTCTTATGGTCGGTTGACGGATCGCTTCCTTGATTTTAAGTGGTTTCCACAGTATGAGCCCTATCTTGATATTATACCAAACCTATTGGGTAAAAGCCTATATGCAAGATTTCGATTTGGAGCATTGCCCTTATTATCCTTGATGAGTAAATGGGGACAGTCCACTAAATCTGATATGTGTCCTGCGTGTGATTGCGCGAAAGAGTCTATCGAGCACTTTATGTTTTTTTGCCCTGGTTATTCTATCCTACGGTCAAAGTGGATCCATAAAACTTGCTTAGAACTGGGTTTAATCAGCTGTAATCACTCACTAAGGGTTTTAAAAACTAATAAATCTAATGATTTAGTTTTAGAAGTTAGTAAATTTGTAGTTGTAGCCTGGAATATACGACGTTGTATTTTAACCAAAAATAGTTGAATTTTTAACTGTAATCTGATACTGCCTAGGCTTGTATGTATTTATGCTTTTATTATTTTTATACTATATAATATTGATGTTGTATTTAATTAAGGATTTTGTATTGCCGTGTATTGCTTTGAAGGCCAATGGACCGAATAAAGATTGTTTATTATTATTATATAGGACAGGCCTATCTTTTCATGTGTTGAGTTCTCCACCCTGATTCCAGAACCTCTGTATTCATAGTTAATATTGAATCATTTGTTTGTGAAAACTGAAAAGGTGGAAAATTACACAGAACTTTAAGTTTCCCTTTGTGAATCAGGCCATGTATGTGGTTCCTTGTTCACCAGGTTCTCTTGTAACATAATGCATTACCATACTGATTGAAGACAAAGTGCCCTCAAAAACATAGGCACATATTTACCAAGGGCTTGCAAAGCGATACAAGGTAATGCAAGCCCTTTAGTAGGATTCACTATGCCATGCAAAGCCACCTTGCATGGCTCTGTGTTGCCTAGTAAATCTGGAGTAACACAAGCAGCACAAGTCACTACCTTGCATTACTCTGCCTCGGGAAGGCATTCAATGGGTGAAGCATGCATGTTCCCATGCATCCAGCCATGGATGTTGGCTCATTCCCAGATTTACTAACAGTAGTAGACCTGGGAATGCATCAAAATGCTATGCCTTCCTAGGGAAGGCATAGAAAGGAGAATTATGTAGATTTCTCCTCATTTTTCCTCTTTCTATGTGTGCTGCATTCTGCAGCATGCATTGAAAGAGGAAAAAGCCTCAGAAAATTGTTTTTGTGCATCCTGCCTGTAACGCAGTCACACTTGGTGCAGACACATGGGAGCCTGCATTACTGCTAGGTTGCACCTAGTGCATCACAGCAGGGAGAGAGCGGGAATGTATCATATCTTAGTATATATGACGCATTCATGCTCTCTCTGTCATGAAATGCAGCTCCGCAAGCTGTCTTGTGGTGTCACATTGTATGACTTGCTACTTAATCTGCCCCTTAGGATTTAGCTGAGCAAAGTCTTTCAATTTCCACCCATCCCCATTTCTAGATGTCACAAAATTCAGAACCTCATCTGCACTGAAAACTCCTTTAACCATGCCAATACCACACCTTGGAATGTTGGGCCCCTGATTACAGACACCGGGCCTATTTCAGAGTTTAAAGTGCTGGTACTCCTTTGCAACATGATGAAGTACCCTTCCAGCCGAACAGCCAAACGCTTTTTATGCCTGCCTCATTTAGGGATGGTAGGACCCGAACTATTCTGTTGACGAGCCCACTTTGGCTCTGTTAATGGAATACTTCCTCCGATGGCCTGATGTATCAGGTATTATCAGAGAAAGGAAATTACACCATCAACCCTCTTTAGGAGCCATTTTTTTTTTTATGTCCAGCACCTCTAGGAAAATATGGAGGTGAGGTACAGCAAAAAGACAATAGTGATCCCCACATCCTTGATGAATACTGTCCTGGTTTGGGGGTCATTAGTTAATTGCTCTTCAGAAACAAATTTCCACTTTATGTGCCCGGGCCCTTACCTCTAGCAAGGAAAATGGGTCCCTTCACAATAGGAAGCCATACTTGGGATGCGGTAGGCTCCTTTCCTTTCTGAGGTCTTTTGCTTTTTCTTCTGCTGCAATAATGAAAGCTATGGCGCTGATGAAACTGGTTCTTTCCTCTACCCTTCCGAAAAAATAAATACAAATACGTGAGGCCATAGTGCTGCTCTCCCTTTGCCATTACATCCATGCAAAATGGGGCACCTTGTAATCCGGAGAACAAAGGAAAATATAATCACAACATAAACAAGTGTTCTGCCGGAAAAAATCACTAAGTGAGTACTAATTATGTGGCTATGGGATTCACAAGAAAAAGATTTTTTTAGTAAACACCATCACACTATTGTCGAGCATGAGAAATAGACACAACGGTAAATGCTTAAACATAGCATATATTTTTTTTAAATATGTGTATACAGAAACTGATCCGTCAAACACAACGGTGCTCCAAGTGGTGGCTCAGTGAATAGTGCAAACAATGTGCCAATACAAAGTAAACGAAATAAAAGTGAAAAACATAAGTATATACATTATGTACAAAGGAAGAAGGCAAGCCCATAAATGGAATTTCATGAAAATCATCCAAGAAATTGATAAATCTTATTGATGTCCAGTTCTGAATAAACAGGGTTTGGCCATATATAATTCGACGTTTTGACCCCTAATGGAATAATTGTTCTGGGTTCTTCATCAGGACAAAGGAATAGCATGAAGTCACCTACGAGCAAAACACATGAGCAAGAATCAGTTTCAAATTGGCATCTATACTGACTAATAAGCCAGAACAACAATAGACGTCTTACTGGGTCAGAACTAACCAAACCTGCCTAAGTTGAAGTGGGGTAGAGAGCCTGTGTTGCACCTAATGCACATATACAGAGTATCACAAAAAGTGTAAGTGCATCCAATAGATTACACAACCAGAAAACACGCCATCCCTCATGTCATGTGATAATAAAGTGAAGGGTAGGCCACGCCACTCTGTGGGAATCACGAAAATTAAATATATGACCCAAAGCTAACACTATCCTTAGTATAAAATGAATGTGCACATATATCTCTCACCCATCCTATCTCTAATGAGCGGCTGCTCAGAGACCCTAGGGGTCCAGACATCGGGACCCTTTGCACCTGAAAGGGAGCGTCCTCCTCCTGGGCCCATCCTAAAAGTCGAAGCATAAGGGACAATTAAGGCAGTCTGAAAAGATGTCATAGAAACAAGTTGCATTTTAAGCCTTCTACATTTACATGCGAGGGCACATTGCCCCATCAGGATTTTATAGTGCAACTTCATGCTAAGGCTTTTGGAGTCCCTGCTGCTGTAGAGACAAGCCCCACAATGGAGTTTATTCCTTAGATTGTTGACCGCTGGTCTACGTTGTGGACCTGAGTGTTACTGCTAATATGTATATGTCTGTCTCTAAGTGTGTTCTGTCACAATGCGGGTGTGTCTTTATGCTCATAATTCTCAGGCTTTGCATGCATACACTATAGCATTATACTCAAAGTACGGCCCGGGGGCCGCATGCGGCCCCCCTGACCTTTACATGCGGCCTCAACATCAAAAGCAGCAGTGGGCTGAATCAGAGCTAACACTGAGAAAGAAATTAAATAAACAAGCAAGCATTCATGTAAAGATTAACATGAAATTAAAGAAAGGAAGTAACTAGGCTATCCTGCACGGTTTATCTTTAGAAACACCTTTATTTTTAAAGCAATATTGTAAAAATATCATTAAATCCACTCAAAATTCAGAAAGCATATTTCATTAACATATAAAACCGTTCCACCTTTGTACATCACATTTTATCAATGCATTGAGCCTATTTATTTTTTAAAGCTATAGTTTTTAAACATGAATATACCTTCGTTTTTCCCCCACCCTGACAACAGTGTCAATAGTGAGCTAAAATGCATGTCAGCTGTTAAGTGCACCCTGTAGGTTGGGTTCCTATTATACACAAACAACATTATAGTTTATTAAATCAAACACAGGGGAAGGTTTTGCACATTTCACATCATGAAGTAATGTATTTCGACATGCTTTTGTATGTGATATTGAAGAAAAAAAAGGAAAGTGGAACAAAACAATTGCCTAGGATCACACAATTTGATAAAGTGGGGAAGCTGGGATTAATTCTAGGTTGCAGCTATTATGTGTTTCGCTTCCAGTACACCCACTTTACTGGCACCATTCCCTGGAACTTTCTCCTTCTGAGTGCCACATTGCTGGCATCAATGCGGCCCTCGTCACATCATAGCACAAAAATGTTGGCCACTGTAAAATGTTTGTGAGTACCCATGCACTATAGAATAGCAAATTGACTTTTTCGATGCTTGTTTACAATATATACAAAAAATGTTCTTCAGTGGATTGCAAACTGCATTTGAACAAATATAATTTTGACAGCAAACATTTCTCAGAAAGAAATACTACATATTATACATTGCTTATTTAAAACTCAGCACACTGATGTGCTTACATGTTAGGATGTATTTTAACACTATCATAACGGAGCATGTCCTCTGAAAATCCAAAACACACACGCCCCTCCAGCTCCTGTGCTGAGTATTTCACCACAGAATTACGACACAAGCAGAAAGAAGCTGTAACGCCATTTTCTCAGCGCCGGACATAAAAACTGAAAGAGGAGCTCCAGTGTCAAATCACGAAACATTTTTGACTGATGCCAATACTATTGGTAGGTAAAGCAGTACTATTCATACACTTTTTTCCAGTGTATTATGAAAGTAGATTTATAGAGGTGGTAATGTGTGATAATGTGTGGTAATGTGAGACAAGAATATTTGTACATATTTGTTGTGCTTTAGTTAGGGTTGGTGGTGATGTTGTTTTTATGATGTATTTTTGTGATGCTTTATTAGATTGTGTTGTTTTGTACTGTGGTTGTTGTGTTCAGTGCTGTTTTTTCTCTTTCCTTGCCCTGTTATGTTTACGTTCTTAGTACTATGATATTGTGTCTGTTTTTTTATTCATGACATCAAAGCTGCTTTAATTCCACCAAAAACTGCAAATTGATTTAAATTTACCGATTTAAATACTGCTTTCCCGGCTTTTCAATTATTCAAGAAACCAAGGGTCACCTTGTGTATAGGGTGCCCTACCCCGGTCTTCACCTCAGTGCAGCTTTGACATGGTTCACAGGGCACAACTGACTCAAGGCCTTCTATTACAATTAATGTGCTGCCTTCAGGACAGCTGCAAACTCTGGCTTCCTATGGTGTATCACATTAGTAAAAGGCTTACCAGCTCTTTGAAGCAGACAGTCATCTTTCCTTTTACAAGCCGCAGCACATCCTGTATTTAGAATGTGAAACAAGGATCCCGCTGTACAAGGGTGCTGAGAGTGACTGAATCTGCCAACACAGGGATGTCTAAGAGTCCCAGAGACCCCCTCTACCCAACCTTCAAATGTTGCTCTATAGGTGTGAACAGGCCCATTTCGCCCATAAGGCACTATAGCCCATATTTACACTTTTTGACGCAAAACTGTGCATTTGCAGTTTGCGTCAAAAAGTATAGCACCGGCTTGTGTCATTCCAGAGCACCAGCTCGGCATCAAATTTATGGAATGCCGCTAGCTGGAGCAAAGGGTGGGCTAGAGTGAAAATAAATAACATTAGCTGGGTGGGGGTGGGTGTGGTGGTATGGGAGAAGGGGGTTTTGCACCAAAAAATGACTTTAGGCTGATTAGAGGCAAAAAATGCCTCTAACCAGCCTAGCATCATTTTCTGATGCAAAACCATCCGTACCACATGACCCCAGTCCTAGAAAAGACAGGAGTCATGCCCACCACCCCAATGGCCAGCACAGAGGACTGGCCCCCAAGTTTCACTTTAATAAAAAAATATTTTTTTTAAATTACCTATACTAACCCTACTTACCTAGGATGGGTTCCCCCATCCTCTGGTGTCCCTCTGGTGTGGGTGAGGGTATTCCTGGGGCTTTAGGAGGGCACCTGTGGACGCATTCCATGGAAATGGGTGCACAGGTGCCTTAACACCTGGTCTGACCCAGGCATTAAATAATGGTTCAAATCAAGCTTTGCACCATTATTTATCCCCTCCTCCCACCCGTGCATCATTTTTGCACGGGGGGATAAATATGGGGCTATGGGGTTAGCACCATTTTTAAGATGGGAACGACTACCTTGCATCTCACTGACGCAAGGTAGGTTCATGAATATGAAAAATGGTGCAAACTCCAATATTGTGACGCTAGACAGGTCTAACGTCAAAATGTAAATATGAACTTAGTTTTGCAATAAATTTGCGTAAAAAAAATTACGCAAATTCAGCGTAAATGCAGTATAAATATGTCCCTGTGCGTAATAATGCACCAGGTAGCCCAAACATGTTGGGCAGCCCATCGTTTAAATTAGGACTTCCACTGCTCACTTTATGTGGGAGACATGCCTCTCCATTTTTTTTGTTTCGCAGGAAATTATCTGATTTTGAACTAACAGCATGGCACTGCTTGAATAACACTCACTAATTATCTCTACTTCAGTTCTGCACATTTTATTCCTATCTTATTTAAGTAATTATACTTGGATTTCTCAACTGATGTTTGTGGGTAACACTTTGATGATTTTGTGGAACTATCGGCTATATCTTGTAGACAATCTGTTTTGCACTCTACAATCAAGTAAATTGCAAAAAATAGATAACTGAATGCACTTGTGTTGGAAATTAGGTTTCTGGTTGGGTTGGCTAGAGTATGCACCTAAGGCAGGCAGAACCCACCAGTGTAGTCAGGGCAAGTAAGTTACACACCAAAGATAACCTGTGCTCATCCCCTGATAGCTTGGCACACAGCAGTTAGGTTTATCCCGTGAGGCAATTTATAAAGCATTTGTGCAACACACTCACACCAGGGACACAATAAATACACCACAGAAGAGACTTAACACAGGCTTATATAAAAATATATGTATTATATTGTAAATGTATAAGTAGGGCAAAACCATCATAGATCATAAATATGGTGCATATTGTACAGTTACTGAATAATACCTACTACCCTGGTAATGCAAGTTCAAACAACATATATTATACCATGAAATGCAGTAGTTTTTGAACAAGCATGGGCATCATCACAGAACATAATGCATATGTTAAAACTTAATGGAGCTAAGTCGGGGGTCGCAGGAAGTACGGCCGAAGGTGGGTGAGGGCGAGTCCTCCTGTGGACTCTCCGGGCATGGAAGAGCAAAGAAAAGAAACCAGGCAATGCACAAGTAAGCGCCAGATGATTGTGTAACTTCCCCGGGGCATCTAACATGTTAAAAAGGCCCCCTCCACACAGACCTGTCACCACAGGAAGGGGGAAAGCATCCGCACTGATCTGGATAGTTGGGCGGTCTCAAGCAGGCCCCTGTATTGGGAGTCTCTAGTGGGTGGCTGCCACCCGCTTCCTTCCTACCATGTGGTGTGGCTGCCCAGGACAATACCTTCTCAGGTCTGAGGCAGGCCAGTACCTCACCTATCCTTGCTCGGTGGCAACATAGATTTCTGCTGTTTCCTGGCTCTCCTGAAGAGTAGGGCTGTGCTGAGGGGGTCTCCATGGTGCATACTCAGGGTGTCAAGCTGGTCTTGCTGATGGTGCCACTCCAGAGAGGTGCTCCCAGTGTGGCGCTCACATCACTCCTCTGAGCTGGAGGCACTGCGGTGCAGCCAAGCAATGGCACAGTGGCTTCCTGTCCTGGTAATGTGCCTTCCCAAGGGGGGGTCATGCTGAGAGGTGCTGTGGCTGTGATGGACAGACCTAATGTCTCAGGACTCCAGTGCACCCAACCTGGTCAGCAGGAGTCACAGGTAGAGCCTGAAAGGCTCGGCTCCAATGGGAGACACCCCACTCATCTACAAATTTCCAAGGGGCACAGGGACTCTGTTGGATTATTATTTAGGATGCCTGGTCCTGACAGCCGGTCCCCAGTAGTAATGCGTAGGGCTCACCACACAGAAATTTTGGTAAGAGGTCAGAAATAATGGAAATGAAGTAAAAGCACCCTTTGCTAATTGTGAGGACTGGGAGTGTTGGGCCCAGAGTTCCATGGCCAATTCTTGGGCAGCACAGTCCCAGGAGAACACTTCTAAGGGACACAAATCAGACAGCAGTTGGCAGGTAGACCAGCACAACAAAACAAGTGATTCCAATTGCGATCCTTTCTGGCAGCACAGCAGTGCCCTATTAGAACAAAGACAGGGAGCAGCTGGTAGCAGGGCAACAGGCAGAAAAGCAATCCAGTGAGTCCTTTAGGCCAGCCAGCAAGTAGCAGGCAGCACAACAACAGCAGAAGAGCGGTCTGGATGAGTCAATTGAGCAGCACAGCAGTCGTTCTGACAGTTCCAAAAGTGCTCTGCAAACATGTGGTCGGAGCCTCGTAATTGTAATAAAAAAATGTCTTTGATGTAAGGGGAGACTCCGAAGGAACACTTTCAAGTGTAATACAAACCCTTTCAACCCAGTTCTAGCTCCAGACATCAGTAGGGGGTAAGCTAGCCCTTTATGTGAGGGTAGGACACAGCCCATACAAAATTAAAGTGTGAGGAACTCTCCCTCTCCCAGCCTAAGAAGACTATCAGAATGCAGATTAATACAGATGTATCTCCTGTCACACCCAGCCCTTCCTGTGTTGTGCCTGTCTGGAAGGAATGCACCAAATGTAGCTGCCCCTCAATGCTAGATGTAGACTGTAGTCTGGCTGAAAAGCACACAGGATTATAAGCACAGACAAATGCCCACTTTTTAAAAGTGGCATTTCTAAAATAGTATTGTAAGGTCCAACACGCCAGTAAACAGGATTACTCACTTCCCTTCCAAACATTTTAAACATGGCAACTGTACATCTTTCAGATCAGGAATCACCAATTCATGTGTATAAGGTATTACCCAATGCTACCCTATGAGAGGATACAGTAGTGAAAAATGAAATAGGCTGTTTGTCACTATTAGAACATGCAAAACTTAAAGGTACATGTCTTACCTTTTGCTTACACAGCACCCTGACCATAGGCCTACCTAGGACCTACATTAGGGGTGACTTATATGTAATAAAAATGGACTTTAGGCCTTGGCAAGTAGTTTAAAATGTCAAGTCAAGGTGGCAGTAATCTGTGCATGCAGGCACTGCAGTGACAGGCCGGAGACAGGTTTGAAAGGCTGCTTCAGTGTACGGCACAACAAGCCCTGCAGACCTACTTCTAGCATTTGATTTAAAGGCCCTGGGTACATGGTATAATACTTTTCGAGGGACTTACAGGTAAATTAAATGTGCCAAATAGGCATAAGCCAATCATACAAGGTTTTAGGGGCGAGAGCATGTGCACTTTACCACTGATCAGCAGTGGTAAAGTGCCCAGCGTCCTAAAGCCAACAAAAAGAGGGTCAGAAAAATAGGAGAAAGGCAAAACGTTTCGGGATAGCCCTGCAGAAAGGGTCATTTCCAACAACTTGTGATGAGAAGAATGAAAACATCCCTCTGAAATTCTAGTCTTCCTCATTGAGCTTCAAGTATAAACTCGAGCAGAAATCTTCACAAAGTGATAGACTTCTAGATAATTATGTTTAATTA
Organism: Pleurodeles waltl; assembly: GCF_031143425.1. Taxonomy (NCBI): domain Eukaryota; kingdom Metazoa; phylum Chordata; class Amphibia; order Caudata; family Salamandridae; genus Pleurodeles; species Pleurodeles waltl. Next base: position 1,020,498,390 of record NC_090447.1, read on the forward strand.
CACAACTGCAATCTGCATATAGTAATACACCATGAAACAGTTGCTGCATCTGTGTTCAAGCTCTATTTTATAAACATGCTCTTGAAAATGTGAGAATCAACATTTTATAAGAAATGTGTCCTCAGTTTACTTGGGTTAGTTGTATATGCGGATCTGCAAAAGCCTATGACTTTTCTGAAGGGAAAAACTTTAAAATATGTCTGGGAATTGTGAATGGTTTTGACCCTTTATGCGTTACCACTGCAGACTCATGAATACGCCTGTGACACACAGATGATGAAACTTAGTAAATGTTATCACAGTTTCCATGCCATATTTAGTGATTTTCTAGTGTGGATGTATCCTGAATGACAGGAGCAGACAGCGAACCCTCAAATGGCTGGTGAGATTTCCCACTTGCTGCCCTGCACAATGGAACTGTGAAATTTGTACAGGTTCCTTGGTTTACATAGATAATGTGGGCGCAGTGCTGCTGCATCGAAGGTGTTCTGCTAAACACAACTTTGGAAGCACATTTTTCTTCAGAAATGATACAGTACAGCAACCCTAAACAGCAGTTGAGCAGCGCCAAACCAATAGTAACTGGCCTCAAAGTCTTTATGTGGCACGGCCCATCTGGCGACTTGAGGTTTATGGTAACTTTGCCCCTTGTAACTGACAGCCAAAATGATGGAAATGTCTCATTATCATATGGCAAAATCAATTGCAAGACAGCACGCGATATACAGGTAGTGACTCTGGAGCTTTAAATGTTTAAATAGGTGGAAAAAAGAATGGTTTCACATGGTTATACTAACATTTTTATGGCGCAAAAGATGGATGTATAAATGCAATCACAATTTTTTGTCGTGTTGTTAAAGCATTTTGGGCCTGATTACAATCTTGGCAAATGGGATACTCCATCACAAAAATGTGGCAGATGTCCCGTCCGCCATTTTACAATTTCCATTACATCCTATGGAACTTGTAAAACTGCGGGTGGGATATCCGTCACGTTTGTGACGGAGTATCCCATCCGCCAAGGTCATAATCAGACTCTTTGTGTGCAGCCTTGATGGTCTGTACTCAATCTAATCAATACCAATGTTGCAGATCATGAGCAGGTATACCAAAGAGGCACTCTAAATGTGGAACACCTTTGTTTTGCTTACATTCATGAAATGGCTGATGGCTAAATAACAATATTTCATTAAGAAAAAATAGTTTCCAACACTGTAAGAAATTGGGATATTAGTTGAGGAGGGTGGAAGCCCCATTCAAATAATAAACACTATCCTTTTTAGGGTGAACCACAAAATGTTAATAAATTAAGTTGTGTTTAACTATCTGGCAGCTTGGCATCAAAACAGTGACACTTAGCTTAGAGGCAACGTGTAAAGTATTTATGCAACACAAAAGGATGATGGACGGAGTGTTGAACAATGCAAACACTCTCCCCCAGTCACAGATCTGGGTTTAATCCATCATTCTTTTGCTCACCATGCCACCCCAATTTGAACCCAGCCATATGCAAATCAGTCTTGACCCTGTTTCTCATGGGAACAGTCCAGCCCGAACTGCCAGGCCAGGTCCTCCCTGGACCAGAAACAAGCATCCTGAGACCAGCCTCAGGGTATCACCCTTCATCAGCCAGGCTAGCTTGAATCCAGTGGCACAGTGAGTACGGAACCCACGTCTGGGCATACCCTTCCCACTTAGGGCATCTTTAGCAACACAAAAGGATGATGGACGGAGTGCTGAAAAATGCAAACACTTACCACCAGTCACAGATCTGGGTTTAATCTATTGTTGTTTTGCTCATCATGCCACCCCAGTTTGGACCCAGTATTTATGCAACAAACAAACAGTAATAAAGGGAAATACAACACACAAAAAAGCCCACACTAATTTAGAAAACATTGAGAAAATGTCAATAAATAAAATGACACCAAAACAAATGTATTCAATCAGTAGAACCAGTGTTATGAATTTTTGAAGTTTTCAGTAAACTGTAGTGCCTAAAAGATCAAAATGATCGGACAAAACTGGGTCAAAGTCCAATGTTAAGGCTGACTGTGATTGAGCATGAGTTATATACATGGGGTGGATTGTGCCCAGATCGTTCATACTTTTAGACTTAGAAAATAATCTCAAAAATGTTCTTGAGAAGGTAGAGTCTCAAGCAGGGAAAGTAAGCAAGCTATTTCTGACAATGAGTCATTGATGACGTGGAACTACTGGATGAAGTCACAGTGAAGTTGTCGACAAGGATGAGACAAGTTTTGAGTGGGAGGATCTGGATTTCAATTCAAATGTGGTCATCATCAATGGGGTGCTTGCGGTCATCGAGCCCAGTGAAGATGTCTACCCTAAGACACAGAAGATTATTGGGCTCTGATTCACTCAGCAGGAAGCGCCATAGAGAACTAGATGAGTCCTAATAGCAGTGCCAGGAGGTCCCCCTGAAGAGGATTCGCTGCTGCAGTAAAGACTGCAATGGGAGCTACCGCGAATTGAAGCCGACCAGTGATGCACCTTGGACAGATCAGCTGGCAGGGAGGTCCCGGTCTTCTGTCAGTTCTCCAGGACGTTTTCCTTGAAAAATGTTCCAAGTCCCAACTTTTAGGGTTAGGAAGGAGCAGTACCAACACTGAAATTGGTTCTCTCTGCAGGATCATCCCTAAACATTTTAACTTCACACCTCCTGCTTTATGAATTGCTTGTTGTTATAATTCCAACTCTGTGCATATCCCCACTGCTAACCAGTGCTTAAATGCTTGTGCTCTCACCTTATAACATGGTAAAATTGGCCTGCTTCCTGCCCTGGTGGGGGTCCATTCCTGTGAACAAGTTGTCCTCCTCGTCATCGGGGTGCTGCAGCATGTGGCCTGTAGCTAGGCCCTCCTCCATTTAGTCCACCTTCTTCTATTCAAGACTATCCTTTTCCTGCTCCTCTGGGGAGGATTACATCCTTTTGAGTACCTCAAAGGTCCAAACAAAAGCTAATTGGAGGTTCACCTTTGTGGCCTTCTTTGCCACATTCATTCTCCTCCCATGCAAGCCTCTGCAGCTCTGCCTTGCTGAGGTTATCCACACAGATTAGCCCCTTCCCCATTGCAGGTAAAAACTAAGGAGGAATTTAAAAAAATGAATTTGATGTCAGATTCTTTCTGGGATTTGGTGTTTTGCAAAATCACTCAGTAGCATTGCACAATCACAAGTACCAGACCCCGCCACTGAACACCAATGTAGGAAACTTGGATTTTGGGTCGAGGAGATGAAGACCCTTGTCAAACAACAACTACAATCCCTGTCAATGAGAACCATAAAAGTCACCAAATTAACCTGTGCTTAACCCTCTGGTATCCTGACATAAAAGCAGCCACGCTGAAATTAGAGGCACTATAAATATTGATGAGGCACATAACCAATAATAACATCAAAACACAATAAAAGAAAAGTCCCTCACCAATTTAGAAATATATTTGTAATAAAGAAAATGACAACAAAACAAATAAACAAATTAACTCCAACCAGTAGAACCAGAGTTATGAATTTTTAAAGTTTTAAATGAAAAATAGCATCTAAAACATTAAAATGCTTAGCACACGTATCTAGTCATGCGAGATCAGGACAGGGTCAAACCTTATGGCCAACCACGACAGAGTGCAGTTTGGCTCTATGAGGTTGATTGGGCCAGGTCTCAGTTTACCTTTGGATTTTGAAGAAATTTCAAGGGGTAGGCAGAATTCAGGAATTTCACTCCATGGAGTTACATAACTACTCTTTGAGATTCCACAGAGTTCCACCAATGGGCAGAAAAAACGTACATTGTATTGCTTGTAATATGAGACCTCGCCTTTAGCGCATTCTGTGCTGAAAATATAGTGTGAACAGCAACATGCAGTGAGCATGTGGTCACTAAAGTTGATTTTGCTGCAGCTCAAGTAGAAAGTCTACTTGAGAAGTAGCCCTCTGACCACTCCTGAAACTGCTCAAACTAGACAATCACACCAGAAGGCTTCCTAGTTACCAGAAATGGTGCTGGGGATAGCAAATCTCACTCTCCAGCTTGCTTTCTGAAACCTTGTGTTGTTCCTGTTGTCAGTGCATAGTTCAAACAGGAAACCAATTAATGGTGATTAGCAGAATTTGTCCGGAACTGTGCATTAAAGTCGGTGTGCTTTTTGGTGATTTTGTGATAATCCGTTCACTAGTTTTTGAGAAATTAAAGTTCAAAATGTATGTATTTATCACACAGAAGAGGTCTCCAGAGGTCTCCAGAGCTGACAGTTCTAGAGATAAGGTCTGATTGGCTGAAACCACATCAACAAAGATAGGAAGGCAGCTATTTTAGGACTCAGAGACTCAGTCCCCTAATCTGCAAATAAGTAGAAAAGATTTCGAGGCCAGGGCAGGAATACATTTCCTCCTAGGTCTGGTATGTGCGTCCCAGAGGACTTTCTTTTTTTACTATTACCAGAGCTCAGGGGGACGCTACAACATAATCTACTAGGTAGTTATTTTTAGGACCTAGTTTACATAGACAGAGTGTTTTTTGTTTTGCCTGAAACTTTAGCACCACTTGACGAATCTTCAGGAAATTTTCAAAACATATACTTTGGTTAATTTAGCTTCTGTCTTCGCAAGTTTTGGGGTGATTCCTCAAGTGGAGCCATAGGACCTTTAGATACGCCTACAGCCCAAACCACTGAGCAGAATTAAACCAAATATGCACAAAGCTAGGCTCTGTACTGAGGATTAATCTTTTTGTGGTTTGGTGCAAATCTGTTCAGTAGTTTTGGAGTCATTTAAGGTAAAAAATATGGATATCTAGGGACAAGGATCCTCCATGGATCCAACTGTCCCTGTGCTGATTTCTGATTGGCTGCCAACACTTCAACAAGGAAGTCTTGGCAGCCATCTTGGGACTTGGTTTTAGCTGAGTCCCAGAAAAAAAGCCAAAAAAAAGAAAAGGAGCCAGGGTTGAGTCTCGCTGACCCCTTAGCCCTGGAGCTCAGGTCCCTGAGGGACACCGCCATGGCTAAAAAGCATTTGTTAAAAAGAAATGCTGTCCCCCGCGCTTTCTATTTTTTCGCCCCTGGGTGGGTCAAGTCACAAGAGCATATGTGGCTTAATGGAGAAGGGGGTGCACAAGGCCCCCCTCTTTGTGATTTATTAAGCCCCGAGAACCACAACCTCCCTGTGATTTTCCAAAATGAGTGGAGGGCTAAAAAAGATACAAAAAGAAATGAAAATGGTTAGCTCAGCTTTAAGGTCACGTCCAGCCGAACTCATCTCCCTCTTATTTTTAAATAAAAATGTTTAAGGCTCATACTGAAAGGTGGTCTAACTCTTTTTAAATGACAAATACATTTTTCTTTTCAATTGGTACAGAAATATCCCATTCTAAGTATATCACATATCTTCGCTATCTCTCGCCCTTTCACTCTCTTTCAATCATTCTCCCAGTCACACACCACTCAGACACTCATGCACCCACTCAGGAACTCATGCACTGACTCATAGATGCACTCAGACCCTTGTGCACCCAGTCACAGCCCCAGTCAGACCCTTGTGCACTTACTCAGAGAGATATAAGCATTAACTCACAGACCCACTCAGACTCGCAAACACACCCAGTCATAAACCCACTGACACCCTCTTGCACCCACCCACAGAACGGCACACACACTGACCCACCCAGTAAAACACTGATGTACACTCTCTCACACCCAGACAGAAACTGTCACAGCCAATCTCACCACCAGATATACCCTCTCACACCTATTCTGGCACCCCAAGAGGTCTCTGCCAACTCACAGGGTTGGGTGGTTCGGGGTGTTGGCCGCAGGGTCTGGCTGCAGGCCAGGTCTTGAAGGCAACCTCTGATGCGCACAAGTGAATGCTGTGTATGGTGCAAGGTTGGGTACTTATAGGAGGTTGACCTCAGGGCCTGGCGTGGCCAACCACTGCCGCACACAGCCGAAGGAATGTTGGATTACGTATAGTAATAAATAATTACTAAACATACAAAGAAACAGAAATTCACTGAAAAAAACAAATGTTACAGGGACGTTGCAGTTAGGAAATAGAATTTGAAAACAATAGCGATTCATTGAAAAAATCAAAGGTTACAGGGTTGTTATAATTAGGGACACATTTTAAGTGTACGTCATAGTTAGAGTTACCTCAAGTAACTATAACCCGTGCCCTAATGTAACCATAACTCATGCCCTCACCATGCACTGCTAATTACCCCACCCGTTACAGCACTTATGACCTCTTTGATAACATCATTGATAATATCAGTGTAATATTTGCAGTAACATTTTTGATGAAAAAACTGTGCATGGTGGGGCGAGTGCAAAGTCTAATACACCGGGAAAACTACACTAGGGAGCAGGCTTTTTCTGTAAGAGTCTGCCAAAAGTCAGAAGTCAAATGTTGTTTTGCCAATGAAAGTTATGGCCACATGCATAGATTGTATCAGAGTGCCAAGCAAAATATATTGGAGAGAAACTTGAAACCAGTCAAACATAAGATTTGAGGGGCATGAAGCATATGTTGTGCACTCATACCTATCAACACAGAACATAAAACATGATGGAAAAGATGGGACTATTAAGGAAGTGTGGACGTCTCATCTGTGAATTTCATTGTGATTTTATTTAAAAAGTGGACAGCAGCTTTCATTTACCTATTAACTAGAGGAGTTTCACCTCTACCGTTATTGTATAAATACATCCCTTTACTAAAACAGGTGATTATGTGAGTTTGTTGAAGGAGACTACGGGTTTTTGACTCGGGATTAGCTTTAACAACAATATCGAGGCCATTGACCAATAATGAGATGACTGACCACCTACATTATTACTCATCGGTTATTCCATTGCAACAGGGCAAGTTGAATTGGGTTTGCCTCAGCCTTCTGTTATCAAGCTCCATGTACCGCTTGCCTCAACTTCCTGTGTTGCAAATGCTATTTAGTAATTTAGGTACACTGAGTTGGAATACAGTTCTTTCACTTTTAGATTTTGACTTGATCCTATGAAGTTGGTATTGGCTGCAACAGGGAGGGCTTACAGTGATATCAGAAAAATGTGTAACCTTTAAAAAATCGAAGAATTGTCCGTGGCTTATGCTTTTGGAAGAATGTATCATGGATAAATAATTACCAAAGGGTGACCTAAGAAGAACACTTTTCGTGCTGTACGAGATATACTTTCCATATTTCTGTCTTATGCGACTTTGATTACATTCGTTTTTCGCAGTGCCCAATGTCTATGGATTTTATGTTTCATATTTGTATACCCGGGTGTGCAATTTTGCCATACTGAAATATGTTCAGATTTATGAGTATCACCTAGGATGATTCTCAATAAAATAATTCGCATAAGAAATCGGAATGTAATGAACTGCCATTGTCTGTCCTTAGGAAGACACTGTAATTATTGTTCTCATTTAAATATCAATTCGCATTATGCGACTTACTTCCACTTTCAACCCATAAAAGTGCTCTCCGGAGCAGCCTGACCTGGAAGCTCAAGTTTAATGCACATCATTTATTAAACTCTGAATTTACGTTGGAGAAAAAGAGTTATGCTTAGTAAAAAGTCCTTTCTCTCCGCAGGAAAATATAATGGAGGTCATACAGAATCAAGAGTTCTTACTGCTCCCCGCAGATGAACTTCACAACCTCCTGGCCAGCGATGATATTAATGTCCCAGATGAAGAAACAATCTTCCATGCCTTAATGATCTGGGTTAAGTATGACATGCAAAGGAGGTGCCGTGACCTGAGCTTGCTTCTTGCCTACATCAGACTGCCTTTGCTTCCTCCACAGGTAATGTACATTTTATCGTTTTTTTTTTTTTAAAGTAGACAGTTGGCCTCTCTAGAGCAGCACTAAAATCGTTAGTGTTCGTTTGAAAATATGCAATTAACCGTAGCCCATTTTAATAAAAATAAATGGCGAGAACAACTGTATGGTCTGCCAGTTTCACGATCTTTACTGTTCCGCTATCGAGTTCATTATTCTCTTGTGCCAATGGTTTAAGGATTAATATTTTGATAGCAGTTTAATGAAACTATGTAGTCATTTTTACGTGCAGGATGACACAGAATCTGCTTTCTAAATTTTTGCATCAAACTGAGGATGAACTCTGACATTTAACCTAAAACCTGGTCAGGTAACCCCTCCTATTCACACTCCCGTTCACACAATAGAGGACCTGTCTTCTCAACCACCCTGTCTTATTTTTTCTATATGAAACTCGTTTATACTTTGTTTGAATTAAGTTATATTGTGTGGTGGCATATTTAATATCGCTAATATTTTCTTAATGTGTAGTACTGTAAACGTACCTGATTAGTTTTTTAAGATGATGTTCCTCAGTTTGAGTGAGGGGGTGACGTAAAGGGCAGGCTGCTTTTCATCTGTGCCGGAGGACTTCTAGGTTAGAGGGCCAGAGGCCAAGCTTCTTATAATGTGGCTGTGATCAACACTCTGTGTGATTCTGAGATGTCCGATGCTACAGCACGTGGGAACACCAGGTGCAATGACACCAGGACAATATTTTTTAAGGTGCAGAAACACACTTTGTAAAACTACAGTGGTTCCAGCAGTTTCCACCTGCACGGATCAGTTGAAAAATGCTTTCAGAAAAAAACTTTCTCAGGAGAAAATTGTGGTGTTTGACCTAACAATTCAGGGTCAAAGAGCTGATTCACCATACTGGGGAAAGGTTCAAATGTATAAACATGTGTCTTTATTTATATATGAATTTATTGTACTTGAAAAGCTCTCTGTGGCCCCTAGGAATTACAAAGACTATGCAGATCAGAGTTACATCTTGATGAGAAATGACTGTCCACTGTGCTCCAGTATATTGACGGTAGTCCCGGCTGCTTCTCAAAATTATGTCTGTGCAGTAGAGAAGACATTACTTGGTAACATAAGTGGTGTGGTTCCGGTCACAAGCAACCAACTGATCCCTGAAATGCAGAAGGGTACTGGTGGAACATACCAAGGCATCCAGGACACTAGCATTGTCTTTGTCACAGACTGAATTGAGCTTTAAATGCAATTCAGGACGTCTTTCTCATGTCTTAGGCTTGGCGCTAGTTTGCTTCATTATATAGAACCCTGTTCATGCAATAATGTTATCTTGAATCTTTTGTACGTCACTGAGAAGAAACTTCTCAGACTTCCGTAGGGGACATTGGCTTGGAGATTTGAAGAAGTATCTTATTTTATTGACTCAAAATTCTTTGTTAATGAGACAAATAGAGTACACTCTGCTAAGGGAGATGATCAAATTCAGACGGGAATTGATAAGTGATTATGACTTTACAGCATCCAAAGGGGAAACAATCATTAATAAGAGCTCTCCCTGTAGCATCAAGAAAGTATTCCTCTCTGAATAGGTGAAATGTTAGAGCTGTTTACTTATATATTGAGACTTACCACTTAGTCTGTTTTTTTTCATGTTATGAATATTGTTCCCAGTTAAGGGACAACATGGTTTGAGTCTTCTCTTGGAACTTCTAAAAAATGTGATAGTACTTAATGACTGTTTGGCTGTTGTAAATTCTTCAGGTACTATAATCGACATCATGTGGCTGCATTGAGGACAGCTAAAATAGGAGATGTTAATTATTTCTGGATCAATGACCCAGAATCCACATTGAATGAGGCTACATTAGCATTCCAGAACTAAAAATGAGCATTTATTACTTATGGTCTGAGCAAGTATAAATGACAATCATAATGTATAAGAGGCTGCCTTGGAGAGAAAATAGAATACATTTTATTCTTCACGCCTCGACTTTACACCATTGTCCTGACTAGGTCTAGCACATACAAATGTGCACCTGTAGGGCCATCTTTTTGACAATACCTAAGTATGTATCTGACTTTTCATTCTTTAGTATTGGATGACATGTTTTACTATTGGACATTAGAATGTGCTCAGTGCCATGGGCCCTGGTTCCCTCACCATCCATGTTATGATGCCAGTTTTCTGCACGCCCTCAACTCTGGAAGAACCCAGCCTGCCACCAAGCAGATCCAAGGAACACTCATGGACCTTTCTCCTGCTGCTCCTTTCCTTTCACCTACCAACGCACTCACACCACACCACCCACCGACCAGACGGAAACCTCAAGTGCTTACTCCTCAAAACCTGCTCCCTCACCAAACACGCAGTAGAAGTCTGGGACCTCCTCGACTCAACCGCCCCTGATATCGCCTTCCTCACTGAGACCTGGATCACCCCCACCTCAGCCCCGGATACCGCCACCGCTATTCCCGATGGCTTCAAAATTTTCCACAAAGACAGAATCAATCAACCAAGAGGAGGCGTCGTCATAGTGGACAGGAGCACCCTCTGCCTCTCAAACACCATTGAGACACCAAACCAGCCAACCACCACTGAAGACCTACACTTCCGGATTCAGATCTCCCTTCAAGGCACGCTCTTTAGCAGACCACCCAGTGCACAGCCCCAGTTCAGCAAAACCTTTACCAACCTCATCGCCCCATGCACTTGCCTCCACCGACTACATTGTACTCAGCGACCTCAACTTCAACCTTGAAAACCACAACGACCCCAACACCTCATCCCTCCTGAGCAACCTCACCACCTTCGGTCTCAAGCAACTTGTCAACCTGCCCACCCACTCAGCAGGCCACACCCTTGACCCGCCTACTCAGCTAGAAAGAAACTCATGATCTTGCACATCTCTGAGCACCATTAGACAAACCACTGATGCATCCACTTCACCTTTATGAAGACCATCGCACACCACCACGTCCCCGCACGCCTGACAGAAACTGGACAAAAGTCACCAAAACCCAGCACGCTGATGCCTTCAGCCACTCACCCTCACCGGACACCACAAACGCGAATGACCCAGCATGCAACCTCCACCGCTGGACTACAGAATGCACCAACACCATATGCCCTATCAGAGAACCCGCTAGAAACCAGCACTGGAGGAAACTGAACTGGTTCACGACAGAACTCCAAGAATCCAAACGCAGCTGCAGATGACTGGAATGAAAATGGAGGCACAGCAAAGCAACCACAAGTCACGCAGCCTACAAATACGCAATCCCCACACACCACCAGTGCACCAGAGCCTCCAAGAAAGCTGCCATTCAAGAATGTATCAGCACCAATTCACACGACAGAAAGGAGCTATTTTCCATAGGCAAGGAATTCGCAAACCCCGGATTAGACACCTCAGACGCCTCCCTTCTAGACCTCTACAACAACCTCGCCACCTATTTTCACTGGAAAATACAGAACATATTTGAAGGATTCAAGAACCAAAACCCACCGCCCACCAGCATCACGAAGAATCCCATGCCACAGGCCCTCAACCTCTAGACCCCTATTATCACCGCAGAAGGCACCCGGAAACTCATGAACTCCATCCATTCAGGGGCACTGATGGAAAGTACCATCTTTCTTGGCATGTTACCCCCAATTTATGCCTGTTTGTCAGTATGTTTTGCCTGTCTCACTGGGATCCTGCTAGCATAGACTCCAGTGCTCATAGTTTGTGGCCTATTGTGTGTGTTGTCAGCATGCTTAACTGTGTCACTGAAGTTCTGCTAACCAGAACTACAGTGCTTATGCTCTCTCTCCTTCCAAATTAGTCACTATAGTTTAGTGACTTCATATTACAATTACAATTGGCACACTGGACCCCCTTATACGTTCCTAGTATATGGTACCTAGGTACCCAGGGCATTGGCGTTCCAGGAGATCATTATGGGCTGCAGCATTTCTTTTGCTACCCATAAGGAGCTCAGACAAACCTTTCTTCAGGACTGCCACTGCAGCCTGATTGAAATAGAGCACACACTATTTCACAGCCATTTTCTCTGCACTTAAGTAACTTATAAGTCACTTGTATGTCTAACCTTCATTTACTGAAGGCTAGGTGGAAAGTTACTAAGTGTGAGGTTCACCTTTGCACTAGAAAAGATGCCCGCACGCTGCCCAGGGCCAATTCCCCTGACTTCATGAGTACGGAGATACCATTACATGCATGCACTAAATATGTCAATACATATATTTATCTTCACAATGGCTACTCCAAATATGGCCATGTGAAGTGTCTAAGAACATGGAATTGTCCCCCCATTCCAAATCTGGTATTGGGGGTAATCCCATGCATCCTGGGGGCTCCACCATGGACCCCCAGTAATGCCAAACCAGCTCTCTGAGGTTTCCACTGCAGCCCCAGCTGCTGCCACATTAGAGACGGGTTTCTGACCTCCTGGGGTATGAGCAGCTCAGTCTCAGGAAGGCAGAACAAAGCATTTCCTTTGAAAAAAAGCTCCATAGAGGGACTGACCAGCCGCAGCAACTCTAGCCGGCTTGCCTCAACCGCGACCCAGCCTGACTTGCATTTTCATCCCGGTGAAGAAAATCTCCAAAAAAGTGACTAAGTCTGAACTGAGGAAGTTGACCAGGACCTCCCAGACAGCATATCAGAAGAGGGCTCCAAGGACGTCGGATCAAGATTCAGGTTTGCCCCGGTCAAAGGATTTTCACCTCGAAAAAACAACTAAGTCTGAAGGTAAAAATCTCCATTGAGGGCTCCTGTGACGCGTATCCGAGGAAGAGTTCCAGGAGGTGGATTGGACTGGCAGGTTCGTCCCGCTGAAGAAAATCTCCAGAAAAACGACAAGTTCCTAAGGTAAACTTTTGACTGAGGCCTCCCGCAGACTGTGGCTGAGGCGGGCTCCCTCGCGGTCAACCTCAAACTTTGACTTTGCCTCGGTCGAGGTGCGACCAGATGACCAGCTTGGCGCTTTTTGTTTCTATGTACTAGAAAGCATTAATTCCTTAAAAATTCATATCTCCGGTTCCCCTTATCCGATTTTATAAGGTTTGTGTAATTTTAAAGCAAAGAATATTTCCTATTTTTATAAATTGATTTTGGATTTTTAGACTGTTCCCTGTGTTTTATTTCATTACTGTTTTGTGATACTTAAATGCTTTACGCTCTATCTCCTAAGTTAAGCCTAGTCGCTCGTTTCCAAGCTACCAAGGGTGAGCTAGGTTTAAATTACTGAGACCTAACTAGACCTAAGTGGATGTTAGTGGCCTACTGCTAACTGTAGGTACTTACCTGCCCTCACCAATAACCCATTTTCCAACAGTGGGGAATCACTATTGTCATTGCAGGGTCGGTTTTGTAGCAGTGCAGCAGTTTTAAAAGCTCTGCAGAATTCCTTGTATATCCAACAGTTTTCAGGCAGCAATAAAAGTTGCAAAATAATCCTGGTGATTAATGTACCTGCTGTAGAGATATCAGATTTTGTCTAGTGGCAGCGTAGACACATTTAAAGTAGCACACAGGGCTCATATGCCTGCTACAAAGAACATGTACTATGCAGATCACTTAACAGTATTTTATGTGGAATGCTCAGTGGGATACTGCTTTTGTCACAGAGATCCTTTTGTAACTGTTCTGTTCATAAATTACAGTCATAATCTAGCAGAGTGGGCTATGAACTGCCATCAAAGAGCTGTATGCAAACTGCATGCTACAGATTAGAAAGTTGTGTTTTTTTCCCAACATTTTTGATTATTCTAATTTTGCTGAAAAGGGTTTGTTTGGATAGAAATAAATTGTAATTGGTAAAGTCAACCCTAACAACTGTGTTAGATTCTGAATCCTGACTTTATGCTTCCCAAGACCCAGCACTCTTAAAAAGTACCTACCAATATGTATGACATGAATTTTACACCTTGTAGTCCTCTTTGTTTATACACTGATTTACACACATATGATTCATTGTCTCTGTATGTGTGTGTGATGCAAAGTGCTCCATTAGCCTATGCTAGTAAGAGAAGGGCTATTAACCAAAAGAGGTACATGTGAGAGAGGGGCTGTGAAAAATGAGAGGCACTGTTAGAGGGTGATGATGAAGGAATCATTGAAGAGTCCCAAAAAAGAATGACCTTTCCAGATGCACTGTAAGGTCATCTTTTACTATGCTTTAAAACTAATACTATTGACTATATAATGACAAATGTATTCTAGAATACTCATTTTTATCTATTTTTTCCCAAATATGTTTGGGGGAGAAACCCCCAAGTCCCATTTCAGTGGTAAGGGTTGATGGCTAAGCTCAATATGGGGGCTGATTTGACAAAATTTGCCAGGGCTGCTTTGGGTTCCCAGTCCGGCCCTGATACTGAAGACAAATGGGAGCAAGGACAAAGGCCAGTCATAATATGTTCGCATCCATCTTCTGATATAGCAGAAACTACAAAGTCATCTGCTACCATGATTCAACCCCTATCAAATGGTTGCACACCCTCTCTTCTGACAAGAGAAAAGAATTTGCACCTGAGACTGAAACAGAAAAACATCAAGAAGGGGACATTCGGATACAATAGTTTAACATTAGGGACACTCTCCCTGAAGTTTGAGAAACAAACTGTCAAACTGTCCTTCTGTCAGACCATCTTCAAGGGACCACAGATCAGAGAATTGCAGCTGGTCCCCCACTATGGCGTCTTGCATTGTTTTCCACTAGTGTGCTGGAGTCTATCCTACCGTGGATCTGCAAACTCGCACAAGTACAAACATTTCTGGACTCTCATGATATCAAGTATGAGCACTCGCAGACTTCTGAGGGACTTAGCGTAGAGCAAGAGCTCAACAATCAAACAACAGACACCATAAAGTACTGTCCAGCTTAGTGCTAGTCTTTTTAATAAAAGAAAATATTTTTACACACAATGTTACTTAATACTACACAGCACAAGAAGTGGCATGCAATGGACTTTAAAGTTTGTTCATGGCTCTAGGTGCATTTTACTTCAGTGACCAGTCCCCCAATGGAGTTCCACAATGCCTGTGATCCATGGCATCTAATCAGGGACACAACATTGGCTAGAGTTAGTTTCAGAGTCTCATTAACTTTGTAAGGTATATATGCCTCCATCAGTTCAACTTTTTTTCCCCTCAGTGCAATACTCAGCTTCAATAAGTCATTGCTCACTTGGTAGTTGAGTCCTGATGGGTGCAGGTGGAGTAGCCTCACTTCGAACTTGAAGCTTTGAGGGAATCACAGTGAGGTGGCCTTCTCCGGCAGATTCCTGTATTTGGCAATTAGAGAGGTGAAAAATAGATGTAGGCTTGGCTTGTAGTAATGTGTGACTTCTTAATGATGGAACCCCTATTGCTTCTGATAGACTCCATAGGACTGTGACGTAAGTGTTAGAGCATGGTGAAGTGAATGCAGGTTTAGAATGTTGAGGTCATGGTTACACGCAGACGAATAAAGACATGTAATAAACAGCTCCATGTGTGGTGTAGTAACTGTTGGCTACCTAGGCTGGGGAAGACACTACAACTGGCGACAGGATAGGGGATGAGTAGCCCAAAGATTGACAGTGCACCCCTAGAGTGTTTGGTGTGGTTAAAGCAAATTGCTTGTACATGCCACGTATGCCTATGTTGAAGTGCAGAATCGACATTTGGCGCAATTGGAGTAAAAGCGTAACTGCAGCCAGAGTGAATCATTTGAAGATAAAGAAGGCTTCACTGAGAAGTCTACACATCTTTATCCAAGAAGCTGCTGGTAAGGCCATAAAGAGAGGTACCCGGCTGCTACACAATATAAAGCTATACATCATACAGCGTAATAAAGCTGCAGTAGGATACAACCAAGTTTTGAATGTGCAGGAAATAGCGACAGCAAATTGAAGGATAATTCTGCAATCAGAAATGCTGAGAGGCAGAGTTCATCCAGGTGTCAAAAAGCACAAAAGGACACCAGAAAAACAGCAATTTTGACACAAAAAAGGTCATCTGCTTACCAGAATTGATTAAAGAGAGTCATCATACCGCAGCACTGGCAAGAGGCCCTAGTAGAAGTGTCCAGGGTTATGCTTATGGAGCCTTCCATACCTGAAGAGGTGGCCAGAAGAGTCAAAGACTATTCTTCCAGTGGAGACCAATTCTGGCCATACCAAATATGACCTGGCTACTCCTTTCAGATCAGGATCTACCACTCAAACAGTATATGACAGTAGCCCTAATGCTATCCTATGAAAGGAGCAGGCCTCACAGCAGTGTGAAATGCATTTAGGGGTTTTACACTACCAGGACATATAGAACACTCATGCTCATGTCCTGCCTTTTACCTACATAGCACTCTGCCCTACGGGCTACCTAGGGCCTACCTTAGGGGTGACTTATATAAAGAAAAAAAGGGAGTTTATGGCTTGGCAATCACTTTTAAATGCCAAGTCGAAGTGGCAGTGAAACTGCACACACAGGCACTGCAGAGGCAGGCCTGAGAGGTGGTTAGGGGGCTACTTATGTGGGGGGCACAACCAGTGCTTTAGCCCACTAGTAGCATTTAATTTACAGTCCCTGGGCACATGTAGTGCACTTGACTAGGGACTTACAAGTAAATTAAATAAGCCAGTTGGGTATGAGCCAATGCCACCATGTTTTAAGGAGAAAGCATATGCACTTTAGCACTGATTTGCAGTGGTAAAGTGCGCAGAGTCCTAAAGCCAGCAAAAATGAGGTCAGAAAAAGTGAAGGAGGAAGGCAAAAAGTTTGAGGGTGACACTGCAGAAAGGCCATTTCTAATAGGTAGTACCCAAAAAGGACAGTGGAGGAGCTCTAAGCATATGTCTGGATATGCATCAAGCGAATAAGGCAGTTGAAAGAGAATGACATCCATGTCTGCACATTTCTGACATTAAAACACAATTGAATGGTGTAAAAGCCTTCCCTCGCCTGTAGTGATGACATATTAGATTTCGGAGCTACAAAGAAGGATCAATATAAAGCTCTCAAGAAAGTGTGTCATTTACTGGTTGATGCAGGTTTAACTTTGAATGCTGAGAAATGTGAATTTAACATGACAAAGTTCAATTTTTTGGGTTGTGTGTTTTCTGATAGGGGTATGACCCCTGATCCAGCTAATGTGCAAACATTTCCCATGAGTCCGCCACAAGATGTTTTCATGTTACGTTCAGTCCTTGGCATGCCTAGTTACTGTTACTGATACATACAAGCCTTTGCCACTGTGAGAGCTCCACTGAGAGAGTTGACTAAAATGAATGTTTCATTTTACTGGTCACATGAATGCGAGCAAAGCTCTAAGAGAATCAAACAAGCTATCAAAAACGCTACTCAAATGGCCTATTTTAATCCAAAGCTCCATACAGAAGTTATTGTTGATGCTAGCCCAGTCAGGTTAGGCACACAGCAGAGTGGGCACAAAAAATGCTCGAGGAAACATTGTACCACATGTAGGCAAATGTTTGTCCTGAACTGAATATGCTTATTCACAACCTGAGAAAAAAAGTTTAGCAGTGGTGTGAATTTGTGAACATTCTCACGTGTTCTTATAATGACACCTTTTACGCTTGTGACAGACCACCAAGAATTGTTGACCATCTTTGGTAATCCAAGGGCCAAGATGCCTTCTCACATTGAACTTTGGGTTCTATGATTACAAGAATACAGCTACACAATTGTGCACCGGCCAGGGCAAGACCGACTACTTCTCCAGAATGCCTGCTCCGTGTCATGGTACCTCTTCCAAGATGGCTGAAGCCTACATAAATTCATTGTGGAATCAAGCACACTAGCTGCCATTTTGTTGGAACAAATTGTTACTGCCATGATTCAAAATAGTGACATGTTAAAAATGAAAGATAATATTGCACATCAGTCTTGGAACCAGCATACTCAACCTCTTTCCAGTGACAGTGAATTCCAGAAGTTCAAGAATGTCAAAGATGAACTATCCATGATTCAAGACAGCATTCTCCAGAGGGGGTTTGAGAACTGTTATTCCAGAGAGTCTGTGACAACAGATAATTGAAGCAACCCATGAAAGACATCATGGAATCGTTGCCACAAAACAAGCTCTCTGATACCCAGTCTGGTTTCCTTATCTCGATGAGAGAGTTGAAAGATAGTTGAATGACTGTCATCTATCCATCTGCTTCTTATTGAAAGCCACTCAACATCCCTTGAACATGTCAGAGTTGCCAAAGCATGTATTAGACAGAATTGCTGACTTTTTTGGTCCTCTTGATAATGAATATCACCTGTTGGTGACTGTTGATGAGTACTCCTGTTTGTCATTGCTAGAATATATCTCAAATATCAATCAAGAGAGAGTCATTGAGAGATTAGATAACATCTTTGCGAAAGATTCCTGCAATGTTAAAGTCTGACAATGGCCCACCTTTCAACAGTCGAGAATTCAGAGGCTTTCTTAGTCATCTTAATATGAAGCATTAGAAGAGCACACCTCTTTGGCCAAAGGCTACTGGCCTTGTTGAACATTTCAAGAGTACATTAAAGAAAACTGTTCAGCATGCTTCCTTGGAAAACGTTTGAACGCAGGTGAAAGCTCTGAAACTTTGATGTTCAAGAAAACAATGAAAGCCAATTTACCTCAACAGACCAACAGAAGATCAAGTACTGAGGAAGAAACCAGTACCAAAGACTTGGATCATAAAAAAATGAAGCCCTATTGTTGGAAATTACCCTTTTTGCAGGATCAAGCCTAAACATTTTGCCTCCTTCCTCCCATTTTTTCTTACCTGTTTTTCTTGGCTTTAGGACTCTGGGCACTTTGCCACTTCTAACCAGTGGTAAGGTGCATATGCTCTGTGAGAAAATTGTGTTGGTGATTAGTGTTTCCTTAATTGGCATATCTGATTTACTAGTAAGTCCCTAGTAAAGTGCACTAGAGGTGCACAGGGCCTGCAAACCAAATGCTACTAGTGGGCCTGCAGCACTGGTTGTGCCTCCCACATGAGTAGTCCTGTAAACATGGCTCAGGCATGCCACTGCAGTGTCTGTGTGTGTAGTTTTAAACTACCAATTCCACTTGGCAAGTGTACCCACTTGTCAGGCCTAAACCTTCCCTTTTTATATATGTAAGGCACCCATAAGGTAGGCCCTAGTAGCCCCATGGGCAGCGTGCAGTGTATGTTAAAGGTGGGACATGATATGTTTTACATGTCCTAACAGTAAATACACTGTTGCAAGGCCTATCTCTCTCATAGGTTAACATGGGGTCTGCCTTTAAATTACTTTAAAGTGTATATTCCCTTTGGGTGCAGATAGAAATTTGGAGTTTGGTGTCTCAGAATTTACAATTTAAAAATACATCTTTTAGTGAAGTTGGTTTTTAGATTGTTAGTATGAAAATGCCACTTTTAGAAAGTAGGCATTTTCTTGCTTACACAGTTCTGTGATGCTGTCTGTTTGTGGATTCCCTGTCTGGTTCAATTTGACATTTGGGCTGTTTGTGAATCCCCTCTAGAAAGTAAGACCAAGGGAGCTGGGGTGTAGCCTGCATATCCTGATGAGCCATCTGTGCTAGAGTGGAGGGAGGAGTGGTCACTTACACCTGAATTGGCTGTGCCCGCCCTGTCACAATGCAGTGTCCAACCCCCTGGTGTGGGTCTGAGGCCTGGCCAGTGTAAGGTAGGATCTTGCAAATAAGAGAGACTTTTCTTTGAAGTTTACCAACCTCAAAGGCAGAAAGGGGTATAAGTAGTAGACCCAAAACCCCAGACTTTAGATTTCTTCAAGATCACTTCTGGAACCAAGAGGAACGTCTGCCAAGGAGAAGAGCTGAAGAGCTTATGAGGAGTGCTGCCTCTTCTTGTGCTTTGTTGGGCTATCCTGTAGTTCCTGCTTCTGCCTATAAAAGGGCACAAAGACTGGACTTTATGGTATATTCCTGCTTGTGAAGAATCTCCAAGGGCCTGAGTTGAGCTTGCCTCCTGTTTTGAAGTCTCATGGCCATCAAAGACTTCCTCTGCTAACATCTGGACTCTCTGCTGAGACTCTTGCCCTGTCGAGTGGTGTCCTATCCAGTCCCTGGGCCCTTGAAAGGTGAAGTTGGCGACAAGAGCTAAAAATGCAGGGACAGAAAGTCGTCCTGGGAAATTTTCGACGCACCATCTTCAACACAGCTGATAAACGAGGCGCCACCGGCCTTGCGGCTAAAATCAATGCTCCACCTGCATCGCGGTTGGGAGATCGATGCATTGCGGCTGGAGAAACGAGGCACAACACCCACTTGCTGCTGCTGATAACGACGCAAGCCCCATGCAGCGCGGTTTTCTAACACCGTGCAACTGGATTTTCCACGCATCATCCCTAGCCGCGAAAGTCAACCTGACTCAGCGCGGAGCCTAGGTGCGCCGTCTTGAAAATTGACACATCGCTCTCTTCCGGGGAGAATAACAACACATTTCCAACCTGACTGGAGGAGAAACAACGCATGGCCTCCTTTGTGAGGGAGGAATTGACATTGCTGCCTTTTCCAATGCACTCTGCCTGTGCAACTTCATTTTTTACGCTAACCAGGTACTTTATGCAAAATCAAAATTTTCATTGTTTTCTATGGAGTAAGATTATTATTATTTTGAAAATTAATATGTTAACTTGTGCATGTTGGATTTTTGTCATTTTGGTCCTGTTTGATTTAGATAAATATTTCCTATTTTTTAAACTGGTGTGTCCATTGTGTAGTGTTTTGACTGTATTACTGTGTGTGTTGGCACAAATACTTTACACATTGCTTCTGAGATAAGCCTTACTGCTTTTGTCAATCTACCAAGGAGGTAAGCAGGGGTTATCTAAGTGTACTTCTCCATTACCCTGACTAGAGTGAGGGTTCTTACTGGAAACGGGGTAACCTAACTGCCAACCAAACACCACATTTTTAACACCTATACTGACAAGAGTCGACATGCAAAAGACATTGTCTTCACTAGAGGGGATCGAGTGCTCATCCTTCAGATGAGAAAACGTAAGTCTTTTTCTCCATTTGATGCTGAGTCATTCCATGTCCATAAAAACATAGGACACATGGTGACTGGCCATCGTGCTGGGAAGTCCATTAGAATAGATTACTTGCATCTCTGACATGTAGCTCATCAATCATCAGATACTGACATCAACATAGAGACTGGCTCTGAAAGAACAATTGAAAAGCCTCTAACTGATGTTGCTGCTGCATCACCAACATAGATAATCGGCAATCCTATTGCCAGTTCCCAGTTTCTCTAGGCACGACAAGGATGAGTAATGAGAGCACCACAAAGGCTCATCAAAGAACTATGATTGTGTATATATTTGTAAAAAGATGTAATTATTTAACAGAGAGGGGGATGCAGAGTTGTGTGAGTTCCTAATGTTAGAGACCTTTTGGCTGCTGATAAACTCCATAGATCTGTGACATAAGTGTTAGAGCGTGGTGAAGTGAATCCAGGTTTAGAATGTTCAGTTTATGTTTGCACACAGATGAATAAAGGTGTTGAATACACAACTCTGTGTGTGATGTAGTCCTTGGCAGGTACCTAAGCTGGGTAGGATGCTACAGTAGGTGTGACCTCTACACCAATCTCAATCTTGCAGATGTCTTTGACAGTTGTGACTTCATCAGCGTTGCTAGGCATCGGGGTGTCAGCACCAGGCTTTAAGGCCTAAAGGGTTGGTGATCCTCTTTGATGCTTGCTTATTGGGGTTCATGCTGAGAACTCTTTCAGGAGACTGGAGACACACTCTGCCTCAATTATGTCACCCCTCGCTTTGCAACCTGCCAGTTTCTCATTCTCTCACGCTATTTCCAATGCAAGGAAAACACTGAGCTTCTCTTCCTGGACAATCTCACTGGGGGCTGTGCACACCCTTACTTCCTCAGAAGATTGGCAGACATCTAGCCTCTAGACAGACCTTCAGCTCCTCCAGCAGAAGCAGTCCTTTCCTTGGTCAAGAAGAACTTGTAACAAGAACAAAGTTGGGTAATTAGCATATGTCTTTTATAAAAGTTTTCCAGAAAAGGTATTTGGATCCACTTCCAAATGTTTTAAAACAGGTTTGGTTTGTCTCTTTTTCAAATATTATTGCCATGCTGCTCACCAGACATACCCTTGGTGTACAATGACAGTTCACATAGCAGTTAGATATAGTGCCGGCTCCAAGTTGGAGAATCCAAAATATGAGCACAGTGAATTGTGACTTCTATGTACCTGGTTGTTATCACTTTCATGGAACAGTAATAAGAGAAAGACAGAAGGATACAGACTGAACTAAACTGTCCCATCTTGAACAACAGAAAGTGCAGTCCAACTACTCTCCAGTGCTTTCCACCAAATGGAGTGCTCGGGAAGAACTAATCAGCAGTCCTTTACTAACAAGGGCCTTGTGAAAATACTAAAGATAGTCTTGCCTCCATCCTCCTTGTTTCAGTATCTGGGTTTCTTCTCTGCACCAAGAGGAATTCAGGCCATATAATCTACTGTTTGGGGAAGCTATCCTCAGCCTCCATGTTGCACCACACTAAACTTGGGCCATGCAAAATATATTCCTCTGTCCCCAGTACTCAGATTCAAGCAACTCATAAGGTCATATCATGTCAGTACCTGGGTCACGACCCTCCAGCAACAGGAATGCAAGCAATACACTTTGACTGTTTGGGGAAGCTATACTCAGCCTCTGCTAAACCAGGGCCATGCAATATATGTTTCACTGGGCACAGTGCTCAGATTCAAGCACCTCCCAAAGTCATACTATCAGGCATGCGCTGTGCACATATTGCACACACACCACAATTGACATACACACAAAATGTCAGTTCTAAACAAAAGATAAACTTTCTACCAGAGGTGTCAGTAAACCTTGTTCCCTCTGACACAAAGAAAAGGCCGAGTCAAACTATAAATTCACAAAACATGGAACACGCCCATCACTGCTTTATGAGAAGTGCCATGGGCATGGACAGTAGCTTATTGCCTAAAAGAAGGTATGTTGGTACTCCTCTCCTGGTCACCGGCCAGGACCGGGGGGCTTCCATTGTCAAGGATAGGCATAGGACTCTGTGCACATGCTAGGTAAGCATGATGCCAGTGCTCAAATAAAATCAGGATACCACATTCTCTTGTAGTAGGACACTCAAGGCAGGAGTAGATGCCCTTTTACCACACAGTCCCAATACCTGCATAGCAAGCAGAACAATAGTAGTAGTAGCCTGCCAAAGACAGACTAATGTTGATGTATTAATGCATGATGTCGCTTTATCAGGTTGATCACACCTCCAGAAGGAAAATATGGTTGTTTTGTTTTGAAGTGGGGTTCTATGAACAGCATAGCCTGCAAAAGGATATAGCAAGCATCTTTCTGGTTTTCTAAAAATATGCTTTTATCTTTTATCCTTTATCTGACTGTGATAAATCACTTCCAGTCATCGATGCACCGACTTAGGGTAGCTAAAATACTGAGAATATACTCTTTATGTGATCAAGAAAGGTAGGTTAAAGCCAGGGCACCTCAGTATTACTTCAATTCAGAACATGATTATAAGTGTAAATTAAATACAATACATTCTGAAAAAGCTTCTTCAATATACACATTGCTGAATCATGATACACTGTCCATTTGCCAGTATATTTTACATTACATCATTTAAAGAATGTGTTGGCATCCTATGTATCTATTTCATTATGTTGAACTACCATTGAGCTAGGAGTGCATTTTTTTGTATTATTCCCTGCACATTCATAGAGTCGGAAAATATAACTTATTCACTTTGTGCTGAAGGGTTTTTCTATTATCACATAAGCAACATGGGTTAGTTTGAAAGTTGTGCCTGCCTCCAATGCTGATCTATGTTTTTTTTACAGACAAATATTAGATGGTGGTCTACGTTCATGAAATGTGTCTATATTTTTTATAAAATTCAAGAATAGTTAAGCAGCATGAACTCGCTGTTACAAGTATTTAATATCTTTGAACAACTAAAATCTAAAAATAAAATGTGTCTAAGGATTATAGCATATGCATTGCAGAGTTTCACTAGAACCCATTTTCTTGGCAATGTGCTTTTGTGCAATTGGTCAAATATTTTTATTCAGCTAAGCCACTTTTCG
The DNA here is from genome assembly GCF_031143425.1 of Pleurodeles waltl. NCBI lineage: Eukaryota > Metazoa > Chordata > Amphibia > Caudata > Salamandridae > Pleurodeles > Pleurodeles waltl. The sequence continues at coordinate 1,020,522,332 of NC_090447.1, forward strand.
AAATTGCAAAAAATGAAATGACATCTGGTGTTACCCTTTGCACCGTGAACCAGTGACAAGAGAAAATATTATAAGCATAAAGTGAGCCAACTTCTCATCAAAAGTTCATGTTCAAGGCTTGGCATGATATAATTCGAAAATCATTTACAAGTGATTTGCATATTTTGCAGCTGTCACAATACCGTTGAAAGAACTGGGTGGACAGTGTTATGATGATGATTTAACATTTTGGCACACACTGGATACAAGGGACATATTATTTTATTATTTTCATACAAATGATTCACGAGTGGGGAGTTCCAGCACCATGTCTGGCATGGCTTCTTAATTATTTGTAAATTGTGAAACTAAATCATGAGAAAAGCTGTTTGCAGGTGGACTTGGTAAAATTATACTACAATAAAAAAGAAATTAGCAGGGAACAGTATTGTTGTTCATTCTTTTCAACTCAAAGATGAATGCACTAAAAATCACAATTAAAGTGATTGTAATATCAGTAGTTAAAAGTCAGAAACTTCTGTTTCCCTTAATTCACCATTCTGATAGGCGGTTGCTAAGTATTTGGCGATAGAAAAACGTGTTTTGTTAATGACAGCTAAGCAACCAGTTTTCATATTTCTTTCTTAGCCTTCATTTTTTTCTTTGTACCACCCTGGATTGCTACATCCTTTCTAACTTGTGTGATATTTCATCTCTACTTATAGGATGATTTCATTTCCTCCTTCATCTGCTTCTTTTCTTTGAAACCTGAAATTAGTCAAGCAGAGCCCACTTGGCACAGCTCTGATGACTCTATGGCTAAATGCTTTTCAACATTGACATCTTCCAGAAAGTAGGATCTTATTGATCCCTCAGCACTTCATCCCTCAGACATGCCTACAAAATAATTTTATGATAAAAAGGGACCTGTTTTGGAAAGAAAATCAACAAAACCCTTGAATGTGTAGGTGATCTTTGTTTCTCATGTTCCTTGGTCATGGGCCCTATTCCTCAAATGTACATTATTTCCTTCTCTCTTGTGTGGTGTGTTTGTGTGTTGTGATACTGGCTGATACTGTTGGTAAACGTACTTTGGGCTTTCACTCTTGACCTGGACCCACGTATCATCCTTAGTCTTCTCCCCCCTTCACATCTGAGTGCTCAGAGACTACTTCGTAACCACTTTTTACTCTACAGAATTGTCTTTGATCAATTCAAACTCCCAAAGTAAATGCCTATTCTGAATGACATTGCCATAGGTCAATCCGTACTTGTTAATTGCCAATCTCTTTCACGTTTTCTAACTACTTTCTCTAACATGCTTGAAGGTTTAATTCCTAAAGATATATGCACATTTACTGAGGTGTCCTAGATACCTCTCTGACTTTTTTTGGACCATGCACATGAGCTTCTTGCTTCTCTGGATGACATTAGGAAGAAAGTGTACCATGGCAGTGTCAGTATCCATATTCTTCTAGCCTTCACAGTGCCATTTGAGATACTTAACCACTTTATGGGTTTGGATCAACTGTCGACAGCATGCATTACCAGCACAGTTCTCTCCTAAATTAGTTCATATCCAGATAGCCATTACAAATCAACTTTTATGTGTTTCTATTCTAAACCTCTTCTTCCGATTTATGACGTTCTCTAGAGGTCCTCCATTTTATTACACCTCTCTAACATGTAATTTGAACCACTAGGAAGGCTTTGACCACTCCAAATAATTTGGTATTTGCATGTATGGAGGAGTTCTGTCACTGATGTTCTAGCTCCTACAGTGTGTGAAGCAGGGGATGGGTAGCCAGTGACTCACATTTAATACTAAGGCAAATTAAAAGTTGATGCTAGTCAGATAGATTTCCCATTAATGCGATGATTCACTAACCACTAGAATTAGGATCCTACTTGTGTCTGGAGAAAATAGTTTACACAATCACTGTTAAATTTGAGTATGAGTTTCCCAAGGGCCCTCAAATCACACAAACAATGTCTGACATTCTACTCTGTCTTGGGGATATAATATCCAAATGTTCTAAGCTGGAATCCCCCTAACTATGTATTCATCCATTACTAACTTAACCAAAACCAGACTGTACTCCTGATGGCAGGAACCATCACCTTTAAAAACCATTGTATTATCCATTGCTCCTTCTCTGGTATGTTACCCCCCTTTGCTTGGAATCAATTTCACAAATGTGTACTGGATAGAAGTATTAGATTGTTGACTACATTTCTTCATTCTTTATCCTACATTTGCTTATTCCCACCACTCTCTATTTTCAATGATTTTCCCCTTTGCTTTTAACTTGGTATGTTCATCTCTCTTCTGCTAAACAACTTTAAATACTGATTCATCATGTGAAAGCAGGTTTAATTTTGATCTTTCTGTGTTTCTTTGGCATATGTGCTTTATATGCATAACAAAACATATAACATTACATAAAATAACTTACCACCACCTAATATTAAATTGTGGTTCAATAACACCTTCCTAGGTACATAGGCTTCATACCTTATTTTCATTCATTCCTCCACTGTAGGCTGTCATTTCAGATTTAGGCAATCCTGTCAAAGCAACTTTGTTTTCACCTTTACTAATGTGTACAACAAATTGCCCTCATCTTGAACTTTGCGGGTAACTTGCCTTATCTTCCATTCATAACATCACGCATTGTTCTTTTTCATGATTGGCAATTTGGTGTTATCAATTAGTCCAATTTTGAAGGAGTAGCTTCTGTGAGACATTGTCACCACATTTATATATGTAATTCATCCAATAATTAACCTCTGTGCAACATTATAAGTAATTCACGTAATATATGATGTAGCCAGTGGGAATTATTCTCACTTTCTTTGCTCAGGACTATGGCCATGTGTTTTTTGTAAATCAACACATTTAGAGATATTTTTGATTATTGCTGGAAATATTATCAATTGCCTTTTAAATACTATTCAAGGAATATTGGTGTAAAACATTCAATATAAATATTTGCCATGGGAAAATGCTACATTGTCTCCAAAGATTAGTAGTGATTGCAACCAACACCTGTCAGCTGTTCCCATTTTATGGGAATCTCTGTTGAAGAATACTTAATTCCATAACATCATTAATTTCAAATTTTATTTAAAATAAAAGTGCCAAATTTTAGATGAATATTGTTAGAAATGGGGTCTTTGGTTGACAGTCAGGTTACCCCCTGTTCAAGCAAGGACGCTCACTCTAGTCAGGGTAAAATAGAATCACCCTCAGCTAACCCCTGCTTACCCCCTTGGTAGCTTGGCAGAGCAGTAGGCTTAACTTCAGAGTGCTAGGTGCAAAGTATTTGTACCAACACACACAGTAAATTAATGAAAACACTTCAAAATGACACAACACAGGTTTAGAAAAATAGGAAATATTTATCTAAACAAAACAAGACCAAAACCACAAACATCCGACATACACAAGTCGTTATGAATTTTAAAGAATAAACTCAAAAATAGCGCTTAGAAACAGAAAATGCTTTGATGAGGTGTTAACACGGCATCGTGACGGAGTCGTTCCCAACAAGCAGACGCCAGAGGTGCTGAACACAGAGTCGCCTAGACCCCCAAGTACAGTACCTTTGGTGAAGAGTGAAAACAAGTCGATGCGCGGTCGGGGATCGCAGCGTCTGTGCGAAACATTGAATCTGTGCACTTCGAGTGGCGTTGGGCACCATGTGGTGCGGCGCCTTCCACGGAGTCGCGGACTTCAGCGGATCTGCAGCGGCGTCGGGCCTGCGAAGGTCGTCACGTTCCAGCGAGGATCACGGAGTCGGTTGCAGGCGGCGTCACTGGATTCAGCAGTGGCGTCGGTCTGAAGTCGTCCAAAGTCGATTTCCTTGGATTTCCACCAGCTTTCCTTTCAAGGGCCCAGGGACTGGATAGGGCACCACTTGTCAGAGCAGGAGTCTCTCCAGAGACTCAAGGTGCTGGCAGAGAGAAGTCTTTGCTGTCCCTGAGACTTCAAACAACAGGAGGCAAGCTCTAAATCAAGCCCTTGGAGATTTCTTCACAAGATGGAAGACACACAAAGTCCAGTCTTTGTCCTCTTACTCTGGCAGAAGCAGCAACTACAGGATAGCTGCACAAAGCACAGTCACAGGCAGGGCAGCACTTCTCCTCAGCTCTTCAGCTCTTCTCCAGGCAGAGGTTCCTCTTGATGTCCAGAAGTGATCTAAAGTCTGTGGTTTGGGGTGCCCTTCTTATACCCAATTTCTTCTTTGAAGTAGGCCTACTTCAAAGTAAAGTTTCTTTTGAATGTGAAATCCTGCCTTGCCCAGGCCAGGCCCCAGACACTCACCAGGGGGTTGGAGACTGCATTGTGTGAGGACAGGCACAGCCCTTTCAGGTGTAAGTGACCACTCCTCCCCACCTTCCTAGCACAGATGTCTCATCAGGAAATGCAGACTACACCCCAGCTCCCTTTGTTTCACTGTCTAGTGTGAGGTGCAACCAGCCCAACTGTCAAACTGACCCAGACATGGAATCCACAAACAGGCAGCGTCACAGAAATGGTATAAGCAAGAAAATGCTCACTTTCTAAAAGTGGCATTTTCAAACACACAATCTTAAAATCTACTTTACTAAAAGATGTATTTTTGAATTGTGAGCTCAGAGACCCCAAACTCCATATGTCCATCCGCTCCCAAAGGGAATCTAATCAGATTTAAAGGTAGCCCTCATGTTAACCTATTAGAGGGACAGGCCTTGCAACAGTGAAAAACGAATTTAGCAATATTTCACTGTCAGGCCATATAAAACACGTTACTATATGTCCCACCTTAACCATACACTGCACCCTGCCCTTGGGGCTACCTAGGGCCTACCTTAGGGGTGCCTGACATGTAAGAAAAGGGAAGGTTTAGGCCTGACAAGTGGGTACACTTGCCAAGTCAAATTTACAGTTAAAACTGCATACACAGACACTGCAATGGCAGGTCTGAGACATGATTACAGAGCTACTTATGTGGGTGGCACAACCAGTGCTGCAGGCCCACTAGTAGCATTTGATTTACAGGCCCTGGCAACTCTAGTGCACTTTACTAGGGACTTACTAGTAAATCAAATATGCCAATCATGGATAAACCAATCACATACAATGTATACAGAGAGCATATGCACTTTAGCACTGGTTAGCAGTGGTAAAGTGCTCAGAGTTCAAAATCCAACAGCAACAGGTCAGAAAAAATAGGAGGCAGGAGGTAAAAAGATTGGGGATGACCCTGCATAAGCAAAAAAGTCCAACAAATATCATTGAATGGCTCTACTCAATGAGCATACATACCGTATTTATCGGCGTATAACACGCACTTTTTCACCCTGAAAATAGGGGGCAAATGATGTGTGCGTGTTATACGCCGATATAATGTTAAGGGTTTTTTTTCTGAACTTTCCTCTTAAAATACATGCTATTTAACATCGGTTTCAAAATGTTCCTCCGGGGTATGAAGCTGCAGCAACTATATAAGATTATTAAAATCAAGAAGGAGTTCTCTCACCACTTATAACGTTCTAGAACTCAAAAGTGACTTGTAATAATCTTTGGAAATCTTTCGGAGTATGTTATTTGTAATAATTTGAGGGGACATCTTCTTTGTTTTCCAGGTACAATTTTTCTTGTTTTTTTCTTTCTGAGATATTTTTCTAAATGCAGATTCTTTCCAAATTATTTCAGTTTTTACCATCCTTCTTTTCTTTTTAATTATCCCTTCAGTGCTCTTCCCTTTATTTGCAAATATGTACTCCCCAAAGTACATCTTATTGTTGTGGTGTTGCACCCCCATGCCCCTTACCTCTCTCTCCAACTCTTTTCAAACATTCATTTTTGAGTTGCTATTTGCAGCTTATATAGGCAAAATTCTAATACAGGTAATATAGACTTTGATTCAAGAGGTGGAACAGCATGCTTTGAGATTGGTTAATCTATAATCAACATGGTTCTGGAATCGAGTTTAGCTAGCAACCAATATCGATCCTAAAGCATTGGTCCACCATTATAATGAAATCCAGTTGTCAAATCCATTGAGTGGTGAAATGTATTGCTTTGAAAAGGTTCAGCGAATCTATTAACTTACTCTCATTCTATTACAAAGAATTCTTGATTGGGAAACCTAAATTGAAATATAAACGTTGACAAATAAAACATTTGAGAAACATGAAATATAAGAATAAGTGAAATTATTACTTGCAGCAATAAACGTCCAAGTACAAAACAAAAGAAAGTCAAATGTGAGTAAGTTAGAAATGCATGTTGCGTTTGTACTTTCTGCCCACTCATGTGCAAAGCAGCCAAGTGATGCATGTCATGTGTAACATGCTCTGCCAAATCTGGATTTATTTTCTGTCAGGAAGTATTGCATTCTGGAACTTGTATTTTTACCATGGGAGGTATAGGTTTGAAATTGACAGTTCTGCTATTCAAAAATGTAGAACTGTGTCAAGGAGCCACATGAGACATAAGACCTCTTGCAACTATGTTGATGAGCATGTATGTAACTTATTCATATTTGAATATGTGTTGGTGTATGTTTTCTGCATACATGGTTAGGGGTACAAAACTGGCCGCTATAACTATGTCATCTACCTACAAGTAACTCATGGTTCCTCTTACAAATCTCTTAAATTCCTTAGAAACTAAGGCCCAAATTTACAGGCTTTTGGCACAATGCAGCATAGCGAGTCACCTTGTTGTGCTGCCATGCATCAAATGGAAAGGGCAGGAATGCGCTGTATTTAAGCAATATGGTTTTACAACAACAGGGGTAGACCAGATAACTCAGAACCTGGGGCAATTGAACCAAACAGCAACAACTATGGTTTCCAGGAGAAAATATTCAAGTGTACCATAAATTAACAAAAAACAAATATAGGAAAGAACGGTGCCAAGCACAGAATTGTAGGAGTACGAAAAGCAATATAGTTTTCCACTGTCACGGGGCACCCAATTTCATCAGTCTGTCACATGTGAAGTGGGGGAGGCGCTAGTGATTATGAGCCTTTTAAACTCGTGCTAAATTATTTGGGCTGGGGAGAAAAGAAAAGCACGTGGCAGAAATGTGCACCCTAATCCTGAAATCAACCATCATCGCATAAGCGTGAATTACATTTTTGGTAATAGCATCAGCACGTCTGGCCGCTTTCTTACCAGTAGTATAAAGTACAAGACAAATGTTGAAAAGCCAGCTGTGCAAGTGACTAGAAACCATTATTTTTATATAAATTAAAGAAGGCTTGGACTAGGAGAAATATTAAATCTACACCAACCAGATCTGATCAGGTTGTAATAGAGGAGTGATCCATTTGTTGTTAATATTTTCATTTTATAGTGAGCAGTGGACATGTATTTTCACCATGGGGCATACTGCTTTATACATCAAACTCCTAATTTAAAAATGACAAATTAATAGGTCTGAAAAATGCTGTGCCCGCTATTGACAAATCTAGTTGCAAAAACTGTTCGCTGATATAACTGATTTGAAACGTGTAAAGCCCTCCAACTCAAAAGGGCCCATTACATTTTGAGGCTTACAGACTAGTTGGCACTTATAGTGAATACATGAAAACATTTTTTATCTCTTTGCCAGATCTGTCAAGACTAACAGTTTTAGCCCTTCCTGTTCCTTCCTAAACATTAAGAACATTCTAAAACTCCAAGAACGGATATTTGGAGCAGAAAGCAATACTAATAGAATTCTGATGTTTCTAATGGACAAACCCAGTGATTTTCTTCTTTTTTGTTAATGTCCACCGGCCAGATAATTTCCAGATTAGGACACGTTAACAAAGCCTGCTGCTGGTGTTGCCCACTGTCGGTGCCTCCAATATAATTCTTTCTCTGTCACAGTGGCTTCGGCTGCCTAATTGAAGTGTGCATGGCATAATTGATCAATCGAGTTTGCGTGCTACTAAATAAACTAATACATATGACATGTTCGTCATTTGTTCTAAATGATCAATAGTTCAATTTTATGTAGAGAAGTTTATTCAGAGTTCTTCCGTGCTTGGTTTGAGTAGCTTGTCCAGAGCGGTTTATCTTTTACATTTATGTATTTGCAGTCCAGAATTTATGACTGAAACCAAGCTCCAACTACCAGAATTCAGTGATATAGAAATATAGATATATGTCTCCGTAGGTTCCTTTCCTAATATGCAATCTTGCTTCTTTTAGCAGAGAGTTTATCCCTAATTGTAGGTATTGTTTAATCAGTGACCCAACACGCAACTGCTATCACATCGCTTATTGATATATTTAGCAAGAGATAAGAAATGAGAATGATGGTCTAGCCCACTCTTGCACAAATTAGGCTTGGGGAAGTAGGAAATACCTCTCTATGGGTGAGGCCCTGTGTAGCACCAGCTGCACTGATCATTTTATGTAGAAGCAATGCCATTTTTAAAATACAAATGTGTTCGTCAATCACAATAAACTAAGCTGCTGCAGTAACAGCAGCAGTTGTTTTTCATGCAGAATGTATAGCTATCTGGCCCTGCGTAACGAGTGCAGTCACGTGCAAACACCTTCAGTACTAGTGACGTTAACCGAGTTCTGGTGCTGTGTCCTGGTTAACATCTTTTCAAACTAAGCACTAGACATGCCTACTTACGGTCTCTGCCACTGGGGCTCGGTTGTGGTCATCCACATACGACAAACCTACCAATTAATGTGGCGAACTACAGCTTTTTAATCAGACCTAAGGCGTACCTATCGTACCTATGTCAGATTTTTCCCGGCCCTGGAGCCACAAAACACACAAGCTGCTCTGCTCTAGTCTGGAGTAGTCTGCCTTTACCTGCCTGGCTCTATTAATGAAGCTCCCCTCTTGTGCTGCTGCGCGATGAGGCTTCTGACACCGAGAGCAGTGCTGTCTTCAAGATACCGTGACATCTGGCAATTTGCAGCAGACAAACACGTATACATATCTCTTTGGTTCGGTTCACATAACAGTGCCAGCGCATTACAACATTTGCCGATCTCACTACTAGCTGCAGCAATGTCTAAACGAAACAGACATACCCAATAAAATTACATGAAAATAAACATACACACATGAATCACGTGCGTCTGCTACGGAGAATGACTGGCTTTCTTCCATTGGGAGCCTCTTGTCACAACTTCGGGGATCCTAAGGAATTCCCGTTTCCTCCCTTTAGGATTTCACATTTAAATGTTTTCTCTTGGTATGCGAAAAGATACAGTCAGGCAATCTATATTCAGAATATTTACTGGTCTTCCACCTCAGGCTGTTTCCGATTATTGTGCGCAACAGCACAAACCCCTATGCCTGTTCAAAAACGTGGCATGAGAGGTGTTTTATGATCTATTTTTAGCCACAAAAATAACGTTGCATATACTTTCACAGCTGCTGCAATTAATATACCCCAAACACATGCACATGGTAGGCAATTGTCCAAAATAATAAGGCATACGATAATAGGGAGTCTTATTACATTTATGCAGGAGACATATTTTAAAAAGTTATGTTTTTACGTTTCTCTGTTCGTGGTGACTTCTGGGTTTAACCACTTCCATGAAAATCTCTGGAATGTGCATACGAAAACATACCAGCTCACGCAGCCAGCTCCTAAGTCTGATCCCGCTACATAGTGTAAACACCTAGGCACCCCCAGCAATTTTGCTTTCTACAGTGCAGCATGTGGGGTTGCCCAAGGATCAGGGATGGAAGGGGTCTGCTGAAAGTGAGGCTATATGCCTTGTTCTCAGCTGGGCCAATTGATCATTCAGCCTTGTTTCTAATACACAGCTCAATTTGTGCAGGACAAAAAGAATTCAAGACTCCTCCCGTACTCCCTCTCTCATGCACTTGCAGCTTACCTATTTATTGGGGACAGTTTAGTACTTTGGGGAATTTGTGATTTAAATCTGATAAAAGATCAATGGTATCCGGTAGTAAGTTGTGAGTTGGCACCATTTCGCCGGAACCCTCATAGCTGCTTGAAATGCATGGTCTCGCAGAAGCTACAGGTGTGCAATTGCACTGCGCTGCTATGTATGCTGGCACAATATGCCAGCGAAGTTAAAGTTGGCCATATTGTTGTAAGGACGCTCATTTAGATCTTTTGATGTCATCGAGGACAGAAACTGCACTGTGAAACTGCACGGACATACCATCTGTTCCGGTCCTAGATCATGTTATGTGACTTCTGGTAATGTCATCTGTAGCCCAAAAGTAATGTGAGGACACTTCCAATGATATCACTATTAAGAAAAGTACTGCTTTTTAAACATCCAAAACTCTACCTTTTTTTGGTCCCAGAACGATGGCAAATTTAGCCATGCCTCTGTGAAGAACGAGCCTCTACAATTTGGAATAGCGACCTGCGTTTAACATAGTTATTGAAGAGTTTGAAGCGTTTCAACGCAAGATTGCCAGAATGCTCCTTACTTTCATCACAGTAACAGTTCCCAAAACAATGCTTTATGGTCTTTACGAAAAGTCCTTTCTGATTAGAAAACTTTAACATGGTTCAGAAGAGTTAAAAGAGCAATGATGGACCAATGAATCAAAAGTAACCCTAGCAAAAATGCTCAAATCACCCCCGCTCTCTTTGTGTTCTCATGCAATATTTCTCTTTCCATCCATTCTCTATTTTCTCTCTCTCCTTCTGTCTTCCTCTCTCTGATGGCTTTCTTTCTGCCTTCCTCCTTGCTCCATCCCATTCACTCTCCCTCGAAGCTTTCCTTTGCCTGTTGCAATTAATCTTGGTGAGCTGGGAAAGTGACACCGGCACCAGGTTGGCCCTTGGGCTTTCAAAACTGTCTCCAGACCACTGAAATGAAAAGCATGCCAGCCAAGTGAGTAAGTAAAAGTGTGTTGGATGTACCCTAAGAAGTGTTTCACAATTGTTTCCACTTGGATTTTGACTCAAATGAGGTGTTTAATCTGCTTGGTAAATCTTCAAGCATGAATTATGGATTGTCAATGGGCAGGTGGGCAGATAAGAGAGGAGAAAGCGCCCAGAGGCATCGGAAGTTTGGTAGGGGGTGCTGTGTGGTAAGGAAGGTTGCTCCGAAAGGCACTATAAATGGGAGCAGTGTACCATGTCTAGTCGGGGCTAGGCCTAGATACAGAAGCAATGTGGTATGTAATTACAATGTGAGCCACAGGGTGGCAACAAGGGGTGTCCCGACCTACGCACAACTGGAATGACCCCGAAGAATATGGAGTAGTGCAATAAGGACAATACACGTACAATGCAGAGACAGAAAGGCGGGTTTAAACTACGACTAGCACTAAGACAATAAACGTTGTTGTAGGGGGTTAATTATATTTTAGTCGTTAATTATATTAGTTCTGCGAGTACATGCTTTGCATAACCACTGCTGTGCACAGGATTCTTGTATTGTATTTCATCATATGCTGCTCATGTCCTGCATTCCAATCCTTGCAGTTATGAAATGTTTAATTTGAAGTTTCCAGTCAGTTAGTGTCTGTTCATTCTTGTGGTTAATCGCTCTCTCTCTGCTGGGGACATTTGTGGGAACAACGTTGTTATTTAGTTTATGCTGATGTCCGTCATCATTACTATGTTTTGGCAATTAGTGACTTGTCCCCAGCTGTGCTTCGCCACCATGCTGCACCGCAGAGCAACAAACATCCTTACCTTTTGCAGAAGAGTCGATCGTCATAGTCAGCTTTTTAACTTCAATGTAACTGGCGCTGCACACACTATTGGAGCAGACTCCTGATTCAGACTTCATTGCCACCACCTGGAGCCACCACAGTAAATCCTGGCACTTGTGAGCCTCGTGCTTCAAGCTGCGTGCCATTTGCCTGCTAATGCTCTTAGCTCTCGCTACAGCGCAGCAACGCGCTGCCTCCTTTCATAGCTTTGCCTACAACCACACGGTGCTCATGTTGTTTACGTGCTATCATCTTCATTAAAAGACTGACACATGGGCTTTCACTGTAACATTGGCATCTACACAGGTGTCAGCTCTTCCACACCACTGTGATTTCTCATTTTTGTTGGCACTTATACACGTGCACTTTCAGACTGCCTCAATACCCCAGGCCTGGGTAGAAGTTCTTCCATTTTTGCCACCTTGCTGCCTTTCATTATTGCTGCCTGTTGCTGTATTACTAGGTATTTATTTTATGTAAAATGCAGCAGTGTTGTAATCCACCACCAATGCTACTCCAAAATCTAGGCGACTTACCTTTATGGCACATTGGAAAAATAGAAATCTTGAAAAGTATGACGTCAAGGCTCATGGTTATGGTCAATCTGTCATCAACATTTTAGGTTCGGTTGGTGTTTCCATTTCGTGTATGTCTCGCACCATTTTAAGGAAGGTGCATATTTTCAAAAATGGTCAACATGTTCTAGGATGGAGACATCAGTGAACCTTGGACTGGTGCTGGATCCAGCCTCTGATATCCCTGTGTACTGCATGACCGTTCATCAAGGTATTGATGGTGTTACTTCTCAATACAAAGATGTTTTTAGGAATGATTTGGGCCAGATTGAAGTTTTTTCACAAGAGGTCAAGCTCAACCAAGGTTCACCTCCCGTTAGAAACAAACTCATGGATGTACCCCTTAGCGCGAGAAAGCATATTAGCATTGTTTTACAACAGCTTTTGAGTGAAAGGGTAATTGACCATGTTAATACATCTGACTGGTTGTTTCCCTAGTTTTGGTTGAAAAAATGTCTCTCTTAGGTTGTGTGCTGATTTTAGGCCGTTAGAAAAATAGATCATTGTTGATCATCATCCTCCTCTGAAAATTCAGGAACACTTGGTGCAATTGGAGGGGGAAAATAGTTTTTGTCTTTAGACCTCAAATCTACATATCACCAAGTTGAGTGAGCAAGGAAAGTTGGAGACATTTGACAACATTTATTACACCTGATGGAGCATTAGATCTGTCTGCATGCTTTCTGCTTATCATCAGCTGCATCCATCTTCCAAAAGCAATATTTGCCCTTTTTTATGAGTATTGATGGAGTTATGATGCTTCAAGACGGTTTGCTATTTTAGCTGACACCATTGATGTTCACAATGCATGATTGTTCAAGGTACTATAGGTGTTACAGGAGGTATCGTTAGAAATTGGGTCTCTAATTGTCAGACTGTGTCCAAATAGGGACCACAATCCAAGTCAAGGTAGGCTACACACAATCCAGACTATCCTGTGCCTAGCCTCTGGAAGCTTGGCACTGAGCAGTCAGGCTTAACTCAGGAGGCAATGTGTAAAGTATTTGTGCAATAGACCATACAGGAACACAGTGAAAACACCACAAAAATACACCACACAGGTTCAGAAAAATATATTTATCTGGTTAAATTAAGGTCAAAACGATAAAGATTCAATAAGCACAAGTTGAAATGTCACTTTGGCAATGTTAGGAAGAGTCTTAAGTCTTAAAACTTAAAAATCAACAGTTGCCTCTTGTGTGCACAAAGCACCTGATTTGCATCAAAATCACGTGCATGGAGACCGCAGAGGAGGAGATGCGTAGGAAAAGGAAGGTGTGCTTCAGATTTCCTGACGCAGCACAGACAATGCTTAATTTCTTCCCACGCTGCAAGGGCTTTGCATCAATTTCTGGTGTGCAGTCTTGGGTCCTGTTGGAAATGGCCCTTCTGCAGGGTTATCCCAAGACTTTTTGCCTTCCTCCTTCTCTTTTTCTGACCTCATTTTTGCTGGTTTTTAGACTCTGTGCACTTTCACCACTGCTAACCAGTGCTAAAGTGCAGATGCTCTCTCCCTTTAAACCTGGTAACATTGGATCATACCCAATTGGACTATTTAATTTACCTATAAGACCCTAGTAGAGTACACTATGGTGGTCATTCCGACCTAGGCGGGCGGCGGTTGCCGCCCGCCCGTCGGAAGCCGCCTGAATACCGCCCCGCGGTCAATAGACCGCGAGGGGTATTCTGACTTTCCCGCTGGGCCGGCGGGCGATCTGATTCAGATCGCCCGCCGGCCCAGCGGGAAAGCGCCTTCCACAAGGAAGCCGGCTCGGAATCGAGACTGCGGAGTGGAAGGCGTGCGACGGGTGCAGCAGCACCCGTCGCGCTTTTCAGTGTCTGCATCGCAGACACTGAAAAGCCTAGTTGGGCCCTGTTAGGGGGCCCCGCGACCCCCCCTACCGCCATCCTGTTCATGGCGGCTTTTCCGCCATGAACAGGATGGCGGTAGGGGGGGTCAGAATCCCCTCGGCGGCGCAGCGAGCTGCGCCGCCTTGGAGGATTCTAAGGGGCAGTGGAAAACCGGCGGGAGACCGCCGGTTTTCCCGTTCTGACCGCGGCCAAAGCTCCGCGGTCAGAATGACCAAGGGAGCACCGACGGCCTGTCGGCGGTGCTCCCGCCCCCGTTGGCCCTGGCGGTAGAGAACCGCCAGGGTCAGAATGAGGGCCTATATGTGCTTAGGGCCTGTAGATTAAATGCTTCTAGTGGGCCTGCAGCACTGGTTGTGCCACCCACTTTAGTAGCCCCTTTATCTTGTCTCAGGCCTGCCATTGCAAGGCCTGTGTGTGCAGTTTCACTGTCACCTCGACTTGGCACTTAAACGTACTTGCCAAGCCTAAACCTCCCCTTTCTCTACATATGAGTCACCTCTAATGTGTGCCCTAGGTAACCCGTAGAGCAGGGTGCTGTGTGGGTAAAAGGTAGGACATGTACCTGTGTAGTTTACATGTCCTGGTAGTGTAGAACTCCTAAATTTGTTTTTACACTACTGTGAGGCCTGCTCCCTTCATAGGCTAGCATTGGGGCTGCCCTCAGACATTGTTGAAGTGGTAGCTGCTGATCTGAAAGGAGTAGGAATGTCATATTTAGTATGGCCAGAATGGTATTACAAAATCCTGCTGACTGGTGAAGTTGGATTTAATATTACTATTTTAGAAATGCCACTTTAGAAAGTGACCATTTCTCTGCACTGAAATCTTTTTGTGCCTTACAATCCACTTCTGGCTGGGTTTAGTTGACAGCTCCTTGTGCATTCACTCAGACACACCCCAAACACAGGGTACTCAGCCTCACTTGCACACATCTGGATTTTGAATGGGTCTTCCTGGGCTGGGAGGGTGGAGGGCCTGCTCTCACACAAAGGACTGCCACACCCCCTACTGGGACCCTGGCAGACAGGATTGAACTGAAAGGGGACCTGGTGCACTTCTAAGCCACTCTTTTAAGTCTCCCCCACTTCAAAGGCACATTTGGGTATAAGACAGGGCCTCTGCCCTACCACCTCAGACACTTCCTGGAGAAGAAACCTGAACCAGAACCTGCACCCTGACAAGAAGAACTGCCTGGCTGCCTAAAGGACTCACCTGACTGCTTTCTACAGAGGACTGCCGCCTTGCTGTTGCCCTGCTGTCTTGCTGCGCTCTTGCTTTGCTGCAGATGTGCTCTCCAAGGGCTTGGATAGAGCTTGCCTCCTGTTCCCTGAAGTCTCAAGGCCAAAAAGACTTCTCTCCTGCAACTGGACTCCTTGTGCGTTGAAAAAGTTGACGCACAGCTTGTTCTGCGGTGAAAAATTCACTGCACGCCAAACCGGAAAGACGCCGCTTGACTTCGCGAAGAAAAGATTGACACAGAGCCTGCGGTGCGACCAGAACATCGACGCAAGGCCCGTCTGGACAAAGCCGCCCGACTTCCAGAGGGGAAATCAATGCAGCCCCTCCCGTGAGGGAGAAAATTCCACGCATCGCCCATCGGAACGACGCTCAGCCGGTCAACAAGCCCAGGATTACACACACAGCCCCTGTGGAGTCTGAAAACCCCGCAATCCGAAGAGGAGACCCATCTGCGCGCCGGAAATCGACACAACGTCTTCCCCGCGTGGAAAATAACGACGCAAGTCCGTGTGTGAAGGGGCGAAAGCGACGCACACACTATTTTTCCACTCATCTCCTCCTCTACGGCCCTTTGCTGAGATTTCTCTCTCCAACCAGGTACTTTGTGCTTGAAAGAGACTTTGTTTGCTTTTTAAAGACTTAAGACACTTTATATCACTTTCCAGTGATATCTTTACAATTTATTATTGCATCTTTTATCATTTTGACCTGCACATATCCAGATAAATATTATATATTTTTCTAAACACTGTGTGTTGTATTTTTGTGGTGCTAGATTGTGTTATTGTATGATTTATTGCACAAATACTTTACACATTGCCTTCTAAATTAAGCCTGACTGCTCAGTGCCAAGCTACCAGAGGGTGGGCACAGGATAATTTGGATTGTGTGTGACTTACCCTGACTAGAGTGAGGGTCCTTGCTTGGACAGGGGGTAACCTGACTGCCAACCAAACACCCCATTTTTAACAGGTCCTCACTGTGATGTGTTTTTTTTTTTATGCCCATGGACGATACGTGGAAATCCAGGGCGTACAGGACAAAGTCACAGGTGCTGCATCGATCAGGTGGGCGATGCACCAGAATTTCTGTCACACGGCAGGCGCTGCATTAATTCTTCACTCAGGGAGTCGGGCTGCGTCATTCTGGCTCGGCTATGCATTGATCCAGTAGGGCTGTGCGTCAAAGTTTCCGGTCGTAATCCAAGCCCTTGGAGAGCACTTCTCAGCAAAGTCAGAGGCCAGTAATAAAGCAGGGCAACAGCAAGGCAGTAGTCCTTCACAGCAAAGCAGACCAGGTTCTTTGGGCAGCCAGGCAGCTCCTTTTGACAGGTTACAGGTTTAGGTCCAGAAGTGTCTGATTTGGTGGGGCCAGGGATCCAGTTTATATACCCGAAAAATACCTTTCAAGTAAGGGAGACTTCAAAGAGTGGTTTTAAAGTGCACAAGGTACTCTTTCAGTGCAGGTCAGTCTGCCATGGTCCCAGTGGGGGGGTTGGCAGTCCATTGTATCAGGGCAGGCCACTAGCCTCTGAAATGTAAGTGTCATGCCCCTCCAGCCCAGGAAGACCAATTCAGTACGCAGATGAATGCAGATTTGTCTGAGTGTCCTGTCGATGCATGTAACATGTGACTTGATGGACAACTGGGTGCGTGGGGGGTGCCATGGTGTGTGTTGTGGGTGGTGTGTTGTGTGTTGTGTGGATCTAGGTGAAGGTGCTGTTGTGAGGCTGGGTGTGTGATTCATGTGTTGTGGTGTTCAGTGCATGCTTGTGGAGTTCTCAGTCTCAGTTGTCCTATTGGCGATGCAAAGAATGGTGGGGTGTGTCTGTGAGTGTTTTAGGTGTGTGGGTTTCTAACTTGCCAATGTGTGCATTTCTTACTGTTGGGTCCCATTGCTGGCCGTGGCGGTCTGTACCTCCCATGGTCGTTCGACTTCCACTGACCGATGCGGTGATTTGTGCTTCATTATTTGGAGGGCGGGGATTTTTTGTGCTCGGCGGTGGCTGGGTGGGATGACCTGCATTTTCGCTGACAAGGCCCTGGTAGTGACTGGTGGTAGGATTTTTTTGGGAGGATTCTGATTTTTGCATCTTTATATGGGGGGTTTCTGTTCACCGCCAATGGCGGGATTCTGTTCACCGTTGCCACGGCTGGGAACAGTGTTTACAGCCATGTTCATAATAACCCCATTAATGCCAGATCACTCTTTGATTGACATATTGACCAGTGGAAACTTGCACACCATGTGAGTATGTGATATACTTACATTGTGTACTCCAATAGGACAGAGATCAGAATTAACTGTTTCTTAACTACCAACAAGCTTTTCTCCAAAGCCACAAAATGCACAATAGGAATCCAAGGCATGTCTGACCGCACCCCAATTGACCTAGAGCTTGACAGACAATCACCAGTCCCCAGAAGTAGACCCTAGAGGATCTTCAGGTATCTTCAGGACCTTCCTGAAGAAAATAAAATACTTTTAAGGAACTTCTAGGAAAAGCTGGCCTTGAATGAGCAGCTGTGATCTACTCACAGACTCTATTGGTTGCTGGGAAGTCTTACCACAGAGGAATTCGATTAAGGACTTAGCTCTTGTCATGCGTTCATTTTATGCTCTGCTTGGGCACACATATTTTAGCTTAGCTTAGGCCTGTAGCTTGTGCCCTTTAACCTATATATGTTCTCTGATTTTATTTATTCCATTTTATTCATTTGTAGTTATCCTGCTTTCAGCTGGGATGTTTTTATTTTCTAGTCAGCTGTTACTTTGTGATTCTGCAAATGCATTGTTATTTTTACTCTGTACATGACATTTGACCATGCAACCCTGTCCAAGGTTAACAAGTCCGAGTACATGGTAATCCAGATAGCAATTGTCGCCATAAGAGTTTGTAAAAAGTCCGACAGTTAGGCACGTGCCCACGCAAGCCTTTTCACCGGATGAAAGTATGTTTTCTTATAAAAACACTGTGTAGGCCAGGGGATAAGAGGGAGGCCATTCCAGCCAGGATACCATCCACACTGCATGCCATTTCACTGCTGACCTCGGGCCTGTCTCTACAGCTAACCCAGGATATGGCAGCAGATCCTTTTCCTTCAAGTAATGGAGCTGGGTGCTCCTCTCATGGACTAAGTACAGACAGATTGGCCTATCACTGCTATGTTCTCACTTAGGAGTCAGCAGCCAGGTAGAATATATCTATGCATATTATTCCAATATGTTGGGACTGTTTATTTTCTTCTTTCTGGTCACCACCATTCTAATACCTTTATGCCTCATTGCCCTAATAACGGCAGCACATTTTATAGTAGAATGCAGTCTTTTCAATAAATGTATTGAAAATCATCCTGCATCTCTTTCTTTCTTCTGTGTGTGTGTATGAGACTCTGCTAATGAGATATAGAGGTGGGACTTGTCGATCACAACTTCTCCTGAGAAGTTACCGAGTGTCATTTTCAGGCTGCCACAAATCACCTTCTCTTTCAGGTTTGGGTTAAGCGCTGCTAGCTAGCCGAAAGGGTTGGGCTGACAGCAGCCAAGACGGTGTGGGATAAACTCAGTCACCCACACGTAGTGGTGCTGCTGTCCCTAATCCAGCACTCTCGTTCTAACAACGGGGGTCCTATGACACCCTGGCAAGCAGAAGTATTATAGTGCAAAAACAAATGTAAGAATCTGAAATCAGTGTGCTCGTTAGTGTATCACACAAGATCCACTGATGTGATTCTTCAATCCCTCACAAGGGAAAAATATGAATTACAAACCATCCAGTCAGCGCAGGCAGAAAAAGCCCTTCAGCATTAAAGGTTGCCACTATGATCATGTGAGAAAGATCAGATGGCTTCTGGCATTACATTCAAAAAATTGGATCCCTGCTATTTATGGTCAAACAAACACATTACTCAATAACCCTAGAGACATTGACAAAGCATTTTCATCTTTCTATACTAAATTATATATGTCAGACCGGACAGCCTTAGGGTGGTCAGCCCTAATTTTTTGCCTACCTCCCCCTACTTTTTATATACTGTTTTTGCTGTTTTTTAGACTCTGCACACTACCACTGCCAACCAGTGTTAAAGGTCATATGTTTCCTATCCTCAACATGGTAATACTGGTGTATCCACAACTGGCATATTTAATTTCTTATATGTCCCCTGTAAAGTGGTATAACATATTCCCAGGGCCTGTAGGTTAAATGCTACTAGTGGTCCTGCAGCACTGATTGTGCCACCCACTTGAGTAGCCCCTTATCTTTGTGTCAGGCCTGCCATTGCAAGGCCTGTGTGTGCAGTTTCACTGCCAATTTGTCTTGGCATTTAAAGGTACTTGCCAAGCCTAAAACTCCCCTTTTTCTACATATAAGTAACCCCTAAGGTGTGCCCTTGGTAACCCCTAGGGCAGGATGCTGTGTAGGCAAAAGGCAGGACATGTACTTATGTAGTTGACATGTCCTGGTAGTGTAAAACTCCTAAATTTGTTTTTACACTGCTGTGAGACCTGCCCCCTTCACATGCTAACATCGGGGCTGCCCTCATACACTGTTTGAGTGGTAGCTGCTGATCTGAAAGAAGTAGGAAGGTCATGTTTAGTATGGCCAGAATGGTGATGCAAAATCCTGCTGAGTGGTGAAGTTGGATTTAAAATTACTATTTTAGAAATGGCACTTTTAAAAAGTGAGCATTTCTCTGTACTTAAATCCTTCTGTGCCTTACAATCCACGTCTGGCTGGGTTTAGTTGACAGCTCCCTTGTGCATTCACTCAGACACACCCTAAACACAGGATACTCAGCCTCACTTGCATACATCTGCATTTTGAATTCCTCTTCCTGGGTTGGGAGGGTGGAGGGCCTGACACTTGCATGTGAGAGGACAGTAGCCTAGTCTCACACAAAGGACTGCCCCCCCCCCACTACGAGGACCCTGGCAGACAGGATTGAACTGAAAGGGGACCTTGTGCACTTCTAAGCCACTCTTTGAAGTCTCCCCCACTTCAAAGGCACAATTGGGTATTTAAACAGGGCCTCTGCCCCTACTAACTCAGACACTTCCTGGAGAAGAAACTTCAACCAGAACCTGCATCCTGCCAAGAAGAATTGCCTGGCTTCCCAAAGGACTCACCTGTCTGCTTTCTGTGAAGGACTGCTGTCTTGCTGTTGCCCTGCTGCCTTGCTGCTCTCTGGCTGTGGTGAAGAAGTGCTCTCCAAGAGCTTGGATAGATCTTGCCTCCTGTTCCCTGAAGTCTCAGGACCAAAAAAACATCATCTATGCAAGAAGGACTTCTTGCGGGGCAAAATTCGATGCACAGCCTGCCAGAATCGGCGCACAGTCTGCATCGCAGTGAAAAATTCACCCCACACCAAACCAGAATGACACAGCCCAACTTCGCATCGAGAAGATCGATGCAGCGCCAGTGTAGCAACCGGAAATTCGAAGCACGGCCCACCGGATTGACGCACAGCTGAGCCAGAACAATGAGGCCCGATTTCCAGAGAGGAATCGATGCAGAGCCTGCTGTGCAGTAGAAAATTAGACGCAAAACTCACTGAATCGATGCAGCTCCTGTGACTTTGCCCTGCCAGTGCAGGAAATCCATGCATCGTCCCCAGGGCATCCGAAAATCCCACAACCTGAACAGGAACCACAACTGAGCGCTGAAAGTTGACGCACAGCCATCCCTGCGTGAAAACTAAATGGTGCAGCACCGTGTGCCGCCCGAGAAATCGAAGCACACCCCTTTGTTTCCACACATCTCCTCCTCTGCGGTTCTTTGCAGAGATTTTGCAGGCAAACCAGGTACTTTGTGGTTGAAAGAAACTTTGATTGCTTTTAAAAGACTTAAGACACTTTATATCACTATTACAGTGATGTCTCAACTTATACTTATTGCATTCTAACCGTTTTGACCTGCATTTATCCAGATAAATATTATATATTTTTCTAAACACTGTGTTGTATTTGTGTGGTGCTAAAATGTGTTTTTGTATGATTTATTGCACAAGTACTATACACATTGCCTTCTAAGTTAAGCCTGACTGCTCAGTGCCATGCTACCAAAGGGTGGACACAAGATAATTTGGATCGTGTGTGACTTACCCTGACTAGAGTGAGGGTCCTTGCCTGGCCAGGGGGTAACCTGACTGCCTACCAAAGACCCCATTTCTAACAATATATATTGGAAGGACAGGTAGGGGATACCATCAAGTAGCATCTTCTAGATGGTCTACAGCTTCTAAAATGAACATTGGGTGAAAGGGAGATCTAGACAGAGATATTTACTACTATTAAAAAGATACCCTTGCAGAAAGATCCAGCAGAAGATGGATTAGCTGCAGAATTTCACAAGTTTACAGCATCCCATGCAGTCCCTCTTCTGTGGAACATGTTCAGGGAAACCCTGCATCAGGAGGGATCACCCAATGGCTTTATTAGGGCTTACGTCTCATTGATCCCCAAGCAAGGCAAGGATCCACTTAGCTGGGAGAACAATAAGCCAATATCCTTAATTAACAGTGATATCAAGTTCTTGGGCAAGATCCTAGGAACAATGCTGCAAAAAGTCATTACCCTACTAGTGCACACAAATCATGTTGGGGTTGTCCAAAGGTGCTGCTCCTCAGACAAAAATGTGCATACACTGTTACACCTACTTTGGCATACTATACATGATGCAAATGAACGGGTTGTACGTTCTCTTGAAGCAGAGAAGACAACTGACCGAATGGAGTGGTACTACTTTTTCCAAGTCCTCATCATGATAGGCATAGGTCCCACTTTTCTGGCCATGATGCAGTGGATCTACCATAGCTCTTCAGCCACTGCGAAGTGTAATTGAATTTTGTCAGAGCAGTTCACCATCCATAGAGGGATTAAGACAGAGATGACTCCTGTCTCATCTGTTGATCCTTCTTTGACAGGAACCCCTAGATATTGCCATTCACCATTCACACAATATTGTGAGAACAGATACCACTACTGGCAATGTGCACCTGGTGTTATATGATGATGACATCCTACTGAGTATGACCTCTGCTATTACTTCAATTTCCTTTCTATAAAGATTATCAGCTTTTTTCAATGTTTTCTGATTTAAAAATCAACTGGACCATTAGTGAGACTCAAACAATAACACTACACACAACAGTCAGCTCCGTGCATGGTCTTCCATTCCGTTGGTCAAACCCAGATTGATGTATCTGGTCATCCTAGTGAGCAGCCATCTTCAAGCAGTGGTCAGGGAAAATATGGCAATCTTAACTAAACATGCACACAAAAAAACTTTCTAACTTAGAATAGGCACCAAGTCTCCACCTGCGTAAAGTGTAGAAGTGAGTGGCAGATATTTCTGTAGTACTGACAATGGGCAACTGTAGGAATAGTTAAGGCAACTTCATGTGTATGTTTTAAGAGTGGCAGTCCTAAACATTTGGGTAAAACATGAAGTATACACTTAATGAATGTAGATATATGCTTGAGAAAACGTAGGTGAACACTGCCACCAAAGCTCTGTTTTTATACATTGGCCACATGCAACCCCCATCAAGTATTCCATCAGAAAATGAGACGGGTGTGCGAAATTTGCATAACTTGCTTTTTTTCATAATTATGTGACATTTCATCAGAATTGTTGAAAATTACCCCTAATCACACAAAATGCAAGCCTGTCGCTTAACACTATATTTTAGTGTGAAGTGCATCTTTGATTCCATTGTTGGATGGGAGGTCGCATTTCGTTCTAAACTAAAACATGGGAAATACAATAGCTGCTTGCTCATCATTTGTGAGAAATATTTCCCACAAATGGAGCTTTCGGAGTCTTTTTTTTTTTACATCAAATCACGCATGATTGTATGAAGAGGCATGATAGTATATTTATGGAATTTTACATGACAAGCATAAAGTTAAATTAAAAAAAAATGTTGTGAAACATACCAGTATAATTTACATTTCACCCAGGTATGCTCATATGTCCACAGGGGTTATAAACGTGATCTGTAATTTTTGACAGCCTGGACAGAATCAATTGCTCTGTACCCATTTCCGTTTGCCAGTTGATCTCAATATCAGCAACTATACCACATTGAAGAAGGTTATTGAGAAGGAAGGATTTTGCTTAGCTGATGATGAATGGGGTTTTGAAGCTAGTTTCAGAAAATTTTGAGTGAGTATGACCTAAGTGAGCAAATCATTCAGATAGTTATTAAGGGTGTGCTAACGTGCCTGGTCCTTAGTAAGTAAACTTACAAGGGGAAGCGTGTAGGTCGATGAACGTTTTGAATCCCATGGAGTATCCTAGTCATGCAGTGACCATTGAACAATAAATGACATCAATAATCATGAAACAATTTTAGTTAATCACCTTCAAAACCCACCTACTCATGAATAACCACAACTTGGTAAAAAGTTAACAATTTTTATTTCCCTATTGCTGACAATTCTAAATCATCTGTTAGTTCAAGCTTTATTCAATTTATTAATTCAATAATAAAACATCATCACTTAAGAAGACAAATGTGAAAAGGTAATTCCATAAGCTACAAAATTAACATCAAAAGTGTAGTTAGGCAAATAAGATTGTCAGTCAATTGTCACTGTCAACGTCACCCTCAACAGCCTACCTAACCAAGATTAGCATTACCATGTGGGTCTTTATGCGAAAACAATTTGGAGAAAACATTAATTTGGAAAAATCTACCTAAATGAGAATGCCAATAATCAGCTCAGTTGGTACCTAGAAGAAAAGGCATACAATCATCAGTCAAATTTTCATAGCTACCTATCCAGGATTGATCAGCAACAAGTCAGTCTTCGTCTTCAGGTCATCAATTAGTCAGCTACGAATCAGGCTCATAGAGTATGAACCCAATATCAGCACCTCGGACAGCATCACACGACATCATCAATTTTCTTACTGCAATTCTGATCTCTCGCCCTTTGTCATGAGTTTTTATTAGGGTCTCCCAGTCCATACCCTTAATTGCTATTTGGTCAGTCAGTCGGCAGATATGACTTTAACCTATAGGTTTTGTTTACCAAATCTACTAATTTTCATATGTCCCAAGTCACAAGAAGCGGATTGGTTCTTGATGCAATGCCCTCATCATCCAGCTCATCAGCTATCAAAATTGTTGCATATGGGTCTTCAGTCAGTGCCTCAATTGTTCAAGTCCTGGGAAAGTGCATTTAGCCTGCTCTACACATAATTGTAGCAAATTGTCTTCATCATCTCCTGTCCGCCGGTACATTGCAGAACATTCTAGCTAAGTAACTTGAACTTCGAACGGGTCAAGGTTGTATACAACAGTTTCCAGTCCTTTGAAACATAACTAAATATGTCATCACACCTTCCTTTATTATTATTTTACAGTTCAGTTTCCGATGTATTTTGACTTCTCCTTAAATTTTCTCTATAGATTCTTCTTCTAGGCTGTTATTCCCTCCTCTTATTATTCTTAGATCTCCTTGATTTTACTTTCTGCCATAATTTACATGTACCCCATAATCCTAGTATAGAAACAATCACAATTAATATTCCTTGTACAATTTTCCATAACACCCCATTCCAAATTTGACTAAACCAATTACCCACAGAAGAAAATCCATTTCCAACTTTTTCTCAAACTCCTGGTTCCTTCAATTCCTTCAAATCCTTGCTCGAGTTAGTTAAGTTAGTAAGTAAGTCTCCTATCTCCTTATCACTATTGGGTATATAAGAACATCAATGCCTAGCAGTAATCATCCTACAGACTCCGCCGTCTTTCACTAAAAGTATATCTAACGCAAGCCTAGTTTGAAGCGTCATAGCTCTCTCCGCAGCTAATTCAGTATCTAACAGGAGTATTGCCCCTGTGAAATTTGTCAGCATGTTATCCACAACAGTAGACAACTTTCGTATCTTGATTGTATTCAAAAGAACTCCTACAGAATGAATTACTGCACCAAAAATATCTCCCACAATTGCAGAAGAGGTTTCCCTCCGCTGTCGCTCATGATGTAATTCAGTCACTTTTGGGAATTTCTTTAAATCATCTATCTGATAAATTTTAGGGAAAACTATCCCCAAATAGCATGTCCCATACCATCCTCTAGGAAGACGGTAATAAGCATTAAGTCCACAAATATAGTACATTCCAAGACTGGCAGGGTCCTGACCATTCAGCATAAAAGTCCATTTACTCTGAAACAAAAACACATGCCTACATTCACTCCTTCCCACAAATAAAGTGTCAGTGCGTGATTTTGGCCTATATATACAAAGCTTCCCTACATGTAATGCATCTAAAGCTAATTTCCCTTGTGTAACAGTGTAAGCATAATCATTTTTAAAAGTCCTTTTCTCCAATCCTTTCTCTAACTTCTCCTTCGATGCCTTTCTTCTGTCGTCAGTATGTTCTATGAAGCTTTTTTCTAACGGGGTTAGTGAGTAGGTTAGATTATTTTTATGCACATAAGCAGTACCAAATGTAAGTGTTGGCTCAAAGAATCCTCTAACTAATACTATGTCATGCTCTTTAGCTACTTTACTCAAATATCAAATAATAGGAACAAAGCAAAACACAACGTCATGGTTAGAATAAAAATACAGAATATTCTCTTGGTTATAGAATCTGGTTAGTAGCAAACTACAAGTTATGCCACAAGTTAGCGGCAAGCTATGGTATGTAACCCCTTCTTCTACAGAGGAAGGAATTTGCGCTCACACAAGACAATTCCTTGTATCCATCCTCTCAACATACTCAACAACCGATAGAACACATTAGAAGAAAGCTCTCCTTGAGCATTAATATAGTCATGCAAGTATTTCTCATCTAACTTAAACCTCTCTAAAGCCGCTAGTGTAGTAGTCTTAGGAACAGAAGCAATAGTAGCCTCCTTCATTTCATGAACAGACATTCCCCCAATCATTATTATGAACATTATTCCACACATAATTGTCTCTCCAACACTCAAATACCTACAATATCTAATATTTTTAACGTGGTTATTTAATTCAGCCATGCTCTGTAGAGAATCAGAAAGTAGAATCAACTCTTAGATAAAGTGCAACAGAACAATTAAAAATGAAAAAGAATATTTCCTTCTCACAGTTCAGTTTCACACATAGGAACCCTTTTCTCCTTTGTCAAAAATCAGTTAGCAGCTTGTCACATCCGGGTTTTCAACTTGTCACATCAGGTTATCAATGTCTTTTCCAGTTTTATCTCACAGTAGTTTTTCAGATTTATCTAGATCAGCTCAACAACTCAGTTCATGGATTGCCTTCAGGTTGCATCAAAGTACTGTTTCGGAACTTCTCTATCAAAACAAAAAGACAAAAACTTGTTTTGCCATTCACTTTTTGCAGCATATTCCCACTTAGGACCTGCGTATCTATGACTTGCTACTCTCTTTCTTTTCAACTTTTGTTCTGACTGCAAGGTCATGGTGGTGTCTTGTATTTGATTAATGTCTTTGACTAAAGTGAAATGTATTATTGTGATAAATATTGATGATATTAGTGATGTATTGATTGACATGTTGATGAGCTATCTCGTCCCAAGGTGTCTCTCAACAGGGTCAAAAGATTCATTGGCCTAAAACGAGTCCCAATGTGTAATAATTTATCATAAAGGGATGCATTAACAGTTCTTATTCCATTTCTTTTAATAGGTGCAAACTGTGCTAATTATACTTGTTAAGTTTTTAAAAGGCTGTATGACCAAAGCAAACAACTGTTTTATTATTACTGAAGCCTGTGAAGTTGCAAAAGTGAGAGTAAGCAGAGGACATTGCAGATATGTCCTATAAAGGTCCATTTGCCCTATTACACAAAAAAATATAAGGTTCCTTTTTATAACACCTGCTATGAGACAAATGCACTCAGTTTGCTTTGAGCACATGTAGAAGGTCGGAAAGCATATTGGTCCAGATGAGTGTACTGAAGTATAATAGATCGACCTGAAAGTTGTGAGACTTTGTAAAATAGTTCAATTTAAAAGACATATTGGAGGCATTCCATCAATTTCTGCATTGCTTAGAACAGATGAATTTCTGTCAAAAGTGTGTTTGACTTGGGCAGAGCATGCCCTTTCAAACAAGGTGTGAGGACACATGCCGAAGGTAAAAATGTTATGATAAAGTACAGCTGTGAAGCAATCCCTGTGGGAAATATTCCCATCGCGAATCTGCAGTTCAAACTTTTCACAATAACGCTTGATGAGAGACACAGTGGGATTTATGTGGAGTTTTCAAATATGTGTAAACATTCATTGAAAATGAGAATATCAGGCAAGTAGTGAGAACGTACAGAGCCATCAAAAGGCCTGTCTAGGAAGCAACATAGGCCCTCCCTACAAGTGGCCTGGTCTGCAGTGAACAAGTAGGTATTTATCAGGTCCGAAAAATGCTACTCAGTGACACTTTCGGGTGAAATAACAAGCAATTTGCAGTAATTACTGGATCAAAATCTGCATAATCTAGAAAATACTATACACTGTTCTCCCAAAAAATTTCAGCAGGTTTGGCCTTCTGATATTAATCATATTCAGCACAAAACTCATAACTGTGATATGTGAAGTAATTACAATTAATCAGGCTGCTTGTAATTAGAGCTAAAGTTATACTCACTGTTCATATTCAATTCAGAAGTAGCACAGTGCAATTATAATTGGAAAGATCGCAGGAACACGCCATTGAGGAAGGCAACATGTTCCTTCAGAGCGCACTAGTTTTTGAAGAAGTTGTGAAAGTAGTCAACAAAGGTGCCTCCTTAAAGCACACATGCAGCAGACATCTGTCAACCTAATTTAGAGACTCAAGAAAGCAGTAATATGGCAGTCTAGATACCTTCTAAGGAATAGCTGCATGTTCTGGGACAACTGTGACAACCTAATAACCAGTGGTGGCTGTCATCTACAAAAAGTGGTGGGGCTGGCAAATGGGTGGTGGGTATTTGCATGCATTATTGCGCTGCAGGCTCCAAGTAGAATAATTTAAAATCCACTTACCAGCATATCTTCCCCCTTGCTGCTCATCCTCCTCCTCGCTGCAGTCTGTTGTTCAGTGTGCACCCCAGCCAACTCCCTTACCTAATCCTGGTGCTTCTCTCATGCTGTTAAGTACCAGGATTGGAGTGAGCGGCCTCTCTCAGAACTCCCAATGGAACTGGGGCCTGTGCTTGCTCTATCCCTTAGAGAGGTTTAAAAGTGTGCATGTCTAGCTGGCCGTCGCAAGAGGGCCAGCCAAAGGGATGTACACACTTTGAACTGAAGGGCCCAGGCAGCCCACCCACCTCCCTGATGTTGCCACTAAGCAGGCCCCAGCCCAGCCCTGACACTCGGTTCAGGACAGGCGGATGAAAAATAAAATGGTGAAAAAATAACTTTCTTACCATTATACTTTTCTTCTTTGTGACTTTTGGGGGCATTTTTATTGGTATGGCAACACTCCTCCTCTTTAGTGGAGGAGCCGATCCTGCTAATAACTGCGGTTGGTGGGAGGCATAGTCCTTTCACAAGGTAAAAGATGTCAGTATGTGAACAGTCAAACATCTAAAATTTTGCATTTAATGAAATTTTCGTAGTAGAACATGTGTAGCTTCATGCATACCTGAAGATTCTGTCCATCCTAGAAGTTCAAGCACCTATGGACAGCTCCCTTAACCCCCTCATCCCCCACCCTGATCTCTCCAGCTCACCTTTTTACTATGGACACAGATGTAATTGTAATGTTAAGGAAGAGGGCATTGGGAAGAAAGTCGCATGGGATCCCTTTAACTCATTATGGCAGTGCTCAACCACAGTATTATGATTTCTAACCCTCTCAGGTGGGATGTCTATTCATATACCAAATATTGTAACTCAAGCATTGTTATGGTGCATTGTTTAAGTTTTACCTAAGTGGTACTCCTTTAGGCAAATCCGTGGTAAGTGGTGCATTTCAAAACTCACTAAGCCAGTTTTGATTAAGAAGCCCTGTTGTTTGATTTAAATAGCATTAATAAAAGAACTCCAGGTGTTACAAGAAAAAGAAACAATGTGGATTAATAAAAATATAAGTTAAAAAGGTGTGCATTATGGAAATACAAAGTGGGAGAAGACAAATCACAGAGTTTTGATAGCAATGAAGCTTGATCCTGCTAACTCATCAACTTGGGCATAAATTGATAGCTTGGAGCCTAAGGTAATTCCAAGGTTTCTTACTTTCCTGGATACTTTCTGAGGTGGTCTCAGATCATCAGGCCGGTGGCAGAGTGGGTGATCATTTTTCCAGTGACAGTATTTCAGTTTTAGAGGCATTCAATTTGAGATGACTCCATGTCATCCATTGCTCAAGTGCTCGGAGGCAACTAAAGATTTTTGAGTTTCCAATGTCTTTGGGGCCTTCCAGTTTAAAAAGTACTTGTGTATCATCGGTGGAGGTGTTAGACGTGGCATACTTGGTGTGGTGTCCCCCTTTTTTGCCTATGCTTCCCATGTTATGACTGTGTGCTGTTTTTAGTACTCTGGGCACTTTACCACTGACCAGTGCTAAAATGCTCCTGGGTAGAGTGTATGTGTAACTGGCTTTTCCATGATTGGCATATTTGATTTACTAGAAAGTTTCTAGTAAAGTGCACTAGAGGTGCCCAGGGCCTGTAAATCAAATGCTACTAGTGGGCCTGCAGCCCTGTTGTGCCACTCACATATGTGGCCCTGTAAACATGGCCCAGACCTGCAACGGCAGTGTCTGTGTGTGCAGTTTAAAACTGCCAATTCAACTTGACAAGTGTGCCCACTTACCAGGCCAAAACCTTCCCTTTTCATACATGTAAGGCACTCCCAAGGTAGGCCTTACGTAGCCCCATGGGCAGGGTGCAGGTTATGTTAAGGATGGGACATGTATTGAAGTGTTTTACATGTCCTAACAGTGAAATACTGCCAAATTCATTTTTCACTGTTGCAAGGCATATCTCTCTCATAGGTTAACATGGGGGATGCCTTTAAATATCCTTAAAGTGCCGTTTCCCTTTGAGAGCAGGTAGAAAGTTTGAGTTTTGGGTCTCTGAACTCACAATTAAAAAATATATCTGTTAGTGAAGTTGGTTTTTAGATTTTTAGTTTGAAAATGGTACTTTTAGAAAGTAGGCATATTCTTGTTTTAACCATTCTGTGACTCTGGCTGTTTGTGAATTCCCTGTCGGGGTCAAACTGACAATTGGGCTGTATGTGAATCTCATCTGGACAGTGAGCTGGGGTGTAGACTGCATATCCTGATAAGCCATCTGAGCTAAAGTGGAGGGAGGAGTGGTCCTTTTTTTGCCATAATATCACCACATTAGCGCAAAAAATGATGCTAATGTGGCGATATTATGGCGCAAGAGGCTTCTAAACCTGCCTCCAAACATTTAGGTCCCCAAGAATGCATAGGTTGGAGTATAGTGTTATAAGGTTTGAAACTTTATCTGGAAATGTATCTGGGAATGTTGAATTGCTAGGTAGTGGTCTGTAAATGAGGAAGAAGTCACAGGAGGAAGCTGGTGTAGGATTGCATCTGATGGTGAAGGGCTCACAACCTTGTGTGGAAATGTTGTGTGTTTTGTGAAGATTTACTGCATGTTTAAATATATAGCAGCTAGTCTACCTCGTATTTTGCACGTACAGTTTTGTGTGAAAATTTGAGCCTGGAGGAATGGCTTCAAGCAACACTGGGGCCCTGTCATCTCCCAACCATGATTCAGTTATGAAAAGTAAGTCAGGTTGTGTGTCAGTGAATAGGTCATAAAAGTGGTGCTTGTTTTCAGAGAGCGATCAGGGATTTATGAGTAGGCAGTTTAGAGATTGTGTATTGGTGGTGGTGTAATTTTATTTTGTAGAAGAGTGATCAGTATATTTTGGGCTTGCAGCAGGTGTGTCATTAGTGCTGGTATTAACTGTATGAGTGTCTTAATAGTGTTGCTTTTCTATATTGTGTTCATCATCGATCAGGCTTTGAAAGCAATTTTTTGCATCTGTGTATGTTGGTGGTGGAGATGGTGATTGTGAGTGACATGGTGAGTTATGTTCTTTTTGTAGAGCAGCCTTGTTGTGTAATAGGCATAACAATGCAAAATTGTGAAGAGTGGCATGTTGTTTATTTTGTTTGCATCTGTTTAGGGTGGAAGAAGTATGGGTTGGAGGTGGCAGTGGAGCATGTGGGTCATATTATAAGGCTTTAAATTGTGCAATGGATGAAAGGCGGGTGAATGAATGTTGATGTGTTGGGTGTTTGTGGTTGACGTCAATGGAGAATGAGAATTTTGGAGTAAAGTTGGTTCAGGATTTGTATTATTTGAGTAGTCGTGGGGGTGATGGAAATTATTATGAAAGAGTGTGATTTTATATGCTTGTTTGTGTGTTTTGTTTTGTTTTTTGTGGAGGAGTGAAAGGAGATATAGATGTAGTGGTTTTCTGTGAAGGATTTTGTCTTTAGTTGGCAGAGGTATACACCCTTGTCCAAATAGGCCTCACAATCCTAGTCAGGGTAGGTAACACACAATCCAAATTATCCTGTACCCACCCTCTGGTAGCTTGTCACTGAGCACTCAGGCTTAATGTAGAAGGCAATGTGTAAAGTATTTAAGCAATAAATCATGCAATAACACAGGGAGAACACCACAAAAAGATACCACAGAGGTTTAGAAAAATATAGGATATTTATCTGATTAAATTAAGGTCAAAACAATCAAGATTTGATAATCTCAAATTGAAATATCACTTTTGTAATGATAAATAGAGTCTTAAAAGCAACAATTGTCTCTTGCAAGCACAAAGTACCTGGTGTGTACCAAAATTACACGCAAAAGGACTGCAGAGGAGGAGATGTGTGGAAAAAGGAAGGTGTGCATCGGATTTCTGGGCGTACACAGACGATGCGTCAATTCTTTTCCACGCAGCAACTTTTCCAACAGTTCACCTCTCCTATCACTCATTACCTTTATGATTGTCCTTGACCCTGTAAAAAGCTCCACAGCCGTTTGGCTAGGATTGCACTACAGAAAGAATGACATATTTTAAAAATGTTTTAGAAATATTTTAAAATATTGAAAATTAGTGCAATGACATGAAGAATTAACATGCAGGCCTAGGACGAAAACAATGCTTTTAAGTTCAAGTAAATGCAGTAAGCTACCACAAGTACACCTAGTAGGTTTGAATAACTGAAGTAGCATTTTCTATGAAGCTGACCCAGGTTAAGAATGTGAAATATTTTGTTTCTGACAAGTCCCATGTTGTGAAAGTGATCACTTAGTGTGAGAAACTGGGGCTGATTGCAAGGGCCCCATAACTTTTTGCCCCCATTTTCCACTTTATGCTGGTGTTTTCCTGACTCTGATGGTGCCCTGGGTACTGCTAACCAGTCCCAGGGCCTGTGCTCTGTGTAAAATGGATATGCAAATTAGGCTAATTATAATTGGCTAAGTTAACCTACCTATAAGTCCCTAGTATATGGTAGGGCATGTAGGTTTAGGGACCACAGCATAGGTGGTGCACACCTAGGTGCATTGCTGAGGTGCCCAGTGTCATTTTAAAAGCAAGCCTGCCTTGCTGGCTGCTTTTAAATTAAAGTTATATGCAAATTCGACTTTGGAATTAAAGGTACTTCCAAAGTCTTAAACTACCTTATTTTTACATATAAGTCACCCCTAAGGTGTGCCCTATGTGCCCCTAGGGCTGGGTGCCATGTAACTATAAGCAGGGACTTTATAAAAATAGATTTATAAGCCCTGGTGAGGTAAAAACAGCCAAATTCGTTTTTCCCTCATTGAAGTAAATGGCCTTCATAGGCTAGAATGGGCAGACTTTATTTTAAATTTTAAAGTCTCCTTAAATGTTACATACCAAGAATTTGGTATCAAATTGATTGTTATAATAAATCCCACAACTTCCAGTTGTTGGATTTAATATAACTAGTGCAGGTAAAAAGTTTAGACTTTACCTAAAAAGTTGCCAATTTCAGCTCTGCATTGTTTTTACTCCTGTGCTCTGATTGGCCAGCCTGCAGCAGCTTCTGCCAGGCTACTTTAATGAGGTGTGAAGTGGCCTGACTTCACACAAAGGAATGTGCTTGGGGGAGAGAATCTCCCCTCAGCAGATGGGGAAGCAGGAAGGGGGAGGGCTGCCAAACTGGTCTTCAAAGGCAGAGAAGGACATCTGGAGCACCCAGCAACACCCCCACATCCTGCAACCCCAGACAGCTAGGTGCCCCCTTGATTAGATTAGGAGAGGGCAGGAGAGGGGTGTGTTTATGATTTTTAGCCACACCAGTGGGTGGGCTCAGCCAGATTTCTCCTCTAAAAATCAGATTCATCCATTTTGGATTTTTAGAGACTGTTGCCTTCTGGGATGGATTTTTGCCACACTTCCCAGGAAGTGGTCATCACAGGGGGACGACCCTGTCCCTGATTGGAGGACCAGGGCCCCCCTGCTTTTCACCCAGGAGCAAGGATAAAACTGGCAGACCTGCACCCACGCCTCAGATCCCCACCAAATTTCAAGAAGAAAGAACTACAAGGAGAAGAAGGACTGCCCTGCTGGACCCCTGGCCTGCACCTGGACCCTGCACTCAGAAAGACTGCATCAGCTGCACACTTGGGCTTCACCACAAGAAGGACTTTGCCTGGCTTCCACTGGTTCAAGGAGGGACTCCCTGTTTGCTACAGGTGAAAAATTGCTAACCAGAGTCCCCTGCACCAACTCCTGAAAAAGTGACCAGCTGACCACTGCCCAGTGGCCAAAAAGGAGTTTGCGCCAGGTGCACTCTGGGAGTTGAAGTCCGCACTTCCCAAGGACCATCACAGAACTTCTGGACCCTTGGGGTGAGCTGTGGACCCCAAAAGAACCTTAAAAGAACATCTGGGTGAAGCCCCAGAAGTTTGGAAAAGATTGGAGAAATTTTAGAAAAAAGCTCCATAAAGTGACCGACTCGACGCGGAAATTCTAGCCGGCTTGCCTCAACCGCGACCCGGCCTGACTTCGTGGTTCGTCCCGGTCAAGAAAAACATCCGAAAAAAAGACTAAGTCCGAACGTAAAAAGTTGACCGGGACCTTCCAGCCATCGTATCCGAGAAGGGCTCCACGGACGTCGGATCAAGATCCAGGTTTACCCCGGTCGAAGGATTTTCATCTCGAAAAAACGACTAAGTCCGAAGGTAAAAATCACCACCGAGGAAACCGACTTCGCGTATCCGGACAAGGGCTCCAGGAGGTCGGATCCAACTGGCAGGTTCGTCCCGGGGAAGAAAAACATCGAAAAAGAGACTAAGTCAGAAGGTAACTTTTTGACCGAGGCCTCCCGCGACTTGTAGCCGAGCAGGGCTCCATCGCGGTCGGCCTGAAAGTTTGACTTTGCCCCGGTCCTGGTGCAACCAGATGACCCGATTGGCGCTTTTCGTTTCTGAGCGCTAGAAAATAATAATACTTTAAAAATTCATATCTCCGGTTCCCCTGAACCGATTTTAATCGTTTTTGTGTCATTTTAAAGATAAAAATATAAGCTATTTTTATAAATTGGTTTTGGATTTTTAAACTGTTTCCTGTGTTTTATTTAATTACTGTTTTGTGATATTTGAATGCTTTACACTTTGTCTCCTAAGTTAAGCCTTGACGCTCGATGCTAAGCTACCAAGGGTAGAGCTGGGATTAATTTACTGAGACCTAACTGTACTTTTGTGGAGGTTTGTGGCTTGTTGCTAGGTGTAGGTACCTACCTGCCCTATCAATAACCCATTTTCCAACATAATTGGAAGCAGCGACGGGATCCTGTACTTGTGTTCAATATCACGTTACAGTTTTGGGTAAAACAAATTAAAAATCCTTTAAATTGTCCTAGTGCAAAAATTGTTTTTAATTTTTAATTTGGATTAATTTCAATTATTGAATTTTTGTAATTTTTCTAAATTCTTGTTTCCAATTTTTGCAAAACGTTTTTGTTGACACAAAACTAGGGAACCATGGAGCTTGATCTGGCTAGCCTACCCACACTGACAGTAGTCCAGCTTAGGGGGTTGTGTATTGAGAGGGGGTTGCCTGCAACCCCTGATCTCAGGAAGCAAATCCTGATTAAATCCCTGACAGCATGGGCTGAGGCACAAGAGGTAGAGACAGAGGAAGCTCCAGAGGAAGAAGAAAAAGAGGAAGATGCTAACTCTAACCACTCAGGGGAGGGAAGGCATCAGACCCCAAGTGAGGAAGAGGAGGAACGGTCCTCACTGGATACAGTCACTAGGGGCAGACCCAAAGCTAGTGGTAGGAAGAGGGTCCTTTCAGGAGGAGAGAACCCATCCATCAGGGAAAGAGAGCTGGAAGCCCAGCTAGCCTACATAGCTTTGGAAGCAGAGAAGCTGGCCCTAGAAAAGAAAAAGTGGGCATACAAAGAAAAAAGAGATGGAAGCAGCGATAAAGAAGCTGAGGTGTCCATGGGTGGGGGAGTTTGCCCCAGATTACCCAAGGGGGTGGTCCCTGCTTATGTAGAGGGGGATGACATAGATAAGTGGCTGGAGGCCTTTGAGAGGGCACTCCAAATGAGAAAGGTTAGGCCTCAATACTGGGGTTCCCTTTTGTGGGAGTTGGTCCCCAACTCAGGGAGGGATAGGCTTCTGACCTTAAGGGGGGAGGAGGCAGATTCATACCCTAGTATGAAAAGGTGCTTAGCCAAGAAGTTTGGTCTGACCCCAGAGCAATATAGAATGAAGTTCAGGGACACCCAGAAGGTCAGTACCCAGTCTTGGGTTGACTTTGTGGACACCTCACTAAAGGCACTAGAGGGCTGGATTATTGGCAACAAAGTAAATACTTATGAGGGGTTATACAATCTGATCATGAGAGAGCACATCTTGACCAATTGTATCCAAGAAAGGTTACGCCAGCATCTAGTGGACTCTAAGCTGACCAACCCTAGAGAGCTAGGGGAGGCAGCTGATGAGTGGTTGAGAACCAGGGTGGTTGTCAAGTCCCAGGGGGGAGACTCCAAGAAGGGGGGGACAGGTCCCCAAAAACCTAAGGAGGGAGGTGGTAAGCCCACCACAGAGACTCCCTCTGTACCCCAGAACCCTAAGAAGGAGGAGAGTAAATCCCACTCCCACTCTGACATGCAGAGACAGGGAGACCCAGGGTTAAAAAAGCTCTTGGACAGTAGGGCTTGCTTTGACTGTCAGCAGACAGGTCACTTCAGAGGAGATGCAGCCTGTCCAAAGAAGGTGGTTAGCACTGGGCTGTCCAGTGTAGCCATAGAGGAGGATTCCTCAGATGATGAAGTCCTCCTAGCATTGTGCTGGGAGACAGGACCAGATGGTAAGCTGGTGATCCCTGAGGGTGGGAGTAGGCACTTCCACCACATTCAAGTGAATGGGATCCCTACCACTGGCCTGAGAGACACCTGTGCCAGTCACACTGTAGTGAGTGACCGGTTAGTGACCCCAGACATGTATGTCCCAGGAAAGACAAAGAAAGTCAGGATAGCCACAGGGGAGGTCACCTCCAAACCTGTAGCCATAGTGCCCCTAGAGAGGGAGGGTATCCTTGACTGGATTAGGGTGGTAGTCAGTGCTGACCTTCCCCTAGATTGTATCCTGGGCAATGACCTCCCAGAGGTGAGTCTGGTCACAGATGGGGTGGTCGCCCAGGGCGCCCCCCCAACCCACAGTCCTGGGGAGTCAGTCCCTACAGTTAGGAGACAGAAGTCCCCAAGAAAAGGAAAGAAGAAAAGGAAGGGTAGGCCACTCTTAAAGAGAGTTCCAGGGAGCCAAGGGCCTTCTGCCCCAGTAAGGGGGGAGCCCAGAGTTGGCACTGGTGAGGCCTCACCTGACCCCAAGGAAGTCCTGAGTAGTCAGGCAGCTGTCCAGATGCAGGGTGTTGCCCCTGCACTGACAGAAGGGAGAGTGGAAGGAGGGTGTCTGCCACAGGAGGTGGTAGCCCCCCACTCAAGACAGCAAGAGGGGTGCCAGGACCCCAAAGATGCCCCTAAAGCAGCTCAGCCACCTGTCAGTGGAGAGCTTAGGGTGTGGTTCTGGGTACTGACAGCTGTCAGTAGCCTCTGCTGGGTGCTAGCCTTCCTGGCAGCACTGTACTTGGCCTGGGAGGCAGACCCCAGGGCCAATAGCAAAGTAGGCCCCCTGACCCTGTTGGTCATGGTGGGGTTGCTCAAGTGTTGGGTGACCTCTTTGGGTAAGCTAGGTGTTGCCCTAGCAAAGTTTGGAGTAGGGGAGGTGGGCACCTCACTACCCAAGTTGGCAGAGAGAGAGGAGGAAGACCCCCCTAGAGGGAAGTTTCAGTTTGACTTGGGTCCTTTTACTGTTGGGATGGCTTCACTACCCAGAGGGAGTGACCCTGACAGGAGGATATAAGGCAGAGTAGGCCCTGCAAAGGGACAGCCAGTTTTCTTCACTGTCTTCCTCGCCTAACAAGCCAGGAAGACTCTCCCAGGGTTGGGCTGAGTCTCCTGGGCGTGTGGGCTGGGGGGGGGTTGTGTGAGAAACTGGGGCTGATTGCAAGGGCCCCATAACTTTTTGCCCCCATTTTCCACTTTATGCTGGTGTTTTCCTGACTCTGATGGTGCCCTGGGTACTGCTAACCAGTCCCAGGGCCTGTGCTCTGTGTAAAATGGATATGCAAATTAGGCTAATTATAATTGGCTAAGTTAACCTACCTATAAGTCCCTAGTATATGGTAGGGCATGTAGGTTTAGGGACCACAGCATAGGTGGTGCACACCTAGGTGCATTGCTGAGGTGCCCAGTGTCATTTTAAAAGCAAGCCTGCCTTGCTGGCTGCTTTTAAATTAAAGTTATATGCAAATTCGACTTTGGAATTAAAGGTACTTCCAAAGTCTTAAACTACCTTATTTTTACATATAAGTCACCCCTAAGGTGTGCCCTATGTGCCCCTAGGGCTGGGTGCCATGTAACTATAAGCAGGGACTTTATAAAAATAGATTTATAAGCCCTGGTGAGGTAAAAACAGCCAAATTCGTTTTTCCCTCATTGAAGTAAATGGCCTTCATAGGCTAGAATGGGCAGACTTTATTTTAAATTTTAAAGTCTCCTTAAATGTTACATACCAAGAATTTGGTATCAAATTGATTGTTATAATAAATCCCACAACTTCCAGTTGTTGGATTTAATATAACTAGTGCAGGTAAAAAGTTTAGACTTTACCTAAAAAGTTGCCAATTTCAGCTCTGCATTGTTTTTACTCCTGTGCTCTGATTGGCCAGCCTGCAGCAGCTTCTGCCAGGCTACTTTAATGAGGTGTGAAGTGGCCTGACTTCACACAAAGGAATGTGCTTGGGGGAGAGAATCTCCCCTCAGCAGATGGGGAAGCAGGAAGGGGGAGGGCTGCCAAACTGGTCTTCAAAGGCAGAGAAGGACATCTGGAGCACCCAGCAACACCCCCACATCCTGCAACCCCAGACAGCTAGGTGCCCCCTTGATTAGATTAGGAGAGGGCAGGAGAGGGGTGTGTTTATGATTTTTAGCCACACCAGTGGGTGGGCTCAGCCAGATCTCTCCTCTAAAAATCAGATTCATCCATTTTGGATTTTTAGAGACTGTTGCCTTCTGGGATGGATTTTTGCCACACTTCCCAGGAAGTGGTCATCACAGGGGGACGACCCTGTCCCTGATTGGAGGACCAGGGCCCCCCTGCTTTTCACCCAGGAGCAAGGATAAAACTGGCAGACCTGCACCCACGCCTCAGATCCCCACCAAATTTCAAGAAGAAAGAACTACAAGGAGAAGAAGGACTGCCCTGCTGGACCCCTGGCCTGCACCTGGACCCTGCACTCA
This sequence comes from Pleurodeles waltl, assembly GCF_031143425.1. Lineage (NCBI taxonomy): Eukaryota > Metazoa > Chordata > Amphibia > Caudata > Salamandridae > Pleurodeles > Pleurodeles waltl. Next base: position 1,020,561,450 of record NC_090447.1, read on the forward strand.
GAAAGACTGCATCAGCTGCACACTTGGGCTTCACCACAAGAAGGACTTTGCCTGGCTTCCACTGGTTCAAGGAGGGACTCCCTGTTTGCTACAGGTGAAAAATTGCTAACCAGAGTCCCCTGCACCAACTCCTGAAAAAGTGACCAGCTGACCACTGCCCAGTGGCCAAAAAGGAGTTTGCGCCAGGTGCACTCTGGGAGTTGAAGTCCGCACTTCCCAAGGACCATCACAGAACTTCTGGACCCTTGGGGTGAGCTGTGGACCCCAAAAGAACCTTAAAAGAACATCTGGGTGAAGCCCCAGAAGTTTGGAAAAGATTGGAGAAATTTTAGAAAAAAGCTCCATAAAGTGACCGACTCGACGCGGAAATTCTAGCCGGCTTGCCTCAACCGCGACCCGGCCTGACTTCGTGGTTCGTCCCGGTCAAGAAAAACATCCGAAAAAAAGACTAAGTCCGAACGTAAAAAGTTGACCGGGACCTTCCAGCCATCGTATCCGAGAAGGGCTCCACGGACGTCGGATCAAGATCCAGGTTTACCCCGGTCGAAGGATTTTCATCTCGAAAAAACGACTAAGTCCGAAGGTAAAAATCACCACCGAGGAAACCGACTTCGCGTATCCGGACAAGGGCTCCAGGAGGTCGGATCCAACTGGCAGGTTCGTCCCGGGGAAGAAAAACATCGAAAAAGAGACTAAGTCAGAAGGTAACTTTTTGACCGAGGCCTCCCGCGACTTGTAGCCGAGCAGGGCTCCATCGCGGTCGGCCTGAAAGTTTGACTTTGCCCCGGTCCTGGTGCAACCAGATGACCCGATTGGCGCTTTTCGTTTCTGAGCGCTAGAAAATAATAATACTTTAAAAATTCATATCTCCGGTTCCCCTGAACCGATTTTAATCGTTTTTGTGTCATTTTAAAGATAAAAATATAAGCTATTTTTATAAATTGGTTTTGGATTTTTAAACTGTTTCCTGTGTTTTATTTAATTACTGTTTTGTGATATTTGAATGCTTTACACTTTGTCTCCTAAGTTAAGCCTTGACGCTCGATGCTAAGCTACCAAGGGTAGAGCTGGGATTAATTTACTGAGACCTAACTGTACTTTTGTGGAGGTTTGTGGCTTGTTGCTAGGTGTAGGTACCTACCTGCCCTATCAATAACCCATTTTCCAACACTTAGTGTGAAAGAAGTTAGTTTCAACCTTCCTATAGGCATATTTTTCATAGAATACAATAATGTATTAGAGATGTTTTAGTTTAACTCTGCAAAATATTTCTATTCATACAAAGAGCTAGAATAGAAAATGAATAAGTAGCTTGTGTTTTGGTGAGATGTTTTAGAAGCTTAGACACAAAACTGCAGTTTTCTTAAGAAAAGTAAATGATGAGAACACGTGTGGACTACTCCAAGTAGTTGATAAAAATGATTCACTTAAACATTGCTGTCTATGGACGCTTGTTTGCCCAGTGAGAAGACAACAGTTCTCACTGTTCCTTCTCCCGAGCAGACATTGAAAACTGTTTGGCTAACTGGAAGAAGAAACATGCTGCAAAGGCTTAGATTATGTTGCTTATATTAGTGTGTTCCTAGGGTAGGGAAGATACACTCTCTCACTCAGACTCATTGTGCTTCATTGCACTTTACCTGCCACAATCTATGCTGCTCTGAGTCTCTACTGAGTCTCTTGAACTTTCCTTTATGGGAAATTCAGTTTGATTGATAACTGATATTTGACTCTGAAGAATTATACTTTAACTTCTCTATGAGGGGCCCTTTATTGGTTCTGACTATCACCTTTTCCTCGTTCTCACCAAACATATTCTTAATGTTAGAATAGGGACTCTTTCCTTTATGGAGCATGCTTAATGTACTATTAGACCTGACAGCCTTAGGGTGGTCATCCTCCAACTTTTTGCCTCTCTCCCTCCACTTTTCTTACACTGTTTTGTGCTAGATTGAGGACTCTGTGCACTTTACCACCGCTAAATAGTGCTAAAGTGCATATGCTCTCTCCCTTAAACATGGTAACATTGGTTCATTCCCAATTGGCATATTTGATTTACTTGTAAGACCCTAGTGAAGTGTACTACATGTGCCCGTGACCTGTAAATTGAATGCTACTAGTGGGCCTGCAGCACTGGTTGTGCCACCCATATAAGCAGCCCCTTAACCATGTCTCAGTCCTGCCATTTTAAGGCCTGTGTGCGCATTTTTACTGCCACTTCCACTAGGCATTTAAAAGTACTTGCAAGGCCTTAAACTTCCCTTTTTCTACATATAAATCACCCCAAAGGTAGGCCCTAGAAAACCCATAGGGAAGGGTGATATTTAGGTAAAAGGCAGGACATGTACTTGTGTGTTTTATATGTCCTGGTAGTGTTAAACTCCTAAATTTGTTTTTCACTACTATGAGGCCTGCTCCTTTCATAGGATAGCATTAGGGCTACCCTCATGTACTATTTGAGTGGTCGTTTCAGATTAGAAATTGGTAACCAGGTCATATTTAGTATGGCCAGAATGGTAATAGAAAATCCTGCTTATTAGTGAGGTTAGATTTTATATTACTATTTTAGAAATGCCATTTTTAGAAAGTGGGCATTTCTCTGCACTTAAAATACATATGTGCCTTACAGCCTGTCTCCAATCAACGTCTGGGCTGGGCTGGTTGACAGCTTCACTGTGCATTTCACTCAGACAAACACAGGATACTCAGTCATACCTGCACTCATCTGCACACTGAATGGGTCTTCCTGGGCTGGAAGGGTGGAGGACCTGATAGATTTCAAAGGCTAGTGGCCTGACCTCACACAATGGACTGCCAACCCACTATTGGGACCCTGCAAGACAGAACTGCACTGAAAGGGGAACTTGTCCACTTCAGGACCACTCTTTAAAGTCTCCTCCACTTCAAAGGCATGTTTTGGCATATAAACTGGGTCCAGATCAGACACTTCTGGTCCTTAACCTGTAACCTCTCAAGAGGAACTGCCTGGTTGCCCAAAGGACTCATCTGGACTGCTTTGCTGAGAAGGCTTGCTGCCCTGCTGTTGCCCTGCTGCCCTTTGACTTTGCTGAGGAGTGCTCTCCAAGTGGTTGGATTGAGCTTACCTCCTGTTTTCTGAAGTCTCCGGGCCAAACAGACTTCATCTCTTCAGGAAACACATTGTGCACCAAAAATAGACATGTAGCCTGCCAGAAACGATGCACAGCTGTTCTGCGACAGAGAAATTGCAGCACAGCTGAGCCGGAATGACGCAGCCCAACATCCCAAGTGAAGAATCAATGCAGCGCCTGCATTGCAAACAAAAATTCGATACACAGCCTACTGGATCGACGCAAAGCCGAACTGGAATGACGTAGCCTGACTTCCCGAGTGAAGAATCGATGCAGCACCTGCCGTGCGACAGAAAATTTTACACATCACCATACCGGATTGATGCAATGCCTGTGACTTCTTCCTGCATGCCCAGGATCGATGCTGGGCATCAAAATGATCCACACATCTCAGTAAGGAACCAAGACTGCGCACAGGAAATCGACCCAAAGCCCCTTGCAGCGTGGGAAGAAATTTGCATTGTCTGTGCCATGTCGGAAAATCTGACGCACACCCTATTTTTCCACACATCTCCTCCTCTCCAGTCTCCGTGTATATTATTTTTGACGCAAGCCAGGTTCTTTGCGTAAAGAAGAGACAACTGTTGATTTCTAAGATTTAAGACTCTTTTTAATCTGGCAAAAGTGATATCTCAAATTGTTCTTATTGAATCTTTATCGTTTTGACCTTAACCACTCGGGTGCCTCGGACAAGGTGACCTCGTCCAAGGCACCGGTTCCCGGGTGCCTTGGGCGAGGTCACCTCGTCCTACACCCGGGAACCTCGCTCCCCCCATGTGCACAAATGCAGGAATGGAAGGGGAAGCCCTTGCCCTTCCACCCCAACCCACCCCCACCCCCCCTGTGACGTCAGCGCGCGAGCGCGCGCTGATTTGTCACAGGGCCTCCCCCGTTGCTGGAAGCTCAGCTTCATGCGCGATCGAAAGTGAAATGCTCAGCATTTCTCTTTCGATCACGTTGGGGGAGGCCCGGAGAGGCTTCAAAGGGAAGGAAATGTATTTCCTTCCCTTTGAAGTCTCTCCGAGCGTTTCAAAAGCCGGATTGCTTGCAATCCGGCTTTTGAAACGCCCACTAGACACCAGGGATTATTTATTTTTTGTTGAAACTGGCATGAGGGAGCGACCCCTTGGGCAAGGGTCGCTCCCAATGGGGGGCATTTTTTTGGAAGACCTTTTCTGCCCCCCCTGGGGGCAGATCGGCCTATTATTAGGCCAATCTGCCCCCGGGGGGGCAGAAACCTGTAGGCACCAGGGATCGTTTTTTTTTTTTGTTTATTTTGTTTTGTTTAGTTTTTTTTTAGGTTGAGAGCGACCCCTTAGGCAAGGGTCACTCCCCCAGGGGGAAAATTATATTTAGGCCATTTCTGCCCCCCTTGAGGGCAGATTGGCCTATTTTGATGAGGCCAATCTGCCCCAAAGGGGGGCAGAAACCATTAGACACCAGGGAGATTTTTTTGTTTGCGAGAATTTCACGCAAGGGGAGCGACTCCTTAGGCAAGGGTCACTCCCCTTGGGGGAAAATTATTTTAGGCCATTTCTGCCCCCAATTTCAGCCTATTTTGATTAGTTTTTTTTGTTTTACAGATGGGGAGCAACCCCTTGGACAAGGGTCGCTCCCCTGGAGGGGAAAATTGTATTTAGGCCATTTCTGCCCCCTTTGGGGGCAGATCGGCCGATTTTTGCTACACCAATCTGCCCCCAAGGGGGGCAGAAACCACTAGGCACCGGGGATTTTTTTTTTTGCGCCAATGTCACGCAGGGGGAGCGACCCCGTAGGCAAGGGTCGCTGCCGGGGGGGGGGAAATTTATTTTAGGCCATTTCTGCCCCCCCGGGGGCAGATCGGCCTATTGTTATTAGGCCGATCTGCTCCCAGGGGGGGCAGAAACCTCTAGGCGCCAGGGCAATTTTTTTGTGTTTTTTTGTTTGTTTGTTTGTTTTTTTAGAGATGGGGAGCGACCCATTAGGCAAGGGTCGCTCCCCTGGGGGGCAAATTGTATTTAGACCATTTCTGCCTCCCTTGGGGGCAGATTGGCCGATTTTAGGTCAATCTGCCCCCAAGGGGGCAGAAACCACTAGGCACCGGGGATTTTTTTTTTGGCGCCAATGTCACGCAGGGGGAGCGACCGACCCCATAGGCAAGGGTCGCTGCCGGGGGGGGGGCAAATTTATTTTAGGCCATTTCTGCCCCCCCGGGGGCAGAAACCTCTAGGCACCAGGGCAAATTTTTTTTTTGTGTTTTGTTTTTTGTTTGTTTGTTTTTTTAGATATGGGGAGCGACCCATTAGGCAAGGGTCGCTCCCATGGGGGGCAAATTATATTTAGACCATTTCTGCCTCCCTTGGGGGCAGATTGGCCGAATTTAGGGGGCAGAAACCACTAGGCACCGGGGATTTTTTTTTTTGCCGCCAATGTCACGCAGGGGGAGCGACCCCGTAGGCAAGGGTCGCTCCCGGGGGGGGGGGGTTGGGTGGTCAAATTTATTTTAGGCCATTTCTGCCCCCCCTGGGCCGGCTGAGCTAGAGGCCAAAATCCACAGGTAGGCACTTTGCAAAAAACACCTCTGTTTTCTGTGAAAAAATGTGATGTGTCCACGTTGTGTTTTGGGCCATTTCCTTTTGTGGGCACTAGGCCTACCCACACAAGTGAGGTACCATTTTTATCGAGAGACTTGGGGGAACGCTGGGTGGAAGGAAATTTGTAGCTCCTCCCAGATTCCAGAACTTTCTTTCACCGAAATGAGAGGAAAAAGTGTTTATTTGGCCAAATTTTGATGTTTGCAAAGGATTCTGGTTAACAGAACATGGTCAGAGCCCCACAAGTCACCCCATCTTGGATTCCCCTGGGTTTCTACTTTTCAAAAATGCACAGGTTTGGTAGGTTTCCCTAGGTGCCGGCTGAGCTAGAGGCCAAAATCTACAAGTAGGCACTTTGCAAAAAATACCTCTGTTTTCTGTCAAAAATTGTGATGTGTCCACGTTGTGTTTTGGGCCATGTCCTTTCATGGGCACTATGCCTACCCACACAAGTGAGGTACCATTTTTATCGAGAGACTTGGGGGAACGCTGGGTGGAAGGAAATTTGTGGCTCCTCTCAGATTCCAGAACTTTCTGTCACCGAAATGAGAGGAAAAGGTGTTTTTTTGGCCAAATTTTGATGTTTGCAAAGGATTCTGGGTAACAGAACGTGGTCAGAGCCCCACAAGTCACCCCATCTTGGATTCCCCTGGGTTTCTAATTTTCAAAAATGCGCTGGTTTGCTGTGTTTCCCCAGGTGGCGGTTGAGCTAGAGGCCAAAATCCAAAGGTAGGCACTGTTTTCTATGAAGAAATGTGATGTGGCCACGTTGTGTTTTGGGCCATTTCCTTTCGTGGGCGCTAGGCCTACCCACACAAGTGAGGTACAATTTTTATCGGGAGACTTGGGGGAACGCTGGGTGAAATAAATTTGTGGCTCCTCTCAGATTCCACAACTTTCTGTCACCGAAATGAGTGGAAAACGTGTTTTTTTAGCCAAATTTTGAGGTTTGCAAAGGATTCTGGGTAACAGAACCTGGACAGAGCCCCACAAATCATCCCATCTTGGATTCCCCTCGGTCTCTAGTTTTCAAAAATGCACAGGTTTGGTAGGTTTCCCTAGGTGCCGGCTGAGCTAGAGGCCAAAATCTACAGGTAGGCACTTTGCAAAAAATACCTCTGTTTTCTGTCAAAAATTGTGATGTGTCCACGTTGCGTTTTGGGGAATTTCCTGTTGCGGGCGCTAGGCCTACCCACACAAGTGAGGTATCATTTTTATCGGGAGACTTCGGGCAACGCTGGGTGGAAGGAAATTTGTGGCTCCTCTCTGATTCCAGAACTTTCTGTCACCAAAATGTGAGGAAAATGTGTTTTTTTAGCCAAATTTTGAGGTTTGCAAAGGATTCTGGGTAACAGAACCTGGTCAGAGCCCCACAAGTCACCCCATCTTGGATTCCCCTAGGTCTCTAGTTTTCAACAAAGCACATGTTTGGTAGTCACCCCATCTTGGATTCCCCTAGGTCTCTAGTTTTCAACAAAGCACATGTTTGGTAGGTTTCCCTAGGTACTGGCTGAGCTGGAGGCCAAAATCTACAGGTAGGCACTTTGCAAAAAACACCTCTGTTTTCTTTCAAAAAATGTGATGTGTCCACGTTGCGTTTTGGGGCATTTCCTGTCGCGGGCGCTAGGCCTACCCACACAAGTTAGGTATCATTTTTATCGGGAGACCTGGGGGAACGCTGGGTGGAAGGAAATGTGTGGCTCCTCTCTGATTCCAGAACTTTCTGTCACCAAAATATGAGGAAAATGTGTTTTTTTAGCCAAATTTTGAGGTTTGCAAAGGATTCTGGGTAACAGAACCTGGTCAGAGCCCCACAAGTCACCCCATCTTGGATTCCCCTAGGTCTCTAGTTTTAAAAAATGCACAGGTTTGGTAGGTTTCCCTAGGTGCTGTCTGAGCTAGAGGCCAAAATGTACAGGTAGGCACTTTGCAAAAAACACCTCTGTTTTCTTTAAAAAAATGTGATGTGTCCATGTTGCGTTTTAGGGCGTTTCCTGTCGCTAGGCCTACCCACACAAGTGAGGTATCATTTTTATCAGGAGACTTGGGGGAACATAGATTAGCAAAACAAGTGTTATTGCCCCTTGTCTTTCTCTACATGTTTTCCTTCCAAATATGAGAGAGTGTGTAAAAAAGACATCTATTTGGGAAATGCCCTGTAATTCACATGCTAGTATGGTCACCCCAGAATTCAGAGATGTGCAAATAACCACTGCTCCTCAGCACCTTGTCTTGTGTCCTTTTTGTAAATACAAAGGTTTTCTTGATAGCTATTTTTCACTCTTTATATTTCAGCAAATGAATTGCTGTATACCCGGTATAGAATGAAAACGAACTGCAGGGTGCAGCTCATTTATAGGCTCTGGGTAACTAGGGTTCTTGATGAACCTACAAGCCCTATATATCCCCGCAACCAGAGGAGTCCAGCAGACGTAACGGTATATTGCTTTCGAAAATCTGACATTGCAGGAAAAAGTTACAGAGTAAAACGTAGAGAAAAATTGCTGTTTTTTTTCACCTCAATTTCAATATTTTTCTTTTTCAGTTGTTATTTTCTGTAGGAAACCCTTGTAGGATCTACACAAATGACCCCTTGCTGAATTCAGAATTTCGTCTACTTTTCAGAAATGTTTAGGTTTCTGGGATCCAGCATTGGTTTACCACCCATTTCTGTCACTGACTGGAAGGAGGCTGAAAGCACAAAAAATTGTAAAAATGGGGTATGTCCCAGTAAAATGCCAAATTTGTGTTGAAAAATTGGGTTTTCTGATTCAAGTCTGCCTGTTCCTGAAAGCTGGGAGGATGGTGATTTTAGTACTGCAAACCCTTTGTTGATGCCATTTTCAGGGGAAAAACCACAAGCCTTCTTCTGCAGCCACTTTTTCCCAATTTTTTGAAAAAAACAAAATTTTCACTGTATTTTGGGTACTTTTTTGGCCTCCTTCAGGGGAAACCACAAAGTCTGGGTACCTCTAGAACCCCTAGGATGTTGGTAAAAGAGGACACAAATTTGGCTTGGCTAGCTTATGTGGACAAAACTTTATGAGGGCCTAAGCGCAAACTGCCCCAAATAGCCAAAAAAAAGGCCTGGCACAGGAGGGGGGAAAGGCCTGGCAGCGAAGGGGTTAATTTAACCAGATAAATATTATATATTCTTCTAAAACTGTGTGGTGTATTTTTGTGGTGTCTTCACTATGTTATTGCATGATTTTTTGTACAAATATTTTACACATTGTCTTCCAAGTTAATCCTGACTGCTCAGTGCCAAGCTTCCAGGTGATGGATACAGAATAATTTGAATTGTGTGTGGCTTACCCTGACTAGGATTGTTAGCCCTACTTGGACAAGGGTGTATACCTCTGCCAACTAGAGACCCCATTTTTAACATGTACCTATTCTAATATATTGATTGCTCATTTTTAATTTGTTGTTTAATTACATCATATGCTGATTTCAATAACATGAGCTATTACAAAGACGGATAAATGCAATTTTTGAACTGACACCTACTCTCATTATTGACAGAAACAATTCTTGAAATCAGGATGATTATTTAATTGATGTACAGCTCCTGGTTAATCTTGTTTTATTAAGTGTGGTCAATCATTTTCAATGAAACTCAATATTATTCCACAATGCATCCTAACACTTTTGGTCAAATAGCTACGTATTATTTAGTTAAGGTACTTTTTAAGTAATGTTTATAAACTGAAAATTGTGGCTTTAGATCTACATTTGCAAATTATTCACTTCTCACACATTACTTAGGCCCTCATTACATCCCTGGCAGTAAATCCCGCTTTCTGCCATGCTGAAGACCGCCAACATACCGTTGTGGTGGTGGAATTCCGCTACAGGTATTACGACCAACATCTCGGAATCTGCCACAATACAGACACCCACACAAGTCCGCCACACCAGAGGTCAGTGATAAACTGGCGATACCAAAACCTACACCGTCACGCCAACAAGAATACGCCCACACTATCACTACCCACAAATCAACGCAGTGGTCTTACAACCGCGGTAATCCATTGGCGGTACACGCCGCTGTGCTCAAAATACAAACACATTTACAAAACACAACCACATTGGACAATTCAAAATACACACACCTGACACATATACACACACCACACCCATACACCCACAACACTATAAAACACCCACCCACTTTACCCACAAACCCTTACATAGAACAATTTGGGAAGAAGCCCAGAGAGAGAGATTAGCAAACCAAACATCAGCATCAACAGGCACACAATACCATCACTCATACAACATCCATGCACCTCAAACAACACACACCAACACATCCCTCAGCACATCACAACAGACAGCACCTCACATATCACCCACACCACATCATGGCACCTCAAAGACACCCCAGGTTTTCAGAGGAGGAGCTCAGGGTCATGGTAGAGGAAATCATCCGGGTAGAGACACAGCTTTTCGGATCACAGGTGCAACACACTTCCATTGTTAAGAAGATGGAGCTATGGCGGAGAATCGTCGGCAGGGTCAACGCAGTGGGACAGCATCCAAGAACACGGAATGACATCAGGAATAGGTGGAACGACCTACAGGGGAAGGTGCGTTCTGTGGTTTCAAGACACCAGATTGCTGTACAGAGGACTGGTGGCGGACCCCCACCTCTTCCCCCACAACTAACAACATAGGAGGAGCAAGTCTTGGCAATACTGCATCCTGAGTGCCTCGCAGGAGTAGCAGGAGGACTGGACTCTGGTAAGTCATATCTTTACTACTATATCCCCCAACCTACCTGCATGCCATCACATACCCCCACCCTTTCCCTCACTCCATCACTCCATCATCTCACATATGTCCCACTATCACAACCCACACATCCCAATACCAAGGCCCTGCATGCAACACCTATGCATGGACCACCATCACCAAAGCATGTCCAGTACAGATACCCACACAGACCCCAAACCAACTATCATAAAGGGCAAACACAATTATGCAAGCAGAGGAGTAGAGGGTACCTCAAACAATGCACAAGATGGCACACACAGATACTAAAACTATGCATTTACACCCCAACAGGACCCATACCCAACGCCACCGGACAGGGGGTGCCAGACATATCCAGTCCCACCACAGAAGAGGCCCACAGTGATGACAGCAGCTCTGCAAGCCTGGATCAAGATGACCAGCCCGGTCCATTAGGGACCTCTGGACAGTCGGTTACCCTGTCACTGTCATTAGCAACCACAGAGCCTCCCCCTCAGGAAACACCACCACAGCACCGACCCAGCGGGCCGATCCCTCTGTCCCCAGGACATGTCAATCAGCAGTGTGTCCACTATAGGGAACCCGGACAAACCCACCAACCCAAGAAAATCAGGGACCTGGGGTCAGTGGCAGTGGGCACACGGTTCAGGGGACAGAGGCACAGGATAACAGGGAAGCTGGGAGGACTGCTGTGCGACAGGGGGAGGACAGGCCCAGGGACCCACTCTCCACAAGGCACTCTCAAACATCATGGGAGCATATGACCATTCCCCGGAGACCATGGGCACGGTACTGGCCAAGTTTCAGGAGACTCAGTGGCTGCAGGAGGAACACTACCTTGGGATCAGGGAGGATTTGAAGTCCATCAACAACACCCTGGTCACCATTGCAGGGGTGCTGGCAGACCTTGTCAACACCATGATGGACACAGTGGGACACAAATGGGCCCCTGACACTAGCCTGGACGATGAACAGCCCTCCACCTCCACCGGCGCTAGTGGACAGGAGGCACCGCCACAGGACTAACAGGCCACCAGCAACCCACCCCCTGCAGAAGCAGAACCATCCCGATAACGGTCCCTGAGATCCAGGAACAAGACAGAGAACATTGCCAAGACCCCCACCAGGAAATAAGACCCTCCTAAATGTCACCCTTCTGTCCCACTTTGTCACCCTGTCCACCTTAAAATCCCCTTCCTATGCCCCATTGGACAATGCACCTGTGAGACCAAGAGACTGGACTCTACCATGGACAATCCTCCACCATCACCCCAGCCCATTGCACACCTCCCACCACTTATTAGCACAGAAATAAACACCCTTGAACCATAAAACAATCTGGAGTCAGTCTGTGCTTTCACAAATGTGTAATTGCAACATCTCTGAAATATAGCAATGTCAATGTACTTGTTCACATACCAATGTTACACAGCTGTCGGCCAGCACTAAACATAGCAGAGGGCACAAAGTGGGACCCAGATCTGTGAAATGGAAAGCCAAAGTGACAAGTCAGGGTCCATACACAGAGGTAAAAAAGCATATTCATGCTAGGTCCTCCAATAGTATGAGATGTGGGAAGCAGTTCTATCCTCTTACCTGTGTCTCACTGGAAATATTGCATGATGATGTTGTTTTGGTTGTCTACATCTTCGTCTTCTGCTTCCTCTTCTTCACTGTCCACAGGCTCCACAGCTGCCACAAGACCACCATCAGGCCCATCCACCTGCAGAAAAGGCACCTGGTGTCTCAAAGCCAGGTTGTGCAACATACAGCAGGCCACGATGATCTGGCACATCTTCTTCGGTGAGGGATCCACCTGTGAGATGGAGGCACCGGAATCTGGCCTTCAGGAGGCTAGAGGTGTCTATTATCCTCCTAGTACACCCATGTGCCTCATTGTAGCGTTCCTCTGCCCTTGTCCTGGGATTCCTTACTGTGGTCAGTAGCCATGACAGGTTGGGGTAACCAGAGTCACCTGCAGATATCGAGGGACAACTCTTAGACATCCTCCAAACATTATGGAATCACCCATACCCAGACAACAACTGGAACTGTGTGGGGGCTTTAGGCTCACCTATTAGCCACAAACGGTGCCTCTGGAGTTGCCCCATCACATAAGGGATGCTGCTATTTCTCAAAATGAAAGCGTCATGCACTGAGCCAGGATACTTGCATTCACATGGGAGATGTACTGGTCTGCCAAACACACCATCTGCACATTCATAGAATGGATAGCTTTTGCGGTTTCTGTACACCTGTTCATTCCTGCGGGGGGACAAATGCCACATGTGTACCATCAATGGCACCAATGATGTTGGGGATATGTCCCAGGGCATAAAAGTAACTTTTCACTGTGGGCAGATCCTCCACCTGTGGGAAAACGATGTAGGTGCGCATGTGTTTCAGCAGGGCATATAACACTCTGGACAACAAGTTAGAGAACATTGGCTGGGACATCCCTGATGCCATGGCTACTGTTGTTTGAAAAGACCCACTGGCCAGGAAATGGAGTACTGACAGGACCTGCACTAGAGGGGGTATTCCTGTGGGATGGCGGATAGCTAACATCAGGTCAGGCTCCAACTGGGCACACATTTCCTGGCTTGTTGCACGATCAAATCTGTAAGTGATAATGATGTGTCTGTCTTCCATTGTCGACAGGTCCACCAAGGGTCTGTACACCGGAGGATTCCGCCATCTCATCACCTGCCCCAGTGGACGTGCCCTATGGAGGAGAACGTGAGCAGAGGGTCATACTACACATAGGTTTCACAAGGCTGTTTAGCACAAATGTAAAATTTTCTCTATGTGCCTTTGTCTGTCCGTATTCCTGGCCTAAATAGGTGTGACACAGTTATTTGCCCTGCCATGTGTCCCCCTGAAATGGCAGCTGACTGACCTGTAAGGTGGGACAAGGGGAAATGAGGTAACTGTGCTAGCATTGTACACCGTCGCGGTATGCGGTCGAAGACTGCGGTGCAATTCAGCATTGGTTATCATTGGGCCCTATGGGTACCAGGAGCCAATGATGATGTACGCCGGCGGTGACGGTACGCACCGCTGCGGATGTGACCGCCATTTTCTATCTGTTCACTCACTTAATACCTGACCTTCAACAGGAGAGGACCTACACTGCAAGTGCTGCTGTGACCTGTGTCTGGAAGCGACAATGGCTACAGTATCTGAGGAAGGGGTCCCTCCTTCACTTCGGAGGAGTTGGACAGACTAGTGGATGTGGTGCTCCCCCAGTACACGCAACTGTACGGTCCTCCAGAAAGACAGGTGAGTAAACTGTGTGCATGGTGGATGGCACATGATTGTATGGAGTGTTGTGGATGGAAGAGAAGGGGGGGATAGGCCAGCATGTGAGGATGGTATGTGTATGTATTTCTGGGCCAGGGTGGGAGGTTTGTGGCCAATGTGTGAGAAGAAATGTACGGGGAGTAACATCCATTTTACTTCACTGTTCCTCTAGGTCAGCGCCCACCAGAAGAAGGGTATTTGGCATGCCATCGCCAAGGAAGTGAGGACCCTGGGGGTCTACCATAGACGGAGCACCCACTGCTGGAAAAGATGGGAGGACCTGCTCCGCTGGACCAAGAAGATGGCAGAGGCCCAGATGTGGATGGCCTCCCAACGCGGAAGGGGTGCCCTTCGCACCACGACCCCCCTGATGTACCCGAACCTGACGGTGGCCTATCCGACGTTGGATGGGTGCTTGAGGGCATCACAGCAGCCACAAGGGGGTGAGTACACTCTCATTCAGCTGACTCTGCGTGCTTTACGAGGTGTCTGGGTGGGGGAGGTGGGCTGTGGGTTCCCCTAGGCCAGGGCAGACGAGCAAAGGTAGATCCATTGATTTGCAGCCTCATTCCCAGTCCAACCCCAAAGGTGGTATTTGCCCTCGACACCTAGTCAGGCTCCCAGGGCTTTCAGCTGCGCATAAAATGGTTCTCGACAGAGTCCCCTGTCAGTGCGTGGCTTAGTGCAGAGGGCTGTTCCCTGTGTGTGTTGTGTCCACCAACGGTAGTGGTGTTGCAGGCATTGACCATGTGTCTCTTCTGTCTTTACCCCCCTTTTTGTTTTGTCACCCTGTCCTTGTGTGCATTAGCATCATCTGGCGGAGGAGCAGTGGCACCGGAGCAGGAGGTAGCTGCATCCAACATGGCCCCTGGCGGGTGAAGTCACGGAGTCCGAAGGCACCAGTGGGACGGAGGGCGAGGGAAGCTCCACAACGGGGACAAAAGCAGACACCAGCGACAGCGACTCTTCCTCTGATGGGAGCTCCCTTGCGGTGGCGGGCACCTCTGTGCCCACCGCATCAACAGGTACAGCCGCCACCGCCCCTACCAGCACCGCCCTCCCAGCAGCCCCTCATCGAGTTTCCCATGCCAGGAGGGTGGGCATCTCCTTCGCCCCAGGCACCTCAGCCCCTGCCCCAGTCAGCCCTGCTGCCCTCAGTGAGGAGGCTATTGACCTCCTGAGATCCCTCACTGTTGGGCAATCAACCATTTTGACTGCCATCTAGGGTGTTGAGAGGCATTTGCGGCAAACAAATGCATACCTGGAGGGCATTCATTCTGGCGTGGCGGCCCAACAGAGAGCATTTTAGGCTTTGGCCTCAGCACTGATGGCAGCCATTGTCCCTGTGTCCAGCCCCCCCTCCAACTTCCTCTACCCAGACCCTATCCCAAGCACACCATCAGACCAACATGCACACACATCAACACACAAGAGTGGACATGGCAAACATAAGCACCACACATCCCACAGGTACTCACACAAGCACCATCCCCATACAGACACACCAACATCCATTGTCTCCACTGTGTCCCCCTCCTCCATGTCCTCCTCCTCCCACCCTGTCTCGTCTCCACTCTCACCTGCATGCAGTACATCTTCATCCACTACCTCCATCACCAGCATGCCCATCATCACACTCCGCTCACGTTCAATCACCAGCTCAGTACTCTTCACACATCTCCTGTGTCCTCTCCCACTGTGTCTGTGAGCCCTCCTCCCAAAGTACACAAACGCAGGCACACTCCCACCCAACAGCCATCCACCTCACAACAGCCTCTGGCCCATGCACCTTCACCCAAATTCAGCAGACGTACACCTCCTACAACCACTACCTCTTCCTCCACTCCCAAACCCCCTCCATCTTCCAGTCCCAGTGTGTCTAAGAAACTCTTTCTTGCAAACTTTGACCTCCTCTCTACACCTCCTCCCCCCTTCCTTCCCCTAGGGCCAGGCTGTCCAGGTCCCAGCCCAGCACCTCAGCCACCAAATCCTCCAGCACAGTGGTTTGAGCAAGTCTGGTCACAACGCGGGCAGCACCCATCAGGGCTGCCAGTGTGCCACCTAGCGAGGATAAGTAGCAGGCCATTCCGCCACCTGCCAAGGTGAAGAAGGTGCCCACATGCCAGAGGCAGAAGCCGCACCTACCAGCAAGCAAGGGCTCCTCCAAACCAAAAGGGGACAGTGGCAAGGCACCAGCAGCGACATCAAAGGTGGGGAAGGGACACAAGCTGAAGAGCAGGTCAGGACAGGGCACGGAGGCTCCGGCTGAGGGACCAGAGTCAACCCTTCTGTCAACCACAACATCAACCTGTACGAAGGCAGACACCGCAACCTTCACCACCACCTGCACTGCCACCTGCACGTCTGCTGCCTCAGCAACAGTCCCCAGCATCATCTCCAGTGGGCAGCCGTCCGAGGCTGCAGGAGACGTCCTGCTGTGTCCCTCAACAGGTGAAGACACATGCACCACCGCCAGCACCTCTGCCACAGACACCGCCACAACCACCACCACCAGCCCCGTGACGTGCTCAGACAGTGCCACCACTGCTGACATGGCAATCATCCCCAGTGGCCAGCGATCTGAGGCTGCAGGAGACGTCCTGGACCCTGCCCAGCATACATGAGGCATGACTCCCAGCACTGTTTGTACCTGCAGGTGTCAGGCGAAGTCACAGCAGGGTGGAGTGTGTCTCTGCCTCCATGGAGTATCATGCTACCTGTTCCCAGGCAATCTAGTGGCACACACACCCAGGTAAGGGCATGGGACCTGCCACACTGCATGTGAAGCACTCTGGGCACAAGGCCCCCTCCAGAACCAGTGGAGAGACACATCCACTACATCATTCCTTGGCAGGATGAAGCTCTCTGGGCACAAAGCCCTCTCCAGAACCAGTGGAGATTCACATCCATTACTTCAGTCCTTGGCAGGATGAAGCACTCTGGCACAAAGCACCCTCCAGAACCAGTGGAGAAAGGCATCCACTACCTCAGTCCTTGGCAGGATGAAGCACTCTGGGCACAAAGCCCCCCTCCAGAACCAGTGGAGATTCACATCCACTACCTCAGTCCTTGGCAAGATGAAACACTCTAGCACAAAGCCCCCTCCAGAACCAGTGGAGAAAGGCATCCACTACCTCAGTCCTTGGCAGGATGAAGCACTTTGGACACAAAGCCCCCTACAGAACCATTGGAGAAATACATCCACTACCTCAGTCCTTGGCAGGATGAAGCACTCTGGGCACAAAGCTCCCTCCAGAACCAGTGGAAAAATACATCCACTACCTCAGTCGTTGGCAGGATGAAACACTCTGGGCACAAAGCCCCCTCCAGAAACTGTGGAGACTGTTATCCACTTGTGAGACTGTGGCTGAGCACTCCCCAGGATAAAGCAGTGGGCAAACCACCCACTGGAGAGCCTTGAGAGACTATGGCTTTGCACTCCCAAGGATAAAGCAGTTGGCAAACCACCCAGTGGAGAGACTTGAGAGACTGTGGCTTTGCACTCCCCAGGATAAAGCAGTGGGCAAACCACCCACTGGAGAGACTTGAGAGACTGTGGCTTTACACTCCCCAGGATAATGCAGTGGGCAACCCGCCCACAGGAGAGACTTGTGAGACTGTGGCTTTGCACTCCCCAGGACCAATCAGTGGGCATGGAGCCCGCTTGTGGAGCAGTGGCGTCGTCCGTTCATCCGGCTGAGGTGCCCCCCGAGGTGTCTGTTTATTTTCCATGTGATGCCCCTGGAGTGTTATCTCCGTTTCAAGTCAGGTATCTTGTGCGGGCTTCGCCCATGCATTTTGGGACACTGATCCACGGACAATGATTTCATTCATATTCAGACTTGTGTATTTGCTGTACATATTGGTACATACTGATATTTGAATTTGGACTATCTGATATTTCAATGATTACACTTGTTACAATCATTTCCTTTTGTCCTTGCGTTCTTCCAGGGGGAGATGGGGTGTATATGTAATGTTGCTGCATGTATGTGTGTGTATGTTGTTGTGGGTGAAGGTGGGGGTGGGAGTGTTGCGTGTTGTGTGTTGTGTGTGTGTCACTCTCTTTTCCCTCCCCGCCTCCTCTGTGTGCTAGGTGCAGTACTCACCGTGGTCGTCACTGGCGTCTTTGCTGCTCCTGATACAAGAGGAGGTAGACCAGCATGGGCAGGACCTGTAAACTCGGGCTCCATGGTTGTTTGTAAAGTGTCGAAAGGTGAGTGGTTTCCGTTCCAAGTACTGTTTCTGCCGTGCTTTTGATGGCGTTGGTACCGCCCCTGAAAAGGTGGCGGATAGGCATGTTATAATACAGTGGGTGGAACCTTGTGTTCCGCCCATTTGTTGGCGGTTACCGCCGCAGTGTTTGTTTCTACCGCCATGGCGGTCGGAGTGTTAAAGTGGCTGTCTATGTTGGCGGTTTCCGCCATGGTTGTGATTCCATTTTTGTCCGCCGGCCTGTTGGGCTGGACTGTTCCCATGGGGAACAGTGTCAAGACTGATTTGCACATGGCTGGGTCCAAAGTGGCAAGCAAAATAACAATGGATTAAACCCAGATCTGTGACTGGGAGTGATTGTTTGAAAAATGTCAACACTATGTCCATCATTTTATTTTGTTTCGGGATCAGTATTCCTGCCAATGCGTGTGGCAGGTCATCTATGACCTGAAGTGATGTGGCTGCCATTTTAGGTCACAAACCCGGAATTTTGTAAGGACCATCAGAGTGGCACTGACACATCAAATTTCCCGTTGACAGACATTTGTTGGCGGTTACCGCCGCAGTGTTTGTTTCTATCGCCATGGCGGTCGGAGTGTTAAAGTGGCTGTCTATGTTGGAGGTTTCCGCCATGGTCGTGATTCCATTTTTGTCCGCCGGCCTGTTGGGCTGGACTGTTCCCATGGAGAACAGTGTCAAGACTGATTTGCACATGGCTGGGTCCAAAGTGGCAAGCAAAATAACAATGGATTAAACCCAGATCTGTGACTGGGAGTGATTGTTTGAAAAATTTCAACACTATGTCCATCATTTTATTTTGTTTCGGGATCAGCATTCCTGACAATGCATGTAGCAGGTCATCTATGTCCTGAAGTGACGTGGCCACCATTTTAGGTCACAAACCCAGAATTTTATAAGGAGCATCAGAGTGGCACTGACACATAAAATTTCCCGTTGACAGACACGCTTTTAACTTTGAGGCCAATAACAGGGCATATCATTGAAAGGATTTTGATGGCATGCATACCTTCAATATTGCAGCCTGTCACAGTCACAACGTTTATTCTGACAACTCGGACAGAAACACTAAACACTCAACTTAGGTGACAGGCACACTGTATGAGGGCCTACTTACTTGGTCATTTCAAACAGCTGTTTGTGTTGCACGCTTACTGCATCTCGGTTTTGGCCTCTATTGCTCTGCTTACTTTAGTTACAGCGCATGATAGTAACATATAATAATTTGCCTTTGAGTGCTTTTATTGCATTTCCTGCTTTATTATTGCTTCTCATTTTGACAATTTATGGTCAGTATTTAAGGTATTGCAAGAGGTCAGACAACTATTAATTTCACTTATTCTCCTGTTTACTAACCCTTTTACAGTGGTGCCTGTAAGAGGTGTATACAGTATTGTGTTGCCCTGGCAATAGCAAGTATTTCCCAGTATGCACAAATTGCAGCTTTTCTACAGAATCCTACAGGCCCCTGATGCCCCCTTTCCACCAGCCTTTGCATGACAGTGGGAACCACATGCAAAGGCTGGTGGAAAGGGGACTCGTAATCCCCAATGCAGCGCTGCTTGCTTTGCTGACAGCTAAATGGTGGTGTCGGTGGTCCGACCATGGTGGCTCCACCATGGTCGTGACGTGGCAGTCGGTCAGACCGCCACCACAGCCCTGGCAGTCCTAGGATTGCCAGGGTCAAATTGAGGCCCTTTGTGTTCACTTCTGGACTTCTATGAATATTATTCACAGTTCATCCATGGTTATGCCATAGTGGTTCAGCACCTAAGGCTGCTTCTCAAAAAAGGGTAAAGGTTTGTCTGGTCAGAAGAGGCTTTTGAAAATGAAATCAGTGATTACTTCTGCAATTATTCTCTCTGCCTTTATGGCTGGGAAACCCTGCTTTATGATGGTTGAAGTGAGCCAACTAGCGCTGTGTGCAGTTATATCCCAGTGGGTTAATATGAAGGAATATGACATTGCCTTTGCTTCCTGGTCCCCTATAGCTACTGATACTAATTACAGCACAATAGAACGGGAAGGATTGGCCTGTTCATTGGCCATAAAAAAATTCAAACACCTCCCATGGGGCACTCAATTCAATAATTTCACGTACCATTGAAATATATGCTCAATGACAATGGTACAGGGACGGCATCTGCCAGATTAGTGAGGAATTTGTCAAGCCCACAAGAATATCATTTCTTGCATTAAATACCTTCTGGGTGGAAAGAACACCAGAGCAGACTGTCTGTCAAGAATGTCTTTGACTGCAGGAGCTGAAAACAGTCTGATGGATGATGTGGAAGTTTTAGTGGGATTCATGGGGGTTGGGTATGCTGAACAAAACTGTTTTTAAAGAAGGAATGGTTAGAAACTTTACATAAAGATATTTTATTGCATGATGTCATTAAATTTGTGCGAGCTAATTAGCCTAAGGAAAGCAATCATTAGTCCAGTCTAAAGACTTTTGCACGAGTGTCGGATGAACTTTCCATGGTTGATGGTTTCCTAACTAGACTAACCTGTTGATTCTACTAAAACCCTTAGAAGATTGTTGTTTGACATCTCTCGTAAAGGGCATTTAGGAGTTTCTGCTTCCACATGTAATAGTAAATAATGTTATTGGTGACCAGGTCTGCATGCTGATATTAATAGGTGGATAGCTAAATGTGACACATGTTTGGCTTCTGACAAACAATGGAAGAACGGGGAGACCAAGTTACAAGCTGTCCCTCGTCATGATGTTCCATGGGAAAAATGTGTCTCGATTTTGCCGGTCCCTTTGACCTACTCCCTAGACACATGAAGTAAATGATTTTGCTGGTTGATTACTTTTCAAAATTGAACTATTCTGATTTTGTATCTTTGCTTTACACCAAAGCAGTGATTTATTTTCTAGAGAAACTGAAGAACCACCCAGAGAGCTCGTTATTGACAATTGTACACATTTTAAATTGCCTCAGATGAAGTCTTTCATTAAAAGATTTCACATTAGAGATCTGCAAGTAACACTATATATTCCCTCCTCCAATGGCCAAGTTGAAAAAGTTAACAAATGTTTGAAAGAAGGGATGCAAACAGCATTGTCTTCTGGGGTTAATGCAGAGAAATGTTTAAGAAGGAAGACATGGAACTATTGTGTGACTCCACATAGTGGTATATGATTGTCTCCTTTCAAACTGTTGCATAAAATGTTACTCAGATATGTGTTATGTCCCAATTAGATCAGGGACCTTTTTGTATCAGATGACAGTGCAGGTATCAAGGCAATTGTTAAAAAGAAACAGGATGTCATGGAATGTTACTTTGACAGTAAACATCATACCAATGATTTTTCTTAGAAACCTAATAAAGTGAAAGAGGGAAAATACAAATTTACCCTTTCATTCAAGATTTCCAAAGCATCAAAGGGTGTCTAACTATTAGAGTATAAAGGGTGGTTGAGCGGAAGGAGCCTGGTTAAAACTTTATCTGAACAAGCAATGAAAATTCAAGAAACTAAAGAGAAAGGTTTGCTGATCACACTAAAAATGGAAGCTGGTTTGTGTTGACACTGAGTAAATACCTTCGGTCTCCAGTTATGTGAGTAGCTGTTTGTTGACAGAGGCAACAAATTCTAGCAACAATGATGATTCTTTGTGTAGTCCTGTTTTTGAGGTCTGTTCTACTTCAGTTTCAACCTCTACAGGGTTGATTACGCACATAAATAACAGTACTGCACAAGCACCTGGTAGGAGGGCCTGTCATAATACTTCTGTACCTGTAAGATTTAAAGATTATTATATGCAGTGAAATGTGTGTATTTAAAATGTATATTACATTTTGGGGTTCTTTTTGTTTGTATACATTTTATTTTGATGTTTTTTTCATTTGTAAAAGGGGAAGGGTGATGTTGTGTATATATGAACTTGCTGTGGAACTCGTGCTGCATCCCAAGATGCACATAATTAGTTTTGTGACTTGCTGTTGTTTGATTCCGGCCAAAGTTACAGGGTATTGCTTGGTGGAAGTTGAGGCAAGATTCTTCACTCTGACCGCTGCCCATGACGTGCCTGTATATGGTTGTGGGCTCCTCTTGTGATGAGATATTAATAAAGTCTCCAACTGAATTCCTGCGCATCCTCAACTCATTTTACGCTGTCAAAACCTATATGTCTTTGGTGTCACATATCTGTTTCCTAAGAAATACACTCACATGCACTCCTTTGAAGTGAAGCTGAGAAGATTATTTCCTGGGTGGGAGAGAAATAAACAGCCCCATATTTATTAGGGTATTGGAAATAATTGCTGTCACCTTTGAAAAACATCCCTGGATGGAAGAAAAGTTGATGGCAAAAATTCATAATTGCATATGATTTACTCAAGAGAAATTTCTAACCAAATCTGCATAGTTAAATTCCGTACATTTAGGTACTTGAAATATAAATGTGTCAAAATATAGTCAGGCGACATCCTGAGATTCATTAAGGATCTCACAAGTGTCAGAGACCTACCCCAAATGTCGAAGGAAACTACAGAAGATTTCTATATTTTTCTTTCAAGGTTTTGTGTAACTATTCTAAGGAGCATATTTTCCTGGATAAACTGTTACACATCTGTAAGCTTTAGAAATTGTTAAAACAAATATACCTTTAATTCCATTAAGGGAGGTGAGGTATGGAACTGCCTTTTTTGCAAAATTTCACATATGCACCTGTAGATTACCCACAATCTACCATAAAAATGAATGGAAAAACATAACTTAAATACAAACTAGATTCAGCATGAGATGGGTTTGTAAAACAAAATGACACTTGGGTGCACATTTACTATTCCAGCAGGACATTTTAACTCAGACAAGTCTCCCTCCATTTAAAATGACATAAATATGTTCATTCACAAAATTGCCATAAACTGAATTTCACACAGTTTCTGCAGGACATTTTAACTCAGACAAGTCTCCCTCCATTTAAAATGACATAAATATGTTCATTCACAAAATTGCCATAAACTGAATTTCACACAGTTTCTGTGATTTTTCCTGCTGAGAAAATGCCTAGGTTTACTCGGACCAGAAGCCTGAGGGGCATATTTAAGAGTGCCAATCTAACACCACATTGTTTTACGGTAATGTGCTGTTAGAAGACAAAAAACGCTGCACCATATTTACAAAGTGGTGCAATGCATACATTGCCCCACTTTGCAACCCTTTACACTACTTTATGCCTGAATCAGGGGAGCCTAAAAAATGGCACAAGGGATTCTAAGAGATTTCTTTGCATCATTTTGTTGGCACTTTTAACGCCTGCTCAGAGCAGGCGTTAAAAAAAGGCATGCCATTGAATACAATGGGCCCCTATGTTCTGTGCAGGATTAGCACCAAAATCTCTGTGCTGCTCCTGCACAGTACATCAATAGCATAAAAAAGTGATGCTATTACCCCTACCCTGTGCCGTATTTTAAATACGGTGCACGCATGATGGCAGTAGGAGGGTGCTAACGGGCGCATGTAAAGTGGTGCTGCACTGTGTGCCGCACCACTTTTCTTAAGTATGCCCCTAAGTTTAGACGTGAAGTTTAAGTTTAGACCAAAAGTCTAACTTTTCTAGTAGTAAAGTAAGACTTTTGGTCTAGGTTTAGACCGAAAGTCTAATTTTACTACTAGTAAAGATAGACTTTTGATATAAAATAGGCAAAAAGTCTAACATTACTACTAGTAAAATTAGACTTTTGTTCTAAACTTAGATCAAACGTCTAACTTTGCTAGTAGTAAAGTTAGGTTTAAGGTTCAAGTTAATATATTGTTTAAATACTGTTTGTAATGTTGTAATGCATTGTTTGTAGTGATGTAGTTTTCAGGATAGTTTGCTGAGAATGATACTGAAGGCAGCAACCTCACAGCTTCATTACATTTAGCTACAAGAGAGCACACATTTGTGACAAATTGCTAGAGTAAATGACAATTGGCTTGGGAAAAGAAAGTGCAAGAACAGAATGATTTAATTTGCCTGAGGTCTGAACACCACTGTATTGCAAGTAATACACAAACAGAATTACATGTAATAATTTATGTGTGAGAAAGTAGCCTCTTTCTAGCATGGTTACCCCCACTTTTGGCCTGTTTGTGAGTGTATGTCAGTGTGTTTTTACTGTGTCACTGGGATCCTGCTAGCCAGGACCCAGTGCTCACAGATAAAAACCTATATGTCCGTGTGTTTTGTCTGTCTCACTGGGGTCCTGCTGGTCAAGACCCCAGTGCTCATAATTCATGGCCTAATGTGCATGCCTGTGTAGTGCCTAACTGTGTTCACTGAGGCTCTGCTAATCAGAACCTCAGTGATTACGCTCTCTCTGCTTTTAAATTTGTTACTGTATGCCAGTGACTTCATTTACCAATTTCAATTGGCACACTGGACCCCCCCCTTATAAGTCCCTAGTATATGGTACCTAGGTACCCAGGGCATTGGGGTTCCAGGAGATCCATATGGGCTGCAACATTTCTTTTGCCACCCATTGGGAGCTCAGACAAACCCTTACACAGGACTGCCATTGCAGCCTGCGTAAAATAGTGCGCACACTATTTCACTGCCATTTTCACTGCACTTAAGTAACTTATAAGTCACCTATATGTCTTACCTTCACTTGCTGAAGGTTAGGTGCAAAGTTACTAAGTGTGAGGGCACCCTTTCACTAGCAAAGGTGCCCCCACATAGTTCAGGGCCATTTCAATGGACTTTGTGAGTGCGGGGATGCCATTACACGTGTGAACTACATATATGTCAATACCTATATGTGGCTTCACAATGGTAACTCTGAATATGGCCATGTAACCTGTCTAAGATCATGGAATTGTCCCCCCATTCCAAATGTGGTATTGGGGAGCCAATTCCATGTATCCTGGGGGCTCCACCATGGACCCTCAGTACTGCCAAACCAGCTCTCCGAGGCTTGCACTGCAGCTACAGCTGCTGCCACCTCACAGACAGGGTTCTGCCCTCCGGGGGTCTGTGCAGCGCAGTCCCAGAAGGGCAGAAGAAAGCATTTCCTCTGAGAGCAGGGTGTTACACCCTCTCCCTTTGGAAATAGGTGTTACAGGCTTGGGAGGGGTGCCCTCCCCCAGCCTCTGGAAATGCTTTGAAGGGCACAGATGGTGCCCTCCTTGCATAAACCAGTCTACACTGGTTCAGGGACTCCCTTCTCCCCTGCTCTGGTGGGAAACTGGACAAAGGAAAGGGGAGTGACCACTCCCCTATCCATCACCCCCCCAGGGGTGGTGCCCAGAGCTCCTCCAGTGTGTCCCAGACTTCAACAATTGCTTTGCAAGGTGGGGGGGCACTCTGGAGGGCTCTGAGTGACCAGTGCCAGCAGGTGATGTCAGAGACCCCTCCTGATAGGTCCATACCTGATAAGGTAGCCAAGCCCCCTCTCAGGGCTATTTAGGGTCTCTCCTTTGGGTTCTCTTCAGATTCTGCTTGCACGTTTCCTTCAGGAATCCTCTGCAACAACTTCAGACTCTCAGATTAACCTCAGCCTGCTCCAAGAAATGCTGTAACAGCAACAAAGTGTCTACAAGAGACACTTTTCTTCAGCAACCTCAGCTCCAAGTCAGCAACTGCAACAGTTTCCATGGTTTGCACACTCTGGGGACTCCCTGTCTTCGTCCTGCACCAGAAGAACCAAAGAAATCTCCTGTGGAGTGACAGAGTCACTCCCCTGCTCCAATCAGGCACCTTCCAAGACGATGACCGGTACCCTGGGACTCCTCTCACTGCGTCGAGCATGGTAAGAACTTGCCTTCCCCGAGAGTGACGGTACCCCTGTGTACTGTGTCTTCTTTGCCTCCTGAGGCTTCTGTGCACGTTTTGCAAAATTCCTTTGTGCACAGCCTGGCCCATGTCCCCAGCACTCCATCCTGTGATGCTCAACTCGCTGAGTTGTTCTCCGGCGGCGTGGGAACTTCTTTTGTTGTGCTGCTTCAACCGCATTATGCACCTCCTTTGAACCCGGGGCTCCTGAGGGTGCTGGCTGGCATCCTGAGGGATCTCTAAAGTGTTGAGAGCCCCCATTCCTCCTCATACAGAGTTGATGCCCCCAGGTCCCTCCTGGGTCCATCCAGCACCATTTATATGCAAAATGCACTTTTGTCGTAGCCAAGGCTTGTTGGTGCCTTCCAACACAATATCTCATCTGCAACAAACTTCATGCCATGGGACATCTTTTGTATCCTGCAGGTACCTGCTGCACCTTCCTAGGGTGCATTTCTGCAGTCTTCGACTAACCGGGGACTCTTCTTTTGCACCCTCTTCTGGGTTGGCAGGGGCTCCTGTCCTTCCTGGAACTTCTTTCGACTTCTGAACTTGGTCCCCTTCTTTTGCAGGTCTTCAGGTCCAATAATCCAGCAGTTTTTCTTTGCAGACTTGTTTGGCCACTGCAAAATCCCCAAAACGAGGTGTAGTGTGTCCTAAGGAAACTTGCAGTATTTTACTCCTGCTTTTCTGGGCTCTGGCGTGGGATAATTTACTTACCTTTACTGTATTCTTACTCTCCCAGCGATTTTGCACTCACTACACTTGTCTAGGGGGGAATTTGTGATTCGCTTTCCACTTTCTTAGTATATGGTTTGTGTTGCCCCTATACCTATTTTCTCCCATTGCATTCTATAGGATTTCCTACTATTTACATTGTTCTATGACCATTTACTTGTCTAATTCTGGTGTCTAGGGTATATATTGTGTATAATACTTACCTCCAGAAGGAATATTGTCTCTAAGATATTTTTGGTACTGTGTCACCCAAATTAATACCTTTATTTTTGGTAACACTGAGTATTGTCTTTACTTGTGTATAAGTACTGTGTAACTACAAATGTTATTGCATGAGCTTTGCATGTCTCCTAGTTCAGCGTGAGCTGCTCTGCTATAGCTACCTCTATCAGCCTAAGCTTCTAGAACACTACTACATTTCACTAATAAGGGATAACTGGACATGGTATAAGGTGTAAGTACCCAAGCTACCCACTACAAACCAGGCCAGCCTCCTACATTATGCAATAAAACAAAAGTTGATAGCAAAGGAAAATGAAATTAAAGGGCCAGATTTACAAAAGAAAATGGCACACTGCAGTTCAGCAAGTCACTTTGCTGCACTGCATCACTTGGAAAGGGCAGGAATGCACCATATTTAAAGAATACAATAAGAAGAGATTATGGATGGAATGCGGAACAAATCAAACATGCACGCCCAGTCACAGATCTGAGTATCGTCCATCAAATTGTTTGCCTGCCATGCCATTCCAGTTTGGGCCCAGCCATATGCAAATCAGTCTTGGGCCTCCTCTCCATGGAAACAGTCCAGCCCGAACTTCCAGGCCAGGTTCTTTCTGGACCAGAGACAAGCATCCTTGAACCGGTTTCAGGTTATCATCCTTCATCAACCAGGTAGCTTGATTGTTGTGGCATAGCGAGCACGGGACCCACGTCTGGTACATCATTCCATGTAGTCATGTGACCCGAGACACTAGCAGAAGGCCGAAATGGTTGGGACAAAAAGTGGCATTTGCAGAATTGTGACTTAAAACCCAACTTTACCAATAAAGAGGATTTTAAATTACAATTCATTTGAGTTTAAGCGTTAAATCTCTATAAACCCCTAATCCAAAGTTAACACTTAATAAATATAACAAGATAACCCAGTGTTGGTTGATGGGAGGGATGAGCCTCAAAGCAGGGAAAGTGAGTTTAGGAGTTTTTCACTGGCAGGACATGTAAAACCTAAGTACATATGTCCTACTTTTTTAATATTGTGCAGCCTACCCTATGAGCCTTTAAAGCCTACTTTAGAGGTGAGTCATGAATACCAAAAAAGGATGGATTATACCTAGTAAAATGTTTATTTTACCAGGTTAAATTGTCAGCATAAAACTGCACTACAGAGTGCAGTGGCAGAACTGATTCATGTTGCTATAGTTAGTGGCACAATGAGTACTGCAGGCCCTCTGGTAGCATTTAACTTACAGTCCTGGGGTACTAGTAGTACAATCTATTGGGGCTTACAAGTAAATTAAGTGGAAGAATTTAGTTGTAGTCTAATGTTATCATGTTTGAAAGTCTTAAAGCCAAGAAAAACAAATTCAGCAAACTAGGAAGTTTGAAGGCAAGGCAAACGATTTGGTAGAATACCATGCCAACAATGGCAGGTTTAACATGTTCTACTTACATTTGTCTTTAGAATATTGTTTGTTAATCTATTTCAGCCCAAAGGCACTGAATGATCTTCTGTTAGGATAAACCAATATTGTATTATTGATTCATACTCATATTTCACGTAGACATAGTTGGCTGGCTTATTGTTATGGCATGAAACACTTGAACCATATTTTAGGTTACATAGGATTTAAATTTTATCTTGACAAATTTAGTTTATATAAAACTTATACAATTGATGGAGAATATCTGAGGAAACATTGGATTTGTTTAATATTTACTTTTTTCTGGATTCACAAGAAAAATCTTTGATAATCTCAAAAAGTGGGAAAGGTAAGCAGCGTAGGGAGCGGGAGAATAGAAGTAATGGGTGAAAGATAACATTTCAAATTCACAGTTAATCAAGGAGAGGTGACTTTTGAGGAATCATGCTTTAAATTCTAGGTTATTCATTGTACGGTGGGGATTCCAGTAGAATAGTATCTATGCTGCAGATTCACATTGATCCTTGACCTGTATCCATAGTGAAGGTTTTGCAGACTAAGTATGCCAATTTATTTAAATGTTGCTTATGTTTGATGTAAAGGAAAGCTTAAATTAAATATCTGTGTTCTAAACGTCATACACATTATGGCAAACAGACTAGCTTTGAAATAATGGTGCATCCTTTCCTTTCTTTACCCAAATTCTTGTTTATATTTTTGAAGTAATATCACATTAAGTTATATGCCTGTTCCACATTTTCCCTGTTTCAGACTTCTCACCAGAAAAACACTTATAAAAATTTAAATGGAATTCCATCGGAATGAATAAATGAATCAGCTATTATATTATAAGCTTTAGTTCTCCAATTCTTTATAAATAAGGAATCAGGTACCAAATGTCCTACATTTCTGTTGACTTTAAGAACAGATCTTGTTCAACTGCATGCTGAGTAGCCTGGTGACCTTGATTCCTTAATTGACAGTATGAACTTGTTTTATTATTCCTCCTAGCGTTTAGTTCATCATTATGCACTATTTTCAAAATCTTGAAAACAACACATCTCTTTCATGATACCTTATCTCCACTTTGTTGCTGTGCAGACTTTCCTGTTCCCTTTTCTCTATATACTATTAACACCTTTCACTGTTGCTGTAACCAACTTTCTATAAGATTATCATTCCTTTGATCGACCTCCCTAGCAAGGTCATACAATGTTGGGTAAATGCATTCATGAATTGTCATTGTTTTTACATCCCTCTTCCTTTCATTACTTTTTTTTTGTATGTGGCTTCCAGTGATTCAGCTAAATATTTTAGATTCTACCATCATTAGGGGTCCTATCACAGCTCTCATGCCATCTTTATCTCTGCTGATTACCCGTGCCCACTTGAGATTCTCCAGAATGTAATCTGATTACTATTTGATTCGGTTATATACCTGATTCCCTGCTCACTTCTTGCAGAGGGTTGCTCAAATAATTGTTTGTCTTACATGATTTTATACAAAGCAGCACATGTAATCCAAGTTACAATATGCTATTGTATCAGATTGGACCATGAGTTCCCATGGTGGATGCTGAGTACATTATGCCATAAACTGAATATAAGGAATTAAAGATGGCTTGTGATTAAAGCCAACTCTTTTTGAAAGGGTTGTTATCATAAAATGGTCGTCAATTACTTCTCTACATACCTTATACTCAATTGCACTTTAGTTTGTCCTTTCCATTGAAGCCTCAAAAGGATTATGTCAGAATGTCAGAATAGAAGAGTTAGAGGATGACTCACCAATGTATTATGTTCCATTTGTGACAAGTAAAAATACAGTTTGAAGGGGTGCTTTTGACACAGTCTAATAGTGGCATTGATCAGTTGGAGCACAATAGTGCACATTCTTTATACTTGTCTCATTGTGTATATGCAGTTTCTTCAGCAAACTAAATACGGTGTTGGTCTTTAATTAGGTCTCTGTTCAGGTCTAGAAGCTTACCCATAATCTGGTCTGGGTCCTCTGCTGTCCAACGTATAGGTGACGTTTTCCAGAAAGCCACAATGTCTCCACACACTGGGATATGTGGTAGGCAAAAGCCGGAGGTGTAAAAGTCCTTCTGGCTTGACAAAGATGTCAGAGGAATGAAGAAAATCAGGAATCCAGAATCTAATAGAGGAATTCATCAAGCGTGAGGAGTCAGGATTAGCAAGTGGAAAGAGTGAGTAAACTAGCAAAGTAACACAGCTTTGTTACGATGTACCCTTCAACCAGACTAACACTTTTTTGTAGCTAAAGAACAGGAAAAGCAAATGACAACAAATACCACATGGCAGGAAACATAATAGATTGGGAAAATCATGTAGCAACCAAGGAAGAAACAGCTATGGCTGAAAAGGGAAAGAAAATAGATCTAAAACCTGAACTGTACTAACCATGGAGCAGCTTTAACACACAGCGGCAAACCCTCAGGCTGATGATTGCCATTTTGATGTTGGAGGAAAAGCAAGCAACTGCCAGAAATGCAGGAATTTAGTAAGAGCACCCGGTGAGTGACCTCACAGACCACAGTTGTTGGCTTCCTGTGTCATTTTCTTAGCTCATGGAATGGCAGAACCACACAAGGTATCGTGGTCCTCAGCAACCCAGGTGGCAGAGACACCGTGGGTACAACAATCTCCAATTATCCTCCAAATTTGAAACAAATTGGCCTACAGTTGTTGCACCATGTCACCCCTGCATTGAGGGTCCTTGATCAGTGTGCTATTGAGATTCAAGTTGACAGCCTTCTCGATTTGACAGTCTGTAATTCAGACAACAGATATAGCACCACGTATACATTGTACTTTCTTGGGTTTTGTAGGAAAAACTGATTATAGTGTACTGCAATCAATTTAAATTGTTCATGTAACTTCTAATTCCACCATGCTGTAGCATCTTGTTGCACAGCATGTACCAGTTTTTTATGCTTATTTTGCTTGTAAAGAACACAACATGTAAAAGATATTGGGGGTCATTCCTACCCTGGCGGTCCGAGACCGCCAGGGTAGGGGACCGCGGATGCACCGCCAACAGGCTGGCGGTGCATCCAGGCCCATCATGACCGTGGCGGTAAAGCCGCGGTCAGAAAAGGGAAACCGGCGGTTTCCCGCCGGTTTTCCCCTGGCCTGCAGAATCCCCCATGGCGGCGCTGCAGGCAGCGCCGCCATGGGGATTCTGACCCCCTTCCCGCCAGCCTGGTTCTGGCGGTTTTGACCGCCAGAACCAGGCTGGCGGGAACGGGTGTCGTGGGGCCCCTGGGGGCCCCTGCAGTGCCCATGCCAATGGCATGGGCACTGCAGGGGCCCCCTAACAGGGCCCCACATTGATTTTACAGTGTCTGCATAGCAGACACTGGAAATCGCGACGGGTGCAACTGCACCCGTCGCACAAAAGCAACTCCGCCGGCTCCATTCAGAGCCGGCTTCATCGTTGCTGTGGGTTTCCCGCTGGGCGGGCGGGCGGCCTTTTGGCGGTCGCCTGCCCGCCCAGCGGGAAAGCCAGAATGACCGCCGCGGTCTTTTGACTGCGGTACGGTCTTCTGGCGGTTCCCGCTTGGCGGGCGGCGACCGCCGCCCGCCAAACTAGGAATCACCACCATTATTTCTAGGCACATACAGCAGCATTAAACATAACCAGTTCCTATAAAATCCTGTGGCTAGAACTTAAAACAACATATTTATGCAACTTAATGTATTACAAGCAACATTACCATGTCATACAAAAGGAAGCATGATAACAATTAGGTATCAGAGGTATCCAATATGAAAATACCATCTAGAGCTATATGAGCCGATAAAACGAGTCAAGGGCCACTTGAATTGTAAAAGATCTATAAATATGACAACACAGATCTTTAAAACTCGTGTTCAGTATTTTCTGAAAGTGCTTCTGCTTCTGTTTAATGACATGGACAGGTTTGTCATATATAAGGGGGATACCAAATCTTCTGATCCTTCTCTACCTAGAAATAGGGACATGATCTATTGAAATTCCCTCTGCAGAACTAAGCCTTGTCCTTGACACATTTTTAAAATATGTGCTTTCCAAATATTTTGATGCCGTTCCATGCAGACATTTGTATACTTAGAAACAACTTTTAAACATATCACTGTTCTTGACAGGCAGCCAGAATGTGAAAATGGTTTCTGTATTTAAATTGCACAGTCCTTTTAAGTGGCCTCTGGTATTTTGTATACTCAATAGGCAAGTTACATGACAGCAAGATTGCATAATGGGCACCCCTAAATCCACAAACTCAGTTTTGTCGCCTTTTAATTCTGAAGGATCTAATTATCAACTATTTCATGGCTCCTGATGTGGTACTGAACTGGTTGTACCCGTGACTCCAAGCTAAACCTGCTTAGCCATTGGTATAGAAATGGTAAGTGAAGGTTTTGTATCTAGATAGGTTTAGTGGTGGTTTAAAATGGATATTTATTAGTAGCATGGATTCAAGTGACCTCTAAAGAGGGCCTCAGAGGACACTAACACAGATTTGTCAACTCATCCTTTGATTCCAGTAATTCAACTTCTACTTTGCAAAATTTGTTTATCACATTTTCGTATCACTATGAACATAATCCGCAAATTATCCACAATTATATATTTACAATTTGTGATAAGAACATTTGTGTAATCAGTGAAGTTGAAGGGGTGGTCATTTGGAACTTAGCCAAATACTCAAAATGTCATATTTGTGTGGACATTTAAAAAAATTACAAATGGCTTTACACAACTTATTTGCCCACATTACTATAAACTGAAAAAGATAGATTACGTTCTGTATGTGTGTGTCATTGTTTCCGGCTGTTTCGAAGAAAGCAATATTCTACATGCAAACAGTTTTCCATGTAGGAAAAAATAAAAACAAGATATGAGGTAATACACACATACATAATACGTACATGGGCTGATGTACCAGCAACTTTGGAAATTTGCAAAAATAGCATTTGAAGGAATCACAAAGCTCTTGCCTTTGTGACACATGTACCTGATCATAATTCATTATTCATATTATTAGTCACAAATAGGTTTAGTGAATCAGTTCTTTATCATGCACAAAAATTTACTAAAGTAGCAAATTGGAAAACATTACTTTTGTCTTTGAATAGGCTGTGCTCCTGGTGTAGGATGACTATTGACATAATTCTAGACAAGAAGATTTGCTTTGTGCCTTAGAACAAGGAAGCATTATATCGTCCCCCAACACGTCGCACCAGCTCTCAGTTCTAGGGCATATCATTTTTAAAGACCATGTAGAGCTTATCTGAAATGATAGGGAGGTTTGGGCATAAGAGATCAGGAACATTAAAGTCGACCCTACCTAATTAAAACCATACCTTCTCTACTTCCAAATTTAAGTGACACAAACTGAATCGGAAATGGTTTTCCACATGAATATTGCATTTGATAATAGTAACACCTGTTGTTTAATCCACTTATAAAAGTCAGAATTGAGATAATAAATGATGTGGTCTGTGCCTGACGCTAAAAGTGGGTTGCTCGCAGTGCAGTATTTTCCATTGCGCTGTGACCAATCTCACCCCTTGCAGGGAAAAAGATGCTGAAAGCCATTTTACTGAAAACTGGCAAAAACGTTAATTCAGCCAACTCCTTAATATCAATTGTGTGCAACTCTTGCAAATGGGAACACTAAGATGGAGGTCCGCTCTCCCATGCAGGTTTCCATCCCTGCAGTTACAAC
The DNA here is from genome assembly GCF_031143425.1 of Pleurodeles waltl. Lineage (NCBI taxonomy): Eukaryota > Metazoa > Chordata > Amphibia > Caudata > Salamandridae > Pleurodeles > Pleurodeles waltl. The sequence goes on from NC_090447.1 coordinate 1,020,595,315, forward strand.
ATTTTGCAATGAACCAAAAATCAATCCCTATCTGATTAGTATTAATCAGGCGTTGCAAACAATTGCTTTGGGCTTCAAGGGGTTTCAACATTCTTTGCAAGGCAAATGGAGAGGGCGGTCATAGAAAATGCAAAGCACAGTGATGTTAGCAGCCTCTAAGTATATGCAAACTAAAAAAGGACCACCTTTTATAGCATGCATTGGTTTTGCAAGTGGGTTGATCTGGGATAACTTTGCCTTTTCATTTCAATACCATTTCAGTCACTTTGTACTTTGCGCTTTTGGTAATGCAAACATTTGCTAAGTTTGCAGTGTTTGTCCTTACCTTATGGTGCACTAATTTGTATCTCCAGGTGATGGAAAGCAAAGTCTTATGTGGAATTTACAAAGCAACGCAGGTCTGCCTTCCATGGCTTTATAATAAATGTAACGCAAGGCAGTTGCTTGTGCTCTGGTATGTTAAATTTCAACATGGGGGGAGCTCCCTGGGTGGAGCATGTGCGTGTGATGCTCATAGAATATTAATAAGGATCGACCTCTCATGCCCCTCAACCAAATTTTAAATGATATGTTCCACTTTTACTGGCCGGCATGTTGAGAGTTTCCTCTACAAACTAATAGCCATTGCTAAAAACTGGATGAAATGTAACAGGAAAGCACTGGAAAAGTCAACTGAAAATAAAGTATATTTTGTTTTACAGTATTTGGTGGTGTAATTCTATGACATTTGAAATACGTTTTAAATTACCTGCCTAATACGTGGGCACATGTTAACTCAAAGCTAATTATGCTGTAACTGAAGTGTGTCAGACAGTCAGAGAGTCCTTAGGTATAATAACTGAAACCTACATCCTAAAGTCAGTGTATGTCTTATGTTTTCTGCTGACCAATCCGTGGTTCACATGAGTCAATTTGCCATATTTAATGCAGCTTATCTTATATTAACAAAATACACTGTATTTCACAAAACAGAAGACCAGGGCACAGCCATTCGAGCTCCAACGTGTATGGCATAAAATGTAAGATTTTAACTGCCACGATACACGTTGATATTTTCAACGTGGGAATTTGAAGACATTAAAGCCCTCTCAAGCTTCACACAAGATGAAAACGTTGTGCCTGTTTTACTGCTGCTCATCTAGCTCAAATTTATCTTTTGTGTGTACCGTTTCGTACCCTCCAGTGATCCATCCAAGCTAGTGGCATCTGCAATATCATCATTTAGCTCACGTTTCCCTTGAGAATACAAACAATATTATGCAAAGCATAAAAGAATCTTATGTCTGAGGAAAACTTCACCGTAGCTCATAAAACATAGTGCTTTGAGGATGTATTAGAAGCATGTACACAAATGCATATTCCATTCAGGACAGTCTGTAGCAACATTATTTTTGAATTAATAAACATTAAAACATTTGTACTTGAACGCACAACATTTTCAATGTTTATACACTGTGACCTTTCATATTTGCAGCTTTATTTACAAATATCGATGACTAGCTCCAACAGAGTTGCTTTACATCAGATTTCCTCGCACCATCAAAAAGTTGTTTCTGCGTATCACAATTGAAGCCCTCGAGTGAGATCATGACTGGTACCCAGTGGTGTCTCCTGCTACAGATTCTACACTTTTCCGTCCATTGGACCTGTGGTGAGTTCCTCCTTAGGGGAAGACTCCACCCACACTCATTCCCTTGCATTGTACACCTGTACAGGGGGCCCACCTGCACACCAGGATACCTTCCTCAGGCACCCTTACACCCATCTTTAACGCCCTAGGGGGCAGTGCTATGTTCGCACCAACTGCACATGCGTGGCCAGAAGGACCACATGTCAGCATTCACTCGCATCACCTCTGCACTCCTGATCCTCCATTCAAGTCCCTGCCAGCACCCCTTAGAGGCCACTGTGACATCACTGTCATGTTTATTTAATGAAAAGGTATGCCTTATATGGACCCGAATTGTCCCACCAATCATGATCTCACCTGCCAAAAACCAGCATAGTTCATCAACTATCTGCCTTTAACCTATTAATCATGTTACCGATGGCGCTGGATTAACCATGCCAACAGATTCTCAAGGAACAAACATCCTGTCACCAATCTTTGACAGGTGTACCCCGTCCGCTAGAAAAAAACGTTCACCTTTTATGTAACCATTGGGTATAGATGACAGCCTGGGCGACCTGAACAGCTTACCAATTTTGTTATTTATTTGCTTCACTGACTCATTTAGGGCCATGAATGAGTTGCTATCCCACCACTGTAACTTTACGATGATGGTAAACCATGCCAGCACGGCCTGAGGAAGCTGCCTTGCCAGCCAACTAACCTCAGAGATCAACAGTTCAAACAGATGTTACCGGCTAATGTGTGACAAATCGTTACCACCAAGATGCACTATGGTGAGCCCAGGGGTGTGTACCCCATGGGTAACAACGTGTCCAGCAAAGTCCTCAAGTGGCCATTCACAGCCCTCCTTGACCGTAAAATGACAGGCAGTAAACTACCCACCATGCCCGGAAGTGAAACCACATGCAAAATATACCTCCTTTGCATACAGGTAAGAATGGTCCAGAACCATCACGTCTGTAACTTCTGTTGCCTCTGCATTGGCAGGGGCCTCCAAGAAATCTAGCCACTTGCCCAGCTCTACAAGCCCACCATCGGCATCCTCATGAGAGAAAAAAGGAGGGTAAACAGACCAGGAATAGTTTTATCCACTACAACATGTACAATCTAACACAGTACTTTTTGCAATTCAAAGACCACCTGCAGATATTTTGCACAGCCAAGCCTGAGAGCCCCATTGGCTGTTAACGCAGTAGCTGTGCCTATTCTAAAGGAGAGAGACTCAGCCTCTGCAGGGTAATACCCCACCGTCCTCAGGGCCCTGTAAAGTATTCTACAGAACTGATATTTGGTCAAAGAAGTTCTATCTGCAGAGACTTGGAGGGGGCCCCTCATGCCCTGGGCCCAGTGCACCAGAAATCATTCAAGGTTAACTATGGGGATGCATGCATTACCTAGAGCCCTACACAATATGATTTAGTCACCCCTCCTAACCTGGTCCTTCTTGGAGCAGGGGATATTGATCACTATGGCTCCCTACAACCACTGAATATCTACCAGCTGAAACTGTCCTCCAAGATCCCTCTTCTTTTGTGCCATCAACTCTTTCATCTGGATGGCCCGGATAAAACCTTGTATAAAAAATAAGGTTAAATGCTGCCCTAAATGAGCAGACGTCACTTGGTGACCTTCAGATGCCATCCAAAGCCCCCAAAATTGCAGCTAGCTTGGGCTCATCAATAGGATGACTACAGGATGGTCTGGGTCCCTCTAGCTGCTGCCAACCCATCAAGCCTCTTCGCACTAAGAAAGGCTTGGTCACATCTGTGCACTTGAGCATTCATGCAAAAAACGATGTTGCCACAGTGTGGCACGTGGCGCATACTGATGATCGCCCCTAGGTGACCCCAAAAATGCCACGAATAAAGTGGACGCAAACCAATCCGCGGCTCCTACCTACCCAAAACCTTACAATGGGCATTAAATGCCCCTTAATAAGCTTGCCTGGTCCTAGGCGTTAGGCTGGCTGACACAAGGTAGGTAAAGTTTGGGCACCAAGCTACCCCAAGTGGTTCGGGAAAGGCATAGGGGACTCCACTGCTCCTGGGTGATGGAATCTGAAAGCCTGCATTTTGACATGAGGCAATGCATCAGTGGCATTGTTTAACACACCAGGTACATGATAGGCTCAGAAAAGCACATTTAACTTCAAACACTGCAGTACAATTTCTGTTAACAGCCTCAGAATTGTCCTGAATTTTTCTGACTGCTGTTTGATACATTCCACTACTGTAATTTTATCAGACCAGAACACGACAGACTGGTTATAGAATTGCTCTGGCCAAACTGCCAATGCCACTATGATTGGAAACAGCTCAATTAAGCCAATTTTACTAACCAACCCAGACTGCACCCACTCGCTGGGCCACTGCTGCCCACACCATGCTGCGCTTAGAATGGCCCCAAAACCCTTACTTCTTGCAGCATCAGTGAAGAGACCTAGTTCCTCATTCTGGGCTAACCAAGCCACACCACCCACCATCCCATTTAAATCCTGAAAAATGCCCCCTAAATCCTCATATCCTGCCTGACCTCACTGGACAACCTGGTGTGATGGTGCTTCACTTTTAGGCCAGACATGGCTTGGGCAATGGACTGGGAAAGAGGTGTCCCATGGGAATGATCCATAGGGTGAAATTAAGCTGCTCAGCCAAACCCTTGACTGATGTAATGTGACCTTCCTAGACCCCAGACATGCTTGCAAGGCTTGGGAAAAGGGGGCCATCTTCTCCAACAGAAGCCTCGAGACCCCCGCCACAGAATCTTGGTCTAGCTCAAAGAATTTGATTGTGGTCACGTGCCCCAGTGTCTTGCCCTGAGCCAGTGGAATGCCAAATTCTCCCATCAAGTCACGGAAAGACCTCAAGGCCTCGGTGCACTGCCCTGCTCAGGGTGGCCTCAGAAAGAGAAAGCCCTTCAGGAAGTGTAACACCATTGATGGTCTAATCTCATCCCGAAGACCCATTCAAAGAATGTACTGAACTTCTCAAAGTAGAAGTAGGAAACAGAGCAGCCCATAGACAGACACTTATCAAAATAAATGCTCCCTCAAATTGGAAACCCAGCAGATGGAAATTGCACAGTTGCACTGGTAGTAGGCAGAAAGCAGACTCACTGTCAGATTTTGCCAACCAGGTCCCAGGCCCCAACTTCTGCACCATCTGAATTGCTTGATAAAGGGAGGCATACTTCACTGAGAATAGGGGACCACCAATGGCCTGGTTCACTGAGTGAGCCCTGTGAGCCAATAGTTTAAGTATTTATCTAAACTTACCAGGCTCTTATGTTGGGACGCCCCAATGGAAATTATATCAAGCCATAAAGGGGGGGTCATGTGGACTCCTTCAGGATCTTTCCCTTAGCCATCCCAGGATTGGAGCTGAGGAACTCCTGGTTCCTGCAATAAGGGGAGCCCACAGAGCCCTCTGCTGGGATCCTGAAACCCTCCATACAATGTCTGAGCTGCCAAATTATTATTGTATACATTGAGCCATGGGAACATTGCCATCAAATTAACGGGTGAGGGAGTTTTGTCAAAACTGAGGTGATCATTCCTGTGTCTTGACACCATTCTCCTTAGACTTTCTAAAGCACTTGGCCTCTGGATGGGATGCCAAGCCTCAGAATGAGCAACAATCCCCAAATTTACAGGTCCCAGCAGGCTGAGTACACACTCGCTTGTTGAAATCCGAACGGGCACCTTCCTATGCCCCTCCCCCAAGGACTGCCAGTGGACACTGACCCTCCACGAAAGGGCTAACTGAAGGTAGCATCAGTGCGGTGAGGTTTCATAAGCCGAGCCAAATGATGACATCTATCTGGTCACATGCTATCATGGGCTTGGTGATCTTAATCCTTCTGAATTCCTTATATTCCTTCCATGCCGACCCACCATATTTGTCATGAGCAATCCCATTTTGATAGCAGGTGAGTTGGGAGCCCAAATCATAAAAACTTTCAGCCAAAATAGCCTGATAAGTTGAGAAGCCTCTGTTGGAAAATGGGTTATTGGCAAGGGTAGGTAAGTACCTAAACTTAGCAATAGCCACTAACCTCCACTTAGGTCCTGTTAGGTGCCAGTAAATTAAACCCAGCTCAACCCTTGGTAGCTTGGCAACGAGCGACAAGGCTTAACTTAGGAGACAAAGCGTAAAGCATTCAAATATCACAAAACAATAATTAAATAAAACACAGGAAACAGTTTAAAAATCCAAAATCAATTTATAAAAATAGATTATATTTTTATCTTTAAAATGACATCAAAACAAGTAAAATCGTATAAGGGGAACCGGAGATTTGAATTATTGAAGAATTAATGCTTTCTAGCGCATAGAAGCAACTAGGGCTGAAAGGGGTAAAAAAGGTTACACTGGAAAAGAAAAAAGTCCAGAGTTCAGGCCAACCACAAGGTAACACTGTCACACTTACTTTCAGAAGTGTTTGATTCAGGAAAGTGGTCCACAGCACCAGCCAAGGGTTCGGAGGCTCTGGTGTGCCTCTTGGGGTCTGGGACTACAACTCCCACAATGCACCTCTTCAACTTATGGAGTTGCTCCAAACGTCCCCAAACTTCTGGATCTTCTTCCAGAGGTCCTTGTTGGGTCCTTGAAGTGTCCACAACTTGATCCAAGGTTCCAGAAGCTCTGAGTTGCTCCTTGGGAGTTGGGACTACAATTCCCAGAATGCACCTAGTCAGAAAACTCAAATGGCCACTGGACGCTGGTCAGCTGGGCTCTGCTTGCCGGACTTGATACAGGGGAAACTGGGCAGCTCCTTTGTACCTGTAGCAAACAGGGAGTCCCTGCTTGAAGCAGTAGAAGACAGGAAAATTCCTTTAAGTGGTGAAGCCCAAGTGTGCAGCTGGTGCAGTCCTCCAGAGTGCAGTGTCCAGGTGCAGGTCAGGGGTCCAGCAGGGCAGTCCTTCTCCTGTAGTTCTTCCTTGTTGGAATCGGATAGGGATCTGATATGAGAACTGAGGTGTGGGTGCAGGTCTGCCAGATTTATCCTTGCTCCTGGGTGAGAAACAGGGGGGTCCTGGTTCTCCAATCAGGGGCAGAGTCCTTCCCCCTGTGATTACCACTTCCTGGGAAGTCTGGCAAAAATCAATGCCAGGGAGCAACATTCCTCAAAAATCTATCATGGCTGAAAGTGATTTTTGGAGGTTACATCTGGCTGAGCCCACCCACTGGTGTGGCTAAAAATCGTAAACACACCCCTCTCCTGCCCTCTCCTAATCTAATCAAGGGGGCACCTAATTGTCTGGATTTGCAGGATGTTAGGGTGTTGCTGGGTTGCTCCAAATGTCCTTCACTGCCTTTGAAGACCAGTTTGGCTGCCCTCACCCTTCCTGCTTCACCATCTGCTGAGGGGAGACCTCCTTCCCCAGGCACATCTCTTTGTGTGGAGCCAGGCCACTTCACACCTCATCAAGGCAGACTGGCCAGGCTTCCAGAGGCTGGCCAATCAGAGCACAGCAGCAAAAACACTGCAGGGCTGAAGTTGGCAACTTTTCAGGTAAAGTTTAAAACTCTTTACCTGAACAAGTTATATTAAATCCAACAACTGGAAGCTGGAATTTATTATAACAATTAATTTCATCGCACATTTCTGGTATCTGTTACTTAAGGGGACTTTATAAATTAAAATAAAGTCTCCCCATTCTAGCCTATGGAGGCCATTCATTACAATGAGGGAAAAACAAATGTGGCTGTTTTACCTCACCAGGGCTTATAAAACTATTTTTATAAGGTCCCTGCTTATAGTTACATGGCACCCTGCCCTAGGGGCACATAGGGCACACTTAGGGGTGACTTAAATGTAAAAATAAGAATAAAGTAGTTTAAGACTTTTAATTCCAAAGTCAAATTTAATTAATAACTTTAATTGATACTGGGCACCTCAGCAGTGCACCTATGGGTGTACTACCTATGCTGGGGTCCCTAAACCTACATGCCCTACCGCATACTAGGGACTTGTAGGTAGGTTGACTTAGCCAAATATAATTAGCCTAATTCGCATACTGATTTTACACAGAGCACAGGCCCTGTGACTGGTTAGCAGTACCCAGGGTACCATAAGAGTCAGGAAAACACCAGCAAAAAGTGGAAAATGGGGGAAAAAAGTTAGGGGGCCTCTGCAATCAGCCCTGTTCTCACACAGCCTCTAACCCAATTCACCAGTGTTTCCTCTACCTTCTTTTTGTGTGGACGAAGGCCATGATCCCTAGCGTGAGAACTCCCTTTCAGGCTTTTCCACCGTAAACTCAAAAATATCCACGTACGCCACATCCCAGATTTTTTCCTTCACCTCCGTTGAGTCATGCTTGTCCAGCTGTTCATTCTCAGCTGTTCATACTCAGACTGCACATCACCCAAAGCAATGGCTGGCAAAGAACCTCCCTTACCTGAGTTTGCAGATTCATGTATAGGGAGAGCTGTCACCATCACTGCAGAGCCCCTGGGTGCTTTACCCCCAAAGTGACACCTGGCACTGGGGGCTCCTCGACCACTGGCTGAGAATGGGGTCCCACAGACACCCACCTCGGGAGCAACAACCACTGCACCTGCCTGTCTCACAAAGCGGGCTGTCAAATTAACTGAGACAACCCAGTGGCCCCCACAGTGACCCCCCACAAAAGCTGTAACCCTTGACCAATAACATGGTCCTTTCTAACTCATCCCATCCCCAGCAACAACAAGGCTCCACCCACCAGGGGGGCAGACCGTACCCTACCTTCGAAAGCCAAGGCAACACACTCTATAAACTAGTCACCATGGTGGATGTGCCTAGCACAGGCGTACCGCGATAGCCATGCATCTTGTTAGGAATGGGGTCTTTGGTTGACAATCAGATTACCCCCTGTTCAAGCAAGGACCCTCACTCTAGTCAGGGTAAAAGAGAATCCCCCTCAGCTAACCCCTGCTTACCCCCTTGGTAGCTTGGCAGAGCAGTACGCTTAACTTCAGAGTGCTAGGTGTAAAGTATTTGTGCCAACACACACAGTAACTTAAGGAAAACACTACAAAATGACTCAACACCAGTTTAGAATAACAGGACATATTTGTCTAAACAAAACAAGACCAAAATAGCAAAAATCTGACATACACAAGTCAAGTTATGAATGTTTTAAATATTAAACTCCAAAATAGCACTTAGAAACATGAAATGCTTCGATGAGGTGTTAACACGGTGTTGTGACGGAGTCATTCCCAACAAGCCGACACCAGTGGTGCCGGACACGGAGTCGCGTGGACCCCCAAGTACAGTACCTTTGGTGAAGAATGATAACAAGTCAATGCGTGAAGTCGGGGATCGCGGTGTCTGTGCGAAACATTGAATCCGCGCACTTCGAGCGGCGTCGGTTACGACATGGTGCGGCGACTCCCATGGAGTCGCGGACTTCAGCTGGACTGCAGCGGCGTCGGGCCTGCGAAGGTCGTCACGTTCCAGCGAAGATCACGGCATCGGGTGCAGGTGGCGTCACCGGATTCAGCAGCGGCATAGGTCCGAAGTCGTGCAAAGTCTATTTCCTTGGATTTCCAACAGCTTTCCTTTCAAGGGCCCAGGGACTGGATAGGGCACCACTTGCTAGAGCAGGAGCCTCTCCAGAGACTCCAGGTGCTGGCAGAGAGAAGTCTTTGCTGTCCCTGAGACTTCAAACAACAGGAGGCAAGCTCTAAATCAAGCCCTTGGAGATTTCATCACAAGATGGAAAGCACACAAAGTCCAGTTTTTGCCCTCTTACTCTGTCAGAAGCAGCAACTGCAGGATAGCTCCACAAAGCACAGTCACAGGCAGGGCAGCACTTCTCCTCAGCTCTTCAGCTCTTCTCCAGGCAGAGGTTCCTCTTGTTTCCAGAAATGTGATTTACAGGCCCTGGCACCAGTAGTGCACTTTACTAGGGATTTACTAGTAAATCAAATATGCCAATCATGGATAAACCAATTACATACAATTTACACAGAGAGCATATGCACTTTAGTAATGGTTAGCAGTGGTAAAGTGCTCAGAGTTCAAAAGCCAACAGCAGCAGGTCAGAAAAAATAGGAGGTAGGAGGCAAAAAGACTGGTGATGTCCCTGCAAAAAGGGCCATTTCCATCACATCTGTTGCCATTTTGTGTGATACCAGCTCTATCAGCAGGGCCCATTACTGCTGTGACATTCCCTTGAGCTTCTACCTGGCCTAAGTTGCCCATGTCCGGGGTCTGAGCCACCAGTGCATCGTCCGCTGGGGTAGAGCCCTGCACCACTGACATACCTGGGTTAGCTACTTCCTGAACCTGAGAATATGAAGAGCAGGTGGCAAAGGGGGCCATGATAAGCCTTGCCACGCGCTATGTGGCACCGTGCCAGTCGCATCGGGAAAAACTTCATAATATTGATACATCTGGAGATCAACAACAATTCGTATATTGGAACTCCTCTTTTATTATTTTTATTCCCATATCTCTACAAAGCTGAAGCCTTGACAAAGTCTAGGAGACAAAACACGTGTCAGCTGTTTGCTGTTTGGACTTGTGTTTGATGAGGTCATTGACTCAACACTGACCAATTATCCTCATATGTAATAAATATCCAGTGTCACCTCTTCGTTGGACTTCGATTTATTGCTTGAATCAATACCTGGATCCACTACACAGAGTTTTACTTTGGATGTGCCCTGGCCTTTCTGTTCACTTCAACGAGAAGTGTTGGTAGCTATTTTGAGACTTAAATTCAGTGGAGTCCCACAAAAAAATGTTAAAAAAGGGACAGGATAGCAAAACCCTGACCCCCTATGCCTGGTGCTGGGGTCCCCTAGGGACCTCACCAGGGCAAGAAAGCATTTTTTTAAATGTTTCACCAAAAATCAAGGAGGATTTGTAAAACCAGCAAAAAGTATAAAAAATTAACAAGCGCAGTTTTCAACGCTTCTTTTTTTTTTAAGGCCCGAGTGTGTCATCTTCCAGGGGCATGCATATTAATGATTGAAATGGAGGAGGGGCGTATGCGGCCCCCCTCTGTGCATTTAATAGTGTCCTGTTGACACCACCTCCCTGGGGCTTATTGTAGTATTGTGTTTGTGTAGTATTTCTATGTTTAGTTGCATTTTATGTTTTAGGGTTCTCTGTATTATGTAGGTCTTGTTTGGTATCTTCCAGTCCCACCTGCGGCTTTTGGTATCTCCCTCAGCTGGACAGCATTCCGTGCTGGACAGTTGATGGTGCTGGAGGTTTTACTAGAGGCTGGAGTTCCTGTTATTTTCTCTCTGATGTTTTACTGAATAAAAGGCTTTTGTCTTCACATTCTGCGTGGACCTGGACTCATCTTCAACATTGTTACTACATTTTTGGCGGCGAGCTGGCGAACTCCATCCCTGCAACAGGAACTCTAGTCAATTTTGGCCCTCGTATTGTTGATCACCTAATATTACTTTGATATTATTCTTTTACTTTTATTCTTTTCTTTTACTACATGTCCTATTGTCTTTCTTTTCTTCCTTTATTCATTTATTCCTCTCTAGCTAATGATTACTTCAACTCATTTTCTTTTTATATTCTGTTCCTGTTCTTAATTATTTTTACGTCATGTTCTCCTTCTACACTTGGCTGTTTACTATTATTAATGCTCCCTGGCCGTACGTGGCCTCCTATCTATCGGGAGCGCATTGTTTCACTGTGTGTGCTATTGACTATTTACTTTCATCATTGCGGCCTGGTCGCGCGCGCCTTCTATTGATCGGGAACGCGTTGTTTCATTTTATTTGAACAACGCCTTTGGGGAATTCCTCATTTCTTGGCCGCGTGTGCGGTTACCAAGTAACGAGACACACATAGGCTAACAGTGTTTTCGTGCAGCATTCCTTCGTTGTCTGGCAAAGCGTGCTGTAACCAGGTAACTAGGCACGCTTATTCTAGCCTTTATCATTGCGCGCGCTCTCGCGTGCGGCCGGCTCGCGTGTGCCCCTACTCGCGCATCTTGCTTTTCTTTCACTCTTGTTGTGTAGATTTTGCTCTGCCAATGTTCACATCTGGTACACACAGGATATTTTGTTTTTTGTTCTTTGTTTCATTATTGCTTATCGTTGTTCATTGTTAAATAATAATTCTTTAATAACAGTGCAACTTTTATCTAATAACTCTTTTTTATAATACATTTTTCCATCTTTGTCTTTTCTGTCTGTTCTGTTTTTTTCTGTCATTTTCTGTTTTCTTCTTTTTCTCATTTTTCATAATGCAGAAAATTTCTCCTCCTCCTTTTTTTTTATCTTCTCCTGGTGATCCAACAATTCCTTGGCCAAAATGGAAAAAAGTTTTTTTAACATACATAAAGGTTTGTGGAACCAATCTATCCATTGAAAGAAAGACTTCACTTCTTCAACATTGCTTAGGTGCTGAAGGACAAGTAATATTAGACACCTTACCTCCGGTATCTAATTTGGATGGAGCAGTAGGTGATGCTCCTTTAAATGACTTTGAGGACACTCTTTTTCACCTTGATACACATTTTTTACCTAAAGTATCGATTCTACTACAAAGATTCTATTTTGGTAAATGCAAACAGATGGATGAAGAAACAATAGAAGACTACATAACGAAACTTCGTAAACTGGCTTCTCTCTGCAATTTTGGTATTACTATAGAAGAACGCATTAGGGACCAATTTATGTTGGAATGCAAAAGTGATAAAATTAGGGAAGCTCTATGGTCCAAGAGTGATCCATCTCTCGATGAAGTATTGAAAGTTGCAAAACAAATTGAACATTCTCAATCTTGTATTGAAACTTTAAAGAATTCTAAAGCATCATCTCTTCTAAACAAAATTGATTCAAAGCCTAAAAATGTTGTAAACTTAAAGAACAAATCTAAAACATTTTGTTTCAGGTGTGGGTCACCTTCTCATCTAGCAAACGTTAAAGACTGTCCAGCTATCCATGTTCTCTGCAACAAATGCAACAAAAAGGGTCATTTCGCTAAGTGTTGTAAGTCTACAAACAAAAGTGTTGTAAAAATGAATGAAGTCTCAGACGATAATGATAATCAACCTTTTATCTTACAAATAGCAAATGATGTTAACTGTATTTCCACTGGCCAGTGTGAATATCCAAGAGACCTTGTAATGATTAATGAGACTCCTATCACCATGATGATGGATTCTGGTGCCAAGCTGTCTCTTGTATCGGTAGAAGATTATATGACGTCTTTTGAGGGTAAAGTTGACCTATTGTCACCTGATGTTTTGCCTTTCTCGTATGGTGGCAAACCTATTGAATTAAAAGGATACTTTAATGCAAAGATTAATTTCAAAGGAAATTAAATATCTGGTAAAGTTTACGTTCCTGTGGTTGGAGATACCATTTTGAGTTGGCCCCATCAGAAAGAATTGGGAATAGTTTTAAACCCTAATGCTGTGCCTCAAGTTATGGTGCAAGAGGTTTCCGATCTTGAACGTCAATTATGGAATCAATATCCAGATGTGTTTAGTTCTAAAGTTGGATGCATAAAAGGCTACAAACATCAGATTGTTTTGAAGAAAGATGCACAACCCATAATTTCAAAATTGCGAAACATTCCTGTAAGTTTAAAAGGAAAGGTGAAACAAGAACTTGAAAGACTTCAAAACAGTGGAATTATCCAGGAAATAGAAGCAGCACAATGGATCGCTCCTGTGGTAGTTGCGAACAAACATTCTGGCGATATTAGACTGTGTATTGATCTTCGCAACCTGAATAAGCAAGTGGTTGTTGACAGATTTCCATTGCCGAACATTAATGAAATGATAAGTTCGTTAGGAGATGCAAACGTTTTTTCTACCCTTGACCTAACTTCTGCATACCATCAAGTGCAACTGACTGAAGACTCTAAACTCCTCACTTCTTTTATTACTCCCTTTGGCGTTTTCAAATTCAATCGTATGCCTTTTGGTTTATGTTCAGCAGCAGCTGTATTTCAAAGGTTAATGCAAGATATGTTAGGAGAATTGGGGGGTGTGTGTTTTTTCCAAGATGATGTTCTTGTTTTCACCAACACTCATGAAGAATATCTCAAGAAATTAAGAAGTGTACTTTCTTTGTTCAGAGCCAAGGGTATCACGTTGAAAAAATAAAAGTGTAAATTTCTTCAGTGTAAAATTACGTATTTAGGACATGTTATTTTGAGTGATGGTGTTAAGTGTAAAGATGATTTAGTACGCACCATTACAGGTTTGTCTACTCCAAAGTGTAAGATGATATTCAAATCTTTTTAGTCATGGCAGAATTCTATGCTAGGTACATTCCAAACTTTGCTAAAAGATAAAGCTCCATTAGATTCTTGCTCAAGAAGGGGAGTGAGTTTGTTTGGTCTAAGAATTGTGAGGCGGAATTTCAGGATCTCAAAGATGCACTTTCTTCTGCCCAGTCGCTTAATGGCTTTCAACCTGGTCTTCCTTGTTATCTTATTACAGATGCATCTGATAAAGGTTTAGGATGTGTGTTGAAGCAGGTAAGGGGGGGTATTGAGACCACGATTGCGTTTGCTTCACGCACTCTTCGTGGTGCGGAATTTAATTACTCTACCATTGTGAAAGATGCACTGGCAATTTATTGGGCTATTAAAAAAATTAGGCAATTTCTTTGGGGATTCTCCTTTGAAGTACACTCCGATCATAAACCATTACAGGAGATCTTTGGGAAGAAAGGTTTGGATAATGTTTCTTCCAGGATTTGTAAGTGGATAGTTGGGCTCCAAGATTATCGGTTTACAGTGAAATATGTTCCGGGATGTGACAACAAGACAGCAGATTGCTTGTCTAGGTTAGTGTCTAGTGATGAGATAGATGAGTGTGATAGCATGTCGTGGTGGATGGATTAGGTTGTACAAGTTTGTTTTAGAAGGTGAATGGTGTGATGAGTTGAGTAAAGATGAAGTTCTGTCTAAAGTTATAAAATTGCTGGAGTCGGGGAAACTGAAGGATTATCACGACATTTCCATTTCTTCTTATAAGAAAGTGTGGGATGAGTTGTGGTTACATGAAGGATTGTTGCTTAGGGGTAACAAACTTGTTCCTCCGTCATCTTTACGAGACCGGCTTCTTACTCTATCTCATTCAGGTCATCCTGGTATAAGCAAAACTAAGGAAAGGATGAGGGTTTCATATTGGTGGCCAGGAATGGATATTGCTTTAGAGAGAAAGGTACGAGATTGTGTTGAATGCTGTTTAGCAGACAAGGCACTCAAAGTGAGAACTCAACCGTTAGTGCTTAAAGAAACTCCTAATGAGGTGTGGGTGGAAGTTGCTATTGACATTATGGGACCTGTGTCCTCAGGGTCTAGCTCTAAGTATATTATTGTGCTAATGGACATGCTTTCCCGTTGGCCTGAGGTGTGCATAGCTTCTAAGATCACTTCGAAGATAGTGGTGAACTTTTTGTCTAAAGTTTTCAGCAGGGAGGGGAATCCTGGTGCGATTCTGTCAGACAATGGTGTTCAGTTCACCTCGAAGTTTATGAGAGATTTCCTTGTGTCAAGAGGAATTGTTCACAAAAAATGTGCTCTTTATCATCCTGAAACAAATGGTATGGTGGAACGTTTTAATAGGACTTTGAAAGAAACCATTCAATTAGATAAAATAAATGGAGTTGCTTGGGAGAGTTGGGTGGAGAATAAAGTTGAAGAGTACATCTTCACTCCACATACCAGCACTGGGCAGACTCCTTTCTTACTGTTTAGGAAACGTGTGCCACATACTAAAATCAATCCTCCCTGGCTTAGAAAACATCTTTCTTGTGTTGTGGATAATGAATCTATTGGAAGTGATGCTAAAGATAAAGATGAATTTCACAGTCTTAAAAGAAAGGAAATCTATGATGTTCGTTAATCTGTAAAAAAAAAATGTTGTTTGTATTGGAGATAAAGTTAAAGTCAAATTACCTGGAACTAACAAGTCTAGCTCATCTAAGTTCAGTCCTATTCATGAAGTTGTTAAAGTGTTTAGAGGAGCTGTCAAACTTGATGATGGGCGGATCTGGAATTTGAATAGAATTGTTGTGATTTAATTTATATAGGGAGGGGGGGTGGTGTAGTATTGTGTTTGTGTAGTATTTCTATGTTTAGTTGCATTTTATGTTTTAGGGTTCTCTGTATTATGTAGATCTTGTTTGGTATCTTCCAGTCCCACCTGCGGCTTTTGGTATCTCCCTCAGCTGGACAGCATTCCGTGCTGGACAGTTGATGGTGCTGGAGGTTTTACTAGAGGCTGGAGTTCCTGTTATTTTTTACTGAATAAAAGGCTTTTGTCTTCACATTCTGCATGAACCTGGACTCATCTTCAACATTGTTACTACACTTATATTCTGTCTCAGAGAGGGTGTGCAAGGATACCTCTTCTTTGGCTCAAAAGAGCTCCAGGGACTACGTCCTCCCCGGAGCTTGCTAATTAAATAGAAAAGGGACTCCCTCATTGACCCCTGAGGCCTCCAGTGAATGACACCTCCCTGGGGCCATTAATATACCAGAAAATAGCATGGAGCCATATTTGGCCCAGGGAACAAAACCTCCATGTTGCTTGGCCACTATACCAAGGGTCAGAGGATGAATGGACCTCCGCCAGGGTCACTTAAGGCCACAGGGACCAACACTACCCTGGGGCTTTCCCTGTGCAAACAAAAGGCCCCCTCCTGCAGCCACTAATGGCCCTGGGGACCACCACCCCCAGGTCTGTCTCCCTATCTCCTGAGGAATCCACCCAAGGGAGATAGCAGTTTGCTTTCACTTGGCGGGAGCCTTGACAGCTCTCACCAAGGAAGAGCAAACTATAAGTCTGCTCCAAACAGGAGGGAGCAGGAAAACTGCTCCTGCTCACTGAGAGCGGAATTTTCATATTTTTTCTTGCCTGTTGTCAAGTTGGCATGAAAACAGATGAAAGGATTGTTCCTTCAGGCACGAAATAGCCTTTTCGCTGGACCCTGTGTGCGGGAGCAATGCCGGCCCCGGAGTGGAGTGGGTCATTCTTGTAATCAGCTGTTGGTACAAGAGATCATCATACTTACCTTTAACCACTAACAGAGTGTAAAATACCTTAGAAGCCCCAGCCATTTGACCCAGCCACATATACCTCATTACCACAGAGAAGAAAATTGTGCTACTAGAAATGACATTGGGACATTAAGGTTGAAAATTAGGATTTTCTGAAAGTCTCAAAGTTAAATGTGGCACTTTTTATTTCAGGAGATTGTATTGCGTGATTGAAGTTAGATGTTAGCTCCTCTACTCTTAGATGTGCATTTACTGAGGGTATGAGTTAAAATCCATGAAAGAATTAAAAATTGGACAATGCCAGTAAGGAAATTGATTGTCCAATATCTCCTTCTTGGGTAACATGTACTGGTATGAGACAGCAGCACTTCTTAAGTCTGCTAGAATTGATGTTATTGCTTGAATCATACAAATGCCAGTATTCAAATTATTTCTGAGGAATCAGCTGCCTAGTTCCACCACTGGCAGGCACTGACAGATTGACCTATAGGGAACCAGGCAGAACCTATTGGGCTCGTCTGACAGATGGGCTAGCTTTTTAGCAGTTGTGTTTCATTTTTATTGCCACATGGCAAGGTTTTTACTGTTGATTTCCCTTTGCTAAACCTGGCCACCCATGGCCGAAGGTGTAGGGCTGGATGCATGCGAGGGGTTGTTAGCAGAGTCTGGCCGTGCAGCAAACCACCCACTCCGTTTAAGAAAAAAACAGAAATTCACTGAAAAAAAGAAATGTAAAAGGGACATTATAGTAAGGTTCTGAATTTACATGCACAAGACCATAGAAGTTCAGCTGTTATGGTAAGAATTGTTTCGAGTAACTATAAATTGTGACCTAAGGTAACTATAATTTGCACCCTCGCAAAGCACAGCTAATTATCCCATATATCACAGCAGTCATGACATCTTCTATGGCAATATTGATTTAATCCCTGCAACATTTGCTATGCAGTTTTTGACAAGAAAAGCAATTGTTACCTTAGGGCACAAGATATAGTTACTTGAGATAACTATAACTGGTTTTGTGTGTTTGTGCTATAAGCTATTCCACTCTACGCCACTCCACTGTACACCAATCCAATCTTCTACACTCCAGTGTACCCTGCTTGATTCTATGCCATTCCATATACGCTATCATACTATGCAAAACTGCACTGTATGCCACTCTACTCTGCTATTCTACTGTATGCCCCTGCACTTTATACCACTCCAGTCTACACCACTCCAGTGTACATTATTCCACTGTACACAACTCCACTCTATGCCACTCCATTATTCCCACTCCATTGTATGCTATCCCACTCTCTGGTACTCCACTCTACACCACTCCAGTCCAAGCCACTCTACTTTATGCCACTCCACTCCATGCTACTCCACTTTTTCCTATTTCACTCTACATTGACCTACTGTATGCTATTCCACTGTACGTCACTCCACTGTAACACACTCAACTTTATGTCACTCCCCTCTACACCACTCCATTGAATGCTATTCCACTGTAACCAACTCCACTCTATGCCACTCTGGTAAAGAGCACTCTGCTGTACACCACTTCATTCTACCTCACTCTGGTCCACACTATTTCATTAAACATATCTACCTTCCATGTCACAACATTCCACACTACTCCACTCCATGAACTTCAATCTATGCCACTCCACTGTTTGCCACTCCAATGTACACTATTCAGCTCTATGCCACTCCACTCTACACCACTCCACTCTATGCTACTCCATTGTATGCCATTCCTCTCTATGCTATTTCAGTGTACACCACTCCACTCTACTCAAGTCCACTCCACGGTACTCCATTGTTTTCTGCTCAACACCCCTCCAGTATACCACACTATACCCCACTTAATAGCACTCCACTATTCAACAAGGTACTCCAGTTAATGTGAGTCTACAACACTTTACTTTACTTTATGCCAGAGTACAACACTGTACTCTACTTCATGAAGCTCTACGCAATTTCCTCTATGCCGCTCAACCCCACTTTATTACTCTACCCTGTATGCCACTCCACTCCACTGTCCAATACTCTATCCCATTCAACTCTACAACAGTCTATGCCACTCCAGCCTACCACTCTGTACTGTTTTTATCCTACTCCACACCACTCAACTGTTCAACAATGCAATCCCCTCTGTGACACTCCACTCTACTGTAAAACACTTTCTGATACTCTACAACATACCAGTCCACTCCACTGTAGCACACACACACTCCAATCTATACCACTTCACTCTGCTGTATGCTACACCAGTCTACGTCAATTCACTCCACTCCACAACTCTCTGCTCTACAACACGTTACTTCAGTCTACGCCACACCACTCCACTATAATACACTGCACAAGACCTTACCCCACTCTGTGCCACTAGAAGACATTCCACTCTATACAGCTCTAGTTTAGCACACTCTACACCACTCTATACAACCCTACTCTGCAAAACTCTACTACACTCTGTGCCACTATAGCACACAATACTACACTCTATGCCCCTACAATGCACTATTCAAACCTCTACTTCACTGTATGCCCCTACAGGCTGCTGTACAACACTCTACTCCACTTTCCAACACTTTCGAACATTCTACAGCACACCACTCCACTGTACTGTACAAAACTCCACTGCAACTTATGACAATTTACTTAACTCTAGTCTCTGCCTCTCTACTCCACTGCACTCCAAGTCACTGTACTTTGCAACATGGAAATACACACTATGACACTTTACTTCACTGTACACTTTTCCACTCCACTCTACGACACCACACTCTACAACACCCTCATCCACTCTACTGTACAACAGTCCACTCAACAGCACTCCACTCAATGGCATTGTACTCTACAATTTCAAACACGTTTTTATTGAAAAAAAAATGCATTTCAATGAAAAAAACAGAGGTTAAATAGAAGTTATATTTAGGAAAACTTTATTTATTCTTTCTATACAAACCAAAATTAGGCAGACATTAGAACTTCTCAAATTATAGTTATAACTCCAAAGTTTAATTTATGGACCACATTTAAATTACTATAACTGTATTTATTCTTCATATATAAACACATTTTAAAATATATACTTATATCATTCATTTATATTATAAGCAACAACTTAACCTTATTATTACTCTTGCAGATTCTTATACATTGTATTGAACTCGTACTTGAAATAGGAGCTCTTGTGTAATTCTACAATAAAGAAAAGAGGAGTGCTGCAAAACTTGGTGGGGAACTGTGAGCAATAGTGCTAAGTAAGAGAATTTCTCCAATCACCTGCTTGTGAACAGGACACATCTGGCACCTCATCCACCATGTCTTCAAAACAGGCTAGAATTAGTACTCTCACTGTAAGGGTATTCTGATGAGGATCAGGGTTCCCCATGGACAGAGTTAGTGGCTGAGACGGATCTTGACATAGGGGTAGCACAGGCAAGTGATTCTGAAACGTCCATTACTGCTGTTTTCCGAAGGCGCTTCACTTTTTCTAGGTGTTTTGCGTTAAAAGCTAAAAACAGATTGTATCCCAGAAATGCATGCCCTGTTTTCATGACTTTAGTGTCTTTGGTGCTCAATAAAATTGTCCCTATGTTTCTAAATTAGTTTGATAATTTGTTGTTTTGTATTCTTTACCTTAAAATGTTCCTACACCTTGAAATTAAAAACACTTTCCTTCTGCATATGTTTAGCTACAAGTGGCTGAGCAGTGATTCTATTGGAACAGTGTTCTGACCTAACGATGTTGTGCTTATTAGGTTGGTAGGGTTTGCCTCCTCTCAAATTAAAATCCCAATTTCTGATAAACATATTCTATTATTCTTCAAATATTTAGCATCTATGATATAATCTAACACCAATAATTCTTAAAAATATAATGTTATATACACACTCAGGTTTGACTGTCAAAATAAAGAATGTTTTTCCTGTTGTGTGCTGTCAAGGTTTAAGGAGTATCGCTGTTGTGGACTGTGTGTAGAAGTTTATAATCTATACAATTATTAGGTGTGAGTTTTAAGTGCTCCTGAGGAGATCATTTTATGTTGCATTCATAGATTTACAGCACAAAACCTACTCACCACCTGCTAAACGTTGTATTTGCAGTATTTATTTGTTAAATTATTTTTTTTATTTATATTGCACTCACAATGGGCCTAGCTAAGAATGGGCATTCCAAAAGACACATAAGAGCTGACAAATGCCAGTACTAAACTCTACATGGAAAAACACATTTTCTCTGCACCTAAACCAGTGAGGTATGGATATAAAATATATTACCAAATTAGAAAGGGGTCATGATCTTTGGTTGAAAAAAAAGGATTTGCTCTTCTGCATTACCACTAGAATTTGGTCCCCATAACACAAAGCCAAGGTACGCTGATATCTAGTCATTTGTTAACTAGACTGTGTTGGTAATAACACAAATTAAGCTGAGCAGATATTAAAATGACAGCTGTAGCTCTGACGTAGATTTCAACTAATTAAAACAAAGGCTCACCCCCTGTCAGCATAATTGGTTGTCTGTATGCCCAGCAAGTTAGAGTCTGGCCTACTAAGATAGAAAACATTGCATCTTTGAATTAGCTACAAAGCTCACCCCTACACTGCAATGGTCTCTTGGCAAAAAAAGGTGAATGCTTCAAATCCCATGCTATTGTGCACTGCTGTAGCATGAACACTAAGGCCAACAACTAAGCTCCAAATGAATTTCAGATTTCTAACTTTGTCAACAAAGATGAAGGGGTGCTTAAACAGGACAGGTGGCATATAGACAATGCCAGGCTCGAGATCGGATGGTATGGTCTTCATAACATCACCTTAATGTTCCACACCCACTGACCTCATGCCAAGCTGCCACTACAGTGAAATAATGGGAGACAGATTATAAGTTAGAATGGCCAAAGACCCCACAACTAAAGCTTTGTGTTATCAGTTCCGACCAATCATTTTGCTTCTGGAAGTAATGCTGTATGATATGTAAGCACAGTTTTTTAACCAGCATTCTAATTCTGGTAATTTGGCACCTTGATGAATGCAATAACTGACTGGAGTGTCAATCCATCATCTCACCTCTCTAAAAATTGCCTTCTATATGGCAGCTTGCTAGATCATGATTTCTTTGGAAGCTTGGAACTTACCCAACCTCATAGCCTTCTACATTTGCTGTATCCTTGAGTTGAAGAACCTGCCTTATCTTACTGCCAAGATCAGAACATCTGGTGACACCCAGAGCTTGCACAACAGCAAGACAACCTCAAGATTAGAAACCATGAGATACATGAAGAGGAAATAAGAACATGCACATCTACTGCTACTGTTGTGAGGCACATTTTAGGCTGACATCCCTTTTAGCAATGACATTTTACACACTTTATGCTTGCACGATATTATTCTGAGAATATATTGTACATGCTGTGAGTTTTTAGTTAGCCTTGCTCGACATGTAATATGTATACTCTGTTCAAGGCTAGACACATAGAACAAGATATTCTAGTTCTTGTATTGCCCATTCAGAGACAGCTTCTAACATCTAGACATATCAATGGATCAGAGCTGTGCCTCTAACACAGTGCGGTTTTGATTATATAAATGGTGCTCTGCCCAGTGGTTCAGAGGAGTACTCAGTTCACTACTGTCCTGGAACAAATCCTGTGTTCAGCATGCCAACTTCGCTCTAGACTGACACCATGGCTCAGCTCTATAAGTATGGAGATCTTAGGCTATTCTCCTCGATTGGTAAAAGGGTACACCTGCTATGCTCTTAGATTGCTGACAGTGCTAGGTAGGAAGATGCATATCTAAGATTACCATGAGTAGACTATTTTGTATTTTCACCATGTTAATAACAGTAGTTACGATGCTTTGTTTCTTCTACATAATAAGCACAGCGCATTATCTCTATGCAAGAATATTATTGTTCCAATAAATGTTTGAAAATGTTTCTTCGTATCTTTCTTGTGTTTACCCTGGCCATGTATAAGTAAACAGCGAAAGGGATAAGATCAGTTTCCATTACTTCCTTGTGAGTCAGAGTGGTCATTTTCGAGGTTGCTGTAATCATATATTACACTGGGAAGGTTGGGGATTCAGGTGTTGCACTGTGAGCTAGCTAGCGATCTGGATGACAGTTTCTGATGATGTCGATGGACTCAGTTCTCTCGCCCTGAAGTTCTGCCACCCTAATACGCATTCTAACCATTTTAGTGGGAACCGTAAAACAATATGACCGAATGCAGATCTGACAAGCATCTCCTCCCTTCTGTTAAAAATGCAAATGAAAACACTTATCTTCAGATCACAAACCAACACACTTTAATTTCTATCCACTGACTAGCCCTTACACATCCAAACACTCCAGAGTACACATCTCCCTTCTAACATCATCCCTTGCTATATTAACCTATCTTGTAACCTCTGTGCTTTTCTAAGGTGCTCTGGTGTTTTTATTTTCAACTGGGGTTACTTTCTAAAAACTAAGGGCCAGATTTATACTTTTTCACGCAAAACTGCATTAGCGCAGTTTTGCATAAAAAAAATATAGTGCCGGTTAGAGCCATTCCAATATGCCTGCAGGACTCAATATTTATGGAATGTCGCTAGCCGGCGCTAATGCCCTGTTAGCGTCCTTCGAAAGGACGCTAACAGTGCGGGGAAGGCGTATGGGAAACCGAGGCTTGTGCACCGAATTATGGCACTACACTACTTAGAGGCAGAAAAATTGCCTCTAAGGAGTGTAGCGCACACAACCTCCATGGACATGGCTATTGTCTTAGTAAAGACAGGAGCCATGCCCACCACCCCAATGGTCATGACCATGGGACAAACTCCCCTGGGCATGGGCATTGGGGCCAGCGCTGTGCAGGAGGCCCCAAGTCAAGGCCCGAGCAGGGTAATAGAAAAAAAGATATATACTTACCTGGGATGGGGGTGTCTCTGGGGCCAGTGAAGGGCACCTCTGGGCACTTTCCATGGTCTCTGACCATGGAAATATGCCTACAGGTCCCCTAACACCTGCCCATACCCAGGCGTTAAATAATGGTGCTATTATTTAAGGCCCCCATCCCCCGTGCTGGATTTTAGCACGGGGATAAATATGGCGCAAAGGCCATATCATCCTTTTCTGGAGAGGAACCCCTATCTTGCATCTCATTTGACGCAAGGAAGGTTTTCACGTCCAGAAAATGACATTAACTCCAAAGTATAAATATGGAGTTAGGTTTGCACTAAATAAGCTTAAAATAAATTACGCTAATTCAGCGGAAACCGAGTATAAATATGGACCTAAATACTTAAATACATACAAACAAAGGTTCATGCTTTAGATCCAGAAGGGCCTCAGATAGCTGTTAAAGGGAGAGAACGACAATAAATCCTGTATTATGCCACAGCCACCAAGCACATGGGAGGAAGTGAATGGGCCCACCCAATAAGACATACTGAACATTCCCTGTAACAAAGACGTAACCCTCAGCCAGCCTTGTTCAATAAATAAACCCAGGTAGTTTAGCAAACACCGGATAAATCATCTTTTCATCCAAAACAAGCATATCGTTCAATCTGTTATCAATGCATACCATGTCTCAAGTTGGTGGTGAAAATCTGGTGGTTCAAATCAGGTCGCACAAAGGTCTTCACTGCCCATAAGGCACTGGAGTTGCTAAACAACCACCTGCAGAATATTTGTGCAGGCACACATTTTAGCATAGATTTATTATTATTATTGAATAAATACTATTTATGTGATATACGTAGGACACTTGCAACAAATATCAGGAGTCATACTGGGGAAGCAAATTGTTGACTTTTAAATTTAACGCTTTGAGAATCATGCCCACAGATTGATGAATGGAATCAATGACTGCAGACCATGTTGGAGCTTCTGCCAATTGCACAGTCCCTGGTGATACGTCAATTGAGCAGAGAGTGGTTTGTTATGTAGTCGGTTCTCATCTTTACTTCATCGGCTTTATCATCGTTTAAACTTATTCATCTCTTGATAAGCAGCCAAATTCTTTCATCTTGCTTGTCAACTTCCAGACAGTTCTTTTGGTATTTGCCTTGGGGATGTAGCTTTGTCCCCAGCCTACAGTGAATGTCTTGTAACACATTATCGAGCACTAAACTCAGTCTACAGTAGATAAATAGTAAAACTAAAGAGCTGTGTACATGAAATTACGTTTATTCAGACAATGCAAGTTTGAACTTTTTTCTTTTGAGGAATCACAAATCAACTATGAAGTATGCTTTATTATCAATGTTCTGATTTAGTATAATTAAAAATTTTGCCATTGTAAATTTCACTATAATTTGGCTTTGGTCTGTAGTTTGGCCTTGGTCTATAGGACATCAGAAATAAAATGCATATTGAAAAATATAATGTGTAATACCAGGTGCAGTGGTCAGCAAGATGCTTTGTAAATGTATTGCAACAATTTAAGTTCATACGAGTAAATGCGTGAAATGGTAAAGTTTGAAAAAAACGTGTATTACCCTCTATCTAACTTTGTTGATAGGTATCTGTTACTGTTCTCTATTATATTACCATGTATCGTCATATGTGTGTGTGTTAATGTTCCATATTCTGCTTCTTTTAGATTTTGGCAGATCTCGAAAACCATGCGCTTTTCAAAGATGACCTGGAATGTCAGAAGCTTATACTGGAAGCCATGAAATATCATCTATTACCAGAAAGAAGGACTCATATGCAAAGTCCACGGACGAAACCCAGGAAATCCACAGTAGGAACAATGTATGCTGTTGGGGGAATGGACAACAATAAAGGTATAAAATAAGCAGGTATACGCCTTGGCTACAAATACCAAACTAGGGTCCTGTGTAAGATATTGAAACAACTAAACATTAATTGAAAACTATTTCTAAATTTCAAACATTCTTTTGTTGCAATAATTTCGTAATGCTATAAGTATCCTCATGTAGCGGTTCTTCAGACACAAATTTCTGAGACTGTGCAAGAAGCTTCTGTTCATGTGACAGTTTTTCACTTTTGCAAATTTTTAATGACACTGCATGATTTAGATTTTCAACGTGATCGAAAGTTCATATGGTTCTTGTTTGCATATAATTTATATTTCTCCAAAGTGGAATCTTTTGCATTCAACCAATGATTGATGCAAACAATTCCATAAGGGTCTCAATGATATTAGATTTTGTCCATGCAGTAGGTAATTGTGCACTCACCGCCTCACCGTAGGTTATCACACATATTCTAAATAAACTATTAGCCATAACCAAAACTGTAGTTTTTTTGTTCCATTAAATATAGCTATCAGCACTTCAATCACACTGTTTAACAATGATTTTTACAATGATTTCAAAATAATGTCACTCAAATGGAATTACGATCAATTCATTTTAATACATAAAAGGCAAATGTTCAGCTTGATTCAAAGATCTGATTGCCCATTAATCACCTTTAATCAGTCACAAATATTTTAAACATAATGACGATCCATTTTCCAATGGTTTAGCATTTTACTTCACTTCAGATACTAGGCAGCACGTGTTTCGAGGGCTTGGGCCTGAATTTTAGTTTACTGTGCGATTCAACATTACATCTTCCATCATGACATTGCTGCATCCATTAAATTCAGAGATAACCACCAGCCGAGAGATTATCTCTGTACCTTGAAAGGAACCACAGTCATGTTAGTTCTATTCAAGGAAAAAAAAAAACTTTTGGTGGATGGCCGCAGTCCATTTTGAAGACCATTTAACACATTTTTAACTTTTTTGTTTTTCAGAAACAAACTACCAAATCAAGAATTTGTTTCTGAAAAAAAGCAATGATTCCTGATTTCTTATGTCCCTCACTGCCAGGTTTTACACTGTCCACCGGCTTAAAAGGGCAGGCAGTGTAATGCCTTTTGTTATAGAGGGGGGATTTAGCTCAAAATAAGGTGGGCAGACTGAGGGACCAGTGGTACTGCAAGAACGCCTGTTCCTTAGTAAGTAAACTTACAAGGAGACGCGTATAGGCTGATGAACCATTTGAATCGCATGGAGTATCCTAGCCATGTAGTAATTGATGAATATCAATCATCAGTGTAAGTTATCAACAACCATTAAGAGAATCATCAAGCATGAGACAATGTGAATAACCACAACTCAACTATACGTTTTATGAATTTCATTTCCCTAATAGTCACAATACTAGGTCATCAGGTTAGAGCAAACTTTATTCAATTGTTAGACCTGAGAGCCTTAGGGTGGTCACCCTTAACTTTTTGCCTGCCTCCCTCCACTTTTTGGACACTGTTTTTGCTGGTTTTTAGACTCTGTGCTCTTCACCACTGCTAATCAGTGCTAAAGTGCATATGCTCTCTCCCTTTAAACATGGTAAAATTGGATCTTACCCAATTAGACTATTTAATTTACTTATAAGTCCCTAGTGGAGTAACTATGTGTGTCCAGGGCCTGTAGATTAAATGCTACTAGTGGCCTGCAGCACTGAGTGTGCCACCAACTTAAGTAGCTCATTTACCTTGTCTCAGGCCTGCCATTGCAAGGCCTGTGTGTGCAGTTTTGCTGCCAATTCGATTTGGCATTTAAAAGTACTTGCAAAGCCTAAAACTCCCCTTTTTCTACATATAAGACACTCCTAAGGTATGCCCTAGGTAACCCATAGGACAGGGTGCTCTGTAGGCAAAAGGCAGGACATGTACCTATGTAGTTTACATGTCCTGGTAGTGTAAAACTCCTACATTCGTATTTACACTGCTGTGAGACCTGCTCCCTTCATAGGCTAACATTGAGGCTGCCCTCATACATTGTTTGAGTGGTAGCTGCTGATCTGAAAGGAGTAGGAAGGTCATATTTAGTATGGCCAGGATGGTGATATAACATCCTGCTGACTGGTGAAGTTGGAGTTAATATTACTATTTTAGAAAGGCCACTTTTAGAAAGTGAGCATTTCTCTGCACTTAAATCTTTCTGTGCCTTACAATCCATATCTGGCTGGGTTTAGTTGACAGCTCCTTGTGCATTCACTAAGACACACCCCAAACACAGGATACTCAGCCTCACTTGCATACATCTGCATTTTGAATGGGTCTTCCTGGGCTGGGGGTGGAGGGCCTGCTCTCACACAAAGGACTGTCACACCCCCCACTAGGACCCTGGCAGACAGGATTGAACTTAAATGGGACCTGGTGCACTTCTAAGCCACTCTTTGAAGTCTCCCCCGCTTCAAAGGCACATATGGGTATATAAACAGAGCCTCTGCCCCTTCCAACTCAGACACTTCCTGGAGAAGAAACTTGTAACCAGAACCTGCATCCTGCCAGGATGAACTGCCTGGCTGCCCAAAGGACTCATCTGATGGCTTTCTGTGAAGGAGTGCTGCCTTGCTGTTGCCCTGCTGCCTTGCTGCTCTCTGGCTGAGGTGAAGAAGTGCTCTCCAAGGGCTTGGATAGAGCTTGAATCCTGTTCCCCGAAGTCTTAGGACAAAAAAGACTTCTCTCTGCAACTGAACTCCTTGTGCGGCGAAAATTCGATGCACAGCTTGCTAACCGGAATGATGCAGCGCGACTTTGCAAGGAGAAGATTGACGCAGCACCTGCGTTGCGACCAGAACTTCGATGCACAGCCCACTGGATCGATGCACAGCCGACCTGGGACAACGAAGCCCGACTTCCAGAGCGGAATCGATGCAGCACCTGCCGTGTGGGAGGAAATTCCACGCAACGCCCACCGGATCGACGCAGCGCTTGTGACTCCACTACGCAAGCCCAGGATTCCACGCACAGACCCCTGGGCATCTGAAAACC
Source organism: Pleurodeles waltl (assembly GCF_031143425.1). Classification (NCBI taxonomy): domain Eukaryota; kingdom Metazoa; phylum Chordata; class Amphibia; order Caudata; family Salamandridae; genus Pleurodeles; species Pleurodeles waltl. Next base: position 1,020,623,728 of record NC_090447.1, read on the forward strand.
CCGCAACCCAAAGAGGATCCACAACCGAGCGCTGGAAATCGACGCACAGCCATCCCTGCGTGGAAACTAAATGACGCATAGCTGTGTGCGGCCTGAGTAATTGACACACACCCCTTTGTTTCCACGCTTCTCCTCCTCTGAGGCCCTTTGTGAAGATTTTTCACGCAAACCAGGTACTTTGTGCTTGAAAGAGACTTTTTACTTATTGCAACTTTGATCATTTTGACCTGCAAATATACAGATAAATATTATATATTTTTCTAAACACTGTATTGTGAGAAAACAGGGCTGATTGCAGAGGCCCCCTAACTTTTTGCCCCCATTTTCCACTTTTTGCTGGTGTTTTCCTGACTCTGATGGTGCCCTGGGTACTACTAACCAGTCCCAGGGCCTGTGCTCTGTGTAGAATCAATATGCAAATTAGGCTAATTATAATTGGCTAAGTCAACCTACCTATAAGTCCCAAGTATATGGTAGGGCATGTAGGTTTAGGGACCACAGCATAGGTAGTACACCCATAGGTGCACTGCTGAGGTGCCCAGTGTCATTTTAAAGGCAGGCCTGCCTTGCTGGCTGATTTAAATTAAAGTTATATGCAAATTCGACTTTGGAACTAAAAGTAGTTTCAAAGTCTTAAACTACCTTATTTTTACATATAAGTCACCCCTAAGGTGTGCCCTATGTGCCCCTAGGGCTGGGTGCAATGTAACTATAAGCAGGGACCGTATGAAAATAGTTTTATAAGCCCTGGTGAGGTAAAAACAGCCAAATTCGTTTTTCCCTCATTGTAGTGAATGGCCTCCATGGGCTAGAATGGGGAGACTTTATTTAAATTTTAAAAGTCCCCTTAAGTAATGGATACCAAGAGTTTGGTATCAAATTAATTGTTATAATAAATCCCTCAGCTCCCAGTTGTTGGATTTAATATAACTTGTTCAGGTAAAGAGTTTTAAACTTTACCTGAAAAGTTGCCAATTTCAGCACTGCATTGTTTTTGGTGCTGTGCTATGAATGGCCAGCCTCTGGAAGCCTGGCCAGGCTGCCTTGATGAGGTGTGAAGTGGCCTGGCTTCACACAAAAAGATATGCCTGTGGGAGGGAATTTCCCCTCAGCAGATGGTGAGGCAGGAAGGGGGAGGGCTGCCAAACTGTTCTTCAAAGCAGAGAAGGACATTTGGAGCAACCCAGCAACACCCCCACATCCTGCAACCCCAGACAACTAGGTGCCTCATTGATTAGATTAGGAGAGGGCAGGAGAGGGGTGTGTTTATGATTTTTAGCCAAACCGGTGGGTGGGCTCAGCCAGATGTAACCTCCAAAAATCAGATTCAGCCATGATGGATTTTTGAAGAATGTTGACTCCTGGGATTGATTTTTGCCACACTTCCCAGGAAGTGGTCATCACAGGGGGAACTTCCCTGCACCTGATTGGAGAACCAGGACCCCCCTGCTTTTCACCCAGGAACAAGGATAAAACTGGAAGACCTGCACCCACACCTCAGTTCCCTACCACATCCCTACCTGGAAGAACTACAGAAGAAGAAGGACTGCCCTGCTGGACCCCTGGCCTGCACCTGGAACCTGTACTCAGAAGGACTGCACCAGCTGCACACTTGGGCTTCACCACAAGAAGGACTTTGCCTGGCTTCAACTGGTTCAAGGAGGGTCTCCCTGTTTGCTACAGGTGAAAAATTGCTAAGCAGAGTCCACTGCACCAACTCCTGAAGAAATCGACCAGTTGACCACTGTCCAGTGGCCAAAAAGGAGTTTGCACCAGGTGCATTCTGGGAGTTTAAGTCCGCACCCCTAAGGATCATCTCAGAGCTTCTGGACCTTTGGGGTGAGCTGTGGACCCCAAAAGAACCTTAAATGAACATCTGGGAGAAGCCCCAAAAGTTTGGAGAAGTTTGGAGTACTTTTGAAAAAAAGCTCCATAGAGGGACCGACCCACTACGGCAACTCTAGCCGGCTTGCCTCAACCGCGACTCGGCCTGATTTGCAGGTTCGTCCCAGTGAAGAAAATCTCCAAAAAAGAGACTAAGTCCGATGGTAAAAAGTTGACTGGGACATCCCACCCAGCGTATCCAAGGAGGGCTCCAGGGACATCAGATCAAGATCTAGGTTTGCCCCGGTCGAAGGATTTTCACCTCGAAAAAACGACTAAGTCCGAAGGTAAAAATGTCCCCGAGGGCTCCTGCGACGCGTATCTGGAGAAGAGTTCCAGGAGGTCGGATTGGACTGGCAGGTTCGTCCCGCTGAAGAAAATCTTCAGAAAAGAGACTAAGGTGGTCATTACAACCCTGGCGGTCAGTGTTAAAGCAGCGGTAAAACCGTCAACAGGCCGGCGGTAAAAAAATTTGAATCACGACCATGGCAGAAACCGCCAACATAGACAGCCACTTTAACACTCCGACCACCACGGCGGTACAAACAAACACTGCAGCGGTAACTGCCAACAGACAGGCGGAGGACAATGTACCGCCCACATTATTACAACCCACCAATCCGCCACCTTTTCCGGGGTGGATTCACCGTGAACAAAAACACAGCGCAAACAGGACTTCGAAGGGAAAACGCTCACCTCTACACACCCCACGAGGAATCAGGACGCCATGGAACCCGAGCTCCAGATTCTACCAGCCTTTATCTTCCTGCTCCTCTACCAGGAGCACGAACGCCAGCGGTGAAGACCACGGTGAGTACTGCACCTACGACACAGGGTACGGGGGATGGAAAAAACAGAGACACACACACGCAACACACAACACCCCCACTCCCATCCTCACCCACTACAACAGACACGCATATTGATACATAACAGTTACACCCTCCAAACCCCCCTGGAAGAATGCAAGGACAAAAGGAAATGAGTCGAATAATTGTGATATATTCAATTACATACATCAAAAATATTTACAAATACATACATTTATACTATATACAATTACATAACCAAAGAACACAAGTCCAAGGGATTCCACCATCATAGTCCGTGGATCACTGGGCCCAAAAGGGATGGGCGAGGCCCACACTCAGTACCCGAACAAGACGGAGAGAACACTGCAGGGGCATCAGTTAGAAATAAAACAGGCACCTCAGGGGGAAGGGAAGGGGGGCACCTCAGCCGGTTGAGTGCACAACGCCAGATCCACGAGGGGGCTCCATGCCCACAGTTCAATCCTGGGGAGTGCAAAGCCACAGTCTCTCAAGTCTCTACAGTGGGTGGTTTGGCCACTGTTCAATCCTGGGGAGTGCAAAGCCACAGTCTCTCAAGTCTCTACAGTGGGTGGTTTGCCCACTGTTCAATCCTGGAGAGTGCAAAGCCACAGTCTCTCAAGTCTCTACAGTGGGTGGTTTGCCCACTGTTCAATCCTGAGGAGTGCAAAGCCACAGTCTCACAAGTCTCTACAGTGGGTGGTTTGCCACTGTTCAATCCTGGGGAGTGCAAAGCCACAGTCTCACAAATCTCTACAGTGGGTGGGTTGCCCACTGTTCAATGTTGGGGAGTGCAAAGCCACAGTCTCTCAAGTGGATAACAGTTCTCCACTGGTTCTGGAGGGGGATTTGTGCCCAGAGTGCTTCATCCTGCCAAGGACTGAGGAAGTGGATGTATCTCTCCACTGGTTCTGGAGGGGGCTTTGTGCCCAGAGTGCTTCATCCTGCCAAGGACTGAGGTAGTGGATGTGATACTCCACTGGTTCTGGAGGAGGCTTTGTGCCCAGAGTGCTTCATCCTGCCAAGGACTGAGGAAGTGGATGTATCTCTCCACTGTTTCTGGAGGGGGCTTTGTGCCCAGAGTGCTTCATCCTGCCAAGGACTGAGGTAGAGGATGTCTTTCTCCACTGGTTCTGGAGGGGGCTTTGTGCCTAGAGTGCGTCATCCTGCCAAGGACTGAGGTAGTGGATGTCTTTCTCAACTGGTTCTGGAGGGGGCTTTGTGCCAAGAGTGCTTCATCCTGCCAAGGACTGAGGTAGTGGATGTAATACTCCACTGGTTCTGGAGGGGGCTTTGTGCCCAGAGTGCTTCATCCTGCCAAGGACTGAGGTAGTTCATGTGATACTCCACTGGTTCGGGAGGGGGCTTTGTGCCCAGAGTGTTTCATCCTGCCAAGGACTGAGGTAGTGGATGTGATACTCCACTGGTTCTGGAGGGGGCTTTGTGCCCAGAGTGCTTCATCCTGCCAAGGACTAAGGTAGTGGATGTCTTTCTCCACTGGTTCTGGAGGGGGCTTTGTGCCCAGAGTGCTTCATCCTGCCAAGGACTGAGGAAGTGGATGTATCTCTCCACTGGTTCTAGAGGGGGGTTTGTGCCAAGAGTGCTTCATCCTGCCCGTGGTGGACTCAGTAGAGTCAGAATCATTGGCGCTCACTGGCCAGCGGTGCTGCTGGCGGCGGTGTCCTGGGCAGTGGTTCAGCTGGTGGCGGTCTTGTCCTGGCCTGCGGTGCTGCTGGCGGCGGTGTCCTGGGCAGCGGTTCAGCTGGTGGCAGTGTCCTGGGCAGCAGTTCAGCTGCTGGCGGTCCTGTCTTGGGCAGCGGTTCAGCTGCTGGCGGTCCTGTCTTTGGCAGAGGGGCTGCTGCTGCTGGCGATCGTGTCTTTGGCTGCAGGGCTGCTGCTGGCGGTCCTGTCTTTGGCAGCGGGGCTGCTGCTGGCGGTCCTGTCTTTGGCAGCGGGGCTGCTGCTGGCAGTCCTGTCTTTGGCAGCGGGGTTGCTGGCGGTTGTCTCCTGGGCAGCGAGGCTGCTGCTGGCGGTCCTGTCTTTAGCAGCGGGGCTGCTGGCAGTCGTCTCCTGGGCAGCGGGGCTGCTACTGGTGGTCCTGTCTTTGGCAGTGGGGCTGCTGCTGGCGGTCCTGTCTTTGGCAGCGGGGCTGCTGGCGGTCGTCTCCTGGGCAGTGGGGCTGCTGGCGGTCTTGTCCGCCATGCTGATCTTCCCAGACTTGCCGGTTTTACTGTGCCCCTTTTCCACCTTGGATGGTGTCGCAGCTGTCTCCACACTCCCAACTGTACCCCTGGGAGCGGATTTGGTGGTTGATTTCTTTCCCCTCTCCCACCGGGCACTGTCCAACTTTTTATGGTTGACAGGTGGGGGACTGTCCGTGCTGTGGCTCCTTGCCACACTGGCTGCCCTGCTGCCTGGTGCACTCCATAATCCGGTGACTACTGGCACCACTGGTCCCGCCGATGTTGTGGCTGAGGTGCTAGGTTGGGACCTGGAGAGTCGGGCCCTAGGAAACTGAAGGGGTGAGGGAGGTGAGGGAAAGAGGTCAAGGCTGGCCAGGAAAAGTTTCTTAGGAACACTGGGACGGGTAGCTGGAGGGTGTTTGGGAGTGGAGGAAGAGGTTGTGGTTGTAGGAGGTGTACGTTTGCTGACTTTGGGTGAAGGTGCATGGGCTGGAGGCTGTCGTGTGGTGGATGGCTGTTGGGTTGGTGTGTGACTGCGTTTGTGTACCTTGGGAGGTGGCCTCACAGACACGCTGGGAGAGGACAAAGGGGATGTTTGAATGGTAGTGGTTTGGTGACTGCACGTGAGCGGGTGTGGTGGTGGGTGTGCTGGTGATAGACGTAGTGGCTGAGGATGTAGTGCATGCAGGTGTGAGTGGAGACGAGACAGGGAGGGAGGAGGGAGACGAGGAGGAGGGGGACATAGTGGAGGCAGTGGATGTAGTTGTCTCTGCATGTGTAATGCTTGCGTGAGTGCCTGTGTGATTTGTGGTGCTTATGTTTGCCAAAGCTTCCCTTGTGTGTTGAAGTGTGTGCATGCTGGTCTGATTGTGTGCTTGGGATAGGCTGAGGTACAGGGGTGTGGGTCTGGGTGGAGGAAGTTGGAGGGGGGAGGCTAGAGACAGGGACAATGGCTGCCATCAGTGCTGAGGCCAGAGTCTGAAAAGCTCGCTGAAGGGCTGCCTGACCAGAGTTAATGCCCTCCAGGTATGCATTGGTTTGTTGCAACTGCCGCTCAGCACCCTGGATGGCATTCAAAACGGTAGACTGCCCAACTGTGAGGGACCTGAAGAGGTCAATGGCCTCCTCACTGAGGGCACCAGGGGTGACTGGAACAGGGCCTGAGGTGCCTGGGGCGAAGGTGATGCCCACCCTCCTGGGTGAGCGGGCACGGGGCAAATGCTGAGGGGCTGCTCGGAGGGCGGTGCTGTTAGGGGGGGTGGTGGCTGTACTTGTAGATGCGGGGGACACAGATGGGGCCACCACCGCAAGGGAGCTCCATCAGAGGAGGAGTCCGTATCGCTGGTGTCAGCTCCCGTCCCCGCCGTGGAGCTCCCCTCGCCCTCCATCCCACTGGTGAATTCGGAGTCCGTAGTGTCAGCCTCCAGGGCCATGTGGGATGCAGCTCCCTCTTGCTCCGGTGCCACTGCTCCTCCACCTGATGATGCTAATGCACACAAGAGCAAGGAGACCACAAAAAGGGGAGAGGGGGAGTCAGAAGAAAGACATGTTCAGTGCATGCAATACCGGTACCGTTGGCGGACACGACAGACACAGAAGCCCCCTACACTACGCCGTGCACTTGGGGTCCACTATTAAATCCCTGGGACATGGCTTACAAGGCTATGGCCGATTTCTACACACATGGATGTCACAAGAGCCTGACTAGGTGTAGTTGGCATTGTACACAGGTGGGGTGGGGTGGGGATGCCACAGGGCCTGCATGAAGAAGGGAACTTAACTACCAAACTCGCCCTGGCCTAGGGGAACCCACAGCACACCTCCCCAACCCAGACACCTGCAATGCGCGCTGAATCTGCAGAATGAGAGTGTACTCACCTCCTTTTTGCTGCTGTGATGCCTTCAAGCGTCCATTCAACTCCAGGTACGCCACCGCCAGGATCCTGAACATCAGGGGGGTCATGGTGCGACGGGCACCCCTCCCACGTTGGGAGGCCATCCCCAGCTGGGCCTCCACCGTCTTCTTGCTCCAGCAGCGAATGTCCTCCCATCTTTTCCGGCAGTGGGTGCTCCGTCTGTGGTAGACCCCCAGGGTCCGGACTTCCTTGGCGATGGCACTGCAGATGTCCTTCTTTTGGTGGGCGCTGACCTATAGAAATTGTACAGGGGAAAAAGAGAAGTAATTACCAACTGCACCGTCACAGTCATTGGCCCGCATCCCTACCCTTGCCATGATGCACATGCACTTACTGTTGTTTCATGCACGCCTCATTCTCACCCCTCCATCTTTCATCCACCCCACTCCACACAGGCATTGCCCATACAGCATGCGCACAGTGTACTTACCTGTTTGTCTGGAGGACCATAGAGTAGCGTGTACTGGGGGAGGACCCCATCCACGAGTTTCTCCAACTCTTCCGTGCTGAAGGCAGGGGCCCTTTCCCCAGACATACGATCCATTGCCTCTTCCAGACTGAGGTCACAGCAGCACTTGCAGTGTAGGTCCTCTCCTGTCGAAGATCAGGTATCAATTGATTGAACAGAGAGAAAATGGCGGTCACGTCCGCAGCGGTGCGTACCGTCACCGCTGGCGTACGTCATTGGCTCCCGGGCCCCATAGTGTCCAATGTTAACCAATGCAGAATTGCGCTGCGGTCTTCGACCGCCTACCGCGAAGCTGTGCAACACCAGCGCAGTTACCTTATATCCCATTGTCCCACTTTACAGGTCAGGCAGCCACCATTTCAGGGGCCCACATGGCTTTATTTTTTACTGTGTCACACATACCTAGGCCTTGGCTCAACACTCATACAGGCAAATTTCGGGTTATGTATAGTTTTCTGAGTGAGCTGTGTGTACGTACCTCAGAGTTGGTTGAATCTGTGCTGGCTGTTCTCCTCCATAGGCACCGTCCGCTGGGCCATGTGAGGAGATGGCGGCATCTTCCGGTGTACAGACCGCTGGTGGACTGGAACTGTGTGCCCAGTTGGAGCCAGACCTGATGTCAGCCATCCACCATCGCACAGGAATCCCCCCTCAAGTGCAGGTGCTGTCAGTACTCCATTTCCTAGAAAGTGGGCCTTTTCAAACAACAGTGGCCATAGCATCAGGGATGTCCCAGCCACTGTTTTCCAATGTGTTGTCCCGAGTGTTGCCTGCCCTGCTGAAACACATGCGGAGCTACATCGTTTTCCCTCAGGTGGAGGATTTGCCTACAGTGAAAGGTGATTTCTATGCCCTGGGACATATCCCCAACATCATAGGTGCCATTGATGGGACACATGTGGCCTTGGTACCCCCGCAGGAGTGAACAGGTGTACAGAAACCTGAAGAGTTACCATTCCATGAATGTGCAGATGGTGTGTTTGGCAGACCAGTACATCTCCCATGTTAATGCCAAATTACCTGGCTCAGTGCATGACGCTTACATCCTGTGGAATAACAGCATCCCTTATGTGATGAGGCAACTCCAGAGGCACCGTGTGTGGCTATTGGGTGAGCACCTGGAACCAAATCAGTGGGAATAGTTGTCTGGGTCTGGGGATATCCCGCCCGCCAGAATTCCGCCCCCATTATACCGCTCCGCGGTCAGAAGACCGCGGAGGGTATTATGAGTTTTTCCCTGGGCTCCAAAAGACCGCCCGCCAGCCCAGGGAAAAACTCCCTTCCCACGAGGATGCCGGCTCGTAATCGAGCCGGCGGAGTGGGAAGGTGCGACGGGTGCAGTGGCACCCGTCGCGTATTTCAGTGTCTGCAAGGCAGACACTGAAATACTTTGCGGGGCCCTCTTACGGGGGCCCCTGCCGTGCCCATGCCATTGGCATGGGCACGGCAGGGGCCCCCAGGGGCCCCGCGGCCCCCCCTACCGCCATCCTGTTCATGGCGGCTTTCCCGCCATGATCAGGATGGCGGTAGGGGGGGTCAGAATCCCCTCTGCGGCGCAGCGAGCTGCGCCGCCTTGGAGGATTCTTAGGGGCAGCGGAAAACCGGCGGGAGACCGCCGGTTTTCCTGCACTGACCGCGGCCAAAGCGCCGCGGTCAGAATGCCCTGCGGGGCACCGCCGGCCTGTCGGCGGTGCTCCCGCCGACCCTGGCCCCGGCGGTCTAAGACCGCCGGGGTCAGAATCACCCCCTTAGTGTGTGTCTAACAGTTGTCCCTCGCCATTTGCAGGTGACTCTGGTTACCCCAACTTGTCATTGCTACTGACCCCAGTGAGGAATCCCAGGACAAGGGCAGAGGAACGCTACAATGAGGCCCATAGGCGAACTAGGAGGATTATAGAGCAGACCTTCGGCCTCCTGAAGGCCAGGTTCCGGTGCCTCCATATGACAGGTGGTTCCCTATTCTACTCACCAAAGAAGGTATGCCAGATCATCGTGGCCTGCTGCATGCGTCACAACTTGGCAGGTGCCTTTTCTGCAGGAGGATGGTCCAGATGGAGGTGTTGTGGCTGCTGTGGAGCCTGTAGACAGTAAAGACGAGGAAGCAGAAGAAGAGGACATCGACAACAGGAACACAGTGAGCCTGCAATACTTCCAGTGATACACAGGTAAGAAGACAACACTGCCTGCTACATCTAATTTAAATCTAATACCTCTCTACTTTTCACTCAGTGTATGGTCACTGAGTTGTCACTTTCCCTTATGATTTCACAGATGTGGGTCCCACTGTGTGACATCTACTTTGTTTCCTCATGGACTAGAGCTGTGTGACATAGGTATGTTGACATTACATTTGAAAGAGCATTTTGGCACTGTAATTGATAATACACTATTTCGAAATCACAGACAGACTCCAGATTGTTTTGTGCTTTAAGGGATTTTTTTTAAGTGCTCAATATTGGAGGGGGTTGTAAAATGGTGAGGGGTGATGGTGGAGGAATGTCCATAGCAGAGTCCAGTCTATTAGTCTCACAGGTGCATTGTCCAAAGGGGCATAGGAAGTGGAGCTGGGGCAGTTTAAGGATGGACAGGGTGACAAGGTGGGACAAAGGGATGACAATCAGGGTGGTCTCATTTCTTGGCGGGGGTCTTGGCATCGTTTTCTGTCTTTGTCCTCGATCTCAGGGACCGTTTGTGGGGTGGTTCCCCCTCTGCAGGGGGTGGGGTGCTGGTGTGGTGATCCTGTGGTGGTGCCTCCTGTCCACTAGCACCAGCGGAGGTGGTGGGCAGTTCATCGTCCAGGATTGTGTCAGGGGCCCCTTGTTGTGCCACAGTGTCCCTCCTGGTGTTGACGAGTTCCTTCAGCACCCCTACAATGGTGCCCAGGGTGGAATTGATGGATTTGAGTTCCTCTCTGAAGCCCAAATACTGTTCCTCCTGCAGCCGCTGGGTCTCCTGAAACTTGGCCAGTACCGTTGCCATCGTCTCCTGGGAATGGTGGTAGGCTCCCATGATGTTGGAGGGGGCCTCGTGGAGAGTGGGTTCCCTGGGCCTGTCCTCCCCCTGTCACACAGCAGCCCTCCCAGTTCCCCTGTGTTCCTGGGCCTCTGTCCCCTGAACCTTGTGCCCACTGCCACTGCACCCAGGTCCCTGTTGTTGTTGGGGTGGTGGGTTAGCATGGGTTCCCTGTAGTGGTGGACACACCGCTGCTTGACGTGTCCTGGAGACAGAGGTATGGGCCCACCTGGTGGGTGCTGTGCTGGTGTTTCCTGAGGGGGGAAGCCCTGTAGTGGCTTGTGCCAGTGTGAGGGGAACCGACTGTCCCGAGGTCCCAGATGGGCCGGGCTGGTCGTCTATATCCAGTTGGACAGAGCTGCTGTCATCACTGTGGGCCTCTTCTGTGGGTTGAGTGGACATGTCTGGACCCTCCTGTCCGGTGACGTTGGGTAGGGTTCTGCAGGGGTGTAAAAGCATGATTATTGCATCTGTGTGTGCCATGGTGTGCAATGGGTGGGTGACCGTGTACCCCAGTGCTTGCATTCCTGTGTAGGACCTTGTGTGATGATGGTTTAGGGGGGTGTATGGGTATGTGCAGTGGCCATACTTTGGTGATGGGTGTCCATGCTTTGGTGTTGCATGCAGGGCTTGGTGTTGGGATGGGTGGTTTGTGATATTGGGACATGTGTGAGGAGTAGGAGTGATGGGGTGAGGGCGAGGGTGGGGGTATGTGATAGCATGCAGGTAGGGTGGGGGATGAAGTAGTGAAAGATTTGACTTACCAGAGTCCATTCCTCCAGCTACTCCTGCGAGGCCCTCAGGATGCAGAATACCCAAGACCTGCTCCTCCCATGTTGCTAGTTGTGGGGGAGGAGGTGGGGGTCCGCCGCCAGTCCTCTGTACCACGATGTGGTGTCTGGAGATCAGGGAACGCATCTTTCCCCGTAGGTCGTTCCACCTTTTCATGATGTCATCCAGTGTTCTTGGGTACTGTCCCACTGTGTTGACCCTGTCCACGATTCTTCACCATAGCTCAGTGGTTCCCAATCTGTGCGCCGCGGCTCGCTGGTGCGCCATCAAAACTAGCCAGGGGCGCCGCACACAGTTTGGGAACCACTGAGCTATTTATAGCCCTTGGGCCAGTTCGTACAAAATAAAACTACTCAGTTGTAGCAGCTCTTTTTTAATTTTGTCCTTGAGCGCCCTCTGGTGGTTAAACACAACTAAAGGGATTCTACATTTCACAATATTTAAACAGTTATGTTATAACTACATAAAAATGAGACCTGCCCATTTTACTAGGGTTACCGTCAACCAATATTTTCCCCTTACTAAAAAACCCTATGCATGCTGTAATTAAACTACTGTTACATTTTTATTTTTTACAGTTATATATAGAATTACAATACCTTCATTGGCGTCATCCCAATTCTTTTCAGGGAGAAAAATGGATGTACTCCCTAGGCCAGGCTTACATCCCCCACCCGCCAACAAAAAGTAACATAATGGGGAGCCGCAGCCAGTGGCCAATAGATCAAGGGAGCCGTGGGTCGAAAATGTTTGGGAACCACTGCCATAGCTCCATCTTTCTAGCTATGGAGGTGTGCTGCACCTGTGATCCGAATAGCTGTGGCTCTACCCAAATGATTTCCTCCACCATCACCCTGAGCTCCTCATCAGAAAACCTGGGTGTGGGTGATGTGTTGGGTGGTGTGTGTTGTGATGTGTGGGGTGATATTTCGTGGTGTGTTGTGTCAGGTGCGTGGATGTTATGTGGGTGATGGTGTTGAGTGCCTGTGGATGCTCGTTTGTAGATGGTAGTGTCTCTCTCTGGCCTTCAGTCGCAATTGTTGTCGTAGGGGTTTGTGGGTGATGTGGGTGGGTGTTTTATATTGTATTGGGTGTGTGGGAGTGGTGTGTGTATGTGTATCAGGTGTGTGTATTTCGAATTGTCCAATGTGGTAGTGTTTTGTAAATGTGTGTGTATTTTGAGCGCAGCGGTGTGTACCGCCAATGGAATACCGTGGTTGAAAGACCGCCGCGTGGATTCGTGGGTCGTGATAGTGTGGGTGTATTCCTGTTGGCGTGACGGTGGAGGATTTCTTATTGCCAGTTTATCACTGACCTTTGGTGTGGTGGACTTGTGTGGCTGTCTAGATTTTGGCGGATTCCAGCCTTTGGGTCATAATGACCATGGCGGAATTTGCGGCCGCGGCGGTGTGTTGGCGGTCTTCTGCACGGTGGGAAGTGGCTTTTACTGCCAATGTTGTAATGACCCCCTAAGTCCGAAGGTAAACTTTTGACTGAGGCCTCCCGCGAGGTGTAGCCGAGCAGGTCTCCATCGCGTCAGCCTTAAACTTTGACTTTGCCCTGGTCGAGGTGCAACCAAATGACCCGATTGGCGCGTTTTGTTTCTTGGCGCTAAAAAAACTATAGTTATTTAAAAATTCATATCTCCGGTTCCCCTTACCCAATTTTATTTGATTTTGTGTCATTTTAAAGATAAATATATAATCTATTTTTATAAATTGGTTTCGGATTTTTAAACTGTTTCCTGTGTTTTATTTAATTACTGTTTTGTGATATTTGAATGCTTTACACTCTATCTCCTAAGTTAAGCCTTGTCGCTCGTTGCCAAGCTACCAAGGGTTGAGCTGGGTTTAATTTACTGAGACCTAACTGGACCTGAGTGGAGGTTAGTGGCCTGTTGCTAAGTGTAGGTACTTACCTGCTCTTATCAATAACCCATTTTCCAACATGTGTGTTTTTTTTGTGGTGCTATATGGTGGTATTGTATGATTTATTGCACAAATAATTTACACATTGCCTTCTAAGTTAAGCCTGACTGCTCAGTGCCAAGCTACCAGAGGATGGGCACAGGATAATTTGGATTGTGTGTGACTTACCCTGACTAGAGTGAGGGTCCTCACTTGGACAGGGGGTAACCTGACTGCCAACCCATCAATCAACTCAGAATCAGGTCAATAATGAACACTAATAACAATCTAATCAGAAGCTGAGAAAACATATGCTTGAATACTTCAGCATAAACCAGCAAAGCTTAATATAACAGCATTAATAGCAGAGTTCAGCAATCAGTCCGTCAATCATTTGTCACTGTCAAAGTCACCCAAAAGACCCTTACCTAACCAAGATTAGCATTTAGCATGTGGGACTTCATGCAAAAACAATTTAGAAAACTTGATTTTGGAAAACATCTAGCTGATAGAAAAACTAGAAAACAGCGCCGTTGGTACTTAGAAAGAAAGATATAAAAGTTAATCAGTCACATTGTCATAGCTACCTATCCAAGAAATGGATCAGCATCAAAGTCAGTCTTCGTCCTCAGGTCATCAATTGATCAGCCACGCATCAGGCTCTCAATAGCATGAGCCCAGTGACATAATCTTGAATCACATCTTCTGGCATCAGCATTTCACCCCTCACCTCTGAAGTTTCAGCCCCTCGTCATGACTTTTTATTAGAGTTTTTCAGACCACCCCCCTAATTCCTAATTGGCCAATCAGTCCGCCATAGGTGACGTTACCCAACACATTTTATTCTACATATCTATGAGTTCTAGTATTTTGTCTTTCTCAGTTCATTGATTGGTCCACTTTACAATGTCCTCATCATCCAGCTCTGCAGGTATCGAAAATGTTGCATGTTCCTCTTCAGTCAGTGCCTCTATTGTTCAAGTCCTGGGAAAGTACATTCAGCCTACTCCACACATAATTGTATCAAATTGACTTCATCATCTCCTGTCCGTCTGTACATTGCAGAAAATTCTAGCTAAGCATTCAGTTCATGGTCGGTTCATAGGCACTAGCAACTTCTATAGCATGCGATTATTAATTCTGCTTCTGCATGAGGTATGGTAAGTAGGCCACAACTTCGGCTAAGTTAGCTTCTACGATATAATGCAAATCATAAGTTATACATCTTATTATGGCATATTACTTCATCATTATTACACATTTTCATTATTTCACACATTTTTAGTTCTTTTAGTACAAGTTCGTATATGTGGCTGACATACCCCGTTGGCACATTTTCAAAAACATGCACATTAGTTTGCTCACAAATAATTTCTCTATGAACTTTTATAAATCATAACATATACGCATTTATTAACAATTCCTAATTAGCATATCTGCATCAACAGTCCCTCCTCTCATGACTAAAAATATGTCATCACACCTTTCTTTTCCCATCATTTCATAGTTTTGTTTCAGCTGTATTTTGTCTCCTTCTCAAATCTTCCCTATAAATTCTGTCCCTGTTTCGTTCATCCCTCCTCTGAATATTTTTAGATCTTTTCAATGTCATCTATTGGCATAATTTACATGCACCCCATAATCCTAATATGCAAGCAATCACAATTAATATTCATTGTATGAATTTTAATAATACCCCATTTCAAATTTGACTAAGCCAATTTCCCACTGAAGCAAATTGTTTTCCAACTTTTTCCCAAGCACCTGGTTCTTTCGGTTCTTTTAAATCCTTACTTGAGTTAGTCAAATTAGTGAGTAAGGGCCATACGTACGAACACATTTTCCCATTGACACAGAATGGGAAAAACCCTTTGCTACATCTGGCCCTAAGTCTCTTATCTCCCTATCGTTGTTCGGAATATATAAACAGCAATGCCTACCATTAATCATCTTACAGACTCTGCATTCTTTCGCTAGAAGAATGTCTAAAGCAAGCCTATTTTGAAGTGTCATAGCTCTATTCTATGGCTAATTCAGTATCTATCAGAAGTATTGACCCTTTAAAATTCGTCAGCATGTTATCTACAATAGTAGACAACTTTTATATCTTGATTGAATTCAGAATGACTCCCACTGAAGGAATCACTGCACCAAAGATATCTCCCACAATTGCAGAAGAGGTTTCCTTCCTCTATCGCTTATGATGTCATTCAGTCATTTTTGGAAACTTTTTAAAGTCATCTATCTGATAAATTTTAGGGAAAACTATCCCCAAATAACATGTCCCATACCATCCTTTTGAAACACGGTAATAAGCATTAAGTCCACAAATATAGTAGATTCCAGGAATAGCAGGGTCCTGACCATTCAGCAGAAACATCCACTTACTCTGAAACAAAAACATGTGTCTACACTCACTCGTTCCCACAAATAAAGTGTCAGTGCATGATTTTGGCCTATATATACAAAGCTTCCCTACATGTAGTGCATCTAATGCTAAGTTTCCTTGCGTTTAAATAACAGTGTAAGCATAATCATTTTTTTTTATAAGTCCTTTTCTCTAAACCCTTTTCTAATTTCCCTTTTAATGCTTTTCTCCTATCATCAGTATGCCCTATAAAGCTCTTTTCTAAAGGTGTAAGCAAGCATGTGAGGTTATTGTGATGTGCATAAGCAGTCCCAAATGTTAGTGTTGGCTCAAAGAATCCTCTAACTAGTACTATATCATGTTCTCTAGCTATTTTACTCAGATATCTAATAAGAGGAACAAACGAAAACACAACATCATGGTTAGAATAAAAATACTGTTTGTACTCTTGATTATAAAATCTTGTTAGTAGCAGGCTACAGCTTACTCCATAGGTTAGCGGAAGACTATGGTACGTAACCCCTTCTTCTACTGACGAAGGATTTTGTGTACACACAAGACAATTCCTCGCATCCATTGTTTCAACATACTCACTCAACAAGCAATAGAAAACTTTAGAAGAAAGCTCTCCTTCTGTATTAGTATAATCATGCAAGTACTTCTCATCTAACTTAAACCTTTCTGAAGCTGTTAATGTTGTAGTTTCCGGATCAGAAGTAATAGTAACTCTTTTCATATCATGAACAGACATTTCCACAATCATCACTATAAACCTTATTCCACACATAACTGCCAATCCAATACTCATGTATCTACAGTGCCTAGCAATTCTCTCTTTATTATTTATCTCAGCCATGTTCTGTAAAGGATCAGTAAGCAGAAGTAACTCTTATATAAAGTGCAATAAAGATAAAAAATCAAAAAATATATTCTCTCACAGTTCAGTTTCACATTCAGGAACCCTTTTTCCTTTGTCAAAGTCGATAAGCAGCTTATCATATTCAGTTTTCAGTTTCAAATCAAGTTATCAATGCCTCTTCCAGTATTATTTTAAAACAGACTCTTTTAGGATTTTTCAGATTAACTCAACAATTCAGCTTCCTTGATCACCTTCAGGTTACATAAAAGTACTAACTCAGAACTTCTCTATCAAAACAAAAGAACATAAACTTGTGTTCCATTCATTGGTAGTAGAATATGCCCATTCAGGACCTGTGTACCGTCCACTTGCTATTCTCTTTCTTTTCAACCTTTGATCACCACTTAATTCTCCTTCACTCAATTCTCCTTTTCTCGTAGTGTCTACTTCTTCCTCTATTGTTTCATTTATGTCCAGTTCCTTTTTCTTCCCTATTTGTGATTCGGGCCAATTATCTCCTTTTCTTGTTCCTTCTGTCAATATTCTTCTCAAGATTGGACTTTTCTCCTTCTCTTTTTCTATGGTGTTCTCTCTTGGTGGACCTGCAATGGGTTCAGGAGGAGTCGGATCACTTTGACTTTGATCTCTCTCAATTCTTTTACCCTCTTGGTCTGACACTTGCTCTGTCTACTTTTCAGCACTGTCTGCTTCTGCAAGAACCTCTGCTGAGCTAGGCTATCCTGCTGTATCTGTTGAGATTGGTTCTTGCACACCCTCCTGTAATTCTTCACCTTCGTCTCTTACAGGGATAATAAAACCATCGTCTACGAGCTCTGGTTCAACTTCAGGCTCTATTGGCTCCTTTTCAGGCTCAGGTGAGGTGACCTGTTTCACTGTTGTTGGTGCTTTCAACAACGCTTCTTCATGATCTGGTGGACATACCACTCTCTTTGTATGACTCACGTGTATCCAGTTCGGGAGTCCTGCACACTTCACAGCTGTCGTAGTTGTTAACACCACCTGATAAGGACCCCGCCAACGCAGTTCTTGCGAACATGCTTTCTGAAAACGACCCAGTCACCGGCTCTCAGGTTGTGCCCTGGATTGTAGATGGGTGGCAGGATGGTGGCCTGCACCTTCTGAGAGAAAGAGCAAACCACATCAGCCAGACCCTTGCAGTAGTCCAACACCATATCATCTGTAATATTCACAAGTGCATTGGCTGGAACTGCTAGTAATCTCAGTGCTGTGCCCATGAGGATTTCATGGGGCGACAGCCCTGTCTTCCTGTCAGGTGTGTTTCTCATTGACATCAACACCAAAGGCAATGCATCTGGCCATTTCAGATTTGGAGCTGCACACAATTCTTGATTTGAAGGTACCATTCATCTGTTCTACCAGTCCTGATGCTTCAGGGCGCTAACTACAATGCAGCTTTTGTTCGATGTTTAGTGCGGCACATAATAGTTTAATCACCTTGTTATTGAAGTGAGTTCCCCTATTTGATTCTAAAGAGATCGGAAACCCAAAACATGGTATTAACTCCCTCAGTAAGAACTTTGCTACTGTGAGACTGTCATTTCTTCTTGTAAGGTATGCTTCAATCCAGTGACAAAAACACACACAATCACCAACACATATTACAAACCTCCACATGCAGGCATCTCAATGAAATCCAATTGCATTCTGCTGAATGGACCTACTGCCCTTCCAATGTGGCTCAAATTCACTACTGTCCCTTTTCCCACATTTATCTGCTGGCAAATCATACAGTGATGACATACTGTCTCTGCTGCCTACCTTAATTTAGGGTTAAATCAGTCAATCTTGAACAATCTAACCATGGCACCCCTCCCAATATGTGCCTGTCCGTGATAGTAATGGGTCATTTGTGACAATAAGCTATTGGGCAGGACCATCTGACCTTCCTCAGAAACCCAAATTTCATCAGGACGTTGGACACATTTTAACTTATCCCAGAGACATTTCTCTTCCTTGTCAACATTATTCTGCAATGTTTTTAACTCTTCAAGAGTATCAATCACTTTCAATGCAAAACTTGTACATGTACTGTCATCTTTTGACATCAGTTCATACTTGTCCTTGACCGATATACAATTCAATGTGAAAAACCTTGCAACTTGATCTGCATCTCCATTTCCCAGTGAGATGTAATCCTGTGCCTTTTGATGTGCACTGCATTTTACCACAGCAATTTCTTCCGGTAACTGTATCGCATACAATAACTCCTTTATCTTGTCGCCATTTCTTACTGGTGTACCAGTAGAGGTCAGGAAACCTCTTTGCAACCAGAATTGACCAAAATCATGAACAATTCCAAATCCATATTGGCTGTCAGTATAGATTATGACTCTCAGTCGTGCAGAAACGTGGCATGTTCTAGTAAGAGCTACCAATTCTGCCACTTGTGCAGAATATACACCACGAAGCCAGGAAGCTTCTAATGTACCTGTAATTGTGCATACAGCATATCCTGCTCTCAATGTCCCTGTACCATTTCTAAGACATAAGCCATCAACAAAGACAATCTGATCATTTTCTTCCAATCAAGTATCTCTGATGATATCAGGCCTTGGTTTTGTACACAGTTCAGTTACCCCAAGACAATCATGCTTGATGTCTTCCTCCTTCTCAATTTCAACAGTATCGCTTGGAAGTAATGTTGCCGGGTTCAACGCTGTACATCTTTTCAATGTTACATTTGGAGCACCTAGTATGCTCGTCTCGTACCTTGTCAATCTTGCACCAGTCAAATACTGTGTTTTTGTCCTTGTCATTTTGATCTCATCAGAGTGAGGAACCATTACCTTCAAAGGGTATCCCATCACTACTCCCTCACATTGAGAAAGACTTTGACCAACTGCCGCAACTGCCCACAAACAGCCTGGTAAAGCTGCTGCGACTGGGTCCAAGGTAGCTGGAAAATAGGCTACTGGGCGATAAGCACCTCCATGGACCTGTGTTAAAACAGACAAAGAACGAGCATCACATTCATGACAAAACAATGCAAATCACTTCGTGTAATAAGGCATTCCTAACACTGGAGCTCTTTCAATTCAGTGAATGCTTTCATCTGATATTCATCTAGCGTAATAGGGTCTGTGACATCTTTGTGTGTCAGCTGCTGCAATAGTTTGCCAATCTCAGCA
The DNA here is from genome assembly GCF_031143425.1 of Pleurodeles waltl. NCBI lineage: Eukaryota > Metazoa > Chordata > Amphibia > Caudata > Salamandridae > Pleurodeles > Pleurodeles waltl. Next base: position 1,020,643,118 of record NC_090447.1, read on the forward strand.
AAATTTGGAATCCACTGTCGACAATAGCCTACCATTCCCAGAAACATTCTGACATCTCTCTGTGAAGTCGAAGGACTTCTCTGCAGTATCATTGTAATACTCTCCCTGGAGATTCTCCTTGACCCCTTCTCAATCTGGTGTCCCAAGTATTTCACTGACTTCTGACAGTACTGCAATTTCAAAGGTGAAACCTTACGTCCAAATTTTCCCAAATGATTTAACAGGGCAATCAATTCATACTTACACTTGTTCCTTGTCCTGGACGCAATCAGCAAGTCATCTATGTATTACACTAGAGTCGATTGGTATGGTAGTTCCAATGACTCCAAATTCTTTTTCAAGATCTGATTGAACAGAGACGGTGACTCCGCATACCCTTGTGGAAGCCTGCACCAGCTGTAAACTCTGTCTAAGAATTTGAAACTAAAAAGAAACTGATTATACTCATGAAGAGGAACAGAAAAGAAAGCTTGTCTCAAGTCAACCACTGTAAACCGCTCAGCATCGCAAGGAATCTGAATCAGTATCATTGCTGGGTTCGGCATTACAGGACAACACTTGACCACCATGTCGTTCACTTTTCGCAAGTCCTGCACAATGCACACTTTCCCACGTGGCTTCTTTAAGCCCATTATCGGTGAATTAAACGAAATGCTCAACACTTCTTTCAAAACTCCTTGTTTTAGAAAATCTCCAATTATCTGCGCCACCTTCATCAGAACATCATGTGCCATGTTATACTGTGGAAGCTGCAGAAACACTACATTTGGCTTCAAAGTAATCTTAATCGGCTCCACTTCCTTGATTAAGCCCACTTCTTTACCTGTCAGGTCTCACACATTTTCCTGTACTGTTCCCTGCAAGCCTGCATGTAATTATTTCACAGTAAACATTGGATAAACTCAATTAATGGGTACTCTTTGTTAACGCTTTCAGTCTCAGTTTCAGGTACCTGCTCTTCCTCATCACCAATATTTGTCTGAACCTCTATTCAAGCAGTTGAACAACTAATTGATCATTTCGTCCCACACAGTAAATCCCCCCCCAGTAGGGATACTGGACTTGAGTCACAGACTACAAATTTGTGCAGTCCCTGGAAGTTGACAATCTCAACATGTACTGTATCTGTGATCGGATTTGTCAACTGTCTGTTTGCTAATCCCACAACCTGAACTGTTCTGCCTGAAAGAGGTAAGTTTGGAACTTCTGCACTTTTTATTGTAGAGCGTGTAGCTCCTGTGTCCACTAAGAATGAGACTCTGTGACCCATCACTTTTCCCTTCACAAAAGGTCCTTTTTGATCTACCTCTAAGAATTATGCAAGCTTACATGGCTCTTCTTCTGAACTAATACTCACCCATTCATTGTTTATTTCATTCTCACTATGTAAAAAGAATTGGTGCACTGTGTCATTACGTCTGTCTTGTCTCTGACCTGTTACCTGCAGACTAAGCATCATCTGTTGCTGTTCCATCGGGCCTTGAGGTATCTGCATTTGCTGTCTAGGTACCATGGGAACCTGCTGCTGCTTTGATTGTAACTGTGTCAGTTGTGCATGTGGCATTTGCACCTGCTGCATGGGTTGAAAATTCGGCCCCTTGTTCTGAACATTCGAATTAAGTCCTCTCATTCTAGGGACTTTCACAGTTTGAAATGTATTCACATCACCACCTTGCTGAACAACACCATCCTGCACCATCATTGGTCACTCCTGCTTCCAGTGTCCCATGTTTCCGCACAGATGACATGGTAACATCTTTTTTAATCCCTTGGTCATCATTTTGAACCACTACAATACTCAAATCTGGACCACGATTCATGTTGACTCCACGACCCCTACATCTCATCTGAGGTTGGAACATGACAATTCCCTGCTGGTACGGTATCTGTTGCACTGAGGCTCCATGCACTCCTGTCTGAGCTGCCTTGATTTGCATCACCATCGTTTTCTCCTTCAGCTTTTACTGGTTCAACTCGATCTCATCACTACAGTATTTTGCATACTGCAACACCTCATCAATCGGCTTCGCTTGCCAACAAATCAAATGACTTTTAATCATCTGCCCTATTTCTGGTCTCAATCCTTCGACGAACCTGAACACAAAGTGCAACCTGTCTTTCGGCTCAATTGCTTGTTTACCACTGTATTCCTTGAATGCTTTCAACAATTTCTCATAATAGTTATGTATTGACTCTTTCGCCTCCTGCACTGTCATGTCAATCCTCTGCCAGTCAACATTTTTAGGTGAGATTCTCATCTTCAGGAACTCAATCACCTTATAGTAATGTTTCATCACTTCAGGTGATGGTGCACCTGTAACTCTATCCCTTTACGGTTCACTTGTCAGCCAGTCCACTGCTCTTTTGCACTCAACCCCTGTCAGCTGGAACCACTATTTCCAACAAAGTGTTTAAGTCTTCCCACAGACATTTAGAAAGCTTCACAAATGTATCTGTCTGCTGGTACCACTCAACCGTCTTCTCTCTCCTGGAACATGAACAAACTGCCTACCTGGAATTTCCCTCATCAGTAACATTTTTACTAGATCCTTTTCTTTCTGAGCACTTTCAGACCCTTCTTGTGAATCTCGCTTTCACTTATCCTCGTCTTTGGCCGTCTTCCTTCCCACTTTTCTAATGCTCCCAAAATCTGAGCATTTTGCGATAATTCTTTAAGGTGAGCCTTCATTCCTGCTGACCTCATATGCTCAAAATCCTTTGCCTCAAAATCTAACCTGTAGCTTCATTTCAAATGCTTTGTCTTCTCAATTTGTATGTCATGCTTATCTGCTAAGTCTGCCAATTTCAGGTGTATCTTGCCCACTTCTCTTGTAATCCTCGGACACAAGTACCTCAGGTCTTCTTCTGTATAGGATTCTAACCTATTCACTCCCATTGTCCCTTCAACTAGCGTGGTTATTTCTGTAGCCAATCTTACACGGTTTATCTGCTCTTCACTCTTGGAAGTGTTTCGAGGAGTATTCAGACTATTCAACCACTCATTCAATTGTTGTGCTGTCAATCCCTGTAATGAGATATTACTTGCATTTGGCAATGGTAACTGCTGCACCGCTGTACCTAGAGTCTCTGGTGTCAAAAGCTTCAGACTCTGACTTGCACTCAGGCCATTTACTGCATCTGGAAGTGCAACAAGTGGACTAAGATCCATTAATGGTCTAGATCCATCAAAGGTCTGACCCACAGACGATACCACCTGCGCATGATCACTCACTCCCCATCTCATGAGGCTTTGTAACATTACACCCTGTTCTCCTGCAATTGTTTTCTTTTGCACAAACAATGGTACCACTGGACCAACAGTAATTGGTAGTGATATTACATCTGGTGCTGCTCTTACACTCGCATTTTGTGGAAGGATTACTCTCATGTTCTGATTCATTACTGGTGTCACATGTGACTGTGTCCCTGTCATGGGTGTGAACTTCGGCAGACCCTGTGGCTGTGCCTGAGGCAACAACATTGGCTTAGTCTGAACTAGCATTGGCCTTGGTACTGCGTGCTCCGTCGCACCACTAATTTTGAGGTTGTCTCAAGATCTGGTACATCTGGAAAAATCATCTGTATCAATGGTTGGTGTACCTGCGCTTGGACCACCGAAGTAGTTACTGCATTAGGAGTGCTCTGCACTACTCCTGGTATCTGTCCACTATCTGTCTGCACTGATCACATTGTTTCCGTCACTCGAGCTGGAGCAGTTGGAGCAGCACTAGTACTTGGACCCCTTTCACACACCGCTTTTGGCGGAGGTCGGTCCCTGTGTAATAAGATCCTCAACATCTGAATCTTCTTTGTCCACATGAGTCTTTTTCTTCTTCTTATCTCTTGAACCCTTTTCTCACTTGTCATTGTCCTCTTTTTCATCTGACTCATCTTCCTCTGCAATAGCAGAAAACATTCTAACACCCTGTAATGTTTTCATTCTCCACTTCTTCTGTTCGCAATCCCACTTTGCTTCTGCCAAGGATTTTTCTACCTTCATTATTCTCCTCTGGAACTTCATCTCTTGCTGCTGTTTGGCTACGAGTTCCCAAACTGCTAAAACCTCAAACTGTGCTGGTCTCGGAACTGGTTTTGTCTCATATAATGTCATTCGCAACTGATCCAAAATTCTCAAATTAAATGTTCCGTGCTCTGGAAACGCTGAAGCTCCCTGTTTCTCTGTCAATTTGCACCACTGCTTTAACCAAAGACATGGCACGACACCTCGCTCCTCCATCACAATAAATTCCAGAGAATTTTCCAGTGGGGTCGGCTCCCCAACTGTCGCCTTAATGTAAGAATCACCCTTCATGGCACTTCTGAACGCTTTGAAAAACGTAATCTTGTTGTCTTTTGTGTATTCGATTCAATAAGGAAAAGACTTTTACTCCCAAGATTTCTTTCACCCGCCTACTCAACCAATTGTCTCTTATGGATGGCTGCCAATCTGCTTGCGACTCTTCTCATTAACCAACCTATCCCAGCGCGGTTCACTCTGACGTCACACTCACACACTGCAGCTGACAAAGTCTGGCGGCTTGTCCTCCTAATCTTCAACTCACACGGAACTAATGCAAAATATTGCGAGCACTAACCAAAACCAATAACCAAAACAAATCAGCTGGTTTACGACAGGAAGGTGCACAATCGCTTCAGAGACCTTACAGATTTTCACTAATGGCCCTTTCACTCATGTAGCTATTCCTCTTTCTCAGTCTTCCACATTCCCAAGCAAATTTCGACCCGCGATTTTCACTCTCAAGTGATCAATGGGTCTGTCCTGGTTCACATAGGAGTTGCCAAATCTCAGTCAAAAATTTTTCTTACTCACTTAACTCACAAACCAACTTGTTGACCACGCTGATCAACCTACTAAACCAGACAGATTACAACATATAACCTAGCAATATACTACGGAGTCTTAGACCATGCAGGGTCCGTACATCACCAACAACCACATGGACAACTTTTTAGCACAAAGCGCCACACACATATTAAGTTAGATGACTTCCCTACTCACACACTGCGGGGTATGCACATTCCTACTAAATCTCAACTGGAGTACACAAACTCCCTACTTTCCTCACATACGTCCCAATTCACCTGAGATTTGCATACGCCTTTGCAAGCGCAATCCTACCACTTTCACACTATCACAAATACGCTGAGAACATACCCATCTTTACTAGTGGGATCCAGGATCTGGGAAAGTCATTTCTGGGCTTAATTGGACATCATCGTTGCTACAATTGCCATTTCAAAAAAACGAAATTCAAACCTCATAAAAATGGACAACTAACTCTAACTTAAAGTACCACCATAATCATTGGTCACCACATAACTAGTTCTCCAAGGAAAACTAACCATCAAGCTGCTACCAAAAACCTGCAAGCGCGCCTGGTCCTTAGTAAGTAAACTTACAAGGGGACGCGTAGAAACCGATGAACCTTTTGAATCGCATGGAGTATACTAGCCATGTAGTAAACAATAAATATCAATTATCAGTGTCATTTATCAACAACCACTAAGAGAATCATTGAGCATGAGACAATATGAATAACCACAACTCAACTATTCATTTTATGAATTTTATTTCCCTAATAGTTACAACACTAGGTCATCAGGTTAGATCAAACATTATTCAATCAAGTCAGAATCAGTTCAATAATGAACACTAATAACATAATCTAATCAGAATTTGAGAAAACATATGCTCAACTACTTCAGCATAAGCCAGCAAAGATGAATATAACAGCATTAATAGCAGAGTTCAGAAATCAGTCCATTAATCATTTGTCACTGTCAAAGTCACCCAATAGACCCTTACCTAACCCAGATTAGCATTTAGCATGTAGGACTTCATGCAAAAATAATTTAGAAAACTTGATTTTGGAAAACATCTAGCTAAAAGAAAAACAATAAAACAGCGCAGTTGGTACCTACAAAGAAAGTCATAAAAGTTAATCAGTCACATTGTCATAGCTACCGATTCACGAAATGAATCAGCAACAAAGTCATTCTTCGTCCTCAGGTCATCAATTGATCAGCCACGCATCAGGCTCTCAATAGCATGAGCCCAATGACATAATCTTGAATCACATCGTCTGGCATCAGCATTTCACCTCTCGCATATGAAGTTTTAGCCCCTTGTCATGACTTTTTATTCGAGTTTTTCAGCCCACCCACCTAATTCCTAATTGGTCAATCAGTCCCCCATATGTTATAATGTTATGTTATGTTATGTTATAACTGTTTATATAGCGCCTAAAACTGCCCAGAGGCCTCATAGCGATTATGCTGCAACAAGGAACAATATCACCGTCTATATTCGTATAGAGATTAAGCTTTAAATAACCAGGTTTTCAGGGCCTTCCTGAAAGGAATCTCTTGTGACTTAGATCTGATATTAAGAGGAAGGCTATTCCAGAGTATAGCCCCTTGATACGACAAAGATCTTCCTCCCCATCTTGCTTTCTTCACTGTTGGAACTGTGGCCAGCATAGCTGAGGAGGATCTAAGCGGTCTAGTCGGAATGTAGACAGATGCCAGGGTTTTGAGCATTTCAGGGCCATAATCAAATATAGCTCTATGAATGTGGCATAAAGCCTTGAACTGAATCCTTTTATCCACTGGGAGCCAATGTAAGGATGAAATTCCGGCCCGTATGGAATGATGTTTAGGAGTGTTTAGAAGTAAACGTGCGGCTGCATTTTGCACCCTCTTCAGCCCTAGGTGACGTTACCCATTACATTTTATTCTACATATCTATGAGTTCTAGTATTTTGTCTTTCTCAGTTCATGGATTGGTCCACTGTATGATATCCTCATCATTCGGCTCTCAAGGTATCGAAAATGTTGCATGTTCCTCTTCAGTCAGTGTCTCTATTGTTCAAGTCCTGGGAAAGTACATTCAGCCTACTCCACACATAATTGTATCAAATTGACTTTATCATCTCCTGTCCGTCGGTACATTACAGAATATTCTAGCTAAGCACACAGTTCATAGTCGGTTCATAGGCACTAGCAACTTCTACAGCGTGCGTTTACTAGTTCTGCTTCTGCATGAGGCCTGGCAAGTAGGCCACGGCTTCGTCTAAGTTAGCTTCTATGGTATAATGCAAAACATAGGTTATACATCTCATTATGGCATATTACTTCATCATTATTACACATTTTCATTATTTCACACATTTTTTATTCTTTTAGTACAAGTTCGTATATGTGGCTGACATACCCGGTGGACACATTAGTTCTCTCTGCAATTAATTTCTCTATGAACGTTTATAAATCATAACATATATGCATTTATTAGTAATTCCTAATTAGCATATCTGTGTCAACACTACGAGATAGCACACAGCTACACGTATCATAGTCAGATGCTCAACGTTTCAACTGCAAAATAACAAGTGTCAATCAACCAAAAGTCCTATGGAATAATCCAAAGAGGAGACCTACTAGAAAAAGGGATAGCTACAAAGAAATCTGACATAAGAAAGACTAGGACTCACAAATGAACCTTAATTATCAAGAAATTAGTATATCATCCATATTCCTCATCCAAGTTCTTACCAAAGTCAATAAGCAGCACCAAACTAAATCTGTGCACCCAAAAATAACAAGATACATGGATGCCACACAATGAAACAAAGGCAATCAGAGAGGGCTAATAACACAAGTGAACAAACAACAAAAATTCAGTTGGGTCCCAAAAATTCCACTAAAAAAAGCAAAAAATGCATAAAGCCGAAGCAGCAGCCTCAACGCCTTTTTAAAGCAGATCATAGACAAGTGCCCCAACACATTACCTAAGGACCTCAAGCACAAAAAAGCCTGAAAGATGCATGGGACAATAACAAGCAAAGAAAGTATGCATTCCAAGAAAGGAGTAGTATCACCAGTAGCCGGAGAGCAAAACCAGCACAATACCAGTAATGGATCATTAACAAAATAATATGGTAAAACATATAGTTGACAAAATTATGGTGTAAAAAATATTGTTTACCACAATACTCCTATACTCCTATACTTGAAATGTGAAGGAGAAAAATATTGAGTTAAAAATATCTTGGAAGTAAATATCATCCAAGACCATGTTTCAATATTGTTTTATTTTATATATATATACATTAAAGTAATACATGTAAAATGTTAAAACAATTAATGAATATATTACATATTAATATAATGTAAAACAATATAATGTATAATAGTTTCACGCACACATATATATTGACATATATATATATATACACACACATACATACATATATATATATATATATATATACATATTTATATATAAAGCAGAACAGAAAGCAAGAACCTTGGGTCTGTCCCAAGCTTAGGCAGCAAACAGCTTCTTTTTATGGAGCACCCTACAGAACCTGAAACACATTACAAGTTTGGCGAACTCGCTTATCTGGAAGACCGCCAGTTTAGTATTCTGCCCGCTGGCCCTATTACGAGGTTTCCACTGGCAATGTTGCAGTGCAATGGGTGCGACAGCACCCGTTGCGGTTTTTACTGCCTGTAAATCAAGCAGTGAAAAGCACGACAGGGCTGCCCATGGGGGTCATCCTTGGGGCCCCCGGCACCCCATCTGCACCAGCCTTTGCATGCTGGTGAACACGGGTGTCGTAATCCCATTGCACTGCCCTGGCGGTTTCAGACCGCCAGCACTGCCAGGCTGTCGGGCGGCACAGATGTGGCAGTTCCGGTGGTCCGACCATGATGCTTTCGCCATGGTCGTAATGTGGAGGCCGTACAGCCACATTGGCGTTGTCCGACCAATACAGCGAGTCTTGGGGTCCTAGTCCCGCCAGACACGTAATGAGGGCCTGAATCTGCTCCCCTCAAATACTCAAATAGCTGTTTTTTCTGACAGAATTGTAAGCATATGCCTAAAGTTGGGAACTACAGAGAATTATTATTATAATAATTATAATAATAATTATTATTATTATTATTATTATTATTATTATTATTATTATTATTATTATTATTATTATTTTAATCATTATCACTGTTAGTATTATTATTATTAATAATAGTAATACCAATAATAATAGTGTTATTGTTATTGTCAATAAGGATAATAAGTTATTATGGGCCAGATGTATGAAACTTTTTTGCACTCGCAAACGGTGTGAATCGCAAAATTTGCCTGTTTGCAAGTGCAAAATAGTGGTCTGCAATGCATGAAAGGCATTCGCAGACCAAAAATAAGAAATCGAGGGGCAGGAGCCAAGATGGCGCCGTGAGCGGACAAGCCTCAAAGAGCTCCGAGACGACCTCCGTAAATTAAGATCCTGAATGCTCACCTCACCGCTCCCAGACCCGTTGCTGGAGATCGGGGACCCCCCCCACCCTTGGGCCCCCCCCCTGAAAGATTGTGCAGCCGGGACTGACGGCCTGGGGGTCGCGGCCACGCCTCCGCACTGCGAAGAGAATACGCGGCCTGGTGGAGGAAGGGCCTGTTAAGAAAAAGACGCAGTGACTCCGCAGGCCCAAGAGAGAACGGGCCGTGAGTGATGGAGACAATCGATGCTTGTGGGGCTGTCCCCCCCCTGACGGGGCTATGGCAGGTGCGAGGAGGGCCGCCGGTACAGGATTGAAAGAAGCTCCTGGAGAGGGTCGCCCCGCGCCCATCGGAACGGAAGGCTGGAGTGGAACCCCGCTCTAGGTCCCCGCGGACGAGTGGGGGACCCAGTGAGGGAAGAGCCGGGGGAGGAGGAGATCGGCGGTCCCCAAGGCCTGCCTGCCTCTGGCTGCCCCTCCCTGGAGCATTGGGAGCCCCGGTGACTGGGGGTCTCCTCGCGCTGGGGCGAGCGGGGCCCAGGTGCCAGTTGGAGCGGCCTGCAGGTGCTGGGGTGCGCCCTTGGCCCCCCAGAAGATCGTCTGTCCCGGGAGCGACTGGCTGGCCTGGGCCTGCCCCCCCGCCCGGCAGCGGAGGGCCCCGCTGGAGCTGGGGCCCAAGCGGAAGCCCTGCGGTCGAACGGGAGGCCCGGTGAGTGGTGGGGCCGGGACGAGGGAGGATCGGCTGTCCCGGGGAGGTCCGGCTGGCCGGGGCCTCTCCTCCTCCGTGCAGTGGAGGGCCCGGCGGTGGCGGGCGCCACGCGCTGGGGACGGAGGCCCATGCGCCACCCCCCTCCTCTTGCTGTGGACGTAAGACTCACAAGTGGCGACGGGGAACGCAATGGATTTAAAATAAGGCCATACACAATGCAGACCAGAGGTGAGAAGACCCAGAAAGTGCATAAGGGCGACATAAGACTGGGCACGCGCTAGTTGAAAACTGATAATCCGCCAGAACTTCATGAAGAGGGAAGCACCCTATATAGAACTTGGAATCAGAGACGACCCCATAAAATCGAGAGGAGAATCCTGAGGCTGTGGGGGTGGCTCGGAGGTGAGTCACCCACCTTGAGGCCATTGCCGATTGACCTCTGTGGTAAAAGACCAGTACTCCTGTGGTGGGTTTATTAGGCCTTTTGAAACCAGGGCACTGGGGACCCCAGATGGCACGAGACAAAGACCCTAAGCCGCCCCGACAGGGCAAAATGGACAGATATACAAAAGTGGTGACACCCCCGTTCCCGGCGGGGATACTGTGCCTGCCCCGGACAACAGCGAGCTCCTCTCGCCCATACAGGCCTCTCGGGGTGCCCTTGAGGAACGGGTGGGTGAGGTACACTTGGAGGTGTCCCTACTCCGGCAAGACTTTCGCAAGGTAGTGGCGAGGGTCAAGGCTGCGGACACTCGCATCTCAGAAATGGAAGATACGGTAAGGGACTTACGAAAAGAGGTAGCAGAAATCAAAGTCATCAACAAAGAGGTAGTATGGAGGCTGGAAGATTCAGAAAATAGAGCAAGATGCAATAACCTCCGATTTGTGGGCTTTGCGGAAGGAGCGGAAGGGACCGATATGAACTGCTTCCTAAATAAATGGCTCAAATGTGTTATCTTGCCCGAAAAGTTCTCGACATGTTTCATAATAGAACGTGCTCACAAGGCATTGGGCGGAAGGCCCTCACCGGGCGCGCCTCCAAGACCAGTAATTGCCCGCTTTCTTAACTATCAGGATAGAGACATGGGGCCATATGTACGAACACATTTTCCCATTGACACAGAATGGGGAAAACCCTTTGATACATCTGGCCCATGATCCTGTCAGAAGTCTGCAAGATGGGAGAAGTCAGGCACGAGAGTATAAAGATCCTTGTCTTCCCGGACTACACAAGGGAGGTCCAGAAACTGCGAAGAGCCTTTGATGCAGTAAAAGCACGGCTCCGGGGCCTCCATCTTGGATATATGCTTACCGGCCAAATTGAAAATCCTGTTTCAAGGGAAATCCTTTTTCTTTCAGTCTCCGGAGGAGGCCTGGGACTGGATTGAGGAGAGACCCCGGCTCGGCAGTGGGAAAACTAAAGAACTTGAAAAGTCACCCAGGACAGCAGCGAACGCGAGACCCAAAGAATGGTCCCTACAAGTACGTAGAGGCAGGCGGAGACTGAGAACTGGAAGAGGCACGCCCTGGAGGATCCCCAGACATACAGATATGAGAGTGGACACAACAGAGTCGGAGGGTGGCAGAAGTGTACGAGCCTGGCCATGAAGGGGTCAAGAAGGGAAAAGCCCACAGATGTCTGAGAACGGGAGGGGCCGGGGTGGAGGGTCCCCGCACCCAGTATTAGAGGGGATTGACAGAATGGAGGTGGAACAAGAGGCACGGACTCAGCCGAGTCCGGATGGGTAGACACAAAATAGTGTCAGGAAAAGGTGGTGAGGCGTCTTAATCTCAACCCAAACTTGTTAAAAGGTTATACACCCCTTATAGCTGGGTGGCTTGAATATTATAACTAGTTTACTTGGTTGAAAGGGTGGGGAGGGGAGAAGGAAATACAGACCTCCAATCTCCTGTGGACTAGAACTATGCAGTCACATGCTCACAGGGGTCAATGGGAGGTAAGGAGGGGGGTGGGTGGGGAGTTTAGTTACAGTCAGTTATACACTAAAATGTTATTTCTAAGTTATATGGCAAGCCCACAGGCACTGAGACGAGTAGACAAGAACCACGAGACACCAGAGAATATCCCAAACGACATAAAGACACCCGAGGGTCCCCTAGTTTGGCAGTAAAGGTCAATTTTGTGACCCCTATAGAACGTGATGGCCCCTGGCAGTGCGGATAGGGTGATATCCCCCGGAAATGAAAAAGGTTTTAGTGTGCTCTCTTGGAATGTTAACGGTCTTGGAGATAGAGTGAAAAGAGGGCTAGTCTCCCAATACATTAAAAGACAAAAGCCAGATACAGTGTTCCTACAGGAGACCCACCTCAAAGGTACAAGATGTGTTTTTTTTAGTAGAGTCCCCTATACAGCTCTCGCACATGCAGGATACACAGCCGGCTCTAGAGGAGTAACAATTCTAATCTGTAAATCCCCCCCCTTTTGGATTTCCCGAAAATGGGAAGACACAGATGGTCGCTTTGTGGGAGTGGAAGGGTCATGGGGACGGAGGAAAATCCTACTGGTGAGTGCATATGCTCCCCCGAGACTGCAGGGTCCCTTACTAGACAAGATCGCGGGGCTCCTATTAGCATCTTCAGCATCCCTACACATATTGGGAGGGGACTTCAATGACGTGATGGACACAGAACTGGACAAATCAGGAGTACGACCGATAACAGGACAGGCCACTCAACTACAGGGATTTGCGGCCTCATTGGGATTGACAGATCTATGGAGAAGGGTACACCCCATGGAAAGGAAATATTCATACTTCTCAGGGGCACATAGAGTTTTTTCCCGCCTAGACTACGTCTTTGCACCGGCTGGGGAGGTGGGAAAGGTGACCGGGGCTGACTACCTAGCAAGGGGACTGTCGGACCACTCTCCCCTACTGGTGACAATAGGTGGGAAAGGGGGGGTCGCGGAGCCTGGATACTGAACTCTTGGGACCTCCAAGATCATGAAGTGACTAGTGGACTGAGAATAGACACAGAATTGTATTACCAAGAAAATGTAGGGACAGTGGACTCTGCAGTGACATTATGGGAAGCATATAAGACTGTGCTTAGAGACAGCTCTCAAAACTTAGTGGCTCAAAAAAGATGAAGAGATAATAAACAACTGAGTGATATCGAAGGAAAGCTCCTCGAGTTAGAGGCAAAGGTGATACCGACGCCCACACCCGCACTTATCAGACAGATAGAGCTAGTAAAGATTCAATATAGAGAGACAGCAGATAGAGAAGCACGCTCCCGCCTCCAGGTGACACAAAATAGATTATATGAAACTGGAGACAAGGCCGGGAAGCTTCTGGCCTGGCTCGGGAAATAAGAAAGAGAAGCCAGATGGTTTCCAGAGATTGAGACACAAGACGGGACGAGGGTGACCGCAGACGAGGACATTGCGGAGACATTTGCTAGGTATTATGAAGATTTCTATAAAGCTAGACCGTTGGCAGACGCAGAGCACATTAAGAAATACATTAACAAAATAGAGGTCCCCACTCTAGATGAAGAGGGACGGAAAGGACTTGAGAGCGAAATCACGATAGAGGAAGTCTTGACTGCCATGGCACGGCTCAGACCCGGCAAGGCACCAGGACCAAACAGCTTCCCGGCAGAGGTCTTTAAAAACCTCCGTGAAATACTGGCTCCCCACTTACTGAACATGTATTTAGAGGCGTGGAAACAAGGAGTCCTCGCCCCAGACTTACGAAGGGCGGAGATAGCAGTTATACATAAAGAGGGAAGGCCCAAACACAGTTGTGCCTCATATAGGCCGATATCCCTACTGAACTTTGAGGTAAAGGTCCTCGCCACAGTGCTGGCCACTCGCATGATAGGGGTCATCTCCTCATTGTTTCATCTGGACCAGACCGGCTTCATGCCGGGAAGGTCCACAAGGCACAACTTAAGAAGAGCACATGTACAGTATGGCTCGCCACAATCATGAAACACTTGGAACCGCACTTATTCCTGGCCCTGGACGTGGAGAAGGCCTTTGATGCCATCCACTGGCCCTTCCTGGAGGCCATGCTAAAGAGATTTGGCTTCGGCCCAAAATATGCAGCATGGGTGAGACTACTGTCCACGAAACCAGTGGCGAGGGTGAGGGTTAATCGAGTCCTTTCATCAGAATTTCCCATTGAAAGTGGTACGAGACAGGGATGCCCGTTGTCCCCCCTGCTCTTTGCCCTTACGCTCGAGTCTCGGGCGTGTAAGATCAGGAACTCAACAGGCCTATATGGCTTTAGACTTAAGATAGATGAAAGGGATGAGGAACGTATCCCCTGAATGTGGACAACGTCCTCCTTCACATCACCCACCCAGAGCGGACCCTCCCGCAATTGTTTCTGCTAATTGAGGAATATGGGAGTCAGTCTGGTTATTGCATTAACTGGCAGAAGTCGATCCTCTACACACCGCAGGGAGGTGCTCATATGCCCCCGTTGCCGATGAGGCTACAGTGCACAGGAGAGGGGTTTTCATATCTGGGCATTTATGTGACACACGAGGCAGACAGAAGCCATAACAATAATCTGGGGAAGGTGATGAAGGAATGCAGTTCTGATTTTAACAGATGGACAACCTTACATCTGATGTTGATGGGAAGGGTAGCTATGGTCAAAATGATTTCTCTACCAAAGTTCCTATACGTTCTGCAGAACACGTATTACCAACTTCCTTCGGGACACTTTAGGGACATAGAAAGGGATATACGACGTTTTCTATGGGGAGGGAAACACCCACGAATTGCCCTTAAAACGTTGCAACATAACCAATATGCTGGAGGTCAAAATTATGGGATGGTATAGAAGACCCACGAGTAAGACCCCTCTCTGGGAAAGTGGCTGGTTAAAAGAAATTAAGAAAGACCATGAGGGATGGGACAGGATTGGAATCTCTAAGCTGGGGGACTTGACGCAAAATGGCGAACTTATGCCCTTCGAATCTCTACAGGCAGAATATGACCTAAATAAAACTCAATACTTTCACTATCTACGACTAAGACATGCCTATTAATATTAATACTACTACTATTATTATTATTATTATTATTAATATAGTTATTTCTATTATTATTATTATTATTATTATTATTATTATTATTATTATTATTATTATTATTATTAACAATACTATTATCAATCCAGTTTCACCAACAGTATGGCTAAAGTTGGAATTCAGAGGAGTTTTGTTGCTTTTATCTTCTTCGTTGAAAGCAGCAGTAGAGAAAGTGTTGGACTTCAGAGGACTTAGGTTTATTATTCCTATTCCAGTCTAAGCAACATTAGGGTAAGTGTTTGACTCCAGAGTAGTTCGATTTACTATTCCCACTGCAATCTAAGCAACATTAGGAAAAGTGTTTGACTTCAGAAGGGTTATATTTAATACTTCTTCTCCAGTCTAAGCAACAGTGGGGAAAGAGTTGGAATTTGGAGTGGTTAGATTTACTATTCCCCACACCAGTCAAAGCAACAGTAGGGAAAATGTTTGACTCTGGAGGGGTTACGTTTATTATTCCCACTGCATTCTAAACAACAGTAGACAAAGATCTGAACTTTGAAAGGGAATATTTTCTATCCCCACTCTAGTCAATAAAGGGAAGTGTCTGACTCCATAGTGGCAATATTTTCTATTTCCATTGTAGTCTAAGCAACAGTTGATCTAGTCAGTAGGGCAAGTGTTTGACTTTGTAGTGCAAGATTTTCTATTTACATTCTAGTCTAAGCAACAGTAGGCAAAATGGTTCTTTTCAGGAAGTCAGATTTACTATTCCAACTCCAGTCTAAGCAAAAGTAGGGAAAGACTTGGACTCTGAAGGGATCACATATATGAATACAATTCCTAATTGTATGTAATAACAACATAATTATATTTTATCATATATATATATATATATATATATATATATATATATATATATATTTATATATTATTTAACATGAACATATTTTAAAATATAAAATGAAAAATAAAAACTCAGGAAATTACTTACAATAACTTTCACTCCCCTATCTTGAATGAAATAAAAAGAAATTGCTAACTTTTTAAAATAAGTACTTTAATCTTTATTTTAAAACTTCTTTAAAAACAATACAATTTCAAATGATACCTCAATTCCCAAATAAAATTATAAAAACACTTAACATTAAGGGCCTTATTAAGAGTTTGGTGGTCCCAAAGTGGGACTGCCAAACTTGCGGAAAAGACACAACCACCATGACAGTGGCGCCCCCCACTCTATTAAAATGTTACCACTGGTCTGACCAGCAGAAACATTGTAATAGAGCATTCCTGCTGGTCAGTCCGGTGACAGAAGACAGTGAGCATTCCGATGGTGCTGGGCAGGGGATGCCATGCACTGCCCATGCCATGGGTATGGGTGGTGCAGGTCCCTCCTGCGGCTCCCTGCACTTGTTATCTGCTAGCCTTGTTGTGGAGGGGAAACTGCCATGAAAAGGCTGGCGGAAATTAAGGTTGGAATCAGCCAGGCAGCACTGAGTTCAGCACTACAACCAAGACTGCTGTCAGCCCATCTGGAACACTGTTTCCGGCGGGGCGATAGTCCCCTGATGGGTCCGCCTGCCAGAGTTATAATTGGGTGGTCAGACTGCCCAGAGTGCAGCAGTATGGCCGTCAATGCGAGTGTGGCAGTCCATGGACCACCACACTGATAATGAGGTCCTAAGTTAATTAAGAAATGAAGTGAAATAGCATAACAAGTACAACATGAAAAATTGACATATTCCCAAATTACACAAAATAAAATACAAATATTATAACTTTAATAGTTCCACACCCTATTTCCCTATAGGAAATACCACAGTATTACAAAGTACATTACAAGCATGAATAGATTGAACTATAAAATAAAAAAAGAACTGCACTAAATGAATTAAACAACAAATATACATTTACAAAAATTACATATTTAACAATTAATTAAATATTAAGTTACCAATAAAAATAAGTTAACCTTAAAATTAAATACATGTTAATAAAATTTACTTTACACCCTGTTCCCCTATAAATCCAGAAGCTAACAATAAACATAGATAAACTACTGTTGAAAATATTAACACTACAATTAACACAAAAAAGTAAAATAACAATGTAGCAATTGCAAAACAAAGCAATTTACAAAATTTGTAGCCAAAAAAAATAGTTTACAATAACAAATTAATTCCCAGGAAATTTAAATTAATTATGACTTCATGAATTTCCTACCAACAGCCTGCTACTTCATTATAAATTAGTAAATGAATAAAACACTTAAAACTTTATTTAAAAAATGAATACAATTATACTATCAAAACTAACACCGGATTGTATTATATAAACTATATCAGAAAAATATATTTTTAACTGTTTTGAAAAAGAAAACTGTTAAAAGCGGCCATATGCTTAAAAACATAATTCTGTTTTAAGAAAATTATATTCTTGTCTACATAATTTCACCAGAAATACGCACTTGGAAAACTTGACAAGAGAGCACAACTCTTGAGAGACTTTTATGTGTAAGCTTGCAATTGTTAGCATGTCGGCTTCCTACTGGCATTTCTGGGGAATGGGAGGAAATGAGAGATTTGGGGAAAGCTTTGTATATCAAAGTAACCCCTGGGGCTCCAGAGCGAAAGCAATTGAGTAGGAACCCAGTGCAGTAGCAGAACACTACTGGCTAATGTACAGTGAGGAAATAAGGGTAAATCCAACAAATGCAGGAAAAAATCATATTAGCACATTTATAGACTGGAAAAGAAACATTTCTGTGGAGTCGTGGTTATTGTCTCCTAATGAAGACTTCTATTACGTGGCAGTGTAATGGCGGAGTGGGGTAGGGTGATGGGGTTTTGGTATAGGAATAGGAAAAAATCTATACTTTATGTGCAACTGGAAACAAACTTTTTCACAGTCACATAAAGTATGGTAATCTTTTTCAGGTTGTACATTCTCTTTATTTATGCACTGGGATTGGAAAAATGGTTCAAGTAGTAACAGTTATCTTTTGTAATTTATCACCACATTCTTTCTATTGCTTCATATAATATACTAGCTGATGGACAATCATTTCTGAAGTTTATTAATACTTTTCTTTCTGAACCATAGATAGGCTCGGTTTTGCTTTGGATTTAGTTTAAGTTTTTGTTTTTTCAATTTGATTTGATGAATATGGCTATTCAAATTAGAACAAATGTTGAACTGTTTTGATTACTATCAAAATAAATGTTCTAAAGAAGTGATATATTTTCTTGTTAGTTGCAATGCCCCATTCCTTTTTTAAAATTGAATCATCAAATAGACATGTGAAACCATCCATAATATCACAAACGGCGTTGCTAACATCACTAGATATATGATAGTAAATGCACACATTTTGAAAGTCATATTTTACCCTAAGTTCCTCATTATGAGTTTTACGGTCCCACCAATGGACCTCCAAACTCATGGGAAGGACACACTGTCATGGTGGTGACGTTCCCCCTGAACAAATTACAATGTTCCCACCGGGCTGAGTGGTGGGAACATTGCAATTTGCATTCCAGCCAGGCTGCCTGGCTAGAAATATCCTAAAACTCCAGTATCCTCGGAATGTGCTCTGTCTGCAAAGCAGACAGAGCGCATTCAAGCAGTGCTGGGCAGGGGGTGTCCTTCACGTCCCATGCCATTGGCATTGGCAGTGCAGGGGCCCACTTATGGCTCCCAACAATGGCTTTCCAAAAGCCTTTTCATGGCAAGGTCTTCACCATAAAAAGGCTGGTGGAAAGAGAGTTGCAATCAGCTAGTCGGCACTGTGCTCAGCGCCACCATGACTGGTTACAAGCCCGACTGCTGTCACCATGTCAGGATCTTTGATCCTGGTGGGGATGACAGTCTTTAGGCAGGTCTGCCTGACAAACTTATAATGTGGCGGTTGGACCAGCCCCGTAATGAG
Organism: Pleurodeles waltl; assembly: GCF_031143425.1. Lineage (NCBI taxonomy): Eukaryota > Metazoa > Chordata > Amphibia > Caudata > Salamandridae > Pleurodeles > Pleurodeles waltl. Next base: position 1,020,662,065 of record NC_090447.1, read on the forward strand.
GCCATAAGTTTGTGTTTAGGAATTCACAGCAATTCATGTTTTTAATATTGTCATAACTAACATTGCCTAAATAAAAGGATCTATCACACTATCACACCCAGTAATGCATTTTATTCTGCTTGTATTCACCTAATACTTGTTCTACACTGTATTTTAACATGGTTTACATTGTTCATAGTATACTATGCATATTGATAACACTATTAAAACAAAGCATATCTGGAATTTAGTACGTAACAGCATAAAATTGTATTATATTGTCTCTAGAGAAATTCAATCAATTTAATCACATTTGACATTGTACAGGATTAACACTTGTGTTGAGAGTCATTAACGCTTATCACTTAAGCTTAGTATTTTCGTGTCCTTTTCAGGAGAATAGATTAATTAAAAAATTAGATGAATCTTCCTATGGGCATATGCATTATATTAGTTTATGCCTTGTGTTTTCACACTCTTAAGTGCCCATTAAATGGCTTTAAGAAGATCACAAGTATATAGGCAAGCTTGTGCTATATGAATGTCAAAACTCTCATACAGCATTTTTGATCACAGCACAAGCCTTTCCTCGCCTTGATTATGAGAGCATGTTTTAATCTGGCATGCCTGTATACCTTAAACATGGCTGAAATGAAAATAGAATATTGTTTTGTTCATGTTTATTGATGGTAAAGATAGCTTCACAATCCCGCTTTGTTAGCAGTTAAGTGTTGACTCCCTATTATCAGTGAAATATAGAGTAAAGATTACTTCTTAGCCATTGTGTGCCAATGTGAATATTCAGAAACTCTAAAAATTCTGTTTGTTGTTAATTACTAAAAAATGTTCAGAATATTCCTTTTAAGCTGAATAATTTGTTGTGCACTGATAATGTTACCAAATCCTTCTTCCCATGTCCTTTTTTTATGTGAATCACTCACGGGCTTCCAAGGACCCACAAACTTGACATATGTTCCTATTCATAGAGTGGATCCCTGAAACAAATGTATGCTTATCCACATGAGGCAAAACTTTACTCAGTCCACTGATAGGCACTGAAGACCAAACACCAACCCCTTTCTACAACTTTCTCAGTGATTGGTCACTTGCCTTCATATTTTTTCAGCTGTTATAAAAATCTGAACAGGGCACCCTTTCACAGGTGACAATCAGGTGCTCCTTCTTTTCTCTACTCATCCATAAGATTCATATTGTAAAGTCTTCCGACCACTGACTTAGATAAAGTTTTGTCTTGTGAAATCAACACTTGCATGCATAAATTAGGTAAAGGGTTTCAGTAAAAGTCTGAACCTCTTTACCATTTGTGGATGATGCTTTGTTGCTGAGGCTGGTCACCCATGGGCCTGGCATCGTAGAGTAGTACACGGAGGAGGTAGAGGATTGTGACGGGCTGACCCCCAGCATACCCATGGCATGAACCCACTTCTTTATGGTGCTGAGCGTGTGGAGTGTGCTGAGTAACTGGAGGGCTGGGGGGGCTACCTTTTAAGCTTCTGGGCAATGCCATGGGAGCTAGGAGCCAAGGGGAAGAAGAGTAGCGGAACTGCTGGTGAGCACCATGTGGGGCTTCGACAGGAGTCTTCATTGTGCGGTTCATATGGTTGTGGCCTCCCTACCTGTTGCTCTAGAGAACAGTGGCAGCTGCAGCAGCGCTCCATTGCTGCAATGCAGGATTTGTCCCCTTCCCTGCAGAACAAACAGAGTGATCATCAGAGCCTTTCGTCTTGCTCCTGATACATTGTTTCTACCTCTGCGATGGCGAGTCAGTGTAGCTGCCAGCGTTACCGGTTTCATACTTTGTTGGACACTGTCTTTGGCCTGCATTCTTTTCGACAAGGGATTCACCTGCCAGCAGGAACAGAGCCCTGTGAGTGCAGAGTTATTTATTGGAGCTCTGAACTTCTTGTGGCATCTGTTGACATGTGACTTCATTCTTGATAGGATGCTAGCCAATGGGAACCTAAAGAGAGGGGGGTCGCAGGCTGTTGCTAGCATTCATCCTTCACAAAAGCCTGCCAAGAGGAACCTACTTCCTAACAATGAGGGTATCAATATTCACAGCAGCCGTAAGGCTTCTGGGGGAGTCAAAAGTAGTTTGCAGTCATCAATGGTCACTACCTACCTACCAGATCTAAAGGAGGGCCGCCTTGGTTTTCTGGACAGGAGTGCGGACCTGAAGAAATGGCTGGTGATAATGCTCCCTCAAATATTGCCTCTAATGACAATGTTGGTGCACTCCAGCTTACAACTGCAATTGGTTCTAATGGGATGGGGGCATTCTCGCAGAGAATATTGGATTATTTTATAGTACTGCTCCCCTCCCATGCTATCTGTACCCATGGAGATACAAAGAGTACAGAAACCCCAGCAACAAAGGAAGCATATCAGGCCCCAGTGATCCAGGAGGCCTTCACCTCCTCAGCACAGCTGTTGGTGATCTCCGGGGAGCCCCTCACCTCTTCAGATACCCACCTAGCCCAGCAGGGGTTGCTAATGACATCAAATCAAATGAAGCTATACTCCAGGTGGAACTAAGGGACAGGCAGACTCTTGTTGCAGAATCTTCATAGTTCACACAAGATGGGCTAATGGAAATTACTGCATGACCTCTGGTCTCCATTGCCAATAGGGGGGTGGCCAAGAGGTCTTCTTTTCCCTCTCTGACTCAGGCATGTCTCAGAGAGTAGGGATAATGATGATAATGATGATCAAGCAGTCCTGTCAGAGTTAGCAGCCATGGACCATATTGCATATTCAGACCCCCATAACCTCAGGCATTTCTCATGGCACCACTGTGATTCTTCGCCTGACCAAAAGTGGTAGTCCCATGAGACTGTCAGCAGGACAGTCGGAGAATATTGTTAAAACAGCCTTTGAGCAGGAGGTATTGGACTCCATTTCCTCTTTACCTGATGAGGCTGAAGTGCGCTCCTCCTGTGATTGCTCACCCTGGCATTTCATTGGCTGTTAACCAGTCTTGCTCCAGGGATCAGGTCATTGAGGACGGTTACTCATCGGCCTAAGGTGATCCTACCCTAAAACCTATATATCATTTCTTCCAGCAGCGCAGGGAGAAGTATCAGAGAGATACCTTGACTCTGAAGTCAGCTCATTTAAAGGCTCAGGCTGTTCTATGAAATATATCCTGAAAGATGGATATCATTCACTCTCGCCTGGGCTTAGTGGAGATGTTTCAGACTGTGCTTGCTTAATGATTACTTGTTGGAAAATGGGTTATTGGTAGGGCAGGTAGGTACCTACACCTAGCAACAAGCCACTAACCTCCACATAGGTACAGTTAGGTCTCAGTAAATTAATCCCAGCTCAACCCTTGGTAGCTTGGCAACGAGCGTCAAGGCTTAACTTAGGAGAGACAAAGTGTAAAGCATTCAAATATCACAAAACAGTAATTAAATAAAACACAGGAAACAGTTTAAAAATCCAAAACCAATTTATAAAAATAGTTTATATTTTTATCTTTAAAATGACACAAATACGATTAAAATCGGTTCAGGGGAACCGGAGATATGAATTTTTAAAGAATTATTACTTTTCTAGCGCTTAGAAACAAAAAGCGCCAATCGGGTCATCTGGTTGCACCTCGACCGGGGCAAAGTCAAACTTTCAGGCCAACCGCGATGGAGCCCTGCTCGGCTACAGGTCGCGGGAGGCCTCGGTTAAAAAGTTACCTTCTGACTTAGTCTTTATTTTGAGGTTTTTCTTCACCGGGACGAACCTGCCAGTTGAATCCGACCTGCTGGAGCACTTGTCCGGATAGGCGATGTGGGTTTCCTCGGTGGAGACTTTTACCTTCGGACTTAGTCGTTTTTTCGAGATGAAAATCCTTCGACCGGGGTAAACCTGGATCTTGATCCGACGTCCATGGAGCCCTTCTCGGATACGATGGCTGGGAGGTCCCGGTCAACTTTTTACGTTCGGACTTAGTCTCTTTTTTGGATGTTTTTCTTTACCGGGACGAACCACGAAGTCAGGCCGGGTCGCGGTTGAGACAAGCCGGCTAGAATTTCCGCGGCGGGTCGGTCCCTCTCTGGAGCTTTTTTCCAAAAATTCTCAAATCTTTTCCAAACTTCTGGGGCTTCACCCAGATGTTCTTTTAAGGTTCTTTTGGGGTCCACAGCTCACCCCAAGGGTCCAGAAGTTCTGTGATGGTCCTTGGGGGGTGCGGACTTCAACTCCCAGAATGCACCTGGCGCAAACTCCTTTTTGGCCACTGGACAGTGGTCAGCTGGTCGCTTTCTTCAGGAGTTGGTGCAGGGGACTCTGGTTAGCAATTTTTCACCTGTAGCAAACAGGGAGTCCCTCCTTGAACCAGTTGAAGCCAGGCAAAGTCCTTCTTGTGGTGAAGCCCAAGTGTGCAGCTGGTGCAGTCCTTCTGAGTGCAGGGTCCAGGTGCAGGCCAGGGGTCCAGCAGGGCAGTCCTTCTTCTTCTTTAGTTCCTTTCTTGTTGAATTCTGGAGGGGATCTGAGGTGTGGGTGCAGGTCTGCCAGTTTTATCCTTGCTCCTGGGTGAAAAGCAGGGGGGCCCTGGTTCTCCAATCAGGTACAGGGTTGTCCCCCTGTGTTGACCACTTCCTGGGAAGTGTGGCAAAAATCCATCCCAAAAGGCAACAGTCTCCAAAAATCCAACATGGCTGAATCTGATTTTTGGAGGTTACATCTGGCTGAGCCCACCCACTGGTGTGGCTAAAAATCATAAACACACCCCTCTCCTGCTCTCTCCTAATCTAATCAAGGGGGCACCTAGCTGTCTGGGGTTGCAGGATGTGGGGGTGTTGCTGGGTGCTGCAAATGTCCTTCTCTGCCTTTGAAGACCAGTTTGGCAGCCCTCCCCCTTCCTGCCTCACCATCTGCTGAGGGGAGATTCTCTCCCCCAAGCACATTCCTTTGTGTGAAGTCTGGCCACTTCACACCTCATCAAGGCAGCCTGGCAGAAGCTGCTGCAGGCTGGCCAATCAGAGCACAGCAGCAAAAACAATGCAGAGCTGAAATTGGCAACTTTTTAGGTAAAGTCTAAACTTTTTACCTGGACAAGTTATATTAAATCCAACAACTGGAAGTTGTGGGATTTATTACAACAATCAATTTGATACCAAATTCTTGGTATGTAACATTTAAGGAGACTTTAAAATTTAAAATAAAGTCTGCCCATTCTAGCCTATGCAGGCCATTTACTTCAATGAGGGAAAAACAAATTTGGCTGTTTTTACCTCACCAGGGCTTATAAATCTATTTTTATAAAGTCCCTGCTTATAGTTACATGGCACCCAGCCCTAGGGGCACATAGGGCACACCTTAGGGGTGACTTATATGTAAAAATAAGGTAGTTTAAGACTTTGGAAGTACCTTTAATTCCAAAGTCGAATTTGCATATAACTTTAATTTAAAAGCAGCCAGCAAGGCAGGCTTGCTTTTAAAATGACACTGGGCACCTCAGCAATGCACCTAGGTGTGCACCACCTATGCTGTGGTCCCTAAACCTACATGCCCTACCATATACTAGGGACTTATAGGTAGGTTAACTTAGCCAATTATAATTAGCCTAATTTGCATATCCATTTTACACAGAGCACAGGCCCTGGGACTGGTTAGCAGTACCCAGGGCACCATCAGAGTCAGGAAAACACCAGCATAAAGTGGAAAATGGGGGCAAAAAGTTATGGGGCCTCTGGAATCAGCCCTAGTTTCTCACACAACCCCCCCCCAGCCCACACGCCCAGGAGACTCAGCCCAACCCTGGGAGAGTCTTCCTGGCTTGTTAGGCGAGGAAGACAGTGAAGAAAACTGGCTGTCCCTTTGCAGGGCCTACTCTGCCTTATATCCTCCTGTCAGGGTCACTCCCTATGGGTAGTGAAGCCATCCCAACAGTAAAAGGACCCAACTCAAACTGAAACTTCCCTCTAGGGGGGTCTTCCTCCTCTCTCTCTGCCAACTTGGGTAGTGAGGTGCCCACCTCCCCTACTCCTAACTTTGCTAGGGCAACACCTAGCTTACCCAAAGAAGTCACCCAACACTTGAGCAACCCCACCATGACCAATAGGGTCAGGGGGCCTACTTTGCTATTGGCCCTGGGGTCTGCCTCCCAGGCCAAGTACAGTGCTGCCAGGAAGGCTAGCACCCAGCAGAGGCTACTGACAGCTGTCAGTACCCAGAACCACACCCTAAGCTCTCCACTGACAGGTGGCTGAGCTGCTTTAGGGGCAATTGTGAGGTCCTGGCACCCCTCTTGCTGTCTAGAGTGGGGGGCTACCACTTCCTGTGGCAGACACTTTCCTTCCACTCTCCCTTCTGTCAGTGCAGGGGCAACACCCTGCATCTGGACAGCTGCCTGACTATTCAGGACTTCCTTGGGGTCAGGGGAGGCCTCACCAGTGCCAACTCTGGGCTCCCCCCCTACTGGGGCAGAAGGCCTTTGGCTCCCTGGAACTCTCTTTAAGAGTGGCCTACCCTTCCTTTTCTTCTTTCCTTTTCTTGGGGACCCCTGTCTCCTAACTGTAGGGACTGACTCCCCAGGAATTTGGGTTGAGGGGGCGCCCTGGGCGACCACCCCATCTGTGACCAGACTCACCTCTGGGAGGTCATTGCCCAGGATACAATCTAGGGGAAGGTCAGCACTGACTACCACCCTAATCCAGTCAAGGATACCCTCCCTCTCTAGGGGCACTATGGCTACAGGTTTGGAGGTGACCTCCCCTGTGGCTATCCTGACCTTCTTTGTCTTTCCTGGGACATACATGTCTGGGGTCACTAACCGGTCACTCACTATAGTGTGACTGGCACAGGTGTCTCTCAGGCCAGTGGTAGGGATCCCATTCACTTGAATGTAGTGGAAGTGCCTACTCCCACCCTCAGGGATCACCAGCTTACCATCTGGTCCTGTCTCCCAGCTCATTGCTAGGAGGACTTCATCATCTGAGGAGTCCTCCTCTATGGCTACACTGGACAGCCCAATGCTAACCACCTTCTTTGGACAGGCTGCATCTCCTCTGAAGTGACCTGTCTGCTGACAGTCAAAGCAAGCCTTACTGTCCAAGAGCTTTTTTAACCCTGGGTCTCCCTGTCTCTGCTTGTCTGAGTGGGAGTGGGATTTACTCTCCTCCTTCTTAGGGTTCTGGGGTACAGAGGGAGTCTCTGTGGTGGGCTTACCACCTCCCTCCTTAGGTTTTTGGGGACCTGTCCCCCCCTTCTTGGAGTCTCCCCCCTGGGACTTGACAACCACCCTGGTTCTCAACCACTCATCAGCTGCCTCCGCTAGCTCTCTAGGGTTGGTCTGCTTAGAGTCCACTAGATGCTGGCGTAACCTTTCTTGGGTACAATTGGTCAAGATGTGCTCTCTCATGATCAGATTGTATAACCCCTCATAAGTATCTACTTTGTTACCAATAATCCAGCCCTCTAGTGCCTTTAGTGAAATGTCCACAAAGTCAACCCAAGACTGGGTACTGACCTTCTGGGTGTCCCTGAACTTCATTCTATATTGCTCTGGGGTCAGACCTAACTTCTTGGCTAAGCACCTCTTCATACTAGGGTATGAATCTGCCTCCTCCCCCCTTAAGGTAGAAGCCTATCCCTCCCTGAATTGGGGACCAACTCCCACAAAAGGGAACCCCAGTATTGAGGCCTAACCCTTCTCATTTGGAGTGCCCTCTCAAAGGCGCCCAGCCACTTATCTATGTCATCCCCCTCTACATAGGCAGGAACCACCCCTTTGGGTAATCTGGGGCAAACTCCCCCACCCATGGACACCTCAGCTTCTTTATCGCTGCTTCCATCTTTTTTCTCTTTGTATGCCCACTTTTTCTTTTCTAGGGCCAGCTTCTCTGCTTCCAAAGCTATGTATGCTAGCTGGGCCTCCAGCTCTCTTTCTCTGATGGATGGGTTCTCTCCTCCTGAAAGGACCCCCTTCCCACCACTAGCTTTGGGTCTGCCCCTAGTGACTGTATCTACTGAGGACCGTTCTTCCTCATCCTCACTTAGGCTCAGATGCCTTCCCTCCCCTGAGTGGTTAGAGCTTGCATCCTCCCTACTTTCTCCCTCCTCTGGAGCTTCTTCTGACTCTACCTCTTGGGCCTCAGCCCATGCTGTCAGGGATGTGATCAGGATTTGCTTCCTGAGATCAGTGGTTGCAGGCAACCCTCTTTCAATACACAACCCCCTAAGCTGGACTACTGTCAGTGTGGGTAGGCTAGCCAGATCAAGCTCCATGGTTCCCTAGTTTTGTGTCAACAAAAACTTTTTGCAAAAATTGGAAACAAGAATTTAGAAAAATTACAAAAATTCAATAATTGAAATTAATCCAAATTAAAAATTAAAAACAATTTTTGCACTAGGACAATTTAAAGGATTTTTAATTTGTTTTACCCAAAACTGTAACGTGATATTGAACACAAGTACAGGATCCCGTCGCTGCTTCCAATTATGTTGGAAAATGGGTTATTGGTAGGGCAGGTAGGTACCTACACCTAGCAACAAGCCACTAACCTCCACATAGGTACAGTTAGGTCTCAGTAAATTAATCCCAGCTCAACCCTTGGTAGCTTGGCAACGAGCGTCAAGGCTTAACTTAGGAGACAAAGTGTAAAGCATTCAAATATCACAAAACAGTAATTAAATAAAACACAGGAAACAGTTTAAAAATCCAAAACCAATTTATAAAAATAGTTTATATTTTTATCTTTAAAATGACACAAAAACAATTAAAATCGGTTCAGGGGAACCGGAGATATGAATTTTTAAAGAATTATTACTTTTCTAGCACTTAGAAACAAAAAGCGCCAATCGGGTCATCTGGTTGCACCTCGACCGGGGCAAAGTCAAACTTTCAGGCCGACCGCGATGGAGCCCTGCTCGGCTACAGGTCGCGGGAGGCCTCGGTTAAAAAGTTACCTTCTGACTTAGTCTTTATTTTGAGGTTTTTCTTCACCGGGACGAACCTGCCAGTTGAATCCGACCTCCTGGAGCCCTTGTCCGGATAGGCGATGTGGGTTTCCTCGGTGGAGACTTTTACCTTCGGACTTAGTCGTTTTTTCGAGATGAAAATCCTTCGACCGGGGTAAACCTGGATCTTGATCCGACGTCCATGGAGCCCTTCTCGGATACGATGGCTGGGAGGTCCCGGTCAACTTTTTACGTTCGGACTTAGTCTCTTTTTTGGATGTTTTTCTTTACCGGGACGAACCACGAAGTCAGGCCGGGTCGCGGTTGAGACAAGCCGGCTAGAATTTCCGCGGCGGGTCGGTCCCTCTCTGGAGCTTTTTTCCAAAAATTCTCAAATCTTTTCCAAACTTCTGGGGCTTCACCCAGATGTTCTTTTAAGGTTCTTTTGGGGTCCACAGCTCACCCCAAGGGTCCAGAAGTTCTGTGATGGTCCTTGGGGGGTGCGGACTTCAACTCCCAGAATGCACCTGGCGCAAACTCCTTTTTGGCCACTGGACAGTGGTCAGCTGGTCGCTTTCTTCAGGAGTTGGTGCAGGGGACTCTGGTTAGCAATTTTTCACCTGTAGCAAACAGGGAGTCCCTCCTTGAACCAGTTGAAGCCAGGCAAAGTCCTTCTTGTGGTGAAGCCCAAGTGTGCAGCTGGTGCAGTCCATCTGAGTGCAGGGTCCAGGTGCAGGCCGGGGGTCCAGCAGGGCAGTCCTTCTTCTTCTTTAGTTCCTTTCTTGTTGAATTCTGGAGGGGATCTGAGGTGTGGGTGCAGGTCTGCCAGTTTTATCCTTGCTCCTGGGTGAAAAGCAGGGGGGGCCTGGTTCTCCAATCAGGTACAGGGTCGTCCCCCTGTGATGACCACTTCCTGGGAAGTGTGGCAAAAATCCATCCCAAAAGGCAACAGTCTCCAAAAATCCAACATGGCTGAATCTGATTTTTGGAGGTTACATCTGGCTGAGCCCACCCACTGGTGTGTCTAAAAATCATAAACACACCCCTCTCCTGCTCTCTCCTAATCTAATCAAGGGGGCACCTAGCTGTCTGGGGTTGCAGGATGTGGGGGTGTTGCTGGGTGCTGCAAATGTCCTTCTCTGCCTTTGAAGACCAGTTTGGCAGCCCTCCCCCTTCCTGCCTCACCATCTGCTGAGGGGAGATTCTCTCCCCCAAGCACATTCCTTTGTGTGAAGTCTGGCCACTTCACACCTCATCAAGGCAGCCTGGCAGAAGCTGCTGCAGGCTGGCCAATCAGAGCACAGCAGCAAAAACAATGCAGAGCTGAAATTGGCAACTTTTTAGGTAAAGTCTAAACTTTTTACCTGGACAAGTTATATTAAATCCAACAACTGGAAGTTGTGGGATTTATTACAACAATCAATTTGATACCAAATTCTTGGTATGTAACATTTAAGGAGACTTTAAAATTTAAAATAAAGTCTGCCAATTCTAGCCTATGAAGGCCATTTACTTCAATGAGGGAAAAACGAATTTGGCTGTTTTTACCTCACCAGGGCTTATAAATCTATTTTTATAAAGTCCCTGCTGATAGTTACATGGCACCCAGCCCTAGGGGCACATAGGGCACACCTTGGGGGTGACTTATATGTAAAAATAAGGTAGTTTAAGACTTTGGAAGTACCTTTAATTCCAAAGTCGAATTTGCATATAACTTTAATTTAAAAGCAGCCAGCAAGGCAGGCTTGCTTTTAAAATGACACTGGGCACCTCAGCAATGCACCTAGGTGTGCACCACCTATGCTGTGGTCCCTAAACCTACATGCCCTACCATATACTAGGGACTTATAGGTAGGTTAACTTAGCCAATTATAATTAGCCTAATTTGCATATCCATTTTACACAGAGCACAGGCCCTGGGACTGGTTAGCAGTACCCAGGGCACCATCAGAGTCAGGAAAACACCAGCATAAAGTGGAAAATGGGGGCAAAAAGTTATGGGGCCTCTGCAATCAGCCCTAGTTTCTCACATTAATCAACATGAAACACAGTTCTTTAGCCTTTCATCGAGGGTGGAAGATCCGGAGTAGGAGAATATGTTACATAGAAACAACCTATAGGTTTTGGTAGTCCTGGAAGGTGTGAAGGAGATGGTTTATTGTTTGCCTGTTCTGAGAATCCCTTCCTACATAAAGTGACGCGGACATGGGTTGATTGATTTAGAGGGTGCATTGTATCCCCTTTAGGTGTCCTAGTAAGGGGTGCCTTCCTGATATCCTCGATGATCCTTATTTATATGAGAAACTTTGTCCTGTAGCAGGGTATGGTCTTAGGAGGACCCTGATACCAGTGTAGGGCATATGGGGGTGTGGGTGCTAGGCTATGAGGTGGATAAATCTGTTTTTTTCTCTTTTTATTCCTGATAGGGGGTCTTTTCGACTTATTTGCTTCATTGTTTTGTATTATTTGGTTCTCATCCTTTTCCTTTTTTTTCCCTTTTCTTTTGAGGTTTGTGGAGGGTTTGGACACTGGTTGGTTTTCAGCTATGATTCAAAGCGGTGGGTGTCCTATGTGTGGGTAGTAATGGCCCTTTTTCTAGGGCAAAGCTTAGGGGGCTAGGATGGCTCATCACAATTGGAACCTGTAGAGTGGGAAGGAGGGTGGGATTGGGTTTAATTCTTTTTGTAGGCAATTTGCAGTGATTGCTTTGGTGTCAGGTAGCCGGGGTGGAAAAAGTAGAAAGAGAGAAGGCAAGTGATATAGGCCCTCATTCTGACCTTGGCGGTCGGCGGAGAGGCGGCGGTTGGACCGCGAACAGACCGGCGGTATTAAAATTGGCATTCTGACCGCGGCGGTCACCGCCGCGACCGACCGCCACTTCCCCACTCCGACAGCCACGGCGGTCATGACCGAGGGGCTGGAGTCTGCGCACTCCGGTCCGGCGGTCGACCCAAGACCGCCAACGGTATCATGACCCTGCTTACCGCCGCGGTTTCTGGCGTTCGGGAACCGCCATGCGAACCATGGCGGTAGGCACTATCGGGGCCAGGGAATTCCTTCCCTGGCACTGATAGGGGTCTCCCCCACCCCCCACTGCCCCCCCGAGTCCTCCCCCCACACCCTCCACCCCCCTGCCACCCCCCAGAGGTGGTACGAACCCCCTCCCCACCCCACCCCGACATGCACATACACGCACCCCGACATGCACACACCCCCAACATGCAGCATATACACACCCCCTACACACACACATACACAACGGGGACACATACCCGCACACATACATGCCGACATGCGCACCCGCCGAACTACACACATTGCCCATAGGCACAGCAGCACTCCCCGCCCGCATGCACGCACTCACACACCCCCTCTACACACTCACACGCACACCCCCATGCACGCACACATCACACAACACCCCCCCACCCCCTCCCCTCACGGACGATCAACTTACCTTGTGCGTTGGTCCTCCGGGAGGTGACAGGAGCCATGGGGAGGTGACCGCCAACAGAAGACCGCCAACAGAAGACCGCCACACAGAAATGTGGGTCGTAATTCTGTGGGCGGTGTTCTGCTGGCGTGGCGGTGGAGGTTGACCAGTCTCCACTTTCCCGCCGACCGCCAGTGTGGCTGCTGGCGGTTTTCCGGCGGAACGCTCCCAGCGGTCAGAATGCACACAGCGGCATACCGCCGCGGTCGGCGGTCTTCACCGCGGCGGTAACTCGGCGGTCTCGCGAAAAGACCGCCAAGGTCAGAATGAGGGCCATAGTTTGTTGTTGAACGATGGTGACTAGCAGTCTATGGAAGGCTCCGCAGGTGCGGCTTTGGCAGAAACTTTATGTTCTCAAGGATAACTTGTGGAATAGGTGCCCTTATTGTTAAAGACCAGAGTGTCAGGTATTGTGACCAGCAATTGCATTTATTGTCCTGGAATATCGATGGGTTTAAAATGCCATCTAAACGTATAATGGTTCAGGGGAAACTAAACATTCCTAAACTCTCAGGTTATTTGTCTGCAAGGGACTTATTTATCTCCTGAAGAAATTTTGTTATGAAAGGACCTGGGCTACTGAGTACTATGTACTTCATGTTTTAACTATGCTCAGAGCAGGGGGGCATGTTATTTGTCTGGGATACTAAGTGGGTTGTGTTGATGATCCAGCAGTTTTTGATTTCTTGTTCATGGAGCTTCAACACTGGTTAGCTCCCTTTATCATCTGTCGGGACACTTTGCCCCAAAAAGACTCCATATCTCAGTCTTTGAGCCAGCGGGCCACAACCTTTTGGGGGAAGCACCAACTCTGGGATGTTCTGCATAAAAGTATCTCTTCATATGTGCTGGTTGATCACTGGTGCTTTCAACACCCAAACAAGCCTGGCATCACATTTTATTGATACAATACTCTGGTTGCATCCTCAAAGCTGGCTCTGAATCTAAGAGTCCTATATGATCATAACTCTGTATCTTTGTTTATGGAACCTTGTGGCTCCCTCCAGCCCTCTAAGTTTCAAGGGTAGACCTTTGAGCAAAGGTTGCTCTTAGCTTTTGGTGGTCAACAATAGCTCTTAGCTTTTGGTGGTCAAAAATGGCTCGGAATCCCACGTGGTTGTTTGGAATGCACTCAAGCTTTCAGTCGGAGACAAACACCAGTTTTCTGTCCATCATCCTAGGAAAGCTTTGTCAGAGGAGACGAGGCCCAGTGGACTCTTGGCATGTTAGAAGTCAAGTTGGGACATAGTATATTAGCTAGGGAAGGGCCCTGGGTCGATGCTCTTGATGAACAGATGACTGCTCTTCGAGCATCTCTCAGGTGGCAGATCTGGGAACGAGAGGTTAAAAACTCTTATGCTAGGCAGATGTTATCTATGAGAAGAGCATAGAGATGGGATGGATGTTTTCTTTTACAGTGAAGGGCAGGCCCAGTCTTAACACCAGCCAGCAGATTAGGACAGAAAAAGAGATTGTTTTGGATCCATCAACTATTAGTGATGTCTTCCAGTAGTTCTCCCAGGGCTTATACGGGAGGACTGTTTTTCTTCTGCTGAAGCCATCTCTCAGTTTGTTTGGTGGTATTTTTTTTGTAAGGTGAGCTAAATCCAATGTTTTTTTTTAAAAGCTCAGGTGACTCTTGCTAAGGTGGAGGCTGCTGGTGGGTCTCTTGCCAAGGGTAGGCTTCTGGCCCTGACCAGACGCTGCTGGCGTTTTATGCCACCTTTTGCATAGTTTGTCTCCTGCGTTGCAGGATCTATTTAACTTCTTTGATTTGTCTGGCCAGGTTCCTGAGTCCTGGGGCGAGGCTAATAGCGTAATTTTCCCCAAAAAAGGGAAAGGATGCAAGTTTTATGGCTTGTACTGCCCAATTTATTTAATCAATGGCGACTCAAAGATTTACATGTGTATACTGGTCAGTCAGTTAGCAGCAGTTATCTTGGGTTTGGTAAATTCTAATCAGCATGGCTTCATTCATGGCCGGGACACTAACTTGCATGTCAACATGGCAATAACTGCCTTGGAGGCTGCTTCTGCTGGCAAGGGTCCAGTTGGTATGATCTTTTTAGACTTGGAGAGGACTTCAATAGGGTTTCTTGGCCTTCACTCTGGGCAGTTATGGAGTCTGCTGGGTTTGGTCCTGGCTTTCTTTCCAGGGTCTGTATACTCTGTAGGGGGTCTAAAGGTGAGGAAACGATGTGCTGTGCATCTCTCCAATGATATTATGGTTTTATTGCGGTACTCAGCAGCGGTGCCCCCTTTCTTCTCAACAATTTGCCTTATAGATTGTGCCTTTAATTCAGTCTCTCAAACTGACTGAGGATATCCACGCATTGAGAATACATTGGTTTGGGGTAAAGGTTCTAGCCTAAGCAGATGATGTGGCAGTTTTAACTCCCACCTTCGTTAAAGCCTTGTGTGCAGTCAAGAAGGTAGCCCATCTATTTGGAGAAGTAACCAGAATCAAACTGAATTTGGACAAAACACAGGTTCTGTCTAATATCACTCCCCCTGTTCAGGATAGGAGATGGGTGCAGGGGTTAAATATCTGGGGGTAGAGCTATCAGTGCATATGGAGGAGATTGTGGAGAATAGTTTGGGGAAGCTATACCAACCGATGGCTGAGATATTTACAAAGTGGAATCACTTTCATCTGGGACTGCTAGGCTTGTGTAACATTATTAAAATGATTGACCTTGCAAGATACTTTTATCTATTCTGGGGCATTCCTCTCTATCTCCCTGTGGCATTTTTTGAGAGGATTGAACCCTCATGACAAAAGTTCATCTGGTGCTATAAGAAGCCTTGCTGTGAGATACAGCAGTGGTCATTTTGAACATGGCAGCAATGACCACACCACCGGCAGTGGCAGTAATTACCGCCAACAGGGCAGAGGTGCTGACCACCAAATAATGAAGCATAGGAGAAATAGCCTGCAGCCCATCCACCCACCACCATCTTGGAAGCACTGCTGACAACAGCAGAGGCCACCTCCAGGCCGGCGGAAGGGTCCAACCCGACCAGCATATTATGAACACCAAACCACCATCAGTTCCGGGCGGGAACCATCGCCACTCAAATGTGGCGGAAACTACCCATATAAAGGGAAACACTCACCGGAGGCCCACAGAACATACCAACGCCGATATGGAGTGAGAGTTGGAAATAATGCCAGTGCTTCTCCTTGCCATATTCCTCCAGGACCGTGTCCGCCGATGAAGACAATGATGGTAAGTCCCCCAGCCTAGCACACAAGGGAGGGAAGGGCACAATTACACAACACCCCCACCCACACAGCAACAGACACCCAACCCCTCCCACCACCCCAAGCCACACACACCATAACAAAATGTACTTACCAGACACAGATCAAAAAAATACCTGCACCAATGGACACACCTGTGCACACCACACCCCCACACTGAAACGCTGCACAATGGTTGAATTTAGCAACAACATGTCTGCTGGGCAGTACATTTTAATTTTTGAAAAACTATTTACAAAAGGACATTGGCCAGTACAAAGTCCTGGTAGGACAAACATAGACACTTCACTCCCATGATGTAAAGGAACACTCCACTGAGAAGGGGCATCAATGGGGCAGCCAGACACCTCAGGGTTCAGGGGTATGGGGTTGTGGGGGTGGGGACTAAGATTTGGAATGGGTGCGGTCTTAAGGCGTAGGTTTTTGATGTGGAGAGGGTTTGGGCTTGCCCTTGGGAGGAGGAGGAGTGGGCCTGGACTGGGGTGGCAGAGGGACCAGGGGCAACATGAGCCTTCTTCTTCTCTGGGGAAGGGGCACGGGAATGGATAGGCCAGACTGCGGAGGACTTGGATTAACATGCAAACTGCCCACTATATTCACATTTGAATTTTTATGCCCATATAAATGAAGGACAAATATTTTGAGTGCACAGGTGTTTTTTTTAAATTGAAACAAAACACATCCATGACTGGTGGGACAGTGTAAGGGAGTGGGCACATGGTGTACAAAATACTCAGGTACATTTCTACAGCTGTTGGTTGCACGGGAGCAGAGTCCATGGGACCATGTCGACAAGGTAGCTCAGTGGCAAACAAGGGAGACAGTTCAGGGCAGAGTCATTTTCTGATGGTGGGCTTGGTCTTGGGTAGTGTTTCACAGGGATTTCTGGGTCTAAGGGCACATTTGCAAGGGGGAAGCTGGGCTGCAGTGGAAGGGGTGCTGGTGTCCTGTGAGTCCTCTGGCAGTGCCACCAGTCCACTAGCAACTGCTGATGTGGATGGCAGGGTATTGTCCTGGCTAGTGTAAGGGGCCTGCTGGTGGGTGAAGGACTCAGTCTGGCTGTTGTACTGATGCTGCAGCACCCCTGCAATGGTGGTCATGGTAGCACTGAGGTGTTTCCGTTGCTCCATGGCCTTGTGGTGGTGTGCTTCCTGCAGCCTCTGATTCTCCCCCAGTGAGGCGAGGATCTGGGCCATCCTGACTTGGGAATGGTGGTATGCTCCCAGGACCTCAGCTTTGGCCTCCTGGGCAGCAGCATCCTTCCTTGGCCCACCCCCTGAACCACTGCTCCCATAACAATGGCCCTAGCCCCCTGTACCTGTGTCCCCTGCACAGGTCTGGCAGTCCCACTTGCACTGGGCCCATCATCATCCTGCCTGGTGGTAGGTGGAGACTCTGGGCTCTGTACTTGTGGGCAGCCAGTCCGTGGCCTGGAGAAACTGGTGTGGGGGGTGTTGGGCCAGAGCTGATGATGGTGGCTGAGTGGTAAGGGTGTCAGTGGGTGGGGCTACTGGGGGTGAGTGTCCAGGGCTGTGAGATGGGCCAGGGTTATCCTCTATGTCTAGACATCACTCTGCACTCTCCTGAGTGGGGCCTTCGTCTTCAGGTGGAGTACTGGCATTCCTTGATGTCTCCGTCCTGATGGCATGGGTGGTGGTGCCTGTGGGTGTGAAAACAGAGATGTGGGTGTCCTGCACTTTCATGTCCCTTGCAGCTCTGCTTAGGAGTCATTGGTGGTTCTATTCCAATGTGGTGGCATGCAGGGTCCCTTGGTGTTCTTTTGGATGTATTTGGTGAGGGGGAGTGCTGCATTCTGGGTGTTGTGGTGGTCCTGCCATTTCATGCATGGGGTGGGGACCGTGCACACAGGGCTGAATAGTGGTATATATGGGGGTTTATGGGAATGCAGGGGACATGGGTAGGTGTGTGTGGGTGTTCTGGGCTGGGTAGAGGATGGGACATAGTGGTAATGAGAGGGATGGGGTGATACATGCATTGAAGGTGTAGTTGACTTACCCAAGTCTAATCCACCAGGAAGTCCAATGAGGCCCTCTGGGTGCAGGATGGCCATGACCCTCTCCTACTAGTCAGTGGATTTGGGGGGAGGAGGTTGGGGACCACCACCAGACTTCTGTACGGCGATGATGTGTTGTGATGCCATGGAATGCACCTTCCCCCTCAGGTCATTACATCTCTTCCTGATGTCATCCCTTGTGCGTGGATGGATTCCTACTGCGTTGACCTTGTTGACTATCCTCTGCCATAGCTCCATCTTCTTCACCATGGGTGTCTGCTGCACTTGTGCCCCAAATAGCTGCAGCTAGACCCTTAGTATTTCGTCCACCATGGTCCTCAGCTCCCTGTCGGTGAGGCGGGCGTGCTTCGGGGGTGCCACGGTGCATGTTGTGGGTGGTGTGTTGTGTGTGACTTTTGTGGTGGTTGTTTGTATGTGTGTTGTGGTGTGGTTTCCTGTGGTGCTGTTGACATTGCAAAGGATTGTGGGTTGTGTGTGAGTGTGTTTAATAGTGATGTGGATGTGTGTCAGCTGTGTGGTTTTCAAAATTGCCAATGTGTGCTTCTGTTGTTAGTGGTTTCCATTTCTGAGTGCAGCAGTCATTACCACCAATGGGCGTTCAACATCCACTGTCTGCTGCGTTGAGTTGTGCATCATTATTTGGTGGGTGTGGGATTTGTAGGGATGGTGGTGGGGGGTGCTTTGTCCTGCCTTTCCACCGTCATTGGACCTATCAGTGAGTGGAGGTTTTACATTTTTGGGCGGACTGTGTTTTTGGCATCATTGTTTGGCAGTGCGCAGTCCAGCCCCACTGGCGGTCTTTTGTTCACCGTCAGCATGGTGGTCAGTGGTGATTACCGTCAGAGTCATAATGAGGGCCAGTTTCTTCAGCAGACAGCAGACTCCCTGTTCTATTACCTTGTTGCATTTTTCTTTTGATTCCGTCTTTGGGATGGGAAATCCTGGAACAGGAGTGTATATTCAATACCTTTTTGACTTTAAGGGATTCAATTGCCCCACATGTTGGTATTGTGGAATCAGTATATTTTAAAATAACTTATTATAAAACCCTAAACGTCATTCATCTAATCTGGGGCTCGCTTAAGTGCATATTCCCTCAAATTACCCTGTTTAATCAATTTACATGTTTAGGGTACAACCCTAATCTACAGTTGGCTGTCCATGAGGGCTTTCAGAAAGAAGTGGGAGAAGGCCAGACTCCTGGTTATGGGTCAGCTGTTTGACTGGGAAGCCTTTGTCTCCTTTGAGAATTTTCATCAGCGGTTTTTCTTCCTTATGTCAGTTTTTATAAATATCCACTACTATGACATTTTATCTCTAGTATTAATAAAGGCAAGATTAGCACATCTGACAATCCCCTTTTTGCACTAGTTATGAAAGAACCAGTAAAGAGAAATATCGGTCTAGTCTACAATACAATGCATTTTTCTTCTCGCATTCATGTGGCCAATCTTTTCAGCTGTGGGTGACAAAATAAATGGAGTAAGCTCCTTAAGTGTGAGCTAATAGCTAGGGATTTGTGGTTTAATAATCTCCTGATGCAAACATGTGTCACATATCAAAGTCCACCACCTTAAATATATTAACGACTTTTATTACACTCCTCACCACCTTCCGGTTATGAAGCTTTGCGCTGATGTTTGTTGTTTTTGCTGTGGCCTTGAGGGGGCAGACTTGTTTCATGTTTTCGCTCTTTGTCTTACCCTTAGTTTAATTTGGGCTTTTGTCTTAAGGATAATCAATAGCATTGCAAATGTATCGGTAGTGTGGGACCTGAAGCTGATTATGTCGGGGCATTCACCGGCCATCCCCGACACCTGATATGTTTATATTTGTTTCTCTATTTGTTTGGCTAGACTAGTGCTGCCACGTGCTTTGCTCTCGAGTGGGGCCCCAGATCCCTGGGACTGGTGGTAGTAATTCTTGAATCTCTGCCAGTTGGAGATGATGGGGAGATGGAAGTTGAGTTGGAAATGGGACTTGATTAGGCTCTCGATGGGCAAAATGTTTGGTGATCATGACTCAGGCGTTTAGCCTACACTTATCTCCATGATGCTCGACTCTGTACCTCTTCTTTTTTTCTTTTTTCTTCTTCTCTGGCCTAGCCTGGGTATTGATTGTCTTGTTATCTCTCTGTAATGTTTTGCTTCTGCAAAATGCCTGATCCGTATTATATTTGTTGGTATTTAAACTATCAGACCCCCTGTTTGGATTACCTCTTTAAATATTAAATAAAGAGTTTCATTAAAAGTCCGAACACATGAAACTGCTTTGTTTCACTGATGTTGGCATTCAGTTCCTGCATTCTCAAGTCTTTAATATGCAAAGGAATTGCCTAAAGTGAGCTGTAAATAACCTGAAATTGAAATCAACTGGGCTCAATGTTTCATTATACTAAGTGGAGAATGCTAGAACAAGGGCCTTCATGGAGCAGTTGCTTTAACTCCATCATTCACATCTAAATGAGAAAATGCAATCACAATTCTTCAATAGTGGACATAGGGGGAATGCAGCTCCACCTGATGCCTGCATCTCAAACATGTCTAATTGAAATTGACTTCTTATGGGATAAGTTACAACCTACTATTGAAAGTCAGCACCTTTAGGTGAAACACAATGCCTTGTGCTTAATGGTGTCAGTTGCAAAAGGTGAAGTGATACATTTTTGGCTCCCTTGGCCTTCATCACTCACAAGTTTAGTAATTTGTGCATTGCGATTCCTCCTGGTAAATGCAAATTTCAATGCACTTTATTGCATTCTAAATCAGTAATGTGGATTCAGAAAGTCTCCTGGCCTCGCTCTGTGAACACAAACTATCTATTTCCATTGTGCTATATATTTATCATCTTCTCTATTGCTTTCTTTACTCCTGCTACCACAAGACTCAAGTATGCACCTACAAACACAAGTCATCAAACATCCAACTATCTATCAGAATGGCAAATTCTTCTTGGCACCTCCAAGGTACACTGCATGCTTATAGACGCCATCAGAACCTCATGCACTCCTATACAAAAAAGTACATTATGAAAAATTTGGTTTTTGGTTGACTCGACTATGAGCCCTGCAAACAACAGCCACAATATCTTGCAGGGTGAACCACAAAAAGTCACTAAATTAACCTGTGCTTAACCTTGGTTAGCTTGGCGCAATAATCTGTCAGGCTCAACTTTGAGGCAATGTAAAACTTATTTATGCAGCATGCAAACAGTAATAAAGTGAAAACACAGAAAACTTTGCAAAAAAGAGTGAATTGTAATAAATTATTTGACACCAAAATGACAACAATCTAATCAGTAGAACAAAAGTTATACATTTTTAAATGTTGAGGTTCAAAATAGATCCTAAAAGGTGAAAAGCACAAACCACGGACATTCGATTGTGCTAAACCAGGGCAAAGTCAAAAGATAGGGCTGAACATGATGGAGCACAGTTCAGATACAAGAAGTAAATTGGGTCCAGTCAGTGCCTACATTTGTGCCGTTGTTGGATATACTTGTAGTGGAGACGAGGTGAAGATTTTTTTACCTTCGAACTTAGTTACTGAAATGGAAGTTGAAAGTCTCCAGCGGGATGAAGAGGAGGCTGTAGCCGAACACAGTTTCCTCTGTTGAGATACCCCTCTGGCGAAGAATCACTAAAACAGATTTGATGCTGCAGAGAAGAACGTAGCGGGAAAAGCTGCAAAGTCAATCTGAAAGGTGATGCACCTCTAGCAGATCGACGAGCATGCTGGTCCCAGTCTCCTCCTGGTTTTCCAAGCACTTTTGTCCAAATATTGTCTAAGTCCTCATTTTTTGGAAATTGGCCATCTGAACACCTTTGGCACCACAACCAAGGTTCCAAGACTGGATGGAGTCCTCTTTGAGGTTCAGGACTCACTCAGGTTGGGTGGGTTCAAAATTATGTAAATCTGGTATGTCTCTGTGGCTCTGAACAGGAGGCCAGCAAACTAGCCCTTGGAGTCACTTCTGTAATCCCTGGGTGCCTGTGAAGATTCAGGGCTCAACAGCTGGGCTGGCCTCTGAGGATTCAAGGCAGGCTCCAGGCAGAAATGTGGTCCTTCCAGGTACAGCAGTGATCTGGCAGAGTACAGAGCAGGTCCCAGCAGGAGGTAGTCCTCTGAGATTTCTTTCACAGGTCCAGTAATGAACTGAAGAATGGGTCTTAGAGCCTTGGTGCCATGCTTCTAGAAAGGTGGGAGATCTTTCCAGAAAGGTTCTATGAAGTTCTTGGTGTTTCCTATCTCTGCTGCCCTTGCTCTAAGCTGGCTGAACTGAATGCACAGGGTTGTTAAGCCTATTCTGAGGAGACAGTGCACAGCCTATTCAGGTACAAGTGGGGCTGTACTGAGTTCCACCCCCAGTCTGCCAGTTGATGGGACATTCAGACACTGCTAATCCCACTAT
The DNA here is from genome assembly GCF_031143425.1 of Pleurodeles waltl. Taxonomy (NCBI): domain Eukaryota; kingdom Metazoa; phylum Chordata; class Amphibia; order Caudata; family Salamandridae; genus Pleurodeles; species Pleurodeles waltl. The sequence continues at coordinate 1,020,684,163 of NC_090447.1, forward strand.
TCTGTGACTGCCTGGAAGGAATTTACAACTGTCACCTACACCCAGTGATGTGACCCAAGACAGCCTACTGGCACAAAGGGCATGAAAATGCCAACTTTCTAAAAGTGGCATTTTCAAAATTGTAATGATAAATTTGACTTTACCATTAAAGACGGTTTATCATTACAACTCCATACATGTACTAAACATGACCAGTCCATCTCCTCTATTTAGAAATCAAGGGTTATTAAATGTTAAATGAGTCCTAGATGTTATCGTATAGAGGGGTATGCCTCAAAGTAGTGAAAAACAAATTTGGGAGTTTTTCACTAACAGGACATGTAAAACTTCAAAGTACTTGTCCTGCCTTTTAACTACTGGTCTTTGCCCTATTGGCTATGTTGGGCCTACCTTAGGATTGACTTATATGTAATAAAAGGGAAGTTCAAGTCTTATTAAGAAGTTATAAATGCCAAATCACCATGGCAGTAGGACACTGAATGCAAGCTACAATATCAGGCCTGGGACATGTTTTGAAGTGCAATTTAATTGAGTGGCACAATAGCTGCTGCATGCCCACTACTAACATCTATCTAAGGCCCTGGGGATATGGTATATCACTCTACAAGGGACTTATAAGTAAATTAAATATGCCAATCAGGTATATGCAAATCAAACCATGTTTAGGGGAGTGAGCACAAGCATGTAAGCACTGGCCAGTGTGGTAACGTACACAGAGTCCTAAGGCCAAAAGTGCAAAAATACAGAAAAAGTGGAGGCAAGCAGGCAAAACGTTTGGGGGAAGACGACCTCTAACAGTCATATTCCACCCAAACAACTTTTGAATCGTATATGGAAGCCAGGCTTAATCCTGGACAAGGCAGCCATGCTTTGAATGAAATTGGTGAGGCATAGCTATCTCGCAGAAGATTGCAACTAATCAGAAAAGGTTGTAGCACAGGGAGGCCACATTACTCGTAGAAGTCTACTACAAAAATGACAAATAACACCATAGGTTGCTGAAAAAGCTAAAGCAGCATCTTCCCTCCCAAACAAATTGCATATGGTCATCTTCTCTATTCTAATCATCAACCATTCCCTTTGGATAGAGGAGACTCGTTTTTTGTTGCATTACGTCATATAGTTGTGAAAGTCAATTCTCTTTTTTTTTATTTGTAGTGCGTTAAATGTTTGTACTTTTAGGAATTCAGTGGCTAAAATTTCGGCAAGCGAAGTCTATTATGGCCCTCATTACAACCCTGGCTGTAGATGCTGCCTACTGCTGTGCTGACGGCCGTCAACATACAGTGATCGCGGCAGTATTCCGCCACGGGTATTATGACCCATACTGAGAATTCTGCCACTATACAGACACCCACACAAGTCTGTCAGACCAAATGTCAGTGATAAACTGGCGACATCCACACCCACACCATTATGCCAACAGGAATACGCCCACAGTATCACGACCCACGAATCCCCGCAGCGGTCTTTCAATCGTAGTAAACAATCGTAGTAAACCATTGGCCGTACACACCACCGCGCTCAAAATACACACACTTACAAAACACCATCACATTGGACAATTGAAACTACACACACCTGACACACATACACACACAACACCCACACACTCACACCACTATAAAACACACACCCACATTACCCACAACCCCTTACAACGAAAAAATAGACATCAGGCAGAGAGAGACAAGCCAGGAGCACCCACTCAATCAGAGCCACAGAAGACCATCACACATACACCATTCACACACATCACAGCATACCCCCAACACATCACCCCACACATCCTCACACATATCACACACACTACATCCATGGCACCCCAAAGACACCCCAGGTTTTCTGAGGAGGAGCTAAGGGTCATGGTGTAGGAAATCATCTGGGTAGAGCCACAGCTATTCGGATCACAGGTGAAGCATACGTCCATTGCAAGGAAGATGGAGCTATGGCAGAGAATCGTCGACAGGGTCAACACCTTGGGACAGCACCCAAGAAACAGGGATGACATCAGAAAGAGGTGGAACGACCTACGGGGGAAGGTGCATTCCATGGTTGCAAGACCATGTAGCAGTACAGAGGACTGGCGGTGGACCCCCACCTACTCCCCCACAACTAACAACATGAGAGGAGCAAGTCTTGGCGATCATGCATCCTGAGGGCCTCGCAGGAGTAGCAGGAGACCGGATTCTGGTAAGTCAAATCTTAACTACTTTATCGCCCCCACCCTAACTGCATGCCATCGCAAACTCATACCCCTACCCTCACCCCCATCACTTCACCACCATCACTACCCACCCATCCCAATACCAAGCCCTGCATGCAACAACAATGCATGGACACCCATCACAACCTTCATGGACACCCATCACCACAGCATGCCCAAATCACCACTCACACAAGGCCAAGTTGACAGGGAAATCACAATCATACAGGGAAACTCACCCATGCCCAAGATGGCACACGTAGACACATTAACAATGCATTTGCATTCCCACAGGACCCATACTCCACGTCACCAGAGAGGAGGTGCAGCCGCATCCAGTCCCCCACCTGAAGAGGCTCACAGTGATGACAGCAGCTCTGCACGCCTGGATCAGGATGACCAACCTGGCCCATCCGGAACCTCCGGACAGTCGGTTCACCTGCCACAGTCCCAACCCACCACAGAACCTTCCCCCTCAGGAAACACCACCACAGAACCCACCCAGCGGGCCCATGCCATTGTCCGCAGGACACCTCAATCAGCAGTGTGTCCTCCACTACAGGGACCCCAGGCAACCCCACAATCCCAAGACAATCAGGGAGCTGGGGTCAGTGGGCACACGGTTCAGGGGACAGAGGCACAGGACAACAGGGAAGCTGGGAGGACTGCTATGCAACAGGTGGAGGACAGGCCCAGGGGACCGACTCGCCATGAGGCACTCTCCAATATCCTGGGAGCATACCACCATTCCCAGGAGAGCATGGGCCAGATACTGGCCAAGTTGCAGGAGACCCAGCGGCTGCAGGAGGGCCAGTACCTGGGGATCAGGGAGGACCTAACAAAAATATACACCATCCTGGTCACCATTGCAGGGGTGCTGGCTGACATGGACAAGACCATGAGGGAGGCAGTGGCACAATAATGGGCACCTGACACTAGCCAAACTGAGGAACAGCCTTCCACCTCCGCCGGTGCTAGTGAAGAGGAGTACCCGCCACTGGAACAACAGGCCACCAGCACCCCAGCCCCTGCAGAAGGAGAACAAACCCGCAAATGGTCCCTGCGATCTAGGTAGAAGTAAGAGAACATTGCCAAGACCCCCGCCAGGAAATAGGACTCTCCTGATTGTCACCCTTGTATCCCACTCTGTTACCCTGTCCACCTTGAACTGCCATTGCTCCCCTTCCTATGCCCCATTGGACAATGCTCCTGTGATATCAAGAAACTGGACTCTACCTTGGACCTTCCTCCACCATTACCCCAGCCCCTTGCACATCCCCCTATACTTATGAGCACCTAAAAAAACACCCTTGGAACAAATACCAATCTGGAGTCTGTCTAATTATTCACAAATGTATTAGTACAACATTATCAAAACATTGCAACACAAATGTACAGAGCAATATACTTTAGGATGACCTTTGGTGGGCAGCAGTACACATAACAGGATCCAGATTGGGACACAGAGATCTGAAAATAGACATTTAAAAGGAAACAGTCAATGGCCATAGACATAGGGAAAGAGGCTGCCTTGTACAATGTCCAACAGGTAACTGAAATGTAAAGTGGAGTTACAGTGTCTTACCTGTGTGCCACTGGAAGTACTGCTGTATCATATTTGTTCTGTTGTCCACATCTTCTTCGTCTGCCTCCTCTTCCTCACTGTCCACAGGCTCCACCGCTACCACAAGACCATCTCCAGGCACATCCTCCTGCAGAAAAGGTACCTGGCGTCTCAAGGCCAGGTTGTGTAACATGCAACATGCAACGATGATCTGGAACACCTTCTTGGGTGAGTAGTACAGGGATCTACCTGTCAGATGGAGGCACCGGAACCTGGCCTTCAGGAGGCCGAAGGTCTTTTCAATGATCCTCCTTGTATGTCGATGTGCCTCATTGTAACGTTCCTCTGCCCTTGTCCTGGCATTCCTCACTGGGGTCAGTAGCCATGAGAGGTTGGGGTAACCAGAATCACCTGCAAATATCGAGGGATACCTGTTAACCACACACTCACCCTTAGGGACAACCCCATCCCTATTCCCCAATTCTTACTGGGTGGGGACCTTTGGCTCACCTATTAGCCACACCTGGTGCCTCTGGAGTTGGCCCATCACATATGGGATGGTGCTATTCCTCAAGATAAAGGCGTCATGCACAGACCCAGGATATTTGACACTCACATGGGAGATGTACTGGTCCACCAAACACACCATCTGCACATTCATTGAGTGATAGCTTTTTCTATTCCTGTAAACCTGTTCATTTCTCCGTGGGGTGTATCATCAATGGCACCAATGATGTTGGGGATATGTTCCATGGCATAAACGTCAGCCTTCACTGTGGCCAAATCCTCCACCTGGGGGAACACGATGTAGCTGCGCATGTGTTTCAGCAGGGCAGAGAACACTCTGGCCAACACGTTAATGAAAATTGGCTGAGACATCCCTGATGCCATGGCCACTGTTGTTTGGAAGGAACCACTTCCCAGGAAATGGAGCACTGACAGGACCTGCACCAGAGGGGGGATTCATGTGGGCTGGCGGATAGCTGACCTCAGGTCTGGCCCCAATTGGGCACACAGTTCTTGAATTGTGGCACGATCAAGTCTACAGGTAATGATAATAATATGTCTGTCCTCTATATGGACTTATTTGGAACCTATGTTTTTTTCTTTGTTTGAATTTTGTGTATATAAGTGTATCAGTATGTCAATTGCCCAATTGTTGAGTCATTTGTTCAAAAAGGTTGGTTCTTATACCAACAGATTTCAATGTTGTTGAATTATGGTCATTATGGGATGTATTTTGAAATGTAAATATTTATGTTAATTAAATACATTTTATGTATACTTGCCACATACTAGTTGTATCATCTGCTTATCTATTTTCATTTCATATTTTATTATTTGTTTGTAAAATTCGTTATTGATCGTAGACTCTTGAATCCGTCATACTAGATAAGTCAAGTACTTTGATATTTGTGTGCTCCACAAGTTGTTTTTGTATATGTGCATGATGCACTGGTGCACAAAGTGAACCTTGCCATTACAGTTAAACTCAAAATGAAAAAGATGATAATCATGACAAAAGATGCATAATGTAATATCATATTATTATGCTAGTGGAATTATAGCACTTAGGATCCCTGAGGAATACTTAATGAAGATGTACCGATAACATTAGTGCAGAATACAGTAGTCACTGGTCGACTACTTTCCTGAAGCTGAGACACAGTGTCCAAGGCTGAATGGGAAATTACATTTTTTAAATTAAAATAAAATGCTCCCATCTTTGAGTTACTTTAACATTATCTTTACCTTACTGGATTCTCTTTTTACATGATGTACAGTTTAAATACGTTTTCAAACAGTCAACCTCATGGATCATTTACCACTCTTACCCCTTCGCTGCGAGGCATTTTCCCCCTCACGTGCTAGGCCTTTTGGGGTTATTTGGGGCAGTTTGTGCTTAGGTCCTCATAACATTTTGTCCACATAAGCTACCCATGCCTAATTTGCATACTTTTTTTTCCAACATCGTAGGAATTCTAGAGGTACCCAGAGTTTGTGGGTTCCCCTCGAGCAGACTAATAAATTAGCCAAAATACAGCAAAAATGTTGTTTTATAAAATAAATGGGAAAAACTGCTGCAGAAGAAGGCTTGTGTTTTTCTCCCTGAAAATGGCATCAACAAACGGTTTGTTGGGCTATAATCACCATCTTCCCAGCTTTCAAGAATGGGCAGAATTAAATCAGAAAGCTAAATTTTTCATTACAATTTTGGCATTTTACTGGGACTTACCCCATTTTTACTATGTTTTGTGCTTTCAGCCTCCATCCAGTTAGTGACAGAAATGGGTGTGAAACCAATGCTAACATTCTGGATAGCTAAAGCGTACTGAAAAGTACACAAAATTCTAAATTCAGCAAGAGGTCATTTGTGTAGATCCTGCAAGGTTTTCCTACAGAAAATAACTGCTGAAATGAAAAAATATTGAAATTGAGGTAAAATTATTCTCCACGTTTTACTCTGTAACTTTTTCCTGCGATGTCAGATTTTCAAAAGCAATATACCATTACGTCTGCTGGACTCTTCTAGTTGTGGGGATATGTAGGTTCATCAAGAACTTTAGGTACGCAGAGCCAATACATGAGCTGCACCTTCCAATGGGTGTTCATTGTGGGCTGGGTATACAGCAATTTATTTGGTAAAATATAAAGAGTGAAAAATAGTTATCAAAGGAAAAGTTTGTATTTCCAAATGAGTCACAAGATAAGGTGTAGACAAGCAATGGTTATTTGCACATCTCTGAATTCCAGGGTCCCCATACTAGCATGTGAATTACAGAACATTCCTCAAACAGATGCCTTTTTTGCACACTGTGTTACATTTGGAAGCACAAAATGTATAGAAAGACAAGGTGCAATAATACTTGTTCTGCTATTCTGTGTTCCCCCACGTCTCCCGATACAAATGGTACCTCATTTGCATGAGTTGGCCTAATGACTGTGACAGGAAACGCAACATGGACACATCACATTTTTACATTGAAATCTGATGTTTTTTTTAAAGTGCCTAGCTGTGGATTTTGGCCTCTAGCTCAGCCGGCACCTAGGGAAAAATACCAAACCTGTGCATATTTCAAAACTAGGCATCTAGGGGAATCCAGGATGGGGTGATGTGTTGGGCTTTCTCCCGTTTCTGTTACCTAGAATCCTTTGCAATCCTCAAACGTTGGCAAAAAAACACTTTTTCCTTTTATTTCGGTGATAGAAAGTTCTGGAATCTGAAAGGAGGAACACATTTCCTTCCACCCAGCATTTCCCCAAGTCTCTCAATACAAATGGTACCTCACTACTGTGGGTAGGCTTAGTGCCCGTGACAGGAAATGCCCCAAAACACATCATGGACACATCACATTTTCCGAAAGAAAACAGACCTGTTTTTTGCAAAGTGCCTAGCTGTTGATTTTGGTCTCTAGCTCAGCAAGCACCTAGTGAATCCTACAAAACCTGTGCATTTTTAAAATGTAGACACCTAGAGGAATACAATATGGAGTCACTTGTGGGACTCTCATCACGTTCTGTTACCCAGAATCCTTTGCAAACCTCAACATATGGCCAACAATCACTTCTTCCACACATTTCGGTGACAGAAAGTTCTGTAATCTTAGAGGAGCCACACATTTTCTTACACCCAGCATTTCCTCAAGTCTCCCGATAAAAATGGTACCTCACTTGTGTGGGTAGGCATAGTGCCCGCGACAGGAAATGCCCCAAAACACATCACATTTTCCCAAAGAAAACAGACATGTTCTTTGGAAAGTGCCTAGCTGTAGATTTTGGCCTCTAGCTCATCTGGCACCTAGGAAAAGCTAACAAACCTGAACATTTCTGAAAACTAGACACCTTGGGAAACCCAGGATAGGGTAACTTATCGTGCTCTCACCAGTATCTGTTACCCAGAATCCTTAGCAAACCTCGACATTTGGCAAAAAAAACACTTTTTCCTCAAATCTCGGTGCAGCAAAGTTCTGGAATCTGAGGGGAGCCACAAACTTCCTTCTACCAAGCGATCCCCCAGGTCTCTCAATATAAATGGTACCTCACTTGTGTGGGTGGGCCTAGAGCCTGTGACAGGAAACGCCCCAAAACAATATGTGGTCGCATCAAAATTATCAAATACAAAACTACGTGTTTTTGCGGGGGCACCTGCATTTTTGGTCCTGGGCTTAGCAGCAATCTAGGGAAACCTACCAAACCCAAACATTTCTGAAAACTAGACCCCGAGGTAGTCCAGGGAGGTGTGACTTGTGTGGATCCCCCAGTGTTTTCTTACCCAGAATCCTCAGGAAACCTCAAATTTAGCTAAAAATCCACATTTTTCCCACATTTCTATGTTGGTATCACAACACCAGCACAAATTTCCTACCACCCAACGTTCCACTTAGTCTCCCAGTAAAAATGCTACCTCACTTGTGTAGGTTCCAAGTGCCTGTGACAGGGAAGAGCCAAATGCATGTAAAAAATGAGGGGGAACCAAAGCGGGTCCAAAAGGGCAGTTTGAAAAAAAAAATGTTTTAGGATGACAAGTGGTGCAGAATTTTATAGGTGCGACAAGGCTGGGTGGTAGGAATTTTGTGGATTCCTGCTGATTCTGGAAGGTTCCATCACAAAAATGTGGGAAAAATGTGTGATTGCACATGGTGTCTAGTGGTTTCTGTCCCCCTTGGGGCAAATCGGCCTAATTAAAATAGACTGATTTGTTCCCAAGGGGGCAGAAATGGGCTAAAATAAAATTGTCCCCCCCTAGGGGAGTGACCCTTGCCTTTGGGGTCGCTCCCCATCTGAAAAAAAAGTAAACATAAAATTCCCTGGTGCCTAGTGGTTTCTTCACAACTTGGAGGCAAATCAGCCTAGTTAAATAGGCTGATAGGCCCCCAAGGTAGGAAGAAATGTCCTAAAATAAATTTGCCCCCCCAGGGGGTGAACCTGACTAACAAAAAAAAATCCCTGGTGTCTAGTGGTTTCTCCTCCCCCCCCCCCCCCAGAGACACATTTGCCTAAAAAGAATAGGCTGATCGGCCCCAAGGTGGGTAGAAATGCCCTAAAAGTAATTTGCCCCGAGGGGAAGGACCTTTGTCTAAGGGAGTCACTCCCGACATGTCAAAAACTAAAAATAATTCCCTGGCATCTAGTGGCTTCTGCCCCCCCCCCCCATGGTGGCAGATCGGCCTAATTAAAATAGGTCGATCTGCCCCAGGAAGGGCAGAAAAGGCCTAATAATTAATTACCCCCTTGGGGAGTGGTCCTTGCCAAAGGGGGCGCTACCCTTATGTATACACACAAAAAAAAAAAATCCTGGGCTGCAGAAATGCTTATAGAGGCATGAAAGGAAAGGTCTTTCCTTTCTTTTCATGCCTCAGCTTGCCCCACCTCTGGGTCGGAGAAGAAATAGCAAGCATGGTAGTATGACTATAGGTCTTTAATATTTTGATTGAATTGGGCAGCAGAAAACTGAACCGTTAAAGAAACATTTAGAAATTAAATTGGGCAAGCATAATTTCAACAAATGATTGAACAATAATAAAAAATATCAAGACGGGTAATATGCTAAACACACCCCTACACAAAGACACTCAACTAATGGACACACAGAACTTTGCACATGATTCAAGAAAGATGCAACACCAAGAACAAGAACATAAAGGTTGCAACTTTTTCTTTTTAAGTGTACTTTTACATGAAGCAGAATAAAGAAAGATCAAAAGTAAATATAACTCTTTAAATTGTATGACAAAACACAATACCCAAGTGAACAGCCATTGCAAACAAAATAACTGGATTGGCATCTGTGAGAAATTAGGTTGATGTTTGACTGATTGTTAGCGCTGGTCAAACAAGAGCCACAATTCCTGTCAGGGTGAGTCTCAAAAGTCACAAAATGAACCTACACTCAACTCTCTGGTAGCGTGGTACAAAAGCAACCAGGCTGAATTTAGAGACGATGTGTAAAGTACCTATGCAAGACACACACAGTAATAATACGAAACGCAACACAAGAAAAATGCTGCACCTATTTAGAAAAAAAGAGTATATTTCAATACATTTTTTGACACCAAAATTACAAAAATTAAATCAGTAGAACATATGTTATACATTTTTACATTTTAAGGTACAAACTACTAACTAAATGATCAAAGCGTCAACCACGGCATCTAGTCGCAAAGACTGGGTGAAAGTTGAAAAATATGGCTGATAGCAAAGAAGCACAGGTCAGATACAAAGGCCCAGATTTACAAAAATGGTGAGCAGGAGGGGGCCAATATTTACAATGTAGCGACAAGCCACAAAAAGTGGTTTAAAGCTTCCTTGTAAATATGGTGCAGTGAATACTGCGACTAGAGTGTCACTCAAAGTGATGCTTTGGTGGCCCTAGGGCCCAGTCAGCGCTTACTTTCAGACTTAAAAGAAATTCTGACATAAATGCTCTGAGAAAGTAAAGTTCAGCAGGGCATGGCTGCAGGTGGTGTTTGAGGAGCAAGCATCGTCATCAGGGTGCTGCTGGATAATTTCGGGGAAAGATTTGCACGTTCTGACTTAGTCACTTTTTTGGAAGTCAACAATTTCCTTCAGGATGAGGCAGGAAGCTGAAGTCGATGGGAGTTCACAGAAGGCAGGATATTCCTTTGGAGAAGGATCTCTGAACAGGATTTGCTTCTGCAGAGAAGAACGTTCTAAGAGCTTCTGCAAAGTCATGCTGACGGTGATGAACATTGGATGAAAAGATGAGTAGGTTGTCCTGGTCTTTCTTAATTTCTGAGAGCATTTGTAGCCAAAAAAAATGTCTAAGTTCCAAGTTTTGGATTTTTGGATATCTGGGCATCCCTGGAACAATCATCATGGGTCCAGGACTGAAGGGGTATGACTTTGGGGAATACGACTCTCTCAGATTGGGTCCAGGTAAGGGTTTAAGATGAGGGAACCTTTTCTGTCCCCAAGGCTCTGGACAGAAGGCCTCCAAACAAACCCTTGGAATCACTCTGGTAGTCTTGAGTGCAGGTAATGAAACAAGGCTCATACACTAGGGCAGGCCTCTGAGGGTACTAGGCAAGCTCCAGGCAGCAAAGCAGTCCTTCCAGGTGCAGCAAAGCAGTCAGTCTTGTAGAGTACACAGCAGGCCACAACACCAGGCAGTTCCCCCAGAGTCCTTTTTCAGGTCCAAAAACTGAACTGAAGGCTGGGTCGGAGGTTCCCCTTTTTGCTAGAAAAGTTCCTTTGAAGTACTTTAAGTTTCCTGATACCCCTGCCCTGGTCCCAAGCTCACTGTCTGAACATTGCTGGGTTGTGAGGTCTGTTATGTGAAGGCAGAGCACATCCCATTGTGTTGCAAGAGAGGCTTTGGCCAGCTTTGGCCCACATTCCTAGCATTTGATGACCAATCCAGGCACACCTATTCCCTCTTTTGTGTGTCTGTCTGGGAGGAATAAACAAAGTCCAAATGCCAACTACATCAAGTCATGTGAACCAGGATAGGCTACAAGCACCAAATAGTTTAAGACAAGAAAATGCCACAATTCTAAAAGTGTTATTTTTTAAAATTGTAAATTAGAGTCCAACTTTAGCATTAAAGATGTCTTTATTACAATTTCTCATACACCAAACATGAAATGCTTCCCTTTTTCCAATCAAATGTTAGCACATATTAATTGTAATAAGGCAACCCAATGTTATCAAATGGGAGAGGTAGTGAAAAACCTAATTTAGGAGAATTTCCTAACTAGGACATGTAAAAATTAAGGTGCATGTCTCACATTTGAATTACTGTGGCACTACCCTATGGGCTACCAAGGGCTTATTTTAGGGGTGACGTAAATGCTATAAAAGTGAAAATTAAGGCTTGGTAAAGGGGTTATACTGCCAGGTTGAACTGACAGTTTAAAACTGCATTCAGGCTGCAGTAGCAGGCCTGAGACATGCTTTAAGGGGCTACTTAAGTAGGTGACACAATAAGTGATTCAAGACCACTAGTACCGTATAATATACAGGCCTTGGGTATATGGTCTGCCCCTCTACAAGGTGTTTATAAGTAAATTAAATTTGCCAACAAGTAAACCAATTTGACCATGTTTGAAAAATGGAGCACAAACACTTTAGCCCTGGCTAGTAGTAATAAAGTTTAAAAAGTCTGAAGGCCAACAAAAACTAATTTCAGCAAAACGTGGAGGGCAAACGCTGAAAGTTTGGAGGAAGACCACCCTAAGGTTGACAGGTCCGAAAGCATCAATTGAGTCACTACTACTCAGGTTGGCCTTATGAAGAGTTAACCATCAGAGAACTCTGATGCATAAGAACCAGTGTTCTGTATTCCACTTCAGGCACAGTTGACCACATGCAGACATGATAACTGAGGTTGCTTTGCAAGGACCCATCTCTGAGAAGCTCTACTCCCTTCACTTTGCAGGTGAGCCCGCTCTGGATGCTCTATAGATCACAATATAGTTGCAAGATTGTTGGTGATGCTGTTCCCTGTTAACTGGATTGCATAACATCAGTCCATAAGCTACTAGCCAGTGGGATAGAACGTTATAAATCATTTTAAGAGCTTCAATGCTAACATTTTTTGTTTACATTTTTTGACATAGTGTTTCTTCGGATACCAAGAGTGTGATTTGTATTCACAGTTTACTTTAATTCCTTACTGCTTGACCTGAATATATTGTGCTTAAATGGAGGGAAGCAATGTGAACTGCACTATAAAGGCTAGCTAACAAACACCAGCAGCACCACTGTATTGCTGGAAAACACATGCCACCTGATCAAACATGTACAAAACAATTATGGGAAAGACTGGTGGTGCTTTTGACCTCGAGGATGGTGTGAGTGTGATCACAGTACATCAATAAAATTGTGTTCCAATACGTATGAAGTAGTGTGGTTGGTGAAGAATATTTTTTTGGCATTTTTCATTTTGTTATAGATCCTTGATGAGAAGGTTGGAATGCTAATCTAGCCTCTAGCTTATAGTTTAATCTTCCATTTGTCACAACTGTTTATGTTTCAGAACAATGGTCCCACTTTACCCAAATCAGTATAAATGTACTTGTGCAGGCTCATACCTATTCTGGAAATGTCTACATTTTCTTACAACAGAGCTTTGGTGTACTCATTAAAAGCTGTAAATCTCTCAGTTTTTACCGAAGAGGTTCTTAATTGGGTGATCCCAGTGCATACATGGTCAGTATAAAATAATGATGTATTTCCAGCATACGCTCTAAATATTTGTTTGCCCATGCATAGGACAGAGTGCAGTAGTGAAAAACACAGTATTATAGTTCACTGGTATACGCCTATTCTCCAACAATTTTGAAACCATAATTTTGGATCACATTCGTTTCAGATCAGAAAGTATAGGTTTAATTTTAGTTTCAGCATTTCAGGATACAATATTGTTGCACAGAAAAGTGACTCTGTATCGTATTAGGATATGTGCATTAATTTGTGTGTGTGTGTGTGTGTGTGTGGGTGGGTGTGTGTATGGGTGTGTCTACAGAACTAGACATAGAAACAACTGAAATTCACCACTTAAACTTTATAATGAAACATCATTTTTGCCCCCTTCATGTCCTGGTTATGACCACACATGCCATCACTCATGACATATAAAATAACTAGGTTAAAATAATGGTATTCTTAAATAATTGATCAACATATTATGACATCCAGAAATATGAAGGTCAAGTTAGTACGTTATTTAATGCAATTCGAACTGCCCATTTTTTTAGGCGTTTCTGAAACCTTACCAACCAATTCATTGCAGGTGAAATTGCCCATTTTTGGACTCGGGGTTGGGACTACCCGAGGGTGAGGTCTTAGGGAATGCAGTAAATGTGCCAAATTAATATATAGATAAAACAGTATTTGAAACTGTCAATATCAAAACTCTGACAAAGTATATTGGCCCTCATTACAACTTTGACGGGCGGCGGAGGCCGCCCGCCAAAGTTGCGCCGCAGGAATACCGCACCGCGGTCTGAAGACCGCGGCCGGCATTCTGAGTTTCCCGCTGGGCAGGCGGGCGGCCGCCTTAAGGCCGCCCGCCAGCCCAGCGGGAAACAACCTTCCCACGAGGACGCCGGCTCGGAATCGAGCCGGCGGAGTGGGAAGGTGCGACGGGTGCTACTGCACCCGTCGCGTATTTCACTGTCTGCTATGCAGACAGTGAAATACAAGCGGGGCCCTCTTACGGGGGCCCCTGCAGTGCCCATGCCATTGGCATGGGCACTGCAGGGGCCCCCAGGGGCCCCGCGACACCCCCTACCGCCATCCTGTTCCTGGCGGGCGAACCGCCAGGAACAGGATGGCGGTAGGGGGTGTCAGAATCCCCAAGGCGGCGCAGCATGCTGCGCCGCCTTGGAGGATTCTGACGGGCAGCGGAAAACCGGCGGGAGACCGCCGGTTTTCCTGCACTGACCGCGGCCAAAGCGCCGCGGTCAGAATGCCCTAAGGGGCACCGCCAGGCTGTCGGCGGTGCTCCCGCCAACCGCGAGCCTGGCGGTCACAGACCGCCAGGCTCGTAATGAGGGCCATTGTGTCTATAAAACTGAGCATGGATCTATGTCCGGAAGTTGTCCCTAGTGCTGTTATTAAACTCCCAACAGAATCATCTTCTGCTTCTAAACTGATTAGACCCAGATTCTGAGAGTTATCAAACAGTATTCAAGAATAAGAATACCATTATTTCCACCTGTTCACCAGTTGTTTACATATAGCATACATTTTATGTGCTAGCAAAAAGCTGGTTACATTCATATTTTGAACCATGTTTGAAAAAGGGTTATAATTCCAAGCTAGAATGTTTAATTTCTCATTTCAGCACTGTGGCAAAATTAAACACTCACATATTGTTAGTGGATATAGAGTCATGGAATATAGAGCATCAAGTGAGTAGGCAGGTTTATCTATTGGTGTGACATGGTGCTTCAGCAGGCATTCTCATTCTGGAATCTTGCACAGAAGCCAGTAGTGGGAGGTTCTGGTCAATTATATGCTTGTCTTTGGATTTCGGTGAATCATTTTACATTATCTACTAGAGTTACTCTGAAAGAATTGATGTAATTGGGGCATTTCCTCGGGTCTGCTGGGTTTACTGTATATATGTTCAGAGTACAGAAAAAGAAAAACAGTTCTTCTGCACAGTCCTACATCTCTAACAATCACCAACAGCAGACATTCTAGAATGCCTGGTTAACTATGTCAGCTGGAGTTTTGAGATGTACTGTGACATCATTCAGGCCCTTTATTGTTATTGAAAGGGATGCATTGAGACATTTGCTTGTAGTTCCAGCTGCATAGATGGAGTGTGTACACTAATAAGATCTGAACTTCAAATTGACTTAAATAGTGGTTCATTCTTGCACCCTTGTTGTTTTCTTTGTTAGCCAACCATCCCAAAGCTTTGAAGGGAGATAGAAGTGCCTTTCCCTATGGTACTATCTTGCCAAGTAAATACTCTTCTTTACATAACTTATGTGGGACAATATGTACAAAGACATTTCTGCAGTCACAAAGCACATGGTTGGCAAAATCACAGAGCCTTGGACTGCAAGAAGTCTTTTCTATATGTGCAAAAGTCCTTTTACTAGCCAATTATTTCTGACTCATAGGAGGACTTTTGAGATCCTTTTTCAAATTACAAATAAGTGGCGACATGAAAGGGAAGGGTCCCTCATATTTCTGATCCAGTGAGGAATGTATATATGGTTTGTGGTTGCATTGTGGTGGCAAACAATTCATGAGTTACCATCTCCTGAACTGGGGTGGTAACTGATTTCCACAGGGGAAAGTGTTCTATGAGGACTCTTTCCCTTTGTAACGTATTTCAGGAGCCTTGGGGGTGGGGTGGTATGAAATGTTCTAGCAGATTATTGCCTTTTTTCCATGATGTTTTCCCCAAAATAAGGAACTTATTTTCTCTTATTTAACAAAGTATTGGTTCCCTCAGGCAACAAAGGCTGCTTTAAAAACATTTTTTCATTTCAGAATTCAAACACAGAGATTGTAGTCTTCTGTTCCTTGCAGGCCAAAATCCCTGTGTTTGTAGCCAATTACATGGGGTTGCAAATAGCAGCCTACCTATGTAGTAGTCATTAAGTAGGGTGTTTTGCTCCCCCTCACTTTCCACAGGATATATTACAATGCAACATATAAGAAGAAAAATCACATTTCAAAATTAAAGGAGTCACAAAACATTGACACACAATTTGTGTCTGCTTGTTTTAAGCGGTCTTTTAGTATACCTGGCCCTTTGTTATCTTGCAAATCTTCAATATTCTTTTGTCCTAATACTAATACTTTCAACAAAAAAAATACAAAATACCCCAATTAAATTGTTTGAAAGGAAAAGAACACCAACTTTTTGAAGAGTGGGAGGATTACCCCTAATGGTCGTACCTGAATCTCATTAAGAATAATTCATATTTACATAATGCATATTGTGGGAATTGACTTGGAAAATGACAGAGTGCAATGCAATTTTAGCAACAAAGGGTTTGATTTAATACTCTTTTCCCGGAAGCCTCTTGGTTGTGCCTTATGAAAATCCTATAATTGCAAAGTAATACCAAAGGGTTCTTCATAATTTCCCTATTATACTACTGTAGAGTAAGATAAATGTGTCTAGATCAGAAGTAAAGTGTGTAAAGCATGCATTTTCACTTCCCTGTGACTGAGGTCTTGCACCTCAAAATAGTTTTGTGTTTTTAAAGCAGTTGAGAAGAATTGTTTTTGTTCTCTGTTAACAATATCTGGTATGGGTTTTTATTAACATAGACCCATATTTATGAAATGTTTGCACCACAGTGGCATTTTTGTTTTGTTTACGCTAAAGCATCACTACCTTAAATACATATTTATATTTTGGTGCTAGACCCATCTAGCTTCAAAATATATGAGTTTGCATTATTTTCTGGAAGTTCCGACCAACGTTGCGTCGCATTGCAACAATGATATGCATGGTAGTCGTTCCCTTCCAAAAAATGATGCTAGCCCCCAGCGCCATATTTACCTCCCTATGCTAAAATGACGCACACCTAGGAGGTGGAGCCACAAAATGACACTTAAGCTGATTAGCATCAAAATGTAATGCCTGGTCAGACCAGGCATTAAAGTGCTGTTAGGCACAATTCCTGGGGGAAACACCATGAAATGGGCACAGCTTAACCCCCAGCATCACCACCACCCACAGCACAGGGACACTACTGGAGGAGGGCACCCATCCCAGGTAAGTGGACTAGCATGTTTGTTGTGTGCCACTGGGGGCCACTTACATAGGGGCCTCCTGGCTGGCACTGGTTGTGTTGTGGTTGCCCTGGGGTCACTTGTCCCCTGTGGTGGACACTGAGGTTGTGGTAATTTCTCCTGTCTATACAGGGGTTATTTTTTGGCTGCTTGTGTGACAAACAATGATACCAGGCTGACTAGCAGCAATATATTTGCCACTAACCAGTCTAGCATCATTGTTGGCCCAGTAGTGCCATCTTAACCAAAGCCATTGTGTGCTAGGGATTTCCGTTAGCTTGTGCTATATATTTTTCATAAATATGGGCCATAGTTTATAGTAGAAATCTCAGGCTAGCCCTACAGGCATTTTTTAGGTTGTTCCTTGATTATAATATAGACCTAGCAGTATTACGGTTAACAATTTGAGCACCTGTGTGAAAAACAATGACTTCAGTTAATATCGAGGACAAGTGATTTTTGAAGTCTATATGTTATAATGTTATGGGAAGTGAAATTGCATTCTAATGGATACTTAACTTTTGTGCACAATTTTAATCTTAAGGGTGAGATTGGTCATTGGATTTCATTTCCCTTGCATCACACATAGTGTTACAATGGCAACCTGATCCTTAAGTCATATTTACCAAGCAAGGCTAGACCACCATGAGTTGCTTGGTGAATCTGGAGTAAAGCAAGACAGCACAAGTCACTGCATTGCATTAGTCAGCCCTGGGAAGACATTCCATGGATGAAGCGTGTGAGTCCCCATGCTCCACGTATTTATTCATGGAATTTGTTGCATTCCCCAATTTATCAGGACTGGTAAACATGGGAATGTGTCAAAATGCTATTTTATCTGATAGAGGTGCAACAAGCAAAAATATCTCTATTTCTCCTAGTGTTTCCTCTTTCTACACACTAAGAGAGAAAGAAAGAGAAAAACACCTCTAAGGTTTTTCTGTGCAGGAAAGTGATCATTTCTGCACAAAACAATCCTACCTGCAATGCACACACCCTTACACCATGATGCAAGAATGCATGGGATTGGAGCTAAGTTGCACTGAGTGCACCAGTGCAGGAGGAGAGTCGGAATGCATTTTACCTTGATAGATATAGTGCATTCCTCCCTCTCCATTTGAAGCAGCACAGCAAGTTGTCTTGCTTTGTTGGGCTGGATCAAGGTTTAAGAAATGTGACCGTACATGTCTATTGCTAAAGTTGAGATTGGGTCTTCCTTTCTGGAGGGACAGGTGGAACTGGGAAGACACATTTTACATAAATGAAACATGTAAATGCAGCACACAGCCAAACTTTACAATACTAGATATGCTACTGATGTGCTTGCATTCATGACATACATTAAACTTTGTATTGTTTATATAGACTTTGAGTCCAATAACAAATGTACAACTCATCTGGCTTATTTGTCACAGTCTTTACATATGAGGTGAGTTTTTGGCTTGTCCTTGTCCTACTCCCAGAAGAACTTAATTTTGGTTTTTATGATGTCCAATGAAAGTAGGTCCTGTAAGCCCCTTCTTTTCCAATGTACTTTGTTTGAGATTAGATTGTTCATGTTTGGGCATCTATACTTTCTATCGGCTTTACATTCCTGAAGCTTTGGGATTAGTTCTCACAGATGGAGATTCTTCAAGTGCTGTTCTAAGCCAGTGTGGGTGCATGTGTAATGGCCTCTGCACTGTAGTACTTGGGGCAGAATGTGCTTTAGCTAGCCATAGTCCCCATTCTCGGTGGGCTGCCCATCCCCATCTTCTACAGTGTTGCTTCAGTTTTTGCTTTTGGGCTGAGTGGGCGCAGACACCCTTGCTATTTCCCGAAAGCTATATATGCTGTTGATTATGCATCAGCCTTCTGACAATGATGGAGTCTCTGAGGATTGGCGCCAATTCCGGTGGCTATATAGTACATCTATGCTTTGAATAAGGATTCTAGAAATGTCTGTTTTATGTAATGAACTGCTCAAGCAATTCTTCCCTGCTATGCTCAGTATAGGCATTTTGCAGTGTGTCTGTTTTAAACCCATGGAAACATAATGGGGATGAGCAAAAATTATAAAAAAAGAAAAAACAGGGAGCGTTTGTTCTTATTTTTTTTTTTCCTAAAGGGGAAATGAATTGCCTGCATCCTGGGTGAGGACATTTTTTTTAAGGATTAAAATAAAACCTAAACTCAGAGTAATAACCTTTGAAGGAAAGCAATTTGTACATTATTTTAACTTAATGTTCACAATCTAAAATAGTTTGAAGACATGCTGCTTCTGGAGGACTATGTGAACAAAATACATGTTTATGAGAATCCCCTACTAAATCTCTATTTTATAATATCTGTCACACCTCCGTTGGGTGTTATGTTCGTTCTAGGTGCTATTTGAGAAGCTGTTTCATAGAATATCTTTGGTGATCAAATAATTATGTTGGTGAATCTGTGATGTGCTCTAAACGAGGTCAACAAAACTTTTCACCCTAGAGAAGAGGTGGAGTCCAAGTCAACATATACAATCAGCATTTAAATTTACAGTGTGATCAATGTGGCCACACAAAGAAACTCCAAGTCAATATAAAGTTGAAGGGTTTTATTACAAGCTCAGACTCAAGTTAATGCTTGCAATTCTCAAGACACAGCTCTAGAGATACAGAATTACCATTGAATGCCAAAGTCTAGGGAGCAACTGAAGCTTGACTAACATCCAACCAACTAGGAGATGTAGAATAAATGTTAACCAGTTCTTGTAGGCATTTGTAATAAGTCTCAATCATCCAAATAATTCTCTAAACAGGTGGGGATCCCTCAAAGTTATAACATCCTATTTCTCCTAGTGCTGAGCTACATGACATAGGGCCAAATGCAAAAAGGAAACAAAGGACACAACGAATTTGGAAAAACAACATCTGGGCCAGGATAAAGCTAAGTAAAGCTGGCAAAAAGTTAGTAAAAATGGAAGGTGTCAATAACATCTGGGGAAGTCCGAAGCTCGGTCAGGACTCTTCTTATGGGACAAAAGAAAAATCCAAGTCTTCTCATCTCAGCATTAGGGAAGTTGTGGGGTAAGAACGAAAAAAAGTCTGTACCTCTCAAGTCCAAGGGACAAGTTCGGGATCTGCTACTAATCTAGTTGGGGGATGGTAAATGAAATGTGCACGATGATTTGACAATCCCCACACCCCACGAATCGGAAGGTTTAACTGTCCAGTAATGGTCCATCATATGACAGTCATTTAAAACATGAGGAAAAAATCCATCTTCCTCTCCTGTATGATTTGAAACAATTGTATATCATCCATTTCCACAGTTCCTCAATCTACCAATTTCAAGGTTACTTTCTGAGACTCACTGTGCATAAGATAATAGGACATCTATTTCCAAGCTAACATTCTATGGGAACAAAATCTGAAAGAAATGTGACATTTGCAAGAATGACTAAACAATTGTCTCACATTTCATGAAACAGGGCCTTGCAGGCCTCATATAGGGTAACTAGGCAAAATAAAATTGCACATTTCTTTAAATCAATCAATGCACATATAACACTCAGAATTATGAATTCATCAGCGTTCATGTTATAGTGGATTTCAAACTAAATACCTTTGTTAATACACTTCAGTGAGCATAATGAAGAACCAGATTTCAACATTTTCATGTAACATTTAAAACGTTCCCTTGCAGAAATTCTTTATCTTTTCAGTGTAAACTATTAATTAACATCATAAAGATACACTTGTCATTGAACTAATTAATTATACTTGAAGGTTTAGGGCTATTCCACATCACTTTAGATCACTATTCTACAGTGAATGCACATCATCACTTTACAGTTAACGTGTTAGATCTTTAAACAATAAAATGCAAACTCTGTCACTTGTAGATGATTATTGTGACATTAAAGTAGCAACAAACATTTCAGCTATATCAGTTACAACCTCGTATAAATCTAAACCAAATTATGGTATTCTTAAATGTGATCCCCCTTTGGAAGTGCACAAAGGCTTAGGGAGGGCTACTCAGAAAACATGGTAATTGTCCCAAATATCTTTGTGAATAGGAGGAAGGTGAGAACCACAATAATAAATGCAATGTTCTTGTGCAGGGTGATAGAACGAGGAGAGAGGAGTCACAAGAATACATTCATTCTTATTTGTGCAGAGCCTTTGCTTACTGACCTTTCAGTACCTTTGGATACCTTAAGCTACATACACTGAATCAGTGAAGTGATTCATGTTCTGGGGACAACTTGCACATAAAGCTAGAATGGTTACACCCAGCAAACAGTTCAGTATAAAGCTTTCAGAATGTGAATTGGTACTGGAGGGTGAATAAAGTATATGGCTTAGTTCATAAGAGTATGTTGGTATTACAGTCGCTCATAAATGCACTGAGCAAGGAACGAGATGGTGCCCAAAATGTGTACTTTAATTTTTCACCTCGCCTTCTAACACTTTTAATTAACTAAATATGAACGCAACTAAGCCATCTAGATGAGCCCTAAATGCTTGGATTTGTGAAATGAGACCCAAACATTGCCTGGTCGAAAAATAGGAGTAACCCACTCTCCATGATTATCATCCAGGTATCCTGTGTTTGTTAATGAGAGGATGTTTTACCTTTATGTGTTGCCCTAAACGCAGGTTAATTTCAACTGCCTACATCCACACCAAAGGCCAGATGTATGTCCATTTCATTTTGCAATCCTCTAATTGTGACTTTTTAGAGTTGCAGTTAGAGACTCGCAAAATGAAATGTGCAAATGTGTCTCCGGCACATTTAGTGATTCAAAATGCGGTCCCAAAGACCTACTGCATCAATATTCATGAGGTAGGAACCAATTTGCAACTCGATTGGGAATGGCCACACTCCCAGGGATGATGGCCTGCTGGGGACAGCAGACCACCATGTCTGTGACCGCTTTAAATAATGCTGTTTTTTTTTTTTTAAATGCAGCCCGTTTTCCTCAAAGTAAAATGGGATGCATTTCAAAAAGAAAAATTAAAATGTTTTTTTTTTTTTTTTCAGAGTAGGCAGTGCTCTGTGCGACCTCTAGCTGCTCTGAAAAAATATTTACACTTCCATTCACAAAGATGAGCCCTTCCCATTCGCAAATGGGTTTCCACCAACCAGAAGCCTGCATTCACAGTCGCAAAACATTCCTACATGCATGTGTGATTCGGGATTAGGAAGGGACTCCCTAAGCATGCCCCTTCCTAATACTGAACCGCAAAAGCAAAATGTGATTCAGTAAACAAGTTACAGAGTGGCATTTTGCTTTGGTAAATAGAACAATGCATTGCTCCGGTCACAAACGGCAGACCAAAAAAATGCCTAGTACATCTGGCCCCAGATGTGTTAGTTCAGACAGTGCAGAAATTGTGTAACCACATTTAAAAAACGGATGGGTAATGAACAATTGGTTATGATATGACAGGAGGGGAGGGCGGTGTTTCTGTGAACCTGTTGGTAATTACATATTAATATATGTATACTTCTCCAATAGCATGCCACTTTCTTAAAGTGTGGTAAAGTTGAAAAAGGCAATTTCACCTGCTTTAGGTGTATAGGATGTAACTGTGCTGGGAACAGCAGAAATACCTTTTTGAGAATAAGTTGTTTTTTCTAGAAATGGTACTCCAGTTCCTGAATTTGGAATAGCTAGTAAGAAATGTACTTAACGTAAAAGTGAATTTACCCATTTCAGGCTAAAAGGAGAGGTGGACGTGGTGCCTGATTGACAAATAATTTGCTATAACTAGCTTGATGTACACTTGTAGCACTCTTGCTTTCCTCCTTGAATTAAGGAGTAAAAGAATATGCCAATACCTAGAGTTGATCTACACGAGCCACTAAATAAAATCTTTAATTAAGGCATCACAATTCAATGGTAAACAATAACACACTCAGGTCCTATGCAAAATGATTTACGGCAACCGTATTAAAAAACTACACAAGCACAGAATATAAATAATTGTAAAATGCTTCAAGATTTTCCAGTGGAGGCGTGCCCAACTGGCTTGGTGTGGGACACAAAATACAATCGACCTCCCCCTCTCTCCACTCAATGGAGTCATTGGCATTTAAATTGATGCTTCTGAGTTGTTTGGCCACAGTAATTTGGGAAGGTTAGGGTAATGGCTCTGCACAGCCAAATAAAGTGAAAAGTGTGCAACTTCATATACTGAGGCCTAACTGTTAAAAGGATGGCCTGCCCTGACATCTCTACATTGCAGGCTGGCAAAAGGAAGGTCTGCCTGTGACCAGGGCTTCATTCGTGCCTTATATGCCATGCACACTTCAACAATTCCAAGCAGACCGGTCGGAGCTTGGGGGCATACCTTTTGTGAAACGTTGTCAAATTGCTGATTTCATCAACAGACATTAAGCATGGAGTGGAGACCATAGCCTACACTGGTTTGTCAACAGACTGCCTGCCACCGTCCAAATGAGCTTGATTTTCTTCGTGCACGTATGATCTGTAAATATGTGTCAAATGGAATGCAACTGTGAAATGTAGGCCAAGATGTAATACTGTATTGTTCTTGTGGATGTATGTTGCAAACCATTGCAAAATGCAGCAATCTGCGTGCAAAAGTGACACGATAGTAAAGTGCACAGAACTCACTTGCTTTAGTTTGCCTTTCTTGAAACACCTGATAATATACGGAGAGCAGACCTTTCATGTGAGGACAGCGCAAGCACCCTTTGATACCAAAGCTAAACCACGACTTCGAGAATTTCCCAAGTAGTGGAAAAGATCATTCACACAATTTGCATTAAAAGGAAAGCGTAATAAAATCAGCTACACTAACTTCATGCTAAACATATGAACAAATCAGAAAACGCCTCCTTTCCCCCTGAAAAATGCAATGAGGGTTGTAATCCGTAGAAACTGCAACTACTCCAAATGGCTAAGAATGAACACAGCGGGCTGGCTACTCGTTAACAAAATCTACCAGCTGAGAGGCTGTCACGAAGAGCTAAGGAAATCAAAAATACATGCTGAGGCAGCACTTAATAGAGATGCCATTTGAACAAAGTGCACCCTCCTTTGTGCCAAGTACAAGTAAATCGCGTGCAATACAAGCTCATGTTAAATTGCTTGCTGAACTACTTTAATTGGCACCAGTTGCCTTCCAGAGCACATGTAAAGAAGCTCGGGTCACACAAAACACAGTGGCTCCATTCTTGCCATGAGAGTGGGAATCAGTCATCTGCATGTAACCGTAACACGACAGTTTACCAAAACAGGCCTCAACCAATAAGAAGTCAAAACCAATTTCGCACATGGTCTAGGAGTCTTTGACTGCATGCACACCACACAGGCACTTCTCACTTAGAGGGCGCAGGAATCCACATACACATGCGTTAATTAAATGCACAGACAGACTTTGATACTAAATAAGGCCTCACTAAAGTTGTGGACAAGTAACCAGTCTTGCACATGGCTGCCCCACACCATCAATAAATGCCTTACAATGTTCCGTGCAGATGACTACTAGTAGGTATGTACGGTAAAAACAAATGAAGATTACAGGACAAAAGCAATATATGTGATCGGTATTCATTTCTCTACTATAAATACCAGAGGTAAGTCTTGAGGCCATGCTTGATGCCCATTGGAAATCCAAAAATGCCATTAGAAGTTAGCTACAATGCAGAACAGAGAATGGCAAATAGCATCACCTAACGGTGTTTTTGCACACTCATCTAAACTCTGAAGCTCAGGTGGGCCTGGTGGTGGACTTCTTTACTCACCAAAGATTTCAGGGACATGCGTGTTTAATTTTGCACATTACAGAACCTAGCTCTATGAGTTGTAAGACCACTCAATGATTATTAAAACAGCTTTATGGAATCACAAGATGACATGAGTAATATAGGGAACAATAATGACATAGACTAACAAGATAGGCAGGTGATGAGGCAGAAGATCATTTGAAACTTCTTTTCTTGTAGGTCGTTCAGGAATAGTGACACACTACCTTCATGTGCCACTATGCAACACTTGCTGTCACATGCACTCATGCACGAAGGCATGATGACAAACATTAGATCAAATAAAGAGAGCACTTTGTATGCGACGTGACTAGGACGTGCTATGCTCCAGGTAGGTAGCTGCTCAAGTGTTATGGAGTGCTTAACCAGACAGTTTAAGGGTTCAGTATTGACCTAGATCTCCTTCTACTCTGCCTTTATGGTGTCTACACCATCCTTCACCATCTTTGCAGTGTGTTTCAGAAGTCAATATCAGATGACACCATGAGAATTGGATCATTACTATTCATAGATCTGAGCACGTGGCGTTACTTCATGTTGTAGTTGAAGCCTTTCATCCTTTCTTCGTTGGATTTGCTGTGCTGCTGACAGTGTTATAACTTGCAACAGTAACATGATACTGAAGTCATTACTGCATACGATAGTGGGGAGGAATAACTGTGCCCTTTGGTGTTTTATAGCTTCATCAGCTGTAGTTATTGCTCCGGTACGAAGGGGAATATGTTGCAATGTGATTTTTCGTTGCATCGGGTACATTATCATTAGGTAAATACACTTTTGTCCAAATATGTACGAGGACTAAGGAACTGACATGGTTGAGATATTTGCTATGGTGGCAAGTGACAATGACACATTAAAATGTTTTGCATCATAATACAGGGGATTACTTGCTTCATATTGTACTGCCTATGAGTATAACATGACATACATTTTATTTCTTCTTATCATGTCTTGTCATCTATACAGTTTTATATATCTAAAATACTGTGACAGAAACTACAACTCTCTGCAACTGTCAAGACAGACATGTTGCTTCTGTGTGCCTTGCAAGGACAAAGAGATGAGTATCTTAGTTCATGTTTCTTTCAAACAATGTATGACAGTTCACATGACCATGGGTAAAATGTACTGGGTGTGTGGCATCTCCTATGCACCCACTCCCTTTTACTACAATAAGTTGGTCTTGTGCAAGGGGTTATATTTTGTCATCCAAAGACTGGATGATTTCAGTGGCGGGGCATACAATTTCAACATACAGCAAAGATCACTTTTCTACATGTGATAGCATTGGCACTCAGATACACCAAGACTGTGTCTCTGTCAAACATTTTACCTATTGACTTAGTCTCTCAAATTCTAAATCCTCTAGTGAAGGAAGGTGGCAAGCTGTATCTAATCAAGTCCTATTAAAACCAGATAGCTGCTGGACAAGGTTAAGGTGAAGCAGTTGGTGCTTGTGGGAAAAACTCAGAGTGGGAGAAATTAATTTTTCCACCTGACTAAATCCTCTCACTGGGCAGATACTTGTCTCTCCTTCAACCAGGAAAAAGACCTCTTGTTGCTTGTTGTTACCCTGTAACCACACAGGAAGTCAGCCAATTGACCCTTGAAGTCCATTTCTTTGTCCTAGGTAAAAGTGGGAGCAAGTCAAGCCATTCAGCCCGATAGTCCTTCAGACCTCCTTGCAGATTACAGGCAGGAGTTTTAGTCCCCTTCTGTTCTTCTGCGGGTCCAGAAGGTGCTGTGAGCAGCTGGTGATGAGGTGTATTTTTGTATAATACAGTAGCCAGTGAGTGGGTTTGACTTCTAGACACTCCTAAACCAATAGTGAAAAGGTTTCCGGGGCAATTCTACACACTTTCACAGTACATTTTGTTTGCTTCACTGCAAACTATCCTACAGTGCACTATTCAAAGGGCAATCCAAGCTGGCACAACCTTGGCGTGGTCTCCCCTAACTTTTTGCCTCTGTTTTTCAGGTTGCTGATGTGTGCTGGACTCTGTTTTTGCTGTTTTTGTTACTCTGGTCACTTTACCACTGCTATCCAGTGCTAAAGTGCATGTGTTCCTGTATAAAATGTTAATGTAATTGGCTTTCCATGATTGGCATATTTTCTTTACTGGTGAGTCCCTAGTACAGTGCACTAGAGGTGCCCAGGGCCTGTAAGTTAAATGTGAATAGTGGACCTGCAGCACTAGTTGTGCCACCCACATTAGTAGCCCTGTAAACATGGCTCAGACCTGCCACTGCAGTGTCTGTGTGTGCAGTTTTAAAATGCCAATTCGACTTGGCAAGTGTACCCACTTGCCAGACCTAAACCTTACCTTTTTATAAATGTATGGCACCCCTAAGGTAGGCCCTAGGTAGCCCCATGGGCAGGGTGTAAACTGCCAATTCAACATCGCCAGTGTACTCACTTGCCAGGCCTAAACCTTCCCTGTTCTTACACGTAAGACACCCCTAAGGTAGGCCCTAGGTAGCCCCATGGGCAGGGTGCAGTGTATGTTTAAGGTAGAACATACACTAATGTGTTTTATATATCCTAACAGTGAAATACTGCAAAATTCGGTTTTCACTGTAGCAAGGCCTATCCCTCTCATAGGTTAACATGGGGGCTGCCTTTAAAAATGATTAAAGCATAGATTTCCTTTGGGAGTGGATAGACATGTGGAGTTTGGGGTCTCTGAACTCACAATTTAAAAATACATCTTTTAGTAAAGTTGGTTTTGAGATTGTGTGTTTGAAAATGCCTCTTTTAGAAAGTTGGCATTTTCTTGCTTAAACCATTCTGTGACTCTGTCTGTTTGTGAATTCCCTATCTGGGTCAGTTTGACAGTTGGGCTATTTGCACCTCTCTCTAGACAGTGACACAAAGGGAGCTGGGGTGTAGCCTGCATATCCTGATGAGCCATCTGTGCTAGGAGGGAGGGAAAGAGTGGTCACTTACACCTGAAAGGGCTGTGCCTGCCCTCACACAATGCAGTCTCCAACCCCCTGGTGTGTGTCTAATGGCTGGACTGGGCAAGGCAGTATTTCACAAACAAGAGAGACTTTCCTTTAAAGTAAGCCTACTTCAAAGGCCAAAATGGGTAGAAGAAGGACACCTAAAACCACAGACTTTAGATCACTTCTGGACATCAAGAGGAACCTCTGCCTGGAGAAGATATGAAGAGCTGAGGAGAAGTGCTGCCCTGCTTGAGACTGTGCTTTGTGGAGCTATCCTGCAGTTGCTCTTTCTGCCTGCGCAAGGGGAAAAAGACTGGACTTTGTGTGCCTTCCTGCTTGGGAAGAAATCTCCAAGGGCTTTTCCTGAGCTTGCTTCCTGTTGTTGAAGTCTCAGAGACATCAAAGACTTCTCCTGCCAGCACCCGGACTCTCTGCTGAGGCTCATGGCCTGCCAAGTGGTGCCCTATCCAGTTCCTGGGGTCTTCGATGGTGAAGCTGGCAGCCCAAGAGGGAAAATCGACGCACAGACTGCCCTGTGGGGAAAATATCAATGCACCTTCGGAGTCACGGCTGAAAAATGACACACCACCGGCCTTGTGGTGGAAATCAACGATCCACCGGCATCACGGCTGGAATATCAACAAACGTAGCTGGAAGAATGACACGTAACACCCGCTGATGGAGGCTGATAATGTCGCAACCCACATTGCGCGGTTTTGCTGATACCATGCTGCATGATTTTCTACGCAAACCTTGCTGGGTGCAGAAAAACAGTGCAATGCCTGCCCGGACCCGATTGTTACCCAGAACAACGCATCACTCCCCTGCCGGGAAGAAAAACGACACATGCCGAGCTAACCGGAGAAGGAGAAATGACGCACAATCTCACTTGCAGGTGAGAAATCGACGCACTGCTTACCTTTTTCAATGCACACTCGGCTGTGCATGTTATTTTGACGCTACTGAGGTACTTTTCGACGATAACAGTGTTTTACTGTTTACTAAAGGATTCATGACTCTTTTGCTTTTAAAATTAATAACTTGACTTGTGTATTTTGGATTTTTGTCGTTACCAAGGGGGTGAGCGGAGGTTAACTGAGGGTGATTCTCCTTTACCCTGTCTAGAGTGAGGGTCCTTGCTTGGACTAAGGGTAACCTGTCTGCCAACCAAAGACCCCATTTCTAACAACTTGTTTCATCGACGGACCCTGTAAGGGTGAGAAAAGAGTAGGGAGGTCAAGCCATTATTTGCACTGTTGTACCACCACCCCAGCTTCCCTTCCTTTTTCCCATGAAATATACAAAAAAGAAATATATGAGAAAACATGAAAAAAGTTAAAAACCACATGTGTAAGAACAGTACTAGCTCAAACAGGACATACTGATCACACAGTGTCTGACTGGTAACACAACAAAGAGAAACATGGAGGCAAACAAAATGAAGCTATGTTTTATGTAAATTAATACTAAGCTCTTCCTCAGTGTTCCACCCTTTGGTGATTTTGGTGCCAAGCTGTATAATCTGTCTGGATTCCTTCTGTCTTCAATTCAGTTCTCGCAGTTGCCCCCTCTAACAGAAGGAGGGGCATGTTCAATTACATAAAATGAAGGATATTTCTGTCATGAAAATGTTGTGAAGCAAAATGCTTTGCCATGGGATAATGTAAGTTACCTTTATCAATAGCATGCATGTGTTCCAGTATCCTTTTCTTAATGGAATGGATGGTGCTACCGAAGTACCATTTTTTGCATTAGCATTCCAGCTCATAAATGGTATACTGGGCACTACAAGTGAGGAGCTGCCTAATCTCTCACCCCTCTCCTATACGGTACAGTATGTATTTTCCTACAGGGACTGCAGGCCTTAAAGCTTTTTCATAGGTGGGAGCCACTAAGCTCTTTTTTCCTGGAGACCATGGTAGTAACGTCACTCCTGACCAGAAGTTCCCTCAAGTTTCTCCCCATTTTAAAGGTGAAATTCAGTTTCTCCTGAATTAAGGGAGAATATGTGGTCAAAATACCCCAGTGTTTCTTTATGATCTTAGAAACTTTTCTTGTGGCAGTTTTGTAAGTGGTGATGAGTCTAGTTGTGGAGGTATTCTCCTTGGTAGATACGGGAGCGGGGGTATTTGAACAGAATGGTGTTACTCAAAAGTGCCCTGAATCATGTCTTTGCTTTACTTAAGACCCAATCAGGGTACTCCCCTTCCTTGACCCTTCACACATAGTACTCTCCTTTTTTAAATGTGAAGTTGAGTCACTGCAATTACTTTTAGCTCAAATCAGCTCACTGTAGGGAATATTTTACTACATGGTGTCAGGGTGCTAGCTCAAAGCATGAAGGACAGTTTTCTCTGCTGTTGCTTTCCTGTGTAAAGAGGAAGTCAAAGACCCTCTTTTGATCCCTACTGTGATGTCTAGAACCTCAATTTTCTCTCTACTGAGAGGCTTAGTAAAGTCTAAGTTCAGGTTATTCTTTTTGCTCTTTGAAACAAAATAATTTTCAAATTTCTTGGTGCCCTGCGAAACAATGAACAAATCATCTATTCATCATAACCAATTAATGAAAGAGCCCAAGTCTTTGGAGATATCATCTGCCATGTCCACCAGTTTCTCCCACCAGCCCATGAACAAGTTTGCAAAGCTGGAAGTGAAGCCAGTGCCCATCAAAATCCCAGTCTTTTGTCAAAAAAACTCTCCACTAAAAAAGAAGATATTCTTTTCTAGACACCACCATAGCTTCTACAAGAGCATATTAATGTGAGATGTAAGATGAATGGAGCGTGCTCTAAGAAAATGTTTACAGGCATTGATACCCCGGTCATGATCTGGCAATACAAGATATAGCCAATGATATGGGCATTGTGATACACCGGCAGATGAGGTGGGGCAATGTAGTTGTTTAGATAACATTTATTTTCTTGTAGCCTTTAGATAAAAATAAAAAACACAAAAAAATTAAAAATGTTTGAAAACACAAATGTTTTTATATTCATTGAAAACTGTTATCAAAAACTCTTTTTAGAGCAACCCTCTAGTTTTATTGTGTATGTTGTTTCCACCGTTTACTTTTTTCCCCTACTTCAGATATCTCGCAAGAGCTCACAAGAGCCAGGGAGGCAATCTCTTATGTTCAGTCCGATGGGGCAGTGCTTCCTGGTTTTCTCTAGTGAGCATCTCACAAATTCAAACCAAAAAGTTAGCCAATAGAAAAGCACATTTGTTTAACACTCAGCTGTGCACCAAACACACAGCAGTTGGTCACAACCTAATTTACTTTTATAACTGCCAAACAACCTACAAACCACATTTATAATTTTGCAACTCTCCCATGTTTTCACTCCTTTTAATCCACAAAACTCCTGAAGCGTACTCATTGTGCCGAGCACTGCTTTGTGACTGAGATTGCCGTACAGCACCATGGTTCTCCTTTGGATTTTAGGACAAAGCTTTAACTGGCATTTCAACACCTTGTATGAATGCAACCAGTGTGTAGAGTAGAAAGTAAGGAAACACTGCCTCTCCACTCACACTTTTTCCCAGACTCACAAGTATATGTAGTAGGGTGGGAAAACTACTCACGTCACATGTAAGACCTCTCTATTTTATAGCAAGTATAACAAGTACTGGCCTCCTCTCCGAGCCTCTCCCCAAGAAATTAACTATTACAGGTATGAAGTGTAGACTGTGAGGAAGAACTGCCTTGTTTGATGACAGATCTCTCTTTCATCGTACATCTCCATAGTACAGTATAGGGAGAGAATGGTCCCTCTCCTGTGACCTGTCTCTTGGATTATGGGTGTCCAAATTAGACTGTGAAAAGGAGCTTAACACTCTGGTTACAGCTTTGTCCAGGACGACAGGTGTGCAAATAAGTGTAGAGATGACATTTTAACTGTGTGCATGACAGTCACATGGATAGGTCCACTTCCCCCCTTCATGGCATTCAAGAGACCCAGACTGCAGACTCCTTTGCAGATTGGCTGACACATAGTAGACTCCGTGGTATCTGCGGCTCTCTGAACCCCTTTGCGAGAGAATATTCTCATTTCTTCCATGTCCATCAATTCCATACAAAAATTGATCTCCCTCTGGGCAACACCACAATGATTCCCTTTGTCTGGTCAGCTGAATGCCTGGCCTGCTCTGCTGGTGGCACTGAATTGGGTGGGAAGTCAGACCCCAATTCCCACCTGAAGGCTGCGCACTCAACCACAATGAGGTTTGCGAGACTGTGGTACACATCTTCTTCAGTACCTTAATCTTTACAAAGATACTGCAGCTGACATGGTGTGGAGTGAGAACCCTTTAAGGTGATCATGTGGGGTATTTGCATTAAGACCAAATGTGTCATGAAAGAGACCTTACAGCATGAGCTAATGGCCAAAAAGGCTGATATCTATGTGGCTGAGATTTCTATGGGGGCTAGGGAGGGTTGATGGGATCAACTTACCTCTGTCAAGGCATACCACAAGGCCCTGATTGACAGATTGGGGAGGCTGGACTACTCAGACTATACTGCTAAATAATATGCAGAGAGCAAGAAGACAGGGTGATCTAAGGCATGGTTATTGGGCTCGGAGAGCGAGCAGCCCAGGCTAATGGCTATTAGGTCCCTGACAGGTGACATACATACATAACAATTGGACGTTAACACAGCCTTCCTTGATTATTACAGCTCTCTTTATCAAGAGGATGCTGGGATTTGAGAGCATGTTCAATCAGCTACTTGAATAGTTTGCGGATCCCCTGCTTTGGCCCCCTCCACCATTGGGCCCTCGATGGTTCATTGTCGCTTGCCAAGGTCCATCTCACACTGGACCAGGTGGTGCACAAGAAGACCCCGGGGACAGACTGGCTTCCAGTGGGGTTTTACTCAGCATATCAGGCTATGCTTTCCCTGAAGCTCTTACAGTAGTTTGAATCATCTAAGTTAGTTGGCATCCTTCCACTATACTTGTGGAAGGCGTTGATGGTGGTACTCCCTGAACCGGATAGGGATCTTTTGGATCTGTGCTCTTATCGGTTGGTCTCACTGCTCAACACAGACTGTAAGGTCCTAGGGAAGCTAATCGTGAACAGACTGCTGCTGCACATCGTCAACCTGGCCCACCTGGACCAGAAGGGCTTTATTCCTGGGAGAATTGTATTCCTCAGTCTTTTCTGGTTGTTTCACCTCATGGATGAAGAACAACGTCACACACGCCCTCTTGTTGGTCATTGAAAAGACCTTTGACTCTCTGGGTTAGGCGTGTTGTGACGCATGGGGCTGGGTTAGGAGTTTTTGAAGTTGAATCAGTCTATGTTGTGTCTTTTTCCCCTCCATGAAACGGAACAAGAAGGCCCCCGCCACTCTGGCCTGCTCTTGCCGCATGACACCTTGCATTACCTCAGAGTATTTTATTACCATGAGAAGCAAGATCTGGTAGATGGCAATTTAGGGACAGCCCTGGCATGGACACACCAATCACTGATGTTTTAGAATACTCTACCATTCTCCCCGAGAGGGTGTCCATTGCAAAGATGCTGGTTCTACCTTAGTTGCTTTAACATTTATCAGCTCTGCCTGTCTCAGTGCTCCAGTGCTTTTTTAGGAAATTGCATTCAGTCCTTACAGCACATTGGAACTAGAAACATCACTGCTGCCATGGACTCTGATAAGTCCTGGGTAACCATATAGGCAGTGCAATGCGTGCTGCTGATACAACTGTAGCAGCAGCAGTGATGTTTCTAGTTGCATTTTGCTATTTTTAATACCTCTTATGAAGGAATGGGTACAAATACATTGTGTTCTTTTCTGTGCAAATACATTGTGTAAAGTTCCCGTATGGTGGGATCTGGGTCTATAGCCAAATCTAATACACGAAATCTGGATGGATTCTTTTACAAAACTAGATGGCCTAACACTTGAGAGTGTATGTTCTGTTCAACGTATCAATATATCTTGAAAACTTTCTGATTGGATGAAATACGTGTCAGCTGAATCATCTGTATTGTGTTATAACTGGACCAACTGTATGAGATGTTTGATTGCGTCAAGACCAAGTAAAATGGTTTATCATCTCATATGAATTATGTACTCTGTATTTACGAAGAATGAACAAGAACTTAAAATACTACAGAATTGCTGTTCTTTTCTATTTGTTAGGCTGCTAATATACTAGTTTGTACTTGCTTTATATGCGTAATTGAGTATTCCACTATATATAGTTTTTGCAGTGAGGGAAGATCACCGGGTTTTTGGAGATAAGGCCTATGAACATTGTGGCAAATGATGTGTAATAGTGTATGAGCACCTACTTCAAATCGGACAGTGCTTCAAGGGTGGGGAGGTGTGACTCCCATACCACGGATGCCTTTTATCATACTGTATACTGTAGCAAATCCGAAAGTGCTACACTTATGTATATGTGTGTTCACATTTCTCATTGGCTTATCCGCTCGATCAATCAAAACAGATTGTGAGATCAGCTCTGGTTGTAACGTTTTCTTACCATGAGCTTTAATAGGAACCCAGTTTTGGCAGGCGCTGCATGCCCCTGCCAAATCGTCTCTCACTCTCTCTTTCTCACATACACACACACACACACATACACACATGCTACAATTCTGTGTGTGTTTACACTTCTCTTCTGCAATTTTACTGCTAGAATTGACAGTTCAAGAGCTGCAGACAAGCCTGCCAATCTATCCTTCTCCCCAGTCCTCAAAGGAAGGTTCTTCACTCAAAACACCCCTGGATGCGAGACACTCTGGTTATGTTCAATACAGACTGTGCACGTGTGTATGTATCTATAGCACCCTCTTTAGCAACACCTAGCACTTGAGGCAATCATATTTTTGTAAGACACTGCAAAATGTTTAACATTTTTTTGTATTTACTGCAATGCCAATTTAAATCAGATGCTGAGGACCCAGATGCATCTAATTATATGCGCTCCAAAAATGAACAGCTTTTATTTAGAAATACTATATCAACAAAACACTATGGCCATATTTATACTTTTTTTGAGCTGCATTTGCGTCATTATTTGACACAAAAGCAGCGCAAACTTAGAAAACAATTATATTTTGTAAGTTTGCGCTGGTTTTGAGTCACAAAATGACGCAAATGCGGCCCAAAAAAGTGTAAATATGGTCGCATATTCAGTGCCTAATTCCGCGCCCACAGATTTGCAAAAATTACCAACCACAAAGTACAAAAAACTGCGTACCATTCATCTGTGTTAACAATGTCCGTTTTCTTTGTGCATTAAGCAGTACTAGCAAAGTTGTAATCTTTGGAACTTGCTCTTTCAATGGATCATTATAGCTCTACGTTTACTAAAAAATACACATACTAGTGGGGCTTTACCTCGAAAAAATAATTTCATTATTACTCCTTAGGATTCCTGAAACTTCCAATTGTAAGTATAGTATCTGTAAAAGAAAAAAAAGAAAAAACTCATTTAATTGAATGTGCAAATTAGCTCATATTTCTCTCAGCTCCTGAAAACTAACAGGGGATTTACAAGACACAGTTAGGCATCCACATTTATTTCTGCTCTATTGCACTTGGATACAAATTAAAATTCAAATTACTTCTTTTTGCTACAATTAACAAATAATACTTCCATCATGATGTTGGTTTTGTCGGCTTTACAACAGTGTTCCTTCCAAAGACTGCATGCATTACAAAGTCAGTGTTTGTCAGAATTAATGGCATAGCTGCAGAACAGCAGACATGAAGTAGTTCTTTATTGTATAATTGCAAGTGCATAACGATGCGCATTCCGTAGGGATGTTTAATTAATCTAGATGAAATGTTATTAGGTGAATGTTTGTACATGGAAAATGATTGTAAAGTTATAAATTCCTTATCGATCTCTCTGTATTTGCTGCAGTAAAAACACACATAGGCATTCTAATTTTGCGCTTTCTTTGTAATTGTTAACATCAATTTGTCTGTGTGTGCTTTAATAGATGTTTTATTTAAATATTTTGGGGCAGATTTATGGAAGTGGTGCTGCACCGATCGCAGCGCCACTTTCCCTGTGCCCCTTAGGACCCACCTACAGCCACCATGTGTGCACCGTATTTAAAATACGGCGCACCATGGCGCAGGGTAGGGGCAATAGCATAATTTTTCATGACGCTATTCATGTACTCTGCAGGAGTAGATCCAAAATATTGGCACTACTCCTGCAGTATACATAGGGGCCCATTTTAGATAATGGAAGCCCCATTTTAACGCCTGCTCTGAGCAGACATTAACAGTGCTGTACAAAACACCCCCCCCTAACGGGGCAACGCTCCCTTTGCATACATTATGCCTGGCGCAGGCATAATGTAGCGCAAAAGGTTACCAAGTGGCTCAATGCATGCATTGCGCCACATTGTAAATATGGCACTAGGATTTTGGCCTTTGTTGGACCACATTAGTATCAAAATAAATTACGCTAATGTGGCGGAAGGTGGTGCTAGGGGCTTCTAAATATGCCCCTTTGTCTCTTACCACAACTGCCATGCTAATAAGATTGAATTATATTGATTTTTATAAAACCATTTAACATGGATTGCATTTCTAACAAAGATCACTAATAGAGCATGAGGGTCAGTATAAATATAAATATAAACCATACCACATACTTGTGGTACTGTAACATCATATGGTAGGAATCAAATAATCTGCGCAATTTTGAAAACCTAGATTAATAAACTCTTTAGTTGCCAAAATGTGGCAAGCAGTAGCCAAGCTTCAGTTTTGTTGATGCTTAATTAAAGAAAATAAATTAAGAGGTAATCTACTGCTGGCCATGGGGTTCACACAAACATACTGTCATGCTCATCCATATTTGGCTAATCCAGTTGTCTTAAAAAGAATTTACGCCCAAGCCGTTTGCACATGCAATTTACCACAAACTGAAACCAGGTGGTAACCAGGTGCAACCTATATAAAGAGGCCCAGAATGCCTCAGCCCCTCTTCCACAATTGCTGCACTCTACGTCATGGCGAGGAGAATGAGGATCTTGGCAGGTTTGAAGAGAGAGAGGAGGAGACAGGAGCGCATTTTCAGAGTGCACATAACCCGCAGACTGAGGAGGAAATTTATGATAAGTACAGGTTAAGCTCAGCCATGATACTTGACCTGATAGCTGAGCTACAACCCATGCTGCAGCGCGCAACACACAGGACCAATAGCATACCCACACATGTGCAGGTGTTATGCTCCCTGCACCTACTAGCCTCAGGGAGCTATCAAGGGGTCATAGCAGCAGCTGGAGGGGTATCACAGAGTGCCTTCTCTAGATTTTTCAACACATTTCTGAATGCCATGCTGAGCAGAATACAACTGTACATAAGATTCCCCAACACCCCACAGGCATTACAACAAACTAAAGTTAATTTTTACGAGATAGAACAGTTCCCACAATGCTAGGTACCATTGATTGGACACATGTAGCAATCTGTCTACCATCGGCCACCGAGTATTTGTATCGTAACCGTAAAAACCATCATTCTATGAAACTACAGATGATATGCAATGCCTCCTACATCATTACCAATCTTGTGGCCAGATACCCAGGGAGCACACATGACGCCTACATCTTTCGCCACAGCGGGATACACACAAGACTGCTAGCTAGGGAGTTTGGGGAAGGATATCTACTAGGTAATTTGATGTTTCACAATAATTCATTGATGTAAGCATGACGTCAAACAGCAAATGTACTCATTTTACTCTCTGTGCATTCAGGAGACAGTGACTACGCAGTGCGCACCTATATGCCTACCTGAGCCCTGCCACTCCAGCAGAGAGGAGGTACAAAACTGCACATAGGGCTACCCCCAATGTGGTGGAGTGCTCTTTTGGGCTGCTGAATCCATAGGAGTGGAGGTGCACTACAGTACAGCCCTGAGACAACATGCAAAATTGTGGCCACATGTGCTACCCTGCACAGCATAGCAACCACCAGGGGCATACCAGTGGAACTCATGGAGCCAGACCCAGATGAGGATGATGATCCCTTACCACCCCTTCTACCAGCAGACAGGACCAGTGCAGCGGAAGGCAGGCAAAGACGTGCTGACATCACGCGCAACCATTTTTGATGTAAGCAATGACAAATCCACTTCAATAATATGTATTTCAGCAGTTAGCATCTTTATTACCTTGACTTCAGGTAAACAATGTGTTATTAGGACACAGCTATTCAGAATGGGCAGACATGATCTATTAACAGTGTAACACTATTAGCATCATAGCATGACTTTATTTCTACATGTTGAGGTGGTCCCCTGTAGCCCTCAACATCACTTCTTACGTCCACGCACTCCACTTGAGTCCTCAGTGCCCTCCCTGGCACCTCTAGTAACAGGCTCACCTGCAGTACTCTGTCTGGCACTGCGATGCCTCAGCTCAATCACAGGGACTGTCAGACTTCTGAGGCTACAGGACTCCTCACTGTCACCAACACCCAGTTCGCTGGTTGTGGCACTGCATGCTGTTTGCACGGCATCCACTACGTTGGTAATTTGCACCAGTCCCTGTGCAATGTCC
Organism: Pleurodeles waltl; assembly: GCF_031143425.1. Classification (NCBI taxonomy): domain Eukaryota; kingdom Metazoa; phylum Chordata; class Amphibia; order Caudata; family Salamandridae; genus Pleurodeles; species Pleurodeles waltl. The sequence goes on from NC_090447.1 coordinate 1,020,722,417, forward strand.
TGACTGCAATGTGCCATCTCCACCTGTGTGGCAATGGCAGGCCGTGATATCTGGGCTGTTGAACTTGCAAGCCGATTGACTGATCTACAGAAGCTATCAAACTTTCCCAAATACTGGTGATGGCACCTGCGCTGGCTGACGCGCTCCTGCCGTATCTCAGTGCACAGTTCCCCAATGGCCTGTGTCAACTCCTTGGTGTTTTCAGCAACTCTTTGCTGTCCCTCAATCAGGGTCTCCAAGTGCTTGTTTTGTAACCTCATATTGCTCTTGTGAGACACAAACTGTCTGTGCAGTGACTTCAAATGTTTGCATTGCAGGCGCTGCACCTTCAACATGGAAGCTTCCAGGCCACCAAAGAATGATGGGCCCACTCCTTCTTCTGTGCCCTGTCTGCCTGCATTGTGGCGCATCCTGAAGGGAGTTGACTGACGCTGGTGTTGTTGCAGGGACTGCTGTCTTCCTGTGGGACTCGCCTCTGGTGATGGTGTGGGTTCTTGTTCTTGCATCTAATCTAAGTCCAGGTTGTACTCTGGCAGTGGTAACACCCTTGCCATGCATCTAGTCGGAACAATACTGTAGGACTCACTGGTATTTGAGTCTGACTTTGGCTGTGTTTCTGCTTCCTCCACTTTTTCAGATCCTTCAGCAGCAGGGACCGAGTCATCTGCAAGGACAATGTGCAGCATGTCAGTTCTAGCATTCACAAGTTCCCACAGTGTTGCTTTAAATGTACTATTAAATTGTGTCACCCTGAGTCATTTGTGGTGTTTCTCTATGTGGCTGACCACTATCTTGCTATTTATGTTGTGTACCTTAGGGTTGTGTACTACCACTCCCAGAAGGCACTGTTGTGTTGTATGTAAGATGTGACATGGACTACTTTTCATTGTGCATCAAGTTATGTTCTACTTCCTAAGGGACATGTGTACATGCACATGTGGGGATAAACAGAATCACTGGACTAAACTTTGCTGGTGCTGGGTGTCCCTGAGGTGTCAATGTCAGTTACACCACTGACAGCTTCTGGCAGCAATGTGGACTCCACCAGGTCTTCCATAGGGGTGGACGGTGTGTGGGTGGAAGGTCCACCTCCAGTGCTCCTTGCCTCCCTAAGCCTGCTGGCCACCCACTCCTTGGCACGGGACCGCAAGTCATACCATTGCTTGCCTATCTCCTCCACAGAGCGCTGCGCAACATCCACTGCACAAATTTTTGTCTGGATGTCAGACCAGAGTTTCCGCTTCTCACTCTCAGGTTGGAGTGAGGTCTTGCCAAAGAGTCTATCATGGTTCCCAACATCCTCCTCTAATTCCTTCTCACTGAATTTCAGCTTCCTCTTCCTGTCTCCCTTCTCCTTCCCATTGCCAGCATTGGCCATGTTGCAGTTTGATCCTGGCTTCCTCACAATGCTGACTCCCTGGTGCTGGGCTGTGTCTGTCTCACTGCTTCTATGGGTGTGGCATCTGGAAACAGCATGGGCTGACTCACTTCCTGCTTGTGATGTCATCAGGCTGTTCCGGTTTGCCGTTTTCGCTATTTGCGATTTTCAGTTACCGAATCGCATTTTTTTCTGCGATTCGGTATTTGCATCTCACAAATAGCGTTAGCGAATTTTAAGAAATCGCTATTAGCGATTTTCAAATTTGATACATCGCGTTTTGCATTTCTAAAATTGCGCTTTTTTAAAATTTGCAATTTGGAAATCGCTACCTGGAATCTTCATACATCTGGCCCTTAATTTCTCAAAGATGTCAGCAAGGTATGCTAAAATCACAAGCCACCGGGAAAACATAGTTGTTCTGCTTTGCAGGGGTCCAAATCCAGAAGAAATTGGCAAACTTCATTCCGTAATTCAAAAACACGATTCAATACTTTCCCCGGGGATAACCATCGGACTGCTGTGTGAAGCAGCAAGCCATCATGGTCAGCTCCCATTTCTGCCCATAACATGACAAACAGGCACACTCTTGTGGGGTGGATCTTAATAAAATTAACTATTTTTACTGCAGAATTCAGCACATCTTTAAGTTCACTGTCCATGGTTCGAACAGCGAAGGCTTCTCGTGTATCATGCAGTGGGTCCACAGAATATGTGGAGCCACATTCAGCACTTTAGCCTTTAGGCCAGCCCTAGCACCACACATGGAAGGAGCACCATCTGTGCAGATCCCGAAGCAATTTTCCTACTTTAAGCCATGGAAGTCATTGACAATGTCAAACAGTTTGGATGCTGTTGCTCGCCCCTTGATTTCCCTGCAGAATAAAAAATCTTCCAGGATTGCAGTTTCATAACAATATCAGACATACACAATTAAATGGTCTTCCTTTGACAAGTCAGTCACTTCATCCAGCTGCGACGCAAACCAACTTGATTTCAACTGGATTATGAGTTGTCCATGGATGTCTTCTGACATGTCAGAGATGTAGTAACAAACTGTTGTATCTGAGATGGGTATCATTTTTAACTTCGCAACTGCTTTTTCACCAAACATTGTCTTAGCCACATCAAGAATTGCTGTCAGAATCACATTTTTTCCCAATCTATAAAAGGTTTTTTGTTTTTTAGTATATGGTATGCCACTTGGTATGAAGCTTCCAAGGCATTTGCTGGGGTGAACACATTTTTTGTTGTTTCTTTCTGTTATGTCCTTTTGTGCAACTTCCTGGCAAACAAATCTTTACTCTTCATAGTTAAAGACCCATGTTTCGTGTCCAAGTGAAGCCTTAGTTTGGTTGGTTTCAAACAGTTGCTTGCTAAGGTACCCCCACAAATCACACGCTGTGGCCTAACTTCTCCAGTAACAATGATGAAGGCGAAGTCCAAGTAGGAAGCATCATACCTCCTCATTTTTTAAGCTTTTCTCTTGCCATCTGGTTCAGCCTTTCATTTTAGAACCCTAACATCTTTTAACAGCAGGAAACAATCCATGTCAAAAGTGTGCATGACCTAAAATACAAAATTGGGAACCCACATGTTATTAAAAGCAAGCATTTGCTGTTTTCAAACACATAGCTGAAAGTGGACAACTGCATGAGGTTGAATAGATTTTCAAGCTTTTCAGTTTATAAAAAAGTCTTCTTAAAAATATCTTTGTATTATAAACAAAATATGTAAAAAAGCATAGTTCAGTCCAGATGATTCAAGGTATACTTGGGTGCTCCTGACACGTCACAGCATGTCCATGCAGATACCACTAACAAGGCTGCATACTTCTTTTTTTTAAAGGTTAGAAAGGAGGAATGTATGCATTGTCCCTCATCCATCATGCAAAAATAAAATAAAAATTAAAAAAATGCGTACTCCCGCTAATGGTCCTGCTACTCGAATAGATTGTCCTGCTACTTGAAAATAAGTCTTCTGTCTAGTGCTCAAGTGACTTTTTCCCCTTGCAATGAAGAAAATAAATGTTTATGAAATGATACTTGTATGTTCTCAATTTGTCTTGTGTGAGACATAATAAAAGACCCCTCCCCCAAAAATCACAATCTTAGTGATAGGTAAGAGAATAAATGACATGCATAGAAATTACCTGCTGTGTGGTCCAATGGAAATATAAAATATGTGATGATATGTTATGAGTTTGTGTCCCTGAAGGCCAGTAAGATATGGAAAGAACTGTTAGTAAATACTTTGTGTTAGACTTGGCTTCCTTGCAATGGTCTCTCCTAACTTTTTGCCTCTGCTCCCCAGGTTGTTGAGGTGTGCTGGACTCTATTTTTGCTGTTTTTGATACTCTGGGCACTTTACCACTGCTACCCAGTGCTAAAGAACGAGTGTTCCTATGTAAAATGTATGTGTAATTGGCTTATCCATGATTGGCATATTTGCTTTACTAGTAAGTCCCTAGAAAAGTGCACTAGTGGTGCCCAGAGCCTGTAAATCAAATGCTACTAGTGGGCCTGCATCACTAGTTGTGCCACCAACATTAGTAGCCCTGTAAACATGGCTCAGACCTACCACTGCAGTGTCTGCGTGTGCAGTTTTAAAATGCCAATTCGACTTGGCAAGTGTACCCACTTGCCAGACCTAAACCTTACCTTTTTATAAATGTATGGCACCCCTAAGGTAGGCCCTAGGTAGCCCCATGGGCAGGGTGTAGTGTATGTTGAAGGTGGGACATGTACAGATGTGTTTTGCATGTCTTAACAGTGAAATACTGCCAAATTTGGTTTTCACTGTTTCAAGGCCTATCTCTCCCACAGGTTAACATGGGGGCTGCCTCTAAATATTATTAAAGTGCAGATTCCCTAAAAATCTGTAGTTTGGGGTCTCTGAGCTCACAATTTAAAAATACATCTTTTAGTGAAGTTGGTTTTTGGATTGTGAGTTTGAAAATGTCACTTTTAGAAAGTAGGCATTTTCTTGCCTAAACCATTCTGTTACTCTTCCTGTTTGTGGATTCCCTGTCTAGGTCAGTTTGATAGTTGGGCGGTTTGCACCTCTCTCTCAACAGTGACACAAAGGGGGCTGGGATTTAACCTGCATATTCTGATGAACCATCAAAGCTAGAAGGGGAGGAAGGACTGGTTACTCACACCCGATAGGGCTGTACCTTCCCTCACACAATGCAGTCTCCAACCCCCTGGTGTGTGGCTGGGGCCTGGCCTGGACAAGAAAGGATCTTACACTTGAGACTTTGCTTTGAAGTTTGCCAACTTCAAAGGCAGAAAGCAGTATACGTATTGCACCCAAAACCCTTCAAATCAGATTACTTCAAGGATTCAAGAGGAGTCTCTGCCTGGAGAAGAGGTGAAGAGCTGAGTAGAAGTGCTGCCCTGGCCTGTGCTGTGTTGGGCTATACTGCAGTTGCTGCTTCTGCCTATGCAAAGGGGACAGAGACTGGACTTTGTTTTGCGTTCCTGCTTGAAAGGTATCTCCAAGGGCTTGGAGTAGAGCTTGCCTCCTGTTTTTGAAGCCTCAGGGACAGCACAGATTTCACCATCCAATTCTGAGTCTGCATGCTGTAGACTCTAGCTTGTCAGAGGGTGCCATTCCAGTTCCTGCACCCCTGAAAGTGAATTCCTGGAGAAAAACATGTCTAACAATGCCATACGACTTCACTAAGGATGCCGCTGCCCAGAACCGCAATGACGCCTGTCCACAGACCTCCCAGAAGTGCGACAATCCAGACGACCCTGTAGGCATAGCGTTCCTGCAGCCTCTGATCCCGCCCGACTTCACTGACTTTGGAATTTCATAAGTCCGACGTCTGTGACATCCAACGCCATTGCAGGGCCTGTGGCCCTGTAACATCATCACGACCCCGTGAGGTTGTCCTGCAGTATCGTGGCTTCGCAGGACTTTGTACCTGCCAGAAACGATGGACCGACTTTGCAACCGACGCCGCTTCACCTCCACCACTCTTCAGTAAGGACCCAACGCCACTGCATTATGCTTCTGCCCTTCTGCCCCATAGCACAGGAACCAACGCCACATCGGATCCTGCGACGTCTCGCTTTCCGACTCCGTGCACCAGCCTGTTTTCTACTTGTTTACTAATCTACTGTACCTGGGGGTTGAACAAGTCCATAAAAGGCACCATTGGTGTTGCATTGTAGGAAATGAGTCCGTCACGATGCCCGTTAATACCAACTTGCAGCATTTATTGTCACAACCTACTTGTAATCTGTGTCTGGGACCCACAGGAAGTGTGGCGGACGTCTTGTTCTTGTAAGTTCTGCCTTGGCCCAAATAGGGGCGACCCTTTCTGATACCCACAGTGCTGCTGATGGAGGGAACGCCAAAGGCAGTCCGTGCCCTCCTGAAGGAGTCCCCGAGGGAAAAAAACCCAAAAGGGGAAAAAACCTCAACAAGAGGGAACTCCTGAAACAAACAAGAGTAAAAGGAAAGTAAAACAAAAGGAAAAATGACCAGGAAAAAACTGGAACAAAATCAGAGTTTCATTAGCAGATGCAGAGAAACATAAGCGAAGATCACCACCAAACAGAAAGTGTTGCAGCGCAAAGAGAACAAGAATCACACACCTTACATACCCCAGGAACAGGAAGTAATTGGAATCCAGTGTTGGAATGCTATAGAAAAAATACCATAGTGAATAGGGAACCAGTGCATGCAGGGAAAAAAGAAAAGCATGCTGGGAAAAGAGAAAGAAACGTGGGAAAAACAGTAAGTATATAATTAGCTAAAAAAGGGTGGCAGGAAAGAAAAGAAGTAAAAAGAGGTGAGTGGGGGGAGCAGGATTTACTGGGGAAGCGCCGCACTAAAGAAAAAACGAGGCCCCATGCCCAATTTGGGGCCTCGACAAATATATGAAAGGCTTGGGGCGCGGCGCGTCTTGCTGCCGCGCGTCGCGTCCCAAGCCGAACATTCGGCTCGCCGAGCGGCACCCTGCACAGAATTTATGTTTCTAAGTGCTATTTCTGTGTTTAATCTTTAAAAATCATAACTTGACTTGTATATGTTGGATTTTTTACACTTTTGTCTTGTTTTGTCCAGATAATTATTCACCATTTGTCTAAACTGCTGTAGTGTCCATTTTGTAGTGTTTTCACTGTACTACTGTGTGTATTGGTACAAATACTTTAGATATTGCCTCTGAAGTTGAACCTCTCTGCTCATGCCATGCTACCAAGGCGGCGAGCAAGGGTTAACTGAGAGTGATTCTCCTTTACCCTGATTAGAGTGAAGGTCCTTGCTTGGACAGGGGGTAACCTAACTGCCAATCAAAGACCTCAATTATAACACTTTAGATTCTGACAACTGAAAACACCAAAGTGATTTCAGACAGGATTCTTAAGCTGTGGCTGTCTAGAAAATAGAAACAGACATGTGGCTGTCACATACCTCCCTGGTGGATCTGAAAAGTTCACAAACGTATCCGTCCTACATTGCTGAAGTTTAATTTACACCACAAGAAGGTGAGTGTGTGCTTTGCCTTCTGAATACCAGGTGGGTTGTGGTGGGTGCAAGGTCATCTCTGGACATCCGGTTCAAGAGGGCTCAGATAGAAATAGCACAATGGGCAGTGTTTTACTCCCCTTCACAACTTCCACATCTCATGTGAGGTGCAACAAAAAAGCCAGAGGCATGACCAGTATTTTGGGGCCTTTGTGAGCTTTGTGGTATTGCATCAGGATATAGCAAGCAAAAATAAAAAAAACAGACATGCACCTAAAATAAGACAAACCCTAGTAATAACAGTATCTAGCTAATTATTTATACCAAAGCTGCACTGAATAATTAGACTCTAAAATGATTAAATTCTGAAAATATGTGAATGAATGAAACATTACTAAGGTCTAGTCACCTTCTGAGTGTCTCAGTCACTCCTGTTCTTCCCTTCACACCACTTTCCTCAATAGTGTTTCACCCTTTTAGACATTTTTGCCCCTTTCGTTCCCACACCTATTAACATCCTCCATCTGCATACCTCAACCCTCATTTTTTTTCTCTGAATTTGTTGGAATGTTGCTGAGTATTTTACCAAACCTCCTAATAGGTACTGGACCAATCACATCACCACATTTGATGGTAGTATGCTCCAAGAAACTTGGGCCTTGAATGATTTTGAGTGAGAGGCCTTTCTCAGCTTTTGTTTACTAGCTGTGCCCTTTCAATCTAAATAACCCACCAATCTAGCTCGATTATTGTGCTGCACTTTATTCTATAAGGTTTTTCCAAATAAACTCATGCACTCTTGTATTCAGGTTACTTGGGTTGTGCATGGTAATACTTTTAATTACTTTTAAATTAATTCTTATAAACCTGGTAGTGTTGTAACTTTGTTTAGTGTCATTGGCATGCTTAGGCAGAAATGCTTTTTGGTACATAATTGTTTTAGAATCGTTCTTGCTAGTGAGTCACACGTGGCTTAATCCTTTTGACTCCAAGAATGTGTTTTAGCATTTACAGAGAAAGGATTTCGGAGGGGAAATCATATTCATGAAGTTGCTTGACTTCAAGTTAGTCAATTGCATTGAAATTATGGGAGCAAAGGTAGTCAAATCCCTACATTCATTGGACGGGGCCAGAGATCAATTATATTTTTATCTCTTCTTTGCTTCCGATTAATGAGTCAGGGTGAAGGTGGAGAATTGTGCTAGTGATCACAACCTCAATACTTTACATACAGGTTTCTGAAATCCAAATCCTCTACTAAATACAAAGACCCTATTGGTATGTGGGTGAGGGATAAAAGATTCTGCCTTAAGTGGTTGTCAATCAACTGAAATGATCTATTTCTATGGTTAGTTCTCGTATTAACTTTTGTTTTTAAATAAATTGCTGATTGAACCCACGGCACAAGGGAAATAAGTTGATACATTTTTCAAACTCAAAGAAATTATTAGAAAGCTTTATATTATTGAATCGCAATTTGAAATTCCGAAAACATTCTGAGTTGATATTAGGAAGGGGCATGTTCAGGACGTCCCTTCCTAATACAGAATTGCAGTGGTATGTAAGAATGTTTTGATCGAAATGCGGCCTCAAAACAGTCGCATTGTACCACCTAGTTCAAGTAGGCGGTAACCTATTCACAAATGAGAAGGGAACCTCCTTAAAATATTAAAATAAACTTTCCATCTTTCATTTTTTAAACCCATTCCCCAGCAGGCCACCATCCCTGTGATTTTTGCATTTTCTAATGGGTTGCAAATTTCAACCTACTTCATTAATTTTAATGAGGTCGGGCAATTTGTGACCCATTAGGAAACGGTACATAAAACTCATGGAGTTTTATACATTAGAATAGCGATCACCTAATTGTGATTCACAGAGAATCGCAATTAGGTAAACGCTATTTAGAATAATGATACATCTGGCCCATGGTGTCAACATGGTTTACAGTCTCAGTGGGCTTGTCTGTATGCATGAGGATTTACCTTGGGATAAAGAGATTCACCTTTTCATCAACTGACTGGAGCACTTCACATCACACACACATACAGAAACAATGAAGCATACATCAGTATATAGAAAGTGTTGACAAAGGGGACTGCAAGGTGTAGGATTCACATGTCATCCATGCTGGTAGCATTTTCTTTAACAGTGCTTGGTCCTGGGGGAAGCAGAAACTCATGATTCAGAATGTAACACAGTGGTTGTGGTTGATTTTACCATCAATAATGTATTTCTACCCAAACAAATCCTTTTTACCAAAATTAAAATCATCAAAGACAGGGACAAAACATAACCTTCTAACCTGTACCATGCAGTTTGCATGCAGCTGTTTGATGGCAGTTCCTAGCTCACTGTGCTAGATTATGAACGAACTGCACAGTAACAAAAAGAACTCTGTGACAACAAAAGTATTCCACTGAGCACTGCATATCAAATACTGCTCTGTGATCTGCATATACAAGTCTTTACATCATTACTCAAAACTGCCACTAGACAAAACCCCATCTCTTTCCAGCAGGTACCTTAATCACCACTTATTGGCACCTTTATTGCTGCCTGAACACGACTGGATATGCTAGGAACTCTGGAGTGCTTTCAAAACTGCAGCACTGCTACAAAAACATACCCATAACAAAAGCACCCCCTCACCCTTCCAGGGGAGTGCTTGATGCCCACGACGGCTTTGGATGATCCCCTTGCATTTTAAAATGGCTCACAAATTACAGGAGAAAAATGGAGCCTTGATAAGCACTAAGGGCCAGATATAGCAAAGGTTTTTACCCATTCTGTGTCTATGGGAAAAAGTGTTCGTACATATGGCCCTAAAATATTGTGCAGCAAGGCCAGTAAAATACTTTGGATGATGCAGATTTTCAACCCCAGCCCAGTCAACCCACCCTTCTTTAGTTGACATGAATCCCTCTTAAATGAATAGTCAGAGTATGCGTGACCTTTACAAAAGCTGTTGAGGCTTACCTGTAAAAAATTTCTGTCTTTCGTCTTGGGAACCAGCAAGGCAGTGAAGGAAAGAAGAGCCATTGTTGGCAGGGGCAAATAGGTGAAGGGCAGGGCCCAGGAGGCGAAGGGCAGTACCCATGGGGTGAAAGTCAGCAAGCAGGATCCAAACAGCAGCAAACATGAGGTGAAAGGCAGCAGTGGAGAAGTGCAACTAACTCCAAAGTAGTGGACATTCAGGAGCTTTCTGAAGCCAAAATTCGCTGCATTTCTGTCTCCTTCAGTGCTGCTGTCCTGTGATTTGTGAAACATCATAGGTTATGGTGCAGACTCATGATTGGCTGCTACGCTGATATCGTCCAATCAGAGAACTCCATTACAAATGGCTGTAAAAAGGAAAGGAAACGAACGTACGTTCGACATCGGAAAGTACACAGCGGATGGTGAAGCATTCAGGTGACCTGCATGCTGCCACAGGAATGATGCTGCGTCCCCCGGGAGGTGCGCCCCACAGTTTGAAGACCTGTGGTCTAATCTGAGAGTACATAAACTCACCCGTGTGAACATTTGCTCTAGTCATTGGCTTTTCTTTGCACTACTTTTACAAATGCATTTCACCAAAGAAGGATTAACACACACATGTCTACTGTGTCGTTTGGCATGGGTTAACACTCTTTGCACAGTGTTTTGCACATGTAGTACATGGTAGAGGCCTTGCAAATATAGCAGTGAGCCCAATTTGACCTCATCTCCTGTTAGGCGTTACTGTTATATTGGTAGCAAATACTATTTGAGCCCTTTCTAATACTAGCGCATGGGTCTAAATAATCCTCATTTAATAATCAGAGGCATAATCACTGTGTCATGGGCCCTAGTGAAAAGGAGGGAATGTCCCCTCTCTGAACTGTGAAACGCCGCAATAATCCGTTTTTAGTTACTCGCTTTTCAAGATATCAATAACAGAGCTTTCAATGGGAATTTTCCTAGAGTCTTTACGGTAACTTGATAAAAGCATTTAATTTTGCTGTCTTAGAAGTGATGCACGTAAGTCAATTATTGCCATACCAGGGCTCCATCACAGATATGTGTAAAGTGTAGGTTCCCTCAGCTGGGGGGAGCACCGTGTCACAATGTCCAGACCGCTCAGGTCCAAGTTAAGCAAGTGATTGCACTGCTGTGGGCAGGGACAAATGAAGTATCTAGTTAGATGCTGGCGTCACTGTTGAGTCAGACTTGGGCACAGCTCACAGGACAGCTGATGTGCAGGTCCATACAGCGTGTCACAGTTGCCTAGGCTACTGGGTGGGGCATAGCTGGCACCCGTGGAGCTCAGAAAAGGCATGTCCAGAGAGTCAGAGATGTTCACAGTGTCCAGAAAGTCTTATCAGTCAGAGCCACATAACCTACACTAAAAATTACCTTTTATTTGGAGGATGACTTCAAAGGATCTTTCTAAAGTGTGCAGGCTCCCCTTTGAATCAAGCTTTGACTCCAGACTTTCAGTAAACGGTAATCAGGCCTTTGTGTGTGGATAGGGACCTCCTTTTTGAAGTGAAGGTGTGAGGTCCCCTCTACTCAGGAAGACCCATGAGTGTAAAGAGGTAATCAGATGTTGAGTGTTTTGTGTTGTGGGTGTCTGGAGGGAATGCACACATGTAGCTGTCACCCAAACCAGTCCAGATGTGTATTAGAGACAAGCTGTCAGGCACACCAAGCAATGAGAGCAGAGAAATGCCCACATTTTAAAGGTGGCATTTCTAAAATAGTAATAATAAATCTGACTTTGCCAGTTAAGAGGATTTATCATTACCACTACAATAAAATTAAACATGATACTGATTAGAAATTACATTTTATAAGTATATAAAGAGATTCCTAATGCTGGTCTAGGAAAGGAGCAGGCCTCACAGTAATGAAAAACAACGTTGGGAGTTTGCCATTACCAGGGCATTTAAAACCTATGAATATATGTCTTGCCTTTTACTTACATGGCACCCTGCCCTTTGATCTACTTAGAGCCTACCCTAGGGATGAGTTTTATACAAGAAAAGGGGAGTTTAAGGCTTGGCAAGAGATTTTAAATGCCAAGTAGAATTGGCAGTGAAACTGCACACAAAGGTAAAGTCAGTCCTGAGGCATGTATAAGGACTACTGAAGTGGGTGGCACAATCAGTGGTGCAGACCCACTAGTAGCACTTAATTTACAGGTCCTTGGTTTATGGTATACCACTTTACAAGGGACTTACTAGTGCATTAAGGCCCATATTTATACTTTTTGATGCAAACCAGCGCCAGCGCTGGTTTGCTTAAAAAAATTTACCCGCCGGCTAACACCATTTCAACGTGCCAGGCAGGCGCCTTATTTATGGATTGACGTTAGCCGGCGTAGGAAAAATTGGGGTTGTGCATCAAAAAATGGTGCAAGTCAGGTTAGAGTCAAAAATCATGGCTCTAACCGGACTTGTGCGATTTTTTGATGCACAACCCCCATTGAAATGACTCCTTTCTTAGCAAAGACAGGAGTCATGCCCCCCTGCCCAATGCCCATGCCCATGGGACTTCTGTCCCCTGGGCATGGCCTTAGGTCAGAGTGGCATGTAGGGGGGCCCAAGTGAGGCCTCCCTATGCCACTTAAAAAAATATATATACTTACCTCAACTTACCAGTACTTACCCGAGATGGGTCCCCCCATCTATGGGTGTCCTCCAGGGGTGGGTGGGAGTGGCAGGGGGTGTCCCTGGGGGAAGGGAAGGGCACCTGTGGACTGCTTCCATGGTTAGAGACCACGGAAATGAGCCCACAGTTCCATTAACGCCTGCCCTCACCCAGGCGTTAAAAAACGGTGCACATCAGGCTGTGCGCCATTTTTTAAGGCCCGCCCCCTCCTGTGGGTCAAAATGATGCAGGAGTACAAATAAGGCACACAGGCCTTAAAGTCATTTTTTGGACGGAAATGCCTACCTTGCATGTCATTAAGGCATGGTGGTTTCCCTCATCCAGAAAATTACGCACACTGAGGATTTTCGACGTTCGCATAGTTGGGCGTCATAGTATAAATATGGTGTAAGGTTTGCGCGGAATTTGCGTCAAAATGTTTGACGCAAATTTGGCGCAAACAGAGTATAAATATGCCCCTAAATATGCCAAATACACTAATGTTACCATGTTGAGGGGAGAAGCGCATGCACTTTAGCACTGGTTAGTAGTGGTAAAGTGCTTGGAGTCCTAAGGCCGACATAAATTACAGTGAATACCAGGAGGTGAAAGGCAAAAATTCAGGAGGAAGACCACCTTAAAGATGCCAGGTCTAGCACACTTGCACTAGCTCATATCTTCTTTTGCAAAGCAGCACAACTGAAAATGATCTAAATGTTGCCTTTTTGTGGTCCCAAACATGATAATCTTAAATTTGCGCTTCTGTCCCCTGCCTTTTCTCTCTAAATCAGTTTTTTATTTCAAGTATAGTTTTACAGCAGAGCCATACGTAAGTTCTATTGTTGCCAGTCCTTTAAAATGTATTTACTGTGGGCTTTATCTCCACCCAGCGGAGCCATTTCTTTTCACTTCATGCTATTGACTGGTTGCTCATTCTACCTCCTACTAACTGTGTGCATTACAATAAAATAAGGTGCAATTTACACTACATATTTAAGCTTAAATTCTTCACCTTATCGATCCATTGCATGCAGAGAGCAATGATGTGTGTCTTGCTTGATAATGCAGTTGTCTACATGACCAATTGTTTATTATATCTACAGTGCTCCTTTTGGGTTGCGGCCCCCCCTTCAGTCATTGACTTATTTAGGGGAGCCTCTTCCACCCATTTATTTGAGACTTTGTTAATCACATCTTAATGCAGACCAAATGGCTATTTCTTGCTTACCTTGTGCTATTGTCTCTTTGACTGAACCATCTACTTCCCCTGAAGATTTTCCACTACAATGTCTGTTTTGCATTGTTTTTACCAAAGGACTATTTGCTGAATGGAGCTGCCATCTTGGAAAGTTGGCTTCTTCCACTAAACAAATCACATTTTGCCAGTAAATGAAATGTTTAATTGAATCGTTATCTACATAAGTACATCATGATATGTTTATGTTTTTTAAGAAAAACTTTTGTTCTCCAAACAGTCTTTACTGATTTAAATATATGTATAAATCAAGAAGTATTTTATGTGCAGAGTGCCTACAGCTTCCCTGTAACAGCTTCCAGGCAACTCAGTTCTGAATATAGAGCCCAGGCAGCCTCTGACATTCTCAGTCAGCTGCTGAGTTAATTGCTGATGCAGTAGAAGCTCCTTAACGCTGCTGTTGCTCCACTCTTTTCTTAAGCAGTGCGACTGACAACCTTATTTCTCCAATTGCCAGTCTTGACCAGCCACATATTTAGTAAGCAGAATATTGTTCAGCAGCTTAGCCTTTAGGAAACTTTTGATAACAGGTCGTTCTGTCACTAAAGGGCAGAAGTATAAAGCACGTTTATGGTTGCAACCAAATGTAATTTGGAGTTTGAGACCACAAAAATGTTTTGTTTGACCCCTTTGCTGCTATGCTTTTTCCCCACCTGTGCTAAGCCTTTTTTTGGCTATTCAGGAACACTTGTGCGTAGCCCTCCATGAGATTTTGTCCACATAAGGTACCCACTCCAAATTTGCAGCCTTTTTTCCAACGTCCTGGGGATTCTAAAGATACCCAGGGTTCGTGGATTCCCATATAGGGGAAAAAGAAATTAGCCAAAATACAGCTACATTTTGGGTTATGTGGAAAAAATAAAGGATTGTAGTGCTAAAATCACCATCTTCCCAGATGTCAGGAACAGGCAAACTAGAGTCAGAAATCTTAGGGACATATATGAGCCCCTACCACCGCTGCAGCATCACTTTTCAGGACGCTCTGGTGGTGCAATGCCCTGCTCCCTATTTACAAGGTGACGTTAGGTCACTTTTCGTGGCTTAATGCCACCTTGTAAATACAGCCCCTTCAATGCAGCCCTTTAAGTGGACGGGGTGTGCAATGGGTGTTATTGTGGGCATGGCACAGCAATATCAACACACTTAATAAAAGTGTGAGAGGAAGAATTCCTTGTCCAACCTCCCAATCATTAGACCAGCAACACACATAAGACAAGAAATCAAAGTAGAGACCCTACTCCAACAGAGTGGGCTCCACCAACTAACGACACAGCATCCTAGGTAACATGGGGCCCTTTTTAATGCAGAGCAAGGTGAATTACTGTTACTAATAGGCACAGGGACCATAGGGATGGCTGATAACAAACTGCACATCCATAGGTGGCCGCTAGAATTAAGATATCGGGTGAGATGGGATACTGGCTGACTGCCACCTAATATTGCTACTATGTATACCTGTGTGAGAAGTAGGTCTAGATATATCTAAAAAACGCAGGATTACTTGACCGTGTAAGAGGGAGAACTAATGATGGAACATTATTTATGAACTATTGTCTCCCCAGATCATTCATGAGCTCCGGGTGACATGGGGGACCCTGTTCAATGTTGAGCTATTTTAACCATAGTTACAAATTGGTGCAGGGGCCACAATGTGGATTGTTAACATACTGCACAGCCAAGATGGCCGCTACCATTGGGAGTAGCATTAACATACTGCACACCCAATATGGCCGCCACTAATGTGTACAGATTAGTGCAAGAAGATGGTCTAGGTTTCTTCCGGAAACGCGTGATCAACTGTCTGCCTGAAGAGGAACTAAAGATGGAACTGGGAACAGCTGTACTACCTACACGGAGTCCGGTGTTGCAAGGTGCGGTACCGGTCCCTTGACGAGGTGAGAAGGAAAGGGGCCTGCTGCTAGACACAGGGAGTGAGAGATATGGTAGGATAACCGAGGAGGTGGAGGGGTTGAGACTTCTGTACACATTTAGTGTCTGACTACAGGGAGGTGCTCCCACCGAACTCCAGGTTGGGAGGTAAATAATAAGCACTTGGTCAGTGAAAATATTCATACAGTCGCAAACCTTACTGCCTGGGTCACTGTGTGGGGTGATGGAGTGTTCCACAAGGATGTTTTATTATTGAGTTTGCACTAATTCCCGATTTGGGAATAAGTAGTGCATGTTGTTTCTGGTACGCCGGTGGGGCGAAGGGTATATAGGTGTGTGTAAGGGGACATAAAAACAAGGAAGTATGTGGCGATATGCGGATGAAAGGAGTGTGTATTTTATGTCTGTCTTTCTATTCCCTTGTAGTTAAACCTGAGTGTGTGTACTAATAGGGGACTATTGAACACAAGCTCAAATGTTGATCAAAATTTGTTTGATGACAGGTAGGGAACTCAATTTTGAGGGGATCAATGGTCCTGATGAAGGTCGAACGACCCAGATGGGCAATGGAAGCGGCTGAAACATGTTGACCCTAGAGCAGAGATTTGGGGTGAATGGGTGATTCTATCCCAATATCACCACCAATTTTCCAATCTTTTTTAATCCTAGCTGGTGAATCCCGGAATAAAGATTGGTAATGGATTCACATGAGATAGATTTAGTAACCTTGAGTGGTGTTCTGTATGTTTGATCCCTGTTTGTCTTTTTGTGTTTTTTGTTCCCATTCCCTTTTGTTCCATTCCTGATGTTGGTCAGCGTGGGAATGTGTTTGCATAGCCTTATGATGAAGCATGCCCAGATTAGTAGGTGAGAACAGTTTTTCTAATAAACATCCTGAGTCTTTAGTTGGTGGAGCCCACTCTGTTGGGGTAGGGTCTCTACTTTGATTTCTTCGCCTATGTGTGTTGCATGCCACAGCAACACCCATTGCATTTTGACGCTGCATTAGATTTATGAGTTTTGATAAACCAGAGGCAACGCCAAATCTAACGCCACCCAAGGGGTGGTGTTAAAAAGGCAACAAGGATGAATACTTTTATTCCTCCTTGTATTTTGCTTTTTCTATGTCTGCTGCATCCTGCAGTAGGCATGGAAAGAGCAAAATGTCAGACATGATTGTTTATGTGTGCGCTGTATTTAATTGAATATGACCCACTCCTGTGTTGTCCCCTGTGCTTGCACTAAATTGAAATGCCTAGCACCAACGCAGGCATCCTTGCACCTCCTGATACCAAAAGTACCTTTCTTGTGTGGGTAGGCCTAGTAGTTGTGACAGGAAATGGCCACAAATGAAACACAGGCACAACACATTTTTCTGCTGAAACTGACCCTTTTTTGGCAATGTGCCTAGCTGTGGGTTTGGGCCCAAGCTCAGCCTGCACACAGGCACAGCTGGACAACCTGTGTATTTGTGAAAACTAGACACCCAGTGGAATACTGACTGGGTTGACTTTTGTGGCTCTCACTGCTTCTGTTCCCCAAAATCTTTTGCAAACCTCAACATTTGTATAAAAACATATTTTACTCACATCTCTGTGATGGAAAATTCTGGAATCTGAGAGAAGCCACAAAAGTCATTCCACCCAACATTTCCCTATGTCTCCCAATAAAAATGGTACCTCACTTGTGTGGGTTGGCCTAGTGTCTGTGACAGGAAACAGCCCAAAACACAACATGGGTATATCACATTTCTCCACTGATAAGTGGGACTTACAAATAAATGAAATACGTCAATTGAGTTAAGCCAATGTTACCATGATTCAGAGGAGAGAGCACAACCACTTTAGCACTCGTTAGAAGTTGTAAAGTGCACAGAATCCTAAGGTCACCAAAAACTAGTTCAGAAAAGTAGAGGACGTAGGTAAAAAGTTGGGGGGAAGACCACTCTAAGGCTGTCAGGTTTAAAACTCCTACTTAGGCACAGTGTATTTTTGGATTAACAGTGTGAGGTTCAGGCTATGTTCAATGGTACATAAACCATCACTAAACCATTACTGAATGAGAGTAATAATACCTTTATTCTCAATCCAGCCCACAATTTTAACTGAGGAGTTCAATGAAGAAACTGGATGGTAGCACCTCACATTTTTCCTACAACCCTTCTTAAAAACAGGCATAATAATTTCAGAGTACCAAGAATGAGGTACTTTGGAACACACAGCTGAATTAAGGGCATTGGTGATAATAGAGGCGCAGAACTCCAGAGTAGCCTTATAAATGTCCATTGGTGTCCCCATCCAGACCTGGAGCTTTGTTACTGGGGCTAGAAACTATAGCTGAGTGGGTTACTTCTAAACAACATGAGATGGTAATAGAATTGCGTTTAAGATAGTTCTGTTGTCAATACAATCTTCAGAAATATATCCATAAATGGATTTAAAAGCAACACCCACATATTATCATAGATAGTGGTACATTCTGTCTTACCATGGGGTCACCAGAATTAATTATCTTTCAGAAAATTCTGTGTCCTGCCTTAAGCAGCCAATAGTATTTTTACTCCAGTTATCCATCTTTATTTCCCGCTTTCTGGCCTTAAGTTCGAATTTCTATTCAGCCTGCTATAAAGAAAGAGTGCCCCTATCCCGCTTGCTTAAGGCTCTACAAGTACTAATAAACCAGTTACATTTGGAATATGGGCCTAAAATGGAGGGAATCAGAGGAAGCTTTTGAATAATTTCCTTGAGTTTGACAAATGTATCAACTTATTTCCCTTGTGTCGTGGGTTCAATCAGTCATTTTTTTTCAAAAAAAGGTAATACGAGAACTAACCATGGAAATAGATAATTGCTGTTGATTGACAACCACTTAAGGCAGAATCCTTTATCCATAATCCACGTACCAATAGGGTCTTTGTATTCAGTAGAGAATTCGGATTTCAAAAACCTGTATATTAAAATATTGGGGTTGTGATCGCTAGCACAATTCTCTACCTTCACCGCAACTCAATAATTGGAAGCAAAGAAGAGATAAAAATGTAATTGATCCTTCTACTCTGGCCCCATCCAATGATTGTAGGGGTTTGACTACCTCCGCTCCAATAACTTCAATGCAATTGACTAACTTGAAGTCAAGCAACTTCATGAATATAATTTCCCCTCCGAAATCTATTCTCTGTAAATGCTAAAACACATTCTTGGAGTCAAAAGGATTAAGCCACATGTGACTCACTAGCAAGAACGATTCTAAAACAATTATGTACAAAAAAGTATTTCTGCCTAAGCATGCCAATGACACTAAACAAAGACAACACTACCAGCTTTACAATAATTAATTTAAAAGTAATTAAAAGTATTACCATGCACAACCCAAACAACCTGAATACAAGAGTGGACTAGATTATTTGGAAAAACCTTATAGAATAATGTGCAGGGAAATTATCAAGCTAGATTGGTGGGTTATTTGGATTGGGACAGAACAGCTGGTAAACAAAAGCTGAGAAGGCCCTCTCACTCAATTTCATTCAAGACCCAAGTTTCTTGGAGCATATTACCATGTGTCAATGTGATCGGTCCAGTCCCTATTGGGAGGTTTGGTAACATACTCAGCAACATTCCAACAAATTAAGTCAATAGAAGATGGATCTAGGGCCATTCCCCCTGTTTCTTGTTGCTCCACTGCATTTTTCCTTGGCCATTCCTTATGCTGGACTATCAATGGCATAATCTTAGAATGTAGTCAATCCATCTCAAATAAAACTGATAATGGCAAGAAGTGGTTGGATCCCCTAGCAGACTCTGAATGATATCTCCCGCTCTACGGTCGAACACTAGGGATGAATGCCTTTGAAAGAAACCAAGTGGCAAGATAATATTATTAAACACTTGAGGTTGGCTAAACCCACCCTAAGTTGGTATGTAACATGCCAGGTAAGGGTGTCTGCCTTTAATGATTGCACAATCCCCTCGCAGTCTCTCCTTAGTGGGGCCAGTCCATCCCACTCTCCTTAGCAGCATAAGTTCTTTCTATCCCATGATGCTCAAATTGGTGGACTTAGAGAGTCAATGGCACTCTTTGGCCCATATTTAAAAGACAATGACGGAGCACGATGATGCATCAAAATAGGCAGCGCCATGTTCTGTCATTTTCACAACGAAGGGAAGCGCCATATTGAATTGAATATGGAGCACCCCTATGTTGTACCCTGCACCGGCACTAAATTGAGCTGAATGCAGAATGCAGCACGCATTGAAAAAGCAAAAAACGAGGGGGAATAAGAGTATTCCTCCTCATTGCACCTTGCTAACGCTGCCCCTGGGTGGTGTTAGATTGTTGGGCTACTTCAGGTTTACGAAATCTCGTAAATCTGAGGCAGTGTCAAAATGTAATGGGTGTTGCTGTGGCACACCTTACAGCAATCCACTTGTACACCCCTTTCACCCAAAGGGCTGCGTGAAAAGGTGACGCTCTGGTGGAGCTGGGAGCTCTTAAATATACCCCTTTATTTTTTAGTTGGGCAGGTGTTTCAAACACATTGCATGTCAATGGTGGATGCTACTAAGATTACTTAGATGGAGGCAAGCATCAGGGCGCAGATTAGTAATATCAGCTGGTTTCCTCAGAGGGGAGAAAGCCATAGGAATGGTTATGGCACCCCAGCATGTCCTGCATGCATCCCACACCGAGGGGAGATGAGACTGCTTATGAAGAGCAAGGAACTTAGATGTCCCTCCTCCCCCTGCTAAGGGTTTGATGGATTGTGAGGAATTGAGACCACAAGATAGCAGCAAATGACCCAAGCCACAGGGAGATTAGAGGGCCTATGAAGTGTCAGGAACATAGGAACTCCTCTTCCTGGTCAAAGTTCAATGGATTTGGGGGCAACTGAGTCTTCACCCAGTAGCTAATGACCCCCCATTCTGTGACATTAGCTAATTGCCAAACAGCTAATGGGCCTAAGAATAGAAAAGGGGAAACTAATTGTGTCAGCTGAACCCATTCTATAAAGGAAGTGGCTATTTATCCAGCCACTGGCTAAATAGTACTTAATTTCTACTATTTGCCTGGCGACCAGCAAAATGATACATATTCTCTGCTGTTATCCAGCTACGGGCTAAATACTAGAGATGGTGTACAGTTTGACTGGCATTTTGATAAATAGTGTGAAGGAGGTCTTTATTTAGCTGCCTGTGGGAAGAAAAGGGACAACAAGCAATGGTAGGGTAGTGGCCATCTTATAATTAGGATTCATCATCCTTGGTTACCCCAACCTCTCATGGCTAATGACCCCAGTGAGGAATGCCAGGACAAGGGCAGAGGGACATTACAATGAGGCACATGGGCGAACAAGGAGGATCATTGAGCGCACCTTTGGCCTCCTGAAGGCCAGATTCCTGTGCCTCCTTCTGACAGGTGGATCCCTGTGCTACTCACCCAAGAAGGTGTGCCAGATCATCGTTGCATGTTGCACAACCTGGCCTTGAGATGCCAGGGGCCTTTTCTGCAGAAGGATGAGGCTGGAGATGGTCGTGTGGCAGCGGTGGAGCCTGTGGACAGTGACGAAGAGGAGGCTGAGGAAGAGGATGTGGACAATAGAACAACTATAATTCAACAGTACTTCCAGTGACACACAGGTAAGACACTGTAACTTCACCTAACATTGCAGTTTTGTGTTGGACATCCTGATTTTCCAAATTCTATGGCCAATTACTGTACCCTTTGGCATCTCTATTTTCAGATATCTGTGCCCTACTCTGGGGTGTTTACTGCTGCCCACTACCGGTCATACCTATGTATATATGACTGTACATTTGAATTGCAATGTTTACAGCTTGTTAAACTAATACATATTTCAATCAATTGACAGACTTGTATTAGTTCCAAGGGTGCTTATTTATGTGATGATAAGTGTAGGGGGTATTGCAATGGGCTGGGTTGATGATGGAGGAATGTCCAGGATAGAGTCCAGTCTATTGGTATCACAGGTGCATTGTCCAAGGGGGCATAGTGAGTGGAGCAATGGTAGTTCAATGTGGACAGGGTGACAGAGTGGTACACAAGGGTGACATTCAGGGGATTCTTATATCCTGGCGGGGGTCTTGGCAATGTCCTCTGGCTTCTGCCTGGATCGCAGAGACCTTTTGCGTGGTGGTTCTCCTTCTGCAGGGGGAGGGGTGCTGGTGGCCTTTTGTTCCTGTGGCGGGGCCTCCTGTCCACTAGTGTCAGCAGAGGTGGAGGGCTGTTCATCAGTGTGGCTAATGTCAGGGGACCGTTGGTGTGCCACTGCTTCCCTCATGGTGTTGGCCATGTTTGCCAGCACCCCTGCAATGGTGACCAGGATGGTGTGGATGCCCATCAGGTGCTCCATGATCCCCAGGTACTGTCCCTCCTGCAGCTGCTGGATCTCCTGCAAGTTGGCCAGTATCTGGCCCATCGTCTCCTGGGAATGATGGTATGCTCCCATGATGTTGGTGGGTGCCTCGTGGAGAGTCAGTTCCCTGGGCCTATCCTCCCCCTGCTGCACAGCAGTCCTCCCAGATTCCCTGTTCTCTTGTGCCTCTGTCCCCTGAACCATGGGCCCACTGCACTGACCCTAGGTCCCTGATCGTCCTGTGTTTGTGCGGTTGCCTGGGGTCTCTGTAGTGGTGGACACACTGCTGATGGATGTGTCCTGGGGACAGAGGGAGGGTCCCGCTGGGTGGGTGCTGTGCTGGTGTTTTCTGAGGGGGAAGGATCTGTGGTGGTATGAGACTTTGCCTGGGACACCGACTGACCAGAGGTCCCTGATGGGCCAGGTTGATCATCCTGATCCAGGCGTGCAGAGCTGATGTCATCACTGTGGGCCTCTTTGGGGGGGACTGGATGTTGCTGGCACCTCCTCTCTGGTGACGTTGTGTGGGGGTCCTGTGGGCATGTAAATGCAGTGTTATTGTTACTGCGTGTGACATCTTGTGCATGGGTGTGTTTCCCCCTATTGTTGTTATTACCAAGGCAGCTTTGGCTTGTGTGAGTTGTGCTTTGGTTGGCTAAGTGATTGTCACTAGTGTGCAAGCTGTGGTGATGGGTGTCCATGCAGGGCTGTGAGTGGTGTCCATGCATTGGTGGTGCATGCAGTGCTGATTACTGGGATGGGTGGGTTGTGATGGTGGGGTGTCTGTGAGGTGGTGGGGTGATGGGGGAGGGTAGGGGTATGGGTATGTGATGGCATGCAGGTGGGGGGTGATAGTAGTAAAGAGTTGACCTACCAGAGTCCAGTCCTCCTTCTACTCCTGCCAGGCCCTCAGGATGCATGATCGCCAAGACTTGCTCCTCCCATGTTGTTAGTTGTGGGGGAGGAGGTGGGGGTCCACCGCCAGTCCTCTGTACAGCTATCTGGTGTCTTGCAACCACGGAACACACCTTCCCCCATAGATCGTTCCACCTCTTCCTGATGTCATCCCTTGTTCTGGGGTTATGTCCCACGGCGTTGACCCTGTCCATGACTCTCAGCCATAACTCCATCTTCCTTGCAATGGATGTATGCTGCACCTGTGATCCGAATAGTTGTAGCTCTACCCGGATAATTTCCTCCACCATGACCCTTTGCTCTGCCTCTGAGAACCTGGGGTATCTTTGTGGTGCCATGGGTGTAGTGTGAGTGGTGTGTGTGAGTGTGTGTGGGGTGATGTGTTGGGGTGTGTGCTGTGAGGTGCGTAGATGGTGTATGGGTTATGGTGTTCTGTGGCTCTGGTTGTGTGGGTGCTCCTGGCTTGTCTCGCTCTCAGTGGTAAATTGTTTGTAGTGGTAAAGGGTTGTGGGTAATATGGGTGTGTGTTTAAAGTGGTGTGTGTATATGTGTCAGGTGTGTGTAGTTTGAATTGTCCAATGTGGTGTTGTTTTGTGTGTATGTGTGTGTGTGTGTGTGTATTTTGAGCGTGGCGGTATGTACCGTCAATGGTTTGCCATGGTTGAATGTCTGCTGCGGTGATTGGTGGGTCATAATGCTGTGGGCGTATTTCTGTTGGCGGAACGGTGTGATACCTTGTCCAGTGGCTGACTCCACAATGACATTTAACCCTCTTCAACCACAAGCCTGCTGCCTTACCCCCACTGAGTTAGAAGATAAAACTATTCACCAGGAAAAACTTAGTCCTTGTATTTGTCCCACTCTCCATTGCTGATGGCCCTGAACTTTACTCTTGCCTTGGTCAAGGTCAAACAAATTACAGCACTTGCCACCTACTGCTTTTTGGCACTATTTTGAAACGTAAACCTAAACTTTTAAAATTCATAACTATGGCTCTACATACTGGACTTTTCTTGTTTTGGTGCCATTATATTTAATAAATTATTACTTATTTTTCTAAATTGGTTTGGAAATTTTCTTGCATTTTGTTTTAGATTTATTACTGTTTGATTTATGCATAAATACTTTACACATTGCCTCTATGTTAACTGCCTGCTCTCTGCCATAACTATGAGGGAGTTGCGCTTAGGTTGACTTAGTGAATTTATTGATTCACTTTGCAAAGATTGTGGTTATTATTTTCACCAGGCACTCACCTCACTCAACTAATACTCCAATGTCTTACACCAATCTATAATAAACCCTCTACTTTCCAAAATCATTGTTCAATGAAAATTGTGTGATAGAAAATAGCTGCAAAATGCTATTTAAATTTTACCATGTTAAAAGATAGTTACTAGTGTGAACCTCTTCAAAGTTCGCTACTCTGTAACCAAGTGAACCAATAATATCAAAATACAACCACAAGATTATTGTGGAAATGTCAATATGATTAAATACACATTGACAATGCTCTGTTTTCTCAATGGCCAGCCTCCCATCACTGATTTGACCTCTTACGCCTCCCACTATTCAGCCTGTGCCTTAAATATATATGGGGAAAATTTGAGTGATAGTCCGAATGGAATTATGTAATTCATAGTTCCGAGGTCCTATGGGCATGTTAGATCATAAAGCTCCTGACTGGAGAATTCCAAGCCTAGGACACTGGACACTGATACATTATGTATAGGCAGGGGCTGTGGGCAGGAGCAAAGCCGCCTCCTACCTAACAACTGCAGAAGCATGGAGGGTAGCACACAGTGCTCAGCTGTCACTTACTGAAGCAGGCCTATCACCGGGTCTATGCGGTTATTCTTCTTTAAAGCACACTTGTGATGGGGGCCTAAGTCTCTGTTTTTAATGCCGGGACAAAATCTTAAATGCAATTATGGATCGTGAAATTTCATAACCTCCCCTCGTTGTTATCAAAAGTTTATTATTATCTGAAAGTCTGCACATGCTTCTTTATAAAGCTTTCATACTCGTCATATCACTATATTGCTGACTCATAAACTGAAATGTATTTTTTTTTGGTCCCTTAATCAAACACTTTTACACATTCCATATAATGAAAAACATGCTGCTTTTCTAATGATCTATTACTTTGTCTTAAGTCCCTCATAGAGGCTTTTGATAGCTCCCAGTCACATACTGACATCACTGCAAGTTAATGCCAAGGGCCTGATTTAGATCTTGGCAGATGGAATCCTCCATCAAAAACGTAATGGATATCCCGTCCACCGTATTACAACCTCCATAGGGTATAATGGGATCATAATACAGCAGATGGGATATCCATCTCCATCAAGATCTAAATCAGGCCCAAAGTCTCCTTACTCCTTTGGCAGAGATATCCTGTTCTTGTAAGATTTTCATATATGGAAATTCATGTTTCCTAGACATTCAGTGGAATTTTGACAACAAAAAAGCTTTAAGTATTTTTGTGTTCTTTCGGATAAATAGTTTTTAATGTTCTGAAACATGGCTTTGTGTTTATATTTAGGTGCAACAACAATAGAAAAATATGATCTCAGAACAAATGTGTGGATCCAGGCAGGTGTGATGAACGGTAGAAGACTTCAGTTTGGCGTGGCTGTAATTGATGATAAGCTCTATGTCATTGGTGGCCGTGATGGATTAAAGACTTTGAACACAGTGGAAAGCTATAACCCAAAGAGCAGAATATGGACAGTGCTACCTCCTATGTCAACCCATCGACACGGCTTAGGTAAGAATAAAAAATCTTAGACTGTCAAAATTCACTTGGCCCTTGCACAATCGTAGACTTTCTCTTTATTTTTTTCATATAAATTTGACAGCAATTTTAACATGAATGTTTGATTTGAGTGATGTCTTTAGGGAGACATTTCAGAGTAAAGCGATACTTTTTAAAGATTTTCTAAAAACTTTTTTGTCAATCTTTGCCTCATAACAATAATATTATACCTTCTAACTTTTTCCTTGCAAACTTTGTTCGCACTAATTGGGTGCAAATTAAATATAACATATTTTCTTGCTCCTACATCATTAGATGAAATCTTTTTCCATTAACTCACACCGCATTAGAAACATCATTCGCCATAGACATGAACGTGGTGTGATGAGGAATGGCTATGATAGACCCTGGGTTTTAAGAAATATGACCTATGGAAAATGAATGCATGAAACCTTCTTTTTAATCTACTTTGGGAAGTCTCCTTGAAATGGTGACACCCATAATGATTCAATGTACTGTTTTGTCTTGTAAGAACTAATCATGTATTTTGTAGACCTTGTGTATATGGCTTTCATACAGAGGTATTGTATTTTGTGATTACTCATTTGAATGTACTAATCTACGAAATGTAAAATATACATAGTTGCAGGTGAACTTGGCATTATGTTTACGCTATCCATCTTCCTGCACAGCCTACTAAAACTGCATTTGCATTGAGAGAAGTCAACTAGACTATAACCTTCAGACCAAAGTTTTGAACAATTACTGGAATTATGGCAAAATTTAGAATCCAAGTCATGAAAATACGCAGAACCTCTATGTGTTCTTTAATCTTGTTTCTCAACCAAACCTGCAACAAAAAAAATTATCGTGGGAGTATTTCTGCATTAGAAAGTTCAACTATGGGTGGGTAAATCATAATTACAGTACTAATCCAAACAGTTCTAATCACAAATAATTCATGACCTTCGTAAAACACTATGGCAATGCAGCCTCAGATGTATATGGTATTAACATGTGACCTGACAGTGGGTGGGATAATCCTCGCCTCTGTGTCCTTAACATAATTAAAAAACTGCTTTTGTGAAAGCTAGCAAATATTATATTCTATGTCAGAAAGACAACTTCAGATTATGCTTGTTCAAAGCTCATTGACCACCACAGATGGTTTATTAACCATAGGTTTATAATAAAGCAACTTAAATGTTGAATCAGAACACCATCAGTTGCTCTTAGTATATCCTCTCATGTAGAACCTGACCCAAAGGCTTTTGAGGCCATGGTACCTTTAGCAGAATGAGCTCCAAAGAGAAGAACATATATGCCAGATTCTGTCATCAACTATTTTATCCATCTCTCTAAGGTTGCTGAGTATACAGGCCTATGATACTTCAACAATGCAATCATCAATTGACTACTGGCATTGGTTCTGAACTCCCTAGTATGTCTTATACACTTTCAAGCATTTGACCTCACACAACTTGTCATTTTGTGGAAAAACTGGAGTTTCTAAAAATCGACAAAAAGTCTTTGTTCATTTTTTTTTTTTTTTTTAGTCCTCATTCACCCTAGGCCTTATGTAAACCTCCTTTTCTTTTCAACCAAGACAAAATAAGTTTTCCTCGGCCAGGGGTTGCCCTTTCCTCTCAAACAATCCTCAGACTGTCCCAGTTCCATGAGGATTTCAGAGCAGGGTGTAAAATCATTGGACAAATAACACAAATACATTTCCATTCCAGCATTAATTAAGCAAAAATTATATACATCAATGTCCTGATTTCCAGTTCAATAATGGTACCCAAATATTCCCCCACATCCTATCCTTTCCCCCCATTATTTGATCCAATTCTGCTGTACAAAAAACATCCCTAAGCCATTCTGAGTGGCCTGGAGGGGTCTTTGAAATCCATTTTCTGCATATTTCCCACCTCCCAAACAATATTGCATAAAATACAAACTTCATATCTGCAATTGTATCCCGACCAGGCCACCCCTGCCGATCTTGAAATTGACCAAAAATTATTAACTAGAGAGAAGCTTCGATTTCCCGATTTAATGTACTCGAGATTTTTTCACATACTCCTTCCCAAAAATGTCGAATATCAGGACATTCCCAAAACATATGAATATCTGTTGCTTGAATTAAACCACACTTTGGACATATCACCTCCTGCCCTCCTTTCATTTTCAGGGGAAATATAAACTCTATGTATCGTAAAATAATGATTTTTCCTAAATGTGGCCGGTTTCACAATACCAAAAAGCATTTTTAATGACTCTTCCCACCACCTCTTAACTGCCTCTTCTGGGAAAAATTCCCTCCACAAGTCACTGGGAAGTACAAACTCGCCATCCACCCCTTCTAGGATCCCCCAATACCAAGCACACACTCTGTGGGGACCTCCTAATGGGCTCGGGGTGATCTCACTCAATGGGTTGGACATACCAAAAACTTCCTTAATCCCCTGAGCCCATTTTCTTATTTGTAAAAATTTCCACCTAGACAAAGAACCACCCGTCTTCGACAGCAATTCTTCCCAGGGGAGAAAAACCCCCTTTGAAAACAAATCTCCCCAATGCTCTAACCCTGCTTGTTTTATCGGTAGCACTAAAATATCTTGAAAACATTCTGGGGTACCCGGGGAATCCCAGATAGGTGCGTCAAAATTATAATAGGTGAGTTTTGCAGATTGTCTGATCTGATAACAACTTTCTGCCAGGCCCGCATAATTTTCAACCTTATCTTTTTGAAGAATTTAGGGTCCCCAAATTCAAACATAAAGTTGGTTGAAACGCCTTTGATATTAGAAGCCATTATCTTAAGCATTAAACCTGTAGTCGTGGAGTCTGAGGCAAGGAACAAAATTCTAAAGTTTTTCAAAAGAAAAGCCCATGCATAATATTGCAGCTCTGGTAATGCCAAACCGCCCTTTTCCTTACACCGATGTAACTTCCTCCGAGAAATTCTAACACCTTTAGAACTCCAAATAAAATCGTTTATAAGGCGCTGCATTTTTTCTATATCTATTTTCTGCATGGGGAGTGGGGAAGTAGAGAACAAAAAATTCCACTTCGGAAGGATAGACATTTTTACCAAATTAACTCTGCCAATAATCGTTAAGGGAAGATGGCTCCAACCTTGTAGTAAACTCTTACATTCCAGCAACAGTTTTAACTGATTCCTCTCCGCTAGCTGATTAATATTTTGAGGTATCAGAATTCCGAAATATCTGATTTCCTTTTTACAGTAGACAGATTTATACTCCATATTCCAAGCCATAATCTCTGTTTTTTCCACATTCACTTGATAGCCAGAAACCTTACCAAACTCCTCAGCCATCTTAAGAATCTCAGGAAATGCAGTTACTAAATTATCTGTGTAAACCAAAAGGTCATCGGCATACAAAGCAAGTTTCCTCTCCCAGCCCTGACAACAGAAAGGAGAAATCATCGTATTCCGCAGAATCTTCCTCGCAAATGGTTCCATAAATAAATTGAATAGTACAGGAGATAACGGACAACCCTGTCTAGTGCCCCTAGCTATAGCAATCGGGCCAGTAAGATTCCCATTCACTAATATTCTAGCTGTAGGAGCCCTATATATCTGATTTACTACCCCACAGAGATTGTTTCCCAGTTTAGCTTTTTTAGCAAGAGTTTCAAATAAACCCAATTTACCTGATCAAAGGCTTTCGCAGCATCGACAGTAATAATCCCCAAAGGGGAATCAAAAGATACTGCCATATCTATGGCCCCGATTAATTCATATGTAAGCTCGTACAAATATCTACCCTTCGAAAAGCCCTTCTGGTCAGAGTGTATTAAACTATTTGCTACTCTGTTTAATCTATCCGCCACTATTTTGGTAAACAGCTTATAATCACTATTCAATAATGAGATAGGTCTATAAGAAGAGCGATGAGTCGGATTTTTCCCGGGTTCAAAATCAATGTAATAACTGCATCATTCCACGAAGAAGGCATACCTATCTCATTTAAAAAAACCTTACCAAATAGCTCAACCAAAATCGGGGTAATTACATTGCCTAATACTTTATACAGCTCCACCGGAATACCATCAGGGCCCGGGGCTTTCCCTTCTTTACCCCCAGCTAAAGCCGCCCGCACTTCCCCAACTGTAATAGGGCCGTTAAGAGATTCCTGAGTCTGCTGCGAAATTTCCGGTAAAACATCCTGAGCTAGCCAGTCCTCCACCAATTCTTCTCGCACCTCCACATACTCCGTATACAGAGATGTAAAAAAGTCTTGAAACCCTCATTCAATATCTTCCCTACGAAACAGTTTTGCGACAGTTTCTTCCACCACTATTTCCTTAATATGACCCCTAACCTGATCTGATTTGGCTTTCTAGGCAAGCAGTTTCCCTGAACTCTCCCCATATTCAAAATGTTTTAGTTTACTAACCTCCCATCTCTTAACCATTCGCGCCTGTAAAATATTTGCCAATCGTGTTCTTAGCTCGGCCAATTCCGCTCTTCCTGCCTCTTCCTGGGTCCCTTCACCTTTACCAACCAGCTTCTCGCTTTTTATTAACATTTCCTGTTCTAGAGTGTTTATTTCGTCTCTAAACACTTTAAGTTTATGACATGAGATACTCTTAATTTCCCCTCGTATTACAGCCTTAAAGGAGTTCCAAACCGTTGATAATGATGCCGAGCCTATATTAACCTTGAAAAAACATTCCGTCTCTCTATGTAATTGCACCAAGACATCCTCATCAAACAATAGTGCACGCTCCAATGTCCACCTCTTAAACATTCTTCTCTGGGGAAGCGTCAGATGCAATACTACCGCTGCATGGTCTGATAAATGTGGGGGTAAATATTCAATCCTATCTACATTTTCCAACAACCTGTAATCAACTAAAAAATAATCGATGCGTGGCTATATTTCTTGTTAAAAAAGGAGAAGACTCTGGCCTACCCTTCCCTCTTTCGCCAAATATCACACAAGCCGTGATCTTTCATCATTCTCTTTAGATAATGTTGTGATTTTGGCGTACCTAAGGATCTGCAAGTATCCGTTCTATCCAATCTATTATCCAGCACCACATTAAAATCTCCCGTCATAATAACCGAATCTGAGAATTCGATTAGCTGAGAATAATCCTTTTTAAGAGGTTCAATATCATCACAGTTCGGGCCATAGAATCCAACCAATACCAGAGTTACCTCATCAACCTGTATTCTTACTATGACCCAGCGACCAGCTTGATCCGCCCTTATTTCGAGAATTTCTGGTCTGGCTTGTAGCCCCTGTTTAACCAAAATAACTACTCCCCTTGTGTGAAAATTATGGGTAGTGCAAAACCACATTCGCACCCATTTTTGGGCCTTAAATAACTCCTTACACTCATCTGCGGCCAAATGAGTCTCCTGCAAAATTAAGATTTGTGCCGGTGAATCTTTTAAATATTGTAGAATTTTGTTCCGTCTTGATTTAGTCCTTAAACCATTAATATTCCAAGAAAGTAATTTAATCGTGAACTTCCCCTCCCCCTGCCCATTACCAAATCTAACCATTCAAAACTAACACGCCATCCCTCTGCCTAGGTGAATAAGGAACTATTTCCATGCACAACCCAAAAAAAAAAACCCGCCTAATGTCTTCCCCTTCCTATTCCCTCCCATGGGGGACCCCCCCACTATATCAGCCACCATGGGCCTGGTTTTAGAGCATCCCGCCTACCTGGGAGCCTTAGGATTTCCCCCCAAAAATTATTTTACATGATCGGTCTGTTCTTTCTTTATGAGATCTAACAATTAATCTATCTGTTTCCCTTATATTATGCCTTTTGTTGTTTTATATTATTCCCAAGAATGCCGGAAACTTCAACTGTGCCGTAATTCCTAGCTTTTTTAATTCATCCAACCTTTTTCCCAATTCCCACGGCCTATCCATTGTAATCTTAGATAGGTCGGATCTAATCTCGAATGTCACATTTTTTGCCCTTAATGATTTCTGTTTCAATGCGTTACTCAATATTTTTTTCCTTTAGATGATAGGTTAAGAAATTAACCTGGATTTTCCTCGGTCTAGTGCTGTTCGGTCGCATCGTAAAGGGGTTGCGGTGGACTCTCTGAATATCTTTTTCAATCTCTTCCCTACTCTCTTCCAACTCACATACAGATTTGATTTGATTTGATTAGGGAAACCACATATGACTTCAAATTTGCCCCTTCTGCTCCTTCCGGGACCTTTAACAACTTTATGTTGTTCCTACGCGAATAATTCTCCAATTGCTCAATCCTGACTTGTAATTCTTGTTCTTTTTCGTTTAAGTCTCGAATCTCATCCTTATGATGTTTCAGCTCCTCCTTCATCCCCCCTTACCGTCTCCTCCAATGCCTGGATCCTCTCCATTAAATTATCAAATTTTCTTTCCAGTACCTCACAGGCCTCTCTGATTTCCCCTTGATTGCTCTCCGAAGTTGCAAAGCCTTTTTTTATATCCTCCGAAATGGAGAGAATCACCTTCTCCATGGAAAGACTGTGTCGGGGGCCAGAGCCTGAGCAAGGAGAGGGCTGGTAACCGCTTCTGCCAAAACTTCTTCCTCCTGTCTCAAAATAGATAGATTACCACCTTGACTCAGAGGTGAGCCAAATTATTAGTTAAGGGGGAGGGTTACTTTCAACCCCCTCGCCAGAGTCTGCACTGTTTCTAGTGTACTTAGTCATGTAGTTATCCATTTTTCCTAGTCCCGGTACCAGCACAATATCCTCCGGCCTAGCCTTTAAATAAGCTCTTAGTGAAGGTGTGAATCTGTGATTATTTTTTGGTCTCCCCTCACTTCCTTCTTTCTTTTTTTTGAATAAGTGATTCACTTGGTCCAAAGTTCTGCCCTTAGGCTTCCCCTGTCTCCCACTGACCTCCTTATCCCTTATTTCCCCCCTCGGCCCTAGCCCCCCTACCTGCAAGGTGTTAACGGAGGGCTGGGGTGGGGGAGAGCTCTTATCTCCTTCGCTGGTTACGGCCCCGGCCCCCGCGACACCCACCACCTTACTTGCTGTTTCCAAATTCGGCGAAGACGAAGATACACGCATTACCGCGCTATCAGGCTCCCGGGACACCTTCCCAGGAGCCTTACTGGTGCTGACTCTGCCTGGATTCCCCCGAAGGGGAATCCTCGCCGAGCCTCTTCGCATCCGGCGGCGCTCTAGCGTGGCACGCCCCCAGTGCCGGAGTTTCTCGCCGGATTCCTCACCTGGTCTCTGAAGCAGCCGGGTTTCCAAAATTCGAGCGACTGGGCGGCACATCCAGCCGATCGCTGTATGTGCGTGCCACGCCCCCAGGAACGGCGGAAGGTGCGCCTAGCGAGCTGCGACCGCGACGCAGCCCGCGAGGTCCCCTCCGACAGCCCGCTCTCTAAAAGTTTCTCTACCTCTTTGTTCATTTTATAATTAAAAAAGATACCCCTTCTGGGGAATATATTCTACCTGCCACGTCTAGGAATTTGACATCAGAGATTGTCCTTCAGGATGCCAAATGCAAGAGCATAACCTATTAAGCTGACAATTGTTTTCTGGATAATTGTCTGGCCAGTTCTGAAACAAGTGCAATTATTAGATTCAAATCACAAACATAATCATATCTGACTATAGGAGGATTGGATATTATAGTCCCTTTAAGCAGTTTACATATGAGGGGATGCATCCCTATAGGACTTTTACTAATATACTTGTGTCCAGTTGAAATCGCTGATCAAAAATTATTTACTGACCTGTTACAAAGGTCTTCTCCTGCTTTTTGGGATAAGAAGTTGAAGATCATTGTTATATCTACTTCCATGGAATCCAGGTCCCAATCCAAGCACTAGCAAACCCTTATAATGGTTGTGGGTGGAATGAGCCCAGGCCTGCTTGATGAATGTAGCAGCAGGACTTGAAATTCCTGCCATTTGCCAATGTCACCCAAAGTTTTCCATGCCATAAGGTTCAGATGAACCTGTAATATCATTGGGTGTAACTCGCCATTGGACCTGTCAGAATGTCCGGGAACATCAGTAAAGGGATTGGGAAGTCACAGGCCATGTCCAGAAAGACTGGAAACCATGGTTGTTTCTGCCATATTGGAAAGATTGCTACTATGTCCACTCTTTGTCATCTTGCTTATGCCACTATCCGAAATATCATTGAAAACAGGGGGAAAGCACAATTGAGGCCTATTGACCAATACTGTAGAAAGGCCTTCATTGCCTGTGCTAACAGGTCTGGTCTACAACAAAAGAATTGTTCCAGTTGTCTGTTCAGAATGGAAGCAGAAAGGTCAGTCCGTTCTGCAAGGACCCATTGCTTCTTGGAAGGAGAAACAAATGTGCGGATTTAACTTCCAGTTGCTAGTGCCTGTCAGGATCCTGGAGTTCCAATCTGCGATCACATTGAGTTGTCCTGGTATCTATTCTGGGATGATTGTTCTTCGGGCAAAAATTCAAAAGGCCCTGGACTGTCTCTGCCAGCATCTTCAATCTGGTGCCTCCTATCATGATTATTTATCTGACTGCTGAGATGTTGTCCATTCTCAGCAGTATGTAGCAATTGTTCTTCTTTTTAAGGGCAGTGTATTTCTGGCAAATTAACCTACCAGGAGCTCGGGACAGCTGATGTAGAGTTCCAACTCTTCTTACGACCATCTGCCTCTGATGGAAAATTTGCTACAGTGCATACCCTGAACCCAACACCTGGCTTTACCTTTCTGTCAGTGTCTTCCTGAGATGTTGAAATTATAAGCACTGTAATGCTTGTTCTGTAGTGCAGAGAGCCTAGGAACACTGCTTGGACCGAAGATGCCAGTAGTCCAAAAATGTTTGCAGTCAAACTGAGTGAGACTGTTATCTTGGTCAATGATGACTTCAAATTCTTCTTGATGTCACTTATTTTGTACTTGGGAAGCTGCAGCTGTTTTCTGACTGAATTGATCAGGAAGCCCAGGGATTCCAGCGACTGTGTTAAAAGAAGAATCAACGTGTTCACATTTATTATGAAATCAAGGTCTTGCAGAGTATGAATAGCCCAATATAAATGCTGAAACGGGCAACTCTTACATCTGTGCAGTGAGAGTACCAAAGTTTTGAACAATTAATCTTACCTGTGTGACTGTTGTGTGACTGTTGAAGGTAGTGACCTAGATGGGAAAAAGGTTGCTCCTCTGAAACAATCCTGCCAGGAGACTTTCTTCCCGCAATAATAACCTCTTTGGGGGCCTTGATGTTTTAATAGGCCAAATGAAAGCCCCCTGTTTCATCTGTCCCTCTAAAAAGGTTGGTTGAAGCACTTTACTCAGGGAGGTTTGCACCTAAGTTAGGGACATGAAAGTGTTCACAGTCTTGCTGATGTCCTTAATAACTTTGCCACCAAAGAGCAACTCTTCCACAAATGGCCCTGCCTCTGCCGAGGCAAGATCTATAAACTTCAGAGTGCCAATAGTTTTTGAGGGCTAGTCACTGTAGGTACCGCCTAACTAGACCTGGGCAAAATTTTATTTACACCAGAGTACTTTGCAGAACACAATACATGCAAATTTATCATGATTATGCCATTACTTCACACCACATAATTTTGAGGAGGAATTTTAACATGCCCTATAATATTCAGGTAATTTTTTAACATGAGTGGCATTTGAGTCAGGTTTTTTACCAAGCAGACCATTTGGATAATTTTTTTAAGCATGAAGCTACAAATCTGAATCTGACCAAAGGTCTTGGAATGCAAGAGGCAGTTTCATTAAAATGTGTGATCAACAAATATTTTCAGGTAGGTTATAGTACCTGAGCAGACCGTTGAGGTCATGTTTAAATGCAAAACTGCAAATTCGAATATGAGCAACTGGCAATCAACTCAAAATTAGATTTTAAACCATTCAGGTAATTATTTCAGTGCAAGATGCATTTCTCATACTTTTTTGACAATTTGGCGAAATTAGGCTACACAAAATTACATGAGTTGTGCCCCCAAAACTCCTAACACTAAGGCCCATATTTATACTTTTTTTGCGCCGCATTTGCTTCATTTTTTGATGCAAAAGCGGTGCAGACTTACAAAATACAATTGTATTTTGTAAGTTTGCGCCACTTTTCCATTAAAAAGTGACACAAATGCGGTGCAAAAAAAGTATAAATATGGTCCTAAATTGTTAATGTATCAGATTTAAATACTAAGTACCCCACCTTGTGGGCTAAAAGGCCACACTGGGGGGGTCACCTAATTAATTTTTAAAAGAAGGTCTCTCTCCTGTACGAAGGAGATACTTTACCTGGTTTGCCTGCATTTTTTACACTAAAGCTGTATGACTTGGGCTGCACAGGTAGGCCCGCAATCCTGTTTCCTTTGTCAGCCTAACGGATGGCACACATTTTCAGCAGCCCGCACGTGACATTTAATTTTCATACCATTGTTGTATTTCTGCACCATATAGTATGACCTTACTGGGAAGTTAAATATGCCATTTAGAAGTTAGTCAAATTTACAGAAACACTGAGGCCTGTACAGCAGTACAGCAGTGTGCAGAGATCACAAACCACCATACCAGCCACCAGAAATTGGAGATGATTACGCAAAACGAGGCACTTTCACACTTTGTCATATTTCAGAAGTTGTGGTTATGTATCACATATTCCTCATTGCTGCTGAATATTACAGTATGTGTACTATTGTCACAATGCGCTTGTTATACCCAGAAGACGTTCTTATCATATAGAAAGTATTGCCACCATATTTAAGGTTTGATCATAATAAGGTTGACGTTATGAATATATAAAAGGAAGTGCCGTATTATACTGGGTATCAGCATCATAAGCCAGGTAACAACATAATCAGTTACCGCAACATATGTTAGATATCGCCATCAAAAATCAAATATTGTCAACACGTGCTACATGCCATATATAAAGTATCAATATTGCTATTTAATTCCCAGCACTCTTGTATGTGTTTCCAAAAGATGATATCAAAGCAAATGGAAAGTCTAGGTCTCAGTTGTTTAAATTGGCACATGATTGGAACAGCCTGCAGGAATTCATATTTCAGTATATGCATGTGGACTCTTTCAGAAAGGGTTTTTTAGCAGATGCTTTCACTTGGCAGATTTGTTAACCCCATACAGCCTTTGAAACAGGTCAATTTGGTAAAGGTGTATGGTTTTTGGTGGTATGTCATTGCTGTATAGTATAATGGTTGTTTTCCAGAAGTAAAATGCTGTAATAAGTAATTCAATCTATAAAGGTAACCATGTTGAGTAACAGAGACGTGTTTAAAATCAAACTCATAGGGCATATATATATAAATATATATATATATATATTATTATTATTATTTTTTCAATGAATATATGGACGTTGTCTAAACTCTTTCTGAGGGCCATGAGGCAAGCCGGCTTTACAGGGCCCAACCATGTAAGATGAGGTCTTTTACTCCAGATGTCTTGGTACCCGTCCTACGGTGAGTCCCAAGTAATTGGGCCAAAAACTAACCCTTCCAGTGCCAGATTCCCAGCAGAAGTACTAGTTGAGCAATCCAAGGCTCTTCGAGGGGCCATAGGTACAAGGCATACACAGGCTTAAGACTCAAGGTGCACACAATAATAGCAATACCATCAATGTCCAACCAAGTATTTGCTTTTGTGAAAAATTGAGTGTTTTATTGTGACCACACGAAGCATAAAGGCAATGCATTAAACAATATCTAGCGTCTCTTAAGGTGAGCACACTAGCATAATCATGTACTACACCCCTGAATCCATCCATCACTGTCTAATGAGGCTGGTTATTCCCGATTTGATACTGAAGGCAACTTTCAGATGTGCGTACCCATGTTCCCATGTGACAAAACCTATATTTGGCCTTAAGCATGAACTTTAACAATGATACACACTTATTACTAATTTTGTTTAAGCCCACAGAATGCTTCCTGACCTCAAACAGTCTTACCTGATCTGATGGCTACTAGCAAGTGAGGGATGACCACAGCATTTCTTGGCAGGCTATGCTCTCCTGACACTAATGGTCTGCAACCACTTTCAGTCTTTTATCAATGGGCCTCCTTCAGTCTTCGGATGGCCCTCATCGGGGTAAGACAACATCCTGTGAGGCTCCTCTCAATCAGTAAGTGTTCTACACAGCAGCCTGGCATGACAGACCCAGGTATTGGTCCTGCTTCCACAGCGGCTCTCTCCTAACGCTCAGGGGTTGTAGCTGGCCATGCATTTGGGCAATGGCCCACTTCACACCAGAGCCCCCCGGCATACAGGGGTCACTTACTGATGCTACACAAGTGTGATAGTCCTTACTTCACAGTGGCCCCCACCTAGCATATGTGGATCCAGCTGCAGCAATGGTCCTGACCAGGCTGATATCTCATTCTTCATTAACCAGGATCAACCAAGCAGGATTCCCGCTATGTCTCACTCCCTCCAGGTGCTCTCACTCCTCCTTCATCCCACAGGATCAACTGGTCTTGGCAGGCATAAGGCTGGTACTCTAGGCTCAGGGCAAGTAGTCTTCACTCTTTGGTGATGGCTCATCACCTAACAGTGAGACTAGCAGACCTTGGTCCATAGTCCTGGCTCCAGCAACTAGAAGTTTTGGTGAGTACTATTCAGGATGAACAGTACTGCTGAACAAAGGGTGGGACTCATGCTTCCACATTTATGGGCTGGTTCTAGACACAAATGTTATTCAGTGGCTGATCCTTTGAAATTCCAGTTATGGGTTCCAACTGCATTGAAGTGTTATCTCCTCTGCACTGTCAAAGGGACAATCTGGCAAATTAGCAGTGGCTCAAGTTCTTATTAACCTGCAACACATGATAAGGATGAAACGGGAGATTACACCTAGCTGTTGTTTTCCACTTAAATATGCCTTATAAAGATTTAAAGGCCTCAACGTTCCACTATTTTAAGATTCCCTGGACAATAGTACCAACCTCATCTGTCTCATCATCTCCCTGACAATTACATCAGACCCTACTGACTGGTAACACTTGACAGAATCAAAGAGGCCTCTGATGTGCACATAGGATCCTCTAGTCCTCTTCCTTTAGTGTGTGGGTTCCCACCTCAGCTTACAGCAATGTCAGAAATCCATATATTTTGTGTGGGGGTTGCAGTCCTCAACTCTACTAGACTCACCAGGCCCTGTGTTTAGAAAATAGAGCCCATTAGCCTCCACAACATGTACCATCCTCAGACATACATATGAATCACAGCACACACACACACACAAGTATCTCACACTGAATGGTGTTACACACAATACCTGAAGGCCAAAGATGAGTTAAGTACAAAGTCTCACAACTTTACAAGAGTCAGTCTGGGGGACCACTCTAGTGACACAGACAAAAAGGCCATTCACACTATGCATTACTTTTGAAAGCAAACAAGGTATGCTGCTGCCACTGTGCTTATGTCACTTAACTCCAGAGAAAGGCAGTAGCCCTTCACCATCACAGTGGTAGCACTTGGCCCAGCTTTCGGAGTCTAGCAAGACTGCTGAAGAAGTGGCATTTACTCTATCTTCTTAATAATCAAGTCTAGTCATTAACAAACCCACCATTGCTTATAGGGACCTTTTTTCATCAACAAGGCGAACTAAAAAGGAGTAGTCATCTACAACAAGACATATAGGCAATAAAATCACTAGACTTTTATTACAGTCAATAAAGAGAAATTGTATAAGTTAAACGGTTTTATTTTTCAATTTCTTAGATTGTCATTGCTTATTCAATAAGTATTGGTCTTTGAAGCATTATCATTAGAAAACAATCTAATCCAATAGTCGATATTTCAATATAAAATAAAAAAATAAAATTGTAAGTGTGAGAAATCAGGTGGTTGGATGACTGGGGAATGAGCCCAGGTCAAGCCACAGTCACTAATTTAACTTGTGCTGAACCATGGGTAGCTTGGCACAAAAAACAATCAGGCAAGACTTAGAGACAATTTGTTTAGTATTTGTGCAGTGCACAAACAGCAATACAGTGAAAACACATTATAATAAAAATTCACCAAAACCATCAAAAAAATCCAATGAGTGGAACTGGAGTTATAATTTTTTATAGTGTAAGGTTCAAAATAGTGAGTACTCTGTTTTAGAAAATGGCCATCTAGGCATATAGGCATATTTAGCACCACAACCAAGGGTTCAGAAGAAGATGGAGACTGTTTGGGGATTTAGGACTTACTCAGGCAGGATCCAGGTGTGGTTTCAAGATGGAAGGAACCTGTGATGCCCCTATGGCTCTGAGGAGGAGGACTGCAAAACTAGCTCTTGTGATCACTTCAGGAGTCCCGGGTGCAGGTGAAGATGCAGGGCTCCACAGCAGGGCTGGCCTCTGAGGGTTCAAGGCAGACTCCAGGCAGCAAAGCAAACCTTCCAGGTGCAGCAGCAGTCTGGCACAGTGCACAGCAGGTCACAGCAGCAGGGAATCCTCTGAGAGTCTTTCTGCAGATCCAGTAGTGAACTCAGGAGTAAGCCTCAGAGTCCTATTTTTATATCCTGGTGCCCTGCTCCTAGAAATGAGAGAAGTTTCCAGATGGGTTCTTTGAAGTTCCAGGAGTTTCCTGCCTCCTGTGCCTTGGCTCCTAGCTGGCTGCACTGATAATATAGGAGTGTTAAGCCTAATGTGTGATGGCAGAGCACAACCTATTCAGATGCAAGTGGGGCTGTGCTTAGCTCTGTCCTCCATCAAGTCAGTTCATGCTCCGCTAATCCCACAATTGTGTAACTGTCTGGGAGGACTATCTGGGAGGAATTCATAAAGTACTAACTCTCAGTTACATCCAGTGAAGTGATCTATGGCAGGCTGCAGGCCTAGAGGGCTGAGGGCAGAAAAATGGCAAATTTATATAAGTAACATTTTTAAACTTGTAATGTTAAATTTGAC
This sequence comes from Pleurodeles waltl, assembly GCF_031143425.1. Classification (NCBI taxonomy): domain Eukaryota; kingdom Metazoa; phylum Chordata; class Amphibia; order Caudata; family Salamandridae; genus Pleurodeles; species Pleurodeles waltl. The sequence goes on from NC_090447.1 coordinate 1,020,762,971, forward strand.
TTTACAGTTAAAGAGGGTTTATCATTACAGGCCCATAGGCACCAAACATGATATAGCTACCTCCTCTGGTTTAGGAATTATATATTGTTAAATATAATAAGGAATGCCAAATATTATCCTATGCGAAGTGTCGGCCTCACAGCAGTGAAAAACTACTTTTGGAGCTTTTCACCAGTAGGACATGTAAAACTTAAAAGTAAATGTCCTATCTTTTATTTACATTCCACCAAAGGGCTACCTAGGGCCTACCTTAGGGGTGACATATATAATAAAAGGGGATTTGAGGCTCAGGAAGGGGATTTAAATGCCAATTCGACATGGCAGTAGGACACTGCCTTCCAGCTGCAATGGAGGCCCTAGGACATGTTTTAAAGTGCTACTTTAGTGGGTGGCACCATAGGTGCTGCAGATCTACTGGTAGCATTTAATTTACAGTCCCTGGATATATGGTAAACCACTCTAAAAGGGACTTACATGCACATTAAATATGTCAAACAGGTGTTTGCCAATCAAACTATGTTTAGGGGAGTGAGAAAAAGCAGTTAGAACTGGTTAGCAGGGCTGAGGGCTGAGAATAATACAGCAAGTGTGTTCCATAAAGGAATCTCCCTAATCTAAGTTTTAGAATGAGAATGGAATAACATAAGGTGTCAGTTCCGATACCCAATGAAGAGTTCTGATGAGAGAATAAATGCATAAGCATAAAACCTTTGCACATCAAATAAAAGAAATATCTAGATGGAAAGTATTCTCAGCTAGCAATCTGCAGACATTAGAAAATAAGCAACCTCCCATGTCAAGAGATATAGGGCCTTATTAAGTATTTGGCAGATGGTTAACTCCATCACAACTGTGACAGATACTCCATCTGCCAAAATATAAACCCCAAAGGGTGTAATGGGATTTATATTTTGGCGGATGGAATATCTGTCACCATTGTGACAAAGTAACCCCCTCCTCCAAACTCTAAATCAGACCCATAGTCAAAAGAACCTCAGATATGGATCTCCAGCACATGCGAGTGAGAGGAACACCCCTCTACTCTAGGAGCATGCACTAATATAAACACAGTATTCTAGTTGATATCATGTTTCTCTTTCTTCATTCATAACGTCCAATAGGATTTCAGTAATCTGATAGGAATAGGTAAACTCCCCAGTTTTGCACGTCTGAACAATGGGCCACATACACAAGTCGTGGAAAAGATACTTCATCCACATTTTGCAGTTCAGACAGGCCTTCCATTGAATCATGCTTCCTGTTGTCTCCTCTCCTCCTTATGAGAACTTCACTATCATTTGTCAAATCAAATGTCTATTACCAACTAACTTTCTGGAAAGTTACACCATCTGCACCAAAAAGACAAAAAAAACCTTGTGCAAAACAACATCTCAATGTGGAAAACTTGCCTTTCAATGCTAATACATTATTTGTGCTTAATATGGCATCAACAGTTAAGCTAACTCAAATCAGCAAATTATTATTTCCTATATGTATGCTCATAGTGTCTACGTATGAATACCTACTACAAATTACATTCAAACAAATGTGTTACATTTCACTTACTTTTGTACTTTTTCACTAAATGTGTTTATTATATAGTATGAAGAAATACCCTGGGTCACTGCATTAGCATGAGATAGCCCCAGGCCATCGCTCACACACATGATCCATGTTCATTTAAGATCAAAAATCATTAATAGGAATCCAGATATCCATACAGCATGGTCTCTCAGGGCAGGAGTGAACATCATTCAAAATGCAAAGAACTTTTCCATTGTGTATTTGGTACTATTTCATCACTTTAGGCGGGTACTAATTATTTTCATTTAACAACCATTTTGTCTCTGGGAACAATCATTTTGATCCTCAAGCAAAGACATTTTTGCTGAAGTGTACAGTTTGTCTGCAACCCCATGTTTTAGAGTCTGAGAGCCTAAAATGTACATTTTTAGAAGTAAAATTGAAACAAAAACTTTGAAGCATTAGGTCCATTATTTAAAGGGACCTCAAGGATGACAGTCTTAACTTGGCTCTTCTGCAGTTCTTGAAATTACATTGACGCAATGATGAATAAAGTCAACCTTAGTGTTACATATCTAAACACAATGTTTGAATTTGGAAATAATCTCCAGCTTCTAGCTGACTGTGAAGCCTTTTTGATATGAGACAATTGTAATTTAATATTCCCTGCTCGACTGGCACAGAATGAAATGCAACATTCACTCGAAATGCAGTAGAAGAATAAGAAAAGTAATAATGGGCTAAATATTAGTTATAAATATGAATAGCAGTGAGAAAAAAAAGGCAATGAATACAAAATGTTATACCTCAGCATAGAGAGAGAACAGAGACTATCCATAAAATGTTGCACAGATGCCAACTTTGTACAAATCTTCTTTCCATACAATCCTAATTAGCTGTGAAGACATAGATAAAGGACTATTCTATAGACATTTTGTTTTAACCCTGTATCCTGTAAAAAGGTGCAGAAAAATCAGTATTTTACATAGCTTTTTTGCTTATGTAGCAAAAGTATTATCAAAATAAACCTATCACAACAGAGTTTTCTAACTGGGAATACTTACTTGAAATTATAATGCGGACCATAAAAATGAGGATTTTACATAGCTTTTTTTCTTATGTAGCCAAATTATTTCCAATTTAGGCCCATCTAAGAAGAGTTTTCTAATTGAAATATCGACTGGAAAATACAATGCAAAAAGCTTAAATTTTAAAAATTGTGTATGGAAAAAATATTTTCCTTTTGCACTTGAGAGCGCATCATCTGTTAAGCACTGAGGTTAGAAATCTTAACAGTCTACACAATAAATTAAGCTTGCATCACACAGGAGAAGTAAAAAAACTATGGGCCTCATTATGAGTCGGCCACCCGCCAAACTCTTTCTGCTTTCAGGCCACCTGTGCAGCTTGAAGCCCACAGGCCCTATTAGGAGTTCATCGCAGGGCTGGTGGGCGGAACAGCATTTCTGAATGCCAGCCCTGTGGTGAACAGGGCTTTAACAGTGACACCATGTTCCTAATGGAATGCAGCAACACCCATCGTGCATTCCACTGCCCGTTATTTGGCATGGGCAGTGGAGGGGCCCCCAGTGGCCCCTCAACACCCCTATTCCGCCAGCCTTTTGGACGAGCTGGCAGATGGGGACTTGTAATCCCCAGGGCAGTGCTGCTTGCAGCGCTCCCCTGGCGGATTACAACCGCCGGGACCACTGGGACTGCCAGGTTGCAGGCTGGTGGCAGCCTGGAGGTGTTGGCGGCGGTCCGACCGCCCCCGTGAGTCTGGTAGTCTGAAGACCACCACATTCATACTGAGGCCCTATATTGGTAATTTGGTGCCAGTGTCCCTTTTCACAAATATTTATTGCGCACAATAAAATCTTACACTTAGAAGCTTGAAATTAATCAGATTAACAATATTTTGGATGATATGTGTACCAAATCTGTATGAACCAACAAAAAATGGGTGTTTCCCCCTTGTTGGGTTCTGACAGATTTTACCTACTAAAATTAAGGAAGGTTGTGAACTTTATCTCACCCACTAATTACTAAATGTGTAAAGACTGAACCAATTGTAATTAGGCTCCCAGGTTTCTGTTTTTACTAATTTGTAAGGATAAATACTGACAGAAAACATTCTATTTTCCTGTATGCGTTTATTGGTAACTATGGGAAAATAGATTTTCTGTTGACGATTGTCACTACTGTCAGTCACGAGTGTTAAGTCAATAGCTGTACAGGATGACAGGTAGAGGGAGTTAAAAAAGAAAAAAAATCCTAATTAACATTACTTAACTGCTGCAGAAAAACTTTTTAGGCTGTTCTACAATGCAAATGCTTTCAGATGAGTGGATTGTACTGTAAATGATTAACTCTAATTGCAGATTCAAACCTGAGTAAACATTTGTAGGTTAAGTACATGCAAAACTATGCCAATTGCAGCTTAATAATTTACACTAAGCACACAATAATATCAGGATAAATATAGATAAAATGAGCAACAAAAAAAATGGATACATACGGACGAAAATGTCAAAAAACAAATACCACAAATCCAGAAGTTATAGTTATAGTTATGATCCCTGCACAACAAGATGTTTGTGCAGTGATCAGAATGTAGTAAGCCACTTAAAATCAGGCCATTTAAGCCTACAGGAGTCAATAGGACATGTGTACAAATTAGAGAATACATTAACTTGGTCTCATAAGTGTGATGTTACTGCGCAAAACAATACTTTAGGATTATAGATCCTTGCTCACTAATCAGGATAAGTGGAACATTACCATTGCAAAGTACACTTATACTAGCACAAAAGTCCATCAATATGGCTGCTTTCCTTCTGTTGTTAAGTTTAGGAGTATGTATCAAGCAGGGTTGTGATTAGAGATGGTGGGTAAAATGCATTAGATATCCAGAAATGTGTATATTTATGGATATTCACTAATAGACCATTCCCTTTTCGAAGGCCACTTCCACCTACATGGTTATGCGGCCTGAGGACAGATAGCTCTGACTTTTATCAAAGTGGTTTGGGAATCTGGTTCCTGACAACCAAAAAAAGCATGTTAAGAAAATCCCAAGAATCCTTTGCTAAACTACTATAAAATGTAGATATAGACATGATCAGCCATTGTAGGTGCAGTTTTCAATATGGTTTTGCATTTATGGTTCAGAATAAGAATGTATGCAAAATGTGTAAGTAGCACGTGGCTCTGGGACTGAGGTAGGTTAAAAATGAACTAGCTGGAAAAAAGCAGCATTTGTGAAAAATGCATACAATCGAATTGCCTTATAATGATGTCTTTAAGAACAATTATTTGAGCATGAGCCTAAAGGCCGGCTGTATCCAATGAAGTAGAAATAAAATTAGATCTAGCTGGCCAGTGCTTGAGACAATTGAGAGAACTGGTGGATAGAGTGCTTCAAGAAGATGCAATAGTGGTGATGAGACTCTGAATAAATCTGCACTCTCTTTGTTTCGTGCAGATTCTGGGGCGCTCTGGACTGCATGCTACATTTGTAAATTGCATTTCAGGGGAATTAACAGAAGTGGAAAATGGTTTTATTGGGTAATTGCTATATGGCCTCCTACGTTATATTCCAGTTGTTCTTATTAAATTCACAATTAACCCTCATTCTTAAGCCTTAGCATATTTTGTTTGATATGATTTGTTTGATGACCACCTTTTTTTTTTTTTTTTTTATTGGACACACAGCGGTATAAAGTTTAATCACAAACAATACATTGTGATCAATACACAAATCTCAAATATCGGTTAGTAAAAAAAGATTCATATGAAAAGAGCGGGAAAATTCATTAGTAGTCTGTTTTTTTTTATCAGTCCACTCTCAGGGCCCTGAAGCCATGAGCAGAATGGTGCCCAAATTTTGGAATCTTTTTTCCTAGATGCGGCGCCCTTTATACTATATAAACAGTATTCCAGATGATATGCAGATAAGAGCCGCATAATCCATTGATTACAAGACGGAGGGTCAGATTCCTGCCAATCAGACGCAACACATCCATGTAGTACAGACATTGCCAAGAACAAAAAATATCTTGATTGGTTCTTACAGACAGACTCATCAACCCCCAGCAACACCAGCTGAGGTGTTAAATTAATATTCTGTTTCAGAACTTTCTTCAAAAAATCTGATATTTCATTAATAAGCCTTGACAATGTCCCACAATTAATAAACATATGGCAAAGATCTGCCTCCAAGCTTCCACATCGCGGACAGGTGTCACCCACTCTTTTTCCCCAGCTGGCAAACTTGGCCGGTGTATAATATAAATGATACAAAAACATGTAATGCCGGGCTTGTGGGCCGGCCGACAATAAGATATTCGGAGCCATATCTATGGATTCAAAAACTGCAGACTCATTAGCGCCTACCCGCAGTTCCCATTTCTTAACAAGCAGTGCCACATTATCCTGCACTAAATCTAGAAGGAGCGGGTACAAGATCCTAATAGTACAGCCTATGGGTTTAGCCACAGCCTCCATCAGCCTGATCCTATCCCCGCATGGGTTGTGTTTAAAGTTAGTTAATAAAAAATTCCTAATCTGCATAAACTTTAAAAAGTCTCTGCTGTCTAAGACAAACTCTGCATATAAATCCTCAAATGTCTTTATATGACCACCCTCGGAAAAAAAAGTCCCCCACTTTCTGAATCCCGCGACTAGCCCATCCTATACAATACCTATCTTTGAAGATCTTTGGAAACATAGGTGTGTTCCAGGGCAGTGTGTAGTAGCAAACCCGCCCCATTCCTTCTTGCGCTTAACCTGCGCCCATACCTTAAATGCAGATCTGATTGTCTTGAATTTAACCTTCTTGTAGTAGCTAGGTTCTAAAATTCGTAGGAAGACTACCTCTGCCTCCTTATGCAAAATTAGTGTATAGATTAAGGGAAGAGTATCTTGCAGGGTTCTATCCATAAAATATAGTGTCTGTGCATATTGTAATACAGCCGCCAGATAATATAATTTGAAGTGAGGGAGCGCCATCCCCCTCTCTCCCTTGGAAGCGTTAAAACAAGAAAAGCCCAGCATGCTTTAGTGTAAGACCATATAAAATTACTAGTCAGCCCTTCCATTTGTTTAAACCATTCCTGCCCAATTTCTAATGGTATAGTTCTAAAAAAGTAGAGCACTTTAGGTAGAAAGGTCATTTTAATCACATTACAGCGTCCCATCAGCGAGAGATGCAAATTATTGATACAGTACAGGTCCTTCTTGGCCTTTGTTAAAACCGGGGCCAGGTTTATTTCTACTATCTCATCAAGGTTAGCCGTCAGCTTGACTCCTAGATAATGGACATGAGTCTTTTTGCACTCATCCTCAAAAACTGTCCAGCCATTAACTAATATTTGACATTTAGTTTTATTCAGTAAGTAACCAGACACCATTCCAAACTGTGCAGCCTCATATTCTATTTCCTACAAAGCGGTCGTGGGGTGGGGTCAGTTGTAATGGCCACAATATCATCTGCATAGGCGAGTATTTTTGTGCTGCCACCTAATAATTCCACTGGGCTGATCTGCTTATTGTTAAGCAGTTTCCTTATCAAAGCATCAATATATAGGGCAAACAGCAAAGGTGAACATGGATAGCCCTGCCGTGTGCCTCTCTGAATAATGAGGGGAGCTGATTTTAACCCTGCTATTTGCATAGTGGCAGTAGGATTATGATAAAGCTGCTGAATCGCCTTATTAAACCCAGGGCCAATATTGTTGTTATGCAGAATTGTCCATAGGAAGGGCCAATGGACCCGGTCAAATGCTTTTTCCGCGTCGAGCAGTATAACTGCCATTGGGAGCTTAGCCACAGCCCTGGCGTCCAACAGTGTGATGACACGTCTGATATGATCGGCTGTGCCTTTTCCAGGGATAAACCCGTGCTGCCACGGTGATACAAGATTAGAAATCACTGAGCTTAATCGTCTAGCCAGTATCTTGGCATAAATTTTGGCGTCACTGTTAATTAAAGAAATCGGGCGATATGAGCCCGGTAAATGCGGCTCCTTGTCTTTTAAAAAAAAAAAACTATTATCTTGGCCTCTTCCCATGAAGTCGGTTGAGGTGACGCTGACTGTATTTCAAGAAATAAACTGAGTAGTTCCTTCTGTAATTCTAAGAAAAATGTTTTATAGAACTCAAGTGGAATCTGCTCTACCCCAGTTGCTTTGCCACTTGCCAGAGCGCTAATTGCTATGCCAATTTCCTTGGCTGTCAGAAGTGCTTCCAGTTCACTCTTATCTCCCCCCTGCAGCTGTCCCAATGGAATATTCCCCATATTTAAGAGCATCTACTCCTCCTGGAGTTGCCCTTCTTGTGAGTATAGTTTTTGATAAAACTGTCTAAATACTTAGTGAATTTCAGAGCCACTGCTAACTAATTGCCCTTCTTCATTCTCAAGTGTACTAATGCTGCCATGAGTTAGCTTCTGCCTTATTTTTAAGGCCAACTGCTTACCAACTTTCTTGCTATATTCATAGCATTCCCGCCGATATGCCAGAAATTTAGCAGCTGCCATTTCCATATAGATCTTTCTGGCCTCTGCTTTTGTAGCGGTTAATTTGTGTAAAATATCTGAAGTCTCTCCCTTACTCTGCATCACCTCCCCCAGTCGTTGTTCAGCTGCAGTCAGCTTTATCTGTATTAGCTTTAATTGTTCAGTGCGCAATCTCTCTTTTCGCACTGCGTACCTCAGCGTTTCTCCTCTAACAGCAGATTTAAATGTATCCCATACTATATGGCAAGGGGCAGAACCCTGATTTATCTCGAAAAACTTCGGGATCCAGACTTTTATTTGTTGTACATACACTGGGTCTGCTAGTAGTGCTCTATCGAAAGACCAAGACTTAACTTGTGGCCCTTCCTTCCCTAGATCCACCACCAAAACCAACAGATTATGATCCAATATAATTCTGGGATATCTCTTAATCCTTAGCCCCTTTTGCAGAGATGCTGACACAAAAAATAATCCAGCCTGACTGACTTATTATGTGGGAAAGAAAAAAAAGTATGGCCTGGTTCTAGCGGCCTGCACCTCTGCCAAACATCAATCAGCCCATAATTTAATACTAATGTCTGGAGTGCCAAAAAAACTTTGGTTTTTCTACCCTGGTATGTTGTTTGCTCTTGAATGGGGGTTTCATTATCCAAATGTATATTAAAGTCCCCACATATTACAACCGGGGTTGCCCAAGATATAAGTACTGTGTTAACTAAGTCAAAAATTTCCGGATCATCCACATTTGATCCGTAAATTGAGCAAATTGTGAACTTGGACCCTCTAGCAAAACATTCCAACCAAACCAACCGACCCAATTTATCCATAAACTGTTTTACAACCACTATGGACATAATTCGTGTAAGTATGGCCACCCCTCTGGTAGAAGTGTTCTGGTTTGTATGTGCCACTAGCTTCCATCCAGGAAATTCCATCAAACGCTTCTGCGCACCTGCAATATGTGTCTGCTGCATGCAAATAATATCGGCCTTACAGGCCTTGAAGGCTTCCCTTACCAGCTGGTGTTTTTTACCATCGGTGAGCCCACAGACATTCACTGAAGCTATACGCATTTTATTTTCCTGACCCATATTTTACCCATCTTCTCTCATACCTTGCCTGGGCCAGCCACATGATCTTTTCAAATTCTGCGTTAAAGAAACCCCTCACATTATTGCCATCCTTCCCACTGTGTCTCCCTTTACACCCTCTCCCCCCTTCTCTGATCGGTCCCAACCACCTCCCCTCAAAACCAACCCTCCCGTCCCTATTATAACCCTGCAAATAGGATCGCCAGGCCACTAGGCCTGTAAGATGGAAGTCGTCCACCCCACCAGCCCAGCCCGCTAATAGAACTAACATAATCAAAATTCTTCTCCACCACCACAATCCCCACCTATCAGTCAAGGTAGAAGAAAAAGGACAAAAGAAAAACACACCACACAAAAAAGCAGCAAAATTGAACAGGGGGGCCTCCCTTTAGACAAAAGAAACATCATTCCATAGTAAACTTTCAACCCCCTCCCCTAATCACCCTAATCACCCAGACCCATAGATCAATTTAATTTTGACCAATGTTGCTGCTTCTTAATTGCTGCAAATATTCCCCTGCTTTTATTTCAGGTACAAAAGTCAGCGTTGTTGATTTGTAGATGATTTTTAACCAAGGGGGGCTTAGAAGATACGCTTCCGCCCCTAGCTCCTGAAAAGGTGCAATCAACTGCCTCAACTGCCACCGTCTCTCTACCGTGGCATGTGCAAAGTCTGGTCTTGAAAAAAAAAGATACTCCCTCTACATTTGTCTTTAAATTGGGTCGGGTTTTTTCAAACACTATCTGCTGCAGCAAGAAGTTGCCAACGTATATAATAATGGCCCTTGGATAGTTCTGTTCTCCACTAATATCAGACTTTTTTTTTTTAAACAGTGGAAATCGATGTGCTCTCTGAATCTCTGTCTCCCAATTCCATTCAAGAAGATCTGGGAAAGCTTTCTTAAAAAATGACACTATGTAGGCTTTGTTGTCCTGCCCCTCCAGGCCCTCTGCTATGCCCAAAATCCGGAGATTGTTCCGCTGCTGTCCCTGTGTGGCCGTTTGTGTAACTGTAGCCTTAACCTCTGTCTCCAGCGTCTCAGTACGAGTCTCCATTGAGGTGATATGGGTACTTATATCCTGACAGGACTTTACCACTCTTTTAATAGAAGACTGCAGTTGTCTGTCTGCAATGTTGGCCTTCCTGCTCTCCTTCTGAGCTTGTTCCTGGTTATGTACCATAGTACGGTAAATAAGTTCCAGTGAGGGGGCCCCGGCCTGTTCTGAGAGCCACATTATAGATCCTGTTGGGATATCATTAGAACTGTCAATCTTTGAAAATGCCTGCTGGGTGGTCGTATAGTCCCACTGAAGTTCACCTACACCTTCTTGATCATTTGGCTACATCCCCCTAGGCATTATCCCCGGGTTACCCCCATTACTAAGACGTTCAATTGATTTCCTTATGCAAGTCAGTTTGTTTGACCCCCAAATACTGGCCGGAGAGCTGCATTCTGAATCAATATCTGTTAATGGGATCTCTTCATCCGAGTCCTTTGACTGGTCAGATAGGGAAAAAAACTATCTGCGGTGTCCGCTTGTCCACAATCACCTTTAGCCCCCAATAGCTTATCCTCCTTCCCCCTATAACTAGAGCTCAATGCTTTAAATTAAAATATTGGGGGAGTTTTTTGCGCATCCTCGATCTCTTGTAGTGTGTCATTTTGAGTTAAGCTGCAGGTCCCTGCACCACTACTGGTCTCTCTCAGTTCAGTAATCCCCTCCCTCAGCAGCCTGGAGTTTGTCATATCAACATCCCACGATAGGGTCCCCCTCCCTACCACCATTTGTTAGGATCATACCTGTCTCATCCAGACTGTCTGTCCCTCTGGCCACCTTTCCTGTAGAAAGTGTCTGGTCGCCGTTGTCCTCCAAGGGGCCAGCTCGATCATTACATAGTTCTTTTTGGGGGGATGCCAGTTTTATCTTCCCTATTTGTTTAAACATTTCAGGGACCTGTGCAGCATTCCCCAATGATTTTTCCATCGCCGGTGCACCTTGCTGTGCTCCTTTTCCTTGAGTGCCTGTTCAATCCTTCAGAGTGGGTGCAGACTGTTTCTTCCCTCTCCTCGCTGCAGTGGCCTCCAGGCTGGGTTTCCCCCATTGCATCCTGGGAGTCTTTATAGTTTTAGGTGCCATTAAGAGCCAGCCACACAGAGACGTGCCTCCGGAGTGGGTACAGCAACCCGTAAGCAACAAGCAGGGCAGCGACCGCCCCAGTGTGGCACGGGCAGCTGGAAGCTGAGCTAAGCGGTGGACGGCGCCCCTTGCCACACACCTTGCTGCGCACAGCCCTTCTAACAATCGTGCCGCGTACTACCCGGAGCAGCGAGAGCCGCCGTGGCAGCCATAAACCAGCGGGGTGGGCTGGAAAGCTGGTCCGAATTAGCCAGATCTACCGGCAGCCATTTTGTCTTTGATGACCACCTATTTCCTTGTGAAACAATCTCACCAAACCGTTAGGGCATTGTACTAGTGGGGAAAAACAATAAAGATCTCTTTTCATGGGTGTGGCATGTTAGTGTGCAACATTTTTTTCCATAGAAGGGGCTGGATTTTATCATAAAATAATCTTACGGATCCCTGCACTCCATGCTATACATGCTGCATATAGGTTACACAGCTGCATTCATCTGCCTTTACTTGATGTAGGAACCGATGCTACAGTAAGGACACATAACTCAGCAAAATGTGGGCTACAAAGGAACATGTTTTTGGCTCTAATGTCTAGGACCCTAGATGGTAATGAAGAATATCTGTTCTACATATATGTAATCAAGCTTTTCTCTGGATCTGTTCTATGTGGGAGCAAGATGAATGGAGATAATAAGGTGAGGTCAGGCTCACTGTCTACTTCTGCATCTGGACTTCTGAATATATAGTACATCAGAGTTGATCTCACCTAGACACGTGAAGTCAGTTTCTAACACTGAATTGATAAAACATGTGACTAAAGTTAGCAAACTTTAATGCAATGGTGGCCGGGAGGGAAGGTGGCTGAATAGTTACTTCATAAATAGCATAGGTTTGGTAACCCAAGGAAGCTGATAGATAAGGTGATACCATGTCCTTCTAGGCACTGATAAAAACTAAAGTAAAACTAGACACAAAATTAATCTAAATCTACGTAGGTATAAATTTGCCTTCTGGCAATGGACTAGTTTTCCTTGTACTTTCTAGCCAAATGAGTTCAATTTAAAAGTTATTTCTAGAAAAGATGATTAATACTCAAAACATGGTTTAATTTGTGCATAGCTATACTGGCAAATGCACTGAAGAATAGGTCTGTTGGATAAGAGGAAGAAGCTCATATTAGGTAGCATTTGGTAGCCTTGTTTTTCCATTGCTATGGAAAATCATTATTTTTTCAATTAAAATCCAGCACAGACATCAAAGACAGATCTAAAGGCTTTCAGTGTTGTGTGATAACTGCACTGAAAATTATATGGAGATTTGTGTGACTACCTTTTAAATACTTACATTTTATTATCATAGTTTGTACACATCTGGCTTCTGTTCATTGACATTGACAATCCTTTGATATTTTTCGTATGGCAACTAATGCAAACATTTACAGAGGTCCAGTAAATACTAATAGACCAGGACAGGCAGGTGATACATTTAGAAAAAGTGACATTTTTTTTTTTTTTTAAACTTACATTATAATTACTCTTCCTTAGAGGATCAGCATGCCACATTTAGTGTGCATTATAACTTGGGATCTTTCACAATTGAGGGACTAAAATGGGTATTTGTGAATTATCCGATCTTTCATCTTTAACTGATGTTTTTAGTTCTATACTTAGAAGCGATTTCAAGGGAAGACCAATGATCAATGAGAAAAATATATTTTGCTGCATGGCTATAACCACAGATCAGACAACATAGGCAGGGTGAATGAAATATTAGCACATCAGTATATTTTGGTTGGCAGACAGGATTGCTCATAGAAACATGAACTACCTTCTCAGGAATCAAACATAGCATACAAGGAGAGAAGCAGAGCAGCTAAAGGAAGGTCTAATAAAAACATATTAATAAGTGGATTAAAATGATTAACACTTTGTAAATAAAAAAATATGAATATGAAGCAATAATATTCTCATTCAATATGCATGTGACTATGCCTGTGGGCATGAAGAAGAAGGGTATATAAGATTGACATTGTAGCACAAAGATATTTAGAAGATCTCCTCATTCATCGTTTGCAGTTGTTGGAAAGAGGATTATTAGTAAGGGCAGGTAAGTACCTACACTTAGCAACAGGCCACTAACCTCCACTATGTCCAGTTAGGGCTCAATAAATGAATCCCAGCTCAACCCTTAGTAGCTTGGAAATGAGTGACAAGTCTTAACGTAGGAGACAGCTCTGTAAATCATTTAAAAATCACAAAACTGGAAATAAGTAAAACACAAAAAAAAAAAAAATCTGACTTCAATTTATAAAAATAGATTATATTTTTATCTTTAGAATGAGACAAAAACAATTCAAATCGGATAAGGGGAACCAGAGATATGAATTTGTACAAATCAATGTTTTCTAGTGCATAAAAACAAAAAGCTCCAATTTGGTCCCATTAGACCGGGGCAAAGTCAAAGTGTGAGGTTGACTGCAAAGGAGCACTGCTGAGCTACAGCAAGCGGGAGGCCTCAGTTGAACGTTTACCTTCAGACTTATGGCGTCATTGTGACATTGGCGGCAAATGCCACCTACCCCCACGGCGACAGCCATCAACATACCGTCACCGTGGCTACTGACTGTCCATCGAATTATGACCATAGCCGGAATTCCGCCAGGAGGCTGGTGGAATTCCGGCTACAGTCATGGCGGAGGACAGCGGTAAGGTGGTGCTGCTGCCAGCAGCAGCACCACGCCAGCAAAATGCCGCCTACCGTATCATGTTCCATGATGTGGCCTGGCGGTGTTTTGCTGGTGGACGCTGCTGCTGGCAGCAGCGCCGCATCCTGTCTCCTGCCAGAGGACCCCCTGCAAGCAGGTAAGTTGGGTTCTCTGACAGGAGAGTGGGGTGGGTTGTGTTCATGTGTGGGAGTGTGTGTGACTGTGTTTGAATGCGTGCATGCGTGTGAAATGTGTGTCTGCTTGAGTGGGTGTGTGTGTACGTGCATGTTGTGTCGTGTGATTGCGTGTGTGCCTGGATGTATGTTCGTGAGTGTTGCTGTGAGTGTGTATGAATGTATGCATGCATGGGTGAATGTGTGTATGCGTGTGTGTATGAGTGTATATGTATGTGCGTGCATGTGTGTATATGTGGGGGGTCGGCAGGGGAGAACTCTGAGGAGGGGCCGGGGGAGACCCCTATCAGTACCAGGGAAAAAATTCCCTGGCACTGATAGTGCCTACCGCCATGGTTTCTGTGGCGGTACAGAAACCACGGAAACCATGGCAGTGGGCGGGATCAAAATGCCATGGGCAGCCTAGTGACGGCCGCTGGGCTGGAGGCTGTAGTCTACAGCCTGGCGGGCATTACCGCTGTGGCGGTCGGTGTGTTAACTTGGCGGTTTGGGCAAACCGCCAATGTCATAATAGTGGAGGTATATACCACCAGCTAGTTGCCGGTACTAACTCCACTATTGCACCGACCGCCGGGGTCATAATGACCTCCTTAGTCTTTTTCTTGAAGATTTTCTTCAGCTGGACAAAGTCACCAATCCGAACCGACCTCCCTGGAGCCCTCTTTGGATCTGCGTCGCAGAACACCTTGGTGAAGAATTCTACCTTCATACTTAGATGATTATTCAGGATGGAAATCTTCATCAGGGCCAAACCTGAATCTTGATCCGAGGTCCCTGGATCCCTCCTCAGATACACTGTGCAGGAAGTTCCGGTCAACTTTTTATGTGCAGACTTTGTCACCTTTTTGGAGCTTTTCCTCCCGTCGGGGGTCGACCCTCCTCAGCAAGCTGATTTCGATGCAAGGTTGTCGGATTACCTTTCCAGGAGCCCCCGGTGAAATCCTGGAAGTCTGGGGCTCCCGGATTTTTAGCTGGACAAACCTGCAAGTCAGGCCGGGATGAGGTAAGCTGGCTTGATGCACCATGGTGGATAGGTCCCTTTATTGAGCTTTTTTCCAAAAGTTCTCCGAACTTCTGGATCTTCATCCAGAAGGTCATTGAAGGTCCTTTAGGAGTCCACAGCCCACCCCAAGGTTCCAGATGCTCTGAGTTGCTCCTTGTGGGCTAGGACTCCAAATTCCAGAATGAACCTGGCTCAAATCCAAAAATGACCACTAGCCACTGGTCAGCTCCATCAGGTTTTGATGCAGGGGACTCTGGATAGCTATTTTTCATGTGTAGCAAGCAGGGAGCCCCGACTCGAACCAGTTGAAGACAGGCAATGTCCTTTTAGTGGTGAAGTCCAAGTGGACTGCTGGTGCAGTCAGAGTGCAGTGTCAAAGTGCAGGTCATGGATCTAGCAGTGCAGTCCTTCTACTTCTGATGTTGTTCCTTGTAGGGATCTGAGGTATTGGTGCAGATCTGCTAAGTTTATCCTTGCTCCTGGGGTGAAAAGCAAGGGGGCAATTGTCCAATCACAGGCAGGCCACTACCCTCTTGGATGACCGCTTCCTGTAAAGTGTGGCAAAAATCAATCCCAGGGAGCAACATTCCCTAAAAATCCAAAATGGCAGAAGCTGCATTTTCGGAGGTTAGGACTGCTGAGCCCGCCCCCTACTGGTGTGGCTAAAAATCCTTAACACACCCCTCTCCTGCCCTCTCGTAATCTAATCAAGAGGACACCTGGTTGTCTGGGTTTGTAGGAAATGGGGGAGGTCCTGAGCTGCTCCAAATGTCCTTCCCTCCTTTGAAGACCAGTTAGCTTCTCTCTCCCCATCCTGTTTCATCATCTCCTGAGGCATATCTCCTTCCCCACGCACTTCCTTTGTGTTCAGGTCAGGTCACGTCACACCTCATCAAGGCAGCCTGGCCAGGCTTCCAGAGGCTGGCAAAAAACAGAAGGGTACTACAGTGCTGAAACTGGTAACTTTTAGGAAGAGTCCTAAAACACTTCCGATGAACTAGCTATACTAATTTCAAAACAGCAAGTTCAGTTTGAGACCAAACTTGCCATGTCTAGCTCCTTTGGAGACTTTATGAATGAACATCAAGTCTCCCCATTTTAGCCTATGGAGCCTATTGACTACAATGAGGGAAACATTTATTTGGCTATTTTTCCTCACCAGGGCATATAAAACATATTTTATAAGGTCCCTGCTTATAGTTACACTGCACTCAATCCTGGGGGTACCTATGGCACACCTTAGAGGTGACATATGTAAAAATAAGGTAAATTAAAATTTTGAAAGTACTTTTAATTCCAAAGTAAAATCTGCATGTAACTTTAATTTAAAAGCAGCCAGCAAGGCCAGCCTGTCTTTAAAATGACCCTGGGTACCTGAGCAGTGCTCCTATGGGTGCACTACTTATGCTGGGGTCCCTAAACCTACATGCCCTCCCATATACTAGGGACTTATATGTAGGTTGACATATCCAATTTGTTGGAAAATGGGTTATTGGTAGGGCAGGTAGGTACCTACACCTAGCAACAAGCCACTAACCTCCACATAGGTACAGTTAGGTCTCAGTAAATTAATCCCAGCTCAACCCTTGGTAGCTTGGCATCGAGCGTCAAGGCTTAACTTAGGAGACAAAGTGTAAAGCATTCAAATATCACAAAACAGTAATTAAATAAAACACAGGAAACAGTTTAAAAATCCAAAACCAATTTATAAAAATAGCTTATATTTTTATCTTTAAAATGACACAAAAACGATTAAAATCGGTTCAGGGGAACCGGAGATATGAATTTTTAAAGTATTATTATTTTCTAGCGCTTAGAAACAAAAAGCGCCAATCGGGTCATCTGGTTGCACCAGGACCGGGGCAAAGTCAAACTTTCAGGCCGACCGCGATGGAGCCCTGCTCGGCTACAAGTCGCGGGAGGCCTCGGTTAAAAAGTTACCTTCTGACTTAGTCTCTTTTTTGATGTTTTTCTTCCCCGGGACGCACCTGCCAGTTGAATCCGACCTCCTGGAGCCCTTGTCCGGATACGCGATGTGGGTTTCCTCGGTGGAGACTTTTACCTTGAGGCTTAGTCGTTTTTTCGAGATGAAAATCCATCGACCGGGGTAAACCTGGATCTTGATCCGACGTCCATGGAGCCCTTCTCGGATACGATGGCTGGGAGGTCCCGGTCAACTTTTTACCTTCGGACTTAGTCTCTTTTTTGGATGTTTTTCTTTACCGGGACGAACCACGAAGTCAGGCCGGGTCGCGGTTGAGGCAAGCCGGCTAGAATTTCCGCGGCGGGTCGGTCCCTCTCTGGAGCTTTTTTCCAAAAATTCTCAAATCTTTTCCAAACTTCTGGGGCTTCACCCAGATGTTCTTTTAAGGTTCTTTTGGGGTCCACAGCTCACCCCAAGGGTCCAGAAGTTCTGTGATGGTCCTTGGGGGGTGCGGACTTCAACTCCCAGAATGTACCTGGCGCAAACTCCTTTTTGGCCACTGGACAGTGGTCAGCTGGTCCCTTTTTTTCAGGAGTTGGTGCAGGGGACTCTGGTTTAGCAATTTTTCACCTGTAGCAAACAGGGAGTCCCTCCTTGAACCAGTTGAAGCCAGGCAAAGTCCTTCTTGTGGTGAAGCCCAAGTGTGCAGCTCGTGCAGTCCTTCTGAGTGCAGGTTCCAGGTGCAGGCCAGGGGTCCAGCAGGGCAGTCCTTCTTCTCCTTAAGTTCTTTCTTCTTTAAATTTGGTGGGGATCTGAGGTGTGGGTGCAGGTCTGCCAGTTTTATCCTTGCTCCTGGGTGAAAAGCAGGGGGGCCCTGGTTCTCCAATCAGGGACAGGGTCGTCCCCCTGTGATGACCACTTCCTGGGAAGTGTGGCAAAAATCCATCCCAGAAGGCAACAGTCTCTAAAAATCCAACATGGATGAATCTGATTTTTGGAGGTTACATCTGGCTGAGCCCACCCACTGGTGTGGCTAAAAATCATAAACACACCCCTCTCCTGCCCTCTCCTAATCTAATCAAGGGGGCACCTAATTGTCTGGGGTTGCAGGATGTGGGGGTGTTGTTGGGTGCTGCAAATGTCCTTCTCTGCCTTTGAAGACCAGTTTGGCAGCCCTCCCCCTTCCTGCCTCACCATCTGCTGAGGGGAGATTCTCTCCCACAAGCACATTCCTTTGTGTGAAGTCAGGCCACTTCACACCTCATCAAGGTAGCCTGGCAGAAGCTGCTGCAGGCTGGCCAATCAGAGCACAGCAGCAAAAACAATGCAGAGCTGAAATTGGCAACTTTTTAGGTAAAGTCTAAACTTTTTACCTGGACAAGTTATATTAAATCCAACAACTGGAAGTTGTGGGATTTATTACAACAATCAATTTGATACCAAATTCTTGGTATGTAACATTTAAGGAGACTTTAAAATTTAAAATAAAGTCTGCCCATTCTAGCCTATGAAGGCCATTTACTTCAATGAGGGAAAAACAAATTTGGCTGTTTTTACCTCACCAGGGCTTATAAATCTATTTTTATAAAGTCCCTGCTTATAGTTACATGGCACCCAGCCCTAGGGGCACATAGGGCACACCTTAGGGGTGACTTATATGTAAAAATAAGGTAGTTTAAGACTTTGGAAGTACCTTTAATTCCAAAGTCGAATTTGCATATCACTTTAATTTAAAAGCAGCCAGCAAGGCAGGCTTGCTTTTAAAATGACACTGGGCACCTCAGCAATGCACCTAGGTGTGCACCACCTATGCTGTGGTCCCTAAACCTACATGCCCTACCATATACTAGGTACTTATAGGTAGGTTAACTTAGCCACTTATAATTAGCCTAATTTGCATATCCATTTTACACAGAGCACAGGCCCTGGGACTGGTTAGCAGTACCCAGGGCACCTTTAAAGTCAGGAAAACACTAGCAAAAAGTGGAAAATGGGGGCAAAAAGTTATGGGGCCTCTGCAATCAGCCCTGTTTTCTCACACAACCCCCCCCCCCCCCAGGCCCACACGCCCAGGAGACTCAGCCCAACCCTGGGAGAGTCTTCCTGGCTTGTTAGGCGAGGAAGACAGTGAAGAAAACTGGCTGTCCCTTTGCAGGGCCTACTCTGCCTTACATCCCCCTGTCAGGGTCACTCCCTCTGGGTAGTGAAGCCATCCCAACAGTAAAAGGACCCAACTCAAACTGAAACTTCCCTCTAGGGGGGTCTTCTTCCTTTCTCTCTGCCAACTTGGGTAGTGAGGTGCCCACCTCCCCTACTCCAAACTTTGCTAGGGCAACACCTAGCTTACCCAAAGAGGTCACCCAACACTTGAGCAACCCCACCATGACCAATAGGGTCAGGGGGCCTACTTTGCTATTGGCCCTGGGGTGTGCCTCCCAGGCCAAGTACAGTGCTGCCTGGAAGGCTAGCACCCAGCAGAGGCTACTGACAGCTGTCAGTACCCAGAACCACACCCTAAGCTCTCCACTGACAGGTGGCTGAGCTGCTTTAGGGGCTTCTTTGGGGTCCTGGCACCCCTCTTGCTGTCTAGAGTGGGGGGCTACCACCTCCTGTGGCAGACACCCTCCTTCCACTCTCCCTTCTGTCAGTGCAGGGGCAACACCTTGCATCTGGACAGCTGCCTGACTACTCAGGACTTCCTTGGGGTCAGGTGAGGCCTCACCAGTGCCAACTCTGGGCTCCCCCCCTACTGGGGCAGAGGGCCCTTGGCTCCCTGGAACTCTCTTTAAGAGTGGCCTACCCTTCCTTTTCTTCTTTCCTTTTCTTGGGGACCCCTGTCTCCTAACTGTAGGGACAGACTCCCCAGGACTTTGGGTTGGGGGGGCGCCCTGGGCGACCACTCCATCTGTGACCAGACCCACCTCTGTGAGGTCATTGCCCAGGATACAATCTAGGGGAAGGTCAGCACTGACTACCACCCTAATCCAGTCAAGGATACCCTCCCTCTCTAGGGGCACTATGGCTACAGATTTGGAGGTGACCTCCCCTGTGGCTATCCTGACTTTCTTTGTCTTTCCTGGGACATACATGTCTGGCGTCACTAACCGGTCACTCACTATAGTGTGACTGGCACAGGTGTCCCTCAGGCCAGTGGTAGGGATCCCATCCACTTGAATGTGGTGGAAGTGCCTACTCCAACCCTCAGGGATCACCAGCTTACCATCTGGTCCTGTCTCCCAGCTCAATGCTAAGAGGACTTCATCATCTGAGGAATCCTCCTCTATGGCTACACTGGACAGCCCAGTGCTAACCACCTTCTTTGGACAGGCTGCATCTCCTCTGAAGTGACCTGTCTGCTGACAGTCAAAGCAAGCCCTACTGTCCAAGAGCTTTTTTAACCCTGGGTCTAACTGTCTCTGCTGGTCAGAGTGGGAGTGGGATTTACTCTCCTCCTTCTTAGGGTTCTGGGGTACAGAGGGAGTCTCTGTGGTGGGCTTACCACCTCCCTCCTTAGGTTTTTGGGGACCTGTCCCCCCCTTCTTGGAGTCTCCCCCCTGGGACTCGACAACCACCCTGGTTCTCAACCACTCATCAGCTGCCTCCCCTAGCTCTCTAGGGTTGGTCTGCTTAGAGTCCACTAGATGCTGGCATAACCTTTCTTGGGTACAATTGGTCAAGATGTGCTCTCTCATGATCAGATTGTATAACCCCTCATAAGTATCTACTTTGTTACCAATAATCCAGCCCTCTAGTGCCTTTAGTGAAATGTCCACAAAGTCAACCCAAGACTGGGTACTGACCTTCTGGGTGTCCCTGAACTTCATTCTATATTGCTCTGGGGTCAGACCAAACTTCTTGGCTAAGCACCTCTTCATACTAGGGTATGAATCTGCCTCCTCCCCCCTTAAGGTCAGAAGCCTATCCCTCCCTGAGTTGGGGACCAACTCCCACAAAAGGGAACCCCAGTATTGAGGCCTAACCCTTCTCATTTGGAGTGCCCTCTCAAAGGCCCCCAGCCACTTATCTATGTCATCCCCCTCTACATAAGCAGGAACTACCCCCTTGGGTAATCTGGGGCAAACTCCCCCACCCATGGACACCTCAGCTTCTTTATCGCTGCTTCCATCTCTTTTCTCTTTGTATGCCCACTTTTTCTTTTCTAGGGCCAGCTTCTCTGCTTCCAAAGCTATGTATGCTAGCTGGGCCTCCAGCTCTCTTTCTCTGATGGATGGGTTCTCTCCTCCTGAAAGGACCCCCTTCCCACCACTAGCTTTGGATCTGCCCCTAGTGACTGTATTTACTGAGGACCGTTCTTCCTCGTCCTCACTTAGGGTCAGATGCCTTCCCTCCCCTGAGTGGTTAGAGCTTGCATCCTCCCTTCTTTCTCCCTCCTCTGGAGCTTCTTCTGACTCTACCTCTTGGGCCTCAGCCCATGCTGTCAGGGATGTGATCAGGATTTGCTTCCTGAGATCAGTGGTTGCAGGCAACCCTCTTTCAATACACAACCCCCTAAGCTGGACTACTGTCAGTGTGGGTAGGCTAGCCAGATCAAGCTCCATGGTTCCCTAGTTTTGTGTCAACAAAAACTTTTTGCAAAAATTGGAAACAAGAATTTAGAAAAATTAAAAAAATTCAATAATTGAAATTAATCCAAATTAAAAATTAAAAACAATTTTTGCACTAGGGCAATTTAAAGGATTTTTAATTTGTTTTACCTAAAACTGTAACGTGATATTGAACACAAGTACAGGATCCCCTCGCTGCTTCCAATTATGTTGGAAAATGGGTTATTGGTAGGGCAGGTAGGTACCTACACCTAGCAACAAGCCACTAACCTCCACATAGGTACAGTTAGGTCTCAGTAAATTAATCCCAGCTCAACCCTTGGTAGCTTGGCATCGAGCGTCAAGGCTTAACTTAGGAGACAAAGTGTAAAGCATTCAAATATCACAAAACAGTAATTAAATAAAACACAGGAAACAGTTTAAAAATCCAAAACCAATTTATAAAAATAGCTTATATTTTTATCTTTAAAATGACACAAAAACGATTAAAATCGGTTCAGGGGAACCGGAGATATGCATTTTTAAAGTATTATTATTTTCTAGCGCTTAGAAACAAAAAGCGCCAATCGGGTCATCTGGTTGCACCAGGACCGGGGCAAAGTCAAACTTTCAGGCCGACCGCGATGGAGCCCTGCTCGGCTACAAGTCGCGGGAGGCCTCGGTTAAAAAGTTACCTTCGGACTTAGTCTCTTTTTTGGATGTTTTTCTTTACCGGGACGAACCACGAAGTCAGGCCGGGTCGCGGTTGAGGCAAGCCGGCTAGAATTTCCGCAGCGGGTCGGTCCCTCTCTGGAGCTTTTTTCCAAAAATTCTCAAATCTTTTCCAAACTTCTGGGGCTTCACCCAGATGTTCTTTTAAGGTTCTTTTGGGGTCCACAGCTCACCCCAAGGGTCCAGAAGTTCTGTGATGGTCCTTGGGGGGTGCGGACTTCAACTCCCAGAATGTACCTGGCGCAAACTCCTTCTTGGCCACTGGACAGTGGTCAGCTGGTCCCTTTTTTTCAGGAGTTGGTGTAGGGGACTCTGGTTTAGCAATTTTTCACCTGTAGCAAACAGGGAGTCCCTCCTTGAACCAGTTGAAGCCAGGCAAAGTCCTTCTTGTGGTGAAGCCCAAGTGTGCAGCTGATGCAGTCCTTCTGAGTGCAGGTTCCAGGTGCAGGCCAGGGGTCCAGCAGGGCAGTCCTTCTTCTCCTTAAGTTCTTTCTTCTTGAAATTTGGTGGGGATCTGAGGTGTGGGTGCAGGTCTGCCAGTTTTATCCTTGCTCCTGGGTGAAAAGCAGGGGGGCCCTGGTTCTCCAATCAGGGACAGGGTCGTCCCCCTGTGATGACTACTTCCTGGGAAGTGTGGCAAAAATCCATCCCAGAAGGCAACAGTCTCTAAAAATCCAACATGGATGAATCTGATTTTTGGAGGTTACATCTGGCTGAGCCCACCCACTGGTGTGGCTAAAAATCATAAACACACCCCTCTCCTGCCCTCTCCTAATCTAATCAAGGGGGCACCTAATTGTCTGGGGTTGCAGGATGTGGGGGTGTTGTTGGGTGCTGCAAATGTCCTTCTCTGCCTTTGAAGACCAGTTTGGCAGCCCTCCCCCTTCCTGCCTCACCATCTGCTGAGGGGAGATTCTCTCCCCCAAGCACATTCCTTTGTGTGAAGTCAGGCCACTTCACACCTCATCAAGGTAGCCTGGCAGAAGCTGCTGCAGGCTGGCCAATCAGAGCACAGCAGCAAAAACAATGCAGAGCTGAAATTGGCAATTTTTTAGGTAAAGTCTAAACTTTTTACCTGGACAAGTTATATTAAATCCCACAACTGGAAGTTGTGGGATTTATTACAACAATCAATTTGATACCAAATTCTTGGTATGCAACATTTAAGGAGACTTTAAAATTTAAAATAAAGTCTGCCCATTCTAGCCTATGAAGGCCATTTACTTCAATGAGGGAAAAACGAATTTGGCTGTTTTTACCTCACCAGGGCTTATAAATCTATTTTTATAAAGTCCCTGCTTATAGTTACATGGCACCCAGCCCTAGGGGCACATAGGGCACACCTTAGGGGTGACTTATATGTAAAAATAAGGTAGTTTAAGACTTAGGAAGTACCTTTAATTCCAAAGTCGAATTTGCATATAACTTTAATTTAAAAGCAGCCAGCAAGGCAGGCTTGCTTTTAAAATGACACTGGACACCTCAGCAATGCACCTAGGTGTGCACCACCTATGCTGTGGTCCCTAAACCTACATGCCCTACCATATACTAGGGACTTATAGGTAGGTTAACTTAGCCACTTATAATTAGCCTAATTTGCATATCCATTTTACACAGAGCACAGGCCCTGGGACTGGTTAGCAGTACCCAGGGCACCTTTAAAGTCAGGAAAACACCAGCAAAAAGTGGAAAATGGGGGCAAAAAGTTATGGGGCCTCTGCAATCAGCCCTGTTTTCTCACACAATTAAAATTAGCCTAATTTGCATACTCATTTTACACAGAGCACAGATTCTGGGACTGGTTATCAGCAGTAGCCAGGGCACCATCAGAGACAGGAAAACACCAGGTAAAAGTGAAAAATGGGGGCAAAAAGTTAGGGGGGCTCTGCAATCAGCCCAGGTTTCTCACAGCATTGTTTATTAGACCATACTGAATGGATATTTCACTCTCTACTGAAAGAGCTTTGGAGTTACTAGAAACAAACTTAGAAGATTCCAACAAAGAAAAGAATTGTAAACCTGATTCTCACCCATTGTGTCTGAAGAAGAAAAGGGCACACTTTGCAACCATTTTATTAATTATTGCAGTGATTGGTGACATTTATTTGTCATTTCTGTCTATCATCCTTGCTGATCTTCATTCCGGATTTGATGTGTGATATGTTTTGAGCTACAGCTGTGCATCAGTCAGGAAGGTAGTAGATATCCCCCATGGGTAGGTTTGCCCCAGTAGACATTGAACCTTTTATCTTTTTTTTCGCAACCAGCCACTGGTTTTATGAGCCAAACCATGATATATGAGGTGGTATTGCATGCCAGGGGATTGTTGGCAAATGAAGTATATCAAAATGCAAAACCCATAATTTTATGTAACAGTATTTAAAAGATTTGCTATAATGAAAGCTAGTGAAATGAATGGTATATTGTTTCACTGAATACAGCTAATTAGTACTTCTATCTTCTTTTGTTATGTGTTCAGGTCAAGGAGTAAAAGGAAACAGTTAGTATTTGCTAAGGCAAAACATAAAGAGGTCCAGTTTGATTATGTCTATCATTTTACTTATTAGTTTTAGTATAGTCCATTCATTCTCAATGCACATTCTCTTCTCTAACTCTATTATTTTGAGTAAGGGATAGGGACGTCTGTAGGTAATTAATATCTTTAAATTTTTTGTCTCCAATTTTCACTAGTTTACTGTTAAAAATGTGGTCTCTAATTGGAAGTGGTATGCACCCTTTCCAAGTAGGGACCGCAATTGTAGTCAGGGTAAGTCAGTTATGCAACCTAAATTGAGATGTGCTCACCCCCTGGTAGCTTGGAACAGATCAGGAATGCTTAACTTAAGAGGTGTAAAGTATTTATGCAACACACTCACACAGTAGCACAATGAAAACAAAATACCACAAAAAGACTCTACAAAACAGTGAATATTTATCTGAGTAAAACAAGACCAAAACAACAAAAATCCAATCAGTAGAGGTTGAGATATTCATTTCACAAAATTATGGGCCTGATTTAGAACTTGGCAGATGGGTTACTCTATCACATAGGTGAGGGATATCCTCTCTGCCGAAATCTAAATCCCATAGGCTACAATGGGATTTAGATTTCAGTGGATGGGATATCCGTCACAAGTTCGCCAAGTTCTGAATCAGCCCCTAAATGTGAAATAGTGCTTATAAGTCACTAGCAGTCAAAAGGTTACCTGAGGTCACAAGGGACAGGTGCAAATCTAATCTTCAGGCTGACCAGGATGGAGGGTAGACTGGTTACAGGACCCAGACAGGGCCCGCTAACAAAGTACCTTGGATCTTGCTTTGGCTGATGTTGAGAATCCACTGAGTTGCCGTCGAGCCCTGCAAAGAGGGTCCTTTATCATTGTCGAGCTGCGTTGAAGACAATGTAATGCGTCAAAGGGCAATGCGGAGAACTTTACATCCACTCGAGACGATAAGTCAGTTTTTGCAGCAATCATCTGCAGACTCCACTTCTGAGGCCCAGGACTGGAGAGGGACACCTCAGGAAAGGACCAGACTCACAGATGGAAGAGTCTAGCAGCATCAGGGGAGTTGCAGGCAGTCTTTGATGTCCCTGAGACTGCAGAAAAAAAGGGGGCAGCAAGCCCCTGGAGTCGCTTTGGGTCAGCAGGATGGGTCCGGTCCATGTCCTCAGCAGGGCAGAGGTCAGTAGACAGCAGAGCAGCAGAGCAAAGCAGAAAAGTAGTTCCTCTGAACAGCCAGTCTTGGCAAAGTGGAAATCCTTACAGTGCAGCAGTCTTTAGTCCAGCAGAGTTCGTCCTACCAAAGCCCCAGTACGTATACCCAGAAGTGCTTTTGAAGTGAGGTTGACTTTAAATCAGCTCTGTGAAGGGCACAGGTCCCTCTTTCATCGCAACTCTGCTCAGATCACTACCCTTTGAAGTGTGTGAGCCAATATTATCCTCCCTGCTCAGGAAGACCCCTCAGTATGTAGATGAATGCAGATGCAGTTGAGTTTCCTGTTGTCGCGTAGGCTCTCATTATTTTAATGAGACTACTGGATTTGAGCCCTAATCGGGGTTTTGCTCTGGCTAACTAGCAGTGCCTCATCTCTACCCAAGAGCAGGGATGACTGGGCAGCCCAGTGCATGACACAATTGATTCCTCAGGGAAATCGTGGTCACTCAGATCTCATCCGTTTCTCTCAGTTCCATCAGTCTCACATACGCAAGGACAAGAAAAGGCAGTATATGTTTCAATAAGGTTTTAAAGAAGCAACTGCATCTTAGACAATAAAGCATGTACTGCAATAACCAGGATGATAAAGCCTGATAGGATTAAGATTGTGACAAGGAGAGTGAAGCATAGAAATAATGCTACCATATTGTCACTAGAATCAATAGACTAATTCCTACCTAGGCTATATTAGAGCACAGTGTGTTAAGCTCTAGTTTTGCCCTTCAGGTTCCCCTGGGAAGACATCATCCCCCATACTTGAGCAAAGGCCTGAAGTCTGCGTAAACAGCCATAGCGAAGCACTCAGCAATCAGCATTCAGTCATGGTCATCTGGCTGGAGTCTCCCTCTAAAGTGTATGGGACAGGGAAGTGCTTTTATAATAAAACAACTGATATTTTTAGAAAATGTCTCTACGTAAGGATGTGTATGTTTCTATGAATACCAGAGACAAAATACTGAAACCTTGAGAGAAGCACAATGTGAAAGAAATGTCTTGTTTAAGAACACAGTGCTGGCCTAGGCAAAGAACAGCTTGATAGAGAGAAATTAACAAGACCGCAAACGTGGCTATTGCTAAAATAATAAACAAAGCTGAATAAAATATATCTAGGTTAAAGTGCACAGCTGCAGGCCTAGTGTGCTAAAATAACGTGCATGGAGCTATAAGTAAAATGTCTACACAGCACTGTGTTCTGACTGTCTGGAGTGAATGCACAAATGTAGCTGTCACCCAGACCAGTCCAGGCATGTATTGGAGACAGACTGAAGGCACAAACATCAGTGAAAACAGAGAAATGCCCACTTTCCAAAAATGGCATTTCTAAAATAGTAATAATAAATCTGACTTCTCGAGTAAAGAGGATTCATAATTACTGTTCTAGAGATATGTTTGATGATGCAGCTACTCCCTTCTGATCAGGAATTACAACTCAAAGACATATTAATGAATTCCCAAAACGGCCTATAAGAGGAGTAGACCTCACAAAAGTAAAAAACAGCTTTAGGAGTTTTTCACTACCAGGACATGTAATCCTTAAACGTACAAGCACCCTTCCCTATAGGCTACCTAGGGCCTACTTTAGGGGTGACCTATATGTTATAAAAGGGGATTTTAACATTTGGCAGGAGGTTTTGAATGTCAAATCAAAGTGGCAGTGAAACTGCAAACCATGTTCTGCAATGGCAGGCCTGAGGCATGTTTACAGAGCTACTTGAGTGGGTGGCCCAATCAGTGCTGCAGGCCTACTAGTAGCTTTTTTTAATTGATGTGCCCTGGTATATGGTATATCACTTTAGGAGAAATGTACGAGTAAATTATATATGCCTATTGTTGATTCATCAATGTTACCATGTTTAGGGAAGAAGCACATGCACTATAGCACTAGTTAGCATTAGTAAAGTGCTCAGAGTCTTACGGTCAGCACAAAAGATACAGCAAAAAACAGGAGGTGACAGGCAAAAAGTCTAAGGCAGTGGTTCCCAACCTGTGGTCTTAGGACCCCTGGGGGTCCGTGAAACCTCCTCAGGGAGTCTGGAACAGCTAAGGAATTGAAATAATATTAACAGATTAGGTCCCAAGCTTTCAGTAATGACTTAGTGGGGGTCCCCAGATTCCAATAATTATTCAGTGGGGGTCCCCAGGTTCCAGTGATGATAAATGAGATCCACAGAAGTCAAAAGGTGGGGAACCACTGGTCTAGGGTAAGACCACTCTAAGGATGCCAGGCCTAACATTTACATTTCAGGGTATTTAAATAAGCAACATCATATTTTTTTGTGTCCAAACTCTCTTTCGGTGGCAGTAGGACTCCAAAGGAAATCAAACTGGCAACAGTAGCGTATCAAAGAAAAGGCTTTGGAGCACTGCCAGCAATGACTGAAAAGCTGATAAAATATTACGACAGCTAAGGCTGACTATGCAGTACAATCTTGTGGCTGGCAAACATAGAGGGCTTGATTCTCAAAGCTCCTCCATAGTCATTGCAGAGGGTCTGCAGTCGAACCGGAGTTTCCGCATTCATGGTGGGATCTCCACAGTAAGAAACTTTAGTGAGGAGGTCCCACAAAAACTGCAAAGCCTCCACCATGACTGAGGAGGCTCTTTATAAATTGGGCCCAGCACCTGTGGGAGAATTGTTGTATTTGGAGTCCATATATACTGAGTAGACATGAGGTTTAGGATGCACATTCCCTATCTTTTGAGGTTGACTTGAAAACACAGCTGTCACCAGACCCTATGTGATAAACAGGAAAAGAGCTTTAACAAGATCTACTGAGTAATGGGCTCTTCCTCCCTAAAGGACTTAATGGGTCATAGTTCCATGTTGTTGGAAAAATGGCTTGATTTTCTCAATGTATGGGGCTGTGTTTCTTCTGGTGATACACCAATGCTCAAGGTTGTTGGCCTTATGGGTTCACTGATAAAAGTTATGTCATAATCTGTGGCTTCAATCTGTTTATTATAAGAAGTTATGGCCAAGGTAGTAGGCCTGAGTTATGTACTGGTAACAGCATTTGCTAGAGCCACAATTTGGCTGGATTGTTGTTCTACTGTGTAAAACCATGTGGACAAGAGAGAAGTTATGGGTCCCCTTGCATGTTAATCTCTTCTCATTAAGCATTTGACTGAAAAGTAGATGTGACAGTCCACCTAAGAAATGCTGTTATTGTTCAAAACTAATGGTGACGTTGTGGATGCAGACCCTAACTCAAATGATTTTTACATTTTGAACTCCTTACCAAACACCGTAATCAGAGGCTTTACGTTATTAACTCTCTGACAAATGCAGTAGGAAGGGATTTTATACTGAGATCTCTGACAAATGGTATCAAAACTTGTTTCACAGTGTGCACTCCCCATCAGACATCATAGGAAGAGTCTTAACTATTTGAGAAATACAATAGGACTGGATTTTACATTTAACTTGGATTTTACATTGTCAACTCTGTCAAATTTAATAGGAAGTGGTTAGTGTATTTCCCTTTTTATGCATAGCCACAGTAAATGATTTGTCTCCCTAGAAAGAGGTTTAATTTCATGTAAATATATATTGATAGTCTCCTTAATTGTTTGAAGTCTCTCTCCGGAAAGGAGCAATGCAGTCTCGTTATGTTCAAGTTAAAAAATACTGTCTTGCTTTATTGATTAGTAAACGTGAAGGTAAAAGCACTAGCCAGCTCATTCTGCAATGTGAACAGCTTGACAATGCCTACTGACTTTGCCTATTTGATTGTGAAAACATTATGTTTTATTTTCTTTCTTCAGAGCATCCCAAAATCAGTCAATGTTTGTTGCTCAAATGGGAAATGTGTTCCTAGGCACGAGGAAAAGGGAGGGAGGATATCTGAAAAAAATGTCAAGGTCCATGTCATGTACACAAGAAATATATTTCACACCATAGTGTTACTTGCTTACTTTTTTGCGCAAAGCAGATAATAATATTGTTTGCATTTGATATTTTATCTACAGGATGTATTTATTTTCTTACATATTTGTATTCCTTTCATGCCAGAATGTATACCTGTTTTGGCAGACTTGTACATAATTTTAAACATTTTCAATACCTGCGGTTATGTAAATCAGTATCTCGGATTTATTTATTCGTTTTTTACAGCACACGATTACCTAAGGTTGTTCTGGCGCTGACAAACTAATAAACTCTAACGTCCAACTCTCATACTCAATTGTTCAAGGCAGCGCCTAAATGAATAAGTATGATTCAGAGTCCCAAGAAATGTTAAAGTGGTTGGCTCAAGTGCAGCTCAGGCTGCAGTCTAATCCATAACTGGGCTGTGACCACAGAGAAAGTCCATATTTCCAGTCTTGCACTCTGGTATTTAGGTACAGTGATCATACAAGCAAAGGTCGAGCAAAGCAGTCTGAGAGGAATGTATTTTTTAAACATGTCCTGGATACATGAGAATGGTGCACCTGAATAGAGAGTTGAATGAGCCATACAAAGGGCCTTGAACTGGCATCGCTGATAGATAAGAACCTAGTGTAGTTGTCTAAGTAGCGATAACATGCTGTCAAATTTACTCTTGCCAAAAATCAACCTGGTTTCTGCTTTCTCTATTAATTGTGTCGTCTTTATTAGGTAAGCTAAGAGTCCAACATAGAGAACATTACAATAGTCCAGTATGCAAAAAAAACAGGGCGTTCACCAGCAGCTGTTGAGAATATTCAGGAATAAAACTGATTATCTTCCTTAATTGTTTCATGAGATGGAAGCACATGGACAACAACCAATTGATAAAAGTTTGCTATTAAATACCACACCTAGATTATGACATTCTCCAAAAAATTGGGGCTACCACAAAGAGGACCAGAAAAACGATTCCCAAACATCAGTACCACAATTTTATCTAAATTCATTTAGAGAAAGTTGGCATTCATCCGGCTACTTTAATTAAACAACATTTACATTTCTCCTAAAGTTGAGAGAGTTCACCCTCAATGTGAATGATTATTTGGGTATCATCCACATATCTATAAAATTGAAAGCCAAAAGAGGTAATCAGATCTGCCAGGGGAGCCACATAAATATTAAAAAGTGCATTGCCGAGTGCATACCCCTGATCAAACCATAAGTAGTGTTTTTAAAATCTGAGCAAAAAGTTGACATCTGGCCCTCTTGCTATCTGTTTGCCAGAAATGGTTCAAACCATCTAAGGGGCTTCCCTCTCAGGCCAATAGTAAATATTCTTTCCAGTAAAACAGCATGAGAAACCATATTGAAGGTGGCTGAAAAATCAAGGAGGATAAGTGGTGTTGAGATTCCTGCATCCAAGTTCATACAGCTGTCATTAGAAGCCACCTTAAGTACGGTTGATCTGTCAAAACATGACCTGAATCAGGACTGGTGTTTATTAAATACGCCATTTTTGATTAAATACTATAGTCTTAAGTCTCCTTTTTTAGTAGCGGAGTAACTAATGCTGATTTGCATAAAGTAGGAACCACACCCCTCCTTAAGAAGTTGTTACACATTGTAGTAATCCACAGAGAAAAAAGGAAGCTAACTGTTCAAAAATTGTAATAGGAAACGGGTTGAGAGGAGAGCCTGACTTAATAATAATAGGGATTTTAGATATCACCTCGTCCTCTGCGATACGCCTAAAATCTGACCATTTGTTAGAATGATGAGCATGTTCATCCAGTCTTTTTACAAAATGCACTATAGGGGTGAATAATGATAAGATATTAGAAATTTTATTCAGAAAGAAATCATCTAATTCCAAACAAAACATTTGTGTTGGAAAGGCTTTGGGAAAAAGATTCAGACTTTTTGCGAGAGAGTTACAGACCGCAAAGCATTCTCTGGTAGGGTTGTTTGCAGATCGAATTTGTTTGTGATCGCAGCTACACCTAGAGGCTTCCACAAGCCCTTTATATATTCTAAATTCAGATTTGCAGGTTTCCTTCCCTTCATCCGAGTAGTCTTGTCTCATGGACCTCTCTACCCAGTTACCATTCCTCTTAGCCTGAAACATTTCTCTAGAATATTAGGGAACTGATGGCATTTTACATTGTAAAATCCCAGTTTTAAGAGGCAGTACCTCATCTAAGGACCCTTCGAACCAGGCATCATCAACATTAGTATTAGACTGAGAATCTGGTTTGGAACATTCTAAACAATCCATTAATCATGTGCGGTCCACTTTGGCCCTGGCCTGATAGAATTATTTCATGGATGATTGTAAGGGAAGTGTGCCTGCAACCATATACAAGCAGAATTAAATCATCTTGTGTTAAGACAACCAGACCGCCTCAACAGCATATACAGTATTCAATCCTGATCTCGCAGAGATGGTCCAATATGCACCATGCCCAATGAGTTGGCTCTTGGACAAGCTGTTGCAGGTTCAAAACCAAGCAGATATTGGCTATCGGAGAGGTGTTAGTGTGCCTAATATTATTATAATAAATGCCTAAATCCCCTAGTACTATTAGAACCTCTGTCTCCAAAAAGAAGTTGTTACTACCTCCTGAAATGAGATAATACAGTCCTTTACAGGGCCTTGTCGTCTGCAAGTTAATAGAAACTCCAATGAACATTTATGATTTATCATCAATGATATAGTGAGATATTCTGTATCTTGCACAGGTGGAACAAGCCATGGGAATTTCGCAAATATTTCTTTACTGATCAGGGCAACCCCTTCCCCAACCTTATCAGGGCTGTTCACATTGTGCATAATGAACGAATGCCAGATACTTTTGGGGGATGGTCTTAAAATGTTAGTGAAGTGCTAAGTCTATGAAATTGTAGTCCTCATTTGATATAGCTTAATTGTACACCGAAATCTATAAATGTGCAGAACGTTTGGCTGCCATTGCATCTTCAGTTAATTCTTTTCTTAGATATAAATGCTTAGAAAGTCAATTCTGTATAATGTATTACTATGAGTACACCCACTAATGGTATTCTTCAATAAAACATACATAATCAATGGACTCTAGAAATCGCTGCTGATCTCTATTTCATCAAGTTAAGATTAAGAGGATCTACCCAGGCCACCTGGATCGTAGATTTCGACACAACACTGGGGGCACTGGCAGTCATATTTGACAGTGCACTGTGCCTCAATGTTATTCACAGGATTATAAAAAGCTTTGTTGTGCGTCCTGTTCGTTTAATGGCCTAATTTTATGTTGCCTGTTCAATTGTAGTTTGTACAGGAATGACAGTTAAAAGTGGTCCTATGTTTAACACTCCTAGGGCCAGATGTAGCAAAGGGTTTTTCCCATTCTGTGTCAATGGGAAAATGTGTTCGTACATATGGCCCCTAGTTATTAACAGGTGTTATAAAGTTAGCTAATAAAGATAATACACTGTTCCAACTAGAAAGAGAGAGGATACTCAGAAGGGGTCCTAATCTTTAGGAGCAAAAAACCTCACACACCCAGAAGGGTGTCATGCTTCATCATCGGAGTTGCTCCTCGGCAGACTGGCGCTGCAATGTCTGACGGGCACCACCCCAAATGGGGGGGCTCTTTGCCGGAGATCTTAATCAATGATGGTGCCACGACCCTACATGAAGGTGTGAAGAAAGGAGATCAAAAGAAGGAGGTTTAAGATTGACTCTCTAAACCTAAAATGAGTAATATTTATTAGTCTAAACAAGGTACAGAGGCCAAGATAAAAAAATTGTCGTGGGAGTGAAACAGAGGTAATGGTCAATCACTCTCTAATGAAAAAAGAAGAAGAACCGAGGGTGGGGAACTTCCAAGCCATCCCTCGTCAGGGTCAACATGTTTCGCGTCGCTAGTGGCCCATATGGGTCCGGTGACGCTTCTTCAGGACCAGTTAACTAGATGTATCTTCTATTCATGAACAATATGGATAGTCACACACTACAATTGTCAGTACTAACGTATCCAATCACTTACACTAGTATCGGGAGGAACTATTATTCCTAACTGTCGCCCTGTAATAAAAAAGGTAAAACAGGTGAAGTAATATCAATAAGTATTCTCATAGTGACGAACTCATCACAGTGAAAGTGGGGAAAGGGGGTGTCAGACCAATAGTGGGGCACAGTGACAGTGTCAACACGTGAATGGGTAGGTGCATGCAGAGAGATGAGGGCAAGCTTACCATCCCCATATAGGGGCACGCTACATGGGACAACATGGACCAATAGTCAGGTGCACAGCTATTCTGAAGTAAGAGTGCAAAAACAATAAAAAGTAATACAACAATTAGTTGGTGGAACGAGTAACATGTCTAGCATCAAAGACACAAAGTTATTAACATCCATATATTGAAAGATGCAAATATTTGTAATGTCACTGTAAATGCCAAATTAAGGTAGACATATAGAACACCAAACGAGCAGCGACTGCCATCAAGTATAGGCTAACCATCTCAGTCATACACAAAACAAGTCAACTGGAATAGCGCCGCTAGAAACAGCAAAAAAACGATTCAAGGTAATTTGGTCGGAGGTATAGCCATCAAGACCAATTATTACGGAAGGTTAAGTCCCAGTAAACCCAAAGCGGGGATCTATAAAAACTAGCGCAGAGCCTCAGAAGAGGCACGTGTCACTGTCAACGCAAGCAGAGAAGGTGGAAAATAGCTCTTACTAGCTATCAGTGCTCCTACTTGCGAGCAACCTACCCGGGTCTGCGTCTCCCGAAAGATTGGGGAGGCGCGGGGGAACCCAATCAAAAGCAGTCTGAGCCGGAAGTCCATCACTCGTGCATGCTGCTACAGTTACGTCGTAGCCTAAGGAACTGCCTGTACGGTAAATTGTCTCTTAATGCTTTAGGGTGGTGACTGTCGTACAATAAGAGACTATTGCGGTCAGTAGTTTTATGGTAAGTACTCGTATGTAACTGGCCGTCCTCTATCTTGATCAGGAGGTCCAAAAACGGTATCTCAGTACTGGATACCTAGGATGTGAAGTTCAGAAAAGGGTCTAGGGTATTGACCCAGGCTGTAAATTGATTTACCTCGATAAGGGTCCCTTGCCACACTATCAAGATGTCATCAATATATCTGCGCCATAATTTGATGTTCTCGTGAAATGAATTACTATGTGGCAAAATGTACCGTGACTCGAAGTCGAACATATAGAGACAGGCGAGACTTGGAGCAAAGGTACTTGCCATCGAGGTTCTGCGAGTCTGGTGGAAAAGTAGGTCCTCAAACTGAAAGAAATTTTCTTTCATAGCTAACGAAGCGCAATGCATAATAAAATGCGTCGGAGTGGTAAGCAGTAAATCTGTGGACAGGAGAGCAGATTCAACTACCCGTAATGTGGCCTCTTGAGGGATGTTAGTATATTCCTCCTCGACATCGAAGGTAATCAAGGCATGAACGTAAGCAGTGGAATTGATGGACTCTATCAGGTTAAGGACATCTTTAGTGTCTTTCAAGTAGGTAGCAGATGCCTGCACAATTGGTTGCAAAAAATGGTCACAAAATGTGGACAATGGTTCAAGGATGGAGCCTATTCCAGAGACTATCGGGCGGCCAGGTGGAGGTAATCTGCCTTTATGAATTTTCGGGAGGCAGTAAAAATAGAGGATGCGTGGATTAACAGTGTCCAATAACTCAGTTGCTTTCTGTGAGATCCATGAGTTACCAAGGGCCTCCTCTATCATACCACGTATTTCAGTGTGAAGTCTCTCAGTGGGGTCACTGGTAATCTGAGTATAGTAGGAAGAATCCCCAAGGAGATGTAGGCACTCCTGTCTGTAGTCAGTGGAATCCATCACGACTATAGCTCCACCTTTGTCAGCAGGTTTGATGACTATACTTGTGTCAGATGCCAGAGTCTTAAGGGCACTTTTTTCAATATTAGAGGTGTTGTGAAAACTCTGTTTTGGTTGTAGAGAAGCGATGTCAGAGAGTACCGCTTTCTCAAATGCCAATACTTCGCAGGGCATGGCTGAGGCTGGAGCATGAATTTGGATGGTCTCCTGAGACCAGAGTCCAACGTCTGATCCATGCTGGGTTTATCGTTGAAAAAGCATTGTAGTCTGACCTTCCTAAAAAACTGGGAAATCTCACAGTGGAGCCGGAAAGAATCTTCATTGGGTGTGGGTACAAAGCCCAACCCTTTGTTCAAGACCAACAACTCGACAGAGGAGAGTGTTCTAGAGGAGAGGTTGACCACTAGATACGGTTGGGAGGGTTCTTCCCTTGACTGCGGGTCACCATTTGTGGTTTGTCCTGGGCCCAGTGTACCCTTCTGCCTCTTACTTTCCTTCTGCCTCTTCCCCTGCCCCGGCCACGGCCTAAAAAAGGCATGTATGGTAACATGGGGCGCGGTTGGTAAAATGGGAAGGGCTGCTGCCATCCAAGAGGTTGTCCCGGAGGGTATTGGGGGTAGTGATAGAAAGGATGTGTACCATCATCATCCGTACTCCATCCATCAGATGAAGAGCTGTTGCTATATTTACGGGGCTTCTTCATTGAAGAAGAAGATTCATCTGAGGAAAGTGACTGTGTCTCAGCAGAGAAGTCCTCGGTGATATAAGGATAGACTTTCTCTCTACTGAATTTGGAAATATCCTTCTGTAGTTTCGAAATCTTCTGTTGGGTTAGGAATTCCCTGGTCTCATTGAGTTCAGAGTTAATTTCAAACAAACGACTCTTAAAGGCAGCAAGTGAAACCGTGGCTTTAAGAGTGTCTTCCATAAGGTTAATCTGTACCATGATAGAGTCTGCTAGTCGTTTGGATGTGTTGATAATAAGTACCAGCCAATCCCTAGTGCATTTCCAGGCAATCTGAGCCCAGTCTTTTCTGAAGGCCAGATCCTGGTGAAAGATCCTAGGTATGTTTAATACAAGAAGGCCATTAGGAGCGATATTTGCTCTCAAATATTCGGTCATTATGGTGCCATGCAAGATGGTTTTGATAAGGTCACGTTTGAGTGTGGACAACTTATTCCACTCCTCTTTGGACAGGCCAGAGAGTCCAGCACCATCGTTCCCCAAGATAGATGGAGTCTGTAGAATTGCAGACACGATATCGTCATCGAAACTCAGCCCTTGGAAATTATCCATCGTGGAGGGCTAGGAGCGGAGGAAATCCCACAGCTCAACAGCTGTGCCAATGGATCAATAAACAGAGGGATGGGGGAGGGTTTATGGTCCAGTGTAGCACCCATTGACATCATTTAGTGATCACCAGGGGGCGCAACTGTGACCCCCTGGCTTGCCCCTGGCAAACACTGCCACTGCCTTTGTAACCCCTAGCCTCAGAGGTGACAAATAAGTGATAGGAACACAGTGGAATCTTGTTAATATAGATGCTGTTTTGGGCTCCACTCGCTTTGTTTTCTCCCAGTATTTTATCACACTAAAGTGAATAATGCTTCATTATTAACTATTAGTCTAATAGCAAATTGGGTAAATTTTTTCTGGGAAGTTGAAGTACATAAAAAAATGTATGTTGTCCCTGTGTTTGTGATTATGTATTTACATGAGAGAGAGGGCCTCATTCCTACTCTGGCGGGCGGCGGTCGCCGCCCGCCAGGCGGGAACCTCCAATTGGCCGCTACACGGTCAAAAGACAGCAGACGGCATTCAGACCTTCCCGCTGGGCCAGCGGGCGCTAACTATGTTAGCGCCCGCCGGCCCAGCAGGAAGGAGGGCTGCAACACAGGAGCCGGCTCCGAATGGAGAGAGGATGCTTAATTGAGACATTCTCCACATTCAGTTTTAATATACCTTATGACAAATGCGCAGCTGCACCCGTCGTACTTTTCACTGTCTGCTAGGCAGACAGTGAAAAGCTGTCTGGGGCCCTGTTAGGGGGCCCCTGCACTACCCATGCCAGTGGCATGGGCAGTGCAGGGGCCCCCAGGGGCCCCAGGACACCCGTTCCCGCCAGCCTCTTCCTGGCGGTGACAACCGCCAGAAACAGGCTGGCGGGAAGGGGGTCAGAATCCCCATGGCAGCGCTGCTTGCAGCGCTGCCATGGCGGATTCGCCAAACCGGGGCTAAATCGGCGGGACACTGCCGGCCCCGGTTTTCTGACCGCAGCTTTACCACCACGGTCAGAATGGGCAAGGAAGCACCGCCAGCCTGTTGGCGGTGCTTCTGTCATTCGTGGCCCTGGCGGTCGTAGACCGCCAGGGTCAGAATGACCCCCAGAGTGTTTACGTGTGAATGTCTGTGTATGTGTAAGCATGTTTGATTGAAATTGAAGGTAAAAGGTCACGTGAAGTCACTTCTACTATCCCTGGCATTTAGGTGAATTGGCATTCATGGTTGCAACCTTAGTTAAATCTCCGCAGGTGGAATGCCACAGAATGTTACAAGGGAAAAACGTCCACCTTCTCCCAAGACAGTGAGTATTTTGGTACATTACACATTAAAATCTGCACTTTATTCCCAACATATGTGTATCTGATAAATTTGAATGACAAGACTTATTTGTGATCTTGCCCTAAGCCTTAGATCATGTGTTTCATATTAATTGGACATCCTCAGTGGTTGCCAAAGATCTAATTCTGTGATACCAAATTGATCACTCCCCTCCAAATTTTAATGAAATTCAGAAATATTTGTTAGTGGTAGGTAACAGAAAGCACAACTAGTAAGGTATAAATGGGCACCGTTTAATATGTTTTCTTTGTTTGTCTTGAGTGTAGGTTACAAGTGGCTTCACATAGACCCATCCAGTGGGAATAAAACCATCTATGTAAGTGCTGTGTTGCTGGGTTTGTGCATGATGAGTGTAACATAATATTATTCCTGTCCATATAGAACATTTAAGTATCCAATAGCATGAGCAGTGGTTATTATAACTTTCTTTTAATTAGGTAACACAAATACATTGATAAATTGCATAGTGTGTCATTTGCTATATATCTTGATAGTATATAATAAGACAATAGGTCTGATTTAGAGTTTGGCTGATGTGCTTACTCTGTCAAAAATGTGCCAGATCAAACATCCGCTGTATTATGATTCCATTACAGGGTATGGAGATTGTAATATGGCAGATGTTGATGTTTGTGATGGTGTAAACCAACCAACAAACTCTGTATGAGGCCCAATATCTCAACATGTGCCATTTTAGGATAACATAGAAATTAGTGTGTTCACATTGCTGCTAAGGTTTACTTAATTCAATAAATCATCTCATTTGTCATAAGGTATATTAAAACAAAGCCTATTGTATATTTAACATAGAAAAACTACTGAATGTGGAGAATGTCTCAATTAAGCATCCTCTCTTAAAAAATAGTGGGAAAGTAACTCAGGATACAGAGCAAGGGATAAGAATTTCATGCAAAAGTGCAAAACACACCATCATTGGAAACTGTTATGAAGTACAGGAAGAAGGGGTAACATGATTACACAGTCACCAATCCCTCTACTGACATAAAAGTACATCTACAATTGGATTTAAAAAAAATCAGCTTTGATGTGTTCACTGAAGTGAATGTCAGCTTCAAGAGGTTGTTGATCATTGTTGTGAAGGTTTCATTAAGTAAAGTGTTGATCTCATCACAGTATGATGAAAAGCCTGAGAAAGTTGTAGTACGTTTCAGTCTCTTTCTTTAAGTTTTGGTCAAGGTTGTTAGACTTTCCTTGGTCAGACCATGCCCTGACCCTTACTTGGTATTCCCTTTGGTGTTGCTTGAATTGGCATACAGCAAGCAGGTCCAGATCATCCATTGATCCAATGACACATTTCCCAGGGGGGCTGGAGTCATTGGAGGCCAGTTTTGAGACCCACCACAGCTGCCTCTTTCACTTTCTCCAGTTCCTCATGGCTTATAATAGTAGACACAGCACACAAGATAAGAGAGGCGAGGGAGAGAGAGAACAAGATAGACAAAGAGGAAAAAAGCAAATGCTGCCTGGTTTGAACATTTTGGCTAGGGCTGCTTTTGGTTCCCAGTCTGGCTTATGGCATTGAGCAGACTCAAAACCTAGATCTGATTATGCTGATATTTTCTGCTTCAATTCATTCTGTTTCTGGATGTGATCAACCAATAGGAATATGATAAAATGTAAACAACCCATATGCCTAGGTAGTTAAATTGAGTTATGTTAGAGCGTGCTGCCTTTCATTAACAATTTAATGAGTTTGTCTCTTCCTTGAAGTGCTTCCATGCAATGAGTTTTAATTTTCATGAATCATTAAAAGGTAGAAGTCAAATATGTGTTTCTCATACCACTCAAGAGTGTAACCATCGTGCATGCTTAAGCCTTTAACTAGTTTTCTTTTATGTTCTGTGTGGACTCAGGGAAGAATTTTCCAAGCTTAGTACTTCTCCTTCAGAGTATATGTCTGAATGTCAGACATACTTCAGCATTATGCTGTGCTGCTGTTAGAACATTCAAAGAGGTGCACAGAAGAAGGGGCTATGGCAATGAAACCCCAGGAGAGTTTGGAAAAGGAGTGAATAAGGAAGTGTGCCATGAATTCGTAACAACCCCCATCTTCTCATCATCATTTTCAAGTTCATAACCCAGCATTCTTCTTAATCAATTATAGTTAGTACCAGGAATTTAGATGGAGTTTCCTTATTAAAAGTAATAAATCCTCTTCTAAAAAGAACATTATAGTGCTAGTTCAACTGAACAAAACATTTGCATCAATCTTTTCAAAAGCATTGTAATGGTATCTCCATTAGCTATGTCACTTCATTTCATTGAGACAGGGCACCATCCATTTCATTCATGTTTTTTAACATCAGTCTATACTATTGGCCTAGTATAGAGTTTATTTGTAATTGATTATCTGCCAATTTCTAAAGGATATACTAAATATAAAGTAAAACCCACAGGTATAATTTACTCTGCCACACAATTGCTTGAATGTAGAACATTCAGCTGTTAAATTTGCCTCCCTATTTACCATTCCCAATGCGAGACCTATCATTCTTGGTGTAGTCACGCGACACACATTTTGCCTTCATGCTTCCAGTTTTGTGTTTTTTCACATTAGGAAGCTGGTCACATTACCACTAATAACCAGTGCTAAAAGTGCTTGTGTTTTCACCTTAAAACATGGTAGAATTGGCTTCCACCTGATTTGAACATTTACGTTATTTGTAAGTATCCAGTATATGGAACTACATACCCAAGGTTTGTAAAGGAAATGCTACTAGTGGGCAGCAGTACTCATTCTGCTCACCACTAAAGTAGCCTTTTAAAACATGTCTCAGGCATGCAAAGGCAGCTTATAGAACAATTTTAAACTGACAATTCAACCTAAGAAAATAAACCTTTTGCCAGGCCTAAACCTTCCTTTTTAATACATATAACGCACCCTGAAGGTAGACCTTACAAGGCCTATAAGGAAGGAATTTTTGTATTTAAAAGTAAAATACATGTTTTTGAGTTTTGCAAGTCCAGATGGTGAAAAACTACTAAAAATT
Source organism: Pleurodeles waltl (assembly GCF_031143425.1). Taxonomy (NCBI): domain Eukaryota; kingdom Metazoa; phylum Chordata; class Amphibia; order Caudata; family Salamandridae; genus Pleurodeles; species Pleurodeles waltl. The sequence goes on from NC_090447.1 coordinate 1,020,804,416, forward strand.
TTTTTCCTACGGTATGGCATGTCCCTCCCATTGCATTATATTGGGTTAAATTATTGAATTTAATAAGTACTAACTTTTGATTGGGAACAGATGGGGGCATCAAGTTTGTACTCAAATCAATTATAATTCATAATCTGATTTAATGGTACAGTTAGATGATTTTAAGACACAATTCTGAAAATGGCACTTTTAGAATGTTAGCATTTTCTTATTTGATGCCTGCTGCCATGTCCTGAGCCTTATGACTGTGATCAGGTTGACAGATGGCCTTTGTGCATTTCCCCTACACAGTGAACCAAAGGTGGACTAGGCATTGGCAGTGTGAGCCATCCTGCCACGATAGGTGGGACAGAGCTGTCCCTGCCTCACTTACATTTCTAAGGACTGCGTACAGCACACACATAAAGGAAGCTAACAAAAGTCTTTTGTCTCCCCAGAATTCTTGGAGTGTTTAGCATTGATTTACTAATGGTTCACACAACATAAAACAGCATTCACGTTTGTAACACTGTGTTGCAAAAGATGGAAAACAAAGTACAGGACAAAATATTCAAGGACTTGCCTGTTGCTGATGTTATCACCTGCTCTGGGGCTCCAAATAAATCAGCTTTGCACAACCTATAGCCATGCACCGTGGTACAGAGGTTATTCTGTGCTCCATAGCATAGGATTAGTACTGGAGTCATACACTGCAAGTTCAAATTCCTATGCTTAGAGAAAGTCAGAAGATTCCCGGGCATTGTCTGCTTGCTGTGCACAGCAGCACTTACACTTTTCCCCTTGTTTGTTCTTGCTTCAAGTAGATGTTAGTTGATGCCAAGCCCCAGTCTTGCTATACTAGCAGATCGGTCTTTGCATCAAAACCTCTGAGTGTTTGTGCTGATCTGACACTGTATCACTCTTTTGAGGCAGAGCAGGAAAAGCAATTTTTTGCTCTGTGTAAAAAAATGGTTATTTACAGCACACAACAACTCTCCAGCTAGATAGCGATGATAAGCATGCATCACTTCACATCACTCTGGTGTATATGCAAAGCCTTAGTAAATCTAACAATATTTGAATGAAATAGTTTAAGCAGAATTCATGTAATTTACTGTTGTTTTAATTTTGTGCAAGTGTAGAAGCTTGAGAAAAATGTGAACGATTCAGGAATGAATATAAGACGTCACAAAACTTCTCCCTGGCTACAACTAAACAAAATATTCAAAACCTGCTTGTTCTTTAATTACCATAATTGTCAAGGCTTTTATATATGTCTTCAATAACATTTCCAGTGACATACTTCAGGGGGCACAAGAGGACTGCACTATACATTGTGCCTGGCATGCAGCGAGGAGTTGTACCCCTTTCTTGCACCTTGGGGATGCTTTAATTTTACTGTAGGGGAAGCAGAATCGTGCACAACCCCTTGAGTAACACGGATCATGCAAGAGCTGAATATACACCAACTGTTAGACCTATCAGCCTTAGGGTGGTCTTCCCCCAAACCTTTTGCCTTCACCCCTCTCTATGTCACCAAGCTTGTTTATGTTGGCTTTAGGACTCTCTGCATTGCTAATCAGTTCTGAAATGCTTGCGCTCTATCTTCTTTAAACATGGTAGAATTGACTTACACCCCATTGGTATATTTAATTTACTTGTAAGTCCCTAGTAAAGTTATACTACATGTACTCAAGGTCTGTAAATTCAATGCTACAAGTGGGCCTGCAGCACTTTTTGTGGCATCCACCTAAGTGGTCTTTTAAGCATTTTTGAGACCTGCCATTGCAGTCTGTATGCACATTCTGACCTGGCAAACTAAAACTTTTGCCAGACCTAAACCTTTATTTTCAATACAAATAGGTCAAGCCTAGGGTTGGCCCTGAACAGCCCAGAGATCATGATACAGTGTATGTAAACAGTTAAACATCTACTTTCAAAGTTTACTGGTTCTGGTAGTGAAAAACTCTTAAATGTTCAATACTGTAAGGCCAACCTCTCCCATAGGGTAACACTAGGTCATCCTATTACATTTAATAAGTGATAAGTTATAGCTTTCAATTAGATGCTAGAAACCAGGTTGAGTTTGGTCTCTAAAGAATTGTTATGAAAAGTCCTCTTTAATGGTAAGGTTGGATTTTTAGTCACAATTCTGAAAATGCCCATTTTAGAAAGTAGGCATTTTCTTGACTCAACCATTTGATGTCTGCTGCCTGTATCCTGGGTAACATGACTAGGTGAAGTTGGCAGTTGGTGTTTGTGTACTGCTTCTAGACAGTGAGACAAAGATATGTCAGGTTTTGGCAAGATGGGCCACTCTGAGTTGATGAGGGAGGGATCTGTCACCTACCACAGTTGTGCATCACAAAGGCCCTGCTTGAGCACTCTCATAAAGAGGTTTGACACTAGTCTATTGTGAACCTAGACAATCTGTAGCCAGGGCAGGAAGGTAGGCAATACCAAGCATCTCTGCGGTGGGATCCTTTAGAATCTATCGTACTTCAAAATGGGCACACGGTATAAATATTGAACCTTAAAACCAAACTCTTCATGACACTCCTGAACCTGTGGATGCTACAGAAGAAGGACTGATATGTTGCTTTGCTGCCAGAAGGACTGCCACTCTGCTGCCCTGCTACTCAGCTGTTCTGTTGCCTGCATCTCTGCTCACTGAGAAGGAATATTGGACGTTCACCTTTCATTCCAGGCCAAAGTGACTCCAAGGGTTAGGCAGCTGACCTTCCATTCTGAGGTACAGGGCCATCACAAGCTCAAATAGCTCCCTGCAACTGCCCAGCTAGCCTGTGGCCCAGACCTGCAACTGGACATGACAGAGGCGTACTGGCCTCTGCTGGAGTGAGTTCTTGACACCTAAGTGGTGCCCCTCAGGTCCTGGACCCTTGATGTGGACTCAGTTGAATTCCCCTGAAGGTTTTTGGCTCCTCCAAAATGCAAACAGGCTCATTCACTCCAAGATCTTGCCACCTGCACTGCCTGGCAACATGACCTTCCAGCGAACCCAAATCTTTGTGCTACAGTGACTGCCAATGACACCTGGCAGAGCAAGAGCAGCACTTTGCGCCACAGCATCAACAGCTCCCAGGGTCCAGCAATGCAGATCTCCAGCCACAACTGTACATAACACCCAACAGGATCTTTGCACTACAGCAACAACCATACACGATGCCTCACCTGCTCTTGGGCTTACTTCAGGGCCATCTGCAACACTCTCCCTGCTTGTTAGGGCCCCTTCGACTGCAAACTGAACTTTTTGTGCTGGACTAAGAAGGTAACTCTTTCAGGGATGCTAACCTGGACTCTGTATCGGCCTGTGCTCCATCATGGTCAACCAGAATTTGTGATTTTCACCCGGTCTCACATGACCAGATAACCATAAGTTGTGCTTTCTGGTTTTTTGCGCTATTTTCACTTACATACTTGAAATTCCATTGCTCTGGTTCTACTGTTTGAATTTTTGTCATATTGGTCTTAAAATATTTATTACATCTTTATCTGTTTTTCTAAATTGGTGTAAAAAAATGTTGTGCTTTGTTTTCACTTTATTTCTGTTTTAATTGCTGCATAAATACTTTACACATTGCCTCTAAGTTATTCCTTACTAGTTTTGTGCTAAGCTACTAGAAGGCTAAGCACAGGTTAATTTGGGGTTTGATTGTGACTTCACCCTGGCAAGGATTGTTGTTCTTGCTTGAGTAGGGTTTCACCCCTCAACCAGTCACCTAATGTCTTACACTTGCAGAATAACAAAGGGGCATTACCTAATTTGAATGAGGGAATGCTTTGCATTGTGCCTACACTCTATTACAGATGAGGGAACAGAGGCAAGAACGGTATTTGAAAGCACACTAATTTCCCACCACTATGAGGCAGAGCACAGTCGATGTGCACTGGAAAGTTCCTCTAGGGCCAGGGCAAAGAGTGTCCAAAGAGGTCCGATAAGCATCCCCCTGTAGGCATCTACAGTCACCTAAAGCAGTTAGGTCTGCCACCTGCAGTGAAAGGCAGACTGTCAGTTTCAAACTGTTGGCCCAACTTTTACTAATGCACTTATTCCAGGCCAATTGATGTCTGCTCTGTGAACAGTGCATTTTGTATAATTGGGTGTAATGACTTGATCGGACCCGAGTGCACAGTAATTGTGCACCCTAGTGTAAACAGGTACAGTACACCCAAGCTATAATTTGGTGCCCATTGTTCTAAACATGAATTCAACATAACCACAATCACTGTTTGATGTTCATTCAGATTCAGTGCCCAGATGTATCATTCCTCAAAAAAAGGCCAGCACAAACCCCATTATAGATACTCTGGCCAGATTTGTAAAAGAAAATCTCACCCAAATCTGCATATTTTTGTGATTCTCCACTCTAAGCCCTAAAGAAGAACTTCCCAAAACATTTCACCCATCAGTTAAAATTAAACCACATTCAAAAATACATTTGGTTGTGATTCTTGATCATTGCGTATTTTCTCATGCAACTGGTGTCAGTAAAACAACAGTCACTGCATCAAATGTAGTGATATCGCCAAGCAGCCAAAAAAGTATAACTGTTTCCCATTCTGTAATGTCAGCATTAATCTATTTCAAATGTTTCCTCAAAAAGTTTGGGATAAGTCAGCTTCATATTTAGATGTTAGGTATAAATGTGGAATTCAAAGTAAATACATTTCTACTGGGCATGTAAATCTCAATTTTCTCAGACTCTGTTTTGCAGCTTCTGGATGCAAAGGGGCTGCACACAGCAGCGTGGTGGTAATATTGCCATGTGGCTAATGACCAGTAGGGAAAATATCTCCCTCCATGAACCAATATTTTTAGAAATTTGAAAAATGGCAAGGATTTTACAATAGAGACTGCCACCAGAGTATGCTAGGATTGGTGTTCAAGGTCAAAATGGATAAAGAATCACACCTAATTGAATCCAAAAGGTCAGAAAGTTCTACACATGCTTGATTGCTTAGAAACAGCGGAATATGAATTATAATTGGCAAACACTTTAAGAAAGAAATAATTATCCTGATATTCATATATTTTTCCATTTTGTTTCACAACAGGATAAAGGTATTCATATTACCCCAAAAGTTCATATGCCAAAGGACCACTGGTTTTTACCTTGCCTAAACATTCGGATGTTGCCGAATTTGCTCTTGATCAGAAAACAATGGATGTTTCTTCTTTCTCTGTACCAGTGCCTTCAATGCTCTGTTCCACTTGAAAGAACTGTTAATGGCCTTAATCTCTTAGAAAGTTGGAAAGGCTCTCACCACTGAAAACAATGTAACATACATATGTTAGTATAGCCATGAAAATAATCATAGACTCAATTCCAAAAATCTTTATCAAGTTATGGCTTGATATAATTGAAGAGTAGATAAGCTCACATGCAATAATGTGCCATTTTCCAGTGAGACTTTATTGGAAGCCCAGTGCAGTACAATATTTTTTTCAGCTGATTGGTTTGCTATGCAAATAAGTGACTTTTAGAAAGAATCTTCATACATCACATTTGCATAAATGAAATGTGCTTTAAACCACATTTTTTCAGGATAACATTATGGTCAATACTCTGAATTACCTCTTAGTAAAATTACTTCACACATGTAATTTTGCCTGGGGAGAGTTGGCCACAAATGGACAGTATACAAATGATTTTGCCATTCATAGCACAAATTGACAGTATACAAATGTATTTGCCATACATAGCATTGCCAAGTCTGCAAACTAGCAACCATGCTATTTTGCCTACATTAGTGATAGCCTGCCAAATAATACTCCAATTTAGGAAAGATTACCCAACCTCAACTGATCACAGGTGAGGAACACCAAAGATGTATGGACTTTTAAGATTTCTATTTCATATTCTAGAGAGTTTTAAGGGTTTCCTGATTTTGGTACTGTCAAAACAGAACTCATGGCTTTGAACAAGTATAGTATGCAACATCATTCATGTTGATTTACGCATATATGTTTATTCACTTACCTTTAGCTACCTTCAATTTGGTAACTGTTATTTCCTTGTCATGTATACTAAGGTTATTACAGTAAAGCATTTTTCTTGCTATGTGTCTTGTGAAGGTTGAAGATGGATTTTGGAATCTAGCTGGATGACAGTTGCCAGGGGATTGCAGAATCCATTGGATACCTTCAAGATTGTGGATCTTATATTTGAATAAACTTCAAGTTATTGAAATCTACAACTGATTCTCTTCATATTTTGGATATTTCCACCATGACCATCATTACAACATGCATACATCTTTTAGGATTAATGTTTTGTCTAAGATGGGTTTCTAAAATTCAGTACCTTTTTCCTGTATCGTCTCCACATTATTTTCACATTGTTTTTTACTTTTTTTTTAGAATGTATGTTCTCAAAGTAAAAGTTTCCTAAAGCAATTGGTCACTAGGTAGGCTAAGGTAAAATTGAGAGGCCTACCTCTGACCAACAACTGACTTGTAGAATTTAGTCTGGAAAAATAATAGAAGCTTACATGAATGTTATTTACCACTTTTTAATCAACAAATGTATTCAATGGCGAATGTAGATGTTCTGTGGAAGAAACTCTTTTTTTTAAGAATAATTTTTCTTGCGTAAAAGATAAATATAACTTAATCAGTTCAGCAACATGTATTTGCTCCATTCGCTATATTTTGCATCCCAACTACGTGTGAAGTGCTGGCCTCCCAGAACCAGAAATTAATACAGCAGCTCACAAAACAGGATGACTGCTGTGTTGCAAACATTGTTTACTGAGATGGTTAATCTGGGAAGAAAAGGAATAGATGGAATCATCATTATCATCATGTAAACTTTGTAATTTTTTTTAATAAAAATCTTTAAATTATGCAAACCACCCAAAGCAATAAATAACAATAAATATATATCATAAAATACAATAACATATGGTGCAATAGAAGTAGCAATCAATAACATTGATAAATATAGATGGAATCATAAAGAGGTTTAAAGACAATCTCTGCTGTAAGTGACAGAAACAGTGGTCTTGGTGTACAGTTTTCCTGTTTGTGACTAACAGGAGAAGCCTGGCAGTCCTAAACCTGAAACAATGGAACAATGGAAAGGACCCCACATGCTGGGATAATAGTCACAGTGCATCAGGGCCACCACATCTCAGAATAAAATACTTTGCTGTGCGGTTGCATCAAATATAGAAGGCACTCAAAAAGAGGCACTCAACAATCAGAGAATAATTTGAAAAATACAAGTTTGACATCATAATATATAGGGATTTTAATTTTAACTTAACTCATTGAGTGGTACTACAAACAACACAAGTCCAGGATCCACAGCTGAACACCAATATAAGAAATGTGGTATTAGTTGAGAGAGGTAACTATGGACCTCAAATAATAACCACAGTCTTCCAAGGGTGAACCGTCACAGTCACTAAATAACCAGAGCTCAAATCCTGGTAGCTATTGCCCATAGCGTGAATTTTAAGGCAATGTGTAAAATATGAATGCAGTACTCATACACTACACAAGTAACATCTAAAACCAACTTTAGTAAAAATAGAGTAACACCAAAACAACAAAAATCTGATAAGTGCACCCAAAGTTATGAATGATTAAATGTTAAGGTTCAAAAAAGTGCCAAAAAGCATTAGAAGCCAATTGCAGTCATCTGGTTTCACTTACCCGGTACAAGGGTAAGATTTATGGTTGACTGCGATGGAGCATGGTTAAATACAAAACAAGGTTTGTCCTGGTGAAGATTTTTACCTTATGACTTAGAGCATGATTTAGATTTCCTATAGGAAATCATGGGATTTATATTTCAGCTGACAGGATATCCATCACCATTGTGGTGGAGTAATCTGTCTGCCAATATATGAATCAGGCTCTTAGTCACCGGAATGGAAGTCAAAAATCTGCAGCAAATACAGGCAGCAGACTATGGCAGAAGAGGGCTTAACATTATCACCAGCCTGTGGACGAGGTTTCGGTGAAGTTGTTGAGTGTTGGTGGGAACTCTCATAGTGGGAGAAATTTGAACTTCATGCCCAGAGAAGGTACCTTGCTGGTCAGATACATTTTGAACCTTTGCCAGGTGAAGATGTCTACCTTTGGACTGTGTTTCACTTTTTTGGAGCATAGATTCTTTTAGGCATCAAGACTGCAGGCTATAACCAAACAGGGCTCTGCAAGGTTGGAATCATTCTTCCACTGAATGTTAGGCGTGCCATGCTTCGGCTGCAATGCTGAGTTAGTCATGCCTCAGTTAACACACTGCTTGAGCGGTGCATGATACAGAGTTTCCCTGTGTTTAGTCCTATCTGCAGGCTCAGTGGTAAGGATGGTAAAGGGAGCTTTGGGGGGTCAATGTTGATTATGCAAGAAGAATCATTCTGTGTGACTTCTGGCATCCTGAGCACACAGCGCCATCTTGTTTTTTTAAATGCCCAATCCAAGATGGTGCCTATCCTATTATTCCCTAAGGGTAATTCCCCAATTCAAGGTGGTGGCCATTTACATCCTGTGGGTTATGTCCAGGTCCTGGCCAACTTCCAGTAAATAAGGCAGTTAAACCTTGTCAGGAGTATGTCACAAACGTCCCAGTTCTGTGTATGCACACCTAGTTAGTTCCTTGAGATTATGACTAGGTTTCTTGCGTCCTTGTTCCAAGTTGGTCTTCTAGTGCCTCCAGTGCTTCTGGATTCACCTTGGAGTTTTTTGGGCCTTCTGCTTATACTCCTCTAGAAGTGGTTCTTTTGCCTGGTCATCCACTAGTTTGGGATTTCTCCTTGTTGGTAGGGTGGCTTCCAGAAGGGATTGCCTTTTCTTCAACACCAAGGTCACCAGGATCAGAAGCCGACTATCACGCCTTGTGTTCCCCAAGTTGTGACGCCAATGCCACTCTGTCCATCCTGTGGTCATGGAATCCAATGCAAGAATTACAGGAGACTATCCAACAACAAAATCTATAGTTAGAGGCTTTCCAAATCAGAAACGTTGCTTTTCTACACTCTCTAGTGGCCCTCCATACCAACAATTTACCTCTAGTGCCTGCAGGAACAATGCTTTTTGACTGCAGTGCAGAAAAAGTAAGTAAATTTCTGCACTCTATGACGTTGCATTTTACCCTAGGTGATGTTCAGCAGGGATCTCAAGATGTCATGGCATATATAACCCATGTCAGAAGATTGATGGCTGAAACCCAGTGGGTTGAGCGGTCTCTACTCACCTTACTTAGGCGGGTCTTAAAAAAGAAGAAATCAAGGGTGAGTTAATAAATGTCGCCTGTCCAACCTCCCTAAATGAAGCGACTGAAACAGCATCACATATAAAATTTGAATTAAAAGAAAGGAAAAGATATAGGCAGAATAAGCAAGGGGGTTATTTTTCTTCTATGCCAAGACCACTACCTACCACATAGACAGAAGTCCACAAGCCCCCTGAGAAACCAATGCAAATCAGTTCTATATGTGGTCCCCAGACAGAAGAGGAGAAACTAAGGTGCATAAAGGGGTTCCTTGTTTATATTGTGGAGTGCAGGGTCATCTTATAAGAGATTGTCCAGTTTGTCCATGAAAGCTGTCAGGAAACATTTAAGTGCAGCTAAGAAGAGGAAGGGGAGATTGGATGCACAGAATCTTCCCCAAATATCTGTGTTCAGATTTGCTCCAGATAATGGGACACAGCTATTCCTTTTACCTATAGTTTTGCAATGGGAACCTGAAATAGCGATATCAACAATGTCCTTGTTGGACTGTGAAATTCCTGATATATTCCTTGTCTGAATCAGCGAGAGGTGTTTTACATCAATCTTTGAAAGAAAATCTAGAAAACTGACTCATCACGCCTTCTACATCACCTCCCGGAGCCCCTCTATTCTTAGTTCCAAAGAAGATGAAGGATCTCAGGCCCTTTATAGACTTCTCACTATTAAACAAAATAACCATTAAGGATCGATATCCACTTCCTTTTATCAGGGACATCTTGGAAGCTGTCTGGGGATCAAGCATATTCACTAAGTTGGATCTTAAAGGGGCATATCATCTACTCCGGATAAAAGAATGTGATGAATGCAGGATGGCTTTCTGCACCCCGTTTGTATTCTATGAGTACAGAGTGATGCTTTTCAGTCTCTGCAATGCCTGTTCTGTTTTTCAACCATTTATGGATAGTATTTTTGCTGACATACTTATTCAATTTGTCTTTGTATATCTAGATGATATTTTGATAAGAGTTTATCTGACTGCCACTGTCATGTGTTTGAAGTACTACCCAGACTCCATAAAAATTTGTTAACATGCAAACCAGAAAAGTGTATCTTTGAAAAACCTGAAGTAGAGTACCAAGGATTTATCCTGAATGCTACTTGGGTCACTATGGATCCAAGTAAAGTTGCAGCAGTTTGGCCGGCCCCATCTGCGGTCAAAGAACCCCATCAGTTTTTGGAATTTGCCAATATATAGCTGCAATTCATAACTGATTTTTTTACCTACTCTATACAATTTCTCATCTCTCTTAAAGAAGGAACAGTTGGCCTACAACTTCTAATGGGATACACGGACTAAAAAGCCTTTTCAGTATTTGAAAAAGACTTTTATTTGTGCCTCAGTTCTTCATCATCCTGAACACAGGAAACCATTTGTGTTAGATACAGATTCCTCAAAAAAATGCTTTCGGGGTGGTCCTCCTACAAAGACAAGATGATGATTCAGAGAACATCCTATTTTCCACTACTCTTGTACCCTAATACTTGCAGAACAAAATCATTCAGTGCTGGTGAGAGTTTTTGGCAATGAAAGAAGCATGTGCTGAATGGAGACATCTATTACTAGGAGCTAGAGATTCTTTTGAAATCGTAACAGACCACTGAAATCTACAGGCTTTAAAAACCATCCAGTGCTGAAATGGCTTGATGGGCCTATTTTTTCTTTTTATTTGATTTTCACGTTACATATATACCAGGAACTGCAAATTAGATTGCAGATACACTGTTGTCTCAATGGTATCTGGAAGAAACAGAAACTACTAAGCAAATTATCCTATCTCCTGACATGGGGATTATGAGCATATCCTCTTTAATTGAAAAGGTGCATACATGTTGTTAGACCTGACAGCATTAGGGTGATCACCCCCAATATTTTTTGCCTGCCTTCCTCTACTTTTTGACACTGTTTTTGCTGGTTTTTAGGACACTGGGCACTTTACCACTATTAACCAGTGCTCAAGTGCATATGCTCTCTCCCTTAAAACATGGTAGCATTGGCTCATACCCAATTGGCATATTTAATGTATTTGTAAGTCTCTAGTAAAGTGCACTGCATGTGCCCAGGGCCTGTAAATTAAATGCTACTAGTGGGCCTGCAGCACTAATTGTGCCACCCACATAAGTAGCCTCTTAACCATGTCTCAGGCCTGCCATTGCAAGGCCTGTGTGTGCAGTTTCACTGCCACTTCGACTTGGCATTTAAAAGTACTTACCAAGCCTTAATCTCCCCTTTTACTACAAGTAAATCACGCCTAAGGTAGGCCCTATATAACTCAGAGGGCAGGGTGCTGTGTAAGTAAAAAGCAGGACATATATCTATGTGTTCTATATGTCCTGGTAGTGGAAAACTCCTAAATTCGTTTTCCACTGCTGTGAGGCCTGCTCCTTTCATAGGCTAACATAAGACCCATCTTCCATGGCAGATTCAGCTATGTCCTTCTTCAGCGACAAACAAGATGTTAAGCTCTCAAGCCCAAGCTCAGACACAGCAACACACAGGGCCCCTGTTGAAGCCCCTGGACAGCCTGTGGTCTATGCCCTGGTGACTCATTCAACCAACTCCTCCATTATTGCACTGAGGGAGCAGGGCATCATTGGAGCAGCAAACTGTCCTTCGTGGATGACAAGCCTTGAAAGTCCCACTGTGAACCAATTCATAGCTGAAGATTTCAGCCTGGGAGTGACTTGATCACCTCGAGTTCAGGACTAAGGGCACTACAAGTCACACAACAGGACAACAGAACTGTTAAGGAGTCTCCTGCCAGACAGAATAACATTGACCTTCACTTGCCAGAGTTCACCCACACCACTACAGAAAGCTATGAATGGTAGGCCTATAAGTCCTTCCAAAGGTCCTTCTGGTGACAATACCAAACAATATAACTTCCAAATACATTGATGTACACCCTACATGAGGTAGAATGAAAGTAATGCTTTAAACAACCAAGAAAAGGGTTGGCTTGAGTTACTCTGTTTCATCCAAAATACAGTTTTCTTGGGAACGAAGATATCCTAAACCATGGGAACATACTCAGACTGTTAAAATTCCAGCCCTAACTGAAGTCTCCTCAGCTGACATCGAGTCATCAATCCAGAGTCACAGTAACACAGAAAATCAACCAAACTCACCTGGAGATCTTCCAAAATAGCCCAGTGAGTTATTAATGAAAGGAAACCATTCAAGAATTGGGGTATCATTTTGGAAGCCTTCCCTAAGCTGGGCTACTCAGACTTTATGAGGTCACACAAGAACACCCAGGCAGGGAAACTGTGACCGTCATCCAAGCCCTACTGGGCACTCAGGAACACTAAGGGAAATCTCCAATGGATACAACTAAGGACCTAGGCCTTGAAACTATGGAAAAGGACCTGGGAATTAGTAATCAACATCTATGTGCCACCTGGGTGGAAATAATGGGAGGAATTGTCAATAAAATTAGTAGAACACATACTACAATTGAGACGATCACACCCTAGTCTGGCATTTATAATAACAGGGGACTGCCACATGAAGTTACTTGGCCAATCTGAAAGAAATGAAGTCATCAAGGTCCACGAACTACAGTGGAGAATCCCCAAACAAATCAAAACAATCTCAGGGAGAAGGGACCTAAAGGGCCGAACTCTGCTTGGGATGTTGGATTACGTAGGATTATGACCCTCATTATGAGTCTGAAGACCGCCAGACTCACGGTGGTGGCCCCACCACCTATGGGCCGGCGCTGTGGACCGCCAAATTACGAATGTGGTGGTTTGGCCTTTGCATTTCTCTAGCTGGTAGAACAACTCCCCCGACCCCCCATCTACCCAAAAGCCCCCCACCCCCTTCCCTTACAACATTCCTAGCCACTACCTCCCCGAACCCCACAGTGACCCCCCCTGCACCCCCACATACACATACTTACTCCCCACCCGATCCCTGTACTTACCCTCTACCCCCCACATACACGCACACACCCCCACGCACCCACAGACACGCACACCCTGACACTCACCCACAACACCCTTTCACTCATGCGCACACACGAAAACCCCCAGATACATACACACATACACGCACACATGTACAACACCCCCACTCACGCATGCACTCACTACATTTATCCCCATTGACATGCATACACACACAACCCCACACCTGTCTACATGCATGCACACATGCACCCCGACCCAGCATTCACATTCACCCACACATGCATCTTTATCATCAGATTTACACACAGACACAAGCACGCACAGACACTCCCCATCCCCCCATTCATGACACACATACACACACATCCATTCACACACCCCCTGTGCAGGACACTTACCTCGCTGACGAGTTGCTCCTCTCTGATGGGACGGGACCCGACGCTCCCACCACTGGCAGTGCCCCACCATCAGGACACTGCCAGGCCGTGTTAGGCCTAATAAGGCAGGCAGAGTTCTTTTGGTGGGGCAGGCGGGCGGTGGAACCGCCTCTGACTTCCAGCACACTTACTGGAAAATTTCCAGCCAAATTGTGATGGAAATCCTTCAGTACTCGTAATATGGCAGTTGGAAGACAGCCAGCACTGGCTGTCTTCTGGCGCCTGTGGCTTCAACCGTCTTAGGAAAAGACCACCAAAGTCATAATGAGGGCCTAAGTGTACTAAATGGTAGCTTCAGAGTGGATATTCTACCTTTCCTAGTGTTCCACTCACCAAACAGTGACTCACTAATCAATTATACACTCTCTACCCCTTCTACAGATGAACCTCGACTCCAAAATCAGGCTAAGATCAGAAAGCAACCACCTTCCCCAGGAGTTGCAGTACATGATCGTCCCTATTGCAAACAAGCAAATAGCAGAACCGGCTGGGTGTAAATACTCATGTTACTTGTTAGAAATGGGGTCTCTGGTTGGCAGTCAGTTTGCACTCTGTGCAAGCAAGAACCCTCACTCTAGTCAGGGTATGGGAGATACATAGCTCAGATAACCCCTACTCACCACCTTGGTAGCTTAGCTCAAGCAATCAGAGTTATTTCCGGGGCACCGTGTAAAGTATTTGTACAAACACACACAGTAACGCAGTAAAAACACCACAAAGTCACTCAACACTGGTTTAGAAAAATAGCCAATATTTATCTGAGTAAAACTAGACTACAATGACAAAAACCCAACATACATAAGCAAAGTTATGAAATTATAAGATCAAACTTCAATATAGTGCTTAGAAACACAAATGCTTCAATTTGGTGCTATCACTGCATTGTGACAAAGTCATTCCCAACAATCCGATACCAATGGCGCCAGTCATAAAGTCACACAGACTCTCAGGTACAGTACCTTTGGCCTAAGTTTAAACCTAAAGTCTAACTTTACTCAGAGTAAAGTTAAACCTTTGGTCTAAGTTTTGACTTTTGGTCTAAACTTAAACTTTTGGTTTAAATTTACCTTTGTGAATCGGGCCCCCCATTTGCAAGATCCCTTTTCCCTATGTGAGATGAGTATCTAAAGAAATGTTGAGCTCACAGACTTTCAGGCTTTAGAGTTGAATCTGTCAGGCTTTCTCTTTGCTTTACATGTACTCTCTGACTGGATTGTAATTTATTTGGCTTGCAACAATTCATAATTCTTCTGTGAAGTTGCAGTGCCTAAAGTTTAGTCTTTAGACAATGCATGGAAGAAGTAAACACAATCACAGAACTATAAAAACTTTGAATCTAATGTGTATGGTGGCTGCCAAAAGTCAAGTGATAAGTTATCTTCAGCCTCAGCTTACATTTTACCACCAGACCTTTGCAAAGAATGCAAAGTGATGCTGGTCAGACAGTCTATGCATTTATTATGGAACCAGGGATTACATGACAAAATTGAGTCTGCATGGATACTACATATGTGTCTCTTGAGTGACCTTTCTGGAAAGGTTATTGTGAGAAAGTACCTACCCACCCCCTCACCATGGTCACCCCCATTTTTGTCTGAATTGTATTGCTGGTATTTAGGCTTATATTGGGGCACTGCTGTCCAGCACCCATTGTATGTGCTCTGACCCCTTCATCCTGTAGAACTTGGCTAATCCCTGATTCCATATTTAAGTCTCCTATAATGTCATTGTATATGGTATAGACAGTGCACACAAATCATGGAAAGTTAAATGTCACTTCTGGACTGCAGCACTTATTGTATTATCCACTACTGTGACAAGGGAAACATGCCTTCAGGTTCACCATTGTAGCCTGACTGCTGCAGTTTAAACCTGGAATTTGACTTATTAAAATAACAGTTTTTGACAGGTGAAAACCTTGATTTTAAATATTAGCAAGTCACCCCAGGCAGGCCTTGTAGCTCCCAAGGCAGGGTGCTGGGTATTTAAATGAGAGACATGTAGAATATTAACATTAACATACCCCTACTCTGACAAGGTCCAAAATGTGATTTTCACTGCGGCAGTAGTAGCTGTCCTATGTAAAAAAAATAGAGTGTAGAAAGAAATACTGCTAACTCAGAAAAGGGACCAGCTTGAAAAATAATTAAACCACTATTTTAATAACTATTCCCAATCCAATTCAATCATGAAGCTAGATTGTTAAGAAATATTAAGGAAAGTAACTTTTAGGTAGTTCCCCTTTATCCGCTGAGCTTTTGGGAGGCTAATGTGCATCAGCTCTCCATTTACTGCCCACCAGTTCTCAGCCTTGAATTAGGTGTGAAAGAGGTGTGAAATTCCTCCCAGTAGCACACAAAGACTGATCTGAATGGGCATAGATGTCTCCTCTGAGCTCAGTGGAATATGCAGGGTGGGGCCGGACCTCTCTTGTTGATACTGTAGTGTCAAATCCTGAATAACAGGTTTGTTTGAAGCAATTGTAAATGTTTTGCATACTTAAAATGGAGCAAACAGAATGCAGAAATCAGTGCATCAGCTGTTTTCTGCATCAAGTTGCCCCCATATTTGATTTCTCAACCTATCATCCAGGTTCCTCAGACTTGAACAGTCTTTTTGTGCAATTTTGTCGAGGAACACTATCTTCTTAACTCCTGAGGTCCTTCCTGCTCCTTGCAAATTGTAGTTCCTTTGGAGATACTCAGTGAGACAACCATCAATCAATGTACAGACTAGGTAGGAAGTGGGCACCTAAAAAAACAATCATATGCTGAGTGAGTCAGAGAGTGACTTGACTGCTGATTCTAGAGAATACCAATTCCTTCATTTATTTATTAATTTATTTTAACATAGAAATAGATAATAAAGAGACAAAAAAAATGGAATTTGGACATGTGCATAGAAAAGGGACTACAGATTACAAATTGCGGTTGTCATCTTTATTGTGGTCAATCCCCATCTACAATGTTATGGTCAACAACCAAGGTTGGTTTCAATGGGAATGCTTAGATTGCAGATAAATAAAAGGACCTTATGAATTGTCCTTATAATCATAGCTATAATCTTTCTTAGAGTCCTGCTCGCACTGCACAATGTGACCCACAAATTATCAACACCAATTTGTAATGCCAAGAACTATTACATTGCATCAAAGATTCACTTGAGGATGCACACAAGACTCGATGGAGGATGGAATCAATGGGGCCACCCATGCTAGTTAACCCCTTAGCTGCTGGGCCTTTTCCCCCCCAGTGCTGAGCTCTTTTTTGGCTATTTGGGGTAGTTCGCGCTTAGGGCTTCATAACTTTTTGTCCACATAAGCTAACCACGCCAAATTTGCGTCCTTTTTTTCCAACATCCCAGGGATTCTAATGGTACCCAGAGTTTGTGGTTTCCCCTGGAGGAGACCAAGAAAATAGCCAAAATACAGTGAAAATTTTGTTTTTTCCAAAAAAATGGGAAAAAAGGGCTGCCGAAGAAGGCTTGTGGTTTTTTCCCTGAAAATGCCATCAACAAAGGGTTTCTGGTGCTGAAATCACTAGCTTCCCACCTTTCAGGAACGGGCAGACTTGAATCAGAAAACCACATTTTTCAACACAAATTTGGCATTTTACTGGGACATACCCCATTTTAACTATATTTGGTGCTTTCAGCCTCCTTCCAGTTAGTGACAGGAATGGGTGTGAAACCAATGCTGGATCCCGGAATGCTAAACATTTCTGAAAACTAGACAAAACTCTGAATTCAGCAAGGGGTAATTTGTGTAGATCCTACAAGGTTTTCCTACAGAAAATAACAGCTGAAATAAAAAAATATTGAAATTGAGCTGAAAACAACAGCCATTTTTCCTTATGTTTTACTCTGTAACTTTTTCCTGCGATGTCAGATTTCTGAAAGCAATATACCGTTTTGTCTGCTGGACTCTTCTGGTTGCGGGGATATAAAGGGCTTGTAGGTTCATCAAGAACCCTAGGTACCCAGAGCCAATAAATGAGCTGCACCCTGCAGTTGGTTTTCATTCTATACTGGGTATACAGCAATTCATTTGCTGAAATATGAAGAGTGAAAAAGAGGTATCAAGAAAACCTTTGCATTTCCAAAATGGGATCAAGATAAGGTTTTGAGGAGCAGTGGTTATTTGCACATCGCTGAATTCCGAGGTGCCCATACTAGCATGTGAATTGCAGGGCATTTCTCAAATAGACGTCTTTTTGACACACTCTCTTATATTTGGAAGGAAAAAATGTAGAGAAAGATAAGGGGCAATAACACTTGTTTTACTATTCTATGTTCCCCCAAGTCTCCCGATAAAAATGATACCTCACTTGTGTGGGTAGGCCTAGTGCCCGCGACAGGAAATGCCCCAAAGCGCAACGTGGACACACACAAATTTGTGGAAGAAAACAGAGGTGTTTTTTGCGAAGTGCCTACCTGTAGATTTTGGCCTCTAGCTCTGCCGGCACCTAGGGAAACCTACCAAACCTGTGCATTTCTGAAAACTAGAGACCTAGGGGATTCCAAGGAGGGGTGAGTTGCGGGGTTCGGACCAGGTTCTGTTACCCAGAATCCTTTGCAAACCTCAAAAAGTGGCTAAAAAAACAAGTTTTCCTCACATTTCGGTGACAGAAAGTTCTGGAATCTGAGAGGAGCCTCAAATTTCCTTCCACACAGCGATCCCCCAAGTCTCCCGATAAAAATGATACCTCACTTGTGTGGGTAGGCCTAGCGCCCGCGTCAGGAAACGCCCCAAAGCGCAACGTGGACACATACACATTTTTGGAAGAAAACAGAGGTGTTTTTTGCGAAGTGCCTACCTGTAGATTTTGGCCTCTAGCTCAGCCGGCACCTAGGGAAACCTACCAAACCTGTGCATTTCTGAAAACTAGAGACCTTGGGGAATCCAAGGAGGGGTGACTTGCGGGGCTCGGACCAGGTTCTGTTACCCAGAATCCTTTGCAAACCTCAAAAAGTGGCTAAAAAAACAAGTTTTCCTCACATTTCGGTGACAGAAAGTTCTGGAATCTGAGAGGAGCCACAAATTTCCTTCCACCCAGCGTTCCCCCAAGTCTCCCGATAAAAATGATACCACACTTGTGTGGGTAGGCCTAGCGCCCGCGACAGGAAACGCCCCAAAGCGCAACGTGGACACATACACATTTTTGGAAGAAAACAGAGGTGTTTTTTGCGAAGTGCCTACCTGTAGATTTTGGCCTCTAGCTCAGCCGGCACCTAGGGAAACCTACCAAACCTGTGCATTTCTGAAAACTAGAGACCTAGGGGATTCCAAGGAGGGGTGACTTGCGGGGCTCGGACCAGGTTCTGTTACCCAGAATCCTTTGCAAACCTCAAAACGTGGCTAAAAAAACAAGTTTTCCTCACATTTCGGTGACAAAAAGTTCTGGAATCTGAGAGGAGCCACAAATTTCCTTCCACCCAGCGTTCCCCCAAGTCTCCCGATAAAAATGATACCTCACTTGTGTGGGTAGGCCTAGCGCCCGCGACAGGAAACGCCCCAAAGCGCAACGTGGACACATACAAATTTTTGGAAGAAAACAGAGGTGTTTTTTGCGAAGTGCCTACCTGTAGATTTTGGCCTCTAGCTCAGCCGGCACCTAGGGAAACCTACCAAACCTGTGCATTTCTGAAAACTAGAGACCTAGGGGATTCCAAGGAGGGGTGACTTGCGGGGCTCGGACCAGGTTCTGTTACCCAGAATCCTTTGCAAACCTCAAAAAGAGGCTAAAAAAACAAGTTTTCCTCACATTTCGGTGACAGAAAGTTCTGGAATCTGAGAGGAGCCACAAACTTCTTTCCACCCAGCGTTCCCCCAAGTCTCCCGATAAAAATGATACCTCACTTGTGTGGGTAGGCCTAGCGCCCGCGACAGGAAACGCCCCAAAGCGCAACGTGGACACATACAAATTTTTGGAAGAAAACAGAGGTGTTTTTTGCGAAGTGCCTACCTGTAGATTTTGGCCTCTAGCTCAGGCGGCACCTAGGGAAACCTACCAAACCTGTGCATTTCTGAAAACTAGAGACCTAGGGGATTCCAAGGAGGGGTGACTTGCGGGGCTCGGACCAGGTTCTGTTACCCAGTATCCTTTGCAAACCTCAAAAAGAGGCTAAAAAAACAAGTTTTCCTCACATTTCGGTGACAGAAAGTTCTGGAATCTGAGAGGAGCCACAAATTTCCTTCCACCCAGCGTTCCCCCAAGTCTCCCGATAAAAATGATACCTCACTTGTGTGGGTAGGCCTAGCGCCCGCGACAGGAAACGCCCCAAAGCGCAACGTGGACACATACACATTTTTGGAAGAAAACAGAGGTGTTTTTTGCGAAGTGCCTACCTGTAGATTTTGGCCTCTAGCTCAGCCGGCACCTAGGGAAACCTACCAAACCTGTGCATTTCTGAAAACTAGAGACCTAGGGGATTCCAAGGAGGGGTGACTTGCGGGGCTCGGACCAGGTTCTGTTACCCAGAATCCTTTGCAAACCTCAAAAAGTGGCTAAAAAAACAAGTTTTCCTCACATTCCGGTGACAGAAAGTTCTGGAATCTGAGAGGAGCCACAAATTTCCTTCCACCCAGCGTTCCCCCAAGTCTCCCGATAAAAATGATACCTCACTTGTGTGGGTAGGCCTAGCGCCCATGACAGGAAACGCCCCAAAGCGCAACGTGGACACACACAAATTTGTGGAAGAAAACAGAGGTGTTTTTTGCGAAGTGCCTACCTGTGGATTTTGGCCTCTAGCTCAGCCGGCACCTAGGGAAACCTACCAAACCTGTGCATTTCTGACAACTAGAGACCTAGGGGATTCCAAGGAGGGGTGACTTGCGGGGCTCGGACCAGGTTCTGTTACCCAGAATCCTTTGCAAACCTCAAAAAGTGGCTAAAAAAACAAGTTTTCCTCACATTTCGGTGACAGAAAGTTCTGGAATCTGAGAGGAGCCACAAACTTCCTTCCACCCAGCGTTCCCCCAAGTCTCCTGATAAAAATGATACCTCACTTGTGTGGGTAGGTCTAGTGCCCGCGACAGGAAACGCCCCAAAGCGCAACGTGGACACATACACATTTTTGGAAGAAAACAGAGGTGTTTTTTGTGAAGTGCCTACCTGTAGATTTTGGCCTCTAGCTTAGCCGGCACCTAGGGAAACCTACCAAACCTGTGCATTTCTGAAAACTAGAGACCTAGGGGATTCCAAGGAGGGGTGACTTGCGGGGCTCGGACCAGGTTCTGTTACCCAGAATCCTTTGCAAACCTCAAAAAGTGGCTAAAAAAACAAGTTTTCCTCACATTTCGGTGACAGAAAGTTCTGGAATCTGAGAGGAGCCACAAATTTCCTTCCACCCAGCGTTCCCCCAAGTCTCCCGATAAAAATGATACCTCACTTGTGTGGGTAGGCCTAGCGCCCGCGACAGGAAACGCCCCAAAGCGCAACGTGGACACACACAAATTTGTGGAAGAAAACAGAGGTGTTTTTTGCGAAGTGCCTACCTGTAGATTTTGGCCTCTAGCTCAGCCGGCACCTAGGGAAACCTACCAAACCTGTGCATTTCTGAAAGCTAGAGACCTAGGGGATTCCAAGGAGGGGTGACTTGCGGGGCTCGGACCAGGTTCTGTTACCCAGAATCCTTTGCAAACCTCAAAAAGTGGCTAAAAAAACAAGTTTTCCTCACATTTCGGTGACAGAAAGTTCTGGAATCTGAGAGGAGCCACAAATTTCCTTCCACCCAGCGTTCCCCCAAGTCTCCCGATAAAAATGATACCTCACTTGTGTGAGTAGGCCTAGCGCCCGCGACAGGAATGGATCACACAAGGGTCAATGGTAGTCATTGCTTGAGGTCTACTGTTAACCCTGGAGTGATTCATTCCTGAAGCATGCACTAGGCGCAGGCACACAAGCGGGGTTGTGTTTTTATCAGGACAAGTGGGGAAACAATGGGTGGTAGGAATTTTGAGGATCCCTGCAGATCCCTGGACTTCTGCTCATTGAAATGCAAGGAAATGTGTTTTTTAAGCACATAATGTAATTTCAAGGGGATTCTGGGTGAAGGAAAACTGGTGAGAGCCATGCAAGTCCTGCACCCTTGGACTCCCCTGGTACTAGTTTGTTAAAGTTAACCCACCACTCACACTGGTTGGTTTTAGCACCACCAGAAATTATGGTTTCAAAGCATGATTACTTATCAAAGTATCTGAATATTGAAACCAAGCCTTCTGAAGGTGGGCCATAAAGCCGCGTCCAGGCACCAACCTCTTTATGGTCCATTCACACGCCATTCACGCACAACAAACAACCCTTTCATATCACCAGCCACGGGCCCAATCCAATCAATCACTCCACTCACATTAACTTACCGCTGCCAGACAAGGGCCCATCACATTCACACGCCACAGAACGGAATAAGTTTGACTACATTTTACCACCTGTCAAGTAACTGCCTCCTTCTTCCTTAACATTAAAAAAAATGCATGCGTAACAAACCTTTACTAATGACTCCTGTGACAGCCACCTGAGGCTCAGGAAGACATGTTTTTGATGCGCCTTTAACGCACTCTCTGCGCTAAATCCAACTCCTTCCAGTTTGTGGATGCAAGTTGGGGGTGTCCGAGTATGCCGTACAAAGCGATTCCTCGAACTGAGTGTGCATATCTACCTTTGAAACTAAGGGAGACATGCTGGGGATTACTCATGCTGTTACCTAAAGAGAAGGTCATAGGCTACCTGCCTCCTTCTTCCTTAACATTACCAAATGCATGCGTAACAAACCTTTACTAATGACTCCTTTGACAGCCACCGGAGGCTCAGGAAGACATGTTTTTCATGCGCCTTTAACGCACTCTCTGTGCTAAATCCAACTCCTTCCAGTTTGTGGATGCAAGTTGGGGGTGTCCGAGTATGCCGTACAAAGCGATTCCTCGAACTGAGTGAGCATATCTACCTTTGAAACTAAGGGAGACATGCTGGGGATTTCTCATGATGTTCCCTAAAGAGAAGGTCATAGGCTATGGAAAAGGGTAGTGTTTGGTACATAGGGGAGTCCATGAGAACGTAGCATATGTCCCAGCCAACATTATGTGCAGTGATGTGACTATAATGCACTTATACAGCAAACTGAACATCTACTAAGTTCTGATGGAGGATGAACATGAAAAGCAGGTCAAACACTGACCTATACAAGTCATTCTCCTTCAGTGCTGGGATGGCACCAATGGGTTTGAATCCATAGGTGTAGATGATGTACATCTGTACTACCTTTACTATCTGCCTTCTACCTGTGCAATAACCCTGTGAAGGCACTCCTACCATAAGCTTTCCTTACCCATCCATGTCTCTGTTCTCATCAGAGTCCTGGCTAATCCTGTATAATAGCCAAGTGAACCTATACTAGTTTGTGGAAGCAAGTTGGGGGCTTCCAAGTATGCCCTACAAAGTGATTCCTCGAACTGAGAGAGCATATCTACTGTTGAAAGTAAGGTAGACATGCAGGTGAAGAAAGGGTACTCCATGGCAATGTGGCATATGTTCTGTCCACTAGTATATGCAGTAGGGAGAAGAAAATGCATGTTAATTGAACAGAACACCGACCACGCCAAAAGGAAGTCCATGATGAAGTAAAATTCTGTGGCTCCTTGCCTAACGAAGCAGTGGCCCATGGACGTTCGGTATCCATGCACTGCCACTGAAAGGATTACCCAACAGCAGCTCAACCTCAGTCGATTTCCCAGAACTTTGCTTTAGTATGATACAAAGTAAAGCAAGTAGGGATACAGAGGCCTGGTTGTGATGGACACTGGGGACAGTAATACCGACTCTCCTGCCGCTTTCCATGCTTTGAGCACACTTTACAGCGACAACATGGACGATCCTTTTTGGGTGTTTTAGGTATGCGATCAGCAAAGTGTCGCTCCTGCAGCCTTGCCACATCCTCCAGAACATATGAGGTGGAGGCTGCTGCTTCTTCTGTAACAGCAGTGAGGCTTTCAATTACAGACAACTGGAAGTCAAGGAAAGTCATGAGTCTTCCTGTTGTTGTCTGACGGTAAACAACATACGCATTATATGTTGCCATCTGAATCAGGTGGGTAAACAGTTTCTTGTACCAAGTGCGAGTTTTACGACACGCATTGTATGGTTGAAGAACCTGGTCGTTCTTGTCCACTCCACCCATGTACTTATTGTAATCGAGTATACAGATGGGCTTGTGGACTTCGGCCATCTGACCCCAAACCGTGATGGGAGAAGTGCTCTCATCATGAATTGTAGTGAGCACGTATACATCACGTCTATCTAGGAACTTGACTGCGAGCAGTTCGTTAGAACGCAATGCAGTACTCTGTGATTTCTGGAGCTTCTTGCAAACAAGCTCCCGCGGGAATCCTTTGCGGTTACAACGAACTGTACCGCAGGCCACAGTGCCAGCTTTGTAGAGCTCACTGAACAGCTCTACTCCTGTATAGAAATTGTCCACATAAAGGTTATAACCTTTGTGAAGAAGTGGCTGGACAAGTTCCCATACAATCTTACCTGTGACCCCTAACACAGGAGGGCAACCTACAGGGTTTAGGGTAGAATCCTTCCCTGCATACACTCTCAGGCTGTACACATAGCCAGTAGAGCTCTCACACAGCATGTACAGCTTTATGCCATAGCGAGCTCTTTTGCTCGCAATGTACTGTCTGAAAAGCAGCCGTCCTTTGTACAGGATCAAGGACTCATCGACTGCTATATTCATTCCAGGAGTATATATCTCTGGAAACCTGGCAGACAAATGTTCCACGACAGGCCGAATTTTGAACAACCTGTCATGATCTGGATGGTCCCGGGGCAATGCAGCAGAATTGTCATTGAAATGCAGCATGCGCTGCAGTAGCAAAAAACGATCTCTGCTCATGTATGGTGCGAAGATGGGAGTTACCCAAACCGTGCGAGTCGTCCAGTAGGACTGCAAGGTGGGTTTCTGTACTAACCCCATTTTGAGCGTAAGGCCCAAAAATATCTTCAACTCCGCCAGCGAAGTGGGAGTCCACTGGCGTGCCCTAGAACGGGGCCCTAGAGTGCCTCCGCGCTCCCTCAGAAATTGGTCTGCACGCAAATTTGTTTGCTGCACAACTTTCTGAAGAAAGTCAACATCCAAAAACAGATAGATGTAGTCGACTGGCAAAAAGTTAGCTGTATCGACTTTACATCCAGCGTCACCACTAAAAGGTGGAATTTGGGGCTGAACCAAACAGGGGGGCTGCCAAGAGAGCACTCTCTCTGTGCTTGCGGTAGCAAGCACGTGCTCTCTGGGTTCGGCTAACCCAATGTGGTCCCGCTGCCCCAATGTGCTTGCGAAGGGACAGCACGGATGTCGTCATTGTCTCCTTCAGACTCACTGGAAGAGGTGTCGTCAGATGGGACTCCGCCGACTGAAAAATCACTCCCAGAATCTGCCCCATTGTCCTCTCCCTCAGATGCTGTCTCAGTGTCTGCTGTCTCAGTCTCTGAGCCTACATCAGAACTGTCCTCCATAACCCGAGCTAGGGCTTGATCAGCAGTCATCCAACGAGACGCCATCTCTGCAACTGGCTAAACTGTCCCTCTAAATTACTAGCCCACGTAGAAGGCAGATAGTCACAAAATTGCGTGTGCGTATGTTTGTTGTGTACAACAGGAAATGTCGTCACCTTACCTTCGCTTCTTCTCCAATTCTGCAGATTTTCTGAAAACACTGAAAAAAACAAAAAAAGAATGTATTACTTCACCTTACCACACACCCTGTGCAACAGTCATTTTTGGTGCTCTGCCTCCCATTACCTCCTCTTCTAATTCCCTCAGTACTACCCAGCAAAAGTGCCACTCATATCTCCATAGTCCCCCTGGCATTACATTTGTTTTAAAGCGCAGGTAACGCTTGCCTTTACTAATCCACTCAGCTACTTTATGGCAACTGCCACTACAGAAAAGACATGCATGCATGCATATATATATATATATATATATATATATACATATTGTGTGAACAAGATTCTCACCCCACTACAAGAGGTTCAAATTGACATCTTTTATTGCAGGCAACAGCCACGTACGCGTTTCGACTCTCAAGGATTCTTGATCACAGTAAATGAGTCCCTCTTTTCTTTCATTGTTTATACTTGCGATAAAACATGTCAATTTGAACCTCGTGGAGTGCGGTGAGATTCTTGTTCACAAAATATTTTCGAGGTTGCTCTCCTCCATCACTGAGCACCGGCAGTGGAGTGCACTGCGCAACAGTCTTTTTAACCAATTTGTGTTGCATATATATATATATATATATATATATACATATATATATATATATATATATATATGTTTAGAAACAAAGTGGTTGAAGGGTTGCTGGGCGGCACACTCCACTGCCGGTGCCCAGTGACAGAGAAGACCAATCTAGAATTTATCTAATGCCGAAAAATGTCACCACACTCCACGAAGTACAAATAAAAGTGTATTTTATTGCAGTCAATAACCACCAACGTGTTTCAACTCACCAAGGAGTCTTGATCACAGTCCTCGTGGAGTGCGGTGAAATTGTTCACCATTATAAAACAACACACACAAGAATAACAAGCATTTACAATGTAATGGGTCTCGCATCTGCTCGAGTTAGAGCTATTAGCGTTATAAACTCCTAACCCAACTTTTCTTGCCACATAAATTGATAATTGAAAGATAAACTCTTTCACATAAGAGAGCCAATTCACAGCGCCACGGCCACCATGAGCATCATGTGAAGAGTTACACAAAAGGAAAAGAAGTTCGCTCGCAGTTAAACATAACTGCAAAAGTGCACTTAGCCTTGTACCAGGGGCGATGGCCAAGGCGGTAACAAAACCTCCCCAAGGAGGGACAAAGGTAAAACATTTTCCAATGTCATCAAAGGATTTTTGAAGGGCAAGCCCACGAACGAGTGGTAGGTTGGCCCCATTGATGGTCACCCTAAGGGCTGACCAACAAAATTTTTTTTTTCTTTTTTACCCCGGGGGGGCGATTGGCCCCCCCAGGCAAAACTACATGTTTTTTTCCCCCCCCCCTGGGGTCGGCCCGTGTTCCAAGGGCCGACCCCGCCATTTTTATTTTATTTAGTTTTTTTTTTTTATTGTGGGGGGCGCGATCGCCCCCCAAAACTGTGTAAATTATTAATTATTGCCCCCGGGGGGGGCAGCCCATTTACGAGGGGGCCGACCCCCCCAAAGAAGATCCCTGGTGCCTAGGGGCGTTTCCTGGCCGTGGATCGCAGCCGCGCTGCGATCCACGGCCAGGAAACGGTGCCAGGGAGGCATCGATGGAAAGGGGAGAGCCTCCCCTTTCCATCGATGCCTCCCTGGCATCTGGGGAGGCCGTTTTGGCCTTTTTTCCCCCACCGGAGAAAGAGAGAACGCTTACCTGCTTCTCTCCTTCTCCGTGGGGAAAAACTGCACATGGACGCTGCAATGCTTGTCCTGAAAAAAAATAAATATATATATATATATATATATATATGTCTATATATATATATACATCTATATATATTTATATATATATATGTGTATACATATATACACATATATATGAGAGAGAGAGAAAGAAAACAAGACACTGAAGTCACAAATCTTTTTTTTTTTTATACATGTGTGCTTGCCCTTGGAAAAGCACACATGTATAAAAAAAAAATGGCCCCATTGATGGTCACCCTAAGGGCTGACCACCAACTTTTTTTTTTTCTTTCTTTTTTTAACCTGGGGGGGGCGATCGGCCCCCCCAGGCAAAACTACACGTTTGTTTTTGCCCCCTGGGGTCGGCCCGTGTTCCAAGGGCCGACCCCGCCATTTTTTTATTTTTTCCCGTTTTTTTTTTTTTATTGTGGGGGGCGCGATCGCCCCCCAAAACTGTGTAATATATTATATATTGCCCCCGGGGGGGGGCGGCCCGTTTACGAGGGGGCCGACCCCCCCAAAGAAGATCCCTGGTGCCTAGGGGCGTTTCCTTGCCGTGGATCGCGGCCGCGCTGCGATCCACGGCCAGGAAACGGTGCCAGGGAGGCATCGATGGAAAGGGGAGAGCCTCCCCTTTCCATCGATGCCTCCCTGGCATCTGGGGAGGCCGTTTTGGCCTTTTTTTCCCCACCGGAAAAGGAGAGAACGCTTACCTGCTTCTCTCCTTCTCCGGTGGGGAAAAACTGTGACGTCAGCGCGCCGCGAGGGGGGAGGGGGGTGGGATGGAGACGCGGAAGCTCTTCCGCGTCTACTACCGTAAAAAAATAAAATAAAAATAATCCTGGTCGTGACCCGCACCAGGGAGGGTGTGTGGGCGTCGGCCAGTGGCCGACGCCCGCACCAAAGGGGTTAATGCTGGTTGAAAGTTTGAGATGGAACCTGCTCAGGAATCACAATGGAGATACAAGTTAGATGCCCTGGGACACCGCCACCTCTTACGTGGCTGCCCCCATTAAGTGATACTACTCCAGCACTACCTCACTTACCCTCTGTCTATCTGTAACTATTCACTTCCAACATATCACTTTTGCCCAATCTCCACCTCTTATGCTGGACCATTTCCCTATTCATTGAGACTTGGCTCAAAGGTTTAACACAAGCTCCTATCTTTTTTCTGAGTACCAAATGGCCCTCATCTTTGAACTCTTTTCCTCTTCTTTCCATCTGATGAAGAAAAGTGATGTCATATCACCAGATTACTCTCTGCTCAGCGATTCGTTAACAAACCCCAAATGTTGCCTACAACAGCATCAACACCCTTTTCTGAAAAACAGCCCACAGATGTTTTACAATTGATGAGAAAGACCTACGCACTCTCATTGAAAGCTACAAAACTACCAGACGTGTGGTGAGCGCAGAGTTGCTTGACCCAGTATAATGGTGAGCCTAGACCAGCTCTGGTCATGTAGGCACTTTGGCCCAGACTTGCAATGGTACATTACACCTTTGATAGGTTTACACTTTGTAATAAATTTACTACTTTCAGTATTCACAGACTATTAGTGTAAACTTACAGCAAAAGTGTGAATTAAATGTCTCTGTGCGCAGACTAATGCAGTTGGCTTACTCTTATGCGGATGAGTGAATTCCCTCACTAAACTCCTTCCTGACCCTCCCTAAACTCCTCTTCCTGAGTATGTTGTGTAGTACGACAAAACATACTACAAAGTTCAGTAGTGTCCTGGATGTCTCTGACATTGTTCACAAGCAGTGCATAGTTGAGCAAAAAAATCGCCTCAACCCGATTTGCGCCATTTTTTTCGACGCCCAGACGCCATTTAAATGACTCCTGTCTTAGTAAAGACAGGAGTCATGCCCCCTTGCCCAATGGCCATGCCCAGGGGACTTATGTCCCCTGGGCATGGTCATTGGGCATAGTGGCATGTAGGGGGGCACAAATAAGGCCCCCCTATGCCACCAAAAAAAATTAAAACAAATAAAAAATTATACTTACCTGAACTTACCTGAATGTCCCTGGGGTGGGTCCCTCCATCCTTGGGGGTCCTCCTGGGGTGGGCAAGGGTGGCAGGGGGGGTTCCTGGGGGCATGGGAGGGCACCTGTGGGCTCATTTTGAGCCCACAGGCCCCTTAACGCCTGCCCTGAGCAGGCGTTAAAAAGTGGCGCAAATGCGGGGTTTTTTGCCCCGCCCACTCCCGGACGTGATTTTTGCCCGGGAGTATAAATACGACACATTTGCGGCGCAGTCATTTTTTTACACGGGAACGCCTTCCTTGCATCTCATTAATGCAAGGAAGGCGTTCACGCAAAAAAATGACGCTATTTGCCCATACTTTGGCGCTAGACGCGTCTAACGCCAAAGTATAAATATGGCGTTAGTTTTGCGCCGAATTTGCGTTGAAAAAAACGACGCAAATTCGGCGCAAACGAAGTATAAATACGGGCCACAATGTGGTCGTTGCTGCTATTTAGCCACTGGGAATAATGTAAAACTAGCCTGGAAACAGACCTTTATGAGGTGATTAATATCTGACAACAATAAAATGTGATTTACGTGTGAAAGACATAGTCATTGCTTTTGATATTATAGCTAAAAAGGTAAAACGAAAGCCTAATACTCTATAAAACAAAAGCAATATTTCTGGAAGGCAGCCTCGGAAAGCTAAATCATTGTACAAAATGTATACATAGATGTAATGTGACCCTGGAGGATTCAACATACAAAACCATCAATATTTTAAAAGAAGCTTGCTCTATTATGCTGCCGTAAATGTACAAAGGAAACAATAGCGTCTCCTTTGAGGATTTTGAATATTGCACCAATAGTTCCCCAGCTATGTTGTAAAAAGTGTTTGCTAATTAGAAGTTTCGTTCGTCAAAATAAGTTTGCGTGAATATTTACATAAGTACATTTCAAAATTGCTTTAAGCAGAGCAGGCATTTTTTTTGCTGCAACTACTTCACCAGGTTTATCATGTTGCAAAATGACATAATGAGGATATAATTATCGCTGAGTTATGTTTACAAATTGCAATGACAAATGCTTTGGTCTTAAGCGCCACAGTGTCTAAGGACTAAGGGCCTCATTTACAAAGTTTTGTCGCAAGGCAGCATTGCAAACCTTTTTGCTGTTCTGCCCTACGTCAAAACAAAAGGGCAGGAACCATACAACACATTCCTGTCCTTGTCCCCTGCTCTGGTGCACAAATTGCTGCATCCACCATCACAGACATTGCAGGGATAATTGTTTTTGTGCAGGAAGACACTTCCCTGTATAAAAAAAATCATGAGAGGCATTTTCCTCCTTTCATGTGTGTCGGGCGGAAAGAGGCAACAATGGGGAGAAGTAATGCTATTTCTCCCAGTTGCACAAACCTTATGCCAGCCCTGGGAAGGCGCAGGAAACTGACGTATTCCGAGGTTTACGAAACCTTGTAAATCTGGAAATGCATCAGATTCCATGGATATTGTGTGGAACACCTACAGAAACACCCATTGAACGGCCCTTTCACACAGAGTAATGCAAGAAAAGTGCCCATATCTACAAGACCATGGAAAAGCCGTGCAAAGTGGCTTTTCAGAGCCTTGTAAATATGGTCCTGCGCTGCCAATGCATCCAAAAAAGTGACGCGCTGGAAGCGAAGGCCTCTTGTAAATGAGACCCTAAAGGGCTGATTATCAGTAAAGAAGAACAGGAACAGTGGAAATACTGTGGAATTCGACCTGTAACTCATACCATCTACCATGCTATTCTTTGTTTTCCTGACCGGAATGAGAAATAACATGAAGGACTAGAAAATAAAAGTCCTGTTCATGTATGTTTTGGAGTGATTCCCCTCTGTGTGTGAAAACTAAGATGGCAACACTGACGGCTTCGTTCACAAACTGCAGATTATAGTATGTAAGGAAGGGATTTAGGGCCAGATGTAGGAAGCCTTTTGCGCCTCGCAAACTGCTAAAAATGCAATTTGCGAGGCGCAAAAGGCGTAACGCGATGCACAACCTCAAATTGCGAGTCGGTACCGACTCGCAATTTGAGGCTGTGACTCGCAAATAGGAAGGGGTGTTCCCTTCCTATTTGCGACCGCATTGCCATGCTGAGTTGGTTTGTGACTGCGAATGCGGTCGCAAACCAACTCGCAGTTACCATCCACTTGAAGTGGATGGTAACTCATTCGCAAAAGGGAAGGGGTCCCCATGGGACCCCTTCCCCTTTGTGAATGCCACAAAAAATATTTTTTCAGAGCAGGCAGTGGTCCTTTGGACCACTGCCTACTCTGAAAATCCGAAACCAAATGGTTTCGGAATTTTTCTTTTTGCACCTCGTTTTCCTTTAAGGGAAACGGGCTGCAAAAAGAAAAAAAAAACTGCTTTATTCAAAAAGCAGTCACGGACATGGTGGTCTACTGTCTCCAGCAGGCCACCATCCCCGTGAGTGCCTAGACTCGCTATGGGGTCGCAAACTGCGACCCACCTCATTAATATTCATGAGGTGGGTCTTTGCGACCCCATAGCGAGTCGCAGAAGGTGTCTGAGACACCTTTCTGCATCTCGTATTGCGAGTTGCAATTTGCGAGTCGCTATGACTCGCAAATTGCAAGTCGCAATTTGATACGTACCTACATCTGGCCCTTAGTTGGAGAGACAAGAGTCAAGACAAGAGTAATCCAAATGCATTGCTTCAGGAGTGTAGACATGTAATTTCCAATTTTGCACTAAGTTTACACTTGGAGGCTGGGCCCATTGTAACTAGCATGAAACACACTATAGAGACTTTTTCCTTAGAATAAGTTGTTACGAATACAAACACACGGAGTGGTTGAAATCTTCTATTCTTTTAAGTGGATATAGGTTAAGTGGTAGGGTAGTGGGAAGAATTTTAAGACTTGTTTCCATTTGTGGGGATCCCTAAAAAGTTCCTGAACTGTACTTGGGTCACTGGAATGAGTTCTGAACTTGGAAAGCTAGTGTACCTTTTCCCCCTTTTCATAAAACTTTGAAATTCTGGTGAAAAAAATAACCTTTGTCTTTTTGAAGTTGTGAAAGCTAAATCCTCTCTTTTCTTTTTAAACAATGAATTCACATGTAATGTATATGAGAGACCTGACATCCTTGATATGTTAGTCCCCCAAACCTTTTGCCTTCCCCCTCCTATTTCGCTGAAAAGTATTTTTGTTTGCTTTAGGACTCTATGCACTTCACCACTGCTAACCAGTGCTAAAGTGATTGTGCTTTCTTCTTCAAACATGCTACAATTGTCCTACACCCTATTGGCACATTGCACGTCTCTTATAAAAGGGTACTACATATACCTAGAACCTGTAGTGTAAATGCTACTAGTGCACCTGCAGCACTCATTGTATCCCCCAATATTAACCTTTACAGCATATCTCGGGGCTGCCACTGCAGCATGCTGTGCAGTCTTTAACTATTAACTCTTTTGCCCGGGCACATTAAACCTTTCCAAGTCCAAAACCTTCCTTTTTAAGACCTGTAAAACACCGGTAAGCTAGGCCCTACGTCTCCTATGGCAGTGTGCATGGTATTTAAAAAGTAGGACATGTACTTAATTTATTTTCAGCAAAGCATTATGTTATAGAACCATTCAGATTTACAAGATACAGGTTCCGCATAACATTCAGTAAAGACTGATATGGTTTGAAGTAAACTTCAGCTTTAGCTAGTGATAACTCCAATAGCTGAGTTTAAAAGGTCACATAATGACATTACAGAGGAGGCAAATGAACACAGGTTCAAGGTCCACCTGCAACTAGCATAAAATCGCCTCACAAGCATTTCATTTAAATCCATAGCAACAGTAAGACAGTATTTTTTAGTACATTAGGATGGATTTAAGTAAGGCTTTCTTTTCACCTGTTAATAGTACCCCATTAGTCACTCTCAGCTGTCCCTTATCCAAAATAATACACCGAAGGTGTTTGTGACTCACACTCATCTTAATAAATGCAATTCAAATTTACAGCTAATAGATGGAATTGTTAACTCTCAACCCTAACTGTATAACATAGGCTGCAACAGAAAATCTGTGCCCTAGTGTTGAGCACAGGCTAGAGCTGATAATACATCTTGAGGAATCAAAAAATGTGTTCCCGGATACAACTAACATTAAATACAATTTCAGTTTGAAAGTACTTATGTCTCTATTAGTTAGTCAAACTCACATGAACCAAAAGAAAATCACTGTAATTAACAACCTCAAAAAAAGACAAACATCACCGAAAATAAGCTGCTGAAAAAAATATTTGAACCATAATGAGTATGTAAATCAGGCCTGCAAAGTACCACGCATCAGGCATTATACTAATGCATTTGAATGTGGTAGTTCGCATCACCGCATTAAAATGCATTATCACACATTTGTAGCACCTTGACTGGATGCACGTGATGAGCCTGGGTGAATTAAAAGCTGGTAGTATAAAGTTACCATGGCACTGCTGTTACACTGCAATGCAGCGCGATTCGAGACTCTCGCTGTGAGACAGAGTCAATGTCAGGGTAGAGTGGGAGGGCTAGGTGCAGAGCTGTGGCGGGGCTTCATGGTGACAGGCAGAGGCCAGAGCCTGCTCTGCGGTAACCAGGTGGCTGTGACAGGACTATCTGGAGTATGCCATGAGTGTCTGCATACCGACAGGCAGGGAGGGCTGGGAAAGAAGGTGGCAGGGCTGGCAGCCAGCTTTGAGTCCTCATGCTGGTGTGATTTGCAGAGGTGGCTCTGACAGGTCATGCAAGAGCTTCTCAGTTCTGCACAGTGACCACTGAGAAGAGTTGCATTAGCATCAGGAGAGCTGTCAGAGTGCTCACAGTGCTGCAGCTGAGACTGATCCTGCAAACAGAGTTGATTTGCAAATTTGAAGGCCATATCTGCTACCTTCTCACTTTTAAAATTATAGCCTACAGCCTCAGGTATCATGTGACCAATCCCAGCAGTGCATCCCACATAAACTAACTACATCTTCTATGCTGGGGGAGATCGGCCTATTTTTGTAAGGCCCATCTGCCCCCAAAATGTAAAGAAAGCCCACCAGGGACCAGGGAAGATTTTTTTCTTTTAAAAAAGAGGATGGGGGTGTGGCCATACCCCCACCCAAAATAAATGGGTACAAAGATGTTCTACCCACTGGTGGGCAGATGGGGCAATTGCTCCCTATCCACTCTCCGGGGGTGGGGGGACGAAAGCCTACTAGATGCCAGGGAATTAAAAAAAATACTCTGGTGGTGGCTACCAACCAGTATGGGCATGGTTATGCCCCCACCCCAACTGAAGGGGGTAACAGTCTTTCAGCTCCCCCCGTACACTAAAAAATCTTATCCCATGGCAAGCAAGAGGACATTTGATTATTTTGGGTTTTGGTTTCACATTTGGGCCATGAGAGCTTGTCTAACTCTCTAAATCATCTCACTTGGAATGGGGAGGGCTGCACTTTTTGGGCTTTGGGACACTGCCATCTAGCAAAATCTATGAGACGCAGACACATCTGAAAACTAAACATCTGGGTGAGTCCAGGTTGGTGTGCTTTACATGCACCCACACCATTTTCTTACCCACAATGCCCTACAAACCTCCAACTTTGCTGGAAAACACACATTTTTCCCACATTTGTGTGATGGAACCTTCTGGAATCTGCTGAAATACACACAATTCCTACCACCCAACATTGTTGCAACTATACTGATAAAAATTCTGCCACACTTGTCAGCCTAAAAATGATTTTTTCAAACTGCCCTTTTGGACCGGCTTTGGTTCCCCCATGTTTTTGGCTCTTCCCTGTCACAGGCACTTGGCCCACCTACACAAGTGAGGTATAATTTTTATCAGGAGACTGAAGGGAACGTTGGGTAGTAGGAAATTTGTGCCAGGGTGGTGATCCTACACAGACATGTGGGAAACATATGTTTGTTTTAGCTAAGTTTGAGGTTTGCTGAAGATTCTGGGTAAGAAAATACTGGAAGATCCATGCAAGTCACACCGCCCTGGGCTCCATTAGGTGTCTAGTTTTCAGAAAATGTTTGGGTTTGGTAGGTTTCCTAATATGGCTGCTGAGCCCAGAACCAAAAACACAGGTTCTACCCCCGCAAAAACAGGTCGTTTTATATTTGATCATTTTGATGTGTCCACATAGCACTAGGCCTACCCACACAAGTGAGGTACCATTTTTATTGGGAGACCTGGGGGGACGTTTGGTAGATGGAAGTTTGTGGCTCCCCTCAGATTCCTGAACTTTGCAGCACCAAAATGTGAGGAAAAAGTGTTTTATTTGCTACATTTTGATGTTGGAACCTGGTGAGAGCACCACAAGTTACCCCATCCTGGGTTCCCCTAGGTGTCCAGTTTTCAGGAATGTCCAGGTTTTGTAGGTTTCCCTTGATGTCAGCTGAGCTAGAGGCCAAAATCCACAGCTAGGCACTTGGCAAAAAACAGGTCCATTTTCTTTGAGAAAAAGTGATGTGTCACGTTGTGTTTTGGGGCATTTCCTGTCTTGGGCACTAGCGCTACCCACACAACTGAGGTACCATTTGTATTGGGAGACTTGGGGTAATGCTGGGTGGAAGGAACTTTGTGGCTCCTCTCAGATTCCAGAACTTTCTATCACTGAAATGTGAGGAAAAGGTGTTTTTTTTGGCCAGATTTTGAGGTTTGCAAAAGATTCTGGGTAACAGAACCTGGTGAGAGCCCCACAAGTCACCCATATTGGATTTCCCCAGGTGTATAGTTTTAAAAAATGCACAGGTTTGGTGGGTTTCCGTAAGTGCCAGCTGAGCTAGAGGCCAAAATCCACTGCTAGGCACTTTGCAAAAAACAGGTTTGTTTTCTTTGGGAAAATGTGATGCGTCCATGTTGTGTTTTGGG
This sequence comes from Pleurodeles waltl, assembly GCF_031143425.1. Classification (NCBI taxonomy): domain Eukaryota; kingdom Metazoa; phylum Chordata; class Amphibia; order Caudata; family Salamandridae; genus Pleurodeles; species Pleurodeles waltl. The sequence continues at coordinate 1,020,840,336 of NC_090447.1, forward strand.
GCATTTCCTGTCGTGGGCGCTAGGCCTTCACACATAAGTGAGGTACCATTTTTATCAGGAGACTTGGGGGACTACTGGGTGGAAGGACATTTGTGGCTGCTTTCAGATTCCAGAACTTTCTGTCACCGAAATGTGTGAAAAGTGTTTTTTTGTCAAATGTTGAGGTTTGCAAAGGATTCTGGGTAGCAGAACCTGATGAGACCCCCCACAAGTCACCCCATAATGGACTCCCCTAGGTGTCTAGTTTTCAAAAATGCACAGGTTTCCCTAGGAGCCGGCTGAGCTAGAGGCCAAAATCCACAGCTAGGCACTTTCCAAAAAACAGGTCTGTTTTGGGGGGGAAAATGTGATGTGTCCATGTTGTGTTTTGGAGCTTTTCCTGTTGCAGGCACTAGGCCTGCCCACCCAAGTGAGGTGCCATTTTTATCGAGAGACTTAGGGAAATGTTGGGTTGAGGGAAATTTGTGGATCCTCTCAGATTCCAAAACTTTCTATGACCGAAATGTGAGGAAAAAGTGTTTTTTGCCCAATTTGTAGGTTTGTAAACGATTCTGGGTTACGGAACCTAGTGAGACCCCAGTAAGTCACCCCATCCTGGATTACCCTAGGTATCTACTTTAAAAAAATGCACAGGTCTGTAGGTATCCCTAGGTGCCGACTGAGCTAGAGGCCAAAATCCACAGCTAGGCACTTTCCAAAAAACACGTCAGGTTTCAATGTAAAAATGTGATATGTCCATGTTGGGTTTCCTGTCACGGACATTAGGCCGACCTACACAAGTGAGGTACCATTTTTATCGGGAGACTTGGAGAAACACGTGTTATTGCACCTTGTCTTTCTCTACTTTTTTTCTTCCAAATGTAAGACAGTGTGTAAAAAAGACGTCTATTTGAGAAATAGCCTGTAATTCACATGCTAGTAAGGGGACCCCGGAATTCAGAGATGTGCAAATAACCACGGATTCTCAACACCTTATCTTGTGCCTATTTTGGAAATACAAAGGTTTCCTTGATCCCTTTTTTCCACTCTTTATATTTCACAAAAATATTCTGCTGTATTCCCGGTATACAATGAAAACCCATTGCAAGGTGCAGCTCCTTCATTGGCTCTGGGTACCTAGAGTTCTTGATGAACCTACAAACCCTATATATACCGCAACCAGAAGAGTCCAGCAGCCGTAACGGTATATTGCTTTTGAAATTCTGACATTGCAGGAAAAAGTTACAGAGTAAAATGTGGAGAGAAATTGCAGTTTTTTCACCTCGATTTCAATATTATTTTATTTCAGCTGTTATTTTCTGTAGGAAAACCTTGTAGGATCTACAAAAGTGACCTCTTGCGGAATTCAGAATTTTGTCTACTTTTTAGAAAGGTTTAGCTGACCAGTGTCCAGCATTGGTCTCACATCCATTTTTGTCACTAACTGAAATAAGGCTAAAAGCACAAAAAATAATAAAAATAGGGGATGTCCCAGTCAAATGCGAAAATTGTGTTGAAAAATGTGGTTTTCTGATTCAAGTCTGCCTGTTCGTGAAAGCTGGGATGATGCTGGTTTTAGTACTCCAAACTCTTTGTTGATGCCATTTTCAGGGAAAAAAACACAAGCCTTCTTCTGCAGCCCTTTTTTCCCATTTCCTCCAGGGGAACCCACTAACTCTGGGTACCTCTAGAATCCCTAGGATGTTGCTAAAAAAGGATGCACATTTTGCGTGGGTAGCTTATGTGGACAAAAAGCTCTGAGGGCCTAAGCGCTAACTGCCCTAAATAGCCAAAAAAAGGACTGGCACCTCAGGGGGAAAAGACCTGGCAGTGAAGGGGTTAAGATGGTTACACGATTGGAACAGGCTATCCCCATGAAGTTTTTAAGTTGCACCATTATGTCACTGTTCCAGAAAGCCACTGCAGTTTGGGGGCTACGCAGTTATGGAATACTAACTCTCTCACTTGGTAAGGTGCTTGTCTATGTTTTCCGTGATTTGTTATATGCATTTGATACTACTTTGTACAGTGAGCAGTAAACCTAAGCACTCGCTTTAAGGTGATACGCTGTTTAAATTTTAAAGAAAGGGTGGCGTGAATATTTACTAAGACTCGTTATTAGTTTTGCTTATACTTTTATATCTAGTGTTTAATTTGTCACTAAAGATTTTAATTATTACTATAATACTGTTACTTACTTAATATTCATTGAAACTATGAAACTTCGGAGGTTGACACTTTGTTTTACTCCAATTGTATTATATGGTCCTGTAGAAACGTTTGTTAGTTTGTTAGATATTTATAAAATTGTATTTCTTTTTTATGCACATTACCGTCTTCAAATGTATAGATTGCTTTGCCATGTTGAATAGGTAGGATGAACTTTGATAGATTGATTTGTTGTTACGTGGCCTTCCTTATTTCTTTTGTGACCTGCCTGATATATTATTCGATTACTCTGCATGAGTATTCTCTTTAGCTTTCTGTTTTTACTCACACATATAGAAGGCCAATTGTGAATAGATTGTTGGCTTCACTTGGTGTTTAAGGGCTTTTGGCTAATTGTCCCGTGAACATTGAATGTCGATAAATGTTGATGATATATTTAGAGATTATTTACTTTAAACCTAGTTCACTACGCTTGAAAGTAAAGTTGGTGATTTGAAAACTTATCTGTTATTTGGTGAGCTCTGAGTCTGAATTTACGTTACTTTTTCCACACTATGGTTGATTTATTTAGGGTTTTTCTTTTACTTTATATTAACCTATTTTACCCTTTCAAGACTTGTCTTGTGTGCTTCAGTTGCTATGGTGTGCCACACTAGGAAAAACGATCTATGCTGTCATACAACTGGCTGTAAGTCATTGTAAGTACTTACAATTTTTATTTGGATAATTTTGTCATCTATATGGAATACTTACTTAGTTGCTTTATCATGTGGGATGTACAGTTCTTACTCTGTTTTCTCTATTGTGCATTATTACTTCAGCCACAGGGAATAGAGCGGAGGCTTTCCATGAATAACTTGGAAGAGGGATTGGATTGTAATGTTTTGTGGCAATTACTGTTCTAACCCTGAAGAAGTCAACTGGAATATATTTAGGCCCATATTTATACTTTTTTAGCGCCGCATTTGCGTAAATTGTTGATGCAAAAGCGGCGCAAAGTGCAAAATACAATTGTATTTTGTAAGTTTGCGCCGTTTTTCGTGTCAAAAAGAGGCGTAAATGCGGTGCTAAAAAAGCATAAATATGGGCCTTAGTTTGCTAGTCTGCGGTGAGCATGTCAACATAGATATGCTAATTTTGGTTCATGACTAAAGAACACAAGACGACTTTCCTCAGGATAGTGGAGTATTGATTTGTGTCGGAGTGCTTGGTACTGACTTCTTTGTCCATAAAAAGGTCTAACATTCACCAATGACAACATTCCATGTTGCAGTCAACTGCTTTATTGTTCATGGCCGTTGGCCATATAAAATGAAACATCCAAAATTGGCTGTAACATGGCGCAGATCACACAAAGGCAATTTAGGAGACAACACAAAGAGTGTTTTTTCCAGAATTATGCATTCTCTTCCTTTTGAATGATTGAGCTCTAAATATATTCTAAGAATAGACTAAAAATGACAACCATGAATGTCCCTGTGAAACAAATGTCTGAAGACAATGAAATAAACTTTTATAATTCATGAAAAATCCAAATGTTGTATTACTGTCATGATTCCTATATATCTGTGACAAAGGGGCCATTCAAACATGTAGGAACATGTTTCACCACCTATTTTATTTATTTATTTAGCACATTCAATCAAACATTTATAGAATGCAGAAAATCACCACAGAGGGGCTCGAGGTGCTAGACCTGCATGCTGCTGTGTGGAGGAATAATCATTAAAACATTCAGGTCTTTAGTTCTCTTCTGAATTGTTGGAGTGATGGTGCATTCCTGAAGTGCAGGGGTAGGTTGTTCCAGGCCTTGGCTGCCAGGTGCGTGAAGGAGCATCCTCTGCTGTTGGCTTGTTGGATCCGTGGGGGGTCTGCGAGGGAGAGGGAAGCTGATAGTAGGTTTTTGGTTGGAAGGTCAGGTGTTTGTTGATGTATGCTGGTCCTTCATTTTTGCTGGGCATTGTAGGCAGGGGTCAGCATCTTGAACTGGAATATCTTCTCAACTGGAAGCCAGTGTGATGTGGGACCTTCTCGGGAAGTTGATTACGAGTCTTGCCACTGAGTTCTGTGTTGTTTAAAGTCTCTTCAGGAGGCGTGATGTGATTCCTACATAGGCCATGTTTCCATAGACTAGTCAGCTGGTGACGAGGGTCTGCATGGCAGTCCTTCTGGTGTCTGCTGGGAGCCACCTAAAGATCTTGTTGAGAATGGGAAGAGTATGGAAGCAGGTGGGTCAGACTGCGTTTTGTTTCTTCATGGATAGTTTGCTATCAAGAATGATGCTGAGGTTGAGGACCACCATGTGTCAGTCCACGGCAAGATGTTGTTCCTAACGATGAGGACTTCAGATTTTTTCAGTGTTGACTTTGAGACAGTTGTCCTCCATCCAATCCGCTATGTTCATTGTGCAGCTGTTGAAATTAGCTTTTGTGGTGGACAGATCTTCAGACAGTGAGCAGATGAGCTGTGTGTCGTCAGTGTAGGAGATGATGTTGAGTCCTTGTGATCTGACGGTGATGGCCAGGGGACTGAGGTACCCTTTTAGGACTCCACAGATGATCTTCTGGGGCTCTGAGGTGAACAATGGGAGACTGATCCTTTCGGTTCTTCCAGTGAGGTATGAGACGATCCATTGGAGGGCGTTTCCTTAAAACCTAAGGTGGAGGAGTCTGTTAAACAGGATGTGGTGGAAACGATGTCAAGTGTAGAAGACAGGTCCAGGAGAATGTGGGCTGCTGTTTCCCATGGTCCAGGAGGGCTCTGATGTCATCTGTGTCTGCAAACAGGGCTGTCTCCGTACTGTGGTAAGCTTGAAATCCAGATTGGAAGGGGTCCAGGAAGTTGTGGTCTTCTAGGTGCTGGGTGAGATGCTGGTCGATCTCTTTCTTGACAAATTTTGATGTTTAGGGGAGTAGGGAGATGGGATGGTAGTTGTTCAATTTTGCTGGGTCAAAGGATGTGTTTTTTCAAGAGGGGCCTCACTTCAGCATTCTTCCAGACCTCTGGGAAGGAGGACACAGTAAGGGAGGTATTCATGTCCTTCCTGAGGTTGTAGCCGATTGGCTTGCTTCCGAGGTTGAAGATGTGGTTGGGACATGGGTCGGTGGGCACTCCAGAGTGAACAGAGTTCATGATAGGCACTGTGTCTTGCATGGGGAAGAGTTCCCAGTGAGTGAGAAGGTGTTCAGGGTTCATGTTTGTGCACATGAGCTGGTTGATGATATTTGGGGTGGAGGGTTGGCATTCAAAGTATGCATAATTCCTGGGAGGGAGTAATGTTGTTCTCCAAGGCTACAGGATTGGTGAACTCCTTCATGATGGAGAAGAGTTCTTTGCAGTGGTTTGTGCTAGCTTTGATGCAGTCTCCTAGTGCAGCCTTCTTGGTTTCTTTCAGGAAGCAGTGGTAGTGGTTAAGTGTAGTCCGGAAGGCGGTGCAGTGTTCTGTTTTTTTATGCTGATGCACCACTTCCTTTCAAGTTGTCCGCAGCTGCATTTGGAGGAGTGCAGTTCCTCAGTGTACCAACTTGCTCTTTTTCTTTGTTCTTTGACCTTGGCTATCTTGGCGAGGCGATGTCGTTGGTGCATTCTGTGATCAACTTGGAGAAGCTCTTTGCTGTTTGTTCAGGGTCGTGTGTAGAGTCTGGCAGGTCAGAGCGTAGAGTATTGTTCCACTATTTATGAAGCACAACACTTATCCCCTTGGGGATGTAACATCGCTAGGAAGCTTCCTATCCTATCCACTGACAGAACTTCAGTGAGCTAGAACAAATTAATATAAAAAGATAAATATTAGTCCAAGAAAAAACTGGATTTTAATATCTTTCTGAACTAAATATGGTTATCAATGAGGAGAATGTCCAGAGGTAAAGAATTCCACTGGACGGCAGACAAATAGGAAAACAATTGGCCACCTGTTCAGACTTTCCTTATTCATGTAGTTTTAGTGAGAGCTAGATTACGGGATTTCAAATTGCATGAAGGCATATTAAAGTCCTCTCTAGCATGTAGGATCTTGGGTTCAGTGTTCTACAGGGCTTTGTGAGCATGGCATGAAAGTTTGAAGCTGGCTCTTTTTAGCAGAGGCAGCCAGCATAAAGAAGCCAAGCAAACCGAAGCAGATCTACATCTGTCCATGTTACAGATTAGCTTGGTAGCAACATTTTGAATTACCTGCCATCTTGTGAATAGGTAATCAGCCACTCCTACAAATAGAATGTTGCCATAGTCCAGTCTACTTGTTCTGAGAGGCTGGAATATGGTTTTATGCCAAGCTATCGGAATCCATTTAAACAGTCTTCTCAAAAGCTTAAGAATGCAAAAGCATTTACCATAGGTAGCTCTAACATGTTCCTGCAAGGAAAAGCAGTCACTAATAATCAACCCCAGGTTTTTGACTGATTTCTTGGTAGTGGACATATCTCCCATGAATCTGGCCAGCGCGAGGTATCCCAAATTAGATGTACCTTGTAAGAAATGGGGTTTCTGGTTGGCCAGGGTATGCACCTAAGCCAGGCAGAACCCTCCCATTCTAGTCAGGACAAGGGAATTACACGTCCAAGATAACCCCTGCACACCCCCTTGGTAGCTTGGCACGAGCAGTCAAGCCTAACCTGGTGGCAATGTGTAAGGTGTTTGCACAACACACACCACACACATGACGCAAAATGTACATCACAAAGTCAACACAACACTGAGCTATGTAAAAATAAACTGTATTGCACATAACATAATTTAAACAACATTTCACGTAAGTAATACCCTGCTACCTTAGCAGTTGTCAGAACGTTACACAAGTTACAACTCTGCAAGAATGAGCAGTTGTCACATTAGAACACGTAAGTACTCAGGATTCTGCAACATAAGCAGTAGTCAGGAACTACAGTAAGAATTCTACGCACTTGTCATGAATACCTCATAAATACCCATAATAGGAACATTAGAGAACATATCAAGTCATAAAAAATACATATCAGCATGTCATGCCCATAAAAGGAGCATCAGCACATATATATGTCAGGGAAGCAGGTAGAAACATATAAACCCCCCCAAGTTTCATATTAGGCTAACTGAGGCAATATTTCCTAGAAAGTATCTGGTTTTCTGAAGAAGGTGCACTCCCAGTGCCTAGAAGCAGAGCATTGGGGGCCCTCGGCGCTCCTGTGCACACAACGAGGCCACGTGGTGCTCCTGGGGGAGAGGGGCAGTTGGCACCCTCTCTCCGCGATAAGCAGGCCCCTCCGGGGGCCTGTGATCTTAGTGCGGTCCTCCTCACACTCTGCATGCAGAGTGGGAGCAAGGCCTGACAAGAAATTATGGGGCGAGAGCAAGGGGGACTCTGTCGAGGTCTCCCTTCCCTGTTTTCAGGGAAATATGCCCAGTTAGCAAAGAAAGGAGCGTTCTGCTCCTACGGCAGCTGCAGGGAGAAGGGCGCATTCCCCTCACCTTCCCCCGAGTCCTGCTGTTGAGGTGTGAAGATCGGACCCCTCCTGGGGCCCGAGACGACACTCGACCACATCCGATGTGGTGCGCGAGTGTTTAAAAAGGATCCCGGACTGCTGCGGTGATTCACTAGCAGTAGAGGGTGGCTGGTGCCCTGGGAGTGCTCCAAGGAGCGGACTGTGCCCTCGGGGTGCCAATAGGAGCAGGCTTGCTCCGCTTTCCATTTTCTCATGCCACGGGGGCACTAGTAAGTGAGCGATCCTCACTTTTGATGTGCAGAAGACAACCGGGTTGTGGCGGTGAATCCAGGCAGTGATGCAGAGCACTTCAGAAAGCGCGAAGGGGCACCCTGGCACTCCCAGGCTGCGTCAGTGATTTTCTTGGGCACAAAGAGCACTCCAAATAGTGCTTCGCAACACAGCAGCACTCCTTGGGCCACAAATAAGTTTTACAGAGGTCAGGGGCCACAGCACCCTGCCTCTGGACACAGCCAAAATAAGGGTCCCAGGGCTGGCAAACCCAGCTACAGGCCAGCACACAAGGAGATGCCAGCAGTGGCAGTTTCTCCTAGTGACCAAGCAGGTCACAGGTCAGCACAGCAGCAGCAGTCCAAGGTGGTCCTGGTGAGTCCTCTCAACAGCGTCCTGTCCAGCGCCAGGTAAGGTTCCAGGAGTTCCCAGAATGTCCAAAATGATATTCAAATTGTGGGGAAAATTCCCCAATACTTATAATAAGTTTACAGTGTGTTTTACAATGGGGAGGAGAGGGGGTTTCAACCAGTTACAACTGGTTCTGGGAGTGCCATTTCTCTCCTCCAGCACAGGCTCCAAACATAAGTGGTGGGTAAATGACCCTATTGTGTGAGGCCAGGGCACAGCCTTCACAAATGCAGGTGTGCCCCGCCTCTCCCTTCTCTCACCCCATGAAGGCTTTACAATATGTAGATGCCCCTCTGTGACACCTCCTCCCTCCCTTTGTTCAGGCTGTCTGAAAAGTATGCACAAAGCCCCAACTGTCAGTCTCCCTAGACGTGGATTCGAGGCAAGCTGCAAAACACCAGAGTCATAAGCACAGATAAATGAATACTTTCTATAAGTGGCATTTCCGTGATAGTAATAAAAAATACACCTACACCAGTAAGCAGCATTTCTCATCACTAGCACAACCATACCAAACATGCCCACGCTACCCCTCATAAATCAGACAATACCCCTTACACATAAGGCAAGGCATTTCCAATGCAATACTATGAGAAGGCAGCACTCACAGCAGTGAGACACCAAGTTAGGCTGTTTGTCACTACCAGGACAGACCACGCAACCTGACACATGTCCTGCCTTCTACATACATGGCACCCTGCCCATAGGGCTAGCTAGGGCATACCTTAGGGATGACGTACATGTAGTAAAAGTAGAGTTCTGGGCCTGGCAAGTAAATTTAGATGCGAGGTCCCTGTGGCAGAAAACTGCGCACCCAGGCCCTGTGCCAGCAGGCCTGAGATAGGTTTGACAGGCTACTTCAGTGGGTGGCGCAAGCAGCGCTGCAGGCCTTCTAGTAGCATTTAATTTACAGGCCATGGGTATAGGGATACCACTTTACAAGGGACTTATTAGTAAATTAAATATGCCAATTTGGTAAAAGCCAATCATACCAATTTTGTAAGGGAGAGCACATGCACTTTAGTACTGGTTAGCAGTGAAAAAGTGCTCAGAGTCAAAATGTCAGCCAACAAAGGTCAGAAAAATAAGGAGACAAAAGGCAAAAAGTCTGGGAAATGACCCTGTAAAAGGGCCAGGTCCAACATATCCCACAAAATAGCAGGAGCTCCATTTCATCTGTATTTAGTTCAGGCAGTGATTCTTCATCCATCCTACTACTTTGATGAGGCACTCTCGTAATTTGCGTTGGGTCATGTCAAGATTCTCCTCCAGCAATATTTTCAACTGGGTGTCATCTGTATAGGAGGCGACCTCAAAACCCAATTTCCTTACAATTTTTGCTAATGGATAAAGAAAGACATTAAAAGGAGTCTTGGGGAACTCCACAATTGGATGTAAAGGAGCAGGATCTGCCATTACCCAGCTGCATTCTGTTCTTTAAGAAAGAGCTCAACAACAGAAGGGCAGATAAGTATAAACCGATTTCATGGAGCTGATCAGCAACTGTGGGAGACAGTATTGAAATCTGCGTACAGGTCAAGTAGGATCAGGGTCACAGCCTTGCCCTGTTCAACTCCTGCCCTAATATCGTCCAGTACAGCTAACAGCCTGGATCCAGTGCTGTTGTTAGTATGAACACCAGTCTGGGAGGGATCAAATAGCTTGTTGATTTCTAAAAAATGATTTAATTGTCTGTTAACTAATTTTGAGAGATATTTTGAAATATATGGAAGGAGCGATGAAGGCTCATAATTGGGCACATCAATTCCAGGTTTTATGGCAAGGGGTAGAATTACTACGTCTTTCCAAATCTCTAGATAAGTTGCCTCTTGAAAGGACTGATAAAAAATTTGACTAAAATGGGGACATAGTATGTAGCTAGTCAAGAGTAAATTCAATGAGGGTAGGGGTTAAAACCTGCATTTCTGAGAGTTGTTTGAAGTTTCCCTCATGAATATTAGCATCTGGGTGGGGGGTCCATAAAAACCTGTGAAAAATAATTTGGAGATTGTTGGGTCTCAGAGGACTAATAGATTTTTGTATTTTTATCGTCAAGTAATTTCTCATTTGCTCACAGTATGCCTCTGGAGAGGGAATGGTTTAGGAAAGACAGATCGGCTGGGTGAGCGCTTTCCCAATTTTAAATATTCCCTTTGAAGAGCTACTGTTTTCGTGATTCTTTGAAAAAACTAGTCCATCTTAGCTCTCCTCAGGGCTTTGTGATATTTTTTCAGTTCTTCTTTGTAATTTGAGTGATCTATTTTATTTCTTGAAAACTTCCTCATCTGTTTGAGGTTTATGCATCTTCTTTTAGTAGCTCTTATTTCCGCCTAATAGCATTATTCTGAGGTAGAGTTCCAGGCAGATTTATTGACTTTCAGCTGTGCAGTTTTTTCTAATGAATTTAAAACAGCAGCATTAAAATATTCAATTTGGTTAGTAAGGAGCATAGCAGCATCAATCTCCGACAAAAATAAAATGACTGGAAAAAGTTTCCTTTGTTATATGACTCCAAAGCCTCTTAGGAATTGAGGAGGGATCTGCTAAATTTATTTTGTCATCAGAAACCATGACCGAAAAGGTAATAAAAAATTATCTATCCATGTTAGAGAAGCACTGTCAAGGAATTAAGGGGCATATTTAAGACCACGTAGCACCAATCCAATGCCACATTAGTGTTATTTTTTTATGCTAATGTAACATTAGAAGGCCAAAAAATGCTGTACCCTATTTACAAATTGGTGCAATGCATGCATTGCGCCATTTTGTAACCCTTTGTGCTAAATTATGACTACACCAGGCATAATGTATGCATAGTGGGCTCTCCCCCAATTGGGGGGGTGGGCAAAACAATGGTGCAGGAAAGTGTAAGAGATTTCCTTGCATAATTTTTTTCAGCACTTCAAACGCTTGCTCAGAGCAGGCATTAAAAGGGGACATGCCATTGATTACAATAGGCCCCTATGTACTCTGTAGGTGTTGTGCCAACATTTTGGCGCTACTCCTGCAAAGTACAACAATGGCGTAAACAAAAAATGATGCTATTGCCTCCTACCCTGTGCCATGGTGGAGTCTTCAAATATAATGGCTGTGCTCCTCCAGGGCAATAATCTCTATCACTGTTTAGTATTTGTAGTGAAATGTGTGTTTTGACCACTGACTTCATGTTGCACCACTTTGCACCTGGATTAGCTGTCCAGTGTTCACCAGTTGCAGACTACATTTTGTATTCAGTTTAGCTGCCTATTGACTTTATCGTAGCATTAGACACTGCCATGTTAAAGGCTGACCGTACTTTTCCACATTGTAAACTGTGCTTGTTTTTATGCTCTTTCTCACTGAAGAGCTAGGACATATTATCACCGAAGAGCTAGTAAATAATATGGAGGAGTAAGTCAGTCAGCATGATAAGGATGTACCAGACTGAGGTTTATGGTACAGCAGGGCTTAGGCTTGGGAGAGACATCTTAGGAAAATGGCCAGTTCCAAATTGTTTCCTTCAACCCTGACCTATACTAGCCAGCATGTTTGAATTGCGAAATGAGGGTTTTTTTCCAGTAAGCTCCTTTGTTTTTTTAAGATATAAAAAGACCCAGTGCGACAATGAGAGGGTGAGTGGCCTCAATCAGAACTCTTGACGTTGAATGCCTGATATCTGTCCCATGAGGGTGGAGATCTCTTTCTCGCAGTCGAACAGGGTCATCGTCTTGCTGGCATGAGAAAAATTAAGAGCTTGGCAGGCCCTACGGTGATGCATTTTTACTTCATTATTTGCTTTGCATTATAATATAACATAAATACATATATTTGCTGTGTACATTGCAGTGGAGTATCATTTAGGTATATTTTCCTTTCTTTGCTGTGACTATTTTTAAACGTGTGCTTCCAACATTCTAATCTCCTTTTAGGAACCTCATAGTGAAATAATAATAAATGTCTTCTCTGAAGTGAGAAGTGCATTCCAGATATTTTTTCTCAGCGTGGTCATTAGTGAGAGCAAAACAGTATGGCTGCTGCAATTTCAGGTAAAGTAGATGCCTTGAACCAGGTTTTGGTAATAAATACTAGAGCTGGCTTAGCATCTGAAATCATGTCCCAGTTCGCTAAGCAACCTTTTGGCAAAGGTCTGGCATTAATATACAAGCAGCTTAATGTTTTATTTCATCATTCTTTAGCATGCCCATGCAAGGCTTTCTGACTGTCCCTCTAACCCATTTACAATTAAGCAAGAAAAAGGGCCTTCTATCATGCTGGGAAAGGCACACCTGTGGTGCTGCAGTGCAGCACCATTGTTGCTCCTGAGCACTAGATTGCTATCTTAACAAGATTGTGGTCAAATAATTAGCCTTCTGTGTTTGGTGTGGTTTCCTACCGACCACTACCACAAAGAATGACCACAGGTAAAATTGCTTAAAACAGATTCTCCCAATGTAATAGTACAGTTCCCCTTGAGTCAATGCAATGATTGATTACATTTCATAAAAACATCACATAAAATGAAAAATGTCCAGTCACCAACAAAGCTGTGATAAAAATAGCAGCAGCAGTCACGGGAGTGCAAAATCTGAAACATCAATGATGTGCCAAACCAGCAAAATCAGCTATTTAAAAGTGTCCAATGGCAAGGGAATTGTCTCAGGTTTAAGAACACATGGCAGCAATACCAACCAGCTGCACAGCACTCTCATATGTATTGTCCATGCTCATGGGCTCACTTAACAAAATGGCAGTTGAATTATAAGCCTTCTGTGTTTTGTGTGGTTTTCCACATACCACTACCACAAATGAAGACCCCAGGTAAAACTACTTAAAACAGATACCCCCAATGTAACAGTGCATTTCCCCGTGAGTCAATTCAAAACAAGGGGGTGATGAAAATAGCAGTAGCAGTCACAGGAGTGCAAAATTAGCAAAATCAAGAATGTTCAAAACGAGCAAAATCAGCTATTTAAAAGTGTCTAATGCAATGGAATTCTCTGAAGTTTAAGAATGCATGCCAGCAAAATTAACATGTACTAACCCCTGGGGAGCTTGGCACAGAAAGCAGTCAGGCGTAACTTAGGAGCAATGTGTGAAGTATTTATAAAGCACAGAAATGGTAATAAAGTGAAAACACAGCACAAGAAAAATACCAAACCAATTTAGAACACTAGAGTCAATTTTAATAAATTATTTGACACCAAAATGAAAAAAATCTAATCAGTAGAACTGAAGTTATGAACTTTTAAATCTTTTGTAAAAACTAGAATCTAAAAGGTCAAAGCGCCAACCGTGGACATCTAATTTCATGAGATCAGGTTAAAGTTAAAAGTTCAGATACAAGTAGTAGATTGTGCCCAGTCAGTGCTTACTTTCTTTCATACTAATAATTGAAGGAAAATGTCTGAGAAGGTAAAGTTCAAATGGGGCAAGGCTGCAGGAGGTTCACGTGGATGGAGCTTCACCATCAGCTGACCGTGAATTGAAGCTTTCTACGTTCGGAATTAGTTGTTGAAATAATAATTAAAAAAACTCCAGTGGCTACAGCTGAAGACACTTAAATACCCCTTTGGGGAAGGGCAGCTGAAACAGATTTGCTGCTGCACAGAAGAACGTACGGGGAGAAGCTGCAAAGCTAATTCGACCGGTAATGCACCACAGTCGGATAGGCATGCAGGTTGGTCCCAGTCTCATCCTGCTTTTCAGTACACTTTTTAGCCAAATTTGTCCAAGTACTCAATCTTGGAAATTGGCAATCTAGGTATGTATGTTTAGCACCCCAACCAAGGGCCAGGACTGGTAGGACACCTCATAGGAGTTCAGGACTCACTCAGACAGTGTTGTGTCCAGGTGTTTGTTCAAGATGGTGGGAGCCTTTTCTGTCCCTGTGGCTCCGAACAGGCAAACTTGACCTTGGAGTCACGTCTGGCAATCCAGGTTCAAGTGGAAATGTGGGGCTGTCTCTGAGGGTTTGTTGGAAAATGGGTTATTGGTAAGGGCAGGTAGGTACCTACACCTAGCAACAAGCCACTAACCTCCACGTAGGTACAGTTAGGTCTCAGTAAATTAATCCCAGCTCAACCCTTGGTAGCTTGGCAACGAGCGTCAAGGCTTAACTTAGGAGACAAAGTGTAAAGCATTCAAATATCACAAAACAGTAATTAAATAAAACACAGGAAACAGTTTAAAAATCCAAAACCAATTTATAAAAATAGTTTATATTTTTATCTTTAAAACGACACAAAAACGAATAAAATCGGATCAGGGGAACCGGAGATATGAATTTTTAAAGTATTATTATTTTCTAGCGCTTAGAAACAAAAAGCGCCAATCGGGTCATCTGGTTGCACCAGGACCGGGGCAAAGTCAAAGTTTCAGGCCGACCGCGATGGAGCCCTGCTCGGCTACAAGTCGCAGGAGGCCTTGGTTAAAAAGTTACCTTCTGACTTAGTCTCTTTTTTGAAGTTTTTCTTCACCGGGACGAACCTGCTAGTTGAATCCGACCTCCTGGAGCCCTTGTCCGGATACGCGAAGTCGGTTTCCTCGGTGGTGATTTTTACCTTCGGACTTAGTCGTTTTTTCGAGATGAAAATCCTTCGACCGGGGTAAACCTGGATCTTAATCCGACGTCCATGGAGCCCTTCTCGGATACGATGGCCAGGAGGTCCCGGTCAACTTTTTACCTTCGGACTTAGTCTCTTTTTTGGATGTTTTTCTTTACCGGGACGAACCACGAAGTCAGGCCGGGTCGCGGTTGAGGCAAGCCGGCTAGAATTTCCGCGGCGGGTCGGTCCCTCTCTGGAGCTTTTTTCCAAAAATTCTCAAATCTTTTCCAAACTTCTGGGGCTTCACCCAGATGTTCTTTTAAGGTTCTTTTGGGGTCCACAGCTCACCCCAAGGGTCCAGAAGTTCTGTGATGGTCCTTGGGGGTGCGGACTTCAACTCCCAGAATGCACCTGGCGCAAACTCCTTTTTGGCCACTGGGCAGTGGTCAGCTGGTCGCTGTCTTCAGGAGTTGGTGCAGGGGACTCTGGTTTAGCAATTTTTCACCTGTAGCAAACAGGGAGTCCCTCCTTGAACCAGTTGAAGCCAGACAAAGTCCTTCTTGTGGTGAAGCCCAAGTGTGCAGCTGGTGCAGTCCTTCTGAGTGCAGGTTCCAGGTGCAGGCCAGGGGTCCAGCAGGGCAGTCCTTCTTCTCCTTAAGTTCTTTTCTTGTTGAAATCTGGTAGGGATCTGAGGTGTGGGTGCAGGTCTGCCAGTTTTATCCTTGCTCCTGGGTGAAAAGCAGGGGGGTCCTGGTTCTCCAATCAGGGACAGGGTCGTCCCCCTGTGATGACCACTTCCTGGGAAGTGTGGCAAAAATCCATCCCAGAAGGCAACAGTCTCTAAAAATCCAACATGGATGAATCTGATTTTTGGAGGTTACATCTGGCTGAGCCCACCCACTGGTGTGGCTAAAAATCATAAACACACCCCTCTCCTGCCCTCTCCTAATCTAATCAAGGGGGCACCTAATTGTCTGGGGTTGCAGGATGTGGGGGTGTTGCTGGGTGCTCCAAATGTCCTTCTCTGCCTTTGAAGACCAGTTTGGCCGCCCTCCCCCTTCCTGCCTCACCATCTGCTGAGGGGAGATTCTCTCCCCCAAGCACATTCCTTTGTGTGAAGCCAGGCCACTTCACACCTAATCAAGGCAGCCTGGCAGAAGCTGCTGCAGGCTGGCCAATCAGAGCACAGCAGCAAAAACAATGCAGAGCTGAAATTGGCAACTTTTTAGGTAAAGTCTAAACTTTTTACCTGGACAAGTTATATTAAATCCAACAACTGGAAGTTGTGGGATTTATTACAACAATCAATTTGATACCAAATTCTTGGTATGTAACATTTAAGGAGACTTTAAAATTTAAAATGAAGTCTGCCCATTCTAGCCTATGAAGGCCATTTACTTCAATGAGGGAAAAACGAATTTGGCTGTTTTTACCTCACCAGGGCTTATAAATCTATTTTTATAAAGTCCCTGCTTATAGTTACATGGCACCCAGCGCTAGGGGCACATAGGGCACACCTTAGGGGTGACTTATATGTAAAAATAAGGTAGTTTAAGACTTTGGAAGTACCTTTAATTCCAAAGTCGAATTTGCATATAATTTTAATTTAAAAGCAGCCAGCAAGGCAGGCCTGCCTTTAAAATGACACTGGGCACCTCAGCAGTGCACCTAGGTGTGCACCACCTATGCTGTGGTACCTAAACCTACATGCCCTACCATATACTAGGGACTTATAGGTAGGTTAACTTAGCCAATTATAATTAGCCTAATTTGCATATCCATTTTACACAGAGCACAGGCCCTGGGACTGGTTAGCAATACCCAGGGCACCATCAGAGTCAGGAAAACACCAGCAAAAAGTGGAAAATGGGGGCAAAAAAGTTATGGGGCCTCTGCAATCAGCCCTGTTTTCTCACAGGGTTCTAAGCAGGCTTCTGTCAGCAAAGCAGTGCATCCAGGTACTGCAGCAGTCTGGCAGAGTGTTCAGTAGTTCACAGTAGCAGGCAGTCCACTGAGAGTCTTTCCACAGATATAGTAGTGAACTGAAGAGTGGGCCTGAAAGTCATATTTTATATCTGGGTGCTCTTCTGGAAGGAGGAAGACGCTTCTGGAAGTGCGCAGAATTTCTTGACTCCCACACCCCTAGCTACAGGCTGGGTGCAGTGACAGTACATGGTTGTTAGGCCCTTTCTGTGAAAGCAGAACACGCAAAGGGTATTCAGATGTACGTGGGACTGTGCTTAGTTCTTCCCCATCCTGCCAGCAGATAGTCCATTGAGATACACCTGATCCCTCTATTGTGTGCCTGTCTGGAAGGAACTCACAAACTCTAACTGTCAGGAACACCCAGTCTTGTGACCCAAGATAGACAATGGGCACAAAGGGCGAAGGAACGAAAAATGGCAACTTTCTAGAAGTGATAGTTTCAAAATTGTAATGAAAAACCTGACTTAACCATTAAGTTTATAATTACAATTTAATTTGTCCTAAACATTACAAGTCTTCCTGCTCCCAGTTAGGAATTACAACTTATTAAATATGATAGGAAATACACAATGTTAAACTATGGGAGGAGTAGGCCTCACAGTAGTGAAAAAACAACTTAGGAGTTGTTCACTACTAAGACATGTAAAACGTAAACGTACATGTCCAACCTTTTAATTACATAGCACCTTGCTTTATGGGCTGCTTAGTGCCTACCTTAGCGGTGACTTATATGTAATAAAAGGGGAGTTTAAGGCTCTGCAAGGGCATTAATTGCCAAGTCAACATGGCAGTGTAACACTGTATACAGGCTACACTGACAGGTCTGGAACATCCTCTCGAGGGCCACTTAAGTGGGTGGCACAATAATTCTTGCAGGCCACTAATAGCATTTAATTTACAGGCCCTTTGTGCCCTGGGACCTGTGTATATTGTATTCCACTGTATAAGGGACCTTCATGTAAACTATATGTCAGTTAGATAAAAGCCAATCAAGCCATGTTCAGGGGAGTCAGCTCAAGCACTTTAGCATTGGTTAGCAGTGATAAAGTGCAAAGGTTCCTTTGGCCAACAAAAAAGCAATTCAGAAACAATTGGAGCTTGGTAGGCAAAATGTATGTGGAAGCTCACCCTAAGGCTGACAGGTCTAAAATGGTATCATTCACAAGCACACGTATACCCAGCACATGCATACAACACTCATGCACCGTAAAGCACTACATACTAACTTTATGTAGTCGAAGGTTGTTTTAGGCACACAGCAGCAGACTTTTACAGGAGTGAGCGTGTAGACCTTACTCCAGTGACACAGATGAAAAAGGCCTGTTCATTTCTTATGATCACAGCGCGGTATGCTGCCATCGGCCATCACTTTGCTCATGCTGCTTAACTCCTGACAAAGTCCCCCTATTACCCTTCCTGGTCTGATAACACTATTATCAGTGAGAAAGGCCTATGTCATGGCGCACATGCATGATCTGTATTTGCGGAAGACAGCAAAAATCTACACCAGGGGTCTAACATTTTTGCAGCTGGGATGCTCAGGGTAGGGGTACATGTCCATCACTGTGCTACAGGCTTTTCCATTTTGACAAAGACCAAAACCACCAATAACCAGGGAACAAATTTTATGTAACAGAAATACTCAGCACATCGTTATAGTTTATATGAAGAGGTATGCAATGGAGAATGTATCTTTACACTTGTATTGTACTGCAAAAACAACCTTCAGGGATGAATGCTTCATGATGAACATCCATATTAGTAGAGACTAACTTATCATTGATCTATTTTAATTTGCAATAAAATAATGTCATTTTGATCCTCTCAACCCACAGTTTTGCTGCAAATTTGCAAACACATAGTCACATGGATCAAAGCATTTATACCTCATTGCTGAATGTTACAAAGAACCCCGTGAGTGGATTTTTCCAAATCAGGGCATCATTCTAAAGACAAGTAGGAAAGTGTCATTACTGCCCAGGCAAGGTTCCAAGGTGTTAACTAAAATGGTGGTCCAAGATAAGGCTGGTCCAGTAAGACAGCTGATTGGATAGCCAAGCATAGCCCGGTCTTGCGTAATTGTGTAGGGCAGAAAGCAAAATGCAGTGATTGGGCATCCAAAAATTCTCTCAATTTCACAGGATCTAAAGAAAAAACATGGGGAGTGGGAAAAAGGAACTCATAGGATATCAGTAGACCATAATGCTAACAGCTGTTTTGGGACCACATTTTCAAGGCTTCACTACTAACCTTCTTGAATTCCAGGGAAAAGCATGCCTACACTTCATACCCATTGTGCTACACTGCACTTAACACAACAGTCAAAGTTGTAAACTGTCTCCTTAAGAGAGTCCTAGTTGGAGCATAAAAAACTTATTGGTATAATTGGTAGTTCTTGACTTTACACAATGAAAGAAATATGAGATGATAAGCAAGGCAACAATAGCCCCCTGAGATAGGATAGAAAAGAGCCCAGGATTTTGTTCAGACATGAAAATGAAAACAATAATACTATTGCAAAAAAAGGGAAAGCAAATCAAGGACAAAGTGCATACAGTTGGACCATGGATGTTCCAAAGATTAGAGAAAAGAAAGCATTGAACCACAATCTTCTCATATCAACACTTCCTTTTATATAGGTTAGGTAGGAAATGTCAAATCAGGAAGAAATGTTGGCACCATCTTGGACTGGTAAACTCTGAGAGCAATCATTGGAAAAGTGACTGTCCTGGGTAGGAATGCATTTAGGGCTAGCCACACCTACTTCTCCACGAGAATGATGTGGCCTGGAAACGGCAGGTGCAAGAGAAAAACCTTATCTGTAACATCCTTACTTTTCCTCAATTTGATGTCCTTATTCCAACTTGCTCCTATATTTCACCAGCTAGTTCACCAGAATGGCATTCTGCATTAAATGCTGAGCAGCCTGATGCAATACGTGTGATGATCAAAGACACACTGCCTTCCACTCTGTAAATGAGAGGCTAAATGATCAAGCCGTTGCCTCTGGTAAGTCTCATTTCCATGTGTAACAGAATAATCTGTGTAGTTAATAAGGTTGTCATTGGGAAAAAAACATTTAAGGCACACACTTTTAGATCATGTGGCTATCTAGTACAAGTGACACAACACCTTCAGTTTTTCCAACTAGGATTGAGGCTTCTGAAATGCCCAAAACAAATTCTGATGAAGCAACCAATTGTTCTCTACTGGTCTGTATTTCCAATTTAAATTAAAATCTCAGGTAGCATTGGGACTGTGATTGGTATGCCTCTTCTTCATAACTGATAAGTATTTAATCAAGCATTTGATTGTTACTGTATTTGCTTGCCTGTTGGATGTATAGAAAGATTGCATTCAATATGTTCAAAATGCAGTGATTTCTTTCCTTTTCACCTCAATTTACTATCATCCAATAAGACAGCTCATTGTCCAGCAGGACAGCTTTTAGGCAATTTGTCAAGATCAGGACCACCAAACCTCCTAAATATGTCTAGTTGTCTGAGTGTATGAATGCAGGGGTAGAAAATGAGCTTTTAACCCACAGTGATATGTGTATGTTTAAAGATTTTTTGTGCACATGCTGTATAACTAGAGATCAATAAAGTCAACAGTGTCTGCATTCCTCAATAACCATTCCAATCGCCCAGAATTGCAAGAGGATATTTTAGTCTTGTTGTCTAAAAACAATTGAGGATCATGATTATTAGAGCAATCCGTGGGAGAGGTAGTTGGTTGCATTTAATCTGGATGTAAATTTACTCCTATTTAAAGCCACTGGAATCCAACAACTAATAATTCTTCTATTTGGGGCTGACACTTGAGTAGGCCCCATACTAAGACATACCAATCTCTATTGGGCTAATGGTCTCTCATTATGATCAAACACATGTTAAACCATTTACCACATTAACCTAGGAGAAGCTGAGGCCAACACAATGGGGGTTATTACAACTTTGGAGGAGGTGTTAATCCGTCCCAAAAATGACAGTAAAGTGACGGATATACCACCAGCTGTATTACAAGTCCATTATATCCTATGGAACTCGTAATACGGCTGGTGGTATATCCGTCACATTTGGGACGGATTAACACCTCCTCCAAAGTTGTAATAACCCCCAAACTCTTCAGTATACCTTTTTTGTGAAGACCAGCTGTAGGAACCCACCCCAACTTCATTGGTCCCCTGCATGTAAATGAAATTCAGGATAATGAAATACATTGGTACAATGAGAGATGCTCATTAAAATCATGGTTATTCACCCTGTTTGTATTTTGGGCTATAGAAAGAACTGCTTAAATGTCACAAAGGTGGGATCCCAAAAGCTTAAAAGTATGGAGGTGTTGCAATTTTAGCTAATGCTTGCCTAAAACCAATGCGTCAGCATATGTTTTTTTTGATTCCCTTCTTCATTTGCCCAAACTATATTTGGGCGAACTGCTAATTATGTTGATATAACCACCCTCCTTTATCTATGGAGCACATCCACTTCATAGAAATGCCTGATGGGTTTTGCCTCAGTGTTGCAATAAAGACTTAGTTGACTTTTCTGCCCCCTTCTCTTTCCACAGAAGCCCTTCTTCCTGTAGGCTTCTTACTTAGCTCTAAATTAATGTTGATATAAACCTATGCCACAACAGTTATCTCATTCTGGTGGTCTATCTGTGTTTTGAGCAGATAAAATGAATGTGTCGGAAACTTTTTTATTTATGTTGGAAATGCGCGTAACTAACTTTGCCAAAAAGCCCACAGTTATAAAACACACTGCTGAGCTTTAGTTTGCTCAACATTTAAATCAACCACTGCTGTTTACAGTATAGCAGCACCATTGCTTAGGTTTTCCAAAATGGGAGAAAAGCTGCTCTAGCAACTTTTCTTTTCTTCCTCCTCATGTGCCAAGGTAAGCATTTAGAACAGCGTACCCAGTTTATTATCAGTCATTACAGTAGTGCTTGCCACAAACTGTAATATCTCAACTTGAAATTGGAACTTGTGAGCTTGTTGAGATTTAAAAGTACATACCTTTCATGCCAGGAGGCTGAATCATCTGCTGAACACACTTCTGAACAGTATGAATGGTAATGACTTACATTGGTATCAGTATAAGACTAATTTTCTTTCCCAAACCTACATCAGAACTATTGAGCAATATATCTTTCAAGATTTGTAAGGTAGAAAACAGATTGGATAACAGACAGAACTTTATTTCTATTATCTTTTATTCTCTTAATAATACCAAGACCATGGGGAGCCTCTAAACCTTGTGGTTCCATGTTCTCAGCATTCTGTCCAATGAACTGAAAATAACTGCACGTGTTTTACAACAGTATATGATGGAAGTGGTTTTGTTAGCATTGAGCTGCCATATCTTACTTGTGCTCACAAAGTGTAGTATTTCACCCATGACTTGCACCGTCTTTTCCACAATATATGTTTGTTCCACAGATTGAACACCTATGCAAAATTCAGAAAGAGAGCATGATCAGATGTGTTTTGAGCAACATGTACCCTCAGCAAATGAAGAGGATGGACTTACAAACGTGTTTTAAATGTCGAGAAAAATAATGCAATAATTTGCAGAAATATATGTAGGCTTAAAAGAAAATAAGTGCTTTTAAATGCAAACATTTTAGTGGGCAACCATTGTTACATGTACTAAGCCTGAATAGTTAAAACAGCATTTTCCGACAAGCTGGCCTGGTTTAAGAACGTGAAATGCTAATTTTCATGACGTCACATAGACATATTTTTCATAATGAATATGAGTTGCATAAAATGTTTTTGTTTAATTCTGCAAATGTTTCCATTTACACAAAGGACAATGTTAACTAAAGAATAAGAAACCTGTCCTTCTATGAGGTAATGTTAAAGCTTGTATCTTAAAATGCAGCTTTACTAAAGTAATCGAAAGGTGTGAACCACCAGAAGAATACATTTTGTATTTGGTAAAGAATGGTTCACTCAACATTGCTGTGTGTGGATTAATTTGTTCCTGGTGAAAAGATGAAGACGATTCTATTCCTAGGAGGGCATCAAAAGCTGATTAGCTGACTAAAGAAAGAAGAAGCAAAATGTTGCAAAAACCTTAGATTATGATGTCTATAAGAGTGGGGGTTCCTAGAGTGGCCACCTCTGACCTCATTCCCTCACCTACCCATTTTCATCACAGAGCACACTGCTCATTCTGAGGGTCTACTGAGTTTCTAGAACCTCTCTTTATGGGATATTCTGCCTTGATTGACTACTGAACAACTAAGCTGATGTTCTTATACTATGCTTTATGCTTTTTGATCTCTCTCTGATCAGAATTCTTTGTGGGTTACTGAGACTGGCACAAATGTCTCTCCCATTCTTAAGATAGGGATTCTTCCCTTCAAGGAACACACTTAATGTACTTATTATTTATTGCTTACTTGTTTTTGATCATTGACAAGGTTAATGATTGATATTGATGAATTTATATGCTGACTAAAAAAAAATAAGGATCTGATTTTTGAAAAGTTCGGGCCGCCTTTGGAACAAACTTACAAAATATAACTGTATTTTGATAGTTTGCGCCACTTTTGCGTCAAAAAATGACACAAAGGCAGCGTCACCATTTCATAAATCAGGCCCTAAATACTTAAGATTTGATCAATAAAACCCTTAAAACTCACATCAACTCTCATTATTGACTGCATTTAATTGAGGTTGTGATGATTATTTAATTTGGAGAACAGATCTTGGTTAATCTCAACTAACAGCAAAAATCCATTGACCCCTTGAAAAAGTCAGGATTTCTCTCTAGATGAATGGTAAAACCTCCCTCATAAACCAATAACTCAACTGGTATCCCATTGGGCCCAGCACACACTTGATCCACCTTCAGTAGCCCTTCAATAAAACCCATTTCTATAGATGAAAAGAATCTTTCTTCTTTTAGCCATGTAGACATGTAATCTAAAACCACACTTGGACAGATTTTTTGCCTCTGAATAGATAAGAGCCTTATGACTCAGAGAAAGAATTGATTGTGTCCCTATTTTAGTAATTCAGTACAAATAAACTATCTGCGAGGAAGAGAATGAATGTAAAGTTAACTGTGCACCACGTAAACAGTTCTTTTCTGATTAGCATCCAGTACTGTATTTGATTGTCAAAGATTTGATTTGTGAGAGGATTGCCTCCAGGAGCTTTTTTTACTTCCCGCAGTTAGCTATTTGAACATTTGATTGTTGCATTTCTTAAAACATCTCTAGCCATTCACACTCTCTGTTAGTGATTTCAAGCTTATTTCCCGCATTTGGGGTCAAGACGGTCTTTTATGTCTCTATAATGGAGGGATTACGCTCCTTGTAAAAGTTGCAATGTAAAGTGTGTCAAATCCTTGTAATTTTGTCTCCTTTATTGGTCTCCATGTTGCTAGCCCCAAATGCTCATATGGTTTAATACATTTCTTGAACTGGTTTCTGGAGCATTTTTCAAACTGGGCTTAGTTTTTAAAGCAGAACAGGTTATTTTCTTTATTTGTAACAATTTATAGGAAGATCAAAACAGTTTTTCATCTGTTTGAAGAAGGTTAGTAACAACTGTGATTTACATCATTTATAAAAAGTGCAACTGTACTATGAAGTGCTATTTAAAAAACAACAACAAATGTATTGACTTATTTGCGCCCTCCACACACTTTTGTTTGAACAACATCACATGCCTTGTTTCTTGTTTTATCAGTATATAATAGGACTTTGGCTTGTGAGGTTCATAGTTGTCAATCTTCAAAAAGCTTATTGTACTTTTCCAATGTCTTCCCCTTGCTATTTTATGACTCATACTTCTTAATACTATTTTCCCTCATTTGGTGGCACATGTACTATTAATTCATGCAACACGACAGGGCATTACCACTGGAAGGTACCAGATGCTCATAAATGACTTCTTTTTAATAGTTGCTTATAGACCTTACAAAAATGGAAGAATTGTCAAGTGGGTGCCATATCATGGTGTTAAACATAGCTTGACAACATTGTCTGACTAGAATATATTCACTTTAATTTTCAAATTGCAGATCTTACACTGTCTTTCATTGTCGGTAATATAACCAGTGGTTGTTTGACATAAAAATGTAGTAATTTAATGAGAATGCATTATTCATTGAGATGTTGGAAAGTTAAATATTGAGCCATTTTCAAAAACACCATTAGTTTATGTCTACTTAGGTTTGTCTCCTTAGTATGGACTTCTTTTTGCTCGCATTATCTGTCTGCACTCTGTGACATTACCATTCAAAAATACATAATGTGTGCTCTATCTTTATAACCATGATCTAAAATGTGTTATAATCCGTTGGTTTATTTCACTTTCCAGTGAGGCTATGGTAAGTTGGTGCAGGAAATATACTGGGGGCTTGGAAGATAAATATTAAGTATGTTGCAGTATACATTTACTCCACTCACATATATGACTGAAAAACTATGACTCCAGGATCACATCTGTGCCCTGGCTGGAACTGGAGCAATACATGCCAGAGGTAAGTGTTATGCCACATTGAGCCCTATACGAGTTGGGTACCTGATGTATAAATGTGGGGCACCATAAACTTTATAGAGAAGTGTCAAATGCTCCTTGTCACTATGTGATAAAAATGCTGTATTCCTACCCAGAGGTTGTGATTTTGAATAAATGCCCCTTTCTTCTAAACACAAAAATGCCTAAAACGTGCTTTAAATTTAACTTATCAAAATTCTAGTTAATTTGTTTAAATTGATTTTTATTAGTGCAGTTGAAAAGTACATTTTAAAAATCCTATTTTCTGGTGGCTGAATGCCTTATAGTGGTAAACCATTTCTACTGGATTTTCTTTACTTAATTGAGAGTAATTAGCATCCCAATTAGGTGTTAAGGGCAGAAAGCATTCTTTAGGTAAACAATCATTTGACATCTAAATGTCGGAAGATTGTTGTGGAGCATACTTATTATTCCATCCCAACTCAGTTGGCTGTGATAGGTCACTTTAGACGGGATGGAAAGTCTTCAATTACTGGCAAGTTCACTTAATAAAAATGGCACTCTACTACCAACTTCATAGAAGATTTCTAGACCCGATGAAAAGATCAGAAGGATCAAATCCTCAGGCAACTATGGAAGCCTAAAGTAACTTCTGTTCTCCATTTGCACATGGTACCTAGAATTGCTGATTTAGGGGTAAAAAAGGGACAAGAAGAGTGACATTCTCAGTAGGAGTATCAGATCTTTGGTTGCCAATGGACAACACAATCCCTTCTCAGAGGCGTGGAATTTAGTAAAATATTAAACCATGTGTCCAGTTACTTCACAAATGTACTTGCCCTGTAAAAAAAATATATTTGTCCATTTGTGCCATGTAGTGTGGTGACAAATTATGGCAGCAATGTCATTATATTAGAACTCTGATAATAGCCTCTCTGATTATGCCAGGGCTATTACTGTAGTAGGGCTTGAACACTATCAATTTCCTAATTTTGCCACCCTTCAGCAGAGCTACATACTACGCACTGGGGCTGGAGGTAGCAGTCAGCAATAGTTTCAGGGTTGGAATTCGCATTTCAATCCATGCAAACCTAGTAACTTGCATTTTTGAAGGTTTTCACCAGCTCTTCACTAATCTTGTCCCTCAATGAGAAAGGTTGGAAATTTACTCTTGACACGGACAGAAGTCCAACTTATTCCAGGCTTCGGGAAAAAAGTGGTTGGATGGAAAGTGACCTTATAAATGCTCAATAGTTTTTTGTATGAGCAAATCATTACATGCAAATTTGATCGTGCTAAAATCTAATTCACAAACATTTCCTAGGAGTGCACATTTCTGATCTACTTGTGTAAATTATTGTGAATTCATGAAATATTTAAATCTGCACTAAGGCAAAGACATTTAGGGGGTCATTCTGACCCTGGCGGTCATGGACCGCCAGGGCCAACGACCGCGGGAGCACCGCCAACAGGCTGGCGGTGCTCCCATGGCATTCTGACCGCGGCGGTACAGCCGCAGTCAGATACGGGAAACCGGCGGTGTACCGCCGGTTTCCCGCTGCCCAAGGGAATCCTCCATGGCGGCGCTGCAAGCAGCGCCGCCATGGTGATTCTGACCCCCTTACCGCCAGCCTTATTCTGGCGGTTTTGACCGCCAGAACCTGGCTGGCGGTAACGGGTGTCGTGGGGCCCCCTAACAGGGCCCCACCAAGATTTTCAGTGTCTGCCACGCAGACCTGAAAATTGCGACGTGTGCAACTGCACCCGTCGCACCCCTTCCACTCCGCCGGCTCCATTCGGAGCTGGCATCCTCATGGAAGGGGGTTTCCCGCTGGGCTGGCGGGCGGCCTTCTGGCGGTCGCCCGCCAGCCCAGCGGGAAACTCAGAATTACCGCGGCGGTCTTTTGACCCCCTTAGTCTGGGTGAATTCAGCCTCTAATTAGGTCTGACATTAAGACCTTTTGTTTTTATTGCAATTCTATCTCTATCAATCTGTCAGCTTGCTTCACTGTGAGTGATAGCATTCTGCTGTTTCACAAGGAGTATATCGGCACTCAAGGTAGTTTACTTCAGTATCAGGAACTACTGTGGCAATGTGTGCTTTTTGAGACCAAAGAATATTTTTGTTTTTGCCAATGTTTGGTACTATGGTAAGGGCCCTACACCTCCCACAACAATAACATTTTACAAAAGCCATGTTAAAACAAGATACAAAACTAAAAGACTGATTACCATTGTCAGTCCTATTAGCTATGTGCACACAGTTTTTTTACTGCAACCACAGTCAGTACAGTCCGAGCTTATAACATCTATTTAGAGAGCTCACTATAATAATAAAAGCTTTGCATTAATCAGACGTAAATACAGGTTCAAACAGCATTATCAAATTGACAGAAATATTACTTCAACTGCAAAAAATTAGCTTTCTTGCTTCATAATGTGTTACTATAAACTTTCAGCCAAAGGGTTTGTACTGCAAAGGATTACACCTACATGTTCCAAGGACAAAATAAACATGAAAACGTGTTGTCCTTAACCCTAAACAGTATGCTCTGGGCGTTGGGCTATAGGAACTCCACATCCCTGCCTCCTGGCTGAAGCACTTATTGGAGAAATACCTTGACTGTAAAAGTTACTCTGTCAGACCTGGGTGCTGCAGGAAAGCCTACAAGAGAATTACCCAGCAACAAAAAGAATTGGAGATGGGGGGACATCTTCTGAACAGTTGGGGATTAGACACCAAAAGTCATCTGAATAAAGTGTGTCTTCGCTGACCAAGCATTACTGATTTGGGCTACTAGGAGCTTTATCACTTGGAGTTTAGGGCTTCTGTTGGACCACTGAAAAGAAGTATTAGATCCCGTGTAGCCCTTATCAGCTTGTGCCTTTGTCCAATTTGTGAAATCTGACAGTCAGAAAAAGACAAACAGTTTTATTGATAACCTGGTGAGCAGCATATTGTAGGTTTTTGGTATTTCCAAATTAGTTTGGAAATGTTATCATTTTGTGTTGTTCTCTCTAATGTTTAGTTGATTCTGTTTGAATCTTAAGCTGTAGGTACCATAGGTTGATATGTTTCTCAGTGAACTATATTGTTCTGTAACAAAAATGTGTTTCAGTAGACTGATAATGTCACTGTTCCATTAGCTCATTTTCTGACAGCCACCTCCTTTATGTATTAATAGAACTAGGCATTGTCTATTATTAAAGTATTGCTATATTGTTTTCTTTTGATGCCAGGCTGTTAAGATATGCTTCAGATCAATGTTAAAAATATACTCCTAAGGTCCATATACTCTTTCTTTGGCTCCCCGGTTCCTGATATTGAGTTTCAGTTTTCTGAAATTATGATGGAAGTTTGGGTCTCCAGTTTCTCTTTACTTTAAATCATGTTCTTGATCTCTGTAGAATGTTAGTTTCTTCTGATCTTGCACCACCTGTGTGGATTTGCCTAATATTTTCATTATGTTTTCTTTATGATCTCTAGCTACACCATGGGGGACATTACAGCATTGGCTCCCGCGGCCCCCATCACGACATCCCCGCTGGGCCGGCGGGCACAAACCAAGTTTGCGCCCGCCGGCCCAGCGTGGATGAGGCCGCAACATAGGAGCCGGCTCCTAATGGAGCCGGCGGTGTTGCGGCCGTGCGACGGGTGCAATTGCACCTGTCGCGCTTTTCACTGTCTGCTATGCAGACAGTGAAAAGCTGGCCGGGGCCCTGTTAGGGTTACAGTTTTAATCCCCATGCATTTGTGCTGTAAGTACAGCAATTAATTGATTTGATATTTATTGTCCTACTGTCAGGATCACTGCTGGAGCTGCACAGTTTTTTTTAATATTGCTGAAATGCCAATATTCTATGGGACGGTAATGAACATTCAAAAGAGGAAGATTATTTGCCTCCATTTGCAAAGTGAGAGGATGCTCAAAACACTAGTGTTGGAGAGCTTGGGAGAAAGTGTTGTTTTGGTTGGAACACTTTTTGCTATAATATTGTTTGTGGACATATCCTACAAAAAGTTTAATGGTGTTTGTTTGGAGCAATGTTTGACCTTAAGACATTTTCAGATTGATAATCAGGGCCATTTTTGATGACATATGTGTGTCTTATCCTAAAAAGATTATTAAAGTATGACGATTTGAAAACAAAAATTCAGGACATTACTTATAATTGTAGTATTTCTACTCCTTGAGGTAGATAACAGTGTTGTGATTCTTTAAAATTATTAATCAAGTGTGACTATGGAACCTCCTGTACCTAGAAAATATGCCTGTTTTTGATAGCACGGGCAATAAAGTAGTATGGAATAATAATGCAGTCTTTTTAAATGGAGAAAATATGTTTAATTAGAGAAAATGTGTTTTTTAAAGGAGAATTTATTCATGCTCCTGTTTACTTAGTTTTATCATTAACCAATGACTTATTTATCTCAAAAGTAAACATGATAGTTAATTTCTGATGTATAATGTGCACAAAATCAGAATTGTGTGTTCTACAAATTTCATTCATGCATTCAAAATGAACCTACAAACTCTAATCTCTGTTCAGCCTTTGCAACATCACTGGTCAGCCACAGGGTTGGCGTTTTCCTTATATTTGCCTCATCTACTTGATTGCATCGAATTTTAGTGAATTTTGGGCCCACTTAGTTTCTTTGGGTTTGTTAGCATTTTATGGCAGCTTATTATTCACCCTTTTTCTCCTAAACAACGTAACTTATTTTTGTAGTTTTTGAACTGTTGTAATAATTCCTTTATATGAATTTGATTTGGAAATTTTCTCTAGTTTCCTATTACTTAATGCTGATTTAGTGCTGTCAAAATATATCAAGGGCATTTTCAGTGAAAGAAACAGTCACTTGAAAATTAATTGAAACTTTTTTTTTTTTTTACTTTCCAGGCACTATACTGGTTAACATTGTGAAAGTTCATCTTCCCTTCCACTTCTCTCAATTATTAACCCAGGTCCCTGAGTGATTGCTCATCAGTGAAGTGTTTGACAATAAAATAAAGGCGTTTAATTATGGATTTTAATTATATCTGTCCATTTTGATTTGATTTTTGGGAAAGATCGTACTTTATTCACAGGGGTGATAAGAAGAAATATAAAGGAATAATGAATCCTCCTAGGATTCATTCCTGGAATATACAAGTTAAACAGATAATTCTTCAGTTTGCAACATTTTCTAAATAGCTGCTGATATATTCTTCCTTAAAAAAATCTACTACTACTTAAGTTGTTTTCTGGAAAATCACTTACCAGTGATTTGTGTTAATGTGGTAGATATGCTGGCAAGTATGTTGCTGCTAATTTTCGAAAATTCTGACACAAGTCTGACAAGCCATATCAGAATAAAATTCATAGTTATAGGCCCTCATTCCAACATTGGCGGTAAAAGCCGCTTACAGCCGTGCAGAAGACCGCCAACACACAGCCACGGCTGCGGAATTCCGCCACAGCTATTATGACCCACAGCTCGGAATACGCCAAAATTCAGACACCCACACAAGTCCGCCACACCAAAGGTCAGTGATAAACTTGTGAAAAAAAATCCTCCACCGTCACGCCAACAGAAATACGCCCACACTATCACGACACACGAATCCACGTGGCGATCTTTCAAGCGCAGTATTCCATTGGCGGTACACACCGCCGCACTCAAAATACACACACTCTTACAAAACACTACCACATTGGACAATTCCAAATACACATACCTGATACACATACACACACCACTCCCACACACCCATTACAATATAAAACACACACCCACATCACACACAAACCCCTACGACCACAATTACCGAGAGAAGGCCAGAGAGAGACACCACAAACAACTACCAAGCATCCACAGGCACACAATAGCATCACCCACAGAACTTCCACGCACCTCACACAACGCACCACTAAATATCACCCCACTTCTCACTATACACACCACCCTACACATCACCCACACCACCCCATGGCACGGCAAAGACACCCCAGGTTCTCTGAGGAGGAGCTCAGGGTCATGGTGGAGGAAATCGTCCGGGTAGAGCCACAGCTATTCGGATCACAGGTGCAGCACACCTCCATAGCTAGGAAGATGGAGCTATGGCGAAGAATAGTGGACAGGGTTAACGCAGTGGGACAGCACCCAAGAAATAGGGATGACATCAGGAAGAGTTGGAACAACCTACGGGGGAAGATGCGTTCCGTGGTCTCAAGACACCACCTCGCGGTTCAGCGGACTGGCGGCGGACCCCCACCTCCTCCCCCACAACTAACAACATGGGAGGAGCAGGTCTTGGCAATTCTGCATCCTGAGGGCCTCGCAGGAGTAGATGGAGGAATGGACTCTGGTAAGTCAAAGCTTTACTATTACATCCCCCACCCTACCTGCATGCCATCACATACCCCCACCCTCACCCTCACCCCGTCACTCCTACTCCTCATAAATGTCCCACTATCACAACCCACCCATCCCAACACCAAGCCCTGCAGGCAACAACAAAGCATGGACACCCATCACCAAAGCATGGCCACTGAACATACCCATACACCCCCCTAAACCACCATCACACAAGGTCCAACACAGGAATGCAAGCACTGGGGTACACGGTCACCCACCTATTGCACACCATGGCACACACAGACATAATAAACATCCTTTTATACCCCTGCAGGACCACTACCCAACGTCACCGGACAGGAGGGTCGACACATGTCCACACCACCAACAGAAGAGGCCCACAGTGATGACAGCAGCTCTGTCCAACTGGATCTAGATGACCAGCCCGGCCCATCAGGTACCTTGGGACAGTCTGTTCCCCTCACACAGTCACAGGCCACTACAGACCTTCCCCCCTCTGGAAACACCAGCACAGCACCCACCCAGCGGGCCCATACCTCTGACCCCAGGACACGTCAAGCAGCAGTGTGTCCACCACTACAGGGAACCCAGGCTAACCCACCACCCCAACAACAACAGGGACCTGGGGGCAGTGGTAGTGGGCACAGGGTCCAGGGGACGGAGGCCCAGGAACACATGGGGAACTGGGAGGGCTGCTTTGTGACAGGGGGAAGACAGGCCAAGGGAACCCACTCTCCACAAAGCCCTCTCCTCCATCATGGGAGCCTACCACCACTCCCAGGAGACAATGGCAACGGTACTGGCCAAGTTTCAGGAGACCCAGCGCCTGCTGAAGGAACAGTATTTGGGCTTCATGGAGGAACTCAGAGCCATCAATTCCACCCTGGGCACCATCGTAGGGGTGCTGAAGGAAGTACTCAACACCAGGAGGGACACTGTGGCACAACAAGGGGCCCCTGACACCAGCATGGACAATGAACTGCCCACCACCTCCGCCGGTGCTAGTAGACAGGAGGCACCCCCACAGGACCACCACACCAGCACCCCACCCCCTGCAGAGGGAGAACCACCCCGCAAACGGTCCCTGAGATCCAGGACAAAGACAGAGAATGATGCCAAGACCCCGCCAAGAAATGAGACCACCCTGAATGTCAGCTTACTGTCCCACTTTGTCACCCTGTCCATCCTCAAACTGCCCCAGCTCCACTTCCTATGCCCATTTGGGCAATGCACCTGTGAGACTAATAGACTGGACTCTGCCATGGACATTCCTCCACCATCACCCCTCACCATTTAACAAACCCCCTCCAATATTGAGCACTTAAATAAACACCCTTGAAGCACAAAACAATCTGGAGTCAGTCTGTGATTTGGAAATAGTGTATTAGCAATTACAGTGGCAAAATGCTCTTTCAATTGTAATGTGAACCTATGTCACACAGCTCTAGTCCATGAAGAAACAAAGCAGATGTCACACTGTGGGACACACATCTGTGAAATAGTAAGGGAAAGTGACAACTCAGTGACCATACACTGGGTGAAAACAAAAGACAGTAGAGAGGTAGTAGTGTTAAAGTACATGTAGTAGGCAGGTTTGTATTCTTACTTGTGTCTCACTGGAAATATTGCAGGATCACCAAGTTCCTGTTGTCCATGTTCTCTTCTTCTGCATCCTCGTCTTCACTGTCCACAGCTGCAACAACACCGCCATCTGGACCATCCTCCTGCAGAAAAGGCACCTGTTGTCGCAAAGCTAAGTTGTGAAGCATACAGCAGGCCATGATGATCTGGCACACCTTCTTTGGTGAGTAGAAGAGGGATCCACCTGTCATGTGGAGGCACCTGAACCTGGCCTTCAGGAGGCCGAATGACCGCTCTATTATCCGCCGAGTTCACCCATGTGCTTCATTGTACCGTTCCTCTGCCCTTGTCCTGGGATTCCTCACTGGGGTCAGTAGCTATGACAGGTTGGGGTAACCAGAGTCACCTGCAAATGGCGAGGGACAACTGTTAGACACACACTAACCTGTAGGGATATCCCCAGACCCAGACAACCATTCCCACTGACTTGCTTCCAGGTGCTCACCTATTAGCCACACACTGTGCCTCTGGAGTTGACCCATCACATAAGGGATGCTGCTATTCCACAGGATGTAGGCGTCATGCACTGAGCCAGGGAACTTGGCATTAACATGGGAGAAGTACTGGTCTGCCAAACACACCATCTGCACATTCATGGAATGATAACTCTTCCGGTTTCTGTACACCTGTTCACTCCTGCGGGGGGTACCAAAGCCACATGGGTCCCATCAATGGCAGCTATGACGTTGGTGATAGTCCAAGGGCATAGAAGTCTCCTTTAACTGTAGGCAAATCCTCCACCTGAGGGAAAACGATGTAGCTCTGCATGTGTTTCAGCAGGGCAGACAACACTCTGGACAACACGTTGGAAAACATAGGCTGGGACATCCCTGATGCTACTGCCACTGTTATTTGAAATGACCCACTTGCAAGGAAATGGAGTACTGACAGCACCTGCACTTGAGGGGGGATTCCTGTGGGATGGCGGATAGCTGACATCAGGTCTGGCTCCAGCTGGGCACACAGTTCCTGGATTTTGGCACGGTCAACCCTGTAGGTGATGATCACATGTCTTTCCTCCATTGTCGACAGGTCCACCAGCAGTCTGTACATCGGAGGATGCCGCCATCTCCTCACATGTCCCAGCGGACGGTGCCTATGAAGGACTACAGCGAGCACAGAGTCAAACAACTCAGAGGTACGTACCCACAGCTTACACAGAACACAAATCATAATCCGAAAATTGGCCTGTATGTGTGTTGAGGCTAGGCCTAGGTATGTGTGACACAGTTAAAAATTAAGCCATGTGGGCCCCTGAAATAGCGGCTGTCTGACCTCTAAAGTGGGACAATGGGATGTGAGGTAACTGCGCTTGCGTTGTACACCGTTGCAGTAGGCGGTCGAAGACTGCGGCACAATGCTGCATTGGTTAACATTGGACCCTATGGGTCCCAGGAGCCAATGACGATGTACGCCGGCAGTGACGGTGAGTGCATGTGCATCATGGCAAGGGTAGGGATGAGGGCCAATGACTGTGACGGTGCATTTGGTATTAACTTTTCTTTTCCTCCTGTACAATTCATGTAGGTCAGCGTCCACCAGAAAAAAGATATTTGGCGTGCCATCGCCAAGGACATCTGGACCCTGGGGGTCTACCACAGACGGAGCACCCACTGCCGTAAGATTTGGGAGGACATTTGCCGCTGGAGCAAGAAGACGGCAGAGGCCCAGCTGGGGATGGCCTCCCAACGTGGGAGGAGTGCCCATCGCACCAGGACCCCCCTGATGTTCAGGATCCTGGCGGTGGCGTACCCGGTGTTGAATGGGCATTGGGGGCATCACAGCACCCACAAAGGGGTGAGTACGCTCTCATTCTGCTGATTTTTGCGTGCAGTGGAGGTGTCTGGGTGGGGGAGGTGGGCAGTGGGTTTCCCTAGGCCAGGGTGAGTTTAGTAGGCAAGGTCCCCTTGTTCTGGCAGACCCTGTGGCACCCCACCCCACCTGTGTACAGTGCAAAGTACACCTAGTCAGGCTCCTGTGTCATCCATGTGTGCAGATGTCGTCCAAAGCCTTGTAGGCCATGTCCCAGGGATTGAACAGTTGAGGCCAAGTGCGCGGCGTAGTGAAGGGGGCTTCTGGCTCTGTCATGTCCGCCAACGGTAGCGGTAATGCATGCACTCAACATGTCTTTCTTCTGTCGTCCCCCCCCTTTTTGTGGTCTCCCTGTTCTTGTGTGCATTAGCATCATCAGGCGGAGGAGCAGTGGCACCGGAGCAGGAGGGAGCTGCATCCAACATGGCCCTGAAGGGCGACACTACGTACTCTGAGTTCACCAGTGGGACGGAGGGCGAGGGGAGCTCCACGGCAGGGACAGGAGCTGACACCAGTGACACGGACTCGTCCTCTGATGGGAGCTCCCTTTTGGTGGCAGCAACATCTGTGCCCCCCACATCTACAGGTACAGCCGCCACCCCCCACCAGCACCGCCCTCCCATCAGCCCCTCAGCCTTTGCCCCATGCCCGCTCACCCAGGAGGGTGGGCATCACCTTCGCCTCAGGCACCTCAGCCCCTGCCCCAGTCACCCCTGCTGCCCTCGGTGAGGAGGCCATTGATCTCCTCAGGTCCCTCACTGTTGGGCAGTCTACCATTTTGAATGCCATCCAGGGTGTAGAAAGGCAGTTGCAACAAACAAATGCATTCCTGGAGGGCATTCATTCTGGTCAGGCGGCCCTTCAGCGAGCTTGTCAGACTCTGGCCTCAGCACTGATGGCAGCCATTGTCCCTGTGTCTAGCCTCCCCCTTCCACCTTCCTCCACCCAGACCCAATCCCCTCTACCTCAGCCTATCCCAATCACACCTTCTGACCAGCATGCACACACGCCAACACACAAGGGAAGCTCAGGCAAACATAAGCACCACACATCCTACAGGCACTCACGCAAGCATCACACACATGCAGACACACCAACATCCACTGCCCCTGAGTCCCCCTCCTCCCCGTCTCCCTCCTCCCTTCCAGTCTCGTCTACACTCACAGTTGCATGCACTACATCTACAGCCACTACTGCCATCACCAGCACACACACCACCTCACCCCGCTCACGTGCAGTCACCACCCCACTGCCATTCACACGTCACCTGTGTCCTCTCCCAGTGTGTCTGTGACCCCACCTCCCAAGATACACAAACTCAGGCACCCACCCACCCAACAGCCATCCACCTCACAACAGCCTCCAGCGCATGCACCTTCACTCAAAGTCACCAAACGAACACCTCCTACAACCACAACCTCTTCCTCCACTCCCAAACCCCCTCCAGCTACCCACCCCAGTGATTCCCAAATACTTTTCCTGTCCAACCTTGACCTCTTTCCCACACCTCCCCCACCCCATCCATCTCCTAGGGCCAGACTCTCCAGGTCACAGCCTAGCACCTCAGCCACAACATCTCCGTGACCAGTGGTGCCTGTAGTCAACGGAATCTGGAATGCACCGGCCACCAGGGCAGCCAGTGTGTCATGGAGCCACAGCACGGACAGTCCCCCACCTGTGAAGCATCAAAAGTTGGCCAGTGCCTGGCGGGAGAGGGGGAAAACTCCAGCCACCAAAGCCGCTCCCAGGGGTACAGGTGGGAGTGTGGAGTCCGCTGCGACACCTTCCAAGGTGGGGAAGGGCCTCAAGAAAGTCAGCAGGTCTGGGAAGAGCAGCACGGCGGAGAAGACCGCCATCAGCCCCACTGCCCAGGAGGCCACCGCCATCATCCCCGCTGCCCAGGAGGCCACCGCCATCATCCCCGCTGCCCAAGAGGCCACCACCAGCACCTCCCTTGCTGCCCAGGAGGCCACTGCCATCATCCCTGCTGACCAGGAGGCCACCGCCAGCACCTGCCCTGCTGCCCAGGAGGCCACCACCACCATCATCCCCGCTGCCCAGGAGGCCACCGCCATCATCCCCGCTGCCCAGGAGGCCACCACCAGCACCTGCCCTGCTGCCCAGGAGGCCACCGCCATCATCCTCGCTGCCCAGGAGGCCACCGCCAGCACCTGCCCCGCTGGGCAAGACAGGACCGCCAGCACCAGCCCCGCTGTGCCAGAGAGGACCGCCAGCACTAGCCCCGCTGGGCCTGAGAGGACCGCCAGCACCAGCCCCGCTGGGCCAGACAGGACCACCAGCACCAGCCCCGCTGGGCCAGAGAGGACCGCCAGCACCAGTCCTGCTGGGCCATGAAGGACTGCCAGCTGCTGAGTCACTGCAAAGGACCCCGCCGCAACAAGCACCGCTGAACAGGGCACTGCTGCAACAAGCACCGCTGAACAGGGCACCGCCGCCACAAGCACCACTGAACAGGGCACCGCCGCAACAAGCACTGCTGAACAGGGCTCTGCAGCAACAAGCACCGCTGAACAGGGCACCGCCGCAAACAAGCACCGCTAAACAGGGCACCGCCGCCACAAGCACCGCTGAACAGGGTACCGCCAAATCAAGCACCGCTGAACAGGGCACCGCCGCCACAAGCACGGCTGAACAGGGCACCGCCGGCCCATGAGCGCCAAGGGCACTAACACTACTGAGTCCGTCATGAGCAGGATGAAGCACTCTGGGCAACAAGCCCCCTCCAGAACCAGTGGAAAGATACATCCACTACCTCAGTCCTTGGCAGGATGAAGCACTCTGGGCACCAAGCCCCCTCCAGAACCAGTGGAGACTGTCATCCACTTGAGAGACTGTGGTTTTGCACTCCCCAGGATAAAGCAGTGGGCAAACCACCCACTGTAGAGACTTGAGATACTTTGGGTTTGCACTCCCCAGGATTGAACAGTGGGCAAACCACCCACTGTAGAGACTTGAGAGACTGTGGCTTTGCACTCCCCAGGATTGAACAGTGGGCAACCCACCCACTGTAGAGACTTGAGAGACTGTAGCTTTGCACTCCCCAGGATTGAACAGTGGGCAACCCACCCACTGTAGAGACTTGAGAGACTGTGGCTTTGCACTCCCCAGGATTGAACAGTGGGCATGTGGCCACCTCATGGATTTGGAGTTGTGCACTCAACCGGCTGAGGTGCCCCCCCTTTCCCTCCCCAAGAGGTGCCTGTTTTATTGCTATCTGATGCCCCTGCAGTGTTCTCTCCGTCATGGTTGGGTATCTTGTGTGGGCCTCGCCCATACCGTGTGGGCCCAGTGTTCCACGGACTTCAATGGAGCACTACCTGGACTACTATTCTTGGTGTATATTTTGTTTATAGTGTATATATGTATATCTTTGCGTACTGCATTTTCATATATTACAATGGTTACACTCATTTTCTTTGGTCTTTGCATTCTTCCGGGGGGTGGGGTGGGGGGTGTAACTATAATGTATCATGATGTATTAGTGTGTGTGTTGTCGTGGGTGAGGGTGGGGGTGGGGGTGTTGCGTATTGTGTGTGTGTGTGTCCCTGTTTTTTCACTCCCCTCTCCCCTGTGTCGTAGGTGCAGTACTCACCGTGGTCTTCGCCACCGGCGTTCGTGCTCCTGGTAGAGGAGCAAGAAGATAAGGGCTGGCAGGATCTGCAGCTCTGGTTCCATGGCGTCCTGGTTCCTCGTGGGGTGTGTAGAGGTGAACGTTTTCCCTTCGAAGTCCTGTTTCCCCTGTGTTTTTGACCGTCGTGAATCCGCCCCGGAAAAAGTGGTGGATTGGTAGGTTGTGATACAGTGGGTGGTACTTTGTCCTCTGCCTGTCTGTTGGCAGTGACCGCCGTGCTGTTTGTTTGTACTGCCGTGGCGGTCGGAGTGTTAAAGTGGCTGTCTTTGTTGGCAGTTTCCGCCACGGTCGTAATTCCAATTTTTTTACCGCCGGCCTGTTGGCAGTCTTACCGCCGCTTTAACACCGTCCGCCAGGGTTTTAATGACCACCATAGTGCGCTGAGAAGAACCACAATTTTCATGATTGATTTTTGGCAACAGTGAATGCTAAATATTTAAATAACGTTAATATGATTTGTAACTATTTAGCTTTTCAAACATTAATTTGCTAGATATCAGGATTTAGTTAATGTGAATATTAATAATGTTGTCAACTCTTGCACATAGTAGTCCTGGTCCCTTGGTATGCCTCTGTAGATAAAATTGTTGTCCAGAGACTTTCATTTTTGATTTGTGGCTTTGTATCATTAGAGAAGTAATTTAGCATGGGTAGACATTGCTGTTCTTGGCTGATTTTTGATTTGGACGACATTTTTTAAAATGGCAGGTGTATTGCAGTGATTATGTAATATGTCAGGAACCAAGAGACCTACATACTTTATTTTGGTGTCAAAACATAGGTTTTGGGGATCAGAGACAGACAATAACTTCTCAGAGCAACCCTTCCACCATTTTCCAAAATGCCTGCTCTCTAATGATGTCTTTTAGTCATCATATTGTTAATTTGTTGTACTATTGTTTTAGTTTCAGATTATCTGTTGATTCAAGTTCGTAAACATTAGTGAAGCAGGTGGTAGCAAAGAACCTTAACCTCCTGACAGGGTGTTGCTAACTACAAAATCTGAGGACTCCTTCAACAAAGAAAAATGTGCCATGCCAAACTAATCCAAAAGAAAAGCTAACATCAACTGTGGCCAACAACACGTTCCAGTGGCTGAGGACATGGACCTTCTTCTACCTAATGCTGTGGTCCGCAAAGCTGATGTAACTGAATTTATCATATTCCTTGTGTGGTTCAGACTGAAGGATGAAGAAAGGCCAGTTCCTTGGTGGGCTAAAATTCATGCTTTTATCTCCCAAGGTACCACCCCACTGAAGAAGGTTGGGATGTTGCCAGTAATAACATCTCCAGTCACAAACTATGCAACCATGTATACACAGCTCTAAATAATTTCCAAAATGTGTGTACTCAGCTTGTAGACCAGCCGATCTTGCCAATTATCTGCAATGAAGGTGTTTCTGTATTGTAGCTGACATTTTTATGACCAGTTCAGTAGACTTTGATGACCTTTATCCAATGATGGGTATTTTCTACTTGACAACATTGTGTTGTGGTGTGCAGGATGTTATCTCAGTGGATGTGGTATACACTGTCTAGTCAGTATTGAACAGAGGTCATTATGTTAGTTCATTACAAGGTATGTTCATCATATCTGAGACTATAGAAACATTGTGTTGGAATGCTTTCTGAAACAAGAATGACAAATCAGGTTTTACATATCTTATTTCAGAAGTGAACAAGGCATAGGGTGCACTACATTCAAAATACATAATGCAGACATAATGCAATGTCTGGCAATGATCAGTGCTCTCATTTCAAAATCTGAAAACCTGAAAACCAAATTTCTAGAGTTTGTCAAAGAATGTGAAGAAAAATCAGAACTTTGCAAGTACTGGGGAAATGTTTTACACATGATAGCTCTAGTGAAAAACTTGGTGTGTGCTAATCAGGAAGATGATTGTGAGTTGCTTGATAAGACTGTGAAGTCACTGATTACTGTGTTTCATGAATTTGATTGCATAAACTACCTGAGAAATGGGTCCTAGTATTTGGAAAGAGTGAAGAAGCTAGAGGTGGAAAAACCATGCCTCTAATGAAAATTAATCCAAAGACATTTTGTGGTGAAAGACAGAAAGAGAAGGTTCAATGCTTTGGCTCCAGATATGAAACTGGAACAGATGATCCAGAGATCATAGAAAAGCTCCAAGGGAATTGTTGGTCAGACACGTAAAAGTGAATATGTTGCTCAATGGCAGCTAGTTTACCATGAAGTCTTTTCTATTCACCATGTTTTCTGAGAGATTACAAATTCAAAATTAATGGACCATTGTTAAACTGTTTTTCACCACAAACTTGTGGGAAAGAGAGGGGAACATTTTAATAATTGTGTTGACAGCCTTCTTCATTTCATGCAGCAGCAAGGAAGCCCCTTTGACATGACTGAGCATGTGCGACTTTACAACTTTGTGACCAAACAATATGTGGATAACGATATAAAGACATGTCTACTAGATGTCCTGGAACATGGATTGAAACTATACACAAAACTGAAGCAGGAGGGATTTGTATTGAAAGAGAAAAAGCTGTTGTATCAATGAGGCTGCTGGATTTGGGAGGCAGCATCACTTGAATTATGGGGAAATGAGTTTGATCGCATGCCATGTAAAAAATGTCGGCCCAATGCTTTTCCAGCCAGCTAGCAACACCTGTGCAACACCTGTGATTTGTGACATCTGGAGCATGACCTCTCAGGGAAAATTGTGTTGGATCAGACCCTTTTCTTTTCCCCCAGTTACATTTATCTCACACATGTAAAGACAAATAGAAACAAAAAATGGTTCAATAAGTTTTATTGAATCACCTGCATTCTAGATAAAAATACATGGATTGCAATAATAAGGATGATAAAACTTTCTAAAAACAGAATGGTGACAAGAAAAGTGAAACACAAGAAATTCCCACCATTCACTATGCAAGATGTATGATTCCTACCTGCACCACAAAAGTCCGGCGTTAGAGCACAAACGGATAAGCCCTAATCTTCACTTCAGGACTCCCAAGGAAGACATTATCCCCCATTCCTGGGTATGGCAGTAGTGAAGAAACCTGTTGACTATTGAGACACCATCCCCGGAGCCGACAGTCTCAGCAAGCAGCTATAGAGAAGTCAAACAGCATGCAGTGGCACTCATCTGACTGGAACCTCCCTCTAACATATAGGGGGCAGAGAGATGTTAAAACAATACAGCTAGTATTCTGAGAAAAGTGTCCCCATGTAAAAATATGCATGTTTCAGTGAAATGTTAGAGACATGATGTACACTTTGTGCCAGGAATCCTATCTTGTTGCAGCCTTGAACAAAGCACAGAGTGAAAGAATGTTGTGCTAAGAAACGTAAATGCATTACTAGGTGAAAGAACAGCACGATGGAGGAAAATAAAATATCCCCACAAATGTGAATATTTCTAAAATAATAAAATGGAATAAAATGAAATGTAACTAGGCTAAAAGGCACAAGCAGCAGGCCTATTTGCCAAAAAAAGTGCCCAAAAACACAACAAAAATGGCTTTACTACAACATATTAATTAAAGCTAAACGTTCACACTTTAATTCCAACAAAGAGAGTTTCATCTAATCAACCACTACAAGACAGGTTATAAAAAAACAACTTTCACAAACACATAGAGAGATGGATGTAGCCAAAGAAAGGGGTGAATTTATTGAGGACATTCTGTTGCATGAGCTTTTTCCAACAAAGACATTTGATGGAGATGCTGCAATCACACCAGTAAAGCAAAAACTCGTACAAGAACTTGAAAAAATACTTTCACCTGAAGAAGTTCTCTTCGAAAATGTGTCCTCATTGAAAACTGCTGCTGTTGTGGACTATGGCGGTCATTCTGACCCTGGCGGTCTTTGACCGCCAGGGCGGAGGACCGCGGGAGCACCGCCGACAGGCCGGCGGTGCTCCAATGGGGATTCCGACCGCGGCAGTAAAGCCGCGGTCGGACCGGCACCGCTGGCGGGCTCCCGCCAGTGTACCGCCGCCCCATTGAATCCTCCACGGCGGCGCAGCTTGCTGCACCGCCGCGGGGATTCCGACCCCCCCTACCGCTATCCAGATCCCGGCGGTCCGACCGCCGGGATCCGGATGGCGGTAGGGGGGGTCGCGGGGCCCCTGGGGGCCCCTGCAGTGCCCATGCCACTGGCATGGGCATTGCAGGGGCCCCCGTAAGAGGGCCCCTACATGTATTTCACTGTCTGCTGCGCAGACAGTGAAATACGCGACGGGTGCAACTGCACCCGTCGCACAGCTTCCACTCCGCCGGCTCGATTCCGAGCCGGCTTCATCGTGGAAGCCTCTTTCCCGCTGGGCTGGCGGGCGGTCTGAAGGCGACCGCCCGCCAGCCCAGCGGGAAAGTCAGAATTACCGCCGCGGTCTTTCGACCGCGGAACGGTAATCTGACGGCGGGACTTTGGCGGGCGGCCTCCGCCGCCCGCCAAGGTCAGAATGAGGGCCTATATGTCACAATTGCAATTGGTCAAGATTTCATCCATGCAAAACTTAAGGGAGGTCATTTAGACTGTTCTACAGCTATCAAAGACAGTGAGCACCTTGCAAGAACTTCACATTGTCTTTGACATTGAACTTGAACTGTCTGCAAAGAATGCAGGACAATCAGATGCATGT
The DNA here is from genome assembly GCF_031143425.1 of Pleurodeles waltl. Classification (NCBI taxonomy): domain Eukaryota; kingdom Metazoa; phylum Chordata; class Amphibia; order Caudata; family Salamandridae; genus Pleurodeles; species Pleurodeles waltl. The sequence goes on from NC_090447.1 coordinate 1,020,883,677, forward strand.
CTACAAGAGGAACAATTGACCTTGACTGCATCAAAAATTCTACACCTATGCCTGTGCAACTTGGTAAATTCGGGTCATCAACATCATATAAGATGAACTTGGACATGTTAACTCACCAAAACATTGCTAATGCTTCAGTGAACATTGATTTTCCAATTAGTGCAAGTGAAATGATTGTCAATGAGGAGTTGATGTCTGCAGAGAGATATTCAACAAGCACAGGCCGTATTGTTGAAGAATGTAACAGCAAATTGGAGGAAGCTGAACTTCTTGTTGTATCACATGCTGAGTGGGCTGTTCGAAATGGTTCTAATGGAGTCATTGTGCTATCAAATGACACAGATGTTATTATTGTGTTAGTTAAATTAGTTACAATATTCAGAAGTCAAGGATTGTCAGAGTTATTGACATGTTATGGAACAGGTGAGAAAATGCACTTAATCCAGCTTCATATTCTGTATAGGAAACTTGAACAGAGGTGCCCAGTTTTCTTTCAAGGCATATATTCTTACGGTTGATGACACTATGAGAAAAACTGGAACAAAGCTTGGAACCTTAGCTGCTGAACCTGTGGCGTTTATAAAAGGATTTGCTGAGACAGAAGAAGAATGTGACTTTAAAGACATAGAGAAATGCCTTGTGTGCTGTGGAAAATGAGTTCTAATTGTCACACATTTGACTATCTTTGGTACAGTGAGTTCAAGAGATCAGTCCCACTAAGTGATCTTCCAACTACGTCATACTCTACAAATGTTCCACAAGTGAATGTCAAAACAAAAAAATAAAGTGAACTAAGGAAATGTGTCTAAAACAGGAGTGATAAACATTATTTGTTCCATATCCAGATCATAAACCAGATGTTTGGTGTATACATAAAAAGATTAAAAGCCATTATAATTTGTTTCATTTCTATATGTCTCATCTTCCTCTATTATAGCTGCCATTTTGGAAAATGGAGGAAGGGGTGCTCAAGGGAGTTATTTTCTAGCTCTATAAGACTACTTGACCCCTAAACCTTTATTTTGACACAAAAATGAAGTAGGTCTCATGGTTCCTGAAATATTACATCATCACTGCAACCTATCCAAGCTGAATTACTTCTCTAATCAAAAATGAAAATCATTTTTTTTACAGAAGTATACCAGGGAGCTGGGATTAATACATTCACATCTTCAAGATGTTCAATTGCCTTGCTGCATGTTTTATAGTCAAACATGTCAGGTAACATCAGAGAAACTGGGTCAAAATAAAAACAAACAGAAGGAAGTATACAATGCACATTTTTAACACAATAAACTGGTCATTTCCTGCATTTGTTTTCAGAATATGGGCAAAGAAGTTTGCACTTGTTGCATTTGAACCACACTATGTTCAAAGGGACAAACACCCTGTGATAAATCAAGGTGGTATATACACATGAGAAAATCAACATAACTGACTAATATTTTGAAAAAGTGTGTGAAGAAAACATAACCCGCAGAAGACGTGTCAGCACATAAAAAATGTGAATACAAAATATGCAATAGAAAGCATTCACATAGACGATCAAAGCAGAATAACAATTGTCAAGAAAATGAGCAAGGGTAACTGACTTTTGACAATGGGCAGAGGCTACTGGCACAAGACATAGGCAGCTATTGATAAATATGAACTCTAATAACAAAAACCTGTCCCATTTGGTAGATGATGCTAAAATGAGCCCAGAAAGAAAATACTGATTCCTCAGGGTATGGCATACTTCAGGTGGTATTGGATCCCCATTCAAAGTCCTTCACTTAGAATCAGGTATAATAGTGTATAACGTTGTAATAATGCATATGTTTTCCTTTTTGGAACAACAAAGTGGATTACTTGCATTAAACTTTGAAGTTTAATCTGATGGTAGCACTGAGTAGAAAAGATGCAGTATATCAGCACAAGTTACATCTTGGATGCAAGCTCTGGTGTATTCTCAAACCTGGATCATCAGTCTACTAGTAATGATTGCCTGTGAGACTTACACATTCCAAATTAACTCACACTAAGTATTTCATATAGTTTGTTTCATTTTGTCACAACTAAAGTCTCGATTATGGTGACAGCAGGATATGCCTGGATGTCGCATTTTGAACGGTCTTTCTGCCCGCCTCCTTGGAGGTCTGACCGCCTGGTTACAAAGTGTGTAGGGAAATGGCTAGAAGACTGCCACCTCTGTCGATACTTCTGTTCCTGTGGGAGAGGCAGGATTGGCAGAGGTGGCACATGGAGGGGGTGCCGCCAAGCTTCCCTCTGGGCTAATCAAGATCTATCCGCCGACCTTTTCCTGGTGGGGATACCATCATGCACGAGTCAGCGGAAAGGCAGTAAAAGATTTTGCCCTGGTATTATGCACTGGTGCACATGTAAAGTGCTCCAATGCCTTCGGGTCGGGTTTGCGCCATGTCACACTGCAAGACAATAAAAAAGAACATAATTGTGCCCGACTGGCTGGTATCATGGTATGGGGCATCCAAGTCCAGGATGTGGAACAACACACACTTGCGTGACAGTCAATGACTCAGGGATGTTCACCAGAGGCCTAAAATGTACATGTGTGGCAGTATCTGCATTCTGCAAGCACTGTAATGTAGGCAGCATTGGCTTCCGGCTCTTTTGGAAGGAGAGGATGGCTGCTTGGTGGAGCACTCAGTCCCTCCACCGTGTTAGACGGGCGGTAAGTCAGTTTAACTCATAATCGGGCCTTAAGTTTGCAACCTAATAAAACCAATTGAAATTTTGTCAGTTTCCAGCAAAACTATTAATACTAATTGTGCAAACATTGTTTTCAAACAAACATTCTAAAATAGAGACTGACTTGAGCATTTTTAACACATAGGATAACTAGTGGAACCAACATAACCCACCACCTCTATTCCTTAAACAAAACTGCTTTTTGGTTTAACAGTTTTTATTGAATTTTGTTCGTAACACATACCATTGCCTATATCCAGACAGATGGCAAGGTAAGTTGGTCTAAAGATAATTACTTAGCAAGACCATTTGATAAACAGTTCTTCCATAACACCCACCTCCACCTCCCTTCGCACATCATGGGTTTAGCAATGTTTCTATGTCTGAGTGTAGTAGGATGGTATAATCTAGGTTCTGGAGAGAGAAGTGGCCTTTCGCTTGGGATGAGACACAGCACTTTTCGATATTTGGGACACATTAAGGCCCTCATTATGACATTGGCAGTAAATTCCGCTTACCGCTGAAGTGACAGCCGCCAACATACCGCCAGGGTGGCGCATATCCGTTCGCCATATTATGACACACACACACAAAACCGACAGAATACTGCCACATAAACAAATCCGCCAGCCCAAAGGTCAGTGGTAGTGTCAGTTCTGAACACCCATACCGTTACGCCAACAAAACAATGCCGACCACATTATGACCCATGAATCACAAAGGTGGACATTCAATGGCGATAAACCATTGGCGGTACACACCGGCACACTCAGAAAGGCCACCCAACTACAAAACAGCCAAACATTGGCCAATACAAGAACACACGCCTGACACTGACACACACACTACACCCAACCACCCATAGTACCATAAAACACACACCCACATTATACACCACCCTTTACGAATACCAGTAAGCACCACAAGACCAACACAAAGACCACTGAGACAACTACACACACACACCACAAACACCAATCCATCTGTCATGCACCCCACACCCCATTACATCGCTTAACACCCTCTGCACAACACACACCACACAACACCCATATCCCCACTAAGGCACCCCGTTTCACAGATGAGGAGTTGTGGGTCATAGTCGAGGAAATAGTCAGAGTAGAGCCACAGCTGTTTGGAGCACAGGTACAGCAAATATCCATTGTCAGGAAGACAGAGCTATGGTGGAGAATTGTGGACAGGGTGAATCCCATGGGACAGCATCCAAGAACAAGGGACGACATCAGGAAGAGGTGGAACGATCTATGGGGGAAGGTGTGTTCCATGGCAGCAAGGCAGCAGCTCGCCATCCAGAGGACTGGCAGTGGACCCCCACATTCTCCCCCACAGCTCACAGCATGGGAAGAGCAAGTCTTGGCAATTCTGCATCCTGAGTGACTCACTGGAGTAGCCAGAGGACTGGACACTGGTGAGTAGACATTTACTACTTATCAACCCCATACCTGCATGCCATCTCACCCCCTCACCCTGACTCCCATCACTCCACTCCATCCTACACACTGCACATACACATCTGACTAACCTCAATGCCAAGCCCCGCATGCTATACTAATGCATGGACAGCCCTCCCAGCCCTGCGTGGACACCCATCACCAAAGCATGCACAGCATGGAGAATTAACAATCACACAATACATCACCATACACAAACAAAGGTGGTAGGGCAACAGCAACAATAGAGGGGAAGCAAGGGATGTATAATATGTCACAGACATGAAGTATAATACATCACTTAAATCCCCACACGTGCTCCAGCCAAGCTCAGCGGCGAGGAAGTGCCACGACCATCCAGTTCCCCAATTGAAGATGCCCCCAGTGATGACAGTAACTCTGGACTTCAGGATCTAAATGAACTACCTGGCCCATCCGGGAATACTGGTCAGTCAGACACCCGAGCCCACTCACAGTCCACCACCGAGCCTCCCCCATCAGTATCCAAAACCACAGCACCCACCCAACATCCCCACACCTCTGTCCCCAGGACACGTCAATCAGCAGTGTGCCCACCTGAACAGGGACCCCAGTCCACACGTCACCCCCAAGACAATCAGGGACCTGGGGTCAGTGGCAGTGGGCACACCGTTCTGGGGACACAGGCACAGGGAAACAGGGACTCAGGGAGGACCAATGTGCGCTAAGGGGAGGACAGGCCAGGGAACCAACTCTCCAGGAGGCACTCACCAATGTCCTGGGGGCTTACCAACAACCCCAGGACAAGATGGCCACAGATCCTAACCAACATGCAGGAGAACAATCAGCTACAGGAGATACACCATCAGGAGATCAGGGAGGATTTGCAGGCCCTCAACACCACCATGCTCTCCATAGCAGTTGTGCTGGCAGATATGGCCAACATCATGAGGGAATGGGCAGCACACCAGCGGGCCCCTAGCACTAGCCAGTCTACTGATCAGCCCACCACTTCCCCTGCAGCTAGAGGGCAGGAGTCCCTGTTACAGGACCCACAGGACACCAGCATCCCTCCTCCTGCAGAAGGTGAACCACCCGCAAAGGTTCCCTGCAACCCAGGCAGAAGCCAAGACCAAGACCACCACCAGGAAATGAGACCCTCCTGAATGTCCCCCTTGTGTCCCACCATGTCACCTTGTCCACTTTGAACTGCCTTTACTCCCCTTCCTATGACCCATTGGACACTGGACCTGTGCTACAAACAGACTGAAACAATACCCTGGACTTTCCTCAACCATCACCCCATTCCATTGCACATTTGCATCAATTATTTGCACAATAAACAGCCTTGAGCACAACCTGAGTGAAAGTGTGTTTTGTGATGAAAATTTGCATTTATAGAAACAGTCAGATCACGTGCAAATTATCTGAACACTGTGACAGCATATATTGAATTACCTTTATCTGTCCGTGGTCATCACATCAGTACACAGTTGTTATATCACCAACATCTACAAAATGAGAAGCCATATGTGACAGTAAGTAGAGATGCAAAGGAAGTGAATGCCATCCTGCTACAGCCACACAGAAAACATCAATAATCAGAGGAATGGTCAGTTGCACCGTCTCACGTGTGTGTCATTGGAAGTATTGACATATAACTGATGTTCTGTTGTCCACATCCTCATCCTCTGCCTCCTCATCCTCACTGTCTTCAGGGTCCACTGCTGCCACAGGGGCATTTCCAGTCTCCTCCTCCTGCAGATAAGGCACATGTCGTCTGGGGGCCAGGTTGTGGATCCACCTGTTAGACGGAGGCATCTGAACTTGCCATTCAGGAGTCCGAAGGTCTTTTCAATAATTCTGCTAGTTCGCTCATGTACGTCATTGTAACGATTCTAAGCCCCTGTCCTGGTATTCCTCACAAGTGTCAGGAGCCACAATAGGTTTGGGGAGCCAGAGTCACCTGCAAGTATTGAGGGACAAACATTAGCCTTACACAATGGTATGGGGTTAACACCAGAAGGCATACACTGACATACATTGGGTGGGGAGTCAGGCTCACCAATTAGCCACACCCTGTGTCTCTGTAGTTGTGCCATCACATTTGGGATGCTGATATTCCTCAATAAGAAGGCATCATGCACCGTCCCAGGATACTTGGCAGTGACGTGGGAGATGAACTGGTCAGCCAGGCACACCATTTGCACATTGAGTGAGTGGAAACTCTTCAGATTCCTGAACACCTATTCATTCTGACGGGGAAGGGGAACAAATGCAACATGTGTACTGTCAATCTCCCCAATATTATTGGGTATATGTCCAACTGCATAGAATCCTGCTTTCACAGTGGCCAAATTATCCACCTGGGGGAAAGCAATGTAGCTGCACATGTGTTTCACCAGGGCAGAAAAAAACCCTTGCTCACACAATTGAGAACATTGGCTGTGACATTCCTGCTGCCAACCCCACTGTCACTTGGAAAGAACCAGTTGCCAGGAAATGGAGCACTGATAGAACCTGCACTAAAGGGGGGATCCCAGTGGGTTGACGGATAGCAGATCTCAGATCAGGCTCCAATTGAAGACACAGCTCTGTGATAGTGGCCCTTTCCATTCAATAGGTCAGTATTATATCCTCCATGGTAGCCAAGTCCACAAGGGGTCTGTACACAGGGTCTTGTTTCCTCCTCCGATTCCTCTGCAGTGGTAGGTATCTAAGGGACACAGAGTGATTAGGTTGTCACAATTTGAACAATAGAACCACCACCTCAATGTACATAGAGCATTAACTTGATGGGACAATGGCAACGGTAATGGCATAGACATGACGCAGTTCCCGATTATCTGAATATTGTCTACCACCATAAAATTGTGACCGCCTGTCCTGTATGTAGGGACAGTTTGAAGTGAGGTAACTCCACCAGCGTTGTCATGCAGTGGCCAATGGGGATTACCGGCCGTGGTGACGTTGTACACTTCCGCGGACGTGACCGCCATTTTCTGTCTATAACCTCACTTGATTCCTGACTTTCCAGAGGACAACTCCTACAGTGCGTGTGCTGCAGTGACCTGTGTCTGGATCCTGCCATGGTCCATGTGACCGGGGAAAGGACCCTTGCCTTCACTTTGGAGGAGTTGGAGCGTTTGGTGGATGGGGTCCTACCCCAGTATGGGAAGCTGTATCGGCGTCCAGACCAACAGGTGAGTACACCTTGGGCATGATGAGTGTGACTAGGTTGCATGGAGATGTGTGTGCAAGCATCATGTCATTTGGTGGGGTCGTATGTCTGGTGGTAGTGTACATGGTGGGTGCTGGGTGATGTGTGCCAATGGAGATGGAAGGGGATTTGTAGGCCATATGTGTGACAGGCTGGATTGTATGTGTAATGGTGTCTGTTGGACCTTGCTTTTTGACAGGGACATCCCCAAACTTTTTGCCTCCTTCCTCCTATTTTTTCTGACCTGTTGTTGTTGGCTTTTGACCTCTGGGCACTTTACCACTGCTAACCAGTGCTAAAGTGCATATGCTCTCTGTGTAAATTGTACTACTGATTGGTTTATCCATGATTGACTATTTAATTTACTTGTAAGTCCCTGGTAGAGTGCACTACATGTGCCTAGGGCTGGTAGATTAAATGCTACTAGTGGGCCTGCAGCACTGGTTGTGCCACCCACCTCAGTAGCCCCTTAACCCTGGCTCAGGCCTGCCATTGCAAGGCCTGTGTGTGCAGTTTCACTGCCACTTCAACGTGGCATTTAAAAGTACTTGCCAAGCCTAGAACTCCCCTTTTACTACATGTAAGTCATCCCTAATGTGTGCCCTAGGTAACCCCTAGAGCAGGGTGCTGTGTAGGTAAAAGGCAGGACATGTACCTGGGTAGTTATATGTCCTAGTAGTGTAAAACTCCTAAATTCGTTTTTACACTACTGTGAGGCCTGCTCCCTTCATAGGCTAACATTGGGGCTGCCCTCATACACTGTTGAAGTGGCAGCTGTTGATCTGAAAGGAGCAGTAAGGTCATATTTAGTATGGCCAGAATGGTAATACAAAATCCTGCTGACTGGTGAAGTCGGATTTAATATTACTATTCTAGAAATGCCACTTTTAGAAAGTGAGCATTTCTTTGCACTAAAATCTTGTTGTGCCCTTCAATCCACGTCTGGCTAGGTTTAGTTGACAGCTCCTTGTGCATTCACTCAGACACACCCCAAGCACAGGGTACTAAGCCTCACTTGCATACATCTGCATTTTGAATGGGTCTTCCTGGGCTGGGAGGGTGGAGGGCCTGCCCTCACACAAAGGACTGCCACACCCCCTACTGGGACTCTGGCAGACAGGATTGAGCTGAAAGGGGGCTTGGTGCATTTCTTAGAGACTCTTTGAAGTCACCCCCACTTCAAAGGCACAACTTAGTATAAAACAGGGCCTCTGCCCTACCTCATCAGACACTTGCTGGAGAAGAAACCTGAACCAGAAACTACATCCTGCCAAGAAGAACTGCCTGGCTGCTCAAAGGACTCACCTGTCTGCTTTCTACAAAGGACTGCTGCCTTGCTGTTGCCCTGCTGCCTTGCTGAACTCTTGTCTGGCTGTGAAAGTGCTCTCCAAGGGCTCGGATAGAGCTTGCCTCCTGTTCCTTGAAGTCTCAGGGCCAAAAAGACTTCTCTCTTTTACTTGGACACTCCGTGCGCCGAAAATTTCGACGCACAGCTTGTTTCGCGGCGAGAAAAACGCCGCACTCCGACGCTGATCAACGCGACGCTCTGGGGACGATCGAAGATCCGACGCACGGCCTCGCAAGGACAACGCCGCCCAACCTCTAGAGGAGAAATCGACGCAACGCCTGCCGTGAGATCGTAATTTCAACACGCAGCCCCGCAGATCGAAGTCTAGGGGAGAAATCGACGCGACGCCTGCCGTGAGATCGTAATTTCGACGCGCAGCCCCGCAGACCGACGCGCAGCCGGAGAACAAGCAGGAAAATCCACGCACAGACCCGGGACATCTGGTAATCCCCGCGACCCACAGAAAGAGACTGTCCACGCGCCGGAAAACGACGCCGACTTCCCCGCGTGGAAAATAACGACGCAAGTCCGTGTGTGCTGAGGAGAAATCGACGCACACACCAGTTTTCCACGCACCTCTTCTCCTGTGGCCCTCTGAGGAGATTTTCCACCAGAAACCAGGTACTTTGTGCTTGAAAGAGACTTTGTTTATATTCTAAAGACTTAAGACTTTCTATCACTTTTCAGTGATATCTTTACAAATTCGTATTGCAACTTTGATCATTTTGACCTGAAGATACCCAGATAAATATTATATATTTTTCTAAATACTGTGTGGTGTATTTTTGTGGTGTTATGCTATGGTGTTGTATGATTTATTGCACAAATGCTTTACACATTGCCTTCTAAGTTAAGCCTGACTGCTCGTGCCAAGCTACCGGAGGGTGAGCACAGGCTGATTTTGGATTGTGTGTGACTTACCCTGACTAGAGTGAGGGTTCTTGCTTGGACAGAGGGCAACCTGACTGCCAACCAAAAACCCCATTTCTAACATTGGTGATCAGCGGTGAGGATAGGACTTGTGTTTGTGCAGTGACATACAGTAGCTAAGTATTTCACTACCTACCCACAGTTGAAGGTCAACTTGATTTTTCATCTTTTTTTGCTTTTGGTTCTCTGATGTCCTCCTGGATATACTATTGATATTTGGGACTTTGAATTTTGGTTTTTGCTAGTAAGATCTTATCAGAATGGGATTGCTTACCTACGCACTCTTTGTCCCTACTGACCACCTCACTAAGACTGACTTAAGGAGGCTTTGCAGAAAATGGGGCCTTCCTGTATCAAGGAAATCTACTAAGATGGAAATGCTACATGCCTACATAGTCTGGGAGGAAGAAAGATGGGCAGAGAGAGAGGCAGAAAAAAACCAAATGACTAAATACCCCTCAGATGAGGAGGGGGACTACTCAAATGAGGAGGATGACTATTCAGATGAGGAAAGAGATCCAGTGAGAGCAGAATGGCTCCGAGCTCGAGAGCGGTGGATGGAAGAACTAGATGAGTTTCTTGAAAGGGCTGAGGCAGCGAGTCTCTTAGCCCTGGAGGAAGAAAAGATTGCAGCTCAAGAGCTGAGCTGTAAAGAGCTGAAACTGGAGGCCGGAAGGGCTGAGTCCAGTTCAGATGGTGGCAGCAAAAATCTTGCATCTAGTACTGCTGAAGAAGGGCACAAGCCCAGAGATGTGGTGCCCAACTTGAAGAAGGGAGTTGACACACCCCAGGCAGTTCAAGGGTATGAGGTAGTTCCCGTTATGCACAGGGTCCCTGAGAAGGATTGGGGAACTGGCACAGGGAGTCATATTCCTACTGGGGGGAGGGACACTTTACTGACTCTAGCAGAGAGTGACAGAGAAAAGGGTTCCCCCCTGGTGGACGTCCTGGATATAGAGTGTAGAGACATCCCAGAAGACTATGGGTTGAGTGTCAGGGACAGACAGATACTGTCTCACCAGTCTCAGGAGGGTGAAATAGAGTGCTTTTCCAAGGTTGAGTTACTGGGTGGTTGGGTGAAGGGTACTGTGGTTAATACATGTGAAGGGCAGAATGATGTAATTGCTGGAGAGCATATGTCTGGTCCTTATTTTCCAGAGCTACGCCAACACCAGGTGGAGTGTGAGTTCTCTGACCCCAGGGAACTTACAATGGAGGCAGACTTCTGGGAGAGTACCAGAGAGTCTGAAGAGGCATTTGGGGGTGCTCCTGAAGAGAGTGGTCTAGGTGGTTCCCCACCGAGTGTGGTGGAAAAGGATTGTAGTGTCCCAGGTAGGTCCCAGGTCCTAGAGGGTTCCATGAGGGAACACCAGGAGGGAAGCCTAGCCTGTACCGTAGGGCCACCTTTTGAGGGAAGCCCCGCAGTGTCAGAAGAACTTGGGGGGGTGACTGTAGCCAGCATCCCAACAGTTCTGGTGTCTGGCAGTACCCCTCCTAGTGAGGGGGTGCAGAAGTCCAGACATAGGGTTGAGAGGGGGTTGCAGACCCCAGTGGAGGACCTTGAGAGTCAGGGGACAGCTCTGAGAGCAGAGCCCCCCAGGAATGACCCAGGTGAAACCGTTTCTGGTTTGGGGGAAACCCAGACTCTACCGGATGGGCAGAGGTCGGGAGACACTGCGCCAACCAGACTCTTGTGTGACCCTTGGGGATGGTATGTCCCTTGTGGGGGGTGAGAGTGCCCCCCAGGAAGTCCTGGCATGCCAGGCAAAGATTCAACCTCAGGGTGGTGACTCTAGGTTGGATACCCAGGTTCAGAGGTTAAACTCTGACCTGGTGGGAGGTAGATGTGCCTCCCAAGAAGTCCTGCTGTGCCAGGCAATTGTCCAACCTCAGGGTGTTGACTCTGGGTTGGATAACCAGGTTCAGAGGTTAAACTCTGACCCGTTGGGGGGTAGGTGTGCCCCCCAGAAAGTCCTCGTGTACCAGGCAGTGGTCCAACCTCAGAGTGCTGGCTCTGGGTTGGATAACCGGGTTCAGAGGTTAAACTCTGACCTGGTGGGGGGTAGGTGTGCCCCCCAGAAAGTCCTGGCATGCCAGGCAATTGTCCAACCTCAGGGTGGTGACCCTGGGTTGGGGCACCAGGCTCAGAGGTTAAACTCTGACCTGGTGGGGGGTAGGTGTGCCTCCCTGGAAGTCCTGGTGTACCAGGCAGTTGTCCAACCTCAGGGTGCTGACTCTGGGTTGGATAACCGGGTTCAGAGGTTAAACTCTGACCTGGTGGGGGGTAGGTGTGCCCCCCAGAAAGTCCTGGCGTGCCAGGCAATCGCTCAACCTCAGGGTGGTGACTCTGAGTTTAGTGACCAGGTTCAGAGGTTAAACCCTGACCTGTTGGGGGGTGGGTGTGTCCCCCAGAAAGTCCTGGTGTACCAGGCAGTGGTCCAACCTCAGAGTGCTGACTCTGGGTTGGATAACCGGGTTCGGAGTTTAAACTCTGACCTGGTGGGGGGTAGGTGTGCCCCCCAGAAAGTCCTGGCGTGCCAGGCAATTGTTCAACCTCAGGGTGGTGACCCTGGGTTGGATACCCAGGTTCAGAGGTTAAACTCTGACCTGGTGGGAGGTAGGTATGCCTCCCAGAAAGTCCTGGTGCGCCAGGCAATTGTTCAACTTCAGGGTGGTGACTCTGAGTTGAATGGCCAAGTTCAGAGGTTAAACTCTGACCTGGTGGAGGGTCAGTGTGCCCTCCAGGAAGTCCTGGCGTGCCAGGCAATTGTTCAACTTCAGGGTGATGACTCTGAGTTGAATGGCCAAGTTCAGAGGTTAAACTCTGACCTGGTGGAGGGTCAGTGTGCCCTCCAGGAAGTCCTGGCGTGCCAGGCAATTGTTCAACTTCAGGGTGGTGACTCTGAGTTGAATGGTCAGGTGCAGAGGTTAAACTCTGACCTGGTGGGAGGTAGGTGTGCCTCCCAGAAAGTCCTGGTTTGCCAGGCAGTGATCCAGTCTGAGGGTACAGACCCTGGGCTGGAACAGGTTCAGGGTGTCCCCCCGGACCTAGAGGGAGGGGCTACTGGTAACAGTGCCCCTACCATGTTGTCTTCTGAGGAGGCCACTCCTAGTTGGAGGGTGCTGGACCCCAGAAGGGAGGGCAGGGGGAGGGAAGCCTCACCCCGGGCCCTAGTCCAACCTGAAGGTACAGACCCCAGGTTGGAGGGCCAGTTGCAGGTTAACAGCCCTGCACTGGTGGAGGAATGGTACAGGGCGCCTTCTGTAAGCACCCTGACCATGTTGGACTCTGGGGGTACCGCTCCAGGAGGGAGGGTACAGAGCCCCAGAGGGGAGGACCAGGTTCAGGCTGTCATCCCTGACCTGGTGGAAGGGAGAGTGGTTAAAGGGTGCCCAGCACCTGGGGCTACCGCCCCCCACTCTCCACAGCCACAGTGGTTGGAGAGCTTTGAGAGGCCTGGGGCCTGGCTCTCATCCCTGACAGCTGTCAGTAATCACTGTGGCTTGCTGTCCGGGGGGACAGAGTTATCTCTGGGGAGGGGACAAGTGTCACACCCCGGGGGTAGAGTGGGCAACACCACTGTGTTGGTCATGGTGGTACTATCCGGCTCCTGGGATACATCTGTGAGCAAAGTAAGGTTAGGTGCTGCACAGATGGGATCCGCAGGTAAGGAGAAAGGTTCCCCATGGGTTGGCTTAGTGGGCCCTGAGAGTATGGACAGAGTGATCCAATTGGAGTCAGGAAGGCGAAGAACTGGAGCATGCCCCTGTTGTTGTGGGCCTGGGTCCTTGTTCTGTCGCCTCAAACAGGGAAGTACATCAGGATAGTGATTGTTCTCCCCTGGCTTTAGGCTGGTAGGGGGTCATGTTGGACCTGGCTTTTTGACAGGGACATCCCCAAACTTTTTGCCTCCTTCCTCCTATTTTTTCTGACCTGTTGTTGTTGGCTTTTGACCTCTGGGCACTTTACCACTGCTAACCAGTGCTAAAGCGCATATGCTCTCTGTGTAAATTGTACTACTGATTGGTTTATCCATGATTGACTATTTAATTTACTTGTAAGTCCCTGGTAGAGTGCACTACATGTGCCTAGGGCTGGTAGATTAAATGCTACTAGTGGGCCTGCAGCACTGGTTGTGCCACCCACCTCAGTAGCCCCTTAACCCTGGCTCAGGCCTGCCATTGCAAGGCCTGTGTGTGCAGTTTCACTGCCACTTCAACTTGCCATTTAAAAGTACTTGCCAAGCCTAGAACTCCCCTTTTACTACATGTAAGTCATCCCTAATGTGTGCCCTAGGTAACCCCTAGAGCAGGGTGCTGTGTTGGTAAAAGGCAGGACATGTACCTGGGTAGTTATAGGTCCTAGTAGTGTAAAACTCCTAAATTCGTTTTTACACTACTGTGAGGCCTGCTCCCTTCATAGGCTAACATTGGGGCTGCCCTCATACACGGTTGAAGTGGCAGCTGCTGATCTGAAAGGAGCAGGAAGGTCATATTTAGTATGGCCAGAATGGTAATACAAAATCCTGCTGACTGGTGAAGTCGGATTTAATATTACTATTCTAGAAATGCCACTTTTAGAAAGTGAGCATTTCTTTGCACTAAAATCTTGTTGTGCCCTTCAATCCACGTCTGGCTAGGTTTAGTTGACAGCTCCTTGTGCATTCACTCAGACACACCCCAAGCACAGGGTACTCAGCCTCACTTGCATACATCTGCATTTTGAATGGGTCTTCCTGGGCTGGGAGGGTGGAGGGCCTGCCCTCACACAAAGGACTGCCACACCCCCTACTGGGACTCTGGCAGACAGGATTGAGCTGAAAGGGGGCTTGGTGCATTTCTTAGAGACTCTTTGAAGTCACCCCCACTTCAAAGGCACAACTTAGTATAAAACAGGGCCTCTGCCCTACCTCATCAGACACTTGCTGGAGAAGAAACCTGAACCAGAAACTACATCCTGCCAAGAAGAACTGCCTGGCTGCTCAAAGGACTCACCTGTCTGCTTTCTACAAAGGACTGCTGCCTTGCTGTTGCCCTGCTGCCTTGCTGAACTCTTGTCTGGCTGTGAAAGTGCTCTCCAAGGGCTTGGATAGAGCTTGCCTCCTGTTCCTTGAAGTCTCAGGGCCAAAAAGACTTCTCTCTTTTACTTGGACACTCCGTGCGCCGAAAATTTCGACGCACAGCTTGTTTCGCGGCGAGAAAAACGCCGCACTCTGACGCTGATCAACGCGACGCTCTGGGGACGATCGAAGATCCGACGCACGGCCTCGCAAGGACAACGCCGCCCGACCTCTAGAGGAGAAATTGACGCAACGCCTGCCGTGAGATCGTAATTTCAACACGCAGCCCCGCAGATCGAAGTCTAGGGGAGAAATCGACGCGACGCCTGCCGTGAGATCGTAATTTCGACGCGCAGCCCCGCAGACCGACGCGCAGCCGGAGAACAAGCAGGAAAATCCACGCACAGACCCGGGACATCTGGTAATCCCCGCGATCCACAGAAAGAGACTGTCCACGCGCCGGAAAACGACGCCGACTTCCCCGCGTGGAAAATAACGACGCAAGTCCGTGTGTGCTGAGGAGAAATCGACGCACACACCAGTTTTCCACGCACCTCTTCTCCTGTGGCCCTCTGAGGAGATTTTCCACCAGAAACCAGGTACTTTGTGCTTGAAAGAGACTTTGTTTATATTCTAAAGACTTAAGACACTTTCTATCACTTTTCAGTGATATCTTTACAAATTCGTATTGCAACTTTGATCATTTTGACCTGAAGATACCCAGATAAATATTATATATTTTTCTAAATACTGTGTGGTGTATTTTTGTGGTGTTATGCTATGGTGTTGTATGATTTATTGCACAAATGCTTTACACATTGCCTTCTAAGTTAAGCCTGACTGCTCGTGCCAAGCTACCGGAGGGTGAGCACAGGCTGATTTTGGATTGTGTGTGACTTACCCTGACTAGAGTGAGGGTTCTTGCTTGGACAGAGGGCAACCTGACTGCCAACCAAAAAACCCATTTCTAACAGTGTCCTC
The DNA here is from genome assembly GCF_031143425.1 of Pleurodeles waltl. NCBI lineage: Eukaryota > Metazoa > Chordata > Amphibia > Caudata > Salamandridae > Pleurodeles > Pleurodeles waltl. The sequence goes on from NC_090447.1 coordinate 1,020,899,355, forward strand.
CTGTCTGTATTTGCTCTGCAGGTCAGCACCTATCAGAAGAAAGGATTGTGAAGTGCCATCACCAAGGACGTGCAGACCCTGAGGGTCTACAGCAGGCGGAGCACCCACTGTAGGAAGAGGTGGGAGGACCTGAGACGCTGGGCCCGGAAGACTGTGGAGCCACAGCTTGGCATGGCCTCCCAACGAGGGCGGAGTGCCCGTCGGAACCTGACCTCCCTGATGGCCCGCATACTGGCGGTGGCCTACCCAGAGCTGGATAGGCGCTTGAGGGCCTCACAGCAGCCACAAGAGGGTGAGTACAGTGTGCGTTAAAACTATGATTGGTAGGTGGCATGGGGTCCTGGTGGTGGGTGTCAGTTAGTGGGTGCCCCTTAATGCCAGGTCAGAGATCACAGAGTGCTCCAACTCAAGGGTAATGGTTGTATTGCTAAACCTGGTAACATAGCTAGGTTGCATTCCATGTCAGACAGGGCTTAGTGGCTCCCAGGAGGGGTACAGTTGGCAGGGGTTGGCTCACATCTTGCTGTGATACCTAGCTAATGGAATGCCGGGGCGATACATGGTGCTCAATCCTGATCCCTGTGTGTGACGGTAATGGGTATGCAATCTGTGGTGTTCGTTCTGCAATTGACCCAGTGCTCCCTTTCTCTCCCCCCCTCCTTTTTCTTCTGTCATCCTGTCCATGTGTGCATTAGCATCACCTGGCAGAGGAGCAAGGGCACTGGCGACAGAGGGTGCTGCATCCCACAGGACCCAGGAGGCAGAGTCCACCGACACCAGTGGGATAGAGGGCGAGGGGAGCACCACGGCAGAGACAGGAGGTGACAACATTGACTCAGATTCCTCCTCCGATGGAAGCTCCCTATTGGTGGAAGACACCTCTGGGACCACCCTAGCTAAAGGTAGAGACGTCACCCCCTGTACCAGCATCGACCTCCCAGTAGCCCTTCACCGATTTGCCCGTGCCCGCTGACCAGGAGGGTGGGCCTCTCCTTTGCCCAGTAACCTCAGGCCCTGCCCCAGTGAGCCCTGCTGCCCTCAGTGAGGAGGCTATTGACCTCCTGAGATCCATCTCTGTGGGGCATTCAACCATCAAGTATGTCACCAAGGGGCTGGCATCCCAGATGCAGCAATGCAATGCATTCCTGGAGGGCATTCACATTGTATTGGCAGCCCAACAGAAATCGTTCCAGGCTCTGCGCTCCTCTCTGATGGCATCTATTGTCCCTGTTCCTACCATCCCCCCTCCAACTATTACTTCTCAGTCCCAATCTCCTCAACCCCAACCCACCCTATGCACACATACAGACAAGCATGCACACAAAACGTCTCACAAGAGTGGCACAGGCAAACACAGGCAGCACACTTCAGTTCACAAGCACTCACACAAACAACAGACAGTTGTACATCCAACAACATCCATAGCCTCCACTGTCTCTCCCTCCTCCTTCTCCTCCCTCACTGTCACATCCACAATCACACCTGCATGCACTGCATCAACAGCCACCGCCACCATCACGACACAAAGCAGCACACACACCTCACTTGCAGGCACTTCCACAAAATCCATCCACGCTTTCCCTGTGTCCTCTCCCACCCTGTCTGCCCCCTCCTAAGAGACACAAACGCACACACTCAGACACCCACTAGCCATCCACCTCACATCAGCACACTGCCCATGCACCTGCACCCAAGTCCAGCAGACATACACCTCCAACGACCACTCCCTCAACCTCCACTCTCGTCCCTCCTCCCTCATCCCGCCCCACCATCCCTAAGAAGCTTTTCCTTGCCCAGCTTGACCTCTTCCTTCCCCCTCCACCCCCCCTCCTGCCCGTAAAAGCAGGGTCACAATGACCCAGCCCAGCACCTCAGCCAAACGGTCCACGGGGACAGTGGAGGCACCTCCTAGTCGTGGAGGCAAGAAAGGAAAGGATCCCACTCCACCACTCAAGAGGGGAAGGATCCCACTCCACCACCCAAGAGAGAGAAGGATCCCACTTCACCTCCCAGGAAAGGGAAGGATCCCACTCTACCAACTAAGAGAGACAAGAGGCCACCTCCAACAGCAGTGGGCAAGGAGCCCTCACCTTTAGCTGGGACACAGCAGACCTCACCTCCAGCTCGGACACAGAAGCCCTCACCTCCAGCTGGGACACAGCAGCCCTCACCTCCAGCAAAGGGCATGTAGGCCACCCTCCAGTGGGCAGTTCCCCACCTCAGAGACTGTGACCTTGCACTCCCAAGCATAGAAAAATGGGCATGAAGCCCCCTCCAGAACCAGTGGGCAAGTTCCCCACCTCAGAGACTGTGACCTTGCACTACCCAGCAAAAAGAAATGGGCATGGAGCCACCTCCAGAACCAGTGGGCAAGTTCCCCACCTCAGACACTGTGACCTTGCTCTCCCCAGCAAAAATAAATGGGTATGTAGCCCCCTCCAGAACCAGTGGGCAAGTTCCCCACCTCAGAGAGTGTAACCTTGCAACCCCCAGCAATGTGAAATGGGCAAGGAGCCCCCTCCAGAACAAGTGGACACGTTCCCCACCTCAGAGACTGTGACCTTGCACTCCCAAGCAAAGTGAAATGAGCAAGGAGCCCCCTCCAGAACCAGTGAGCACATTCCCCACCTCAGAGACTGTGACCTTGAACTCCCCAGCAAAGAGAAGTGGGCATGTAGCCCCCTCCAGAACACTGGGCAAGTTCCCCACCTCAGAGACTGTGACCTTGCACTCCCCAGCAAAGTGAAATGGGCATGGAGCCCCCTCCAGAACCAGTGGGCAAGTTCCCCACTTCAGCTGAGGTGCCCACTTGCCCTGCGGTGCCTGGCCATTTCCAACATGATGCCCATGCACAGTGTAGTGCGAATTACGTCAGGAAACGAGTTGGACCTTGGACTGTGCCCTGTGGTCATGTGGGCCTTTTGTTCTATGGACTGGCCAGGGGCCCTTTCTGAACAGTGACTCATGTATTTCTTGTCACTTGGCCATTTTGGTGTCTGTTAGCATAACATTACACTTTCAGTTCTGGATAAACATTGTCCTGGCATTATTATGGCATGTGTCCTGTGAGACTGTTTTTTCTCTGCAGCTGGCTGTTTGTATGGTGTGTGTGTGAATGGTGTGTGTTGTGCATGTGTGTGTCACTCTCATTTTCCTTCCTCTCTCCCTTGTGTGCTAGGCAGCTGTACTCACCGTCATCGTCTACGCTGGCGTCGGTGTTCCAGGTGGACCATGGCATTGAAGAGCATCGGAAAGACTTGAAGTTCTGGTCCGTGGCGGTGATGGTCTTCTCTGTGTCTCTGATGGTGAGTCTTTTGTCTTCTGTTTCTGCCAGACATTTGATGGCGTTGGTACCACACCGGAAATCGTGGCGGTTTGCTATGTCTTAATATGGTGGGTAGTACCTTGTCTTCCGCCTGGTTGTTGGTGGCTACCGCCGTGGTCATTGGTGTTAACACCCTGGTGGTTGGCGTGGTACATTGGCTGTCAATAGGTTTTATTACCGCCATGGTCATAATTTGGCGGTAATTACAGCCAGCCTGTTGGCGGTATTACTGCCACTTTAACAGTGACCGCCAATGTCATAATGACCACCTAAGACTCTGAACTCTCAAAATAGGATGCTTATAGAGGGGTCCCAGATGACTTTCTAGGAAGGGATGGAATGCTGGGCTGCCATCGTTAATTTTTTCAGTGCCAGCATTTCCCAGAGGTAGAAGTGGGATAGTCACTAATTCTCATGTGATTTACCTTTACAATGTATCCTCAATCTCTTTGAGCATCCTCCAGATAGTTCCCAAGTTTGGGACAGTGCCAAAGTAAGTGGATCAAAGATCCCCATTACCTCCAATAGTTTGTAGATTCTGCTGGGTTACACTTTGCAACCTTTTCCCGACTTTTATCTAGCACACAAGAATTTCACACTAGATTTCCCACTGGTACACATCAGTAGCAAATCAACTCTCTCTATCAAATATTGTGTCCCAGTCCTTCTGCATAAAATTTTAACCATGTCCCCTTTCCAAACGTATCTGCCCGGGTGTCTTATGTCTTTTAGGGGAGTCTATGAGAAATTTCTCATAGAGTGAGAGTGGCTATCAGGGTCCTGTTGTGGGGCCCGTCTTTGAGCCATTTCTCTATTCCTGTAAGTGGCCTACCCACACCCCTACCCTATAGGGCGTTGGAGGCCCCAGTAAAGTAATTGAATGTAAGCAAAACGTTCAATTTCAGGAAGACCGAATCATTTTTTTGACATCTTCGAATGACAGCATTTCTTCATTCTTGCAGAGGGAGCCTAACATGAGGCACTTATGTGCTCTCCATGTTTTAAACTGGAAGGGGCATCTGCGTTGGGGAAAAGTCTTGGTTAAAAGGGATAGGTTTAAACGGCGATGGGAATGAGGTATATACCGGGCTGCAGGCTACTTTATCCCAGATTGTCAAGGCTTCCCTGGTTAATGGCGAGGAGTATAGTCTATAGCTTCATTGGAATTTTTCCATCCAGGGGTTTGCCGTATCAGGAGTCCAGCTATGTGTTGATCTAAATGGAACCAAGGTGTCCATGTTTGTTGTTGCCCACTCCATGAAGACTCTGAGCTGTGCAGCTTAGTTGTATGATGTAAAATGAGGGAGCAACAGTCCACCCTGTTCTACTGGTTTATAAAGAACATGGCTGACAATCCGCATGGCTTTATGTTGCCAGACAAATGCATTGAGTAGTATTTGAAGTCATTTGAGCAAAGGCGGAGGCAGTAGTAGCAGCATATTCTGGACTAGGCAAAGGATCTATGCAGAACTCTTATTTTAATCACTGCTATGTGACCCATCCAGAAGAAGTGTTTGGAGTGCCGGTGCCGTATGTCTTTTTGTAATGTTTTGAGTAAGTGTGTTTAGTTTAGAGTGGTCACTTGGGCCATGGTGTGGCCTTTGAGAATGCCCAGGTAGTTCACTTAGTGGGTCTCCCAGTGTATAGGGGTGAGGCATTCTATTGTTTCTTTATGTTCCGGGTAGTGATACAGTAGGAGAGCTCATGAATTTTCAAAGTTGATTTTAAAATTGGAGTCAGATTGGAATGTGTAAAGTTCTTCAATAAACAGTGGCACCAACATTTGATTTCTATTAACGAGAGCATAATGTCGCCTGCAGGCATGGTTATCTTAAAGATATTGACCTGAATTGTAGCACCTTGTGTCCTCATTCAGCATTAGCAAAGGGCTCTAGCATAAGACCAAGCATCAGCAGCAAAAGCAGGCAGCCCACTCTGGTTCCTTAGTCGACATTGATGGGTTGAGATAGGGTGCTATTTACTCCGTATGTTTCTGGTAAATGGTAGTGACCCAATGGAGGAATTGTGGTCCCATCCCTAATTTTTCTAGAACTCCTTTCATGTATGTCCGGTCTACCACATAAAATGCTTTCTGTGCATCTAGGGACAGGAGAAGGACATTCTTAGTTTTCCTTAGGGTAGTCTTCATGATATGGATGAGTTTCTTAGTATTACCAGGATCAAACCTGACTACTCTGGGATAATGATATTGGTTAACATGGGTCCCAGCCTGGTGGCAGGTCAGTAGTTTCACATCTGTGTTAAGCAGTGATATAGGTCAGTAGGAGCCATAGAGTGTAGGAACTTTCCCAGGTTTTGGGTTGATGGTTACCAATACCTCTCTCATTGTTGTTGGGAGAGATCCTTTGTCTCCCATCTTGTTGAAGAGGTGTGCAAGACAAAACATTTGTAAAAGGTCACTGAACAGCCATTTGGGCTGGCGGCTTTTCCTGCTTAAAGCTTGGAAATGGATGTTATAACACCCTCTGTTAGAACTGGCTTGCGTAAAGCTTGTTGCTATATTTAGTACTGTAAGTGGGTATCTGTATACCAGGCAATCACCTCTGGGTCTGGGGTTTCCTTAGTGCAAAGTGTTTGATAGAACTCTCTGAAAGCATCTGCTGTGGTTGAATGGCCACTGGTGACCATAAAGGTAGGGCATAGGATATCTACGACTCCACTTTTACTGGTCTTGACACCTGTGCATCAAAAGGCTGCCTGCCTTGTTGGCCTGAGAATATTAAGTGTGTTTGGTGAAATTCAGAGTGTATTTGATGTTATCCCAATACGGAGTTTTCATTTGCTTTCTAACGGTGGTGACTTTGTTCAAACAATTAGTGGAAAGGTTGCCCTTCTGGACACGTTCTACGTGCCCTAGCACCTCTTCTAGTTCTCTGCATTTTTCAATGCACAATTGTTTGTGTCTTGCAGCTAGGCGTGCGTATGATTTATGGGCCATGGAGTAAAAGATGTAACCCCTGTCCACATTGTGAATGGTTCTCCATCCATCCCATAAACCCATGTCACCCAACAAACCTTTGAGCATGGGGAGGCTTCACCGATTCAATCATGGCGAGACAAAGTTGTCTATTACAAAGTTGAAGTTCCCTCCCACAATTAAATCCCCTCTTGCCCATTGAAGTGCTTGGGAGATAGTTTTCTTTGTGAATGCCTCCTGTTGGACAGTAGGGACTTTAATATTCACCATAGTTAAGGTCTGTGGGCCCACTTGCATCACACTTCACAGAGATTTGCCTGGGTTTTTTGTGTGAACCTCTAAAATGCTTCCCAGAAACGTTTTTCTACATATAATAGCAACTCTAGCTTTCTTCACAGTAGTGGTGGAGAAATATTGATATGAGGAAAACCTAGTGAGTATTTAGCTAGTGTCCTTTGCCAAGAGGTGTGTTTCTTGAAGGAGGCAGATTTCAGCTTCTGTGCGTCTCCGGAGTTTCAATATGGCCACCCTCTTAACTTTGAATTGAGACCTGTGATGTTAACAGTGACCAATTTAACCATAATTGCTTAGAGGCTGTGTGTCATCTCATGGTATAGTAGCGTGTAGTGTTCAAAACTTGTCTCTTATGCTTTGGGTTCTACTAAGAGTTAGGACACAGTCTGCATGTGTATCACAGATGCGTCCCCCCTGCCCAACTTCCCAATAGCTAAACAAATTCCCAATAAGCAAACTGGTTAACATCCAAAAAGGAAAGTATAGCCAACAGTGACATAACCCTTTGTGGTCATTTAAGTTTGGGTTAGTAGGTCATTTTGTTCCTCCACTGTCTCTAGTTCATTTTATACATCTCGGGTACAAGTGTCCTCTTCTTAGTTCTCATGGCCTCTGCCATCACCCAAGGGTGGTTTTGTAAAGTGCCTGCCATCACGCTGTCCTTAGCACTTATTATCCTTGCCCCTCTAAATCAATCTCCCAAGGCGGTACAGAGGTGGGATTTTTGTGCCATTTAACTTGGGTCCACTTAGTGGTAATGTCTTGGACCCCATGCTTCGGGTACGTCACTGCAGTTAGTGGGCCTTCATCAGGGAAACCAAGTATTCGGTGGGCGTCTCACTTCGTGCATACCAGGAAGCTTCATTGGCTCCCCACTCCCAAGCGCAGCCAATTCAAACTTCACACACACTCACAAATGAAGCCCTACAAAACAGGGGACCATATACCTGAACAGCTGCCAACACTTTCACCAGCCCACCAGACACCTACACTCTGCCACGCACACACTCCCTGGATCCACAAAAACAAAAAAAGGATGCCTCTCTTTCTATATTGCACGCAAGACTTGGAACGACCTCCCTAACATACCAGATCCTCCTTCACACTTGAGTTCCATGAGAAGCTGAAGACTTGGCTTCTCATATAAGCACCTTTGGGATCACACACCTACACATCAGCCCAAGTAGCTAGATACCCTCATGGATGATTAGTGCTCTATTCAAATTAACATAACATTACAAAATATATCATATGTTTTTGGCCTTTCCACATCAAAGTGAGGTGAAATAAATGACTCTATTGGTACAGTATAGTAGGTGAGTGACTGTGTCTGGTGATCAGTTTCAATGTGCCTGCCCGAGTCCTACTGGGAGCTCTGTTGTCCCTGACACCTCACATCCATCTTGTGCTACCCAAACCCCTCCCTGTGTTATGAACCCTTTTGCTGAATCCCAGGAAGAGATAGTGGCATCTGAGGGGGAGCAGGCCATCCTCTCTGGGCTTCTACAGCAGTTAATAGAAGAACAGAACAGGACCGCAGAGTAGTTGACTTGTTCCCTGTATTCCATCAATTCCACCCTCACTTCCTTGGATGCAGCCATGATTTCTGCCCTGTCTCAGCGCCCCTCTAACACCACTGTCCATGTATCCCCCTGTCGTTCCTTCCACTCTGTTTTCTCCCACCTCTCATACGCCTGTGTGTCTCAGTCCAGTGGAGTGTCAGGTCTTCCTATGGCCAGTCAGAAAGAGGCCACAATGGTAGAGGATCTCATGGTCAAAGAGAGAGAGGATGACAGAGAGGTTGACCAGAATGACAGTTGACTGGACATTTGATTTGGGCTGGACTTTTCTTTTCCCCCCTGTAAATAGACTGTTTTCTATGACGTATTCTGCTGTGTTTTATTTATTTTGCTCAACCCCGCCATGTTCCCTGACCCTACTCTGTGAAGAGCAATATTTATTTTATTTTCTCCCGTCCCAATGGATGTTTGTTTTTTGCATTACATTTATCTATCAAAATAAGAGAATGTGTGTTGTGTAGTTCCATGTCTGTGCTGGAACCATAGTCTATGTCTGGAGCTGGTTAGCTATGCCCTCCTGATGACACAACTGTACACAGATGGCCCTAGGGATGAACATTTCTTACCCATATTGTTGACACATACATGACATACAGCCACAGTAAGCCTTTGAACATCATCAACTAATGTTCAAATGAGTTTAAATGTGCAACATTTTATTTATTTACATAGTGCTGTGCACGCATATGTCACAGTACTCAGGGGGATCTCGGCTGTGTCTTCTTAGTTTTGGTGGTGAGGACCTTTGCAATGTGTGTTTCCTGGAGTGTAGTCTATGTCCAGTATGGTGGTCTGCCTGGACAGGAGGTGTCTCAGCCTGTACTGTATGTGGGTCTGCTTGGAAAGCGGGTGTCTGAGCCTGTCAAGTGTGGAGGTCTGCCTGGACAGGGGGTATCTGAGCCTGTCCAGTGTGAGGGTCTGCTTCGACTGCAGAGTATCTGGTGTGTCCAGTGTGGGGGTCTGCCTGGACAGCAGGTGTGTGACCCTGCCCAATGTGGGGTTCTACCTGGACAGCAGGTGTCTGAGCCTGTCCAGTGTCAGGGTCTTCCTGGACAGGGGTGGCTGAGCCTCTCCAGTGTGGGGGTCTGCCTAGACAGGGGGTCTTGGAACCTGTACAGGGAGAATACATGACAGTGCATTTGAAGGTGTATGCCAGGTGAGTGTTCCCACTGGGGATTTGGGAGGGGCCAGTGCATGTTGCCTAACCAGGGTTTGGAGATAGGATAGTGCAGGTAGATGTGTTGGCTTCCCTCCATGCATTGACTGTGAAGGATTTGGTATCATTTTGAGTATCCCCTCCATCATCTTCATAGCCAATGCATGGTGTCTGCACTCTTTTCCATCTGTATAGTCATGATGTCATTCAGCCTCTTCCCCATGTCTTGCCAGGATCTATCCATTGTGTCCAACACCTGGGTCATTCTGTACACCAACTGTCCTGCAGAAAGGCAGACATGTCAGACAGTGTAGCCCCTATGTCAAAAATATCCTGCCTCACATCTGACTTTTGCTGGAAAACATCTTCCTACTACTCTCCAACATGTATTCCTGTCAGTCCTCTCCACCTAGGATGCCCTCAGATACAAACATCAGGTCCACAAGAAGGTGGGGTGGTGCCAAATGGGAGGTTGCGAGGAGAAATGTGTGCCTAGCGGCTACTTGCTCCTCACCAGGGCTGGCATGTCCCATAGATGTTGGAGAGAAGGCCTGGCAGACACTGTCAGAGTAGGAGTGCGCAGAGGAACCAACATGCTTGACCTATTTGTGAGGGCTGTGAAGAGGTGAGCTGTGGATTGGGGTTTATGCAGAACGGGCAATCCTCTGGGTTGTACAATGAGGCTCCATGACAAATACAGCAGATGTGGTCTTGTTTGTGAGCTGCATGGGCTAAATAGAGTGGTCAGGGGATTGACCTTTCACATTACTTGGATTCAGCCCCTGATCTCTCTCCTCCTCTATTTCCTCCTCCTCCTCCCCCCTCTACTTTGCTGTTCTGGAAGCCGAAAAAGCAACTTGGAAGAGGAATGGGTTTGCCAGTCAGATTGCCCAGCACCGATCACCGGTTGTTGCTCTGTCATCCCAACTCAGATCTTCATCATCACTACCTGTGAGACAGAGTTTGCAACAGGCTAAGTATGTGGCTTACAACATGATGAAGTGCACCGTAGGTATTGGTCAAAATATATCTTCAATTTAACGGGTGACCCACATGTGATTTGTGTGCCCCAACTCCTGGTAGCTCACACTGTGGCACTGAAGTGTTCAATGCAGATGTGAAATGCCTAAGCAAACTTATCAGTTCTAACCACAGGTCTGTGTGGTACTGAGATCCCACCAGATGTCAGTAGCTGGACCAGGTTCCTTGAGTGTGTAGCAGAAAAACTGGTCTGTGATCCAGCAGCTTTGGAGAGAGGTGACAACATGGTTACTATTCTCCATGTAATAAATATAATTATGCACACCTGACATAAGCATCACTAATCTTTTAGGGTACCTTTTGCACACCGACTATAGGAGAGATCTAAAAATGGCAATATCTGCTCATCCACTTCCACAAAGAATTGGTTCTTGTTCAAGGGAGGGCTATCAATAGGTTACCTCACCATATGGCACGCTTACCTGACGGATGGCAGTGGACTTGACTGCTGCAGCTAGGATGTCTGCTAAACCCCTGGTTGGTGTCATCCTTATCACTGATCTTGTCCTCGCAGCAGCTGTAATGTAACATACATATCCATTACTGATAGCAAAGGATGATGGTTATGATTCCACATATACATGTAAGAGATATGAACCAGTGATCTACAAGTTACACCCAGCCCTAGATCAACCATGTTTCACACTGATAGGCAAACATTTAATTGGACGTCACTGAGAGTTATAGGACAGGAATGACTTGGGTGTCCTGCACTGGCTACCTCTGCATTACCATCCTGCATCCTAAGTATGATGTGGTATGTGCTAATTTTTAAAGGAGTATTCCAGAACATGCAGAGCTGGGACATGTTTGCACATCAGACTTTGGCCCTCATTCCAACCCTGGCGGTCATGGACTGCCAGGGTGGAGGGACACGGAAGCACCGCCAACAGGCTGGCGGTGCTTCCAGGGCCATTCTGACCGCGGCGGTAAAGCAGCGGTCAGAAAAGGGGATCCGGCGGTTTCCCGCCGGATTTCCCCTGGCCCGGAGAATCCTCCATGGCGGCGCTGCTTGCAGTGCCGCCATGGTGATTCCGACCCCCTTCCCGCCAGCCTGTTTCTGGCGGTTTACACCGCCAGAAACAGGATGGCGGGAATGGGTGTCGTGGGGCCCCTGGGGGCCCCTGCACTGCCCATGCCACTGGCATGGGCAGTGCAGTGGCCCCCTAACAGGGCCCCATAAAGATTTTCACTGTCTGCTTTGTGAAATTGCAACTGCACCCGTCGCACCCCTGCAACTCCGCCGGCTCCATTCGGAGCCGGCTTCATTGTTGCAGGGTCTTTCCCGCTGGGCCGGCGGGCGCCCTTTTGGAGGTCGCCTGCCGGCCCAGCGGGAAAGTCGAAATGACCCCCGAGGTCTTTTGACCGCGGAGCGGTCTTTCGACGGGGTTACTTTGGCGGGCGAAGTCAGAATGACCCCCTTTGTCATTACTTTGACAGCGACATGTTTGTCAATTATCAACAAAGGTATGTGTAACATTCATTTAAACCCCCACCCAACAGGACAACATTGCTAATTATGGACTGTGAGATAAGTCATCTCTGCTGTGCACTTTCCCATTTTGTTTCGAATGTACGAGTACAACTGCATGTTCTACGTTACCTGAAACTGACACTGCACACTTCCTGTGGTCATCTAGTCAGAGGTTCAATCATTTGTGATAATGTTGGTAAAGAGAGATTGACAGTATTTAAGGAGCCCACATCTTGCTCAAGTGGAAAATGTGGACTCTTCCCCAGCTTTACTGTTTTCATGATGTGCTGTTCAACCACTAGATGTTTAGGCTCCCCTCCTCTACACCCAACTTGCCACCCACTACCACACTCCCAAAATGCAAGTCTGTTGGTATCAGTACACCCCTCCCCAACATAATTACTTTAGCTGTTGTTTCCTGGCATTTTGTCAGCAAGTATCCATGTCAGGAAATTTAGGAATAGGTTGTGACTCCAGCTCTCCATGATAGAGTAGGGTACAACTTAATGAGCCCCTTGAGGATCACTCTTTATGCAACTCCAACTGTACACACCAGTAAACCATGTCTGTGAGGCCACAGCAAGCTACTTTGCAGGGGTTTGAAAAGGCCTCCTGGAGTGTCAAGGCAGAACAAATCACGTTGTTGCCTCACTCTCCACTTGAATGACATTCCATGAACACTGTGAACACTTGTGACAGCTTCCCATTGTGACAAAACCATGTGAACCTGGGAAGGCACAAACACCTTACACTTTGTCAGGTGAGGCATACTGACTTGTAACATATAGACTTGCAGTACTGACCCATGCAAAATCAACCTACATGAGTACATGTACATGGGTACATGAGTACTACCCTTAGGTAGGTGCTGTACACATACATTTTTGGTTGACCTATCATTGGTCAACATGTCAGGATGCTGAGTGGTATACTGTTATGAGCCATGTAGGAGCATATGGGGATGAGTGAGAGCAGTGAAATTACACAAACACCACATACTGCTGACATTTACACCACAGTTTAGGAGCATAAGCATTTTGTGAAGTAATTTCCATATATCCTTACTGGTGCATGACATCCGCCCAGTGTGTGGTGCCTGACCAGATGTCACACCCGTACATGTCACAGAGGACACTGCAGGTTGTTCCTTTCTGGACAACATCACGAGGCCTACAATAATATGTGTGTGTTCAGTAACATTCTAGTTGACATGTGATACACAGCATTACCTAGTTCATTTCACATGTTTTCCACAGTTTATGAATTTCATATACTATAACTATGAGTTGACCGGTAACATTGTAGAAGATAATGATCTCCCCTGGCCATAATTACGTACCAATTTGTGCTGATGGTATGGGTTGCTGTGCTCTAAAAAATGGCCTTCCTGATGGTGCTGTGACCTGTGTTCCAGTGTGTGACTGTTCTCTGGCTGTATGTGGCAACGGAAGGGAAAGATCATCAGACATGACCAAGCTATTTGATTATGTGCAACCTGTGACATAACCTCCCATTTGCATCTACATGCCAACAGCAGAGGTAAATGAATGAAGGACTTTTTCTAATGCCATGCAGCAGTGTTAAGTGGATGAGGCAGCAGTGATGTGTCACAGTTTCAGGGGTGTGGGATTTAATAAAATATCTGCTTGTCCATGGGACAGGTTGCTTCTTAAATCTACTTGTCCTGTAATAAAATCCACTTGTCCCTTTGATGCCATGTGGTGTGGCGATAAATTATGGCAACAAACTCATTAAATAAGAGCTCTGATAACAGCGTCTCTGATTATACCAGGGCTAATGCTATAGTAGGACTTGAACACCAGCAATTTCAAGCCCTACTGTAGTATTTTCCTAATTTTGTCACCTTTCCCCAGATCTACCTTCTAGGGTTGGAGGACGCATCGAGCAATATTTCCAGGGCTGGAATGCCTTTGAGTGTTTGCAAACCTACTAACTTGCATGTTTTAATGATTTTCACAAGCTCTTCCCTAATCATTTCCCATACTGGTAAAGGTTGGAAATTTACTCGTGACAAGAGCAGAAGTTCTTCCAGGGTTGGGAACAAAGTGGTTGGAGGAAAAGCAAACTTGTAAAGTCTTGATAGATTTTAGCATGAGCAAATCTACACATGCATATTTGCTTGTGCTAAAATTCAGCTCACAAATATTTTCTAGGAGTACGATTTCCTGGTCTACTCCTGTAAATTCTTGTGAATTCATGAAAGCTTCTAATGCAAATACTCATACCATGGTGCACAGCTGTGACTTTCGTTAAGAATTGGGCCGCCAATTAGGTCTGGCATTAACCAAGGCATTTTGTTTTTATCAGAATTCTATTTCTCTCTCTATCAACTGACTTTACTGTGAGTGAGCATTCTGCTCTTCTTCAAGGAGCACATTGGCACACAATATAGTTTTGTTCAGTGCCAGGAACTACTGTGACAATGCATACTTTTTGCAAGCAAAACTTTTTTTTTTTGCTTTTTGCCAATGTTTGTTACAATGGTGAAGGCCTGGCAGCTCCCACAGCAAGAAAGTACTACAAAATCCATGTCAAAGCAAGACACGCAGGGACAAAGGAAGAAACACTGACAGCCAATGTTGGATCAGTTGGCTTTGCCAGTGATGTTTATTTTCATGTTTCCCATAATCTTGCTGAAAATGATTACACAGATTTTCCATTATAATAATTTTTGGGAAATACTAACATGCATCACCACGTTTTGCTAAATGATGCTTCAAAGCAATAGTACCTCAATTTTCACAGTAATTTAGCAAAAAATTATTTTTCCTACTTACTATTTTTTCTGAACATTTCCTTTTGAAAGCAGAGAATCGCCAATCTTGCTTACAACTTCTACAAGTATTTGCATTTAATCAGAGAGCATTATGGGAGCATTATATATAGCCTCATATTGTTAAAACTTTCAAATGTGTGAATGTTTTTTTTTTTACTGGAACGCCTATCAGTAGTGGTGTGTGACCTTACAATGTTTATTTAGAGTGCTCACTCTAACAATAAAGGTGTTGCATTAATAAACCATAAATACAAGTTCGAACACTATTTCCACATGGGAAAAATATTACCTCAACTGCAGACAGTTCCTTTCCATGCAAACTAGCAGCCAAAGGGTTTGTGCTGCTGGGGATTGAGACATCAAGAACGTGTGTTGTTTTTTACCACAAACAATATGTTGTTGGTATTGAGATATAGGAATTCCACATTCCCGCTTCTTGGGGTCATTTAGTCATTGTTAATATCATTACATATTACCTGGCAGGTGGGGGTCTGTAGTGGAGAGGACATATCTCTCAATTGGGGTGAGTCAGAAGCAGGCTCCAGTCTGTACACCTGGGAAAGCTCTGGCCACCTCAATCCTGGTGTGCTTCTCTTTCACTTCCTCTTGATGTTCAAAATCTTTTGTCTTGTCACCATCATACAATGACTGTTCACCATGTGATAAGAATCTTCACCATTAACTCAGGGTCAACCTTATCTCACAGTGGGTACCATCATACTGTACATGCCACCAGTATGTCATGAAGTAGCACCATAATGCAGTGGGCAGCACTGTAGAATGTATAGATTGCAAGGGTGGCCACAATATAGTAGGAACAAGCCCTATTATGCCAGGATGCCCATAATGTGGCAAACATTTCCACCATACTGCTAGAAGCATCACTGTGCCATTCACATGCACTATATGGCAGGGATTTCACCTTACTGCCAGGACCACTAATATTTCATGGTTGGGCACTACTATGACATTGAGGTGCACAATATGCCAAGAATTACCAGAATTGTGGCAGGAAACACATTTTACCAGGTGGGCATGATGTTATGCTTACCAAAAGGTTCCTAGAAAGTACACTTTCATGCAGGAACTAGCATTTTACCCAAGTAGGCAAAGATCATCATCCAATAGATGCCAGCAAGTTTTCAAAGATTACCACCATTGCTCCTGGGCCGGCATCTTACTGAGTGGGCATAAGGAGCTAACCTGTGGATGGCCACATGTTGTAAAGAATTATAAAAAAATAGGTGAGAGGCAGCATTTCATCAGGGTACACAAGGAGTCCAACACACAACTCACACATTTGGACACACATTCACAGACACAAAGATATGTGCATAATCATTATTAAAACCTCCAATCTGACTCCCCTCCATCTATGTGGACTTTGCCCACTTGGAAAGGAAGTCTCAAAATGTCCTTAAAACAATTAAGAGGCTCTTCTACATGTTTTTGGATTAAATATTCATTTTAAGTCTTGGTTAAAAATCCAAGATAGACCAACACAGATTCCGGGACTATCTCTTGCTTCTGTAGGACCACACTAAGTGCAATTTTAAAAAAGAGAGACACAGTAAACTGATGTACATACAAATAAAAATGAATCTTTAAGCACTTAATCAATAAAGTGATATTTGGCACCAAATTGAACTACATTTGTGCATGTACCCCAGTTAAGATGCATTCAAAGATTAGCAGACATATTGCTATTTCACAGTCACTACTGAGAATGCATATGATATCATATCTGTAATATTGTTTAAAACTATCATACGATTATATTCATCTTTATTACTCTTCCACTATTAGAATTACTTGGAATTCATTCTCAGTTCTTTAGTACTTACTCTTAGAATGATCAGGGTCCTTGTTCGATTTTACCATTACAGCTATTTCATTAAATTATACATCCACCCATAATACTCCATCTTGCACAAAAGGCATTTTTGTTTTTATCCGCCCCTGACAGGTCATAGTGTATATATAAAGCCTTCATTTCAGATTAAAGACTTATGTCGATTTTAATATCACTCCATCAAAACCTCTGATATCTAAACATTTCTCCAAACATATAGAAAATAGATCATTGGCCATATGCAGCCACTCCACACCTACACATTTAATAACCCTACAACTGTTTCAAATGTAACCATCCTTCTATTGTATTGTATATTTTTAACTCTATTAAATCCCATCATTCAAAAAAATTATTCACTCAAGTGACCTCTAATTAAATCCTATTTCATTTGTATGTCTCTTGGAAGATTTTTCTATAGATTTAAACACATTTATTAATATAAGATACTAATGAGCCCTAAGTATTTTATATACCTCAAAGTCCTTTGATATACATCTCTGTTAGATCTCTCAACCTTAGGGTGATCTTCCCTCAAACCTTTTTGCCTGTTTGTATCACATTTTTGCTGCATCTTTTTGTTGCCTTTCTGACTCTGAGTACTTTACCACTGCTGACCAGCACTAAATTGCATGTGATTGTCCCCTAAACCTGGTAACATTGGTGTATCCACAACTGGAATATTTACTTTACTTGTAAGTCCCCTGTAAACTGTTATACCATATACCCAGGGCAAGTAAATTAAATGCTACTAGAGGGTTTGGAGCAATGATTGTGCTGCCCACCTAAGTAGCCCTTTACAAATGTTCGAGACCTGCCACTGCAAAGCCTATGTGTGCAGTTTCACTGTCACTTTGACTTTGCATTTAAACCCCCTTGCCAAGCCTTAAACTCCCCTTTCATTACACATGTCAACCCTAAGGTAGGCCCTAGGTAACCTATGGGGCAGGGTGCTATTTCAATAAATGGCAGGGCATGTACTTTTAAATTGTACATGTCCTGGTACTGAAACACTCCCAAAGTTGTTTTTCACTACTGTGCGGCCTACTCCTCTCATAGGCCAGCATTGGGAATTCCTTAATATACTTTTCAGCCATAATTCCTGATCAGAAAAGAGTGGCTGCATCATGTTTCATATCATTGGAATGGTAATGGTAAATTCTTTTTACTGGTATGGTTGGGTTTAACATTACTATTTTAGAAATGCCACTTTTAGCAAGTGGGCATATCTCTGCTCCTACAGCTCTGTGTGTCTGCAGCCTGTGTCCAGTCCAAGTCTGGGATGGGTGACAGCTACACTTTTTGTGTTCCCTCTAGACAGCCACAAACACAGTAAGGCTAGGAGCATCTGAGCACCAACCTGCATTCATCCGCATTCTGATGCCTCTTCCTGGGCAAGAAGGGTGGAGGGAAGCTGACACATACACCTGAAGAGGGAGTGCCTGTCCCCACGTAAAAGGATGATTACCCCTTACTGATAGTCTGGAGCCATGGCTAGGAAGAATGGAGTTCTGCACACTTTCAAGACCCTTCTTTGAAGTCACCCTCCATTTCAAAGGGCACATTTGGATATATGAACTGGGTCTCTGGCCTTACCAAATCAGCACACTATTGGACCTGTGAAGAACTCTGCTAGGAATAAGGACTGCTGTCCTACATGGATTGCTAATCTACTGGACTGCTTTCCAAGAGGGACTGCTCTCTGTTTTGGTGAGTTACCCTGCTGAATGCTAATCTCTACCCTACTGAGAAAGGAGTGGATCACTCTTATGTGAATTCAGAGTGACTCCTAGAACTTGTTGCCTTGCCCACTGTTGTCCTGCAGTATGAGGGACATCAAATGCTGCTTGCTACCTGCAGACAGCACCTGGGATCTGTCTGCTGAGAGTCCTACTCTGCCAAGTGGTGCCAATCCAGTCCTGGGCCTGTGGGAGTAAGTATCTGAGCTGCAACCCAAGAAAATGTATGCATCAATGACGTTGTGCCGATCAGAACCAGTGCATTTTCTCTTGACACCAAGTCATTGCAGCAGCTGCCCCAATTACGGACACCAGATTGCTGACTGAGCGACACATCGTCCCACATTTGGCCTAAACTTTGGATTTACCACAAGTCAGCGCAACCTCAAGTAACCTTTTAGCGTTATTGACTTCTAAGCACAAATTTTTGTTAGTTCTTTAAAAATTCATATCTCAACTTCTACTGATTAGAGTTTTGTTGTTTTACTCATAATAGTATAATCTATTCTTCTAAAAGTGTGGAGTATGTTTTGTGGTGTTGTCATTGTGTTAGTATGTGTGTGCTACACAAATACTTTACACATTGCCTCTTTAGATGAGCGTGACTGTTCTGTGCCAAGCTACCAGAGGGTGAGCACAGGTAATCTCTAAGTGTGTATCTAGTTTACCCTGACTAGAAGTGGTAATTCCTGGTTGTACAGGGTGCATACTCTGAAAACCAGAACCCAAGATCTAGGAATATCATAATCAAAATCTTCATGTTTTTTCCCTACACTTAAATCAGACGTATGTCTTTATTGAGTATCCCAGTTCACAGCCCCAATTCTCTTAGCAGGTGTAACATGTTATCTTTCTTGTACCCTCTTTCTTTCAATCTTCTGGTGATCGTGGTAATCCATTCTCAAAATCCTCCTTCTTACAGCAAAGCCACTTATCTGTTTGAACTTCCAGTAGGAAAAGATATTTGCAGATGCCTTGGATATAAAGTATTCGCATGCAGTGGACTATTGACAAAAGTATCCTTTCTATACAATAATCTATACAATAATCACAATCCACATTTTCAAAGAATGACAATTATGATCCAGGCTCATTTTTATGTTCTAATCATTGCCATTCAATTTTTAATTGAGCAATTTTAAGCCCTCAACTGACCCTTTCCACATTAAAAAGACATAAGTAAAATAGTGATATAACAAAATGTTCTTTTCAAATCCTTGTGCAAGTATGTCTCCCATGTGATTCTTCATAAGCTTCCCAATAAAGAGATTAGCATATAAGGGAGGAAATTGAAAGCCCATGGCAGTGCCTATTATGTGTTGATAGACTGTCCTGACAAAAAATAATTTACTTTCCAATGCAAAAGTGGCTAATTCTACCAGCATGTGATTATGAATGAATTATCTAGCTGATCTCATTTACATAATGTCCTTCATGGATACTTTTCTTGCTTGTGATCAATACAGCTATACAACAATTTCCAATTAATAATTTCCATAATATAGTCATGTTACATTGGAATATCAAAAATCATGTGAAATGAATTACTTGTAACTTTTAAATTAGTTATAACCTTTATTTGTGCCAGAAGTGTTCAAAGCAATGGCTATCAACAAATTAAGAAACACTTCCCATCAGAGTCCCAATATCAGCTATGATGGACTTGCCTGTTTTTTCTAGTGAACCTTGGATAAACGAACATATAAATGTCACTGGTAATATAGGACATTAATTTTGAAGGCATTTACTCACAAAACTAAAACCATAGCTTCCTACATCATTTTTCAAACATGTGTATAATTTCCCTTTTTGTTGTAGATAATTTATCTTTAATGGTCAATTGATAATATTCCTCATTGCTGATGTATGATAGTATCAAAGTTCAGCATCCCTCCTTTGTCTGATTTGCTTTTAATGATATTCCTATCATTTTGCAACACTCTATAAGTGTCTCACTCTCCTTTTGTCAGATTTTGATTATTAGTTTACCTATATCTAGTAAAACACATTGGTAAAAATATATGCAGTTTTCAGAAGGGAGATCCAACATGAATGTAGATTTTAACTTGAGTCAGAGGTATATCCTAAATTAATACTGAAATGCTAGGATATCTAAATCCAACTCAGTCTCATCATACTAAGTTAGTAAAGTGGAGATGTCCAGCACTTGTTTCAATGTGGTTTCCATTTTACCCATTACTGCATGTGCTATATTAGATTTTGTAGGGATTACTTCAAACATTTCTTAATGTAAGGTTTCTCACAAATCTAAACATGTCTGATTTAATTCCAACAAATCAGGATGTGATAACCCTTTATTAAGTGTCATTAATTCAGCATCCATTAACATATTTGATATAATCAATACAATAACTACTGATGTGTCCCCTCTTCTTTTGCCTGCCGAGGAGCATGTGTGATCGCCCCTCTTGTCTACTTTTCTACAATGAGATTTTGAGCTCCCTCCCTTTGTCTTTGTTTTCATTTTATCTTGTCCTGTTTTACTATTTCCTACTTCCCTTTTCCTATTTCCATTTCCTTTGCTTTGATATTTCTTTGTATCAATCTCATCCTCACTTCATCTAAAAAAGATACTTTAATACTACACTTACTTGCTATACTCACATGTCCCATCTCAGTACTTGTTTCTCTATTCATTGAAGTTGTATGCAACATAACTGTTTTTTGATCGCTCTACACTTTTTAAAAATGCCTTGGTGCTTTTATAGATTCATATTTCGGCACACACCTGTACTTTCTACCAGCACTACAATCCCTTGGATCTCTTAGTAGCTCCAACCTGTTTCTATTTCTTTGTTCATCCAGAAATCTATTTAATATTCAATCTAGAGTCTCATAAACGTTATTAGCAACTCCTTCCACATTGAAACTTTCAATTTGCTTTTTAATATTACTTTTCTCAACCAAGACTGCATCTAAATACATTTTCGCAGGACCAATAAATAGTTTCAGTAAACTATACAATATAAGCCTATTCGCCCACCCATCTAAAGGTGGGTGAGGTTGATTGATGTATTCATCTTTTGTTTATTGCCTTCAGGATTGATATCAATCCACAGTAGTAAATGAGTAATGACTGGTATGAGGACAAGGGACCTAGAGGTAATGAAGCTTATACACTACTGAGCCATCCCTTTCATCTCGGTAGCAGCAGTCTCTTGCTGTTCCTGCAGTGTCGTCCCAGCTCTGCTGATACTGACTAATGTTGGAACTTGTAAAGCTATAAACTGCCAGGACGGAAAGCCCTATCAAAACAGGACTACACAGCAGAAACACGAAACATAAATACACCATAGCTTACCTTGCAATTAATTTTAATTGTATTTTGCCACCTTAAATTACTTCGTTATTCAAAGCACTTTTACACAAACCAAAAACATTGAACCTCAAAAGCATTATCTTTATGATACATTATTTACTAATTGCATGATAAAAACATTAATTTTGAGAGGCACCCCGAATCATTCTCTCATTGTCCCAATATTGCTATAGATCTCCAATGGAAGATGGCAAGTGCAGGCTAAAAGTAACTGTTTTGGTGAAGTCCATCTTTACTTTTAAGGCTACATTATATTATCATGACTAACTTCCTCCTAGCTCCTTAATCAATCTGATATCACACTGAGAACAAGTAATAAAAAACAACACAGAAGCTGGTAACCGGTCACCAGACACAGAATGCTGAGAGCTTTCATGGTTAACTTTTATTTTTAATTCCCCTTTTTAGCACTTGATATTCATCCATTTTTTTATTTTCCCTTTCCCCCCTTTTCTATGTTCTTTTTTCTATGTTAAACTCGTTCTTTTTTGTTCCATCCAAAATATTTATTTCTTCATTTGCACTCTTCTCTTTCCTTTCTCTCTCATTTCCCTCTCACGTTATCCCAGTGATGTAATTTGGGCATACTCACAGTCTCACTGAGGACTCAAGGTGTGTGAAAAACGTCTTGCTGTCGCGGTTCATTGACCTTAACCCACCACTCTCTTAAAAATCTTTTGGGAGTGCATGTTAAGATTTCCAATTACAGGCTTGCATTTGCTTTTGAAACCATAAAGCCATCTTTGTGTAAAAACGTCCAGGTGGTAAATGTTGACAGTAGCGACGATTGACCCTAAATTTGAAAATGAGGGAAAGTGCTCCAATGAAGCCATTGCAAATTAGTTACCCCAAACTTCTGTTAAGACGTATAGATGGAAAGTAGTTGGCATTGCTAGCCCTGCTTCAGCTTTTAACAGAATTGACATCAGTAACTCGAAACAACGGGACAAATAGCTGTTACTTTTGAATTCTGAAAAGATTCGTTCACTGCTTGCAAGTATAAGGAAGAATGCAACCAGTAGTATATAAGTGAGATTAAAAAGCCAAACATCCCCTGTTTGGTTTAATTGTCAGTGTCAGGATCTAAAGAAGAATCTGGGAAAGCTAAGGTGAAATAAAAGGCAAACGAGTAATACGGCTTTGGGCAAGGTGATCCGAGAAAACCAATGCAGAATAAGCACGGCTATTAAAGAAATAAAAAACAACAACATTTGAATGATAGAGTTCTAAATGCAGTGGTCACCGAAAATAACTACCTCAGCAAATTATGCAGATGGAAATTAAATATTATTTAAGGAAGGGTGTCTGGAAATGGCAAATATGATCATTTCTGCACTTAGCCTGTCAAGGGCAGCATGCCATTTAACTTGACGACATTTAGCATCAAAAACAATATAGATTGGATACCTAGATTTTTTGTCCACCGTTTAGAGCGTTTACCATCTCGTTTTTTTTCCTTTTAGTTGAAATGGTGCAATAATAAAGCCAATTCTGAAAAGGAATGATCAGTCTAATTCCCAAAATTACCACCTCATTTGTTTACTAGACATAGGTGTAAAGAGTTTATCGAAAGCTACATTGGAATATTTGAAGGTTTGGACTGAGGATACCAACTGAGTTCCAATGAAGAAACGTGTTTTACGCAAGGGCACGCAAGGGTAAACCACTGTTTTAGCTTATGGGCAATAGGCCAAGAATTATTAGGAAAGGTAGGTAATCTGTTTTGCTGTATCACTGATTTTTGCACCACCTTCAAACTAATAGATCGAGCGATTCTTTGGGGAACATGAGGAATATGCCCAAAAGTTTGCTGGAAGTGTTAAAATAATTATTTAAGGAGAAGTAGCCTAGGCTAAATTAGTGCTTGATAACAATGGCATACTTTGACATAAAATGTTAATCAACAATGGCATATGGCAAAGGTGCATTTTGGCATCAACGCTGTTTGCATTGTATCTTGCATGGTCTGCCTGTACCCTTACAGTTGACTCATTCTTTCTCCCCATGTTTAGGGGGCGGGGGGACATTGTCCATATTTACTATATACAGATGATTTGGTCATCCTGCATGTCACGCAGAGTTTCAAAGAAAATTAGATATCTTTAAAAAACATCCTCTGCATGGTCCTAATGTGCTAAGGATTGCTTCATTGGAAAAGAGAAAATATCCCATTTCCAGTGGCATCTTTACCTATTGGAATCCAGCTTGGGGAGTGCCCCAGGAGGCTACCCGGGGTAATTTGGTATTAAGAAAGGGCCTCAGAATCTTGTGCGACCTTTTCTGTAATGCACATATAGCGCCAGCGATATCACTAAAGGGTGTTCCCTCATTTGCAAGGTGGTGTGCCCCCATGCAATGAGAGAATTACTTTGCCTCTGCACCTGTGCTGTATTATAGATGCAGGCGCAGAGGCAAAGAAGCTGTCAGTGTTCCCACTGATGGCTGCCCTCTGGAGAGGGGGAAAGGGGTCCTATGGACCTTCCAGACAACCCCTTGCAGGCAGGTGCAGTCACTCACTGCACCCATGTGCAAGAAGTTCTCTAATCCTCCTTAAAAATGCAGATACGTTGCTGCCTTCAAAGTGAAACACAGAGCAGCTTCAAAGCAGCTGCTCTGTTTTTCACTTGAATGCACTGGCTTGGGGGCAGCACGAGTTCGTGACTGTCTTGGGGCAGTGAAATTAACATAAAAGGATGTACTTTCCCTGTTTGCACCATGTGCACCTGTTTTAAGGTGCATGATGAGCAAACTGAGAAAGTGTGCCCTATGAGTAATAGGGCTCCTGGGAGAGGGGGGAGCAGTCATTTGGGCACAGGCTTATGCTCCAGATAAATAAATAAATATTCCAGTCTTTCTGCCAACCTGGAGGCAGATGGGGTCAATTACACCATCACAAGTCCACTAGACATCAGGGTTTACTTTAGTTTCAATGGTAGGGGGCAGAACTGCCAAGCATGGGCATGGCCATGACCCCCCCAAAAAAAAATGGAAATAGTCTTTCTGCCCCTTGGAGGGCAGATGGGAACAATTACCCTTATCTGCCAAGGAGACACCAGGGATTTCTTTTTTTCTTTTTTTTATAATTTCAGGGGTGAAAGCTGCCCAGCATAGGCATGGTCATGTCTCCAACCCTGCTAAAAAGGGAAGCCTTCTTTCTGAACCCGTTGGGGGCAGATGGGGACATTTACCCCAAACCACACCCTCGGGGAGCCAGGATGACTGCTGTACACCAGGGACTGCTTTTTTTATTTGTAGGGGTGGGGGCTGCCCAGAATAGATATGGCCATGCTCCTACAACCCCCAAAACAGAAGCAGTCATGGGGGGCAGATGAGGGCAATTATCCCCATCTGCCTCTCCAGGCGGCACAAAACCCATTAAATACAAGTAATTACTTTTTTTTAACTGTACAGGTGGGGGCTGCTCAGCATGGGCAGAACAATACCCACACCCTCATAAAAATGTGGAAAGTCTTTCTGCTTCCCCCGGGACAGATGGGGTAATTATCCTAATCTGACCCACGGGGCAGAAATCCTATTGTATGGCAGCAGTATATGTTTTTAACAAAATTATGGTGTAGGTGTTGCACAGTCTAACATCAGGCCCCACTCACACACCTAAAACCTTACCAGTCTTACTGCACCCCTGCAGACTAAAGCATCTCATCTCAGTAGCAAACAAGAGGACATTTGATTCTTTTAGGTTTTACTTTTTCAAATGGGTCAGGAGAGTTTGTCTAACTCCCAGTGTCCTCCTACTTGCAGTGGTGAACAACTACACTTTTTGGCCATGGGTAGGCTGCCACCTGGAAAAACCTAATAGGCCCAGACAGTTCTGAAAACAAGACATCTGGGGAGTCCAGAGTGGTGTGCTTCCCATGCATCCCACACCATTTTCTTACCCACATTGCCCTGCAAATCCAAAACGTTGCCTAAAAACACACATTTTCTTCATATTTCTGTGATGAAATCCACAAAATTTCTATCACACAGCATTGTCACAATTTTGCCGATAACAATGCTGCACCACTTGTGTGGCTGGCCTAGTGCCATTGACAGGAACTGATCCAACCAAGACTATACATATATATTTTTTATTTTTAAGGTATATACCCGCCATGTTTGGCAGCAGAGTTTTCACTTTTATTCTTTTCATTATCTTCCTCATGTTTGCAGAAAGCCCACTAAAAACAAGGTGCCATAAACAACGTAGATGAAACCCATTGGCTTTGCCAGTGCTTCCACTGTAATGCTGCTTCCCTCATTGTATTTCCTGCATTCTTTGCATTTTATTATACCCATTGTGTGATCAAACGGAAATATGTTACTTGTCATATCTTTTACAGGTCCATCAATTGCATGGAACTTAAAAAAGTAACGCTTTGCCTCTTTCCGTAGGCGTTACAGTACTTGAAGGACCTATTTATGCAGTTGGAGGTCATGATGGGTGGAGCTATCTTAGTACAGTGGAACGATGGGATCCACAGAGCCAGCAGTGGACATTTGTTGCAAGTATGGCTACTGCCAGAAGCACAGTTGGAGTTGCTGCGTTAAATGGCAAGTGAGTAGGGTTTATCTATAATTTAATTTTTTTAATATCATCAATGCTCAAAAAATATGGTGAACCTTAGATTTGCAGAATCAGGCTGGTTGCGACTGCAGAAAGGTTTTTTATTAGGTATGAAACCCAAATTGCAAGTTAATCACATACTAGTGAAAAATGAGGGCCATCTCCACAAAGGTGCTTATGTGTAGTAAAGCCCTGAGTGCGGAGTCTCTGCACTCGGGGAGGGTAGATCTCTACACTCAGGCAGAGTCTACGCACAGCAGTTCTTTGTGTGGAAATTCCGCCTTGAGTGCAGAGACTCTGCACTCGTAACTTTACTACGCAGAAGTAACTTGGAAAAGTGGGCCCTGAGTCTTATGGCCAGATATACTAAAAATCTGGATTGCGACTTGCAAATTGCGAGTCAGACCGACTCGCAATTTGCGAGTCGCAATCCAGAATGTAGGATGGTGCCCCTGACACCATCTGCGACTCGCAAGGGGGTCGCAAAGGCCCACCTCATTAATATTAATGAGGTGGGTCACAATTTGTGACCCCCTTGCGAGAGGCGGCACTCACAGGGATGGTGGCCTGCTGGAGACAGCAGACCACCATGTCTGTGACTGCTTGTAAATTTAAATAAAGCAGTTTTTTTTTTAGTAATGCAGCTCGTTTTACTTAAAGGAAAACGAGATGCATTACAAAACGAAAAAATTAAACGTTTTCGTTTAATTTTTTCAGAGCAGGCAGTGGTCCATAGGTCCTTTGTTGAGGATGGACATCTGTTATTCTGTTAGGATTGTGTCAGTGATGTTGAATACTTGCAATTGCTGGTGTTGGTCCCTGGTGTATGGTCTTTAGTCTAGCTTCTGGATTGAATGCCCTGGTCTTCCCATCTGACCGCTCTTTTCATTCTTCCTCATTGGAAGTTCTAGGCTCCTCATAGCAAAGGAGGTCCATACAAGGGGGTAAACCTTGTGGGGGGGGACCTTAGAGGGTGTGCAGGCGGTTTTGTATGGTTTCATCTAGCCCCCAAATTGTGGTGGAAATGGTTGAAAAAAGAGGGCCATGTATTCATCATGATGAGGGCCTTGTCAGTGTGATAGCCAGCCTCGGCCTCTTCCCCTACCTCTTCCTGTACATATATTCCTGATACTCCTGGTAATACTACTTGATGACCTGTTTTGAATACACAATTTACTACTTAAGGCATTTGTTTCTGAACATAAGGGCATGTGTATCCATGTCTACCCTCCATACTTTAGAAGACAGGCTCTGTTGCATATCTTCCAAAGACTGATTTTGACATACTCAACACAAAAATTGCAAACTCGTTTTGAAAAAGTTTCTTTACTTTTAAAAATATTTAATCCACTTTATAATTATTTTAAAATCTTGCTGAAAGTGTCATGTATAGTTGAGTCTATTTTCCTGATTGGGGAGGACAGACTCCACTCTACCGGTGATTCCACTAATACCAACATCTATGTCATTACCTGCACTCAACATACCTTTGTGTCTCAGCCAGTTAAGACATTTCACCCAACCTCACTAGATTAACACTGACACATGTCCCTCTTTTGTGCTTGCATGGAAGGGGCTATACATGGTTAATAGGTTGCATTCACTCATCCTTAAATACCCGATGGAAACCAGTCACTATTATGATCCAGGATGGTTAGGACGTATTAGGTGCAAATACCAGGCTGTCACCTCTGACAAGTAAGTGAAGGCCACGGGGTGATAATGAGGACTCCACCTTTTAACAACCCAAAATGGTCTTTATTTCTGAAACTTAGCTCTTCTTGACCATTATTTTTACTTTTTGTGTAACTTGCAATTGGTTCTGACGAGACCGCCTGCCTCAACCCGTAACCTATGGGTCTAAATCTATTTCAGTACTTTCAATACCATCACATAGCTTGATTGACATATTATATAATTGCACTTAAACTTAAGCTTTTTCCCTGAGTGTGATATAATGACCAATAACAACTGACCACACGTGATGCCATGAGCATTAGAGTTGAACCTTCTGTGTAATTATTTTTCATGCACCAACATGATCAAAAACAATGCCACCCCCAGAAAACATTACGCTTCCCAGCATTTTTATGTATTTTCAAAAATATGTAGAGCCAATGCTGGGAGAACTACCTCTGTCAGTAAAAAACAGCATAGTTTTTTTTTTTTACCTCTATAATATAAGATTGTTCTGTATTTCACACAGATATCAAGATTAGTTGCAATCACTGATGGTGATCATTACTTATGATTATTACATTCTTTGCACTTATTGGTAGTGGGTGCACAAAAGGTGGATTACACATCGGGCTAACCCTCTGATAATTACCTGTGAAATTTCTTTTAGTCAAATTGTTTTCATTTGTCCCCCTTGTTTTCCCTAAGGTAGATGCAACAAGTGCTTGTTACGAAGACCTGTGAGTGAATGTACTTACTCCAAAATTTGAATAGCATTGCTAGGCACAATCATATATAGAAAAAATGGGGATCTGATCTGGAAGGGTCTGATGAAATCCTACCAACCTAACAAGGCCTCCCTTTCCTGAAAGAACGTAGACTGCATTGTTAGATGTTAAGGACTAATAGTGCAACATCTCTCTGCTCTTAACCTTCCCATTATCCCAATTCACATTGAAGTCACTAGGACTTATGAGGTAATTTTAACTCTTTTCACCAACCCCACCATTCATCTTAATCCAGATACTTTCCCTCCTGGTGAAGGTGCCTCTTACCTGGATTACCTCATGCCCTGGTAGGAGATCCACTGATGAAACTGTCCACTGTATTACACCAGTGGAGATTATATACACGTCTGGCTGGAGCTAGTGGTTGAGTGTTTCCAAGACACTCCTTGAGAGACTCTAGTAATAAGAATCTTGAAGTTCACTCTCTTTTTTATTTACTCTGTTTCAGATGTTAAGCAGACTTGGTAGAGACTTTGCAATAGAGGCGGTTATCTCATTATAAAGTATAGGTGAAAGTGTAAACATTTGTACATTTTTAAATCGTCTGAAATATAGCATAAATTAATGTTATTTAATTGTGTATATTTATTTTAAATGTAGAACAATATAAAGAAGTTATAGTATTAATAATGTAAATATAAATTGAAAATGTCTTTATTTAGAATGCGCTTAAGTGTATGAAGATCGCTACAGTCAGTGCGGCGGTCTTCACAATTAAAAGGTAGATAAAGGCAGAGGTATAAACTTATGAATGTAGATATGTGAATCGCATTTTGTGGTACATTAGTAGTACTGTAGTACTACTGCTAAACATTTTTTTTAATTCATTTTTTGTGCCTGGGGAATCGCCTATACAATGGTGTGTGATACCCATTCCTTTAACAACTGTTCAGACACAATCAAGGCTTTACAACTTCATGTTAAAACAAGCAAAATTCTGTTGCTTCATTTCTTAGGGTTTGAAACACAATACGTTTTTTAATGCTTACTCCCTTTGCTTCAAGGAGCAGGAAAAATTAAGCTCTGGATGTATTTTAGGATGTCATCAAGCACCTTGAGTTACAATTTGAAATGCAATCATCTCTTGTGACACAGTGGAATAAGTCTGTCTTCAGGAAACCACGACCCTATGAATCAATTGACTTCTACACCACAGTGCTACATGCTATTGTTGCACCTTGTGAATTCAAAATCTTTTAAGAAAAACTCACACGTGAAAAACTCATCACTATATGCTGTAATAAAAAATATTCAAGAAAACCAAAGAATCCAACATGAACTGAAGCAATTGGCCAACTGTGTGGAACAAACCTCATCATCTGCTAAGGAACTGCAATCTGTTATTGATTCCATATACAATAATGGTGTTAAGGGGGTTAAGCCTTCAAAGCATAAACCACATAAAGCCTGTAAATACTCTAAACTAAAGGAGGCAACAGGGTACAATGTAGAACATGTTGCTTGGTCTTGCTTCAGTGGCATCAGTGTTTCAACGGTTGATGTCTAATATGTTCAAGGGTTTAGATGGGTTGGTTGATATTCAAGATGACCTACCTCTTTTTCGCTCAGGTGTGAATACACATGACAGCACTCTTAATAGATTATTAACGACTAAAAATGCAGGCACTGCTTAGTGCAAAAATAAATGTGAATTCAGGAAACATGAAATTAACTTCCTAGTTCATCAGATTTGAAGTGAGGGGATCACACTGTTATCATGTCTACTAAAGGGTATTAGACATGCACAACCCCGATAAAACAAAGTCTTTCATTTTTTATGTGATTTCTATGCCAAATGTATGCAGGGATTGATTTGCCAGTAAGACATGTAACCTGAGAGTGATTATTTAAGTAAAATACTACATTCATTTTGTCTCAACCTCACTAAGAGAGTTGGAGGGGATTAAATGGACTGTAACTACTACCCCAGTTTTAGGTACCAGGAGAGAAGAACTTAGGTCTTACATAATGGTTGATGCCAGTAATAACGCAGTGGGAGCAGTTCTAAGAAAAATTAATGGACACAAAAAATCATATTTGGATTTGCTTCTTGTGTCTAGATGGACTACAGAAAAGACATTCAATTATAGAAAAAAAGCTACTGGGGTGCATTTGGGCTGTCAATAAATTCCACTCCTATATGTGGGGTAGGGAATGTGTCCTACTTACTGATCTTACTTCCTTAGTAAACATTCTCAACTGTAGTTCCAGAAATGCAAGCACTACAAGTATTGCCAGGTTACCCTCTAAGTAATTAGACAATCATGTAATGTGGAGCACACCCAGGAGATGAAAAATGTGAAAGCGGACTTCTTGTTGCCTTATTGTGTCACTGTATGAATCTCAATGTAATGATGATGAAAGACAAATGGGCCTGATTTAGATTTTGGCAGACTGGTTACTATGTCACAAAGGTGATGGATATCCTGTCTGCTGATATATTACCTCCTTTATTTACCATTGTATTTAAATTTCAGCAGATGTGATATCCATCACAATTGTGACGGAGTAACCCGTTTGCTAAAATCTAAATAAGGCCCAATATCTAGTAGCTGTTGTTTCTCCAGTGGTTTTACAGCCTTGACATTTTTGCCTACAGAATAGGTGCAGGAATAAATCAATGGTTTTACTGTTAAAAATGTTTCTGAATTATGTTCAGAAGGGTGGCCCAAGGAAAATCTCTCAATTGGAGATTTAAAATCATATTGGAAAGGTTCAAAAGATATTTCTATTTGTAACTGTGTTTTAGTCAGAGAAGACAAAGTGATACCATCTCTGTCTTTCAGGATAAACTTTCTTAATGTTGTCCATGAAACACACTTTGGGTGACCTTCAACCAAATGAAGAGTGAGGGGTTTGTACTGAAGTCTGTCCATGGACAGGGATATTGATCAGACAATTCGAACGGTGTGTTGTGTGTTTCTCCAGTGATAAATATTATAAAATAAAAAAATACAGGGATGCTATACATTAAAGTAACAAAACAATATGGAGTAATTTGACCTTAGAGTTCCCAGGTCGCCTCAGAACATTACCCAAGCAATGCATTCATGTTGTTGTCTTGGTGGATAATCAGATGAATCAAGTCTTGATGTTGTAATTATTTTTCCCTCTGAACTTTTCAGTAGCGAATGATTAGCTTCTCAAGTGGCTTCATTTACGTTTTTTTTTTAAAATTTAATAAAAGATTACGTCTTTCCTAAAATTTACTGGAGTCAAACATTAGAGAAGCTCTCTCTAGCCCACCAAACTACTGGATTTGTCAACATAATTATTTGCTTCATTTCAGAGTTTGATCAGTGGGTTTTGAAATCAATAACTTCCATGTTGTGATCACACAGAAACACAAAACATTGTGTCGATAGTAAAGAAGGTATACAGTAAACTCTGACTGATGCACTAGGTAGAAGGAAGAGCATAGCAAACAAGAATGTCATATGGAAAAAGTAGATGACTGTATGTCTGATGATATTGAGAAAACCAATCAATCAATCAGTGATTTGTAGAGTGCAGCTAATCACCTGTAGGGTCTCATGGAGCTGTTTATAGATGTGCTGCTCAGTTGAAGAGCCAGGTCTTGAGATCCTTCCTGAACTGCTTCAGTAATGCGGACTGAATGAGCTTGAGAGGTAATGTGTTCCATGTCTGGGCTGCAAGGTAGGAAAAGGATCTTCCTTCTGCTGTGCTTTTCCAGATCTTGGAAAGAGCTGCAAGGGAAAGCTGGGAAGAACAGAGATGTCTGTTGAGTACGTAGAAGGCGAGGTGGTGGTTGAGGTATGCCGGTCCTATGTTTTGTAGTGCCTGTAAGTGTGGATCAGAAGTTTGTATGTAAAGCGCTTGTTGACTGGGAGCCAGTGTAGGTCTGCGAGGTGGGACGAGATGTGGCTGTGTTGGGGGATGTCTAGGATGAGTCTGACTGATGCATTTTGGATTCTTTGTAGTCTTGATTGTAGTGTATTGGTTATGTCGGCATAGAGTGCATTGCCATAGTCCAGTTTGCTAGTGACAAATGTGTGGATGACTATCTTCCTCGTGTCGGAGGGGATCTACTTGAAAATCTTTCACAGGAGTCGGATGGTGTAGAAGCCTGCCGATAAGATGCTGTTTCGGTGCTGTGGTGGCTTCTGAATCTGGAATGGGATGGGTCTAGGATGTGGTGTGTCTTGAGGAATTGCTGGTTGAGGGCCTTTTCCGTTTTTTTGGCTGGGAATGGGAGCAAAGAGATGGGTCTGTAGTTTTTCAGCTCCCTTGGGTCGGCGGTGGGTTTCTTGACCAGTGGGATGTTCTCGTTGTGCTTCCATTCTGATGGGAAGGTGGCGGTCTTGAAGGATCGGTTGAGAGTTCTGCAGAGCTCAGGTGACAAGGTGGCGTTGGCCAGGTTGAAGAAATGATGAGGGCACAGATCAGAAGATGCTCCTGAGTAGACAGAGTTCATGAGTCTTTGGTTGTCCTCTTTGGACATGGGGCTCCAGGAGTTCAGGATCTGGTGTGGTGCTTATAGTGGGTGGTGCCGGTGGGTCTAGGTTCCTGAAGTCTTTGTAAATGTCTTGGATTTTTCAGTGAAAAAAGGTGGCAAGGTAATTGCAGAGGTCTTGGAGAGAGGGATGGAAGAGGTGTCTGTCCCAGGGTTCGTGAACTCTTTGACAATGCTGAAGAGCTCATTGCTGTTGTGAGCGTTGGTGTTGAGGCGTTCTCGAATGGCAGTTTTTTGGCTACTCTGAAGTTCTTGTGGTGTGTGGTGACTACATTCTTGTAGGCTGTGGGGTCTTCGGTTGATTTACTGTTCCTCTGTTTCTATTGCAGTCACCTGCAAGAGTGTTTGGATTCTTGCAGGTCTGCTGTAAACCATTTAGGTGTTTTGCTTTGTTGGTTCCCTGGAGGTTTCCTTAGGAGGACTTTGTTGTTGGCGCATTCCGATAATCAGCTGTGTCCAGTGGGGGTTGGTTGAGAGTGTTGGTGAGTTGTGCTTCTGTAACTTTGTCCCAGCGTCTACCGAGGGAGCAGGGGGCATAGTGGCATGTAGTCTTCTTTGTGAAGATAAAGTGGACGCACTTGTAGTTGGTCCAATGGTGTTTGAATGTGTGAAAGATGGTGATATTGTTCCCTGCTCGGAAGACAGGGTTGAGAATGTGTCCGGCTCTGTGGGTGGAGACATTGCAGAGTTGTTTGAGGCCGAGTGTTGTGAGGTTGTCCAGGAGGTTTGTGGTGTTGGGGTCATCCGAGGTATCAAGGTTGAAGTTGAGGTCTCTAAGTAGGATTTAGTCGGAGCAGGTGAGCGCTTGGGGGGTGACGAGGTCGGCGATGTCTTTGCATAATTGGGGTCAGGGCCCGGGGGGCCTGTAGATTAGTGTGCCACAGAAGGAGGAGTGGGTGTTGCCCTGAATCTGGAAGTGTAGGTGTTCATGGGTTGACTGAGACTGTGACTTGTTGGTGGTTGTCAGTAGAAGGGTGTTCTTGCAGACAATAGCAATGCCTACTCCAGGCTGGTTGGCTCTGTCCTTGTGGATGATTTTGTAGTTGTCCAAAATGGCTATTGCGATTTCCAGAGCAGAGGTGGGGGTGATCCATGTTGTGAAGAAGTTGATGCCCAGGGCGGTTGAGTCAAGGAGGTCCCAGACTTCTACTGCATGCATGACGAGGGAGCATGTGTTGACGAGCATGGTCGGCCATGCTTGGTACGAGATCGTGAGGTGGTCCTTTGAGGGTGCAGGAGCATGCGTGGAATGAAAAAGGTCCATGAGTGTTCCTGGGGTTGGCTAGGTGGCAGGCTGAGGATCTTCCTGGTTGAGGGCGCGTACAACCAGCAGATAGAGCGAGGACCAGGGTCCATGGTGCAGAGGGATTTCTAGGCGTGTACAGGTGCAGACGGGCTTGCCTTTGGCGGGCCCGCTGTGCCCAACCCCACAGCAGCTGCCATTAAGAAGGGGAGTGAAGTTGGGTTTGTCTGTCAGCTGGGAGGCGGAGAGTGGGAAAAGCGCTTCACAGGAGGGAGAAGGGCAGGTAAAGCAGTGGGGCAGGGAGAGTGAAAGGAGAGAGAAAGAGACAAGAGGAAAAAGATTGAATAAAAAGATTTAAAAAAACAAAAGTAAACAAACAGAAGTAAAGGCAGACATAAAAGCAGTAGTAAAGAGAGACAGAAGATACTTATAGATGGTCACTAAGACACCAGGGATGAGGTGAAGGCAGGAGCCTGCGGGTGCAGGTGGGCCTTGAACTGGGAGTGAGGCAGACTCTCAGTTCGCTTGAGGCAGAGGCAGTAGCAGCAGCAACAGGTAGAGCTGCACAGTGGGGAGGGCAACAGACGCTGACCAGGAGGTCAGACGATTTTCTCTCTCAGTGAGTAACACCCGCTATTAAGAAGGGGAGGGAGGCAGGGGTCCGGTCAGCTGGGAGGCGGCAGGGCATAACTGTATTCAATGACAAAACGTGTCAACCATCAAAATAATCTGTAGTGAGTTTCATGTCAGAAACTATGTGCGTATAAAGAAACCAAAACATGTTGAGAAAGCTTTGTCTAAATGTGGAGACAAGGTTGAAGAAGTAAATAAAATATTAATAAAAGTGCAGGATTAATGCACAGTAGCAAAAGTGCTCCAGTACCATATGTTAAAGTGACACCTACAAAAAGTAAAAAAACAACATACTTGTTAACATGCTCTACTATAAAGAAAGAATATAGAGGCAATGCAATAAACTGGTTTGAATGATACTTTTCTTTCTTTGGACTTTAATATTGTACAGTTTTTTATCCAGTTATTTTCCCTCATTTTAATGTATTGTTATAACGGTAACTGTTTAGCATCAGTTGTCTTCTCATCTTTTATATTCTAATCATAAATTAGGTGTTTGGGATACCGTACTTTTCTTTATAAGAATAGAGTTGTGTTGCATCCTCTTCCATAAATCCTGTCTTTCTTCCATGCATTCTAAGCCAGCACTTGAAATGTTCACCTTTGAACTCTATAACTGGTGGCTCGTGCACTGTGCTGTCAGAGCCTGGAGGAATTTCATTTCAGTTTGCGTCGTGATACATTACTTCAGCATCACAATTTCACGGTCTGATGAACTGATACAATTATTTAAGTCATCCTTTTTCCAGTGATATTCAAATTTTGTACCAACATTCCAAAGTCATCAGCTTGTTATTTGCATCTGCAGCGCTGCCATATACTGATGAAAATACACATACTCAGCTACACAGACCAGTAACCATCCTAAGGCAAACCAGGTATAATATCCCAAAGGTTAATGTACAAACAACATAAACCCATGCCATTGCCATATGGTAGTATTCTGCCCCACATGACTATGGCCTGTCTCATATGGCTAGGTTCAACCATAATATGCTTCACCATTACTGGCACATGTCCCTTTGTTTATTAGCATGTACCTCAAACACATACCAGAAACTACATTGAATGTTCATAGTCAGCCTCACATGCTCACATATAGCATTATAGTCATATGTAATACCTCAATAGCCAATGTGTTGTAATCAGTTTCAAGAACTTGCTTTGTTTTATCAGGGTTAAGAGTGACATGCCTGTATGTACTCTGAGTTACATTTAGGGCCGCATTTTGACCACCAGGGCCACGGTGGCCACAATATTAAGGGCCCATGATGTATCCTACTTAATATTCAAGGTGCACATATCCATAATGTACACTGAAACATTAAAAATATTCTAATCTAGATGCAGTGATGTGTACAAAACATTCTGTTTTGCATAAATCAATGTCTTCTTTCAGGACACCATGTACTGAGGTTTGACAAGAAGTGTCAATAACCCCAAGTAAATGATGTGTAGAAAGAGTGCCACATAACACTGATGTTGTGTAATAACTTGCAATATTATCAGGAATAATATTCACATAAATATTCTGAATATAAAAAAATGTATATTTAATTTTCTTTCATAAACAGGTTGTATGCTGTTGGTGGAAGGGATGGAAGTTCTTGTTTGAGCTCCATGGAATATTATGATCCACACACAAATAAATGGAATTTTTGTGCCCCAATGTGCAAAAGAAGAGGAGGAGTTGGAGTTGCCACTTGTGATGGTTTTCTTTATGCCATAGGAGGACACGATGCTCCTGCATCCAATCATTGTTCCAGACTCTTGGATTATGTAGAAAGGTAAAACATATGGTAACATCTTGAAAAACTGCACATTGTGTTGAATAACTAAACTTCAAATGTACCTCTACATGTTACAAATAATAACTTTATTGTATTTATTTGAAAAAGTGGTTATTTGCTGAAGTTTTCACTGGACAATGAATATGTTTAAATCTGGCATATGTTTTTTTCTTCTTTTATTAGTCCAGAGAATATTATATTGCCCAATATCTAGGCATACAAAAGGAATATTCATTCTCACTTTTTCATTGGCAATAATTTTTTCTACATTATAAAAAGCTTTATATGACACAGAATGTATTCTTTGATATCCTATACAGGACAGTTCACTTTTGGGAGCTCCCTCATTTGCCTTTTCACCATACAAATGAAGGCCCCTATGCTTCTTCTTGCCCTCTTTTAAATTTGATCATGCACCCATGGATAGATATATTCTACAAGGAGCACAAAGAGTAGGCTACCCTCTGTGCACTTTACGCTTCTAGAAGGTTCCAGAAGTGCTAGAAGACTCAGAGACATGCTCCTTACTGTTGGAGACTGCATGACACAGTGCTACATTACTCAACAACCTTAGGGCACAAACCATGACCTTTAACCAAGCCCTGTTAATGGATTCTGTGCTCCCAAGGCACAAGTGACCACAATCTTAGCCATTTCCATCAACCTCATGTTTAAGGTGTTGGCCCGCGCCATACACTGCATTGACTCCCACCTCATATGACCTGGGCATGACATTCAACTATTCACAGGTAGTTTGAGCAAAGTGTGTCATCACCTCAATCTGAGAAAATGCTGGGCAAAGGTGGTGGCTAGCAAGCACTGGGAGGAGGTCATGACCTTCAGACACATTTTGCACTTAGTAATCTTGCCTTCAGATCTGTAGGAATTGCCTTCAGAAGAGAGAAAAAAACATCCTGGGTGCAGGGTGAAGGCCTTGTCTGTGCCTTTTATATCCTGTCAAGTTGCAGTCAGGCCCCAAAGGGCCGTGCCTGTTATCAGCCAGATCTGGGTACACTGCACCTTTGTTGGTTATGCACTGTGCTTGTTCTCTCCAACTCCAGAGCCCCCCTAGATATATATTCACATTGAAATCCCATTACATGTCATAACATTTAGTGACTCTTGTTATTCCAAGTGTCCCCAGAGTCTTCAGTGCATGGCCTTGAGCTTGGTTCTTAGAGAAAAAAAAAATGGATTCTTAAATGATTCATTTCAGGTTAATACATATATATTTGAAGGTTTCATTGATCATTGATGTAGCACATAACAGAAAATGCAACTATTTCACAGCTTACTCATGTCAGTCTTGTCACACAATTTATTTTAAACCATTTTGATTTTGAATGTATACATTTCAAATGAAGACATTCAATGTAGTGATGTAATGTACTTCATATGAATGTATATTTTAAATAATTATTGTGTTCACTTTCAGAGATCTTTGCTCTATGTCCTTGTAGAATTAGACTATGCGCACAGACCCATCAGTAGCATCTTTCAACAGCTGGTAGTACTGCATTATTTTTACTGATGACTCCACAGAGGCCTCGCCACTTCCCATCACTGGAAATTCCTGTGCAATCCGAAACATGCTGTACAATAGGCCAATAATTGATATCACAGTTGAATAACAGCCTTATGGTAACGCTAAAGGGACCACAGAGACATCTAGGGTTGGAAATCGTTTACCTTTGTTGCAATTTACATTGCCAAAAATTACATGGAGAGGGTATATCCTAACAGAACTCTGCCCCATGCACATATGTACAGATCTTAGCCATTTTGCCTCCAAGGGGATTTTTGATGTTTGTTCACAAAACAGCAGTGCGAGTCTCAGCTGTTTTGTAGTCACCCGATGTTAAAAGTGATTGCTTCATTTAGTCTCTTTAGTCAGCGACTCAGTATCTTTAGGACAATTTTCATACATCTGGTGTATGGGCAGTCTATCTTGTGATTGGTTTGAGCCCATTCTAATCCTACTTAGCTGTGATGCGTTGTTCCTCACTAAGCATGTAATGTTCTCTCAAACAAGCTGAGATGAATACTGACTCAGACATTTTTTCTTTAATTGTTTTTCTAGGACAATTAGTTTGCTGAATTTCAGTTTAAAATTTGAATGTTAATGCATCTTTCAGATATCTAGTAACCTTTTATAAAAGTATTTGAAAAATGGCAAATATGTATTCACATGATGTCAAAACATTTCTCAAAATAAAGTACATATTGAAAACACAGGGCCACATTTACAAAGATGTGATGCAGCGCAACACAGCAAGAAAACTTGTTGTGCTGCACTGCTTCGCATTGAGAGGACATGGATGTGTGATATCTACTAAGATATGATGCATTTTTGATCTCTTCTTCTGTTGGCACACACAGTGCAGTCTCTTGCCATAGCAAGTATCTTTGCACCATTGTGTAAGGGTGTCTGCAATGACTTTACTACACAACAACAATCCTTGGAGGCTTTTTCCTCTCCTTTTCATACGTGTGCTGCAGAAGTCATCACACATAGAAAGAGGTAAAAATTAAGAGAAATAAAAGTTTTTCTCATCGTGTCTCCCCTGGGAAGGTAAACCTTTTTGGCACATTCCCAGGTTTACTACTGGTAGTAAATCTGGGAATGCACCAAAATCCTTGGGTGGAGGATGCTTGGGAACACCCATGCTTCACCCATATAATGCCTTCCCAGGGCAAATAACTCAAAGCAGTGACTTGTGCTGCATTGTGTTACTCCAGATTTACTATGCAACCCAGAGCCCTGCAAGGTGGCTCTGCATGGCATAGTAAATCTCACTTAAGGTTTGTGTTGCCCTTGCATCATCACCTTATGTCTTATGTGGTTCCAAGGTCACATTGGATGAAGCAATGGACAGACGTCCATAGCTTCAGCTCCTGCAATGGGTCCTGCTCAGGCACATTCAGCTCAGACACAACAAGCTCAGACACAGCATGTGTGTCCTGATGCAAGGTGTGGCACCAGCAGTCTAGGTGACCTGCTCAGTCAGAGTCAGAAGTGACCTGGGAAGTCAGCGCTTAGAACACAGACCCCTTACCAGCAGGTCTTGAGCTGGTATCTCCACAGAACGTGTCTCAGTACATCCTGTAGAACCATCTAGGAGCCACCTGAGCAATCAACAGTCTAAACACTGAAACACAATAGGAGACTGATGGGTCAATCTCAGAAATTTTACACACAGAGTTCCAGTTGTATTAATCTAAAGTAGATCAGATTCACAGAACTAAAGCTCAAGACCACAATACACCACATCCTAAACAGGGGCAACATATTGCTTTTATTAGGACATATGCCAGCTCTAGCAGCATTAACTACATGAGACATCATAAGCATTCATTTTATACTACAACTAGGCAGCAAAGGGACTGAGGCAACACATGTAATATAGAGAAACTCCAAAATAGAGGAGAAGGTGTACAAATCCAAGGCTACATTCAAGAACAGCAGCATCAGGGTTAGTAGAGAAGAAAATAAAAGAGAGAAATATCCAAACATCCTGACCCCTAGAAGATATCCTCACCCTCTAAACTACCTGCAATATTCAACCCTAAAACCCTAAAAGGATTTATTGGTTACCAGAGGTCATGATTTATTGAAATGTTGCTGGACTGTGTAGATTGTTGTAGGAATCAAATAACCTAGCATTTCCAAACCAGTGGGATATTATTTGTCTCTAAGAAACCTGGAGCTTACAACCTATTCATTTAAACTTCTATCAAGAATTTACTAAGCCTATTGTTCCAAGCAGTGCTCACAGAAGGTCCTCAATAGGCGTAGCCACATATGTGTCAACTGTTATTAAGGTCAGAATAACAGGAATGAAGATCGCTTGCTACTCCTTACAAGCAGTAGTCCTTCACATATTAGGTATTATTAACACTAAATATAAAACACTTCTAATAAATATTTACTTAAACATCCATAACAAAGACCAAATGTGAGACTTAAGGAGCTCATTAATGAGTTAGAAAAATGAATATTATTTCAGTCAGGGCACAAATTCATATTCACAGGGGACTTCAGCTTGAGCACTTGCACTTTCGCACTGGTTAGCAGTGGTAAAGTGCGCAGAGTAACAAAAACAGCAAAAACAGAGTCCAGCACACATCAACAACCTGGGAAACAGAGGCAAACTTTAAGGGAGACCATGCCAAGGATGAAAAGTCTAACAGATATTATTAGGCAATACCCGGCATCCACCTCAAAGTACTCTACATCTCACAAGGACGCCATTCCAGTCGCTAAAACAAGACCCTTTTGGAAAACTAATAGACAACTTATTTAACAGAATGTAGCTAAGCCTCCTTCCAAGAAGCAGAAAATGTATCACAATGGTAAATATAACCCTCTTGCCTGGGAGGAGATGGGCCATTCACAAATTAACCTTACCTTTTGTGTCACTTTTTTCATATTTCCTGACTTCTCGATCACCAAAGGATTTGACAGCAATCACCATTTACCAATAATTACTTTGAACTCTTCATTAGGGCATGGTGATCAGCATACAGCTGCCATTAACTTGGCAAAATGCAAACCTGCTGTCATTATAAAGAATACTATGGAAAGCTCTGAATATTGAAAAGTTAAAACAGTGGCACAACGTTCCAAAGTGTCAGAAATTACAGGATGTGTTGCAAAAAAAACTAGACTCCATTTATCACAACTGTGTACAGAAGTAATACAAACTCTGCAAGGTAGGATGAACTGTGCCAATTTTAAACCAGGTACAATTAAGTGTTTCCAAGCGAATCACAAACAAATTGAAATGATTAAAATTCAAAATCGAAAACAAGCATACCAACCGAACACAATGGACACAATCTCACCCTCTGTTCTGCAAATTAAAATGTTGCAAATTGAATACTGAACGAAAATGTTGAAAAATAATTCAACTCAAAATCTCAAAGCAAGTTCTGGAACTTCATTAACAGACTGGATAACTACCATCACATTGAAACCAAAAATGATGTCAGTGCTGACTTAGGGGAATTCCACATTTGACAATTATACTCTGATGAGAATTTTAGAGATTTCACTCCACTTACCACACTGGAACCATTCACCAACTTCAATAGGGAGGCAATTAACACCCAAAGCACAAAATTTGCTTTACAATGAACAGATCAGGCTGTGCT
Source organism: Pleurodeles waltl (assembly GCF_031143425.1). Classification (NCBI taxonomy): domain Eukaryota; kingdom Metazoa; phylum Chordata; class Amphibia; order Caudata; family Salamandridae; genus Pleurodeles; species Pleurodeles waltl. The sequence continues at coordinate 1,020,941,217 of NC_090447.1, forward strand.
CCAGGGCCCAACGAAATACCATGCTCGCTGCAAAAAGCTGTGATTGGCTCCAGGGCCCAATGAAATACCATGCTCGCTGCAGAAAGCTGAGATTGGCATTTGGCATACTTAAGCAGGATGACATATGCAAACCGGATTTTCTAAAATATTGTCCTCGAACCATCAATTCAAAGATGGGCACCTTGAAACACAACATTAACCTATTTGAAGAAGAATGGGAAAAACAGCAGTCCACATACCCAGTACTTGCCAGCTAAATAAGGGAAAATAAACTGACCAGATGGACCCTGAAGTCTGTGATCAGTTCCCAAACCCTATTGTTAGGTTGAGTGGAAGATACCAGGTAGTTGGCAGAAAACAGAATCTCATCTCTAATCATGACATCCTACAACTCACTGAACACCCAAACACCTGCAAAAACCAGCACAGCTGAAAATACTGTGAATGAGATTCATGTTTCTCCCAACAAAGAAGTGCAGGTCATCATGGGCATCTGAAACATACTCAAATTTAGGGTGCAGGTTTTTTGATGATAAACATGAGTCATTCACCCACCTTGTGTGCTGTTGCCAGGAAGTTAATGAAGAGCATAAAATTTAGATAATGCAGGTCATGCTCATTAACAAACTGCCACTCCACAAGATACGGTCTGAACACAAGGAGCCTATCTGAACTCTGTTGTTGGTGTATTCACCAATCATTAGAAAAAATTTAAAAAAAGTTCTTAATATTTAGTTTGTGCCATGCCACTTTTTTCTTTAACCTTTTGCCAGTTTTTAGAAGTAATTAGGGCCTGATGTAGAAATCGGGGGATGGGTAAATGTGTCTCAACAGTGACAAATATCGCGTCCAGCGAAATCTAAAGACCATTGAGTGTAATGGAATTTTTCACTTTGGTGGATTGGACATCCATCACCTTTGTGACTGAAAAAACCTGTCCCCCGAGTCCTAAATCAGGCAAAAGTCAATTCAACTGCAGTGATTTTTTTCAGTGTTCTAAATGCTTCCTAGTTTTTTTATAATGATCTTAATTAATCAATTACAATAAGATGAACTTACTTAGTTGCATTTTTTTGATTGACACATTGAAGGAAAGTGCTATATACAGAATAAGGTGAGGCTAGGCCGATTACTGTTTCCACCAATACCACTCTGATTTTTTTTTTTTTAATAGAATCATATATTTTGGTCCCCATTTGTAATAATATCTTTGAAAAGCCATTGAATTTAACACTGCTTTGTTTGTGAGGGAAATCACACACTTTACTTCCATGGAGGCATTTTCTTTTTAACTTTCCTCAGTGGCCTTCAGGAGCAATTCACTGATTGTTACATAAGTATGCCTGTATTGTTCATTGGTGGAAAAGATGACTTCAGAAACTTCACATTAGATATGGCAGTTACCATGAATATTTGAGCTCTCGGGTGAGTCTAAAAAGTACAGTCAATACTGGTTAACTTGCTCCAAAAGTGTGCAAGTTTATGACCTTGCCTTTTAATACATTCATGGTGGCAACAAGGCAATGGGTACTACTTTAGTACTACCCTATTTCATGTGCGGTTCCAAGAGAATCTTATAAATGATTATAGTGTAATACTTTTTTAAAGCTGTATAGGTAACCAAACACAAAACATTCTCCGTGGTAATTTTGGAGAAAGCAAATGACGCATAAGTTAGACATCTGAACCCTTGTGTGTGTATAAATATTTAGCAATGGGAACCATTATACAGACGTCTAATAGTCATTTCACTTCATTTGTTAAAATTACCGGTTTATGTGTTTTCATCAAGTTAACAATGATTGCACATGACTCCACCTTTTCTAAAGCAGTCTTTTAAATGATCGTAAACTTCAGTAGATTACATTTATTGTGGTGGGAATAATCTCAGAATTTTTAACAAATTAATCAACAAGTATTTTGCTGTTGTTTATTACCATAATGTGTAATTGGGTGTGCATAATTTGATTAAAAGATTCTAATAAAACTTCACATAATCCTGATGAATATCGTAAAACACAATTGGAAATACACAGCATATGTGTAAAAGAGAGTCGTATTGCCACCTTATGTCTCAAACAAATGAAACACAGCACATCATTGACATAGAGCTTAAGGTGAAGTTTTCCTTCGAGCAGTAAACTACATGCACATGCAGTTTACTGTTTAAATCAATCCTTAAGGTTAAGTTGAATATGGTCTGGGTTGCTACAAGGGGATATTACCATGGCATTCAACCTTCATCATGGTTTTTAACTCTTACATCATTCCCTTGAGGGGAACAGATGTAATTTAGAAGTGAACTTCATCATACCTCTGGCTTTTGAACACTGGGAGCCATACTACAGAAAGTACCCCAGGGAAGGAACTTACAGATACTCCCGATTTGTGCACCCCTGGGAAACTTTGGTGTCACAGAAGGGGCCATGGAAGGTTGTGTGGCCCCTTCTATAATACAGAAAGTGCTGGTGCACGAGTAGCACCAGCACTATCTCAAGAGGGCGTTCCTCATTTGCATTGGGGCATGTGCCCATGCAAATGAGAGAACCTCTTTGCTTCTGTCCCTGCACAGTATCATGGACATAGGAGCAGAGGTAAAGATGTTGTCAGGAGGTGTGCCATCCAGACATCCCTTCCCAGATGGGTGCAGTCACTAACTGCACTTGCCAGCAAAGGGATCTTTAATTCCACTTTAAAGTGCAGGTGGGTTACTGCCTGCCCAGTGAAACACAGATGGGCTTTGACGCAGACTCTCTTTATTTCACTTGAAGGTTTGTCCTGTGTGAAGCACAAGTTTGCCGCTGTGCTAGGGGCTTCACATTCACTTTTAACAGGGTGCACTTTCTATGTTTGCATATAGCAAATCTATTAAAAAGTGGTATGTGGTGCGAACAGGAAAAGTTTGCCATATGTGTCAGAAAGTGCCCTGGGGACTGAATGGGCATGTGCACCTCCTTTGGGTGCATATTGTGCACTTTAACATTGCAGAAGGGGCTGCAGATACTTGTGCAGCCCCTTCTGTAATACTATTGGAGTTGGTATTCCCTCATTTGCATGGGGGACGTGGGCCCATGAAAATGAAGGAATCACTCACCTCTGCACCTGGGCCAACTTATGGATGTAGGCACAGAAGCAAACATACCTAGGAGGCGCACTGAATGTCTGCCCCAAAAGAGGTGGCACACTTTCAGTGAGCATCCTAAAGGCAGACATCTTTGGGGCTCCCATGGAACCCTTAGGCATCCCCTTGCTCACGGTGCAGTCACTTACTGCACCCACCTGCAAGGGGATCTCTCTCGCCTCTTGAAAGTGCAGCCATGTGCCACCAGCAGGGTGAAACACATAGTGGCTTTGAAGGAGCTTCTCCGGATTTCACTTGAATCCACTGCCCCACAGGGCAGCTTTAGTTCCTGGCTGCCATGAGAGTAGTGCATTCACCATAGCAGGGCCCCGTGGCACAAACAGGGAGAGTGTATCCTCATTGCAATACTGATCCCAGTGCTCTAATCCTAGCTACCACACTTATAGTTTTTTGCCGTTTGTGAAGATATTTCAGATTGACTAGAAATTTCCGCAGCTACCCACATGTGTCTCAGTCCCTCCAGTCACTGACGTTGGTGTCTAAGGGTCTGATATAGCAAAGCGTTTTACCAATTCGGGGAATAATTAATTAATTACTCTATCCTACTTTACAGCAAGGGGTATCTCAAGGGTGATACTTGGGCATTCCCATGCAACCAACCTTGGGTTGTGAAGCAAATTCCTATACACTAACATTTTGTGTTAGGGACGAGTGTTAAAAATTACATTTCCTGAAGGCAGGTGTAACAGAACAGATTTTAAAAGTCCCCATAATTTTCCAAGTTTGCATATGTACTGCACTGTATAGCACACATATAAAATGGGAAATGACTGAGCTATGTCAAAACATGTTTCTTTATCCTGAAAGGGTACCCTTCCAGTGCATATGTTATGCTTGACAGAACACACACACCCTGGTATGGTGGTGAATTGTGTGTGTGTTGGTGCATGGCAGTGTGCCAGTGCTGTGGAGAAAAAAACAGTGCCATATCATATGGTGCTGTTTTTCTCTCTTCCTTTGGCGCAGTGCAGCTTAGCATCTTTGGTCGCTGCATTGAATTGTGCCCAAAATTAAAATGTGTGGAAATATTGATATAGGTTCTTCATTTGTGATAACACATGTCAAATTGAGATCCTAGGAACTTGACTCAGTGCAGGAATTCATCCTTGAATACATCATTGGAGGGTTACCAGTAATTGGTTTGTGCACAAAATTAAAGTCTCCATCACATTTTTTGATTAAACCTCTTAATATTCATTATTATGTTAGACTCCCCATGATCAGGGTTATCTCCCTTGGGTACACCATAGACATAAAATGCTACACGACCAGAACAGACTGTTATACAGATTACCAAATAACATGGCATTTTTTAAACCCGAATAAAGAGGTCTTGTGATCTTTCATAATCACAGTACATAGAAATGCAAAAAACTACAACCAGTGTAATGATCTTTTAGGTTTTAGCTAGAAGGAAAGCCTATCTCAGTTTCACTATAATTATTTAACTGCAATAAACATCCTATTACAAGATAAAATCCTACTCTGTATATTCCTTTGATCTCTACCGCTGCACATCGGATACCATGAAATACTATAGAAGCTCTTCAGATTACTGAAGAGCAAGTGATTTCAGAAGCTGCTAGATTTAGCATAATAGTGTTTAACATATGGTAGCACATGTCAAGTTTTTGTATCTTTCTGCATTGGGGTACATCCTGTGAGACTTGCAGTGGCTGCCCAAAGCACAAGGGATTATTCTTAGTCTGTAAGTTTTTTTATTAACATAAATTGTGTTTGGAAATTTGACATGTTTGTGGCAAATCTTAGAAAAAGGCAAGTTGGTATTCCCTGGAGCAAAGCTTCTTTACCATCCTTTTGGTTGCATTAATTGTATCCTTCAACAGTGCCATATCAGGAATTATTTTTTTCATTTCGTGCAGCACTTCATATAAGTGCATGTATTTTCTTGCTCTTGCACTAGTGTGCTCTTTCCAGTCTGAAATTCCCCCATGTGCTCTCCGTGTTACTCACTGTGCCCACCCTTGCTCAGCCATTGCTTTTTAATCCTGGTCCTGCTTAGTTTTTATTTACAACTTCTCTGTTGTTCACCCCACTTCTCCTGCTTCTAATGGACAGTTTCTAATCCCCCCACCTGCTCCACCATTGCACCATATCCCGCTCACTTGTTTTCTTAAAAAAAAGCAAAAAAAAAGAAAATAGCTATCTTTTTAAGAGAGTTCAGCAGCTGCAATTTGTCGCCGAACAACTTTTTTCCACAGAAAAACAATATACTTAGGTGCACTTTTTACATATTTTTATTTATCACTCCAAAATAAGTATTAGCATAGTAAATAAAAAACATGGCCATCATGTTATTTCATGTGCATGTATATGGATAGTGATGCTGTGGCAGCCGTAGCGTCTTGACACATACATCAGCATGTGTGATGACAACTGTAGACTTATACAACAATTCAGTTTTTTGCTGGTGCTGTTCATCATTGGCAATATAGCAATAACTATTTTTTGTCAGTGCTGAGGCCTAGTGGCACTGCAACTGCTTATTTCCTTCAATGATTGTGAAACACTATTACCATTCAGTGTTTTATGCACACTGTTGAATCTGGGTCAGAAACCTACACTGATATTTCCTAATGGAAAATATTGATAGTCCAGAAAAGTAACTTTCCATTGAAATAATATGTACATGAACACTAGTAATGTAATTGTGTATGGATACTTTTAAAATATTTTAGGGGCCTGTTCACAAACTGCACTTTGTAGTATATTTAGTAGTACCACATTTGTAGTACTGAAATGAAAGCGAAAGCAGGTGGAGAATCCCGAAGGTGCTTGCACATCAACACAGGTTTAACAAATGTCCATCAGTAGTAGTCCTCTTTTGAGCAAAAGTTAGTAATGGGTGCCAGGCTAGCCATACACCTGCCACCTCAGGTGTCAGAGGATTGCACACTGGAACCAGTGAGTGAAAACCTAAACAATGAGAATACAAAGGCCAGGGCACAACCAATGTAAAGCTTCGTGTAGTAGATCCAAGTGGTAATTCAATAATTGAGTCGAAGTCCAGGCAAACAGGTGACACAGGATATTTATTGTCGTTGAGAACAAGTGGTCAGAGTTCCAGTCAGATGACCAAATACAATATAAGTCCAAAACAACAAAACAGCCGACACATGTTTCATCTTCAAGATTTTGTCAAGGCTTTGAAATAGATGAACATAAATACCAATGCATGAGATGGAATGTGAACACAGAGATAACCAACATCAAGATAAATATCTGAAAGAGGGGGGAAAAGGCCCAAGCACCAGTGACCAGTGTGATGAAGAATAATCACACACGGGCGATTACACGTATCTGAAAGGTTGCTAAATCCTAACATACTCGGCGGGATGCACACCAAAGCTGGAGAATCAAATTTAAAGGAAAGTGCACAGTATGAAAGTGATGAACACACTGAGGCCCATATTTGTACTTTTTTAGCGCCGCATTAGCGTCATTTTTTTGAGCAAAAGCGGTGCAAACTTGCAAAATACAATTGTATTTTGTAAGTTTGCGCCGTTTTTGCATCAAAAAGCGGTGCAAATGCAGCACTAAAAATCACTTTCTGATTTGAAATTACACAAGAAAGACAGTGCATAGGTAGGCAAGTGCAAAAAATAAATTTAAATAAAAGGTCAAATACCTTCAGCTATGCGGACACATGAAAATGAAGAGAAATTTAACGGAGACCCGAAAGTTCGTTTGGAAGATGTAAAGAAGAATTTCAGCTCCTGATGAACCAATCAAATGGAGTACAGGTAGCAACAAGGGCTATGATAAGCCTAATGTGGAGGAAACAGAAAAAGCTATCAAAATCTAGCTGGCACTGTAAAAGTCGTGGTAAATGTCAGATAATAAGTAAAAAAAGAGAAAAAAGGGAAATCAAGTGCCCTGGCCTTTGTGTTCTCATACATTTGTAGTACTACTAAGATACCATAAAATGCTATTCACAAGCCTACATGTGGAGGGCTGTGCCTCTCCTAGAGAGGGGTTTAAGAAAGGGACATTGAACCACCCACAAAAGAATCTCTTTCTTGTCCACAAACTGCACTTCTACAGTCAGTATAGCCAAAATGACCCAACACTGTTGTAAATCCACTCCAGCTCAGAGGTAGAGTGAGACTAGCACCACTCATGACTACTGCAAAGCACTGCCACCTGTTCCCACAGAAAATATTGGAGGTAGGGACTTAAAATAAAAACCCAAAGGAAAGATTGCCCAAATAAATGAATTTATATAAACGTTTTCAAAATATATATACATTTTTGAAGTAAGAAAAAGAAAATTGAAAATGGAAATAAATATTATTTCATAAATTTTCTGCAATACATATTTAATAACCTTTTAAACTTGAAAATAAATGTACCGTTGTGAAAAAAAAAGTAAACTAAATTATTTTAAATTCGTTCTAAACTTGACTTAGTAACTACAGAATAAATTAATAAAAATATTTTACATTAATAGGATGATATTTAATTACATAGATCTTTAGTTTACTGTACTTAAATTAATTGTATATTTAATTTAAAATGTAGTTAATAGTGCTTTACAAATTATTCTACATTGAAAATGCATATAGAAATGTATTTTATATTAATATTTAATTTACAATATCTAAAATACCTTTTTGTGATCGTTAACTTTTTAAAATGTCCCTACACTTTACCATAGTGCCACGTGTGCAGAATGTAAAATAAGGTTGTAAACTCCTACAAATAGTACCTTTACAGTTGTTTAAGGTGTTTTTATTTACTTAATTGTCTGCTAGAGGGAGTATGGGCATAGAAGTCTGTACTTTTGAGATACTTTTTGCTCCTGAATACTGAAAAGCCAAAAGTAGGAAAGTTCCTCATAAATATAACAGGAACCTTACTTATGTAGATGTACTCACTTGAAAGTTTACCTTGTGAATAGACCCCATGGTCTGTGAGTGTGGAAACAGCGATTACCAGGCTCTGGTATTTGGTTGTTATTACATAAAGCCTGTGAGAATGTTGTTAGGGTTCATTGATATATAAAAAGACCAAAACCTAACAGCTTAGGGAAATGCAGTTGTGGTTTGTCTTCGGTACTTGAGCTAGTAATTCCAAAGTTGACATTAGCCTTCATCTCTGAAGTGCATATATATATATTTTTTTTTTTCTTGCTCGACTCGAAGTGTCCGAAACCCAGAAAAGCATTTGTTACTGAGTTTACTTCTTGAATTAAGCATCAGGGTACATTACTCAGGATTATGCAATTGAGACTGATACGTCATTGTATATGTACAATGATTAAATTAAGAAAACGCCGTTGTGGTAGACCTCTAAGGTACATTATGCTACTGAAAATTGAGTAAACAGCAGCCAGTATTTAATTACAATGTTGGCAAGAGGGGCAGACATTATGCTGCCCAAGACAGTACTTTCCATCCCAGAAAGTTAATAGCAGGACCTGATGGTAGACTGCTTAGAGACAATGTTAACGGTGTGTTCCCATGTTGGAGTGCTTAAAATGATCGCATATAGGTCTGGAGCGATCAGTGCTAGTGTCTTGCATTTTCTAAGGGACTCTTCTCCTCCCGATAGTACACAAAGTGCATTGTAAAAATTAATTCTATCGGCATACATTTACATGTGAGGGGCAGAGAATAGTAGTTGAACTGATCCACTCACGTCTGATTAGCAAAACCCTGTATATTTTCTCCGGTTTCCTTTTTATGAATTGGTAAACACTGTTTTGCTCACTTTCCTAACTCTTTTGAAGTTTCAGGTGCGTGGGAGCAGTCATATTTCACAGATATCATTATAAGTTTATCCGTTTTTCTTGTTCACCTAGGGGATCGAGGTAAGCAGAAGCAGCCACTGGAATATTAGATTTAGAGCCAGACTTCTGTCTTTTCGTACTTTTATCCAGAGGCAAACAAATACAGTTTCTGGAAATGAATCATACACACTTTATATAGTTGGAGGGGAAAGAAAGGTGAAAGGCCATTGGGAACCAACTGTCACGTTATTGTCTGTAAAATGCCTTCCCTCTCTCTTTTAATGCAGTTGTAAACTTCACCTTTTATGATAGGCTTGTGGGCCCTATGGCAAGGAAGGCACCACATAGAAAGCAAGGTTGGGTTTATGGGTTATAGGTTCAATTTTTAATGCTATATATATCTCCCTTCTGAAAACATGAGTTGATATTAAAACCGCTTTACCAAGTCATTGCACAATCGTTCTGTAATACATAATCCCAAATTAAAAGTATGACTGTACTTTCAGAATACAGGTTAAAAATTACTTGAGAAACGTGTATATCTTTTGTACGCGAAACCATGGCGTAATCATAGAAATGAAGGGGCACATTTATGGGGATTTGACACAGGACAGCTCAGCAAGACCTTGTTGCGCTGGCCTGAGCCAAAGTTAAAAGGGCAGGAATGCGCTGTGTCTATAGCGTACAGTGCATTTCTGTCCTTTCCCCCTGTGCTGGTGCACAGTCGGATGCCTAGCGCCAACGCAGGCACCTTAGTACCATGATTTGCACTGCCTTGCCTTACCCCATATGTATAAGGCCATTCAAAGCCATGATTTGGAGGTTTGCATCTGTTGGCAAAAGTGACACAACTGCAGCGCAAGTGGCTCCTAAATATGTCCCAAAATACATATGTAAATAAATACTTAGAATGATATACTTTTTAGAAACTCTCTACTGTTAAATTGTATCCATTAATAGCCCATAGATGCATCAAGTCATTGGAGACCTTTAAGTTTCATTAATTATGACCTGTTTCCATTGTTTTTTACACATTTTTTAGACTCCAAAAGAGAGGGGTGCCATTTTAACTGACTGTCACAATGTAGCTATTAGAATTGGTGGGATTTAAGAAGCATGTGTACCATGTAAATGTGTGCTCAGGTGCAAACGTGTGTCTCTGTGATTTAAGTTCTGTATCTTTTTAACTTGGGTTAGTCAACTGATTATTGTCCTTATTCTACCACTAAGGTATGATTATACTATCGTGTAAATAGGAATTTACTAGAGAAAATGTATCAGAAGTGTTTAGAACACCATTGAGTATGTTTCAATTAAATGGATGCCATAGCCCGGTAGACTTACACAAGTCTCTACTTGAGGGAGTGACGTCAGCTAAAATCATGAGGTCTCAGCAATCTTTTGTTGCATCATGTTCTATTGCTCAGAGGTGAAAGTGATAAATTAAGTGAACAAGAGTGAAAATTGTGCAAGGTATAAAATAGTGAAGGTCCAGACATCAGTGAATAATATTAGTGTGTTTTTATTGTATCACATACTTCACTTTTGCAGTTTTAGGCACTGTAAAAACACAATCTACACAATGTAAGTAAATGACATCAATTTACCAACTCCAAAAGATTGAAAGACTGGGCTTACCAACTCATGGGATATTGATCACAGCAGATGTCAGTAAATAGCATTTACATCTCAGAAGTGGGGGCTGAAACTTTCATAAGGTGGTGTAAGACAGTGGTGTGCAACAAAAAGGTACGTGAAATGGTATTTCTATCAGTATATAGTACAACAACATGTGAGTGCAGTCGGGTGTAGGCAATGGTAATAAACAGTTGAGGAGTATGGCTTGTGTTTTTGTATATATGTGTTTTGGCAGTTTGTGTACTAGGCTGGCAGTGTGTGTGTATGTATATATGTGTAACATTATCTGAATTATACTAAAAAAGGTCTTCTTATGATGGTGGTATAGTTAGCAGCTTAGGGCTATTTTTATTGAAAAATCACACAGTGCATCGCAGAAAGTAACCTTGTTGTGCTGCACTGTGCCCCACAGAAAGGGCAGGAATGTGTGGTATTTAAAAGAATACCGCATTCCTACTTTTTCTTCTGCGCTGGTGCCCTTTTGGCAGCCTACTGCCAAGAAGGCAACCTTGCACTATGGTGAGGGGGTGCCTGTGTTGCATGCAGGATTGTTTTTATGCAGGAAGGAACACCTTCCTGCACAAAAATAATTCAGAGAGGCATATTCCTCTTTCTCTGTCAGCACACATAGAAAGAGGAAGTAACGAGGAGAAATGAAGATTTTTCTCCTTGATACGCCTTCCCTGGGAAGGCATAGTATTTTGGTGCATTCCCAGGTTTACAACTTCTGGTAAATCTGGGAATGAGTTAAAATCTATGGGATTTGCATGGGAACACACATGTAACACCCATGGCACACCTTCTGAGGGCACCATAATGCAACGCAGCAATTTTTTCTGTGTTGCATTACACTGTAAGGTGGCCTTGCGTGGCTTCATAAATCTGGTTTAGGAATTTCTTCACTCCTGCACCACTTTACATGGTCCAAAAGCATCTCAACGAGGATTGTAAATATAAGCCTTAGTGTTTTCATGATTATTTCAGTTCCGTTTAATTCTTCAATGGGCAGTAGACAATGAAGAGTAATGTTTTTTCATTGATCCTTTACATTTTGAAGGGATTCACGTCACAGTAATCAAGATGTGCTAATCCATGTCCTAGATTAAAAAGATCAAGAGGAAGTATTTGCTTTTTCTGCTTGAATTATCATATGGAAGAGAGCTCATTTTAGATAATCAACTGGTCAAAGAAGGCTAAATTCTGCTAAATATCCCCCACAATCTGCTCAACAGAGTTAAAATCTGTTAAGGCAGAGTCACTAGCCATCAAATATTTCCAATTTCACTAACTATAGATTTTGATTTTTAATGCAATGCCATAGATTTATGTTTGAATCAGAGAAAATACACTTGCAGCCTGATTTACCAGTAAACTGTTCTCAGATAACCCATATTGATCTAAACTTCCTATGAAGTGCATCATTTCATGTGTTCAGAAATCATGCGATAACTTTATTAAGCAGCAATGGTATGCTCCCCTCTCCACTCTTCTCTTTCATATATTTTCCCTCCTTTTCCCTTCATCTTACTAATTTCACTGAAATCCTTGCCAAAACCCATATTTGATAGGGCTTGTTAGAAATTGGGTCTCTAGGTGCCAGAGGTATGTACCCCGTCCAACTAGGGACAACAGTCTTAGTCAGGGTAAGTCACAATGCAACCTATATTATCCTCTGCTCACTCTCCGGTAGCTTGGCACAGAGCAGGCAGGCTTAATTTATAAGGCAATGTGTAAAATATTTGTGCAATAACTCATACAGTAACATAGTGAAAACACCCCAAAAAGTATTCCAGACCAGTTTAGGAAAATAGATAATATTCATTTGAATATAATAAGACCAAAATGACAATAATCTGGTGTGCACAAGTCAACATATCACTTTTTAAAGGTCTAGATGGGTCTTAGTCCATAAGAATCATTGGTTGTATATTTTTAACACACAGCACATGGGACCTGTCAAAAATAATGACACAGAGGGCCACAGAGGAGGTGATGCTTTGGAAAATAGTGATGCATCAATTTTTTTCTGGTGCATGGAGGTGATGCATTGATTCTTTCTTTGTGGGAAGGTGATGCGTCAATTTCTGGGTGCGCAGTCTTGGCTCTTTATTGAGGTGCGGGACATTTTGACACCCAGGGACAATGAGTGGAACATCCAAAATATGCTGAGAGGATGAAACATGCACTGTGTCTATCGGGTAGGGGATGCAAAGTCCTTCCAGCAGAGTCAGGGAGTAGCAGGCAGCAGGCAACAAGCAGGAGAGCAGTCCTTCTGGAAAAATCAGCCCAGATCAGTACTTTGGGCAGCATAGCAGTCCTTCAGACAGAGTCCAGTGGCAGGTCCAGAAGTGTCTGATTTGAGGGGGTCACAGACCCAGAATATATACACTCGAATGTGCCTTTGTAATGGTGGAAACTTCCAAGAGTGTTTTGAAGTGCACCAGTTCCCCTTTTAACCCAGTCCTGTCTGCCAGGAGATCTGCGGGGAATTATCAGTCCTTTGTGTGGGGTCAGGACACTAGCCTTTGCAGTCTAAGTGAGAGCCCCTCCACCCTTCCTGCTCAGGAAGACCCATCAGTATGCAGATGCAGCTGAGTGTCCTGTGTTAATGGCTGTCTGGGTGGAATGCACAAGGGGAGCTGCAACCAGCCCAGACAAGACCTGAATTTGAGACAGGTTGTAAGCCACTGAGAGCAGTAAGTGAAGAGAAATTGCTAATTTCTAAAACTGGCATTTCTTAAATAGTAATGTTAAATCCAACTTTACCAGAAAGCAGGATTTCTCACTACCATTCCAATCATACTAAACATGATCAGATCAGAAATTACCACACAAACGTATATAAGGGAATGTTCAATGCTGGCCTATGAGAGGAGCAGGCTTCACAATAATGAAAAATTACTTTGCGTGTTTTCACTCCCAAGACATGTAAAACTTACAAGTACATGTCCTCAATCAATCAATCAATTCAAAAAATGTATAGAGCATGCTACTCACCCGTGAGGGACTCAAGGCGCTTGTCGGGGGGAAAAGTGTGGGGTTACTGTTCGAACAGCCATGTCTTGAGGTTTTTTCTGAAGAGTAGGAGGTCTTTGGTTTTGCAGAGGTTGGTGGGGAGGGAGTTCCAGGTTGTGGGGGCGAGGTAAGAGAAGGCCCTGCCTCCTGTGGTGGTTCGTTGGATGCGGGGGACTGCAGCTAGTGCGGGTGGGAGTGTGGAAGTTCACTCTTTCATTGAAGGTAGGTCGGGCAGGTGTTGTGGAGGGATTTGTGTGCGTGGATGAGGATCTTGAAAGTGATTCTCTTGTCTATGGGGAACCAGTGAAGGGATTTGAGGTGTGGTGAGATTTGTTCGTGGTGGGGGAGGCCAAGGACGAGGTGTTCGGCTGTGTTCTGGATTCTCTGGAGTTTGTGTTTGAATGTGGTGCCAGCGTAAAGGGCGTTACCGTAGTCTAGTCTGCTGCTGAAGAGTGCATGGGTGACTGTCTTCCTGGTCTCTGGGGGAATCCATTTGAAGGATTTTTTTAGAGTGCAGTGTGTGGAAGCAGGAGGAGGTTAGTGCATTGATTTGCTGTGTCATGGAAAGGGAGGGGTCCAGGATGATGCTGAGGTTGCATGCGTGGTTTGCAGGGGTGGGTGCGGGGCCTAGGGCGGTGGGCCACCAGGAGTCATCCCAGGAGTCATCCCATATGGTTTTGTTTGGGCCGAAGATGATGATCTCGTTTTTTTTGGAGTTAAGCTTGAGGTGGTTAGTTGTCATCCAGTTGGCGGTGTTGAGGAGAGCAGCGTGTAGGTTGGTGTTTGGCAGTGGTGGGGTTGCGGGTGAGGGAGAGGATGAGTTGGGTGTCGTCTGCGTAGGAGAGGATGTTGATTCCGTGTGGTCGGAGGATGTTGGCTAGGGGGATCATGTAAATGTTGAAGAGTGTGGGGCTGAGGGACGACCCTTGGGGGACTCCGCAGATGATCTTGGTAGCGGTGGAGTGGAAAGGTGGAAGGCGGACTCTTTGGGTCCGGTCGGTGAGGAAGGAGGTGAGCCAGTCTTTGTGGCGAATTCCTCTGTTGTGGAGGCGTATGCGGAGTGTGTGGTGGCAGACAGTGTCAAAGGCTGCGGAGAGGTCTAGGAGGATGAGTGCGACGGTCTCGCCTTTGTCGACTTTGGTCCTGATGTCGTCAGTGCATGCGATGAGGGCGGTTTCAATGCTGTGGGTCTTTTGGAACCCAGATTGTGAGGGGTCAAGAGTGTTGTTTTCTTCGAGAAAGTGGGATAGGCGGGTGTTGACTAGTTTCTTGGCAACCTTGGCGGGGAAAGGGAGATGGGGCGATAGTTGGAGAGGACCTCCGGGTCGGCTTTGTTTTTTTTTTTAGGAGAGCGGTGATTTCTGCCTGCTTCCAGGGGTCTGGGTAGGTGGCGGCATCGAAAGAGGAGTTGATTATGTCACGGAGTATGGGGGCGATGGTTGGGCTGGCTTTGTTGTAGATGCGATGAGGACAGGGGTCGGAGGGGGATCTGGAGTGGATGGAGTTCATGTTTTTTTCGGTTTCTTCGTGTGTGGTTGGGGCCCAGGTGGTGAGTGTGGTGGGGGGGTCATGAGTGGGGGTTGAGTTGGGTGAGTGAGGGGTGTGTGTGGTGGGTGTGTGTGCTATGAAGCTGTTGTGGATGTCCAGGATTTGGTGGTGGAAGTGGTTGGAGAGGACGTCACATGGGGGCTGTGTGTGTGGGGTCTACGTTGCTGGCTTTGGGTTTGGCTAGCTCGTTAATGATGGTGAAGAGTTCTTTGCTGTTTTGGGAGTTGTTGTCAAGGCGTGTCTTGTAGTGATGTCTTTTGGTGGTGTGTATGAGTTGGTGATGGGTGTGAATGGTAGTTTTGAGGCTGGAGAAGTTGGTTGTAGAGGGTTCTTGTTGCCATATTTTCTCCACTTGGCGGCATTTGCGCTCGGAGTCTTGGAGTTCGGGGGTGAACCATGGGGCGTTCTTGATGTTGCGGGTGGCGATGTGTTTTCTGAGGGGGGCTAGTGTGTCTGCGCAGGTAGTGATCCATTTAGAGAGGTTGTGTGCTCCTGTGTTGGGGTCATTGGTGTGGGGGGGAGGTTGTGAGCCAGTTGGGAGTTCAGGCGTTCTGTGGGGATCTTGTCCCACATGCGGTAGGGTGTGGTGTGTTGATGGTGGTGTGTGGGGGGTTTGGTGAAGGAGAAGTGGACGCAGTGGTGGTCAGTCCAGTGGAGTACGGTGGTGTGGGTGTAGGCTATGTGTTGGCTTGATGTGAAAATTGCATTGAGCGTGTGTCCTGCTGAGTGGATGGGTGCGGTGACCAGTTGTTTGAGTCCGAGGTTGGTGAGGTTGTCTATGAGGGAGGTTGAGTTGTGGTCTTGAAGGTTCTCCAAGTGAAAGTTTAAATCACAGAGGAGGATGTAGTCTGTGGAGGTGAGGGCGTGCAAGCTGATGGTGTCTGCAATGGTGTCGCAGAAGGCGGGGCGTGGTCCTGGTGGTCTGTAGATTAGTGTACCTCTGAGGGTGGGGATGTTGCTAATGTGGATTAGGAATTGCATGTGTTCTGTGCTGTCGATAGTGTCTTGGGAGCTGGTGGTGACTTTGATGGTGTCCCTGTATAGGATGGCGATGCCACCACCTGGCCTGTTGAGGCGGTCTTTGCGTTGGAGTTTGTATCCCCTGGGGGTGGCGATGGCTATGTCGGGTTCTGAGGAGGGGTTGGTCCAGGTTTCCATGAGGAAGACGATGTCAGGTGAGTGTGATGTGATGAGGTCCCAGAGTTCTATGGCATGTTTGTGAAGGGAGCGGGTGTTGGGGAGCAGGCAGTTGAGCCGGTTGTGGTGGGTGGTGTTGGTGTGGTGCATGAGGGTGTTTTTGCGGGATGTGTTCTGGTTGTGGGGTGGTGTGCGGTGGGGCTGGTTGGTGGGGGCAGAGCAGGTGTGTATTGCATTGGGGGTGTTGTGTTTGTTGTTGGGGGGGTCGCTATGGTTGGTGTGTGGTGTGAGGGATGAGGAGCAGGAGAAATGACAGGTGTAGCAGGTGAAGGGGCCATGAGTGTGTGTGGGGCTGGAAAGGGTGCAGGTGGGGCGAGGGCCTGGGTTGAGTGAGTGGAGGGTGAGGGGGAGTAGATTTGTCTGAGGGGGTTAGGGGGACTGGCGTTGGGCGCAGTCTTGGCGCGGACGGGCGCAGATGGGCTTGCCTTCGGCTGCCATAAATGGGGAGGAGGGAGGGAGTGGCAGCTGGGAGGAGAGAGGGCTGGGCGAATGTGAAGGCTGGGGGGGTGGGGCCGCAGGGATTAGCAGCAGCAGGAAAAAGGGACAGAGAGGAAGTGGGGGAGGGGCCACGGGGACGCAGCAGCGGGGTTGAGGAAAGAAAACGGACGGAGAGGAGGTGGGGAGAGGGGGGAGGGGCCGTGGGGACGCAGCGGCAGGGGTTGAGGAAAGAAAAACGGACGGAGGCTGGGAAAGATACAACCGGAAAAGTGGAGGCGGCGCAGGGCGGCGGTGCGAGGAGCGACCTACCTGCTGGAAGCTGTCCTGCCTTTTACTAACATAGCACCCCGCCCCACAAGTAGTTTTTAATGCCAAGTTAAAGTGGCAGTGAAACTGCACACACAGGCCTTGCAGTGGAAGGCCTGAGATGTGGTTAAGAGGCTACTTGTGTGGGTGGCACAATCAGTGCTGCAGCTCCATCATTAACGTCTAATTTACAGGTCCTAGGCACATGTGTTGCTCTTTACTAGGGAATTACAAGTAAATTAAATATGCCAATCGGGTATTAGCCAATGTTACCATGTTTTAGGGGGAGAGCACATGCACTATAGCACAGGTTACCAGCAGCAAAGTGCCCAGTGTCTTTAAGCCAATAGAAATGAGGCCAGAAAAAGACGAGGAGGAAGCTAAAAAAAGTTTGGGGTGACCCTTCAGAAAGGGCCATTTTTCAACAGGGCACCATTTGATTGCTTTTAATGCCATTTAACAGCTCACGCATGCAATAATTGGCAGGAGTCATTGTTGGCCTCACAGTTGTGCACCCTCGCCTTCTGCCTGCCAATACATTTGAAGAAGGTAATAACGAATATCATTTCTTTCTCAACTGGTTTCTGTTGGTTCTCATGTATGAATGCATGTACTGTGTGCTCTCTATTTCACTGTCTTTAAGAAAATAATAGAACACGTAGAGCAAAAAAGCAATTGTTCCTTAATCTAGAAAATCCACATAGACTCTCCCCAAACTGAACATAACAAAAATATCTGCTTAGTGATATATTCATTCAAGGTACGACCATTTAAATGTTCACTATCTTTTACAGTAAATATGTGAGGGCTCTCCCATACAGGCTCCTTTACTGTTCAACACATTAGCCCTCTATGCTTTAATTTGGTAGTATGCTTAAGGTGCTGTCTGTTTATGGCAAATTACACCTCTAGCTCCAGGCGGCTCTTTTAAAGTGGATGACTACACTGTAAAAAAAAAAAATACAATAAAATAAAATGTTGCTGCATTCTCAGCTCTTGATATTGGGATTGAAAGAATGAGCTATACCATTGAACTATCATCACATTAAACTACGCAATATGCATGGTGGAACATTGGCATATTTAAATCCAGCCACACTTTTCAAATTTGTATTTTCTACTGTGGCACGCAAAAATAGAAATACTCCATTTACTTGTATTGGGAAAGAGGTATTTATCCAAGTTTAACGGGTTACACAACAGGAGCTCCCCCCTCGAGAGTATTAGAGCTTAACCCTCCAACCGTCCACATCGGAATGTCCCTCATTATATATATGTCCCAAACATTCCAAAGACAACAGTCACATGCATAAGTTAAAAGCCATAGAAATAGATGGTTCTCATGAATGCATAATCATTTACAAAACAGTGACCAAAATACTGAGATAGAAGGTTAAATCCAAAGCTGTAACGTGAAAATATATCAAAATAAAATGACAGATCCTCTACTCAAACTGTTAGCATTTAACTTAGAAGCACATTTATTGATATGAAGGGTAATTCTTCTATTTTGCATATAAACAAAATTCAGATCTCTCAACTTGGCACCATGATAATTCACGCGTTGTGTTTACACGCTGGAAAGCCCCCTGGTAAGAAAGACTCCACCTGGACTTCAATCAAGTCTAAATGCACATTGGTATAAATGTTACAAAAATTGAAACCTTCCTTTCAAACATATATCTGTGGGTCACATACATTTCTACTGAAAAGTAAAACCATTAAAAAAATGTATTTTGCACCACCATATATTCTCACACTACTCTTGGAACACTTTTGTGATTTACACAGGATTAGAGCAGTGTGCTCTTCCTTATCCATTATCAGTTAGACGACGTAACTGCACTCAATCTCCTTTCCTCATGCATTATTTACTGCTCATCCTTTTTCACTGTCCAATCAGATTTTCATCTTGTGCATGTTTTTTTTTTTTTTTTTTTTACCGACGTTCCTCCTGCTATGATAATCAGTTTTGGATGTCTCCCACACTGATCGTTTAGCCACTAAGGCACTCATTTGGAACCCGGTGTGCACTAGTAGAAACCCATATGAAGTTAATCAAGTGTATCAATACAACAACTAAACCACAGTTGCTTGCATCAACAGCTGTGGCACATTTTTTTCCCACAAATGATTTCAAGCAACGAACGGGCAATGAAGATTTAATTATTTAGTAGTGTAAAAGCCTCACCGTGACCCTTGCCTCAAATAACATTTACATTGTTCATAAGAAGGCATCCCAGTGTTTTCACCTTGGTCGCTTAATTCTTTACGAATGTGAAATAAAATTCTGTGAACTCGAAGAAAGCCACGAGTTGTTATTTTAAAGTTGACATAAGTGACTATAGACTAGCTTCTTCAGAGAATGCTCACATTTTCTTCTGGCATCACTTAATTGTCTCTCCTAGGTATTTCACTTGCTGTCTTCAGAATTAATATTTGGTATAGTTTCAGAGTGAGACCTTTCTCTTGAAAGGCCTTTAAAACATTAGTTACATTATTTTTCACAAGTTATATTCCATAAATCAGGATCTCGTCCTGTGACTTTAAAGTGATCCTTGTTTGAGATGACATCACTGATATTACCAATGATGTAATATAATGTGATTAATGATGTAATATGTGCGGGCATAGGCAATATATGGAGGGGGCAAGTTGTAGCTACCTAAACGCAATATTGGTGGCAAGTTTGAAGTTTATTTTATTTTTTTAAAGTGGTTGTTGTGTGACTTATTTCCCCAACTACAGTTTCAGTTTAAACTTGACTTTTCCACAGAATTTCTCTTTTTTTTACATAAACTTAAGACTTATTTCTATGCCTAACTACGACATCAATTTAAAGGTTATTTTAGTGTGTTTCTATTTTTTATCATTTTCTACATACAACATGAGTAACACCTCTTTCAGTTAGCGTAGTAGGACTCCTGTCGTTAGAACAAGACTACTGGACTGGGGTGGCAACATCACAGTTTGTGGGTGACTGAGTCAATCCCACACGATCTTGGCAGCTGTCGGCCCAAACCTTTCAGCTGAAAGATAGCTTCTGCCCGCCATCTCCAGGGTTGGCTGTAGAGACAGGGGCAAGGTCAGCAATGAAGTGGCATGCAGAGTAGACAGAATTACCTCCCTGTTGTCCCTTGGCCTGTACAGTGTTTTTATAAGAAATATTTTTCATTCTATGAAAAAGGTCTGATGTGGGCATGTGCCCAAGTGTTGGACTGGTTACATATTCTTGTGGCGCCAATTAATAGCTGGATTATCATGTACTTTTCTTATCAGCCTTGGACAGGGGTACATGGTGAAATGCCATGCATAGAATAATAATAAAGATTCTTTTGCAGAGTCATAAAGTTACAGTTGATGAGAAACTTAAAACATCCCAGCTGAAAGCAGCCTAACTAAAATGAATAAAACTGAATACATTTAATCATATCTCATATGTAGGTAAGTGGGCAGAGGTCGCAAGTGTAAGCTAAGCTAAAATGGGTGTACAATGAACCCACAACAACCTCCCCATTGTTGGGACAAGAGTGTATTTTTAAAATGAAATGCTCCTAAAGCTTAAAACACTAAAATCAAGTTAAAATGTACATACAAGAGATAAAATGTCAAAGACGTTAAGCAAGGCAGGCCAGCAGGCAGAACAAATTCAAGGGCAATTTAGTAATAGAGACAAAAATGCCAATCAATCGACATCAACAATAATTATGACCCTGCAGGAAATCTCCAATGTCTTCAATGGTGATGGAAGCCAAGAAGGATTCCACCTCGGCAGGCAACAAGTTGACCAGAACATTGACTGAAGGATCCACAGAGCATACGTGTGCAGAAGCCTCAACCATAGGACCACATGAGGAGGCAACATTCCTGGCCACAGCAGATGATGAAGGAGCCAGGAAATCCACAAAGGGTGGCTCACAGGATGCCTTATGTATTAACTGCAGTGTCAAGGGAAATGTTAGCGAATGAGCCCTCAGTGAGAACATTAACAGATCCATGTCCACAGAAGGCACAGGCTGCACCGCAAGGCACACCTGTGGTGCACTCTCATGAAGCACCATAAGTGGTGGAAAATAGGCTGCACATAAATCAGTGTTGGTCAGAATGTGAGTGACTAATTCAGGCCAAGCTCCACCAGCATTGAAGCTACAAATTACTGCATCATGCAATTTCATTGCAGATGGGCTGATGGGAGCTCCAATACTCCGCTTGCCTGAGATGGGACACCCACTGAGTATCACAAAGAGCAACAGCAGAAGCCTGCCTATCAATGCCAAAGTTATTGGGAATCCACCAAAGAGACTCGAAAAGAGTAAATGGATGACTGAAGGTATCACTCCAAATATTGTCTGGAAGGTACTAACATATCCAGAATGAGAGACTTAAAAAAGCGCACAATTGCCACAGTGCTGGATGTGTTGAAACGTCTGCTTACCAATTCTCCAAAATGATTAGGAAAGTTGGTATTTAATATATTTAATAAGGACTGTATCTCTGCTGATGACCTTGCTAGCATGAGGTCACAAGTCTCTCTGGCTGATGTCAGAGTTACATGTTTTGGCACAATAGTGCCTTGAGTCTGCTCAGCTTGTCAAAATTCACAATTGAAGTAGCAATGTTTGGCCACATTTCTGCTACTTTTATCTCTTATGTGGGGGCATATAACACATAGCTGCAGCAAGTTAAGATTTGAGAAACCAAAAATCACACAGCCAATGCCAGGCTTCATTCCACAACAGCCTTCACTGTTCAACATCACATAACTTCCATTTGAAAGTATCTGAAATACTGGGTGCCCCAAGGAGACTGGACTACTCTTTTCATATAGCATGCCAAGTTCCTTATGGCAGCGTTACAAGTGCCATACAGGGACACCTGCTTCCAGATCAAGGAATGACTAACAGTAGTCTCACATTCGCTTCTGCTGAGAAAGACCCCACTTTTGCCATTTAAACATTTGTAAGTGAAAGGCAATCCCCACACCTAGTGGATGTAACTGTCCCCTAACTGTTCAAATCTGCCAACTGAAAAATGTTTCAGACACTTGCTAATCTGAAACGTGGAAATGGGCAGATTGATTACCCTGTGTATTAGCCATACTGCTGATGGAATTTCCGCTTCAGTAAAAGGCAGCTTTTTCAATTTTTCGATATTAAGAATGATGTAACTCGCTTCCTTTTTAGCCATTAGCTATTGTTGTCTGGTCAAATTGAAGGCAGCAAATAAGTCAGTAGACTTTACATGCTGCCAGGGCAGGCGGCTACTTTTAAGAATCTGCAGTGCCCAACCCAGCTGCATAATGGACCTAAGTTAACTCTGTCCATGATGTAAACATGATATATCATTTGAAATTATGTCTATTGCAGGTGACACAATATTATTTATGGTGTACGTGTGGTTTGACAATGTGTTCATATCATTATTGACAACAGATAAAGCCTTTTCCATGTTTTCTTTATCAATCTGCCTTCAACATGCATCAGCTTCCATTTTTAAAAGCTTCTAAATGTCCCTACATATTGTACATAAGAAAATAAGAAAGGTTTTGTGCATAGTTTTTTAGGACCCAACAAGAAATTTTGTAAGTCGACCTCTTCTAAAAGGAGACTAAGGTGTCCTTTAGCAGCTGCTAATGTGGAGGAACTTAACCACTGATGGCAAAGTTTACCCACACTATATGTTGTGATGAGACCTGAGTAATGAACTGTGATGTAGCAAAGGTCTGGTCAGCTTGCTCTGAAACCCCATGTGGAATTTACATAACATGCCTGACAACCATTTGTATCTACAGGCCACAATAACCACCCACCGGGACAAGAAAGTGAGGAATTAAAGGTACCATTCTGAACCCAACTAGCAAGCTGCTCTTCAGTGACATTTAAAAGTGTCTGCCAATTGTAAAATTTTGATCGGGGTGGGATTCTGGGCGCATGCAGTTCTTTTATTTTTGATAACGCCAGGCAGGTTGTTTGTTTAACTGTGTCATTCATAAATATTATTCTTAAGGGAATAAGGCATGCTCTAAAAAAAGCTTCCCTACCCTGTATTTGCCAATCAAGTGCTCCCCATACACTCTTTATATCAACATTTCCAAAATTCATAGCCCTCAAGGGCCAGCAGGGAAACAAAAGAACCCAAATAGATCAATTTTGTGTCAGTTAGCAATATTTGTGGTACTTTAGAAGGAGGTAATTGAAAGTAATATGACTCTGCATTTTTTGCATCATGCCCAGAAAAATATGCAGACTTTTCAACATACATTTTAGAATTCCTCACTGGAAGAGTCGGACAGTGCTCATATTGTGTGTAGTTAAAAACTGATCTTTGGTACTAGCTTAGTGCAGGAAATTATGTCCATAAGGGTGGTAACAAAACATTTCCTCATAATTCACTGTATTCATATATAGATCTTCACTTTCAAATACATTGTAATATCCCTATCATCAGAAACAACTCCATGTGTAATTATATCATTAATAGAAACTTTGAAAATATATGTAATTGAATGACCTCAGTGGGATTGAGTACATCATATTGCACTTTATCCCACACAATCCCATCAGGAATCGGGACAGCTGAAACGTTCACAAGGGACAAGTCTTTTCAGACCTTATGGGAACAAAGCTAAGGTGTCAAAACCTCATCCACCAGTTCAATAGGAGGTCATTCAGGAAGATAGTGATTATTTATCAACAAACCGAATCCAAAGCAAGAAGGCAAGCACTCAGTAGTGCTGCTGAAACAGATGCAGGGTAGAAGAATTTGAAGAAAAGTCGTCAATGTTGTCAAAATAACCAGAAGCTGTTTGTGCAAGTACAGGAGCCAGTGCAGAACTGGTAGATGGATCCAATGGTTGTGGTTCATAATACACAATATGATTCATCTGTGTTGAATTGGACTCACCTGTCCCGGAGGGTGCCAAAGGTGGGTGGGTCTGCCCAAAAATGATGCACATTGCCTCATAAAACTCTGTTAGCTGGGCAGGGGTGGCTTTAGCTCCTGGGAAGTCTGGGAAGTGTGGGGCGGACCCAGATGGAAGCTACGTGAACGGAGGCCTAGAGAGTCTACGCTCTTCCCTCAATGCATCGTCCAAGCGATGGGGTGAAGTCGAAGAACATCTAGACGGAGCCTCCACTCTGCCTCCTCCCAAAAGCCTTATTAAAAGCTTGGGCGTCTGGTTGGATCCCCTACTATCAATGGCACAACATGCCAATAGAATAGCAGGAACTTCATTTGCCCTGCTTAGGATGCTCAGAAAGGTTCTAACAATACTACCTTTTTTGGCCAGAAGATTGGTCATCCAGGCGGTGATAGGCTCGCGAATTGACTATGGCAACGCCTTGTTTATAGGATCTCCTAAATTTGTTATCCAAAGACTACAAAGAGTACAGAATGCCGCGGCACGCCTACTTTTAAACATCCCTAAACAACACTCTATAAGAGCAGGAATCGTCTCCTTACACTGGCTTCCGGTTGCAGAGAGGATTCAGTTTAAGGCCCTCTGTCATATTCACAGGGCCATCTTTAATAAGGGTCCTGAAATGCTTAAAACACTGGCACAGATTTATGTTCCAGCTAGGCCACTCAGATCCTCATCAGCTAACCTGATCATGGTACCGTTGGTTAGGAAGGCAAGATGGGGAGGAAGATCACTGGCATATCAAGGTGCTGTGCTGTGGAACAACCTGCTTTTCAGTATAAGATCCAATTCTCAAGAAACTTCCTTTAGGAAGGACCTGAAAACATGGTTATTTAAAACCTAAATTCTTCAACGAATAGAAATAGTTTCATCTTTGCGATGGCACTTGAAGCGCTACGAGGCCTTAGGGCAGTTAGGCACTATATAAATACGCATAACATAACATAACATAACATAACTAGTAGATAGCCATAGTTTGGATGTTTCTTGACTACGAAGTGGTGACAGGAATTAGCAGATGTTAGTTCTCTGCCCTCCCTGAAACTCTGGGAGACAACTGTAGCAGTGCTACTTGCAGAAGCTTGATTGAGTGCTTGTAGAGGTATATCCCACTGGGTAGCAAGGGAGGCTAGGGAACTACCCAGACATCCTTGTGGTCCACTGTGGAGAGTCGGTCAAATGGTGCAATTTGATGTTGTCAATTGAAACAAAATGGTTTTCTTTAGAACCAGGAAGCGGCGGTATGATGACAGTTCTGGTACCGTTTATTCCCAGGACTGGAACCAGTGCTCCATAGGATGGACCAAATTACTTATTCAAGATTTTCTCTTGTACAAGATCCCCAAATTTAGGAATACACCCACCTGGCCCTGCCTCCTTCCCCTTCTTTCCATTACTAATACCCGGCCACACCTCCTCTGATGTTATTGTCTCCGCTAGCTCTTCCTTCTCCCCCTTTGTGAGTTTTTTTGTCTGCAACTTTTCTAACAATTCAGATCCTTCTACAAAGGCCTGTTGTACCTCCACTGTCTCTTTCAGCTTTTTACCATTAATGTTACATCTTATCTCCCTCACCTCATTTCTTATTAAGTCTATCTTGATTTTCCATGCCAAGAGCTTTCCTGCACTTTCACTATACTCTAATTTGCTTGCTTCCCATCTGGCCTTAAACCTTGCTTCTATGACTGCAGTTAAAATGACCTTTTGTGCCATTAATTCTTCCAACAAAGCTTCTTTATCCTCTTTCTGCACCTGTAATCCTAAGAGCTTTTTCTTCCAAAAGGTGATCACCTGTTCCAACTCCTGCACTGCCTTTATGTATTCCTTATTTTCTGGGCTGATAGGCTAATTAAAATGCTACTTCTAAAGGCTTTAAAGGAGTCCCAAACCGCCTC
This sequence comes from Pleurodeles waltl, assembly GCF_031143425.1. Lineage (NCBI taxonomy): Eukaryota > Metazoa > Chordata > Amphibia > Caudata > Salamandridae > Pleurodeles > Pleurodeles waltl. The sequence goes on from NC_090447.1 coordinate 1,020,967,067, forward strand.
AAGTGCAGTGGAGTTAATATCCTCAAAGAACTCACTGCTCTTAGCCTTCAGAGTTTCTATCACTTCTTGGTCTTTCAGGAGTGAACGATCTAAGGTCCACCTCCTCGCTTCGTTGCCAGGTTTACACTTCATCCTCAGGACGACTACGGCATTGTAGTGAATCCTAGTTTGTTTTAATGGGATAACAGGAGTTAGCTTAGCCTTTGGCTTACAGAGTCATGCCCCTGTCACCTAGTGACCTTTAACCTACTTAGCTAGCTCTGTCTTAGACCATTTATTTAATTAATTTTTCTAAGATGGCTACCTTGTTTATAGTTAGGCCCCTTTTGTTTAGACTTATGTTATCAGTGTCACCTCGCTAAGGCGTCAAATCAAGCGTCAAAGACAAACAGACTGTAGGTGCTTACATTAGAAATTACCATCCCATGCATGGGGCATTATCTATTGTTTGGGAAGAACCTACGTCAGGGGTCCAAATAGATCTGTATAAATACATCACACTTGAGATAAATAATCAGAGGTATTCCGACCAGATACCATCGCTGCTATTGATGCTACATGTCGCCTTGATGCTGCCCTGGACTTTGTGTCCTTCCGAAGTCTGAGCTCGAGACCTCATCCAAGGTAACCAGGGTTGGGGGCTCCTTCCTGGGACATGGCATTGGCAGATTAGGTTTAACATACCAAGCTCTCCTTTCGGTAGAAGGGTAGGCCTATCAGGATAGGGTATTAGGAAATATCACACACCTCATGTCTTCTTGCAAGATGGTGGGGGTTCTTTTTAATAATGACTCCTGTCTTTACCATTCTGTTTCTTGAACTGTTCATTATCCTAATTATTGCAACCCATACAACTTATTGCAGATTGCAGCTGTGTTAAATAAAAACTATTGAAACCTTACTGCATCTTCGTCATTGCCTGTGTTTGATTGAGACATGATGTATCTGTGAGAAAGGGGTAACCTCCATTCAGCCACGACATACCCGGAGATGTCATACTTCTAAGTCCATGCATAAAGGCTGCCACAAATCACCCTTTGCTGTGTGGGTTTTGGTGAGGTGCTTCTGAAGAGCTTGAGGAGTTGGGATTATAGTTGCAATTTGTAGGATAGGCATAATCACCTACAAACATAAGTACTGTCATCCTCAAACCTGCAGTCTTGACTAGAGTCCAACTATGACAGCACGATTAGATAAATGGGCTGCTAAGTGCTGAATATCTTTTATATCTGCCTTGAGTGACCAGTATATTAAAACATAATCTATTCTTGATTGATGTTTACATTTTTTGTTATGAACTGTATAATCTCAATCTAGGCCATGGTTCTACTGCTGAATATCCAACATCGCAAATTGTTTAATTATAGTTCTGATATATGTCTGCGATTTTAGGTAGACTTAAGATCTATTCTTACGTGATTTATCCAAGAAGTTCTCTAAAATCACACTGAAGTCGCATATCATTATTATTGTGTGTGGAGTGTCCAACAATTGACGACATCCATCTTGTAGGCGCTCTGTGTTGTCTATATTAGGGCAGAGTATTCCGCTAACATATAAGCCTTCTCAAAGATCTTGATGTTAGCTATAGCACATCTTCTCTTTCTATCTGATTTGTAATCCAATATAGTGGAACTTAGCTGGTTCTTAATTTGGATCAGAACCCCTTTCGAGTGACTGGTGTGATCTGTGCAGACCATCTGCTTCACCCATCTCTGGGATTTAAAAATGTCAAAACATTCCTTTCTTGTGAGGTTCAATTCTTGTGGAACTGCTATATGAACAGGGGTGTCCCTTAGATATTGAAGTATATGTTTTCTCCTGGGCTTTACTCGAAGACCATTCACATTCCAAGATAAGACTTGGCCTTCTTTCCTATCATCTGTCACTTTTTATTTCCCCCCTTTTTATTGCTTTTTACTTTTGTTTTCTACACTATGGCCCTCATTACGAGTTTGGCGGTAAGTAGACCTCCGCAGGGGAGTTGGCAGTTGCACCGATGCAGGCCCGGCAGTGAAGACTGAGATATCACAAGTTCTGGGAAGGCACCTGCAGAACACAGCCAAGTTACAGTTCGTCCCATGACTGCGGAGAGGCTGGCGCTGCTGGCGTCAGCCATATCCAGGCCAGCAGTCAGACAGTATCCCACGACCACAGTACAAGGTTGCACAGCACCAGGATTTCTGGGGTGGATCCACCGCCACCAAAAGCATGGCGGAAATGGACAACATAAAAGGGAACACCCACCTTCAGGAACACAGGCACATCCTTAGGTGCCATGGCACACAAATTGCAACTCCTCCTAATGCTCTATCTGGCCATTTAGCTCCTGGGCCAGCAACTGCAACCAAGATACCAAGGGTGAGTGCACCAGTCTGGCACATGCTGGAGGGAACAATGCTAGTATACACACAACAAACACAACACGGGAGGCCACGCCCACACAAACACACACAAAAAAACAGTGGTTCCAACACACACACACACACACACACATACACACATGCATACACGCTAATACCCACAAACACCACACATACATGTGGAAGGGAAGCTAGGACTACTAACGGTGTTGTGGCGCAGATATATTAGAAATGGTGATATGAGGAATAAAACTATGTACACACAGGCCCAAGGGCGAGTCCAAAAGTCCCACAGTGCCCGAATACACTGGGTACAAGGTGACACCCCAACTTGACTCCTGACTGCAAAGTGCAGCCCTCCACAGGGCAGGGGCATCAATGGGGTATGCAGGCACTGCCAGGGTGAGGGGGGTGGCTTAGGGCTTGGAGGGGGGTCATTTGGTCTGGGCTTGGAGGGGCGTCCTTGGGCCTGCCTTTGGAGGGGGGTGGTTTAGCCGGTGGTGTTTGGGCTTGGCCTTGGAACTGGAGAGAATGGACTTGGGTTTGGAATCGGAGGCAGTGGGCTTTGCCTTGGAAGTGGAGGGAGTGGGCATGGGCTTGGGTTTGGCGGTGGACGTGACAGGGGCAAAAGTGACAGGTGGTGGAGGGGCATAGTGAGGGGCATTAGTGAACTGGGAGGCAGAAGGCGGGGACCTTGGAAGGGAACACTGGGGTTTTCAGGGACTGGGGCAGTGGTGGGGAACAGGGAAAACCCCTTGAGGAAACTTTTTTTGGGGACACAAGGGAGGTCAAGGTTAGAACGTTTGGGAGTGGAGGGAGTGGGTATGGTTGTGAGGTGTGTACATGAAGGTGTACATGAAGGTGCGTTCGGTGCAGGTGCGTGGGTGGATGAAATGTGTGTGCTGGGGGACTGGTGGGTAGGTGAGTATGGGCATGTAGGTGTATTGGGAGGAGGTGGGGAGGAGATGCAAAGTGTGCGTGTATGTTGGGGTTGTGTCTGCAGGTAGGGTTGATGGGCTTCATGTGGGTGTGTTGACAGTCATGGTGTCTGTGCCAGTGGTGTATGGGACGCATGAATGGGGTCAGATAATGTAGTGAGAGTGGCAGTGAGGGCACATGTGGCAAGATCAGTGACGTGGTGCTGACTGCAGGTGTGAGTGGTGTGCTGACTGTGAGGGGGAAGGTGGTGGGCAGGTGGTGCAGGGTGTGGATGTTGTCATGTTTGCATGTGTCTGTTGTGTGTGTGCATGGTGGTGGTCGCGTTTGTGGTAATATGTCTGTCCTTGCGTACTGTGTCTGCTGATGGGGATGCTTGTGGGTCAGTAGGTGTGTCCTGGATGGGTGAGGGGAGAAGGATGTTGGTATGGAAGCAGGTAGCTGCAGAGGGGACGAAAGAAAAAGGGACACTGGCTGCCATCAAGGAGAAGGCCAGAGGCTGAAATGATCTCTGTATGCCAGACAAGGCACCATGAATGCCTTCCAGGAACGCATTGGTCTGTTGCATCGGAGATGCCAGTCCCTGGATGACATTCACAATAGTTGTCTGCCCCACAGAGATGAACAGCAGGAGTTCAATAGCCTCCTCTTTGAGGGCAGCATTGCTGACTGGGGCAGGGGCAGAGGTGTCTGCAGCGATGGAGATGCCCACCCTCTAGGGTGAGCGGGCACAGGCAACTGTGTGGAGAGCGACAGGGAGGGTGGTGCTGATAAGGGGGGTGGTGGACAAGGATGGTGCTGGGGTGGTCCCGGAAGTGTCCACCACCGCCAGGGAGCCCCCATCGGAGGAGGAATCAGAAGATGTGTGGTCGAGCCTGTTTCCCCCATGGCACTCCCATCTCCCTCCATCCTACTGGTGCCCTCTACTCCACTGGTTTCAGCTTCCTGGGTCCTGTGGGCTGTAGCTTCCCCACTTGCCGGTGCCCCTTCTCCTTCACCAGATGATGCTGATACACACAAAGACAGAGGAGGACAGGGAGGGAGGGAGGGAGAGAGAGAGAAAAAGAGAGGGTACAATCAATGCCAGCACAGCAGTAACACAGAGTAGAACATCAGCATTTGATGCCATGTCATGATACAGTATGCCCAGCCCTGCACATCCTACAACTAGGGAACACCTTGGGGGAAATCAAAACAATGCACATGTCAACCGCTGATGGTCTGACTGATGCAAACATGTATATGAGGAGTGGCATACCCACCACACTCATCCAGTAACTGCCTACTGCCTATGGCTGTTGACACAGGCACGTGATGGACTGCACACCCAACAGAATCCTGCATGGCTAGTTGGCAGGCCTACTTGGCCATTGTCAGTTAGCACTGTGACCACTTGGTGCACCCTACCCCACTACACATGCAGCACCTCCCAGCTGATTGAGGTCCCGGGATCCACCCCTGGCCCAGTGTTTGGCAGGGACTAATCACAATGCCTTGACACCCCATGTCCAATCATCCTGTTGCCATGAGCTGGCAACGATTATCTAGCTAGTATGGGGCCACAGAGTTTCAACATTGGAGGAAGCTTCCCCGCAACCACTGACTGCATGGCATTACCCACACCTGTGATGACAATCTTGTCCAGATGGACACTACCTATAGTGAACATCACTGTACCAAGCACCCACACCACAGCTGCCCAATGGTGCCCACCCAGAGCCACTATGGCAACATATGTAGCAAGTGAGAGTGGGTACTTACCCCCATGTGGCTGCTGTGCTGCCCTCACGCACCCATCCACCTCAGGGTAGGCGACCGCCAATAGGCGGGCCATTAGGAGTGTCAGGGTCTGACTGGGAGAATGTCCCCAGCTGGACCTCCACGGTCTTCCAGGCCCAGAATCTCAGGTCATCCCACCACTTTCTGCAGTGGGTGATCTGTCAGGCATGGACCCCCAAGGACCACACTTCCTTAGTGATGGCACGCCAAATCCCCTTCTTCTGATGGGCGCTGACTTGCATAGGTGACACAGATAGAAGGAAATAGTCATGTAGAGTGGCATCCCTGGGACAGCAGTGGACAGCACACATCACACTTCCACACGCAAACGTCATCACCCAAAGTAGCCTTAGGCCCCTCATCCATGTCCATGCGCCAGACACACTGACAACTACCAAGGCCCTCATCCCCATTTGCACAACTCACATGCAGGACAATAAAATTTTGGTCACCTGCTGCTCTGGTGCCCCATACAACTGTCCATACAGGGGCAGGACCACATCCACGAGCCACTCCACTGTTCCTGGGTGAAGGCTGGGGCCCTTTCTCCTGCATAACGTGGCATCTTGGCTACCAGAGTCAAAACACAGCAGCACACGCAATGGAGGTCTTCAGTGCACGATGTTCAGGATTCAAGTGAACAGGAGCATATGAAATGGTGGTCACGGCCACCGCGGACATCACCATCTCCGTTGGCCGTGATCATCATTGGCTTCTGCCTCCCACAGGCAACAGTTTTAACCAATGGTGAGTTACACAGTGGTCGTGACAGCCTACCACCATGACGTGTTATGCAGGTGGGATGACCTCACTTCTACCTGTCCCATGCATGCAGAAGAGGCGGCTGCCATTTTATATGTCCAATGTGTGTTGTGGGTGAAATGTTAGTGCGTCATGGGTGACATTTGGTGACCTATGGCCACATCAACACCGTCTAAACAGTCTATGGTGCACAACATAATACCCACTCTCTCCTGTTCCCAGGTACGGTGTAAGGTTGAGGATGAGGAACATACCGGTGTACAGGCCCCTAGTCGACCTTGCCACATTGGAGGAGCGTCACATCATCCAGACCTATCACCTGAACGTGAAACCATTATGGAACTGATGGCCCAGTTGAAGCCGGCCATCCCAATGCCATCCCTCCCACAGTGCAGCTGTTATCAGTCCTCCACTATCTTGCCTCAGGCTCCTTCCAGATCGCAGTGGGCATGGCAGCAGGGATGTCGCAGCCCATGTTTAGGAACGTCCTGAGGGATGTGCTATGTACCCTGCTCAAACATTTGGGAAGCTACATTCGATTCTCCCAACTTGCAGAATTGCCCACTGTCAAGGCTGTGTTCTACAGAGTAGCACATGTCCCTCATGTCATTTGGGGCCATTGATGGAACCCACATTGCCCTGGTGCCACCCAGGAGGAGTGAAGAGGCCTAAAGGAACTGCAAAAACTTTAATTCGGTTAATGTGCAGGTGGTGTGTCTCACGGACCAATACATCTCCCAGGTGACTGCCAAGTTCCCAGGCTCTGTGCATTTTCCCTTAATCCTGCGGAGTAGCAGCATCCCACACATGATAGCATCACTTATGAGGGATCGGGCCTGGCTCATCGACATGTACCCCTGCATATGTGTTCACCTCAGCTCTCTGCACTCGTGTGTCCCTGCCCTATCACCCTCTTGGCCGTGACATGCCTCTTACCTCTGTGCACACAAATTACTCTGGCTATGCCAACCTGCCCTGGCTCCTGACACCCGCGAGGCATTCAACTTCAGATGCAGAGGACCGCTACAATGAGGCCCACAGTCATACCAGACGGGTAATTGAGAGGTGCTTCATCCTGCTGAAGGTCAGATTCCGGTGTCTGCATATCTCTGGGGGTGCCCTGCTCTACAACCCACAGAAGGTGTGCCAGATCATTGTGGCCTGCTGAATGCTGCACAATCTGGCCCTGAGGCATCACATCCCATTGCTTGATGCAGAGGACGGGGTGGCTGAAGGGGACATGGGGAGTGATGAAGAGGAGGATGATGAGGATGCAGCTGACTCCAGGGCAGAGAAGAGGAGCTGGTAGCTGAAGGGGACATGGGGAGTGATGAAGAGGAGGATGATGAGGATGCAGCTGTCTCCAGGGCAAAGCTGATTCACCAGTACTTCGACTGAGATGCAGATATGTATCAACTGTCTGGTATGTGTCCTCTACGACTGTCCACCTTGTCCCTGCTATCACCTGTTGTCTGTGACCACTGATAGTATTGGTTTTAGCTCTGCCTCTGGGTGGGTTGGTGGGAGGTTGTCACATGTACCCATGACTTTGGTAGTCACTTTGTACAGGTCAGGCCTATAGTCAGGCAGCTGTTGAGGTGGTGCACTAGTGCCACCAACATGTATGTACAATGTTCCTTGATCTGCCAGTTCAAGTGCTATGTGTGTGCCACACAGGGTTGTTGCATCGGTACAGCATCTATCCTGGGAGTCGACATGGGGTGGCAGTGACACATTGTTGTTGGTGGCAGTGGGTATGGGGTCAGGTCTGGCGCTGGGTGCTGTGAGGTTGGTACTATTGGGTTGGTATGTTTTTTTTTGTGTTGGTACTGGCATATAGTTATGGACTTGACTGCCATATCTGCCTTGGATACCTGTTTCTACAATGCATTTGTGTTGAGTTGGCATCTGTGACTCCTAAAGTGATTGTTTTCCCTGTCTTGCTCTACTTTCAGGACATTGCAGTGGTGTACTCTGATTCCTGCCTGACCTGTTGCCTCCCTTGACAAATATATCCAGCCACTGGCTGGTCCACGATTGACCTTTCTGCATTTTGCTCCCCCCTCTTTCACACTCCCATGCATGTGCTGGGTAATGGGTTGCCAGTTGCACATGTATTGGCAGTTACATTCGTACTCATGACAAATAATGATGTAGGCAGTAACTGTGCTCAATGCTGTTTATTTGGGAGGGACAATGCAAGGGGTGATGAGTAAGGTCATGCCGGCTGAGATCATCAAAATGGTGATGCCAGCTGTGGGTAGTCCAGGTCCAATATGCTGGCCCTGGGAAAACGGAGACATGAGAGTGGATAGTGGGCAGGGTGTCTCAGTCACACACAAGGGAGAATGTTCAGGAGAGGGTCACTTCCTGGCAGTGGTCGTGGTCTTAACATCATGTCCGGCTGGATGTCTAGTTGGACATCCTCACTTGCGTGGGGGTTCCTCAGCTACAGGGGTAGGGGTGCTGGAGTCCTGTGTGGTCCCTGACGTGGAGGGATCTGATTGGATGTGGCCAGTGGAAGGAGCCTGCTGGTGGGTAGTGGGCTCATGCATGATGGTGGTCAGGTCCTTGAGCATCCCTGCTATGGAGGGCACTGTGGGCCTTCCAGTGTTGCATGGCCTCCTGATGGTATTCCCCCTGCAGCCTCTGGGTCTCCTGCACTGTAGCGAGGATCTGGGCCACTGTGTTCTGGGTCTGCTGGTATACACCCAGGACTTGGTTGAGGGCCTCCTGTGCTGTCAGTTGGTGTGGCTGCCCTGAGCCTTGGATCACGGTTCCCCTCCCACTACCCCTGGCCCCCTGAGACCCTGGCACAGTGTGTCCACTCCCAGTAGCGGCCAGGCCTTTATTATCTGGGGTGTGTGACCTTGACTATGGCCCCTGTACTATGGGGCACACCTCTGATTGTGAGGTTCCTGGGGCACAGGCTTGGGGTTCAGGGGCTGACTGTGGTATTTTGCCACGTGGGTGGGTGAGTCCGGTGTGTCCAGGGTGGGTCTGTTGTTGGTGGACTGTGCAGTGGCCCCAGATTTGCCCAGGCAAGTCATCCCCATCCAGACATCCAGTGGGGCCTTCATCCTGGGGAGGACTGTGTGAGCCTGGCATTCTCTGCAGGGGGGCAGTGGCAGGGGTACCTTTGGATGGAAACGGTAGGTATTAGATATGCAACTGTAGTTGTTATGTCCCTATTGTGATGCATGCAGTGTCTCGCCTTGCATCCCAATGATGGCAATGATGGCTGCTGCACTGCAGACATTGATTTGGTGTAGGGGTTTGTGGCACAGTTTCCACATGGCATGGGGGTTGTGGATGGTGGTTGGCATTGCTGTCATTGCATGTGTTGGGACAAAGTCGTGGCAGCCAGTTGGTGTGGGCTGTGGTATGGCTGTCCATGCGGATGTTCCACTGTGCAGTGGGTCTGTTGTGTGTTGCTGTGTTGGTTGTGTTGGATTGTGGGAGCTGTGGTTCTCCACATTGTGGTTGTCATCCATGCATTAGGAGTGAGTGAGTGGGGATGGTGGGAGTGGGGTGGTGTGGCATGCAGAGAAGGCGGCTGGGGTGTTTGGGACGGGTGCAGTGGGGTGGGTTATCGTAGGTTAGAGGGTGGTAGGTGGTGGGGAGACCTGCAGGGGAGGGGTGGTTAGTGGTAGGTGGTATTGTTGATTTACCAGATTCGAGCCCTCCGCTGATGCCTGTCAGGCCCTGGGATTGCATGATGTCCAGGACCTTCTCCTCCGAGGATGTCAAGTCAAGGGGAGGAGGTGGGGGCCCACCGCCAGTCTTGTTGCTGGTTATCTGATGCCTGGATGCCATGGAATGAACCTTCCCCCTGAGGTCATTACACCTCCCTTGTGCGTTAGTAGGTGTCGACTGCATTGACCCTGTCGATGATCCTCTGCCATAACGCTGTTTTCTTGCATATAGATATTTGCTGTACCTAGACTCCCATGAGCTGTTGTTCTACTCTTATAATTTCATCCACCATGACCCGCAACTCATTGTCAATGAACTGTGGGTGCTTCTGACGTGACATGTAGTGGGGTGGGTATGTGGAGTGCGTGTTGGGTGCATTGCAGTGTGTGTGGTGATGTGGTGCTCTTTGGCTGTGGGTGCTGGTGGGCTGTGGTGGTAATTTGTACAATGTGTGCTGTGTGATTTTTTGTGCTGTGTTTGGGGTGTCCTTTGTGTCCAGTGTGTCTGCTCGTAATTGTCACTAAGGATTGTTGATCTGTGTGTGGGGTTTTATATGGTGGCATGTGCAGGTGTGCATGCTATGTGTATGAGTTTCAGGTGTGGGATATTCGAACTGGCCAATGTGGGGTTGGCTACTTTCAGCGGTGCCTTTCTGTACCACCGCAGTGCAAACTGCTAACGGTTTACCACTGTGCATGTACTGATGTGCTAGAGGTTGCCTCTTAATGTGACGGTCGGAATGGTGTTGGTGTGGCAGGCCTGGTGGTTGATCAGTCACTCTTTCGCCATTGGTTGCCTGGTGGTGTTAGTTTTGAGCCTGTTTTGGGGCGGTTTGTGTTTCGTGACTAGTAATCCGGCAGATGCGAGACCGCCACCACTGGCGGTATGGTGACACCATTTCGCATGGCGGTCTTACCCAAAAACCGCCAAACTTGTAATGAGAGCCTATGTCTAAGTACCATTGCAATCTCCTGAAGATCCCAGGATGTTACGATGCACACCTTTTTTTCCATTTTCTCCTAATGCTCCCCACCCTGTGCACCCAGTGTTTTCTACCTCCTCCCCCTACCCAAACTCCCCCCTCGGAGAACCCTTCCCATCTCCTGCTTGGCTGTGATGGCCACTTGGGTTTGGCCGCAATCGGCTATCTAAACACGAAAAACAGGCATACATACGGAAATGCTTAGTCGTATGCTATTATCAACGGGTCAGAGAGAGATAAAAGGAAAACACAACTACACTAAGAGTTACATATGACTTGCTCTAAGTGGAGTCACTTAACAAAATCTTGGAAAGGGAAGGAGAACATGGGGGTCAGCTAGCCACTGATCGCGGCGCTCCTTGGGCATACAGCAGATCTTCGATAATGGGGGACAGACACAGCGCGCGAAGGGCGCTGGCATGATGTTACAACGTATGGAGAGAGAGTAGAGAGAGAGAATTTCGACTTACCAGCAGATCTCCCCTCTGATGAGCGGCAGTAGGGCTCAGGGAAGCAACGCAGTGGGAGAATGCCGGATGGCCCCGGCGATGATGAGAGTAAGAGTGTGCACCATTGGAGTTCGTTGGAACATGGCAGCCCTGGAAATGAGAAAGGTGTGCGGACTCAGTTCCAGGGTCACACTGAGGAGGACGAGTGGAAGCAGCAGAGGCACCACCAGCGAGGTGACATCGGAATTTTCCTGCAGATTAGCGGCTCCTGAAACAACAGCAGGGAAGCAACGGGCCTCTGTCCCTCAGAAGGGCAAGAAGAAGACCCTGGAGGAGTTACTGGAGCAACGGAGTAGAGAAGCAGTCATGTGACCCTAGAGGTAGGGAGTTGGCTGGTTCCCAGAAGGCAAAAGCTGAGAGACGGGACAGGTACTTGTTGAGGTCATCGGATAGGGCAGGGGTCCTTCGACAAGGACTATGGGGTCACCACCAATGAACTCAGAAAGATGCAGCTTTTTCCTCCTGAAAGGCTTTCCAGTGCCCCTACCTTAGGTTGGAGGGCTTCCAAGGATTTTTCAGCAGTCTCTAGACTTAAGATGTTTCTCAACAGTTGGGATTGCTGTGCCTTCTAGGGGCAAAGACTATGGCCCTCATAATGAACACGGTGGTCGAAACCGCCGTGTTCATGCTGTGGTCTTTCTAGCGACCGCCAGCTCCCCCTGAAACCCTCCGGCCGCATTGTGAACATTCAAGATAATTTTTTGGCAACACTAAAAAAGAATATCAATGCACATTCCCATAGTATTCCTGAATGTAATGATGGTTGAAGGTGCTCATACACTAAAACACATCGTTGCCATGATGTGCCTCCCGGAATTCCCCACAGAAAACCAGTAACAGACAAAAGAAAAAAAGATAGCGGAGCACACAAATTATTCTTAATATACAAATATAAGTTGATGATAGGAATTCCAAAATGTTCCTACAGTACTATTCTTCTATCACCAACAATGGTGTAAGTTCTCTTGTTAACATATACATAACAATTCCTTTACACATATAAAAAGGACATATTGTTTATTAACAAAAACACATAACATACAATACAAATCATGACACAACAAAAACTAATACAATGAAAATGCAAACATTGTTTACGCCCGCCGGCCCAAGGAATGCCTGGCCAGGACATTGACGGCGGCTCCACATGGAGCTGCCGCCAATGCCTCTGTGCGGTGGGTGCAGCTGCACCCATCGCGCAGATCACTGCCCGTAAACCATGCATGGGCAATGCAGGGGCCCCCAGGGGTTCCCTGGTGCACCCCTTCTGCCAGCCTTTCAGAATGGCTGGTGGCTAAGGGATCATTAGCCGAGGGGTAGCACCGTTGCCCTGTCAGATAATGATACCGATCGCCACCAGGCTGCCTGCCTATGGCAGCCCTCCATGGGTATATTATGTGGCGGTATGGCCCGCCATGCCGGCTGGCAGGTTTTCCCACCACCGCCAGCATAGCGGGCAACACCGCCATGTTCAAAATGATCACCTCTGTCTGTAGTGTCTGCTACCTGAATGTATTCAACATCAACTTTCAGGTTACACAAGGTGGTAATTACACATGTGTTGTTATTATAAATTGTTTTCCATGCTAGAAGGTAATATGACTGCACAAATCAAGCCCGTCTGCACCTGTCCGTGGCCAGTCAGGGCCATGGGTCAACAACTATGCCCACATTTTAACATAGTCCTCCAATGATGTTAGAGCTCTAGGAGTTAACATTTTTATTTAGAGAAATCCGTGTTATAAAAATTTAATGATTTAGGTACCTTATATTTCAATCAGCCATTCCCATTACCACTGGAAAAAGGCTGGTGAGGCAGGACACATGGTGGAAACTGCCATTGTCTCAGCACCAAAAGCTACTTACAGAGACTTAAACATTGTTTATGTTAAAACAGGTTCCCTGGTTAGACACCATCTTGAGATATGGGACCTCCTGGTGTCATAGTCCCCCAGTATACAGTTCCTAACAGAAACTTGGTTAGCCGAGGATTCCACGTCTGATGTCTTAGCAGCTCCCCAAGAGAACTTTTATATTTTGAACATGAATAGACCTCATGAAAAAAAGGGGGAGGAATTGCAACGATCATTAAACATCAGTTAAAATTTACTAAACTCACCTGACTACCCGTTTCATTGGCAGAAAACATGGTTATTAAATTAGATCTTCCCACCTCTACTCTGATAGGTTTAATCTTATAAAGCCCCCAGGCCACACACCGCAATTTACATCATCACTCACTGAATCGGTGTCCGCACTTGCATTGACTATGCAGAATATTACTTCCCCTGTTTCCTTCAACCAAACTGGGTAGCTGTCTAGTGTGAATTTTGTTCAGCCGATGTCCACAGCCACCCACGTGAAGAGCCACATTTTAGATCAAATCTGATCACTGAATGTCTCCATCTCCAGTCTCCATATCATTCCCTGTTGTTGGTCAGACCACCATTCAATTATATTGAGAATGGATGTTCTTTCCTTTACAAGACTACCCACATGCCCTAGCACTTTGTCGAGGAATTGGAAAGATGTTGATCTCAATGCCTTATGTAACTCTCTGTCACAGTCTTGCCCTAATCAGAGTGAGTGACTTGAGAAGTTTGAGGGGAAAATGATGTCTTGGCTCATAGAAGTCAGTAATATACATGCCCCTCTGCACAAGACAAATTCGATTGACTGATGGTTCTCAGATGACCTTAAACAAGCCAAACGTATCCTATGGCAATCTCAGCACAAATGGTGCAAAGCATATGATCCTGAAGAAAAGGAGAAATTTCTCTCACAGTTAAAGTCATGAAAGAAACTAAACTGGGAAGCCAAATCCACCTACTTCCTAAATAAAATCATAAATGCTGAAAATGAATCCAAAGAAGTTTTAGAAACAGTCTCAGAATTATCTAACCCGGACTGCTTAGCTGTCTCAGTGGCCCCCACACAAGCCTTGTGTGATGAACCAAATTCCTTTTTTTATTGAAAATATTAGGTTAATTAAAGACAGTGGGGCATACTTAAGAGCCCCTGGAGCCACCTTAGCATCACCATTGGGTCATTTTTGTGGCGTTGAAGTGGTGCTAAAGTGGAATTTTCCTGCACCTTGTTTACAAAGTGGTGCAATGCATGCTTTGCGCCAGTTTGTAAACCCTTGTGCCACATTATGCCTGTGCCAGGCATAATGTATGCAAGAGGGGCATTCCCCCATTAGGGGGGCTGAAAAGATGGAGCAAGGAAATCCAAGAGATTTCCTTGTGCAATTTTTTTCAACACTTTTAGCAACTGCTCAGAACAGGCGTTAAAAGGGGGCATACAATTATCTATAAGGGCCTCTATGTACTCTGCAGCAGTAGCACCAAAATTTAATAATATGAAATTACACTATTGTGCCCTACCCTGTGCCATGGTGCACCATATTTTAAATGTGGTAAACACATGGTGGTGGTAGGGCAGGGCCAAGGGGGTGCAAGGAAAGTTTCCTTGAATCTGCTCCAGTATTCCTTCTAGCTCCCCTTACAGCCCCACCCCTTTAGAAGATAGAAACCCCTCGACTTTTATGTATTGCCTCTAATTACTAGAGATGCTTTGCTGAAGTTGTCAACAAAGGTCAAATCTGGCTCGCCTAATGATATTTGCGCACCATAGATCCAAAAAGTCATTTTCTCAGAGTTTCCTGATTTGGCGCTGGCCACGCTTAACCAATCCTTGAGCCTGGGTATGCTCCCCTGTACTTTCATAGAAGAAGCTGCCCTTTACCTTCTGAAAAAAGCCTGGGGATGATCCCTGTAGCCTAAAGAACAACCACCCAATTTCCATTTTGCCCTGTTTAGTCAAGATTCCGGAAGTCGACATTGCCCACATTGTCGACATTGTCCTCCTTCTTAGACCCCAACCGGCAAGTTTCTGCCCCTTTAATTCAACGGCATATGTCATTCTCTTCCTACTAGATGATTTGAGAGACGAGGCAGTTTTAGGTCAATCCCAGTTGCTTGTCCTTTTGAATCTATTGGCGGTCTTCAACATAGTGGATCATAACTAGGCCTGGGTTAAGTTTGCGAAGTTCTGCTACGCAAACTCTGCAAAATGCCGGAAAAACTGCCGTGCTCCGTGGAATTTTGCAAGCAGCTGAGTGCCAGAAGTCAGGCTGCTTGTGGCACGAATGGCACAACACGCAGCACAAGAGGGCGCTGCTTCTTTCTGCTGTTAGATTTTTTACTTGAGCGGCTGCTTCCTCAATGTGAGCAGCAGGGTTCTCAACGCAAGCAGGTGCCACCTGCTGCAACTGCCCCATAGAGAAATCTCACTGGGAGGTGGTGTAGCGTTTGATTTTTCACGTTCGCCAACCTAATGTTGCCGAGCTGCGAGAGAGGAAAAACTCCACTCTATGCCGCTCAGCTCCATGTGGAGTGAGGAGTCAGCAAAACTCCGCAAACTCTTCCGGTGGAGCAGAACTTATCACTCATCCCTAATCATAACATCCTTTTCAACTGCATCGAGCATTGAACTACTGGGTCATGCTCTGGACTGGATCAAATCCTTCTTATCGGACCAAACACTATTGGTTCACCTCCCCTCTTTTAATTTCTCCAAGGTTAATCTCAGCTGTTACTCCTTATCCCCAATTTCCTTCAATCTCTATATCTACCCTACAAAAAGTCAGGTAAAAAAGCTAAAAGTGAAAATATACAACTATGCTGATGACATGCAACTAGTGTTCAACCTGGAGGATAATCTGAATTCAATAACATTCTTCCAGAACACCATGATCTTTATCCGGGATTGGATGAACTGCCATCAACTTAAATTATTCTCAGACAAAACTGAGGTAGTGATGGTCAAAAACTCACTGCATTGTTGGACTCCTTTTTGGCCACAGGAGCTCAGTACCCCTCCTATCCTCAAAAAAGTGGTTAAGAGCCTTGGCACACTTGTCAAAGAAGACCTGTCAATGAATCCTCATATTGCTGCAGTGATTTCCTCCTGCTTCTTCCAGCTCTGTAAAGTAAAAAATAAGGATATTTTTCTCTATTGAGGCCATTTTCCAGTGAGGCCATTATCCAGATCGTTCTCCCACTTGTGATGTCCTTCATTGATTATGCCAACGCTCTGTGCCTCGGGCTCCCTAAAGGTCTGAGTCAAAGATTACAGCTTATTCAAAATCAAGCTGTCTATCAACAACCAAGACACTGTCACAATATACCTTTGCTGAAGAAACTGCACTAGCTTCCATTTGTACAAAGATCCGTGTTTAAAACGGGCTGCACGATCTTTAAAATCTGCTGGAACAAAAGCCCCACCTTTGTATCTTCCAAAATACTGAAATATATTCCCAGGTGTACTCTCAGCATACCTCAGTCTTATAGAAGTTCCCAAATACAATGGGAAAAGGCTGGGGGTAGCAGGTTTGCTGTACTGGCTCCCGGTGCTTGAAATTCTCTCCCGGACAACTTAAGAGCAACCTCCATTTATGATTAATTCAGAACCCTGGTATAACTTGGCTTTTCAGACAAAACTACAACTAAAAGCATTTCCACCCTGCTGCCACCATGAAACCTTTTGGTGAATGAGCTTTTTATAAGTTCATTATAATATTGTAACATAACATTCAATTACTGCAATCTTAATACAAGTGAATGTTATCAAATGTGATTTGATTACCTGGACCCCCCTTTGGGAGGGTTAAGAATGTTTATGCAATGTCAACAAGAAGCGTTTCCATCAGCTTGTAAATTGCTGCATAGTACTGAGTAGTGTGTGTGTAATAAATGTACTTTTTCCTTTTTTTAAAGAAAAAGCAAAGCCTGGGCAATCATGTATTGAGTGTTATTCTTGTACATCTGTGAAAGGTGATTACTTGCCTCCCCACATCCCTTGAATGTACCTTGGATTGCTCCGCTTCCCTACACTGAGAGAGTCAAGCGCTACAATGGGATGTTTGGTTCCCATTGGAGGACAAACGTGGACACATTACTTGTGTAGGCCACACAACTAATGAAGTGTTTTCTTACAGTTTTTCACAGCTATTGTTGCCATTGACATGAACTTTTATAGTGTCAGATTTTATCTCATGCCTATGCCATGGTTCTGCTCAATATTTTCAGAAAACTGCACTATTTTAGCATTCTCCAGACCATTATCTCTGTGCTTCTTCTTTGTGACCTATGGTTTCCCTTCTATCCTTCTTCCTCAATGGGTTTGGTAATGAGCATGAAGCAAGGGTATAAATCAAGAAAGGTTATCTAAAATATTTAAACATATGAAATGTAGAAATTATTAATACTACAATTTGAAAATAGTTTGAGAATAATGTTCTTGAATTTTTAACATCTCTTTTTTTACTTAGGACCCAGTGTCCTGTTTCCAATTATTATGAGGCTCATATGTTCAGGCTGAAGTGTCCAAAGGGCAAATTGAAACAATGTTAACTTGACAATAAGCTTCACAGGATGCCTGAATGGGGAAAATATATTTGTGCTTGCTCACTATCCCCAAGTGATCTCATGGTGAGAAAAAACTTAGATGTGACCAGTGATGTATATAGTTACAAAGCACTCACTGGGGTTGAGAGTGGGATCCTGGGTACAAACTGATAAGTCCAGAAACAATAAGAACAAATCTAAACTGTTTGCTAGAGTCTTTTAAAACTTGTCAACCATTTGTCAGCTGTAACTTCATCATTAGAACATGAGAATGGTGGAAGGGCACAAGAATACAGGTGCCTTTTTCAGGTAAGAATCATGGGGCAAGGTAGGCTTAGGCTCATAACGCAATGCTTATTCATTAGGAATTACCAATATGAATGAATACATGTCACCGATTGAAGGCAGCTGTTTCTTGGCAGCACGACCATCATTTACCAGGGATACACATTTAAATCCCCCAAAGATGCTTTGCCCAAATTCTAGATCAAATTTTCTTGTGACCTCGTATTGGTTTATGACATAATGCTTGCTAGCTACACATTTCTGTTGTTACTTCGTAGTAGCTTGTTACGTTAGTCCGGTTTTTGATACAGTAATTAATTGTTTCTTCGTATGTGTTACATCATATTTATTTGTTTGAGATATACACTTTTATATTGTTATTATTCCTTACTATTCAATTTTTGCTGATGTTTTGAAATTGCTCTCCCATTCAGGCTACTTTTAAGCACATCTTTGCACACAGATTATGCATTGGATTACAGTTTTGAGGTAATACAATGCTGTATGTTAATTAAATGAAGTTACATCTACATCTTTCCACAGTAATTGTTTCATGTGAGTGGGGTGGCAACTCGTAGGATGAGGGGGGACTTATAGGAATGGCTGTAGTTTAATGGCAAAGGCTGACTTTGATTTGAATCATGAGATCCCTCCCTTGCTTGATTGCTGTAACCTTACTACTCAATACCAGCATGGAAGAGATGTGAGTGAATGTTGGAGTAGCTGAGGAGTGGTCTCATCTTTGATGCGCCAGAAACTCTTATCTCAACCAAGGCCTCTTCACACCTCAACAGAGGAGGCTGGCCAGCCTGTCAAGTGCTGACCCATCTGGTGAGTCTGCTACAGGGCTGAATTTAGGTAACTTTAGGAAAGTAGTTCTAAAACTACTTTCCTATAATAGTTGTAATAAATCTAATCATGGCAAGTTGTTGGATTTATTGTAACTAACAAGTTGACACCTTGAATTAAATGTTTAACTCACTTCAATTAAAAGATAGACTTTATTAGGGGCTTATTATGAGTTTGGCAGTCTGAATGCCACCACACCATCGTATTACGATGTTTCTGCCAGGCTGACCCAGGCCAATGCCATCGCACACAACACCGTCAGAATGCACACTGTCTGCCATAGCAGGCAGTGCACATTCGGAGGATGTTGATGGTGGGGCATGCACTGCCCATGACACAGTTGTGGGCCATGAAGGGGCCCACCTCTGACCCCCAACTCTGCCTTACAGCAAGCCTTTTCTATGCATGGACCCTACCATGAAAAGGCTAGTGGAAAGAAAAGTCATGATCAGCGTGCAGTGCTGAACGTGGTACCGCTGTGGCTGGCAAAGAGTTTCACTGTCGCCAACCCGGCAGTCTCCCGGTGGTCCAACCACCAGGTTCATAATCTGGCATCTGGACTACAAGGATTGCAATGGTCGGACTGCTACCATGAATTTGGTGGTCCTAAGACCGCCAAACCCGTAATCAGACCTTTAGTGTAAAATAAAGCCTTCCCATGTTAGCCTGTGGAACTAATGTACTACAATGGGGAGTAACAAAATTGGCAGATTTTTCCTTACCAGGGCATATAAAACATCTTGTACATTGAGCCTGCTTATTATTATACTGCACCCTACCCTTGGGGCACCAAGGGTAGACCTTGGTGATGACTTATACCTACAAATAATGTTGTTTAAGAATTTGGAAGTACTTATAATTCCAAAGTCGAGTTTCAACATACTTTTATTTTAAAAGCAGCCTGCAAGGCAGGGCTGGCTTTTAAAATGACAGCAAGCACCACCCACAGCAACGCACACTTAAGTGTCTTAAATATACTGGCCCTTTAAGCCTACATGCCCCACCATATAGTCAGGTCTCACATGTAGGATGTCACAGCTAATTGTAATTATACCTATTTACCATATACTTTTAAACAGACACTGGGCCTGGGCCTGTTTAGCAGAGCATAGGGCACAGTCAGAGTTGGTAACCACCAGTATTGATTAAAATTATTGATAATTTAGTTGAATGTTTAAAACATATAGTGCACTTATATTCACAATTATATTTTTTTACCTCTTTCTAGGTATGATCCAAAAACAGACACTTGGACAATGGTGGCACCATTAAGTATGCCTCGTGATGCTGTTGGTGTTTGTCTTCTTGGGGACAGATTATATGCTGTTGGTGGATATGATGGACAAACATACCTTAACACAATGGAGGCGTATGACCCACAAATAAATGAGTGGACAACGGTAAATTATTGTGCATTATTTTTGGTTTTTCTTAATCTCTTTCCAGGAATCATATGCATTAGAAGTTAGTGTACTTTTATGCTGCTTTAGTAAATAATTATAAATATTGATAGGACCTGATAAACTATTTGTCAAGGCATGTGAATGTATGTTAAGAACAAAGACAATGAAAAAGGAAATTGAGAAAACATATTAATTGCTAACAATGCAAGCAAAAAACACATTGGCCCAAAAAGTAATATGTGCACATTTTCAATCTCTCAATCTAAGATATAAATAAGATTTATTCTGCACTCAATGCACAATTTCTGATTATTTCTCTGAGCATGTTTGAGACAGGATCACAAGTGACTACCTGTAACAAACTTGATACAATTTGTGAATCACATTGCAGTTTTGATCTCTATGGTAGTTAATAAGTGAGACCTTCTCAGGACAATGCTTAAAAGATCATTGAAAAACCCAGATGAATATGATTTATTTGCCTGTCAGGAAGAGTGTCGTAACTTGCAATTGACCATAAAAGGTAAATGGCTGTTATGGTGTCAGTTTAGAGAATAATACAATGTTACAAAGTGCAATATGTTGCTTGTATCTAAGATGTGCCCACCATGGGTGCATTTATATTTATCAAATCAATTCTGAAATAAAGTATTTATTAGCAAAACAGTGACATGTTTCCTTGTCTTGGTCTTTGGTAATCAAGATTACACTCTTCACTGATAGTGTAACAAATACCAACTTATTGACCATACAATGGACTTTCCTTTGCAAGGGTGAATCAGCACCCATATGACCCTTCCTCCTACCACTTTAAGCATTTTTTGGTCATACCAGTGCACTGTGATAGAGCATATACCTTCTTCTATATAATGCATTAAAACTTTTTCCTTGAGTCTTACATGTTTCCTTGAAGAAATAAAGTGTTTTTCTTACATTTACACTTCTCTTTGGTAATGTTTTTATTTTGTGTATTTTTTGTTTTATAATCATTTATGATAATAGGTACAAGCGACTCCCAATTCCTAAGTTAATGGATGTTTAATTCAATTGAAAACAAGTATGATCAACACACTGTTTATTATATGTTCCCCTTGCTTGCGCCTTATTGTTGTAAATTACTGATACTCAAGTTTGCAGAAGGGTTACTGGGTTTACCTTATGTCGATTCTTGACCTGAAGCTGTCAGGACAGACAACTGTCACTGAGACCTCTGGCTGGTGGAACATTTTTACCCCATGATAAACCTCTTCCCCTACAGTGTTGCCGATTTTGGAGGAGTTCCTTCTAGCTCACTCCCACCCTGAACAAGGATTGACCCTTGTCCTATAGGGGAAGACATTTCCAGCCATTCCACAGAAGGAAGTTCCCAGAACAATTTGTGAATACCCTCAAACTGACAGGTTTGTGGATTTTTACAAACTCTGTGGGATTCCACACTAGAACACGGTTGGACCTGGCTTTTTGACAGGGACATCCCCAAACTTTTTGCCTCCTTCCTCCTATTTTTTCTGACCTGTTGTTGTTGGCTTTTAACCTCTGGGCACTTTACCACTGCTAACCAGTGCTAAAGCGCATATGCTCTCTGTGTAAATTGTACTACTGAATGGTTTATCCATGATTGACTATTTAATTTACTTGTAAGTCCCTGGTAGAGTGCACTACATGTGCCTAGGGCAGGTAGATTAAATGCTACTAGTGGGCCTGCAGCACTGGTTGTGCCACCCACCTCAGTAGCCCCTTAACCCTGTCTCAGGCCTGCCATTGCAAGGCCTGTGTGTGCAGTTTCACTGCCACTTCGACTTGGCATTTAAAAGTACTTGCCAAGCCTAGAACTCCCCTTTTACTACATATAAGTCATCCCTAATGTGTGCCCTAAGTAACCCCTAGAGCAGGGTGCTGTGTAGGTAAAAGGCAGGACATGTACCTGTGTAGTTATATGTCCTGGTAGTGTAAAACTCCTAAATTCATTTTTACACTACTGTGAGGCCTGCTCCTTTCATAGGCTAACATTGGGGCTACCCTCATACACTGTTGAAGTGGCAGCTGCTGATCTGAAAGGAGCAGGAAGGTCATATTTAGTATGGCCAGAATGGTAATACAATATCCTGCTGACTGGTGAAGTCGGATTTAATATTACTATTCTAGAAATGCCACTTTTAGAAAGTGAGCATTTCTTTGCACTAAAATCTTGTTGTGCCCTTCAATCCACGTCTGGCTAGGTTTAGTTGACAGCTCCTTGTGCATTCACTCAGACACACACCAAACACAGGGTACTCAGCCTCACTTGCATACATCTGCATTTTGAATGGGTCTTCCTGGGCTGGGAGGGTGGAGGTCCTGCCCTCACACAAAGGACTGCCACACCCCCTACTGGGACTCTGGCAGACAGGATTGAACTGAAAGGGGGCTTGGTGCATTTCTTAGAGACTCTTTGAAGTCACCCCCACTTCAAAGGCACAACTTAGTATAAAACAGGGCCTCTGCCCTACCTCATCAGACACTTGCTGGAGAAGAAACCTGAACCAGAAACTACATCCTGCCAAGAAGAACTGCCTGGCTGCTCAAAGGACTCACCTGTCTGCTTTTCTACAAAGGACTGCTGCCTTGCTGTTGGCCTGCTGCCTTGCTGAACTCTTGTCTGGCTGTAAAAGTGCTCTCCAAGGGCTTGGATAGAGCTTGCCTCCTGTTCCCTGAAGTCTCAGGACCAAAAAGACTTCTCTCTTCCTCTTGGACGCTCCGTGCGCCAAACTTTTCGACGCACAGCTTGTTCCGCGGCAAGAAAAACGCCGCACACCGACGCTGATCAACGCGACGTCTTCGGGACGACCGAAACTTTGACGCACGGCCTCGCAAGGACAACGGCGCCCGACTTCCCGGGAGAAATCGACACAACGCCTGCCGTGAGATCAAAACTTTGACGCACGGCCTCGCAAGGACAACGCCGCCCGACTCCGCAGGAGAAATCGACGTGACGCCTGCCGTGAGATCGAAACTTTGACGCACGGCCTCGCAAGGACAACGCCGCCCGACTTTCCAGGAGAAATCGACGCGACGCCTACCGTGAGATCAAAACTTTGACGCACGGCCTCGCAAGGACAACGCCGCCCGACTCCGCCGGAGAAATCGACGCGACGCCTGCCGTGAGATCGAAACTTCGACGCACAGCCCCGCAGAACGACGCACAGCCGGAAAACAAGCAGGAAAATCCACGCACAGACCCGGGACATCTGGTAATCCCCGCGACCCACAGAAAGAGACTGTCCGCGCACCGGAAAACGACACTCGACTTCCCCGCGTGGAAAATAACGACGCAAGTCTGTGTGTGCTGGGGAGAAATCGACGCACACACCCTTTTTCCACGCATCTCTTCCTTTGTGGCCCTCTGAGGAGATTTTCCACCAGAAACCAGGTACTTTGTGTTTGAAAGAGACTCTGTTTACTTTCTAAAGACTTAAGACACTTTATATCACTTTTCAGTGATATCTTTACAAATTCATATTGCAACTTTGATCGTTTTGACCTGAAGATACCCAGATAAATATTATATATTTTTCTAAACACTGTGTGGTGTATTTTTGTGGTGTTATGCTATGGTGTTGTATGATTTATTGCACAAATGCTTTACACATTGCCTTCTAAGTTAAGCCTGACTGCTCGTGCCAAGCTACCGGAGGGTGAGCACAGGCTGATTTTGGATTGTGTGTGACTTACCCTGACTAGAGTGAGGGCTTTTGCTTGGACAGAGGGTAACCTGACTGCCAACCAAAAAACCCATTTCTAACATTGGTGATCAGCGGTGAGGATAGGACTTGTGTTTGTGCAGTGACATACAGTAGCTAAGTATTTCACTACCTACCCACAGTTGAAGGTTAACTTGATTTTTCATCTTTTTTTGGCTTTTGGTTCTCTGATGTCCTCCTGGATATACTATTGATATTTGGGACTTTGGATTTTGGTTTTTGCTGATAAGATCTTATCAGAATGGGATTGCTTACCTACTCATTCTTTGTTCGTACTGACCACCTCACTAAGGCTGACCTAAGGGAGCTTTGCAGAAAATGGGGCCTTCCTGTAGCAAGGAGATCTACTAAAGCGGAGATGCTCCATCACTACATAGTCTGGGGGGAGGAAAGATGGGCAGAGAGAGAGGCAGCAAGAAACCAAATGACTAAGTACCCCTAAGATGAGGAGGAGGACTACGCACAGGAGGAGGAAGACTTCTCACATGAGGAGGAAGACTACTCAGAGTTGGACAGTGACCCAGAAATAGATGAACGGCTCTGAGGTCAAAGGCGACAGGAGCAACAATTAGAGGAGTATCTTGCAGAGGTTGAGGCAAAAAGACTCTTAGCCCTGAAAGAAGAAAAGATTGCAGCTCAAGAGCTGAGCTGTAAAGAGCTGAAACTGGAGGCCGGAAGGGCTGAGTCCAGTTCAGATGGTGGCAGCAAAAATCTTGCATCTAGTACTGCTGAAGGAGGGCACAAGCCCAGAGATGTGGTGCCCAACTTGAAGAAGGGAGTTGACACACCCCAGGCGGTTCAAGGGTATGAGGTAGTTCCCGTTATGCACAGGGTCCCTGAGAAGGATTGGGGGACTGGCACAGGGAGTCATATTCCTACTGGGGGGAGGGACACTTTACTGACTCTAGCAGAGAGGGACAGAGAAAAGGGTTCCCCCCTGGTGGACGTCCTGGATATAGAGTGTAGAGACATCCCAGAAGAGTATGGGTTGAGTATCAGGGACAGACAGATACTGTCTCACCAGTCTCAGGAGGGTGAAGTAGAGTGCTTTTCCAAGGTTGAGTTACTGGGTGGTTGGGTGAAGGGTACTGTGGTTAATACATGTGAAGGGCAGAGTGATGTAATTGCTGGAGAGCATATGTCTGGTCCTTATTTTCCAGAGCTACGCCAACACCAGGTGGAGTGTGAGTTCTCTGACCCCAGGGAACTTACACTGGAGGCAGACTTCTGGGTGAGTACCAGAGAGTCTGAAGAGGCATTTGGGGGTGCTCCTGAAGGGAGTGGTCTAGGTGGTTCCCAACCGAGTGTGGTGGGAAAGGATTGTAGTGTCCCAGGTAGGTCCCAGGTCCTAGAGGGTTCCATGAGGGAACACCAGGAGGGAAGCCTAGCCTGTACCGTAGGGCCACCTTTTGAGGGAAGCCCCGCAGTGTCAGAAGAACTTGGGGGGGTGACTGTAGCCAGCATCCCAACAGTTCTGGTGTCTGGCAGTACCCCTCCTAGTGAGGGGGTGCAGAAGTCCAGACATAGGGTTGAGAGGGGGTTGCAGACCCCAGTGGAGGACCTTGAGAGTCAGGGGACAGCTCTGAGAGCAGAGCCCCCCAGGAATGACCCAGGTGAAACCGTTTCTGGTTTGGGGGAAACCCAGACTCTGCCGGATGGGCAGAGGTCGGGAGACCTGCGCCAACCAGACTCTTGTGTGGCCCTTGGGGACGGTGTGTCCCTTGTGGGGGGTGAGAGTGCCCCCCAGGAAGTCCTGGCATGCCAGGCAAAGATTCAACCTCAGGGTGGTGACTCTGGGTTGGATACCCAGGTTCAGAGGTTAAACTCTGACCTGGTGGGAGGTAGATGTGCCACCCAAGAAGTCCTGCTGTGCCAGGCAATTGTCCAACCTCAGGGTGTTGACTCTGGGTTGGGTGACCACGTTCAGAGGTTAAACTCTGACTTGGTGGGGGGTAGGTGTGCCCCCCAGAAAGTCCTGGCGTGCCAGGCAATTGCCCAACCTCAGGGTGGTGACCCTGGGTTGGGGAACCAGGCTCAGAGGTTAAACTCGGACCTGGTGGGAGGTAGGTGTGCCTCCCTGGAAGTCCTGGCCTGCCAGGCAATGGTTCAACCTCAGGGTGGTGACTCTGGGTTGGCTAACCAGGTTCAGGGGATAAACTCTGACCTGTTGGGGGGTAGGTGTGCCCCCCAGAAAGTCCTGGTATACCAGGCAGTTGTCCAACCTCAGAGTGCTGACTCTGGGTTGGATAACCGGGTTCAAAGGTTAAACTCTGACCTGGTGGGGGGTAGGTGCCCCGCAGAAAGTCCTGGTGTGCCAGGCAATTGTTCAACCTCAGGGTGGTGACTCTGGGTTGGATACCCAGGTTCAGAGGTTAAACGCTGACCTGGTGGGAGGTAGGTGTGCATCCCAAGAAGTCCTGCTGTGCCAGGCAATTGTCCAACCTCAGGGTGTTGACTCTGGGTTGGATGACCAGGTTCAGAGGTTAAACTCTGACCTGGTGGGGGGTAGGTGTGCCCCCCAGAAAGTCCTGGCGTGCCAGGCAATTGCCCAACCTCAGGGTGGTGACCCTGGGTTGGGGAACCAGGCTCAGAGGTTAAACTCTGACCTGGTGGGGGGTAGGTGTGCCCCCCAGAAAGTCCTGGCGTGCCAGGCAATTGCCCAACCTCAGGGTGGTGACCCTGGGTTGGGGAACCAGGCTCAGAGGTTAAACTCTGACCTGGTGGGAGGTAGGTGTGCCTCCAAGAAAGTCCTGGTGCACCAGGCAATTGTTCAACTTCAGGGTGGTGACTCTGAGTTGAATGGCCAAGTTCAGAGGTTAAACTCTGACCTGGTGGAGGGTCAGTGTGCCCTCCAGGAAGTCCTGGCATTCCAGGCAATTGTTCAACTTCAGGGTGGTGACTCTGAGTTGAATGGCCAAGTTCAGAGGTTAAACTCTGACCTGGTGGAGGGTCAGTGTGCCCTCCAGGAAGTCCTGGCGTGCCAGGCAATTGTTCAACTTCAGGGTGGTGACTCTGAGTTGAATGGTCAGGTGCAGAGGTTAAACTCTGAACTGGTGGGGGGTAGGTGTGCCTCCCAGGAAGTCCTGGTTTGCCAGGCAGTGATCCAGTCTGAGGGTACAGACCCTGGGCTGGAAGACCAGGTTCAGGGTGTCCCCCCGGACCTGGAGGGAGGGGCTACTGATAACAGTGCCCCTACCATGTTGTCTTCTGAGGAGGCCACTCCTAGTTGGAGGGTGCTGGACCCCAGAAGGGAGGGCAGGGGGAGGGAAGACTCACCCCGGGCCCTAGTCCAACCTGAAGGTACAGGCCCCAGGTTGGAGGGCCAGTTGCAGGTTAACAGCCCTGCACTGGTGGAGGAATGGTACAGGGCGACTTCTGTAAGCACCCTGACCATGTTGGACTCTGGGGGTACCGCTCCAGGAGGGAGGGTACAGAGCCCCAGAGGGGAGGACCAGGTTCAGGCTGTCATCCCTGACCTGGTGGGAGGGAGAGTGGTTAAAGGGTGCCCGGCACCTGGGGCTACCGCCCCCCACTCTCCACAGCCACAGTGGTTGGAGAGCTTTGAGAGGCCTGGGGCCTGGCTCTCATCCCTGGCAGCTGTCAGTAATCACTGTGGCTTGCTGTCCGGGTGGACAGAGTTATCCCTGGGGAGGGGACAAGTGTCACACCCCTGGGGTAGAGTGGGCAACACCACTGTGTTGGTCATGGTGGTACTATCCTGCTCCTGGGATACATCTGTGAGCAAAGTAAGGTTAGGTGCTGCACAGATGGGATCCGCAGGTAAGGAGAAAGGTTCCCCATGGGTTGGCTTAGTGGGCCCTGAGAGTATGGACAGAGTGATCCAATTGGAGTCAGGAAGGCAAAGAACTGGAGCATGCCCCTGCTGTTGTGGGCCTGGGTCCTTGTTCTGTCGCCTCAAACAGGGAAGTACATCAGGATAGTGATTGTTCTCCCCTGGCTTTAGGCTGGTAGGGGGTCATGTTGGACCTGGCTTTTTGACAGGGACATCCCCAAACTTTTTGCCTCCTTCCTCCTATTTTTTCTGACCTGTTGTTGTTGGCTTTTGACCTCTGGGCACTTTAGCACTTCTAACCAGTGCTAAAGCGCATATGCTCTCTGTGTAAATTGTACTACTGATTGGTTTATCCATGATTGACTATTTAATTTACTTGTAAGTCCCTGGTAGAGTGCACTACATGTGCCTAGGGCAGGTAGATTAAATGCTACTAGTGGGCCTGCAGCACTGGTTGTGCCACCCACCTCAGTAGCCCCTTAACCCTGTCTCAGGCCTGCCATTGCAAGGCCTGTGTGTGCAGTTTCACTGCCACTTCGACTTGGCATTTAAAAGTACTTGCCAAGCCTAGAACTCCCCTTTTACTACATATAAGTCATCCCTAATGTGTGCCCTAGGTAACCCCTAGAGCAGGGTGCTGTGTAGGTAAAAGGCAGGACATGTACCTGTGTAGTTAAATGTCCTGGTAGTGTAAAACTCCTAAATTCGTTTTTACACTACTGTGAGGCCTGCTCCTTTCATAGGCTAACATTGGGGCTGCCCTCATACACTGTTGAAGTGGCAGCTGCTGATCTGAAAGGAGCAGGAAGGTCATATTTAGTATGGCCAGAATGGTAATACAAAATCCTGCTGACTGGTGAAGTCGGATTTAATATTACTATTCTAGAAATGCCACTTTTAGAAAGTGAGCATTTCTTTGCACTAAAATCTTGTTGTGCCCTTCAATCCACGTCTGGCTAGGTTTAGTTGACAGCTCCTTGTGCATTCACTCAGACACACCCCAAACACAGGGTACTCATCCTCACTTGCATACATCTGCATTTTGAATGGGTCTTCCTGGGCTGGGAGGGTGGAGGGCCTGCCCTCACACAAAGGACTGCCACACCCCCTACTGGGACTCTGGCAGACAGGATTGAACTGAAAGGGGGCTTGGTGCATTTCTTAGAGACTCTTTGAAGTCACCCCCACTTCAAAGGCACAACTTAGTATAAAACAGGGCCTCTGCCCTACCTCATCAGACACTTGCTGGAGAAGAAACCTGAACCAGAAACTACATCCTGCCAAGAAGAACTGCCTGGCTGCTCAAAGGACTCACCTGTCTGCTTTTCTACAAAGGACAGCTGCCTTGCTGTTGGCCTGCTGCCTTGCTGAACTCTTGTCTGGCTGTAAAAGTGCTCTCCAAGGGCTTGGATAGAGCTTGCCTCCTGTTCCCTGAAGTCTCAGGACCAAAAAGATTTCTCTCTTCCTCTTGGACGCTCCGTGCGCCGAACTTTTCGACGCACAGCTTGTTCCGCGGCAAGAAAAACACCGCACACCGATGCTGATCAACGCGACGTCTTCGGGACGACCGAAACTTTGACGCACGGCCTCGCAAGGACAACACCGCCCAACTTCCCGGGAGAAATCGACGCGACGCCTGCCGTGAGATCAAAACTTTGACGCACGGCCTCGCAAGGACAACGCCGCCCGACTCCGCAGCAGAAATCGACGCGACGCTTGCCGTGAGATCGAAACTTTGACGCACGGCCTCGCAAGGACAACGCCGCCCGACTTTCCAGGAGAAATCGACGCGACACCTGCCGTGAGATCAAAACTTTGACGCACGGCCTCGCAAGGACAACGCCGCCCGACTCCGCCGGAGAAATCGAAGCGACGCCTGCCGTGAGATCGAAACTTCGACGCACAGCCCCGCAGAACGACGCGCAGCCGGAAAACAAGCAGGAAAATCCACGCACAGACCCGGGACATCTGGTAATCCCCGCGACCCACAGAAAGAGACTGTCCGCGCACCGGAAAACGACGCTCGACTTCCCCGTGTGGAAAATAACGACGCAAGTCCGTGTGTGCTGGGGAGAAATCGACGCACACACCCTTTTTCCACGCATCTCTTCCTTTGTGGCCCTCTGAGGAGATGTTCCACCAGAAACCAGGTACTTTGTGTTTGAAAGAGACTCCGTTTACTTTCTAAAGACTTAAGACACTTTATATCACTTTTCAGTGATATCTTTACAAATTCATATTGCAACTTTGATCGTTTTGACCTGAAGATACCCAGATAAATATTATATATTTTTCTAAACTCTGTGTGGTGTATTTTTGTGGTGTTATGCTATGGTGTTGCATGATTTATTGCACAAATGCTTTACACATTGCCTTCTAAGTTAAGCCTGACTGCTCGTGCCAAGCTACCGGAGGGTGAGCACAGGCTGATTTTGGATTGTGTGTGACTTACCCTGACTAGAGTGAGGGCTTTTGCTTGGACAGAGGGTAACCTGACTGCCAACCAAAAACCCCATTTCTAACAAACACCCACTCTCAACTTCTGAGAGATAATACCTAATATCACATACTTTTATGCACTTCTATGTTCTATTACGTGCAAGTAAATCGTTCTATGAGTGTAAAATTGCATTTTGTGAATAGTAGAAGTGACTTCATACTACTAAAAAATCTATTTGTATGTTTATGTTTGAGCATAGGCAAGAAAATGATTTAGTGAACCAGGCACTGTATGCTATACATTTAAGAGCTAAATTGATTTAAAAAAAATTGCAATCTCATATGCAGCCTGTGCTATCTTTATTAAGGCCCCTATTTAGTTTGCAGTTCGGTACTCTGTCACAAAAGTGAGGGAGATCCTGCCCACCTCATTTAAACTGCATTTTGTCATATATCACTAGTAAAAAGGTGGACGGGATAACTGTCACATTTGTGCAAAGTACCTGTCTGACATACTCCAACTCAGGTCCTTAATTACTTGGAATTGTCTTGAGTAATGTACTATGGTACATGGGAATCTGCAATCCCTGTATAAAAACCTGCCTCTAATTTCTTTATAATTGGCGATTTTTGACACATCCAGTCACTGATTAAACTGAAAATACATCAGAACGCAACTGTTCTAACTTATTACAGTTGAGTTCTGATGTTACAATGCCTGCTGCCAGAACCAGCAGCTCGGGAAAAGCATAATTTAATCATCAGTTTAAAGCATGGAAAGGGAATGTGTTTCTTATTTTTTCTGTTCTTCTAGCTGTAAGATGTATAGAGAGATGTATGGCTACATATTAATTTGTTGTACTCCTTAGGTAATTATAGAAAAGCTAGAATCAATCTGCTAGTTTCTGCACATTCTGAGATACTACATCTTTTTTAAATAAAAATGTGACCTTTATTAAATTGATTCTAATATATTTTTCTAACAAATATCTAACAGCTTTTTTGATGTGTTTAATTTTGCACTATAAATTCGAGTTCTATTCTGCATGTTTGCAAACATGCTCTTTCTTTCATATGAAAGTGCTATGCACTAAGGGTTTAAGTTGTGTATGGAAAAGGTGATGGTGTCACAATGTATTATAAGGAAAAAGTACCCCTTATCATACATGATAAGAATATTGCATGTCACCTGGAGTTCCACAACTTTGTAAAGGAACTCATCCTTTAGCCTCGTTCTTCTATATGGTCATGGAACTCTTCAGAAACCTACAGTATCCTTATAGTGTTCTGCAGGGGGTACTTGATCCCATATATATTCTGCTTCTATGTGAATGAGTTTCTTATGGCTTTATTTTGTCTTCTTTCTCTACAGAAGGCATCTTTAAACATCGGAAGAGCTGGTGCCTGCCTTGTGGTAGTCAGGAAGCCCTGATTCTTTGCAGACCAGAGAAAATGTGACACTTTATTATCCGTGCAATTTTTGAAGATCTGACACAATGTGAAAAGACAAAGGTTATAGACATTTTGGAAAAGTTCGATGCTGTGTAACAAGCGTAATATTCATTCACTGGAAACTTTTCAAATCAAAGGCAGGGCGTGAACATTGCTTAATGTCAGATGCCCTAACCTTCATAACGTAAACCGAGTCACTACAGTTATCAAAGGAAAACTTTCGGAAGTAAAAGAAAATGAGCCTTATTGATTCAAGCAAGCGATTCATCTACAGTACCACCCTGAGGAACTCCTAAAATGAAAGGATGGAACTGTGTTTTCGATTAAGAAGATTCTTTGAAAATATTATTTTTTACGACTTGGCATGAGTGTAAAAATCATTCGGAAATGAAAGCACCAAGGATGATCTTAATGTGAACAATGTCTGATAGGCTGCCTGCATCTTGTCTTGTGTATGAACACTCTTAAATATGTTGCTACTTTTGCTACTTTATGCTGTATGGAATGAACACACGATTGTTACCTGAAATTAAAAATGTCCAGATGCGTTGCGGTTGGGGAGATTCCAGACAGTTTGCTGAAATGTGTTTGTGCGCAAGCACCTGAGCAACAGTTACTTTTTCTGGAAACGTTTACAGTGAAAGTGTAAATGAACAACGGCACCCTTGTTACATATGCAAGCATGGCGATTAACTAGTTCTAAATGTTACGCAATCATCCGTTTCAGTATCGGTGCATGTAAACGGGAATCTGCCCTCCACGCCATTTCATACATTTTGATTTCACAGTCTTGCGAAGAAACGTTTCCACCAGCACTTTCATAAAATGTAACACTATTTTCACACTTTCCTATGCCCAAATGACCACAACGTACAAAAGCATATTAACATTTGTCAAGGGTAACTGATAAATTAAGGCGCAATACTTTCCCCAAGGCGTAAATGAAAAGGAGTTAATTTGGCGGATGGTGGTTGGCATTGTGTTTACACCTTAAAATAAATTATATAGGCATGAAATTTGTTTTTTTTGTATGTGCGTGCTTAAGTTTATTAGACACATGTTGGTCTGTGCCAAAGTAATAAGGATTAGTGGATTTTAAGAGTTTTGCTATAACAACCTACACTTGAATTCATAATTATTAATTAGGTATTGTATGAAATATGTGCCAAATGTGTGATCAAAAACGTAAGAACAAGCCTTGACATTCAGGTTTCCTAATCACAATGGGGCTTAGATATGGGGAATTGAAGTAGGGCAGTGCACAAGTCTTCTTGCTGCACTGCCCTATGACAATGTGAAAGGGTAGTGCATTCCTGTCCTTTCCCCCTACTCTGGCGCACAATTGGCAGCTCAGCGCCAACACATGCACTCATGCACCATGGTGCATGGATGTCTGCATTGCATGCAGGATTGTTTTTGTGAAGGAAGGGACATCTCCCGCACAACAATCCCGAGAGGTGAAAAGAGGGAAAAATGAGGAGAAACACAAATATTTCTCCTAATTAGGTGTAAATTAGGTTATTAAGTAAATTTGGGGGATTGTCAGAAGCCATGGGTGTTGCGTGGAAAAAAACCACTGCAACACCCCTTAAATGCCTCCATGGAGCAGAGTAAGGCAACACAGAGACTTGTGCTTCTTCGTCTTACTTCATATCCATGAGACTGTTCAAAGCCACTCAAAGTGGCTTTGCGTGGCCTTGTAGCTATAGTTAAGAGGTTTGCGCTGCCAGAGCGTCGCAAAAAGTAATGGTTCAAAAGCGTAAGCCTCTCATAAATAACCCCTGATGTTTTTCTTTGTGCTTGCATGTTCATAGAAGTGCATATATGCTTCAGCATACCATAAGGTATGTTTGGTTTTATAACAACCCTTGCCATCCTTTTCTGTACCAGACTACCCCAAAAAGCGCAGAGACAGTAAAAAGTGTGTTGTGGAGCTCTTCACAAAAAATGTAAATAAATAAATAGAATTCAGGTAAAATACTCATCTGCCATTTCTCTCATAGTGATGTGACATTCTTAATGCAGAGGCATGCCTCTAATATGTCGTATGTAATACATTGTTGAGGTTGACCTTAAGAGATTTATTGCACTTCTTAGAGACCCTACAGTATCGCCACTAAATGAATATTATGGTCATGTCACTGCACGGCGTGTAAACAATATCACAACAAAAATACTTGGGAACATTCAGATACATTCTAATTTGTACATTTGCAGATGAAATAAAATCACATGAATTCCCTCATTAAGAATCTCTCAACCTTCCTCTTCAACACCTCAAGCAACCACCTTGACTGGAAGTTTATGTGCCAAAGCTGATTAACCTCCATGGTATGAAGTCCCATTATATTTGTGCCGATACATCTGTTACTGTGTGCGTTTTCACAAACATTAAGGGCAACAAAAACATCTTATGATACTACACGAAGTCTTATTCAGAATGCCACTATGATTGAGAAATAGTACAAAAATGTGAAATTTGCCCGTTGACACTATATAAGCAAATCCAAGAGAGAGAGTAGATGTGAGAAGACAAATAAATAAACTATCAATGGAAAAGATAAGTTTTTATAGTCTGCCTGAATTTTAGTATTTCCGGTCCAGGGTTAGTGGAGAGAGGCAGAGAATTCCATGGTTAGTTTGACTTTTGGTACCTTAAAGAGAACGGAGTGGTCACAACAAACGGAAAGCTTCTTACCAATTTAAACGGTGACATAAGGGACTCAACGTTTGACCGTAACTATCTTTGTGAACCAGGTAAAAAGACTTAAAAGGAACTCACTGCTTCACAGGTAACCTTTGCAACAAGGTCAAAACTGGTGAGTTATGATCCCTTCTCTTTAAAATAAAAACTAATCAGGCTGCTGAGTTCTGAAATGTGACTCGAATTTTATGCCCAAATTCTTAACACAAACAGGACACAGAGAGGTTCCTCTCTCAGGGATTGCGTACATAAATAAAAAATACATGATTGACTGTATAAGATGGTTTAATGAATGAAATCATACGAAGATTAAAGAACACAAAGTATGACATCGATTGCTGCAGAGTCCCACATGTCAATGGCATGACTGATGACATGAAGCGCACCAGAGACAATTGCTGGATTAGATTACTCATAGAGTATTATACTCATACGCAAGCCCCTTGACATTGAGATCCCCAAATCTAGTTATTAGGTCAAATGCAGTCTACACACTGAAGAGTATTAGGAATTGTGACATTATCTGATCTGACAGATGGAATAGTTTGTAAACTGAAACCACCCTCATTTGCTCAGTACTGCTACCCACCTAAACACCTACCTCAACTGAGTCCAGCAGATTGTGTTGCATAAAATCACATAGTTGGTTATAGACTTCGCTTTCAAAAAGTTTAAAGTGACATGGCGATTGAGAAATCGTCAGAAAATGGACAACTTGTTGCGATACAGTCACATTTTTTTCGGAAATGGAATCAAAACGAACAGTATAAAATGCAGTGGAACTGACTCCGCAACCAAAGAGGTATTCATGATATGTCTCACAAACTCGCCATTTAGCTGAACTATGGAGCTTTACTAGTAAACAATTCAAAAGAAGAACCAAACTACAGCAAGAGGGTGACCATGAATGATGGGGGATCACTTTAAGAAGAGTTACAGGTTTCTATTCATGTCTCTAACTTGGTAGTAACAGAAATACTTTTATCTACAAAAGAGTCTGCCGTCAGATTGCATTTGGCTGTGGGTAGATGTGATTGTTCTTTAAGAATTGAAATTATGCTTGTGGCAGTTTAAAAATCAAAGGAGAGTAATCACAATGCCATTGACATTTAAGGATCCTTAGTGCCAAAATCACTTCTTTTAACTTCGCAGAAAAACAGGCCTCACTAGGTTCCGCATGGACAGCAGGCGACTGCTTCCTTGGAGAAGTCATCTACTGGCTGTTGATGTTAACTAGTTTGTGAAAACGGCGTCTCAGCACAGAAAATGTCCAGGGAGTGCCCTTTTTCATGCCAGCGTGGCAATCAATAATATTATAATCAGAATTTCTTCAGTAAGAAAGTTTCCTTATCCATTTTACTTTCGCATGGTACTTATATTGTCCAACATCATCAGGGTAGAAAAGCGTAGGGGCTGACAACTGTTCCTAAATGTTGTTGTATTTGCATGTTGCAAATGTCTTCCGTCCTGTTCTCGTCTTCTAGCTGCTATGCCTACTCGTTGCATTTAAAGTAAACCCAATCCTTTTGAAAACTAATAACGAACTATCTATGTAGTTATTTTCCTTCTCCAGCTTCTCTGTGTTTTTTTTTTATCTTTGTCTAGTCCATTTCGAGGTTTTGTCATCGGTTTATAAAGTTCTACTATGAGTTGTCATACCCAACTGTTCCCCTGCACACACAATTTTAAAAATATGTATTTTATCTTTTACTGGGGTGAAAATTTTTCTCTTCTTGGGAGGCCTCTGCATTATAGTTTTGCACACTATGGGGGTTATTCTAACTTTGGAGGAGGTGTTAATCCGTCCCAAAAGTGACGGAAAAGTGGCGGATTTACCACCAGCCGTATTACGAGTCCATTATATCCTATGGAACTCGTAATACGGCTGGTGGTATATCCGTTACTTTACCGTCACTTTTGGGATGGATTAACACTCCTCCAAAGTTAGAATAACCCCCTATATGTTTTATACTGTGCCCACACTTTCATCAAAACCAAATTAATCGACCAAGTCATAATGCCACAGCTTAGAAAGAAAATGCATCACCAGACTGTTGTTTGTATCTCGTTTTGTGTAAAATTCCCAAAATAGGCGTCAAAAAAGTAAAAGGGTTTTGGGGATGTTGTGTGTTCGTAGAATCATTGTGCCTGTCTTGTCTTCTTGTGTGAGAATCCAATACATTTTCTGGAAATCGATTGGTACCATGGACATTCTATATATCATAAATAAATGGATGTTTGATTTAAATACGCATGTTTCTGCTCTCTGCTAAAAAATGTTTTCATCTAAAGCTACTTACTGTATTAAGTACTCAAGCTATTTACAAATATATGTCTTAAAAATGGGGTCTTTGGTTGGCAGTCGGGTTACCCCCTGTCCAAGCAAGGACCCTCACTCTAGTAAGGGTAAGTCACACACAATCCGAATTATCCTGTGCCCATCCTCTGGTAGCTTGGCACTGAGCAGTCAGGCTTAACTTAGAAGGCAATGTGTAAAGTATTTTTGCAATAAATCATACAATAACTGTTAGAAATGGGGTTTTTGATTGGCAGTCAGGTTACCCTCTGTCCAAGCAAGAACCCTCACTCTAGTCAGGGTAAGCCACACACAATCCAAAATTAGCCTGTGCCCACACTCTGGTAGCTTGGCACGAGCAGTCAGGCTTAACTTAGAAGGCAATGTGTAAAGTATTTGTGCAATAAATCATGCAATACCACCATATAGCACCACAAAAATACACCACACAGTGTTTAGAAAAATATATAATACTTATCAGGATATTTGTAGGTCAAAATGAATAAAGTTGCAATGTGAATTTGTAGAGATATCACTGAAAAGTGATATATAGGGGGTCATTCCGACCCTGGCGGTCGGGG
Source organism: Pleurodeles waltl (assembly GCF_031143425.1). Classification (NCBI taxonomy): domain Eukaryota; kingdom Metazoa; phylum Chordata; class Amphibia; order Caudata; family Salamandridae; genus Pleurodeles; species Pleurodeles waltl. Next base: position 1,021,004,046 of record NC_090447.1, read on the forward strand.
ACGGAGGAAGCACCGCCAACAGGCTGGCGGTGCTCCAGGGGCAATTCTGACCGCGGCGGTAAAGCCGCGGTCAGAAAAGGGGAACCAGCGGTTTCCCGCCAGTTTTCCCCTGCCCCAGAGAATCCTCCACGGCGGCGCTGCAAGCAGCGCCGCCATGGGGATTCCGACCCCCTTCCCGCCAGCATCTTCCTGGCGGTTTACACCACCAGGAAGAGGCTGGCGGGAACGGGTGTCTTGGGGCCCCTGGGGACCCCTGCAGTGCCCATGCCACTGGACACTGAAAATCGCAACGGGTGCCACTGCACCCGTCGCACACCAGCAACTCCGCCGGCTCCATTCGGAGCCGGCTTCATCGTTGCTGGGGCTTTCCCAGCGGGAAAGTCTGAATGACCGCCGCGGTCTTTTGACCGCAGTGTGGTCTTCTGGCGGTCTCCACCCGGCGGGCGGAGCCCGCCGCCCGCCGGGGTCGGAATGACCCCCATAGTGTCTTAAGTCTTTAAAAAGCAAACAAAGTCTCTTTGAAGCACAAAGTATCTGGTTTGGAGTGGAAAATCTCCTCAGAGGGCCACAGAAGAAGAGATACGTGGAAAGATGGTGTGTGCGTCGATTTCTCCCCAGCACACACAGACGTACGTCGTTATTTTTCTCACGGGGAAGTCGTGCGTTGTTTCCGGCGCGCGGACAGTCGCCTTCTGTGGATAGCGGGGATTACCAGATGTCCCGGGTCTGTGCGTGGATTCTCCTGCTTGTTTTCCGGCTGCGCGTCATTCTGCGGGGCTGCGCGTCGAAGTTTCGCTCTCACGGCAGGCGTCGCGTCGATTTCTCCTCTGGAGGTCGGGCGGCGTTGTCCTTGCGAGGCCGTGCGTCGAAGTTCCAATCGTCCCGAAGGCCTTGTGTCGATCAGTGTCAGTGTGCAGCGTTTTGCTCGCCGCGGAACAAGCTGTGCGTTGAAAATTTTGGCGCACAAAGCGTCCAAGTGAAAAAGAGAAGTCTTTTTGGTCCTGAGACTTCAGGGAACAGGAGGCAAGCTCTATCCAAGCCCATGGAGAGCACTTTCACAGCCAGGCAAGAGTTCAGCAAGGCAGCAGGCCAACAGCAAGGCAGCAGTCCTTTGTAGAAAGCAGACAGGTGAGTCCTTTGAGCAGCCAGGCAGTTCTTCTTGTCAGGATGTAGTTTCTGGTTCAGGTTTCTTCTCCAGTAAGTGTCTGATGAGGTAGGGCAGAGACCCTGTTTTATACCCAAATGTGCCTTTGAAGTGGGGGAGACTTCAAAGAGTGGCTAAGAAGTGCACCATGTCCCCTTTCAGTTCAATCCTGTCTGCCAGGGTCTCAGTAGGGGGTGTGGCAGTCCTTTGTGTGAGAGCAGGCCCTCCACCCTCCCAGCCCAGGAAGACACATTCAAAATGCAGATGAATGCAAGTGAGGCTGAGTACCCTGTGTTTGGGGTGTGTCTGAGCGAATGCACAAGGAGCTGTCAGCCAAGCCCAGCCAGACGTGGATTGTAAGGCACAGAAAGATTTAAGTGCAAAGAAATGCTCACTCTCTAAAAGTGGCATTTCTAGAATAGTAATATTAAATCCGACTTCACCAGTCAGCAGGATTTTGTATTACCATTCTGGCCATACTAAATATGACCTTCCTGCTCCTTTCAGATCAGCAGCTGCCACTTCAACAATGTATGGGGACAGCCCCAATGTTAGCCTATGAAGGGAGCAGGCCTCACAGTAGTGTAAAAACAAATTTAGGAGTTTTACACTACCAGGACATATAACTACACAGGTACATGTCCTGCCTTTTACCTACACAGCACCCTGCTCTAGGGGTTACCTAGGGCACACATTAGGGGTGACTTATATATAGAAAAAGGGGAGTTCTAGGCTTGGCAAGTACTTTTAAATGCCAAGTTGAAGTGGGAGTGAAACTGCACACACAGGCCTTGCAATGGCAAGCCTGAGACAAGGTTAAGGGGGCTACTTAAGTGGGTGGCACAACCAGTGCTGCAGGTCCACTAGTAGCATTTAATCTACAGGCCCTAGGCACATATGGTGCACATTACTAGGGACTTATAAGTAAATTAAATAGTCCAATCAGGTATGATCCAAAGTTACCATGTTTAAAAAGGGAGAGAGCAAATGCACTTTAGCACTGGTTAGCAGTGGTAAAGTGCGCAGAGTCTAAAAGCCAGCAAAACAGGGTCCAAAAAGTGGAGGGAGGCAGGCAAAAAGTTAGGGGTGACCACCCTAAGGCATGTCAGGTCAAACATGTGTCCCTCCCAGCTGAAAGTGGGGAGAGCTACCCGACCTCCTGGCAGCTCTCATCACTAAGGCGGAAGTATCTGGAGAGACCATCAGCATTGGTGTGGTCAACCCCTTGGCGATGCTCCACCGTAAAGTCCATCCCCTGTAGGGAAATGGACCATCTCAAGAGTTTTGGATTCTCACCCCTCATCTGCATGAGCCATCTGAGGGGCCTGTGGTCTACCTGAACCCCGAAGTGAGTCCCAAACAGGTAGGGTCTTAGCTTCTTCAGTGCGCAGACCACAGCAAATGCTTCTCTCTCAATAGCACTCCACCTTTGCTCCCGTGGTAATAGTCTTCTTCTAATAAAGACTACTGGTTGGTCTGAGCCCTCCTCATTCAGCTGTGCTAGAACAGCCCCTATGCCATGCTCTGAAGCGTCTGTCTGAACAATACATTCCTGGGAGTAGTCAGGGGCCTTGAGCACAGGGGCCGTGCACATGGCTTCCTTCAGAGAATCAAAGGCTTTCTGACAGGCCTCTGTCTAATTCACCAACCTAGGTTGTTTCTTGGAAGTGAGTTCTGTCAAGGGGGACACAATGGTACCATAGCCCTTGACGAACCTGCGGTAGTATCCAGTGAGGCCCAAAAAGGCTCTCACCTCAGTCTGTGTTCTAGGTGGTTGCCAGGCCTTGATAGTTTCAATCTTGGCCTGGAACGGCTGCACCCTGCCACCACCTACTAGGTGTCCCAAGTACACCACGGAACCCTGCCCAATCTGGCACTTACTAGCCTTGATAGTCAGGCCTGCCTGTTGCAGGGCCTGAAGCACCTCCTTGAGGTGGAGCAGGTGTTCCTCCCAGCTGGAACTGTAGACAGCGATGTCATCTAGGTAAGCTGCACAGAAGGCATCTTTACCAGCTAGGACCCCGTTAACCAACCGTTGGAAGGTAGCGGGGGCATTTTTCAGCCCAAATGGCATCACTCAGAATTGGTAATGGCCATCAGGTGTGGAAAAAGCAGATCTTTCTTTAGCCCCCTCAGTCAGGCCAGTCTGCCAGTACCCGGAAGTAAGATCGAACGTACTCAGGAACTTGGCAGTGCCTAGCCTGTCAACGAGCTCATCAGCTCGGGGGATGGGGTGAGCATCAGTCCGGGTGACTGAGTTGAGACCCCGGTAGTCCACACAGAACCGGAGTTCTGGCTTCACACCTGGGGCAGTAGCCTTGGGAACCAATACCACAGGGCTGGCCCATGGACTACTGGATTTCTCAATAACCCCCAAAGTCAACATCTTGGAGACCTCCTCCTTGATGCTGGCCTTCACCTTATCTGACAACCTGTAAATGTTGTTCTTTATGTCATGCACACAGAGGTGGGTTAGTCCAGGAGTAAGGGAGAACAGGGGGGAGAACTGCTCTAACAGCTCATAGCAGTCCCCTCTCTGGGTTGGAGTCAGGGAGTCAGAGAGAGTGACACCACCTACTGACCCATCCCCTTCTATGACAGCGAGGAGGTCGGGAAGAGGTTCACTCTCCTCTTCCATGCCCTCATCTGTGACTAGGAGCATACTGACCTCAGACCTCTTAAAGTGAGGTTTGAGCCGGTTGTGATGGAGGACCCTTAGGGGATGCCTAGGGGTCTTGAGGTCCACTAGGTAAGTGGCCTCCCCTTTACGCTCCTTGATCTCAAAGGGGCCAGTCCAGTGGTCCTGGAGAGCCCTGGGCTCTACTTGCTCCATCACCCAAACTTTGTCTCCAGGTGAGAACTCAACTAGAGTGGCCTTCTGGTCGTACCACTCCTTCATCACCTCTTGACTGGCCTCGATGTTACTCTGGGCCTGCTTCCAGAAGCGTTGGGTTTGTTTGCGGAGGGCCAGCATGTAGCTGACCACATCCTGGGGAGGGGCCTGGGGAACTCTCTCCCAGCCCTCCTTAACGATGCTTAGCGGTCCCCTGACAGGGTGACCATAGAGAAGCTCAAAGGGGCTGAACCCCACTCCTTTCTGGGGCACCTCTCTATAAGCAAACAACAGACAGGGTAAGAGGACGTCCCACTTACGCCTCATGGCCTCAGTCAGGCCACCATTCATGCCTTTCAGGGTCTGGTTGAATCACTCAACAAGCCCATTGGTTTGAGGATGATAAGGGGTGGTAAACCAGTAGGTCACCCCACACTTATCCCACAGGGTCCTCATGTATGCAGACATGAAGTTTGTGCCCCTGTCAGACACGACCTCTTTAGGGAATCCCACATGGGTAAATATTCCCAACAGGGCTCTGGTCACCACCTTTGCAGTCACTGTTCTCAGAGGGATTGCCTCTGGATAGCGGGTGGCATGGTCCATCAAAACCAGGATAAACCTGTTGCCCAAGGCAGTTTTGGGGTCCAAGGGAACAACAATGTTGATGCCCACCCTTTCAAAGGGGGTGCCAACGACTGGAAGTGGGAGCAGGGGAGCTTTAAACCATTTCCCTGCCTTCCCACTAGCCTGGCAGGTGGGGCAAGCTCTGCAGAAGTTATCTGAGGCTTTCCTCATTCTGGGACAATGAAAATGGGTGTTAAGCCTGTCAAAGGTCTTGTCTTAACCCAGGTGTCCTGCCAGGGGAATGTCGTGAGCCAGGCCTAGTAGGAATTTCCGGTAACACTGGGGGACCACCAGCACACGGTGTGCCCCAGGACCTGGAACCCTATGCTCACTGTAAAGGAGATCATTCTCCCAGTAAATATGGTGAGTGCCAGAGGCGTCACCTGCTGCGTGGTCTGTCTCCTGCTTCCTCAGACCCTCAAGGGTGGGGCATTCTTTCTGCGCCTTGCAGAATACTTCCCTGGTTGGCCTCCCCTCTACTTGCCAGCCAGCAAGTTCAGGTAGGTTACCCAGGGCAGCTATGTCCTCCCCGGTTGGCTCAGGGGCCTCCTCTTCCTCAGGGGCCTCGTCTACCACAGTGGGAACATTGGAGGCGGGTTTCCCGCGCCCCTGGCCCCCCTCTTTGGCAGCTGTCTGGGCCATCTTTCCAGGCTCCAGACGCCCTTGACACCCTTCCTGGGCAGCCATGGACCGTGTGGTCATGCAGACCCACTCAGGTAACCCTAACATCTCCAGGTGAGATCTGAGCTCTACTTCTTTCCAAGTAATTTGCTCAACATCATTGCCTAACAGACAATCTGCAGGCATGGCAGGACTCACAGCTACTTTCAGAGTACCAGAGACCCCCCCCCCCCCACTCAAAGGGAACCAGAGCCACCGTTAGGTGACTCTCACGATTGTCAGCGACTATGACCTGGTGGAATGTATTAGGGACTATCTGCTCTGTTGACACCAACTGACTCTGGATAGTAGTCATACTGGCTCCTGTGTCACGCAGAGCCTCCATCTTCTGCCCATTAATGGTGACCCACTGCCTGTACTTGGAAGTATTTCGGGGCATGTGGGCTTTGGGCACCATTTCTCTTTCTCCCAGGGACACTAGGGAAATCTCTACCTGCTCCCCAAAGCTATCTGGGTCCATCTCCCCCCCAAGCGCTACACTAGTCAACCCATGTGTCTGTCCGGTAGTGGACGGTGCCCTTTTGGAGCACTGGGGGTCGCCTTTATAGTGACCATACTGGTAACACTCCATACATTTGGGGTTGGATTTCCCTGACCTATCATATGTCACTGGCTTTTTCCCAAATCTGGAAAAGGAATGGTTGCCACCCCCTCCCTGGGAATTCTTTTGGGGGCCTTTTGAGAGTTCCTTATCTGTAAGTTTATCTCCCCCCTCTTTCTTCTGTTGGGAACGCTGACCACCTTTGTGGGTGTCCCCCCCAGGTACCTTTTTGGACACTCTGGTGCTAACCCAGAGGTCCGCCTCCTCAGCTAGCTTCCTGGGATCAGTCAGCTTACTATCTACCAAGTGCTGGCGCAACTCTGTATAGGTAACATTGAGTATATGCTCTCTCAGAATCAAGTCATATAGCCCTTTATAATTATCTACTTTGTTGCCCCGCACCCATCCATTCAGTGCCTTACTGGAAAAGTAAAAAAAAATCTACCCATGTTTGTGTGGTTTGTTTGGTGCTGTCCCTGAACCTCTGACGGTATCCCTCAGGGGTCAGCCCAAACTTGGCAAGTAAAGTGGTTTTATGAAGTGGGTAGGTGTTTTGATCAGGTTGATCCAATGTGAGAAGTGTGTCCCTCCCAAATGGCGGCACATAACCCCACATAGCTACACCCCATTGCCCTTCAGGAACCTCATGAGCCCTTAGTGCAACTTCATAAGCAGCTAACCATTTATCTATGTTATCTCCCACCACAAAACTGGGCACCACATTTTTGGGTATACGAACCTTCTTTTCTCCAGCAGGTCCTGTCTGTATGCTGCCACCATTATTGCTGGATTCAGACTGTCTCGCCTTTATCTCCAGCTCCTTGAGACTCAGTTCATGAGCCAATAATAGTTTCTTTTCAGCCAAAGCTCTTTCAGCTTCCACCTGTTTGGCTGCTCTTTCAGCTTCAGCTTGTTTGGCTGCCCTTTCAGCTTCCGCTTGAATCTGGTTGGCTGCTCTTTCAGCTTCAATCTGTTTGGCTGCTCTTTCAGCCTCCGCTTGTTTGGCTTCTCTCTCTGCCCTTCTCTCCTCCTGTTGAGCCTCAATTTTCAGTTTTGCCATTTGCAATCGGAACTCCCTTTCCTCTCTCCTTTCCTCTGCGGTCAGGCTTTGCACAGAGACACTGCTCCCTTGTCTGGACGGGGGCATAATTGCAGTGGTAACATAATCTACAGATAGCAACAAATCCTCTGAGGGGCCATTTTCTGGCTCCTCTTCCTCATCATCCACTTCTAAATGGGCTTCTGTCCAGGCCCTCAGCACCACTTGAAAGTCCTCCTTTTTGGAGGCCCCTTGGGTGGGTACCCTCATTGCCCTGCAGAACGCTCTTAGTTGTTTGACCGTATATGTATCCAACAGGACTAGGTCAAAGTCTCCTAATTGAGACCCAGTCAGAGACATGTTGAGTGAGGATTTAGTTTTTGAAAATTGTCAGGAAAAACGAATTTGCAAAAAGAGATGAAAATCAAGTTGACCTTCAACTGTGGGTAGGTAGTGAAATACTTAGCTACTGTATGTCACTGCACAAATACAAGTCCTATCCTCACCGCTGATCACCAATGTTAGAAATGGGGTTTTTGATTGTCAGTCAGGTTATTCTCTGTCCAAGCAAGAACCCTCACTCTAGTCAGGGTAAGTCACACACAATCCAAAATTAGCCTGTGCCCACCCTCTGGTAGCTTGGCACGGGCAGTCAGGCTTAACTTAGAAGGCAATGTGTAAAGTATTTGTGCAATAAATCATACAATACCACCATATAGCACCACAAAAATACACCAAACAGTGTTTAGAAAAATATATAATATTTATCAGGATATTTGTAGGTCAAAACAAATAAAGTTGCAATGTGAATTTGTAGAGATATCACTGAAAAGTGATATATAGACTCTTAAGTCTTTAAAAAGCAAACAAAGGGGGTTATTCTAACTTTGGAGGAGGTGTTAATCCGTCCCAAAAGTGACGGAAAAGTGACGGATTTACCACCAGCCGTATTACGAGTCCATTATATCCTATGGAACTCGTAATACGGCTGGTGGTATATCCGTCACTTTACCGTCACTTTTGGGACGGATTAACACTCCTCCAAAGTTAGAATAACCCCCAAAGTCTCTTTCAAGCACAAAGTACCTGGTTTGGAGTGGAAAATCTCCTCAGAGGGCCACAGAAGAAGAGATACGTGGAAAAATGGTGTGTGCGTCAATGTCTCCCCAGCACACACGGACTTGCGTCATTATTTTTCACGCGGGGAAGTCGTGCGTCGTTGTCTGGCGCGCGGACAGTCTCTTTCTGTGGATCGCGGGGATTACCAGATATCCCGGGTCTGTGCGTGGATTCTCCTGCTTGTTTTCCAGCTGCGCATCGTTATGCGGGGCTGCGCGTCGAAGTTTCGCTCTCACGGCAGGCATCGCGTCAATTTCTCCTCTGGAGGTCGGGCGGCGTTGTCCTTGCGAGGCCGTGCATCGAAGTTTCCGGTCGTCTCGAAGGCGATGCGTCGATCAGCGTCGGTGTGCAGCGTTTTTCTCGCAGCGGAACAAGCTGTGCGTCGAAAATGCACGAAGCGTCCAAGTGAAAAAGAGAAGTCTTATTGGTCCTGAGACTTCAGGGAACAGGAGGCAAGCTCTATCCAAGCCCTTGGAGAGCACTTTCACAGCCAGGCAAGAGTTCAGCAAGGCAGCAGGCCAACAGCAAGGCAGCAGTCCTTTGTAGAAAGCAGCCAGGTGAGTCCTTTGAGCAGCCAGGCAGTTCTTCTTGTGAGGATGTCGTTTCTGGTTCAGGTTTCTTCTCCAGTAAGTGTCTGATGAGGTAGGGCAGAGGCCCTGTTTTATACCCAAATGTGCCTTTGAAGTGGGGGAGACTTCAAAGAGTGGCTAAGAAGTGCACCAGGTCCCCTTTCAGTTCAATCCTGTCTGCCAGGGTCCCAGTAGGGCGTGTGGCAGTCCTTTGTGTGAGAGCAGGCCCTCCACCCTCCCAGCCCAGGAAGACCCATTCAAAATGCAGATGTATGCAAGTGAGGCTGAGTACCCTGTGTTTGGGGTGTGTCTGAGTGAATGCACAAGGAGCTGTCAACCAAGCCCAGCCAGACATGGATTTTAAGGCACAGAAAGATTTAAGTGCAAAGAAATTCTCAATCTCAAAAAGTGGCATTTCTAGAATAGTAATATTAAATCCGACTTCACCAGTCAGCAGGATTTTGTATTACCATTCTGGCCATACTAAATATGACCTTCCTGCTCCTTTCAGCTCAGCAGCTGCCACTTCAACAATGTATGGGGGCAGCCCCAATGTTAGCCTATGAAGGGAGCAGGCCTCACAGTAGTGTAAAAACGAATTTAGGAGTTTTACACTACCAGGACATATAACTACACAGGTACATGTCCTGCCTTTTACCTACACAGCACCCTGCTCTAGGGGTTACCTAGGGCACACATTAGGGGTGACTTATATGTTGCAAAAGGGGCGTTCTAGGCTTGGCAAGTACTTTTAAATGCCAAGTCGAAGTGGCAGTGAAACTGCACACACAGGCCTTGCAATGGCAAGCCTAAGACAAGGTTAAGGGGGCTACTTAAGTGGGTGGCACAACCAGTGCTGCAGGTCCACTAGTAGCATTTAATCTACAGGCCCTAGGCACATATAGTGCACATTACTAGGGACTTATAAGTAAATTAAATAGTCCAATCATGTATGATCCAAAGTTACCATGTTTAAAAAGGGAGAGAGCATATACACTTTAGCACTGGTTAGCAGTGGTAAGGTGCGCAGAGTCTTAAAGCCAGCAAAACAGGGACCAAAAAGTGGAGGGAGGCAGGCAAAAAGTTAGGGGTGACCACCCTAAGGCATGTCAAGTCTAACAATAACACAATATAGCACCACAAAAATACACCACACAGTGTTAAGAAAAATAGATAATATTTATCTGGATATTTGCAGGTCAAAATGATAAAAGATGCAATAAGGAATTGTAGAGATATCACTGAAAAGTGATATAAAGGGGGTCATTCTGACCCCGGCGGTCATGGACCGCCGGGGCCAGGGTTGGAGGGAGCACCGCCAACAGGCTGGCGGTGCTCCACAGGGTATTCTGACCGCGGCGGTTCAGCCGCAGCCAGAAAGGGAAAACCGGCGGTCTCCCGCCGGTTTTCCGCTGCCCTGGGAATCCCCCATGGCGGCGCAGCTTGCTGCGCCGCCCTGGGGGATTCTGACACCCCATACCGCCATCCTGTTCCTGGCGGTTCGCCCGCCAGGAACAGGATGGCGGTATGGGGTGTCGTGGGGCCCCTGGGGGCCCCTGCAGTGCCCATGCCAATGGCATGGGCACTGCAGGGGCCCCCGTAAGAGGGCCCCACTTAGTATTTCAGTGTCTGCCTTGCAGACACTGAAATACGCGACGGGTGCCACTGCACCCGTCGCACCTTCCCACTCCACCGGCTCAATTCTGAGCCGGCGTCCACGTGGGAAGGATGATTTGCACTGGGCTGGCGGGCGGCCTTTTGGCGGTCGCCCGCCAGCCCAGTGCAAATCCCAAAATACCCTCAGCGGTCTTTCGACCGCGGAGCGGTATTTTGGAGGGGGGAACTCTGGCGGGCGGCCTCCGCTGCCCGCCAGGGTGAGAATCACCCCCAAAGTGTCTTAAGTCTTTTTAAAAAGCAAACAAAGTCTCTTTCAAGCACAAAGTACCTGGTTTGGAGTGAAAAATCTCTGCAAAGGGCCGCAGGGGAGGAGATGCGTGGAAAATAGTGTGTGAGTCGGTTTCGCCCCTTCACACATGGACTTGCATCGTTATTTTTCATGAGGGGAAGACGTTGCATTGATTTCCGGCGGGCGGACAGTTCTCCTCTGTGGGTCGTGAGGTTTTCAGAACCCCCGGGGTCTGTGCGTGGGATCCTGTGCTTGTTGTCCGGCTGCACGTCGTTCTGGTGGGCTGTGCATGGAATTTTCTCCCTCACAGCAGGCGCTGCATCAATTTCCCCTCTGGAAGTCGGGCGGCGTTGTCCAGACAGGCAGTGTGTCGAAGTTACGGTCGCACCGCAGGTGCCGAGTCGATCTTTTCCTCGCAAAGTCGAGCGGTGTCTATCCGGTCCGGCGTGCAGTGAATTTTTCACCACGGAGCAAGCTGTGCATCAAATTTTTCGCCGCACAAGGAATCCAGTTGCAAGAGAGAAGTCTTTTTGGTCTTGAGACTTCAGGGAACAGGAGGCAAGCTCTATCCAAGCCCTTGGAGAGCCCTTCTGCAGCAAAGCAAGGGAGCAGCAAGACAGCAGGGCAACAGCAAGGCAGTAGTCCTTTGTAGAAAGCAGTCAGGTGAGTCCTTTAGGCAGCCAGGCAGTTCTTCTTGTCAGGGTGTAGGTTCTGGTTCAGGTTTCTTCTCCCGGAAGTGTCTCAGGTGTTTATACCAAAAAGTGCCTTTGAAGTGGGGGAGACTTCAAAGAGTGGATTAGAAGTGCACCAGGTCCCCTTTCAGTTCAATCCTGTCTGCCAGGGTCACAGTAGGGGGTGTGGAGGTCCTTTTGAGTGAGAGCAGACCCTCCACCCTCCCAGCCCAGGAAGACCCATTCAAAATGCAGATGCATGCAAGTGAGGCTGAGTACCCTGTGTTTGGGGTGTGTCTGAGTGAATGCACAAGGAGCTGTCAACTAAACCCAGCCAGACGTGGATTGTAAGGCACAGAAAAATTTAAGTGCAAAGAAATGCTCACTTTCTAAAAGTGGCATTTCTAGAATAGTAATATTAAATCCAACTTCACCAGTCAGAAGGATTTTGTATTACCATTCTGGACATACTAAATATGACCTTCCTACTCCTTTCAGATCAGCAGCTACCACTTCAATAATGTATGAGGGCAGCCCCAATGTTAGCCTATGAAGGGAGCAGGCCTCACAGTAGTGTAAAAACGAATTTAGGAGTTTTACACTACCAGGACATGTAAACTACACAGGTACATGTCCTGCCTTTTACCCACAAAGCACCCTGCTCTAGGGGTTACCTAGGGCACACCTTAGGGGTGACTTATATGTAGAAAAAGGGGAGTTTTAGGCTTGGCAAGAACTTTTAAATGCCAAGTCGAAGTGACAGTGAAACTGCACACACAGGCCTTGCAATGGCAGGCCTGAGACAAGGTAAAGGGGCTACTTGAGTGGGTGGCACAACCAGTGCTGCAGGCCCACTAGTAGCATTTAATCTACAGGCCCTAGGCACATACAGTGCACATTACTAGGGACTTATAAGTAAATTAAATAGTCCAATTGGGCATGATCCAATGTTACCATGTTTAAAGGGAGAGAGCATATGCACTTTAGCACTGGTTAGCAGTGGTAAAGTGTGCAGAGTCTAAAAGCGAGCAAAAACAATGTCCACAAAGTGGAGGGAGGCAGGCAAAAAGTTAGGGGTGACCACCTTAAGGCTGTCAGGTCTAACAATATGTCTCTCCTATCTGGAGATTTTTATAGGAGCTCGTTAGTGTGCCCAGTAACGAATTAAGTGGGTCATTCTGACCCTGGCGGTAAAATCCGCCAGGGCCAACGACCGCGGGAGCACCGCCAACAGGCTGGCGGTGCTCCCATGGGCATTCTGACCGCGGCGGTACAGCCGCGGTCAGAAACGGAAAACCGGCGGTGTACCGCCGGTTTCCCGCTGCCCTGGGGAATCCTCCATGGCGGCGCAGCTTGCTGCGCCACCATGGGGATTACGACCCCCATACCGCCATCCTGTTCCTGCCGGTTTTGGCCGCCGGGAACAGAATGGCGGTATGGGGTGTCGTGGGGCCCCTGGGGGCCCCTGCAGTGCCCATGCCAATGGCATGGGCACTGCAGGGGCCCCCGTAACAGGGCCCCACAAAGATTTTCAGTGTCTGCCATGCAGACACTGAAAATCGCGACGGGTGCAACTGCACCCGTCGCACCCCTTCCACTCCGCCGGCTCCATTCGGAGCCGGCATCCTCATGGAAGGGGGTTTCCTGCTGGGCTGGCGGGCGGCCTTCTGGCGGTCGCCCGCCAGCCCAGCGGGAAACTCAGAATTACTGCGGCGGTCTTTTGACCGCGCAGAGGTATTCTGACAGCGGTACTTTGGCGGGCGGCCTCCGCCGCCCGCCAAAGTCAGAATGACCCCCTAAGTGTATATATACTGTGTGATTTCAGGAGGGATTCTAAAACAAAATAAGGCTATGGTGTTTGTGGTATTGTAGGATAAAAAGGATGTGCGTGTTCCCTTTAAATTTCCATAAGCAGGGCTCACAAAATTAGTGAAAGTTATTTTAAAATCACAATTTCTTAGAGTGGCAGCAATTTAGTTCTGCAAAGACTTGATACCAGCGAGTGTCTGGAGTACAAGGCTTCCGAAGGGTATGCCATCAATAATGGTTATAAAGCCAAATGCAGGACTACAATTTCATCTTATGAGGCGGATCTGGTACTGTTCTGGCCACCTTACGTTTCGGATGTGTGGGGTAAAAGATATTTCAGGCGACGCTAAGGCTTCTTCGCACGTGAGGAGGCATCACTAGTGACGCTGTTGAAACGAGACTTGGAGCCAGGGCTCCTTAAAAACGTATTTTTGTAAGGTCAAAAAGGGTACATATTGATTTACTGCTATTGTGTCTTAGGTGTTGTTCTACTATCAGTTCTTAAATTAGATGGCAGTCAGCCAAGAGGTTGAATTTATCTGAGTGAGGTTTTAAGCCTAGCTCCTTGCTGCGCTGATTGAAAATCATAGGTCATGATGCATCATCGAGGCATACTTAGCTATATGAGTGCTTGGAAATTGGACGCAGCTCCATAGTGTTAAAAGTGTGCATTTGAATGCACTTAAGTGTCCCATGGTCCATGACGTCAAACGGCTTAAGGGGAAAAATAATGAGAAGAAATCGGAACTATTTTCTAGGGACCACTAATTAATTTCAGAGCGACAAACCCTAAATCAGCTAGCATTGGCATAAAATAATGTGAAGTGTTGCACCAAACGATACTTATATCTCGACAGTTTGCAGATGTCTATAATTGCTTAGATAAATAAATGTATGCTTCGTCATGCGTAGAACTGAGTGTGCATTCTAATATTTATCAAACAAACGTACATTTTAGCATCGGCTGGCAATACAGCATATCGGAATCCAACAAACTTCATGATATAAAACAATCTACTTAGTACGTAATCAACTTTGTTGACTTTCAAGATAATGAGAAAAGAAAGCAAATACAGGCATTTGGACGAATAAGCATAGTATGTCACCATGTTTGATTCAGTATACGTAAGACAGTTTAAAACTATAAATAAGCATTTCACAGTTTCGTCCAGGTCACATTGTTTAAATGGGACTAAAATACTCCTTCCTTTTGTTTTTAAAATATAGTTAGTAATAATTTGTACTCCTTAAAATGTACAACCTCCCATTTTTTTAATTATTAGAAGGAGGAGCGCACAAAGAAGGAAAGGTCGTAATTAAAACACCGGATTATAAGTCTTCAGAGACCGAAGTAGATAAATCAAGGAGAAGTACATGCAAGGGGCCTGATTCACAAATCTAAACGTGCACTGTTGTGTATTTTTTGTTTTGTGTATTTTCAAACTAGATAAGCCTGTCCTATGTTCTTATATGCGGCGTTCTTGTATTCTACAAGTTGTTTTGCACAAATGAAACTGTTTTGCACAAATGACATTGTTATGATTGATAGCACATCACTCTGAACCACAGCTAATTCTTGAAAAAATGTGATAATTCACACATTCATGATTAGAGGAACAGATACTTCCAAAGAATTCATCAAATGAAATGAATTCCTTTTCTAAAAATACTGGGCCTCTTTTGAGAGTTTAAAATACATTTTGTTCTTCTTGTATAAAACTCGACAGTATTGCAAATATTTGCTGCAGGCATGAGACACAGATTGTTAGCTTGCACGTTTCTCAGTACAGTTCACAGTGCTCTACATAGTAGATTATCTCTGTTCTCCTCAGTTTTGTGAATAAGTGGCGTAAAATGAAAAGTGCACAATTTTGAAAAATTAGTTATTGATCCAGAGGTGGACTATAAAAACTAATTAACCTAATGTACTCTCTAATACATAAGATGTCTGCATTTCCTTTTCTCTAATAAAGCTCAAAAAGGTACAGTTCAGAAAGTGTCCTAGCTTGTGACAGTGCAACATTAGGCATTCCTTATCTATGGTAACAGCATAAGCTTAACACAGAGGAAATTGTTCTCTGTACACATATAAACCTTTCACTAAGAGAAATCGCGCTCTGCACCTACCTATTTGTTTTGATTTCTCTAAGTGGTCAAACAACACCAAAACAGACTCAAAATCTATTCTGTTGGGATATGTGATAAAATCTACCAAATCACTGTATTCACAAGACTACTCCATGTTCAAATCATGAGTATATGCAGAGGCTTAGAGTTTTTTTTCTAAGCAAGATGTAAACTACAATGAGGGCCAGATTTGCCAAAGTTTTGGTTGGCATGCACCACGAAAGTGCATTCCAGAGTGATGCAAATTCTAGAATGAGATATACTAAGCCACAGAATACCATCTTGCATGGCCCTGCGTGGCTTGGTAAATCTAGAGTAACACATGCTAGTGCAAATTGCTGCCTAGAATTACCCTGCCACAGGACGTGTTCCTTGGGTGGAGAGTGCGTGCTCCCACTCATCCACCCATGGATTTTGATACATTTCCATATTTGTCATGAGTGGTAGACCTGTCCCTATGGAGTGCGAAGGTGACAAAACAACGGATAGAAGTGGAAATCGGAGAGAATTCTCAGAAGCAGACTACGGGGAGGAGTAAGGAAGAACAAATTAATAACTTAGGTAAGAGGAAAGGCATTCTAAGTAATTCCGGCTCCGCTACAAATAGGAAAATAAAGGTCACCCCCTTATTAAGAACCTATTTTAGGGTGTTACCTGGAACCCCGAAAATGTCAAGTTCGCAAGAGATAGAGGCAGAACTGCCCGTATTAGGGAGGGGGGAAACATCTACCTCAACAGTTAATTGGGACTTGATGCAACAAAATATTCCTGGGATCCGCTTTGGGGAAGACGGATTTACTGGAGGAGGACAAGGGGTCAGTCAAGTTGATATACAGGCTGGAGGGGCACTCAATCCCCTGAATGGAGGTGGGGATGTAAATTTACCCAGTGACTCTGTTACAGATATGTTGAAGGCGCTTGCCATGGAATTGAAGGACGCCTTAAAAACGTCTAAATCTAATCAGGAGGAGATCAGGAATTTGTGTGAAGATCTTGAAAAAAAATAGACGATTTGGCAGGTCGGACTGCGGCTTTGGAGGAAAAGGTTAGCGATTTGAGGGCTGTTGTGGAAGGGAACAAAGAGCAGATAAGAGGTTTAAAATCAGGAGAGGCAGGGTTGCTGGCTAAGCTGGAATCCTTGGAAAACAATCAAAGGAGGAATAACTTGAGGTTTCTCAGAGTCCCCGAGGAATTGGAGGGAGATGATTTGAAAGCATTTGTGGTAAAACTAATAATTCAGTAAATAAAATTTGATAACGTTGGAGTTGATATTGCAAAAGATATTCAGAGGGTACATAGGGTCCCCGCAAAAATGCCCCCCAACAGGGATAGGCCAAGGAAAATCTTGGTCTACTTTCTTAGATATGGGCTTAAATAATGTATTTTTGAGTTGGCATTGAAGAAGAAGGCACTCTCGGTGAATGGTGCTCCATTT
Organism: Pleurodeles waltl; assembly: GCF_031143425.1. Taxonomy (NCBI): domain Eukaryota; kingdom Metazoa; phylum Chordata; class Amphibia; order Caudata; family Salamandridae; genus Pleurodeles; species Pleurodeles waltl. Next base: position 1,021,020,547 of record NC_090447.1, read on the forward strand.
TAGGTTAGTTCGGACCTTGCTTCTATCACCTTAAATAAGCAGTGGGAGCTGGGGAAAAGAATCGATATATTGAGAAGACTTGGGGCAACGGCCCAATTAAGGTTCCTGGCATCCCTAAGAGTAATGGCAAATAATAAGATGTATAATTTCCATGATTGTAATGACGTTGATGACTTGATCAAGAAATTAGAGCAAGATTCTGGTGTAGTATAGGCGTCCTCCTCTAAACTTCGGTTGGCTGGTTATGGTGATATGAGGCTCTGAGCCCTGCATGATGACCCTTCATAGGTGGTAACGCCAGTCTATGAAGAAAGGGAGGGTTCTCCTGGGGTTGGGGGGAGGGGGGTGATGGGGAGCACTGGGTGGAGTGTAGTATAGGGAAAAGGGAAGTAAGGTCCTGGGTGTTGTGATGGATAGAGAGGGAGGTGGGGAAATACGAGATCTTATGGGGGCGGCGGGTCCCTGGAGGGAGGATGTCGAGGTATGATGTGAAGTTCCTGTCCTGGAACGTTAATGGCCTCCGGGTGAGGAGCAGACAAAAGAGGATGGTACGATATTTAAAGGATGCTCAATTTGATGTGCTGATCTTGCAGGAAACCCACCTTTCTAAGGAAGAGTGTGTTGAGGCTTTTTCAACCATGTAGATGGGTGTAGCAGATAGTTAGTTCTAATTAGGGTAGTAAAGGGGTAGCTATCTTAATAAAAAACCATGCTAACATTTCTTTTGTTGAGGGTCCAGTGGACAAGTCTGGGAGATAGGTGGTGGGAAGATTAACGCTGTATGATTTTGTATTTACTTTAGTGGGGTATTATGGTCCTAATCGGAATGACATAGCTCCGTTGAGAGAACTTTCATTTTTTTTTGCTTCAATATGGGGACCCTATTATATGGGTGGGGGACTTTAATGTAGTGTTGAATTATGAACTGGATAGGTCTTCGCGGAGTAGGTCATGCATGCTCAGGTTCGATTAATGATGTCACAATTTGGCTTATATGATGCTTGGAGAGAAAAGAATGGGCAGGCAAGAGGATGTACTTATAACAACAAAAAATATAGACATCAATCTAGGATTGATTATTTTTTAATTGATGAAAGTTTAAAAGAGGCTGTGGAAAAAGTTTTACACATTGGGGCTCATCTTTCGGATCATTCGGCAGTGACCTTGAAGCTCAATTGGTTTGGGGATAAAAGAGAGAGAAGGTGGACTCTGGATAGAACGTTATTATTGGAAGATGAGGTTGTAGCAGATTACGGAGAGGGAGTGAAGAATTTTTCCATCTTAATATAGGGTCTGCCTCGCCTGCGGTAGTTTGGGATGCGTTCAAAGCTTTTTTGAGGGGGGAAGGTGATAAGTGCAGCTGCATATAGAAGGAAAAAGTACTATGAAGAAATAAGCAGGTTAGAAAATGTGATTCGGCAGATTGAGCAGTGATTGGCTACTATGGATTTGGAGGAGGAAGACGTTAACCAGTTACATAAACAAGATCAAGAGGCTCGTTTGGATTTAGCAGCAGTTGAAGATAATCGAATCACACAGAGATGTGAGGCCAACAGGGTGTCTCATTTTGAATACGGTGAGAACAGCGGCAAACTGTGGCCTGGAAGATTAAAACTGGTATAGTTAGGAACCGGGTGAGAGAGATTTGGGATGGTATTTCAGGGGAGATTAGGAAGAGTAAGAAAGAGGTGGAAGATACCTTTCTAAACTTTTTAAAAGAATCATACACTTAGGATCTAGAAATTTCAACAGACTTGGTGAAGGGATGGTTAGAGGGATTTGATTTGGCATCTCTAAGTGAGGAGGAGAATAAGGCGATAATTGAGCCAATTGATATGGTAGAGCTTGCGCATGCAATAAATTTGGGTAAATTAGGTAAGGCAGCAGGGCCTGATGGGTTGCCCTTCGAAGTTTATAGAGCCTTGGGTAGCAGTATCATGGTTTTTTGGGAGAACTTTTTTATTATATTTTTGTGACTGATGGGAGACCCCCCCTTTTGGAGGGAAGCTATTATTACACTAATTTTAAAACCAGGAAAGGACCCCAGGTGTTGTGAATCTTCTCGTCCAATATCCCTCCTAAACTGTGACTATAAGATCTTTGCAAAAATCTTGGCAGATAGATTAGGTAGTGTTTTGGGGAAGCTGATACATATGGATCAGAAAGGGTTTTTGAAAGGACGACACATGCAGGATTTGACACATGGGTTGGTAGCTTCGGTCGATCTGGCCACCACATATCTTTCGCCTCTAGCAGTTGTGATGGTTGATGCAACCAAAGCTTTTGATAGAGTTAACTGGGAACATTTAAAGACTGTATGTGAAGGTCATAATCTTGGGGGGCACTTTATTAGGACATTACAAAAAATATATTTTGATCCCTGGGCAAGAATTTTGGTTAATGGTGATCTCACTTCCTCGATTAAGATAGGAAGGGGTACGCGGGAGGGGTGCCCGTTATCCCCGTTATTGTTTGACTTGTATATCGAGCCACTTGCTGTATGCAGATGACCTGATGATTTATACTTCTAATCTAACTCAGACTAATTTGGTATTGGAAGACCTGATCTGTGATTTTGGGAGTATTTCGGGGTATGCAGTTAATAATCAAAAGACGGAGGTGATGCCTTGGAATATGGATGTGGGTAGTCCTGTAATCAAGAAGGAGGAGTTTAAATATTTATGGATTACTATTACACAGGAAATAAATAAACTCGCAGAAACAAATTTTAGGAAGGTATTGAGGGAGGTGGATATTCTATTGAAAAGATGGTTAAATTTACCTTTAACTATTATAGGTCGGGTTAATTTAATTACGATGGCGATTGTCCCCAAGTTTACGTTTATTTTCAATTTGATACCATTAATGTTTAGCAAGGATTAATTAAGGAAACTTCAAGGAAAAATTAGCAGTTTTATTTGGGCATCCAAAGGTGTACGTATTTCTTGGAAAAAACTGAGAAGGAAGAAAGAAAAAGGAGGATTGGCTGTGTCTGATATGCAATAATATGCGTGGGCCTTCTTTCTGGAGAATGCGAGAGAGACCTTTAATTACCCACTTCGGTCTGAGCTTGGGCAGGCTCTGATCACAATGACAGAGAATAATGAGTTACAGACAAGTTTTATGTATAAGCTTGGTGACCCTAAGTACTTCAAGAAAATCAGATTCAAGGTGTTACAAGATTTAGTGAGGATGTGGTATGCGATCAGGAGAGCCATGAATCTGTCGTACTATAGTAATAAGGCCCGTATTTGGGACTCCCCAGGGTCACCGGAGTGGACCAAGGATGCATTGGCAACCCCCTTAAAGGCTGCAGTTTTTTTTTATTGGGGACAATTTTGTTATAATGGTGAGGTTAGATCATTTGAAAACCTGAATGGGGATGTAGGGGGTAACTTGTCTAAATTCAGATTATCAGCTGGGTGAAGGACTTAAAAGTGAAGCTGGGAGCCACAAATGAGCTGGAAGATCAATGGCACTTGGAAATCCCGTTGAAGAAGGAGGTGGCAGACGGCATTGGCTAATTATGGATATTGTGGACGGTGATTTCACCTTACCAGAGGAGCTGTGGGGAGAGTGCTTGCCGGAGTACCAGCACAAAGAGTTATGGCAAGTATCTACTGCACTTTTATATAATATTGTCAAGCCTGCCCCGTTAAGGAGGAATAATTTGTTTTAAATTCACAGAGTTTTCTGGACACCAGCAAAGCTTTCTAGAATGGATCAGGACAATTTGGTCGGGTGCATAAAGTGTGGGACCCTGGCGGTAGACGACGTCCACATGTTCCTGGAATGCCCCAAGCTCAGCAAATTTTGGGTAGAGGTTGGTGATGCTATTAGTGAAATACTTTCTATAAGACTCAAGGTAAGCACCTCACTTGTTTTTTTTTTTTTTTTTACAGGGCTGCAGCTGATAAGTAGGGATGACTCTAAGCTGTTTTATATGATGCTTGTGGCAAGGAGAGCGATTTGTAAAAAATGGATTGATGCCTCACCCCCTACGCTTATGGATTGGAAAGATGCTTTGATGTATAATTTAAAGTTGGACACGAGTGAGACTTGTAAAAAAAATAGATTTTGAAATCAGTTGAAGCAGTGGTGGGGTTTGGGAGAGGAGGGGGGAGGATAAGGGAGCACATTTTGAATTGGTATGGTCCAATGATTAAACATGCCTCCAATGTACTTCCACGGGCCGTTGTTGGTAAGTGGAGTGGGTATAGTGAGGCCATACTCCTAGGCAGGTAAAAGGTCTGCGCAGTTGGGCAGCGATCGATCATAGCACACTCTGTATTATTGACCTCCCCGCCTTATTTCCTCTCGCAGTGAGGAAGGATGGTTTGAAATGAGGACCAAAAAAAAAAAATAGAAAAAACAAATGAGTGGTAGACTGGGAATGTGTCAACATGCTATTCCTTCCCAGATGAGATGTAAAGAGGAGAAATATGTTTATTTCTCATTGTTGTTTCCTCTGTCTACATGTGCAGCATTCTCCAGCACACGTAGAAAGAGAAAAAAGCCTCAGAGGATTGTTTTTGTGCAGGAAGGTATCCTTTCCTGTACAAACATTGTCCTGCCTGCAAATCAGGCACCCTTACACCATGGTGTAAGGGTGTCTGCATTGATGCTTGCCAGAGCAAGGAGATGACAGGAATGGATCATATAATGTTAGATATGGTGCATTACTGACCGCTCCCGGTCAGGCAATGCAGCTCCATATTTTATTACAAATATATAAATACATTTAATAATACTATAATAAATTAACATATATTGATAAAAACATAGCTATTATAAAAGGAAAAAGGAAAAACTTTCAGACATCTACACCTTTATTGAAGATTCCCATCTTCAGTGAAGCAAGGCTGTGAATTCTGGCAAGGTAAGACTTCACATGGGCATGCAACTTTTTTTGATGGTGCAGCTATGGTCTTGAACTTTATGGTCAATGTTCTCAGTGGTACAAACCAGAAAAATGTAGCTTTGATATTGCATCTGTCCTGGTTGTCAAGAGTTGGACATTACATAGTCTCAACTTTTAGGAAGAATACCTACAGTTTCTACCCTGGTACAATTTGGACCATGTTATTCATGAGGTTGAACAATATTTCCAGAAGAGACATCTGTCTACCTATTTTTTACCTGATTGAAGTGGGTCTATATTTCTGAACCTTAAACTACCATGTCCCCAAAAAGCATTTTCAAACCAATAAAACCTGTCTGACTTTTGATAGAGCAGGGGTTGACAGCTGGGAATTTTGGAGCACCCTCATACATGTACAAACATGGAGTGTTGTGACTTGTCACTATATATATTTCTTATGCCCAAAATCCAAATTAGTTATTATTTTCTCCTTTTTAAACCAGAAGTCCAAACGCCATATACAGTTTAGGGAAGATTTCTTTAAATAATCATACAACATCAAATAGAATACAGATGATTCAAACATGTGGAATAAAGATGACTCAGCCAACACGTGTTTCATCCAACACTGGACTTTCTCAAGGCTAATTTGAAAAACATCATTCAAGCAAACAATGTAGAAACAGCAGTGGCTGTATCTAACTCTAAAGCTTGACCCAGACTTATTGAACACTCCAAATTCACTTCAAAACCTGTTTGTGCATTGAGTCTCTGCAAATGTGGTGTTGGTCCCTTACCTTATTCTTAGTTAATAGGATCCAAATGTCTGCCCTTCCTAGAATCCACTAGCCTGTCGTTAGTGTAGACAAACCCCCCCAGACTTTGGAAAAATCCTTGCATGCTTCCTGATTCATCAAACATGATAAGAGATCAATGCCATGTTTGGAGAGACATAATGCACAAACAGGTTTTGTGCTGCATTGCATTACTCCAGATTTATCAAGTCATGTACGGCCATGCAAGGTGGCCTTGCATAGCTTGATAAATCTGATATTAGACTGACTTTGCATGGGGCAGGGGTGATAAAACACTGTGATAAATCTGGCTATAAGTCTGTATAGTTATTCTCTATCTACTTAATGTGCAATGAGAAGTGATGAAGCAATTTTCAGAGTGGAGGTTCTGCAATGAATTTGACATCACTGAAGTCATAGGAAGTGTGAAAAAGTATCACACAAAGAATTAGCGTAGCAAATGAGCCATTCCCAGTGAGCATGTGAGTGGTAAGTGTGTGATAAATAGCATGGGTGTGTCTTTTGAAGCAAACTGCTACAATATATTACTAAAGCATAGTGTGGTAGTCATTTACAACATCACATTTTCCATTGAAATAGGTACCTAATTTGCACAAATGTGCAGTTTTACTGATAGAACAAAATAGCGCACAAAAGATAATATGTGGAAACCAGGTTTCCACAAATGTTCATTGTTAGGACCCCTTTGATAGGGACACAGGGCAATCAGGAGCTACTGGGGCCAATAGTGGGGGATGAGGCCTTTTACTTCTGGTGGACGGGGCCCAAGCTACTAAAGGTCCGGAGAAACTGGGCTGTTACCATTTAGCACTTGACTCTCAGGAGTAGCGTGGGGCCGAGCAGTTAAAGGATTCCTGGGGTGGGTGCAAATAGAGGGGAGATAACCCAGGATCACAGGTTTACAACTCAAAATGCATTAAATAGCACCAGTAAATGACTGTCCAGCCAAATACTTTAGTTTATGACAAAAGGAGTATTAATTTAGGGACACAAAGTGAAATAGGGCATACACTGCATACACAAACAATACGCTTAAACCCATGTAGTCTGGACTCTAGTGTTCAATTAGCAGTTTCCCCAGTCCCACTTTCCTCACACTAGCAGTAGTGGTTATGCCTTATTCACTAGAGGTGACATTCAGCTTAGGCCTCACCAGTAGCACAGCAGAACTGCTGACTACGGCTGTCCCCTCTGGTACACCGGGTCACTTACTTGAAACTGTACACAGTTGAAGACAAAATTGATGTAGCAACCATTTATTCACACTTTGTTATAGGGATTCACCCTCCAGGATCCCCCATTCAACTTTGCCTCTTCAAGCGCTCTCCTCTTCTTCCCGGGGCACACTTGTCATTACCCTCTCCAGAAGATCTACTGGGGTTCCCCCTCTCTTCTTATTTAGGAAGTAAGTGGGCCTCCTCAGTTCAGGTGAGGAGAAGGTGCAGGTTAGTGCACAGCATTGAGGAACGCAGCACTGATACAGCTTAGTGAGGGACTCTATATATATATTTAACAAGGCTACGGCTGAAATGCGTTGTGTGAGGAGGCATTTGGTATTAAAGTATTTTTGGACTTCATTTTGCTGTCAGAGCATTCTTCTAAATACAATTTGGAGGAACTGCTGTAGTATATATATATATATGTATATATATATCTATATATATATATATATATATATATATATATATATATATATATATATATATATATATATATATATATATATTGCTATAGAGAGAGAGAGAGAGAGAAATAAGAGCTCGGAGCTACACTCATCATGCATTAAGAATGTGAAGCTTCCACGCCACCATTAGATCAGTTTGGTAATACTGTCTAGTCTATGTGAACTTCCAAAATGTTCCAATGAGACCACACAAAATTTTGAAAATTCAGTGCCCATTTTTTTTCTCTCTCCACGTAGCTGTGCCCAGTGCCCCACCTTGCTCAGCAACTTGATTCACAGAGACAAGGACTCGTTCTGTTCAGCTTCTTACTCTCTGGATTCTCCAGTCACTAGATACTGAGGTCCTTTCCCAGTTTACATCGTGGTCACATCTGATGCTCAGCACTTTGAAGAACCTACAATAAAAAAGAGAAACAAGAAGAGACAAGTAAGACTTTATTGTTTACAAGTCCACACTTGCTCAGAGAGAAGGATGATGCATACACGGTAACTATGAAGGAGGATGCACATGTTACACTACAAGAAAAAACCCACATTCAGGCAAGCAAATGCTTAAAACAGAACGTTTCGCGTATTGCACATCCCAAGAGTTCCCAGTTGGAGCTAAACATAGAACATTACTCTGAGCACCAGAGATTCTTCTCCTCTAAGCGACACAACTAGCAATCCCCTTCCGAAAAGTCCTGTCATGGTGGTGCTACCAGGGTTAGAGGGCTAATCCATCAGAACTGATAAACAGCAGCTTGTGAACTCCAACAATCTTTTGATCAACACCAGAACTGAGAAAAAAGACAATGCAACACACCAGCTAATTACAGCTGGCCCGGCCCAAGTCTAGAAAGAAGGGATGAGATGGCCACAAACACAAGCTGAAATAGGCAGTGACTGAGCAGCCTCAACCATCCAGTTCTCTTTCTCTAAATTCCTTTTCCCCACTTCCCCTTGACGTTCTAAGTGTAGAGCACTCAGTTGTTCACCCTGATAAGTGTAGTTGGGCTTTGGAGAATTACACTTCAGGACATCACTCCTGCTGGGTTCCTATCTAACCAGGTTAGTGCAACTGTTGTCTCCCTTACAACACATAATAACACAACTGGTCTTGGCAAGCAGGCAGGCACTGGTGTGGCAGGTTCTACAGAGCTCGTGATCTTGGATGTCCCTGGGTGAAGTCTTCTCATCCAGCTGGTAGACTAGCAGGCCTTCTCCTCCAGCTGTGATTTAGGATATGAGTCTTTGAAGTTTGTGTTGCTTCCTTTTGAAGCTCCCACTCATTTGTTCTGCCCTTCATCCAGAAAGCAGTCTGTCACAGAAGGAGCAACTCCAAATCAGATAGCCCCACAAGACAGGCCATACGAGTGACTAGAAGTTCACATCTGGATGTCAGTCATAGCAATATGTCCATCAAAAGGCTACCCAAGAGCCCCATTCTTACTCTTGATCATTTTCCTATCAACCCCATCTCCTTCCTGAGATATATCCAGACAGTGACCTCTTCCTTGATCAAAGAGCACTGTTTGAAGAGTGCTAAAGAGCCTGGTTCTTCTTCTTCCAGTGTGTGTCCAACTATTTCAAAGAAGTGCAGCAATTAACAAATCTGCCTGATAGGATTTCTCTACCTCCACATGCTCCTCCAGTCAGCCCTGGGTTTTCCAAATGGATTCAAGAATCATCCATGTATTGTACCACTCACTGTAACAGATACACCCTACACATGCACACGGGCTGCACAGCACTACATTCTAACTTGATGTATGATGAAGGTGAGTTGAGCACACAGCAGCAGAACCTTGAATAAGTGCACTTGTAAGTCTCACTCTAGTGACAAAGTTAAAAAGGTCTGTTCACTTTTACTGATCACTACAAGGTATGCTCTCACCACCGTGCTAGCTCTATTTAACTATTACAAAGGTGGTAGCATTTCACCACTGGGAGGGTTGCACTTTGGGTGCCCCTCCTGATCCAACAATATGACAATCTGTTAGACTGGCCTAGGTCATGGTACACACATGATCCCTATTTGTCTATGACAATAACAAACATCAGAGATCCTGACATCATTGCAGATGGGACACTCTGGTCAGGGGTATATGTCAGACATCATGTATGGGATTCTTCCGACCCAACAGTTATCATTTGCATGTCACCAAATATAGGGCCTGATTACAACTTTGGAGGACGGTGTTAATCCGTCCCAAATGTGACAAATATACCACCTTCCGTATTACGAGTCCATTATATCCTATGGAGCTCGTAATAGGGTAGGTGGTATATCCGTCACATTTGGGGTGGATTAACACCGTCCTCCAAAGTTGTAATCAGGCCCATAGTGTCTTTATTTGTTTTGATCCAATTAAAATCTTTGTTTTTATCACACTTTAGAATGATCAAAAGGTCCTTCATTTTACTGATATTGTTGAAATATTTGTACAGTTCATTCACAGGCATTTATAATTTTGCCAATATCTGTGTTAAAAGAATATGCAGGATTTCTTCAGACTAGACATATGTCCTATGTCTTTGCACTTTGATATGCAAAGTACAAACCAAATTTAAAGGCATCTTTGCTTATTCACCTTTTGAACAAACAACAGAATGATTATCATGGGGGTAATGCACTACCCCTCACTTCTTCTTCTGGCACCTTTGCTGCAAATCGGTGGTGCAGGGATGAAATGTCTGGCTGCTGAGGAAAATCCACCCCGTGTACTGCCAAGCTTTGTAATCAGAGTCAATGAGTTAAACTTATCAAAAGGTTCCTCATAGTAGGCTCCACAGTCTAATCTTGATTTGATACTGTTATACTGGTTTTCTTCCAGAGTGATGCACCTATCACTGTCTTCTAGTTATTTCACACTTTTAGAGCCTCAGAACAGATATCCAAATAAAAGCAGCAATCCTAGCGGGGGATTGCCTCCTTTGTCCGTTTCAGTAAGAAAGCTTCCATAGTCTTCTACACTAAGAGAGTTTCAGGATAACATTAGTTACAACTGTGAAATGTATCTTATCAGATGTCAAAAAGCAGGGCATGTTCATGTATTCTACTGGTCCTTTTATTGTATGTTGGAAAGTGGTTTATTAGTATGTGCAGATAGGTACCTACAGCTAGTAATAAGGCCACACTCACACGTGAGGTCCAGTGAAGGTCTCAATAAATTAACCCTTGCGCAACCCTTGGTAGGTTGCCTCATGAACAATCAGGCTTAACTTAGGAGACGTGTGTAAATCATTTAGGCCCCAATTTATGTCAAAGAGGTGCAGCGCGGTGCTGTGTTAAAAATAGCACTGCAGTGCTGTGCCACATTTGAAACCCAGGGATGCACCGTATTTAGAGGCATACAATGCACCCCTGTGAATCCCACTGCGCCGGCGCAGAATTAAGCTGCCTACGCCAATACAGGCATCCTTGCACCATAGTGCAAGGGTGTGTGCCTTGAGGGGATAGATTTTTTTATGTACAGGAAGGTTTCCTTTCCTGCACATAAACAATCTATAATGGCAATTTTGCACTTCTATATGTGCTGCAAAATGCAGCACACATAGAAAAAGCACAAAAACGAGGAGGAATAAAAGCATTCCTCCTCATTTTGCCGTGCTAACACCACACCTTGGATGGCGTTAGTTTTTGGCGCTGCCACAGATTTAGGATTTCTCATAAATCTGGGGCAGCGTCAAAATCAATGGGTGTTCCGGTGGAACGCCCACTGCAAAAACCATTGCACACCCCTAAGACACAGAAAACTGCATCAGAGGGGCCCAGATTTACAAGGAGGAGTAACACCACAAAAAGTGGCGTTACTCCTCCTTGTGAATATGGAGCAGTGGTTAGCAACACTGGATCATCATGAAAAGTGATGCTCTGGTGGTGTTGGGGGCTCCTAAATCTGCCCATTAATTTCAACAAACGAGTAAATAAATAAGACGCAACACAGAAACAAAATCCAACACCAATTTGTAAAATTGGCCATATTTATATCTTTAAAATGACACCAAAATGACAAAGTTCCAGTATAGGGACCTGGGGATATGAAATAAATGAATGAATAAAGTTAACTAAAAAACTGTGCTTTCTAGTGCCAAAAAGTGAAAAGCACGAGTCACAGCTATCTGGTCGCATTTGAATGGGTTAAAGTCAAAGGTTGAGGCTGACTGCAATGGAGCCCAAGTCAGGTACACTAACCAGTAGGCCTCTGTCAAATTTTACCTTCTGACTTAGTCACTTTATTGGTTGTTTTTCTTTTGCTGTCAAGCACAGTTCCTCAGCAAGCTAGCTTGCAGTTCAACAATGGTGGCTTGTTTCAGCCCGAGGCCTTGATGAAATTCTGAAGGTCTTGGTTCTCGTCATAAATGGCGAAGCACTCTGGAACTACAGCCGGGAAAACCCAAATACAGGCCAAGTCATTGTTCGATGTTGCAGGATTGACTCTCAGCGATGGGCCAGTCGACATTTCCAAAAATTCTTCAAATGCTTCTAAACTTCTGGAGCTTCTTCCAGGAGGTCCTTTTGGTGTCTTGAAGAGTACACAACACCAGCCAAGGTTCCAGAAGATCTGAGTTGCTCCTTGGAGAGTTGGGACTATAAATCCTACAGCACACCTGGTCAAATCCTTAAAAGTCCACTAGATGTTGGTCAGCTAAGCTGTTCTTGCAGTAGTCGATGCAGATGACTCTTGGTATTTCCTTTATATCTGTTGATTACAGGGAGTCCACTCTTGAATCATTTAAAGCAAGTCTAAGTCCTCTTTTTGTGAAGCTCTTCCTGTGCAGCAGGTGTAGTCCTTATGAGGGCAGCCCTCCTTAGTGCAGACCATGGGTTCAGCAGGACAGCCCTTCTTCTGCTTGATGTTTCCAAGCAGAGGTCTAACCTTCTGGGCAGCTCTCCCATTTTTATCCAGGTTTCTGGGCTGGCAAGTAGGGGGGCACCACTGACCAATGGGGTAAAAGGTGCCACCCTCTCTGATGACCACTTTCTCAGAAATGTGACACATTGTTCTCCCAGAAAGTCCTGATTCTTAATAATTAAAAATGGAGAAAATGTATCCTGGAGAATCGGGTTTAGCTAAGCCCACCCAAAGGTGTCGCTAACTTTACCCTACACCCCCCTTCCAGTCCCTCTCCTAATCTAAATAGAGAGGCTATCACCTGGCTTGGGATACAGGAAATGGGGGAGTTCAGGATTCTGTCCAACTGTCTTTCCTTCTTTGAAGATCCGTTTGGCTACCCACCCCCTTCCTGATCTGGCATCCTGTTCTGAAGATATCCTCCCACCAGATGTCTCCTTTGTCTCATCCCAAGCCACTTCACACCTCATTAAGGCAGCTAAGCTCAGCCTGTCAAAGGCTGACCAATCAGCAAAGGTTACTATGGGGCTGAGTTTAGGTAACTTTAGGAGCAGTTCTAAAACTACTTGCCTATAATAGTTATAGTAAATAGTTATAGTAAATCTAAACTTGGCAGGCAAGTTGTTGTATTTATAGTAACTGTTATTTTGACACATTGAATTAATTGTTTAGCTTACTACTATCAAAAGATAGTGTTTATTAAAATTAAATAAAGTCTTCTCATGTTAGGTTATGGAGCTAATGTAGTACATGGGGGAAAAACTAAATTGGCAATTTGACTCCCACTAGGGCATATAAAACATATTTTATAATGTATCTGCTTATAATTACAATTCACCCTATCCTTGGGGCACCTATGATAGACATAGGGCTAGGGGTGAATTACATGTGAAAATAAGGCAGTTTGAGACTTTGGAAGTACTTTTAATCCAAAGTCAAATATGGGCTTAATTGTGTCTGACAAGAAGCCTGCACAGCAGAGCTGGCTTTTAAAATACCAACAGGCATTATGCAGAGCACACTTATTGTGCATTAAATCTACTGGGCCTGTAACCCCACATGCCCTACCATATACCATGGACTTAAGGGTAGGTTGTCAGTACAAACTGGAACTATACCTAATTACCATATATCTGTTTATACAGAGCACTGGCCCTGGGCCCGTTTAGCAGAGCCTAAGGCACAACCAAAGTCAGAAAACACCAGTATCAGTCAAAAATGGAGGTGAAAAAGGGGAGGGACACTGAAAATAGCCCTGTTTTCTCACGTTCTAGTTTACAGCAGATTTCCCTAGTTCCTGTCTCACAAAGCTGTTTTACTGCTACTAACGTAGCAGTGAACCCCTCCTTGCGATTGTTTGCTAGGGAATGACTTGGAGCATGCTGCCTGGAAGGAAGTGGAGCTCAGGTCACAACCAGAAATGTTTGGGTTGTCTGAGTGGTTCTGCATGACTACTCAGTCCATGGCTGCCCGGGAGGAGAGTCAAGAGAGCCTGGAAGAATGGCCCAGGCAGCTGGACAGAAGGACAATGCCATGGGTGGATAGAAACTAGCTCCTGAAACTCCCACAGTAACAGGGGAAGGGGTGCCATAGGAATCCACCCAGGAGCTAACCAGGGAGGACTTTGTCTCCCTAGGACAACTGCCTGAGTTGGAGTCAGACCCTTCAGGGAAGAGTTCTGAAAAGTGCAGGGATAGTACCCAACCTAGAGGTTCTGAGGCAGCAGGCTGAAGCCCAGGCAGCTGATGACAGGTTTGGAAATCACCTGATTCACTGGGGGATAGACCTCCTTTACAGTGAGCTTAAGGTGCCTGAGCATTTACCAGCACTTACTGGTTGTCCCCCAATGTCACAAGACCTTCCTACTAGGTACCACGACTGGACATCTGAGCAGGACAAGACCTCTGCCATGCTGGTCACCCACTTCTATTGGCACCCATGATGAAGAGTCTCAGATGCTTACTGTAGGACCTGCCTCACCTGCCAGGTCAGTGGAAAGATAAGGAAGAAAGGACAGAGCTGTCATGTTGATAGGGCAGGGACTAGAGGTGAAGAGACATTTGTCTGTTGTCAGAATGGTTCTCTCATAGCAAAACAGGAGGTCTCAGGTAATATTAACAATAAGGTAAGGAGCAATTGATGCAAAAAGAGGGGTATAAAGTGAGAAAGTATCAAGGATTGGGTAGCGAAACATTTCCAGTGATTAGTTAGTGCACCGTGCACTTAAGGTATTCCTAAAACAATTTTGGAGCTGAATCTAATTTTCCAGGCTATGCCTTTAACTCCACGTTTCATAAGGGTAAAACAGACATGGAGCAAACCTTTCTGGAAATGGGGCAAGGAGATCAAATCCATGTCCCCTTCCCTCAAATAATCACCAGAATTACCATGCCTAATTTCCAGATGGCATTCCTTTTTTTTGTCCATGCGGAGAAGATTGGATTCCATCAAAATTATGTTAGTTCCTGTTTTTGTTTTTTATCTTTTCACAAACTTCTTAAACACTCAATATTTTTATTTAAAAACGATATATATTCAATTATATCTTATTTGTATGGCATTACAAAACATCCCACATGTCAATTAAAAATAAAATGAAATAAACAAGGAGGAAACATCTCTGATTTACAAAATGATCCTGATGCTTTGTTTTTGAAACACAATTCATTTTGTTTAACATAATTCTTTCATTTTGATCTTGAACGTTACCCTTTATGGAAAGATATAGAGTTGTTTTTCATTCATTCTTTTTAATTTGAGATGTTTTGCTTTTACACAGAAAACTATTTATATGTTTCTCTATATTTTTAAGAATGCCTGTAGAATATTTCACGCAATATACCTTTTCCACTTTTCAAAAAGAGTACAATTTCCAATGTCCTCATTTATTAAGATTTATGACAGAATTATTTTTGGAACTCACAGAGAGAGGAGAAATTGTGTTAATCATCTTATAAAAAATAACTTCTTTCTTTTCTTTCTCAAACTCGCTTGTTTGTAATTTCCCATCCTCCTACAATAAAAGATTTGGGGCCAGATGTACCAAGGGGTTTTACCCATTCTGTGTCTCTGGAAAAATGCTTTAGTACATATGGCCCTTGATTCTTTAATTTATACTATTTCACTATTGTATTACATATTGAAATCTAACATTTCATGCAATAAAATTACCATCAAATATCAAACTTAATTTTGTCAGCTTCTACACCATCGCCCCTTTATGATATCAGTAATGCTTCTTCTGACATTAGAGAAAAGACTGAAGTAGAATAATAGAGGTTATGAAATTTCAGTACATCATTTCCAATTTCTTTACATAATAAAATGTGTCTTTAGATGTGTAAATCCTCTCAGGCAGCTAATACAATGGAGAACCTATTATATCAATCAATCAAAAAAATGTGTAGAGCACGCTACTCACCCGTGAGGGTCTCAAGGCGCGGGGGGAATCAAATGGGGGCAGGGAGGGTCACTGATTGAACAACCATGTCTTGAGGTTCTTTCTGAAGACCAGGAGGTCTTTGGTTTTGCGAAGGTCGGTGGGGAGGGAGTTCCAGGTTTTGGGGGCGAGGTAGGAGAAGGACCTGCCTCCTGTGGTGGTGCGTTGGATGTGGGGGACTGTGGCTAGGGCGAGGTCCGCTGATCGGAGAGTGCGTGTGGGAGTGTGGAATATATAATAGACTTATAGACCCCCTGTTCTGAAACTTATTTTATTTAAATGCCAATGCACATATCAGTTTTGGTTGTAAGTACCAATCTACTTTTTACTTTACAAATCTTTTTAGGAAGTATTCAGATATTTGGATTTGTTCTTTAAATTTCAATATATTAGACGTATTACATGCAAACAACCTACAACAAATAATTGAAAATTAGAAAAACTCTACGGACATTTAAAATTTCAATGCTGGTGGAATTGCATATTAATGGACTCGATAGAGTGTGTGTCAATCCACTTGCTCTTACGCTCAAACGTGACATTTTGGGTCACCAGTGACTGTGTTCCTTGATTCTTCTGCTTTAACTGTCAATTTCCACCAATCAGTAATTGAAGAAGTACCCAAACATCCTTGACTTTTCAATTGTGACAATTTCTTATATGATTTAATAATGCGTTGTTCCTATTTATATTTTATAAATATATTAGTTGCTTTTCCTTTTCCTTTATTTTCATTTTTCCTTTCTCCCTTTGCTACTGGCTCATTTACTTTCAATTTTCTTTTAGCTTTGTTGGATAGGTATCATATTTTTACATTATTGATAGCGTTATTCTTCTGATAGCATAGCAACTTTTTATATCATATGACTGTTGATATTTTTTCCTCAATACATTTTATCTTTACACCTAAAAAAACTGATGGTTGGATTTTTGCCAATTACCTCATGAACCGGCCAATAGCTTGAGAGGAGGTGAAGAAGATTCTGCCATTGAAAAAGATTGAAATTGGTAAAGGATGCATCAAGATAGAGAATGTATTTATGGCAGGGAGAGTCCAACTGAAAGGTGAGCTACAGCTGTTCCTCTGTCCTATGGACTTTGCCCAGACATTCAGATGTGTTGCTTTGATAATACTACCAAGCATGGTTAAGAAATTAGACATAGTAAAGCTTAAGCTACACTTGCTCATAGAACAGCACATAGAGACCTGTGCGCAAATACACTTGGCTGCTGCCTACACCATATCACCTAACTAATTACATTTAGGGCCCAGTAAAAATATTTTGTAGCATTAAGGCTGATGTTTACGAGATTTGTGAGGATGAGCAAATGGTTGGTATATGGTATTTCTGTAAGTATTCTCTTTGAGGTATGCTGATGTCTTTGTGCTCTTCAACTATATTGGGATGGGGCAACAAACAAGTATTTCAAGCTTAAATAATAAAGAAGTGATGGTGTTTGGTATTTAATAAACTAGTCAGTGTTTCTCCATGGGCAGCAAAATGCTTGTAATGACAAAGTTTCCTACACAGAGATCCTGTTGACATTAATTATGAATATGAATCCTCTTCATTAGACAAATTTCACAAATGATCTATGTGTACTGAAACTGGTTACCAATGGCCATGATGAGTAAAGCTGGAAGCCTTTTCTAAATGCATGCCTGGAGAAAGATAATCTCCTTTCTATTGTATTGTGTGGTAGCAAGTAACAGCAGGGTTACTAACCAGTTGAAAATATGAGACTCCTTTGCCTTAAAAAACATTTTAATTTCCATTGTTGATCTCTGGAAAATCTATTTATAGAGTTAGGAAACTACTGAACACTATACAAACACAGAGCATATTTATTAAGAAATCATGTGACACAATGCAGTGCAGCAAGCCATCTTGCTGCCCTGTTTCTGTATGACAGAGAAAGGGCAGGAATGCACAGTATTTAGCATTCTATGGTGCCTTCCTATCCTTTCCCTGCACTGGTGCACAATGTGCTCCATGCGCCAACGCAGGCACCCTTGCACCATGATGCAAGGGTGCCTGCATTGTAAGCAGGATTGTTTTGGTGCAGGAAGGTACACCTTCCTTCACAAAAAGAATCCTGAGAGACATTTTCCTTTTTATATGTGTCCTGCACAATGTAGAACACATGGAAAGAGGAAGCAATGAGGAGAAATAAAGATATTTCTCCTTGTTATGCCTCACCTGGGGAGGTGTAGCATTTTGACACATTCCAAGTTTACTAGTAATGGGGAGAGACGAGGATGGGAGGAGGAGAGACGTGGACATGAGAGGAGATGCTGCGTGGACGTGGATGTGAGAGGAGACACTGCACAGAGATGCAGAAATGCAATACGCCGCCAGCAGTGCGGGACACAAGACACTGCTGGAAGAATGCTCTCGCTGCCACGCCACTGAAGTTTATCGGCTACAGTGACTGGAGGCTCTGTCGAGGCTTCCCCTGACTCTGACCGGGCATCCTGGCATGGCGTGGCATGGCGTACCCAAGTTGGAGCTAGTGCCAAGGGGGTGCCGAGATATTGAGACGCCAGGGGGGCTAGAGGTCCACTGGTCTATCACCGGTGGATTGCTGACAGCTGCAGCTGAAGTAAGGTGGTGGTGGTGGGGACTGACTGAATATTTTCCTGGGGGGTCAAGGAAGTACTTGGCACCCCCAGTGAGGGACTTATTGGAGACATTGGAGCCCCCCCACCCTCTACCTTCCCCTTGTTGCTGGTGCAGGAGGAGTGTAGGAGGGTTGCATAATTGCCTTTCTCACCTCCTCCACCTGTTTTAATTTCTTATCTTAATTTCTCATCTTCAGATTTAGGGGGTCATTCTGACCCTGGCGGTCGGTGATAAAGCGGCGGCCAACCCGCCAACAGGCTGGCGGTTCAAAAAATGGAATTCTGACCCTGGCGGGAACCGCCAACACAGCCCGCCACTTTACCACTCCGACCGCCACGGCGGGACAGACAAACAGCGCGGCGGTCACCGCCAACAGGCAGGCGGCAGACAAAGTACCGCCCACCCTATTACAACTCACCAATCCGCCACCTCATCCGGGGCAGGAGCCCCGCCGATAAAAACACGGCGGAAACAGACCACGAACGGGAAAACGCTCACCTCTATACACTCCACGAGGACGGAGGACAGCATGGAGCCCGAATTACACATCCTACCCGCTCTCGTCTACCTGCTCATCTACCATGAGTACGAACTCCGGCGCAGACGACAACGGTGAGTACCGCACCTACGACACAGGGGAGGGGGGGAGGAGGAAGGGTTACGGGCACACACATACGCATCACACCCACCCCCCAACAATCTACACACCAATGCAGAGCACCAAGTCAAAGTTACCCCACCCAAACCCCCCGGAATAACGAAAAGATATGATTCAAGTGAGAAACAACATTTATGTACAAAATAGGTTCCTTGAAGACATGGCAAAATAGGAAAATGATGGAAATATTATCTAATGTAAACATTGCGTGACCGAGAAATAGAGGCAGAAAGTCCCGCACAGTCACAGAAATGGCAAATGTCCGTGGGCCGAAGTGTATCAACACATGGGCAAAGCCCACAAAGGAGACCTGAGTCCGTTGGAGAGAACACTGCAGGGGCATCACATGACAAAACTACAGGCACCTCAGGGGGAAGGGAAGGGGGGGCACCACAGCCACATGAGTCCACGACGCCAGATCCAAGAAGGGGCCACCATGCCCACCGTTCAATCCTGGGTATTGCAAAGCCACAGTCTCTCAAGTCTCTACAGTGGGTGGCTTGCCCACTGTCATATCCTGGGTAGTGCAAAGCCACAGTCTCTCAAGTCTCTACAGTGGGTGGCTTGCCCACTGTCATATCCTGGGGAGTGCAAAGCCACAGTCTCTCAAGTCTCTACAGTGGGTGGCTTGCCCACTCTCATATCCTGGGGAGTGCAAACTCACAGTCCATCAAGTGGATAACAGTCTCCACAGGCAATGGAGGAGGCAGGGTGGGCCGAGTGCAGCGTGAACATTAGCACGACACAGAACCGGCACAGTCATTGGCCCAGCGGTGCATGAGACGGCGGGGCACAGCGGAGCAGTGTTTGACAGGAAGGGGCCCAGCGGAGCGGTGCTTGAGACGGTGGGGCCCAGCGGAGCGGTGCCTGAGATGAAGGGCCCAGCGGAGCGGTGCTTGAGACAGCGGGGCCCAGCGGAGCGGTGCTTGAGACGGCGGGGCCCAGCGGAGCGGTGCTTGACAGGAAGGGCCCAGCGGAGCGGTGCTTGACAGGAAGGGCCCAGTGGAGCGGTGCTTGACAGGAAGGGCCCAGCGGAGCGGTGCATGAGACGGCGGGGCCCAGCGGAGCGGGGCCTGAGATGAAGGGCCCAGCGGAGCGGTGCCTGAGATGAAGGGCCCAGCGGAGCGGTGCTTGAGACGGCGGGGCCCAGCGGAGCGGTGCTTGACAGGAAGGGCCCAGCGGAGCGGTGCTTGAGACGGCGGGGCCCAGAGTAGCGGTGCCTGAGATGAAGGGCCCAGCGGAGCGGTGCTTGACAGGAAGGGCCCAGCAGATCGGTGCTTGACAGGAAGGGCCCAGCGGAGCGGTGCTTGACAGGAAGGGCCCAGCGGAGCGGTGCTTGAGACGGCGGGGCCCAGCGGAGCGGTGCTTGACAGGAAGGGCCCAGCGGAGCGGTGCTTGACAGGAAGGGCCCAGCGGAGCGGTGCTTGAGACGGCGGGGCCCAGCGGAGCGGTGCTTGACAGGAAGGGCCCAGCGGAGCGGTGCTTGAAATGGCGGGGCCCAGCGGAGCGGTGCTTGAGACGGCGGGGCCCAGCGGAGCGGGGCCTGTCTTGGCGGGGCCCTCTTCAGCGGTGCCTTCCTGCACGGCGGGGCCCTCTTCAGCGGTGCCTTTCTGGACGGCGGGGCCCTCTTCAGCGGTGCCTTTCTGGATGGCGGGGCCCTCTTCAGCGGTGCCTTCCTGCACGGCGGGGCCCTCTTCAGCGGTGCCTTCCTGCACGGCGGGGCCCTCTTCAGCGGTGCCTTCCTGCATGGCGGGGCCCTCTTCAGCGGTGCCTTCCTGCACGGCCGGGCCCTCTTCAGCGGTGCCTTTCAGGACGGCGGGGCCCTCTTCAGCGGTGCCTTTCTGGACAGCGGGGCCCTCTTCAGCGGTGCCTTCCTGCACGGCGGGGCCCTCTTCAGCGGTGCCTTCCTGCACGGCGGGCCCTCTTCAGCGGTGCCTTCCTGCACGGCGGGCCCTCTTCAGCGGTGTTTGGCCTGTAATTCCATGGAGTCTGACCTGGGCAGGACTCCCTGCTCAGTCGCCCTCCGACCGTGCAGTTGCTGGACCCTTCGGTGACGGTGTCCTGAGCGCTCCTGCTGCCTGACTTCTCCGCCCTGCTGCCCTTGCCCTCCTTCGCTGTGGCTCTCTGGGCCTTGCCTCCCCTGGATGTTGTGGCCGGTGAAGTGTCCGAACTTTGGTCCTTGGGGGCAGCCATGGCACTTCTCCCGCGGCGGCCCCTCACTTTCCGGGTCCTCTTTCCAGGGGGGGGGGCTGGCTGTCCCCTTGCTGCTGACCGATGTCTCACTGCTGGCAAAGGGGGGACTCCAAAATCCATGGACTACGCTGACACGTGAACCCGGGCTGGTGGTGGCTGAGGTGCTCTTGGGACTCTTAGCAGATGGAGGGGGTGGGTCAGGTGAGGGAAAGAGGTCAAGATTGGAGAGGTAACACTTTTTAGGACCAAGGTAAAAGGTAGGTGCAGTGGTTATGGGAGTGGAGGAAGAGGAGGTGGTTGTTGGAGAGTCAGGTGTGCTGTCCTTGGGTGAAGGTGCATGGACTGGAGGCTGTCGTGAGGTGGTTGGCTGTTGGGTGGGTGGCTGCCTGCGTTTGTGTGTCTTGGAAGAGGGGGTGACAGACACAGTGGGAGAGGACACAGGGGACGTGTAAACGGCAGTGGGGGTGGTGACTGCACGTGTGCGGACTGTAATGGAGGGTGTGCTGGTGATGGGTGTACTGGCTGTTGGTGGTGTGCATGCAGGTGTGAGTGGCGACGTCACAGGGAGGGAGGAGGGAGACGAGGAGGTGGGGGACACAGAGGTGGTAGTGGCTGTTGGCATGTCTGCATCTGGGTGTTGCTTGGGTGAATGTTTGTGTGATCTGTGGTGCTTATGTCTGGAAGAGCTGCCCTTGGGTGTTGAGGTGTGTGCAGGCTGGTCTGATGGTGTGGATGGGATAGGCAGATGAACAGGAGACAGAGACAGGGTGGAGGCAGTTAGAAGAGGCAGGCTGGAAACAGGGACAATGGCTGCTGTCAGTGCTGAGGCCAGAGAATTGAACGATCGTTGATGGGCAGACTGACTCGAATGAATGCCCTCCAGGTATGCATTGCTACGATGCACCTCCCTCTCTACCCCCTGGATGGCATTCAAAAGGGTAGTCTGCCCAACAATGATGGTCCTCAGGAGGTCAATGACCTCCTCACTGAGGGCAGTAGGGGTAACAGTGGCAGGGCCTGAGGTGCCTGGGGCGAAGGAGACGCCCGCCTTCTTGGGCGAGCGGGCACGGAGCGTAGGCTGAGGGGCTGCTGGGAGGGCGGAGCTGGTGCGCTGGGTGGCGGCTGTACCTGTAGAGGCGGGGGGCACGGATGTTGCCACCACCGCTAGGGAGCTCCATTCCGAGGACGTGTCGGTGTTGCTGGTTTCACCACGGCTCCCCGTTGTGAAGCTCCCCTCGCCCTCCGTATCACTGGTGGCCTCGGTGTCTGTGCCATGGCCCACCGGGGCCTTGTGAGTCGCAGCTCCTTCGTGCTCCGGTGCCAAGTCTCCTCCGCCTGATGATGCTGAAGCACACATGCACAAGAAGATAAACAAAAAGGGTGGGGGGAGACATAATAAAAGGTTGAGTACATGCATTGTCAACACCGTTGGCGGAGAGGACAGACACGGGAGCCTCATGCACTAAGCCACGCAATCGTGGTACACTACTGAGTACTTGTGACTGGGCCAACAGGTCTAGGGACAACAAACGCGCACATGGGTGATGCAGGACCATGGCTAGCTGTACCTGGCACCGTACAGAGATTGGGGGCGGGGGCACAGGGCCATGCCTAAAGGAGGGGACTACACTACAGAAAGCGCCCTGGCCTAATGTCACCCACAGCCCTCCTCGCCCACCCAGACGCCTCCACTGCGTGTAAAGATAGCTGAATGTGCTGGTACTCACCCCCTTGTGTCTGCTGTGATGTCGTCACGCGCCCATCCAAATCGGGGTAGGCCACCGCTAGGATCCGGGACATCAGGGGGGTCAGGGTACGACTGGCACCCCTCCTAGGTTGGGAGGCCATCCCCAGCAGTGACTCAGCGGTCTTCCTGGTCCCGTGGCGGATGTCCTCCCACCTCTTGCGGCAGTGGGTGCCCTGTCTGTTGTGGACCCCCAGGTTCCGGACTTCCTTGGCGATGGCACGCCAAATGTTGATCTTCTGATGGGCGCTGACCTATTTGACATGTACAGGGTGGAAATTGAAATATCATCAATTTTCCGCATGATAGATGCGATTGGCCCCCCCTCCCCAACCTTGCCATGTGGCACATGCTCTCATCTGTCGTGCCTTGCACTCCTCATTCGCTCCCCACCCCACCATCTTACATCCACCATACACAACCCGGGCATAGCCCATGCAACGTGCACACAGTGTACTTACCTGTTGGTCTGGAGGACCGTAGAGTCGCACATACTGGGGCAGGACCCCATCCACAAGTTTCTCCAACTCTTCTGTCGTGAAGGCAGGGGCCCTTTCCCCAGTCGCAGCAGCCATTGTATCTCCCAGACCGAGGTCACAGCAGCACTTGCAGTATAGGTCCTCTCCTGTGGATGATCAGGTCTCGAGTGATTAATCAGATAGAAAATGGCGGTCACGCCCGCGGCGGCGCGTACCGCCGCGGTGCGTTCCGCGACCACCGGCGCAGCTTGTCATTGGCCCGTGAAACCCATAGGGTTCGATGTTAACCAATGCGGCTTTGCGCCGCGGTCTTCGACCGCCTACCGCCACGGTGTGTCACGCCAGGGCATTGACCTCACATCCCATTGTCACACTTCTCAGGTCAGGCAGCCGCCATTACAAGGGACCACAGGGCTTAATTACTACTGCGTCACACAGGCCTAGGCCTTGCATTGCCACTCATACAAGCCATTCAATGCATTGACAATCATGTACTGTGCAAGCTGTAGTTACGTACCTGTGGGTTGTTTGACTCTGTGCTCCATGTTGTCCTTCCTAGGCACCGTCCGCTGGGACTTGCGAGGAGAAGGATGAATCCTCCCGTGTACTGAGCGCTGGTGGACCTGTCGACAATGGAGGAACGTCATATAATACTTCGATACCGACTTGACCGAGCCACTATACATGAACTGTGTGCCCAGCTGGAGCCAGCACTGATGTCCCCCATCCGCCAACCCACAGGAATTCCCCCTCTGGTGCAGGTTCTGTCAGTCCTCCATTTCTTGGCAAGTGGGTCTTTTCAGACAACAGTGGCCATGTCATCAGGGATGTCTCAGCCTATGTTTTCTAAGATTTTGTCCAGAGTGTTGTCTGCCCTGGCGAAATACATGCGGAGCTACATAATTTTCCCTGAGGAGGGTGATTTGGCCACTGTGAAGGCTGACTTCTATGCCCTTGGACATATCCCCAACATCATTGGTGCCATTGATGGGACCCATGTGGCCTTAGTACCCCCAAAAGACGATGAGCAGGTGTACAGAAACAGGAAAAGTTACCATTCTATGAATGTCCAGGTGGTCTGTTTGGCTGACCAGTACATCTCCCATGTAAATGCCAAGTTCCCTGGGTCAGTGCATGACGCGTATGTTATGCGAAATAACAGCATCCCCTATGTGATGGAACAGCTACAGAGACACCGTGAGTGGCTAATTGGTGACTCTGGTTACCCCAACCTGCCGTGGCTACTGACCCCAGTGAGGAATCCCCGGACCAGGGCAGAGGAACGGTACAATGAGGCCCATGGGCGATCTAGGAGGATCATAGAAAGGACCTTCGGCCTCCTGAAGGCCAGGTTTAGGTGCCTGCATATGACAGGGGGATCCCTCATGTACTCACCAAAGAAGGTGTGCCAGATCATCGTGGCCTGCTGTATGCTTCACAATCTTGCATTGCGACGCCAGGTGCCTTTTCTGCAGGAGGATGGTCCAGATGGTGGTGTTGTAGCAGCTGTGGAGCCTGTGGAGAGTGAAGAGGAGGAAGACGACGGGGACGACACGGACAACAGGGACACGGTCATACAACAGTATTTTCAGTAGCACTCAGGTAAGAATCCCCCACGTCATTTTACATTTCCTTCTGGCCTCCTGCATCTCTACTTTCTGTGTTTCCCCCCAGTTCCTTTCAACTGAATTGTGACTTTCCCTTGGCTTTTCAGAGCTGTATGACCCACTGCGTGACTTCTGGTTTGTTCGGCAATGGAGTAAAGCAAATTGACATTGGTATGTTGTCATCACAAAGTAACTGCACATTTTTGACCCGTTATGCATGATACATTTGTTAAGAATACAAGCAGACTCCTGAGTGTTTTATGTGCAATAAGTGATTTATTTAAAGTGCTACATATAGGTCCATGATAGTAAAACGGTGATGGGTGGGGGTGGAGTGATGTCCATGGCAGAGTCCAGTTCTCGGTTGCACAGGTGCATTGTCCATATGCCTGTGGAAGGATGGAGCAGGGGCAGTTCAAGGTTGGACAGGGTGACGATGTTGGACAGTGGAATGACATCCGGGGGGATCTTAGGCTGGCGGGGGTCTTGGCATCCTACTCTGTCTTCCTTTGTGCTCTCAGGCTCCTCTTGCAGGGTGGTTGATCTTCAGCAGGAGGTGGGGTTCTGGTGGCCCGTCGTTGTGTGGGGGCCTCCTGTCCACTAGCGGCGGAGTTGGTAGGCTGTTCCTGGTCCGGGCTGGGGACAGGGGCCCTTTGGGGTGCCACATGGTCCCGCAATGTGGTGACTATTAGGTTCAGGGCCTGGACGATGTTCCTGAGCTCCTCTCTGTACCCCATGTACCGTTCCTCCTGCTGTGCCTGGATCTCCTGGAACCTGGCCATTACCGTCGCCATCATCTCCTGGGAGCGGTGGTATGCTCCCATGATGGTGGTGAGGGCCTCTTGGAGAGTCGGTTCCCTGGGCCTGTCCTCCCCCCCCTGTCGCACTGCAGCCCTCCCAGTTGCCCTGTTTCCCCGGGCCTCTGTCCCCTGGACGGTGTGCCCGCTACCACTGCCCCCAGGTCCCTGTTGTTGTTGGGGTGTTGGGTCAGCCTGGGTGCCCTGTAGTGGCGGACACACCGCTGATTGACCTGTCCTGGAGACAGAGGCATGGGCCCGCTGGGTGGGAGCAGTGCTGATATTCCCAGAGGGGGTTAGGTCTGCTGTGGCCTGTGTCTGTGTGTGGGGAACCGACTGTCCAGAGGTCCCCGATGGTCCGGGCTGGTCATCAGGTTCCAGGTCGACAGAGCTGCTGTCCTCACTGCAGGCCTGTTCTGGGGGTGGGATGGACATATCTGGACCCTCCTGGCCGGTGTGTTGGCGTTCGGGCCCTGCAGGGGTGAAAGAGTATGGTTATTGCTTCTGTGTGTTCCATGGTGTGCGATTTGTGGGTGCCCTTGTCCCCCAGTGCTGGCATCCCCTTGTGGCAGGAGTTGTGAGGGAGGTTTGTGGGGGGTATGGGTATGTGCAGTGGTCATGCATAGGTGATGGGTGTCCATGGTTTGTGTTGGCATTCAGGGTTTGGTTTTGGGTTGGGTGGGTTGTGCTGGTGAGACATTGGCAGGGAGGCTGTGTGCTGGGGGGTTGGGGGTGAGGGTGTGGGTGTGGGTTGGCATGCTGGTGGTTGGGGGCGGGGGAGTAGTTGAGACTAGACTTACCAGAGTCCATTCCTCCGCCTACTCCAGCGAGACCCGCAGGATGCAGGATGTTGAAGACCTCTTGCTCCCATGCTGTGAATTCGGGAGGGGTGGGTGGTGGTCCGCCGCCAGTCCTCTGCACAGCGATGTTGTGTCTGGAGACCATCGACTGTACCTTCCCCCGTAGGTCGTTCCAGCGCTTTCTGATGTCTTCCCGGTTTCTGGGATGCTGTCCCACAGCGTTGACCCTGTCGACAATCCTCTGCCATAGCTCCGCCTTCCTGGCTATTGTGGTGTGTTGCACCTGTGTGCCGAAGAGCTGGGGCTCTACCATTATGATTTCCTCCACCATGACCCGGAGTTCTTGGTCAGAAAACCTGGGGTACAAAAAAATCTGAGGCCTTTACTGACCTTATGATTAGTAACGACCTCTGCTTTGTCAATGGCGTTCCAAGTCGGATGATGCTGCAAAGGCAACCTTCGACAATTGCAGATCTTTATCAGTCATTGACTATGCTATTATTAATGTGAAAGCGTGGCCAGCTATCATTGATTTGGCTGTAGTCAGTAGAATGGAAAGTTATCACAACCCACTTACTCTCAATATGAGGCCGAATGTCCTGGGGTTAGGAAACATGATAGGGCAGGCACCAGAGTTATATGAGAGGGAGATTGCCCTGTCCAACTGCAGAAAGAGAATACGGCGGGGTGGGGAAAAGTACCTGCAGGATCTCCCACAATTTGAATCCATAATGGCTAATTATGGACAATTTATTATAGATGCTTAGCCCATTGTCAGTCCCCCAATCCTGGTGGCGTATTAGGGGAGTTGAGGGCCTTGTGGTCTAAACCTGTAACATCTAAGCTAGTTGACAACAGTACAAAAGGGCAGGCATGTTGTAAAGGCTGGTTTGATGAGGAGTGCACAAGGGTGAAAAGAGAGGTCTTGCTTGCAATATCTCGGCGCCACGATAGTCCTGTCAGTGAAGAGAAATTTAGAGCATGTAGAAGGGGCTATAAGCATCTATTTGCAACTAAGAAACAGATGTACCAAAGAACACTATGGGCTGAATTTAGAGAAACTACCCTTCACCACAACCCAAAACGATTCTGGGCATTGGTTGCAAGAGTGGGGAAGGGGGCAGTGATTGATGTAGAAACCTGCATAAGCTCTCTTGCCTGGGTTGACCATTTTAGTACACTATAAAGTACCTCCATGGTCGATGACCCTCCTATTGCCCCTTGTGAGATAGACATTTTAATTCTAGAGGTAATTAGAGCACTGGGAACAATGAAGAAGAATAAGGCTCCGGGCCCAGACATGGTGACAGTTGACCTCTATTGTGAGGCACCCTTTTACTGGGCTAAAATCCTCACTAAGCTGTTCAACGCAGTCCTCGAGGGAACACAGTGCTGCAGTGTTGGTGCTCTGCCGTCATACTCCCGATTTATGAGAAGGGCGACCGGGGATGTCCTGCCAACTACCGGCCGATCTCTTTGCTGGACGTGGCCAGGAAGGTCCTACGGAAAGTTCTGCTTAACCGCCTCCAGGGGTGGGTCGACGCCCAGGGTGTGATAACAGAATTGCTAGCAGGCTTTCAGCCCCAAATTGGAACTATTGACCAGATCATTCGTCTCTACCTGATTTCATATAAATTTACTGTAATCAGGAAGTGTTCGCTGTATCTGGTCTTCATGGCTTTGAAAGCCACCTTTGACTCAGTAGACAGGGGTCACTATTAAGCTTAGGGGTAGATGCCTCCCTAGTGAAAGCCACAGAAGCACTGCATACAGGCAACACAAGCAGAGTGAGGTTGGTGTGGAGTGTACAAATCCCTTCCAGGTGCAAAAGATCATTTGGCAAGGCTGCGTCCTGGCACCCCTACTCTTCAGCCTCTTTTTGAATGTTGTGACTCAATTCCTCTTAGGGGAGCAGCTAGATGTCCCTTTTGTAGTGGGTGGGAGGGTACCAATACTATTGTTTGCAGACAATGCAGTTCTTTTGCCACGCACTGAAAATGTGGCCCCTAAGCTCCTTGCTGTTACAACTCTGTCGTCCCATCTCTAGGGGGTGCTGTAAAAGGACTGTCGGATGCCTGGGAATCACCTTAAACACTTATCTAGAGACCCTTGCTGACTCCTGTTTGTTTCACGTTTCACCATGGTACACTTGTGTAGAACTACATTTGCTTCTTGGGACTGCAAATCCCATAATGCACAGCCTGGTAGTCAGGAAAGCCCGGATTCTGTTTCCCATTGTTTTCTATAGGAGAACTCCAGTTGCTCCTTTTCACTGGATCCTCTCCTTCAGGACTTGCAAGTGTCTGAAACTACAAACACCTGAGACCTCTCCTGTGCAGCCCAGCTTGGAACTGCTTATAAGCAGCCATTTCCTCAAGATCCCCATCGTGCATTGGAGTCCGATTCCTTTGTGTTACAGACCCCTTGTCGGATGGTGTTCCAGTTTTGTTCCTGTGCTGTTCCAGCTTGATCCTGTTTCCTGTTTCTCTGCCCTGCTCCTGATTGTTCCAGCCAGAGTCTGCCCCCTATCTCTTAGCCTTGTACCTGTTTGTTTCTTCCAGAGCCTGCTCCCTGTTTCTCTGCCCTGCCCCTGCCTTGTTTCAACCTGAACCTGCTCTCTGTTTCCCAGTCCTGTTTACTGCTCATTTCCTACTCCCTGTATACCAGCCCTGTCCTTGCCTGTTCCAGCCAGAGCCTGCTCTCAGTTTCCCAGTTCTGTCTCTGTTTGTCCCAGCCAGAAGTTTGTGCCCTGTTTTCCAGTCCTAGTCCTGCCTTTGCTTCAGCCTGAGCCTGTTCCCAGTTCTTGTCTCTGCCTCTTAGTTTGCTCCCTTCTGTTTCCGTTTCTTCTTGGTTATTTGTGTCTGGTAAGTGTTCTATCAGTCTTCACCAGTGTATAAGTGTCCTCCTTTGTACTGGGTTTGGCTCCTGGTTTACAGGAGGCAATTCCAGCTCCCATCCTTGTCCAGTGTTATACGTTGTCTTTCGTGCCTAACAGTGACAGTGTGCTATTGCTGTTTTCTCAGGAATCACCACTGTGTTTCCAGCTGGACCCACTAGAGCGTGTCTTGTGTATGTAAGTACTTTCCTTGTTTGTGCTCTAAGGTCCAGAGACAGAATCACTTCTGCTGCCTCCTTTCTATGGGGCTGGCAGGGTGACTATCTGTAAGAGCAAACTGCACAGAGGCATTGATATTCCCTGTCACTGTGGGAGGTTCTGCGCCTTACTCTGTGTACAACCCCAGTGTGTTTGTCCATTAGTAATCTGTTTCCTGCTTGTTCACACAAGGGTTGTTCTGCTTTCACTTTCCTGTGCCTGTCCATAGCTGTCCTTTCCGTGTATGCCTTTAGCTGCTCTTCTTCCCCAGTATACTACCTCTTTAGGATATTCAGTGACCTCAAGGGGTGTCCCAACCAGAGTCCTGATCAGACCCGCCCGAAACCGTGACACTTGCCCGCTTTGTGAATTATTGTGAGGAAAAATCATTAACCATTAATTTTAGAAAGACCATGGGGATGACTCTGCGGCCTGCTCCTATTCTGCGGAGGAAGCTAACAATTAACCATGCCCCAATTGAGGTTACCAAGCACTTTGAATATTTAGGGGTGCGGTTCTCTGAGAACTTAAGCTAGGACTGCAAAGTTCGGAAGGCAGCCATGGCCCATAAACAAGCAGCTGGGGCAATACTGAGATTTAAGTATAAGGCTGGAGGCCGATATGTCAGTATTATCCTGGAGATACATGTTTGAACAGCAGTGGCTGCAGCACTCTATGGAGCAGAACTTTGGGGCTATACGAATATTAGAGTGCTGCAGGTCGCTGAGAATAATTTTCTGAGAACCTTATTGGGGCTGGGGCCGGGAACCCCTTTGAAAGCCCTCTTTGCAGAACTAAACTTGACACCGAGTTCAGAACTAGCAGCCCTAAAGCCAATATTGTATTGGGTGAGGCTAGTGCGTAACGGTAGGGCGGCAGTGTACTTGGAAACTTTGAAAGAAGTCACCATGCTCCTGGGGAGCTCATGTTAAAAAGACTCTAGGGAATCTTCGGTTGGAGGACCTATGGGTGGATCTGGGTAGAGTTACCAAGGATATGGTGGGCCTGATTCAATTACACACTATTATTTTAACAATGTTTATGATCTAGCTCTCCAGGCTTATTTAGAAATGTTGTATCCTGAATTGAAGTGGACTCTATATGAAATACAGGCTGGGAGTGCTGCCCCTAAGAGGCTACCTGGTCCGTACTAGTAGGCTTGCTGCAGGTTTTGTGACTGCACCCCTGGGGAGGTGGATAACGTGGCTCACTTCACCCTGGCCTGCAAGAAATTTGATGAGACAAGGCGTCAGTGGCTCCTCCCTCTTTTTATGTCTAGTGGAACAAATTGCACTAAAACTGCGCTCACACTTTGCGCAAGGCCGGGCAATGTGCGCGAACATAACTTGATCGCTTCATATATATGGGCCCCTTGGCCCAGGCTAGGGGAATTGTCAACTAAATTATGGGTGGCTGACTTCCCACAAGACCTAACAGGGCCCTGTGCACTAGTGGTGAGATGGAACAAAGGATCCCCCCACACTAACGTTAGGTTTCCTCTCTTTCCTGCAAAAGGCCCCGCAGCCATGTGAGTTATTGCTGCTAACATAAAATGTTGTGAGCATAAGCACTTTGGGGGTCATTCCGACCCTGGCGGTAGACTACCGCCAGGGCAGGGGACCGCGGATGCACCGCCAACAGGCTGGCGGTGCATCCATGGGCATTACCGCTGCGGTCAGAAACGGGAAACCGGCGGTGTCCCGCCGGTTTCCCGCTGCCCTAGGGAATCCTACATGGCGGCGCTGCAGGCAGCGCCGCCATGGGGATTCCGACCCCCTTACCGCCAGCCTGGTTCTGGCGGTTTTGACCGCCAGAACCTGGCTGGCGGTAACGGGTGTCGTGGGGCCCCTGGGGGCCCCTGCAGTGCCCATGCCAATGGCATGGGCACTGCAGGGGCCCCCTAACAGGGCCCCACCAAGATTTTCAGTGTCTGCCAAGCAGACACTGAAAATCGCGACGGGTGCAACTGCACCCGTCGCACCCCTTCCACTCCGCCGGCTCCATTCGGAGCCGGCATCCTCATGGAAGGGGGTTTCCCGCTGGGCTGGCGGGCGGCCTTCTGGCGGTCACCCGCCAGCCCAGCGGGAAACTCAGAATTACTGCGGCAGTCTTTTGACCGCGCAGCAGTATTCTGACGGCGGGACTTCATGAATTTTATGAATTTTTAGGCTTTTTATTGTACCATTTTATATTATTGTAAGGCTTGTTGCTGATACAATTTAGTAATAATAAATACTATGAATGGTAAATCTGGGAATGCGCCAAAATCAATGGGTGGATGCATGGGAACACCCATGCTTCACTTGTAAAATGCTTTACCAGGCCAGAGTAATGCAACACAGTGATTTGTGCTGCTTTTGTGTTAATCTAGATTTTTCAAGCCAGGTAAGGGCAAGCAAGGTGGCCTTGCGTGGCATGATAATCTAATTTAAGAATTGAGGGGCATATTTATATTCTGTTTGCGCCGAATGTGCGTCCAAAATTTTAACGCACAATTGGCGCAAACTGTGCACCATATTTAAACTTTGACGCCCGCGGACATCAAAATTCTTCTGTGTGCGTCATTTTTGGGCTGCGGGAAACTGCTTTGCGTTAATGACATGCAAGATAGGCCTTCCCGCCCAAAGAATGACTTTAAGGCCTGTGCGCCTTATTTATACTCCTATGTCATTTTGACGCACAGGAGGGGGCGGGTCGATGCGGGGGAACAGATGTTGCCGCCACCACAAGGGAGCTCCCATCAGAGGACGAGTCACTGGTGTCAGCTCCTGTCCCCGCCGTGGAGCTCCCCTCGCCCTCCGTCCCACTGGGGAACTCCGAGTCCGTTGTCTCACCCTCCAGGGCCATGAGGGATGCAGCTCCCTCCTGCTCCGGTGCCACTGCTCCTCCGCCTGATGATGCTAATGCACACAAGAACAGGGACACCACAAAAAGGGGGGTGGACGACAGAAGAAAGACATGTTGAGTGAATGCATTACCCCTACCGTTGGCGGACACAACAGACACAGAAGCCCCCTGAACTACGCCACGCACTTGGCCTCCACTGTTCAATCCCTGGGACATGGCCTACAAGGCTATGGACGACATCTGCACACATGGATGACACAGGAGCCTGACTAGGTGTATATGGCACTGTACACAGGTGGGGTGGGGTGCCACAGGGTCTGCCAGAACAAGGGGACATTGCCTACTAAACTCGCCCTGGCCTAGGGAAACCCACAGCCCACCTCACCCACCCAGACACCTCCACTGCACGCAAAATCAGCAGAATGAGAGTGTACTCACGCCCTTGTGGCTGCTGTGATACCCCCAAGTGCCCATCCAACTCCGGGTACGCCACCGCCAGGATTCTGAACATCAGGGGGGTCATGGTGCGATGGGCACCCCTCCCACGTTAAGAGGCCATCCCCAGCTGGGCCTCCGCCTTCTTGCTCCAGCGGCGAATGTCCTCCCATCTCTTACGGCAATGGGTGCTCCGTCTGTGGTAGTCCCCCAGGGTCCGGACGTCCTTGGCGATGGCATGCCAAATATCTTTTTCTGGTGGGCGCTGACCTACATGAATTGTACAGGGGGAAAAGAAAAGTTATTACCAAATGCACTGTCACAGTCATTGGCCCCCATCCCTACCCTTGCCATGATGCACATGCACTCACCGTCGTTTCATGCACACCTCAATCTCCCCCCCATCTTTCATCCACCCAACTCCACACAGGCATAGCCCATACAGCATGCTCCCAGTGTATTTACCTGTTTGTCCGGAGGACCGTAGAGTAGATTATACTGGGGGATGACCCCATCCACAAGTTTCTCCAACTCCTCCGATGTGATGGCAGGGGCCCTTTCCCCAGACGCACGAGCCATTGTCTTTTCCAGACCGAGGTCACAGCAGCACTTGCAGTGTAGGTCCTCTCCTGTCGAAGATCAGGTATCGAGTGATTGAACAGATAGAAAATGGCGGTCACGTCCGCGGCAGTGCGTACCGCCACCGCCGGCGTACATCGTCATTGGCACCTTGGACCCATAGGGTCCAATGTTAACCAATGCAGCATTGCGCCGCGGTCTTCGACCGCCTACCGCGACGGTGTACAACTCCAGCGCAGTTACATCACATCCCATTGTCCCACTTTACAGGTCAGGCAGCCGCCATTTCAGGGGCCCACATGGCTTAATTTTTAACTGCGTCACACATACCTAGGCCTAGCCTCAACACACATACAGGCCAATTTTCGGATTATGATTTGTGTTCTGTGTAAGCTGTGGGTACTTACCTCTGAGTTGTTTGACTCTGTGCTCGCTGTTGTCCTTCATAGGCACCGTCCGCTGAGACATGTGAGGAGATGGCGGCATCCTCTGGTGTACAGACCGCTGGTGGACCTGTCAACAATGGAGGAAAGACATGTGATCATCACCTACAGGCTTGACCGTGCCACAATCCAGGAACTGTGTGCCCAGCTGGAGCCAGACCTGATGTCAGCTATCCGCCATCCCACAGGAATCCCCCCTCAAGTGCAGGTGCTGTCAGTACTCAATTTCCTTGCAAGTGGGTCATTTAAAAAAACAGTGGCCATAGCATCAGGGATGTCCCAGCCTATGTTTTCCAACGTGTTGTCCAGAGTGTTGTCTGCCCTGCTGAAACACATGCGGAGCTACATCGTTTTCCCTCAGGTGGAGGATTTGCCTACAGTGAAAGGAGACTTCTATGCCCTGGGACATATCCCCAACATCATAGGTGCCATTGATGGGACCCATGTGGCTTTGGTATCCCCCCGCAGGAGTGAACTGGTGTACAGAAACCGGACGAGTTATCATTCCAAGAATGTGCAGATGGTGTGTTTGGCAGACCAGTACATCTCCCATGTTAATGCCATGTTCCCTGGCTCAGTGCATGACGCCTACATCCTGCAGAATAGCATCATCCCTTATATGATGGGTCAACTCCAGAGGCACCGTGTGTGGCTAATAGGTGAGCACCTGGAAGCAAGTCAGTGGGAATGGTTGTCTGGGTCTGGGGATACCCCTACAGGTTAGTGTGTATCTAACAGTTGTCCCTCGCCATTTGCAGGTGACTCTGGTTACCCCAACGTGTCATGGCTACTGACCCCATTGAGGAATCCCAGGACAAGGGCAGAGGAACGCTACAATGAGGAACATGGGCGAACTCGGCGGATAATAGAGCAGACCTTCGGCCTCCTGAAGGCCTGGTTCACGTGCCTCCATATGACAGGTGGCTCCCTATTCTACTCCCCAAAGAAGGTGTGCCAGATCATCGTGGCCTGCTGTATGCTTCACAACTTAGCTTTGCGATGACAGGTCCCTTTTTTGCAGGAGGATGGTCCAGATGGCGGTGTTGTTGCAGCTGTGGAACCTGCGGAAAATGAAGATGAGGAAGCAGAAGAAGAGGACATGGACAACAGGAACTCGGTGATCCTGCAATATTTCCAGTGAGACACAGGTAAGAATACAAACCTGCCTACTACATGTTCTTTAACACTACTACCTCTCTACTGTTTGTCGTTTTCACCCAGTGTATGGTCACTGAGTTGTCACTTTCCCTTACGATTTCACAGATGTGTGTCCCACTGTGTGACATCTGCTTTGTTTCCTCATGGACTAAAGCTGTATTACATAGGTATGTTCACATCACAATTGAAAGAGCATTTTGCCACTGTAATTGTTAATACACTATTTTGAAATCACAGACTGACTCGAGATTGTTTTGTGCTTCAAGGGTGCTTATTTAAGTGCTCAATATTGGAGGGGGTTGTAAAATGGTGAGGGCTGATGGTGGAGGAATGTCCAAGGCAGAGTCCAGTCTATTAGTCTCACAGGTGCATTGCCCAAATGGGCATAGGAAGTGGAGCTGGGGCAGTTTGAGGATGGACAGGGTGACAAAGTGGGACAGTAAGCTGACATTCAGGGTCGTCTCATTTCTTGGCAGGGGTCTTGGCATTGTTCTCTTTCTTTGTCCTGGATCTCAGGGACCGTTTGCCGGGTGGTTCTCCCTCTGCACGGGGTGGGATGCTGGTGTGGTGGTCGTGTGGCGGTGCGTCCTGTCCACTAGTGCCGGCGGAGGTGGTGGGCAGTTCATCGTCCATGCTAGTGTCAGGGGCCCCTTGTTGTGCCACAGTGTCCCTCCTGGTGTTGAGTACTTCCTTCAGCACCCCTATGATGGTGCCCAGGGTGGAATTGATGGCTCTGAGTTCCTCCCTGAAGCCCAAATACTGTTCCTCCTGCAGGTGCTGGGTCTCCTGAAACTTGGCCAGTACCATTGCCATCGTCTCCTGGGAGTGGTGGTAGGCTCCCATGATGGAGGAGAGGGCCTCGTGGAGAGTGGGTTCCCTTGGCCTGTCCTCCCCCTGTCGCACAGCAGCCCTCCCAGTTCCCCTGTGTTCCTGGGCCTCCGTCTCCTGGACCGTGTGCCCAATACCACTGCCCCCAGGTCCCTGTTGTTGTTGGGGTGGTGGGTTAGCCTGGGTTCCCTGTAGTGGTGGACATACTGCTGCTTGACGTGTCCTGGAGACAGAGGGATGGGCCCGCTGGGTGGGTGCTGTGCTGGTGTTTCCTGAGGGGGAAAGGTCTGTAGTGGCCTGTGACTGTGTGAGGGGAACCGACTGTCCCGAGGTCCCCGAAGGGCTGGGCTGGTCATCTAGATCCAGTTGGACAGAGCTGCTGTCATCACTGTGGGCCTCTTCCGTTGGTGGTGTGGACATGTGTGGACCCTCCTGTCCGGTGCGGTTGGGTAGGGGTCCTGCAGGGGTATAAAAGGATGTTTATTACATCTGTGTGTGCCATGGTGCGCAATAGCTGGGTGACCGTGTACCCCAGTGCTTGCATTCCTGTGTGGGACCTTGTGTGATGGTGGTTTAGGGGGGTGTATGGGTATGTGCAGTGGCCATGCTTTGGTGATGGGTGTCCATGCTTTGTTGTTGCATGCAGGGCTTGGTGTTGGGATGGGTGGGTTGTGATAGTAGGACATTTGTGAGGAGTAGGTGTGATGGGGTGAGGGTGAGGGTGGGGGTATGTGATGGCATGCAGGTAGGGTGGGGGATGTAATAGTAACGCTTTGACTTACCAGAGTCCATTCCTCCATCTACTCCTGCGAGGCCCTCAGGATGCAGAATCGCCAAGACCTGCTCCTCCCATGTTGTTAGTTGTGGGGGAGGAGGTAGGGGTCCGCAAGCCAGTCCGCTGAACCGCAAGGTGGTGTCTTGAGACCACGGAACGCACCTTCCCCCGTAGGTCGTTCCACCTCTTCCTGATGTCATCCCAATTTCTTGGGTGCTGTCCCACTGTGTTAACCCTGTCCACTATTCTTCACCATAGCTCCATCTTCCTAGCTATGGAGGTGTGCTGCACCTGTGATCCGAATAACTGTGGCTCTACCCGGACGATTTCCTCCACCATGACCCTAAGCTCCTCCTCAGAGAACCTGGGGTGTCTTTGCCGTGCCATGGGGTGGTGTGGGTGATGTGTGGGGTGGTGTGTATAGTGATAAGTGGGGTGATATTTAGTGTTGTGTTGTGTGAGGTACGTGGAAGTTCTGTGGGTGATGGTATTGTGTGCCTGTGGATGCTTGATAGTTGTTTGTGGTGTCTCTCTCTGGCCTTCTCTTGGTAATTGTGGTCGTAGGGGTTTGTGGGTGATGTGGGTGTGTGTTTTATATTGTAATGGGTGTGTGGGAGTGGTGTGTGTATGTGTATCAGGTGTGTTTATTTGGAATTGTCCAATGTGGTAGTGTTTTGTAAGAGTGTGTGTATTTTGAGTGTGGCGGTGTGTACCCCCAATGGAATACTGCGGTTGAAAGACCGCTGCTTGGAATCGTGTGTCATGATAGTGTGGGTGTATTTCTGTTGGGGTGACGGTGGAGGATTTGTTTTCGCCAGTTTATTACTGACCTTTGGTGTGGCGGACTTGTGTGGGTGTCTGAATTTTGGCGGATTCCAAGCTGTGGGTCATAATAGATGTGGCCGAATTCTGCGGCCGCGGCGGTGTGTTGGCGGTCTTCTTCACGGCGGTAAGCGGCTTTTACCCCAATGTTGTAATGAGGGCCTATGTCTGTAGGTCTATCAACTGAAGCCGAGTCTGGCAGCTTTTAGGCTGCCAAGTTGACATGGAAAAGTAACCCATGTCAAGACATTCCAGTCACCCTAAGGCAGGCCTTAGTAACCCATACAGTACAGTGTCAGATAATAAAAAGAAAGGTAAGTCAAATTTAAACTTTACATGTCCTGACAGGGAAAACTCTTAATTGTTATATCTACTGCAGTATGGCCGGGGGCTCCATTTCACTAGCCCATGCGCTCAGAGCTTACTTCTATTTGGGATCACCAAGTTGTGGTACACCAAGGTACCAAATTAGTCATTACATTAAACCTGACAATGTTGAAGTTGGATTTCAGGTAACTTTTATTTCAACTGTGATATTAGAAAGTCCTCACTGTCTTGCCCAAATTTTTAGTAGCCATTTCTAAATAACTACAGCGGTTGTTACCTGAAACAGCCTGTTAACCTACTGCTAAGAAGAAGAGGAACAAATGTCTCCTCAGGGGATGAATTGTGAATTGTTATTGCCGGGATGGCCAAAGGACAAGGGCCACAGATAGCCCAGCTGCCACCTCTGAGTGGCAAATGTGAGACACACGTTAGCCTGCCCGCTCCTTTGTGTAGATAGATAAACTTGCATCTTCTCCAGAGGGGAAAACCATATTGATCAAACCGGTTTTGAGGATGGGTGGCTTATTATACTGGACACACCTTAGGTGTGTGTCTGTTGCTCTGTTTTACGGAAGAAGAGTCTTATTACCTTGTATTCGGGCAAAGAGGTGCAATGTGGAATTGTTTAGTGCCAACCACATATGACGTGATGTAAAAGCTGGTAGGGTAACCCAATGGGGAATTGAAGCCCCATTGGCTAGTGAGTTCTCCCGACCCACAAACTCAAAATTGACATAAAGATGGCACCCATTGCCTCCAGTCTCAGAACAATATTAGTCTTTGAAAGAGCAGAATAACGACTGTACCTGTTAATACTGTTGTTCTCATAAAAAAAGGCTGCTTCAAGAAACCTATGGAGAGAGACTCCTAGGGCTGATCCCGCCTCCACTCAGGTCAAGGACCATTGAGTGGACTCCAAGGGGTAGTTGACTTGCCTCCTGTTAAGATTCATGGACCCAAAAGCTAAAGAAGCCCTGCACCTGCAAAGTGCCAACTGACAGGTTCTCTCTGTACTTGGCCTGGACTCTGCTGGTGTAGCTGAGAGAGAAATTTTTAGCCTCCAAGATATCTCTCTCAGGACCTTGACCCTTGGCTAGTGCTGGAGTGGACTCTTTATTGCCACTGAAGTGCAACCTGTGACCCAAAGACAAATATAATGATTTCTGAGCCCAGATGCTGACACAAATTGACTGCCACTATTTGCTTATTAAAAGTGGTCTTGAATGCAACTAGGAAAAGAGGCTTTTACAGACCTTCTGGACTAGGCTATTTGTATGTCAAACCCAATTTCAGACTCATGCTGCAGGGGACCCCCTGACTTCTCCATCAATAAGAAAAAGAAAAGAAACGCTTGTAAGTACGAAGGTGAAATCTTGATCGGGATCAACCCACTGCCTGCATCTTTGCCTGACTTCCATTGTGGTAGGCCAGACACTTTGACTTTGCCTTGGACCCTCACATTTGAGGGTCATAGGCTAGTGTTAAGAGTGCAAAGCATTGATTTACAAATGTTTGACAACTTTAGGGAGTGAAGAGCAGTGTTTTGTGTCAACGGTGCAAAAAATCATAACTCTGGTTCCCTTCATCCGATTTTTGACATTTGGGTGTCTAATTAAAGCTAACAATAAATCTAATTTTATAAATTGGAGTGGGATTTTTATGGGATTTTTACTGAGTGGTGTTTCTTGCATTTTAACTATTTTGGTACTGATAAATACTTTACAGTTGACTTAAACTAAAATAAGGGATTATAAAATGCAACTACTCACCTGTAAGGGTCTCAAGATGCTAAGGGGGTTTGTCCTCTGGGCTTCAATCAAAGAGCCAGGTTTTAAGGTTCTTCCTGAATTGGAATAGAGATGGCGACTGCCTGAGGTGCGTGTTCCAGCTCTTTGCTGCTAGCTAGGTGAATTACCTCCTACCAGCTGAGGTCTTCCATATGCGGGGTATGGTGGCTAGTGCTTGTTGAGTGGAGCAGAGACGTCTTGTAAGGGATTAGAAGGTGATGCGGTGGTTGAGGTAGGTGGGTCCTAAGTCGTGGAGGGCTTTGTAAGTGTGGACGAGAAGCTTGAAGTTAATTCTCTTCTCAATAGGGAGCCAGTGGAGGTCTCTTAGGTGAGTGGAGATATGTTTGTGGTGGGGAATGTCCAGGATGAGGCTGGCAGGGGCGTTTTGAATATGCTGTAATTTCTTTAATTTCTTCTTGGAGGTAGTGGCATAGAGGGCGTTGCCGTAGTCTAAGGTTTAACATGAAGTGATCAAACTGATAAGGAATAGTGACAATATTACTTGGTGAGGTCTCTAAGCGAGGGGAGCTCCACGACGGGGACAGGAGCTGAGACCAGTGACACGTACTCGTCCTCTGATGGGAGCTCCCTTGTGGTGGCGGCAACAACTGTGCCCCCCCATCTACAAGTACAGCCGCAACCCCCGCTTCCAGCACTACCCTCCCAGCAGCCCCTCAGCCTTTGCCCCGTGCCCACTCACCCGGGAGGGTGGGCATCACCTTCGCCCCAGGCACCTCAGGCCCTGCCCCAGTCACCCCTGCTGCCCTCAGTGAGGAGACCATTGACCTCCTCAGGTCCCTCACTGTTGGGCAGTCTACCATTTTGAATGCCATCCAGGATGTAGAAAGGCAGTTGCAACAAAGAAATGCATTCCTGGAGGGCATTCATTCTGGTCAGGCGGCCCTTCAGCGAGCTTTTCAGACTCTGGCCTCAGCACTGATGGCAGCCATTGTCCCTGTCTCTAGCCTCCCCCTCCAACTTCCTCCACCCAGACCCAATCCCCTGTACCCCAGCCTATCCCAAGCAAACCTCTAGACCAGCATGCACACACGTCAACACACAAGGGAAGCTCAGGCAAACATAAGCACCACACATCCCACAGGCACTCACGCAAGCATCACACACATGCAGACACACCAACATCCACTGCCTCCACTGTGTCCTCCTCCTCATCATCTCCCTCCTCCCTCCAAGTCTTGTCTACACTCACACCTGCATGCACTATCTCTACAGCCACTGCTACCATCACCAGCACATCCACCACCACACCCCGCTGACGTGCCGTCACCACCCCCACTACCATTCACATGTCCCCTGTTTCCTCTCCCAGTGTGTCTGTGACGCCCCCTCCCAAGATACACAAACGCAGGCACACACCCACCCAACAGCCATCTACCTCACGACAGCCTCCAGCGCATGCACCTTCACTCAAAGTCAGCAAACGAACACCTCCTACAACCACAACCTCTTCCTCCACTCCCAAACCCCCTCCAGCTACCCGTCCCAGTGTCTCCAAGAAACTTTTCTTGTCCAACCTTGACCTCTTTCCCACACCTCCCCCACCCCGTCCGTCTCCTAGGTCCCGAAATAGCACCTCAGCCACAACATCTCCGGGACCAGTGGTGCCTGTAGTCACTGGAATCTGGAATGCACCGGCCACCAGGGCAGCCAGTGTGGCACGGAGCCACAGCACAGAAAGTCCCCCACCTGTCAAGCATCAGAAGTTGGCCAGTGCCCGGTGGGAGAGGGGGAAGACTCCAGCCACCAAAGCCGCTCCCAGGGGTCCCGGTGGGAGTGTGGAGTCTCCAGCGGAGGCAGTCAAGGTGACACCTCCACCAGCGGTGCAGCCATCTCCACCTCCAGAGGCTGCCCAGAAGACACCTCCATCTGACACCACACTGCAGCCATCACCACCTCCAGAGGCTGCCCAGGAGGCTAGTCCATCTGCCACCACACTACAGCCATCACCACCTCCAGAGGCTGTCCAGGAGGCACCGCCATCTGTCACCAAAGTGCAGCCATCACCACCAGCGGGCTCCATGTAGGCCACCCTCAAGGGGCTGCTGTATGTGGGGCCCCCTCCAGAACCAGTGGGAAAGTCACCCACCCCAGAGACTGTGGCCTTGCACTCCCCAGGACAGAGCAATGGGCATGTTGCCCCCTCCAGAACCAGTGGCAAGTCACCCACCTGAGAAACTGTGGCCTTGCACTTCCCTGGACAGAGCAATGGGCATGGAACCCCCTCCAGACCCAGAGGTCTTGTTTCCGAATCCGGCTGATGCACTCCCCCTGTGGTGCCTGCCCACTTGAAAACTGATGCCCCACCAGAGTTCTATCCTAATGGAGTCAGGATTCGAGTTGGGCCTTAGACTGTGCCCTGTGGCCATGTGGGCATTTTGAACATTGAACTGGGCAGTGTTCCTTTGTGTACATGTGTACATATCTGTTTCATGGACAATTCAATAATTTATTTGCAGTTGATATTAATAATTTCACTTTTGTTCATTCCTGTTGTCCTTGCATTAATCTGCCCTGTTTTGGGTGCAAATAGTTTTTCGTGTGCAGCTGGATATGTGTATTGTGTGTGTGTTGGGTGTGTGTTGTGCGTGTGTGTGTCACTCTCGTTTTCCTCCCTTCCTCCCTCGTGTGCTAGGCAGCTGTACTCACCATCGTCGTCTTCATCTGCATTGGTGTTCCAGGTGGGGCATAACATAGAAGATTATCAGGCACACTTGCTGTTCGGGTTCCATGGTGGTTTTCTTCTTCCCTGTGTCTCCGACGGTGAGTCAGTACTCTTTTCCACCAGGCTTTGGATGGCATTGGTACCACCCCGGAAAAGGTTGCGGTTTCCTGTGTCATTATATGGTGGGTGGTACTTTGTCTTCCGCCTGTTGGCGGCTACTAGAATAATGCCTATATGGTGAGGAGTAGAAGGCATAGCCAGGCTCTGTGGGGAATAAAACATCCATGGGCCCATGTATCCAAACCAAGTCAAAAAAAGCTGCCTGCATTTTCACCATACCCCGAGAGGCAGAGTGGTTTGTAGAATCTAAAGCACAATCCATCACACAATTAAAATCTCTCATTAGAAACATTTTCCCAGGCCACTCCAGTGATTCCATACAAAGAGTGTTAATCATCCCTGAGTCGTCAACTTTTGGCTCATAAATAGGAAAGACCACAAATTTCAAGCAAATAATTTAAGCTGGGCCATCACCCCCCAACCTCCAGCATCTGAGGCCATTCTCAAAACCTTATATGCTAGATTCTTAGCTGCCAAAATAGCTGCGCCCCTAAGGGACTCCGTCTGGCGATCTTTAGTGAAATTATATGTGGGCCATACATTCAAATTCCTTCATGTACCGTTTTTTTAGCAAGCTCAGACCAGATACGTTCCAACACATTGCCTTTAGCCTTGCAATTGTTAAGTAGCTAACAGGTCCTGCAACACACACCCTTGTCAACCCATCCAGTAATCATATAAACCTCCCATTGTTTCTCCTTATTCCGTTGCTGCAGATTATTCTGACTAATTTCACCCTGTTAACTCCTCTAACGTACCATGTGCCCAAGCTCTCCCCACAGATTTTGATAATAAACCCAACTCCCACCCCTAACCCACCTTTTCCAAGTGCCCCACTGCTCACCCCCCTGTTTCTGGCAAGGGAAATCTCCCCACCCTCAAGCTGTTAATAGCTGAACAGCCCAAAGAACCAGACACCCGGGCCTCCAATTCCCCTGACCCACTGAGCTACCCAGAGGAAAATGCACGCAAAAGGAAAACCAAAAAATAAGTGTCTGCCTGCCCAACCTGTTTCCAGACCCATATCCAACCATTTCCAAACAGCTCTTGTATCAAGCTTTAACTAAGAAAAGAGAAAAAGAAAAAAAAAAAAATACAGGGCTATAAGATAGTCACTTCACTGCTGCTTTTAAATTACTGAGAGCCATCATGGCTTCCTGCTGCAAGAAACACATCTGAGTCTGTCCAATATGAATAATTTTGAGTAATGCTGTCTCCTGTAGAAAGACCTGAGCACCCATGGCCTTGAGAGGTTCGATAAGCTGACACAGCCTCCATTGTTTTTCCATAGTCACCCTACAGAGATCTGATTGGGCAACAATCTTCAAGCCCTCCACTGAAACTGGTGCTGCAGGGCAGACTTTCAATGCAATTATCTGCTATCAAGAAAGTGCCCCTTTTGGCTGGTTACTCCCCACTTTTTGCCTTATATTGATGGTGACTTGACTGAGAGTGTGCTGGGATCCTGCTAACCAGGCCTCAGCACCAGTGTTATTTCCTTACACTGTACCATTGTTCCCACAGTTGGCACACCCCTGGCACACAGTTAAGTCTGTTGTGGAAGGCACAGGTGGTACCAAGGGCTCGGTCACCAAGGAGGGTACCTAAGGGGTGCAGCATGTATTGTGCCACC
Organism: Pleurodeles waltl; assembly: GCF_031143425.1. Taxonomy (NCBI): domain Eukaryota; kingdom Metazoa; phylum Chordata; class Amphibia; order Caudata; family Salamandridae; genus Pleurodeles; species Pleurodeles waltl. The sequence continues at coordinate 1,021,064,617 of NC_090447.1, forward strand.
GAAAGGGAACCCTCACAAAGCACATGCACACTGCCATTGCAGATTGTGTGTGCTGGTGGGGAGAAAAAGTTAAAGTCAACATAGTATCCCTCTCTGGGTGCCATGCCCACCAACCACTGCCTAAGGCATAGGTAAGTCACCCCTCCAGCAGGCCTTACAGCCCTAAGACAGGGTGGACTATACCACAGGTGAGGGCATGGCTGCTTGTGCAATATACACCTACATTGTCTAAGTCCATTCTTAGACATTGTAAGTACAGTGTGGCCATATTAAGTACAAAGGCTAGGAGTTTGTCATTACAGACCCAACAGCTCAATGATGACTGATGGCAGTGTTGGATTTATTGTACAATGCACCCAGAAAGCATCTTCTAGATGCCCCATGTATTTTAACCAATCCTTTAGTGTAAGGCTGACCAGTCTGTGCCAGCCTGCCACTAAAAAACAAACTCCGAACCCATGGGGTGAGAGCCTTTGTGTTCTCTGGAGTCAGAAACAAAACCTGTTCTGGTTGGAGATGCTTCACACATCCCTCTGCAGGAACTGCAACACTTGGCGGTGAGCCTCAAAGGCACAGGCCTCCTGTTATAGTGCCCCAGGACACTCCAGCTAGTGGAGATGCCCACCCCCCGGACAAACCCCCACTTTTGGTGGCAAGTTTGGAGGGAAATTTTGGTAAAACAGGGAGGGGTGACTACTTCAGCTAGGACCACCCCTAAGGTTTCAGGACCTGAATTGTCTGCCTCCCTGCAGAATCCTCCATCTTGGTTTGGAGGACACGGACCAATAGGGTTATGAATGTGCCTCTCTCCCCAAAGGAAATGGGCACAGGAAGGGTGTAGCCACCCTCAGGAATAGTAGCCATTGGCTACTGCCCTCTGCCCATGTAACACCCCTGCAATTAGGATTTAAAGGCACCCCTGAACCTAGATCACCAGACTCCTGGAGACCTCAAGAAGAAAATAAGCAAGAAGAAGGATAGCTACTCTAGCAGAGAAGAGTCCAGACGCCAACTGCAGCTTCCGAAGCCCTGCTACAAAAAGGTGATCTATCCTGCAGGATCATTGACCTCTACAAACCCCAGAGGACTGCCTGCACAGCAGAGGACCAAGAACTCCCAAAGTACTGTCCACAAGAAATTCGAAAAAGGCCTCCGTATCCACCCCGGATCTACCAGTCCTGCCCACTCTACACTCGAAGCCCATGGCCTATGTCCAGGTGGCCCACCAGTCCAGAACAGGTCACCAGGCAATTGCGACCTTGTGTCCACTCTGGACTGACCCCTCCTGTCAACACAACGATGCCTGCAGCCGGAAACCAGATGACCCCCCTGACTGCGACTGGATCCAATGAAGATTTCCAATGACTAAAGGTACGCCTCAACCTGCAGCCCCAGGGACTCAGATAATCTAACCTACAGTCCAGTGACATTCAGCAGGCATCCCTCCTCCTTGTCCAGCCTGTGGTTTTCCGGAACCGATCCCCTGGACCTGCAGCATCTTTTGCAACCCTGAGGTCCCCCTACTGAAAAGCTGTGGGTGCCCAGTCTTGTGTTTTCACCCTGAAGCCGGCTGCCCCTGTACCGCTGAGGGTTTGTGATTGGTGCCTACCTGTGGCACCCTTGGTGCTCATCTAAATCCCTCAGGTCTGCTCTCCAAAAACGTGGGTACGTACTTCCAAGCAGATCTTTCCCAAGAACCCTCAGTGCTCGTAGGATTCCACTGCAAACCTGATTTGACCTCTGCACCCGGCCAGCCTGGTATTGCTGGTGGTGCACTTTTGGGGTCAACCTAAACTTTGCGTTATGGACATCCTGACCATCGAAGACTGAAGTCGTAAGTCGTATACTTACCTGTTAACTATATTAATACTTTACTCCCGGACTAAAAGGAATCCTATGGAAAATTGCACTGTGTTAACTTTTTTTTTTTTTTAAATGCTACTTGCTTGTAAACTTCTTTATCTGCTAAAAGCAAAGTACATTTGAAACATATGCTTGATACCTACTTACAACTGTACTTACCTGCAAGGTTTTTTCTGGTTCTAGTAACAAAGTAACAAAATAGATTTTTGCTTTATAAAACCAATTGGCCTGGAGTTAGTCATTGAGTGAGTGTTGCTTTTCTTGACTGTGTATGTACAACAAATGCTTTCACTACCCTCTGATAAGACCAACTACCCGACCACTCTACCACAAAAGAGAGCATTAGTATTATCTACTTTAGCCTCTGTTAAGCCTCTGGGAAGCCTTTGGCTCTGTGCACACTATGGCCCTCATTACAACCCTGGCTGTCAGTGTTAAAGTGGCGGTATTACTGCCAACAGGCCGGCGGGAAAAAAAATTGAATCACGACCATGGTGGAAACCTCCAACATAGACAGCCACTTTAACACTCCGACCTCCATGGCAGTAGAAACAAACACCCCAGCGGTAACTGCCAATAGACAGGCGGAACACAATGTACCGCCCACACTATTACAAGCAGCCTATCTGGCACATTTTCCGGGGCGGTACCAACTCTATCAAAAGCACGGCGAAAACAGGACTTGGAACCCTCTCGACACCCAACAAGGAACCAGGACGCCATGGAGTCCGAACTACAGGTCCTGCCCATGCTGGTATTCCTCCTCTTGTATCAGGAGCAGGAAAGACGCCATTGACAACCACGGTGAGTACTGCACCTACAACACAGGGGAGGGTGGGAGGGAAAAGAGAGTGACACACACACTCAACACGCAATACCCCTACCCCCACCCTCACCCACAACACCATATACACAAATACATGCAGCAACATTACATATACACCCCCTCACCCTCTGGGAGAACGCAAGGACAAAAGGAAATGATTGTAACGATTGTAATCATTAAAACTCAGATAGTGCAATTTAAAAAATCAGTATATACAAATATGTACACCAACTACACAAGTCCGGATATTATTCAAACATCGTCCATGGATCAGTGTCCCAAAATGCATGGGCGAACCCCACACAAGATACCTCACTCGAAGCGGAGAGAACACTGCAGGGGCATCAGTTCGAAATGAAACAGGCACCTCAGGGGGAAGGGGGGCACCTCAGCCAGATGAACGCACAACGCCACTGCTCTACGAGGGGGCTCCATGCCCACTTCTGTATCCTGGGGAGTGAAAAGCCACAGTCACACAAGTCGTTCCAATGGGTGGTTTGCCCACTGCTGTATCCTGGGGAGTGCAAAGCCACAGTCTCACAAGTCTTTCCAGTGGGTGGTTTGCCCACTGCTCTATCCTGGGGAGTGCAAAGCCACAGCCTCACAAGTCTTTCCAGTGGGTGGTTTGCCCACTGCTCTATCCTGGGGAGTTCAAAGCCACAGTCTCACAAGTGGATGTCAGTCTACACTGGTTCTGGAGGGGACTTTGTGCCCAGAGTGCTTCATCCTGCCAAGGACTGAGGTAGTGGATGTATCTCTCCACTGGTTCTGGAGGGGGCTTTGTGCCCAGAGTGCTTCATCCTGCCAAGGACTGAGATAGTGGATGTATCTCCCCAGTGGTTCTGGAGGGGGCTTTGTGCCTAGAGTGCTTCACATGCAGTGTTGCAGGTCCCATTCCCTCACATGGGTGTGTGTGCCACGAGATTGCCTGGGAACAAGTAGCATGATACGCCATGGAGGCAGAGACACACTCCACCCTGCTGCGACTTCGCCTGCCACATGCAGGTACAAACAGTGCTGAGAGTCATGCCTCATGGATGCTGGGCAGGGTCCAGGACGTCTCCTGCATCCTCGGACAGCTGCCCACTGGGGAGGATTGGCATGTCAGCTGTGGTGGCAGTGTCAGAGCACGTTGCGGGGTTGGTGGCGGTGGTTGCGGCGGTGTCTGTGGCGGAGGTGCTGGTGGTGGTGCATGTGTCTGCACCTGTTGATAGACACAGCAGGACGTCTCCTGCAGCCTCAGACAGCTGCCCACTGGGGATGATGCTGGGGACTGTTGCTGAGGCAGCAGACGTGCAGGTGGCAGTGCTGGTGGCGGTGCTGGTGGCGGTGCTGGTGGCAGTGTCCACTGCCGTACAGGTTAGTGTAGTGGTTGACAGAAGGGGTGACTCTGGTCCCTCAGTCGGAGCCACCGTGCCCTGTCCTGACCTGCTCTTCGGCTTGTGTCCCTTCCCCACCTTTGATGTTGCTGCTGGTGTCTTGCCACTGTCCCCTTTTGGTTTGGAGGAGCCCTTGGTTGCTGGTAGGTGTGGCTTCTCCCTCCGGCATGTTGGCACCTTCTTCCCCTTGGCAGGTGGTGGAATGGCCTGCTCCTTGGCCTCGCTAGGTGGCACACTGGCAGCCCTGATGAGTGGCGGACGCGATGAGACCGGAGTTGCTGTGACCACTGTGCTTGTGGATTTGGTGGCTGAGGTGCTGACTGGGATCTGGACAGCCTGGCCCTACGGGAAGGACGGGGGATGTATAGGGAAGAGGTCAATGTTAGCCAGGAAAAGTTTCTTTGACACACTGGGACGGGAAGATGGAGGGGGTTTGGGAGTGGAGGAAGAGGTAGTGGTTGTAGGAGGTGTACATTTGCTGAATTTGGGTGAAGGTGCATGGGCCGGAGACTGTTGTGAGGTGGATGGCTGTTGGGTGGGTGTGTGCCTGCGTTTGTGTACTTTGGGAGGAGGGCTCACAGACACACTGGGTGAGGACACAGGGGATGAATGAATGGTAGTGGGGTGGTGAGTGGATGTGAGCGGTTTGTGGTGATGGGCATGCTGGTGATGGAGGTAGTGGCTGAGGATGTAGTGCATGCAGGTGTGAGTGGAGACAAGACAGGTAGGGAGGAGGGACTGGAGGAGGGGGACACAGTGGAGGCAGTGGATGTTGCTGTGTCTGCAAGGGGATGGTGCTTGTGTGAGTGCCTGTGGAATGTGTGGTGCTTATGTTTGCCATGCCCACTTTTGTGTGTTGATGTGTGTGCATGCTGATCAGATGGTGTGCTTGGGGTAGGCTGAAGTACAGGAGATTGGGTCTGGGTGAAGGAAGTTGGAGGGGGGAGGCTGGACACAGGGACAATGGCTGCCATCAGTGCTGATGCCAGAGCCTGAAATACTCTCTGTTGGGCCGCCTGCCCTGAATGAATGCCCTCCAGGTATGCATTTGTTTGCTGCAAATGCCTCTCAACACCCTGGATGAAATTCAAAATGGTAGATTGCCCAACAGTGAGGGATCTCAGGAGGTCAATAGCCTCCTCACTGAGGGCAGCAGAGCTGACTTGGGCAGGGCCTGAGGTGCCTGGGGCGAAGGAGATGCCCACCCTCCTGGGTGAGCGGGCACAGGAAACACCGTGAGGGGCTGCTAGGAGGGTAATGCAGGTAGGGGGGGGGTGGCGGAGGTACCTGTTGATGCGGTGGACACAGAGGTGCCCGCCACCGCAAAGGAGCTCCCATCAGAGGAGTCGCTGTCGCTGGTGTATGCTCCTTTCCCCGTCGTGGAGCTCCCCTCGCCCTTCGTCTCACTGGTGCCTTCAGACTCCGTTACTTCACCCTCAAGGGCCATGTGGGATGCAGCTCCCTCCTGCTCTGATGCCACTGCTCCTCCGCCAGATGATGCTAATGCATGCAAGAACAGGGTGACAAATCAAAAAGGGGGGAAGACAGAAGAGACACATGGTCAGTGCATGCAACACCACTACCATTGGCGGACACAACACACAGGGAGCAGCCCTATGTACTAAGCCATGTACTAACAGTGCAGGGCAAAAGCACATGCCCAAGGGGGACTCTGTCTAGACCCATTTCATGCACATCTGGCACCCATGGGAGCCTGACTAGGTGTAGAGGACAATTACCACCTTTGGGGTTGAACTGGGAATGAGTCTGCAAAACAATGGATCTACCTTTGCGTGTATGCCCTTGCCTAGGGGAACCCACAGGCTACCACCCCCACCCAGACACCCTGTCAAGCGTGCAGTCAGCTGAATGAGAGTGTACTCACCCCCTTGTGGCTGCTGTGATGCCCTCAAGCACCCATCCAACTCCGGATTTGTCACCGCCAGGATCCGGTACATCTGGGGGGTCATGGTGCGACAGGCACCCCTTCCACATTGGGAGGCCATCCCCAGCTGGGCCTCCACTATCTTCTTGCTCCAGCCGTGCAAGTCCTCCCATATTTTCCGGCAGTGGGTGCTCCGTCTATGGTAAACCCCCAGGGTCTGCACTTCCTTGGCTATGGCCTGCCAAATCCCCTTCTTCTGGTGAGAAAGTGAGGTAATAATGGATGTTACTATCCCGTACAGTTCTTCCCATGCATTGCCTAAAAACCTCCCACCCTGGCCCAGACATACATACACACACACTATCCTCACATCCTGGCCTGTCCCCCTCACCTCCCTCTTCCACAACACTCCAAACAATCATGTGCCACCCACCATGCTCACAGTGTACTCACCTGTTTGTCTGGAGGACCGTACAGTTGCGTGTACTGGGGGAGGACCCCAACCACTAGTTTCTCCAACTCCTCCAAAGTGAAGGCAGGAGCCCTTTCCACAGACACTATAGCCATTGTCGCTTCCAGACACAGGTCACACCAGCACTTGCAGTGTAGGTCCTCTCCTGTTGAAGGTAAGGTATCAAGTGAGTGAACAGTTAGAAAATGACAGCCACGTCTGCAGCAGTGCATACCGTCACTGTCGGCGCACATCGTCATTGGCTCCTGGAACCTATAGGGCCGAATGTCAACCAATGCTGAATTGCGATGCGGTCTTCGACCGCCTACCGCGACGGTCTACAACGCCAGCACAGTTACCTCATTTCCACTTGTCCCACCTTACAGGTCAGGCAGCCGCCATTAGAGGGGGCCACATGGCAGGACAAATAACTGTGTCACACCTATTTAGGCCAGGAATACAGACAGAAAAAGGGACATGGCAAAATTGTTACGTTTTTGCAAAACAGCATTGTGATACCTAATTGTTGTATGACCCTCTGCTCACCATTCTCCTCCATAGGGCACGTCTGCTGGGGCTCTCCCATGTGAATGCCAAGTATCCTGTCTCTGTGCATGACGCTTACAAATTGAGGAATAGCAGCATCCCTTATGTGATAGGCCAACTCCAGAGGCACCGTGTGTGTCTAATAAGTGAGCCTAAAGTCCCCACACAGTTACATTTAGTGTCTGGGTATGAGAGATTCCCTAATGTTTGGAGTATGTCTAACAGTTGTCCCTCGATATTTGTAGGTGACTCTGGTTACCCCAACCTGTCATGGCTACTGACCCCAGTGAGGAATCCCAGGACAATGGCAGAGGAACGCTACAATGAGGCACATGGGCGAACTAGGAGGATAATAGAGAGCACCTTTGGCCTCCTGAAGGCCGGATTCCGGTGCCTCCATCTGACAGGTGGCTCCCTATACTACTCACCGAAGAAGGTGTGCCAGATCATCGTGGCCTGCTGTATGTTGCACAACCTGGCTTTGCGACTCCAGGTGCCTTTTCTGCAGGAGGATGGGCATGATGGTGGTCTTGTGGCAGCTGTGGAGCCTGTGGACAGTGAAGAAGTGGAGGCAGAAGGAGAAGATGTAGAAACCTAAACAACATCATCATGCAATACTTCCAATGAGACACAGTTAAGAAGATGGAACTGCTTCCCACATCTCATACTATGGTAGGACATAGCATACGTCTGCCTTTTTCACTCTGTGTATGGACCCTGGCTTGTCACTTTGGCTTTCAATTTCACAGATCTGGGTCCCAATTTGTGCCCTTTGCTATGTTTACTCCTGGCCTACAGCTGTGTCACATTGGTATGTGAACAAGTACATTGACATTGTTATATTCCAGAGATTTTGCAGTTACACATTTGTGAAAGCACTGACTGACTCCGGTTTGATTTGTGATTCAAGGGTGTTTATTTCTGTGCAAATAAGTGGAGGGGGTGTGAAATGGGCTGGGTTGATGGTGGGGGAATGTCCATGGCAGAGTCCAGTCTCTTGGTCTCACAGGTGCATTTTCCAATGGGGCATAGGAAGTGGAGCTATGGCAGTTTAAGGTGGACAGGGTGACAAAGTGGGACAGAAGGGTGACATTCAGGAGGGTCTTATTTCCTGACGGGGGGTCTTGGCAATGTTCTCTGTCTTGTACCTGGATCTCAGGGACTGTTTGCGGGCTGGTTCTTCTTCTGCAGGGGTTGGGGTGCTGGTGGCCTGTTGTTCCTGTGGCGGTGCCTCCAGTCCACTAGCGCCTGCGGAGGTGGATGGCTGTTCATCGTCCAGGCTAGTGTCAGGGGCCCATTGGTGTGCCACTGTGTCCCTCATGGTGTTGACAAGGTCTGCCAGCACCCCTGCACTGGTGACCAGGGTGGTGTTAATGGACTTCAAGTCCTCCCTGATCCCCAGGTAGTGTTCCTCCTGCAGCCGCTGGGTCTCCTGAAACTTGGCCAGTACCGTGACCATGGTCTCCTGGGAATGGTGGTATGCTCCCATGATGTTGGAGAGTGCCTCATGGAGTGTCAGTTCCCTGGACCTGTCCTCCCCCTGTACCACAGCAGTCCTCCCAGCTTCCCTGTTATCCTGTGCCTCTGTCCCCTGAAACGTGTGCCCACTGCCACTGGCCCCAGGTCCCTAATTGTCTTGGGTGGGTGGGTTTGCCGGGGTCCCTGTAGTGGTGGACACAATGCTGATTGACGTGTCCTGAGGACAGAAGCATGGGCCCGCTGGGTGGGTGCTGTGGCTGTGTTTCCTAAGGGGGGAGGCTCTGTGGTGGTTTGGGACTGTGTCAGGGGAACCGACTGTCCAGAGGTCCCTGATGGGCCGGGCTGATCATCTTGATCCAGGCGTGCAGAGCTGCTGTAGTCACGGTGGGCCTCTTCTGTGGGGGGACTGGATATGTCTGGCACCTCCTGTCTGGTGACGTTGGGTAGGGGTCCTGTTGGGGGGTAAATGCATAGTTTTAATATATGTGTGTGCCATCTTGTGCATTGGGTGAGGTACCCTCTACTCCTGTGCTTGTGTCATTGTGTTAGCCCTTTTGTGATAGTTGGTTTGGGGTCTGTGTGGGTTTCTGTACTGCACATGCTTTGGTGACGGTGGTCCATGCATAGGTGTTGCATGCAGGGCCTTAGTATTGAGATGTGTGGGTTGTGATAGTGGGACATATGGAGATGATGGGGTGATGGGGGTGAGGGTAAGAGTGGGAGTATGTGATGGCATGCAGGTGGGGTGGGCGGGATGATGTAGTTAAGATATGACTAACCGAAGTCCAGTCCTCCTGCTACTCCTGCGAAGCCCTCAGGATGCATTATTGCCAAGACTTGCTCCTCCCATGTTGTTAGTTGTGGGGGAGGATGTGGGGGTCCACCGCCAGTCCTCTGTACAGCAATCTGGTTTCTGGATACCACAGAACGTGTTCTCCCCCATAGGTCATTCCACCTCTTCCTAATCATCCCGTGTTCTTGGATGCTGTCCCACTGCGTTGACCCTGTCGACAGTTCTCCGCCATAGCTCCATCTTCCTTGCAATGGATGTCTGCTGCACCTGTGATTCGAATAGCTTTGGCTCTACCCGGATGATTTCCTCCACCATGACCCTGAGCTCCTCCTCTGAAAACCTGGGGTGTGTTTGAGATGCCATGATGTGGTGTGGGTGATGTGTGAGGTGCTGTCTGTTGTGATGTGTGGGGGGATGTGTTGGTGTGTGTTGTTTGAGGTGCATGGATGTTGTATGAGTGATAGTGTTGTGTGTCTGTGGATGCTGATGTTGTGTTAACTAATCTCTCTCTCTCTGGCCTTCTTCAAAATTTTTGGTTGTAAGGGTTTGTGGGTAATGTGGGTGTGTGTTTTATATTGGATTGGGTGTGTGGGTGTGGTGTGTGTATGTGTCTCAGGTGTGTGTATTTCGATTTGCCCAATGTGGTTATGTTTTGTAAGTGTGTGTGTATTTTGAGCTTTGCGGTGTGTACTGCCAATGGATTACCGAGGTTAAAAGACCGCTGCGTTGATTCGTGAGTCGTGAAAGTGTGGAAGTATTCTTGTTGGTGTGACGGTGTATGTTTTGGTATCGCCAGTTTATCACTGACCTTTGGTGTTGCAGACTTGTGTGGGTGTCTGTATTGTAGCGGATTCCGAGATGTGGGTCGTAATACCTGTAGCGGATTTCCGCAGCCCCAATGGTATGTTGGCGGTCTTCAGCATGGCGGAAAGTGGGATTTACCGCCAGGGTTGTAATGAGGGCCTATATCTCATTTTTTATATATTACATACAGGGTCAGTGGCCTACACCTGCCTCAACAAACAATTCCGAATGAACACTAGTATGGGGCGAGGGTGCTCCGGGCGTGAATAAGGAGATATTTTATTCCTATCCCAACTAATGGGCAACAGATGTGCCTGTTGAACCTTAGAATCCATGTCCCAGTCCACAAGACCCAGGAAAGCTTTCCCAAACATCTGGCCAATATAGTGATGGGGTTGTCTCCCTACATACCTTCCAATATCCCAGATCACAAGTTGTTTCTTCTCTGACGATTTTCTAGATCTTCCATTTTAGAGTTTATAAGAGCCAGGTGCTTATCTTTTGCATGATAGATTGAACAGTTGGTCATCCCACCTCTGCCGCATCTGCCACCCTCTGTTGTAGCTCCACCATATGCACAGACAAGATGCACACTTTACTATTAACCTCAGCACAGGACTGTAGAATGACAGCATTATCCACTTTAACTTGCAAGTAATGTTGCTGAGCCTCAGCCCACTGTGATTGTAACAGCTGCAGAATTAGCTGGAGGGTAATTTCCTGAGAGTTATTTGTGTCAGAGAGATTGTCTATTGTCCCAAGAATAGGAGGGCTAGTGGGATGATCTGCACCGGAGGATATATGCTTGTTGTCTGGAGGTGGAGGATGATCAGAGTGGGACAGAGGCTTAAGCGATGCCCCTGTCATGCGTAGCCCAATTCCCATCACCATGGGAGGCACCCCTACAGTGACCAAAGGAGAGCAACGCCCAGAAGTTTTTGTTTGTGTTTTTGATATCCCCTCCAGAGTTGTCCAGCTCTGCAGTGAGCTCCACTTAGCTCTTCTGTTAAAGAATAGTTTCTTTACCTTTGCACCTCAAGGGGTAATACCCTTACCCCGCTTCAGTCCCTTTGGGCCTACCTGAGAAATCTTGGAGATGGTGCCCCCAGCATTCTCATCATCTGCCATACCTTCAAGGTTCAGGGGGGTACACAACAACTTGTTGGCTCCACCTGACTGCAGTGGGCTAAGATAGTATCCTGTAAACATGTTGTCACATCCCCATTACCGGCAAGTACTAGGGTGAGGCCCCCGACTAGGTCTGATCCATTAACAAGGGCCCCTCCCAACACTCCCCCCATTCCAGGAGGAGTCCATGGTGCTCAGAGGACTGGCCGTTGTAAGCTGGCCCAAAGCATTATCTGAGGCTGCAGCCATAGTGATTGCAGATGATTCTCTGATTGAGCCATCCACTGCAGCACCTGACAGAAACATCTGAGTTGGGTGATTGCTTGCAAAAGAGTGGGGGGAGCTGCTGCATTGTTGCCCCAAAGAATCACCAGCTGTCTCTGCAACATTGTTGCACAGTGAAGAAGATGAAGAGATGCCTTCTTACAGCGGCCACTACCATCAGTAAGTTCACCAGAGAGGCCTCTCCCCCAGCCACACTTGACTCCTCCGGTCGAACAGATAACAGGTTCACGGTTGTGCCCAAGTTCATAGGACGTTTGATACCAGATGCTCTGGTTTCAGTTGAACACAGCTGCTTTGTCAAAGACCTGTCCTCGCTGTTGTGGAACCACTTTCTGCAGATCGGGACTGCGTTATTCTTAGAACACCATTGCCTCCTCGTAGATATCCAGGGTGTATCAGTGCCATAATGACCAGCATCTTCAGTCACCACCACAATCCCCCAGTAAGGGTAAGTGGAGGACCCCACCAATGCCCAAAAACAGCTGCCACATTGATTGCCAATCTGAACAAAAGGAAAGCAAATGGTACCGGCTGCAGGCCAGTACTCAATCTGGGTTGCGATAAACTTCCCTAGGATGTTTTAGAGCAGTCAGGGCTCAATCACAGGTACATTAGGAGCAGCTGAACTCTGCAGCAGGATCAGCCTACCATCTTCCCACAAGCTCCTCCAGATGGGTCTCTAACCCACCAGGGCTTCATAAATGTTAGATTTAAGGGCTTTAAGGTTTTTACTGCTCAATTACACTCACTACACTTGCCTTATACCCACACATGTAACTAAGAGATACATCTGCGCACCACATCATGTCCTAGATGCTGTGCCACACACACTTCTTTCTGTCACGTTGTATAGACATGTCCAGCACTACAGACTTTCTGGGCACAGGTGATAGGCCAGGAGAACAGATGAACCCACAGGGGGCAATCCTAAAACATGTCTGTTGGGCTCAATGATCAGATTCAAAATTGAAAAGTTGAATTCCAAATTTGTAGACCTCGCTCTGTTACTGGCTAAAAGAGCAATATCAGTCAATTGGAAGGTGGTGCAGGAGCCATCCTCTGAGGCCTATGAAGAGGAATTTTACAAATGGGCATAGGCGGAAGTTGCTGCTACAAGGCCTCTGGGATATAGATCAGGCAAATAGAGAAGCGTGGTTTACTGGGACACTCTGATATTAATAATAGAGCTCAAATGTGACTACAGAAAACTGTGAAAGCCAGTGTCTCTCAAACACATACCTTTGTGGACTTTGGAGAGGGCTCTCTCATTTTGTCAACATCTTTTGGACTCTCTCAATGTTTCACGTTTTATGTTTATCTTTGTTAGGAATTTTCCTTGTCTTGTCCCACAAGACACCAATGCGTTTGGTGCCTGAGTTCCCTGCCCTCCTAGTGAACTGCCTTCTAAACAATGGAACTCTTCCTTTAAGTGAAAGAGAAAATTACCCCATCTGCCTAGTAACCTTGATTCTGTTTTTGGGCCCCCGGTATGTTTTTAAGACGGACTGCATTATATCCTTACAGATAATCAAGACTTTGATGTTATTTTATACTTTTAACCTAAAATATAATAAAGATAGTTTTTTTAAAAAGTATACAAAACATGGCTTATCATAACTCTAATATTACTTACACACACTCAAAGAAACACTATATAATGACACAACACAAATGTTGCTGATATTCTGGCAAGACAATTTCTTGCATTAAGAAGGAAGAAAACAGTGCCTCATGTGTGCTCTGTATTTATGTGTTTCTACTTGCCATGGTTGTCCGCTGTCAGCTATTTTCCTTAGCTGCTGCCTGTTTCTCTATGCTTATCATTTCATAGTATTACATATCATAGGCAGAGATCTCTGATTGGGTTATGTAGAAATTAATTTGACTTATCTAAATCCACAAAACAAATATAATGATACCATTTTAACCTTACAGTCACATATCTGATTTGTAGATGTCCCCACCTATGCATGTGAGGTAGAAAGGGAATGTCCCCTGCATGGTATTCAGTTGTGTTCCTCTGTTGTGAGTGGTGACTGCACTTATCTGGTATCCTGTTTTTTTTTATTTTATTTTGGCTCTAGCCTACACCAATCTAGTGCATGAGCAGAGGCCTCAAGCCAGTCTCTTGGCATGTGAGGTCATGGACCTATCCTGAACCTGGAGGAGCACACCAAATATGCCACTTTTTAACTGAAAGTGAACTACTGTCTGTCTTTGATTTAGCCCATAATGTGATGGTGTCAGTGTAGCATGCTTTGTGAAAACATTATTGTGACCAAACCATTGTATCTGTGTCACTGGAGTGGCCTCCTAATGGCCCACTTGTTTTAGTTCCACTTCTACATGCTCACCCACATCTTAGTGCTAACATCCCAATTGTATGGCCTGCATGGTACATGTATGTGTATATGAGTAAATCAGAGCGAGGAAGGCCTGTGAGATTCATTCTGAATGCATCTGGACTTGCCTTGTGCACAAGACTGATGTGAGGTTGTTTTCTCAGACACTGGAAGTGATTTGCTGGTATTCCTGAGGCTGGAGGGAGGATCCCTAGGCACTAAAGAGGGGAGAGGATGGATATGGCTTCTTTAGAAATTTGGTTAGTCGTTTTGATGATTGGAGCTGCAGATTTGTCTTCCTCTTGTATTGCCATTTGATAAATAGTAGGGGTGGAGAATGCAGTCTTGGTTGTTAAAGGTGAAAGGGACCCCTCAGGTGAGGTAATCCTTTTAACTTTCCAGTGTGACTTGTCAGTGATGACAGTCAGGCACCAGATAATGATGTAAATTTGTGCCACTTGTGAGGGTGCTTGTTGGAGCGGGTCCCGTTTTTAGGATCTCCTGAGATTTTTGCTTTTGTTGCAGAACCCGTTTGGCATCATGGCTCAGTGCACTTTTCCCTGCTAACCAGCGATAAAGTGTTTGTGGTCTCTCCCTAAAACATGGTACAATTGGAATCTACCAGGTTCGTACGTTTAACTTACTTGTAAGTCCCTATATGTGGTTCTACATGTACCCATGGCCTGTAAATTAAATGCTGTTAGTGGGCTTGTAGCACTCACTGGGCCACCCACTAAAGTCACATTTTAAAACATGTCCAGGCCATCCACTAGAGCCTATAGTACACTTTTAAACTGCTATTTGACCTGGCAAAATAAACCTTTTGTCAGAACTGTGCCTTTCCCTGCATACACTTCAAAGGGCTTGCCGCCAGCGCACCCAAACCAACCTTAAACTTGTCTTTTGTCACCCCAGATGTCTTGGAACGTTTATAGGGGAAGGGAAGACCTTTCAAGAACCAGATTCTGGGATAGTATCGCAGTCTCCCCCTCTCAAAGACTAGAATGAGATATAAATATTAGACCTCTATAGCCACTCATAAGTACAAACCTGAACCTGTGGACATTACAGAAGAAGGAGTGCCATGCCACCTAGAGGCCTCCCTTGCTGCTACCAGAGGACTGCCCTGTTGCTTGAAAACGTCCCTTTTCTCTTAGAAGGAAGACTGGAGCTGCAGCCTTCATGGTAGCCTAACCTGATTGACTCCAGGCTTAGTTGGCTGACCTCCTGTTTGGCTACAGGGACACAAAAAGTGCCAGAGGCCTCCCTACAACTGTCCAGCTGACTTGCTGCATTGATCCTGCAACTAATCCTCCTTGAGACCTGCTGGCCCCTCCTGCAGTGCATTCCTTATTCCTAAGAAGTGCCTCCCCGGGTCCTGGACCCTTGGCTTGCATCATTTGAGCTCCTCCTACAACAAAAGGTGAAATTTTAGGTTTTTAGCTCTTTATGACTGTGGACTTGACAGATCATGCAGAGAGTCTGCGAACCAGGGCCACTGCCACTGCCAATGCAAAGCTATGGTGAACTGACTCTTCACACTACAGCAACCCTAAGCGTCGACTGCCAACAAGATACCTGCACTTCCTTGTATAGCAACGACAGCCCTTGTAGCCAACAATGCTAAGCCCCAGCAATGATCGTCTGTGATGCTCAACTGGATTTTTGCGCTACATCGATGACTACCTATGACACCAGGCCTGCTCTTCGCACTCCAGTGATGATAAAACGTGATGCTGTCCCTGCTTATCGTAGCCTCCTCCACCTCAAACTGAACTCTTTACATCGGCTTTGAGAAGGTAACTTTTTCAGTGGGACTAACCTGGTCCCAGTATCAAGCCCACACTCCATCGTGGTCAGCCTGAACTTTTGACTTCTCCCGGTCTAGCACAGTCAGATGACTACGAGTTGTGCTTTTTGGTTATAGGTACTCTATCAACCTAAGACTTTGAAATTGCATATCTCCAGTTCTCATGATCGGGGTTTTTGTTTATCTGGTGTCAGTTTATTTATTTTAATTTAATCTTTTTTTTTCAAACTGACTTGGAATGTTTCTTGTGTTGTGCTTTTAATGTATTACTGTTTGTGTGCTGCATAAATATTTTACATATTGCCTTCAAGGTAAGCCTGACTGCTTTGTGCCAAGCAAACCGAGTGTTGAACAGAGGTTAATTTAGGTAGCTTTTTTGTTCACCCAGACAAGGATTGTGGTTGTTGCCTGCATGGGGCTTCCACGTCCTCAATCAATAGCTCAATTTCATACAGTGCTGCAGCCTGGAGACTAAGCTATCTTGTAGAGCATCAATCTACACAAATACTGGCCCATATTTAACAAAAAGTGGTGCATCAGCTATGATACACCACTTTTCTTGCCCCCCTTACTAGCACCTAATGACACCATGGTTGCTCTGTATTTATATTATGGCACACCAGGGCAGTTTTCAGCACAACAGTGTCAACATTTGTGTTGTTAGTGTGGCACTTTGCTACACTAACTTCAACAATTCTGACACTAGTGCAGCAAAGTGCACGGCGGCCGATGGGTCACTGTGGGAGCATCATTTTAACACCTGCCCTGAGGAGGCGTTCAAAATGATGCCAAAAATGACGCAGTGAAATCTTTTAAATTTCACTGTGTCATTTTTGCGGGCCTCCTCACGCCAGAAAGCCCCACTTGCACACAATATGCTTGGCGCCTGCATAATGTGGTGCAAGGGGTTCCGAAGTGGCGCAATGCATGTATTGCATTACTTTGTAAATACGGCACAGCAGAAAAGCCAGATTAGTGCCACCTTTACATTAAGCTGCATTAGTGCCACCTTTGCATCAAAAACATTATGCTATGGCGGCGCTAAGGTGGCACTAGGGGATCATAAATATGCCCCACTATATCTAGACAGTAGCCTGGACACGACACTTGAAAGGAGAGCCCCTCCAGACCGGCTCTAAATGTGCAAACAGTTGATGTACACTTCCTGTCTGCTTTTACTGTATAAAAGTGGGACCCACGAAGCAACTTGTTCCAGTTTTTATTTCTCCTTGACCAAGGAAGGGCGTAATCCATAGAGTACTTAGAGGACTGCTGTGCATTCAGACCTGGTATCTGGCTGAGAGGCAGATACCAGTTTCAGAGGCGAGAGGAGAGGAGATTATCTGGAGTAGTGCATTGCTGGGAGAAGTTGTTCATCTTATGTGAGGTGGCTATATGTCGACTTCCCTATTGAGAGCTGGCAGGAGCTTCCCAACCTTGCAGAAGGTGTGACTAGTCCAGGAAACGCTAGAGGCAGTGAGCCTTAGTGCTTTTGGTATCTGCTAGAGGAAATAAAATAGAAGAAAGTATAGGTGTTGGTGTACATCACATGGCTGATCGGTACCACAATCCCAAGAACTATGACCACTGGTGAACTTGTATTCTGTTACTGTAAGCAGTTTGACCACGTCTTCCTCTGCCATATTAACCAAATAAGTGCAGTTCATCCCGTGCTATTGTGGCTTAGAGACTGGCATGACTACTTTGTGCCTACACACCATGACTTAGCACCATGAAGCAGGGCATGAGTGACATCCTAACATCCTGAAGAATGTAGGAGTGCAGCCCTGATGAGATCCACCTAGTGGAACCACTGCAACTCCAGGTTACCTGAATCTTTCACCTGGATGGCTTCCAACATTAGCTCTTGCTGAGTTAAATGTTGCAACCTCACTGCAGACGGAGGAGGCCACTTCTGACAGGAAGCATGTGTTCTTTCCCAGAAGTGGATAGAGACTGTACACTGTCATCGCCTGGCTGCTGGCCTATGGCAAACGCTTCCTGGGCACGCACTGTGGTGAGACTAGAGAGACTATTTTTGAGAGGCTTGAGTATTGTAATAGGGTTAACCTCCTCCGGAACCTTTATTTATGCTACTGTAGTAATTCCCCACACGAGGTCAGAACCCACTAGACCAAACCAAGAGGGGTAACCAGAGCAAGAGGAATAATATAGCAGACTGAGACACAGATAGACCAGCGAATAATTCACTACATTGTGCCTACTCATTTTCACTTGCGTAGTATTTAATTTTGGTGTGTGATTAAGCATTTTTCTCGTTAAAAGGCAAAGCACTAGGTTGGACAATCAAATATTCCACCTCTGTGTATTGAGTTCTGAGCCCGAGCACTCCCACACCTCCCTGCTCGCTATTAGTGCCACGAGTGTCAAGCGCTGAAAGGGTTCTCCTTGGCCCAATTTGCAGAAAATAATTGGTATGGACAACATGACATCACAGGTAATTGACGAAAACCCCACGACCGAGGGCCAGTAGCCTAGGCTTATCCCATGGCCACTTGAACAGAGTCTTCATGCACATGCCCGCCACTGCACGTTAATCTCCACCTGCTGTTTGTCAATGGCATCTTGGCAACAATTTTCACTCAAGCACAGATGTCAATCTTTGTGTTTGGATATACCTGTACATAGATTCCCCCTTCTGAATTGTCCCCTGAACAGTACATCGTGAAAAATATTGGTTATTTTCTATAGACTTGGGTGATGATTAACACACGTGTTTATGAATACAGGAGGCATTTCTACAGGAGTACGCATTTTAGTGCTCTTACATACCTTTCTGAATTAGCTCACAAACGCCCTCTCCCTATTAGTAAAAGTGCTAAGAGGGCACTTTTCTTTCTGCTTGCACCAACTGTATATTCATATTCCATGTAAATTCGCATTTTAGATGTTTGAGCGTACTTCACAAATACATATAAATGTACTTAAAAGATTAACACTGGAATAGTACTTTACTTACTTCAAAATTCCTGATAGAATTCCTGCTCCCAAAAGTATTTTGATTAAGATTGATTAAAAACTAGATGTTCTGCAGAGTTTTAAGAAACTAAGCATGCGTTGTTGAGTCATTTATTATTATGTCCTTTACTTGTAATAGTGTTTATTTTTTATTGCACTGTGCTATATTTAAATTTCCATAAAGATTGAAGAAGCGGGATTAAAACAGCAGTAAAAATGCAGCTGGTTTTACTGTTCTGTTGTAATTATTTTTTCCTATCAGTGAATAGCTGTAAACCTTGTAAAAGTGGTGGACAATTAATATATACAACATAAAAAAAACACAGATAGCAGAAGGCTGCGTTTTTATCCTTTGCATAAACATAGCGCATTTGCGTGCTGTCATTCAATCAAAAAGCTTTATGACAATGATGTATCTCGCTTCTCAATTACCTTATTTCGCACACTCGTATATAAATGGTTGCAGAACAGGTGCTTCTGAACCTGTTTTATGGAGCTATCTTCCGTTCACTGATATGCACAGCTGCAACCAGAATCTCGAGTTAATGCAACGTTTTGATGTTTGATTGATCAGTGTGCCTATTCCTTTTTACACACTTGTCCTGTTCCTGCCTCAGACCCTTAGGTGAGCAAAAGAAATGTTCCCAAATACGCAACTGCTTTGTCGAAAATGGCTTTTGTGTGTAGAATCCTGTAGCTGATTGTGGATGCTATACCTTAATGCCCCCATACCTTCATACTATTAGAAAATACATCTCTCTGGATTCAAGTAGTAGCAGCATTTGACACAGTAAATCAGAGCACGCTCCTACAAATATTAGAGGGGATGGGAATACAGACTTTTGCACTTTCATGGCTGTAATTCTTAATGTACGGCCATACTTTTCAGGACCACTCTAACCAACATAGGTCAAAAGTTCATTCTTCAGCTTCCAGTGTGCCCCAGAGATCCACTTTGAGCCCAATGCTCTTTAACTTATATGTTAGACCATTGGCAGAGAAAGTGGACAGTTGTGGGCGTACACTCTTTTCCTTTGCAGATAATATTCAAATTATAGTATCTCTGTCGGTCAACGACAATCATAATGTGGAGGCCCTTAATTCTTGCATCATCCAAGTTTCATCATGGATGGGTGCTAACTAACTAAAAATAAATATTGAGAAGACTGAGGTTCTGTTGGTGGGTAATCTCCCAACTCCTTCGGGCTCCCACCTGCGGCCGGCAACCATGGGTAGTCCCCCTTATTCTGTTTCGGTCGTACAGAACCTGGCAGTTTTGCTGGATTACAAATTATCCATGAGCCATCAGATTAGCAAGGTGTCGGCTACTTGCTTTGGCATTTTTGAATGGCTTGGGAAGATTCTCCATGGTCTCCCTTCCTCTGCTCAGAGAACCGTAGTCCAGGCCCTGGTCACTGCCAGGCTGGACTATGGGAGTGATTTATATCTGGGGGTGGCAAAACACTACTTAAATGCCTACATGTTCATAATGCACGTCTTTTGCTCCATCCTCCTAAATTCACCTCAACAGCCAGCATGTTGCGGACCTTACACTGGTTACCTATTGAGTGCTGTGTGAAGTTTAAGGCACTATGCTATACGCACAAATGCCATTCAAACACCGGACCTGCCCAATTGTGATCTTTGGTGTCTCTGTATTCACATGCATGCTCTTTGCGCTCTAGCCGTCTTAGGCTGGCTGTAGTTCCTAGAGTCAGACAATCCCATCAAGGAGGATGGGTGTTAGACCTAACATCCTTGGTATTGTCTCCCCTAACTTTATTGCCTCTACTTCCCCAGGTTGTTGCTGTGTGCTGGACTCTGTTTTTGCTGTTTTGGTTACTTTGGGCACTTTACCACTGCTTAACAGTGCTAAAGTGCAAGTGCTTCCTATGTGAAATTGTGTATGTGTTATTGGTCTTACCATAATTGGCATATTTGATTTATTAGTAAGTCTCTAGTAAAGTGTACTAATGGTGGCTAGGGCCTGTAAATCACATGCTACTAGTGGCCTGCAGCACTGATTCTGCCGCCACCTACATGAATAGCCCTATAAACATGGCTCAGACCTGCCACTGCAGTGTCTGTGTGTGCAGTTTGTAAACTTCCAGATCGATTTGGCAAGTGCACCCACTTGCCAACCCAAACCTTCCCTTTTTATACATGTAAGTCACCCCTAAGGTAGTCCCTAGGTAGCCCCGTGGGCAGGGTGCAGTGTATGTTAAAGGTAGGACATATATTGATGCTTTTTACGTGTCCTGACAGTGAAGTACTGCCAAGTTCATTTTTCACTGTTGCAAGGCCTATCTCTCACATAGGGTAACATAGGGGCTACCTTTAAATAGCCTTAAAGTATAGTTTCCCTTTGAGAGCAGATAGAAATGTGGAGTTTGGGGTTTCTGAACTCACAATTTAAAAATACATCTTATAGTGAAGGTGATTTTTAGCTTTTTAGTTTGAAAATGCCACTTTTAGAAGGTAGGCATTTTCTCGCTTAAACTATTCTGTGACTCTGCCTGTATGTGGATTCCTTGTCTGGGTCAGACTGACAGTTGGGCACAAAGGGTGCTGGGTTGTAACCTGCATATCCCGATGGGACATCAGGTCTAGGCTGGAGAGAGGAGTGGTCACTTATACCTGAACAGGTTATGCCTGCCCTCACACAAAGCAGTCTCCAACCCCCTGGTGTGCGTCTGGAGGTAGGGTCCTGCAAAAACAGAGACTTTTTAAAATAAGTTTGGCAAATTCGAAGGCAGAAAGCGGTATAAGTATTGGACCCAAAACCCCACATTTTTTTTGATTACTTCTGGGTTCAAGAGGAACCTCTGCCAAGGAGAAGAGCTGAAGAGCTGGAGGAGTACTGCCCCTTCGCCTGTGACTGTGCTTTGCTGGGTTGGCCTGCAGTAGGTGCTTCTACCTGAAAGAGGACAAATATTAGACTTTGTGGTATATTCCTGCTTGTGAAGTGTCTCCAAGGGCTTGAACTGAGCTTGTCTCCTGTTCTGAAGTCTCGGGCCATCAAAGACTACCTCTACGAGCACTGAACTGTCTGCTGAGACTCCTCCTCTGCCAAGTGGTGCCTAATCCAGTCCCTGGGCCCTTGAAAGGAGAAGCTGGTGAAAAACCAAGAAGAACCAAGTTCACCACCTTTGGATGACTCCGGAATGACGCCACTGCCGGATTCCGCGCCGCCACCTGCAACTGAAGCCACAGTCTTTGCTGGAGAGCGATGACCCCGCAGTCCCGATGCAGCCTTGCTGAAGTCAACGACTCAGTGAATCCCTAAGGGCCATGTCACCGATGTCCGTGACATCTGATTTCGCCGCACCACACTGTGACCACCAATATCAACCCTGCCGGAAGTGCGCGGATCCAATGCTTCGCAATTACACTGCCTCACCTCCACAGCTCTGCAACAAGGACTCAACGCCTCACACTGATGCCTCTGCTCCTTCGTTCTGCAGAACCAGAACCAACACTGCTTGGGATCCAGTGGCGCCTCAATCCCAGACTCCGTGCACTGGCTTGTTTCCTCATTTTCACAAGGTATTATACCTTTAACACCATTACCATCTTATTGATGAGAGCGATGCAGTGATATCACCAATTCAAAGCATTTGTGTTTCTAAGCGCTACATTGAAGTTTAATCTTTTAAAACGTAATAACTTTGCTTGTGTATATCAGATTTTTGTTGTTTTGGTCTTGTTTTACTCGGATGATTATTGGCTATTTTTCTAACCTGGTGTCAAGTCATTTTGTAGTGTTTTCACTGTGTTACTGGGTGTTGGTACAAATACTTTACACATTGCCTTTGAGATAAGCCTGACTGCTTATGCCAAGCTATCAAAGGGGTGAGCAGGGGTTTTCTTAGGAGGGTAACTCCCTTACCCTGACTAGAGTTAGGCTCTCTGCTTGGACAGAGTACATATTGACTGCTAACCAGAGACCTCATTTCTAATAATGGACATTTTTTTTCTTGGACCTGGACTTTGGAATGATTTACCTCTGACTTTAAGAGAGTGTCATTAACTCTGTCTGTTTTGTAAATCTCTAAAAACATGATTGTTTCTATTCTCGTAATATTCCTAATTTGATATCCCTTACATGGCACTCTGTTTTGACCCTTTTTCTGAATGCAACCTAGCGCTGGGAAACCTTTTCTAGGTAGCCATGTTCTGTACTAAATATATATAATATTACTAATAGGTCATTGGATAGGAAAGTAGGTAGCTGCAGCTATGCTATTTATGATCTTTAGATTAATTTGCCATTAATTTCATTTGTGATATGATTGCAGCTGTTTGTCTCTGAGAGCAGTGCCATAATTTAGGTCTATCAGTGTGGTATATTTTTGCATTCTAGACATATGAGTAAATTCATGGAGGGATCATGAAGCTCTCATCTAAAGGAATCCATGCTAAAGAGTGGGGGCGGATTCACTAACATTTCACACAACGCAGAGCAGCAAGGCAATTTGTTGTGCCACGTTGTGTGAAAGAGAGACATCAGAAATGCTCTTTATTTACAAAGATATGGTTCATTTCTGCTGCCTCCTTTAGCTGATGCACAGTGTGCTGCATAGAGCTAATCCAGACAGTCTTGCAGCAGGAAGGGACACATTCTGTCCCAAAAACAATTCTTAAAGGCTTTGTCTTGTTTTTTTCTTTATGTGTTTTCTTTTGATAAAATCAACTAAAAATTAAATGAAAGGACAAGCGTAAATTGTGTACTATCCTCCACTAATACACTTTCCTACTGAAAATGATGACCAAAACAGTGGGTTAACATTGTTCATGATTTAGAGACAATGACATCTTCAACCTCTAAAGAGGTTTGTATAGCAAAAAGCGCTTAACATATATAAGGGCATGTTTATGAGTTGTGACGCAAGCTGTGTTGCAGCAGCAATCATCGGAAAACACTGTGCGGTTGCAGTATTTCCTTGCCCCATGGATGTGCCATATTTATGGTACAGTAAACCATGGGGCAAAAACCCAAGATTCATCAAAAATTCTGATGCAACAGATTTAGGAGTGGCGCAAGGTGCCACAATACAAGTACTCTCGACACCACGCAAAGCTGATTTTTGGGTCATCCAGCACATTTGTGTGCCACAAGTCAGTGTTGTGCGTAGCAGGAGTGCTTTGCTTTGTGGGAGTGCATGAACGAGCAATGCATTCAACCCAGCAAAACCTCACAATACTGACAACCATCGAAGGAGTGCCAAGGAGCCATTGAGGGTAACAGCCCCAACCCAGAAGACTTGCCAACATCACTAAGGAAGAGGAAATTCAACATCAATGAGGAGAACCATAGGTTAATAAATGAGGTGACAAAAAACTTAACATCTCTTTGTTGTTACCTCAAAATTACCATCAGGTAGGAGGGAGTCGATTTGGCAATCCATAGTGGACAAAATCAACTGTGTTGCACAAGCAAAGAGGACAATCCTGGAGTGCAAGAAGAGATAGCATGATTATAATTGCAGGACCAAAGAAAAACCGGCCAGGAACCTTAAGGAAGCCTGGTAGAGGACCTGATGTCCAGAAGGAGTTGGATCCATTGGAGGAGCAGGTGGCATCCCTCTTCCCACTGGAATGGAAGAGCAGGGGAGTACTGAAGTGGAGGACCAGAAACAACTACAGGGTGGGTCAAAACAAGGGACAGCATATTAGCTACCTTACATACAGGCCAATGCAGCAACACACTTTACTGCTTTGTGCTATGCTGCGCTGCACTGTGCTGCATGAATGGGATAGGACAGGAAGGCCGCACATGTCAAGCCATCCTACACATTACTATACTTTTCAATAGCAATACTTATCTTACAGCCCAGTCCAACCCTGCCAAATGTCTATGCGTAATGTGCTTCCCCAGTCAAGTGATTACCACTGTGTTGGAAATGGCCCTTCTGCTGGGTTACCCTAGACATGTTGCCTTTCTTCTCCTATTTGTCTGACCATCTTTTTGTTGGCCTTATGACTCTGAGCACTTTACCATTGCTAATGGGTGCTAAAGTGCATGTGCTTCTCCCCTAAACATGGTAACATCGGTGTATGCACATTTGACATATTTAATTTAAATGTAAGTCTCTTGTAAAGTGGTATACCATATACCCAACACCTGTAATTTAAATGCTATTAGTGGGTATCTAGTACGGATTGTGCCACCCAATTAAGTAGCTCTGTAAAAATGTTTTAAGCCTGCCACTACAGAGCCTGTGTGTGCAGTCTGACTGCCACCCTGACTTGGCATTTAAAATCTCTTGTTATGCCTTAAACTCCCATTTTCATACATATAAGTCACCCCTGAATTAGGCCCTAGGGAGCCTTTAGGGCAGGGTGCCATGTACTTAAAATGCAGGACATATACTTGTATGTTTTCATTACTGCGAGGCATGGGACATTTCTTATATTACCTTTAAGCTGTAATTCCTCATCTGAGAGGAGTAGGTGGATCATGTTTAGTACAGTTGAGATGGTTTTAATAAATCCTTTTTACTGGTAAAGTCATATCTATTATTACTATTTTAGGAATACCACTTTTAGAAAGTGGACATTTCTCTGCAGTCACTGCCCTGTGTGCCCAAAGTCTATCTCCAATACATATCTGGTTTGGGCTAGGTGTCAGCTACACTTGTACATTCCCTTCAGACAACCACAACACAGGATACTCAGCTACATTTGCATTCATCAACATACTGATGGGTCTTCCTGGGGAGGAGATCGTGATGGGTTCCAGCTTACATCTCAAAGGGTAGTGGGCAGAGCCCTCAGAAAGGGGTTTATTATCTTCTATTTCTATCCTGGATCCAAGGCTGACCTGAAAGGGGGGACCTGTGCACTTCACAATAACTTTTTGTTGTAACCCCCAAATCAAAATATCTTTTCATTATAATTACTGGGTCCATGATCCACTAAAGACAGTCCACTTCTGGACTCAATAAACGCTGCTGGAGTTAAAACTACTGTGTGCTAGGATTGCCACTCTGTCAGGATTGACTACTCCCAGGAACGGCTGCCCTTCTTTGCTGCACCACCCTGCTGCCTGCTGATTTCTGCCCTGTTCACCAAACCCAGAGTGACCACAAGTGGTGTTTGCTTTCCTTTGCTATTCATTACATCAGTCACCCTTGAGTGGCTTTGCTAAACTCTGCTGCTTGTAACTGCTTAATCACCTGGAGTGGCTCCAATGGACCTTTGCCACTCCCTGCTTAACCAACCTGAGCTGTTTTCCCAAGTCTGCAGCTTGTAAATTTGTTCACACAGGTGGCTCCCCTGGACCTTTGTCACTCGCTGCTTCAATCACCCCAGAGCAGCTTTGCCTAACTCTGCCACTTGCATCTGTAAACACCCAGAGTGGCCCTGCTGAGCCTTTGCTGCCTGTCGCTTCAATCAAACCAAGCAGCCTTGTCCAACTTGACCGCATGCAGTTTCGACCACCTGGAACAGCCCAGCTCAACCAGGCTGAGGCACCATTCTGCTACAGTTTCCACCTCCTTCCCTAGTGACGGCACCTGGAAATCACCGATCTGCTCCCTGAGAAGAGTACAATGAGGACAGTACCATAGACTATAAAATCATTGCGCACTCATGCTGAGGAATCCCCGGCACCACCTATTTGATTGCATCTTTGGATATCAATCTTGTTTTATGTTGAGTCTGCAAAGCAAATATCAACCATTTACGAATTGGATATGTATTGTACTGATCTTAAAGTGACCAGATAAATGATCTTTATGTTTCTGCTTCCTTGTGGAGTCTTTTTGTGGTGTACCTCCTGTGGTTATTGTGTGTGTGTTGCACATGAACTTTACACATTGCCTTTTAAGTTAGACCTGCCTGCAGGTATATGTTGTGTCATTGACTCGCCTGACTAGGATTGTAGTCCCTACTTAGACAGGGTATATACCCCTGCCAACTAGAGACCCAACTTCTAACCCTCTCAATACAGAGAATTTTACTTTATTTATCCCTTCACAAAACAGGACTAAAAGTTACAGAATACAAAGTACAAAATCTGGACTGGAGTAGCACATCACTCATGGACCTGGGAAACTTGGCAGATATGTCAGTGCCAATGCACGCCCTCTTGCACCAGCATTCAATTGTTCTAGTGTCAGGTCCAAGTAGCCCAGAGTGTACTGTAATGCAAAAGTAGTAATTGTGTCTAAGTAGAGAATCAATGTGTCACCCAAGAGGATCTCCAAGTGTTGACGAGATGCATGTACTGCAAGTAGTATCAGTCATGTACAGTTACTAGTATACATCCTTATGTGATACAGCTGACCTGATTTGCTGGGGCAAGATGTCCCAGGTGTAGGCTACCATGTATGACAACACCCTACCTCCTGGCATGATCATATACACATTAGAGGTGTGGGTGCATGGAAGTGATGCACAGCGGAGGGTCATGATTGCTTGGTGGAAACATAGATGATGTCTGAGCTAGGTATGTTCCTGGTAGTGTAGTGCCTTGTAGGTGTGTGACTGAGTATCTTGAACTACCAGTGCATTTGAATGGTGAGGCTATGTAAAATCTGAGGTCGTGTGTGATGTGTGTGTCGAAAGATACGCTGAGTAATAGTCTGGCAGTGGTGTTTTCAATTTCTTTGCCTCATGTGCAGCAAGTGTGCAGCTATGCTGTAGTGGAGATCATTTGTATATTGCAGTTAACATGTGATGATGGGCTGGGTGATGCTTGTACAGGTGTCAGGATGGAGCCTTATGTGGAAATGTCTAACAATGCAACTCAAGTGAAAGTTGGTGGAGGCGATTCTGCCAATTTGAAGTTTCATGTGAAGTAGGTGTTCAGGATGATGGACAGGTGTCTGTGGTGGTTGGAGGGTGAAGGTGTGGGGCCTAGCCATATGGGCAACCATGGTGAGTACAAGTTGCAGAATCTCAACACTTCTACCTTGTCATGTTGAGTGCGAGCAACTCATCTCACATACACTTAGCCAAGTGATAAATGGCATATATTAACTACTGTTGGTGTCATATGAGTATTAGTTTCTAAGCTGGGTGTCATCAGTGTGAGAATTACAGAATTACAGAATTACAATCCCTGGGACTGAATAATGATTGCCAGAGGATTCAACTACATGTCCAATAGAGTTGGGCAGAGCGAAGTGATTTTATGCATTCTGGAAATAAATCCCTTAGGCTCTGAGGGAATGGATCAAGCATGAGCTGTTGCATACTACCAAATATGAGTAAGACTATGAACTTCAGAGATGTTCCTTTGTTCTTAGTGTTGTTGAATCTCAAATTGAATGTATGTTTTGTAAAACTACAGGACTCTCCAGTCAAATGCGGTTAGAGGCCTTGTACAGGACTTCCCCTTTGCATGCAATGCAGCAAGGTGGCTTGATGTGTAGTTTTTAGTTGAAGTTTCTGAAAGATGAACTCTATTGGTGGCTGCAGGATCTAGAATACCTGCCTTGCTGGGCCAGAAAAGTTAAAAACATTGGAGTCTATTTTGATGAGAAGCTTACCTTTGCAAACAACATTAGTCAAGTCATTTTGACATATTTATATCTGTTGAAAACTACAAGGAAAAGGTTTCCTTTATCACATTTGAACTCAGGAAAATTGTAATTGTTGCCCTTCCAATGTCTAGAGAACACTATGCTCTGCTTCTTCCAATAACCTAATGTCCCAAGGTTTAAAAAAGCTCTTTGGGTAGGACGAATCTTTTTCTATCTACTGGAAAAGCATGGAACACGTTACCTGAGCACTTAAAAACTTAATTCAACCTGATCCTCTTAAGGAAAGGGCTTTAAACCTGGCTTTTTTAATTAACGTTTTTTGGTTCCAACAGTTCACTAGTGCCATGACACTTCTGGGCATTCACACGCTTTATAAAACGTAAACTTAAACTTAGAGTTCAATACTACACAAATTGCATGCAAGGTAGTATAGCAAGGCAGCTTGGTGTGTAGTGCTGTGTAAATGGCAGAGTGCAGGATAGTGTGAGTTTAAATAACAATTGCCATGTCTTGGTCTGTGCTGCCTTGCAAACAAATGGCTAGAGCAAATGCAGGCACACTTTCTACATGGTGGAATGGTCACTGCAGTGGTGCCAAGAACACAATTTTACTACAGTGTGAGCAGACATCACACACGTGTAAAAGGTGCCCCATATTAGCACTTACTCATTCAGGAAGGGCAGGGCAGCAAGATGGGGGGCTGTGTTGAGTTTTGTGAAATTTACACAAATCGACCCCTTAGTAAATACTGAGATTGTGTTAAGGTCGTACATCTTGCCATGTGAAAATCAATTATATTTTACAACATGACCATACACACTTGTAGAAACATATGTTCCACACATCCCTGTGGATTTGAAAGTGAAGAAAAATACTGTCTGGATGTTACAGAAATCACTTATGTCATAATTATTCATAAAAACCTCTAAACATTTCAATATTTCTTTCCAGAGGGACTAACACCATCTACTGAAGATCAGCCTGTCAGTGATGCCCAATTTGTTGAGGACACCATCATGCCCCTCATGGACGATGACAACACCTTCCAACAGCTCCTGGACTCTTTTCACAATTCTTCTCTGGAAATGGCAAGGGTAGACACCATTGTTGGGTCTCCAGATGAACACAAACACACAGAACATAGATCCAGTCTAGAAACTGGTGTCAATGCCAGAGTGCCTGCACATCCCTGAGTAGCTTAGTGTACCAGGTTATGATATTCACAATACATGTTACAACAATGAGACAGATTCAATGAATAACAGGTGCAAATGCAGTAAAAACACCCTGCCACAAGAATGAGAGCAGGGAACTATTAGAACAAGACAACAGAGCACATTGTGTGATAGACAAATTAAGTTGAGTCAAACTATTCATCCAAGTTTGGTAGAAGTGCAGATTTATTCCACTAATATTAGAGTTAACAACATCAACAGCAATACAGCAGCTGACATGTGTTTCGTCCTTTGGACTTTCTCAAGGCTGCAAATAATCAATCATACAAAACTTGTTTTATCATTGGATGCCATTAACCAGCAATGGGACACATCCTTGTCCAAAAAAGACTTAAAATGCGATAAATCAATCACAATCATAGAAAATCAAGGCAGTAGTAAAAATCTGTTGAGAGGAAAATGTCAAATACGTGTGGTATCTCCAAATAGGTGTAAGCTTGGTGGCCAGAAGTAAATCACCACCGTATAGGGTTCTATGGGGCAGATTTAAGAAAAGTGGCGCTGCACACATTGCAGCGCCATTTTTCTTGCACACTTTAGGACCCCCATACCTCCACCATGTGTGCAGCATATTTAAAATATGGCACACCGTGGCACACCGTGGCGCACACTAGGGGGAAATAGCATCAATATTTTTGACGCATTTGATGTACTGTTTAGGGTTAGCGACAAAAGTTTGGCACTAACCATGAACAGTACATATGGGCTCATTATTAATAATGATGTGCCCCCTTTTAACACCTGTTCTGAGCAGGCGCTAAAAATGCCAAACAAAATAGCACAAAGAAATCTTTACATTTCTTTGCAGCATTTTTTCAGCCCCCCCTATCGGGGGAACACCCCCCTTGCATACATTATGCCTGGCGCAGGCATAATATGGCACAAGAAATTACAAAGTGCCACAATACATGCATTGCACCACTGTGTAAATGTGGTGTTACAATTTTGACGTCAGTAAGCCACATAAGCATAAAACAATTATGCTAATGTTGCAGAAGGAGGTGCTAGGTCCTCTTACATCTGGGCCTTTGTACTGTGAAACCTTGTAGTGGTAAATATCACATGAAGAAGCGTGTACCAAGATAATGAATACTTGTAAAGCACCCGCATGCTGCAAATCACAGATCCAAAGTTGTGACCAAGATTGTTCAAGCCAAAGAATGCATAGTGATGTAATCAACAATACCAGTGTAGAAGAAGCAGTAAAAAGGGGAATATTCAGAGGCCAAAGTTAACTTGATATGAATAGTGTGGCAGTTAAAAAGTCAGAAATGGGTTAAAAAATTGTTGCAGAAAAGTCTATGAAACCTAATGAATAGGAAATCATGAATTTAAATGGTGTTTACCATGAGAATGTGGTGCCAATGTGTTAGACCTGGCATCTTTGGCTTGCTTTCCCCTGTCTTTTTGCCTCAGCTTCATGTATTTATGTCTGTGTGCTGGACTTCATTTTTGCTGGTTTTGATACTCTGGGCACTTTACCACTGCTGACCAGTAATGAAGTGCAAGCGCTCCCTGTATAAATTGTGATCATGATTGGATATCCCTGTTTGGCATATTTGAAGTCCCTAGTAAAGTGCACTAGAGGCACCCAGGGCCTGTAAATCAAATGCTACTAGTTGGCCTGCAGCACTGATTGTACCACCCACTAGTAGCATTCTAAACATGTGTCAGACCTGCAAATGCAGTATCTGTGTGTGCTGTTTTGCACTGTCAATGCGACCTGGCAAGCGTACCCACTTGCCAGGCCCAAACCTTCCCTTTTTCTACATGTACGCCACCCCTAAGGTAGTCACTAGGTAGCCCCATTGGCAGGCTGTAGTGTATTTAAGAGATAGGGCATATACTGATGTGACTTACATGTCAAGATAGTGAAATACTGTCAAATTCAGTTTTCACTATTGCAAGGTCTATCTCTCCCATGGGATAACATGGAGACTGCCTTTAACTGTCTTTGAAGTGCAGTTTCCCATTGGGAGCAGACAGAGAAATGGAGTTTGGGGTCTCAGACATCATAATTGAAAAACACCTCTTTTGGTACAGTTTGTTTTGCCTGTTTGAAAATGCAACTGTGGAATCCACGTCTGGATCAGACTGATAGTTGGGCTGTCTGTGAATTCATTCTAGACAGTGACATAAAGGGAGCTGAGATGTGTCCTGCATATTCTGATGAGTCTTCCTGGGCTAGAGGGGGAGGTAGGAGCTAACACCTGCACCTGAAAGAGACTTTCCTTTGAAGTTTGCCTACATCAAAGGCAGAAATTAGTATATGTAGTGGACCCAAAACCCCAGACTTTTAGAACACTTCTGGATCAAGAAGAACCCCTGCCAAGGAGAAGAGTTGAAGTACTGGTGGAAGATTACTGACCCTTTGCTGTGTGTGCTTTGATGGGTTGGCCTGTAGCTGCTGCTTCTGCCTTAAAGAGGACAAAGACCAGATTTTGCGGTGTATCCTGCGTGTGAAGATTCTCTAAGAGCTTGGGCTCAGCTTGCTTCCTATTAAGAAGTCTCAGGGACATCAACGTCTTCATCTGCCAGCACCTTGGCTCTCTTGCTGTGACCCGATATCTTGCCAAGTGGTGCAACATCCTGTCCCTGGGCCTCTGAGAGGACAAGCTGGCAAAACCAGAGAGAAAATCCATGCTCTGGAGCCGAGCAGCAGAAAAATCGATGCAGTGTCGGAACCCAGGCTGAAAAAGTGATGCACCACTGGTGAATCAATGTATCATGGCTGGCGTATGTCTGGATTTTCCACGCATCATCCATGGGTGTCAAAATCTTCAACATCACTCCACATTCCTGAGGCTGTTGGCATGGAAACTGACGCATTGCTTGCCCAGTGGAGAAAGAACCAACACACAGCCTCAGTTGCGAGTAAGGACTCTACGCATTGCTTGCTCTTCTGTTGCACGCTCACCCGTACAGCTTTATTTTTCATGCATACCAGGTACTTTGTGCTAAAACAACGCATCCACTGATTTCTATGTATGAAGACTCTTGTTACTTTAAAAACTAATATCTTTGCTTGTGCATGTTGGATTTTCTGTCATTTTGGTCTTGTTTGATTTAGATAAACACTGGATATTTTTTTTAAAGTGGTGTGGATTCCGTTTCTGGTGTTTTCATTGGGTTACTGTGTGTGTTGGCACAAATACTTCACACATTGACTGTGAGATAAGCCTGACTGCTTGTGCCAAGCTACCAAAGGGGTGAGCAGGGGTTATCTGAGCTGTGTATCTCCCTTAGCATGTCTAGAGTGAGGGTCCCTACTTGGACAGGGTGCTAACTGACTACAAACTCGAGACCCCATTTCTAACTTTGTGCTACCCATAGAAAAACTGTCATGCAAAAGGAAAACATGTAAAAAATGTGGCTGAAGATTTGATAGCCAGCTAAAATTGCTAGATCTAAAGGAGTCATGATAAGCCTGGCAAGCCTGTGAATAGAGTAAATACTAAGCGTAAAAGAGGAAACCAGGGATAATAAAGGCATTAATGTGCAGGGGAAATGGGAATAGACCTTACCGCATGACTGCATAGTAGCGAAGCATTAGTTAGGAGATGCTAAGTATGATATGTTTACAGCAGTAGTGTTGCAGGGTGAAAATAGAAAGAGGAGTAGCGGGTCCGAGGTAATCTCTGAAAGAGGGCACAACCTTCTTATCGTACCAGCCAATAGAAGCAGTAATAGTGTGAGGCATTAATCTGAAAGAAATCAGATCTAATCAGGCATTTTAAAAAACGATTAGGGATGTAGTAGGACAAGTATATTTAGTCCAGGACAAATGGGGATGGAAAGGTAACAGTAAATTGCCAAATGCCGCGAAGCACAAAGGGTGGAGGGAAACATGGGAAAGTACAATCAGGGAATAAAGGGACTGTAATGCCAAATAGTTGTGGAGATCGATAAAAAAAGTTTGTTAAAAAAAAGTGTTAAGTGCGTCATACTTACAACCACAAATCTGGACAGCATTAGTGGGGATGTCATTAGAAGAGTACATAAATACCAAAGTGCTTCAAAAGAGTGGTAGCTGCAGCAAAAAAAAAAAAAAAAGAGAGAAAAATACTAGTTTGAAAAATAGTAATAAGAGCCTATATTATGAGAAGCAGTAGCAAATTGTTCTATAAAGATGCCAAAGTACATGATAATAAAGGCCAGTAAAGCAAGGTGAAGCTTATTACATAAGCAGCCAGATGTAGGCCATATAAAATCAAGTGCCCCACAGCAAAGAGGTATGGGGTACAAACCAAGTAGGATGATAGTTATGTGTTGAATAAAGGCATGCAAGTACAATCATGTGATTTCTATGTTGTATAGACTTCACAATCACATAAATGATTTTGACCAAGTAACTAAAAGTATGCCACAAACAATACATTAACATATGAGAGACAGTTTGACAGGCTAATAATCACACTCTTATATGAAACCAAAAGTGTTATGGTAGTCTTCAAAAAAGAGGATTAAGGAACATTTTGTGGACCAAAAGAAAGACCTATATAAAAGAATGCTAATGAAAAAATGTACAATGGGGTGAATGGTATATGTTACAAGTACAGTAAATTAGGTGCACCATAATAAGAAGACATCAAATTGCATTACATTGTTAGAAGAGAAATACTAATTCCAAGTTACAATAATATATCCAATGTATAGATGATGATGTTTATAAAAATAAATACAGTTCCTTATCAATGTTCAATCCCTTGTCAACATCTCTTAGTCGAACAATCCATTTGCTTTCAAGCTTTCACCTCTTTGGGGAAGGAATTCTAAGACATCCAAACCATTACATTTTGTTTTTGTTCATATCACACTGCTGATGCATGAAAATGAATGGCAAGAGGATAGATGATGCTGTTGTTTCTTATGACGCAAAGATGTTCTTGAATGCATTTTTTTAAAGGTCGTATGGTGCTGCCAATGTAAGTACAACCACATTGACAAATAATATGATATACTACAAAACTAGTATTGCAATTAATAAACCTCTTGTTGGTATATTGTTTGCTTGTACTGTACTGGAAACTGTTGGTGTTGCCCAGAGCAAATTGACATACATTGTAATAACCACAATGAAAGAAACCTCTAGGTGGTAGAGGCAACCAAGTGTTAGAAATGGACTTCTGAAAGGTGCGGCACAATATATCATATAATGGTCTGCCCCTGCCGTGTGTGATGGTGGGTTCTTAGCAATATAACCCTTCATAGTACTGTCCATCTTCAATAGGTGGCAGTATTTACCTAAGATTTCATAGACATCATGGCTCAGTGGACTACATGGAGTAATGAAGGTGAGCAGGTTATGTTCCTTTTTGTCTCTGGTAATGTGAGACAGCAACGTCTCATGATTAGTATTCAGGATTCATTTTTTTAGCACTCTCAGTCCATTTAGCACTCCCTTAATATGGGAGCTTCAACAACACAGACAATCAATCCTTATTTACTAGAAGTAGAAAGGTATTAGAAAGATATGAGACAGAAGTTTACAAAACATGATATTAACACAAAAAGACAAGTGGG
This sequence comes from Pleurodeles waltl, assembly GCF_031143425.1. Lineage (NCBI taxonomy): Eukaryota > Metazoa > Chordata > Amphibia > Caudata > Salamandridae > Pleurodeles > Pleurodeles waltl. The sequence goes on from NC_090447.1 coordinate 1,021,099,436, forward strand.
GGAAATCAAAACAACAGTCTTCTGTCATGCTTAGTATTTACTTTATTCACAGGCTTGTTACGGCTCCCTTCTATTGATTTAACTTCATACTCATGATTAAGACCTAGAGATTTTTGCTATCAAATGTACATCCACAGGTGTTACATGCTTTAATTTAGCATGACAGTATTTCTAGGGGTGGCACAGCCACCACTTTCTCACTGTAATTAACTTTGAAATTCATGCTTTCCTATTCTTTAGGTTTCATAGCCTTTTCTGCCACAAAATGTTATCCCATTTCGGACATTTTGACTGTTGCACTATTCATATCAGGTAAACAATGGCCTCCGAATAATCCCCCTTTCACTGCTTGTTCTACACTAGTATTGTTGATCACATCACTATACATTCTTTGGGTGTACACTGAGCCTGTACATTCTTGGTTACAACTTTGGATCTGTGATTTGCAGCATGCTGTTACTTTAGAGCTATTAATTATCTTGGTACATGCTTCTTCACATGATATTTAACACTACAAGGTTTCACAGTACATAACCCCTCACATGGTGGTGATTTACTTCTGATCGCCGAGTTTGCACCTTTTTGGACATGTCACACGTATTTTACATTTTCGTCTCGTCAGATTTTTACATTGCCTTGATTTTCTATGGCTGTGATTGATTTCTCATTTAAAGTCTTTTTTGCACAAGGGTGTGTCCTATTGCTTGTTATTGGGATCTGTTTGATATACATTGTTTTATTATGTGCAGCCTTGAGAAAGTCTAAAGGACGAAACATGTGCTGGCTGCCATACTGCTGTGGACATTGCCAACTCTATCATCAGTGGAATACATTTGTACTTCTATCAAACTTGGATGAATTGACTGGCTGGACTTAATTTTTAATCACTCAGTGTGCTCTGGTGACTTGTTCTAATCCACATAGAACATGGGCCAACAAATGATGACATTCCTGCTGAAGACTCTGAGAACTCCCACCTTTCTTTTCAATGGCGAGTCTTGGGAGTCCAGCAGTAGATGGCTGATGATGTCTTGGGGGAAATTGAGACTGGCACTCTTAAGGAAGTTCGAAGCTGTCTTAGCCCTAAAAAGGGTTTGTCAAAAGCCAACTCAGACACTTACTCTTTGCTCCATGGGATTGATGGGTCCCTAGCTGACTTCACTGGTGTCATGATGAAGAAAGAACAACAACACCAGCCTTCTACAACTGACACCCATGAAGTTGTCAGGCAGCTGGGGGGCATTAATACTCCCAACCAGGACTGGAGGCTACGTAAGACTCATTCATAGCAACAATGAGTACCTTCAACAGCAACATTGTTGATTTGTTGGCAAACTAGTAATCCTTTGCCAGGGACTACCATGCTGCCTTACTGGCACTCACAAATGATATTGGGAACATGGGAGTCACATCTTCTCCCTCTGATGTGTGTGTGGCTCCTATTCAATCCCCAAAGCATCCAGGGGAGGCCCAACATGCATAAGAAGAGGAAGATGTTTATTTCCCCAGTTTTCGAAGGAGAATGCCCATTGAACATTTGTGACTGCTCCCTGGCCAGTTTTCAAATTTGTTCTGTATTGGACATTGCGCTATCCTCTTTTAAAAACACAGGACAATACTTTTTCATTGTTTATCAGTGTTGTTTATCTTCTCAGGACTCATACCCCTAAATCCAAAAGACCACCACTTAACTGCAAAACTCTCCTCCTCACTGAAGTCATGACACAAATGTAATTAGTTTATTCTATGGGCAAAATTCATTTTACCTAGACCCAGTAATTACCATTTTTAACTATGTCTATATGCTACTCTCAGAGGCCAAATCTACTCACATGATATAATGTGAGGAGGTTAGTAACCTTTCCAAGATATTACATCTGTTTTTTTTCATAACCATATCAAGTTTTGAATGGTTGTGCCCCAAAGGCCTACAGACATATTGGAAATATAAATACCAATGTGTCATTTTTTAGATTAAGCTAAATTTATTTCCACGTGCTGCCTTGGCATGTGCGCATACACCACTTCCACCCATTGCAATGTCCTGATTAGCAACATGTACTTTAGCAAGTTCATGTCAGAATGTAACAACACGTTGTATTTTCTGGATAGATACACAATTAGAACATACCAGCAAACTATACACATTTCCACATATGCATGGGTTGCATGTAGCATGTGAGGTTAAAACAGAGTAACTAATGTCAACAATAATGTAGCAATGCCAAGAGTACTACCTTACTTACCTACTTACTTACTTACAAACACTAGTCTACAAAACAGTGCTAAACAACACCAGTCTTTATTGTTGTAACTAAACTAGCCAGATTGATGTGCCCAACATCAACATGTCTCTGCATCATACTTGTGCCATAGAAGGATGTGCAATAGCAAGGTGATACTTTAGATGATGGTGCCCTAGACATGCAAGTGTACCTCATTTCCCCCCGTGTACACTCATAAGTGTTTGGTAATTGAACCCCAGTTCAAATATACGTCTGCTGTTACTCTCCCGCAGAGAGGTCTCACATGTCTTGAGTATGACTGCATCCACATATCTGATCATTTGACCATACAACTCATTCATTGATTGGACACCAGTGAGTATGCCTAAATGATACTCCTCCCCAGGGGAGGGGTAAATATGAGACATATGCTAATAAATAAATCTGGTTGTCTTTTGATATATGAGGTGTTTGATGTGGAGCATACAGGGAAACCGATGTATGACGGACATTGTCTAGGCATGTGTAACTTCAGAACCAAGTAAATTCCACAGAGCAATGCAGGACCTCTGCACAGTGGTGCAAGAGGGTAAACTGGGGCATGCTATGCAGTAGTTTATATAACACAATGCAGGGAGTGAGCAGCATTCTGTGAAAAAAGTATAACTAAACATATACATACCCACTCACTCTCTCAAAGGGGACTTCAGAAGGTGAATTATTGTGTTGTGCTGTGTGTCAGTTCAATTTCTTTGTCACACTTATTGTGTCTCAAGTATGGAAATGGTTCCCTACAGAAATCAAATCTGATGACAAATTACAGTTGTCCGTAGGTCTTTGTGAAAGCAACATTTTGCTATTAATACATCAGGTCATTTGGTAATCATGTACCCAAATCCCCTATCACAATGGTACACATTCTTCTAAATTAAATGACAATCAACTAGAGAGCAATGAAAAATGTTTTAATTTAAATAACTATAACCTATGAAATCTACCTAAGCCTTTTTATTCTACCCTAATTACCCTGAACACTATCATATACTAATTTAACTAATTTAGACTAAGCACTATGCACACATTACAAGTTAAACATCAATCCCCCACAACCGGATTACGCATACAGTGCAATACAAAGAGCAACTACATCCTAGGCAAATAGTAACTATACATGTAATCCCAAATAAATATATATTTTCATTGTTTTTTTGTTTTATATATTTTAAACACACAGATCATTACCCACCTTCCACCTAATTATTAAAACAGACTTAAAAACTACACTACAACCAACCCTATACTAAACCCTAACTAACACTATGCTTACTAACTATAATAACTAATACAAAAAACAAGTGAGGAATTGAATGGTAAGTGGGATGGAGTCATGTTTAGCTTGCAATACTTTCCAGGGTCTCCTGTCATGTTGACAAAATCTTGTAAATGCTGGCCTGCTCCCTTTCAATTCCTCCCACCCTCCTGTTCAACTCCGCATCTGTTTTACCAAGAGATAATTGAATGATTGACGATCTGTCATGGCTGGGCATCTTTGGCTGCATGTGTGTGGTATGTGTGATACACTTTAGGGTCCCATTGTAGCCTGTCTGCTGACATTCAGCTGCTGTCTGACACCCTCAGATTGTGGTTGCACTGCTGTTGTCTTGGGCTATGGCTTTTTTCCTCTGATACATATTCCACTTGCATTTGCCTTTTGTAATATGTGGCCCATCTTTCTATAGGCCTTGCCAATGTTGTGGATGTACCTATGTCTATCCTATCTGCCAATGAAGGTACTTGCCATGACAGCTTTCATGTTACGTAGGGAGTAAAAGTAAACACATGTTACATCAAATTACAAATGTGCATGATGTTTCCAAATGCTGGCTGACATCGTCATTAGGCCTGGGAAGAATTGGCAGAGTATCATTCTGCAGAATTCCACAGAATAACATTAAAATTCAGTGGGATTCCACAGAATACCACAAAGAGGCAGCGTGGGAATGCTGCAGAAATATCTGGATGGCAGAACACATTCCTGCACACTGCAGTGCATGCAGTGCAAGTATCAACAATATGAAGGCTTGTGCATTCACCCCCTTGAGCTGCCCAGCTCAAGCTCATCATACTGCTGCTTCTTCTCATGCTTGTCCAGCACTGTCAGCCTTTATCTGGCCACCTGGGTCTTCTCCCGGCTGAGTTCTCCTAGCTCCTGCTTGCATCATCAGGCAGCACCAGCACCTGGTACTCCTCAAATGCTGCGAGGACTGCTAACATGCACCTAGGATAGAGGCTCCGCTGACCGGGAAGGGCAGCCAAGGTGCCAAAACAGAGGGAGGAGGAGGAGGCACTGCTACCACCCGAAGAGTAGACAGAGGGGATGGCAGGGTCACGGACCCCTCCAATGCTCAGCAGTGTGGTGTCCCCTCTTGGTTGCAGCCTGCAATAAATGAACCAACAGGATCCTCACTGCAGCCCCTCTAAGCAGCTTTTGGTCCCCCTCACTCATGTCCCACTGCCAGCTCGCAAGCCCACACTGCTGAAACAGGAACTATCTGTCTGGATTGTGGGGTGCCCTCGGAGAAGCAGTCCCTAATGTTGGTCCATCTCTGTGTGCACTGGTCGTGGTGGTCAGAAGACTACATGTCCCATGGTGCATGTGGATTGTTTTCTTGCCATCTTGAAATTTGACTTTCAATGTCATGGCTGAGCTGGATGTGTTCAGCTTCAATGACTCTCCCCTTCCGAGAGATCTGCTTCCCGTCTCTGATTCCAAATTTGAAAGAGTCACCATTGACATTATTGGAAGGAGTGCACATGCACAATACTATAGCGTAAGTGGAGGTTTCAGTGCCCTGTATGGTGCCACGTAAATTATACTAAGCAGCCAGAGCTGATTGTAAACTTCAGTGGCGGAGATGAGGAGTCTATTAGTAAATATTACTTATGTAACATGGAATTACCAAATTCCTCGAGTGCTACTGGCAGAATTAAACATTCTACCTACCCCTATTTGCCATGCTATCTTAAGTGCGAGTCCAGACCTACACCAAATATTGAGATAGAGATATGGACAATACACCATCAGCGCAAATAGATCTCCTAATTCAAAGTGTAAAACTGACCCAAATTAGGTCAGTGTAGATGAACAGTATGTAAAGTTAATCGCAATACAATCACAAGCATATCACTAATAACAGTGATTCTCAATCATGATGATGTATCAATAGGAAATTATAGACATGGTCCAGATATGTACAGTTTTGGTGTTCACATAACATCAAAGTTGGCGACAAACATATGTGAGTGTAGATAAGTTAGGCAAATACAGCTAGTGTGCTTCTGCAATGCATAACTCATCTGGACTTACTCAAGGCTGCATATATTGCTCACTTGACTTACTCTGAGTCAGGCAGGCACTCCATAGATGGAAGGTGGGTGAGTGGCTACCTCCAGTAAGACTTTAATATTGAACACTTCATCAATTGATCCTCAGGCAAATACATTGACATCTGACATGAAGCATCTGGTGTACAGTTGAACAAAAACCTTGATAACCTTTATACAGTTATTTTTCTGTGCACACATTCTCCCAGGGCTGCATTCCTAAGTGAGCAAATAAAATATGAAAACCCATCTCAGGAATGTGTGTAAACATGCAGGAGTACTAATCATTACAAGAACTTTGTTGGGCGTAATCTAGGGCCCCTTGCACCATAACGTAAGGGTGCTTATATTGGTGATAGCCATCTAACTTACACTACCAGTAAGTGAGCACTATAATGCACCATATTTGTCTAACTCTATGCCTTCCTGCATAAATACCTCTACACGGTGCTGCAAAATGATTCTATACATTGCATTGTATTAATGCCTCACAGAAATGGTACACAGATTATATACGGGACATAAGCCTGGCCATTCAATGCCAATCCCTGTGCAGTTAGATCATTTGTCCAGCTGGTCATATTTATGCCAGTAACACTGTATCCATGCATTGAGGCCTACTGGCTCACAGTAGGTTTAACAACAATGACATTTGCACACTGCTCCAAAAATATACCTTACACTGAGATATGCAGACTGGCATACAGTTTACACCTGCTAAGCCATATGACCAGAACTCTTCTATGTGGACATCTACACACACTTTGTGCAAGAGTCAGTCAATCTGGAAATGAACTGTGCAACACCATGGATCAATAAAGTAACAGGCCTACATCTCTGCAGCATCCTGGGCATCAGTGTAAATGTTCCTCTGTCACTCCATTTCACATAAGCATAGCATGGACATCTCTGAGGGAGATTCAGGCAAAATGAGGATGCATTCGTCAAAATTTAGTAATGCTCTTACAGAAACCAATGTTGAGATGTTATTTCTATCCTTTCACGGGTCAAAATCATGATGTCGATAAACTGTAGGATGTCATTGCCATATTCCTAGCAAAAATGGTTGGAATGTGATGGCAACCCTGCTGAAACAGTCCTTCATGTTTAAACAATTTAGCTTTAGAATTGACACACAGGTAGAGGAACAGGTATGAGTTCTCATTTTATTTTAGTGTTGATCAGCAGGAATCTTTACCCAAACCTATATTCAATAACACTGGAATTATGTAGCAGGTGTGGATAAACATTTGCATCATCTTTGTGTATAGTATGCTGCAAGACTAAGCAAAATATGTTGCATAACCACACTCAATTTTTAGTTTCCTGATTCAATAATACCTTCATGTTTAAACTTGGTAACACTATCTGGGTACTGCGTGCACCTCATTAGCTCCAGCTTCATACTCAAGTATGAACATTGGCAGCACAAATGTGCCCAGACAAGCTTTGCTAAAGTTATTCCTCTTTGCTGCAATATTTGTTGAAGCATTTGGGCATATTTAAGAGCCCCTAGTGCCAGTGGAGCATAACTTTTTCTGACGCTGCAGTGGCTCAGTGCCCTGAGTCGTATTTACAAGGTGGCGCTAAGCCACTTTTCGTGGCTTAACACCACCTTGTAAAGATTTCCCCTTCACATGCAGCACTTTGCATGGAAGGGGCGTGCAATGGGTGTTTCTGTGGGTGTGCCACAGCAACACCCATTGCATTTTGACGCTGCCTCATATTGCCAAGTTTTTGTAAACCTGAGGCAGCACCAAAATCTAAGGGGAAAAGCTTTCATTTCTGCTTTTTTTGCTCTTTCTATGTGTGATGCATTTTGCAGCACACACAGAAAGAGCAAATCACCATTTAAAACCAAAATCAATCTCCCCCTCAATGCACCCCTCCCTGCACTATTTACAAAAAACACACCATTTTCAAACACCTGACAATACTGATACAATTGACTACACAAATGCACAAAAAATACAGAATTAATAGAAGACAGAGACAGACCAGACACTGAAAACAGTCTCTAACAAACACTCTTTCTACAGCACCAAAGAAGAACTCCAAGTATTAGACTGTAACAGAAAGTTATACTACTTTCACACTTCCTAGTATGCAGCCTGCCACACCCATTGCACCATTTTCTGGGTGTAAGCAGCAAATTTGGGAGATTTACAGTGATTTTTCTGACACATTGGTACACAAATTTACATTGCATGATGGATGCACTGCTCAGTAGCACTTCTTCAGTTACGCTAAGTACCACAAAATGTCAGCGATGAGCAGGGTCTGAACCACACAACAGGACTGATGCACGGGGTCTGAACTGCACAATAGGGCTGATGTGTGGATTATGAACCATACAAAAGGTCCACTGCATGGGTTCCGACTTGCACAACTGGGCCGTTGTACTGATTCCGACACATGTAAAGGAGCAGATGAGCAGGATCTACAGTAGGAGCTGGAGCAAACACCTGAGGACCACTTACACTGGTCTAGTACTGGACTGGCACCACTTGGCAGGGCAAACTGGCAGATGACAGAGTCCAGGGGCCATATGTATGTCCAAGTGATGCAGCACAGGGCAGCAAGTTACCTTGCTGCACTGCACAGCATCATAGAGTATTAATTTTGACATAGTACATTCATACCTTTGCCCCTATGTTGGTGGCATTTTGGCAGCCTAGTGGCAATGCAGGACCCTTGTACATATCTCTGTTACATGTAGGAATGTTTTTGTGCAAGAAGGGGCACCTTTCTGCACAAACAAAACCCCACAAGTCATAATGCTCTATCTACATGTACTGCAGAATGCAGCACACATGGACAGAGGAAGTACAACGAGAAAAAAAAAATATTTCTCATCATTACGCCTCTCCTGGGAACGCACAGCATTTTGGTGCATTTCCAGGTTCACCAGTTCTGGAAAATCTGGGTATGTGTCAAAATCCCTGGGAGCTGTATGAGAACACCTATGCAACACCCATGGAATGCCATATCAGGGAAGAATTAGGCAATGTATGGATTTACTCTGTGTTACTTTACTCCAGTTGAGGGAACTATTCAGGGCCATGCATAGTGGCCTTGTGTGGCTTCATAAACTGCATTTGGGTTTGTGTCACACATGTACTATGTTGTGTGGTGCAAACACAATGCCAACCACCTCATAAATGTTTCCTAAATGTGCACAGACTATTCTATACCAAAATCCCTTTATATTGCACTAAAGTGTGCCACTTGGAACAAACACAACCAGCACAGACACATTGACCATGTGTACACTGTTTGCAATTATATTTCTGGTTCGAAGAGGTATGCACCATGTCTAAGCAGGAACCACAATCATAGTCAAGGTAAGTCACCAGCACACCCTAATTTAACCTGTGCTCACCCGCTGTTAGCTTGACACAGAACAGTCAGACCTAAATTAAGAGGCAATGTGTTGAGTATTTGTGCAACATTTCAAACAGTAAAACAGTGAAAACACCACACAAAAAAGATACCATACCTGATTAGTAAAATAGAGCTTACTTTAATGAACAAAACGATAATAAGCAGAAGTCGAGAAATTACGTTTTAAAGAATAAACTTAGATGTGGTGCTTAGAAACATAAATCGCCAACTTGTGGATTCTGGTTGTGCTGGACTGGGTTAAATACAAAAGATCAGGATGACTGTGGTGGAGTGTAAGTTGGATAAGGTCCCAGTCAAGTCCTGCTGAAGTTAAACTTCCCAAGAATTGGGCCAAGAGTCCGGTTTTCAGAGAAGAAGTGTGCTGGCAGTAAAGAGAGAGAGTTGCTACTTGTGGTCCACAGGCAGGAAGAGCCAGCTGGGAACCACAGCTAGGATGGCTGGAGCCTCGTGGTCATGAGCGGCAATGCATGTTGTGCAGAGAGACAAACTTGCGGTGTCTGATTCTTTGGGAAAGAAAGGCAATTCTTGAATGAACAGGTCCTTTTGAGGGCACAAAGGGCCCAACATCTTGATTTAAGGAGCCTTAAAAACCTCTTCTAAGGACCAAGAACCTGAGAGGCAGCTGTGGACTTCAGGGGCTTGCTGAAGAAGGGTCCAGGAGCTGTGAGAGCCTGTTATATTCCTGAGGCCCAGGTCAGAAGTCCAGCAGACTAGCCCTTGGAGTCACTTTGGGGTCCTGGGATCAAGATGGAGGGTTGCAGGGCCAGTTCTCTTTCCCTGAAATGAAGGCACTAGGTCAGTACAGAAAGAAAGCAGTTTTTCCAGAGCAGCAGTTAAGCAGAGTAGAAGTCCTTGCAGCAGTACAGCAGTCATCCGCCCTGGCAGAATATCCACAGGTCAGAACTGTACTCAGTTGGTAGGGTCAGATGTCCACTACTACTACCCAGTTGTACCTTTGATGTGGGAACAAAGAAGGGTCTTTAAAGTACACAGTGGTCCTTTCTTTCTTCCAATGCTCCATACTCATCCAGGGGGGTTTGCAAACCTTTGTGAAGGGGCAGGACACTGCCTAGTAAGGTGTGTTAGCTACTCCCTCCCATCCTGCCCACGAAGGGCCATCTGGATGTTGATGGTCCATCAGTTACACCTAAGCATTTGTGTGTATCTGTGTAGAGGGAATACACAGAGCCATATTTATACTTTTTGACACAAAACTGCGCTAACGCAGTTTTGCGCCAAAATAATTTGCGCCGGCTAACGCCATTCTGAAGCACCATGTGGGCGCCGTATTTATTGAATGGCGTTAGCCGGCGTTAGCCGACCGGCGCTGCCTGGTGTGCATGAAAAAAAAACACGTACACCAGGCAGTGCCGGCGTAGGGAAAAATGGCGTTCGGGCGTCCAAATATGGGGCAATTCAGGCTGAGGCCAAAAAACTGTCTTAACCCGATTTGCGCAATTTATTTTTGGCGCCCAGACGCCATTAACATGACTCCTGTCTTAGCAAAGACAGGAGTCATGCCCCCTTGCCCAATGGCCATGCCCAGGGGACTTCTGTCCCCTGGGCATGGTCATTGGGCATAGTGGCATGTAGGGGGGCACAAATCAGGGCCCCCTATGCCAAAAAAATAAAAAAATAAAATACTTACCACAACTTACCTTTTCTTCCCTGGGGTGGGTCCCTCCATCCTTGGGTGTCCTCCTGGGGTGGGCAAGGGTGGCAGGGGGTGTCCCTGGGGGCTTGGGAGGGCACCTCTGGGCTCATTCTGAGCCCACAGGTCCCTTAACGCCTGCCCTGACCCAGGCGCTAAAATCCGGCGCAAATGCGGGTTTTTTAGTCCCGCCCACTCCCGGGCGTCATTTTTGCCCAGGAGTATAAATCCAACGCAATAGCATCGGAGTCATTTTTATAGACGGGAACGCCTACCTTGCATATCATTAACGCAAGGAAGGTGTTCACGCAAAAAAATGACGCTGACTCCATGAACTTTGGCGCTAGACGCGTCTAACGCCAAAGTATAAATATGGAGTTAGTTTTGCGTCGAATTTGCGTCAAAAAAACGACGGAAATTCGGCGCAAACGGAGTATAAATATGCCCCACAATGTCCAGCTATCACTCCACCCAGATGTCTACTGGAGGCAGACTGCATGCGCACAGGGCTACAAGCAGAAAAATGCCAACTTTCTAAAAGTGGCATTTTCAAAATTTTAACAATAAATCCGCTTTTACCATCACAATTTATGTATTTATTATTATTATTTATTACAATGTATTTATCATTACAATTCCAAATGTACTAAACATGACATATTTATTCTTTCTCAATTAAGAATTACACCTTACTAAATATAATAAGGAATCCCCAATGTTAACCTGTGAGAGAGTTAGGCCTCACTGTAATAAAAAAGCGAATTTGCAAGTTTTTCACTAGCAACATATGTAGAACTTAAATGTATATGTATATGGCACTCTACCCTATCGGATACCTATGGCCTACCTTAGGGGTGACTTATATGTAATAAAAGGAGAGGTTATGACATGCCAAGAGGTTTTAAATTTCAAGTTGACATGAAACTGCACCTACAGGCTCTGCAATGGCAGACTTGAGACAGGTTGAAGAGCTACTTGAGTAGATGGCACAAGCTGTGCTGCAGTCCACCTAGTAGTATTTAATTTACATGTCCTGGGTATATGTAGTACACTTTACTAGGGACTTATAAAAAAAATTAACCCCTTCGGTGCCGTGGACATAACGGTTACGTCCTCGGCAAAGTAGCGCTGCAGCTGTTACGTCCTGCACCTGACCACGGGGAGAGCGCTAGTGCTCCCCGTGGGTCACCCAACCCCCTCCCCTGGGCAGGGATGGTGGGGGAAGTGCTTCCCCTGCCACCTCAACCCCCCGAGTGACATCTGATGATGTCAGTGCACGATCTCGCGCTGACCTCATTAGAGATCACCCCTGATGCACTGGAAGCATGGCTCCCAGCGTGTTAGAGGAAGAAATTGATTAGTTTCTCTTTGGGATGGGAGAAGGGAAGGTCAGAAAGGCTTTTCCTTTCCTTTTCATGTCTCCCTGAGTATTCCTGCAGCAAGATCGCATAGCGATCGTGCTGCAGGGATGCCCGCGAGATACCAGGAAGTTTTGTTTACTTTGTTAAACAAAGAAGGGGATTGGCCCCTTGGGCAAGCGTTGCTCCCCAAGGGTGGGATTTTTTTCTATACCATTTCTGCCCCCTAATTAGGCTGAACCCCCAAGTACCAGGGATCTTTTTTTTTTATTTCTACGGGGGGGGGCAGGCCCATTAGGCAAGTGTCGCTCCCCTGGGTTTCAATATTAATTTAGGTCATTTCTGCCCCCCTTAGGGGCATATCAGCCTATTTTTATTAGGCTAATCTGCCCACAAGGGGGTCAGAATTCACTAGACAGATGGGATTTCTTTTTTTAATTTTACATATTGGGATCGACCTCTTAGGCAAGGGTGACTCTCCTGGGGGGCATATTATACCAGGCCATTTCTGCCCCCCTTGGAGGCAGATCAGCCCACTTTTATTAGGCCAATCTGCAACCACTAGACACCAGGGATTTTGTGTTTTATAATTTTACATAACGGAGTGTTCTCTAGGGCAAGGGGCGTTCCCCATGGAGGCATAATATTTTAGGCCAATTCTGCCCTCCTTGGAGGCAGATCGGCCTATTTCTAGTGGGGTAGAAACCACTTAGGCACCAGGGATTGTTGTGTGTGTTTTTGTGGGGGGGGGGCAGACCCTTGGGCAACGTTTGCTCCCCATGGGGGCACATTACTGTTGGCCATTTCTGCCCACTTGGGGGCAGATCAGCCTATTTTTATTAGGCCCTTCTGCCCCCAAGGAGGGCAAAAACCACTTAGGTATTGCATGTGTGTGTGTGCTTTGTTAGGGGGGACAGCCGATTGGGCAAGCGACGCTCCCCATGGGGGCACATTATTGTTGACCATTTCTGTACCCCTTGGGGGCAGATCGGCCTATTTTTGTAAGGCCTATCTGTCCCCAAGTGTGGGCAGTAAGCTCACTGGACACCAGGGAAGATTTGTTTTTAAAAAAGAGGGTGGGAGTATGGCCTACTCCCACCCCAAATAAATGCAGACAAAGTTGTTCTGTCCACCAGTGGGCAGATGGGGTAATTACCCCCGATCCACTCCTGGGGGGAAGAAAGAGGGTTGGGGGTTGCCAACCAGTATGGGCATGGTTATGCCCGCCACCCCAACTGAAGTGGGTAACAGTCTTTCCGCACCCCCTGCAAACTAAAGGATCTAATCCCAATGGCAAACAAGGGGACATGTGATTATTTTGGGTTTTGATTTTACATTTGGGGCAAGAGAGCTTGGCTAACTCTCAATATCCTCCAACTAAGAATGGGAAGCAGCTGTACTTTTTGGCCTTTGGGGCGCTGCCACTTAGAAAAATCCACCAGACCTCGACATATCTGAAAACTAAACATCTGGGTGAGTCCAGGGTGGTGTGTTTCAAATGCACCCCACACCATTTTCCCACCCACAATGCCCTGCAAACCTGCAACTTTGCTTGAAATCTCTCATTTCCCTTCATTTTTTTGTGATGGAACCTTCCGGAATCCGCAGGAATCCACAAAATTCCAACCACCTAGTATTGTCTCATCTCTACCAATACAAATTCTGCTCACTTATCAGCCTAAAGACGTTTTTTTATTTTTTTTCAAACTGCTCTTTTGGACTCGCTCTGATTTCCTCTCAATTTTGACATGTTTTTGGCCCTTCCCTGTCACAGGCACTTGGCCCACCTACACAAGTGAGGTATCATTTTTATCGGGAGACCGAGGGGGACATTGGGTGGTAAGAAATTTGTGCTGGTGTGGGGATCCCACACATCAATGTGGGAAAATGTGATTTTCTAGCTAAATGTGAGGTTTGCTGAGGATTCTGGGTAAGAAAACACTGGGGGATCCATGCAAGTCACACCTCCTTGGACTCCCTTGGGTGTCTAGTGGTTAGAAATGTCTGGGTTTGGTAGGTTTCTTTAGATGGCTGCTGAGCCCAGGACCAAAAACGCAGGTGCCCCCCCTTACAAAAAGAGGTCGTCTTGTAATAGATTATTTTGATGTGTCCATGTTGTGTTTTGGACCCTTCTCTGTAGCGGGCTCTAGGCCTACCCACACAAGTGCAGTACTATTTTTATCAGAAGACTTGGAGGAATGCTATGTGGGAGGAAGTTTTTTGCCTCAGATTTTAGACATTTCCATCACCAAAATGTCAGAAAAAAGTGTTTTTTGACAGTTTTTAAGGTTTGCAAATGATTCCCCTAGCTGTCTACTTTAAAAAAATTTACAGGTTTGCTAGGATTCCCTAGGTGTTGGCTGAGCTAGAGGTCAAAATCCACAGCTAGGCACTTTCCCAAAAAAAGTCAGCCTTCAAGGTAAAAATGTGATGTGTCCATGATGTGTTTCCTGCCATGGTCACTAGGCCTACCAACACAAGTGAGGTACCACTTTTATCAGGAGACTTGAGGGAACACAGAGTAGAAGAATAAATGTTATTGCCCCTTGTCTTTCTCTACATTTTTCCCTTCCAAATATAAGTGTAAAAAGGAAGGCTATTTGAGAAATGCTCTGTAATTCACATGCTAGTACGGGGACCCCGGAATTCAGAGATGTGAAAATAAACACTGCTTCTCAACACCTTCTCTTGTGTCCATTTTGGAAATACAAAGGTTTTTTTTATACCTACTTTTTACTCTTTATATTTCTCCATATGAATTGCTGTATACCCATTATGCGATGAAAACCCATTGTAAGGTGCAGCTCCTTTATTGGCTCTGGGTACCTAGGGTTTATGATGAACCTACAAGCTTTATATACCCCCGGACCCAGAAGAGTCCTGTAGACGTAACAGTATACTGCTTTCAAAAATCTGTCATAGATGAAAAAAGTTACAGAAGAAAACATAGACAGAAATGGCTGTTTTTTTTCAACTCAAGTTCAATATTTTTTCTTTATTTCAGCTGTTACAGTAGGAAAACCTTGAAGGATCTACACAAGTGACCCCTTGCTGAATTCAGAATTGTGTCTACTTTTTAGAAATGTTTAGCTGTCTGGGACTTACTATTTGTTTAACACTAATTTCTGTCACTAACTGGAAGGAGGCCGAAAGCACAAAAAATAGTACAAAATGGGTATATCCCAGGAAAATTGTGTTGAAAAATGTGGTTTTCTGATTCAAGTCTGCCTGTTCCTGAAAACTGGGAATGTGGCAAATTTAGCAGAACAAACCCTTTGTTGATGTTTTTTG
This sequence comes from Pleurodeles waltl, assembly GCF_031143425.1. NCBI lineage: Eukaryota > Metazoa > Chordata > Amphibia > Caudata > Salamandridae > Pleurodeles > Pleurodeles waltl. Next base: position 1,021,114,750 of record NC_090447.1, read on the forward strand.
GGGAAAAAACATGCGCTTTCTTCTGTAGCACTTTTTTCCCATTTTTGTAAATAAACTAAATTTCAGCTGTATTTTGACTAATTTCTTGGTCTCCTCCAGGGGAACCCACAAACTCTGGGTACCTTCGGAATCCCTAGGATTTTGGAAAAAAGGACGCAAATTTGGCGTGGATAGCTTATGTGGACAAAAGTTATGAGGTCCAAAGCGCGAACTACCCCAAATAACCAAACAGAGCCTTAGCACAGGAGGGGGTAAATGCCTGGCAGCAAAGTGGTTAAATATGCCAATTAGATGTACATAAGTCAAACCATGTTTTAGGGAGAGAGCATGTGCACTTTAGCTCTGGTCATTAGTGGTAAAGTGCTCAGAGTCTTAACCTGTACTGTGCCTTGGACGAGATGATCACATCCAAGGCTACAGTTCCCCTGTGCATTGGACGAGATCACCTCGTCCAAGGCACAGGGGAACTTGGGGGAGCGCTAGCGCGCCCCCGTGCACCCCCCTCCCCCCCCAAGGCGGGGATGGAAGGGGAAGACCTTCCCCTTCCACCCCCGGCCCCCCCCCCCGGCAATCCGATGACGTCGCGCGCGCACAGCGCGCCGACGTCATCTAGTGTTGCCGGGCGTGCTGGAAGCCATTTGCTTCCAGCGCGCGAAGAGGAAAGGACGAAAAGGTGAGTCCTTTCCGTTTTTGGGGGGTGGGGGGGTGAAAACAGACACGGGGGAAAGGAAAGAGTTTTTGTGCCTGTTTTCACAAGATTCCTGCTCCACGATCGCGGGCAGGGCCCGCGATCGTGGAGAAGGAATCTCCACTAGACCCCAGGGATTTTTTCAAATAGGTTTCTTTTGGGGGTCGCCCCCCTGGGGGGCAATTTTTTCAGTATTTCGCCCCCCCCTGGGGGCAGATCCGCTGATTTTTTGGCAGATCTGCCCCCAGGGTGGGGGGTGAAATCCACTAGACACCAGGGAATTTGTTTTTATTGTGTTTTTTGGGGGTGACCCCTTGGGCAAGGGTCGCCCCCCCGGGGTCAATTTTTTTAGTATTTCGCACTCCCCTAGGGGCAGATCGCCTTTTTTTCAGCCGATCTGCCCCCAGGGGGGGGCGAAATCCACTAGACACCAGGGATTTATTTTTATTGTAAAGTTTCTTTTGGGGGCGACCCCTTGGGCAAGGGTCGCCCCACTGGGGGGCTATTTTTTTAGTATTTCGCCCCCCCCCCGGGGGCAGATTGCCAATTTTTGGGCTGATCTGCCGCCAAGGGGGGGCGAAATCCACTAGCCACCAGGGATTTTGTTTTTATTGTTTATTTTGGGGGCAACCCCTTAGGCAAGGGTCGCTCCCCTGGGGGGCAATTTTTTTTTTTCTGTTTCGGCCCCCCCAAAGGCAGACCAGCCTTTTTTGGGACGATCTGGCCCCCGGGGGGTGGAAGCACACTAGGCGCCAGGGATTGTGTGGTGTGTGTGTGTGTGGTGTGTGTTTGGGGGCACCCTTTGGGCAACGGTCGCCCCCCTAAAGTGGGGAAAGTTCGTATTGGCCATCTCTGCCCCTATTTTTGTAGGCCCATCTGCCCCCAAGGAGGGCAGAAACCACCAATACGGCAGAGATTTTTTGGTTTTGTTTTGTGTTGTGCTGGGGGTGCCCCGTTTGGGAAGGGTCGCCCCCTAAAGGGGGCACAGAGGTGTTGCCCATTTCTGCCCCCCTTGGGGGCAGATTGGCCAATTCTTTTACGCCCATCTACCCCCGAGGGGGGCAGGATCCATTTAGGTACCAGGGACAACTTCTAAGTTCTTGGTGGTGGGGTGTTTGTCAACTGGCAAAGTCTTTGTATTTGTGATTATAACAATTTATTTCTTCTTTTTCTTCTAGTTCAACGTTTTTGCTTCCTTTGCTGTGGATCTTTTCGGTTTTGGCAGTAGTTGTCCTGCGGTTTGCATAGTTGCATGTTTTAGGTAAGTGAAAGCAATTTACTCCAAAGGAGTATTGTTGACATGCATGAATGACATGTTTGTAGGTGGTGTACTAAATGCAGTATTGTGTGTTTGACATTGTCCTTAGATTTGATCACAGTCATGTTTGTGTTGTCATATGTCTAATTTGCTTTTTTCTTTTTTCTTTTTAGTGGGATATCATTGGTGATTGCTGTGTCTGTGCAGAGTAGTTGCTTGGTGAGTAGCTTTTTCAGGCAAGTGAGTGGTATAGTTTTTTGTAGTACATAACTCTTTGTGATAAAGCTACACTTTGTTTATTACTTATTTTAGTGCTAGTTTTTGTTGGCAATCCATTTGTTGTTAGGATCATGGCTAGCCGCAAAGTGACCGCTCAGCAGGTTGTTCGCATGCTCTTTGAGTCGTCTTCAGACCATGATTACAACACTGACTCTGCATCTGAGGCAGAGGAGGAAGCAGGAGATTCTGGAAGTGAGTTTTCTGTCCGAGAGTATTCTTCTGATGAGGAAGCTACTCTCAGTGCAGATGAAGGTCCTGTGTTAGAGGAGGACATTGATGTGCCAAGAGTGCAGCAGCCTCGGGCTGTAGGGTTTCCCATTAGAAGACCTGACACCTGGATTGCCCCAAACATGGAGCAGCCACAATTACCTGCATTTACTGGTCTCCCAGGGTGTAGAGTTAATATGGAAAACTTTTTGCTTGTCCATTTCTTTCACTTGTTTATGGATGATGTATTTTTGGAAGAGATTGTGGAGCAGACAAATGTGTATGCAGAGCAATATTTGCGGGACAACGCTGCCAGACTTAAGCCTCAGTCTAGAGCTACTCATTGGGTTCCCACATATCTGGAAGAGATGAAAAGGTTTTTAGGTTTGTCTTTTTTGATGGGGTTGATCAGTAATGTCGTCACTGGCTTCTTATTGGTCTACTAGTCCCTTGATGGCAACTGCTATATTTCCTGCAACTATGACACGTAATCGGTATTTGCTTCTTCTTCGTATGCTGCATTTTGTAGACAATGCTTTAGGCTTGCCACGAGATCACCCTGATTGTGACCGCCTTTTTAAGATTAGGCCTGTCCTTGATCATTTTGTGGATCGGTTTTCAGAGGTCTATGTTCCAGGCAAAGAGATAAGTGTGGACGAGTCTTTGGTCCTTTTCAAGGGGCGTTTAGTTTTTAAGCAGTGCATTCCTAGTAAGAGGGCACGGTATGGGATTAAATTGTATCTGCTGTCAGAAAGCAGTACAGGATATGTGTATAATTTCCGGGTCTACACTGGTAGGGATTCCAGCATTGACCCTCCTGGTTGTCTGGCCACTTTTGGAGTTAGCGAAAAATTTGTGTGGGAACTTGCTAGACGGCTGTTTAACAAAGGTCACCATTTGTACGTAGATAATTTCTACACTGGAGTGCAGTTGTTCAAGGAGTTGTTTAGGGTGGACACTGTTGCTTGTGGCACAATCCGTTCTAACCGGAAAGGCTATCCAAGGGAGCTTGTCTGTAAAAAACTTGAGAGGGGACAGTGCAGTGCCTTGCGGAATAATGAGCTGCTAGCTCTGAAATTTTCAGACAGGGGGGATGTGTACATGCTATCGACCATCCATGATGAGAGTACTTCCCCTGTGACTGTTTGGGGTCAGGTTGCGGAAGTGCGCAAACCTGCGTGCATTTTGGACTACAATAGGCACATGGGTGGTGTTGATAGAGTAGATCAGAGGTTGGAACCTTACACTGCTCTTCGTAAGTCTTATGTGTGGTATAAAAAGTTGGCCCTACATTTATTTCATTTGGCAACTTTTAATGCCTTTATTGGATACAAGGATTGTTCACCTGAGTCAAGGATGACATTTGTTAAATTTCAGGAGTCGGTGATAGAAAGCCTTATTGTGGTGGAACCGGCAAGAGTTCCTAGAGTAGAAGTGGTGGAGGATGTGGCTAGATTGAAAGATCGGCACTTTCCAGATCACATTCCTCCCACTCCCAAAAAAGACATACCCACAAAGAAATGTAGAGTATGTGGCCGGAGATCAATCCGGAGGGAGAGCCGGATGTACTGCCCCGAATGCCCTTCAAAGCCTGGGCTGTGTGTGCCCAGCTGTTTTAGAAGTTACCACACAAGGAAAAACTTTTGGGAAATACCGTGAGCGTAAGCTGTCTTTTTAATATTTTCATATGTTTCACGGTTGGCATCTCTGTCGTGTATTTAGTTAGAGCTTTTGTGTTTGTAGCTTTGTGCTATTTTATAATTAGTGGTTTCTTTGTTGTTTATAAACAAAAAAAGTGATGCCGGTGTGCGAGGGGTGGTGCTTGGCTGGCGGTGTGCGTGGGGTGGCGCTTGGCTGGCGGTGTGCGTGGGGTGGTGCTTGGCTGACGGTGTGCGTGGGGTGGCGCTTGGCTGGCGGTGTGCTTGGGGTGGCGCCTGGCTGGCGGTGTGCGTGGGGTGGCGCTTGGCTGGCGGTGTGCTTGGGGTGGCGCTTGGCTGGCGGTGTGCGTGGGGTGGCGCTTGGCTGGCGGTGTGCTTGGCGTGGCGCTTGGCTGGGGGTGTGCGTGGGGTGGCGCTTGGCTGGCGGTGTGCGTGGGGTGGCGCTTGGCTGGCAGTGTGCTTGGGGTGGCGCTTGGCTGGTGGTGTGCTTGGGGTGGCGCTTGGCTGGCGGTGTGCGTGGGGTGGCACTTGGATGGCGGTGTGCGTGGGGTGGCGCTTGGCTGGCGGTGTGCTTGGGGTGGCGCTTGGCTGGTGGTGTGCTGGGGATGGCGCTTGGCTGGCGGTGTGCGTGAGGTGGCGCTTGGCTGGCGGTGTGCTTGGGGTGGCGCTTGGCTGGCGGTGTGCGTGGGGTGGCGGTTGGCTGGCGGTGCCAGCCAAACGGCAGTTCACACTCCCATCAGCTGGTGTGATTCTTGTATCAGGCATGTGGGCGTATGTAAGTGATGGGCCCTTGAGTGGTGCGGTCTGTCGATGTGAGTGTTGTAATGTGCTGGGCCCGTGGCTGGCGGTGTGAATGGTCTTGTGCGTGTCATGTATGAAAGGTGTGTGAATGGACTGTAAAGCGATTGGTGCCTTGTCGCGGCTTTACAGCTCACGAGCTGTGAGTCATTGGTTCACTTTTTTGCCTTTCAGTTATTAGCAGTGCATTTCATTTTTGTGAAATCTCTTGTTAATAAAATTTGATCCACTGAACCATCACTCACCCTCGTGCCAAATCCAACCAGTATGTGTGCTAAAAAATGACAAAACCTGCTCCGCTGTAATCAGGCGTCGCAGCACACCTGTGACACGCTAGGTGCCTCGGGTGGGACCCCGATGATGAAGCATGCCACCAACTTGGTTGGTGGGTGAGGGGTCTTCTTCACATAACCTAAGTGTGTTTCTTTTCACAATTTTAGTGTTTGGCACATCACGGACGTATGTGCACACATCAAAATGATATATTACAAAAATACCTGTGTTTGGGGGGAAGGGCCCACCTATGTTTTTGGTCCTGGGTGCGGCCTTCATCTAGGGAAACCTACAAAACCCAGATTTGTTTTTAAACTAGACACCCCAAGGAGTCCAGAGAGGTGTGGCTTGCGTGGCTCCCCCAACATTTTCTTACCCAGACTCCTCTGTAAACCTCAAAATTTGCATAAAAAAGCATATTTTCCTGACTATTCTTAGTAGGATCACCGCTCCAGCACAAAATTCCTACTCCCCAGTTTTCCCCTCAGTCTCCCAAGTAAAATGACACCTCACTTATGTGGGTCCCCAAAGCAGAGTACGTCTAAAGATGTATAAAGGAATATGCCCTTATAAACTCGCTGTGCTATCCCTTCTATCTCTTCAACTTTTGGGCCTTATTCTGTTGCAGGCACCTGGCCCACCCACACAAGTGAGGTATCATTTTTATCGGGAGACTTGGGGGAATGCTGGGTGGAAGGAAATTTGTGGCTCCTCTCAGATTCCAGATCTTTCTGTCACCGAAATGAGAGGAAAGGGTGTTTTTTTAGCCAAATTTTGAGGTTTGCAAAGGATTCTGGGTAACAGAACCTGGTCCGAGCCCCACAAGTCACCCCATCTTGGATTCCCCAAGGTCTTTAGTTTTCAAAAATGCACAGGGTTGGTAGTTTTCCCTAGGTGCTGGCTGAGCTACAGGCCAAAATCCACAGTTAGGCACTGTTTTCTTTAAAAAAATGGGATGTGTCCACGTTGCGCTTTGGGGCATTTCCTGTCGCGGGCGCTAGGCCTACCCACACAAGTGAGGTATCATTTTTATCGGGAGACTTGGGGGAACGCTGGGTGGAAGGAAATTTGTGGCTCCTCTCAGATTCCAGAACTTTCTGCCACAGAAATGTGAGGAACATGTGTTTTTTTAGCCAAATTTTGAGGTTTGCAAAGGATTCTGGGTAACAGAACCTGGTCCGAGCCCCGCAAGTCAACCCTCCTTGGATTCCCCTAGGTCTCCAGTTTTCAGAAATGCACAGGTGTGGTAGGTTTCCCTAGGTGCCAGCTGATCTAGAGGCCAAAATCTACAGGTAGGCACTTCGCAAAAAACACCTCTGTTTTCTTTAAAAAATTTGGATGTGTCCACGTTGCGCTTTGGGGCGTTTCCTGTCGTGGGCGCTAGGCCTACCCACACAAGTGAGGTATCATTTGTATCGGGAGACTTGGGGGAACGCTGGGTGAAAGAAAATTTGTGGCTCCTCTCAGATTCCAGAACTTTCTGCCACAGAAATGTGAAGAACATGTGATTTTTTAGCCAAATTTTTAGGTTTGCCAAGGATTCTGGGTAACAGAACCTGGTCCGAGCCCCGCAAGTCACCCCATCTTGGATTCCCCTAGGTCTCTAGTTTTCCGAAATGCACAGGTTTGGTAGGTTTCCCTAGGTGCCGGCTGAGCTAGAGGCCAAAATGTACAGGTAGGCACTTCGCAAAAAAAACCTCTATTTCTTTCAAAAATTTGGATGTGTCCACGTTGCGCTTTGGGGCGTTTCCTGTCGCGGGCGCTAGGCCTACCCACACAAGTGAGGTATCATTGTTATCGGGAGACTTGGGGGAACGCTGGGTGGAAGGAAATTTGTGGCTCCTTCAGATTCCAGAACTTTCTGCCACAGAAATGTGAGGAACATGTGTTTTTTTAGCAAAATCTGGAGGTTTGCAAAGGATTCTGGGTAACAGAACCTGGTCCGAGCCCCGCAAGTCACCCCTCCTTGGATTCCCCTAGGTCTCTAGTTTTCAGAAATGCATAGGTTTGTTAGGTTTCCCTAGGTGCCGGCTGAGCTAGAGGCCAAAATCTACAGGTAGGCACTTCGCACAAAAACACCTCTGTTTTCTTTCAAAAATTTGGATGTGTCCACGTTGCGCTTTGGGGCGTTTCCTGTTGCGGGCGCTAGGCCTACCCACACAAGTGAGGTATCATTTGTATCGGGAGACTTGGGGGAACGCTGGGTGGAAGGAAATTTGTGGCTCCTCTCAGATTCCAGAACTTTCTGCAACAGAAATGTGAGGAACATGTGTTTTTTTAGCCAAATTTTGAGGTTCGCAAAGGATTCTGGGTAACAGAACCTGGTCCGAGCCCTGCAAGTCACCCCATCTTGGATTCCCCTAGGTCTCTAGTTTTCAGAAATGCACAGGTTTGGTAGGTTTGCCTAGGTTCCGGCTGATCTAGAGGCCAAAATCTACAGGTAGGCACTTCGCAAAAAACACCTCTGTTTTCTTTCAAAAATTTGGATGTGTCCACGTTGAGCTTTGTGGCGTTTCCTGTCGCGGGCGTTAGGCCTACCCACACAAGTGAGGTATCATTTTTATCGGGAGACTTGGGGGAACGCTGGGTGGAAGGAAATTTGTGGCTCCTCTCAGATTCCAGAACTTTCTACCACAGAAATGTGAGGAACATGTGTTTTTTGAGCCAAATTTTGAGGTTTGCAAAGGATTCTGGGTAACAGAACCTGGTCCGAGCCCCACAAGTCACCCCTTCTTGGATTCCCCTAGGTCTCTAGTTTTCAGAAATGCACAGGTTTGGTAGGTTTCCGTAGGTGCCGGCTGAGCTAGAGGCCAAAATCTACAGGTAGGCACTTCACAAAAAACACCTCTGTTTTCTTTAAAAAAATTGGATGTGTCCACGTTGCGCTTTGGGGTGTTTCCTGTCGCGGGTGCTAGGCATACCCACACAAGTGAGGTATCATTTTTATCGGGAGACTTGGGGGAACGCTGGGTGGAAGGAAATTTGTGGCTCCTCTCAGATTCCAGAACTTTCTGCCACAGAAATGTGAGGAACATGTGTTATTTTAGCCAAATTTTGAGGTTTGCAAAGGATTCTGGGTAACAGAACCTGGTCCGAACCCCACAAGTCACCCCATCTTGGATTCCCCTAGGTCTCTAGTTTTCAGAAATGCACAGGTTTGGTAGGTTCACTAGGTGCCGGCTGAGCTAGAGGCCAAAATCTATAGGTAGGCACTTTGCAAAAAACACCTCTGTTTTCTTTCAAAAATTTGGATGTGTCCACGTTGCGCTTGGGGCGTTTCCTGTCGCGGGTGCTAGGCCTACCCACACAAGTGAGGTATCATTTTTATCGGGAGACTTGGGGGAACGCTGGGTGGAAGGAAATTTGTGGCTCCTCCCAGATTCCAGAACTTTCTGCCAAAGAAATGTGAGGAACATGTGTTTTTTTAGCCAAATTTTGAAGTTTGCAAAGGATTCTGGGTAACAGAACCTGGTCCGAGCCCCACAAGTCACCCCATCTTGGATTCCCCTAGGTCTCTAGTTTTCATAAATGCACAGGTTTGGTAGGTTTCCCTGGGTGCCGGCTGAGCTAGAGGCCAAAATCTATAGGTAGGCACTTTGCAAAAAACACCTCTGTTTTCTTTAAAAAAAAATGGGATCTGTCCACGTTGCGTTTTGGGGTGTTTCCTGTCGCGGGCGCTAGGCCTACCCACACAAGTGAGGTATCATTTTTATCGGGAGACTTGGGGGAACATAGATTAGCAAAACAATTGTTATTGCCCCTTGTCTTTCTCTACATTTTTTCCTTCCAAATATAGGAGAGTGTGTAAAAAAGACATCTATTTTAGAAATGCCCTGTAATTCACATGCTAGTATGGTCACCCCGGAATTCATAGACGTGCAAATAACCACTGCTCCTCAACACCTTATTTTGTGCCCTTTTTGGAAATACAAAGGTTTTCTTGATAGCAATTTTTTACTCTTTATATTTCAGCAAATTAATTGCTGTATACCCGGTATAGAATGAAAACGCACTGCAGGGTGCAGCTCATTTATTGGCTCTGGGTTCCTCGGGTTCTTGATGAACCTACAAGCCCTTTATATCCCCGCAACCAGAGGAGTCCAGCAGACGTAACGGTATATTGCTTTCGATAATCTGACATTGCAGGGAAAAGTTACAGAGTAAAACGTAGAGAAAAATTGATGTTTTTTTACCTCAATTTCAATATTTTTCTTTTTCAGTTGTTATTTTCTGTAGGAAACCCTTGTAGGATCTACACAAATGACCCCTTGCTGAATTTAGAATTTTGTCTACATTTCAGAAATGTTTAGGTTTCTGGGATCCAGCATTGGTATCATGCCCATTTCTGTCACTGACTGGAAGGAGGCTGAAAGCACAAAAAATTGCAAAAATGGGGTATGTCCCAGTAAAATGCCAAAATTGTGTTGAAAAATTGTGTTTTCTGATTCAAGTCTGCCTGTTCCTGAAAGCTGGGAAGCTGCTGAGTTTAGCACTGCAAACCCTTTGTTGATGCCATTTTCAGGGGAAAAACCACAAGCCTTCTTCTGCAGCCACTTTTTCCAATTTTTTTAAAAAAAACAAAATTTTCACTGTATTTTGCCTAATTTCTTGGCCTCCTTCAGGGGAACCCACAAAGTCTGGGTACCTCTAGAATCCCTAGGATGTTGGAAAAAAAGGATGCAAATTTGGCTTGGTTAGCTTATGTGGACAAAAGGTTATGAGGGCCTAAGCGCAAACTGCCCCAAATAGGCAAAAAAAGGCCTGGCACAGGAGGGGGAAAAGGCCTGGCAGCGAAGGGGTTAAGACCCATGAAACCGAATTGGACAAAAAGTGGAGGGTAAAAGGTAAGAAGTTTGTACGTGACCCAATAGAGAAGGCCATTTTCAGCACACACATTTCAACCTATGTGTTGTGCATGTCTTGCACAGGCACATGCATTTTGCACATGTAATAACATACATACATCCAGGTCAACATGATGTTGGTAATATATGAGTGAAACACACAGCAGCATAACTTTAGAAGAGGTTAGGGAGCCAGTAGGCCTCACTGCAGTGATCCAAGGCTGAGTGGTCATGCTCACTACTACTGATCAAAACACAGCATGCTACCACCACCACATTTGCTTTGTTTTTTTTTCTAGGTGAAGACAGTAACATGCAACAACTATGAAGGTAGGTCTTTGGGTAGGCTTTCTGATCCAAAAAGACTGCAATCCATGACACAAGCCTATGTCATGGCACACATGCATATTTCATTTCACCTATGGAAATATATAGCTCCAGTGACTTGGCTATATCTTTGATACAGTTTGACAAATGTTCACAAAATGTTCCCCAAAAAAGTGTCCTCTAGGGTCCTGTTGTGCATGGAAAGTTTTGGGGGTGATCCGTCAAGTGGGTGCTGAGAAAAAGGGGGGGGGGCAATAAAAGTGTGTTTCCCATGTCAATTCCCATAGAGTCTTTAGACATGCCTGCAGCCTGAACAGTTGGAGGGAGTTACACCAAATGTTGCAGAAAGGTAGCTTTTTGTCTGGAGATAATACTTTTTGTTATTTGGTGTAAATCCTTAAGTAGTTTTAGAGAAATTAAAAGACAACCAAATTTGTATATCTAGAGGTGTGAACCCATTGCAAATCCACTTGTGGCAGATTCAAGAACCCTTGCACCTCAGCAAAGCCCTTATTGGCCTGCTACATCCTGAGCAGAAATTTGCAGCCGCTGTTTTATGTAACGGGACATGGTCCCTGGGACTTGAAAACAAATAACAAAAGTGTGATAAGACGTCAGGGTAGAGGTATGCTGACACCAAGTGTGAGAAAAAAGTGTGTTTGAAGGTCATATTATGAGTTTAAAACAAAGGTTTATTTTTACCACATGTGACTTTTGCAAATATGTCATGACACTCAGCGCAGGCCCATATTGAATGTTTACCATCAGAAAAAAAACTAAAAGTAAGACATTCTCACACTCACAGAACAATTCAGACAATCATGCACCCACTCACAGACTGTAGGAAGCTGACCTGGTGTGTGGTGGGTACCTAAGGTTCTTACACCTTATACCAAGTCCAGGTTTCACCTATTAGTGCACTGTAGGCAGTGTCTAGAAGCCAGAGTCTCTAAAGGTAGCTGTGGATGAGCAGCCAAGGCTTATCCAGGAGACATGCAAAGCTCATGCAATACCACTGTAGTCGCACAAAACTTACACACATGAAAGAACACACTCAGTATTACAAAAATAAAGGTACTTTATTTTAGTGATACAATTCCCAAAAAGTACTAGAGAAGCAACCCTCCAATAGGAGGTAAGCAAGATACTAGATATGTACACTAGTAATCAGTAATATGGATACAAAGAGATAGAAAATGGTGCAAATGCAAATAGACAATAGTGACACTAGGGGGAGCCCAAAACACATATTAAAAAATGGAATGCGAATACAAGACCCCATCTAGGCAAGTGGAATGTGTAGAGGGGTGCTGGGGGTTCTAGGAAACTCCAAAGGTAAGTACCACAGTGCCCCCTGGTGACCAGGAACAAAAGAGTAAGTTACGGGATTTTCCCCAAACCACCCGAAAGGAAGGAAAAGAAGAATATGCAACACCCAGATAAGACTGCAAGAAAGCAGCAGTGAATTCCTGAAGAGGAAGACCTGTGGAAGAAGGGGACCAAGTCCAAAAGTAACAGAAGAGTCCAGGGGGAACAGGAGTTATTACAGAGCAAGGGCCAGGATGACTCATCACATTGGGGAGTCCTAGGGGGACCCTCAGCAAGGCAGATAGTCTACAGAAGAAGAGTCAGCCGCCACTGGAGACCTACTGGACGAGGAACCAGGAGTCACAGAAGAGCCCATTCAGCACAACCGGAGAAGGGTCCCACGCCACAGGAGAAGCATGTAGAGGGCTGTGCATCACAGGAAGGAATGCTGGGGACGGGGCTACACAGAGCCTGAAGTTCCCTTGGAGGAGATGCCAGCAAGCCTTGGTAGCTGCAAGGGATGTGGTTTATGGGGGTACTGTCCTATGTGGGAAGGAAAAGGCTTACATCCACCAAAGTTGGACAGCTGGCAGGGAGAACCAAGCGGACTACTCTGGATCACCAACCATGATGCAGGATCCAGGCAGCTCAGGATGAGAGGAGATATACATAGCCAGCCGTTGTTGCAGTTGGTGTCTGCGGATACAGGGGAGTGACTCCTTCACTCCAAGGGAGATTCCTTCTTCCTTCTCATAGAGACTGAAGACTCGCACCCCTCAGAGGATGCACACCCAGGGAAACATTTCAGAAGCTGGAAGGAGCCATGGAAAAAATAATGCAAGCAGAGACTTCATTGTGGATGCAGATTGTCGGTTCCTGTAGGTTCCAGTGGCTAGAGGTCAAAGTAGAGGTTGCAGAGGAGTCCTGCTGGAATCTTGCAAGCTGAATCTTAGGACCCACCCAAGAGGGAGACTGTAAATAGCCCTCAAAAGGGTATTGGTCAACTAGCCAGGTGACCACCTATCGGAGGGGGCTCTGACATCACCTGCCTGACCTGGCCACTCAGATGCTAACAGAGTCCATGCCAACTTTGGATTCATGATTGCAGAACCCAGGGACCCTCTGGAGGAGCTCTGGGTACCACCCCTTGTGTGATGATGGAAAGGGGAGCTGTCACTCCCCTTTCCATTGTCTGGTTTTGTGCAAGAGCAGGGACAGGGGGGTCCCTGCGACCCATGTAGACTGGTTTATGCATGGAGGGCACCAAATGTGCCCTTCAAAGCATACCAGTGGCTTGGGGAGGCTACACCTTCCAAGTCACAAAACACCTATCTCAAAAGGGAGAGGGTGTCCCCCACCCCATCCCAAAGGAAATTCTTTAATCTGCCTTTCTGCGCTTGAGCTGCTCAGGCAGCAGGAGGGCAGAAACTTGTCTGAGGGGTGGCAGCAGCTTGGACTGACCAGAAAACCTCAAAAGACTGGTAGGAACAATGCTGTGGGTCCTCTAAGGAGCCCTCAGGGTGCATGGAATCATACTTGCAATACTGGCAACAGTATTGGGGTATGATTCCGACATGTTTAATACCAAACATGCCTAGGTTTGGAGTCATCATTATGTAGTTGGACATAGATAGTGACCTATGTCTAGTACATGCATACAATGCGCCCCTGCCCTCACGAAGTCAAGAAAAACAGAACTGGAGTTTATGGGGGCACCTCTGCTTGTGCATGGGTGCCCTCACACACAGGTACTTGCACCTTGCCCTCTGGGCTAGGAGGATCTGCCATGGGGGTAACTTACAGTGACCTGGTGCAGAGACCTATAGTGAAAAGGGTTCTGGCACCCTTTCACACAGGCTGCTATGGAAGGCCTGAAGAAACACTTTGCATGAGCTCTCCATGGGTGGTGGCATAATACATGCTGCAGCCCATGGGGATACCCTGGTATCCCAATGCCCTGGGTAACTTGGTACCATATACGAGGGACTTACACGGGGCACCAGAGTGCCAAATGTGTGGTAAACAATGGTACAAGTAACCAAGTTGGAAGGGAGAGAGCATAATCACTTGGGTCTGGGTTCTAATTGTCTAGAACATCCGATGGGTGACAAGGAAGTAATCTAGTCTAGATTGAGTCCAATGGACTGTGGAAATAAAGGTGTATTCTCGGTCGGATGGATGGGCAAGATGCCAGTGATCTAGCAGGCCATGGTCTGACTGGACATCCTTTAGGAGGGCCCGGTCGGCATTATTGCCCTTGTCAAGACCACCTGACCTATCGAGGATGGCGTCCTGTACCAGGTTCCAGTCCCCACCCAGGAGGTATTGGGAAGCGCCAATGTCCGTCAGTAGTCGGTTAAGAGAGAGAAAAAAATAACGTTTGGAGCCCATGGGGGCATAGACAGTGGCAACACAAACTGTGGAAGAGCCCAGGACAAGCTTGGCGAAGACATATCACCCCTCCGGGTCACACCACGTCTTGAGGAGCCTGAACTGCAGCGACCGACAAATGAGTATCGCCACTCCGCATTTCCTCCCTGAGCCCTGTGCTTCATTATGCACAGATGGTGCTCCACTGAAGAGTACTTTGCTTACCCAGTATCTGCGGAGTTTCTCAGATTCCGATGGGGAAAGGTGTGTTTCCTGAAATAGAGCAATATCAGTTCCTTTGGATCGAAGGTAAGATAGGACTTTTTGTCGCTTGATGTAATGTGTCATGCCATGTACGTTCCAAGAAAGGACCGTCAATGGGGTCACAGCACCCATCACTGGGCTCAGTTGAGTCTACATCGGGGGTTGGCGGGGAGGCTCTTAATACACCTAGTGTAAGAGAAGAGTAGGGGCAACAAATCTCCAGGCTCTTATGTACTACAGGAGAACTGATGGGTGGGGTTGGGGAACCTGTGGAGGAAACCCTTGTTCAGGGAATAGGAGAGAATCAAAAAAGCAAAGAAGATGGAAAGGCAAGAGGAAGGAATAGAGAAAGGGAAGATAGAGAGAAAATAACATTCATGTGAGAGGGAATGGGATACTTGCAGTCGTATAGGAGCAAAAGGGGAGAGAGAAAAAAATAGACACAGAGGAGGTAAGGGGAGGGATACGATGCTGAAACACCAGTGAACGAGACAGTACCTCGCCGCTGGTTGCTTTGTTAAACTGCATGTCGAAACCTGTGAGACCCGCGCCGGGTGGGCCCCACGAAGGGCGGAAGGGGAAGAAACAAGTGCGTGTGCAACCCAACCGAACCACCCTAAAGTACCGGTCAGCATAAAACATTGGATGGTATATGTGGGAATGAATAATAGAAAGCGCATGGCGAGACAGGGTGAGGCGTGGAGCATTTCTGGAAGAGGAGAAAGAAAAGGACCACTATCCGGCCAGCAGGGGGGGCAGATGACCAAATAGCCATATCTAGAGAAGCAGGGAAGGAGGGTGGATACCCTAATATACCACAGCCAAGCTAACATTGCCCGCGTGACATCACCGGACTTATTGCGGGGACGTTAGCAGCGGGTCCTGACTAAAAAGCTAGGGAAGTGTGAGTTATGATTTATGACGGGGCTCCATAGTTCGGGTGAGGAAGTGCATAGACAGCACACCATAAGGAGCACCATGAAGGAACACAGTCATCTGGGAGGAGATCGATTTAGATGCAGGGACCTCACTATGCGGGCCACCTGAGTATCACTCCAGAATGACCAGTGAAGGTGGTGGGTGAGGGGGGGGAAGGCAAACCCCAACATTGTCTGACATGGGCAGAGTATTAGAATCTCCCTTGGCGCTGGTCCCGTGGTAGTCTACAGTTGACGCGGGCCCACAGGGTAGAGGCACAAGGTGAGAGGACACAACAGAGGATACAGAGAGCGCCTGAGGGCCAGATAGTGTCCTGCAGCTAGGGATAAAGCGAAGGGGATGGACGGGATGGGTTGCATAATACAAATAACGCTAAACACAAGCAAGCAAACGTGTGCATATTGCAATTTGAACCATAGGTGAATAAACTCAAATGAATCCAGTAATCATGTCCTCAGGACTCCTGGAGAAGCTGACAATCAAACAAGCGCATGGATGGAGATGAATAACACTGGCGACAACACGAAAACAGTGATACTTCGCCATCCCCACCTTCACCCCCCCCACGACAGGAGATTACAATAATAGAAATAGGTTACGATGACACTTAGCTGCCTAGTTCGGGGGTGAGCATTGTCGGTTGCCTGGTAGAAAGTCCTCTGAAAGTTATCAATACCAGCATTACGGTTGTTCCTCCAGAGCTGGCTTCAGAGGAGATTGGGATTTGTCTCTGCCTTGGTCCTGTGTGTGTGCAATCACCGCTTGGAGAGCATGATCACTGCCCTCCTGCGATTTAGGCAGGCGGTAATAGACTCTGCCCCTCTTCTGCGTTGCAGAACGGTGATGTTGGGACAAGGAGGTAGTAGCGGAAGAGGGATCTCTGGATGTGAGGGCGTCAGGATCTGGAGGCGTTGTGGAATATCCATAGGGTGGTGAGGGAGACCATCCAGGAAGAAGCCGAGGTCCGCAGGGTTTGTGAAGTCTCTGGATTTTCCATTATGTGTTATCCACATATGACCCGGCTCAAAAAGGACAAATTTGATGTTGAGGTTCCTGAGTTGTGGTCGAAGTGCTAAGAACGCCTTCTGTTTCTCATTTGTTGTCTTGGAAAAGTCCGCCGCCACCCTGATCTCGTGACCCTCAAGCGAGTACAGACCTTGTGATTTGGCCATGGAGAAAACCTGACGGGCCTGATTGTGGCGCAGAAAGCATGTGATAATGGGACGAGGTCATCCAGAGGCCAGTTTATGCAATACTGTGTACACTTTGGAACTCCAATGGTGGAGAGAAATCCAGGCCAGTGAGTTCAGGTATTAGGTTTTTGAGAAAAGTTGAGATGTCGTAGTCTTCTTTATGTTCTGGAATTCCCCCCAAAACATTGTCCCTACGGCTCCTGTCCTCCAAGTCTATGACTTTTGCTCGCAGAAGTTGCAGCTCAGCATTCCAATCCGGCAACATTGCGACTTGATCCTTCATAGTCGTGAGGCGGTGATCCAGATCAGTGACTGTCTCTCGGAAACTGGCTATAACAGCCCAGATGGAGGTAGAGTCCACGGACAAGTCTGAAATCTTCAAGTCCATTGCCTCCAGGCAACACCCAACTGCGGTAATCTCTTGTAGATTGTGGTCCATTCCCTCTACTGTGCTGGGGAGATTAGTTGGCGAGGAAATGAGGTGTCGGCCCTCCTGCCTATCAGCAACGGGGGGAGACGATCTCCTCTCACTTCACGTGCCCAAGATGTCCAGGTATCAAATTTGGGATCAACTCCCAATCTGTTCTACGCAACCAGGGAGAAACTCTCCTGGCTGCCCGACTCTGTCTTTTGCCCTCCTCCCTCAAGGAAAAGGAAGGTTGCGGCCGAGCGCGCCACGCCAGGCAGCATCAGTTTGTGGCGCTCCGGTGGGCAAAAGGAGCTGGACCCCGTCCGGAGATCTTGTATTTTGGAGCCCCTCTGTCATGCATGCATTCCCGTGCAGTAAGGGAGCTCAGCTTTCAACCGGCACCCCCTCCGTGGCCTCCGACCCGGCGTGTGGAGCTCCTTGCTCAGACGGCTATTTGCGGCGGCGGCCAGGCCATGCCCCCAACATTTCAGATTTCAATGTAAATAGGTGAATTGTCCATGTTGCGTTTCCTGTCGTGGGCACTAGGCCTACCCACACTACCATTTATATCAGGAGAATTTGGGGAACACAGAATAGAAGAACAAGTGTTATTGCCCCTTTTCTTTCTCTACATTTTTCCTTCCAAATGTAAGTGTAAAAAATAAGTCTATTTGAGAAATGCCCTGTAATTAACATGCCAGTATGGAGACCCCAGAATTCAGAGATGCACAGATAACCACCTCTTCTCAACACCTTATCTTGTGCCCGTTTTGGAAATACAAAGGTTTCATTGACACCTATTTTTCAGTCTTTATATTTCACCAAATGAAATGCTGTATACCCAGTACACAATGAAAACCCATTGCAAGGTGCAGCTCATTTATTGGCTGTGGGTACCTAGGGTTCTTGATGAACCTACAACCTATGTATTCCCGGGCCCAGAAGAGCCCTGCAGACGTAACGGTATATTGCTTTTCAAAGTCATAGCAGGAAAAAGTTACAGGACTGTAATGGCTGTTTTTTTCAACTCAATTTCAATATTTTTTTTATTCAGCTGTTACTTCCTGTAGGTAAACCTTGAAGGACCTACACAAATGCCCCTTTGCTGAATTCAGAATTGTATCTACTTTTCATAAATGTTTAGTTGTCTGGGATTTACCATTGGTTGCACACCCATTTCTGTCACTAATTGGAAGGAGTCTGAAAGCACAAAAAATAGTAAAAATTGGGCATGTCCCAGTAAAATGTCAAAATTATGTTGAAAAATGTGATTTTCTGATTCAAGTCTGCCTGTTCATGAAAGGTGGAAGATGGCATTTTTAGCACCACAAACCATTTGTTGATGTCATTTTCAGAGAAAAAAAAACACATGCAGCACTTTTTCCCATTTTTGCAAAACAAATGACATGTTAGCTGTATTTTGGCTAATTTCTTGGTCTCCTCCTGGGGAACATACAAACTCTGGGTACCTTTAGAATCCCTAGGATGTTGGAAAAAAGGATGCAAATTTGGCGTGGATAGATTATGTGGAAAAAAAGGTATGAGGGCCTAAGTGCGAACTACCCCAAATAGCCCAAAAAAGCCTTGCCAATGGAGGGTGAAAAGGCCTGGCAGCAAAGTGGTTAAATATGCCAATTAGCTATATGTAAGTCAAACCATGTTTTAGGGAAAGAGCATGTGCACTTTAGCACTGGTCAGCAGTGGTAAAGTGCTCAGAGATTTAAGACCCACAAAATGAATTAAGCAAAACGTGGAGGGTAAACTGTAAAAAGTTTTGGAGTGACCCAATAGAGAGGGCCATTTCCAAATCACACATTTCAACCTATATGTTGTATAGGTCTTGCACAGGCACATGCATTGTGCCCATGATTTAAAACCACACATACATCCAGGTCAACATGATGTTTTTAGGCATGAGTTAAACACATAGCAGCATAACTTTAGAAGAGGTTAGGGAGCCAGTAGGCCCCTCTGCAGTGCCCAAGGGCTGAATGGCAATGCTCACTACCACTGATCAACACACTGCATGCTGCCACCCACAAATGTGCTTTGTTTAATTCCAGGTGAAGGCAGTAGCATGCAACAACTATGTAGGTAGGTCTTTGGGTAGACTTTCTGATCCAAACAGACTGCAATCCAAGATGCACACCTATGTCATGGCACACAAGCAAACTTCATGTTCCCCCATGGAAATATATAGCTCTAGTGACTTGGCTGCATCTTTGGTACAGTTTTACGAGTGTTCACATTTTTTCCTTTAAGTGTCCTCTAGGGTCCTGTTGTGCATGCAAAGTTTCGGGGTGATCCGTCAAGTGGGGGCTGAGAAAAAGGGGGGGTCAATAAAAGTGTGTCTCCCGTGTCAGTTATCATAGATTCTTTAGACATGCCTGCAGTCTGAAAAGTTGGAGGGAATTACACCAAATTTTGCAGAAAGGTAGCTTTTGGTCTGGAGATCATACTTGTTGTTATTTCGTGTACATCTGTTCAGGAGTTTTAGAGAAATTAAAGGAAAACCAAACTTGTATATCTAGAGGTGTGAACCCTTAATGAATCCCTTCGCGGCAGATTTGAGAACCCTTGCACCACAGCAATGCTCTTATTTACTGGCCACATCATGAGCAGAAAGTTGCAGCTGCCGTTAAATGTAACAGGACATGGTCCCTGGGGTTGAAAACAAATAAGGAAAGTGTGATTTTCTCCAGACCACCCAAAAGGAAGGAAAATAAGAAAATGCAACACCCAGACAAGACTACAAGAAAGCAGCAGTGAATTCCTGAAGAGGAAGACCTATGGAAGAGAGGGACCAAGTCCAAAAGTCACAGAACAGTCCAGGAGGAGCAGGAGTTACTGGAGTAGGTCAATGGTAGGATGAAGACGGTCAGGAATGCAGCCCTGAAGCAGGTGAAGAGTCCCTGGAGGATGCAGTTGGTGTCCCATACCTGGTGGATTATTGCAGTTAGTCAGTGTCATGGAAAAACCACCAGCAAGCCTTGGTAAAGGCAGAAGTTATGGTGGAGCACACAGTGGAGCTGCCGGGGACCAGCAAGATCCAGGAGGTCCAACCCACGGGGAATCCTAGGGGACTTTCTGCAGGGCTGAGAGTCCACAAAAGAAGAGTCAGCACCCAGAGAGGACCCACTGGATGAGGGACCAGGAGTCACAGAAGAGCCCATGCAGCACGGAGAAGGGTGCCACGCCACAGGAGAAGCACGGGAGGGCTGTGCATCACAGGAACGAGTGTTGGGGGGCTGGGGCTACATGGAGTCTGAGGATCCTTTGGAGGAGATGCCAACAAGCCTTGGTAGCTGCAAGAAACTTGGTGCACATGCTACTGTCTTGCATGAGAAGGCAAAGGCTTACATCCACCAAAGTTGGACAGCTGGCAGAGATGACCAAGATGACTACTCCAAACCACCACCCATGATGCAGGATTCATGCAGCTCAGGATTAGAGGAGATCCACGCAGCCCGTTGTTGCAATTGTTGCGGGCGGATGCAGGAGAGTAACTCCATCAGTCCAAGGGAGATTCCTTCTTCCGTCTCTTGCAGACTGAAGACTTGCTGCCCTCAGAGGATGCACAGCCATGGGAATGTTGCAGAAGCTGTAAGGAGCTGTGGAAACAATGTTGCAAGCAGAGTCTTTAACGTGGATGTAGATTGTCGGTTCCTAGAGGGTCCAGTCACGGTTCCAGTGGCTAGAAATCAAAGTAGAGGTTGCAGAGGAGTCCTGCTGGAAATTTTCAAGCTGAATTTGAGGACCCAGCCAAGATAGAGACCCTAAATAGCCCTAAAAGAGGGATTGGTCACCTAGCCAGGTGACCACCTATCAGGAGGGGGCTCTGATGTCACCTTCTTGACTTGGCCACTTCAATGCTCCCTGCCAACCTTTCGTTTCAAGATAGTAGAACCAAGGGACCCTCTAGAGGACCTCTGGGCACCATGCGTGGGGTGGTGATTGACTGGGGAGTGGTCACTCCCCTTACCAATTTCCAGTTTCACACCAGAGCAGGGACTGGGGGTCCCTGAACTGGTGTAGACTAGTTTGGGCACATAGGGCACTAAATGTGCCTTTCAAAGCATACTAGTGGCTTGGGGAGGCTATCCCACCCAAGCCATGGAACCCCTACTTCCAAAAGGAGAGGGTGGAACCCCCATCTCCCAGAGGAAATCCTTTGTTCTGCCTTCCTGGGCTTGAGCTGTTCAAACAGAAGGAGGGCAGAAACCTGTCTGAGAGGTGGCAGCAGCTTGGGCTGTCCAGAAAACACCATAAGACTGGTAGGAGCAATGCTGGAAGGCGCTCTAAGAAGCCCCCAGAGTGCATGGAATCATACTTCCACTACTGGCAGCAGTATTGGGATATGATTCCAACATGTTTGATACCAAACATGCCTAGGTTCGGAGTTACCATTATGTAGCTGGTCATAGATAGTGACCTATGTCCAGTACACGCATAAAATGGCATCCCCATTCTCACAAAGTCCAGGAAAATGGAACTGGAGTTCGTGGGGGCACCTCTGCTAGTGTAGGGGTGCCCTCACACACAGGTACTTGCACCCTGCCCTCTGGGCTAGGAGGGCCTGCCATAAGGGTGACTTACAGTTACCTAGTGCAGTGACCTATAGTGAAAAGGGTGCAGGCACCTTTTCATGAAGGCTGCAATGGGAGGCCTGCAGAAACACTTTTCATGGGCTCCACATGGGTGGCATAACACATGCTGCAGCTCATGTGGATCCCCTGGTACTCCAATGCCCTGGGTACATGGGTGCCATATACTAGGGACTTACATGGGGGCACCAGTATGCCAATTGTTGGGTGAAAAATAGCACAAGTATCCAAGTTGGAAGGGAGGGAACATAATCACTGGGGTCCTGGTTAGCAGGATCTCAGTGAACACAGTCAAACACACTGACAACAGGAAAAAATGGGGGTAACCATGCCAAGAAAGAAGGTACTTTCCTACACAGACCCACTCAGATACTCGTGCACCCACTTACAGACCCACGTAGACACTCAAGTACCCACTCACAGACCCACTCAGACACTCACGCACCCACTTACAGATCCACTCAGATACTCATGCACCCACTTATAGACCCACTCAGATCCTAAGGCACACACTCACAGACCTACTCAGACACGCATCCACACATTCATAGACCCACTCAATAGCTAGTGCATTCACTGACAGACCCACTCAGACACTCGTGCACTTACTGACAGAGCTATATTTCCCACCAACTTTGGAGACACATTATTGATGCACAAGATTATGATCACATCTCCACTAAACAAAGAAGTACTTCATGAGTGCCTTGGGGTGGGCCACAGGCCCTGGCTGCAGGCCAGGCCCTGCTGCCAACCCCAGCTGTGCAAGGCTGAAGGCAGTGCATGGCATGGAGTTGGGTGATTCTAGGAGGTTGGGGGTGGGTTGATTAATGTAAAGTACCTACAATTACTTTATCTTAAAAAAACATAGAAATTTGTAGTGGATTCTATTTAGTTTTCAAGAGAATCAGGAGTTTAGCTTAGCCTTCTGACTTGCAGGTCTGTGCCCCCATCACCTAGTGACTTTTAACCTACTTAGGTTGCTCTGTTTTAGCACATTCATTTAATTCTTTCTTCCAAGATGGCTGCCATGTTTATAGTTAGGAAGATGTTTGAGTTTCATGTTATCAGTGCCACTCTGTAAAGGCGTCGCTATCAGCGTCAAGGATAAATGAGATACATAGGTATTCACATCATGTACTTTCCCACTTTTGTGTGACAGTAACAGAATCTATCTTTTCAGGGAAGTTGCCACCCCAAGCATGGCTTCTCATCTATTGTTTTGGAACATTCCTGCGCCAGGGGTCCTACAAGATTTGTATAAATACATCTCACACAGACATGATTATCAGAGGGATTCCTACCAGATGTCATCAATGCTATCTATGCTACACAACGTCTTGATGCTGACCCAGTCTTGGTTTCAACATGGAGTCTGATCTAGAGACCTCATTCCAAGGTAATGAGGACTGGGGGCCTCTTCTCATGAACATGGTACTAGCAGATTAGGTTTAACACACCTAGCTCTCTTTAGGTTAGAAATTAGAGTGTTAGGGCCTATTTCACATCTATTTTACATCTTATGTTATTGCGAGATGTTTGGGGTCTTTTGTACTCATGACTCTCATTTTTACAATTCTGTTTCTTGAATTGTTCATTATCCTAATCATTGCAGCCCATGCAATTTATAGTAGATTGCAGTCTTGTTAATAAAATCAATTAAAAACTTCACTGCATCTCTTTCATTGCCTGTGTGTGGCTGAGATATGTTGCTCATGTGAGAAAAGGGTAATCTCTGTTTAACCAGGACTTCGCTGAGACGTCAAACTCTTGAGTCCATGCATAAAGGCTGCCACAAATCACCTTTTACTATTTTGGTTTTAAGTGAGGTACTGCTTGTGAGCCGGGAGGGCTGGGCCGACAGTTGAGACTTGTTGTATGATTGGCCTAGTCACCTACAAACAAAAGTGCTGTCATCTCTAAACCAGCAGTCTTGCCGAGAGCAAGAGTCCAACTATGAAAATTCACTGAGAAAAACAAAGGTTTCAGGGACGTTAAAGTTAGCAAATAGAATATTTTAAAAAAACATGGAAATTCACTTAAAAAAACAAAGGTTACAGGGACGTTATAGTTAGGCTCACTTTTCTAACGTACAAAAGCAAAGAAATTCAGCTGTGATAGAGTTGTTTCAAGTAACTATAACTCATGCCCTAAGGTAACTATAACTTGCACCCACGCCATGTACTACTAATTACCCCAGATATTACAGCACTCACTACATCTTTTAAAACATCATTGATATTATCACTGTAACATTTGTAGTAACATTATTGATGAGAAATCTGTGCATTGGGGGCACAATTAAACTTTCCTTAGGCCGTGAGTTATAGATACTTAAAATAACTCTAATTATAACTGTTGAATTTCTATGGCTTTTTGTGAGTTACCTCAGAACCTAACTATAAAGTCCCTGTAGCCTTTGTTTTAAAGTGAATTTTGATGTTTGTTTAATTCCATTTCCTAACTATAACATCCTTGTAACCTTTTTCAGTGAATACATATAGTAAGTAAGTTATAATTAGAACCTAGTTTCCATAGAGAAAGCCTGTTTGCCACTCACTTCAGGTGCTGTCTTGAAAGTGGGGTCCCAAAATACATTTTCCCCATGCAGTTTCCCTTAGGGATTCTGAACTCAACTGCAACCCAAAGCGCTGACATGAATTACACTAAATATGGCTGAAAGTTAGATCTGGGTCCAGAAAGATCTGTTTTTGTAATTTGGGGTATATCTGTTAAGTAGTTTTGGAGTTATTAAAGAAAAAAGAAATATGGATATCTGGGTGGATCCTAAGCACATATCTCATTGGCCTCCAGCACTTCAATCAGGAAGTGTTTGCAGCCATCTTGGGAGTTGAACTCAGACGATTCCTTACAACAAAAACATAAAAGAAAAGGCAAGGAGGCAGGGTCGAAATACCTTGATCCCCTAGCTCTGGTGGTAGGGTCCTAGAGGGACCCTACCAGGGGCACAAAACATTTTTGTAATTTATTTTACAGTGGATCCAGAAATCAGTTGTACAATTAAATAAAAACACATGTGGGCCACCACACTTGTTTTTGATAACCCCCAATGGGTGGGCAGTGTCCTGGGGAAATATTAATATTATATATTTTGGGAGGAGAGGCATGCGACCCCCCAGCCAATCTCAGCCCCAGGGAACCCATCCACAAGGGCCCAGCCATCATACAAAGTTTTGAGGGCCCTAATACAATGTTTCCTAGCATGTAACTATTGGCTTGGGATTCATGCGAAGTGCCCAGTCTGAATGCCTGCACTTATTTAAACATACCCGGTTCCATAATTTGAAATGTTCATATATAACTCTGCAACAATAAATCATGAAATCTAAATGTCTGTTTTTACGTTTAATGACACGTGTTATGGTTTCTTTCATGAGCAGCTTTGAGTCCCAGTTATTTCCAACTGGCAGAAAGGTTTTGACCCTAAGAATCTGTACCCAAAAGAGCTTTGGGACCTAGCCCACAGCAGAGAACAGGTTTTAAACACAACCAGATGGTGGCTTCTTGGAGTGTGAATGTAGAAGGACAAAGCAGCATAGAGTGTGGCTTGGCGAGGGATCTGTGCACCAGGTGGGGGCAGTGGCATTATGAAAATTGAGAGGGGCCCTTCTGGACTTATTCAGGAGATATCAGGCCTGGATACTGTGCTGAAGTAGCCCCGTGCCCGGCAAGGGCTGTGGGTGCTTTGGTTACACCCGCAAGTGTAGGTCACAGCACTCATATACCACACAGTGCATGTCAGGAGAACTCTTCACAAAGAAACTTTGCTACTGCAACAAGGAAGTTGCACAACACACATATCCCCCAACACCACAGCACCAACTCTGACACCTTCTATCATCTCCCTCAGGCAAATAAGTTAAGCTCTTGAGCGTTAATGTGGTGGGGTGTAAGGGGGTGAGGTAAAATGGTACTAAGTGGGTCTGGGTTGGGGCTCTGTCTAGGAGAGGCCTGTGGCATTGTTGGCATTCACCTGCTCTTAGAATTTATGTATGAGCAGCGTGGCCCACAAATTGCAAACACTCCTATTTATGATCTCTTCATCCCACTACATGGTGTTTTAATCTGTGGGTGGAAATATTGTAGAGACTTTACTTTTGTAAATGTTCCTTGAGTTGTTGGTACAGATGGCGGTAAGCAGTTTCATTTTAAAACGTCCGCCACATAATCCATGAAATAAGCAAGGAAAAATATACGTGATAAGAGCATGGCTAACTTGAGAACCTATAGTAAGGTACAGTTTGAAATTAGTCTAAAAAGATTATGGCCCTCATTACAAGCCTGGTGGTCGGTGATAAAGTGGTGGTAATACCGCCAACAGGCCGGCGGTAATAACTGCAAAATTATGACCACACCCGAAACCGCTCAGACAGACAGCCACTTTAACACACTGACCATCAGGGTGGAATCAACAGGTACCACGACGGTAACCACCTACAGCCAGGCGGAAGACAGTATTCTGCCCACTGTATTATGAGACACCAATCCGCCACCTTTTCCTGGGCGGTGCCAATGACATCAGAAGCCTGGCAAAAACACTGAACAGAAGGGAAACGACTCGCCTCCGGAGACTCAAGGAAGAACCACGCTGCCATGGAGCCCGAGTTGCATGTATTCCCCATGCTCTTCTACGTGCTGCTTCACTACGAACACCAATGGTGGAAAAGACGACCACTGTGAGTACTGCCACCTAGCACACAGGGGAGGGGGGAAAGAGAGTGACACACACATGCACAACACCCCCCCACCACCAACACCTTACACACAAGCAGAAGCAGTAACATAACATATTCACCCCTCAGTAATAATGCAAGGACAACTACAATAGAGTAAAAAGAGTGTAATAAGATAAATATAGTAGTAATACGTGCATCAAAATAAAAAAGTATACACATATTCACAAATCAAGGGACACTGCCAAGTCCTCAATGTTCGTGGGCCACATCATAAAGTCCAAGGCCCCACCTCACTCCTGCAACAACACAGAGAAAACATTGCAGGGGCATCAGGTCAAAAAGAGCCAGGCACCTTAGGGGGACGGGAAATGGGGGGGCACCTCAGCTGGAAGATGGTACAACACCACTGGTCCTGGAGAGAGCAACATGCCCTGTGCTCTGTCCTGGGGAGTGCAAGGCCACAGTCTCTCAAGTGGGTGACTTGACCACATGCTCTAGCGAAGGCATCGTGCCCAGTGAGCTATAGGGTAAGTGGATGGCTTCTCCACTGGTTCTGGAGGGGATATTGTGCCCTGTGACGCAGATCTTGGGGAGTGCAAGGTCACAGTCTCTCAGCTTTGTGTCAGACCCACAGGATTTGCAGGCCTCACAACAGCCCATGGATTCAGGACTAAACACTGTCCGCCGGCGGTGAATGCTGCTCAGTGGTGGCAGTGGTGGTGCTGCTGGCGGAGCTGGTAGTGGTGGGGGAAGACTCCAGCCCATCCCCAGCAGCCTCTGACGGCTGCCCACTGAGGCTGCTAGTGATAGTGGCGGTGCTGGCAGTGGTGGGGAGGCTCCAGCTCATCCCCTGCAGCCTCGGACAGCTGCCCACTGGGGCTGCTGGTGCTGGTGGCAGTGCTTGCAGTGGTGGGGGAGGCCCAAGCCCATCCCCCACAGCCTTGTCAATAGCCTCCACACTCAGGGCAGTAGGGCTAACTGGGATGGGGCCTGAGGTGCATGGGGTGAAGGAGATGCCCACCCTCCTGGGTCAGTGGGCACGGGAAACTCGCTGAGGGGCTGCTAGGAGGGCGGTGCTGGTACGGGGGTGGTGGCTGTACCTGTAGCTGGGGTGGTCACAGAGGCGTCGGCCATTACCAGGGAGCTTCCATCGGAAGAGGTATCCGTGTCCGAACTGTCCCCTCCAGTCTCTGCTGTGGTGATCCCCTTGTTCTCCGTCCCGCTGGTGCCCTCACTGTCTGTGGATTCGGCCTCCTGGGCCCTGTGGGATGCAGCTCCGTCCATCGCCAGTGCCTCTGCTCCTCCGCCAGATGATGCTAATGCACATAAGAACAGGGTGACAAAACAAAAAGGGCGGAGACAAAGGAAACACTTGGTCAATGGCAGCAACAACACCACTGTTGGCACATACAACACACTCACACACAGGGAACAGCCCTACGCTTTAGGCAATGCACTACCAGTCACAATGCTAGTCACCAGCCCATGGATAGGAACACCAAACGCAAATTGCAGCATACCTGAGACCCACAGACCCCTGCCCAGTAGTGGATGCCTACTAGCTTGGTTGGGGGACTTTCACATCAGAACCCTGCCCAACATGGGAGGTAATCTGCAATGCCAGGCCTGACCTAGGGGCCCACACCCTCACCCGGATACCACCCCACCAAGCGTAAGTTGTAAATTAGGGCACTGTACTCACCTACTTGAGGCTGCTGTGATGCACCAAGTGCCCATCTAGCTCCAGATAGGCCACTGCCAGTATGCGGGCCACCAGGGAGGTCAGGGTTTGATGGACACCCCTTCCTCATTGGGAGGCCATCCCCACCTCCACCGTCTTCCGTGCCCAGCGTCTCAGGTCCTCCCACTGTTTCTGATAGTGGGTGCTCTGCCTGCCGTAGACCCCCAGGGTCCACCCATCCCTGGCGATGGCACGCCATATACCCTTCTTTTGATGGGCGCTGACATACAGGGAAAGGCACTAGTCCGACCGTCCTGCCTGTTTCACTTATGGCCCACCATGCTGCTTACCATCCCCAATAGCACAGACATGGCCCAGCATATATGCTATGCTACATGCTGCCCAGGGCCCATCCACCAACCCCCCCATGAGGCCTTCACACACAGCACTCCATGCATTCACGCCCCATGCATCGTACTCACGGTGTACTCACCTGTTGGTCTGGAGGCCCATACAGCAGTCAGTACTGGGGTAGGACCCCATCCACCAGTCATCCAAACTCTGCTGAGGTGAAGGCAGGCGCCCTTTCCCCAGTAACATGAGCCATTATCGGTTCCAGACACAGGTCACAGCACCACTTGCAGTGTAGGTCCTCTCCTGTTGAATGTCAGGTAGTAATGAGTGAACAGATAGAAAATGGTGGTCACGTCCGCAGTGGTGCGTACTGTCACCGCTGGCGTACATCACCGTTGGCCACTGTACCCAATAGGGCCCAATGATGACCAATGAGGAGTTGCAACGGCACATTGGGGGTCATTACGACCCTGGCGGTATAAGGCGCTTACCGCCTTGCAAAAGACCGCCAATACACCACCGCAGCAGCGGTAGACCGCCACAGCTATTATGACACACATCACGGAATCCGCTGAAATTCAGACACCCACACAATACCGCCGCACCAAAGGTCAGCGATAAACTGGCGGAAACACATCCTCCACCTCCACGCCAACAGAAACACGCCCATGCCATTACGACCCTAAATCCACGCGGCGGTCTTTCAACCGCGGTATTCCATTGGCTGTACACACCGCCGCGCTCAAAATACACACACATCTCCAAAACACCGCCTCATTGGACATTTCGAAATACACACACCTGATACACATACACACACCACTCCCACACACCCAACACAATATAAAACACACACCCACATCACCCACAAGCCCTTACAACCACACATTTTGAGAGAAGGCGAGAGAGAGAGCACAGAATAGACAACCCCATCAGACAGAGGCACACAACACCATCACCCACACAACATCCAAGCACAAAACACCACACACTACTACACTCACCACACTCATCACCACATACACCACCCCACACATCACACACACCACCCCATGTCACGCCAAAGACACCCCCGCTTTTCTGAGGAGGAGCTCAGGGTCATGGTGGAGGAAATCATCAGGGTAGAGCCACAGCTATTTGGCTCACAGGTACAGCACACATCAATTGCAAGGAAGATGGAGCTATGGCAAAGAATAGTGGACAGGGTCAACGCAGTGGGACAGCACCCAAGAAATAGGGAGGACATCAGGAAGAGGTGGAACGACCTACGGGGGAAGGTGCGTTTAACGGTATCCAGGCACCACATTGCAGTACAGCGGACTGGCGGCAGACCCCTACCTCCTCCCCCTCAACTAACAACATGGGAGGAGCAAGTCTTGACCATCTTGCATCCTGAGGGCCTCGGAGGAGTCGTCGGAGGAACGGACACTGGTAAGTCAAATCTTAACTATCACATCTCCCACCCTACCTGCATGCTATCACACACCCCCACCCTCACACCCTCCCCTATCACCCAAACTCCTCACTAATGTACTAATAACACCAACTACACATCCCAACCCCAAGACCTGCATGACACAACTAACCATGGACACTCATCACTAAATCATGCCCACTGCACATACCCAGAACACCCTCCAACCATCAGCATACAACCCCACACACAGGAATGCCTGCACTGGGGTTCACGCACACCCAACCATTGCACACCATTACACACACACATGCAATAATCATGTACTTATACCCCCGCAGGAACCCGAAGGAACGTCACCACACCAGAGGGTCCAGACAACACCACTCCACCCCCAGAAGAGGCCCACAGTGACGACAGCAGCTCTGCCCTACTGAATCTTGATGACCAGCCCAGACCATCGTGGGCCTCAGGACAGTCGGTTCCCCTCGCACAGGCACAGCCCAACACTGACCTTCCACCCTCTGGTAACACCAGCACAGCACCCACCTAGCGGGCCCAAACCTCACAACCCAGGACAGGTCAATCAGCTGTGTGTCCACCACTACAGGGCACCCAGGCTAACCCACCACCCCAACAACAACAGGGACCTGGGGGCAGTGGTAGTGGGCACACGGTCCAGGGGACGGAGGCACAGGAACACAGGGGAACTGGGAGGGCTGCTGTGCGACAGAGGGAGGACAGGCCAAGGGAACCAACTCTCCACGAGGCCCCCTCCTCCATCATGGGAGCATACCACCACTCCCAGGAGATGATGGCCACGGTCCTGGACAAGTTGCAGGAGACCCTGCGTCTGCAGGAGGAGCAGTATTTGGGGTTCAGGGAGGAGCTCAGGACCATCGGCTCCGCCCTGGGCACCATCGTAGGGGTGCTGACGGACATTCAAAAAACCTTGAGGGACACAGTGGCACTCCAAGGGGCCCCTGACACTAGCCACCACGATGAACAGCCTACCACCTCCGCTGGCGCTAGTGGACAGGACGCCCCGCCACAGGACCAACACACCAGCACCCCATACCCTGCAGACGGACAACCACCACGCAAGCGGGCCCTGAGATCCAGGAACAGGACAGAGCAAGATGGCAAGACCACCGCCAGGAAATAAGACCACCCTGATTGTCCCCCCACTGTCCCACTTTGTTACCCTGTCCCAATCGGAACTGCCCCAGCTCCACTTCCAATGGGCAGATGTGCAATGTACCTGTGAGACTAATAGACTGGACTCTGCCATGGACATTCCTCCACCATCACCCGTCTCCATTTTACAACCCCCTTTCATTTTTAGCACTTAATTAAACACACTTGAAACACTAAAAAAACTGGAGTCAGTCTATGATTTGTATTTTTCTATTATCAATGACAGTGTCATAATGGGTTACCCATTGGAAGGCTAACATACCAATGTCACACATCACAAGCCCTTCAAGGATGCAAGCAGTTGACACGTAGGTTACCACATTTGTGAAACTGAAATGGAAGGGGATAACTCAGTTAACAAATAGTGAGTGAAATATCGGTACAGGATAGAGGTAGACGTGTGAAAGTCAATGTAATGTCACACCGGAAAATGTACTCACCTGAGTTTCACTGGAAATATTGCTGTATGACTGACTCCCTGTTGTCGTTTTCTTCTTCCTCAGCTTCATCCTCATCACTGTCCACTGGCTCCACAGGCTCCACAGCTGCCACAACACCGTCATCTGGATCAACCTCCTGCAGAAAAGGCACCTGGCGTCGCAATGCTAAATTATGGAGCATGGAGCAGGCGATGATGATGTTGCACACCTTCTTCGGTGAGTAGAATTGGGACCCACCTGTCATATGGAGGCACCTGAACCTGGCCTTAAGAAGGCCGAAGGTGCGTTCGATAACCCTCCTAGTCCGCCCATGGGCATCATTGTAGCGTTCCTCTGCCCTGGTCCTGGGATTCCTCACTGGGGTCAATAGCCAGGAAAGGTTGGGGTAACCAGAGTCCCCCAATAGCCATACACTGTGCCTCTGGAGTTGACCCATCATATCAGGGATGCTGCTATTGCACAGGATATAGGCGTCATGCACAGAGCCAGGGAACATAGCATTTACCTGCGAGATGTACTGGTCTGCCAAACAGACCATCTGGACATTCATTGAATGATAACTCTTCCTGTTCCTGTACACCTGTTCACTCCTGTGGGAGGGACAAGAGCTACATGGGTCCCATCAACGGCACCTATGACGTTCGGGATATGTCCCAGGGCATAGAAGTCACCTTTCACTGTAGGCAAATCCTCCACCTCAGGAAAAATTATGTATCTCCTTACGTGTTTCAGCAGGGCAGCAAACACTCTGGACAACACGTTTGAAAACATAGGCTGGGACATCCCTGATGCCATGGTCACTGTTGTCTGAAAAGACCCACTTGCAAGGAAATGGAGCACTGACCGCACCTGCACGCCAGGGGGGATTCCAGTCGGATGGCAGAATGGTGACATCAGGTCTGGCTCCAACTGGGTGCATAGTTCCTGGATTGTGGCACGGTCGAACCTGTAGGTGACGATTAAATGTCTCTCTTCCATTGTCAACAGGTCCACCAGCGGTCGGTACACCGGAGGATTCCGCCATCTTCTCACATGTCCCAGCTGACGGTGCCTATGAAGGACAACAGCGAAGAACCAGTCAATATTCCTCCAGGTATGTACCCACAGTCACACACAAGACTACACCACTCACCAAAACACTTCCTGTATGTGTGTTGAGTGTAGGCCTAGCTATGTGTGACGCAGAAGTAAATGGAGCCATGTGGGCCCCTGAAATGGCGGCTGCCTGACCTCTAAAGTGCGACAGTGGGATTGTGGGGTAACAGCGCTGGCGTCACACACCGTCGCGGTAGGCGGTCGTAGACCGCGGCGCAATGCTGTTTTGGTTAACATAGGAACCTATGGGTCCCAGGAGCCAATCAACAGGTGCGCTGGCGGTGATGATGCGCAACGCCGCGGACGTCACCGCCATTTTCTATCTGTTCAATCACTAGATAACTGACCTTCGACAGGAGAGGACCTACACTGCTAGTGCTGCTGTGACCTGGGTCTGGAAGCGACGATGGCTGCTGCGTCTGGGGAAAGGGCCCCTGCCTTCACTGCACAGGAGTTGGAGAAACTTGTGGATGGGGTCCTCCCCCAGTACATGCTACTCTACGGTCCTCCAGACCAACAGGTTAGTACACAGGGAGCACGTTGTATGGGCTAGGCCTGGGTGGACAGGGCTGGGGGGAAGAGTGAAGTGGGCAGAGTTCATACTACAGTAAAGAATGGGAATAAATGGGCCACATGGTCAGAGTAGGGAGGTGGCCACTCACATTGATGGTGCAGTTGGTAATGACTGTTCCTCTTCCCTGGTGCATGTCATGTAGGTCAGCGCCCACCAGAAGAGGGACATTTGGCCTGCCATCGCCAAGGAGGTCCGGATCCTGGGGGCCCACCAGAGACGGGGCACCCACTGCCGGAAGAGATGGGAGGACATTCGCCGCTGCAGCAAGAAGACGGCGGAGGCTCAGTTGGGGATGGCCACCCTGATGTTCCGGATCCTGGAGGTGGCCTACCCGGAGTTGGATGGGCACTTGAGGACATCACAGCAGACACAAGGGGGTGAGTACAACCTCATTCTGCTGACTTTGCGTGCAGTGGAGGGGTCTGGGTGGGGGAGGTGGGCTGTGGGTGTCCCTAGGCCAGGGCGAATTCGGTAGGCAAGGCCCCTCCGTAATGTAGGCCATGTGGCACTCTACCCCACCTCAGAAGAGTGCCAAGTTGAGGTATAGTTGCCCCTGTGGCATCCATGTGCGCAGATGTCTACCATTGCCATGAATGCCATATCCCAGAAATTGCATGTGCAGAGGCCAGGAGCACGGCGTAATGCATGGGGCTGCTGCGTCTGTCTTGTCCGCCAACGGTAGCGGTATGCCATGCACTAAAACTCTCTTACTTCTGTCTCCCCCCATTTTTCTGCTCTCCCTGTCCTTTTGTACATCAGCATCATCAGGTGGAGGTACAGTGGCACCGGAGCACGAGGGGGCTGCATTCCACATGGCCATGGAGGGCCACACCACAGACTCTGAATGCACCAGTGGGACGGAGGGCGAGGGGAGCTTCACGTCGGCCACCGGATCAGCAACCAGCGACACGGACTCGTCCGACGATGAGAGCTCCCTTGTGGTGGCGGCACCATCTGTGCCCCCCACTTCTACAGGTACAGCCGCCACCTCCCCTACCAGCACCGCCCTCCCAGCAGCCCCTCAGCGTTCGCCCCGTGCCCGCTCACCCAGGAGGGTGGGCATCACCTTCGCCCCAGGCACCTCAGGCCCTGCCCCAGTCACCCCTGCTGCCCTCAGTGAGGAGGCCATTGACCTCCTCAGGTCACTCACTGTTGGGCAGTCTACCATTGTGAATCCATCCAGGATGTAGAACGAGAGTTGCAACACGGTAATGCATTCCTGGAGGGCATTCATTCTGGTCAGGCTGTCCTTCAGCGAACCCTGCAATCTCTGGCCTCAGCACTGATGGCAGCCATTGTCCCTGTGTCTAGCCTCCCCCCTCCAACTTCCTCCACCCAGACCCAATCCCCTGTACCCCAGCCCATCCCAAGCACACCTACAGACCAGCATGCACACAAGTCAACACACACAAGTAGCTCAAGCAAACATAGGCACCACACACACCACAGGCACTCACACAAGCATCACACACATACGGATACAGCAACAGCCACTGTCTCCACTGTGTCCACCTCCTCTTCTTCTGCCTCCTCCCTCCCAGTCTGGTCTACACACACACCTGCATGCACCATATCTACAGGCACTAGGACTCGCACCAGGACACCCAGCACCACAAGCCGCTCACCTGCACTCACCACCTCCACTGCCATTTACACGTCCCCTGTGTCCTCTCCCAGTGTGTCTGTGACGCCCCCTCCCAAAGTACCCAAACCCCGGCAATCACTCACCCAACATCCATCCACCTCACGACAGCCTCCAGTACCTGCACCTGCACCCAAAACAGCTAAAGTGACACCTCCTACAACCACCTCCTCTTCCTCCACTCCCAGACCCCCTCCAGCTACCCATCCCAGTGTCCGACAGAAACTGTCCCTCTGTCAAATTGAACTTTTTGCCCCCACCCCCCCCCTCCAATTCATCAGACCCGTCGTAGCGTCTCATCCAAAAAGCCTCCAGTACCAGTGTTGCGTGTTCCAGGTTTTTGGAGTGCACTGTCCACCAGGGCAGGCAGTAGGACCCGGAGCCAAGGCACTGGCAGTCCACCCCATGTAAAGGCTCCAAAATTGGAGAGTGGACGACAGGACCATGTCAAGACTCCTGGTGGGACAGCAAGTGAAATGGGATCGAAGGCGATTGGTGAGTCAGCTGTAACTCCAAAAAAGGTGGGGAAGGTCCAGAGGAAGTATGCCCAGCCTGTTGTGAGTGTCACGGCGGAGAAGTGCGCCATATTTTCCGGCGGTCCAGACACAACCGCCAGCACCGTCGTCACTGGTCCAGAGACCACCGCCAGAGTCACAGCCCAGGAGGGCACAATTATCGTCACTGGTCCAGAGACCACCGCCAGAGTCACAGCCCAGGAGGGCACAAGTATCGTCACTGGTCCAGAGACCACCGGCAGAGTCACAGCCCAGGAGGGCACAAGTATCGACACTGGTCCAGAGACCACCGCCAGAGTCACAGCCCAGGAGGGCCCGAGTATCGTCACTGGTCCAGTGACCACCGCCAGAGTCACAGCCCAGGAGGGCAAAAGTATTGTCACTGGTCCAGAGACCACCGCCAGAGTCATAGCCCAGGAGGGGACAAGCTGCCACAGCCCGCTGGCCAATGATGGAACGTCATGCCATACACCAATGCCCAGTGTAGAGATCGTCATGCCACACAGCAATGTCAGTATCAGGACAGCCATGGCAAAACACCGCTGAACAGTCATGAACCTCAATGGCAAAGCACCGCTGAACAGGGCAAAGACCGCCATGTCAAAGCACCGCTGAACAGGGCAAAGACCGCCATGGTGAAGACCGCTGAACAGGGCAAAGACCGCCATGTCAAAGCACCGCTGAACAGGGCAAAGACCGTCATGTCAAAGCACCGCTGAACAGGGCAAAGACCGCCATGTCAAAGCACCGCTGAACAGTCATGAACCTCAATGGCAAATCACCGCTGAACAGGGCAAAGACCGCCATGTCAAAGCACCGCTGAACAGGGCAAAGACCGCCATGGTGAAGACCGCTGAACAGGGCAAAGACCGCCATGTCAAAGCACCGCTGAACAGGGCAAAGACCACCGCCATGTCAAAGCACCGCTGAACAGGGCAAAGACCGCCATGTCAAAGCACCGCTGAACAGGGCAAAGACCGCCATGTCAAAGCACTGCTGAACAGTTATGAACCTCAATGGCAAAGCACCGCTGAACAGGGCGAAGAACGCCGTGGTGAAGACCGCTGAACAGGGCAAAGACCGCCATGGTGAAGACCGCTGAACAGGGCAAAGACCGCCATGTCAAAGCACCGCTGAACAGGGCAAAGACCGCCATGGTGAAGACCGCTGAACAGGGCAAAGACCGCCATGCTGAAGACCGCTGAACAGGGCAAAGACCGCCATGTCAAAGCACTGCTGAACAGGGCAAAGACCGCCATGTCAAAGCACCGCTGAACAGTCATGCACCTCAATGGCAAAGCACTGCTGAACAGGGCAAAGACCGCCATGGTGAAGACCGCTGAACAGTCATGAACCTCAATGGCAAAGCACCGCTGAACAGGGCAAAGACCGCCATGGTGAAGACCGCTGAACAGGGCAAAGACCGCCATGTCAAAGCACCGCTGAACAGGGCATGGACCGTGTAGGAATGAATGGACCGCCACATCAGGCATCCTTATCCCATGTGCAGCTGGGACAGTGACAGGACAGGAACTTTCACGGTGAGACACATCCAGTCTGGGCACCAGTCCCCCTCCAGAACAAGTGGAGACCTGCATCTACTTGAGAGACTGTGGCTTTGCACTCCCCAGGATGGCACAGTGGACAACCCACCAACTGTGGAGACTTGAGAGACTTTGGCTTTGCACTCCCCAGGATGGCACAGTGGGCAAGTCACCCACTGTAGAGACTTGAGAGCCTGTGGCTTTGCACTCCCCAGGATTGAACAGTGGGCAACCCACCCACTGTAGAGACTTGAGAGACTGTGGCTTTGCACTCCAAGGATTGAACAGTGGGCAAGCCACCCACTGGGATACATCAATGGGCATGGAGCCCCGTCGTGGATCTGGCTTCGCATTCATGTGGCTGAGGTGCCCCCCCTTCCCTTCCCCCTGAGGTGCCTGTTTTATTTCTATCTGATGCCCCGGCAGTGTTCTCTCCGATTTTGGTCAGGTATCTATTGTGGGTCTCGCCCATGCATTTTTGGACTGTTGGTGCACGGACATTGTTGTGTACATATCTGCACTACTTCTCGTCTTGCATATAATTATGACTGATTTTCAAATATATATCTGTATATTTTTGTATGACATGTATATTGGCACATTACATTGTTTGACCGATTTTCGCTTTGTGTATTCATTCTTCCGGGGGGATTGTGGGTAGTTACTGTGATTTTTGTGACTGCATTGGTGTGTATGTTGTAATATGCGAGGGTGGGGGTGTTTGGTGGGTGTCCCCCTAACTTTTGCCTCCCCCGTGTCGTAGGTGCAGTACTCACCGGTATCTTCTGCGCCTACTTCGCTGTTGGTCGTAAAGGAGCAGAAAGACAAGGGCAGGAAGTATTTGGAGTTCGGGGTCCATGGAGTCGTCGTTCTTCGTGAGATATGTTCAGGTGAGCGTTTTCCCATTGCAAAAGCTGTTTCTGCCGTGTTTTTATCCACGGTGAATCCGCCCTGGAAAAGGTGGCGGATTGGCGGGTTGTAATAGTGTGGGCGGTACATTGTCTCCCGCCTGTCTGTTGGCGGTGACCGCCGCACTGCCTGTCTGTACCGCCGTGGCGGTCGGTGTGTTAAAGTGGCGGTTTCCGCCAGGGTCATGATTCCCTTTTTTTGTCCGTCGGCCTGTTTGCGGTATTATCGCACCTTTTACACCGTCCGCTACGGTCGTAATGACCCCCATAATGTCAGCGGAATTACCTCATTTCCACCTGTCCTTCCATGCAGGACAGGCAGATGCCATGTCAGGGGGGTTGCAGGCCATGGATCTTAACTGTGTCACAGTACACAAATTCACTATTTGGACATATTCCACCAAACTAATGTTACAATCACAAGATGCATTGAACTGTAGTGGTTGGAATGCACAGATAATGACAAGATGCTAACTCTTTTGCCCCATAGTTTGCAAACACTGCGGATGAATAGGAGACTGAGAAATCCCCCCATGTACAGACCCCTGGTGGACTTGGCAATAATGGAGGACAGGCACATTATCCTCACCTACAGACTTGACAGTGTCACAATCATACAGCTGTGTGCCCAATTGGAGCCTGAGCTACTATCTGTTATCCGTCACCCCACTGGGATCTCCCCTCTTGTGCCAGTGCTATCAGTGCTCCATTTCCAGGCAATTGGTTCTTTCCAAGTGACAGTGGGCTTGACAGCAGGAATGTCACAGCAAATGTTCTCAATAGTGCTGACAAGAGTGTTGTCTGCCCTGATTAAACATGTGTGCAGCTACATCGTTTTTGCCCTGGTGAATGATTTGGCTACAGTGAAAGCTGACTTCTATGCAATGGGACATATCCCTAACATCATTGGGGCAATCGATAGAACACATATTGTATTTGTCTCCCCCCCGGCGAAATGAACAGATGTTTTTAGAAATAGAAAGAGTATTCACTCCACAAATGTCTAGATGGTGCCTGGCAGACCAGAACATCTCCCACATCAATGCAAAGTAACCTGGGTCTGTGCATGATGCCTTTATCCTGAGGAATAGTAGCATCCCAAATGTGATAGGCCAACTCCAAAGTCACAGGGTGTAGCTAATAGGTGAGCCCTCGTTCCCACCCAGTGGATGTTGATGTATGGGTATGGTGTGGGCCCTAAGGGTGAGTTTGTGGCTAACAGTTGCCCCTCGATATTAGCAGGTAACTCTGGTTACCCTGACCTCTCATGGCTACCAACCCCTGTGAGGAATGCCAGGACAAAGGCAGTGGAACGTTACAATGAGGTACATGGGCAAACAAGAAGGATTATAGAACGGACCTTTGGCCTCCTGAAGGCCAGGTTTTGCTGCCTCCATTTAACAGGTGGATCCCGGTGCTACTCACCCAAGAAGGTCTGCCAGATCATTGTGGCATGCTATATGTTGCACAACCTTGCCTTGCGATGCCATGTGCCTTTTCTGCAGTAGGAGGAGGCTGGAGATAGCCAAGTGGCTGCAGTGGATCCTGTGGACAGTGAAGATGAGGAGACAGAGGATGAGGATCAGGACAACAGAAGTGCAATTATTCGTTAATACTTCCAATGAGACACAGGTAAGACAGTGTTAATACACATATAATTGACAGTTTGATGTGTGATATTGTCACTGGCAGGCTGTGTATTCCTACTTCTATGCCCACTCACTGTACCCTTTGGCATCTCTTTTTGCAAATGTTTGTGTCCCACTATTGCTCCTGGTGTGTTCAATGCAGACAACTACAAGTCTTTCCTATGTAAACATGACTGCACAGTTGAATTGCAATGCTTGAACCTGGTTAAACAAATACATTTTGGAAACATTTGACATACACCATAATTGTATTTTATCAAAGTGTGTTAATTGCAGTGCTCTGAAGAAGAGGGGGTAGTGCAATGGGCTGGGGTGATGACGAAGGAAAGTCCATGTTAGACTCCAGTCTATTTGTATCACAGTTGCATTGTCCAAGGGGACATAGGAAGGGGAGCAATGGCAGTTCAAGGTGGACAGGGTGACAGAGTGGGAAACAAGGGTGACAATTAGGAGAGTCTTATTTTCTGGCGGGGGACTTGGCAATAGTCTCTGGCTTCTGTCTGGATCGCAGGCAAAGTTTGCGGGTGGTTCTCCTTCTGCAGGGGAAGGGATGATGGTGGCCTGTTGGTCCTGTGGCGGGGCCTCCTGTCCACTAGTGGCAGCGGAGGTGGAGGGCTGTTCAGTTGTTTGGCTAGTGTCAGGGGCCCGGTGGTGTGCCACTGCCTCCCTCATACTGTTGGCCATGTCTGCCAGCACCCCTGCAATAGAGACCAGGGTGAGTTGATGGCCTTCAAGTCCTCCCTGATCCCCAAGTACTGTCCCTCCTGCTGCCACATGTTCTCCTGCAACTTGTCCATGATCTGGCCCAGTGTATCCTAAGAATGTTGGTATGCTCCCAGGATCATGGTGAGTGCCTCCTGGAGGGTCGGTTCTCTGGGCCTGTCCTCCCCCTGTCACACAGCAGTCCTCCCAGCTTTCCTGTTTTCCTCTGCCTCTGTCCCCTGAACCGTATGCCCACTGACCCCAGGTCCCTGATTGTCCTGTGTTTGTGGGGTGGCCTGGAGTCCCTATAGTGGTGGACACTCTGCTGATTGTGTGTCCTTGGGACAGAGGTATGGGCCCGCTGGGTGGGTGCTGTGGTGGTGTTTCCTGAGAGGGGAGGCTCTGTGGTGGTGTGAGAGTGTGCCTGGGTAACCGACTGTCCGGAGGTCTCTGATGGGCCAGGTTAGTCATCCAGATCCAGGTGACCAGAGCTGCTGTCATCACTGTGGGCCTCTTCTGTGGGGGAACTGGATTTTGCTGGCACCTCTTCTCCGGTGACATTGGCTGGGATATCTGTGGGGATGTAAATGCAGTATTATTGTTTCTACGTGTGACCTCTTGTGCATGGGTGAGTTGCCCTCTATGGTTGTTTTTGTCCTGCCGGCTTCGCCTTATATGAGTTGTTATTTGGTGGGCTAGGTGATTCTCTCTAGTGTGCATGCTGTGGTGATAGGTGTCCATGCAGGTCTGTGAGGGATGCCCATGCATTAGTGTTGCATGCAAGGCTTGGCATTGGGATGAGTGGGTTGTGATGGTGGAGTGTGTGTGAGGTGGTGGAGTGTGTGTGAGGTGGTGGAGTGATGGGTGTGGGGGTGAGAGTGGGACAGTATGTGATGGCATGCAGGTAGGAGGGCTGACAGGAATAAAGAGTTGACTTACCGGAGTCCAGTCCTCCTCCTACTCCTGCCAGGCCCTCAGGATGCATGATTGCCAAGACTTGCTTCTCCCATGTTGTTAGTTATGGGGGAGGAGGTTGGGGTCCACCGCCAGTCCTCTGTACAGCGAGTTGGTGTCTTGCTGCAATGGATACACCTTCCCCCATAGGTCATTCCACCTCTTCCTGATGTCATCCCTTGTTCTGGGGCGCTGTCCCATGGTGTTGACCCTGTCCACGATTCTCCGCCATAGCTCTAGCTTCCAAGCAATGGATATCTGACCCACCTGTGATCCAAATAGCTTTGGCTCTACCCAGATGATTTCCTCCACCATGACCCTTAGCTCCTCCTCAGAAAACCTGGGGTGTTGTTGTGGTTCCATGAGTGTGGTGTGAGTGGAGTGGGTGTGTAGGGTGATGTGTTGGGGTGTGTCTTGTGAGGTGCGTGGATGGTGTATAGGTGATGGTGGTATGTGGTTCTGGTTGTGTGAATGCTCTTGCTGTCTGTCTCTGGTGCAATTGTTTGTACTCAAAAAGGGTTGTGGGTAATGTGTGTGTGTGTGTGTGTGTGTTTTATAGTGGTGTGTGGGTGTGGTGTGTGTATGTGTATCAGGTGTGAGTATTTTGAATTGACCAATGTAGTGTTGCTTTGTTAGGTTGTGTGCATTTTGAGCGTGGTGGTATGTACCGCCAATGGTTTACCGCCATTGAATGTCCGGGTGGTGATTTGTGGTTCATAATGTTTTGGGCATCGTTCTGTTGGTGTAACAGTGTGGGTTTGGATACTGCAAGTTTCTCACTGACCTTTGGGCTGGTGGACTTGTGTGTATAGCTGTATAGTGACGGATTGGTAGGTGTGTGTCATAATATGGTTGGCGGACATCCGCCATGGCTGCGGTATGTTGGCGGCAGTCGGCATGGCGGTAAGAGTGATTTACCTCCATTGTCATAATGAGGGCCTATTTGTCCTGTCTGGAGCATTCAGATTTGTATTTACTAAGTACAATATCCTTCAATCATGTAATCAGAAAAGTATTGAACAATGTGCA
The DNA here is from genome assembly GCF_031143425.1 of Pleurodeles waltl. Lineage (NCBI taxonomy): Eukaryota > Metazoa > Chordata > Amphibia > Caudata > Salamandridae > Pleurodeles > Pleurodeles waltl. Next base: position 1,021,156,564 of record NC_090447.1, read on the forward strand.
AAACACAATATTTTACAACTGGACCTACTAAAACATGCAACTGAAGTGCAAGAAATTGTTGGAGTGTTAATGGACTTTTTAACATGGCCCACTGGGGCACCAAGCTCTTTATTGTTCCCTACAAGTCTGTAGAGTGAACCTTGCACGGCAGCAGGCTCGATACTTGCTGGCAGCATATTTCAAATACACCACATTCACGTGCTCTGTTGCATGTTGTACTGACCAACAGTTAGCTGGTATGTAAAAATCCTAAAATCCCATCATGAGAGGAGTGCTTAGCCATGGGCCACCAATCACTTCCCCTTGTTTATGTGCATTTCTGCAATATAAAGGTGGCTGTGAACCTGGTACATGAGCTAGTGATAGTGGCATTCATGTCACTTAAGGCCAGATGTATGAATCATTTTTCTACTCGCAAACGGCCCATCGAGCCTTTTGTGACCGGAAAAATTTGTTTTTCTATGTATTAAAGCAAAGTGCGACTCAGTAACTTGTTTACTGAATTGCATTTTACTTTTGCAATTTGTTATTAGGAAGGGACGTATTTAGGGCACCCCTCCCTAATACCGAATCGCACTGGTACGCAGGAATGCTTTGCGACCATGAATGCGGTTGCAAAATATGCACAGTTACCACCAACTTTAAGTTGGTGGTGATCCATTTTCAAAAGGAAAGGGTCCCCAGGTATCCCTTCCCCTTTGTGAATAGAAGCATAAATATTTCTTCAGCGCAGGTAGTGGTCTCAAGGACCACTGCCTACTGTGAAAAAATGAAAAGAAAACTTTTTTGGTTGAAATGCATCCCATTTCCCTTTTAGGAAAAAGGGCTGCATTTCAATGAAATAAAACTGCTTTATTTGAAAGCAGTCACAGACATGGTAGTCTGCTGTCCCCACCAGGCCACCATCCCTGTGAGTGAGGCCATTCCCAATGGGGTCGCAAATTGCAACCTACCTCATGAATATTGATGAGGTGGGTAATTTGCGACCCCATTGGGAATTGCTAAATGTGTCTGAGACATATTTATACATTTCATTTTGCAATTCTCTAATTGTGATTCATAAGGAATCACGATTAGAGACTTGCAAAATGAAATGGTTGTACATCTGGCCCTTAATGATCTAATTCCAACTATTATGTACATTTCATATGAAAAGTGATGCAGAGATGATGCCTATCCCACTGAGATAGCTCAATTAACCAAATACTTGTTGCTGGAATTTGTGAGTGACTTTCTGCTTACATGTTCGAACCTCACCAGGAAAGGCTTGGGCTTTCATCATTCCAATCTAGATCACATTGTTTTATTTCACAAAGTAATCCCTATATGGTATATATGGGCTTAAGATATACAACGGTGCTGTAAAAATTATTGTTTCAAATATTTCTTCCTTTAAATGAAATTCATCAGTTTGAGCTGTCACAGTCACTTTGGCAGAAGGTACTTACTTACTCACCCACACAACCACTCACACACCACTCACACATACATGCAGTCACTGACATCTACACTCAGAGTTCCAAAATCCATACACACTCCGCTTACACATCCATAGTCACTCACACACCTAGATAACCACTCATAAACCCATTCACAGACCCATGCAGCCACTCACACAACCATTCACTGACCAATACAGCTACTCACACACCAACATACTCCCCCACAAAACAACTCACACACCTACTCACAACCCATACCATCCCTCATACACCCACTTACAGAACCATACAACCACTCTCACACCCACTCACAGACCTATTTAGGCACTTACACACACAATCACTGACCCATATAGCTACTCACATATCTACTGACAGAGTCATATACCTGTTCACAGACCCATACAACCACATATACTCCCACTCACAGGCCCATACGGCAACTGACAAACCCACTCACACATCTACACTGCTACTCACACACTCACTCACAGCCCCATAAAGCCACTCACACACCCACTCACAAACGCATACAGCCACTCGCCAACCCACTCACACACCCATCCAGCTACTCACACACCAGCTCACAGACCACAACAGTCACTCACATACCTTATCACAGACCCATACATCCACTCACCAACCCACTCACACACCGAAACAGCTACTCACACACCCATCACAGACCCATGCAACAACTCACACACACACTCACAGACCCAGAAAAAATATCAAACACACACTTACACATCCACACAGCCACTCACACACCGACATACCCATTCACACACCCATTCAGACACCTACACAGCCACTCACTCATACATTCACAGACCCATTCAGCCACTCACACACCCACAAAACCACTCACAACCTCACTCACCACACCAAAACACCACTCACACACCCACTTACAGAGCCATTCAACTACTCACAGACCTCCTCACAGACCCATACAGCCACTGACAAACCTACTTACTCACAAACAGCTACTCACACACCCACTCACAGAAGCATACAACCACTCACACACCCACTTACAGAGCCATCCAACCACGCACAAAACCACTCACAGACCCACTCTCAGACCGATAGAGCCTTTCAAAAACCTATCCACATAGCTACTCACACACCCAGTCACAGACCCACACAACCACTCATACACCCACCCACAGACCCATGCAATCACTCACACACCCACTCATAGACCCACACAACCACTCACACACCCACTCATAGACCCACACAACCACTCACACATCCACTCACAGATTCATACAACCACTCACACATCAACCCACACAATGACTCACACACTAATCAAGCATTCAAACCCACTCGCACACCCAAACAACCACTCACAGATCCGTACATCCACTCACATATCAAGCCCGTATGGCACTCACACACCCGCAAAACCACTCACATACACACACCCATACAGACTTTCACACAATCACTCACATATCCATACAGCCACTTACACACCCACTCTCAAAGGTTGCAGGGAAGATATAGTTAGGAAATAAAACTAAAAAAAAACTTTACATATTCACTAAAACAAAACCAGCATTAAAGTGATGTTATAGTTAGGAAATACCATTAAAAACCCTAAAATCACAGAAAAACAAAGGTTAAAGGGAGGTTATAGTTAGTGTGTGTAATGGCCTTTTCTGCAAGGTTATCCTCAAACTGTTTGTCTTTCTTCTACTATTTGTCTGACCCTCTTTTTGTTGGCTTTAGGACTCGGGCCACTTTACTACTGCTAATCAGTGCTAAAGTGCATGTGCTTTCGGCCCTAAAACTTGGTAGAATTGTCTTACACCGGTTTGGCATATTTAGTTTCCCTGTAAGTCCCTCATAAAGTGGTATACCATATACCCAGGGCCTAATGCTACTAGTGGGCCAGCAGCACTAATTGCGCCAAACACAGAAGTAGCCTTTCAAACTTGTCTCAGGCCTGCCATTGCAGTGCCTGTGTGCACAGTTTACTGCAACATTGACTTGACAAGAAAAACTACTTGCCAAGGCCTAAACTCCCTTTTCCATACCTCTAAATCATTCCTAAGGTAGACCCTAGCTAGCCCTATGGGCAAAGTGCTGTGTATGTAAAAGGTAGGACATATATTTTTATGTGGTACATGTCCTAGTAGTGACAAACAGCCTATTTTATTTTTCACTACTCTGAGCGCTGCTCCTCTCATAGGTTTGTATTGGGAATTACCTTATATATGTCTAAATGGTAATTTCCAATCCTTAAGGAGTAGCAAATGCATGTTTGGATTAGTAGTGAGAAATCCTGCTTACTGGTGTGGGTGGAGTTTACATTACTATTTTAGAAATGCTGCTTTTAGAAAGTGGGCATTTCTTTGAGCTTATGAACTCTAGTGCTTTGCAGCCATACAACAATCCACACCTGGGGCAGATTGACAGCTCCCCTAGGTGCATACTTTCTAGACAGCTATCATATCTGACATACATTTGGATGGTTAACCATCCACAGCTATGTTCACCTATGATTCTGCTACCACATAGTTTAACATACTATGACATTTTGGTCATGGCTCCTCTGTCAGCCCATCTTTCATAAGGTTCTACAGAGATTGGCAATACATTCACCTTCACATTAGTCAGAAGCTATTGCACATGCAACTCAGACATATTTTATTCATGATGTACAGTGTGTGGAACATATTCCATTGGCACTGGGATGCCCATTGAACATGGCATTGAAAACATTATCCAACATCAAACAAAAGCCTTTTACAACACAGTAACCATTCACGTGACACTCACTATTAGCATCCAGATCCCTGAAGCTCTGCACTTCACCTGTTATGTCTGGTGCTGTTCTCCCTACAAGACTTAACAGGGTACATTGTACTGTGAATGTAGAATACATACACTGTGGACACGAGAAGCACTGCACATTGAATTTGCAAATTGGCTATGTAGGACTGAATTTTGATGATGTAGCAAATGGCACAGTTGATGTGACTTAATAATACACATAGGAATGGCAAGGTGAAGTGTACACAGATATGCTGTGTCTAATCATGCGCTTGGTGCCCAGATTGTGGAACTAGTACAAATACATTGGTACCTACAAAATAGCACAAGGGTGCCTGCCTTTCATGGGTCTGGGAACCAAATGATTTGACATACCATATTCTGCAAGGGATTACATTAGATATGCCTTTCTGATATGACAATGCTATACAAATCAGTAGCCATGTTTGTTCCTTGCCTTCACTGAGCTCAGTACCTATTAATGTTGCACCGTAAATACTAATTGTCCGTCCATGCCCTGGACAGGCACAATGAGGGATTGTGAACATCTGAACTCCTACATGTATGAGACATGTTTAGATGTTGCCCAAACAGCCTGTCAGACATTTTAAGATTAATACATTGAGTTGGTTCCCATGTAACATACATTCAGCCTCATTTTCAGGAGGCCTGTAGCACTGGAGCATCATTTCCATTAATGGTTCCAGTGGCTCAGCCCTCTCAATCATATCTATGAGGCTATGCAAAGCCACCCTGTGTGGCTTGGCCTGGCTTCATAGATATGGAGTAAGGCAAGGCAGCGTAAAGCACTGCATAGCCAAACTCTATGTCAAGAAGGCATTTCAGGTGCATTCTGGTCACTTTTCCAAAGCAACATTCATGGGTTTTGACACCTTCCCACATTCACACAAATCTGTTAATCTGGGAAGGTGTCATTAATGCATGCCTCCCAAGAGGAGGCATAACGAGGATGAACATCTTCATTTATCTTTGTGTTTTTCAGAATTGTATGTGTGCTGCATTCTGCAGCATACATACAAAAGAGGAAACACCTCAATTGAGTGTCTTGATGCACAACAATAATCAAGCCGAAAATGCAGACACCCATGCACCATGGTGCAAAGGTGCCTGGGTTTGAGAAAGGCTCCAATTTAGGCACTTGCACAGGCAGAAAGGGCATGAATGGCCCATATATCCTCAAAAAGGGCCACATCTGCCATTTATATTTGAGGCAGGGTAGCACAGCAGGAAATCTTGTTGAACTGCCCTGGACCATATATTAGAAAATAAGGCACACAGTGTTTAGCACATACATTTGTGTGTCAGTACTGACCTGGAATGCCCGTTTATAGCATCACCTGCCCATTGCTGATGGAGCAAGAAACACGTCTGGAGCTGGGATGCAATACCTGGTCTGTGGAGGCTATGGCCAGTCCAGTGTTTCAATTCTTTTGTGGCATGCTTCTCCTTTTCAACATAGTTTAGTGGAGGCACTCGTTTTTGAGCCTCAAACACATGTGACCAGCTGAGTCATTGGATATAAGTAATATATTAGCAAAAGAGACACAGTGAAGAACTCACAGCATATGTGTACTTACCAACATCTCCACCCACCTGGACAACAAGGTGATTGAGAAGATCAGCCTCCTGGCTAACCACTTCTGTTCAGCAATCTTTTAGTTGATACATTGTTCATTTGGCCTTGAATATTCTTAGCATGTGCTGCAGCACCATCTCCAACTGAGGCTTCTTGTCCTGGGATGGGTAGTCCTGGATGACCCAGCCACCACTGGAAAACATGTTTGTGTGGTGGTATATAATGAGCCACAGGAACTCCTCAAACTCGTGCTCTGGTGTTTTGCATACCTTTCCCCTCCCAGATATGCCACTCTACAAACATAAAATACCCCCAAAAAGTCCAAAACTATTCTAAGTACCCCGAACTACCCCTGACAATGCAAAGCCCCAAAAAAGACAGGCATCCAACAATGCACAGGACAACATGATACAAAACGCAATTACGATATACAAATTACACCTTAGGGACACACCAGGGACAGCACAGACTCCAACAATTCCAAAATAAAGCTCCATACTCTCAAGACACAAACTCCACGAAGCACAGACAGAAAGACTGTGAGGAAAAAGAAAGCAACTTCACACATCCTGGTTTGCAGCATGGCAGAGGCATTGCATCATATTCTGGGTGGATGTGTCACATTTTTACCAAATACGTCATTGCAACTATGGAGAAATAGGCAATGCATGATTTTCAGAAAAGACACAACAATGCTGTATTTTTGATGCATTCACTGGCATGTGTGACATTTGGATGATGCAGCGGGCGCAAAAACTCATGTATTACGCTAATGTGTCTTTTTTCATGCAGCGGGCCAAATGTGCGTTTTACAGTGTGGTGTGTGGTGCAATGCATGTAAACAATTGCTGGGATCAGTGTGTAGTGAATCCTATCTCATTTTAATGGGAAGCAGTAGTTAGCTTAGCCTTCTTGCTTGTACACTTCTGCCCCTTCACCCAGTGACTTTTACCCCACTTAGCTTGCTCTGTTCTAGCACAGTGATTTAATTATATCTTTCAAGATGGCTGCATTGTTTTTAGTTATGCCAATGTTTTAGTTGAGTATTATCAGTGCCACCGCGCTAAGGCGTCACTGTCAAGCGACATGGATAAACAAACTGTAGATATTCACATTAGGTACTTTCCCTCTTTGCACCTTTGAGGGAATCGTTATATAAATTGCCACCCCAAGCAGTTCTTGTTATCTATTGTTCAGGAACAGACCTACATCAGAGGTCTGATCAGATCTGTATAAATACATCTCACAGAAACAGATAGTCAGAGGGATTCCTACCAGATGCCATTGACGCTATCAATGCTGCACGTCGCCTTGATGCTGACCCAGTCTTTGTGTCCCAATGGAGTCTGATATAGAAACCTCATTCCAGGGAAACGAGGATTGGAGGGGCTCCTCTCATGGACAAGGCAGTGCCAGATTAGGTTTATAACACCTAGCTCTGTTTAGGTTAGGGGTAAGGTTCAACATGCTAGGGTATAAGGACATATATCATATCTAATGTCATTTCGTGTTATTGCGAGAGGGTGGGGGTCTTTGTACTAATGACTCTCGTTTCCACAATTCTGTTTCCTGTACAGTTCATTATCCTAATCATTGCAGCCCATGCAATTTATCGTAGATTGCAGTATTATTAATACAAACCTATTAAGCTTTTACTGCATCTCATTCATTGCCTGTGTATTTGATTGAGACAAGTTGTTCATGTGAGAAAGGGATAATCTCTGTTTAACCATGACACTCCCTGGGATGTTGCACTCTTGAGTCCATGTGTAAAGGCTGCCACAAATCACCTTTTACTGTTTGGGGGGAGGTGCTGCTTGTGAGCAGGGAGAGTTGAGACAACAGTTGCGGCTTGTGTAGGACTGGCATAGTCACCTACAAACATAAGTACTGTCCTCCTGAAAAGCAGCAGTCTTGCCTACAGCAAGAGTCAAACTACAACAGTGTTTTGTCTGAGAATACTTGAGGGGAAATGCTTGAAGTCTTTGAATGTGTTGTATTTGTATGTTGACACCCCAAATATGTGTGACTTCTAACATTAGTCATGCCCTACTACTCATAGGACACACAACCTCTGTTTGCGTAGCAGCAAACCTTACAAGAAGTGAGCGCTGCACAAACTGAAAAAATGCACACTATGACATTGAATGACCTTCCCCCAGAGGTGGCAGAAACTTGCATTGCTCCGGTGGAAGAGTATTCAAGTGTAAAGCGGAGCAGCTTTGGTAGAGCTGCTCAGTGTTGCACAGTGCATGTGACGTACCTGTCTGCAATTTAATGGGGAATCCCAGATCCCCTTGCAGGCTAATCCAGTGAGTGACTGCATCCACTTGCAGGGGGATTCCTGGGTTGGGACCTAGGACCCACCTTTCCCCCACCAGGGACCTGCCATCAACGAGCGCACTGTCAGTGCACCTCCTCACATCTTCCTTGTCTCTGCGGTCGCATCTTTGATATGGAGCTACAGACGCAGAGTCAAACTTATTCCCTCATTAGCATGGGGCCACGCTTCTTGCAAAAGAGGGATCACCCCCTGTTGATAGCGCAGGCACTGTAAGTGGCCTTGCACTATTGCTTTTTCATGAGGGCAGCACAGGCATCTACAGCCCCCTCATGCATTTCAATGTGCCCCAGGGTGAACTCAACAGGTGCAATCGCCCATTGTGCCCCACAGCACTTCTCTGATACAGCCACTGTTGTGAATACCGCATGTGAAGGGGCCTATTGACTAATCATTGACAGAATGCAGGGCAGCAAGCCAAGTTGATGCGCTGCATTGAGTGAAAGGGAGAGGGTGGACCTGCACATATATATGAAGATATTGAACATTTCTTCTGTCTCCTTGTGCTGATGCACTGCAGGCGGCCTAGCACCAATACAGGCTCACTTGCACCGTGGTGCCTGAGTGCCGGCATTGAATGGAGAAGAGCTTTTGTGGAGGAAGGGTTACATTACTACACAATAGCATTCTCTCAAGCCATTTCCCTCTTCCTATGTGTGCAGCAGGATACAGCACAGATAGCAAAAGGAAATGACACAGCCACAGACATATTTCTCCCATGGTTACACCATCCTCTGTGATGCATTGAGAACTCATGCAATCCCTGGGGTAGAAACCTTGTCTACTCTGGGATTGCATGAAATCTGTGGGTGGATGCATGGGAATGTCCATGCCCCCCCCATGGAATGCATTCCAGAATGAAATGTTATGCAATGCAGAACAAGATGCTGACTTGCATTTCCTGTTTTTTCAAGCCAACACCAGGTGTGGCAGATTGACCCTTGCCTGGCTTTTGAATTCTCTACTGGCATTTTGTGTCCTGGATGTGCAACAACAGTGGTGTAAAGATGGCACAGAATTGTTTGAAATCTAGTCACAAGTGGTTGACATTAGGTGGCTCACATACAAGGGTCCAGCCCCACAGTAGACTCACTTTGTTCAAATTTAGGGGGTCCACGACTCTCACTCATAATGATGTTGCAATGCAAATCCTCCATGCAAGCCTATGTGTGACCTCATAATCATTGCGTAAGGCAATGCAATATAATGCACTGCATACATTGATTCTGCATCAAGGAGAGTTTGCATCTCTTGCAATGGGTGTTCACATGCAACACCCATGGAGTTGGACACTGACCAAGGTTAGAATCATGTAAACCTGGAATTCAACAAAAATGTACACATCCCCAGAAAAGGCATAACAAGGAGAATTCTTAATAAATAACCTCACATTTTCAATTTCTATGTGTTTTGCATTCTGTAGCACACAAAGAACATGCCAAACAAGTCCAAGGATGGTTTATGTGCAGGGAGGTGCAGAGAGGACCATAATGGAACTTGACATCAGATTGTCTAAAGCCTTTTCTACAACACCAGCTTTACAAACATATATCTATATGATTCATCCTAAATATACATGGTTGATGCCTGGTACCCCCTCCCCACCAACACAAGGCCCCTTGTGATGCACTCATGGCACAGAGTTGATCAAATCAGTCTATTGATGTGCTTTCATTTACTCCATAGCTATGAGGCCAGAATGAGCCACACATGTTGACTTAGCATGGCTTGATGGATATGGGTGAGAGGCTTGTGCCACCTGAGGCCCAAGAGTAGTGGGACACCAGCAGAAAACACCTGGGGTACATAGCCCATATCGGCATACTTTGCTAAACTAGGGTCTCTTGTAGATGCATTATCCCTCAGGGTGCAACATACAAAGGCCAGTTCAGTAAGTCTACAGTATATATGGCATCCAGGGGACAGATTGACTCTCTAGATTTGCAATGGATTGCAATTATGTGTCCATGCAGATATGACACATGTTGATATGTGCATACCGACAGTTACCAGAAAGTCATATCCAATACCTACCACATCATGTGATGGTACACACACAATTGCTGTATGGGCTTGGGTCTGGAAGGATATGTGTGGCATGTGCACAGTGCCAATACACATTAGTGCTTGCCTCAAATCTCTCTTTATTTTTTGGTGATCATGAGGCCAGCTTGGGTAACCAAAATTAATCTAATTTATTCCAATAAGGTATCTGTTTGCTATTGGCATGCATAACAATATGTTGCTATATTGAGGGGTTACTTGTAATTAGGATGTGAATATGCATATACACAAGATGGTCACTGGGGCTTGCAAGGGGAGCAACCCCTTAGGCAAGGGTCGCTCCCCTGTGGGGGCAAATTTATTTTAGGCCATTTCTGCCCCCTTGGGGACAGATCGGCCTATTGTAATTAGGCCGATCTGCCCCCAAAGGGGTCAGAAACCTCTAGGCACCAAGGATATTTTTTGTGTTTTATATTTTTAGACAAGGGGAGCGACCCCTTAGGCAAGGGTCGCTCCCCTGGTGGACAATTAAATTTTAGTCCATTTCTCTCCACACTGGGGACAGATCGGCCTATTTTTATTAGGCCAAACTGCCCCCAAGTGGGACGGAAACCACTATACATCAGGGATTTTTTTTTGCATCAATTTCAAGCAAGGGGAGCGACTCCTCAGGCAAGGGTTAGCAAACTTATTTTAGGCCATTTCTGCCCCCTTGGGGGCCGATCAGCCTATTTCTATTAGGCTGATCTGCCCCTAAGGGGGGCAGAAACCACTAGGCACCAGGGATTGGTGTGTGTGTATGTGTGTGTTTTTTTTGGGGGGGCAGCCCCTTGGGTAAGCGTCGCTCCTATGGGGGCACATTACTGTTGTCATATCTGCAACCCTTGGGAAAGATCGGCCTATTTTTGGAAGGCCCATCTGCTCCCAACAGTGGCAGGGAGCCCACCAGAGACCAGGGAAGATTGTTTTTTTTTTAAAAAGAGGTTGGGGGTATGGCCATAACCCACTCCAAATAAATTGGGCCAAAGTTCTTCTGCCCACTGGTGGGCCGGTGGGGCAATTACCGCTGATCCACTCCCTAGGGGGCAGAAAGCCTACTAGATGCCATGGAATTAAGAAAAAAATAGTGGGGTGTTGGCTACCAACCAGTATGGGCATGGTTATGCCCCCACCCTAAGTGAAGGGGGTAACAGTGTCTTTCAGCTCTCCCCTGCACACTAAAACATGTTAACCCATGGCACGCAAGAGGACATTTGATTATTTGGGGTTTTAGTTTTACACATGAGAGCTTGTCTAACTCTCAAAATTGTCCCCCTTGGAATAGTGAGGGCTGCACTTTTTGGACTTTGGGACGCTGCCATGTAGTAAAATCCACAAGCCCTGGACACATCTGAAAACGAAACATCTGGGTGAGCCCAGGGTGGTGTGCTTCACATGGACCCGCACCATTTTCTTACCCACAATGCTCTGCAAACCTCCAACTTTGCTGGAAATCAATCAATCAATCAATTAATCAAAGAAATTTATAGAGCACGCTACTCACCCGTGAGGGTCTCAAGGCGCTAGGGTGGGGGTGGGGGGCATGTTGGGAGGGGAGGAGGCTTCACTGTTCGAATAGCCATGTCTTGAGGTTTTTTCTGAAAAGCAGGAGGTTTGGGGTTTTGCAAAGGTTGGTGGGGAGGGAGTTCCAGGTCTTGAGGGCGAGGTAGGAGAAGGACCTGCCAACAGTGTTGGTGCGTTGGATGCGGGGGATTGTGGCTAGTGCGAGGTCGGCGGATCGGAGGTGGCGTGTGGGAGTGTGGAAGTTCACTCTTTCGTTGAGGTAGGCTGGGCCCGTGTTGTGGAGGGATTTGTGTGCGTGGATGAGGATCTTGAAGGTGATCCTCTTGTCTATGGGGAGCCAGTAAAGGGATTTGAGGTGTGGTGTGATGTATTCATGGTGGGGGAGGTTCAGGATGAGGAGTGCGGCTGTGTTCTGGATTCTCTGGAGTTTACGTTTGAGTTTGAGTGTGGTGCCTGCTTAGAGGGCGTTGCTGTAGTCTAGCCTGCTGATGATGAGTGCGTGGGTGACAGTCTTCCTGGTCTCTGTGAAAATCCATTTGAAGGTTTTTTTCAGCGTGCGGAGTGTGTGGAAATAGGAGGAGGTGACTGCGTTGATTTGTTGGGTCATGGAGATAGAGGTGTCTAGGATGATGCTGATGTTGCGTGTGTGGTTTGCGGGGGTAGGTGCAGGGCCTAGGGTGGTGGGCCACCAGGAGTCATCCCATATGGTATTGTTGGGTCCGAAGATGATGATTTCTGTTTTGCTGGAGTTGAGCTTGAGGTGATTTGTTGTCATCCAGGTGGCGGTGGTGAGGAGTGCAGCATGGAGGTTGGTTTTGGCGCTGGTGGGGTTGCGGGTGAGGGAGATAATGAGTTGGGTGTCATCTGCGTAGGAGAGGAAGGTGATTCCGTGCGGTCGGAGGATGTTGGCGAGAGGGGTCATGTAAATGTTGACGAGAGTGGGGCTGAGGGAGGACCCTTGGGGGACTCCGCAGATGATTTTGGTAGCACTGGAGTGGAAGGGTGGGAGGTGGACTTTTTGGGTTCTATCGGTGAGGAATGAGGTGAGCCAGTCTAGGGCTTTGTGTCAAGTTCCTGTGTTGTGGAGGCGTGTGCAGAGTGTGTGGTTGCAGACAGTGTCAAAGGCCAAGGAGAGGTCTAGGAGGATGAGTGCGACTGTCTTGCTCTTGTCGACTCTGGTTCTGATGTCATCGGTACATGCGATGAGGGCGGTTTCTGTGCTATGGTTCTTACGGAACCCGGATTGAGAGGGGTCAAGTGTGTTGTTTCCCTCAAGGAAGTGGGATAGGCGGGTGTTGACTAGTTTCTCTGAGACCTTGGCGGGGAAAGGGAGGAGAGAGATGGGGCGGTAGTTGGAGAGGTCTTCTGGGTCAGCTTTGGGCTGTTTTAGGAGTGCAGTGATTTCTGCATGCTTCCAGAGGTCGGGGAAGGTGGCGATGTCGAATGAGGTGTTGATTATGTCGAATGAGGTGTTGATTATGGCGCAGAGTTTGGGGGCGATGGTTGGGCTGGCTTTGTTGAAAATGCGATGGGGGCAAGGGTCGGAGGGGGATCCAGAGTGGATGGAATTCATGTTAGTTTCAGTTTCTTCATCGGTGGTGTGGGCCCAGGTGGTAAGTAGGTTTGGGGGGGTTGTGAGGGGGGTCTGAGTTGGGTGGGTGAGAGGCATGTGTGGTGTGTGTGTGTGGTATGAAGCTGATGTGTATGTCCAGGATTTTGTGGTGGAAGTGGTTGGAGAGGGAATCGCAGAGGGCTTGTGTGTGTGTGGGGTCTATGTTGCTGGCTTTGGGTTTGGATAGCTCTTTAATGATGGTGAAGAGTTCTTTGCTGTTTTGGGAGTTGTTGTCAATGCGTTCCTTGTAGTGTGCTCTTTTGGTGGTGCGTATGAGTTGGTGGTGGGTGAGAATGGAGTTTTTGACGGTGGAGAAGTTGGTTGTTGAGGGTCCTTGTCACCAGGCTTTCTCCGCCTGGCTGCATTTGCGCTTGGAGTCTTGGAGCTCAGTGGTGAACCATGGGGCATTCTTGATGTTGCGGGCGGTGACGTTTTTTCTGAGGCGGGCTAGTGTGTCTGCGCAGGTCGTGATCCATTTAGAGAGGTTGTGGGCAGCGGTGTTGGGGTCGTCGGTGTGGGGGGGGGGTTTTATGCGTCAGTTGGGAGTTCAGGCGTTCAGCAGGGATCTTGTCCCACATGCGGTAAGGTGTGGTGTGTTAGTGGTGGTGCGTGGGGAGTTTGGCGAAGGAGAAGTGGACGCAGTGGTGGTCTGTCCAGTGGAGTTCGGTGGTGTGGGTGTAGGTTATGTGTTGCGTTGAGTTGAAGATTGCGTCAAGTGTGTGTCCTGCTGCGTGGGTGGGTGCTGTGACCAGTTGTTTGAGTCCTAGATTTGCGAGGTTGTCTAGGAGGGAGGAGGAGTTGTAGTCTTGAAGGTTTTCCAGGTGAAAGTTGAAATCACTGAGGAGTATGTAGTTTGTGGATGTGAGGGTGTGCGTGCTGATGGTGTCGGCGATGGTGTCACAGAAGGCGGGGCATGGTCCTGGGGGTCTGTAGATTGGTGTACCTCTGAGGGTGGTGTTGTTGTCAATGTGGATTAGGAAGTGCATGTGTTCTGCACTGTCGATGGTGTCTTGGGAATTTGTGGTGACTTTAATGGTGTCTTTGTGCAGGATGGGGATGCCACCTCCTGGCTTGTTAAGGCAGTGTTTGCGTTGAAGTTTGTATCCCATAGGGGTGGCTGTGGCTATGTCGGGTTCTGAGGAGTGGTTTGTCCAGGTTTCCGTGAGGAAGATGATGTCTGGTGAGTGTGATGTGATGAGATCCCATAGTTCTATGCATGTTTGTGTAGGAAGCGGGTGTTTAGGAGAAGGCAGTTGAGATGGTCTTGGTGGGTGTTTTTGTTGTGTTGTAGGATGGTGATGTTGTGGGTTGTGGTGGTGTTGTTGTGGGGTGAATTCAGGTTGGGAGGTGTTGTGTGGAGGGGTCGGTTGGTGGGCGCGGGGGCTGTGCGGGTGTTTATTGCTTTGAGCTATTTGTGTTTGGTGGGGGTGCTGGGGTTGGCGTGGGGTGTAGAGCAGGAGGAGTGGCAGGTGTTGCAGGTGAAGGGGCCCTGTGTGTGTGGGGCTGGATTGGGGGCAGGTGGGGCGAGGTCCAGGGTTGAGGGAGTGGAGGGTGAGAGGGGAGTAGCATTGTCTGGGGGGGTCTTGGTTGGGGGGCCAGGGGGACTGGCGCTGGGTGCGGGCCAGGCGCGGACGGGCGCGTCTGCAAGGCGGCCGCCATTAAGATGGTGGGGTGAGGTGGGACGGTGAAGCAGCTGGGTGTAGGGAGGAGGCCAATGGGTGTGTGCGGGTGGCGGGGCCACAGGGGAGGCAGCGGCAGGGGAGAAGGAGATCAGCCGGAGGGTGGAAAAAAATGGGCGAAAGAGATGAGAGAGTGACGAAAGAGGTGAGCACGGGGGCAGGGGGGCAGAAAGCGCAGAGAGTGGAGCGCTGAGAGGATAGGCAAAAAAACGGGCAAAAAACAAAGCAAGCAAATAGTAAAAGCTAAAGAGTGAAATATGGCATCTACAAACACATATGAAAAGGCAAAGACAGGGTACTATGGAGCATAAAAGGCATACAACGGAATGCAAGGAATTTCAGTAAAAAAAAAAACACACAATGCTGACTTACACGGTCGTCGGAGATCGGAGAAGCCTACCACTAGGCACCAGGGATGAAGCGCAGGCGGGTGCCTGTGGGTGGAGGAGGGCCTCGAACTGCTGTCCAGGCAGCAGTCAGACGGATCAGGGGGACGGGGGCAGGCTGGTGGAGCCAAGTGGATTCCTGGCCAGAAGCAGGTCACGGAGTCAAACATTTTTCCTACATTTTTTTGATGAAACCTTCCGGAAACTGCAGGAACAACAAAATTTGTACCACCCAGCATTGTTGCAGCTATACTGATAAAAATTCCGTCCCACTTGTCCCAATTTTTTGTTTATTTCAAACTGACCTTTTGGACCCGCTTTGGTTCCCCCACAATTTCGACATGTTTTTGGCTCTTCCCTGTCACAGGCACTTGGCCCACCTACACAAGTGAGGTATATATCATTTTTACCAGGAGACTGAGGGGAACATTGGGTAGTAAAAACGTTGTCCCTGTACGGTGATCCCACACAGAAATGTGAGAAAAATTTGATTTTTTAGCTAAATTTAAGGTTTGCTGAGGATTCTGGGTAAGAAAACACTGGAGGATCCACGTATGTCACTCCTTCCTGGACTCCCTCAGGTGTCTAGCTTTCAGAAATGTTTGGGATTGGTAGGTTTCCCTAGATGGCTGCTGAGCCCAGGACCAAAAACACAGGTGCTACCCGCAAAAACAGGTAGTTTTGTGTTTGATAATTTTGATGTATCCATATAGTGTTTTGTGGCATTTCCTTTCGCGGGCACTAGGCCTACCCACAAAAGTGAGGTACCATTTTTAACGAGAGACTGGAGGGAATGCTTGGTGAAAGGAAATTTCTGGCTCCTCTCAGATTCCAGAACCTTCTGTCACTGATTTTGTGAGGCAAAAGCGTTTTTGGACAGATTTTGAGGTCTGCAAAGGATTTTGGGTAATATAACTCAGAGAGAGCCCCACAAATCACCCCATTCTGCATTCTCCTTGGTGTCTAGTTTTGAAAAAAAGAGCAGGTTTGATGGTTTCCCTAGGTGCCGGCCGAGCTAGAGGACAAAATAAACAGCTAGGCATGTTGCAAAAAACAGCTCTGTGTTCTTTGAGAAAATGTGATGTGTCCGTGTATTGGGGCATTTCCTGTCACGGTCACTAGATCTACCCAAACAAGTGAGGTGCCATTTCTATCAGGAGACTTGGGGGAATGGTGAGTGGAAGGACATTTGTGGCTCCTCTCAGATTCCAGAACTTTCTTTCAATGAAATGTGAGGAAAATGTGGGTTTTTTTGGCCACATTTTGAGGTTTGCAAAGGGTTCTGGGGAACAGAACCTTGTGAGAGCTCCACAAGTCACTTAACCTGGATTCCCCTAGGTGTCAGCTGAGCTACAGTCCAAAATCCACAGCTAGGCACTTTGCAAAAAAACACATTAGATTTTAATGTAAAAATATGATGTGTCCATGTTGAGTTTCCAATTTTCCTCATTTTTATCAGGAGACTTGGGGAAACACAGAATAGAAGTGTCATTGCCTCTTGTCCTTCTCTACAGTTTTTCCTTACAAATGTAAAACACTGTGCAAAAAGGACGTCTATTTGAGAAATGCACTGTTAATTCACTTGCTAATTTGGAGACCCCGGAATTCAGAGATGTGCAAATAACCATTGCTTCTCAACACCTTATCTTGTGCCCATTTTGGAAATACAAAGGTTTCCTTGATACCTATTTCTTACTTTTTATATTTCAGCAAATGAATTGCTGTATACCTGGTGTACAATGAAAACCCATTGCAAGGTGCAGCTCATTTATTGACTCTGGGCACCTAGGGTTCTTGATGAACCTACAAGCCCTATATATCCCCACAACCAAAACCAGCAGACGTAACGGTATATTGCTTTCCAAAATCTGACATTGCAGGAAAAAGTTACAGAGTAAAACGTAGAGAAAAATTGCTGTTTTTTATCTCAATTAGCTTGGCACAAGCAGGCAGGCTTAACTTCAGAGATCTAGGTGTAAATAATTTGTACCAGCACACACAGTAATTCAAGGAAAACACTACAAAATGACACAACACAGGTTTAGAAAAATAGAAAATATTTATCTAAGCAAAACAAGACCAAAACAATAAAAATCCACCATACACAAGTCAAGTCAAGAGTCTTAAATCCTTTAGTAAACAGGAAAAACAATGTTAGCATTGAAAAGTACCTGGGTAACGTCAAAATAACACGCAGAGGTGAGTGTGCGTCAAAAAAGGTAAGCAGTGCGTCGATTTCTCACCCACAAGCGAGACCGTGCGCTGTTTTTTCCTTCTCCGGTCGAGTCGGCGTGCGTAATTTTTCCTCCCCGGAGCAGAGTGATGCGTTGATCCAAGCAGCACTCAGGTCCGGGCAGGCATTTTAATCGTTTTTCCACGCCCAGCAAGTTTGCGCTGAAAATTCTGCTGCATGGTATCAGCAAACCTGCGCAATTTGGGTTGCGACGTTATCAGCCTCCATCAGCGGGTGTTGTGCATCGTTCTTTCAGCTACCTGCGTCGATTTTCTAGCCGCGATGCCAGTGGACCATTGATTTCTGCCACGCAGCTGGCGGCGCGTCAATATTTTCCCAGCAGTACTTCTCCAATACCATGCTCTGAGGTATCTATTTGCACAACAAACTCCTTGGAATAGTCAGGTGCCTTCAGCAAAGGTGCTGTGCACATGGCAGCCTTCAGGGCATCAAAATCCGTCTGGCAAGACTCAGTACAGATCGCCTTTGTAGGCTGATTTTTAGATGTCAACTCAGTCAAGGTAGCAAAAATTATGCCATACCCCTTGACAAACATCCTATAGGATATTGTGAGACCTAAAAAGGTTCTCACTTCAGTCTGGGTCTTGGGAGGCACTCAACCCAGAACGGTATTAATCTTTGGCTGGAGGGGTGCCACCTGGGCACTTCCCACCTGGTGTTCCAAGTACACCATAGAACCCTGCCCTATTTGGCACTTGCTTGCCGTAATAATGAGTCCTGTCTTTTGCAGGGCCTCCAACACTTTTCAGGGGTGTTGCAAGTTTTCCTCCCCTGTGGAACTGAAGACAGAAATGTCATCCAGGTAGGCGGCACTATACTCATCCAGCCCAGCCAACACCTGGTTGACCAACTTTTGAAAAGTTGCAGGGGCATTTTCATCCCAAATGGCATCACCTTAAAGTGAAAATGCCCATCTGAAGTAGAAAATGCAGACCTCTCCTTGGCCCCCTCAGTCAAGGTAATCTGCCAATACCCTGACGTTAAATCAAATGTGCTGAGGTATTTGGCAACTCCTAAACGATCTATGAGCTCATCAGCTCAGGGGATGGGGTGCACATCAATTTTAGTGACCGCATTGAGACCCCAGTAGTCCATGCAGAACCAGAGTTCTGGGGTGGCACCAGGAGCAGCAGTCTTTGGGACCAAAACCACAGGGCTGGCCCAAGCACTGCTCGAATGCTCAATAACCCCTAGAGTTAACGTCCTGGATACCTCATCCTTGATGCTAGCCCTGACCTTGTCAGTCACCCTATAAACGTTTTTTTAATGGGTCTACTGTACCCAGTGTCCACATCATGTGTGCACAAGTGTGTGACCTCTGGGATCAAGGAAAAAAGTTAGGCCAACTGCCCCAACACCTGGAGAAAGTCCCTCTGTTGCTCTGCAGTCAGGGAGGGGGAGAGGTTCACTACCTCTACAGACCCATCTTCCTCTCCTGCAGACATGAGGTCAGAAAGAGGCTCACCCCGTCATCTGTCGCTAGGAGCATGGACAACTCAGTCCGCTAAAAGTGTGGCTTGAGCCGGTTAACATGCAGGTCCCTTAAAGGGTTCCTGGCAGTCTGCAAGTTCACCAGGGGAGGTGACTTCACTCTTGCATTCCACCACCTCAAATGGTCCAGTCCACTAGTCCTGGAGCACCCTTGGCTCCACTGGTGCCATCACCCACACTTTTTGACCAGGCTGAAACTTGACCAGAGTGGAATTCTGGTCATATCAGCGTTTCATGTCCTCTTGGCTTGCTTCTAGGTTCTCCTGTGCGAGACTCCTGAAGCGGGCAGTCTGGTTTCTCAGAGGCAGCATCTATTAAATATATCCTAGGGGGGTTTACTAGGAGCTTTTTCCAAAGCCTCCTTAACCAGACTTAAAGGTCCCCTCACAGGGTGGCCATAAATCAGCTCAAAAGGACTAAAGCCAAGTTCTTTTTGAGGCACCTCCCTGTAAGCGAACAGAAGGCATGGCATGAGGATGTCCCACTTCCACATCGAGGGCTCTGACAGGCCCATAATCATGCCTTTCAAGGTGCGGTTGAATCTCTCAAGCAGACCATTACTTTGGAGGTTGTAAGGTGAGGTGAACTTATACGTTACCCCACACACCTTCCACAGAGACTTCATTTAAGTAGATATGAAGTTGGTACACCTATCAGATACCACTTTCTTGGGGAACCCCATGCAGGTAAAAACTCCCATCAAGGCACAGCCCAACACAGGGGCAGTGATTGATCTTAAAGGAATGGCTTCTGGGTACCAGGTGGCATGGTCCACCAAGACCAGGATAAACCTGTTGCTCAAGGCTGTCTTGGGATCTAGAGGCCCCACAATGTCAATGCCAACCCTTTCAAAGGGGGTACTGACAACAGGAAAAGGTTGGAGGCGAGTACATTTCCCCCCACTCTTGCCACTTGCCTGACAAGCTGGGCAAAACCTACAATGAGCATCAGAGTGCCTGCATATTTGGGGCAACAGAAGTGGAAGAAAAGCCACTCAAAGGTATTGTCTTGCCCCAGATGACCAGCTAAAGGCACATCATGAGCCAAACTCAGTAGGAAGGCTCTGAAGCACTGGGGTACCACCAGCACACGGGCTGACCCAGGCTCAGGAACCTTAGGCTTGCTATATAGGAGGCCATCCTCCCAGTAAATCAGATGTGATCCAGGCTCCTTGCCAGACACCTGGTCTGCAGCCTGCTGCCGCAAACCCTACAGAGTAAGGCCTGACTTCTGTCCCTCACAGAATGCTTCCCTGGTGGGCCCCCCTTCCTGCTGCCACTTTGTCAACTCAGGTACCTCACCCAGTTCAGCCACCTGTTCCCCTCTAGGCTCCAGGGCCTCCCCTCAGATTCAGCCTCCTCCTGGACCGCGGGAACTTCTGGGGCCAGTTTCCAAAACCCCTTGCCCTTCCTCCTTCTGGCAGACACCTGAGCCACTCTTTAAGGCTCCAGGATCTACTGATCACCCTAACGGGCTGCTATAGACCTCGTGGATACGCATACTCACCCAGACAGACCCAACATCTCCAAGTGTGACTTGTGTTCCACCTCCTTCCAAGGGAATCCTCCAGGTCATTGCCAAGCAAATAATCTACAGGCATGGTTGGACTCACAACTACCTTCAAGGATCCTGAGACCGCCCCATTTAATGGGAACCTGTGCCCCTCTGCCCAGGCGCTCTGAGTTGTCCACTGCAACTACTTGGTGAAGTACCCAGGAATCTATCTGCTCTTCAGACACCAGTTGACTCCTCACTGTAGTCACACTGGCTCCTGTGTCTCTCAGAGGCTCCACCCTCTGTCCATTGATGGTCACCCACTGCCTGTACCTCTTAGTGTTCTCAGGCACTAGGCTTCTCTGGACCATCTCACTGTCCCCTACTGAGGCAAAGGTCATCTCAGCTGGCTCCCACACACATGGAACCCACTCCTCCCCAAGCGCTACACTAGCCAAACCCTGGGACTGCGTACCAGTGAGTGCCAGTGTACTCCTGGGGCATTTGGGGTCCCCCCCACATGACCCACCTGGTCACATGCATGGCACTTATGTGGGGGACCCCCTGCCACAGATTTCCCTTTGGAGAACCATGGCTTCTACTCACTGGGGGCTGTGAATCCTTATCCTGGGAATCCGATTGCACCCTTTATAGTACTCCCCCTGTTTACCCCTACCCCCCTTTCTTCTGAGAGGGACCCTGCCCACCCATGGATGTGGTCTCCCCCATACCTCTTTTGGACCTTGGTACTCTCCGAGTGGAAAACATAAACTGTACAAGTGCTCCCAAGCAATCAGATTGTAAAGCCCCTCATATGTTTTCACCTTACTGCCCTTCACCCAACCATCTAGTGACTCGCAGAATGAATCTACACATTCAAACCATGTTTGGGATTCTACCTTCTTATAGCACCTAAACCTGTCCTTATACTGATCAGGGGTGCGACAATACCTAGTGATCAGGGCATCCTTCATGATAGGGCCCCCCCAATGAGCTTCGGGGACCAAATTCATATGGAGAGCAGACCCATACCCCTTAAACCAGAGCAGTATATCATCCTCCCTCTTGTAATCCTTCACAAGTTCCTTAGGAATGTGCACCCTCCTCTCAGGCTGCATTGTGATGTTGCTGCCACCATCCCTACTAGACTGGCTCCTCTGATTCAGCTCCCTTAAGCTGAGCTCATGAGCCAACAACAACTTTTTCTCCTCTGTGGCTATCCTCTTTTTCTCCAAATCCAACTGGTGAGCCCTCTCTGCCTGTTTGTCCTGTAACTCTTCAGGAGTCAGACACATAGATGAGGCACTGCTACCTGCCTTGCAGATCCTCCCCCCAGACAGAACAGGCCCACCCACAATACCATTGTGAATACTCTGCACCTTCTCCTCACCCTCATCCTCCTCTTTTGGGTGCCCCCCAGCTTCCTTTGCTGCCACCCAGGCCCCTTACATAACTGTTTCCATTGGACTTCTGTGTAACTCTCCAGATTCCCTGAATCAAAAGCAGCTCCAGCTGATGCATCTACATACTGAGACGTGATGGAGAGTTAAAGTGCAAAGTTCCAAAGGCAGAAAACTATTTCCCAATGAAGTTAAAAAGTCAATCAAGGATTATCACAAAATAGAAGTAGGGAAAAATCCAAAAAAGAGAAAAAGCAAAATCACAAAACAAGTAGTATGTGGTCACGTAGTGGTCTGCACTGAAAACAGTAGTGTACACTTAATCACTGTATGTCAAGTACAAATACAAGTCCAATCTGAACCTCTGATCACCTGTTTTTTTCTACAGCTGGGGTTTTAAGATATCATTATTCAACACTATCACTTCAAATATCCCTTGTAATGCTTTTTGTATAATTAACATTATGTCAAGCATAGAGGATGTTGATAACATTGAAACGTCATAATTTAAAGAATAGTGCTGTGTAAATACTCCCATTTTATCCTTCTCCTACCCTACACTATGCTATATTAGATCACCAATTTCAGCCCCATAATCTCTGGTTGCCCCTATATTCCCTCCCCCCATATTCCCTGTTAAACCTTCTTGTGTTAGCTTATTATTTATTAGGTAAAATAACCAAGGGAAAGAGGAAAATTGTGTCTCAAGCAATAAGTAATTTTTCTCTGCAATATCTAAATCATTTCGGAATAGCAGACATCGATTTTGAACGGTATACACCACACTTTAATTTCTCAAGTCTCTAATATTTATATCAACCTCCCTTGATGGAGGTACATCCATTGATACTATTATATTTTTTAAATGTTTATCCACAAAGTCTTTGATGGATTTTGTAACTGAGAGGTGACCACCCTCAATCGTAGATATACTATTTTGGATTCTAATCTTTTAACTCTTTATCAAATTATTTCTTCATTTTCTTCCATTGAATTTTCTATAAAAACTTCTGTCTCCACCAATTTTCCTTTCCTTTACCATTGTTTTGAAACTGGGCCTTGTCACATTTTCACTCTGGCAGGGGGCATTTTTTGTTGGCAATGTACTTAGGCCACAAATGTATTTTATACTATTAGTTCAGTTTAGCAAAAAGTGTATAATATGTAGCACCAAGCAACAGTTTACCACTGCCCTGCATCTAGGGCCTAATAGACTAAAGAAACAGCACAACTGAAAAAACACACCAAATGTGTCTCACCTCTAACCTCCTGAGCTGCTGCTTCTTGATTAGATGCTGCCACCTCCACCCTTTCTTTTCTCCCTGGTATTTTCTCTCTGGTCTTTGCTCCTGTCTTTCTTTTGCATTCCCCTTCCATGAAGTGCTAATTTTACAAGCTCACTCCTTAATGCCACACTTTCTTGCACCTGAAGGTGCTGCAGGCATGCTCTGCTATGCACCAAATCTTCTTCCCAGCTCCTCAAGGTGAGCTGGCTCAATAGCTGCACAATAGACCCCTCAGGCTCCGGAATTCACGTTGCTAGTTTTCCATCACATATGATCCCATTCTGCTTATTTACTTCTGGTCTAATAAGCCTTGTGGTCACACAGGCTACTGCTGAACCAATCTTGAATATTTTCAGCTCTTCCACTTTCAGTACCTTTGGCTCTTGGCATGGCAGCTGAGATGGCTGTATGCGGGGAGGCAAGGAGACGCTGTATGAGTTTCCAGCACAGCTGGCGGGGGGGCATGAGCATGGCACAACTTGGCATCAGCAGGTCAAACAACAGAAAGTCTTGCTACTCTCACCTCTACCTTCCTTTGGTAGTGTATATTACCATCTACATTTTATTATTAACCACTGTGGAAGAAATGATATTGGCCACTCAATACAAGTTAGACTAGAAACACAGAAGAAGGAGCCATTTTCCAACTTACTGTCTCTCTTTCCAAACCTGCATTTAGTCGTATCCAATATTTGTCAGTGACAAAAGTCGATGTAGTCTACTTCAGAGGCTGCAAAAATAGAAAAAAAACAAGGGTCCCCTAGTGTCATTCCAAAGCCATATTAACAACATTTTTGTATGCTAATGTTGTGTTAGAAGGCCAAAAACGCCACTCTATAATGCATGCATTGTGCCACTTTGAATAATGTAGGCATAATATATGCAAAGGGAGGTATACCATGGGAGGAGCATAGGTATTTCCATGCTTCCACCTATGGATTTTGGTGCCATCACAAACCTAGAAATGTGTCAAAAAGCTACACCTCCCTAAAGCAGTCAGAATAATTAAGAATCTCTTTATTTCTCCTTATTAGTTCTGCTTACAAGTGTGCTCATTCTGCAGCAAACATTGAAAGACGAATATGCCTCCAAGAATTGTTTTTGTGCAGGAAGGTATGCATTACCCATAGCCATGGTGCAAGGGTGTCTGTGTTGGTGCTAGGTTGCAAACAGTGTGCCAACACAAGGAGACTACAGAAATTATCCATATCTTTGCAAAAATGGAGCATTTCTGCTCTTTCACAGAACGAAGTGCAGCAACTTTGACTGGGGTGAAATGTAAGTAACAATTCCCTGCATGTCCAGTGGGTGGCCATTTAGGCCATTCGAGAACTCTGTACTTGACTGGGTGCAGTTGAAGCATTTCCCTGCCTTTTGAAATGATTTTCTCTCTCCCGTTCCTGCCTAGATCTACTTGTTCCCACTGGAATCTTGCATTAGCCTTTAGGGCTTTGCAGTCTTTTTTATTTGAACCTTTGCCCGAAGTATCACAGAATATGATGTCATCAAAAGTATTATTGTGGTAGATGTAACCTTGTCATGATGTGCTGGAAAATTGGTAACTCTGCTCTGTTATGAATCTTATCTCTGATTTCTTTGATAAGGTCTGGTATTGTTATTCCCCCATCTTCACACCCTAAATTAGTTTCTCATTTTCCACTTACCTCAGGGTATGGTTCTTCCTTCTCTTTGGAAGGATGGTTTACTGGGTAGCAATTCTAAACTTTTATTTGACATAGAATGATATGTTTGCATCTTTTTGTATTGTACTATATCTTTTCATTCTATTCAATGTTTATTTGTGACTTTTTGGCCCTTCCAGCAAGGGCAGTAAACCTGCTTCTGCCACGCTCCTGCCTCTGTTACATTAGACACTCACGGATTCTACTAGACCTCGAGTGGTCTCTATGCATGAAAGCTTCTCTACCATTCAAGGTCAATCTACCAGAGTTTTGGTACTTCTTCAACTTCTTATAATGCTGTTCCCTTAGGTGACATCTGTTGAGCAGCCAATTGATCAGACATTACAAGTTGGATGTAGAGCATGCTCATTTGTTTGGTTCTACCCTACCGAGTACTGCTGAAAATTAATATTTAGGTTGGTAATTTACAATAACAAATCCATACTGTTGGTGTCTGCATACCTCCAGTCTTCTTGTTCTTTCTTTTGTTTTTAATGCATGAGTCTGTGTTTTACTGCTTTTCATGTCCTCAGGACACAAGGACTGAGACAAGAAAGAGGCACTCAGGAGTAATGACTAGATTAGTTATGGTGATCTTCATTTTGCAGGGTCTTACTTGCCCTCGTCCCAGTCCTACATCCACCCCCTTCCTCTGTGACTGAGGTTTGACTCATCATCATTTTCTGAAATATTGCAAATTCACAGGAGAAGTCAAATTCTTCCTAGGGCATGAATATAAGTGGGGTGGTTGAATCTGATCCATGCGTAAACCCCTGTTTACACATGGATCAGACTTATGAGTTTGGCAGTATTTAACACGTTTGTTAATTATTGGATGAGTTTTATATATCAACCAAACCTGCCAAAATGTAACTTGAGCAAATCATATGGTATTTACTATACCATGTACTTGTTGATGCATTTAATGCCAAATGTGCATGTTATTCCTAATAAACTCAGAATCAGATGAATTTACGCACCTGATAACTAACTTTGTATCGTTATATATCACATGCAATAAATAACACTCAAACTCATAAAAAGTTTAAATTAGAATCAGCAGAGTGCCAACCAGTAGCATGACATAAGCCCCCGCAGTCCCTGCAGTGGGAGGGTCCCCCAAGCTCTAGCAGATTCCCTCAACAAAAGTGGTAGGTGGTGGGCTGGGGAGAGGAGCCCCTTCCATGTATTTTGCAGGGCCCCACCCTAAAATTTTGTTAAGCCACTGTTGCCAATCTCTAGGGTAAATTCACTCATGTGGTAATGATTGGGATTAAGATGATTAAAACCAAGCACAATATAAATTATGCTAAGTAATCTAAGTACTTGGATCGTATATTTGGTTATTTCCTCATTTGATTGACATGTTCTTCATTAGCGTATTCAGTTAATATTTCACATGACAAACACTTTCATAATACGTTATTTCACACTCACTTCCCCCTCATGACCAGACAAATAAGAGAAATCCTTAACCAACTTTACTCCAAAGTTCTCTATCTTCACTAACATCTACCACAAACAATCTAACACAGCAACAGTCATTCACCTGCCTCTCATGCATTGCATAATTTAAAGCCTTACAAAATGACCCCCCTGCTCCACCACCACCCACCCCGCACTCCATCCACCCTAAACAGACACAAATAAATTAATCAATATACCACTCTTCTCAATTTTGCACAACTACTATTGTGACCCTCATATAGTTATTATGAGCACTAATGACACACCTGCTACAAGTTCACCATATACTGTTCACTCTACTACAAAATCAAATCACACCACCACCAAAACCCAATCTCTAAACTTCCTACTAATAAATGCTTGCTCACTCTCTAAAAACAAGCACCACATCTATGACCTACTCACTGACACACAACCTAACTTACTCTTCACAAATGAATTGTGGTTGGGAGATGACATGGCCCCAGAGCTGCATGAAGTTGTTCTTCCAGGCTATCAAACCATCACACAGAACCACATGAGCAAAAGAATAGGTGGACTAGCTAACCTGACTATTCAAACAAACAACAAAGCTCAGATAAATGGACAACATTTTCATACAAGGTTGTGAAGCCCTCATTACCAGATGCAGCCCTATACCAACTTTCTCTTGTAACTTCCTCCTCCTTTACAGACCACCACCAAGCAATGCAACATTGCCAGACACATTTCTTGACACTGTATCAAACCATATCATACTGTTCTCCAACATATACATTCTTGGGGATCTGAACATTTGATTTAACAAACCCAATATGCCCCATCCAAAAGCTATCCAAAAGATGTCATCATTGGCCTAGTCACACTGAACCTAGATCAGGCCGTACACAATCCGAAACATATCACTGGAAGCATTCTAGATATTCAGTGCAAACACAGAACTGGTTACCGTTCAAAGCATCACACCACTCACATGGTCAGACCACCATATGGTTGCTTTCCAGCATAAAACACTGCAAGTCAACACACCCAACATGCTCCACCTCTCCACCTATTGACCATGGAACAAATTCAGTGTTAAATACATAGAAGCATAACTAACAGCCAACACAAATCTAGACACAATAAATTATGTTAAAAAAAGTTATGAGTTGCTACAGGAAGCTTTCAATGGACTAATACCACTCACAAAACAGGACAAAAGAAAACAAGCAACTTGGCGAAATGAAGAACTAAAAAACATAAAACAACAAATCAGAAAGTTGCAGTGAACCTGGCTCAAAACAAACAGCATTCAAGACAAACTTCACCTACGCAAACTTAACAAAATATACAAATCATCATTTGAGAAAACCTAAAAAAGGTACTACTTAGAATTAAAAATGCTCTATCTGCAAACAAAGAATTTTATAAAATTCTCAACAAATTTTGAAAAACTAAATGCATGGAAAGTACTCATCCCATTACTCAAGCATTCACAGACAAACCAAGGCAGATACATTGGACTCCTATTTAAAACAAACAAAGTGAGCGACTTCTGACCTGTTTTTGGTCTAGAGCTCGCCCCCCACGTCCGCAGCACCACCTTGCTGTCTCGTGCCCCTGACCCCCGCCCACGCTGCTGCTAGCGTGTTCGAGGCCCTCCTCCAGCCGCAGACATCCTCCTGCGCCTCATCCCTGGTGTCTAGTAGGCTCTGGTAAGCTTCGCTAGACCCGTGTGCAATCTGCCACTTTTGCCGTATCTGTAAGTGTTTTTACTTTTCAGCGCCTTGCCTCATTGCGCTCTTGCCCCCACTTGTGCCCCTTCTGATTGCTGTTTTCCGCTTGTACTTTCTGCCTTTTTACCGTATTTTGACTGTTCTTGACTTGTGCTTATCGTTCACTTTTGTGCCTTTTTTACCTGTTTTTTTGCCCCTTAGGCGCTCCCCCTTGCCGCTTCCCCTGCCGCTGCCTCCCAGTGGCCCCGCCCCCCCGCGCCCCATTCACCGCTCCCTCCCGCCTCCCGCCTCCCAGCTGCTCCTCCCTCCCCCCTCCCTTCTTAATGGCTGGCGCTGCGCATCGAGGGTGAGCGACCTCTGACCTGTTTTTGGTCTGGAGCTCGCCCCCCACGTCCGCAGCACCACCTTGCTGTCTCGTGCCCCTGACCCCCGCCCACGCTGCTGCTAGCATGTTCGAGGCCCTCCTCCACCCGCAGGCATCCTCCTGCGCCTCATCCCTGGTGTCTAGTGGGCTCTGGTAATCTTCGCTAGACCCGTGTGCAATCTGCCGCTTTTGCCGTATCTGTAAGTGTTTTTACTTTTCAGCGCCTTGCCTCATTGCGCTCTTGCCCCCAGTTGTGCCCCTTCTGATTGCTGTTGTCCGCTTGTACTTTGTGCCTTTTTACCGTATTTGTGACTGTTTTTGACTTGTGCTTATCGTTCACTTTTGTGCCTTTTTTACCTGGTTTTTCGCCCCTTAGGTGCTCCCCCTTGCCGCTTCCCCTGACGCTGCATCCCTGCGGCCCGCCCCCCTCGCGCCCCCATTCGCCGTTCCCTCCCGCCTCCCGCCTCCCAGCTGCTCCTCCCTCCCCCCTCCCTTCGTAATGGCTGGCGCTGAGCGTCGAGGGTGAGCGACCTCTGACCTGTTTTTGGTCTAGAGCTCGCCCCCCACGTCTGCAGCACCACCTTGCTGTCTCGTGCCCCTGAACCCCACCCACGCTGCTGCTAGCGTGTTCGAGGCAATCCTCCACCCGCAGGCATCCTCCTGCGCCTCATCCCTGGTGTCTAGTGGGCTCTGGTAAGCTTTGCTAGACCCGTGTGCAATCTGCCGCTTTTGCCGTATCTGTAAGTGTTTTTACTTTTCAGCGCCTTGCATCATTGTGCTCTTGCCCCCATTTGTGCCCCTTCTGATTGCTGTTTTCCGCTTGTACTTTGTGCCTTTTTACCGTATTTGTGACTGTTTTTGACTTGTGCTTATCGTTCACTTTTGTGCCTTTTTTACCTGGTTTTTCGCCCCTTAGGTGCCCCCCCTTGCCGCTTCCCCTGCCGCTGCCTCCCTGCGGCCCGCCCCCCTCGCGCCCCCATTCGCCGCTCCCTCCCGCCTCCCGCCTACCGCCTCCCAGCTGCTCCTCCCTCCCCCTCCCTTCTTAATGGCTGGCGCTGCGCGTTGATGGTGAGCGACCTCTGACCTGTTTTTGGTCTAGAGCTCACCCCCCACGTCCGCAGCACCACCTTGCTGTCTCGTTCCCCTGACCCCCGCCTACGCTGCTGCTAGCGTGTTCGAGGCCCTCCTCCACCCGCAGGCATCCTCCTGCGCCTCATCCCTGGTGTCTAGTGGGCTCTGGTAAGCTTCGCTAGACCCGTGTGCAATCTGCTGCTTTTGCCGTATCTGTACGTGTTTTTACTTTTCAGCGCCTTGCCTCATTGCGCTCTTGCCCCCATTTGTTTCCCTTCTGATTGCTGTTTTCCGCTTGGACATTGTGCCTTTTTACAGTATTTGTGACTGTTTTTGACTTGTGCTTAACGTTCACTTTTGTGCCTTTTTTACCTGGTTTTTTGCTCCTTAGGCGCTCCCCCTTGCCGCTTCCCCTGCCGCTGCCTCCCTGCGGCCCCACCCCCCTCGCGCCCCCATTCGCCGCTCCCTCCCACCTCCCAGCTGCTCCTCCATCCCCCCTCCCTTCTTAATGGCTGGCGCTGCGCATCCTCACAGCGGGCGCGCCGCTGGCGCGCCGGAGGCGCACCAGAGGCAAGCCCGTCTGCGTCCATCCGCGCCTGGACCGCGCCCAGCACCATCCCCCCTGGTCTGCACGCCTTGCGCACCACCAGCCTTCGCTACTCGGCCAGGGAACTCCTCGCCCTCAACCCTGGCTCCTCCACAGCCTGCTTCCAGTCCACTCTGAAGCACACCAAACGACCCTTCTCCTTCCGCACCTGTAACTTCACCTGTAACAGAACAAGGAAGCCTGCAACAACCAACACCAACCACCTCCACTGCATCCTCCTCAACACACGCTCCGCACAAAAGCATGCCATCGAGCTCTGGGACCTGCTCGACACCACCGCCCCAGACGTAGCCTTCCTGACCGAAACCTAGTGGAACGACTCCTCGGCCCCACACATCGTCATTGCCGTCCCTGGCGGCTACAAGATCACCAGAAGAGATCGCACCAACAGAATCAGTGGAGGAATAGCCATCGTCCACAAATCTACCCTCAAGATCCACACCCACACGGACGACACCCTCAAGACAGCTGAACACCTTCACTTCCAGATCCACACGGACCCCAACACTACCCTCAGAGGAACTCTCATATACCGACCTCCAGGACCAAGAGCCCCCTTCAGTGACACCATTTCCGACATCGCAAGCACCCACGCCCTCGCCTCAACGGACTACATCCTCCTTGGAGACCTCAACTTCCACCTGGAGAACAACAACGACGCCAACACCGCATCACCGGCCACCAACCTCTCCAACCTCGGACTCAGACAACTGGTCAACACACCCACCCACATCGCCGGTCACACTCTAGACCCACTCTTCACTGCAAGCAACCAGATCTCCTTCAGCCACACCACCGAACTCCACTGGACCGACCCCCACTGCCTCCACTTCACATTCAAGAAACACACCGAACACGACCTCACCCCACTACCGCCGCACCGCCGCTGGGGCAAAGTCACCGAGGACCAACTAACCAGCAACCTCGCCAAGAACCCGCCGACCGACCCTACCGACCCGGACTCCGCCGCCATCAACCTCCAACAGTGGACACTCAACTGCGCCAACACCCTTGCACCACTCAAGAGGCCCACCGTCAACCAAGAAAAGAAAAAAGCAGCCTGGTTCACAGACGAACTGATCACCTCCAAACGCACCTGCCAGAAACTTAAGAAAAAATGGCTTCTCGAGCGCACACCCGACAGCCTGGCAACCCACAAGGAAGCCACCCGCAAGCACCACCAACTTATCCTACTCACCAAACGCTCCCACTTCACAGAACGCCTAAACAACAACGCACACGACAGCAAGGAGCTCTTCTGCATCGTGAAGGAGCTCTCCAACCCCAGCGCCAACGTCAACGACGTCCCACCATCCCAGAAACTCTGCGACGCACTCTCCACCTTCTTTTACCAGAAAATCGCCGCCATCCACAACAGCCTCAACACCACACCTCCGCCAGACCCCACCCCCGACAACTCCTCCTACGCCGACCGCCTCACCACCTGGACCCACGTAGATGATGCTGAAACCTGAAAGACCATGAACTCCATCCACTCAGGATCCCCCTCAGACCCCTGCCCACACCACGTCTACAACAAAGCCGACTCCACCATCGCCCCTCAACTTCGTAAGATCATCAACCTATCCTTCGATACTGCGACCTTCCCAGACAGCTGGAAGCACGCCGACATCCAAGCCCTCCTCAAGAAACCCAAGGCTGACCTCAACGACCTCAAAAACTTCAGTCCGATCTCCCTCCTCCCCTTCCCAGTGAAGGTCATCGAGAAGATCGTCAATGCTCAGCTCACCCACTACCTCGAGGACAACTACATCCTAGACCCCTCCCAATCCGGATTCAGACGCAATCACAGCACCGAGACTGCGCTCCTCGCCGCCACAGATGACATCAGACAGCAAATGGACAACGGCGAAACTTCAGCCCTCATCCTCCTAGACCTCTCCGCTGCCTTCGATACGGTCTGCCACCGCACCCTACTAACTCTTCTCCACGAAGCCGGAATACAAGACAAAGCCCTCAACTGGATCTCCTCATTCCTCTCCGGCAGAACCCAGAGAGTCTGACTCTCACCCTTCTGCTCCGGAGCCACCAACCTCATCTGCGGTGTC
This sequence comes from Pleurodeles waltl, assembly GCF_031143425.1. Classification (NCBI taxonomy): domain Eukaryota; kingdom Metazoa; phylum Chordata; class Amphibia; order Caudata; family Salamandridae; genus Pleurodeles; species Pleurodeles waltl. The sequence goes on from NC_090447.1 coordinate 1,021,188,860, forward strand.
CCCCAAGGCTCCTCGCTAAGCCCAACGCTGTTCAACGTCTACATGGCACCCCTAGCACAACTGGCACATCAGCACAACCTCAGCATCCTCTCCTACGCCGACGACACCCAGCTCATCCTCTCCCTCACCAATGACCCACACACCGCCAAAGCCAACCTCCATGAGGGATTGAAATCCATCGCCGAGTGGATGAGAAACAGCCGCCTGAAATTAAACTCTGACAAGACGGAAGTCCTCATCCTTGGACGCACCCCCTCGGCCTGGGACGACTCCTGGTGGCCCACCGTGCTGGGACCCCCCCCTACTCCAGCCAACCACGCACGCAACCTTGGCTTCATCCTCGACTCCGCCCTCACCATGTCCAAACAGGTCAACGCAGTCTCCTCCTCCTGCTTCAACACCCTTCGCATGCTCCGTAGAATCTACAAGTGGATCCCGAAGGAAACCAGAAAAACGGTGACCCAGGCCCTCGTCAGTAGCAGACTTGACTACGGCAACGCAATCTACACAGGCATCCCAGCAAAAGACATCCAACGACTCCAACGCATCCAGAACGCATCCGCCCGCCTGATCCTCGACATACCCCGCCGATGCCACATCTCCCACCACCTGAAGGACCTCCACTGGCTCCCCGTGGACAAGAGGATCACCTTTAAACTCCTCATCCACACGCACAAAGCACTACACAACGCCGGACTCGCCTACCTGAACAACAGACTCAACTTCTACGTCCCCTCCCGCCAATTCCGCTCTGTCAACCTCACCCTCGCCATCGTTCCACGATTCCAACGCAAGACCTCCGGTGGCAGATCCTTCTCCTACCTCGCCGCCAAGACCTGGAACTCCCTCCCGACCCCCCTGCGCCAGACCCAGGACCTCCTCACCTTCAGGAGACTCCTCAAGACCTGGCTCTTCGACCAATAGCAGCTGCCCCCCCTCCCCCAGCACCTTGAAACCCTAACGGGTACATAGCGCGCTTTATAAATGTAATGATTGATTGATTGATTGATTGATTGATTGATTGAATTTATGGATCTGGTCAAAGCAAGCAGGCCTTCCTGCTGCCCTTCTGACCCTTGTCGACCACACATCTTCAAGAATATTCTTTTATCTATCTCTGCTGCCACACCAGTAAGAAGAATCATCCATAATTCTTTAACTATGGGAATCATTCCTGAAGACCTTAAAATGGCATACAGAAGCCCATCATTCAAGAAAACAAACCTGGACCCGCATAAACCCAATAACTACAGACCAAATACAAATAGATCTTTCCTGGGCAAACTGATAGAAAGTACAGCATTCGCCAACATGTCACACTTCGTAGAAGATAACTCCATACCTTCAGACTGCCAAACAGGATTCCATCCAGGAAGAGGCACTGAACGTGCCCTCATAACCTTCTCTGATGATCTTTAACATAACAGTAGACCACAATGGAGTTACTGCATTACTTCTCTTGGACCTCTAACCTGCCTATGACATAGTTGACCACAACACCCTAATATAAAGACTCTACAAAGCTGGCATAAAGTGGATGGCTCTCAGCTGGATCACATCCTACCTCCAAAACAGAGCAAATGTCATCCCTACCCCCATGTCATCAAAACCCTACTTCACAGAAGCAGGGGTACCTCAGGGCTCAATTAACTCACCCATGCTTTTCAACATCTATATTAAGTAATTACCAGCAAGGATCAATGAATGTTAAAAGTACATGCTGCAAATATGCAGGTGACACACAAATACTACTTAAACTAGAATGCCCCAAAGTCATTGGAAACTCACAAATCTTCAGTTGCATCAGTGCTGTGGATCAGTGGATGGCATGGAGTCATCTCAAACTGAATGCATATAAAACAGAAATATTCACATGTGGCAAATGGAAAAGTTATGACCCACTCTGCGCCTGGCCTGACAAACTGGAACACCCATCTAAGGAAGTTACAAACCTTGGAATTACCATGGACTCCAAGTTAACAATGAATGCCCAGGTGCACAAATTAGCAAGCTCAAGCTTCATCACCATGAAAAGTTTGTGACGCATCTTCTGCCACCTCTGATTTCCACACAACGTCCAGGCTACTATCCCTCTTGTACTGTATAAACTGGATTATACCAATAGCCTCTACCAAGGATCACTATGAAAAAAACTACAATGCATTCTGAACTCAGCTGTCAGACTACTGCTACTGTAAAGTCACAAGCCCACATCTCCGCTGCATTGAGGGACCTACATTGGTTAACAGTTGCCATGAGATTCACCTTCAAGCTCCTTTGTTTCACCCACAAAGCAATACATGAAACAGGACCACTTTTCATCAGGGGTAAAATGACCAAAAATATTCAACAAAGAAATCTTCACCATAAAACCCCACCTTAAAAGAAAAAGACAATAGGTGGTACATCTTTCTCTGTTCAAGCGGCCAAACTATGAAATTCATTACCCCAAATATATGATCCACTGATGACTATCTTAACTTTAGAGGACTCCTCAAATGTTGGCTCTTTCCTAAGTATCCACCATTCTCAAACATCAATGGACTACATACCACTGTGTATGTAGATATTTATAATTTGATTATATTTATATATCTTGATATGTGTATTTCTTTGTAGAATATGTATAATAACTATTTTATCTCAAACTATATACATACTCTTTACGCCTGTTTAACAAATGTATATAATACTTATGGTTAAATGTGTATATGTATTTATGTGTCTGTATTTATATATATATAAATATATATAAAAATATATGTGTGTTTGTGTGTGTGTGTATACATGTTAGAAATGGGGTCTCTAGTTGGCAGTCGGTTTGCACCCTGTCCAAGCATGGACACTCACTCCAGTTAGGATAAGGGAGATACCCGCTCAAATAACCCCTGCTCACCCCCTTGGTAGCTTGGCATGAGCAGTCAGGTTTATCTCAGAAGTAATGTGTAAAGCATTTGCACATAATACACAGTAACACAGTGAAAACCCTACAAAAGGACACCACACCAGTTTTAGAAAAATAGCCAATAATTATCTATATAAAACAAGACCAAAATACGTTAAAAGTCCACCATACAGTAATAAATATATGAATTCTGCAAGACTTACTCACAAATATAGTTTCTTGAAGTCAATAGCTCCACCTGGGGCTATCACGGCGTTGTGATCAACAAAACCAACAGTTCAGGCCAGCTGCGGCGTCGCGGGCAAGCTACGGTGTCGGGAAGACCCGCAAACAGTACCTTTGGAATTGCAGGGTGTTGTGATCCTTTTGTGAGCTCCTGACAGTGGCGTCACTGGTGTTGTGGTGTCAGTTCCGGAGTCGGTGGGCCCTTGAAGTCACATGCCTTGCGGATCGAACTCCGGGCTGATGAAGCCAAGAAGGCTGGGGCGGATGGCGTTGGCACTGTGGTGCGAAGCAGAACGATTCGACATGCGGTGCCCACAGGTCATGGTGCAGGCAGCGGCTTGGTGATACAGTCCAGCAGCATTGGTGAGACCAGGGCTGAGGTGTGAAGCAGGGGTTGAGATGTGCGGTGTCACCAGGTCACGGTATGGGCAGCAGTGCCGGTGTCAGCAGGAGCATCGTCGTCAGGGAAGCCCAGGCTGAGGTGTCAGCAGGCGATGCAGGAGTGCAGGGTCGAGGGGCGAAGCTGGGCAATGTGTCAGCAGGCCACGGGACCGGCAGGCGACATCATTGGCGGCGGCGCTGTGGTTTCCCCTCTTTAACAGCACAAAACACACAGTTCCCAGTGCTTCAGGTCAAGGAAACTGAAGTCTTTGGTGTCCCTGAGACTTCCAACAGGAAGCAAGCTCTACGCCAAGCCCTTGGAGAACCCTCTCAAGCAAGACACACAGCTAAGTTCACCCTTTGCACTCTTTTCAGGCAGAAGCAGCATCTGCAGGCCAGTCCAGCAAAGCAACACAGCAAAGGGGCAGTACTTCTCCTCTTTAGCTCATCTCCTTGACAGAGGTTCCTCTTGATTCCAGAAAGATTCTAAAAGTCTCGGGTTTTGGATCTTCTTCTTATACCCCATTCCGCCTTTGAAGTTGGGAAACTTCAAAGCAAAGTCTCAATTGTTTGTAAGATCCTTCCTTGTCCAGGCCAGGCCCCAGACACACACCAGGGGGTTGGAGACTGCATTGTGTGAGGGTAGGCACAGTCCATTCAGGTGTAAGCGACCACTACTCCCTCCACTCTAGCTCAGATGGCCCATCCGGATATGCAGGCTACACTCCAGATCCCTCTGTCTCACTGTCTAGAGGGAATTCACAACAGCCCAAATGTCAAACTTACTCAGACAGGAAATCCACAAACAGGCAGAGTCACAGAATAGTTTAAGCAAGAAAATGCCTACTTTCTAAAAGTGGCATTTTCAAGCTTTCAAGCTTACAATCTAAAAACCAACTTCACTAAAACATGTATTTTTCAATTGTGAGTTCAGACACCCCAAACTCCATATTTCTTTCTGCCCTCAAAGGGAGTCAGAGCTTTAAAGTTATTTAAAGGCAGTCCCCATTTTAACCTATGAGGGAGATAGGCCTTGCAACAGTGAAACTCAAATTTGGCAGTATTTCACCGTTAGGACATGTACAACACACCAGTACATGTCCCACCTTTTAAATACTCTGTACCCTGCCCATGAGGCTACCTAGGGCCTACCTTAGGGGTGCCTTACCTGACCAAAAGGGAAGGTTTGGGCCTGGCAAGTGGGTACACTTGCCAGGTTGAATTGTCAGTTTAAAACTGCACACACACACACACTGCGGTGACAGGTCTGAGCCACATTTACAGGGCTACTAGTAGCCAATTATGGATAAACCAATCAACAGTATAATTTACCTAGGGAGCACATGCACTTCAGCACTGATCAGCAGTGGTAAAGTGCAAAAAGACAAGAAACTAGCAAAAACAAAGTCCAGTAAACCATAAAAACAGGAGGTCGGTAGGCAAAAAGACAAGGGGCACGCCAAAAAGCTGCCAGGTCTAACAATATATATTTGTATGTGTGTGTGTGTGTGTGTTATTCTACGCTGTTCATAGGTCTTTGCATAGTTTCTATATAAGTTGTTTGATTAGATGCTTATGAGTCTTTCTTATATTACTGAAATATTAACCCTTTGCTGCCAGGCCTTTTCCCACTCAGATGCAAGTCCTTTTTTTAGGGTAGTTCATGCTTAGGCCCTCATAACGTTTTGTCCACCTAAGCTACCCATGCCATATTTGCGTCCTTTTTTTCCAACATCCTAGGGATTCTAGAGCTACCCAGAGTATGTGGGTTCCCCTGGAGGAGACCAAGAAACTAGCCAAAATACAGCATTTTCTTTAAATTGGAAAAAAGGGCTGCAGAAGAAAGCTTGTGTTTTTTTCCCCTGAAAATGGCATCAACAAAGGGTTTGTGAAGCTAAAATCACCATCTTCCCAACTTTCAGGAACAGGCAGACTTGACTGAAATCTCATCTTTAACACAATTTTGGCATTTTACTCGGACATACCCCATAGGGCTTGGAGGTTCATCAATAAACCTAGGTACCCATAGCTAATACAGGAACTGCACCTTGCAATAGGTTTTTATTGTATACCAAGTATACAGCAATTCACTTGGTGAAATATAAAGAGTGAAAAATATGTATCATGGAAAATGTTGTATTTCCAAAATGGGCACAAGATAAGGTGTTGAGAAGCAGTGGTTATTTGCAAATCTCTGAATTCCAGGGTTCCCATACTTGTATCTGTATGTGAATTACAGGGCATTTCTCAAATAGACGTCTTTTTTTACACTCTGTCTTACATTTGGAAGGAAAAAATGCAGAGAACGACAAGGGACAATAACACTTGTTTTTCTATTCTGTGTTCCCCCAAGTCACCTGAAAAAATTGTACCTCACTTGCGAGGGTAGTCCTAATGCCCGTGACAGGAAACGCAACATGGACACATCACATTTATACACAGAAATCTTTTTTTTTTTGCAAAGTGCCTAGCTGTGGATTTTGGCCTTAATGTCAGCCGGCACCTAGGGAAACCTACCAAACCTGTGCATTTTTTAAAACTAGATACCTAGGGGAATCCAGGATGGCGTGGCTCTCACCAGGTTCTGTTACCCAGAATCCTTTGCAAACCTCAAAATTTGGCAACAAAAACACTTTTTCCTAACATTTCTGTGACAGAAAGTTCTGGAATTGGATAGGGCCCACAAATTTCCTTCTACCCAGTATTCCCCCAAGTCTTTTGATAAAAATGGTACCTCACTTGTGTTGGTAAGCCTAGTGCCTGTGACAGGAAATGCCCCAAAATGCAACATGGACACATCAAATTCTTACATTGACACTGAAGTCTTTTTTTGGAAACGGCCTAGCTGTGGATTTTAGTCCCTAGCTCAGCCGGCACCTAGGAAAACCTACCAAGCCTGTGCATTTTTTAAAACTAAACACCTAGAGGTAATCAAGATGGGGTAACATATGGTGCTCTCACCAGGTTCTATTACCCAGAATTCTTTGCAAACCTCAAAATTTTGCAAAACACTTTTTCCTCACATTTCGATGATAGAATGTTCTGGAATCTGAGAGTAGCCACACATTTCCTTCATCCAGCCCTATCCCAAGTCTCCCAATAAAAATGGTTCCTCACTTGTGTGGAGAGGCCTAGTGCCCACAACAGGAAATGCCCCAAAATACAATATGGAACATCACATTCTCCCAAAGAAAACTGACCTGTTCTGTTCAAAGAGCTTAGCTATGGATTTTGGCCTCTACTTCATCTGGCAACTGGGAAAACCTAGCAAACCTGGACATTTCTAAAAACTAGAGACCTTGAGGAACCTATGATGGGGTAACTTTTGGCGCTCTCTCCTGGTTCTGTTACCCAGAATACTTAGCCAATCTCAAAATTTGTAAAAAAAAAAAACACTTTTTCTTCACATTTCGGTACTGCAAAGTTCTTGAATCTGAGGGGAGCCACAAACTTCCTTCTACGAAGCATTTCTGCATGTCTCCAAATAAAAATGGTACCTCACTTGTGTGGTTAGGCCTAGTTCCTACGAAAGGAAATACCCCAAAACACAACATGGACACATCAAAATTATCAAATACAAAACTACCTGTTTCTGTGGGGGAAGGCACCTGCGTTTTTGGTCCTGGGCTCAGCAGCCATCTAGGGAAACCTACCAAACCCAGACATTTCTGAAAACTAGACACCCGAGGGAATTTAGAGAGATGTGACTTGCATTTATCCCCAGTGTTTTCTTACCCAGAATCCTTAGCATACCTCAAATGTAGCTAAAAAATTATATTTTGCCCACATTTCTGTGTGGGATCACCACACCAGCACAAATTTCCTACCACCCAACATTCCCCCAGTCTTCCGATAAAAACGATACCTCACTTGTGTAGGTGGGCCAAGTGCCTGTGACATGGAAGAGCCAAAAACATGTCGAAATTGAGAACCAAAGCGGGTCCAAAAGGGCAGTTTGAAAAAAAACATTTTTAGGCTGGCAAGTGGGGCAGAATTTTTATTAATATAGAAGTGACAATGATGGGCTCTATGAATTTTGTGGATTCCTGCAGATTCTGGAAAGTTCAATCATGAAAATGTAGGAAAAATGTGTGATTTCAAGCAAAGTTCGAGGTTTATAGATCGTTGTGGGTAAGAAAATGGTGCGGGTGCATGTGAAGCACACCACCCTGGACTCACCCAGATGTTTAGTTTTCAAATGTGTCTATGTCTTGTACATTTTTCTACCTGGCAGTGTCCCAAATTCCAAAAAGTGCAGCCCTCACCATTCCAAGTGGGACAATTTTAAGAGTTAGACAAGCTCTCATGGCCCATATGTAAAACCAAAACCCAAAATAATCAAATGTCCTCTTGCTTACTGTTGGGATAAGATCTTTTAGTGTGCGGATGGAGAGCAGAAAGACTATTACCCCCTTCCGTTGGGGTGGGGGCACAACCATGCCCATACTGGTTGGTAGCCACAAACCCACAGTTTTTTTTTTTTTAATTCCCTGGCATGTAGTAGGCTTTCTGCCCCCCGGAGAGTGGATCAGGTGTAATTGTCCCATCTGCCCACCAGTGGGCAGAACAACTTTGTCCCCATTTATTTGGTGTGGGGTTATGGCCATACCCGCACCCTCTTTTTTAGAAGATGGTGTCCATGGTGTCCATTGTGTCAGGAGGGCCTTCTGCTCCTCTGAGGGGCAGAAGAGACTTACATAAATAGGCCAATCTGCCCTCAAGGGGGGCAGAAATGGCCTAAAATAAATTTGCCCTCCAGGGGAGTGACCCTTCGCTGAGGGGTTGTTCCCCTTGTGTGAAATTGGCTCAAAAAATCCCTGGTGTCTAGTGGTTTCTGCCCCCTTGGGGACAGATTGGCTTAAGAAAAATGGGCTGATCTGCCCCCAAGGTGGGCTGAAATCCCCTAAAATAAAATTGTACCTCAGGGAAGCAACCCTTGCCTAAGGGGTCGCTCCCATCTGTAAAAAAAAATATATATATACAAACAATAAGTGTCCCTGGTGTCTAGTGGCTTTTGCCCCCCACTCGGGTGGGGGGTGGGGGGGGCAAAAAAGGCCTAATAAAAGTATTGCCCCATGAGGAGCGACCTGTGCCTAAGGGGTTGCTCCCCTTATGAATGTAAACAAAAACAAAAAAATCCCTGATGTCTGGTGGCTTCTGCCCCCCCCTGGGGCCAGAAAAGACCTAATAAAAGAATTGCCCACTGGGGAGCGACCCTTTCCTAAGGGGTCACTCCCCTCATACATGTAACCCCCCCCCAAAAAAACTCCCTGGTGTCTAGTGGGCATTCCTGCAGCCCGATCGCTATGCAGAGAGTATCCTTTAACTCATCCCTGACCTAATTTTACTACTATGTTCTCCCTAATCCCTTTCTACAGACTTTTCCCTCCTCCATATCCCCTCTACCCATCCCAAATCTCATTTTACTACTATGATCTCCCTATTAACATTTCTAGATTCTTACATCCATTATTCCATTCAGTCCAAATAACAGACTCATGTCCTCAAATCAAATTAAATCATACCTTCCTATACAAATACCATTCCCATATTTCCCTATGCTAATCCACCACGAATACGTTTAGGTTCCGGAGTAGCGTGCTACTCACTGAAAAGTGCTTTGAAGATTCATCAGGAGTAGTAAGTGCTATATAAATACAATTAGAATTACAATTACAATTGTATCACAGTGAGTGAATTGCAACATCTCCTCTGGGTTTACACTCTTTCTGGGTTTACGTTCCATTCCTTACTAGAAAAGCATGGCATTTCGCAATTATGCATTCATATTACGTGCGTGCGTCAGCAGTTTGTTCTCTACTGTGGCCAGGAGCCCATCACGGTACAACTTGAAAAAAATGTATCTAAGCTAAAAATAAAAGTTATTGTTAGCACGCTGTCTCCATGAGCTGTACCAGTAGAGTCTGCCTAATAAGACAGAGACATGATTTTCCCTTGTTGTCTGCAGTTGTTTCTCTAAGCACACGTACACAGTGTTTTACTGCATATTACAAGTGTTCCATGGGAGACATAATAGCTACAATGTCACGATAGTTAATCTTAATAATTGTTTTGTGTTTTCCTGGAACATTAGGATGTGTATGGCTTCAGAGCCACTCAGTTTCCCTTAAGAATCATATTTACTTCAGTTTAATTCTATGTTTTCTTCTTGTATAAATAGGCAAAAACCCTTGGGAAGAGGGACTTGAAAGTGTTCCCATAACATACCTAATAAATCAACATCACATTTTCCATTACCTCTGAAATCTTAAGTAAAGTTGGCAGGGCTGTTTAAAGATAGGTGTATTTCCCCAAAAAAAAAATTGGCATAATCACTTGTTTTCATATTTTCTAGCATATCATGGGTGAGTGAATTTTATCAAACGCTTCTGCACAAAACAAGAGAAAACAATGTCTTTGCCGAAACATTTTGTACATTTTATGTGTGAAATTTTCTGGAAATTGTGTTGCAATCCTTGAGCCTCTCTATATTTGTTCTCATTTATTGAATTCCTCGGATGTTTGCAAATATGCGTTAGAAATGTTTCAGATGTTTTTTGAGCTGCGTGAAGTTGTTAATCCAAACTGTTTTAATATTCGAGTAATGTGTTTTACAACGTTGCCAGTTTTGCAATCTGGCGTGTTTAAATAAAAACACATGGTGCTACAACATGTATTTGCTTAGCATGTGGAACACTCCTAATGTTAATAATGCCATCATGCACATTAGTTGGCAGGCAATTAGGCCCATATTTACAAGCGGCCTGCACCGCCGCAGAGGCTGTTGACCCATTTCTTCAGGGCCACGAAAAGCCACTGTGCGTGACTTTTCATGACCTTGTAGATATGGAGTGAGGGCAACAGAGCGCAAGTTGCTGTGTTTAGCTTACTTTGCGTTAAGGAGGCGTTTCCATGGGTGTTGCTTGGGTATTCCCATGCAGCATCCATGGATTTTGAAGCATTCACAGATTTACAAGATATGGTAAACCCTGGAAAGCGTCAAAAGCCTACGTTCCCAGGGATGGCATAAGAATGACGCAACCAGGAGAAATATTTTTATTTCTCCCCGTATTTTCCTCTTTCTATGTATGGTGCATTCTGCAGCACACATGGAAGGAGAAAATCACCTCCATGGATTGTTTTTGTGCAGGAAGGTTTTCCTTCCTGAACAAACACAATTGTGCCCACAATGCAGGCACCCTAGCGCTATGGTGCAAGTATGTCTGCATTGGGGCACAGCAGCAATTTCTGCATCAGTGCAGGGGGAGAGGACAGAAATGCAATGTATCTTATAGATATGATGCATTTCTTCTCTTTCCTGGTGGTGTAGGGCACACATCAAAGCACTTGCTGCATTGCCCTGCACAACATGCCTTGTAAATATGGCCCTTACTCTTCTGGAGTTGCGTCCATCCTTTTTCTCATGTCAGAAGAAGGCATGGTGAAGCTATCAATCAAATGAGAGTGTTTTGCCCACTTTTAGGCTAAATTAGCTTTAAGCAACATTATGAGTTTCAATTTCTTGCAGACTGAAGATTCATCCATTTTGGGTGTGTCATTTGGCTCTAAGAAAGGGGTGCCGTAAACGTAAATGTCTCGGTAAACAAACATTGGCATCCCCGGCAAACATTGCCCATCTTGGCAAAAATGTAGGTTATCCAACCTCATCCAACATTTTAGATAACATTTTAAATATAGTTAACCCAGTATGTTTTCAGTGTGACCACGTCTGGTAAAGTCAGTTTCGATATTACCTGATTTGGTAGGAACAGGAATGGAAGTCACTGCAGAATACAGCATTTGAGAGGAGCTGGAATGGACTATGGTTTGAGGAGGTGATGGTGCAAAAGTTAAGCTGTGGTTGGAGAAGAGAATGTTAATGTAGAAGCTGAAATACCACTTCAGGAAAAACACCTCTAGTATGTCAGCAACATCAAGGTGACACAAGGATCTAACCCATGCCTTCTATTCATAATCCATTATTGTTTTAGTCACTACTGCCCATATAGGAATTATATTGCTGGCGTCCCATTACAACAATGGTCACAAGTGTGGCTGAATTAACATTATGGCCCTCATCACGACCCTGGCAGTGGGTGATAAAGTGGTGGTAATAGCGCCAACAGGCTGGCGGTAACTACTGCCAAATTATGACCATGGCGGTGATATCTCCGATAGACAACCAATGTACCACACTGACCGCCAGGGTGGAAACAACATTCACCATGGTGGTAGCCGCCTACAGCCAGGCGGAAGACAAAGTACCGCCCACCATAATAAGACCATGCAAACCGGCACCTTTTCCGGGGCAGTACCAACGCCAACAAGAGCCTGGCAGAAACGGACTCACTATTGGAGACACAGGGAAGATCCACACCACCATGGAACCCGAACTGCAAGTTTTCCCGATGATCTTCTACGTTATGCTCCACATGGAACACCAACGCCGGCGAAGACGATGACGGTAAGTAAAGCCACCTAACACACAAGGGAGGGTGGGAGGAAAATGAGAGTGACACACATATGCACAACACACACCCGACACACACAAACCATACACACAACCAGCTGTATTATAAAAACAATTTGACCCCGAAAAGCTGCAGAATAATGCAAGGACAACAGGAATTTACAAAAGTTATTGTAATCAGTTCAACATCAAAATCAATAATCCGATTTGGTCATGATACACATATGTACACTTGTACAAAAAAGGGACACTGCCCAGCCCATAGTTCAAAGGGCCCACATGGCCACAGGGCACAGTCCCAGGCCCAACTCGAATCCTGCACCAATCTGGATAGAACACTGCAGGGCCATCAGTTGTCAAACCCGCAGGCACCTCCGGGGGAGGGGCGACACCTCAGCAGCATGCAGGAACAAGCCCACTGGTTCTGGAGGGGGAAACATGCCCTGTGCTTTGTCCTGGGGAGTTCAAGGCCACAGTCTCTCAAGTGGGTGTCTTACCCATTAATTCTGGACGTGGCAACATGCCCTGTGTTTTGTCCTGGTAGTGCAAGGCCACTGTCTCTCGAGTGGGCATACTGCCCACTGGTTCTGGAGGGGGCAACATGCCCTGTGCTTTGTCCTGAGGAGTTCAAGGCCACAGTCTCTTGAGTGGGTGTGTTACTCATGAATTCTGGAGGGGGCAACATGCCCTGTGTTTTGTCCTGGGAGTGCAAGGCCACTGTCTCTCGTGTGGGCATACTGCCCACTGGTTCTGGAGGGGGCAACATGCCCTGTGCTTTGTCCTGGGGAGTGCAAGGCCACAGTCTCTCGAGTGGGTATCTAGCCCACTGGTTCTGGAGGGGGCAACATGCCCTGTGCTTTGTCCTGGGGAGTGCAAGGCCACAGTCTCTCGAGTGGGTATCTTGCCCACTGGTTCTGGAGGGGGCAACATGCCCTGTGCTTTGTCCTGGGGAGTGCAAGGCCACAGTCTCTCGAGTGTGAGTTTTGCCCACTGGTTCTGGAGGGGGAAACATTCCCATATCACTGTCCTGGGAGTGCAAGGCCACAGTTCCTGGAGTGGGTGTCTTGCCCACTGGTTCTGGAGGGGGCAGCCTGCCCAGTAGCCCCTGGAGGGTGGACTGCATGGCGTCCACCGGCGGTGATAACTGCATGATGGTGGTGGTTGGGGGAGGCTCCTGGGCAGCCCCTGCACTCTGTGATGGCAGCACATCCACGGCTGGCGGTGGGGGCCCTGTGACAGCTGGTGGTGATGGAGGTGTTTGGCTGACAGCTTCTGGTCATGAGTTGGGGATCCCTTACCCTTCCTGGCAAGGGTGGATGGGCTCTCCACCTCTCTGCCTGGTTTTGCAGGCTCCTTCCCCTTCTTCACAACTGGTGCAGGCTCCCTCCCCTTCCTCACAGCTGGTGGCAGACTCTTCCCTTTCATCCCAGGTTGTGCTGCCTCCTTCACCTTCAGTGTTGTTGTTCTGGTATCCCTACAACCATGAATAGTTGGTGCTACCACTGTCCCCGTGGACTGTTTGGCTGAGGTGCTGGGCTGTGTCCTTGGTACCCTGAAAATATGTTCAGGTCAGGGGAGGGTGATGGAAGAGGTAAATCTGGGAAAGGAAAAGCTTTTTAGGGATGTTGGGGTGTGAGGAGGGAGGAGTTATGAGAGTGGAGGATAAGGGAGTGGGCGTCTGAGGTGTATGTCTGCTAAATTTCGGTGCAGGTGCATGGGCTGTATGCTGTTGTGAGGTGGATGGATGTTGGGTGTCTGAGTGCTTGCATTTGTGTCCTTCAGGAGGGGGGACAGACACGGTGGGAGAGGACACAGGGGACACATGCATGGATTGTGGAGGTGTCTGCCAGTGAGGTGTGTGTTCTGCTTGGCGTGGTGATGATACCAGTAGTGGATAATGATGTAGTGCATGAAGGTGTGGGTGTGGACGTAACTGGGTGGGAGGTGAAGGAGGAGGAGGAGACGGTGGAGACAGTCGATGTTGTGTCTGCAACTGAATGGTGTTTGTGTGAGTGCCTGTGGGATGAAGTGTGGTTCTTGTGTTTGCCTGTGCCACTCTTGTGTGTTGTCTTGTGTGCATGCTTGTCTGTCTGTGTGCTTGGGATGGGTTGGGGTTTAGGAGAATGGGACTGGGAATTGGAAGTTGGAGGGGGGACTGTAGAAACAGGGACAATGGCTGCCATCAGAAAGGAGGCCAGAGCCTGAATTGATCTCTGTTGGGCAGCCAATCCACAGTGAATGCCCTCCAGGAATGCCTTTCATTGCTTCATCTGGGCTGCCAGCCCTTAGATGGCTTTCACAATGGGTGACTGCCCTGCAGAGATGGATCTCAGGAGGTCAATAGCCTCCTCACTCAGGTCAGCAGGGCTCACTGGGCAGGGCCTGAGCTGCCTGGGGCAAAGGAGATGCCCACCCCCCTTGGTGAGCGAGCACGGGCAACTTGCTGAGGGGCTACTGGGAGGGCGGTGCTGGTATGGGCGTGGTAGCTGTAGCTGTGGTGGTCACAGAGATGTCCGCCACCACCAGGGAACTCCCATCGGAGGAGGTATCAGAGTCCGTGTTGTCCCCTTGTGTCTCCGCCGTGGTGCTCCCCTCACCCTCTGTCCCACTGGTTCCCTCAGCGTCGGTGGATTCTGCCTCCAGGGTCCTGTGGGATGAAGCTCCCTCTGTCGCCAGTGCCTCTGCTCCTCTGCCAGATGATGCTAATGCACATAAGGACAGGATGACAAAACAGGAAAGAGGGGGAGAGTGACAAAGGATACACTGGGTCAATGACGGCACCAACACCACAGTTGGCGTACACAGCACCCTCACACACAGGGAACATGCCTACGCCAGTTCGGCGGTAAGTTGGCAGCCGTCAGTGCGGCGAAAGCAGGATTTACCACCAATGTCATAATGAGGACCCATGTTCCCATTGATATAAAGTACTCCAAAAACATTCTCTCATTTATCTTCAAATGGGAATCTGAGAAAACCGTTAGCTTTTTTTTTTTTTGTCCTCATAGTTCTTACAGTACTTCCATATGATCAGACCCGGTATGTACATCAATCCCTTTTGGATCAGGAACAAGGCTAGCCTCATCCGGAAGACTCATAGCGGGAGTGACTGTATGCCGCCCTTCCATTTGAAATAATCATTGGACAATTTGCTTAAGAACTAGTGCTCGGAGAAAACCAATTCACCCAGGATTGCCATAATTCTTTAACATCACTGGATCCAGTGCTACAATGATCTAATTGACAAATTTTCATTGCAACATCCACCCATTCCCACCAAGTTGGAGGAATAGAAGAAATCCAATGCCTGCAGATCTCCCGCCTAGCCAACAGTATTAAATAGAAGAACAAATCCCTATGAACACTTGAGTGGTTTAGCGGTTCTAAGGTGCCACCAAATAAAACTAAGGCTGGGGAAGCTACCAGTGGGGCCTGCATCACAGAGGATAGAGTCTCAAACACATCTCCCCAGAAATTTGAAACCGGAGGACATAGCATCAACATATGAGTGTCATCTGACCCCACTAATCCACACTTTTTACAAGCTGCATGGGCATTTTTATTGAATTTGTTTAAATTCTTTGGCGTATGATATGCCCTATGTAAAACAAATAAATGATTCTTTCTAAGAGCGACAGTCTTAACCAACCTATAAAGACGTTGCCAAGAACCTGCCCATAATGTGTTAATCTCCTCCTTACTCGCCACTTCCTCCCATATAGAGCCAGGGAAATTCTTTTGTCATCTAAACTATCCAGACACTGCAAGAGTATTCTATAGTAGACAGCAGCTTCCTTCTTGCATGGCTGATTCCTATATAATACCTCCACTAGCTCATTGGTCTCCTTTTCCGCTATTCTTAAAGATCTTACCCATGCGTGTAATTGATAATATTTGAACCTAGACATCGAACACTGACTCACAGAGGCAAATGTTCCCCAGGATTTCAACGCTCCATCCTGTAATACTTGTCCCCATTCCATGATACCTGCCTCCTTCAAAGGGCGAGCTAAAATGTCTTTCAGACAATCCGGGGTTCCGGGGGAATCCCAGATAGGAGCATGAGTACTATAATACGATAAATGAGTTGTTTTCCTTATTCTGGCCCACAAAGAAGCCGCCGCTTTTAGTGATTTCAGCCTTACTTTTTTTATAAAATCTTGGGTGGCCACATTTTTATAGGAATTTCCGCTCCCCTTTCCCCTCACCACTCAGCATAGCCTTCTTCTGGGGGGAGACCTCCTCTGCTACTAAGAGATCTTTAACATTCTTTAACTGGAATGCCCATGCATATAACTAGATATCCGGGAGGGCAATCCCTCCCTTGATATAACTTCTATGAAGCTTCTTCCTGGCAATCCTGATTCCCTTGTAAGCCCATATAAAATTATCTATCTTTGATTGTAAATCTTGTATCCTTTTTTCCGCAAATTCCAGCAGAATCATATTAAAGAGAAAAGTGAGCTTCGGAAGAATGACATTTTTTGCTAAATTTGCCCTCCCGTATAGGGTTAAAGGAAGATGTACCCAGCTTAATAAAAGTTTATCTATCTGATGCGTCAAAAAATTCAAGTTTACAGACGGCGTTCTCTCCAGATCCTGCGGTAACTTAACTCCAAGATATTTTATCTCCTCTTTTATTGGTTTATGATGAATATTCATATTCCATTTCATAATTTCCGTCTTTGACATATTAATTTGATATCCCAATACCTGGCCAAAGTATTGTGTTATCACCTCCAATCTATCTAATGCCGCAAGGAGGTCTGTATTATAGAGTATAATGTCATCAGCATGCATGGATACCTTTTTCTCCCACCCCTTATAAACAAAAGATTTATTAGGGCATCCTTTTTAATCATACAAGCAAGCGGTTCTATATACACATCAAAGAGCAGGGGGGAGAGAGGGCAACCCTGTCTGGTCCCTCTAGTAATGGAAAACAGAGGAGTAAGGCTCCCATTTATCAAAACTCTCACCGATGGATTGGGGTAAATACTTTTTACAGCCCCTAAAAACCTTGGCCCAAAGTTAAACTGTACTAAAATATGATTTAAGTAGCCCCAGTTGACTCGGTCAAATGCCTTTATATCATCAAGAGTAATAACCGCCAGAGGGAGATCTGATACCGATGCCATATCAATTGCCCCAATTAATTTGTGGGATAATTGATCCATATGCCTGTTTTTTTAAAACCCCCTTTGATCTTTATGGATCAGCGACGCAATACCCTTCCCTAATCTGCAGGCAAGTATACTTGTAAAAATTTTATAACCATTATTCAGTAGCGAAAATGGCCTGTATGATTCACAAAGCAAGGAATCTTTCCCAGATTTTAATAAGACAGTTATTATTGCTTCATTCCAAGACCCTGGTAATCGGGATTCTCCACTCCAAATTGCGTTAAAAATGTCTTTGAGCAGAGGAGATAAGATACTACCTAGTTTTACATAGAACTCCGCAGGTAAGCCATCAGGACGCTCTGCTTTCCCTTTTTTTGCTTTTGAGATAGCCTGTACTATTTCCCCTTCCGAGAACTCCTCCTCTAAAAGAAACCACCCTTTTTCATCAAGTTTCCCTGGCATTAACTCTTCTACCTTTGGCATCGTATCTTCCACCACTTCTGGTAAATCTTCTTTATATAAAGCTTTAAAAAAAAACTGGAATGCTCTTTGAATCACTGAGGAGCCCTTTACAACCTCCCCTGTGGCGGAATCTCTTATCTCTGAAATCTGATTTCTGGTGAGATCAGATTTTTTTTCTCACACCAATAGTTTCCCTGCGCTTTCCCCATGTTCAAAATTTGCGAGTTTGCTTGCTTCCCATTTTTCCCTTACTCGCATATCTATTAATGTTGAAAGGGCTGCTCGCTTAGTCATCAATTCTAGCATGATTGGGTCTTCACTTCTCCCACCCAAGTGTGCATCGACCAATTTTTTCTCCAAGCTCTCTAAATCTTTCTCAATATCCTGAATGCCTGATGTGTACTCCCTGTTTCTCTGGGCAGCGATGGAGATCAGAACCCCCCTAATAAAAGCTTTATAAGAGTCCCACACCACACAAGGTGCTTCAGAATTCCAATTATCTTCAAAAAACCATTTAGTCTCCCTAAGCAGACATTCTACTACCTCGGTATTGCTCAATAGGGAGCGGTCTAACATCCACCTCTTTGCCGATCGGGATCCATCTTCCTTCAAAGTCACCATGACTGCGGCATGGTCAGATAAATGGGCGGGGATGTGTTGTGCATCCACTACGCATGCCTTGAGAGTCTTGGCCAATAGACAATAATCTATCCTAGAGTGATGCCTAAACTTTTTATTATGGAAAGTGAAACTGCACAAGCGACCATGTAAGTCTCTCCAAATATCAACCAGAGCATACTGCTTCATCATCACTTTGATGTACGCCAGGAATTTTTTACATCCACATGCCTTACTCCCAGAGAACTTGTCTAAAGTATAATTTAAGACCACATTAAAATCACCCTCTATTATGATTAGTTGCTGAGTTTCTAGGAGTGCATTGTATATTTCCCGTAGAGAGGTCGTATCATCTACATTGGGGCCATACTAGGATACTAAAGTATAAAAAGCCTGGTTAATCTTAACATCCGCCATGACCCATCTACCTTTTGTATCCGACTTAGTGCGCATGATCAGAGCATTGGCAACTCTTTTGACCAAAATTACCACCCCCTTCAAATGTGATGTATTATTAGAACAAATTGTTTGACTAACCCAAGTCAGGGAAAACCATTAGCTTTGTACTCCCTTTTGTTATTTGTTGGTGGAATGGGAAGGATGTATGTATGTTTTGAAGACAATTTGCCAAAATACTAAATGTTACATGAAGTTTCACCTTTGCTGTGCCTGATCATCTTTCAAAAATATTATTGCTTGATGAATTGAAAATGTACTGATGGAGTGAGCAGTATAGACAATTCACCCAAGAAAAGGCATACTGAACAGGAACCTTTCTGCAGAATATATGCACCTGTACCTGGAAGCAACAGTTACTGGCCAATTCAGGATTCCAGGTATACGGGGCTATGGGACTACCAGATTCCTTTACACAGGTAGTTTTCACAGTAACAATCTTGGTAAAGTCTGTGTGAGAAAGAACAAGTATTGAAGCAAACCTTAAGCTAAAGCTTAATATTTCTTATGTAAAGCGCTTTAAATATGCAATAATAATCAAATAATTAAATAAATGGATCAAGTATCAAACATATTAGCAGAAACAAACAAATGTGAAGTGTGGTGCACATATATCGGAATAGTGCAGAAACCGTGAAAGTTCACAAGCATGTACACTGAAAATGTTACTAACTATGAATTGTAGAGTACAATAATTACACGTCTGTTGTCAGTGGAATTTCAAGTGCAACTGAAATTAAGGTTAATCACTTTTTTACTTTTTCTTTACTTCTGGGTTTTTATGAGAACTTTTCTTATCAGCCGAACACCGGACATCAGCTGAATAATAAAAAAGGAGACCTCAGTCTTAATTGGAAGAAAACTTTTAAAAAAAACAAATACAGTTTTCAATACATAATGAAATAAAAATAGTTCACTCATACCTACCACACCATAGCAAAGAGAGAATCAAGCTCACTATGGACAAATACAACATATTAACGGTTGCTGTAATTGGTATTAACGAATTGGAACAAAGAGCACCAGCAAAAGGTCTCAAGAATAGCGCACAGGAACTTATAAGGGTGACATTTTCAAAAAGCACAGATCGACCAGTAATAGTATTGTAAGCACTAGTGCTTAGCAGGAAACCACAGAATATTCAGTGACTGTAGTTGTTGTTACGAAGTATCAAAACAGGCACAGAAAACATCTAACCCAGTGGTTCCCAACCTGTGGTCCGGGGACCCCTGGGGGTCCGCAAAGCCTCCTCAGGGGGTCTGCGACTGCTTAGAAAATTAAACAATATTAATAGATTAGGTCCCCAGCTTTGAGTAATGACTTAGTGGGGGGTCCTCTGACTCCAATAATGAGTCAGTGGGGGTCCCCGGGTTCCAGTAATCATAAAGTAGGGGTCCACAGAAGTCAAAAGGTTGGGAACCACTGATTCTAACCTATTAAATATGTTATAAATCAAGATTGTATTTAGAGAGGTGCATGAACTTTCTTTTGAGTATTTTAATCACTTCCCTTAGGATATGATATGTTGCTTTTCAACAGGTGAACTGGAGTTGATGGAGAATCACAAATCAATTGATGTCCACAAGGGCAGAAGTATGCTATAAAAATGTTTTCTATTCACAACATTGTTGTTGACAGTGGTGAGTCCAGTCTAGGGCAATATATCCTGCCACTCATTAAACATCACCTGCGTATCTGTAGGCAGACCTATTATTAATCCTGAGACTCCTTGGCCTCGTCCCCTCCAACAGTAGTGTGGTGATATCCTCCTTACAAGACAGAAAAAAACAAATAGGAATGACGTACATTGCTACCACTTCCCCATCAGGCTGGATAGGTAGCACTTGCCCAGCAGTTCACCTGTTTGCCTTTCTTTCTCGCTGTTAACAGATACAGATGTCAAACTTGGCCGGGCTTGCATTGTTGTGACTGTGCTGGTTTTCCCATTTTATATGCTGCTGGGCTTGAGTAGAATTGGTCCCAACACCCTTTCTTTCTTGGATTAAGCGCAAGTTACGGGCTTTTTTACATTCCTGGTTCCTGCAGCCTGTGAAGATTATTCATGGAGTGCGACAGTGCTAGCGCAGGTGATTTAATAAAAATTATTAATGAGTGTTTATGTAGTTTGAATAATAAGTTTATGTAGAAAATATAATAACGTACGAAAATAATGCACGCATTTGAAAATGTGATTGCGAAGAATGGCCATCAATGTTAACGAATTGTACTAATCAATGATTTAATATTATGAAATGTTGAATATATGTTAGACTAATGCAGTAATATGTCATATTAAGGGTTATGAATTTTGCTTTAGCTTTATTAATTATAGGCCTTAACTTAGCTAGTGTCTTGGCTTAGTTGCCAGGCCTCAGGTAAAAGCTGTATTTCTTACATTTCAATTAAATGGCTGTCCAAGAAAGTTAAGCTGTGAATTTCTGTTGTATTGTTTAAATGTGCTCATAATGGAAGCTTCTCATGAGAACCGACTGCTAGAAGATGAAGTTCCAACTAATGCAACAATTTATATCTAATGTGTGTGAGGCTAACTTTCCCAGGACAAGAATAATGAAGATACTGACTAGAGTAGAAGCTGCAACAATATTGTTACCTGACAAACCAGAAAATCAGGACATTGCAAGGCAAACTAATCAATGACATGTGAACGGAGTAATATTAGAATTCATAGATTTGGGATTTTAGTTTTATTGGACAGAGTGTGAACATACGATTAAGTGACCAATAGGGATTTAGGGGGTAGTTTTAACAGTCTTGACTTAACAGGAGCACCCGGGGAGAATTATCTCATTCGGACCATTTCCCATATTGTGTTTTGACAAGAGACGTGCTTAACTTTAATGCTTAAAGACTTTGCCTTTCCTGAACTTTGATGCTGAATCCTGATGCCCTGCTGATCGACTGATGTCCTGAGGACAAAGACTGATTATGCTTTGCTGATCCATACTGAGGATAGGTATCACCTAAACTGTGAATATTATGCATATTTGCTTTTTCTTTCTAGGTACCAACTGTGCTGTTTTGATAGAGCCATAGTGAGATGTTTTTTTCCAAATTTGTGTTACTAAATTGTTTTGCATGAAGCCCAACATGTGAATGCTAATCTGATGTTAGTTAAGGATTCTCATTCATGAATTATGATAACAGGGACTAATGCTTGCTGAACTTCTCTACTAAACTTCATGTATATAATTACATTGACACAGTTGACTTTGCTATTGATTTGCACCACAATCTTAGAATGCGTTGTTTTTCAAGCTCTGATTAGATTACATTTCTTATGCCTCTTTGGACAGCCAGTGTTGTTTCTGTATGTGTTTCCTTTGATTTTGAGATTAATCTAAAAAAATATTCTATCTTTGACTAAAAGGTGTGGTTATTCATGATTGAAAGGTCATGGTGTGTGACAATTATTGACTGCATTGAATATTGATGCTATTGATTACTAATGGTTATTGATTATTGTGTATTGATTATCGATTATGTACTGCAGGTATGGTAAGAACATCTTAAATGCGAGTCAAGAGGTTCATCAACCTATTTGTGTCCCCTTGTAAGTTTACTTCTTAAGGTCAGACATGCTAACAGAGATGGTAGCAGACTGATGGTTCGTTACCATAGACGTCCGGTATAGAATGATAGACAAAAAGAGACGCAGAGGGACTGATGGTTTGTCTCTTTAAGAGCTTGCCATTTACATCCGGTACAGAGTGACAGGTGTTAACAGAGATAGTAGCAGGATTGAAGGCCCCAGAGGTGATAGCAGAATTCTTTATTAAAAAGATATGGATTTAGTTTTCTAATGATGCTGATTGGAGAGAAAATGTTTCCTTAAGTCCAAAAATGACTTTCCCAGATTCTGGATCCAGCTAATGGCTGTTTGAGGATGTTCCTGGCTTTCTAGTGACAGTGTGAGTGAAACAGGTTGCGCTTGCACAGCTTCTGAAAATAGCAGGTGAATTGTGAGGTTTGTGAGGGTTTTAGGGAGTTTGCGTACTCCAAATGAAGTTGTAGTAGGAGTGTGCGTACTCCGCAGTGTGAGAGTAGGGAATTCGCCAAACTTCATATGTGTGTGGCACTTTGTGCTCAAAAATTGTCCATGTGGTTGTTGATGAACAGACTAAGACATGGTCTAAGACTCCGGAGTATATTGAAAAGTGTATGAGACATTTGGCTTTATGTTGTTATCTGTCTGGTTTAGTAGGTTGATCAGGCATGGTCAACAAGTCAGAGTGTGAATTAAAGTGAGTGAAAGAAAAACTTGACTGAGATAAAAATTTACTGCTTGAATTTTGCTTGCAAATCTGGGAGACCGAGAAAGAAGGAGTAGCTGTAAGTGCGGGAACAGCCATCAGTGAAAAAACCATAAGGTTTCTGAAGCTGTTATGCTACCTTTCCAGTAGTAAACCAGCAGATTTGTTTTTTGGTTTTTAATTTGTGCTCGCAATATTTGCATTAGTTTTGTATTAATTGGAGTAAAGGAAGACTTTGTCAGCCGCAGTATAACGAGTGTGACGTCATTGGAGTCGCGTTGGAGTGAGAAGGGTCGCACACGGACTGGCAGTTGTCCATGAGAGGCAATTGGTTGAGAACGCAGGTGGAAGGAATCTTGGGATAAAAAGTCACTTCCTGTTTTGATTTTTAATAACATAAAGGATGAAAAGATGACATTTTTCAAAGCATTAAAAAGTGCCCTAAGGGGAGATACGTATATTACAACGAGTGTAGGCGAGGCTACACTGCCAGAAGGTACACCAGCTTACATTGTAATGGAAGAGAAAGGTGTCACGATATGTCTTTGGCTAAAGCAATGGTGCAAATTGACAGCGAAACAAAGAAAGATGGGAACTTAGCATTTCCTACAAATGGGATGTTCAATTTGAGGGTTTTGGAGCATTTATGGATGGTGCTATATGAATCGAAGCCCCTTCTGAGATCAGCACAGTTTGAGGCATTAGCTATTTGGGAGCTAGTAGCTAGACAGCAACAGCAATTGAAATTTGAGAGGAGGAAGAGAAAGGCAGAGAAGACACTAGAGGAGGCTAGATGGGACAGTGTTCAGAAAGCATGGAGGATGGAGACTTTGCAAAGGGATTACGTTGTTTTTGGCAATTACGCAGGAGAATGAGAAGAAAGGAAAGAAAGCTACTAGGAAAACTAATAAAAGTCCATCAGAGAGTAAGGAGGCTAGAAAATCTTCCAATGAAGAGGAGGACTCGGACTATGATGAGTTTAATACACAATTATTAAGAGATTGACCACCACTATATGCAGTAACTGAGAGTGTTCCAAGTACCAGTGTTAATCCGACAGCCCTGACACAGATTAATGAGACAGTGAGTCTGGTGCAGGTTAATGCTAGCCTGACACAGAATGCGGTGCAAAGTGGTCTCAATGTGCGTACCACTCCTGTAGTGCAGACCCAGATGCAACCGCCACAGGTTCAGAGACTTTATCCTGATATTCCCATTATGGAAACGACTTCGAACTCAGTGGTGTTAACGGAACAGGTCTTCCCTAGACTGATATTGGTTCAGACTGAGCAAACTCCAATTTTATTGCCCCAAGTATAGCCGCAGTTAATGCCAAGATTTACTCTAGTGACAGCGACGCAGTCGGACATGACTTCAATGATGAATCAGAATATGGGAGTTACTCTCCCACAGAGCATAAGTGCCAGAACAGTCCGATATGTTATATCGCTACTTATTACTGTTGGTCCAGCAGTACCACTATTTGCACAAAGACCTACTGTAGGTAAACAGGGAACAATGTCCCAGAACCTAATGAGGGGAGGAAATAATGAAAATGCTTGAGTAGTCTCTCCTGTGGGACAGACCTTTGACGCATCAAGATCATTGCTAGACCTTAGTCCATTTGTTGCACTTCCAGATACTGTGGCAGGGCCAAACGTTAGCCAGAGCTTGAAATTATTGACATTGCAGACTCAGAATGCAGTTGCACAGCAGGTGCACTGGTCCAAGCAAGTACCATTTTGTTACAAGGATAGACAGCTCAGCAGTTGACTGAATGGATAGACAAGTTGAATACCCCGCAGAGCACCCCTAAAGGAGAGAAGGATTTGAATTATACTAGGCTAGGCATGGAAGCGGCTGAACTCATTGAGGGAACAATGGGGGTGAACAGGCTAGATTCCTACACAGAGGCAGAATTTGTGCCCAAAGATTACAAGAGAAGTGAGCAATGTGCATCAGAAACTAGCAGACTTGGCAGAGAAGTACGGCATAAAAATAGAGAAAACAGAGCATTTGAAGAGGAGTTTCAGATTAGATTTTTTAAGCTAACGATTTTGAACACATGAGATCTGATGGAATGAAGGCACACCTTAAGGAATTGCTCCAAAGTGCACAGACTTG
This sequence comes from Pleurodeles waltl, assembly GCF_031143425.1. NCBI lineage: Eukaryota > Metazoa > Chordata > Amphibia > Caudata > Salamandridae > Pleurodeles > Pleurodeles waltl. The sequence goes on from NC_090447.1 coordinate 1,021,213,895, forward strand.
GGGAGCATTAGACAAATGGGAAGGCAGATGGGTAAAGAAAAGAGACAAGAGAAAAAGGGATTCTTTGGAGCTGACTGAAAATGTGCAGCAGGATAAAGATCCAGTAAAAATTTTACCATTGAGAGAAATTTCAGGGTGAAATTTTGTTCATGTCCCCTGGAGCAGAACTGACATTCTATCATTTATGAATGATTACCCAAAACTGAGAGAAAAGCCAGTAGAATGGTATCAGCAGACAGACAGGTTCGTGAAACTTGCAAAGTGTTTGTGGGAGGACTTGAATACATTATTAGAGATAGTGGTTCCCGCTGATCTGTGGATCGAGTGTAAGAGGAGTGTAGATTGGTCAACAAGTGAACCAGAGGGAGACAAGAATACAGGTGCACCGTATCCTGAGGTAATTAAATATTACTATAAGGTGATTGAGTTTTTGAAAATGAGAATTTCGCCTAAGAATATTTATTGGCAGAGAATCGATAGAACAGCTCAGGAAGCAAAGGACTCGATACATGCGTAATCTGAGAGACTGTTACAGGCATTCAAGCATTACAGTAGTACAGGAACAATTAATGGCGAAAGACATGCTTCATTTTGTGCTCAGATTGGTGGAAGGATTGAGACCTGAAATTAGCCAGATGATTAAAGTGTCATTTGATTTTCTGGCAAGCAAAGCCGATTGATGAGGTGTTGCAGTATGCAAAATACTGTAGTGATGAGATTAAGTTGAAACAGAAAAAGTGGAAAGAGAAGGCAATGGTGATGCAGATTAAAGCAGCTCAAACAGAAGTGCAAGGCAATTTCTTTGCAGCAGTTGCCGCAGCAGCAGTGAAACACGATGTTTCAGCCACAGATGAGAGGTAAAAGTCATGGAGGCAATATGAATCGTAGTCCAGACTTGAATACTGTAGTGGCTCAGAATGATGTGCAGGGGATGAAGAAGTTATTGCCATGTCACATTTGCGGAGCCATTGGACATTGGAAATGGGAGTGTCCAATGATGGTGCAGGAGGAAAAGAAGTAGGTTTGATAAAGGGAGCAGAACCATTCAAGGTAACTGTGAAGACAAATGTAGTTTTTAATCAACTTCCGCAGTACCATATAGATGTCCTGATAAAAGTAACCCAGATAATTGCAGACTTTGTAAAGCAAGGGGTTCTGAAAGAAGTATTGAGCAGCCCGGGTACCTAACCAATAATGGGTTTGAAAAAGCCATGTGGGAAGGTTCCAATTGTTTAGGATTTGAGAAAAATAAATGATATTGTCGTCAAATGTTGTCCCGTGGTGCCAAATCCAGCTGTGAAAATGTTCCAGATACCATGTGATGCTGAGTGGTTCACTGTCATAGATTAGTCACAAGCATTCCTTTCTGTGCCTCTTCATGAGGATAGTCAGTTATTCTTTTGTTTCAAATTCCTGGATCAAGACTATTGCTGGTGCAGAATTCTTCAAGAGTTTTCAGAGTCACATTCCATATTCAATCAAATCTTGAAAAAGAATTTGGAGTCGTTGGAACTGCCTTTCCAATCGACCTTGGTGCAGTACATTGATGACTTGCTGATTGCATCCAAAACAAGGGACAAGTGCAAGTATGATACAATTGCCCTGTTGAACCATTTAGGAAAGAATGGTCACAAAGTGTCTCCGCTTAAATTGCAGTATTGTCAGAAAGTAGTGAAATATTTGGGTCACCAGATTGAGAAGGGTTCAAGAAAGATATCAAGGGAAAGGATTACAACCATACTGCAGATAAATCCCCAGACTACACAGAGGGATGTCAGGATGTTTTTGGGAATCTTAGGTTATTGTCGCAAATAGATTCTGAATTTTTCAGTCATTTCAAGACCATTGCAGAAGCTGACTCATAAGGAAGTCACTGATCCTATAGTGGTAGACCAGGATGAATTGAAAACGTTCACTGAATTGAGAGAGAGTCTGTGCAGGGCTCCACCACTGGGTATTCCTGATTACACGAAATCTTTCACATTGTTTTGTCATGGGCGTGATGCATGGTCTTGGTCTGTCTTGACACAGGTTCATGGAGGTGTAAACTGCACAGTCGCATATTTTTCAGCTACTGTGGGACCAGTTGCTGCAACCTTACCAGGTTCTTTGGGCATAGTTGCAGCAGCTGGTCAAAGCCATACACAGTGTGAGGTATTTGTGATGGGACATCCCCTGACTGTAATGGTCCCTCACTCTATCGAGATTTTAGTCACCCAATATTTGACTGGTGCAAGGTTGACCAGATATGAAACAAGTATTTTAGGGTCACCAAATGTGTTATTGAAAAGATGTACAGTGCTGAACCCGGCAACCTTACTTCCAAGTGAAAATGCTGAAACTGAAAAAGAGGAAGATGTTGGGCATGATTGTCTTGAAGTAACTGACTTGTGCACAAAACTGAGACCTGACATTAGAGATGCCCGATTGGAAGAAAATGACCAAATTATCTTTGTCGATGGTTCTTGTCTGAGAGACAATACAGGGAAACTGAGAGCAGGCAGAATTAATGGTACCTTGGAAGCTTCTTGGCTTTGAGGAGTGTATTCTGCCCAAGTAGCAGAACTGGTAGCCCTTACTACAGCATGTGATGTTTTTGCTCAGCTGAAAGTTACAATCTATATGGATAGCCAGTATGGATTTGGAATAGTCCATGGTTTTGGTCAGTTGTGGTCACAGAGAGATTTCCTGACCTCTTTTGGTTCACCAGTGAGGAATGGTGAGAGATTTAAAGAATTTTTACATGCTATTCAAATGCCAGAAAAGATTACCGTGGTGAAATGCAGTGCACATCTGAAGTCGCAGGACTTTGTGTAATTGGAAAATGGATATGTGGGTCAAGTCGCAAGGTTTTGTGCATTGAATTGTATTTCGTTCAAAGACAAGTGGGAACTGTTACCTGAAGAGGGTGAAAATGGTACAAGCTATGCATTGAAAATAATTGACAATTTGGAAGAATTTAAAATGTTGCAGAATAATGTTGACAGGGAGGAGAAACGTTCATGGAGCAAAATGAAATATGCGTGAAGACAAGATGAATTGTGGGTTTCAGATGAGGGTCAATTGGCTTTACCAAATAACCTGTTGTCTCAAATGGAGAGGTATTATCCTGGTCAAGCACATATTGGCAAGGATGCAATGGTTTGTTTGTTCAAACATGATTGGTTCACCCTAAAGTTTAGGCAAGTTGCTGAAGCAATTTGCCATTGTTGTGTCATTTGCCAACAACTAAATGCAGGGTAAGGGACAGTGGTTAATTTGAGCCACATTGGAAGAGCGGGAGGTCCATTCAGCAGAATGCAAATGGATTTTAATGAGATGCCTGTGTGTGGAGGTTTGAGATATGTGTTGGTGATTGTTTGAATCTTTAGTCACTGGATTGAAGCTTACCCTACACGAAGAAATCATAGGCTCACAAAACAAAACTACTGCTTAGGGAACTGATACCGCGTTTCGGATTTCCGATCTCTTTAGAATCAGATAGTGGAAGTCACTTCAACAATGAAGTAATTAAATGACTATGTGCAGCATTGAACATTGAGCAGAAGTTGCATTGTAGCTACCACCCTGAAGCATCAGGATTAGTGGAACAGATGAATGGTACACTGAAGTCAAGAGTTGCAAAGATGTGTGCGTCCATAAATTTGAAATGGCCTGATGCATTGCCTTTAGTGTTGATGTCTATGAGAAACACACCTGACAGGAAGAGAGGATTGTCGCCACATGAGATCTTCATTGGCAGAGCATTGAGGTTACCAGCGGTGCCTGCAAATACAGATGATTTTCCAGACTTATCAGGGTCGTTTCATTATTACATACTTGATGCTTAGAAATTGATGTATTTATGGCATCATAATACATTTGGAGGACATTTGAAACCATCTTTATATCGTTCTGATGAGGTGCTTACGTGGAATTTTGAATAGGTTAAGTGGTGCTCGCTTGGTTTGTGATTGCTTAGTTAGTTGTTTGTGATACCACTAGTTCACTCAGTTGTTGTTTTCTTTTAACATGACGGGCCACCTTCTCTATGCGTTTTGTATGTACCACTTAGGGCTATAAGGTTGCTACATATGCACTGCATGTGTTTCGTTTCCCTCACAGGGTCTCGATAAGCACATCGTCTTTTTCTCTTTCGTCACGCTCACACAAGGGAGACCCCTTTGTGTTTTGGCTATAATTTTAAGTCCAATTATATACCTGCATGGTCCTATATGATGTTAGTCTACTTATTTTCATCTTGTACCCATGTTAGACATCAGTGTTGACACAATGATATGCAATTTTGCTTTATATGTATTTGTTTGACAGCCTTGAAAAAGTCTTTCTGACGAAACATGTGTCAGCTGTATTTTCATTTGAAGGATGTCTTGCACACATGGAACACTTGTGGTCTACACAAGAGATGTACAATGAATCCAATGAATTAAGTTTTACTTGATGAACTATACTGCATCGATGTACTTGACAACAATAGAAAGGACTGACCTATGGACTTTTTGGTGGTGTGCCGCAATACTTTATGTTATGAGATTGGGTTGTTTCTCAACCTGGATTTTGCACCTTAAGTGGCTGGGTGTGGTATTGCTTGGCACCCACGTGGTATCGTATTATAACTATATTAACTAAGCTGGTATATCAAGGAAGTGCAAACCTTTGTTGCACAGCCACTGCCATTTGTATGTTATACAGATGATATGGTGTTAGATTCCTGCAAAGGTCTGACTGACATAGTTTGCTCTTTTTCCCAGCAGGTGTAAGCCACCACACTGCCACCAATACATGACGCAGGGCACAACCTGAGAGCTGGGGACTGGGTTGTGATCCAAAAACATGTGAGAAGGAAGTGTGTGGAGCCTCATTGGAAGGAACCTTATCTGGTAGTTTCAACAACTACAACAGCTGTGAAGTGTGCTGGAATTGAGAACTGGATTCACGCAAGTCATACGAAGAAAGTGGCATGTCCACTAGATCATGAAGAAGTGCTATTGAGAGTATCAGCAACAGTGAGACAAGCCTCAGGGCCGGAAAGAGAACAAAGCGGAACTGAGACCAGGTCTGAGCCCGTTGAGGATGGTTCAGTACCTCCTGTGAGAGGCTACCGAAGAGAAAACCAGGAGGGTGACGGAGAGACTACCTTAATTGAGGCAGTAGGAGAGCCTAGTCATAGGAGAGCTTTCCCAGAAGCAGAAGATCTTGAGAGACAAACAGAACAATTACCAGATGTCGAGAAGGGGCCACGCACCTGAAAAGCAGGATGTCTGCAGGGGCTATGGTATGTCCCCTGACATCCTGGAACACCTCTTGGCACTTCCTGGTGGATACAGAAACCCCGGCAGGTGTCCCAAAAGGAAAGGGGGAGTGGAAGAGAAAGAGACAAAACACTGCCACGTCTTGCCGGTCCAGCCAGGCACCCTGTATCTTCAGGGGGGAAGTTGTTGTTGACAGAGTGATAGTAGAGTTAGTGCGCTCAACTTCTTCGAAACTGAATCTCTCTTTCTGATTTGGGCACGGGAGTGGTAGAATAACACCGGGATGCTCCAGCACTTTTCTTGGATGATAATAACTGTTGGCACAATTACTAACACTGCATTACCAAAAACCCAAACTTGTTCTAGAAGTGGTTATCAGTGTAGCCTGCCCTGTGGTAAAGCTCATGTAGCTGCAGGGTCAGGACATTGGTGGACAAGATGCACTTATCAGTGCTATTCTATGAATGGACTACAATTCCCAGGTTTTTAGAGGCAGCGGCCATCTTGGGGTGTGACAGGCCTATAAAGCCCAGCCACACCCAAGCACATAGTTCACTATTTTGAAGACTTTGATGCAGTCAGACATCGTGGGGGTTCCTCCGAAGAAGAGCAGAGTTCCTGCATGGCAGATTGACAGCAAATCAGAGTATTCTTGTTTCCATGGTGAATTCAGATATGAGTAGGTCGTACTTGTAGCGGTAAGGTCTTGATGAGCCCAATCTTGAAGGGAGTCGTTACTTCCAAAAGTAGAGCGCCCCTTAGCACAATGAGCAAAGTGCGTTCAGTCCAAAGAGTAAAGCGCTCCTGGCACAACGAGCAAAACGCTTCAGGCCACATGTATAAAGCGCCCTTGGCACGATAATCAAAGCGCTTCAGTCCACATGAGTAAAGCGCCCTTGGCAAGACAATCAAAGGCGCTTTAGGCCACATGAGTAAAGCGCCCTTGGCACGACAATCAAAAGTATTTCAGGCCACACGAGTAAAGTGACCTTGGCACAACGGTCAAAGTGCTTCATGTCACATGAGTAAAATGCCCCCTTAGCACAACGAGCAAAGTGCTTCAGGTCACAAGAGTAAAGCGCCCTTGGCATGACAATCACTGCGTTTCAGGCCACATGAGTAAAGAGGTCTTGGCGCGAGGATCAAAACGCTTGAGGTCACATGAGTAAAGCGCCCCTTAGCACAACGAGCAAAGCGCTTCAGACAAAGCAAGTAAAAGCGCTCTCTGGCATAATGAACAAAGCGCTTCATGTATGATGATCAAAGCGCTTCATGAACAACAAATAAGGCGCTTCTGTTCAGCGAACAAAGCGATTCAAGTTCAATGAGTTAAAACTTTCAGGCCATAGTAGTAAATGTGAAAACGTTTTGGAGATAAGCAAATTATAGTTTCATTGTTTTTTGGGAAGCATAATATGTGAGATACACATTTAAGTCTTTGAGAATTTCTAGGCTGAGATCAAATGTTTATGTTATAAATACATAATTGTTACATGATTGATATTCAGAGTACGACTATATTCCAAAGCTCTTGCCATCTCTAGGTTCAGAGGTTGCAGTTTGTTCTTGTTCCATGATTCAAAGAAGGGGCTACTCCCAATTCACAAAGGGTCTCAATCTGATACCACGGAGACGCCTTTATTCAAAAGTCTATTGGTGAGTTATACTACTATGAATGAGTATATGCATATTTGTTCTAATCGTTTCTTTTCAGATCTCTCTCCTTGCAGTTCCCTACCCTAATTCCCTTCCCCCCGCCTAGCCTCATCATAACTCTGTGCTCTGATAGCTTTCTGAGTTGGTGACGCTGGGAGGTGGGCCTTTTGTTCAGCAGCATGCAGATCCAGAGGAAAGGGCACTGTGACATTTTTCCAACAGGGGACTATATCAGTGGTCCCCCCTCAGGATCAGGGCAAAGGGTCCTACTCAATAATGTTTCTTCTCGAATTCTGCAGGCGGGTTTAGGATGGTCTTGAACATGAAACTATTCAACAAATATGTGATGAATCTCTCATTCAAGATGGAAACAATGCAGAGGGTGATACCCCTGGGCATTAAAGGCCATTGCATTAATATGTTGGATCTTCAATATTCAAACTTTTATGTGCTGACCCTCTCAAGTAATCCTCAGTTCCTATGCTTTATGTCAAGAGGAAGCACTTTCAGTTCAGTGTTTTGCCCTTCGGCCTCAAAATGGCCTCCTGAGAATATACAAAGTTTATGGCTCCTCTGGTATCCCTGCTCTATCTCAAGGGCATATGACTCTACCCTTTCTGGATGACTGGATTCTCCATGCTCCTTCTCGAAACCAGCTTGTAAAGGCAATGGCAGTGGTCTGCCATTGCCTAAAGTCCCATGGATTTCTCCTGATCCTCCAAAAATGCAATATGACTTCAAAGCTGGATTTGCTATTCATAAAGGTGAGGGTTTGCACAGACCTCAAGGGGGTATTTCATCAAGAGTTTTGAGCAATTACTTTGAGGAAGTTAGCCATGTTGGTTGATCAGAGACAACTGTTACTTTTGCACCAGTGATTGCAATGAAAGGAGTTCATTGCAGCCACTGTTTTTCCCCTCCCTAGGGGAATACTGCATCTTCGTGCACTGTTAGTTCATCTTTACTCCTATTGGGATCCCACATCACAGGATTCTGAGCATCTTGTAACTGTGACTCTGGCCATCAGAGAGGAGTTACTGTAGTTGATCCTCAGATATTTGTTGACAAAGGATGTTTCTCTTCAACTAGAACCTCCAACGGTTCTGACAATGGATGTCAGTGCCCTGAGATTGGGGGGGCTATACTGGATTCTGTAGCTTTTCAAGCAAAAAGGTTTTCAGAAGAGACGTCATTCCTTCAATTGGAAGGTCCTCACAGCTATTCACAGGGCAGCTCTGCATTTTCAGCAGTGGATTCTGGGGTTTCATCTGCCTAGTAAGGGCAGACAACATGATGTCTACTGCTTATATGAATAATCAAGTGGGAACCAGATCCAAATACTTGAACTTGATAGTGGTTCAGCTTTCTCAGTGGACAGAGGTGTGTCAGCTGTCAATTGTAGTATCCCCAACAAGGGAGTGAACAATGTGTATGCATATTCCCTAAGTCAGTTGTTTCCCCCAGGAGTTGTCCTTGTTGGGTCCTGTGGTTAATCTGCAGGACGTTTGGTTGGTACATACATATATTCTCCTAGCTTCAAAAGTCAAGGCTCAGCTTCTCATGTTCAGGTCACATACTTTTTGGGGAGGTTTGGAGGAGGGGTATATTCACTGACCTGCCCTGGGCCAGATCACCTGCTTTATGCATTTCCTCCACTTCTATCAAGGCTTCTGTCAGAGGACAAGGTGATGACGGTGGTGATTTCTTTTTGGGGGAGGAGATCTTGGTTTCTGGTCCTGATATATCTCTCAGTCGAGGATTCTTGGCTGATTCCTCTTTTTCCATCTCTTCGGAAGTCTCCTGCCATGCTTCTGTCCTGGAAGTTACAGCTCTTAGATTGGGGACTGAAGGAGGGACTTGCAGAACAAGGGATTGGTGGCCCATTTAGCTTTGGCTATTCCACAGTCCAGGAAATCCCCTACCATAAGCGTGGTGTTCTCTTCATGGTCTCACTACTGTGGATTGTAACCTTAATGATGTTTTGCAATTCCTTTGGGAAATGTATGAAAAACGTCTCACTGTGTCCACTTAACGCTCTCAATGGACTGTGATTAGGGCTTTCCGTAGCCCTTGGGGGGATCTCTTAGATAGAGAGGATGCAGTATTTAGTTTATTGAAGAGTTTTTCCCTGGCCAGACTGGTGGTCAGGCCCTTTTTTCGATTATGGAACTTACAGTAGGTTTTGAGGGCTTTAGCTTCATTTCTGTTTGAACTACAGTCTACTGTGGATATTATGTTTTTTAATTTGAAGTCTGTTTTCTTGGTAGTTGTCACTTCAGCCAGGGGAATTGGTACATTATGTCAGGATAACCTTTTCTTTCTTTCTTTCTTCAAGAATGATGTGATCCTTAAGTTGGATCATTCCTGTGTGGCAAAGGTGGATCTTTTTGATGTGAATCAGGAAATTGTTCTTCTTGCTCATAAGAAGGTTTCAAAATATTCCACAGACAAGCTATTGCATCCTTTGGGTGAAAAGAGAGCATTTCAGCGCTATCTTGTAAGATCATTGAGTTTCAGGAAAACTGACTCCTACTTTGTCACATTTGAAATTTCTAACAGGAGAGAAGGCATCTCACGCAGCAATCAGTGAGTGTATTAAACATGTTATTTCCTCGGCATATACCTTGGCTGGAACTTCTCTATTAGGAGTTCAAGGTCATTCCGCCAGGGGACTTTTGGCATCTAGGGTCAAAAGCAGGGGTGTTTCCATATCAGAGACTTGTAGGGTGGCCAGTTGGGTGGCACCCAATACTTTTGTTTGTCACTACAGACTTCAGAATCTATTGACTACATATTTTGGTGTTGGTGTACTGAATTCTGTTTTGCCTTGAATGCTCTATAAATCACTATGGGCCTTTGCAAGAAACTGGTGAACTGGAATCAACTGGGGACTAGGAGAAGTGAACATTAGTGGTAAGTAATCAAACATTTTCAATACATAACACATAGTGGAGTTTAAGTCCTTTGCTCTGCATTAGTTGGCTTTATTGTCTGCCTCAGTTGTCTGCCCTTGATTCTTACTTCCCTATTGTTTTATTAACTCTGCTTAATCTCCTAAATGGCATTCTGAAGGGATGAGTAGTATCCTTTCGCTGCTGATGATGTGTATTGCAGTGCATGAATGACTACATTGTACCCCCTTGATTTGTTGTTCCCAATATTCCTTACTTTCCTACCCATCCTGCATTATGTGTAAAAACAAAGTCTCTGCCAGCTGCTTGTCTCCCATTTGCCTCTCTGAGCCCCCCTCACTCCGTATTCCAGCTGGCAACTTTTGGGTGTATATTTTGACTTATTTGTATACCATTCCAGAATGTCCTTCATGGAGTGCACATTTGCAATCTTGTTCATGCGTCCACAACAATCAGAATGCTTTTTATGTGTATATGTGTGTGCTTTTTATTTATTTTATTATTATTATTTTTTTACAAAACCTTGGAAAGGTTTTCGTTAAGGAACAAAGGACCAGATGTATCATGGAGGCCTTTTGCTATTACCGAATCGCAAATGGCGATACCGGTCTCATTCGCACCTATGAGCCTCATATCTGCAAATCTTTTGCATTTCCAAAAATGCGATTTCTTAACCAGACATTGCAATTTTGGAAATGCAAAACCCCAGGGTGCTGGGGGCCTAAGGCCCACTCTGCTGCACCCCAAAATTATTTTTGGGGACATGTAAGGTGCACACATGCCAAAAGGGCGTGTGTGCTTTACATGTACATTTTAAAAATGCATTTAAAATGCATTTTTACATTTTGCAGATTTTTACCACCAGGTTCAACCTGGTGGTAAATAGCAATTCCTAAATGCCCAAATTGCATTTAGGAATGGCTTCATACTTATTTGCGATTTCTTATTTAGAGAGTCGCAATTTGCGACTCTCTAAACAGGGTTGCAATTTTAAGGAATCGCTATTTGAGCGATTCCTTAAAATTGCGTTCAGAATGTCTTTCATACATTCTGAACTGGCTTTTTGCATTCGCAAACAGGCATTTGCACCGTTTGCGAATGCAAAAAACCTTGATACATCTGGCCCAAAATGCATTAAAAAAAAGCATTGTAAAAGTTCATAGAATATCCATTTTCCAGAGTGAAGCTCATTGGCTTTGTCAATGTTTGTTACATTTGCAAATGCACTTATTGACAGCAGTTGCATGGCGTTAACAGTGAAAAGATTTGAGATACACAAATCAGCTTCGGTCCCCAAGTCAGTTAAAGTATTAAGGGCCAAGACTGACATGCATTGCAGTTGAAGGAAAAGTTATAGACATAAAGGTAAAAGGTAATGTGCTACTTGCTATGGGAGTAAATGCATTTCCTTGCTCCCTTTCACTGCTTTTTCCTCCACTCATCCCACAGGCTCTCTTATCAAATTTCTCCCCAATGTTCTCAATGTTCCCAACCTGCTGCCAATCCAACACTCCATGTTATTTTATATAATTTTTGGGGCCTTGCAATTGTAAAATGCTGCTCGGATGATCCCTTCTTATTTTGTGCAGTTACACACACTGTTTTCACTTTTTTTGAAATTTCAATACTGTTCTAAAATCTCCCTTTGCCTTGTTAGACTAGTAAAGTAAAAAAGTGTGCTAACATATGTGTGCATGCTTCTCAATGTGCACATCTGCATGTGCCCATCTGCATGCACCAGAACCAGTATTAAAACAAATGCCAACTCATCAGTGCCCATTGTCGAATGAGATTTCTTTAACAGAAATCCCATTGCAAAATTACTAGCCATGCATACACATGCATCCTGTCTCATTTGTTAGCATGTGAGTGCCAATCAAAAGGTTAGCCTATTGGTTTTGCCAGTGACTGTTTCTTTTCTTCTGCCATGATATTGTGTTTCTCTTGCACCATCGCCATTGGCATTTAAACTTCCAAATAAACAGCCAAGGCTCCTGCAGTTTTCTGTATGAAGAAAGAACAAGAGGCCTGATTGTGTGTGGAGACTCACTGTTGTAACAAAACTACTAGTAAAATACATTTGTGAATCACAAACAATTGTAAATGTACACAAATGTTTACCTTTGTAAATCAGACCCATAGTGTGTTTATTGTGTTTATAGTTCCTATCAATATGTGCATGATAGTAAATGATCTTAACACTATATTACAATATTCTGGGAGTTGAACCAAGAATAAATGATTCCTGGAGCAAATCCCTATTTCTTAGTGCACCTCATAGTTCAGCTTTTATTTTCCTGGATTTTCCCCACCACAAGAACTACTGGTACCGCTATATCAGTATCCCCAGAGTGGAAATATACCATTTTTGATTTCCTGGCCCTTTGTAATAAGGGCCTTTGGGTTGTATAACTCCCTAACTGATGCTGTTTCTTTTGCTTTTTATTCTTCTCTTGGATTCCCAATGCACTATTTTGTCTTTTACGGTTCCTGTTTGGATTGGTTATTCTCCTGCTTAGCTTTTACATGAATGATGTTTTCCTCCATTGTACCAACCACTCTCAGAGAGACTTCAGCTGCCCACCTGACTTTTTACTTTACATCCCAAGTACCTACATAATTCAGCAATACTATTCCATGATTGGCTTTTTCTTGCTTATGACACCAATGGTTTTCAAAGTAAGAGCCAATGTATGGCTATTCACAGTGAAAATAAGCTAACAGAGTAGTGCCAAAGACTAACAAACTCATTAAGAAACCTGTGGAAACAACTGGCTACCACCATGGTTACTCATTGCACTGACTATTATGTCACCCTCTTGGAACAAACTATAGATGGTAGTCAACCAGAACTGTTCCATTTGAAACTAAACTGTTATCAAGTGGGGAGAAATGATGCAGTCTTGGCGTGAACTGATACTGACCTTCCACAAAGCCACAAGAATCTTTCTCCTCAATGTTTGCAACTTTACTCAAATAGCAAGGCTTTCCTCAGAGAAGTACATTTGTAACACATGCCACAAAAAGGAATAATATAATGCAGTTTAAGAAGTAAAGGCAAAATTAAAAAATTTAAATGAGACACAAAACAAGAAAAGATGTCAGGATTCAAAATTGTTGCAAAAACAAAACCTCTTACAATAATGTTTCATAACAACAATTGGAATTCAAAAAACAATCTTATTCTATTTGAAATGGAGACTAAAAGCCAAGCTGGTCCTTTGTGGATCGATATTAAACATTTTTGGAGATTATTATTGATTGGTAGAGATCCTTACATCTGTAGCTGAAAGGGTCTCCACGATACTGGATAACTCTCTCTTGGAGTCCTGCTGTAGCTTCAAACTTTGTGGTCAAAAGTTAGATTAAGACAAAGCACTAAGATATGGCAAGCAAGGTCACTTCTTCAGGGACTCTACAATCCTTGTTTTTGTACAGCAGATTTGTATTGTTTCTCAGAGCCATCTTAAAAGAAAATGCTCAGTAACTTACTTTCTGGATGTTTAAATGTCCCTCTCCTTTCAGTAAATGTGCCTTTCATTCCAGACTGTAGGCTACAGCTGCAGGGAGTTAGCATACAGCTACAGTCAATGTCCCAAGCAATTTCCATTTATAACTGGTTCATTGGATTCCTTTGCAACATCACCAGTTCATTTCAGATTCAGAGAAAACATTTCACATAGTTAACCACTATTTATTTTCAGTTTTAGCTGGCCCACTGTTTATTCTTGAGGCAGCCCAATTTCTCAAGCTCTAGGATCTTGTGGATACCCAAGTGTGAGAAAACAGGGCTGATTGCAGAGGCCCCATAACTTTTTGCCCCCATTTTCCTCTTTTTGCTGGTGTTTTCCTGACTTTGATGGTGCCCTGGGTACTGCTAACCAGTCCCAGGGCCTGTGCTCTGTGTAAAATGGATATGCAAATTAGGCTAATTATAATTGGCTAAGTTAACCTACCTATAAGTCCCTAGTATATGGTAGGGCATGTAGGTTTAGGGACCACAGCATAGGTGGTGCACACCTAGGTGCACTGCTGAGGTGCCCAGTGTCATTTTAAAAGCAAGCCTGCCTTGCTGGCTGCTTTTAAATTAAAGTTATATGCAAATTCGACTTTGGAATTAAAGGTACTTCCAAAGTCTTAAACTACCTTATTTTTACATATAAGTCACCCCTAAGGTGTGCCCTATGTGCCCCTAGGGCTGGGTGCCATGTAACTATAAGCAGGGACTTTATAAAAATAGATTTATAAGCCCTGGTGAGGTAAAAACAGCCAAATTCGTTTTTCCCTCATTGAAGTAAATGGCCTTCATAGGCTAGAATGGGCAGACTTTATTTTACATTTTAAAGTCTCCTTAAATGTTACATACCAAGAATTTGGTATCAAATTGATTGTTGTAATAAATCCCACAACTTCCAGTTGTGGGATTTAATATAACTTGTCCAGGTAAAAAGTTTAGACTTTACCTAAAAAGTTGCCAATTTCAGCTCTGCATTGTTTTTGCTGCTGTGCTCTGATTGGCCAGCCTGCAGCAGCTTCTGCCAGGCTGCCTTGATGAGGTGTGAAGTGGCCTGGCTTCACACAAAGGAATGTGCTTGGGGGAGAGAATCTCCCCTCAGCAGATGGTGAGGCAGGAAGGGGGAGGGCTGCCAAACTGGTCTTCAAAGGCAGAGAAGGACATTTGGAGCACCCAGCAACACCCCCACATCCTGCAAACCCAGACAATTAGGTGCCCCCTTGATTAGATTAGGAGAGGGCAGGAGAGGGGTGTGTTTATGATTTTTAGCCACACCAGTGGGTGGGCTAAGCCAGATGTAACCTCCAAAAATCAGATTCATCCATGTTGGATTTTTAGAGACTGTTGCCTTCTGGGATGGATTTTTGCCACACTTCCCAGGAAGTGGTCATCACAGGGGGACGACCCTGTCCCTGATTGGAGAACCAGGGCCCCCCTGCTTTTCACCCAGTAGCAAGGATAAAACTGGCAGACCTGCACCCACACCTCAGATCCCTACCAGATTTCAACAAGAAAAGAACTAAAGGAGAACAAGGACTGCCCTGCTGGACCCCTGGCCTGCACCTGGAACCTGCACTCAGAAGGACTGCACCAGCTGCACTCTTGGGCTTCACCACAAGAAGGACTTTGCCTGGCTTCAACTGGTTCAAGGAGGGATTCCCTGTTTGCTACAGGTGAAAAATTGCTAACCAGAGTCCCCTGCACCAACTCCTGAAGAAAGCGACCAGCTGACCACTGTCCAGTGGCCAAAAAGGAGTTTGCGCCAGGTGCATTCTGGGAGTTGAAGTCCGCACCCCCCAAGGACCATCACAGAACTTCTGGACCCTTGGGGTGAGCTGTGGACCCCAAAAGAACCTTAAAAGGACATCTGGGTGAAGCCCCAGAAGTTTGGAGAAGATTTGAGAATTTTTGAAAAAAAGCTCCATAGAGGGACCGACCCGCCGCGGAAATTCTAGCCGGCTTGCCTCAACCGCGACCCGGCCTGATTTGGTGGTTCGTCCCGGTAAAGAAAAATCTCTGAAAAAGAGACTAAGTCCGAAGGTAAAAAGTTGACCGGGACCTCCCAGCCATCGTATCCGAGAAGGGCTCCATGGACGTCGGATCAAGATCCAGGTTTACCCCGGTCGAAGGATTTTCACCTCGAAAAAACGACTAAGTCCGAAGGTAAAAATCTCCACCGAGGAATCCAGCATCGCGTATCCGGACAAGGGATCCAGGAGGTCGGATTCAACTGGCAGGTTCGTCCCGCTGAAGAAAATCTTCAAAATAAAGACTAAGTCAGAAGGTAACTTTTTAACCGAGGCCTCCCGCGAACTGTAGCTGAGCAGGGCTCCATCGCGGTCGGCCTGAATGTTTGACTTTGCCCCGGTCGAGGTGCAACCAGATGACCCGTTTGGCGCTTTTTGTTTCTAAGCGCTAGAAAAGTAATAATTCTTTAAAAATTCATATCTCCGGTTCCCCTGAACCGATTTTAATCGTTTTTGTGTAATTTTAAAGATAAAAATATAAACTATTTTTATAAATTGGTTTTGGATTTTTAAACTGTTTCCTGTGTTTTATTTGATTACTGTTTTGTGATATTTGAATGCTTTACACTTTGTCTCCTAAGTTAAGCCTTGACGCTCGTTGCCAAGCTACCAAGGGTTGAGCTGGGATTAATTTACTGAGACCTAACTGTACCTAGGTGGAGGTTAGTGGCTTGTTGCTAGGTGTAGGTACCTACCTGCCCTTACCAATAACCCATTTTCCAACATTTTTGGAAGCAGCGACGGGATCCTGTACTTGTGTTCAATATCACGTTACAGTTTTAAGTAAAACAAATTAAAAATCCTTTAAATTGTCCTTGTGCAAAAATTGTTTTTAATTTTTAATTTGGATTAATTTCAATTATTGAATTTTTGTAATTTTTCTAAATTCTTGTTTCCAATTTTTGCAAAAAGTTTTTGTTGATACAAAACTAGGGAACCATGGAGATTGATCTGGCTAGCCTACCCACACTGACAGTAGTTCAGCTTAGGGGGTTGTGTATTGAAAGAGGGTTGCCTGCAACCACTGATCTCAGGAAGCAAATCCTGATCACATCCCTGACAGCATGGGCTGAGGCCCAAGAGGTAGAGTCAGAAGAAGCTCCAGAGGAGGGAGAAAGAAGGGAGGATGCAAGCTCTAACCACTCAGGGGAGGGAAGGCATCTGAGCCCAAGTGAGGATGAGGAAGAACGGTCCTCAGTAAACACAGTCACTAGGGGCAGATCCAAAGCTAGTGGTGGGAAGGGGGTCCTTTCAGGAGGAGAGAACCCATCCATCAGAGAAAGAGAGCTGGAGGCCCAGCTAGCATACATAGCTTTGGAAGCAGAGAAGCTGGCCCTAGAAAAGAAAAAGTGGGCATACAAAGAGAAAAAAGATGGAAGCAGCGATAAAGAAGCTGAGGTGTCCATGGGTGGGGGAGTTTGCCCCAGATTACCCAAAGGGGTGGTTCCTGCCTATGTAGAGGGGGATGACATAGATAAGTGGCTGGGCGCCTTTGAGAGGGCACTCCAAATGAGAAGGGTTAGGCCTCAATACAGGGGTTCCCTTTTGTGGGAGTTGGTCCCCAATTCAGGGAGGGTTAGGCTTCTGACCTTAAGGGGGGAGGAGGCAGATTCATACCCTAGTATGAAGAGGTGCTTAGCCAAGAAGTTTGGTCTGACCCCAGAGCAATATAGAATGAAGTTCAGGGACACCCAGAAGGTCAGTACCCAGTCTTGGGTTGACTTTGTGGACATTTCACTAAAGGCACTAGAGGGCTGGATTATTGGTAACAAAGTAGATACTTATGAGGGGTTATACAATCTGATCATGAGAGAGCACATCTTGACCAATTGTACCCAAGAAAGGTTACGCCAGCATCTAGTGGACTCTAAGCAGACCAACCTTAGAGAGCTAGGGGAGGCAGCTGATGAGTGGTTGAGAACCAGGGTGGTTGTCAAGTCCCAGGGGGGAGACTCCAAGAAGGGGGGGACAGGTCCCCAAAAACCTAAGGAGGGAGGTGGTAAGCCCACCACAGAGACTCCCTCTGTACCCCAGAACCCTAAGAAGGAGGAGAGTAAATCCCACTCCCACTCAGACAAGCAGAGACAGGGAGACCCAGGGTTAAAAAAGCTCTTGGACAGTAAGGCTTGCTTTGACTGTCAGCAGACAGGTCACTTCAGAGGAGATGCAGCCTGTCCAAAGAAGGTGGTTAGCATTGGGCTGTCCAGTGTAGCCATAGAGGAGGACTCCTCAGATGATGAAGTCCTCCTAGCAATGAGCTGGGAGACAGGACCAGATGGTAAGCTGGTGATCCCTGAGGGTGGGAGTAGGCACTTCCACCACATTCAAGTGAATGGGATCCCTACCACTGGCCTGAGAGACACCTGTGCCAGTCACACTATAGTGAGTGACCGGTTAGTGACCCCAGACATGTATGTCCCAGGAAAGACAAAGAAAGTCAGGATAGCCACAGGGGAGGTCACCTCCAAACCTGTAGCCATAGTGCCCCTAGAGAGGGAGGGTATCCTTGACTGGATTAGGGTGGTAGTCAGTGCTGACCTTCCCCTAGATTGTATCCTGGGCAATGACCTCCCAGAGGTGAGTCTGGTCACAGATGGGGTGGTCGCCCAGGGCGCCCCCCCAACCCAAAGTCCTGGGGAGTCAGTCCCTACAGTTAGGAGACAGGGGTCCCCAAGAAAAGGAAAGAAGAAAAGGAAGGGTAGGCCACTCTTAAAGAGAGTTCCAGGGAGCCAAAGGCCTTCTGCCCCAGTAGGGGGGGAGCCCAAAGGCATTCACATGTCTCACCAGGGGGTCAGAACCCCTTCTATGTGTGAATGGCCTTTGTGAGGCCACTGTACTAGCTGAAGTGCAGGGTAGCAACTTTCTAAAAGTTGCTTAACATTAATAGTGACATTAAATCTGATCTGACCATCAAATGGGGTTTATTTTCCCATTAATTTGATACCTTAATTGACCTGGTTGGGAGGTCCCATTCAGGACTTAGACGCGTTTAAGTATACACCATCTAACCCTGTGTTAGCTAATGCAGCTCCTAACCTTCCCAGCAAAATGACAATTTGGAAAGCTGCTGGAAAGCCAAATAAAAACATATGTCTAACTTAAGAATATATTGCTCACTGCCAGAGGAGTAGGTGGGTCTGCTTTAGTGGAGTCGGACATATACGTAAGGGTAAAGGTCTTCTGCCATGTGGATTAATGGCAAAGTCAAGTTAGCACTGTGGAACACTGCCCTTTCAGTTTGCAGTGGCAGGCTAATGGGTCTTTCACATTTTGTACAAGCATGAAGGCACAAACAGTGCTGCAGTCGCGTGTGGACACTCTGCGCTTGGTACCTGGGTAAAAAGGGACTTTTAAGTAATGCAGTAAGGCAGTGCTTGCCAATTGGGGATAACCAATTAAACATACTTTTGTTTTTGGTTTAAACACTGGAATTGAGGTCTGGTTGGTGGGCTCAGTACACTCTCAAGGTTGAAAACCCAGCATCAGAGTCCTGACTAATCCTATATAATTTTGAAGTGAACCTATACTAATGTCTTCCCTCCATGGCTACTTGAAGCTCAAGAAAACATGTCTCTAATGCACCATCAGCACACTTACTGTGCTAAATTCAACTCCTTCTACTTTGTGGATGCAAGTTGGGGTGTCCGTTTGAGCACTCAATCCTTAAACTGTACGGAATATCTGCCATTGAAACTAAGGCAAACATACTGGGGGATACTGCCTAGGTTCCCTAAAGTAATATGGCAAACAAATGTCCTCTGGGAATCAGACCACGTCTACTTTGGTTTTGAAGGTGTGAAAACTCAATTACTAACTTGTATCATACCCAATGTCAATAAAAAGGATACAGGGCACAATATCTTGTATGATGATTGTTTTCACATATACTAAGGATGTGAAAACAATCATTATACACGGTATTGTGTTCTATGCCCCTTTTTAATAACATTGGTTACTAATTTAGTTTGCACACTTTGTTTGTGTTGTAATTTTTTATTATTGAGGAAAGCAATAGATATACATTGTAAAATAGCATCAATATGCAAATAAGTAAACCAAAAAAAGCATTGTTTAACAGACAACAGATTTTGCATATTATGGTACAGAGATCGCAAGAGCGTTGCCCGAGGCAGGACTATAGCAACAAAGCATAAGCATAGGCAACAGAATATTCAGACAGTGGCAAGAAAAGAATGAGAGAAAGAAAAAAGCCATAAAGAGATAACAGGATAATAGGGATGGTATGGGGGTGATCGGTGATGGGAAACAGAACACCAACGTCGAGGGGGGGGAGAGCAGGGGGTGTAGATAAAGAATGCAGGTCTTGGAGAGGTACGCTGCCAAAAGAGGGGGCAACCGAATTGTTCGGGTAACATCCCGATATGGGATCCCCAAACAGTAACCTTGCATCCCTGTGTGTTGTCTCCTCCATTGGTGAGGGTCACTGTGATCAAAGATTCTATACAACTATCGCAGGTGTAATCCATCCCACATCAAAGGCTATCAGGCAAGGCAGGATCAGAAGCAAGGATAGACAGCGCCATGGTATTCTGGTGGTTTTAAAAATACGAGTCATAGAGACATGCAAGAGGAAAAAAGGGAGGACACCTCCAGGTCTCGCAAGGCTTGTCGAGAAGTGTACAGAAAAAGGAAAAGAGGACGAGGGGAAGGGAGGGAAGGGAAAACAAAGCAGGGGGGGACTGGTGTCAGAGAAGGAAAGAAAAATAATAGAGGAAAGTAGAAGAAAATAGATAAAATAAGATTTATATATATTATATATTATTATATAGACATATACATATATATATATATATATATATATATGTGTGTGTGTGTGTATATATATATATATGGGGGAAAGAGGGAGGAATAGCGAGAACAGACGGACAGATGCGGTGCCTTCAAGGCAAGGGCAGTAAGGAGGGAGAGAGTGAAAATGAAAGAGGGGGGAGAAGGGGGTGGGGACGAATTGGGGGGGAGGTGGGAAAACTGGCGAAAGCTTTGAGCCTACCGTTCTACAGCACCTGAATTAGGCGGTGAAGACCGGCGTCCCTCCATTGCGGCCAGCTAAGGGCTGTTCTACCTATGCGCATACTATCATTGTGCCACAAGGGAGCGTGGGCATGGAGAAAGGAGTGAACTCCCAGAAGACGGTGAGCCCTCTGCCATGCCACACTTGTTGCCTTCAGAATCGGGTTCGGGTCATGAGAAGGTGCAGAAGTCGTGCAGTAAATCCCAAGGCCTCCTGTGTGGGACAGCAATTCTCTCTCCACGAATATCCACTGTGGCGATTCTGCAGGGTCGGACAGGATCTCAGCCAGTGGTGACAAGTTGAGGGCCAAAGCGTAGTGTTCGACCGAGGGGAGTCCCATTCCGCTGTGTGATCTGTGAGCTATTAGTTTGGCCGGTGCTAGACGGGGCACATAGACCCTCACACAAAGGACCTGGTTGCAGCGTCCACTGATGTCAACTTGGAGAGGGGTATCTTAAGGGGCAAAAGTCCCAGTATGTATGTGGAGCGCAGTACCGTGACCATCCGCACTGCCTGCAATCTGCCGCACATGGAGAGGTTTAGCTCGGCCCATTTGTCAAAGTCAAGTCTCATGCTTGCAATGAGGGGGTCTAGGTTATCTGTCACCATTTGTTCCCGGCCGCGGTTGATAAAGACCCCCAGGTATTTAAGGCGCTTTGGGGTCCAGCGAAATGAGAAGCCCAAGAGTGCCAATTTTGCCATCCCCCGGGATAGGTGGAAGGCCTCGCTCTTGTCCCAGTTTACGCGATAGCCTGAGAGGGGGGCAAAGTCTTCAATGATCTCTATGAGAGCAGGCAGTGAGCGGTCGAAGTCGGTTAACATGAGCAGGACATCATCAGCGTACAAGTAAAGTTTAGAGGTGGTGCCGCCCGGAAGAGGGAGGCCCACTATACCGGGGGACGCCCAAATGGCAGCCACCAGCGGTTCCAACACCAGCAAGAACAGCAGGGGGGGAAAGAGGGCACCCCGGCCATATACCTCTACTAATAGGAAAAGGATCTGAGAGAAAGCCCCCGCAGTTTACTCGCGCCGTAGGATGGTCATACAGCAAACAGGCTCTGGAGATAAATTGATCGCCCAGTCCGAACTTTGCCAATCTTGCAAATAGGTATGGAAATTCTATGCAGTCAAACGCCATTCCGGCATCAAGGGACAATGCTACCGCTGCCTCCGCCATGGCCTGAGCCCCCCATAGGGAGTGGCAAAGGGTACAGAGATGATTCCTTGAGTTGCGGCCCGGCACAAAGCCGGCCTACGTCTGGTGTATGAGAGACGGGATGACCTTACGCAGGCGATTTGCCAGGACCCTGGCCAATATCTTGATATCGCTGTTCAGGAGGGACATGGGTCGGTAGCTACCACAAAGCAAAGGGTCCTGGCCAGGTTTTGGTATAACGGCAATTGTGGCGGTGTTGGAGATCACCCCCAGAGAGTCCAGCTGACACGCCTCATCCAGCGCCCCATGTAGGACAGCCAGCGTTTCATCTCCCGCCCACTTGTAGAATTCTGCAGGAAATCCGTCTTCTCTGGGCAATTTGTTAAACAGGAGAGTGGAGACAACCTGTAGGAGTTCTTGCCGGGTGATATCCCCCCAGAAGTTCTCGGTCCTCGTCAGAAAGTGAGGGCAAAGTAACTGTGTTAAGAAAAGCCTCTAACTTGGTAGGAGAAGACTGCGATTTCGGGGCATGGAGGTGACGTTATAAGGTCGTGAATTTGTCTACTATCTCTTGCGGGTGTGTGAGAGTCTCCCCGTATGGGCCCTAATGGCCGGTATAGCTAGGGTCGCGGCTCGTTGGCGAAGCTGAGCTGCCAATAAGCGGCCAGCCTTCTGCTCCTGCTCATAGTGCCAACCCTGTAGACATCGGAGCGCGTATTCGGCCTGAGAAGTAAAGAGTTCATTCAAAGCAATACAGGCTCTCTCCAGTTCCCTACGGCTGGGGAGGGAGGGGTCAGCTGTGTATTATTGTGTCAAGCGTTCAATGTCAGTTTCTAGGGTGGCTTGCTGCTCCCTGTTCTAGTTTGCTAGCGTGGCGTCATCATGTGGCCCCGTAATGTTGCCTTATCCGCTACCCAAGTAACACTCCTGGATGTCACTGAGCTGAGGTTGTCTCGGATGTAGGCAGATGTGCGTGCCTGCAGCTGTGCCTTCTCTTGAGGGATTTAGTAGTGGTAAACAGCAAACCGCCATGGCTTGCGGCCTGGGGATACTAGACCCAACTGGAGAACTAAAAGAATCGGGTAGTGGTCCGACAAACCCCCCTCTAATATGCGAGCATCTTGTGTGTGCACCACTAGGCTACAGTGTGAGATGGGGAGCGAAAATATAAGGTATAGAAAATAAAATGAAGTGTGGGGAGATATAATAAGAGGGAGGGAGGGTAGGGGGAAGAAGAAGGAAAGGAAAGTGTGAAAGAGGAGTGATGAAAAAAGCGGGACTAAGACAAGCAAGAGACAGAAATAATAAAGCAAAACTGAGGAGAGGGGAGGAGGGGAGGGAGGGGAGAAAAACTAAAGAAAAGGGTGAAGCAGAACAAGAGCCCCAGAGATCCTAAACCTTAATTTGCAGGTCTATACCTGAACCCAGAGAGTCCCAGCGCAAGTCCGGCCAAAGTCCTCCATCATGATAACCCCCCACACTGACTGAAAGAACGCAACGCTGTGCAATGGGAGAGCTAGCCTGCCGGTGGGGCACCACGGTGAGCGCAGCCGACCCCCCCAGGGGAAAGGGGGGAGGGCGGAAAGGGGGTGAAGGGTTTTCGTAATCCACATTCTCGCTGATTTGAACAGGCCATACTTCACCTCCATCCGGCGCAGCCTGGGTTGGAGAGCCAGGAACACCCTGCGGCGGTCACTGGTTTCCTTGGAGAAGTCCGCTAACATTCGGATCACCTGTCCATCCATCTGGCAGGGACCTTGCGTGCGTGCTCTCTGTATGAGTTGACGGGCTTGTGCATTGCGAAGAAGGCAAGCTGTGATCGGTCAGGGACGGTTGACCGTGTTGGGTCTCCAGGGGCCCAGCATATGCGCTCTTTCGAACTCCAGAGGAGGACGTAGGTAATGCCAGTGAGTTTGTGCAGCGTCTCCCGCAAGAATGCTTGAATGTCTGCACCCTCAATGTTCTCGGGAAATCCCAGGAATCAGACGCTGTCCCTCTGGCTCCTGTCTTCGAAGTCTGTCATCTTGCTGCGAAGAAACAGAAGTTCTTGATCCCTATCCTGAGAGGAAGCAACCTGAGTCTCTATCGTTGTCACCCGTTGTTCTATCCCCAGTATGCGAGATTTAGTATCTGCAGTCCAGGAGATCATTGCACTATCCAACCACTCCAGCCTGCGGGCCACCGCCGAGATTTCCTGGAGGATACGATCCATAGTGGATTCCAGGGCTGAGCCCACCATCACGTGGTGTCGGGTGGGAGGCAGCACCGCCGGAGCAGGAGGTAGCACCTTCGACTGAAGTAAGGCCTCAGAGAAGAGCAACTGTCTCGCTGGTTTGCCCGAGTTCTTGTTGGACGACTTGCTGCCTGGCATCTCTGGCCCTGTCGCAGGGCCACAGAGCAATGGTTTGGGAAACTAGGGGCCCCGGCTGTCCTCTCCTGGGGTTAATCAGCCGAGCTCCGTGTGGCCGGATGGTAAGGGGGGAGGAGAAGGGGTGGGATGGTCTCGGCCTCCACCACAGGGTAACCAGCGGGCAGTGTGGTCCGAGCGGGGCCAACAACACAACCCGAGCCCCAACAAAGGAAGACTGTTGCAGTCCGAGGGCAAGTAGGCTTTCTTCTGTTGCTAATGAGGTACGATATCAAAGGATGGGGGCCTCAGCCTCTGTGTTCAGGGGCATGGGCACCACACCAGTCGGAGAGCCCCGGCCACCCGACACGTTGTGGCCTGGTGTCTGACAATTAGCGTTGTTGCTGTTGCTGTTGTTGCTCCCCTCCGCACCCGGCACTCTCAATAGGGGAAGAGGGGGGAAGGAGGCAAGTGACGCGGACTGCATGCACTGTCCCAACAGTACATTAGAGGGCCTCCAAGAACCCCAGTAATGCCCCGGAATGGCAGTAAGTGAATGGGGGGGGGTCGGAGGACGGCTAGGCAGCAGGGATCCTGTGCCACCACAATGCCACTGCAGTAGGTCCATCAGGCTCCGTCCAGTGCAGCTGGGAGAGGATACAGAGTCCAAAGAGCAGTCCAGGATGATTGTGGTAGCGGCTTCCTCCCTGTGTCCCTCGGCATCGCGTCTGGCTTCAAGACAGGCAGCAGAGAGCACCTGGGGGCACCATACTTAGCAAGCGGGCAGACCTTGCACTAGCAGGTCACCCATTGCCGAGGAATGGCCAGCGCGTCCATCTGTCCACTCTACCATCTGCCCCCAGCACTGACAACTTGGCCTCCACTGGTCTACATGTTCTCTTTGCAGCAGCAGGGGTCCTCCAGCTGGGGAGGGGGGGGCAGGCACGTACAGGGAGGAGAAGAAGGTGCACCCAATAAAGGGGCGACTCACCGTTGGGCCCCCAGCACGACGCGGGTCCATTGGCGATGCCCGGCACCAGCCCCGCTCCAGCTACTCCAGGGGTGGTGCCAGGCCGAGTCCAGTAACCAGGCACAGCAAAGGGGCACAATTTCAGGCCCCCACCACAAGCCGTGTACAAGCGGCAGCATAAGAAGCTGACCATGGTGGTAGTAGTTGGGGTGCCGCAGGGGAGTAACGTGGAGGAGCTCCAACTCTGCACCAGTACAATCTGGTCACACACGAGAGCCGTACCGGGTCTGCCGATCACGGGAGCCCACGGCTCCTAGCCCCGCCCTAGGTCGCACGTCGGCCGCACCTCGGCTGCATTATTTCACCCGGTGCCACAGGTCTGCGTGCCCCCAGAGATCACCGCCACTACCGCGGCATCTTCCAGCCGCCCCCTCGATCATAGAAAGAGGCTCTGCACCTCTACCATGCCCCGTCTCCGGCCCAAGCCCATCCGCCTCGCTGAGCACTCACTTCAGGCGGCCGTCTTCCTCCGTGGCGAGACCATGCCTCTGAGTTCGCACACTAATATGCAATTAGAAATGCTGGTAAATAAGTCCCACAGGAAATTAGTTTTACTTATTACATTTACTCCGGTTCTTGAGGGCAAACAGGGTGAACCTTGTGCAGCATAAATACTCAATACTTTAACATTGTGTCAGATAGGGTACTGCGTAACAAAGTGGCATGTGTTCTGTCCACCTTTATGTGCATTGTGGCGACTTTAATGAACTTGACAATTGGTGAGCAGAACACCTACCACGTTTTGAAGGCAGATAAAGGCATTGAGCAGGCCATAAGGAAGTCCATGATTTCCTCAATTAGAGAAACTAAAATTCTGTGACTGCTTGCCTAATGAAGTAGTGTCCCATGGAAGGCAGGTATCCATGCACAGTCATTGAAAGGTTTACCTAATGGCAGCTCCACCTCAGTCAGTTTACCATTACTTCACTTTTGTATGAAACAAAAATAAAGCAAGTAGGAAATTACAGTGCTGACTCAGATGGTCACTGGGGACATTAAACACGACTCTCCAGCCTCTTCAACCTCTTTCCCTGATTAGATCATACTTTACAGCGACAACATGGCTGAGCCTTTTTAGATGTTTCAGGGATGCAAAGTGTCACTCCTGTAGCCTTGCCACATCCTCAAGGACATATGAAATGGAGGCTGCTGCTTCCGTAGCAGCATGACTTTCAATGATGTACAACTAAAAGTCAAGGAAAGAGATGAGTTTTTTGGTGGCGGTCTGATGATAAACAGCAAATGCATCGAATGTTGCCATCTGGATCAGGTGGGTGAACAGTTTCTTGTACGAAGTGTGAATTTTACAACTCATATTGTATGGTTGAAGAACCTGGTCATTCTTATCCACTCCATCCTTGTACTTACTGTAATCAAATAGACAGGTGCGCTTGTGACCTTTGGCCATCTGACCATACACTGTAACAGGGAAAGTGCTCTTGTCATGAATTATAGTGAGAAAGATGAAAAGTTCTCTGTGGGGAGTTCTGCACAAGAGGATTACTAACAGGGTCTTATAACTTGACTTCTAAACTAAAGATTATGATGCTTAGGATATAGTTAAGAAATTAAGATATAATTAGTTTTCTATGCCAAATGTTCACACCGTTCTGCTTTGCCATAAAGTAAACAAAAGAAAAAAACAATGTTGGTGCTTTTGTATGCAATGGTACTCTAATACAGTATTTCTCAGGTCCAGATCTTTTCTTTGCATTTAAGGATTTGTAGACTTGAATATACAATACACATTAAATTATTGTTATCATTAAGTTATTGTTGAACATTTTGCAGAAAGGGTGTTTCCTTCGTGATTAGTGGTCATCATGTGAAAATATTTCCAACAAAAATCCACTCAGGACAGAAGCACTCTCCAGATTTCAAATTCTTTATTGTAACCAAGTGGATACGTTTCAGTGAATTTGCTTTTTCAATATGTATTAGTAAAATCAGTATCAGTTGCGAGTCTCTTTAAATCTTCCAAGATTAAATGTTATATTAAACACACTGTGATAGCGTATGTTAATCCTATCAACCTGGAAGAATGACAAATGTTATATTAATCCCTTGGGTGTCAAGGACGTAACAGTTATGTGCTGCTGTGCCAAAGACATAACCATAACGTCCTGGTAACTACTGACAGGGGAAGCACTAGCGCTCCCCCATGTGGTGCCCCCTTACACTTCCGTGGCAGGAATAGCATCCGCTGCCACCCCATCCCCTGCCATATCATCCAATGACATCAACACGCACCACACAACATCATTAGAAGTCACCCCACCACGCTAGAAGCCATTTGCTTCCAGCATGGGATAGAGAACAAGGTGAGTTCATCTCTAGGGTGGGGGTGTTTTAGAAAAAGAGGCATCAGAGGAAAGGAAAGGGATCCTTTCCTCCAATGACTCTGAGCATGCCCACTATACACCAGGTATTTTTGTTTTTTTATGTGTTTATTGACTATTTTGATGGCTTTAGGAAAGGGTTGCTCCCCTCTGGGGAGCATTATGTTAACTGTTTCTGCCTGCCAAGGGGGTAGATGGGCCATTTTCTATGCCGATCTGTCCCCAAGGGAGCCAGGAACCACTAGTCACCAGGGATTTTCTTATAAGTGTGTTTTTTTGTGCTTGGGGAGCAGGCCCTTGGGCAAGGGTTGCTTCCTTTTGGGGGCAATATATGTAGGCCATTTCTGCCACCCCTGGGGGCAAATCGGCCTCTTTACTTTAGGCCCATCTCCCTAGTGGGGCAGAAACCACTACGCACCAGGGATTATTTACTGCCTGTTTATTTTTGGTTTGTGGAGCAGCCTCTTGGGCAAAGGTCACTCCCCCTTGGAGGGGGGGCATTAATTGCAGCTGTTTCTGCCCCTCTTGGATGTGGATCTGCTGCTTTATGTTAGGGCCATCTGCCCCTAAGAGGTTCAGAAACAACTAAGCACCAGTGATGATTTGTGGCACATATATGTTTTGTTTGGGGAGTGGACCCTTGGGCATGTGTCACTCCCCTTTGAGGCAGACATTCATTTTGACCACTTCTGCCACCCTTGGAGCATCAGGGAGCATTTCTGAATGTTTGGTGGTGGGTGTTTGTGGACTGGTGCAATATTTGCAGGTGCGATCATGCTTTATTTCTCTTCTTTGTTCTACTTCAAAACTTTTAACTCCTTTGCTGTTGGTCCTGAATGCGGATTTGGAAGTGGTAGAACTGCAGTTTGCATAGTTGCATAAGTTTGGTAAGGAAAACATTTTTGTAATGTTTACTCTAAATTAGTATCATTGGTATGCATCAATGTTTTATTGTGTGTGAAATTCTCCTTAGATTTGTGCACAATGTGAATTGTGTTGTGATATGTAATTGTGTTTTGTTTTTCCTTTTTAGTGGAATATCGTTGGGGCTTGCTGTGTCTGTGCAGAGTAGGTGCTAACGAGCCTAGCTATCTCTGGCAAGTGATTGGTATTTACAGTGGATATGTCTTTGTGTGCATAATTGTATTGACTTTACCATGAAATTGCTTTATGCCAGTAGTTTTACTTTTTGTTTGATAAAGCCATACTTTGTTTATTACATATTTTACACAGTATTGAATATTGTTGACTAGTTTGTCAAGTTACTTGTTCTAGTAAGGATTATGGCTAGCCACAGGATGACTGCTCAGCAGGTTGTTGATATAGGTTTTTTAAGTCTTCCTCTGATCATGATTATTAGACTGACTCTGCATCTGAGGCAGAGGAGGAAGGCCAGGATTCTGGCAGTACATTTTCTGTTCAGGAGGAATCATCTGATGAAGCCACTCTCATTGCAGATGGAAATCCTCTTTTAGAGGAAGACACAGATGTGTCAATAGTGCAGCAAGAGACATCTGGATCGCATCCTGGGGCTGAAAAGCTTCCCACTGGAAGATCTGAACTCTGGATTGTCCCAAACATGGTGCAGCCGGAGTTGCCTTCCTTTACTGCTCTCCCAGGGTATGGAGTAAATACTGAAAACATTTTGCCTATAAATTTATTTTGTTTAGGGATGATATGTATTTGGGAGAGATTGTTGAGCAGACTAATTTGTATGCTGAACATTATTTGAAGGAGAACAGTGCCAGACGTGGGCCCTACTTTAGAGCTACCCATTGGACTTCCTCAGGTCTAGAACAGTTTAATTAGTTCTTGGATTTAACTTTTTTGATAGGCCTGATAAGAAAGTTGTCACTGTCTTCATATTGGTCTACTGGTCCCTTGATGGCCAAGGCTATATTTCCTGCAACCATGAGTCGTAATTGGTATTTGCTTCTTCTTCGGATGCTGCATTTGGTTGATAATGCTTTAGCGTTCTCACAAGATCACCCTGATTCTGACCATCTTTTTAAGATTCGACCTGCCATTGATCAGATTATAGGTCGAGGTTCAAAGATCCAGTGAAAGAAATAGCTGTGGATGAATCTTTGGTCTGTGCAAGGGTGGTTTGGGTTTTAGGAAGTACATT
Source organism: Pleurodeles waltl (assembly GCF_031143425.1). NCBI lineage: Eukaryota > Metazoa > Chordata > Amphibia > Caudata > Salamandridae > Pleurodeles > Pleurodeles waltl. The sequence continues at coordinate 1,021,243,288 of NC_090447.1, forward strand.
CCAAGTAAGAGGGCACGTTATGGAACTAAGTTGTAAGTGCTGTGTGAGAGTAGTACATAATATGTCTATAGTTTCTGGGTCTACACTGATAGGGATTCTACTATTGACTCCCCTGGTTGTCCATCTACTTTAGTGAGAAAATTGTGTGGGAACTTATTAGATGACTATTTAACAAAGGTTACCATATGTACCTAGATACCTTCTACACTGGTGGGCAACTGGCACTGCTTTGTTCAAGTGGACACTATTGCTTGTGGCATAGTCCACTCTAACCGTAAAGGTTATCCAAGGGAGCTTATGTGTAAACTTGAGAGGGGACAGTGCAGTGCCTTGCATAGTGATGAGCTGCTGGCTGTGAAATTTGCAGACAGGAGGGATGTCTACATGCTGACTTCTATCCATGATAAAAGTAGTTCACCAGTGACGGTTTTGGGTCAGGTTGCTGAAGTGTGCAAACCTGTGTGCATTTTAGACAATAAGAACATATTCTTCCAAAAACAGAAGCAAACCAGAAACTTCCTACCTTCTTAGCATTCCCCCAGACTCCAGATAAAAATGTCATATCACTTGTGTGGGTGGGCCAAATGCCCATGACAGGGAAGGGCCCAAAACACAATGTGGACACATCGAAATTATTTATCACAAAAAAACCAGTTTTGCTCAGGGCATCTGCATTTTTGATCCTGGGCTCAGTGGTCCTTTAGGGAAACCTACCAAACCTAGACAGTTTTCAAAAATCCTGGGGGAGTCCAGGGAGGTGTGACTTGCATAGATCCACCAACATTTTCTTATCAACAATCCCCTGCAAACCTCAAATTTAGCAAATAAATCACATTGTCCTCACATTTCTGAGTGGGATCAGCATATTAGCACAAATTTCCTATAACCCACCATTCCCCTTGGTTTTCCGATAAAAATTATACCTCACTTGCCTCTGACAGGGAAGGTCCAAATACGTAGAGATGGACTAGATATCACAAAGATTTGATAAGCACAAATTTGTATACATTTTTAGGCTGACTCTGCTTTGGGCACTCAGACTAGTAAGGTATCATTTTACTTGGGAGACTGAGGGGACCACTGGGTGGAAGGAAATTTGAGTTGGCACATTGATGCTACATAGAAATGTGAGGACAATGTGATTTTAAGCAATATTTGAGATTTGCAGGGGATTCCTGGTATGAAAACGTTAGGGGATCCATGCAAACTACACTCTCTGGACTCCCCCTAATTTTTAGACATTTCTGGCTGTGGTAGGTTTTTCTAGATGGTCTCCAAGCCCAGGACCAAAAACGCAGGTGCCCCCTTGCAAAAACAGGTCGTTTTGAAATAGATCATTTTGATGTGTCCACTTTGTGTTGTGGGCCCTTCCCCGTAGCGGGCACTTGGGACTCCCACACAAGTGAGGTACCACTCTTATCAGGAGACTTGGGATGGAAGAAAGATTGTGTCTCCCCTAAGATTCCAGAACTTTCCATCACTGCAAGATGAGGAAAATATGTTTTTTAGCCACATTTTGAGGTTTGCACAGTGGATTTTCCTAGGTATCCAAGTTTTAAACATGTGCATGTTTGGTAGGTTTCCCTAAGTAATGGCTGAGCATTAGCCCAAAATACATCCACTTTATAAATATTTGATGTGTTCACATAGCATTTTGGGGCATTTCCTGTCGCACTAGGCATACCCACACAAGGGAGTTATCATTTAAATTGGGAGACTTGGGGGAATGCTGGGTGGAAGGGAGTTTGTGGCTCCCTTCAGATTCCAGAACTTTCCATCTCCAAAATGTCAGAAAAAGTGTTTTTAGAGTTTTTTACCAAAATGTTACGGTTTCCAAACGATTCTGGGTGACAGAACCTGTTGAGAGCCCCACATGTCACACATCCAAGATTTCCCTAGGTGTCTAGTCTTCAAATATATACAGGTTTGCTAGGTTTCCGTCAGTGGCGATTGAGCTACAGCCCAAAGTCCACCACTTGACATTCTGCAAAATATGTGCCAGTTTTCAGTGTAAAAATGTGATGTGTCCACAATGTGTTTTGGGGTGTTTCCTGTTGTGGGCACTAGGCCTACTCATACTAGAGGGGTACCATTTTAATTGGGAGGCTTAGGGTAATGTTAGGTGGAAGGAAGTTTGTGGCTCCCCTCAGATTCCAGAACTTTCCATCACCAAAATGTGAGGAAAATATGTTTTTCTGGCCAAACTTTGAGTTTCGGAGAGGATTCTGGGGGCCATATTTATACTTTTTGACGTAAAACTGCGCTAACGCAGTTGTGCGTAAAAAAAATTAGCGCCGGCTAACGCCATTCTGAAGCGCCATGCGGGCGCCGTATTTAATCAATGACGTTAGCCGGCGTTAGCCGCCGGCGCTGCCTGGTGTGCGTGGAAAAAAACGACATACACCAGGCAGCGCCGGCGTAGGGGAAATGGAGCTTGGGCGCCAAAAAATGGGGCAAGTCAGGTTGAGGCAAATTTTTCGCCTCAACCCGATTTGCGCCATTTGTTTCGACTCCCAACCCCCATAGAAATGACTCCTGTCTCAGCAAAGACAGGAGTCATGCCCCCTTGCCCAATGGCCATGTCCAGGGGACTTCTGTCCCCTGGGCATGGTCATTGGGCACAGTGGCATGTAGGGGGGCACAAATCAGGCCCCCCTATGCCACAAAATAAAATTAAAAAAAATACTTACCGGAACTTACCTTAATGTCCCTGGGATGGGTCCCTCCAGCCTTGGGTGTCCTCCTGGGGTGGGCAAGGGTGACAGGGGGTGTCCCTGGGGGCATGGGAGGGCACCTCTGGGCTCCTTCCGAGCCCACAGGTCCCTTAACGCCTGCCTTGTCCAGGTGCTAAAAAACAGCGCAAAAGCGGCCGTACGTCATTTTTTTTGACCCGCCCACTCCCGGGCGTGACTTTTGCCCGGGAGTGTAAATATGGCGCACATGCCTCGGAGTAAATTTTTTAGACGGGAACGCCTACCTTGCATATCATTAACGCAAAGTAGGTGTCCAGGCTAAAAAATGACGCAAACTCCATGGACTTTGGCGCTAGACGTGTCTAACGCCAAAGTATAAATATGGAGTTAGTTTTGCGTCGGAATTGCGTCAAAAAAAACAACGCAATTCCGGCGCAACCAGAGTATAAATATGCCCCTGGGTGACTTAACCTGAATAGAGCCCCACAAGTCACCCCATCCTGGGTTTCCTTAGGTGGCTAGTGTAAAATAAATTACAGATTTGCTAGATTTCCCTAAGTGAGGGCTGAGCTAGAACCTAAATCCACAGCTAGGCACTTTAGAAAAAATGCATTAGTTTTCAGTGTCAAAATGGGATGTGTTCATGTTGCATTTTGGGGCATTTCCTGTTGTAAGCATTAGGCCTACCCACAGAAGTGAGGTACCATTTTTATCAGGAGACATTTTGGAATGCTGGTTGCAAGTAAGTTTGTGGCTCCCTTCATATTACAGAACTTTCCATCACTGAAAGTTGAGAAAAATGTGTTTTTTAGCCAAAAGTGAAGGTTTGGAAAGGGTTCTGGGTACCAGAACCTGGTGAGAGCCCCACAAGTCACCCGAACCATCCTGGATTTCCCTAGGTATCTAGTTTTCAAACATGCACATGTGTGCTAGGTTCCCCTAAGTGCCTGATGTGTTAGAGCCCAAAATCCACAGCTGGGTACTTTAGAAAAAATGCATCGGTTTTCAATGTAGAAATGTGATGTGTTCATGTTGCATTTTGGGGCATTACCTGTCACCGGCACTAGGCCTAGCCACACAATTGAGGTACAATTTTTACTGTGAGACTTGGTGGAATGTTGGGTGGAAGAAAATTTGTGGCTCCCCCAAATTCCATAGTTTTCCATCACCAAAATGTGAGGAAAAGGTGTTTTTGAGGCCAAATGTTAAGGTTTGCAAAGGATTCCAGCTGACTGAACCTGGTGAGAGGCCCACAAGTCACCCCACCCTGGATTCCCCTATGTGTCTAGTTTTAAAAAATTTAAAAAGTTGCTAGGTTTCCTTAAGTGCCGGCAAAGCTAATACCCAAAATCTACAGCTAGGCACTTTGCAAAAAATGCATCAGTTTTCTGTGTAAAAATGTGGTGTTCACATTGCAATTTGGGGCTTTCCTGTCACAGGTACAACGCCTACCCATGCAAATGAGGGACCATTTTTATCAGGAGACTTGTGGGAACTCTGGGTGGCAGGAAGTTAGTGGAACTCTTCAGATTCCAGAACTCTCCTTTTCCGAAATATGAGATAAAAGTGTTTTAGTCAAATTTTAAGGTTTGCAAACAACTCTGGGTGACAGAACCTGAAGAGAGGCCCACACATTACCCAATATTGGATTTGCCTAGGTGACTAGTTTTAAAACATTTACAGGTTTGCTAAGTTTCCCTAAGTGCTCACTGAGCTAGAGCCCAAAATCTACAGCTAGGCACATTGCAAAAAATGCATCAGTTTTCATTGTAAAAATGTTATGTGTCCATGTTGCATTTTGCGGCATTTCCTGTCACCTGGACTAGGCCTAACCACACAAGAAAGGTACCATTTTTATCAGAAGACTTAGGGGAACAAAGAATAGAAGACTACGTGTTATTACCAATTTTCTTTCTCTACATTTGTGCCTTCCCAATGTACGACAGTGTGTAAGGAAGAAGCTATTTTTATACATGCCCTGTATTTCACATGCGAGGGATGTGAAAACACCCACTGCTTCTAAATTCCATATCTTTCACAAATTTGCCATAGCTGGAAAAAGGTACAGTATTACACAGACAGATATGGCTGGTTTTTTTCCAACTCAATTTAATTTTTTTTTTTATTTCAACTGTTACTTTCTAAATCAAAACCTTGAAGGATCCACACAAATGCCTTGCTGAATTCAGAATGTTGTCTAATTTCTAGAAATGTTTAGCTATCTGGGATCCACCATTATTCCCACATCCATTTCTGTCACTAACTGGAAGGAGGCCGAAAGCACAAAACATAGTAAAAATGGGGTATGTCCCATGAAAATGCCAAAACTGTGTTTAAACATTTAGGCGGTCATTCTGACCGCGGCGGTCGGCGGTCGCCACCCGCCAAGCGGTTCCCGCCGAAAGACCGCTCCACGGTCAAAAGACCGCAGCGGCCATTCCGGCTTTCCCGCTGGGCCGGCGGGCGACCGCCAGAAGACCGCCGGCCAGCCCAGCGGGACAGCCCCTTCAACAATGAAGCCGGCTCGGAATGGAGCCGGCGGAGTTGAAGGGGTGCGACGGGTGCAGTGGCACCCGTTGCGATTTTCACTGTCTGCACAGCAGACAGTGAAAATCTTTGTGGGGCCCCCAGGGGCCCCACGGCAGCCGTTCCCGCCATCCTGGTTCCGGCGGTGGACACCACCAGAAACAGGCTGGCGGGAAGGCGCTCGGAATCCCCATGGCGGTCAGAATCGCCCAGGAAGCACCGCCAGCCTGTTGGCGGTGCTTCCGCCGCCCTCCGCCATGGCGGTCATGGACCGCCAAGGTCAGAATGACCCCCTTAGTTTTCTGATTCAAGTCTGTCTGTTCCTGAAAGCTGGGAAGATTGTGATTTTAGCACCAAAAACCCTTTGTTGTTGCCATTTGCAGGGATAAAACAGATGCCTCCTTCTGCAGACCTTCTTCTCCAATTCCCCCCCCTAAAAAACTTTATTTTGGTGAATTTCTCAGCCTCCTTCAGTGGAACTCTGGGTACCTTTAGAGTCCCCAGGATATTGAATAAAAGGATGCACATTTGTTGTGGATAGCTTATGTGGAGAAAAGCTATGGGGACCTAAGCACAAACTATCCCAAATATCCGTAGAAAAGGCATGGCAGTGAAGGGGTTAAACACATTCTGGTGGTAGATACTAATTTTATCAACTTGGAAGAATTACAGTCCCCTTTTGCTAGCCAAGAGATATTGTTAAGTGGGAATGAGAACAGGCTCACTTAAAGAGACTCACAACTGATACTGATTTTACTAATGAGACATGAGAAATGTGATGCGCTGAAAGCAGTCTACTTGACTAGAATGAAGTATTTGGGCATCAGCAGAGTGTTCCTGTCTCAAGTGAATTTTTGTTGGAAATAATTTCACATGATTACCACTACTCATGAAGGAGGCACCCATCATGCAAAGTGTTTGATAGGAACTTAGGCGGTCATTACAACATTGGCAGTAAAAGCCGCTTACCGTCGTGCAGAAGACCGCCAACACACCGCCGCGGCTGCGGAATTCCGCCACAGCTATTATGACCCACATTTCGGAATCCGCCAAAATTCAGACACCCACACAAGTCCGCCACATCAAAGGTCAGTGATAAACTGGCGAAAACAAAACCTCCACCGTCATGCTAACAGAAATAGGCCCACACTATCACGACACACGAATCCACGCGGCAGTCTTTCAACTGCGGCATTTCATTGGCGGTACACACCACCGCGCTCAAAATACACACACTCCTACAAAACACTACCACATTGGACAATTTCAAATATGCACACCTGATACACATACACACACCACTCCCACACACCCACACCACTATAAAACACACACCAGCATCACCCACAAACCCCCACGCCAAAAAATTCAGAAAGAAGGCCAGAGCACCAACAAGAACAATAGCAACCACAGGCACACAACACCATCACCCACAGAACTTCCACGCACCTCACACAACACACCACTACATATCAGCACACATATCACCACACACTCCACCCCACACATCACCTACACCACCCCATGGCACGGCAAAGACACCCCAGGTTCTCGGAGGAGGAGCTCAGAGTCATGGTGAATGAAATCGTCCAGGTAGAGCCACAGCTATTCGGATCACAGGTGCAGCACACCTCCATTGCAAGGAAGATGGAGCTATGGCGAAGAATAGTGGACAGGGTCAACGCAGTGGGACAGCACCCAAGAAATCAGGAGGACATCAGGAAGAGGTGGAACGACCTACAGAGGAAGGTGCATTCCGTGGTCTCAAGACACCACCTGGCGGTTCAGCGGACTGGCGGCGGACCCCCACCTCCTCCCCCAAAACTAACAACATGGAAGGAGCAGGTCTTGGCGATTCTGCATCCTGAGGGCCTCGCAGGAGTAGGTGGAGGAATGGACCCAACGGTAGCGGTAATGCATGCACTCAACATGTCTTTCTTCTGTCGTCCCCCCCCTTTGTGTGGTCTCCCCGTTCTTGTGTGCATTAGCATCATCAGGCGGAGGAGCAGTGGCAACGGAGCACGAGGGAGCTGCATCCCACATGGCACTGGAGGGCGACACTACGGAGTCTGAATTCACCAGTGGGACGGAGGGCGAGGGGAGTTCCACAGCGGGGACAGGAGCTGACACAGACTCGTCCTCTGATGGGAGCTCCCTTGTGGTGGTGGCAACATCTGTGCCCCCCGCATCTACAGGTACAGCCGCCACCCCCCCTCCCAGCAGCCCCCAGCCTTTGCCCCGTGCCCGCTCACCCAGGAGGGTGGCCATCACCTTCGCCCCAGGCACCTCAGGCCCTGCCACAGTCACCCCTGCTGCCCTCAGTGAGGAGGCCATTGACCTCCTCAAGTCCCTCACTGTTGGGCAGTCTACCATTTTGAATGCCAACCAGGGTGTAGGGAGGCAGTTGCAACAAACCAATGCATTCCTGGAGGGCATTCATTCTGGTCAGGCGGCCCTTCACCGAGCTTTTCATACTCTGGCCTCAGCGCTGATGGCAGCCATTGTCCCCGTCTCTAGCCTCCCCCCTCCAACTTCCTCCACCCCGACCCAATCCCCTGTACCCCAGCCTATCCCAAGCACCCCTACAGAACAACATGAACACACGTCAACACCCAAGGGAAGCTCAGGCAAACATAAGCACCACACATCCCACAGGCACTCACGCAAGCATCACACACATGCAGACACACCAACATCCACTGCCTCCACTGTATCCCCCTCCTCCTCATCTCCCTCCTCCATCCCAGTCTCGTCTACACTCACACCTGCATGCACTACCTCCACAGCCACTACGTCCCTCTCCAGCACACCCACCACCACACCCCGCTCACGTGCAGTCAACACCCCCACTACCATTCACACGTCCCCTGTGTCCTCTCCCAGTGTGTCTGTGACACCCCTTCCCAAGATACACAAACGCAGGCACACACTCACCCAACAGCCATCCACCTCACAACAACCTCCAGTGCATGCACCTTCACCCAAAGTCACCAAACGTACACCTCCTACAACCACCACCTCTTCCTCCACTCCCAAACCCCCTCCAGCTACCCCAGTGTGTCAAAAAAACTTTTCCTGTCCAACCTTGACCTCTTTCCCACACCTCCCCCACCCGTCCGTCTCATAGGTCCCGAACTAGCACCTCAACCACAACCTCTCTAGGACCAGTGGTGCCTGTAGTCACCGGAATCTGGAGTGCACCGGGCACCAGGGCAGCCAGTGTGGCACGGTGCCACAGCACAGACAGTCCCCCACCTGTGAAGCATCAGAAGTTGGCCAGTGCCCGGCAGGAGAGGGGGAAGACTGCAGCCACCAAAGCCGCTCCCAGGGGTCCCGTTGAGAATGTGGAGTCAGCTGTGACACCTTCCAAGGTGGGGAAGGGCCACAAGAAACCCAGCAAGTCTGAGAAGAGCTGCACGGCGGAGAAGACCGCCATCATCCCCGCTGCCCAGGAGGCCACCGCCAGCACCAGCCCAGCTGCCCAGGAGGCCACCGCCAGCACCAGCCCAGCTGCCCAGGAGGCCACTGCCAGCACAAGCCCAGCTGCCCAAGAGGCCACCGCCGGCACCAGCCCAGCTGCCCAGGAGGCCACCGCCAGCACAAGCCCAGCTGCCCAGGAGGCCACTGCCGGCACCAGCCCAGCTGCCCAGGAGGCCACCGCCAGCACAAGCCCAGCTGCCCAGGAGGCCACTGCCGGCACAAGCCCAGCTGCCCAGGAGGCCACCGCCAGCACAAGCTCAGCTGGGCCATAAAGGACCACCAGCAAAAGTCCCGCTGGGCCAAGAAGGACCACCAGCAGCTGAGACCCTGCAATGGAGACCGCCATCTGAAGCACCGCTGAACAGGGCACCGCCATCTGAAGCACCGCTGAACAGGGCACCGCCATCTGAAGCACCGCTGAACAGGGCACCGCCATCTGAAGCACCGCTAGCCCATGAGGGCCGGGGGCACTGACGCAACTGAGTCCGTCAAGGGGTGAATGATGCACTCTGGGCAACATGCCCCCTCCAGAACCAGTGGAGACTGTCATCCACTACCTCTGTGCTTAACAGGATGAAGCACTCTGGGCACCATGCCCCCTACAGAACCAGTGGAGACTGACATCCACTACCTCTGTCCTTAACAGGATGAAGCACTCTGGGCACCATGCCCCCTCCAGAACCAGTGGAGACTGACATCCACTTGAGAGACTGTGGCTTTGCACTCCCCAGGATTGAACAGTGGGCATGTGGCCCCCTCGTGGATTTGGATTCGTGCACTCATCCGGCTGAGGTGCCCCCCCTTTCCTTCCCCCTGAGGAGCTTGTTTAGTTCCTCTCTGATGCCCCTGCAGTGTTCTCTCCGTCATGGTCCGGGATCTTGTATGGGCCTCGCCCATACCGTGTGGTCCCAGTGTTCCACGGACTATCTTAGTGCACTACCTGGACTACTATGCTTGGTATTTATTTTGTACATGGTATATATATATATATTTCTGCCTACTTGTTTTTAATATATTACAATGGTTACACTAATTTTCTATTGTCTTTGCATTCTTCCGGGGGGGCTTAGGAGGTGTCACTGTGATGTATTGATATGCATTTGTGTGTGTTGTAGTGGGTGAGGGTGGGGGTGTTGCATGTGTGTGTCCCTGTTTTTTGCCTCCCCCCTCCCCTGTGTCGTAGGTGCAGTACTCATCGTGGTCTTCGCCGCCGGCGTTCGTGCTCCTGGTAGAGGAGCAGGAAGACTATCGCTGTGAGAATTTGGATTTCCGGGTCCATGGTGTCCTCGTTCCTCGAGGAGTGTGTAGAGGTGAGCGTTTTCCCTTCGAAATTCCTGTTTCCGCTGTGTTTTTATCCGCGGTGAATCCACCCCGGAAAAGGTGGCGGGTTGGCCTGTTATTATAGTGTGGGCGGTACATTGTCTCCCGCCTGTTTGTTGGCGGTGACCGCCGCACTGTTTGTTTGTACCGCCGTGGCGGTCGGAGTGTTAAAGTGTTTGTCTTTGTTGGCGGTTTCCGCCACGGTCATAATTCTCATTTTTTTACCGCCGGCCTGTTGGCGGTTTTACCGCCGCTTTAACACCGTCAGCCAGGGTTGTAATGACCCCCTAAGTGTTGGTTTCTAATACCGGTGCTAACAGGTATGTTCTTCATTATGTCAGAAAAGTGCCGGACAAGTGATGCAAATCAGCAGAGTAAGTAAGAATTTGTAAAAGTAGCGGCAGGAGGACTGTAATCATATGAATAACAGTGTGAGCTAAAGACATGCCATGTGTGGATCTTTTATGGTTTATATATTACTAAAATAATTAAAATGGGTACAAGTAATACCATAATTTGAATCAACAAATTTTATATTAAACACACTGTGATGGGAAAAATGTATTTTTATTAACGTGGTAGAATAACAGTCCCCTTTTGCTAGCCATAACATATTGCCCAATGGGAATGAGAGGGGGCTCACTTACAGAGACTCACAACTGATACTGATTTTACCAATGAGTATTGAGAAAGGCAATTCACCAAAATGCATCTCCTTAGTTAGAATAAAGTGATTTGGCATCTGTAGAGTGCTTCTGTATGGAGTGGATCTTTGTTGGAAAACATTTCACATGATGACCACTAATCCCGAAAGAGGACTCTGTCCTGCAAACTGTTCAACAGTAACTTAGTGGCTTTGTGAAAAGATGGATTCAATGAGTGTCAGAACTACCATAAGGTAAATGGAGGGCACGCCAGTTGAAACAAGTTGAGAACATTACTAAATGTTAAGTGTTGGTCACTAATACTAGCACTTATAGGTATGTGCTTTATCATGTCATGAAAGCAACCAAAGAAGGTATGTAAACGTGTACAGTTTGAGTCAGCATTTGTAAGATTGGCAGCAAGAGGACTCAAATCACATGAATAACAGTGTGGGCAAAAGAGATGTGTCATATCTATCTAATCTAAAATGGTTTAAATAGTACTCAAATAATTAAAATGAACATGAGTAATACGCCTTTTGCTAGCCATGACATGCTGTCCAACGTGAATGAGAACTGACTCACTTAAAGATACTCACAACTGATACTGATTTTATAACAATTGTTGTGAAAGGCAATTCACCAAAACTCTTCTACTTGGTTTGAAAAAAGTGATTTGGCATCCAGAGAGTGCTCCAGTCCTGACTGGATTTTTGTTGGAATTAATTTCACCTGCTGACCACTAATCACGAAGGTGGCACCCTTCCTGCAAAGTGTTCAACAGAAACCTAATAGCTTTGTGTAAGGATGGTTCAATGACTGTCAAAACCACCACAAATGAAATGGAGGGCACACTTGGTAACATAAGGTTGGAACATTACTACATGTAATAATGTGTTGGTCCACAATAACGGCGCTTATCGGTTTGTCCTTCGTCATGTCAGAAAAGTTACCCGATGAGGGATGCAAACTGGTAAAGTTTGAGTCAGCATTTGTGAAAGTGGTGGCAAGAGGACTGTTCTTGCATTAATATCTGTGGGGTAAAGAGACTTGGATTGTGTATTAGACCTTTTATGGTTTAAATATTACTAAAAAAATGAAAATAGGCATGAGTAGGACCATCATTTTAATAAACAAATGTTATATTAAACACACTGTTATGGTGGATATGGATCTTATCAACTTTGAAGAATTAAAGTCCACTTTTACTTGCCATAACATATTGTCCACTGGTAATTAGAACTGGCTCATTTAAAGAGACTTGCAACTGAAACTGACACGTATTGAGAAAGGCAATTCACTGAAACAAACCCACTTGATTAGAATAAAGCGGTTTGGCATCCGCAGTATGCTCCTGTCTTGAGAGGATTTTTGTTGGAAAAAATTTCACGTGATTACAGCTAATCACGAAGGAGGCCCTGGTCCTGAAAAGTGTTCGCCAGTATCATAGTAGCTTTGTGAAAAGATGAATTTAATCACTGTCAGAACCTTCAAATGAAATAGAGGGCATGCCTGCTAACAGAAGGTGAGAACATTACTAAGGCCCAAGAAGAAAATGGTAGGGGAATCCAGATGGACCACTGCATTTCAGCATGTGGGGAACCTCTTTCCTTTCTTCCTATAATTAAAGAGAGAGAAATATACATGTTAAAATCAAAAACACTCCTATCAGAAAACTGCAAAGACAGAGATCAATAAATTACAGATCGCCTAGGTGTACTTCGAGTTCTTCTTACCTGCGACTCTTAGAATCCATATTGTCCGAAGAAAGTGCCATTAAATAGAAAAATGCTATTTTCAAGACAGTACCTGATCATGGTCAAAATAATTTATGTATGGGCTAAGTATTCCATGGGTCTGGCTCTCAAAATGTGATTCCATGTTTTGATCCCAATGTCATGTTTTATTGTCATGTAGGGGTGCCTACATATAATGCCAGGAGCAGGAAAACCTCTTCTCATTCAATCCCTTCTAGTCTGCTCAGAAAATCTTCAGCATCATGTACATAGATTGGTTACAAGGTCCCTTAAAAAGTAATCTAAATATTTTGAAACATTTTCTGCTGCACAGCCATGTCAGGATACAAGCCGCCTGCCTGGTGCGTTGGTGCTCTCTTTGTGTATTTTGGGGAGTAAATTTAAAACAAGATGTTTAGGGTACTGCAATATTCTTATTCTAAAGTCCCCTTGTCTCTCCATGCCTCAACTTTGTTCCATAGTTCTTTCACATTCCTATTATATGTCTTTGGGTTTATTCTCTAATAAGAACTGTTGTCCATTAGTTGTCTAATTGCTTATTTTACATATTGCTTGCTAGATAAAATGACATTATTTCCACTTTTGTCTGTGGCTGGATGATGAGTTAATCACTTTCTGCGGTTCCTTGAAAAGATTCCATATTTCAATGGATTTTTTTATTCTTATGCCCTTGATGTCCTCTATCACTTTCTAGTGTCAATAGAATCATGGGCATTTATGGGAGAAGTGTGGAGTGGGGGTTGGGCATGAACAATCATATACAATACATAGATCATCATAGAAGGCCTTCAGGTCAAACTTTGCAATATCCTCACGTATTTTTTAGTTCATAAAGTGTGGGTGTGTCCCTAGCATTGAGTGATGTGTTGTTAGGGACGTTCTCGCTAGGTTTCATGAGATAGCACTTTTTATTTTTCATTTTCTGACAAGTTTGAACAAGTCAATGTAGGTTTTGACATAGTTAAAAGGAGAGTCCAAAACATAAAGTAGATTCCTTGATCTCTGTAAGTAGCCCGTTGAATGCAAAGATAACAGTTTTTTACTGTATTTTTGTTTATCACTATCCCACCAGTGTGCTCTTTTTTCCATTTTCCCTGACAGCCTGTATTCTTATGCCACCTTTTCTCATTTCTTTGACGGTATTTCTTCCTCCTCTGCCTCTTATTCCATTTCCACTGCCTCGTCCTCTTGTTGATTTTCCTCTCCCTCTGTCTCTGTTCCCTGTAATCTCCCATATTATCGTCTGTCCTCTCCTCAGCAGTTGATAGTTGTCTTAAAAACAGTGCACTTTTTGGCTAATGTAGGATTATGTTGTGCTACTTCCTGCAGTCTCCGATGTATATATTTCTTCTCCTGGTGTGAATCCTGCTTTAGAAATGCTTGATTTATATTAGGTTGTTGTGTCTATGCTAGGGCCCTGGCCAAACATCTCATCATATTTGTTTTTAAGGGTAAAGGTGAGAATGTGACCCTGTTCATAACCCTTGCAGTCTTTGTTTTACTTTGTTTGCAAGCCTTAATGTCATCTTTGTGTTTTTTGAGTATGTCTTTCATATCTTTCAAAAACTTATTAGTGAGCTCTTTTACAGGTCTGGTTTTGGCTTGATCTTTACTACTGGCAATTTCTTTCATGATATCAACTCTGTCCTGCCACGAAAATTATATTAGTATTTCCATCATTTTTCTCGAACTGATACCAGAGATATATATCACATTGTCAGGATACTTCAATTCGATTTCCTCAGAAGCAGAAGATAACTCCTCAGTCCCGACCCGAGCTACTCACAACAAATATTAATCCTTTGTGCTGAGTACCCCGGAGGGGGAAAGGGGAATGGGATGGTAGAGAGACTGCCACAGAGATGATGAATGCCAGTACTCAGTCTGCCTCTTCACATCTAAGATTGGATACAGCACCTGCAAGAGTCACAGTCGCAATTACTAGGGACATACAACATCAGTTTTTCACTTTCTACTCTCAACACTTAATTCTCTTTAATTCTATTATTTCTTCACTCACCCTGAGTTCTCTGTAGCCTTGCTTCTCTCTATAAATGATAGCTCTTCTTAAAAAAATGCTTATTACTGATTCTGGAAGAACTTCTCAACCTTTTTTAGAGATTGGTTTTATGTTGCTATATATGTATATATATAGTTGGTGATAATGCGTTCTTCAAATCAGCTGATGTTATTTAATTTCTCCTGTCTTATTGTGACTTCTGTCAATAATTGTATTTGTAAATGCTTGTTTATTAAAGTTCGTTTCTCCTCTCTTACTTCGACATTTGTTGATAACTTGTATTTGTAAATGCTTGTTTATTACAGTTAGTTTCTCCTTCCTTACTTCGACATCTGTCGATAACTTGTAGTTGTAAATGCTTGTTTATTTAAGTTCATTTCTCTTTTAAACTCTATTTTGGTTTATTACCATTGAATTTGTAAATGCTTATTTGTTAACAGTTCGTTTCTCCTTTAAACTTGGCCTTTGTTTATAACCTTGACATTTGTAGATGCTTGCTCTTTTAAAGTTCGTTTTTTCTTTGACTTTAATATCTTAAACAAGAACCTTGTAAACATAAGGTTAATTCATACATTAACTCTGTAGCCTTGCCGACTTCCACGGGAACGG
The DNA here is from genome assembly GCF_031143425.1 of Pleurodeles waltl. Classification (NCBI taxonomy): domain Eukaryota; kingdom Metazoa; phylum Chordata; class Amphibia; order Caudata; family Salamandridae; genus Pleurodeles; species Pleurodeles waltl. The sequence goes on from NC_090447.1 coordinate 1,021,258,337, forward strand.
TCTACTATCAAACTCTTCGAATAAACCTTGACAATATTTATCCGTTTTCTGTAATATAATCTTCAAATGTAATTTTACCTCACAGGAGTTTCTGTTCTGAAGCGCGCTCTCTCTCCACACAGCTGATTCCTGTCAGACCTCAGTTGAAGTGCAAGGCTTCCAGCTGGAGAGCTCGTAACATAGCAACCAACTGGTTGCAAGACTAGAACTGTAACTAACCTTCAGGACTCACAGCGGCCATCTTGGATCTTCTCTTCTTGATTCTTCCTTTGAAATAAGCGCAAGATTACTCTGCAAACCTTCTTCCAGTTTGGGCTTTGCTGTCTCCACTGAGGATTTCTCTTTGCTTTTCTCATGCACTTCTTTGATTTGACTTGGCAAGTTTGTGTGGTCATGACACACAAACAATAATAATATTAATATTATTTACATTAATTTTTATACTAAACACATAAAATAATATTCCTACCTGTGATATTAGGTCTAAGAATATGCTTGACTTCAAAATATTATTTTCAATATATTATTGCCCAATGATATAGTTGAGCCAATATTATGGTGGGATACTGTACACAGGGAACATAGAAGGGAAAGAGAGAGCACAGCAGCTCTGGCATTTCTTTGAATCTTGTGTAATGGAGCGAATGAATCATGAGACCGTCCTCATAGTGAATGGCTTTCAAGAGGTAAGTGCATGAATAGGAGCCTATACTTTAAATCCCAGATAACAATCACTTATGAATTCCCCACAATACAAGGAACGAATGATAGCAACACAATATCTCAACTTGTGACCCTCTTACCAGTACTCCTGTCAAATAGGTTATAGTGATTGCTGCAGAAGACGGGGAGAAATGTCAAACATATGGTAGCTTTGTACATACCTCCCTAAATTCTTATTTTTGGGAGCATGATATCATTAGAGTTTGGACGCCGTGTACTCATTTACGACAATGCAATCAAAGAAACAGTTATTAATAATTTATTTTGCACAAATGTACTCCTAGTAGCCAGGTCGTTACGTATCCCAATATAGGGCTACATATGTTTCTTATGTTACTACTCCTGTGAAAGTACATTTAGGAATCCCTATCTATTGCTTTTAGATGATCAGAGGCTTGAAGAATTTGACAAATCTGAAATCTCTGAGGAGAGTTAAGAACTGAAGAATGTGGTTCGATACAGTGAGGTCTTTCTCGTAAGAGTACTTGACCTCAGAACTGTCAAACAATTAGGTATCTATTCAGTGGCAGTACCATCTGGATTAAAGATGAACTATCCTCTTGAGTTACTTACACAGTAGCAAAATGGGTCAAATCATTAGGGTATTTAAGTAAATGTATTTTCTTTAGAGGAAAGTATTATGGAAAAGTACTGTCCAGAACTGGTCAATTAAGTCACCTCTTTCTTAAAATGCTGTGTAGTAGAGGTGCATTTTGACACACATTCCATCATGTGCATTCTGTCACATATATAAGATGAATATGGAGTTATAAGGTATGGCCATCCTGCACTCACTTCTTGATCTAAAGACTGCATGAAATTGTGTTCTTTTTTGTGAAATTTGACACAATTTCAGGGACATTTTATGAAATTACATGAATTAACACTTTTAGTGCAAACATAGTTTATTACTGTCTCTGGTGGCTTTTTCATATGGGGCATACTTTATGTGAAAAAATATACCAGGAGAGCCAGTCTCTGACCGCTGATCAAAACTGTTTACATGAAAATTTTGAGAGATTTCATGAAATATTGCTGAACATAAAACATCATGATCACAAATGATGAGTTTTGCCGTTATACATTGATTTTTACTAAAGACAGCCCAATTTGGGGTTAAACAATCAAAAAAGTGATTTATTGCATTTTGTGCCCATGTGGCAAAGCGTACATTGGACAGACTTCACAACCAATAAAAACCAGGATCCTTCAACATCGATCTAGAATCAAATGTGGAGTCAAAGGAGCACCATTAGTCGAGCATTTTCAGGACTGTATGCACACAGCAGAAATATCTGGTGGACAGTACTATTGGCAATACAACCCAAACCGGATGGACTTACAACGACAAAGAAATTACTAAAAATGGAAGCAAGATTCATTGAGAGATTCCACACAGCTAGAACCGGACTAAATGATGATGATGAAATGTGGGCCCTAATCAAGTGAGACTTTTTATTCACTTCAAGAAATTCTTAAAATTTGGCTGCACGTATAGAACGACAATGTATTATGCTTAATAACTCATATAGTATTAGATAAAGTGGGTTATTCTTGAAATGATATATATATATTTGTACCATCCAGCCCTGAAGAAAAAGCATACATATTGTTTATTGTTTATCTTTCATCTATAACATTCATAATATGACCCAGAGTAGGAAGGTGATTCTTCCAACGATTACCTGAGGTAGAAAATATGGACAATGAAGGGACACTAAAGATGGCCGAAACTATAATATCAGGAGGCCATCTGTCCAAGTACAGAGACTTCAATTGTAACAGACGAGTAAGGTAGAAGCAAGTTGTCCTATGCTCCAACTCATTAACAACATCTCTAGTCCATTTGTTTTTCAAATATTTGAAATCGACATTAGTGACGATATTTGTTTTGTAAACTGCAGCACTAAATATACACTTATAAAATGGCAGAGGTAAGGTTGTTTAACCAGCTTTAAGATGGCCGCGGTGCTACCGATGCGGGCCGTCATTTTGATAGATGACCCACATTGCCACTTGTTTCCAATGTCGGTAGGCCTTGCTATTTGAGACGCCAGTACGCTCCTAGTGTGCGACGTCTCTTAGCAACAACTCGTATACGGAAGACGTGCTCTGAAGTAGTCTCGCCGCAGCGTCAGCAACATTAGGACGTGCCGGATTCAATAAGACGGTAGCTATACACGTTTGATTAGGTTTATTTGTCACCACTTCGAGCGGCGAGTTAGCATTAAGGACTGTTAGAGTTCTAATCTTAGTCTTGTTCCCCTGTTAGGGTGCCGATACAAGCTGCATTGTTTGACTTTGGATTAACAAACACAAGCAACTTGGTTCACCACTTAAATTACTTGAGGATGATATACAGGATTTGTTTCCCCCGGTTTCTTCCTACAATTAAGGTAAAGACATGAGGTTTTTTGTAACAAAAATAGAGTATACATTGTGAAAATTAACTTTGACAACTCTAAGAGTAGTGAAGCAATTTAGCACAGTTAGATATAAAATTAGATATAAAATTATCTTTTGTTTGTTTGCAAGGTTGGAAACATTCCTAAATTGAGCCAATATGGTCTAAAAAAAGCTTTATGTAATATCAAACTTTCTGTTGGCATGTAACATACACCTTTTTATTGATTTATTTTTCACATGTATGAATGCACTCCTGAAAGCGTTTTTTCTTGATTGTTTTTCTAGAATTACTATTGCCCTTCTCCAGTCCTGATGAGGCCCTAATTCAGTGGGCCGAAACGCGTTGACTTCTCTGTATTGCAAGTGTATTGGGCTTGTCAAATAATGGACTATATTGTAAAGACCTGAGATGCACGATATCACGCTTGTGTGAAAGAAATACACAACACGTTGATAGTAGAGTGTACGAAAAGCCCAGTGCCTTAGCAAATAGCGGTGGATCACATGTGGAGTTACACAATAGTGACCACTATCTAAATGCGTAGGGCACCATCTTAGGATGGTTTTTACTGTTAAATCTTATATGTGGTTTATTTTGTGTGGTGTATCGTGAGTAACATTTTGTGTATACTTATTTATGCAATGTGTATCGAGTCTTGTATTTTATTACCATAGATCCTTTTTGCTATATTAAAAAATCTTTGAAATAAATATGAGAAAGAAATAAACTCAGAAGTAACAGAATTAAGGACTGTTCTCACAATTTAGTATTAAATTTGTCCCTACCTGTCATTTTTTCCCCTTTTTTGATTGTGTATTTACCCTAGGCAGGTTAGGGTTATAGGGTTCCCCCTGGTTTTGCGCCAATTTGGGGTTAAAAGCAGGTCTGAATGTCCATTGCAGAAGCTAACTAGTTAACCATCGTCCCAGGAAACTTTACTCTAATATGCTTATGTAAAAGAGTATTCATAGTATAAAACGTAAATCTGTGCTCTGCAAGGTCATTCCCTCTTCAGACCGACACTATCCTCATCCTGTCTCATACATTCACCTTGCATCATCCAGTTTATTACTTGACACGTCTGTTTAGTAGACATCAGACATTAGTAGGAACTGATTCTGGGCTCCTACTTAGTAATACCTCATAGTGTAAATATGAGTTTGTTCCTATTTTGTGTGTCTGACACAGCGAATATGCTGAGAGAACTACGCGAATTATACTGGCTTAATGTTTGTTATAACAAATAGAAGTTCTCATTCTCTAAATGGAGCAATAACTTCTTCTGCATCCGGACACACCTAGCTCGATATTTATATGGTAGCACGTAAACAAAGAATTCATTGATACAAATGATTTACATGTATTTCTCCTGTCACTACTACTGACTCTGCGGAAAAATAACAATAAGTTCTTCAAATATCTAGTCTGACATTAAAAAAATCAATACTTCCTTCTATGAGAGTCTTTCACTAAAATCGAGTGACAGAATGGTTTGTGAGAACGGCGCTGAAGCTAATAGAACAAATCAATAGTTTCTTGTAGATCAGGTGTCCTCAGGGCTAGTTAGCTGCAAGCTCTGTATAGATTACGAGATGTTCTTGTTTTCTTGGCAGGTTGGTTTGTGGTTGCTAATGCAGCATGTAATTTTTGAGCCCAAGTGTCAAATAACTCAAGAGTTCCAATGTTGTTAACTCCAACCAGATACATCCACGGCAGCGTTTTTTCCTATTCTGTTGCCAATGCTTTTATTATACAAGAGGTTTTTACAACTACACAGCATGCTAGTGTTTATTTCTGTGTATGTTACAGTAGTGTTCAAAATCCTAATGTGATTACATTATAAAGGCGGCTATGTCGCATGGAAAAAACAGTTCATTCGTAATTTTACTTTCCTGAAACATCATTGGAATATATCTTAAATCACATAAAACACATTTGTGTGTGCTTTATTCTTCACTGGAATAATGTAGACAACAGTGAACCCTAAAGTTTCCCCTCCCACCACACATTTCTAAGCCCTTTTTAGGCCTGGAAAGTAGCCGCTGTCATCAAATTTCATGTGAGCAACAGAAAAAAACCTTTAATAAGCTGTGCTGAAAGAGGGCCGGGATTATTTATTGTGAAAACAATATATATGTTAAATCCATTATGGAACTGCTTCACAAAACATTCAAGGTGGCTTTACGTTGTGACATCTGTGACAAATGCACTAGAAAGGGTTTTTTCATTGTGAATTCCTCTGCTAAACACCATAGTTAATGATTTCCAATCGTGACGCACTGACAAATGCAATGGGAGGGAGTTTTAAATTGTGACCTCTCTGACAAAATCCAACAAGAAAGGTTCTATCGTGGGAACTGCCCTCACAAAAACCACTGGAGGTGGTTTTACTTTTGAACTATTTGAAAAATACAATACTGTATGAATGGATTTTGCATTGTTAAATGGATATAGTATATCTATCTAAATATATATATATATATATATATATATATATATATATATATATATATATCCCTTTTTTAGATCTGCTCACAGTAAATGATTGGTGTCTTTAGAAAGAGAATAAACATTCATGTCAATTTAGGTCCGCATATATTGTTTCATGTATCTCTCTATTCAAATACCACATGTTTATGTTCATGTCAGAGTCAAAAGGTTTCCTACATTTATTTTTCATTATTGTGATAAAGGCAGGAGGACTTTCATTTTACATTGTTAATGTCTTGCAGACATGTAGACGTAACCTTTATGATTGTGAAAAACCTCCTGTTTTTCTATACACCTACATAATACATTGCTGCTTTTTATGAAAAGAGTCTTCTATTTTGTTAATTGTCATATGATACTTCATAGATGATGAGAGAGGAATAAAGTTAATGGGTTAGAAGACCCTGTGAAATGTCCTCGGGTGATTGGCACCCTTTTTAATGTGTAAATTCCATATAGGGGTGGTTCCAATTTGTAATTTCATCTGAAATCTTGCAAATATTTGTCGTACTAAATCTATATTTACATGTATGTGTATTATCATGCGTTACCTTTTTAACAGTTTATTTTGTGTTATTCTGTGTTTTTTTGTGTTGGTCAATTAAGAGTTACTTAGCAATTCTGGTAGACAGGCTCGGACTGCACTGAGAACTCTATAACAACACCAAAAGCAAAAATGGTTTGTCATGAACTCTTGGACAAACTACTTATGGAGGAACTATACATTGTTTTCCACTTGAAACCATTCTTAAATACATCCCAGGTGATGCTAGAGACATCTTGATTTCATTCTGCACATTTGTTATGGAATATTTACCATTGAGTTGTGCGCGAATGAAAGTACTTATTTTTAAAGCTAAACATTTTAACATTTGACTAATTAGAAATTAGTGTGAACATTGCAGAGTTCTTTCATATTTAACTTATTTAGTTGCTGGAATTTGTGCTTTTTTGTCTTTAATTTTTTAACTAGGATTCTGCTTTTAAATCCCTGAAACAGTAAAGTGGTAGTGATGTTGACTTTCCCCTTGAGCTTCGAAAAAGGCTTGTTTCATTCATATTATTAATGATTGATGACCTTTTGAAGTTGAATGCAGATATAATGGAGAAGTTGCCTTCACAGATTCAACCTTAGACCCGGGATTGCAGTTCATAGTCCATTGGTGCTTGGCCCACTCCCAGTCTCTACTATTACCAAAATGTTGGTGTTACTATCTTTGTTGACCTCACCTTCTGCCCACATGTTACTTTGGTATTCCCTTTTGGAGAGCTAACGGTAAATTCTTCCTTCCCTCTTAATTAAATAGAGAAGATTGATGAATGAGGCAGATACCTCAATCTGTAGAATTACAAGAATGCAGTCTTGCTTGGTTTGTCTGTATATATCATATTTGTCACCTTCAGATTATGTAACATGCAACTGCCACATCAGTAAATTATGTTTTCTCTACACACTTCTGTTAAACCCAATTGGACTTTCTTCACAGTTTATGAGTGAGCAAATGGATCTTTTCTAAGACACTTTTGCATGGTGCACACAACACTGTCCTTTACTTGGCCTGAGTAGCTCAGCTCTCATTGTCAACCCTAGAACAGCTCTCTCGCTGGCTTTGTTATTTTTCTATTGCACTCTTAGCTGTGCCATCTTACTCCACAGGAAAGCAGGCAGATAATCGTTCTTGGTTCTCACTCCTATTCCCAGTACACAACTGAAAAAATACTACTCATGCATTATATGTGTATGTTTTGGCATAGTGTCCATTATTCACCATTGTGGCAAAATGCATTCTAATTGGTTTGGGGGGCAACCCTCCCATCAAAACTTGAACCTGCATTAAACGGTTGTGTTACACTTCATTTTCATTGATAAGAACAACTTGAAGTGAACCCTGTATGAGGGACATTTTACATCTCTTTGATTGATTAGTTTACTTTTCTGAATGACTTGCCATTCTTAAAATTGTGGCATTTCAAAATTACAATAGCTATTCACTCAGACTAAAAGAGGAACAATTGTGTAAAAAAAAACAGGACATTATCAGATTATGTTGACTTCCTATACACCCATCAACCCAAAACGTTCAGTGATCCCCCTCTTTAAAGTAGATTGTTAGTGGCAGCAGAAAAGTGCCTATTATTCTGGTTGAAACTGAATGCAGATTTCTACCTGGTAACATATCGTATTCACCATTCATGTCAGAATAACTCAGAGAAACCAAATTGATATGTGGGGATGCATGTGGATAATATTAATTCGGGTAAATTAGAATTCCTGCACCAAATTTTGAGTGACATCTAATCAGGGCCATAGTGTTCACAATTCACCTAGCACTCTTATTTGCACCTAGGGAAAATGATTGAAAGGTTAGGGAAATTATCTTCTGCTAACTCTTTCCTCAAAACTAGATTGACATTCTTGTTTTCAATTATTACAAATGTTACTAATTTGAATATAACTGAACCATAAGTTGGAGGCTATTTTTTTGGATATATATCAATTAGTTGTTGCCACTGTATTACTGATCCAGCTTGAAAAATGTCCTTGAGTTTAGAGCATTCAACCTTTTCCCATGTATTTATAGCAGATGCATTTAACTGGAGCCCCAATGAGGTGCAATCAGTTAGAGGTAAGGATAAGTGTAACCTTGAAACATACCTGCAAAATCTATTAACTAGTGTATGTGGTATCTTACATCTAGAACACGTTAGAAGTCTACGTATTTTTAAAAACTCAAAAAAGTTGGAGCCTTAGGATGTCTATATCCTCAACAGTGTAATACATCTATGTATTTTGCACTTGTTTCTCAAAAATATTGTTCACTCTCCATGCCTGCAGTTTTTTTCTCAAAACTACTGGTCAAGCATTGCTTATGACCTCACAGATTACATTATTCATGACACTCTATCACTTCATTGATATCATGGCTGCAACATCTGAAATGCCATCATTGATGACAAGACTGTGCATGGCAGGGGCGCAAGCTACAGTTACTTTAGAGCATTTGTAACAAAGTAGCAGTTACTTGAGAATAACTATAACTGGTGAATTCAGTGGTTTTGTTAACCCTATCAGTGCATGTGTCGGCCAATGGCCGACACACGCACATCCTCTCTGGTTGATTTCATGACCACTGGCCGACACGAAGGAGGGGTTTTAAAAATCCTCTGGTGTAAAGCAATGGAGTTTTTTTTAAAAAAAATCCCCTTGGGAAATGCAGAAGAGCTTCTGCATCTCCCCATAGACTCCTTCTCCTCGAAGATCACATGAACAGGAAAGCGTGCGGGGAAAAAAGGCAAACACGGCCTAACCAGGTGGCAGGGAGGCACTGGTGGAAACAGGAGAGTCTCCCCTTTCCATCGAAGCCTTCCTGGCACAGTTTCCCAGTCGTGGATAATGGCACAGCTGCGATCTATGGGCAGGAAACAGCACTAGGCCCTAGAGATTGATTTGGCGGGGTCGGCCCCTGTGTAAGTGGGCCGCCCCCTGTTGGGCCAATATTAAAAATAAAAAAACAAGGATTATCACCTGGCGGGACGATTGCACCCTCCCTCAGGGGATGAAAAAAATAAATTGTTTAAATGGAGGGTAGGTCCTCCTCCCATGGGCCGACCCCTAGGGGACATCATATTTTTTTTTTTTTAGTATGTGTGGTTTCCCTAGGGCCACAAATGGCCAGAGATCGTGGCAAGTAGATAATGAATAAACAGTTCAAAATCAATTAGTATAAAGAATCGTCAGCTCCATTTATTGAAAAAGAAATTCATAAAGGCAAATCTGAATGAATTCCAAAAAGTCACTCAAAAATGTATATAGTGAATAAAATAATGCCGCTGTCCTTGACAAATGTCTATATATAGATGTTCTTCACATTAATGAAAATTCACATCATCCACCAGCTGCAACCCCTTGCGCACATTCACAACACAGATTTACTTAGGAGTGAATGACCATCCGCCAGGAGATTCTTTCAAGAATTCATGTATTTATTCAGTGCTGCTCACCATAAGTGATAAACAAAAAGTATTGACGCGTTTCGGCTGTCGCCTTCCACTAGACACTGATCCTGTTCTTTTAATCAAATCTTCAATATTACATATTTATTTAATTTGCAATTGATAAAACCATGTCACCAGTTTTGTATATCATTATCATGAGTCCCATTTGGAAATATTAATTCATTGTCCCACCGCATAATATCAACTTAGACTCTATCTACACATCCCTATACATCTTTCTAGATCATATACACATGTAGATGTTATGGCACATGGATACTCACTTCGTACACTCATTTAGGCGTCAGTGCATCGTGCGTTCTGTTTTGTTCAAAATTTGTGTGTGCTCAGCATGTCATAACTACTTGGACTATACTTACTCAAACAGGTGCATATTCTCAATTTTATAATAGGGGGAACATTGTGGCACATAAATATCCAATTTATGTGCAGTTTTCACTGTCAATGCATCTCATGTCATTCAGCTCAGTCTAAACCCCTTATTAATAAAGTGCAATGCAATATAATAAATGATCTTCAATACATAAATACTGCCAAAATACACTTACTTGTGCATAGAAATAGTCATATGTGGGATCCAATCTCCCTATGATCCACCTGAGATTACCTTTAAAACATGAATAAAGGGACATGTGCCGTGCAAATTGCAATAAATATAAACAGGCAAAAACATGTTTTATATTATTTCTACATCTTACTAAATATGTCTAAAAATGTGAAACACTGTTAAACAGGAATTATTTGCATTTTCTTCAAAGCCACAATTTGTTATCCTGTAAAAGGCATGTAGTGAGTAAGGTGTTATATGTACACTTCTTCTCCCCACATGCTGTCCTCGTACTTTGCATATGTGCAGCACATGAATGTCCTTCTGATATGTAGTCGAATTGATGTTAGGCAATCTTAGGACTTATCTCAAAAATCCCTATTGGTCTGCCCCACTAAAGTGCAATAACTTGGTAAAACAACATAAACACACATTATTATGCAAAGTTCGCCATATACATCACAGTTTTTCATCCTTATTGTAATCACATTAATAGTTCACTGGTTTTGCCACCCAACAGGGACTTCCATACTCAGGCCTGTAATACGTACAATAACGTTCGATTTGTCATATATTTCTCAATATTGGATGGGAGTTGTTGGCCATATCTAATTTAAAGGGTTTAGTCTCATTTTCATTACATTCTCTCTTTATTAGAGAGGCACATGCATCTCAGCATCCAAATTGTGACCCCACGGTTTCTCCATTCCTAATGTTAAAATCATTTTGGATTCTGCTCTTCTGAGTTCTAATGTTCTGTCTCCCATCCTGGAACCCAACATAATCTGTGCGATTCCATAAAAGGTTAGGCTACTGCAATTTCCTTCATGAACCTCCCAAAAATTTGGCTAATGGGTATGTTCTATCATGATTTTTAATTGCTTAAAGATGTTGCAGAAATCTAATCTTTAACTTGTGGATGGTACTTTCCACATATTATTTCTGACAACCACATTGTATGATATCAATGACAAAATCAGTTTCACATGTTATTCTTTCTGTGATGGTGTTTCACATGTTATTCTTTCTTATTCAGTGCATTAATATATTCCTGTAGCTTATTCTCATGTCCATCCCAGATAATGAATAGATCATCTATAAATCTGACCCACAGCATACATAGAGAGAGAAAGAGATCTCTCTTTCTCATTCTTTATATATATAAATATATATATATATATATATATATATTTTTTTTTTTATATATATAATTGTTCCCACAGGTAAACCGCACATATAAAAAATAAGCATTTGCAATGCAAAATGTCTTACAAATTTTGAACAAGTCATTTTCGACTTTTGATAATAGTGCCCAGGAGCAAATACAAAAGTAAACATCAGTGGAAAACTGAGAAAAGAGGACTCAGCAAAATAAAAGAAAGTTAGCTTTAAAAAATTATATGTTGTGATTTTGTTTGTCCTGCTGGGTACATTTTTACCCATAGGTAGTTATAGTTAGGACCAGGTTTCCATAGAAAACACATTTTTTCACTTGCCTATATATTTGATACCGTCTGACGAATCTTCAAAACATTCTCCAAAAAAAGGGGCCCGGTGATTCTTGGTTCACATGGGAAGTTTCGGGGTGATCTGTCAAGCAGAGGCCGAGAAAATGGGGGCTCAAAAGACATTGCATTTCCAATGTTAATTTCCATAGAACCTGTCAACAAGTCTACAGCTCGGACCATTGGACGGAATTTCACCAAATTAGGCACAAACCTTGCTGCTGCTACGTAGATTGAGCTTTTTGCTATTTGGTGTAAATCCATTCAGTAGTTGAGGAAATATTTTCTAAGAGCAAATACACTTGTAGTTCTCTGGCCGTGAATATTTCACGAAATCATGAAAAAGAAGCGTTGCAATTGGCTGACCGCAACCTGACTAGAAAGTTGTGACTGCCATTTTATTTCACAGGACGTGGTCCCTGGTGGTGAAATTTCTAATTGAAAGTGGCATAAGGGGTCAGAGTGAAGATATGTACCTCCAAGGTTGCGCTACAGGTGGGTTTTAGGGGCAAATTAGAAGTTAATAGAGTTTTGCACCATGGTGCTGAATAAATGCTGGAAATTTATGATTTTTCACAAATTGCCATCAATTATTCACAACATTTTCACGATTATGGAAAAATTTAATAGAAAAACCACACTCATAGATACACTAATTCATTCACTCATACATGCATTCAGAGGTTCAGATGCCTACTCACACCCCCACTCAAACACTTACTCACTCGCTCAGATCGACTCATAGACTCACACACCCACTTTCAGACCCACTCAGATACTCATGCACCCACTCACGCATCCACTGACAGAGACAGGCCCAGTGGCCAACCTGCACTGCACAAGGTCAAAGACCATGCGTGGCGCTGTGCTCGGTATGTGCTTGGCTGTAAGGCCTTGGTGCAAGGCCAGCCCATGCGACTAACCCCACCCTGTGCACGGCTGAAGGCCGTTTGTGATGGGGGTTGGAATAAAGTCTAGTAATTAAAGTTACTTTACCTTAAAAACCCATAGAAGTTCACTAAAAAAACAAAGGTTACAGGGTCATTTTAGTTAGGTTCTGAATTTACTCCTACAAAACAATAGAAACTCAGCAGTTATAGTTGGAGTTCTTTCAAATAAATATTACTCGCACACTAAGGTAACACTAACTCAAGCCTTCGCCATGCACAGCTAATTACTCCACATATTATGTCATTGATGAGATCTTGTATGGCACCTCAGTTATATTTACCTTAGGGCATGAGTTATGGTTACTTTGGAGAAAGTATGTGACTTTAGGAGGTTAGATTTGCTATTAACAAGTCAAACATATTCACATTTTTAGAAAGTGTTGCTTTTTAATTAACAATTAGATTTACTTACTTAGGGCCTGAGTTAGATCTTGGCTGACGGGTTAATCTGTCACAACCTTGACGGCTGTTTCATCCACCATATTACAATTTCCATTGGATATGATGGAATTGAACTATGGCGGATGGGATATCCATCACGTTTGTGACAGAGTAACCCATCCGCCAAGATCTAGATTAGGCCTTTTGTTGCTTACTTATGTGCCCTTCCCATATGATACTATATATATTGCTCAGCTGGAACAAAGGGCTCCCAGTACCATGATATCAACCTCATCAATGCAACCATGATGTCTCAGCACTGCACACTGGGTGTGGCAGGGTAAAGTTGGCAACATGGTATATTGTATGAAGACCAGGGAAGAGAGTTGTGTTCCAGAGCAAAACCCTGAACTTCTATTAAGCTACGCTAAATTTTTGTTTTACTTGGGTTGGACTGTGACTTTAGTGGGGTTATTGCTGTTATTAATTGGAAATCACGGTTATGGAGGTGGTACAGGAACACACTGAAAAGAGGTAATTTGCACTTTCTCAGTTCCTCGGCCAACACAAACAAAATCATCTTCCTCACTGTGCTTTGTACAACTTTCCTTTTCCATTTTCTCAATGGGTGAGGCTCAGCAGTCCACTCCATGTCACCTTCAGCAGTGTGGGACTTAGAAAAGCAGGAACAACATTTGGGCTTATTTTATTGAATGAGATTGTGAAAAGGATATGCATGATGAAAGAGCAAGCACACCATTGTGCTGTGCTGCAAGCTTAATGTGTGTGGCAGTCTTTTGTACCTGTTCTGATTTTCTGAAGATTGTCCTTGGTGGGAAGTTGTCAATTCTGTCCCACTGGTCAAAGCCATGACTACAATTGACACTGTACATGTTGACAAGGGCCTTTGTTTTGATGGTGTTGCCATCAGTCCTGGAGTCATCACAATATCTTCCTTTCTAGAAGAGGGTGTAGCAGGGTACACTGTGTGTTGCATTTTAGAGGAAAAATAGTAAAGTTTTTGCTGCCACTGTTATTTCCACTATTAACTAACTTTTTTCCTCGCTAGCCACTGTATTGGCAGGGACTCGTTTCCTGGATGTCATCTTAAGTTCTCTTTTGTTTGCAGAGGTGTCGGACAGTAAGTTCAGAGTTGTCTGAGTCTGTTAACAATCCAACTACAGGCAATGAAGTAAATGAAGGAAGATTGTCATCATAACACAGACATACCAAAATGATGTGTAAACTAGCTGATAGACTGGACCCTAAGATAAACATTTTAATGAAGCATTGATATTAAAGAAATATTGAGAAATGTTTTACTATCCTTATCTATGCATTGATACTTATATTTGAAACAATATGTATGCTGACATGACTACCACACCTACATGGCCCACTCGCAAATTGACATATTAATTAGGATTCATCCAGTTTCATGATACCCATATGAGACCGTGAGAGAGGAGAACAAACATAATTAATTAATGAAAGATAATGGCAATGGCCAATAGGCTCAATCATAAAAGCAGAAAGGTTGAAAGATGTCCTGAAAGTTGAGCAATAGCATCTGTTTTCTCTCCAGAATACATGGAACCCCTATGAAAGCTTCAAATAGGCAATACAAATCAATTAAATTAACAAAAAAGCAATAGTTATGGTCATCTAGCACCCTTCACATTGTCAGAACTATTTACTAAAGATCTGTGAAATTAGAAATCATTTCTGTTGTTCCTTAAAGGACAATGGAACTCATATAAGAGCATCAGAGAAGCTGTCAATCATATAAACTAATGACAAAATAGTAAGAAAACAACAACCATAGTTTAAAGGAGCCGAAGGGGAGTCTGAGAACTCCAAGATGGTCAACACTCTACCCCTGGATGGAAAGTAATGCAGGGTACTGGCTGTCAAGATGCCGGCTCACAAATGTGGGTGTGACAATGACAATGGAGAAAGGGAGACACTGTGGAAGCAGACAGAGGAAGGCAGAGACAGAGCGAATAAGGAGTCAACAGCAATGGTGGCTGAAGGGAGAAATCTGCAAGCAACCAGGATGTCGGTGACCAGTGGACCATGAAAGGAGAGGAGACACAAGTGCCCGAGAAAACTGAGGCCTGGGACTGGAGATGTCTTCCCTTGGGAGTAGTGAGGATCCCTATCCTGGAAGCAACAGCAGGAGCAAGACAACAGTTGAGCTCAACAGCTGGAGGCGAGCAAGGAAGCCGGTATAGACCAAAAACTGGGGCAAATTGTTTACCGACCTAGAGACCACCAGAAGGAAGGTGCAGAGGTCCCCTCAGCCACAAACCATGGACCAGATAATGGCCACAGGCAGATATCCTTCTTTGGTGTCTTGCTTGTTTTGAAATGGTGGTAGCCTGAGGGGAAAAGTATTGCACAGGCACTCAACAGACCAGGAAGAGAAGGGGCTAGTACAAACCTAGGCCTACATAAAGGACTTTCTGCATGTGACCTGGGTGACTGATAGCACTGGTGAAGGGAACTCCACATATTTATATCCAGACCCCTGATCTTATCTCTATATATTTCTTTTGAGGGGCCAGCCCCTTCCTGTTGGTCTGAAATCACCCAGAAGTGCAATGGCAGTACATTTTGTCAGAAAAACAACAAATGAGCAGAGAACTGTCTATGAACTACGAAAAGGCATTACTACATTATGCTCTTAGCATACATCTTTTATATGTGGGTGAAAATGGTGAAACTAAAACCATGCAGAAGCACTTTGCTTAAAAAGGAAAGATGGATAGAGAGGAAAGAGAAAATGGAAAGTTAGTGCTAGTGCGCCTAGTCCTTAGTAAGTAAACTTACAAGGGGACGCGTATAGGTCGATGAACCTTTTTGATCGCATGGAGTATCCCAATCAAGCGGTAACCAATGGATCATCAATAAACATTATAATCAACATGAAACACCAAGAAAAGCCCTAACTAATAAGTAAATACCATCACTCTCATAAAGGGTTAATCGTTTTTATTCCCTATTAGTTACAATTCTAATCAAAACCTTTATTCAACTTATTGTTAATCTAACTTTATTAGCATCATAAGCAACTATTCACCAAGAATTATTGATAAGCAAATGAGCATCAACATAAGTCAGCAAATCCTTTAACATTTTGAATAATTCAGCAATGCAAGTCAGTCAGTCAACTGTCACCGTTAAGTGACCCTTGTCAGCCTACCTAACTCAAATTAGCATCAGCATGTGGGTCTTCATGCAAAAACAATTTAGACAAAAAACATTCATTTGGAAAAATCTATCTCAAGAGAGTAAAACAATTTTAAACAGCGGAGTTGGCACCTAGAAAAAAAAGCACACCTTAGTCAGTCACACTGTTATAGCCGGATCTTGTCTGTGGCTGCTGGGGGTGGGACCAAGCCCCTATTAACTCTCTTTTGCGCTCCCGCTACACGGGAAGCGCTGGATCTCGTCTGTGGCTGCTGGGGGTGGGACCAAGCCCCTATAAACTCACCTTTGCGCTCCCGCTACGCAGGAATCGCCGGATCTCGTCTGTGGCTGCTGGGGGCAGGACCAATCCCCTATAAACTCACCTTTGCGCTCCCGCTACACGGGAAGCGCTGGATCTCATCTGTGGCTGCTGGGGGTGGGACCAAGCCCCTATAAACTCAACTTTGCGTTCCCGCTATGCGGACGGCACCCGGGCAAAGCCCGGGCCAAGGCAGACCCGTCCTTTAGCCGTCATTGACAGGAAGAGGCAGGGCCTATTCCCTTGGTTTTCTTTTCCCGCTATATTCAATTTAAAGAAATCTTATTAACTTAATTAAGATGGGGAAAAGGAAAGCTAGCGGTAATTCCACTGGGCAGGGAGGGGCGAAGAAACTACCTCGACATGCTGCTGAAAACTGCACACTGACTCAAATTGACGATCTAATAGAGGAAGTAGAGAGCTTGCTAGCCACTAAACCTTGCAAGTCCTCTAAGAGAGGGACTGACGTTGCAACTAAAGACATAAAAATCTTTCTTTACTCCTGCGAATAGAGAGTTGCTGCCAGTGCTACCATGAGGTGTACAGAAATAAGCTTTTAGACAATAGCAATAAAGACCCTCACATGGAGTACTTTACCAAGTCAGATTAAGTACAGTCAGAATGATGTATATATGATGAACATTCCAAAGTTAAATTACGGATCAAAGGAACAAGGGGATTCACTTAAAAACAAAGTAATTCACTGGATAAGCGGTGTAAAGAAATGTAGGTCCATTATAAGGGATGATATAGCATCGGCCCAGAGATATTCAAGTGACAGCTCGGAAACGGACATCATAGGGTTGAAATTGAACAGCCAGAGCTTAGTAAAAGGCCTTTTAGTGCTTGAGCAAAGATCGAGACCTGGTACTTCATCCCAAGTGACTCTTACCCAAATGATCCCCCCATCAATGGCCACTCTGTTTTTTAGAGGCAGCTCTAACAATCTATTGTTTCCCAGTATATGTACCTCAAGGCGGGGACGTAGGAGTAGCCCAACTTCAATTGTGGATTGACGCAAAGCCCCCATAGTGAAGTTAGGGAGGGATGATATACTTAGTAAAAAGGATTTGGAACCCTGTGCCCTAAGCAACCTGTCACTGGGCATCGTGGGAGCAGAGGCAGGAACACATTGCAATGGCCAAGTAGAAGGAAGGGACTGCGGAGTTACATCCTTTATAAATAAGAATAAAGAGAGATTGCAAAATACTGGTGATGGCAATGATCCCCTAATCAAATTCTGATCCTGCAATGTGGCAGGTGTGCTATCAAAAACAACTAATCCAGAGTGGTGCGGTTTCATAGATCAACATCATATTATTCTGCTACAGGAGACATGGGCCCCTTCTACGATTTATAGAACAGGTTATTGGACCTTCCAGAAGGCTGCACTCCCATTGCCATCTGGTAGGGCATCAGGAGGCTTGATAACTTGGCTAAAGCATGATCTGTTCCCAAAGGCAAAGGAGCTGTTTACCCCCACTAGGGATATATTAGCCATGGAGGTTGAATTTAGCAGTCCAAGGGGGCCTGTTCGCATAGTATTAGTAAATATGTACATTAGACCTGGCCCACAAAGGACCCAGATGGTTCTGCTAAATTTGCTTACAGATCTTTTGAACCATTTACCAGGGGGGCAGGGCTTAATCGTTGCAGGAGGCTATAATATGCAACTGAGTTGTAAGGATGATTTCCAGCAAGAAGGAATGCAGTTTGCAGATCCCTGGGACAGATCAGGCCGGTCCAGGTTGAAACGAAGAAAACAGGGGGAGCATTAGATCTATTAGAGGACTTAATAAAAGCAATGGGGCTAAGAATAGTAATTGGGAACACGAAGTTGGATTCTCCGGCGTTGCCTACATATAGAAAAGGTCCATATTCGAGCCGCCTAGACTATATTCTAGTAGATGATATACTTTGGAATTCTCTTATATATATGGTTGTCACTCCACAAGACGATAGTGACCACCAAGCTCTCTGTATATCCTTCTTAACCTCCACATTCAATTGTAACACACTGACTAAGTGGGTGAAGGGTAACGTCTTAATCGCGACAAATGATTATAAAAACGTGAGATGGGAAATGGTGGCAGGAGATGCAAATTTCCAGATATCAATATACAAAGTAGTTATATCGAAGCTTCTCCCCCTGAAGTAAATTGACTCTGTACTGGTTGACTTGATTAATTTGCATAGTATTTTGGTCAATCGGTTAAGACCATATTTCCAGGTAGTAAGGAGGCGGGTAGAAACTCAGGATAGACCATTGAGATGGCTCTCTAGCTCCTGCCGACAGGCCAAAACACTGCTATTGGGAGCACTGAAGGTAGGGAGTCGCCGAGAGATAAGAGCAACCAGGACTGTATATAAAACAGCATTGAAAAATGCCAAAAAAGAGTGGGAAACGAAATATTGGAACGCTCTGGTAGATGCTCTCCATGAGAAGGATTCAAAACTGTTTTGGAAATTAATGGCAGAAAAAGGACATTCCCAACACTTGGAGAGCTACCCAGCAATCCAGCCAGAAATCTGGGTGTTACATTTTGGAAATCTGTACAGAGCGGTTCAAATTAGCAGTATTACTGTTCCTCTACCAACACCCAAGGGGCCTTCTATTTCTTATACACCAACTTCTGAGTCAGTTATTTCATCTAATTTTGATCTGGACCTTTTTTCTCTAAAAGAAACAACTTTGGCTCTCCAAACAATACGCAAAGGAAAGGCTCCTGGGCTAGATGGCATCCCAGGCGACTTGCATTTGTCTTGACCCAGAACTTGGTCTTTATATCTAAATACACTTAGTAACGAGATTCTGAGGGGTGGTGGGCTCCCCCCCACATGGCAAGGAGCAATCATAGTTCCTGTTTTTAAAAAGGGGTCAAGGGAATTACCAACTAACTACAGACCAATAAGTTTAATTGATGTGAGCCAAAAAGTATTCTCTAAGCAGGTCCTGACTAGACTGCAGACATGGATAGAGGACTCTCAGATCCTTTCCGATTTTAAGGCAGGGTTTAGGAAAGGAGTGAGTACAATAGACCATGCGTTTATGTTTAATCTCCTTTGCTGGAAATACCTGACACTCAAAAAGAGCCACTTGTATGTGGCCTTTATCGATCTAAAAGCTGCTTTTGATATGGTCCCACAGGACTTATTGTGGAATGTTCTGGAGACCTATCAACTTGATAAAGAATTGCTGAGATTGATCAAGTATCTCCATGAGGGTACTTACGCCCAGGTAAGGTGGTCTCAAGGTGGAGATCTGACAGAAGGCATACCCGTTGATAGGGGGATCAGACAGGGGTGTGTTTTGGCTCCCACACTGTTTAACCTCTTTATCAACGGTGTGGTAGATCAGCTAATGTATTGTAATCACGATGCACCGAAGCTAGCAGGAGTCCCTGTCCCCATTTCAATGTTTGCGGACAACACTTTATTGATTTCAAGAAGCCCAATGGGCCTTCAAAATGAACTTGATGCTTTTTCTCATTTCTGTGCCAAGAGGGGCCTTGAAATAAATCCAACTAAGACCAAGTTTAAGGCTTTTAATTCGCACAAGTCATTTAGGGGGGAAAATGACCATAGCTGGACAATTGGTAGAGAGAGTTAGTCAATTTGACTATTTGGGGATCAGACTAGCGGACGACCAACAGTGGTTGGCACAGATTGGGAAGAGTTTGTCTGTCCTCCGGCAGAGGTCAGCAGTGATATGGAGGAAAATTGCTAATATCTCAGAAGGGGAAATCTCACCTGCAATTACAGAATATAAGGCTGCGGCAGTGGCTGCTTCAATTTATGGTGCCGAGTTATGGGGGTACTGTAATTCCAGAAGTTTGACAATGGTAGAAAATCGCTTTATGCGTAACTTTTTGCGGTTGCCGATGAGTACCCCTCTCACACCTCTCAGATATGATTTAGCTCTAAACGAGATTCATAATGAAATTGCCCTAAGACCTCTTATGTACTGGGTCCGTATTTGGACATCCGAATATCTGTCCACCTATCAAGCAGCTGAGCTTTTAGCGGATTGTGGTGCTTTAAAAATTCCTTGGTTTAAATACATCAGAGATATGAGCCAATTCATCAAAATGGAGGAGGTGTGGAGAGATCCTTGCAATCTAACCAAGGAAGTAAAAGTACGCATAAGGCGGTGCTACTGGGAGACTATTTTGGTGCAAACTTGGACCAAAAAGGCCCAAGGCAGTAGGACACTACAGTTTTTAGATCATAAATGTAGTCCCAAGTTTGAGGCCTATATGGACAACATAAATCCCCCCTACACTAAAACCCTTTTTATCAAACTTAGGCTAGGGATTCTGCCAATCAAGACATTTACTGTAAGGTGGAGTAAGGAGAATTATAACTCAAGTTTTTGCCATTTTTGTCATGAGCAATCAGAGACACTTGCACACTTTATGTTCTTTTGCCCCAGATATTTGGCTTCTAGGAAGAAGTGGATTATTCCTTTATGTAGATCAATGGGGATAAGGAAATACAATATACAATATATCCTTACGATAGAAGGTAAGCGATACAAGCGACAAGGTAGTTCTTGCAGTCGCAAGGTATCTCCAAAGTGCTTGGGCTATAAGAACTAGAGAAAATTCTGCGGACTGATTGGCATAACCATAATTACTCTAGGTAAAAAGTAGATTATCAAGTGAATTTAAGATAGAAAGGTTTTTAGTTTTTTAAAATTTGATATCTGTCCTGTATTGCTCTCATAATTGTGTGTTTTAACAATCTATTTTAGACCAAAATTACTCCAGGTAGAAGTTGATTACTAAGTGGAATTAAGATAGAAAGGTTTATAGGGTTCTAAAACTTGATGTCTGCCCTCTATTGTTTTTATAATTGTGTGTTTTAATAATTTATCTTAGAAGAAATTTTAGGGCTTTTAATGTATTATGTGGCACCCTTCTTTTTTATTTCTTAACTATTTTACTGTATGACTATGGTATGCTGCTTTATTGGATACTTTTATGGCTTTTAGCCAAAATAAAGTTATTTATTATTATTATTATTATAGCTACCTATCCAAGATAGATCAGCAACGAGCCAGTCTTCGTCTCCAAGTCATCAGTCATCAGCAAGTGTCAGGCTCACAGAAATCAAGCCCAATTATCAGCACTTCAGACAGCGCCTCTAGACGTCATCAACTTTCGCCTCTCCGCTCTAAATTTCCTTCCCTTGTCATGACTTTTTCTTAGGGTCTCTCAGTCCATCCCACTAATTGCTAATTGGTCAACATTATCAGAGGTTATGACTCTAACCTATTGATTTGTTTACCACATATTTGCGTTGGTTCAAGCTTCAAGTTCCATTAGTTTGATTGGTCCTTCTGTCGATGAGAACATCATCCGGCTCAGGTAACAAAACTGTTGCTCATAGTCCTTTAGTGAGTGCTTCCATTGTTCAAGTCCTGGGAAAGTACGTTTAGCCTACTCTACACATATTTGTATCAATTTGTCCTCATCATCTCCTGCCCACTGGTGCATTTGCTGAATTTTCTAGCAGAGCCCGTCTGAACTCTATGCAGTTCTAGATCCTTTTCTCCAGTTCTAGTCCATGTCCATGTTTAAGCAAGCAAGGCCCAGCGCTGACCAGGCCTCTAGTTCGGCTAAGATAAGAACATGAATCATCATAAAACATAGGTTTATACATTCAAATATGACATATTAATATACATTTTAATATCTTTTCATTATTTAATATTTTGTTAACACACATACACTTTATTTTCAATTATTAGTTTTTTTAATCAATATTTCTCATTAGTATTCATATGCAAATGATTAGAAATTTCTCATATTAGCATATCTGCTCCAACACTAGCACTCACAAAAACACACACCGTCACATACACACACGCAGATATGTTTCACAAAACATTGGTTCATTCAGCACATGGCTTGGCAAGGAAGGTAATGACATTCAGAACAAAGAGAGAATAGCTTTTTAACAAACACGGTGGTTTCACAAAATGGTGGATGAGCATGCGCCAAAGATTAGAACAGAAAACATTTTCAGCACAAAAACAATGTTGACATGTAAAAGTCAGGTTTTCTTCTCTTTGGAAGTCCTGAAAGCTCAAATTTCAAAGACTGCAAATGGTGTTTTGTTGCCTCCCAATGAACATTGTATGTGAATGATTATAGTAGCATTTTAAATCCAACCGTTTACTCACATACATGTACGAACTTTGAAAACACAGAAAGCAAATTGTGTCCTCCAAAAAAGTAGGAGCTCCTCATTAAGTCTCAAACTATTGACCAGAACATTTTTAAATTCATGATGGATAAACATCCACGACGTAATAACTTATTTTGTTTTTTTCTTACAATCTGATCGTGCCCTACCAACTATTGATATGGTCAGTGCATGTGCAGTAAGTGTGCCTAGATAACCAAATAATCTAGTTTTTTAATAAAAACCTGTAAGAAAATATTGCCATTCATGGAACACATGCCACTGTTACAGAGCAAAACACAGTACTAAAAGGGACAATTCTCATTTTCCTTTAATCCACAGATGTCTTCTTTAGGCAATGCATGTCTTCTGCACTAATGTTCTAAAAATAGGCGTAAATTGACACTGCATGTAAGTATCTTATTAATGTTCAGATTACTTTAGCTGTATGCTATACAAATGCACTATATAATGCATGCAAAGCATAAATAGCATATATATTTCTTAATTTTTCTGAATCTTCCAGCTTTCTTTTACATGGAGCTAGAGCACATGCATCACATTGATGGAGTGCAAAGATTGACTTCTAAGGTGTCATAGCAATAATATCTCTTGTGAACAGGTGTATTAGGTCATCAAAGTGGTGGCTAGCATAGAAGGCTGGTTCTGGCATTGCAGCTGGTGATGTACTGGTCTGACACTGCATGGGAGAGAGTCACCGATATACTGATGCAACGTATGTTTATTCCTGCAAACCATGATGAAGGGCTCAGAGAACCCTTACTGCTACAAGGGTCTGCAATGGCAACAGAGGCAAGAGATAAATAATAAGTTGTAGGAGCTGCTGCCAGCCAGACAACCACACATGAGGGCATGTTGCAGTGCACTTGGCTCAAGAAGTGTTTCATGGACCCCAAAATGAGTTTCACAATGTGAGCAGCAAACAAATTATCACACTCCTAAAATCCGGTTATTGCTGAGTGTTTCAAAGATAAAAGGAAGATGGTCAATATATTTCTCCACGAAGATTCAGTGCACATGTATGCATCTCATTCAGTCCCTCAATACATCAGCTCTGACCCTAGAGAATGATATAACATTAGTTAAACCCAATTGGCGATTTAACCATTAGATAAGGATGCTGTGCATTGTAACAGAAAAATGGACCAGTGGCACAAAACCTAAATGGAACAAGTGGCTTCACACTGAGTACATTCAGACCCCCCACATCTGTGACTGGAAAAATATTGATTTGGGGTCACCATTGTGTTGAATTGGTGCAGCCCAGCAGACTGCAATAGCAAATTAATAGAATGTTTTGGAAAGTAGAAAAACCTATACTTTTATATATTAGCTGAGGAACTACCTATGGTTTGGTTCCTAATATACACAAGCGGGACATTCTTAATATTAAGAGTATTACTCTCTTTGCAAATGCCCCACTTTTAACCCCCATTTGAACTCCTGGATTCTGGTTTTCCACCTCTGAGACTACACTAATACCTGCTAGCCTCGGTGTGTATGTTCTCTCTCTAGACTGTTACGTCGGCATGGTGAATTCCTGATTGACAAAACTTTACTCCTTTGTAAGCCCCTAACAAAAGGTACACAGGGCATGAGTGGCAAAGGGGTCCCCAGGGCTGCAGCACAAGGTTGCGCCACCCTGTAGGGTCCAGGCAAACTACTTATGGCAGGCCTGCCATTGCAGACTGCCAGAGCGGTGCAAACAGCTCAAGTTCAACTGTGCCCTCACCATGAGTGTCACAGTCCCATGCACTGCCTCACATATATGTCAAACACCCCTAAGAAAGGTCACTGCAGCCCAGGAGGCAGGGTGCATTATATTTGAGGTACTGGCATGTAACCACAGATTGTTATGCCTCTAAGGCATCCTTTCTATTAAGGTACACTATAAGTGCAGGTCAGTCTATAGGATAACATGGGATTTAAGCCCCGGTTGCCCAGGGCTGCTAGCTCCATCATGGTACTGCTTAGATATATTGAGTTTGGTATCAAACAATGTGTTTTCTCTCCACCAACATGAATATCATGTTGGGGAACAGCTGGCATGTACCCAGGTGTAGCACTAGAGATTGTCCACCGGTTTTCCACCCTCCTTTTTACTTTGGCTGAGCAGCCTGCGCTTTGTTCCATGCCTGCTGCTGCCAAGACAGAGTTATGACCTCCTGCTGGGCAGCCTGGGTGTTCCCAGAGGTCAGAACAAAGGCTGAGGCAAGCACAAGGTCACAACTCCCAACCCCTAGCTGGGCTATTGAATAGAGCCATCGGGCACTGAGCATCAAAGGCTGCACCAGACCTGATAGCCATCAGCGCTGCCCTCCGGCGAGGAAACAGTCCTCTGCCTGCCCCCTGGCACATTTGCAAATGGACAGGTGGGAAATTAGATATGCAAGACTGTGCACACCCCCAGCAGTCTGATCTCACCTCTTTGGAGTGGCAGAATAGAGTGTTCTTGGTAGCTAAAGGTGACCTGTATCACTGGATATGGTTGCCTCAGGGGTGGATTAGCTCCAGGAGCTAGCTGCCCATTGGCCACACATCCCTAACTCGCCTAAATCCAGGAATTAAGGGACACCCCTGACACCAGAATCTCAGATTTGATGGACTAGCTTCAAAGAAGGACACACAGAAGCTCTACATCACCGACAACTGGACACTGCCCACTGCTCTAAAGCAAAAGAGGGAATCACTGTTCCTGAGGCAACAGATTAGGAACTGCATGATCTATCTTTGTCCTTGGCTGAAACTGGACACTTTTTACCAGACGGACCCCAGTGGAAGCCAGAAGTACCCTCAGCCTCCCTCGGACTAGTGGCACCAGTCCCCTGCAAACCCCAGGTAAAAAGACATTCTGGAAGCAAAACACAGCCAGCCAGGGGGTGAATTGCATTGTGGGAGTTGTAGTCCATCCTTCCATTAAGTTACAAGTACTACCATACTTCCCCAGACCTCCAGATATCTCCAAAGCATCTTGCTGTGCTTACTGCTACCAAGGTGTGTTGGTCACCAGCCAGGTGACTGACCCCTTAACTCAACACTGCAAGAGGTGGGCACTGTCCAGCACATGTGACTGAAGTCAAAATGACCCCGCTGCAGTGATTTTGCATCCCTTTTGTCGCAGCACTGTGTCTTTTTGGAAAATCAGCATCAGTGTGAGTTAAATCTAGGCTCTATGAAGTCTGTAGGATTTGGGATGGAGACTGTGACTAATTACCACCAATCATGCACAAAAATAGTCCTTTATCTACTCAGCAGGAAGAGCTGCTCTTTTTCTCTCTCTAAGCATTTCAAAGTACATTCTCAGACTATGTGGCATTGAAGGAAGTAGGACATTATCTACAGTTTGGCAGACAGAATACACCACCATATATGTGGAGGAGTACACTATGTACCAAACTGTTGGTCACTCACTCTCTTTTTACAGTTGGGTCAACCACTGATTTTGCTGGAGGAACTCTTCTGTTAGAAACCTTTCATCAATGACCCATCTGATATTAGGCTTTTAGTTAATGGCTGTTAGACTGACTGCTGCTTTGAGGACGAACCTTATTATGTCATTTTATCCTGTTTAGAACACCCAAAGAGAGCTTTTGGTCACAAATAGAAAAAAAAAATATTCCCCTCACATTGGGAGAAAAGTCCCAGGATGCTAGGAATGTTAGTTTTTTTGTTTTTTCAAAAACAAACTCCTGTTTTGTGAGATTGCTTTTAGAAAATAAAAAAAAAAACATCCTGCATGGCTACAATGAAGATAACAGGAATTCAGCATCCTTACAGCACCTTTAGAGAGCACAGAGATCTCTGCTAGGTAAGTGGACATTCCTAAATATACGGACATTCTTCTACCAGGATGGTTGAGTTCATGAACTCTGCCCCCTGAAGGGAATGAGGTATGCCTGACCAAGCTCTGACTGAAACTGTAAAAATGCAAGCTCATGGATCAGATTTCTGCTACAGCACCATGGATTGTCAGTTGAGACCTTTAAGAAGCAAAATTGATGGCATAGGTATAAATCATGATTGGGATAAACCATACTCAGAGATAAATGTTCTAAAGGTATGTATTTTCTATTTTGAGTTGTTAATTTAAAGGATTTTTGCAAATAATACATTTGAAGATAATGAAAGTAAATAGGTTTTCAAATATAAAACATACTTAACATTTTCTATTATCTTTGAGCTTTCCAGAATTATAAAAGTATGTAATTGTGCAAAAGCATGATGATATCATAACAAAGGAATAACACATACTAGGATACAAACATTTACATCCATATTCTGCATATATTTTATCAGCTCATAATATTTAATTCCAATTCCTGTACACAGTAGTTGGAAAGTGGATTATTGGTAAGGGCAGGTAAGAACTACACTTAACAATTGCCACTAACCCTCCACTAGGTTCAGTTAGGTCTCAATACATTAACACCAGCTCAGCCCTTGGTAGCTTGGCAATGAGCAACAAGGCTTAACTTAGGAGACAAAGGGGCATATTTATACTCCGTTTGCGCCGAATTTGCGTCGTTTTTTTCGACGCAAATTCAACGCAAAACTAACTCCATATTTATACTTTGGCGTTAGACGCGTCTAGCGCCAAAGTTCAAGGAGTTAGCGTCATTTTTTTGCGTGAACACCTTCCTTGCGTTAATGATATGCAAGGTAGGCGTTGCCGTCTTAAAAAATGACTCCGATGCATATGCGTCGTATTTATACTCCCGGGCAAAAATGACGCCCGGGAGTGGGCGGGTCTAAAAAACCTGCATTAGCGCTGGATTTTAGCGCCTGGGTCAGGGCAGGCGTTAAGGGACCTGTGGGCTCAGAATGAGCCCAGAGGTGCCCTCCCCTGCCCCCAGGGACACCCCCTGCCACCCTTGCCCACCCCAGGAGGACACCCAAGGATGGAGGGACCCACCCCAGGGACATTAAGGTAAGTCCAGGTAAGTTTTTTTTTTTTTTTTTTGTGGCATAGGGGGGCCTGATTTGTGCCCCCCTACATGCCACTATGCCCAATGACCATGCCCAGGGGACAGAAGTCCCCTGGGCATGGCCATTGGGCAAGGAGGCATGACTCCTGTCTTTGCTAAGACAGGAGTCATTTCAATGGGGGATGGGCGTCGTAAAAAAATGGCGCCAATCGGGTTGTGGCGATTTTTTTGCCTCAGCCTGACTTGCACCATTTGTGGACGCCCATACGCCATTTTTCCCCTACGCCGGCGCTGCCTGGTGAACGTCGTTTTTTTTCCGCACACCAGACAGCGCCGGCTAAATTTAATAAATACGGCGCCTGCATGGCGCTTCAGAATGGCGTTAGCCGGCGCTAATTTTTTGGGCGCAAAACAGCGTTAGCGCAGTTTTGCGTCAAAAAGTATAAATATGGCCCAAAGTTTATAAAGCATTCAAATATCACAAGACAGTAATACAATAAAACAAAGGGAACAGTTTGGAAATACAAATCAATTTATAAAAATAGGATAATACATTTGTCTTTAATTTGACATCAAAACAAATAAAATCAGATAAGGGAAACCAGAGATATGTTTTCTTAAAGAATTAGGGGGTCATTACGACCCTGGTGGTTGACGGAGAAGTGGCAATCTTACCGCCAACAGGCTGGCGGTAAAAAAAATTGAATTACCGCCATGGTCATTCGCCACTTCTCCGATCAGACCGCCATGGTGGAGACGACCGCTGGGCTGGAGACCTGGGGCGGTATCATGGCCCGGCTTACCGCCATGGATTTCATGGGGTATGGAACCGCCATGAAATCCATGGTGGTAAGCACTATCAGTGGCAGGGAATTCCTTCCCTGGCACTGATAGGGGTCTCCGCCACGCCCCACCCCCTCCTCCGAGTCCATCCCCGACACCACCCACCCCCCTGCCACCCCCCAAAGGTGGCAGGACCACCCTCCCCACCCCTACCCCCGACATCACAACACAGACACACACCCGACACACATGCAGGCAACACCAACACACATTCCCGCACACACACGATTAAACATGCCAACAGACACACACACAGTCATACACGCACACCTTCATTCAGACATACACGCACACATCTATACAGACATACATACAGACAGACACACACACATTTCCATTCACAATACACCCTGCATGCATACACGCACTCATACCCCCTACATACTCACACGCACACCCCCATGCACCCACACAACGCCCCCCACCCCCTCCCCTAACGGACGATCAACTTACCTTGTCCATAGATCTTCCGGGAGGGGACGGGATCCATGGGGGCTGCTCCGCTGCCACCACACCGTCAACAGAACACCGCCACACCGAATCACAGGACGTGATTCGGTGGGCAGTGTTCTGTTGACGTGGCGATGGAGGTGGAGCAACCTCCACTTCCCCGCCGCCCACCAGTGTTGTTGCTGGCGGCTCTCCATCTGGAAAAGGAGCTTCTGGAAAAGAAGCATCCAGCAGTCATAATACGCCGAGCGGAAAACCACCACCACTGGCGGTCTTCAGCACGGCGGTCCCTCGGCGGTCTTGTCAAAAGACCGCCGAGGTCGAAATGACCCCCTTAATGTTTTTAAGGGCATAAAAACTAAAAAGCGTCACAAGGGATATCTGGTTGCACCTCGACTGGGGCAAAGTCAAAGTTTAAGGCTGACCCCAATGGATCCCTGGTCAGCTACAGCCTGCAGGAGGCCTCGGTCAAAAGTTTACCTTCCGAGTTAGTCACCGAGACGAATTCACCAATTCAATCCAACCTTCTTGGAGCCCTCTTTGTCTCAGTGTTGCAAGAGACCTCAGTGAAGATTTATACCTTTGAACTTAGTTGATTTTTTTTAGGCCAGGTTTTCAACCGGTCCAAAGTTGAATCTGGATCCAACATCCCTGGAGCCCTCCTCGGATATGCTCCACAGGAAGTCCTGGTCAACTTTTTACATTCAGACTTTGACACTTTTTTAGGGCTTTTTCCAATTGACGGTGGTCGACCCTCCACAGCAAGCCAATTTCGAGGCAAGGTCATTGGATTGCCTTCCCAAGAGACCCCGAAGAAATCCAGGAAGTCTGGGTCTCCAGAGCTTTTTAGCAGAATGAACTTGCAAGTCAGGCCGATTGTGATTAAGGTAAGCCGGCTTGACTCACCAAGGTGGGTGGATCCCTTTATGGAGCTTTTTACAAAAAGTTCTCCAATCTACTCCAAACGTCTGTATCTTCTTCCAGAAGGTCTTTGAAAATCCTTTAGAAGTCCACAGCTCATCCCAAAGTTCCAGAAGCTCTGAGTTGCTCTTTGAGGGCTAAGACTCCAACTCCTAGAATGCACCTGGCTCAAACTCCAAAATGACCACTGGACAGTGGTCTCCTGGTCAGTTCCTTCAGGATTTGATGCTGGGGACTCTGGTTAGCTATTTTGAACCTGTAGCAAGAAGGGAGACCCTTCTTGAACCAGTTGAAGCAAGGCAAAGTCCATTTTGTGGTGAAACCCAAGTGTGCAGCTGGTGCAGTCCTTCAGAGTACAGTGTCCAATTGCAGGTCGAGGATCGAGCCTGGCAGCCCTTCTTCTTTGGACATTATTCCTTGTAGAGATCTGAGGTGTGGGTGCAGCTCTGCCAAATTTATCCTTGCTCCTTAAGTGAGAATTGTCCAATCACTGACAAGTCATTACCCCTTGGGTGACCACTTCTTGGGAAGTGTGGCAAAAATCAATCCCCGGGAGCAACATTCTTCAAAACTCCAAAATGGTAGCAACTGAATTTTGGAGGTTAGGTCTGGCTGAGTACCCCTTTCCTGCCCTCCCCTAATCTAATCAAGAGGGCACCTGGCTGTTTGGGTTTGCAGGAAATTGGGGAGGTCCTGAGCTATTCCAAATGTCCTTCCCTCCTTTGAAGTCCACTTTGGCTGCTCTCCCCATCCTGTTTTCACCATCTGCTGGCGCAGATCTCCTCCCCCAGGCACTGTCTTTTTCTGCAGCCCAGGCCACTTCACATCTCGTCAAGGCAGCCTGGCCAGGCTGCCGGATGCTGGCCAATCAAAGAAGGGCACTACAGAGCTGAAGTTGGCAA
Organism: Pleurodeles waltl; assembly: GCF_031143425.1. Taxonomy (NCBI): domain Eukaryota; kingdom Metazoa; phylum Chordata; class Amphibia; order Caudata; family Salamandridae; genus Pleurodeles; species Pleurodeles waltl. The sequence continues at coordinate 1,021,289,119 of NC_090447.1, forward strand.
CTTTCAGGTGGAGTTCTTAAACTCTTTCCCTGAATGTGTTATATGACATTTAACCATGGCAGGTTGTTGGATTTATTATAACAATACATTGTTAACAATCTTGACATAGTTAGCTCATTTTGGGACTTTGTTAATTAAAATAAAGGCTCTCCATTTTAGCTCATGGACCCCATTCACTGCAGTAAGGGAAAAACAAATTAGGCTATTTTACCTTACCATGGTTTATAAAACAATTTTTAAAAGGTCCATGCTTATAGTTACATAGCACGGAGCCCTAGGGACACTTAGGGTACACCTTAGGGATGACTTATATGCAACAATATGGTAGCATAAATCTTTGGAAGTACTTTTAATTTCAAAGTACCTTTAGTTTAAAAGCAGCTAGAAATGCAGGCCTGCCTTTAAAATGACTCTGGGCACCTCAGCAATGCACCTATGGGTGCACTACGTATACTGGGGTCCCTAAACCTACATGCCCTACCACATACTAGGGACTTATAGGTAGGTTGACATAGCCATTTAAAATTAGTCTAATTTGCATATCTACTTTACACAGAGTACTGGCCCTTGGACTAGTAAGCAGTACCCAGGTCACAGCCATGAGTCAGAAACCACCAGCATCTGTTCAAGAAGTTTGGGGGTGACCGTGGTAAAAAGGAGGACTTTCCTACAATAGTTTCTCTGTCAACATCACCTTTTTCACAATACCGACAATGTCCCACTAGACACAAAAAGAAACAATGACTAAAATACCAGGTATGACTTATCTTTACGGCATGCACAGCCCAAAAAATACTATCACTTCATGCACATAAAACATACATATAGACAACACATACAGTCACAAATACAAACACAATATAAAACAAACTGGTACAAATGCACAGAGAGTGTGTGCTTATAAACCCATGCTTAACTGGGTGGTGGGACTAGACACCCATATGAGTGCCTGTGTAGCTTTTTCTGAAGTGTAATACTGTGCCTTATGTGTGCAGGGGGTACTTACCAGTTGTGCAGCCGATGCAATGCACCAGACCCAAAGGTTGGGGGGAGCCCAATCATAGCACTCCCTCGAGTCCTAGGACAGCAACTAAATAACCATGCTAGAGTTCAAAAGGTGAAAGACCATTAAAGATGCCTTTAAAATGTGTTTTTATTTTTGTCATATTAACTGTGCCTTTGAGGGTCAAATGTCAGTCAAGTCTTTTGACAAATTGCTGCTTATTCTTTCAACATGAACACTAGTGTTTACTTTTCTTTCCACTTCTGCAAAGCGTGAGGATATTGTAAAGTGAACTATGTAAAAATATTGCTGTTGATAAAGGAAAAAGGAAAAAAAAGTAGGGAAACAGTGATATATATTTTAGACAGAAAATTCTCCAACAAACACCAACCAGTGTGTCTGTGAGGCACAAATGCTAATTCAGCAATCGTAAGCTTAGTATTCAGTTATCTGAAAACATGGGTGCACTCAAAGATCCATCTTTACCTTTAAAAAACACAGATCATTACTCTATTAATCCTATACAACATTAATCACAAAAGTACATAAAACAAAATGACTCCATCAAGATTATATTCACAAAATATTACATGACCTATCAAACCAATGTTTTTAGGACCTCTATGTTCACAAGATGGTTATACATATAATTTTCAAAATATAATCCACGATCAGGTCGCCATGCAAAAGACAAACATATCTCTTTTGTGTGTCAACTGATTTAACAACAAGAGCATCTGCTCCTAACATTATCCTTTTAGGGTTTGGCTTCTTAACAACAATATTGTCGACGTGGTTTGGCCTTTATAACTTCTTGGCCTGATCGAGACCTATGGCTGCTAGGTTATGCGACTAGCTAAAAAAAAAAAAATTAACATGAATAACTAACTAACTTTTCATAAAAAAATAAATAATAGACCTCTACTAAGAGTGCTCCCACGTCAAGTTCTAATAGTTTAAAATTATAGGTGTATATATTGAAAAAGTTAGCTTTTTTCTATGCTGAACATGCCGAAAACAATGCTCACTAAGAGTGCAGAGCCCTGGGCACAAGGCACACTCGCTGCCTGAAAAATGAAACAACCAGGACTTATCAGGCTACTTCTGCTCTTAAATCATCATGCATCAATGGAAAGGCATAGTCGATTTACTTCGACTCATATGCTAATCTAGAGCCAAGCATGCAATTAAAAACACCACTTTGTGGACAAAACAGACCAAGTACCTCACTTGGGCAGGATATGTTTGGCCACACAATAAGTATCAGCCCAAAATGGTCTCTCCTGGAATCAAATATTTAATCTAGTATAAGCCAAATATGTATGCCTTAAAGCATAGCAACCGGTGTGTTAGCCAAGCGACCCCAAGTTTACCGGCAAATCGCAAGACTAGCAAAAACATCCAGGCACAACAGAACTGAATTAGCCTGTGACAAACAAAATAATAAATAATAAATAATAAACAATCTTTTGGAACCATACCATTGAGAGAGCGTAGCTTATATAATCTATATTAACCTGAAACGTTTTATGAATTAATGTGTGATAATGCTGCATAGAAATTGAATTAATGTATTTTGCTTAAACTTGCACTTGAAATGTGACCAAGGGGAGTGGCCGTCAATGTATACGTAGACTAATAAATTAACTAAATGTCTATGAATTATTATACTGAATAAGATTTATACCAATTATTAATGATTGCGTTATTGAATTTGTGCTGAAATCCTTGTAGGCCTTAAGTTAGCATGAGCCGAAGCCTAACTGCCTTGCTCTCATATTAAACGTATTTTTCCTATCTTGCAGTGTGCTGACTAGCAAAAGAACATGACCCCTTGTTGTTTTCTTCAAACTAGAAGCTGAATGTAACCACAGTAGATCCGTTCTCATGAAATCCCCATTGCGTGTAGAAAATATTAGACAAAATGCAACAGTGTAGATTAATGTAATGTACAAGGTCGTTTAAACCGGTGAAGACAATGGAGCCACTGACCAAAAGATGTGCAAAGAATTACAGAAGGATGAAATCATACTGGACGTGCTACCTCTGAAGACGTCAATCATGTGGACCAATAAAAAGCTTGTAAAATAATATGGGGTGAAAGATTAATGACATAATCCATTTCCTAACTGGGTAAAGATAGTGGGGTATAACCAAGGACCAATAAAATTTTAGGGGAATGTACTACGAAAAAGGGATAAAAACCCATGACACGGGGAGCCATTTAGGTGGGTTAGGGAATGCTATTGATTTTATCCAGAAACTTTGTCACTCTGTTTGGTGACTTTGCTGATTTTACTTAGAACCATCCTCTTTCTTAGATTGCCCATTTTACACTTTACCTCCTTATGAGGGAAGTGCCCCTTTTGCCCCAGAGCTGAATTCTGATTGATGGTGATTAGACTGATGTCCTGAAGACGAAGACTGAACCTGAGTGCTGACCTAAACCTTGGAGGGTAACTATGACAATACAATTGTGATCTGTCTGTTTGCTTTTCCTTTCTAGGTACCAACTGCTTACTTTTGACAGAGACCATAGCTAGATGTTTTCCAAATTGGTATTCTAAATTGTTTAGCATGAAGCCCAACATGCCAATGCTAATCAGTGGTTAGGTCAGGTAATCACTAAACTGACGCAAATAGACAAACGACTGAATCTATGCTTTGTTGAATTGACGCGTTAATGAGACTCTGCTAAAGTTGATCTATTGCGTTCCTTGCGTTGTTTAAGTCTTATTCAAGTTGCCAAATTATGACAATGATATTGAGTGTTTTGGTTTTAAGATTAACATACATGCTTTTAGAATTGTAATCAATAGGGAATAAACATCATAAAATTCTACTAAACCTGTGTGGTTATTTATGAATGCAAGGTCATGGTAGCGTCTTGGGTTGATTAATGTCTTTGACTAAAGTGAAATGTATTATGGTAATAAATATTGATGACATTATTGACGTATTGATTGACATTTTGATTAGTTATCTCGTCCTAAGGTGTCTCTCAACTGGGTCAAAAGATTCATTGGCCTAAAACAAGTCCTAATGTGTAATAAATTATCATAAAGGGACGCATTATCACTATCAATAAACAACTCATTGACAGGTCCGATAGCATGATGTAAAACGCCTACTGCAGCTAGAATATAGATGGTATAATCCTGGTGACATCCACAAATCATGAACATTCTTTTGCCCTTGTGTTCCGGATCATTTGCAACAATCAGAAGGTTCCAGCTATGAAGATAAAGACAGCAAGGTAGGTCTGGGATTCTCAAACTGAAAACAGCATGTGCTGCGGGCATCTTGGAAAAGAATCGAGAAAACTTAATCATCCTTATTTTAAAGAGTACACCACAAAGAAATGCAAATGTTTACATGTTGTCCTTGATAAGTGAGAGTCATATTCTTCGAAGTAATTCTCAATTTCAAAACCCAATTACAGTTTGAGAGGCCTGCTGGATCTCTTCACAAATATAGAACAGATACATGACATAAAATGACAATGGTAGCTATTCAAACACACAGAAGGCTAGCTAAGGCCATATTTATCTTCAAAATGCAGTATGGAAAGCTAAAGCCACTCTATACCAAAGGATTCTGACTAATCAATACAAAATATATTCATTACAAATGTAAAACAAGAGACTTGCTGCTTACACCATGTTCCAAATTCATAACAACATTCAGTAATCTACTCAGTCTGTAGTCTTACTTGACTTGCCATATACCTCAAAAGGAATAACAGGCTAATATAGAACTGCCAGAAAATGGTACCGACCAAACTATGTTGGCACACTTCCATATAAATCATTACAATCACAGGGACTGAACTCTCAATGCACATATACCTCACCATGGTGAGTATAAGGGCTAATACAATATATCCTCCATATAAGTATCGCTACTGAACTATGTTATCTACTACAGAATATCGGTTAACAGGCATACTAGAAATGATAGAAACGTGCTTCATTTGTCACATAATCACAATCTATATGCATCAATACCCAGACAAACACATGTAATAAAGTTCCCCCATGTGCCTACCTAATTATTTCCCCTATTTCATCTGCATAATGAAGGCCTACTGTCACTGTTTTCAATTTTTCCATCATTCTCGCTTCATACTTGTTTAACATTGTTGCTGTGTATTGGGTACCTAATCCTTGCTTCACAACAAACAATACTGACCATTTCATATCGTCTTCTGTATGGTTCATTGCAGTATAACGATATACCAGTGAGCCGCCATATGTCCGAACCTGATTCGTGAATGATGTTGCAAGATCCTGGTCTTCTCCTGTTGGGTTGTTTGGTCAATGTATGTTTGTCACAGGAACAAGTTAGACAGTAAATGACATTCCTCGAATTACAATTAGAAAAAAAGATTTTTGGGATCTTTATGTCATTCACTGTAATGTGTCTGACGTAAACCAACATGTAGTTCAATGTGGGCACCTGTATTGTCCAGAAATGGGAGGTAATCCTAAGAGTCGAGGTATATCAGGGGAATACAGTAATAAAGGAAAGGCTATGCATGCCATATATTGTTAACACACAGCAACCTTATATACCAATAAATGAAAAGTACGAGCATAAATAAAGAGGGTCATTCTGACCCTGGCGGGCGGCGGACGCCGCCCGCCTGGCGGGAACCGCCAAATGGCCGCTCCGCAGTCAGAAGACCGCGGAGGCCATTCTGACTTTCCCGCTGGGCCGGCGGGAAAGGCCCTGCAACAATGAAGCCGGCTCCGAATGGAGCCGGCGGAGTTGCAGGGGTGCGACGGGTGCAGTTGCACCCGTCGCGATTTTCACTGTCTGCAATGCAGACAGTGAAAATCTCCCTGGGGCCCTGTTAGGGGGCCCTTGCACTGCCCATGCCAGTGGCATGGGCAGTGCAGGGGCCCCCAGGGGCCCCACGACACCTGTTCCCGCCATCCTGGTTCTGGCGGTGAAAACCGCCAGAAACAGGCTGGCGGGAAGGGGGTCGGAATCCCCATGGCGGCGCTGCAAGCAGCGCCGCCATGGAGGAGTCTCCCAGCCGGGGGTAATCCGGCGGGAAACCGCCGGACCCGGCTGGGCGACCACGGCTGTGGAATACACAAGGAAGCACCGCCAGCCTGTTGGCGGTGCTTCTGTGGTCGTCGACCGCCAGGGGTCAGAATGACCCCCAAAGTGTTTTGTTCCAATTCTAAAGTATCATAAAGCAAAGATTTTACTAGAGTCAAAATAAATCAAGACATGTTACTTGGTGAATGAAGCTCAAGTGACAAATATTTGATGAAACCCAATTTTCATGCATTATCATTTGTGCATTATAGGAGAGTTTTAGAAGTGAAACCTGTGTATCTCACACATTTAGTGGTAGGTTCTGTGAAATTCCTTGTCTGTAAATAACAATGACAACCACACCATGCTTTCTTAATATACTTAGGAAAGCGTTTACTTAAATGCAACACCAGCTACATGCTACACTCTTACCACTCTCCTGCTGAATGGGCATGGCTCATTTGCATCACTTGTTCTTTGTGTGAAGCTTGGATTTTCCAGAATCCCTATGATTTCAGTGATGCAACCATGATGTCAGCAACACCAGTCTGGGAAGTGTTCCACAAAACTGCCTACCAGGGCCATAGGAGCTCTTACAGAACTGGGAGCGTGCTGTAAGCTCCATCCAATTCCCTCTGCCGCAAGAGTCAGACTCTGGGCAGCAGAATCTACTGAAGTTCCTATGGGGGAGGTGTGAAATCCTCATTGCACACGCACTAAATGGCTGAGCAGTGTGCATTCTCACATTTGTAAATGCAGAGTGAGCCCTTCAGCCCTGCCTGCCTGAAAACAGCACAGGTCAAAGAAGAAGTTATGCTCATGATTCTGGGAGGCTTCTGAAAACAAGGCAGTGACAATAATGACTGCATTCAGAGGCACAGATGGAGGGCAGGAGATGGCAGTTAATAAAAGAAAAGAGACCTACTTATGACAAAGCACTGGGACTGGGAAAATTAATGATTTGAACATTAAGCGTTTCAATTCTTTTTAAAGGAATGCACTGGTAATTCCAAACAACTCTTTGGGGTCACTAATGGACAATTATTCCTTATTAAAACCATAAGTAGGCATAGTTACCATCCTGATACCTTTGGAAACTGACCAGAATCTCGGAAAACAAGAGGCTACTCCCAGGACGAGATACTAGGAGAGGGGGAACTCAAGTAACTGACATACTCTGTACTAAGAACCTATTATTGTTTTAAAAGCCCAGTCACGAGCTGATCCACAAGAAAATTTGGCATTACAATTTGTGCATTATTTTGCAAAAATATGAGAAAGTGCCTTCAATTTTTTTTTAAAAAGTATATTTCTTTGACACACGTTTCAACTTAGTACATTCGTTTACATTACTACTTTTAACAATGAGCTTAGAAACATTTATGCCCACCACTCGGACTTCAATATCATTAGTAAACTAAAAGGCAAGTTAGTTTTTATCTGCACCCTTGTATGTCGGCTCTAATCTTATGTAAAACAGAGAAAAAGTATAGTCCATTAAGGTGAACACAAGAGATATTTCTGTACAGCCCACATCACCATTTATCTCAAGGCTTTCTCGCATACAATAATTAAAAGAATAAGAGGCACAATACAATAAATTATTTGCCTAGGTTCACAAAACTTGGTCAAGTGGCCAAAGTGGGATTGACCCCAGGCTTTCCTGTCTCACATTGTGCATTTCAGCCACTAGATTGGTATCCATTTCTCACTCCTATTTGACATCAAAGTTTAGCAATTTGCCTTTTATTGTTAGTGCAGATAGTGGGGAGAAGCAATGAGAAAGCTCAGCTCATTTTAAACTTGAGGGCTCAATAGGGCCTTCAGCTGAACCAGAGTCTAATATCTGGCTCAAGCTTTCAGTGGCTCATCCACTTCCATATTTACTCTGGGTATTCTATGTCTGAAATACGTTTTGATACTGCTGCCAGTTTGCTATCTGGTTTATATGGGAGGATATCCAACCTTTCACTGTTGATGACTGTAGGAAAGTACCATCTTGCCTGGCATGTTACCCCCATTTTTCACTGTATATATGTTGTTTTAGTTGTATGTGTCACTGGGACCCTGGTAACCCAGGGCCCCAGGGCTCATAAGTGTGCCTGAATGTGTTACCTGTGTAGTGACTAACTGTCTCACTGAGGCTCTGCTAATCAGAACCTCAGTGGTTATGCTCTCTCATTTCTTTCCAAATTATCACTAACAGGCTAGTGACCATTTTTACCAATTTACATTGGCTTACTGGAACACCCTTATAATTCCCTAGTATATGGTACTGAGGTACCCAGGGTATTGGGGTTCCAGGAGATCCCTATGGGCTGCAGCAATTCTTTTGCCACCCATAGGGAGCTCTGACAATTCTTACACAGGCCTGCCACTGCAGCCTGAGTGAAATAACGTCCACGTTATTTCACAGCCATTTTACACTGCACTTAAGTAACTTATAAGTCACCTATATGTCTAACCTTTACCTGGTAAAGGTTAGGTGCAAAGTTACTTAGTGTGAGGGCACCCTGGCACTAGCCAAGGTGCCCCCCATTGTTCAGAGCCAATTCCCTGAACTTTGTGAGTGCGGGGACACCATTACACGCGTGCACTACATATAGGTCACTACCTATATTTAGCTTCACAATGGTAACTCCGAATATGGCCATGTAACATGTCTATGATCATGGAATTGCCCCCTCTATGCCATCCTGGCATGGTTGGCACAATCCCATGATCCCAGTGGTCTGTAGCACAGACCCTGGTACTGCCAAACTGCCCTTCCTGGGGTTTCACTGCAGCTGCTGCTGCTGCCAACCCCTCAGACAGGCATCTGCCCTCCTGGGGTCCAGCCAGGCCTGGCCCAGGATGGCAGAACAAAGAACTTCCTCTGAGAGAGGGTGTGACACCCTCTCCCTTTGGAAAATGGTGTGAAGGCAGGGGAGGAGTAGCCTCCCCCAGCCTCTGGAAATGCTTTGTTGGGCACAGATGTGCCCAATTCTGCATAAGCCAGTCTACACCGGTTCAGGGACCCCTTAACCCCTGCTCTGGCGTGAAACTGGACAAAGGAAAGGGGAGTGACCACTCCCCTGACCTGCACCTCCCCTGGGAGGTGTCCAGAGCTCCTCCAGTGTGCTCCAGACCTCTGCCATCTTGGAAACAGAGGTGCTGCTGGCACACTGGACTGCTCTGAGTGGCCAGTGCCACCAGGTGACGTCAGAGACTCCTTGTGATAGGCTCCTTCAGGTGTTGCTAGCCTATCCTCTCTCCTAGGTAGCCAAACCCTCTTTTCTGGCTATTTAGGGTCTCTGTCTCTGGGGAAACTTTAGATAACGAATGCATGAGCTCAGCCGAGTTCCTCTGCATCTCTCTCTTCACCTTCTGATAAGGAATCGACTGCTGACCGCGCTGGAAGCCTGCAAACCTGCAACATAGTAGCAAAGACGACTACTGCAACTCTGTAACGCTGATCCTGCCGCCTTCTCGACTGTTTTCCTGCTTGTGCATGCTGTGGGGGTAGTCTGCCTCCTCTCTGCACCAGAAGCTCCAAAGAAATCTCCCGTGAGTCGACGGAATCTTCCCCCTGCAACCGCAGGCACCAAAAAGCTGCATTACCGGTCCCTTGGGTCTCCTCTCAGCACGACGAGCGAGGTCCCTCGAATCCAGCAACTCTGTCCAAGTGACCCCCACAGTCCAGTGACTCTTCAGTCCAAGTTTGGTGGAGGTAAGTCCTTGCCTCACCTCGCTGGGCTGCATTGCTGGGAACCGCGACTTTTGCAGCTACTCCGGCCCCTGTACACTTCCGGCGGAAATCCTTTGTGCACAGCCAAGCCTGGGTCCACGGCACTCTAACCTGCATTGCACGACTTTCTAAGTTGGTCTCCGGCGATGTGGGACTCCTTTGTGCAACTTCGGCGAGCACCATTTCACACATCCTCGTAGTGCCTGTTTTTGGCACTTCTCCGGGTGCTACCGGCTTCAGAGAGGGCTCCTTGTCTTGCTCTACGTCCCCTCTCTCCGCAGGTCCCATTTGCGACTTCCTGGTCCCTCCTGGGCCTCAGTAGCGTCCAAAAACGCTAACTGCACGATTTGCAGCTAGCAAGGCTTGTTGGCATTCTTTTGGCGGGAAAATACTTCTGCACGACTTTCCACGGCGAGAGGGATCCGTCCACCAAAGGGGAAGTCTCTAGCTCTTTTCGTTCCTGCAGAAACCTCAGCTTCTTCTGTCCTGTAGAAGCTTCTTTGCACCCGCAGCTGGCATTTCCTGGGCATCTGCCCATCTCCGACTTGCTTGTGACTTTTGGACTTGGTCCCCTTGTTCCACAGGTACCCTAGATTGGAAATCCACAGTTGTTGCATTGTTGGTTTGTGTCTTTCCTGCATTATTCCTCTAACACGACTCCTTTGTCCTTAGGGGAACTTTAGTGCACTTTGCACTCACTTTTCAGGGTCTTGGGGAGGGTTATTTTTCTAACTCTCACTATTTTCTAATAGTCCCAGCGACCCTCTACAAGGTCACATAGGTTTGGGGTCCATTCGTGGTTCGCATTCCACTTTTGGAGTATATGGTTTGTGTTGCCCCTATCCCTATGTTTCCCCATTGCATCCTATTGTAACTATACATTGTTTGCACTGTTTTCTAAGACTATACTGCATATTTTTGCTATTGTGTATATATATCTTGTGTATATTTCCTATCCTCTCACTGAGGGTACACTCTAAGATACTTTGGCATATTGTCATAAAAATAAAGTACCTTTATTTTTAGTATAACTGTGTATTGTGTTTTCTTATGATATTGTGCATATGAAACTAAGTGGTACTGTAGTAGCTTCACACGTCTCCTAGTTCAGCCTAAGCTGCTCTGCTAAGCTACCATTATCTATAAGCCTAAGCTGCTAGACACCCTATACACTAATAAGGGATAACTGGGCCTGGTGCAAGGTGCAAGTACCCCTTGGTACTCACTACAAGCCAGTCCAGCCTCCTACAATGACCATCTTGCACCCATGCTGCATGTGAGGCAAACTTATATTGCTTTTAAATGCTGCACTTTGTGTGTGTGTGGTTAGTCACAGGCCTGGACTGCTGCTGCAGATGCTGTTCATATTCTGTGAACATAAGGAAAGCTTTGGTTGTTGCTCACCAGTAAGTATTTTAGAATGTGCTTCTGCGTGGTGCTGTATCTATTTTGTGTGTGGAAATCTTGCTATGCTTCTCAAGATTGCACTCATACACCCCTAAATGCTATTCCTTTCACCTGCCCCTTGTGTCTAAGGGAAGCTTTAACTGGTGCTGCCCAGTGCCACACTTGTTACATGTCTTTGAAGGAAGTTTGCATTCTCCCTGCATGGCACACCTGCTTCAGGTTTTTGAAGAACGCTTGCATGGCATCGCAGTACCACACTTGTTCCATTTCTTTGAAGGATTCTTGCACTAAGTGGCCCTGCAGCATTATACTTGTTCCATGTCTCTGAAGGAGGGTTGTACTAACTGGAAGTGCACTACCGCATGTCTTTCATGTCTCTCAGGGAAGACTGTGATGCTCTTAACCAGTATTGTATGTCTTATGAGTGTGAGCTAAGGACCCCTTGCACTCCTTCTCATTGTGCTCTATCTATTTCTGTATGTTTGAGGTCTGACCAAAACACTGATTTAGATGTCTCACCAGCCTCATGTGTATATATATATATATATATATATATATATATAGGGATATATATATATATATATATCTCCAAAACAGTTCCTGCCTTTCTTCCTTTTCCTGCCAATCGAAGTCGGTGGCACGGCTACGGGCACAGGACCCGTAATGATCTTACACAGAGTAACACATTTTTTTTAAAGAAACGCCAGCACTCCAGGCGACTCCAAACACATTATTTAATGGCGTACATCAATGGCAACGTGTTTCAACCATTGCGGTCTTCTTCCAGCCAAAAACGTTTTACAGATGGCCCATCCCCCATAGAAAATATAGACTAAGGGGGTCATTCCGACCCCGGCGGTCGGCGGGAGCACCGCCAACAGGCTGGCGGTGCCTCGCAGGGCATTCTGACCGCAGCGGTTTGGCCGCGGTCAGAACAGGAAAACCGGCGGTGTCCCGACGGTTTTCCGCTGGCCTGGGAATCCCCCATGGCGGCGCAGCTTGCTGCGCCGCCATGGGGGATTCCGACCCCCTCACCGCCATCCTGTTCCTGGCGGTTCCGACCGCCAGGAGCAGGATGGCGGTGAGGGGTGTCGTGGGGCCCCTGGGGGCCCCTGCAGTGCCCATGCCAATGGCATGGGCACTGCAGGGGCCCCCGTAAGAGGGCCCCACTTTGTATTTCAGTGTCTGCTTTGCAGACACTGAAATACGAGACGGGTGCCACTGCACCCGTCGCACATCCTCCACTCCGCCGGCTCCATTCGGAGCCGGCATCCTCATGGAGGGGTGTTTCCCACTGGGCTGGCGGGCGGCCTTTTGGCGGTCGCCCGCCAGCCCAGTGGGAAACCCAGAATACCCGCGGCGGTCTTTTGACCGCGCAGCGGTATTCTGGTGGTTCCCTCCAGGCGGGCGGCTCCCGCCGCCCGCCGGGGTCAGAATGACCCCCTAAGTCTACTAAACATAGAAGAAATATCCCTAACAACAAAATACTTTGCTGATCCATCATATATATCTTCTTATAACAAATTTTTCTAAGATTAGAAATTTTAATTTATTTTAAAATTCAAATTCCTAATTCTATTTTTTTTGCAAAACAAATAAAAATAATAACTAAAGAAAAATTGATTATACTTCTAGTATCATTCCTAAGAATCTATCACATCAAATTATAATAATCAGCTATAGCATTCAAATACCATTGGTAGCTCCAAATTAAACACATATCTTTATAATCTCTCTTGGGGGTGTATCTGAACCACTATGATGTAAGCCTATAACCATGTGATTCAAAAGACCCCTATCTCTCATAATCTAAAATTACTGTAAGTTTTCATAAACTCAACCCACATGAACAAAAAGTTCCTCATACTGATTCAAACCCCACGGGTACTTGCTATTTAAACCTATTATATACTCTGATTCCATCCTCTTAAGGATACGTTCCCTGTCATCTCCCCTCGGGGTTAACAATACCATGTCAATGCCAAAAAACAACATTTTTATTTTTATTAATTTGGCCTCCATGTGCTTGGTTACAGTGGCGTGCTATCGGATAATTTCCATCATTATTTTTAATTGCTCGCCAATGTTCCAAAATCAATTTTTTCATTGGGAATTGTACTTCCTACATAACGGAGCCCACATGGGCAACAGATGACATATACTGCAAAATCTAAGTTGCAATTCAAGATTTTTTTAATCTTAATTTCTTTCCCCGTGGGTAATAGGTAGGTTTTACAGTGTACACTGTTCTTACAAGCCTTACATCTGGCACACTTATAAAAGCCTTGTTGGCTATCAAAAAAGGTTTCCCTCTTCTTATTCAAGTAACTGTGCACCAGCATGTCCTGAATTACTCTTCCTGTATGTTACTTTTGGGTAGGGACTAACAATTCTGCCAATTATCCTGTCTGTTCTTACTAGATGCCAATATTGTTTCAAAATGTTTCCCACTTGATCCGAACAGGCATTATATGTAGTGATACATCTCAAAGTTTTCTCAATATCCTTTTTACTTTTTGGCACTAGTAAAGTCTCTCTTTTCACCTTTGCTGCTTTCTTACAGGCATCCTGACTTTTGTTGGGTATCCCCTAGATTTAAATCTCCCTATCATATTCTCCTGTTCCCACTCAAAAGGACTGGGGCGAGCTACAATTTCTTTTAGTTCTAAGTAATTCCCCATAAGGAATACACCACTTTAGTTTCGGAGGGTGATGACTCCGAGTATGTAAAATGCTATTCCCTGCCGTACTCTTCCTGAAAAAGCTGGTCTGCAGAGTATCCCCTTCCACTGAGACCACAACATCCAAAAATTCCATAATCTGCCTTTCTAAATTAAAGGCGTTTGTAGTTGCCTGGAGTGCTGGCGTTTCTTTAATTGTTACTGTGTGTAATATATATATATATATATATATATATATATATATATATATATATATATATATATTTAGAGAAAATGGCCTTTAGATAAGCACACTTCAGTTATTCATCAGACAGCATGTTATTCATGTCTTAGTTCAGCACTTCGGAACCACATACATGAAGAGGATCAGCCCTTTTCACCATTGTCTTTAGGATGTCCGGTAGTCTGAGTAACAGTATTTCACTTGCTTACCCTGTGTTACTCTGTATTCAGAGAAGTCTGACCTGGGGAGGTATTTCCTTTAGTTCATCCCCCAGCAGCTCACTTGCAAATTCAGACTAGTGCTATCTGGGTAATGAGAGTAACTAGCAGCTCTGCTGTCATTCCAACTGGACAACAATGTTTGGATGCACATCACCAGGCATCACTGCTGCAGCTTCAAAATCATTCCACTGTTTTGAAATAGCATTACATCATTTTGTATAATTGCAAGATGGCAGACTAGTGTGATGCTTTCTTTTTATTTTTTATTAAAGCATATACCCTCCACTGTTAGTTAATCTATTTTCTTTCTTTTTTCATTCCTTCTTTCTTTCTTTCTCTTTCTTTCTTTCTTTCTTTCTTTCTTTCTTTCTTTCTTTCTTTCTTTCTTTTTTTCCTTTCGCCATATGCTTGCCCTACAAAGTGAATCACCACCTTGCTTATTAAAAGGCAAGTGGCTCTTTTTTTGTGCAAAAACTCTTTCCTGCACAAGTTCACAAATACCAGACTCACATACTCACATAATCTGCATTGCTGGGCCACGAGTTTCTTATAGGAGATTACATGCCCTCAGTGAACATTGAGGCTTCACTTTAGCTTGCTTGAAGAGTTTTGAATTACACTAATGAACTGATGCACCAGATAATCAATCCTTGTCTCCTATGCCACCATCTACCCAACCTCTGCTGCTTACTAGTGAGTGGTGGAACTATGTATGACCAGTGTCCTTGTGTGAGTGCAGGATAGCCATCATGTTGTGTGAGTGCATTTTGAGGGATGTGTCTCTGTGGATAAAGAATTAACATTGTCTTTTATGAGTGCAGGATTAAGTGGGCTACATGTTAAAAGTTGTGATTGCAGACTGAGGCACATGCCTGTGTGAGTGCAGCATGAAAGATATCCCTATGTGAAGGCAGCAAGGTGAGTGTTGGGTCCCTGCACGGTATGCCTTTGTGTGCATGCATATTGCAAAGGCCAAATTAATAGGCTTTGGTAATGCTTTTTAGCATTATAGATTTGACTTGTAGAAATGTAGTGCAGGGAGCGGGAATATCATAATGAGTGTATGAGAATGGTAGGGAGTTTTGAGATTGGCAGATGTGAACTGTCGAGGGAGGTTGAGGAGTTTTGGGGCAGTTAATATGCTGAAAGGTCACCTTAGTGAGGGCGCCCACTTAGTCTGTATGCACTCTGGCCCATGGCAACCAAAGTACACTACTGTCTGTATGCTCCCAGTGCACACTTACCTGATTGGAGTGTTGTTTGTTTGTCCATACGCTACAGTGAAGCCAGGTCAATTGGCTTTACCATTGCTTGTTTATCTGGAGTCTCACTCAACAACCGGGATCTTTAGTAACCGAATAAAATGATGTCACTCATCAAGACCATCAGGCAGTCACCCGATGCCGATGAAAACTGCTGAGAAATCAAAAACAGTATATTCATGTTTCAGCATTTCTATAAAATGTAGCGACTTCTGTGAGTCTCAAACCAGCCAACAAAAGATGACAGGTAACGATATATGTATTCCCTTAGGCCGTCGAGACTAGTTTTCCTATTTGCACAATATATGTCATGTTATTTTCTCTGTATCAAGAAAAGTCCCTACGTTTTTCCTAGCAGGGATATCTATTTTACAAGTTATTGTCTTGTATGTATACAAGAAAACACGTTGTGTTGATGTTTCCATCGAGAACTGCTCAATGTATCCCATTTGTACCATCTAGGAAGTGTTAAGATAATTGTACAAGGTCTTAATTCATGTAGGATATTTACTGCACATAAAACACACACTCTTCATTTTGATAGGTGTCTTAACATTTCAAAGCCATTGCACCTGGAACTGCAAAACAATAAATTTACCATAAAAAATGGATTGCTTTTTTTACCCCCTCCTTTATTAAATGAGGTCAGCGTTTCCAAACCCTGCAAGCTGTCAACTCATTTTATTGTAAATGGAGAATGGAGAAGGAGTCGTGGTGTTTGCGGACTTTTTGAAGGTTTTTATAGTTTAAAGAAACTAATCCTAGATAAACAGCGAATATATTATTTTCCTTTCCTGTTTTCTACACTCCTCTACTGCAAAGTTATTGTCTATAGAGGCAGGGTAAATAATATATGTGTAGGCATGTATCAAGCAGTAGCTAAAAACTAATAAAGTGCAAAAAATGTTGCTCTCTGAAATTTTTTGGTTAAAAGAAACTGCATTTTATCAGATAAACTGTATGGGAACGCTTTCATCATCTATGCCTTTTATATGAAAGATTCTCATACTGCACACCTAGGACCTCATTTGCAAGAATCTGACGCATCGGTAAATTTCACTGCATCAGTTCTGTGTGGCTTGTCCAATGGGAACGCCTACCTTGCATATATTATACCTGACCCAGGTATAATGTGATGCAAAGCTTTACAACCTGACACATTGAGCCAAATGCATCAGTTTGTAAATGTGGAGCAGTGTAGAGCACTGCTTGCACCACAGTTGAGTAAAAAAAAAACACAACTGTGGCACAAAGGCTTTGTAAATGAGGGCCTTAGTTTTCTGGGAAGCAAGGGCCAGATGTAGCAAGCTGTTTTGCCCATTCTGTGTCTATGGGAAAATGTGTTCGTACATAAGGCCCCAAATTCTTTGAATTAATCTCATCCACTTGTAACCACTCTGTGCCACAAACCAGTCCATCATGTCATTCGTCCACTATGCCACCCAGGGCTTAATTTGTGCTTGTATTTTTCTGATGAGGAGCACTGGCACTTATTTTTGGGTGCCAGCGATTAATTTTCTTCCTAAAGCATTTATTGCGAGCAAAAGACACATATGAGAAAGACGAAGGAAGAGCAAAACAAAAAAGCGCCACAATGGGAGTAAGCACAAAGCTGCAGAAGTTAGCTGAAGGTGCAGCAAGTGGCTGTAAATGGATTGAAGAGGCCCGAGATGGCTTCAGGATTACTCTGCCTCAGTATTCCGTGTTTGCACTTTTAATTGCAGCTGCTGCTTATTTAAGAGGAGGACTTTGGGCACCCGCACATTTTTATTTAAAAATTAAGCACTGATGCACCCTCAGACAGAAACCATCCATATGCCAATCAGCCATGGCCTGTTCCAAAACAAACAGTTCAGCCTGAACAGGAAGACCAGGTCCCCTCTGAACAGGAACAAATGCAATTCCGACCAGGTTCCAGATATTTGATCTTCAGAGAAGGTAAGTTGATTCTTATTTTTCCTTGGAGGTAGCAGGGAGGGCTTCACTTACTTGTTCCAAAGACCCTTGTAGGATCCATTCAGAGTATGAGAGAGAGACATTTTGGAATTTGGTGTGTGGGAAGACAGCTCATCTATGTGGTTAAGGAGCAGAATACATGCCTGTCTGGTGCCACAGGGTGTTGCCATGTTGAAACAAGAAAACCTGTGTAAATTTACAGTAAGACAAACAGGGCGTTCTGCCAAAGGAAGTGAATCACTGAGACAAAATAGTTAGGCTTAGTTGGCAGAAACAATCCCATCACTCATTAGTGTACAGGGTAAATCTGGCACCTCAAACAATACCTCATCAGAACATTCCTGGACTTGCGAAGGATTGACCTCAAGAAGAAACCCCTGTTGGAAGATGGCCAACTCTTGCTCAAAGAATAGAACTCACCCAATGCCTCAAACACTGACAGCACCTTTTAGCACTAAGGCCCATATTTATACTTTTTGACCCAAACCAGCGTCGGTGCTGGTTTGCGTCAAAATGTTACCGCCGGCTAACGCCATTCCTATGTGCCATGCGGGCGCCTTATTTAAGGAATGATGTTATCCGGCGCTGCGGACTGGTTAGAGTAATAAAAAAATGACTCAAACCAGGCAGAGCCGGAGTAGGGGAAAAAGGGGGTTGTGTGTCAAAAAATGGTGCAAGTCAGGGTTGAGGCAAAAATCATGGCTCAAACCAGACTTGCACCATTTTTTGACACACAATTTTCAATTCCCCCATTGAAATGACTCCTGTCTTAGCAAAGGCAGGAGTCATGCCCCCTTGCCCAATGGCCAGGCCCAGGGGACTTCTATCCCCTGGGCATGGTCATTGGGCACATTGGCATGTAGGGGCGCCCAAATAAGGCCCCCCCATGCCACTTTAAAAAAATAAAAAAAATACTTACCTCAACTTACCTGTACTTACCTGGGATGGGTCCCCCATCCATGGGTGTCCTCCTGAGGTGGGCGAGGGTGGGAGCTGGTGTCCCTGGGGGCAGGGAAGGGCACCTCTGGACTCCTTCCCTGGTCAGACCCATGGAAGTGAGCCACAGATCACGTAACTCCTGCCCTGACCCAGGCATTAAAAAATGGCGCACATCAGGCTGTGCGCCGTTTTTGAAGGCCCGTCCCCTCCTGTGCTTCAAAGTGACGCAGGAGTATAAATAAGGCACACAGGCCTTAAAGTCTTTTTTCGGCAGGAACGCCTACCTTGCAGGTCATTGACGCAAGGCAGTTTCCCACGTCCAAAAAATGATGCACACGGAGGAATTATGACGTCCGCGGGCTCGGGCGTCAAAGTTTAAATATGGTGCACAGTTTGCACTGAATGTGCATCAAAATTTTTGAAGCACATTTGGCGCAAACAGAGTATAAATATGCCCCAAAGAATCTACAATTGCTCTTTGATGTTCAGGTGACAGCCTTGTCTTTAACTGATTCAGGGAATAATTAGCAGTGTAGAATGCTAGGCAAAATGTTAGCAGCAATAAGTGCATTCACTCAAATCATGAAGTCTGCTGTATGAGAACTGCTGCAAGCCTTACTTTGTTTTGTCATAAAGTACAATATATTTAGGAGTTATTTACAGACTGTGTGAAAAATTGACTATAGTATTTTATTTACTATTTCTAAATAACATTGCATTGAATGTGCATAAATGTTACTCATAGTAGTGCCTCAGCATGTGCTTTAATTGTTCTGTGTGTCAGTTTTTACATGGTTTGCACATTTCATATGTTCTACAGAGAAGCTCTGGCACAAAGTGTTACAATAAAGGATGAGAGTCATTGCAAAAGGCCTCTATTTTGCAAAACACATACTTCACATACATATTAGTAGCATGTTATGCAACCAATTTGCTGAATCAAACCACATGAAGTTTGTAACAGGATCCCACAGCATCATTTCAAACCCATGTATCATCACACAACAATTAAAAGAGCAAGATGTGATGAATGGTATGCTTTAAGTAGTCTCATCAATTGGTAGCTACACTGAGTTGCATTCCAATTCTTCATTTTAATGCCACAGTAAACAAAAACCATGAAATGAAGGAGACACTAATTATGATATGGGGCACTAAATTATAACTGTTACTTCTTGTTCTCCTCAGTGAGTAAGCCCAAGGGTGGCAAGTATGCCAGGATCTGTACATTGCTCGACCACTGGACTGAAGTTGCACTTTCTTTATAAAGCCCAACAACGTCGAAATATGCATGCATTGTTTTCTACTTTTGTACAGGAAGAGATGGCATAGCAGTTGAGGCTGACCTATCTTTTCTGTAGTTAGACTAGATATTTTGTCTATAGGGAATGTTCCTATATGAAGTGGAAGAGCGATCACAATTGTGCCCAGAATAATTACCAGAGACTAATTGTTGGAAATTGGGTCTGTGATTGGCAGTCAGGTTGCCCCTGTCCAAGCAAGTCCCTCACTCTAGTCAGGGTAGGTCACACACAATCTAAATTATCCTGTGCCCACCCCCAGGTAGCTTGGCACTGAGCAGTCAGGCTTAACTTAGAAGGCAATGTGTATTTGTGCAATAAATCATGCAATAACAATATAGCACCACAAAAATACACCACACAATGTTTAGAAAAATATATAATATTCATCTGATAAAATGCAGGTCAAAACGATTAAGATGCAATAAGTATATGTTGAGATGTGACTGAAAAAGTTATATAAAGTGTCTTTAGTCTTTTAAAGGCAAAGAATGTCTTTCAAGCACAAAGCACCTGGTTCGTGTTCAAAATCTCCTAAAAAGAACTGCAGAGGAGGAGATGTGTGAAAAACAAGGGAGTGTGCATTGATTTCCGGCGCTCAGTCGTGGATCCTCTTTAGGTTGCTGGGTTTTCGGATGCCCCAGGGATGATGCGTGGATTTCTGGCGCTTACAGGATGAAGTCACAGGGGCTGTTTTGATCCGATGGGCGTTTTGTGGAAATTTCTACCACACAGCAGGCGCTGCATCGATTTCTCTCTGGAAGCTGGGCTGCGTCATTCCAGCTCAGCTGCGCGTCAATCTAGTGGCCGTGCATTGAATTTCTTGTCGCTACGCTGGCACACCGTCGATCTTCTTGTTGCAAAGTCAGGCTGCGTCATTCCTGTTTGGCGTGCAGGGAATTTTTCACTGCGGTTCAGACTGTGTGGCATTTCTGTCAGGCTGTGCGTAGATTTTCGCTGCACAAGGAGTCCTTCTTGTAGAGATGAAGTCTATTTGGTCCTGAGACTGCAGGAAACAGGAGGCAAGCTCTATTCAAGCCCTTGGAGAGCACTTCTTCACCACAGCCAGAGAACAGCAAGGCAGCAGGGTAACAGCAAGGCAGCAGTCCTTCACAGAAAGCAGTCAGTTGAGTCCTTTGGGCAGCCAGGCAGTTCTTCTGGGCAGGTTGCAGGTTCTGATTTAGGTTCTCTTCTCCAGTAAGTGTCTGAGTTGGTTACGGCAGAGGCACTGTTTAAATACCCAAATGTGCCTTTGATGTGGGGGAGACTTCAAAGAGTGGCTTAGAAGAGCACAAGATCCCCTCTCAGTTCAATCCTGTCTGCTAGAGTCCCAGTAGAGAGTGTGGCATTCCTTTGTGTGGGGGCAGGCTACTGTGCTTTGACATGCAAGTGACAGACCTTCAAACCCTCCCAGCCCAGGAAGACCCATTCAAAATGCAGATGTAAGCAAGTGAGGCTGAGTATCCTCTGTTTGGGGTGTGTCTGAGTGAATGCACAAGGAAGCTGTCAACAAAACCCAGTCAGACATGGATTGTAAGGCACAGAAGAATTTAAGTGCAGGATTTTGTATCACCATTCTGGCCATACTAAATATGACCTTCCTACACCTTTCAGATCAGCAGCTACCACTCACACAATATATGAAGGTAGCCCCAACGTTAGCCTATGAAGAGAGCAGGCCTCACAGCAGTGTAAAAACACATTTAGGAGTTTTACACTCTCAGGACATGTAAACTACAAAGGTACATGTCCTGCCTTTTGCCTACACAACACCCTGCCCTATGGGTTACCTTGGGCATACCTTAGGGGTGACGTATATGTTTAAAAGGGGGAGTTTTTGGCTTGGCAAGTGCTTTTAAATGCCAAATCAAATTGGCAGTGAAACTGCACACACAGGCCTTGCAATGGCAGGCCTGAGACAAGGTTAAGGAGCTATTTAAGTGGATGGCACAATCAGTGCTGCAGGCCCACTAGTAGCATTTAATCTATAGGCCCTGGGCACATATAGTGCACTTTACTAGGGACTTATAAGTAAATTAAATAATCCAATTGGGTATGATCCAATGTTTCCATGTTTAAAGGGAGAGAGCATATGCACTTTAGCACTGGTTAGCAGTGGTAAAGCATGCAGAGTCTTAAAACAAGCAAAAACAGTTTCTGAAAAATGGAGGGAGGCAGGCAAAAAGTTAGGGGTGACCACCCTAAGGCTGTCAGGTCTAACATGTTTATTGGAAAATCCACCATGGATTTATCCTATAAAAATGGGATGGGGGTTCCTAATTACAGAGGAATAGTACGCCCTTTTATAGAACTTTAGACAAGGATTTGATAAATTACTACAGAAGTGCATAGTTCTCAAGATATGTACCAATAAGAATCAAGCAAGAAGAACCATTTTACTACAGAATACATTTGAGGATTCTCTCATTGCATTGAATTCAGTTTCTTTCATTGTTTTTCAAGCACTAGGCAGGTACAGCATGAAAGATGCCTCTGGGAACGCTTCTAGTAAAAAGCTTGTAATTCTTTATTTGGAGCCGAAAAACAACAACAGCAATGATCATGTAGTATGCTGGAACCTCATTTCAAGAAGGAGGAAAATATAGGCTTGGTTCCTGTTGGCACAACTTCAGTCTCTAATACACTTAGGGCCTAATTTAAAAGGTTTTTGCGCAGCATTAAAGTCATTTTTTTATGCTAAGGCAATGCAAAACAGTCTCCCACCCCACTCCACATTTACAAACTGGAACAATGTTGCCATTGCGCCAGTTTGTAAAGCCTTGTGCCACATTATACCTGCGCCAGGTATAACGTATGCAAGGGAGGTGTTCCCATTAAAAGCCCTGCAGACATGATGCAGTGAAATATACAAGATTTCACTGTGCCATGCTACGCCAGCATAGCGTCATTTTTTAATGCCTGCTCAGGACAAAATCATATATAAAATCATAATTTCTCAGGTATACACCATGTGACAAAAAGCACAATTAAAGTCACAATTTGACAGTACTCTTGCTCATGTAAAACATATATTATTGTTCCGAGTCCAAGTGCTAAATGTCAACAACGTTTCGATCCCTTATTTGATTGTTGGGATCAGCATCAAGACATAAAAATTATGCCAAGAATTCCTGGAGCCAAAAGCAATCCTGCTTTGTGTGCCCAGGTTCTATGGGGCCCCCTTAACATTGCTGGACTAGCATTAAAATGTTGATACTAGTCCAGCAATGTTAAGGTTTAGAGCCAAAGCAGCATCAGAATTTCTGATGCTGTTGTGGACACTGCACCATGGAGCACTGTATTGTAAATACAGCGCTCCCACGGCATCTTTAGGGGGACTCAGGGCAGCGCAAGAAAACTGTCACATCGATCGCAATGCAATTTCTTGTAAATCAGCCCCTTATAGCTAAAAAAGAAAAGAGCTCCTACAAACCCCCTTTGTAATTTCTAAATCATAATTTTAGATCTTTACTACAGTACAGCAGGCATTAGCTCTTTTCCTTGTTTTCTCCCAAATACTTCATGGTGTCATAGATATCACTGTCCTTCTCTTCAACGTTTACATCAAGTCTATTTTATTTTCTTCCTCTCATTCTTAAAACCACAGTTCATCCCCTTGGAGAATTTTAGGACGAAAGCACATGCAATGTTCCTCCACCTAAACCTCCTAGCAATTCTCCTATTTTGGCAAAACATCTTCCAATAAACCCAAATATTAAGCCAATTTCTTCCCAGGTACCCGCCTCTTTCGATTCTGTTAATCCTTGGATGATATCGGTGATGTTAGCAACATAACTATTAATCTGGTTGTTTACTTTTAGCATGGAGGCACAACATTTTTGAAATAAATGTCCTTGCTTTGTAAGAAGCAAATCTAATGCAATGTGATTCTCCATGATCATAGCTCAAGCAATTGTTTATTTATTACGCTTAAAGCTCCTGCTGTATTAGTAGCAAGACGCTCTAATAGGGTTGATAGCTTTCTAATCTTAACATCAATTAATGATACTCCTAACAAAGGTATAAAAGCTCAAAAACATCACTACAAATCTCCTTAAAGCTTAAAGCTCCTTAAAACTCTGCTTACTTTGTTTTATATAGCGATCAAATGGTGAATGTAGCTTATTGATATAATAGATTATGGAGAATACTAAAGCTGCGTAGCAATTACGTGCCTGGTTGTGTGGTAGCTGGAAATAAATCGACTTTCCACACATAATAGATGATCTTGATACTCTCCTTTAACCTAGCAAAAGTCCTGCCTCTGACCAAATAACTGTGCTCACATTCACTTCACCTCAATACCTCAAACGTTTTGTTCGCTTCTGCTTCCTTGCCATAAATAACGTTCCCTTTTTAGCAATGTTAATGTTCAATCTTGGGTGGTGGTTCCCTTACCAATAACATGCTCAAGATTAACTTTCTTTTTCCCCTTTCTCTTCATTTGATCGTACTCTCTCATTCAACTTATCTATAAAAGCACTTTCTTCCTTAATCCTACAAGTTACATCATGCATACTTTGATCAATAGCCCTCAGGTTGGTCACAGGAATAAAGAATGTTATCATATACTCACACTGATCCCTTGATTTAACGACTTTGGAAGACCGATAAACATGTTTAGCAGCCACAAATACGTATTTGCATTAGTCACGATTGGTACATTTTCTAAAGGCCTGTCTTAATCAAATTCCAACGACCTAAAATAATTTTGTGGATAATCTATACTCAAAAAAAGGGAAAAGGAAAAAGAGTAAGATAGGGGCAAATGAAAAATATGCCTCTGCTTCAGGCAGGATTCCGGAAGGCTAGAGCAGAAAAAAACTATTTTCTACATGCAGCTATAAACACTTTCATGATACGGATGTGTGAATGCCTTCCTTCGCACACTGGTTTATTGACAATCAATTTATTTGTGGTGTTTACGAGGGCTCTCTTCACTCCTTAACTAAATCTCTAGCATTCCCAACTGTAGAAATAGAAATGGAAAGTGCCATAGCTATAAGTACAAATTAGCAGTGTTGCTGTGCCATGTTAGCCTTAAGCAAATCAATGCAGTAGAATGAAATTTCGGCTGAAGCAATTTATCCTCTAATCTTTACCCTATTGTCATTACCCTAGCTTGAAACTTACTGTTTTTTTTTATTCTGTGTGAGCTGGAGGCCTAGAGCCTCTGCTCACTAGTCTAGCTCTCTAGTCAACCTTTTAAAAGTTTGTCAGTGATTACTGTAAGTGAAGTTTCTTTGGAATGGTCCTAACCTCCTAGATGCTCATCAATGTCGAACATACAGATTCAATATACATTTTTGCAATCCAGCCCTGTGTACTTTTGATTGACCCTTCTCTCTTTTAGGTCATTTGGAGTTATCAAATCTATGCTCTCACCCACGACATAAAGTCGTTCAATGGATTCTATTTGTTCTAACTTTCTAATGTCCCTTACTGTCTCTGGTCTTTTTCTAGTCATCAACTGTCTCTTTCAGCTTGTAGTACTCTTTTACCAGCCTTCCTCGGTTGAGCTGCAATCCTGAGAGGTGCTTGTGAGCTCTGACTCTGATGAAGCTGATATACTCTCTGAGGTGGAACCTTCCCTTGCCTTCCCACTCTCCGATTCCTGTGATTTTTTCTCGGGCAGCTTTGATTCCGCCCTCAATGAGTTTTCAGTGTCTCTGTGAGTGCATATTCATAACCCAGTGGTCAGGGATATATTGGCTACTGGAATAATCTCTCCATCACCTGCTTCTCATACAGTTCATTTTTACTGTGAGAAACTGTGAACCCTCTAAATGGTATTCCTCTTCCTCATAGGCCTCAGAAATTTAGAACCTAGAGTGACTAGAGGAATTAATGAATTTTGGTTCTGCGTCTTCTTCTCATCTTACCCTCTTGATATGTGAGGCACATATCCAGTTTGGCACACTAGTTTACTTGACAGCAGTGTTGAAAACCAGCATCATCAGATCTGGCCCTCTCCACCACTCCTCCAGACAAGACTAATGGACGTGCTTCATTATGTGAACCCAGTTATAAGTGTTCAAATGACTTCTGGAGACTTCCAGACAGCAGGAGTAGCAGCATCAACCTGATAGGAAATATGACACTCCACATCAGCTAATCCTTTGCAGTCCTTGAGAAACAGATCATCTGTGATATTCAGAAGAGCAGCTGCTGGAACACAAGAAATTCACATGGCTCCTCCAATCAACACCTTGTGAGGAGAAAATCCTGTTCATCTACATGGAGTGCTTTGTATGCTCATATAAACCAGGGAAGTGCAACAGGCCATTTAAGACATGTAGAAGATTGGGCCTTAGTCAACGTAGCTTTGATTGTCACATTCACCTGAAGTTTGGGTCTACAACTGCAATAGAACCTCTGGCCTATCCCTAGCAATCTGCACAATAACTGTATTACCTTGTTCTTGTAGTGACTTTCCTGATCTTATTCAAGATGATCTGGCATCCCGAATCACAATATCAACTCCTTCAGCAATAGTTTGGTGACTGTCAGAAGGTCACATCTGCTGGAGGGCTTTGCCTCGACCTGGCAGTAAAGCAAACATACAATCACAAGGATCTAACTCAGGTACTTACATCGGGGCATATGCACAAAATGGACCTGGAAATGGTTGAAGAGACCATCAGACTTTCCTATGTGGCTCATTGTGACTGCAACCGTTTTGCCCACATTTAAATTCTGACAAGTAGCACAACAAACTCTCTGGCATTGATCGGAAATGGAGATTGTATTTCTATTGTTTAAAGGTTGTCAACATCCTGTCTCTGCCCAAGTGTGTTAGACCATGCATATGTTGTATCATGGCAGATAACACTGAGTCTGGGAGAACTGGCTTCCTATCACAGGACACTCTAATGTCAATAGTATTGCATACGTATCCCATGTTTTCCCATTTGGGTTTCTCTACTTCTGGGGCAGTATGTTGCAGTTCTCTCAGTTCATTGAAAGTGTTACAGTGTTTCACAGCATATTTGTCACAGTTTCTTCCTCTGTATTACATGGCTCCTCCATGTGAATGATGCTAGACTTAAGAACACAATAGCGCGCAATGTCACCCACTTAATGGTTGCCTGTGGTGATGAAATCATTGCCATTCGTGTGTGTAGCACACTTCACCACTGTGATTTTTTTCAGCAATCGTAGAGTTTCCAATAGATTGGAAACATTTAACCCATTTCTAATGTGGGACCCAGCAGAGCTCATGAATCTCCTCTGTGACCACAGCTGCCAAAGTTTTTCACAACCCTGAACCTATGCTGGCTGTCAGTGTAACTCGGGGGCCTTCTGACGTACAGTAAGCTCTAGTAAGGGCAATCAATTAATGCATTTTTGCAGATGTGACTTGACACAGGTAGGATGCTTCCATGATCCCACTTAGAGACAGCATAGGTGGCTCCTAGAATGATGTGTTGGTCTCGTAGACAAGGCCCAACAACAAAAAGGTTATGATCAGATTCAGAAAAAGGTAAATCCAGTATGTCGGTTCTCACTTTGGGGGTTATTCTAACTTTGGAGGAGGTGTTAATCCGTCCCAAAAGTGACAGAAAAGTGACGGATTTACCACCAGCCGTATTACGAGTCCATTATATCCTATGGAACTCGTAATACGGCTGGTGGTATATCAGTCACTTTACAGTCACTTTTGGGACGGATTAACACTCCTCCAAAGTTAGAATAACCCCCATTGTGTCTAACTCTGTTAACACTTATGCAGGTGTGGTCAAAGTCTCCCTCCTTATCTTCAGTGGAGCAGGCAACAGAGAAGGGGAGTTAAGGGCCAGATGTAGCAAAGGGTTTGCGCCTCGCAAACAGCGAAAAACGCTGTTTGCGAGGCGCAAAAACCTCTTTGCTATGCAGAAATGCATTTTGCGAGTCGGATCTGACTCGCAAAATGCATTTCCGACTCGCAAATAGGAAGGGGTGTTCCCTTCCTATTTGCGACTCGCAATGCCATTCAATTTCATTTGCGACCGTGAAAGCGGTCGCAAATGAAATCGCAGTTACCATCCACTTGAAGTGGGACCCCTTCCCCTTTGTGTCTGGAAAAAAACATATTTTTTCAGAGCAGGCAGTGGTGAAAAAAACCGAAACAAAAGTTTTTTTTTCTAAGTGCAGCTCGTTTTCCTTTAACCCCTTCGCTGCCAGGCCTTTTCCCCCTCCTGTGCCAGGCCTTTTTTTGCCTATTTGGGGCAGTTCGCGCTTAGGCCCTCATAACTTTTTGTCCACATAAGCTAACCAAGCCAAATTTGGGTCCTTTTTTTCCAACATCCTAGGGATTCTAGAGGTACCCAGACTTTGTGGGTTCCCTTGAAGGAGGCCAAGAAATTGGCCAAAATACAGTGAAAATTTCGTTTTTTTCAAAAAAATTGGAAAAAGTGGCTGCAGAAGAAGGCTTGTGGATTTCCCCCTGAAAATGGCATCAACAAAGGGTTTGCAGTGCTAAACTCAGCAGCTTCCTAGCTTTCAGGAACAGGCAGACTTGAATCAGAAAACCCAATTTTTCAACACAATTTTGGCATTTTACTGGGGCATACCCCATTTTTGCATTTTTTTGTGCTTTCAGCCTCCTTCCAGTCAGTGACAGGAATGGGCATGAAACCAATGCTGGATCCCAGAAACCTAACCATTTCTGAAAAGTAGACAAAATTCTGAATTCAGCAAGGGGTAATTTGTGTAGATCCTACAAGGGTTTCCTACAGAAAATAACAGCTGAAAAAGAAAAATATTGAAATTGAGGTGAAAAAACCATCAATTTTTCTCTACGTTTTACTCTGTAATTTTTCCCTGCAATGTCAGATTATGGAAAGCAATATACCGTTACGTCTGCTGGACTCCTCTGGTTGCGGGGATATATAGGGCTTGTAGGTTCATCAAGAACCCGAGGAACCCAGAGCCAATAAATGAGCTGCACCCTGCAGTGCGTTTTCATTCTATACCGGGTATACAGCAATTCATTTGCTGAAATATAAAGAGTAAAAAATTGCTATGAAGAAAACCTTTGCATTTCCAAAAAGGGCACAAGATAAGGTGCTGAGGAGCAGTGGTTATTTGCACATCTCTGAATTCCGGGGTGACCATACTAGCATGTGAATTATAGGGAATTTCTCAAATAGATGTCTTTTTTACACACTCTCCTATATTTGGAAGGAAAAAATGTAGAGAAAGACAAGGGGCAATAGCACTTGTTTTGCTAATCTATGTTCCCCCAAGTCTCCCGATAAAAATGATACCTCACTTGTGTGGGTAGGCCTAGCGCCCGCGACAGGAAACGCCCCAAAACACAACGTGGACACATCCCATTTTTTTGAAAGAAAACAGAGGTGTTTTTTGCGAAGTGCCTACCTGTAGATTTTGGCCTCTACCTCAGCCGGCACCCAGGGAAACCTACCAAACCTGTGCATTTCTGAAAACTAGAGACCTAGGGGAATCCAAGGAGGGGTGACTTGTGGGGCTCGGACCAGGTTCTGTTACCCAGAATCCTTTGCAAACCTCAAAATTTGGCTAAAAAAACACATGTTCCTCACATTTCTGTGGCAGAAAGTTCTGGAATCTGAGAGGAGCCACAAATTTCCTTCCACCCAGCGTGCCCCGATGTCTCCCGATAAAAATGATACCTCACTTGCGTGGATAGGCCTAGCGCCCGCGACAGGAAACACCCCAAAGCGCAACGTGGACACATCCAAAATTTTGGAAGAAAACAGAGGTGTTTTTTGCGAAGTGCCTACCTGTAGATTTTGGCCTCTAGCTCAGCCGGCACCTAGGGAAACCTACCAAACCTGTGCATTTCTGAAAACTAGAGACGTAAGGGAATCCAAGATGGGGAGACTTGCGGGGATCGGACCAGGTTCTGTTACCCAGAATCCTTTGCAAACCTCAAAATTTGGCTAAAAAAACACATGTTCCTCACATTTCTGTGGCAGAAAGTTCTGGAATCTGAGAGGAGCCACAAATTTCCTTCCACCCAGCGTTCCCCCAACTCTCCCGATAAAAATGATACCTCACTTGCGTGGGTAGGCCTAGCGCCCGCGACAGGAAACACCCCAAAGCGCAACGTGGACACATCCAAAATTTTGGAAGAAAACAGAGGTGTTTTTTGCGAAGTGCCTACCTGTAGATTTTGGCCTCTAGCTCAGCCGGCACCCAGGGAAACCTACCAAACCTGTGCATTTCTGAAAACTAGAGACCTAGGGGAATCCAAGATGGGGTGACTTGCGGGGCTTGGACCAGGTTCTGTTACCCAGAATCCTTTGCAAACCTCAAAATTTGGCTAAAAAAACACATGTTCCTCACATTTCTGTGGCAGAAAGTTCTGGAATCTGAGAGGAGCCACAAATGTCCTTCCACCCAGCGTTCCCCCAAGTCTCCCGATAAAAATGATACCTCACTTGCGTGGGTAGGCCTAGCGCCCGCGACAGGAAACACCCCAAAGCGCAACGTGGACACATCCTAAATTTTGGAAAAAAACAGAGATGTTTTTTGCGAAGTGCCTACCTGTAGATTTTGGCCTCTAGCTCAGCCGGCACCTAGGGAAACCTGCCAAACCTGTGCATTTCTGAAAACTAGAGACCTAGGGGAATCCAAGGAGGGGTGACTTGCGGGGCTCGGACCAGGTTCTGTTACCCAGAATCCTTTGCAAACCTCAAAATTTGGCTAAAAAAACACATGTTCCTCACATTTCTGTGGCAGAAAGTTCTGGAATCTGAGAGGAGCCACAAATGTCCTTCCACCCAGCGTTTCCCCAAGTCTCCCGATAAAAATGATACCTCACTTGCGTGGGTAGGCCTAGCGCCCGCGACAAGAAACACCCCAAAGCGCAACGTGGACACATCCTAAATTTTGGAAAAAAACAGAGGTGTTGTTTGCGAGGTGCCTACCTGTAGATTTTGGCCTCTAGCTCAGCCGGCACCTAGGGAAACGTACCAAACCTGTGCATTTCTCAAAACTAGAGACCTAGGGGAATCCAAGGAGGGGTGACTTGCGGGGCTCGGACCAGGTTCTGTTACCCAGAATCCTTTGCAAACCTCAAAATTTGGCTAAAAAAACACATGTTCCTCACATTTCTGTGGCAGAAAGTTCTGGAATCTGAGAGGAGCCACAAATGTCCATCCACCCAGCGTTCCCCCAAGTCTCCCGATAAAAATGATACCTCACTTGCGTGGGTAGGCCTAGCGCCCGCGACAGGAAACACCCCAAAGCGCAACGTGGACACATCCTAAATTTTGGAAAAAAACAGAGGTGTTTTTTGCGAAGTGCCTACCTGTAGATTTTGGCCTCTAGCTCAGCCGGCACCTAGGGAAACCTACCAAACCTGTGCATTTCTGAAAACTAGAGACCTAGGGGAATCCAAGGAGGGGTGACTTGCGGGGCTCGGACCAGGTTCTGTTACCCAGAATCCTTTGCAAACCTCAAAATTTGGCTAAAAAAACACATGTTCCTCAAATTTCTGTGGCAGAAAGTTCTGGAATCTGAGAGGAGCCACAAATTTCCTTCCACCCAGCGTTCCCCCAAGTCTCCCGATAAAAATGATACCTCACTTGCGTGGGTAGGCCTAGCGCCCGCGACAGGAAACACCCCAAAGCGCAACGTGGACACATCCTAAATTTTGGAAAAAAACCGTGGTGTTTTTTGCGAAGTGCCTACCTGTAGATTTTGGCCTCTAGCTCAGCCGGCACCTAGGGAAACCTACCAAACCTCTGCATTTCTGAAAACTAGAGACCTAGGGGAATCCAAGGAGGGGTGACTTGCGGGGATCGGACCAGGTTCTGTTACCCAGAATCCTTTGCAAACCTCAAAATCTGGCTAAAAAAACACATGTTCCTCACATTTCTGTGGCAGAAAGTTCTGGAATCTGAGAGGAGCCACAAATGTCCTTCCACCCAGCGTTCCCCCAAGTCTCCCGATAAAAATGATACCTCACTTGCGTGGGTAGGCCTAGCGCCCGCGACAGGAAACACCCCAAAGCGCAACGTGGACACATCCTAAATTTTGGAAAAAAACAGAGGTGTTTTTTGCGAAGTGCCTACCTGTAGATTTTGGCCTCTAGCTCAGCCGGCACCTAGGGAAACCTACCAAACCTGTGCATTTCTGAAAACTAGAGACCTAGGGGAATCCAAGGAGGGGTGACTTGCGGGGCTCGGACCAGGTTCTGTTACCCAGAATCCTTTGCAAACCTCAAAATTTGGCTAAAAAAACACATGTTCCTCAAATTTCTGTGGCAGAAAGTTCTGGAATCTGAGAGGAGCCACAAATTTCCTTCCACCCAGCGTTCCCCCAACTCTCCCGATAAAAATGATACCTCACTTGCGTGGGTAGGCCTAGCGCCCGCGACAGGAAACACCCCAAAGCGCAACGTGGACACATCCAAAATTTTGGAAGAAAACAGAGGTGTTTTTTGCGAAGTGCCTACCTGTAGATTTTGGCCTCTAGCTCAGCCGGCACCCAGGGAAACCTACCAAACCTGTGCATTTCTGAAAACTAGAGACCTAGGGGAATCCAAGATGGGGTGACTTGCGGGGCTTGGACCAGGTTCTGTTACCCAGAATCCTTTGCAAACCTCAAAATTTGGCTAAAAAAACACATGTTCCTCACATTTCTGTGGCAGAAAGTTCTGGAATCTGAGAGGAGCCACAAATGTCCTTCCACCCAGCGTTCCCCCAAGTCTCCCGATAAAAATGATACCTCACTTGCGTGGGTAGGCCTAGCGCCCGCGACAGGAAACACCCCAAAGCGCAACGTGGACACATCCTAAATTTTGGAAAAAAACAGAGATGTTTTTTGCGAAGTGCCTACCTGTAGATTTTGGCCTCTAGCTCAGCCGGCACCTAGGGAAACCTGCCAAACCTGTGCATTTCTGAAAACTAGAGACCTAGGGGAATCCAAGGAGGGGTGACTTGCGGGGCTCGGACCAGGTTCTGTTACCCAGAATCCTTTGCAAACCTCAAAATTTGGCTAAAAAAACACATGTTCCTCACATTTCTGTGGCAGAAAGTTCTGGAATCTGAGAGGAGCCACAAATGTCCTTCCACCCAGCGTTTCCCCAAGTCTCCCGATAAAAATGATACCTCACTTGCGTGGGTAGGCCTAGTGCCCGCGACAAGAAACACCCCAAAGCGCAACGTGGACACATCCTAAATTTTGGAAAAAAACAGAGGTGTTTTTTGCGAAGTGCCTACCTGTAGATTTTGGCCTCTAGCTCAGCCGGCACCTAAGGAAACCTACCAAACCTGTGCATTTCTGAAAACTAGAGACCTAGGGGAATCCAAGGAGGGGTGACTTGCGGGGCTCGGACCAGGTTCTGTTACCCAGAATCCTTTGCAAACCTCAAAATTTGGCTAAAAAAACACATGTTCCTCAAATTTCTGTGGCAGAAAGTTCTGGAATCTGAGAGGAGCCACAAATTTCCTTCCACCCAGCGTTCCCCCAAGTCTCCCGATAAAAATGATACCTCACTTGCGTGGGTAGGCCTAGCGCCCGCGACAGGAAACACCCCAAAGCGCAACGTGGACACATCCTAAATTTTGGAAAAAAACCGAGGTGTTTTTTGCGAAGTGCCTACCTGTAGATTTTGGCCTCTAGCTCAGCCGGCACCTAGGGAAACCTACCAAACCTCTGCATTTCTGAAAACTAGAGACCTAGGGGAATCCAAGGAGGGGTGACTTGCGGGGATCGGACCAGGTTCTGTTACCCAGAATCCTTTGCAAACCTCAAAATCTGGCTAAAAAAACACATGTTCCTCAAATTTCTGTGGCAGAAAGTTCTGGAATCTGAGAGGAGCCACAAATTTCCTTCCACCCAGCGTTCCCCCAAGTCTCCCGATAAAAATGATACCTCACTTGCGTGGGTAGGCCTAGCGCCCGCGACAGGAAACACCCCAAAGCGCAACGTGGACACATCCTAAATTTTGGAAAAAAACCGAGGTGTTTTTTGCGAAGTGCCTACCTGTAGATTTTGGCCTCTAGCTCAGCCGGCACCTAGGGAAACCTACCAAACCTCTGCATTTCTGAAAACTAGAGACCTAGGGGAATCCAAGGAGGGGTGACTTGCGGGGATCGGACCAGGTTCTGTTACCCAGAATCCTTTGCAAACCTCAAAATCTGGCTAAAATAAACATGTTCCTCACATTTCTGTGGCAGAAAGTTCTGGAACCTGAGAGGAGCAACAAATTGCCTTCCACCCAGCGTTCCCCCAAGTCTCCCGATAAAAATGATACCTCACTTGCATGGGTAGGCCTAGCGCCCGCGACAGGAAACACCCCAAAGCGCAACGTGGACACATCCTAAATTTTGGAAGAAAACAGAGGTGTTTTTTGCGAAGTGCCTACCTGTAGATTTTGGCCTCTAGCTCAGCCGGCACCTAGGGAAACCTACCAAACCTGTGCATTTCTGAAAACTAGAGACCTAGGGAAATCCAAGGAGGGGTGACTTGCGGGGCTCGGACCAGGTTCTTTTACCCAGAATCCTTTGCAAACCTCAAAATTTGGCTAAAAAAACACATGTTCCTCACATCTCTGTGGCAGAAAGTTCTGGAATCTGAGAGGAGCCACAAATTTCCTTCCACCCAGCGTTCCCCCAAGTCTCCCGATAAAAATGATACCTCACTTGCGTGGGTAGGTCTAGCGCCCGCGTCAGGAAACACCCCAAAGCGCAACGTGGACACATCCCATTTTTTGAAAGAAAACAGTGCCTACCTGTGGATTTTGGCCTGTAGCTCAGACGGCACCTAGGGAAACCTACCAAACCTGTGCATTTCTGAAAACTAGAGACCTAGGGGAATCCAAGGAGGGGTGACTTGCGGGGCTCGGACCAGGTTCTGTTACCCAGAATCCTTTGCAAACCTCAAAATTTGGCTAAAAAAACACATGTTCCTCACATTTCTGTGGCAGAAAGTTCTGGAATCTGATAGGAGCCACAAATTTCCTTCCACCCAGCGTTCCCCCAAGTCTCCCGATAAAAATGATACCTCACTTGTGTGGGTGGGCCAGGTGCCTGCAACAGAATAAGGCCCAAAACCTGAAGGGATAGAAGGGATAGCACAGCAAGTTTATAAGGGCATATTCCTTTATACATCTTTAGACGGACTCTGCTTTGGGGACCCACATAAGTGAGGTGTCATTTTACTTGGGAGACTGAGGGGAAAACTGGGGAGTAGGAATTTTGTGCTGGAGCGGTGATCCTACTAAGAAAAATCAGGAAAATATGCTTTTTTATGCAAATTTTGAGGTTTACAGAGGAGTCTGGGTAAGAAAATGTTGGGGGAGCCACACAAGCCACACCTCCCTAGACTCCTTGGGGTGCCTAGTTTTAAAAAGTTTCTGGGTTTTGTAGGTTTCCCTACATGACGGCCGCACTCAGGACCAAAAACATAGGTGGGCCATCCCCCCCAAACACAGGTATTTTTGGAATATATCACTTTGATGTGTGCACATACGTCCGTGATGTGCCAAACACTAAAATTGTGAAAAGAAACACACTTAGGTTATGTGAAGAAGACCCCTCACCCACCAACCAAGTTGGTGGCATGCTTCATCATCGGGGTCCCACCCGAGGCACCTAGCGTGTCTCAAGTGTGCTGCGACGCCTGATTACAGCGGAGCAGGTTTTGTCATTTGTACTACACATACTGGTTGGATTTGGCACGAGGGTGAGTGATGGTTCAGTAGATCAAATTTTATTAACAAGAGATTTCACAAAAGTGAAATGCACTGGTAATAACTGAAAGGCCAAAAAACTGAACCAATGACTCACAGCTCATGAGCTGTAAAGCCACGACAAGGCACCAACCGCTTTACAGTCCATTCACACACCTTTCATACATGACATGCACTAGACCATTCACGCCGCCAGCCACGGGCCCAGCACATTACAAGACTCGCATCCACAGACAGCGCCAGTCAAGGGCCCATCACTTTCATACGCCCACATGCCTGATACAGCAATCACACCAGCTGATGAGTGTGTGGACTGGCGCCACTCCACACACACCACCAGCCAAGCGCCACCCCACACACACCGCCAGCCAAGCGCCACCCCACACACACCGCCAGCCAAGCGCCACCCCACACACACCGCCAGCCAAGCGCCACCCCACACACACCGCCAGCCAAGCGCCACCCTACCCACGTCGCCAGCCAAGCGCCACTCTACACATGCCATCCCCTTTTTTTTGTTTTTAAACAACAAAGAAACCACTAATCATAAATTAGTACAAAACTACAAACACAAAAGCTCTAACTGAATACATGACTAATGCCAACCGTGAAACCGAACATATAAAAATATAAAACACCAGTTTACTCTCACGGAATTTCCCAATAATTCTTCTGTGTGTGGTAGCTCCTGAAACAGCCACCCACACACAGCCCAGGCTTTGAAGTACAATCAGGACAGTACATCCTAGTCTCCTTCCTGATACCTCTTCGAGCACAGACTCTACATCTCTTAGCAGGAAAGTTTTTTTTGGCCGTGGGAGGAATGTGCTCAGCAAAGTGACGATCTTTCAATCTAGCCACATCCTCCACCACTGCTTCTCTAGGAACTCTTGCCTGTTCCAGCACAACAAGGCTAGCTATGATAGACTCCTGAAATTTCACAAATGTCATCCTTGACTCTGGAGAACTATCTTTAAACACAACAAAAGCATTAAAAGTTGCCAAGTGGAACAAGTGAAGCGCTAATTTCTTATACCACACATAAGACTTACGAGCAGCAGTGTAAGGTTCTAACCTCTGATCTACTCTATCAACACCACCCATGTGCTTATTATAGTCTAAGATGCACACAGGTTTGCGCACTTCGGCAACCTGACCCCAAACAGCCACAGGTGAAGTACTCTCATCATGGATGGTGCTTAGCATGTATACATCCCTCTTGTCTACAAATTTCAGAGCTAGCAGCTCATCATTCCGCAAGGCACTGCACTGTCCCTTCTCAAGTTTTTTACAGACAAGCTCTTTTGGATAGCCTTTCCGATTAGAGCGGATTGTGCCACAAGCAACAGTGTCCACTCTGAACAACTCCTTGAACAACCGAACTCCAGTGTAGAAGTTATCTACATATAAATGGTGACCTTTGTTAAACAGTAGTCTACCAAGTTCCCACACAATTTTCTCACTAACTCCAAAAGTGGGAGGACAACCAGGGGGGTCAATATTGGAATCCCTACCAGTGTAGACCCGGAAATTATAAACATATCCTGTACTACTTTCTGACAGCATATACAATTTAATTCCATACCGTGCCCTCTTGCTAGGAATGTACTGCCTAAAAACCAAACGACCCTTGAACAGGACCAAAGACTCATCTACAGATATTTCTTTCCCTGGAACATAGATCTCTGAAAACCGATCTACCAAATGATCAAGGACAGGTCTAATCTTAAAAAGACGGTCAGAATCAGCATGATCTTGTGGCAAGGCTAAAGCATTATCTACAAAATGCAACATCCGAAGAAGAAGCTCATACCGGTTACGACTCATGATGGCAGGAAATATAGCAGTTGCCATCAAGGGACTAGTAGACCAATATGAAGACAGCGACGGCTTCCTTATCAGCCCCATCAAAAAAGTTAAACCCAATAACTTTTTCAACTCTTCCAGATTTGTGGGAATCCACCGGCTAGCTCTAGAGTGTGGCCTAAGTCTGGCAGCGTTGTCCCTCAAAAACTGCTCTGCATACAAATTAGTCTGCTCAACAATCTCTTCCAAAAATATATCGTCCATAAACAACTCAAAAAAGTTGACGGGCAAAAAGTTTTCCGTATTAACTCGACACCCTGGAAAACCAGTAAACGCAGGCAACTGTGGCTGCTCCATGTTTGGTGCAACCCATGCGTCATGTCTTCCAATGGGAAGCCTTTCAGCCGCTGGCTCCTGCACCATTGGCACATCACTGTCCTCCTCTAAAACAGGCCCTTCATCAGCACTGAGAGTGGCTTCATCATCAGATGATTCATCTCTGACAGAAAATTCACTTCCAGCATCCTGCACTTCCTCCTCTGCCTCAGATGCAGAGTCAGTCTCATATTCATGGTCAGAAGATGACTCAAAAAGCACACTAACAACCTGCTGAGCAGTCATCCTACGGCTGGCCATGATCCTTCCTACAAAAATTAACTGGACAAATACACCACCAACAACCAGCACTGTGTAAGATAAGTAACAAATTATAGGTTTATCACTAAGAATTATAAACTCAAAAACTATACTGCTCACTTGCCTGAAAAAGCTTGACTTACCAGCAACTACTCTGCACAGCCACAGCAATCACCAACGATATCCCACTAAAAAGAGAAAAAAAAAAGCAAATTAGACATAAGACAACACAATAATCATTGTGCATAACTCTAAGGACAATTTCACACACAATCCTGCATTCAGTACACCACCTACAAACGTGTCATTCATGCATTGCAATAATACTCACTTGGAGTAAATTTATTTACTTACCTAAAACATGCAACTACGCAAACCGCAGGACAACTACTGCCAAAACTGCAACAAGCCACAGCAAAGTCAGCAAAAGCTTTGAACTAGAACAAAAAGGAGAAAAACTGTTATTATCATAAAAGCAAATACTTCGCCAGTTGACAAACACTCTGCCACTAACCATTTTTTCATTTTCCCTTGTGTCTAGTCTTCTCTGCTTGGGGGAAGATAGGCCTAAAAAAAAATAGGCCAATCTACCCCCAAGGGGAGGGGGCAGAAATCGCCCAGATTACATTGCACCCTTTGGGGGGGGCGACCCTTGCCCAAGGGGCCACACCCCCAAACAAAGCACACACACCCACACATATAGTATCCCTGGCGCTATGGGGATTCTGCCCCCCTTGGGGACAGAAAGGCCTAAAAAATAGGCATATCTGCCCCCAAGGGGGGCAGAACTGCCCAAAAATACATGTGAGCCCCTGGGGGCGACCCTTGCCCAAGGGGCCGCCCCCCAACACAAAAAATAAAAACCAACAATAAAATCCCTGGTGTCTAGTGGCTTTCTGCCCGGCGTAAAAATAGGGCCAATCTTCCCCCAAGGGGGGCAGAAACGACGATAAATACATTGCGCCCCCGGGGGGAGCGACCCTTGCCCAAGGGGCCACCCCCCAACACAAAGCACACATACAAACATATCTTTCTGGCGCTATTGGGATTCTGCCCCCCTTGGGGGCAGAAAGGACTAAAAAAAATAGGCCTCTCTGCCCCCAAGGGGGGCAGAACTGCCCAAAAATACATGTGGGCCCCTGGGGGCGACCCTTGCCCAAGGGGCCGCCCCCCAACACAAAAAATAAAAACCAACAATAAAATCCCTGGTGTCTAGTGGCTTTCTGCCCCCCTTGGGGGCAGATCGGCCTACAAATAGGGCCAATCTGCCCCCAAGGGGGGCAGAAACGACAATAAATACATTGCGCCCCTGGGGGGAGCGACCCTTGCCCAAGGGGCCACCCCCCAACACAAAGCACACATACATACATACTATTTCTGGCGCTATTGGGATTCTGCCCCCCTTGGGGGCAGAAAGGCCTAAAAAAAATAGGCCTCTCTGCCCCCAAGGGGGCAGAACTGCCCAAAAATACATGAGGGCCCCTGGGGGCGACCCTTGCCCAAGGGGCCGCCCCCCAACACAAAAAATAAAAATCAACAATAAAATCCCTGGTGTCTAGTGGCTTTCTGCCCCCCTTGGGGGCAGATCGGCCTAAAAATAGGGCCAATCTGCCCCCAGGGGGGGCAGAAACGACGTAAAATACATTTGCCCCCAAAGGGGAGCGACCCTTGCCCAAGGGGTCGCTCCCCCACACCAATAAACACACACACACATAACGAGATCCCTGGTGTCTAGTGGGCATTCCTGCTGCCCGATCGCATCGCGATCGGGCAGCAGGAATGCTCAGAGACATCGAGGGAAAGGAAAACCCTTTCCTTTCCCTCGATGCCTCTCTCAGAGCACCCCCACCCCGCAGGAAGGTGAAATACTCACCTTCTCCCTTGACGCGCTGGAAGCAAATGGCTTCCAGCTCGTCATTCCCCCTTTCCATGAAATCAGCGCGCGATCGCGTGCTGACGTCATGGGGGGGGGGGGGTGGGGGGGGTGGGCGTGAAAGGGGAAGGGATTCCCCTTTCAGCCCTGGCCTGGGGGTGTTGGGGGGCGGCCCTCGGGGGAAGCGCTAGCGCTTCCCCCGACTGCCAGTCCCAGGACGTAATGGTTACGTCCATGGCGCCACACGGGCGCTGCCATGGACGTAACCATTACGTCCCTGGCGGGGAAGGGGTTAAGGAAAACGGGCTGCAGGTAGAAAAAAAAAAAAAATGCTTTATTAAAAAGCAGTCACGGACATGGTGTTCTGCTGTCTCCAGCAGGCCACCATCCCCGTGAGTGCCCATACTCGCAATGGGGTCGCAAACTGTGACCCACCTCATTAATATTAATGAGGTGGGTCTTTGCGACCCCATTCCGAGTTGCAGAAGGTGTCTGATACACCTTTCTGCATACCAAATTGCGACTTGCAATTTGCGAGTCGCACGGACTCGCAAATTGCAAGTCGCGATTTGGTTTCTTGCTACATCTGGCTCTTAGTGTGTCACACATTTTGATAGAGACATTCTCGGCATCCAGAATGATTCTCTCATAATGGGTTGGGTGGCTGTTTGTTAAATGCTGAGTGCATGTGTGAGTCATGAGGATTTCATTTGAATGAGGGACCCTTACAAGAAGTGGCCAGCACATCACTAGCACATCACTATCTTTTCTGTTTGTTGAATACTAAGGCTTACCCTTTCTACTGCTTTAAGGCAACCAGACAATGCTTCGGCTACAGGATCAAGGGCTACTGAGAAATACCCAATGGTGTGCTTAGTCTCTTCTTCATCTTAAAGACTGTTTCAATACTTTCATAGGACACTCATCTTACTCCCTTCTCTGTCTGACATCCCAAGTACATTATTTCTTTTTGACAATGCTGTAATTTTTTTAGGGGAAACTTTGTGCCCATTGTCAGCCAAGTAGTTATGAGGAGCAATAGGGTCTTCTCTACAGGCTTCCTTAGTCATCAGTGCAATCCGGAAGTCATTGATATGTTGGATCATGGTTATGCTGTAATGTAACTGCAGAGAATAAAGGGTCTTTTTAACTATCTAATGATTGATATAGGGCAGACTTTTAGTGTACACCTGAGGTGCTCAACAGCACAAGAGAGTCTTCTCTTGGAACCGAAGCACAAAGAGAAACTGGCTCTTTATGTGAAGGGGAACTGAGAAGAACACCTAGCAAAGGTCAATGACCATAACCACTCATCTTCTGGAAGAGTTTGGAGCAAAATTATGGCAGGATTCAGAACCACAGGATAGCATGGAAGACATTTTGGTTTATTTTCTGCAGGTCGTGCACTGTCTTCCATTTTTTGTTAGCTTTTTGTAAGGCCATGAGTGGAGAGTTACATAGATTCCTCATAACTTCCTTTAAATGCACTTTTCTATCATGTTCTCAATGACAGGAGTGAT
Source organism: Pleurodeles waltl (assembly GCF_031143425.1). Lineage (NCBI taxonomy): Eukaryota > Metazoa > Chordata > Amphibia > Caudata > Salamandridae > Pleurodeles > Pleurodeles waltl. Next base: position 1,021,330,387 of record NC_090447.1, read on the forward strand.
TTCTGCAATGGTGTTGGTGTCACCTTGTAAGGACGCTTCTGAGGAAAAACTGCATTGGGTCAGAGAGTTATCTTTAGAAGTGTGGCACCTTTAATCAGTTCATTCTCTCCACCTGTAAAATCCCAAACATCTTCTCTGACTGTCTCTTTCAAATCAATGGGTGGATCCTCTTTGATAATGACCGGATACAATCTGATGACAGGCTCTAGCATTTGTAGCTTGAACTCTGCATTTGCTACTTGGGCCTCAATTCTGACTCCATCCTGCGTACAGTAGATGATGCAGTTTAGTTCCCAAAGGAGATCCCTTCCCAGCCAGTTTACAGGGCTTACATTACATACCACAGACTGGTATTATATTGTGATAATTACTAGTTTTACTGACACAGGGACTGTAAACTGATTGGTAAACTGAGGATTTGTAATGCCTAAAAGTTGGACTTCCCTTCCTGTCAGGGGTAGGTTTGAGAACAGTCGAGCGAGTGGCTCCTGCATCTATCAAGGAGAATAGAGGGTGACTGATGACCTCTCCTTCAAAATATGGTCTAATCTGGTGCACTTCTTGGACTGCGTAAAGTATGCACGCATCCTTCCGCAACTTAGACACAGTCATTGGACCTGTTCAAACTCAGTGGCACTCTTGAAAATCATATTAACCTCAGCATTCTGGGTCGTAAATGGATTATGGGGAATCCCATTATTCTGTTGAAGTGGTGATTTCCTCCTTGCATCTGCATAGGGCCGGGGAACTCTGTGACATGGCAGGTTTCAGGATCTTTGGAGCTTACATTGGGGGTCTGGGTATCAGGAGAAGCTCTCTCTGTACCTCAAAAACTCAAAATTCACAGCCTGGGCATCAATCATGGTTTGATCAGGATTGCAGCAACATTCTCGTTCCAGTGCCCAACTTTGTTACAGATGTGGCAAGGGGCAACTTTCTTAAGGCTAATTATGCTAGTCCCAGGTATGTTTCTTCGACCTCTTCCTGTTCCTTGGACACTACCTCCATAAGCCATGGGAACTCCTTGCATGATTAGCTCATTACAATGGTCAATTGTAGGTCCTTGATGGGGTAGTTTAAGGGGGTCATTCCGACCCCGGCGGGCGGCGGGTGCCGCCCGCCGGGCGGAAACCACCCAAACACCGCACCGCGGTCAAATGACCGCGGCGGTGATCACAACTTTCCCGCTGGGCCGGCGGGCGATCTCAAGCAGATCGCCCGCCGGCCCAGCGGGAAAGCCCCAGCAAAGATGAAGCCGGCTTCGAATGGAGCTGGCGGATTTGCTGGGGTGCGACGGGTGCAGTGGCACCCGTCGCGATTTTCAGTGTCTGCTTTGCAGACACTGAAAATCTTAATGGGGCCCTGTTAGGGGGCCCCTGCAGTGCCCATGCCAGTGGCATGGGCACTGCAGGGGCCCCCAGGGGCCCCACGACTCCCGTTCCTGCCAGCCTCTTCCTGGCGGTGTTAACCGCCAGGAACAGGCTGGCGGGAAGGGGGTCGGAATCCCCATGGCGGCGCTGCATGCAGCACCGCCATGGAGGATTCCCTGGGGCAGGGGAAAACCAGCGGGAAACCGCCAGTTCCCCTTTTCTGACCGCGGCTTTACCGCCGCGGTCAGAATTGCCCCGGAAGCACCGCCAGCCTGTTGCCGGTGCTTCCTCTGCCCTCTGCCCTGGGGGTTACAAACCGCCAGGGTCAGAATGAGGGCCTAAGTCCCTTAATGCTGTTGTTCTGTGCTAATTGGTTCTGGGAAATTCTAAATGTTTCCTTGAGTCCCTTTCGCTTGGCTTCTTACATGTCACTAGAATATTTTGCAAGATGAAGAATCTCATCGAGGGGTTTACTTGTCCAGCAAATAACACCTTGAATAATCTGTTTGCTAATTTCAGGTCATAGCCCTTGCACAAAAGAGGTGAGAGACCTTCCAATGTCATCTTCAAGTGGATCATTTAGTCAGCTATGCTCCCTGTATATCTGCATCAACCTCTCAAACTATGCAAACATGTTGTACCCCTCGTTTCCTGAGAGGATTGGAACATCTTGGGAACATTTATTTCCTTTTTGGGGAACCTTAGCTTTTAAGAATTTTATTACTTTTTCTTATTCAGTCTTTTACAAGGGTGAAGGTGCATTCATTCCTGCTACGCTAGAGGGTTCCTAGGTCGGCCACTCCACTGCTCTCTTGCATTCTAACATTAGGTCCTTTGGGACTCACACTTTGAACAACAGCTCCAAATCTTCCCACACGACTTTGCAAATGGTCAAAAATTGGTCCATCTGTCTATACTAGTTATCAAGATTTTCCCCTAACTTTGGAAGAGAATTTGTAAAGTGGAAGAAACCTGTCTAGGACCCTGGAACATGTACGTATGCCTCTCCCTGAATTTCCGGCACTGGGTATTCCCTTACTGCTTCTCCTTGACCTTCTCCCTCATCTTCTGTGGCAGCTTCTTTCTTTTGTTTAACCTTAACCCTTTCCTTCTTTCCTTCTTTATCCGCACACCTCACTAAACCTCTAAGGGACATATTTACATGCCCCTAGTGCCACAGAAGCATCACTTTGTGTGATGCTCCGGTGGTGCTATGCACTGTACACTATTTACAAGGCAGCGCTAAGCCATTTTTTGTGGCTTAAAGCTGCCTTGTAAATATGGGCCCCTCCGATGCAGTTTTTTGAGGCAGAGCAGCGTGCAACGGGTGATGTTGTGGGAGTTCCACCACAACACCCAATGGTTTTGATACTGCCTCAGATTTACAAGAATTTGGCAAGTAGCCTGCCCTCACACAAAGGACTGCCACACCCCCTACTGGGACCGTGGCAGACAGGATTGAACTGAAAGTGGACCTGGTGCACTTCTAAGCGACTCTTTAAAGTCTCCCCCACCTCAAAGGCACCTTTGGGTATATAAACAGGGCCTCTGCCCCTACCAACTCAGACACTTCCTGGAGAAGAAACTGGAACCAGAACCTGCATCCTGCCAAGAAGAACTGCCTGGCTGCCCAAAAGACTCACCTCTCTGCTTTCTGTGAAGGACTGCTACCTTGCTGTTGCCCTGCTGCCTTGCTGCTCTCTGGCTGTGGTGAAGAGATGCTCTCCAAGGCCTTGGATAGAGCTTACCTTCTGTTCCCTGAAGTCTCAGGACCAAAAAGACTTCATCGCTACAAGAATGACTCCTTGTGTGGTGAAATGCGCCGCACATCCTGACTGAAACGACGCACAGCCTGCACCGTGGTGGAAATTTCACCGCACGCCAAACCATAACAAAGCAGCCTGACTTTTCAACGAGAAGATTGATGCAGCACCAGCGTAGTGACCTGAAATTTGACACACGGCCCACTGGATCGACACACAGCCAAGCTGGAAAGAGGCAGCCTGACTTCCAGAGAGGAATCGACGCAGAGTCTACTTTGCGGTAGAAAATTTGAGGCAATGCCCACCGGATCGATGCAGCTCCTGTGACTTTGTCCTGCCAGCGCAGGTAATCCACGCATCGTCCCCGGAGTGTCTGAAAATCCCACAACCCAAAGAGGTTCCTCGACTGAGCGCCAGAAATCAACGCACAGCCGTCCATGTGTGAAAACTAAACAACGCATCGCTGTGTGCAGCCTGAGAAATTGACGCACACCCCTTTCTTTCCATGCAGATCCTCCTTTGCGGTTCTTTGCGGAGATTTTTCATGCGAACCAAGTACTTTGTGCTAGAAAGAGACTAAGAGGGTCGGCCGCCAGGGCCACCGACCACGGGAGCACCGCCAACAGGCTGGCGGTGCTCCAACGAGCATTCTGACCGCGGCGGTTCAGCCGCGGTCAGAAGCGGAAAGTCAGCGGTCTCCCGCCGACTTTCCGCTGCTCGTGTGAATCCTCCATGGCTGCGGAGCGCGCTCCGCAGCCATGAGGATTCCGACCCCCCCTACCGCCATCCTGTTCATGGCGGGAAAGCCGCCATGAACAGGATGGTGGTAGGGGGGGTCGCGGGGCCCCTGGGGGCCCCTGCCGTGCCCATGCCAATGGCATGGGCACGGCAGGGGCCCCCGTAAGAGGGCCCCACAAAGTATTTCAGTGTCTGCCTTGCAGACACTGAAATACGCGACGGGTGCCACTGCACCCGTCGCACCTTCCCACTCCGCCGGCTCGATTACGAGCCGGCATCCTCGTGGGAAGGTCGTTTTCCCCTGGGCTGGCGGGCGGTTTTTCAGCAACCGCCCGCCAGCCCAGGGGAAAACTTGTAATACCCGCCGCGGTCTTTTGACCGCGCCGCGGTATTTCGGAGGGGGGAATTCTGGCGGGCGGCCTCCGCCGCCCGCCAACATTGGAATGACCCCCTAAGTTTGCTTTTAAAAGACTTAAGATACTTTACATCACTTTTCAGTGATATCTCAGCATTTACTTATTGCATTATAATCGGTTTGACCTGCATTTATGCAGATAAATATTATAATTTTTTCTAAACACTGTATGGTGTATTTGTGTGGTGCTATATGGTGTTTTTGTATGATTTAATGCACAACTACTTTACACATTGCCTTCTAAGTTAAGCCTAACTGCTCAGTGCCAAGCTACCAGAGGGTTGGCACAGGATAATTTGGAAATTTGGACTGTGTATGACTTACCCTGACTAGAGTGAGGGTCCTTGCTAGGACAGGGGGTAACTTGACTGCCAACCAAAGACCCCATTTCTAACATTGGTGATCAGCGGTGAGGATAGGACTTGTATTTGTGCAGTGACATACAGTAGCTAAGTATTTCACTACCTACCCACAGTTGAAGGTCAACTTGATTTTTTATCTTTTTCTCCAATTTTGTTTTTCCTGGCAATTTGTTTTACTAAAATCCTCATTCAACATGTCTCTGGCTGGGTCTTAAGCAAGAGATAAAGATTTTGATCTGGCTATGCAGGAGACCTACACTGTTAAAAAGCTGAGGGCATTCTGCAGGGATAAGGGAATACCCACCCAAGGTGCCTCCAGAAAGGAGGAATTTCAAGTGGCGCTAAGGGCCTGGGCACAAGCCCATTCAGAGGAGGATGTTGAGGAGGAGTGTCCAGAGGATGGCCTCCCAGAGGATTTATTGTCATCAGTGGATGATGTTACCACTGCAATTGTGCCCCCTGCCAAACCAGGGAGCATTGTCTCTGATCAAGGCCTGACCCCAGAGGAAAGGAGAGAGGAGAGAGAGTTTCAATTGCAGATGGCAAGGTTGAAAATTTAGGCTAGGCTCAAAAGGAGGATAGGAAGGCAGAGAGAGAAGCCAAACAAGCTGAGCCTGAAAGAGCAGCCAAGCAGATTGAAGCTGAGAGAGCTGAAGCTGTAGCTGAGAGAGCCTTTGCTGAGAAAAAAACTTTTGTTGGCTTATGAACTGAGTCTCAAGGAGCTGGAGATCAAGGTGAGCCAGTCTGAGTCCAGCAGTGATGCTGGCAGCATACATGCAGGACCTGTTGGGGAGAAAAAGGTTCCTATACCCAAGAATGTGGTGCCAAGTATTGAGATGACATTGACAAGTGGTTGGCTGCCTATGAAGTTGCACTAAGGTCCCATGGGACCTCTGAGGAGCACTGGGGGGCTGCCTTTTTTATGTGCCAGCAGTGGGGAGGTACACACTTCTTACACTAGTTCCACATGATAGGAATGTCTATGTATCCAAGTTTGGACTGACTCCTGAGAAAAACCATCAGAGGTTTAGGGACAGCACCAAACTTTCCACACAAACTTGGATAGATTGTTATGATTTCTCCAATAAGGCACTGGATGGATGGGTGTGGGCAGCAAATAGATGATTACAAAGGATTATATGACTTGATCTGAGAGAGCATATGCTCAGTATTTCTTTTACAGAGTTGCACCAGCACTTAGTAGATAGCAAGCTGACTGACCCCAGGAAGATTGCTGAGGAGGCGAACCTCTGCGTTAGCACCAGAGTGTCCAAGAAGGCATATGGTGGGGGGGACCCACAAAGGTGGCCAGGTTTCCCACCAGAAGAAAGAGGGGGGAGACAAAATAAGATAAGGAGTTCTCAAAAGGCCCCAAAAACAATTCCAAAATGGGGGGCGGTAACCATTTCTCTTCTAGAGTTTGGAAAAAAACAGGGTTCTTTGACAGAAAGTTAGGGAAGTTCATCCCCAAATGCTTAGAGTGCTACCAGCATGGATGCTCTAAGGGCCAGTGTTCCAAGAGAGCACAGTCCACCACTGGACAGACACCTGGGTTGGCTAGTGTAGCGCTCAGGGGGAAGATAGTCCCAGTTAGCTTTGGGGGGCAGACAGAGGTTTCCCTAGTGTCCCTGAGAGATAGAGAGATGTTGCCTAAAGGTCATATTCCTGCAAATACTTCTTAGTATAGGCAGTGGGTCACCATTGATGGGCAAAGGGTGGAGGCTCTGCATGACACAGGAGCCAGCATGACTACTGTCAAGAGTCAGATGGTGTCAGCAGAGCAGATAGTCCCTAAAACCTTCCACCAGGTCATAGTCGCTGACAATCATGAGAGTCCCCTTCTGGTGGCTCTGGTTCCATTTGAGTGGGGGGAGGCCTCTGGTACTGAAAGTGGCTGTGAGTCCAGCCATGCCTGTAGATTGTCTGTTAGGCAATGATCTTGAGCATGCAGACTTGGAGGAGGTAGAGCTCAGATTCTACCTGTAGTTGTTAGGTTTGCCTGAGTGGGTCTGCATGACCACAAGGTCCATAGCTGCCCGGGAAGGGAGTCAAGGGCGTTTGGAGCCTGGAACAATGGGCCAGACAGCTGCAAAGAGGAAGAGCAAGAGGCGGGGGAAACCCGCCTCAGATGTTCCCACAGTGGTGGATGGGGCCCCTGAGAAGGAGGAGGCCACTGAGCCAACTAGAGAGGACTTAGCTGAACTGGGCATCCTACCTGAACTTGCTGGCTGGCAAGTAGAGGGTGGGCCAAACAGGGAAGAATTATGCAAGGCACAAAAAGAATGCCCCGCCATTGAGGGTCTGAGGTGACACACCACAGCCCAAGCAGGTGGTAAAGCCTCTGGCACTCACCATATCTACTGGGAGAATGATCTCCTTTACAGTGAGCCGAAGGTTCCTGGCTCTGGAGCAGCATGTGTGCTGGTGGTTGCCAGTGTTACCAAGCCTTCCGACTGGTTCTGGCTCACGACATTCCCCTGGCAGGACATCTGGGCCAAGACAAGACCTTTGACAGGCTTGTCACCAACTTCCATTGGCCTAGAATGAGGGTAGCCTCAGTTAATCTCTAAAGAGCCTTCCCCACCTGCCAGGCTAGTGGGAAGACATGGAAAAAGCTTAAAGCCCCCCTGATCCACCTCCCACCATTGGCATCCCCTTTGAAAGGGTGGACATCAACATTGTTGGTCCCTTGGACCCCAAAACTGCCTTGGGCAACAGATTTATCCTGGTTTTGGTGGACCATGCCACCCGCTATCCAGAGGCCATCCCTCTGAGAACAGTGACTGCACCGATAGTGATCAGAGCCCTGCTGGGAATATTTACCCATGTGGGTTTCCCTAAGGAAATTGTGTCTGACAGAGGCACAAACTTCATGTCTGCATACATGAAGTCCATGTGGGATGAGTGTGGGGTGACCTACCGGTTTATCACCCTGTATCACAATAAATCCAATGGCTTGTTGAGAGATTCAACAAGACCCTTAAAGGAATGATCAACGGCCTAACTGAAGCCATGAGGCGTAAGTGGGACGTCCTCTTGCCATGTCTGCTGTTTGCTTATAGGGAGGTGCCCCAGAAAGGGGTGGGGTTCAGCCCCTTTGAGCTTCTCTACGGCACCCTGTCAGAGGAACACTAAGCATAGTTAAAGAGGGCTGGGAGAAAGCTCCCAAGATACCTCCCCAGGATGTGGTCAGCTACATGCTGGCCCTCCACAACCAAACCCAACAGTTCTGGAAGCAGGCCAAGAGTAACCTTGAGGCCAGTCAAGAGGTGACAAAGGAGCAGTATGACCGGAAGGCCACTATGGTTGAGTTCTCACCTGGAGACAAGGTTTGGGTAAAGGAGCCAGTAGAGCCTAGGGCTCTCCAGGACCACTGGTCTGGCCCATTTGAGACTAAGGAGCTAAAGGGGGAGGTCACTTACCTAGTGGACCTCAAGACCCCTAGGCACCCCCTAAGTATTCTCCATCATAACAGACTCAAACCTCACTTTGAGAGGTCTGAGGTCAGTATTCTCCTGATCTCAGATGAGGGCATGGAAGAGGAGAGTGAACCTCTCCCCGACCTCCTCTCTGCCAAAGAAGGTAATGGGTCAATGGAGGGTGTCATTCTCTCCATGACATTGACAGGGTACATAGTCCCCCTGTAAAGAACAAAATGTACAGATTATCAGAGAAGGCGAAGGCCAGCATCAAAGAGGAGGTCTCAAAGATGTTGACCCTAGGGGTTATTGAGAAGTCCAGCAGTCCCTGGGCCAGCCCTGTGGTGCTAGTACCTTCAGCTTCTGCCCCTGGTGCAAAGCTAGAACTCCGGTTCTGTGTGGACTACCGGGGTCTCAACTCAGTCACACGGACTGACGATCACCCCATCCCCCGAGCTGATGATCTCATTGAGAGACTAGGCGCTGCCAAGTTTCTGAGTACTTTTCATCTCACATCAAGGTATAGGCAGATCGCCTTGACTGAGGAGACTAAAGAGATATCTGCATTTTCCACACCTGATGGCCATTACCAGTTCCGGGTGATGCCCTTTGGGATGAAAAATGCCCCCGCTACCTTCCAACGGTTGGTGAATGGGGTCCTAGCTGGCAAGGATGCCTACTGCGCAGCCTACCTAGATGACATAGCTGTATATAGTTCCAGCTGGGAGGAACACCTGCTCCACCTCAAGGAGGTGCTTCAGACTCTGCAACAGGCAAGCCTGACCATCAAGGCTAGTAAGTGCCACATTGGGCAGGGTTCCGTGGTATACTTGGGACACCTAGTAGGTGGTGGCAAGGTGCAGCCACTCCGGGCCGGGAATGAAACTATCAAGGCCTGGCAGCCACCTAGAACACAGACCGAAGTGAGAGCCTTCTTAGGCCTCACTGGATACTACCATAGGTTTGTCAAGGGCATTGGTACTATTGTGTCACCCTTGTCAGAACCTACCTCCAAAAAGCAACCTAGGATGGTGATTTGGACAGAGGTCCTCATTACAACCCTGGCTGTCAGTGATAAAGCAGCGGTAATACCGCCAACAGGCCGGCGGTAACAAAAATGGAATTATGACCACGGCGGAAACCGCTCACACAGACAGCCACTTTAACTGCCACAGCAGTAGCAACAAGCACCGCAGCGGAAACCGTCAACAGCCAGGCGGTAGACAACGTACAGCCCACAGTATTACAACAGGCCTATCCACCACCATTTCCGGGGCAGTACCAATGACATCAAAGGCACGGCGGAAACAGTACACAGAAGGCAAAGGACTCGTCCCTGGAGATACAAGGAAGAACCACACCGCCATGGAGCCCGAGTTGCAGGTGTTCTCCATGCTCGTTTATCTCCTTCTTCACTATGAACACGAACGCCAGCGAAGACGACCAAGGTGAGTACTGCTGCCTAGCACACAGGGGAGGGGGAGGAAAAAGAGAGTGACACACACACACAACACCCCCACCCCCAACACCATACACATAACCAGGTTCATCAACATTACATATTCACCCCGTACTCCTCAGGAATAATGCAAGGACAAAAGGATATGATTAAAGTGAGTGTAATAATATAACATTGTAGAAAATCGTGCTTCAAAATCAAAACAGTATATACATATATACAAATGGAGGGACACAGCCCAGTCCACAATGTCCGTGGGCCACAGGGCTACTCCACATAGGCCAAGGCCCCACTTGACTCCTGCAACAACACAGAGAGAACACTGCAGGAGCAGCAGGTAAAAAATACACAGGGGAACAGGAAACGGGGGCACCTCAGCCAGAAGATGGTACAACACCACTGGTCGTGGGGGGGATACATGCCCTGTGCGATATCCTGGGGAGTGCAAGGCCACAGTCTCTCAAGTGGGTGATCTGCCCACTGCTTGGTCCTGGGGAGTGCAAAGCCACAGTCTCTCAAGTGGGTGGTGTGCCCACTGCTTGGTCCTGGGGAGTGCAAAGCCACAGTCTCTCAAGTGGATGGCTTCTCCACTGGTTGTGGAGGGGGCCTTCTGCCAAGTATGCTTCATCCTGGCAAGGAGGGGATGAGTGGATGGCTTCTTCCAATGGTTCTGGAAGGGGCAGAGTGCCCAGTGTGCTTTATTCTGGCAAGGATGGGGTGAGTAGATGGATTCTTTCACTGGTTCTGGAAGGGGCCTGGTGCTCAGTGTGCTTCATCTTTGCAAGGAGGGGGTGAGTGGAGAGCTTCTTCCACTGGTTCTGGAGGGGGCCTTGTGTCCAGTGTGCTTCATCCTGGCAAGGAGGGGGTGAGTGGGTGGCTTCTTCCACTGGTTCTGGAGGGGTCCTTGAACCCTGTGATGCAGTACTTAGGGAGTGCAAGGTCACAGTCTTTCACCTGGGTGTCACACCCACAGGATTTGCAGGGTCCAGGAGGCACTACAGTCCATGGTGGCAGGACTACACACTGACCGCCGGCAGTGACGGTTGCTCAGTGGTGGCAGCGGCGGTGCTGGTGGTGGTGCTGGCAGTGGTGGGTGGAGGCTCCAGTCCTTCCCCTGCAGCCTCGGACAGCTGAACCGACATGGTTGGTGCTGGGGGCTCAGAATCAGTCCCAGCACCAGGCCTCCAGTCATTCCTGCCTACAGGGGCAGGCACCTTGCTCTTGCCCTTGGCAGCTGGTGGTGCCTCCTTTCCCTTGGAAGCTGGTGGTGCCTCCTTGTTCTTACCCTTGGCAGCTGGTGGTGCCCCCTTGGCAGCTGATGGTGCCTCCTTGCCTTGCCCCTTGGCAGATGGTGGTGCCTCCTTACATTTCCCCTTGGCAGCTGGTAGTACCTCCTTGCCTTTCCCCTTGGTAGCTGGTGCAGGCACACTGTCAGTGCTGATGGATGGTTCCCTGAAGCCTCTCACACCTGTAGTAGCTGCCGACACTACTGTGGCCGTGGACTGGGTGGCTGAAGTGCTCAACTGGGTTTTGGCCACCCTGGCCTGACTTAAAGGAAGGGGGTGAGAGGGGTAGGGGAGAGGTCAACGGCAGAGAGGAAAAGCTTCTTAGGGATACTGGGGTGGGAAGAGGGTGAAGGTTTGGGAGTGGAGGAAGAGGGGGTAGTTGTAGGAGGTATCTGTCTGCTGGGTTTGGGTGCAGGTGCATGGGCTGGATGCTGTTGTGAGGTGGTTGTCTGTTGGGTGTCTGAGTGCTTGTGTTGTGTACTTTGGGAGGAGGGGGCACAGACACAGTGGGAGAGGACACAGGAGGCATATACATGGATGTGAGGGTGGTGACTGCCAATGAGGGGTGTGTAGTGATAGGCGTGATGGTGATAGGGGTAGTGGATGAGGATGTAGTACATGCAGGTGTGAGTGGAGATGCTACTGGGAGAGTGGTGGACGAGGAAGAGAAGGGGGACATAGTGGAGCCAGTGGATGTTGGTGTTTCTGCATCTGGATGGTGCTTGTATGAGTGCCTGTGGGATGATGTGTGGTGCTTGTGCTTGCCTGAACCACTCCTGTGTGTTGTCTTGGGTGTATGCAGGTCTAAATATGTGCTTGGGATAGGTTGGGGTTGAGGGGATTGGGACTGGGTAGAGGAAGTTGGAGGGGGAGGCTAGAGACAGGGACAATGGTTGCCATCAGGGAGGAGGCCAGAGCCTGGATTGATCTCTGTTGGGCCACCATGCCAGAGTGAATGCCCTCCAGGAATGCATTTGTTTGTTGCAAATGGCCTGCCAGCCCCTGGTTGGCATTCACTATGGTTGACTGCCCAACAGAGATGGATCGCACAAGGTCAATAGCCTCCTCACTCTGGGCAGCAAAGCTGACTGGTGCAGGGCCTGAGGTGCCTGGGGCAAAGGAGATGCCCACCCTCCTGGGTGAGCGGGCATGGGAAACTCACTGAGGGGCTGCTGGGAGGGCGGTGCTGGTACAGGGGTGGCGGCTGTACCTGTAGTTGGGGTGGCAAAAGAGATGTCCGCCACGACCAGGGAGCTTCCATCGGAGGAGGAATCACTGTCAGAACTGTCCCCTCCTGTCTCCGCTGTGGTGCTCCCCTCGCCCTCCGTCCCACTGGTACCCTTACCGTCGGTGGATTCGGCCTCATGGGCCATGTGAGATGCAGCTCCCTCCATCGCCGGTGCCACTGCTCCTCCTCCAGAGGATGCTGATGCACATAAGGACAGGGTGACAAAACAAAAAGGGAGGGGAAGAGACAAAGGATTCACTTGGTCAATGGCTGCCCAACAATACAGTTGGCGTACACAGTACCCTCACACAGGGACCAGGCCTACGCACTATGCAGTGCACTACCAGTCACAATACTAGTCACCAGCCCAAAGACAGGAATACCTAACGCCAATTGCAGCATACCGGACATCCACAGACCCCTGCCCAGTAGTGGATGCCTACTAGCTTTGTAGGAGGTGGTATTCATCAGCCCCTGCCCAACATGGAACCTACCGTGCAATGTCCGGCCTGGCCTAGAGGTACCCACAGTCCCACATCATCCACCCGTAGACCACCCCACGTAGTAGTAGATTTGGAAACTGTACTCACCCCTTGTGGCTGTTGTGATGCCCTAAATTGCCTATCCAGCTTCGGATAGGCCACCGCCAGTATGCAGAACATCAGGGGCGGTCAGGGTTTGACGGGCACCCTTTCCTCGTTGGGAGGCCATCCTCAGCTGGTCTTCCACCGTCTTCCGTGGCCAGCGTCTCAGGTCCTCCCACCGTTTGCAACAATGGGTGCTCTGCCTGCCATAGAACCCCAGGGTCCGCTCATCCTTGGCGATGGCACGCCATGTACCCTTTTTCTGATGGACGCCGACCTGCAGACAAATAACCATAGAAAAAGGTATCAGCCATACCATCCGGCCTGTTACACTCATGTCCAACCATATCCCTGCCATCCCCTTACGCACATATATTGTCCACCATACATGCAGCACACTGCCCAGGACCCTTCCACCAAACCCCCCATACACGAGGCCCTCACACACAGCACTACATTCATTTATGCCCCATGCATCGTGCTCACAATGTACTCACCTGTTGGTCTAGAGGCCCATACAGCATTCGGTAATGGGGTAGGTCCCCATCCATCAGTCTCTCCAACTCCGCAGCGGTGAAGGCAGGGGCCCTTTCCCCTGTGACTCGAGCCATGGTGATTTCCAGACACAGGTCACAGCAGCATTTGCAGTGTAGGTCCTCTCCTGTTGAATGTCAGATAGCAAGTGAGAGAACATATAGAAATGACATCCACGTCCGCGGCAGTGCGTACCTACACCACCGACGTACTTCACCATTGCCCACTGTAACCCATAGGGCCCAATGACAACCAATGAGGACTTGCACAGCGGTACTCGACCGCCTCCCAAAATGGCACACAACGTCAGCGGCATTACCTCATTTCCACATGTCCATCCACACAGGACAGGCGGGGCCATTTAAGGGGGGGTTAGGGGACAGGCCATGGCACCCAACTGCGTCACAGTACATATAGGCACCATTTGGGCTTATCCAAAAACATGCTGTTTCTCTCACAATATGCAATACAGTGTACAGTTTGCAAATGTGGAATACTGACCAGCTGCTCACTCCTTTTCCCCCTAGAGTACAACCATTGCAGATATATAGGAGATGGAGACATCCTCCTGTGTACAGACCCCTGGTGGACTGGGAACAATGGAGGTCAGGCACATCATCCTCACCTACAGACTTGATGGGGCCACAATCACAGAACTGTGTACCCAATTGGAGCCAGATCTGATAACTTCTATCCGTCACCCCACTGGGATCACCCCTCATGTGCAAGTCCTATCTGTGCTTCATTTCTTGGCAACTGGTTCTTTCCAAGTGACATTGGGCTTGGCAGCAGCAACGTCTCAGTCAATGTCCTCAATAGTGCTGACCAGAGTGTTGTCTGCCCTAATTAAACACATGCACAGCTACATAGTTTTCCCCAAGGTGGTGGATTTGGACACAGTGAAAGATGATTTCTATACTATGGGACATATCCCCAACATTATTGGGGCAATTGATGGTACACATATTGCATGTCCCCTCCCCATGCCAATGCAAAGTATCCTGGGTCTGTGCATGATACCATTATCCTGAGGAATAGCAGCATCCCATATGTGATGGTTCAACTCCAAAGGCACCGGGTACGACTAATAGATGAGCCCATGGTTCCAACCCAGTATATGTTGGTGTATGGGTATGGTGTTGGCCCTAAGGGTTAGAGTTTGGCTAACAGGTATCCATCGATATTTGCAGGTGACTCTGGTTACCCCAACCTCTCATGGCTACTGACCCCAGTGAGGAATCCCAGTACAAGGACAGAGGAGCGTTACAATGAGGCACATGGGCGAACAAGAAGAATAATCAATAGGACATTCGGCCTCCTGAAGGCCAGGGTTCGTTGCCTAACAGGTGGTTCCCTGTGTTACTCATCTAAAAAGGTCTGCCAGATCATCGTGGCATGCTGTATGTTGCATAACCTTGCCTTGAGATGCCAGGTGCCTTTTCTGCAGGAGGATGAGGCTGGAGATGGGCGTGTGGCAGCAGTGGACTCTGTGGACATTGACGAAGAGGAGGCAGAGGATGAGGATGAGGATGAGGACAGCAGAACATCAATCATACAACAGTACTTCCAGTGACACACAGGTAAGACACTGTAACTTCACCTTCCATTGACAGTTTTGTGTTGGACATTGTACATGGCAGGCTGATTTTCTGACTACTATGGCCACTTACTGTATCCTTTGGCATCTCTATTTTCAGATATCTGTGCCCCACACTGGCTCCTGGTGTTTTGACTGCTGCTAACTACAGGTCATACCTATGTATACAGTACTGTACAGTTGAATTGCAATGTTTCCAGCTTGTTAAAAGAATACATATTTCAATCAATTGACAGACTCCGTAATTGTATTTGTTCCAAGGGTGTTTATTTAGGTGCTAATAAGTGGAGGGGGTATTGCAAAGGGATGGGTTGCTGATGGAGGAAAGTTGAGGGTAGATTCCAGTCTATTGGTATCACAGGTTCATTGTCCAAGGGGGAATAGGAAGTGGATCAATGGCAGTTCAAGGTGGACAGGGTGACTGAGTGAGACACAAGGGTGACATTCAGGAGAATCTTATTTCCTGGCGGAGTCTTGGCAATGTTCTCTGGCTTCTGCCTGGATCGCAGGGACCGTTTGTGGGATGGTTCTCCTTCTGCAGGGGGAGGGGTGCTGGTGGCCTGTGGGTCCTGAGGCGAGGCCTCCTGTCCACTAGTGGCAGTGGAGATGCAAGGCTGTTCATCGTTTTGGCTAGTGTCAGGGGCCCGTTGGTGTGCCATTGCCTCCACCATGGTGTTGGCCATGTCTGCCAGCACCCCTGTAATGGTGACCAGGGTGGTGTGGATGTCCCTCAGGCCCTCCCTGATCCACAGGTACTGTCCCTCCTGCAGGTCTCCTGCAACTTGTCAAGTATCTGGCCCATCGTCTCCTGGGAATGGTGGTATGCTCCCTGGATGTTGGTGAGTGCCTCTTGGAGAGTCGGTTCCCTGGGCCTGTCCTCCCCCTGTCACACAGCAGCCCTCCCAGCTTCCCTGTTGTCCTGTACCTCTGTCCTCTGAATCGTGTGCCCACTGGCACTGACACCAGGTTCCTGATCATCCTATGTTTGTGGGGTGGCCTGGGGTCACTGTAGTGGTGGACACACTGCTGATTGATGTGTCCTGGGGACTTTGGTATGGACCCCCTGGGAGGGTGCTGTGGTGGTGTTTCCTGAGGGGCGAGGCTCTGTGGTGGTATGGGACTGTGCCTGGGTTACCAACTGTCCGGAGGTCCCTGATGGGCCAGGTTGATCATCCAAATCCAGGAGTACAGAGCTGCTGTCATCACTGTGGGCCTCTTCTTGAGGGGGGACTGGATGTTGCTGGCACCTCCTCTCCGGTGACGTTGGATAGGAAACCTGTGGGGATGTAAATGCAGTGTTATTGTTTCAATGTGTGCCATCTTGTGCATGGGTGTGTTGCCCTCTATGGTTGTTATCACCCTGGCAGCTTAGCCTTGTATGAGTAGTAATTTGGTGGGTTAGGTGATTATCTCTAGTGTGCATGCTTTAGTGATGTGTGTCCATGCAGGTCTGTGATGGGTGTCAGTGCATTGGTGTTACGTGCAGGGCTTGGCATTAGAATGAGTGGGTTGTGATGGCGGGGTGTATGTGAGGTGGTGGGGTGATGGGGGTGAGGGCATGGGTGGGGGTATGTGATGCCATGCAGGTAGGGGGGTGATAGTAGTAAAGGGTTGACTTACCAGAGTCCAGTCCTTCTGCTGCTCCTGCCAGGCCCTCAGGATGCATGATTGCCAAGACTTGCTCCTCCCATGTTGTTAGTTGTGGGGAGGAGGTGGGGTTCCACCGCCAGTCCTCTGTACTGCTATCTGATGTCTTGCTGCCAAGGAATGCACCTTGCCCTGTAGGTCATTCCACCTCTTTCTGGTGTCATCCCTTGTTCTTGGATGCTGTCCCACGACAACCCTGTCCATGATCCTCTGCCATAGCTCCATCTTCCTAGCAATGGATGTCTGCTGCACCTGTGATCCAAATAGCTGTGGCTCTACCCAGATGATTTCCTCTACCATGACCCTTAGCTCCGCCTCTGACAACCTGGGGTGTCTTTGTGGTACTCTGGGTGTAGTGTGTGTGCTGTGTGTGAGGCTGTGTGGGGTGATGTGTTGGGATGTGTGCTGTAGGGAGTGTGGATGGTGTATTGGAGATGGTGTTTTGTGGCTCTGGTTCTGTGGGTGTGCTTGGTATGTCTCTCTTAGTTTGCAATACTTTTTTGTCGTAAGGGGTTGTGGGTATTGTGGGTGTGTGGGTGTGTTGTGTGTCGGGTGGGTGTAATTTGAATTGTCCAATGTGGTGTAGTTTTGTATGTGTGTGTGTATTTTGAGCACAACGGTATGTTCTGTCAATGGTGTAGCGCCACTGAATGTCTACTGCAGTGATTCGTGGGTCATAATGCTGTGGGCGTAGTTCTGTTGGCGTAACGGTGTGGGTTTTGGTACTGCCAATTTATCACTGACCTTTGGTCTGGCGAACTCGTGTGTGTGTCTGTATAGTGACGGATTGGTATGTGTGTGTCATAATATGGGAAGTAGTAATCAGCCGCGGCACCGGTATGTTGGCAGCGGTCAGCATGGCGGTATGCGGGACTTACCACCAATGTCATAATGAGGGCCAGCGGCTTGTCAGAAAGCCTTTGATTCTCTAAAGGAAGCCATGTGCACAGCCCCCATACTCAAGGCCCCTGACTACTCCCAGGAATTTATTGTGCAGACAGATGCTTCAGAGCATGGCATAGGGGCTTTTCTAGCACAGCTAAATGAGGAGGGCTCAGACCAACCAGTAGTCTTTATTAGCAGAAGACTATTACCACAGGAACAGAGGTGGAGTGCTATTAAGAGAGAAGCATTTGCTGTTCTCTGGGCACTAAAAAAGCTGAGACCATACCTGTTTGGGACTCACTTCCAGGTTCAGACAGACCACAGGCCCCTCAGATGGCTCATGCAGATGAGGGGTGAGAATCCTAAACTCTTGAGGTGGTCCATTTCCCTACAGGGATTTACGGTGGAGCATCGCCGGGGATTGAACACACCAACAATGATGGTCTCTCCAGATAGTTCCACCTTAGCGATAAAAGCTCTGAGGAGGTTGGACAGCTCTCCTCACTTTCAGCTGGGGGGGACACATGTTAGACCTGACAGCCTTAGGGTGGTCACCCCTAACTTTTTGCCTGCCTCCCTCCGACATTTTGGCTACTGTTTTTGCTGGTTGTAAGACTCTGTGCACTTTACCACTGCTAACCAGTGCTAAAGTGCATATGCTCGCTCCCTTTAAACATGGTAACATTGGATCAGACCCAATTGGACTATTTAGTTAATGTATAAGTCCCTAGTAGAGTGCACTATATATGCCCATGGACTGTAGATTAAATGCTACTAGTGGGCCTGCCACTTAAGTAGACCCTTAACCTTGTCTCAGGCCTGCCATTGGAAGGCCAGTCTGTGCAGTTTCACTGCCAATTCAAATTGGCATTAGTACTTGCCAAACCTAAAAACTCCCCTTTTTCTACTTATACTACACCCCTAAGGTATGCCCTAGGTAACCCACAGGGCAGGGTGCTGTGCAGGTTAAAGGCAGGACATGTACCTGTGTAGTTTACATGTCCTGGTAGTGTAAAACTCCTAAATTTACCCAGCTGTGAGGTCTGCTCCCTTCATAGGCTAACATTGGAGCTGCTCTTGTATATTATTTGAGTGGTAGCTGCTGAGCTGAGAGGTGTAGGAATGTCATATTTAGTATGGCCAGAATAATGATACAAAATCCTGCTGACTGGTAAGCTGGATTTAGTATTACTATTTTAGAAATGCCACTTTTAGAAAGTGAGCATTTCTCTGCACTTAAATCTTTCTGTGCCTTACAATCCACGTCTGGCTGGGTTTAGTTGACAGCTCCTTGTGCATTCACTCAGGTGCATCCCAAACACAGGATACTCAGCCTCACTTCCATACATCTGCATTTTGAATGGGTCTTCCTGGGCTTGGAGAGTATTCGGCCTGTCCTCACACAAAGAACTGCCACACCCCCTACTGGGGCCCTGGCAGACAGAATTGAACTGAAAGGGGACCTGGCACACTTCTGAGCCGCTCTTTGAAGTCTCCCCCACTTCAAAGGCACCTTTGGGTAATTAAACAGGGGCCTCTGCCCCTACCAACTCAGACACTTCCTGGAGATGAAACTGGAACCGGAACCTGCATCCTGCCAAGAACTGCCTGGCTGCCCAAAGGACTCACCTGTCTGCTTTCTGTGAAGGAATGCTGCAATGCTGTTGCCCTGCTGCCTTGCTGCTCTCTGGTTGTGGTGAAGAAGTGCTCTCCAAGATTGATGCAACGCCAGCGTAGAGACTGGAAATTCGACGCATGGCCCACTGGATCGATGCACAGCTGAGCCTGAACGACGCAACCCGACTTCCAGAGAGGAATCGATGCAGCACCTGCTGTGCTGTAGAAAATTCAAAGCAGCACCCACCGGATCGAAGCAGCTCCTGTGATTTCGTCCTGCCAGCGCAGGAAATCCACGCATCCTCCCGAGGCGTCTGAAAACCACACAACCCGAAGAGGATCCACGACGGAGCGCCGGAAATTGCCGCACAGCTGTCCCTGCATGAAAACCTAACAACGCATCGCTGTGTGCAGCCCGAAAAATCAAAGCATGCCCCTTTGTTTCCACACATCTCCTCCTCTGTGGTTCTTTGCGGAGATTGTTCAACCAAACCAGGTACTTTGTGCTTGAAAGACACTTTGGGAGTCATTACAACCTCGGTGGTCTGCATGGCAGACCGCTGTGGTTGCGGGCGCCAGAATACCGCCATTGCTGGCGGTATGGCTGGCTCCCTATTTTGACATTTCCGCTGGCCCAACGGAAATGTCACATCAACATTGCCGCCGGCTCGTAATTGAGCCGGCGGCAATGCTGATGTGCAGCGGGTGCAGTAGCACACGTCGCACATTTCACTGCCCGAAATTCGGGCAATGAAATGCGTGACGGGGCTCTGCCTGGGGGCCCCTGCACTGCCCATGCCAAGTGCATGGGCAGTGCAGGGGCCCCCAGGGGCCCCCTGAGTCCCCTTACCGCCAGCCTCTTCCTGGCGGTGCAAACCACCAGAAACAGGCTGGCGGTAGGGGAGTCATAATCCCCAGGGCAGCGCTGCATGCAGCGCTGCCCTGGCGGATTAGCACCGCCGGGGCTAAAATGGCGGTATACCGCCGGCGCCGGCGGTGCGACCGCGGCTCTACCGCCGCGGTCAAAATACACAGGGAGGCACCGCCAGCCTGTTGGCGGTGCTCCCGTCATTTTGGCCCTGGCGGTCATAATACCGCCAGGGTCATAATGACCCCCTTTGTTTGCTCTTCAAAAACTTAAGACACTTTGGGGGTCATTCTAACCCTGGCGGTCGTCGACCGCCAGGGCTGAAATGACGGGGCACGCCAACAGGCTGGCGGTGCCCCTGCAGGGCATTCTGACCGCGGCGGTTCGGCCGCGGTCAGAAGTGGAAAACCGGCGGTCTCCCGCCGGTTTTCCGCTGCCCTTCTGAATGCTCCATGGCGGCGCAGCTCGCTGCGCCGCCATGGGGATTCAGACACCCCATACCGCCATCCTGTTCCTGGCGGTTCGCCCGCCAGGAACAGGATGGCGGTATGGGGTGTCGTGGGGCCCCTGGGGGCCCCTGCAGTGCCCATGCCAATGGCATGGGCACTGCAGGGGCCCCCGTAAGAGGGCCCCACAATGAATTTTACTGTCTGCATTGCAGACAGTGAAATTCGCGACGGGTGCCACTGCACCCGTCACACCTTCCCACTCCGCCGGCTCCATTCGGAGCCGGCGTCCTCGTGGGAAGGTTGTTTTACACTGGGCTGGTGGGCGGCCTTTTGGCGGTCGCCCGCCAGCCCAGTGTAAAACCCAGAATACCCGCAGCGGTCTAATGACCGCGGTGCGGTATTCTGGAGGGGGGAACTCTGGCGGGCGGCCTCCGCCGCCCGCCAGGGTGAGAATCACCCCCTATATATCACTTTTCAGTGATATCTCAACATTCACTTATTGCATTTTAATCGTTTTGACCTGTATTTATCCAGGTAAACATTATATATTTTTCTAAACAGTGGGTGGTGTCTTTTTGTGGTGCAATATGGTGTTCTTTTATGATTTATTGCACAAATACTTTACACATTGCCTTCCAAGTTAATCCTGACTGCTCAGTGCCAAGATACCTGAGGGTGGGCACAGGATAATTTGGATTGGGTATGACTTACCCTGACTAGCGTATGGGTTCTTGCTTGGACGGGGGTAACCTGACTGCCAACCAAAGACCCCATTTCTAACACTTTTATTCTGCAGCACACATATTACACACCATAAATGATTGTTCATATGCAGATGAACAATCATTCAATAATGACGACTTGCTACTCTTTCAACTTCCTTCCTCATGAAGTTAAATTCCCTCTTGTTGTAAGGAAATCAATCGCCACGTTACCATTTACAGTCTCTTCAAACACAACTTTCAGCTCGACAAGTCTCTATGGATGGGAGTAATAGTAGAAATGCTTTATTTGGTTATCCAACAACCATCAAAGTACAATATACAACAATCAGTTAATTTAAATATATAATTGTACAATCCAATATGATCCTAAAAATCCTACTAAAAACAATTGTAGTTTATATCAGATATTCACTAGAAATATGCTGACTGCAAAAACAATTGGTGCTGTAGTGCCACTTTACAAAATCCTCAAAGCTAATAAATATCTAGCTACCCCTAATGCAAACAGATTGGGCAGACCCATCTTCTGCATGACCCCTGATATTTCAGACAAATAAATAATACATTTGCTTGAGACTCCGTATCTAATCCAAATGCGGGGCATGCACTTGAGCCTACATCCTTCCCCCATTTGATGGTAAAAAGTCTCAATGGTAATGAACAAATATGCAAACATGTGGTTAAAGGTGGAGTAATCAAATCAAGAAATAGTACAAAACATGGATAAAGTTTAAACTCCAAGAACGTGCATGTTAAATTACCATTGTCCACATTCAAGACATGGTGATTGTGAATATATTCCCTATCACAGGTCTTCAGGACACTGAGATCAACTTTGCAAAGGGTATCTGGCTCGGCCCAAAATCTCCTTAAGCCCAATCTATGCAACCAGTCATACACAAATTTCACCCCAGGGATATTTCTAGCTTTGAAAATATTTAACAAGTCTCTAAGAGAATTCCTAAAATAACTCAGTTCATTAGTAGACCAAGACTTAGCTCTAAATAAAGAACAAAAGGAACAAGGGGAGTGCTCAGTAACACAGAAAACAGCTTTCTTACAAATTTGTTTTCGGAAATAGCTAAACAGTTCATATTACTATAACCCCAGACCTCAGCACCAGTGTAGCCCTTAGAGCTTTAGCTCCGTACACCTCTAAAGCTGGTGATGCCAAGCATGAGTTCTTGTGCAAGCTAACAACAGCATTGGATCTATGTTTGATGATTAGTAAGGACTTAATAATCTGGGGTGACAATTCAAGTTCATTAGTTAATTTGATCCCTAAGTAATCAAAACTGTTTACCCTCTCCAAAGTTTCACTTCCTACTCGAATTGTAATGTTCTGTGCTTGACCCTGGCTGAAAACCACCTATTTGGTCTCCCTGCCACTCAGCTCCAATCCTCTGGATGAGAAAAAACATACAAATCTATCAATCAGGAGCTGTAACCCCATTGGTGTTTTTGGAATAAGTGGCGACTCATCTGCGAAAAGTAAGAAGGGGACTTTTTCATTATTCACGATAGGAGAGTCATTCTTACACTCTAGGAGTACTTCCTCCACATCATTCATATAAAGGGTGAATAATGCTGGTGCAAGTACACACTGTTGGTGTACACCATGCTTTAAGGGAATACGATCAGTTAGTTCCTCCTGACTGCGCTATAGTACCTAAGCATAATTCTTGAAGTAAAGCTTTACAATTAAGTAAAGACAATTCCTTGAAATGCCCATGTTCACCAGCACTCGCCACAGGGAGTTGCAAGGGATAAGGTTGAGTGCTGCTTTGAGGTTAATAAAGGCTACATAGAGTCTTTGTTTGGATAGAAAGGCATATTTGCAATAAAGGCCAGCTAATTTAACAACCTGATCAGAATTACTATTTCTAGGGTGAAAACCATCCTGCAAGGGTGGACAATCTTTTCTCACACTCTACCCAGGCTTGTAATTTATCTAAAATTTGCTTATCAGGTCCAGGCACCTTGGTGCATTTCAGGGCATCAATTTCCTTGGCTGTGTCATCAAGGCTAAAGATAACTAAACCTTCAGCAGTCCCCCCTCGATTACCAGATGGAATATCCGTAAAGGTCACCTCGCCTGCATTCAAGATGGGCTCATTAAAGTCTTCAGTGGCATACAGCCTAGTGAAGTGAGAAACCCAGCTGTTGGGGTGGATAGGATATTGATAAGAACTCCCACTTTCAGTCCCTGCTTGCACAGCTAAATGCAAAAATAACTGATTATCTTTCCTTTTTGCTGCAGCAAGCATATCCTGCCAAATCGTTTCTTCCCACTTCTTTCTAGCTTTACTGAGTGCACTAGTATCATTCCGCCTAGCTTGCACAATTTCAAATCTATTACACTGTTTAATGACAATTCTCAGATGAGTTTTAGCTACTTTACAGCCTACATCAAACCATTAGGAATCTTTACTCTTTTTCGGCTTATTACAACCTTCTTGCAAATACATTCTGCAATTAATTAAATATCTGATTGTGTATTTTGAGAATGGGAATATTTAAAATTAAGCAGCCAACATACTTGGACAAATAGGACACAAAGAGTCCCTAAATCTCAGAGTACTGTTTTTGATCAGACAACACTGTCAGCCATGAAACATAATGATGATTATTAATAGGATCTGGAAAAGCGGTGACACAAACATTATTTACCTTCCTCAGGGCTTCCCTAGTTAAACATAAGATCAGGGAATTATGGTCGCTATCCAAATTAGTATCTACTGTCATATCCTCATAATCTTAAATCAAACAAAATATAAATAATAACACTAGAGTAACAACCTTGCTTTAAGGTAGGGACCATCTCAGGATCAGAGAGTGTGTCACCATTGCAAGCTCTGAAGCCCCTGCCAACCATCAGCAGAGCTATTTGAAAAGCAGTAGCAGAATAGTTACATGGGGTTTCCTTACCAAAAGGGAAATATTCAATAATTCATCCTCTAAATCAGTGATCTCATTTATGAGTGGAGAAGATTCAAAAGAGTTGTTAAAATCACCTGCTGTAATACGTTTTACATTTGGGTGAACAGTTTCTAGGATCTCATCCAAACAGGATAAAATAATGGATTACCTGTTCATCGCAGCCTGTCTGGCATAAATGTTCATAAAGACAGTACATGTTCCAGAAGGGACTGTTATTATAATGCCCATCATAACTGGGAAATCTTTTAGGCAGATCATTATTCAGCAGGATCATAAAGCCACCACTAGCCCTCCCAAATTTCTCAGATGGCTTGGCCTCTATGCTATAAGAGGTGTAATCACTTAAATATATTTTCCCTGTTGCCCTGGTCTCCTGAAACATACAGATAACACAACCTACAATATAGGACAGCCATTCAACATCCAACAATTTTTGCTTAATTCCTGCTAAATCATATGACATCAAGTTGATAATATCTTAAATTACTTCACTTCCGTTTGGACCTATAACAGTTTCACATTGTGGGACACCCCCTCGAGTCAAATCTTGAATGGCCCCACCATCACTAGGACAAACAGCAATGTCACAACAAGTAGCAACCACCTATAAGAGATGTTGTGAACCCTCAAATCCCTTAGTGCCAACATCAATCATGCAATGTGAAATACCCTCCTGAAATAATGTGGAATGTCCTTGACTGCTAACTAATGGATCAACAGAGACTATGGGCCCTATTACTACCCTGACGGTCCAATGATCGCCAGAGTCATGGTGGTCTGATTGCCATATAACGACCGCTAGCACCACAAGATTACGACTTGGCGTAGGCCTGGCAGTGCTGGCCTGGGGATTACAACCTCCTTCTCCACCAGTGAGTTCATCATGCTAGCACCACCATGAAAATTCTGGTAGAGACGGGGTGAATGGGTAGTGCAGGCAGTGAACAATGCAACTGGTGCAGTTGCACCCCACACACTATAGCATTGCCACTGGTTCTATTACAAGCCAGAGACAATGCTGTAGGCCACTTCCCACTAGGCCTGAGGGTGGAAACTACGTTTCCATCTTATGACCCAGCAGAAAACTCATAATGGCCCTGGCGGGGAGGCTGCAACACTGGTGTCAACCTACCTGTTGGAACTTTGGCAGATGGGCTTTTCCATCCCCGAAGTTATAATCAGGGCCTATGTCATCAACAGGCATCACAACTATACCTTTACATTTACTGCAGGGCACCTTTCCTGTAAAGGAACAAAAGTTAATATCATCACAACAGTTCAGTCAATTCACTTTATCAAGATTAGACATTTCATTTTGCACCTCATAAGGCCCACCATGCAATGGCTTTTGCTAAGCATTTACCAAAGAACTCCCTGCATGACTCCCAGCTGTACTCACTGCAGGAGGGAATGATTTGAGTCTAATTGAAGTCTTTTGATCCTCTTTGATATGGCAGGTGCACAGTTCATAATTAATAAGGTTATCAGCCATTTCCTTTGAACACATCATTATTGAAATATATTCAACTGCTGACAAATCATCTCCATGTCTTTTTGCATAAACCTTGTCAGAACTAGGGACAGAAAAACATTTATGGTTCATCCTCAACCAGTGAATGACTTTGTTAATTAAGATATCTGCATTTTCATAAGATCCCTCTTTCAGTTGAAGCACCAGTGTCACAAATATATTTTTTCTTAAAATCCATGTTATCGCCCCTGGGCTGGAGGTATAGGCGAACAATTGGGAAAAATGGTTCTTTGAAGAAACGTCTTGAGGCCATGCCCTGGTCAGATGCAAAATAAGGCAGCTCAAAGTTCCTACTTTGGCAAACAGGCTGAATGATGATTTATCCAGTGGTTATTAGATTACTTCATGATGGGTATGTAACTAGGGATTCTAATACCAGAACAATCCCTCCTATCAAAACGGGCCATTTGTTTCTATTTTATCAAAATGCTACCCTTTGCCACACACTGCCAGTTCAATTGTGGACAGTCCTCACGAGGGGCCGCTAAGTGCTGCTTCTGCATAAGGCACCAACCATCAATCTGTGGAGTATCTATTGTAAAAGATCCTAATCCTAAAACTGGTGCTTCATGCACTTCCATACAGCCTGCAATGTTTGTGTACCTACAGCAACTGAGCTGAGTCTCAAGTTTTTCCATTTTCCTACTCAACACAATAATTAGCCATCTTAACTCATCCAATTTACAGTAAAAGACTTCACAATCAGTGCCACCTGCCACTACTTAAGAACTGTATTTAGTCTGACCACTAATTTAAATCAGACTCAGTAGTGGCTATAGAAGATAATTAAATTTTTTGTTGCAGCAGCTAAAGGAGCTAACCTATTCACACATGATACACTATTATATATATGATGATTGTAGGTGAAAGAGGTTTTCTAGATGCAGTAAGTTGGTTACTATAATGTTTAATTTGCTGATTCAAAACTAGTGTTTTCTTTTCACAAGGTGATGGAACACTAGTAGGTGCCGTAATATGAGGGCTTGCATATGATGATTGCTGAATGGTAAAGTAACCAAAGAGAAACAAGGTAAGGTCCCCAACATCTTAACAAAATAAAAAAATCCAATCCAAAGATTCATCCTTCCCAATAAGATTGTTAATGTCTGAAAGCATACTAACGCTCTCCGTGGAAGGCTGAAAACCCGGTGAAGCCCATAGGGGCTGCTTAGACTTCCTAG
Source organism: Pleurodeles waltl (assembly GCF_031143425.1). Classification (NCBI taxonomy): domain Eukaryota; kingdom Metazoa; phylum Chordata; class Amphibia; order Caudata; family Salamandridae; genus Pleurodeles; species Pleurodeles waltl. Next base: position 1,021,356,985 of record NC_090447.1, read on the forward strand.
CACTGCCAGCAAGTTTTTGGGATTTTCCGGCCCTTTGCTTGCACAGATTTATCAAAATGGCATGTTGCAAAAAGTCATCCACTCCAACTATAAAATCTTATTTGCCCTATCAATCCTGTTGAACTGCCCTGATCTAGGGAGAAAGAGGGTGGGTCCAGCCCAGTCTCTTCTAGACAATGATGAGCAAAGATGGGCCTGGTCTTGGCCCAATCTTGACCTATGCCAACCCTGTGCTGAGGGGGCCCAGCCTTAGTTTTAAATGTCAGCCTCCGGGTGTGTGCAAGTGCTGTGGACTGCCCAAAAGAAATAAACCCTGAGACATGCAGTCCTCCTTGACTTGCCCGGCTGCTACACTCACCCATGTCCCACGTGGTGGGGGGCCCAGCCTTAATTTTAAATGTGCACCTCTGGGAGAGAGCAACTGTTGTAAACTGGGCCGGCAGAAACAACCACAGGAGACTGTAGTCCTCCTCACCCCACCTCGCTGCTACACTCTCCAATGTCCCATGCAGCAGGAGCCAGGCTTAAGTTTTAAATGTATACCTCCGGGGGCAAGCAACTGCTGTGGGCTGGCAGAAACAACCCTTGGAGCCTATAATCCTCTTTGCCTGGCCCTGCTGCTACACTCTCCATTGTCCTGTACTTAATGGGTTAACTGGTAGAGGTGCAATATTCGTTTGACCTCCCACCATGGAACATGTTGAAACCGCTCCTTGCAGATGTCTTAGTGCTATTATGTTGAGCACTGGTGTGGGGCTCTGGGTAAACTTACACAGCTCATACTCAGATGAGTGCTAGTGACTGTCTCAACAGGGGAAGTGATTAAAGCACCCGCTATATGTGGTGTGCTTGTTGATGGCTGGGTGGGGATACAAATGGAGGTTTCTGAATAGCTTGAGGGCATGAAAGCTTCAGTTGGGGGTTGGTGTCTGTCTAACTAGCTGTAGTGCTTGCTGCAGTTGCTGGGATGTTCTTATACTGTGGAACTTATCTATGAATGTGTCCTACTCCTCACTCTTCTTCTGGCGCATTTTCAGTTTACCCTTTCTCCACAGGTTTCTCCTTTGCTATTTAGTTGCTCTCTATCAAAGGGTAAGATCCCTTGTTCTCAATTACTTCTTCCCTCCATATTTTCTGCCTCTCATCTTCTTGTATGCTTATCCATGAATAAGCTCTCTTGAAGACTTTTAACACCAACTTTTTCCTTTTATTTTCACTTGCAATATGCTCCTAAAGATTCAAAGCCTTGAAATGCCTGGGTATTGGCTGAGGTGGCAAATCACACACCCACTCTCTTAAATGTTCTATTTTAGGAATATGAAAATGCCCTCACAATGGGAATCACAATTCTCCATCTTTGGATGTGTTTTTGTGCAATTGGTTAGGCCACTTGCATGTGTGTAACCCTTTCTTTGCCAAAATGTACCTAGTTGGTGTGCATTTGGGTGGAAATGTCCCTTCCTTATTTACTTTTTTCTCCTTTTTAGAAACCAGATGTCCCATACTGATGAATTCTCAATCACTCTCCATTCCAATTTCAGGATCTCCCTGTACTATTGTTTTCACAAATTTACCCCTAATGCCATTATGTCACAGTCAAAGGACATCCTATTGCAGCATGGTTGCGGCATTCTCCAGCCATTCCCTGCACAGTCCTAAAATGATAAATGCCCAAATACTGTCATGAATTCCTGGACCACTTTTCAATGCAGTTCTTCATTTGTCTTCTGTGTCTAGACAGAAATCTCTTAATCAGCAAGAAGTATACCTACACTCACACAACATTGGAATCTTTACCAGTGGATGGTACAATCACTCCTGTGCACTATGGAATAAACCACCATTGAGTACAATTAATACATTCCTAAAATAAAAACGTTACATTCCTAACTCAGTAAAGCTCAATGAAAAATCCAGCAAAGATTTGCCTTATAAGGTTTGGAGAGGGCATTCTTAGTTACATAAGTAAAGTATGTCTTTTTAAAGGGCTTTAGACAAAGGATTTCTTACATTACTGCCCTAGTACACAGTTCTCAGAATATGCATCAATGAGGAGTAACCAAGAAGAATCATTTTTATCAGGAATACATTTGAGTATTCTCATATAGTACTATGGCATTGAATTCAGTTGCTCTCGCCAGTTATTCAAGCATTATAACCAATACAGCATGGTGAGAAAGCTCTTAGTGAAACGTTCACAATTCATTATTTAGAGCAGAGAAACAACAACAGCAATGATCACATTGTATGCTGTGACATCAATTCAAAATCAAGAAAAACATAAGCTTGTTTAATGACAAAAAATTATTTAGCATAGTTGTGGATTGTGTGTGTTAGAAATGTGGTCTTTGGTTGGCAGTCAGGTTACCCCCTGTCCAAGCAAGGACCCTCTCTCTAGTCAGTGCAAAGGAGAAACACACCTGTTTAACTCCCACTCACCCCCTGGGTAGCTTGGCATGAGCAAGGAGACTTATCCCAGAAGCAATGTGTATAGTATTTGTACCAACACACACATTAATACAGTGAAAACACTACAAAAAATCACCACACCAGTTTAGAAAAGTAGACAATATTTAGTTAACCGGTTGGGTGCCTTGGATGAGATCACCTCCCCCTGCACCTGGGACACAGGGAGTGCTAGCACTCACCCTGGACCCCCCTCCCAAACCCCCCGGTAGTGGATGGAAGGGGAATCCCTACACCTTCCCCCCCGGACCCCCACTCGGCAATCCGATGACGTCAGCATGCTCACAGCGCGCCAACGTCATCAAATATTGCCGTGGGACGCGCTGGAAGCCATTTGTTTCCAGTGCGTCGGGGAGAAAGGACTTTCAGGTAAGTCCTTCACTCTTTGGGGGTTGGGTGGGGAAACGGACACGGGGGAAAGGAAAGGGTTTTTCCTTTCTCCCTGTGCCTGTTGTCAGTGGATTCTTGCTCCACAATCGCAGACGGGGCCCGCGATCATGGAGCAGGAATCCCCACTAGGCACTAGGGATTTCTTTTTGGTGTTAGTTTTGGGGACCATTTTTTTCCTATTTCGCCCCCCCTGGGGTCCGAAAAACCACTGGACACCAGGGAAATTATTTTTGGCATGTATTTTGAGAGCGACCCCTTGGGCAAGGGTCGCTACAATTGGGGGCTAATTTTTTCTATATTTCGGCCCCCCTGGGGGCAGATCAGCCGATTTTTCAGCCGATCTGCCACCAGGGGGGGCCGAAATCCACTAGACACCAGGGAAATTATGTTGGGCATGTATTTTAGGGAGCGACCCCTTGGGCAAGGGGAAACCACCAATATGGTAGGGATTTTTTTTTTGGTTCCCCTTTATTTGTTTAGTACTGGGGGTGCCCCCCGTTTGCCCCCTTTGGCAACAGTCGCCCCATAAAGGGGGCACAGAGCTATTGGCCATTTCTGCCCTCCTTGTGGGCATATCAGCCAATTTTTGTACACCCATCTGCCCCCAAGGGGGGCAGAATCCACTTAGGCACCAGGGATCCTGTGTGTGTGTGTTTTGTGTGGGGGGGCGGCACCTTTGGCAAGGGTCGTCCCCCAAAGGGGGCACGTTAGTGATGGCCATTTCTGCCCACCTTGGAGGCAGATCAGCCTATTTTTTTTAGGCCCATCTGCCTCCTAGTGGGGCAGAAGCCACTTAGGCACCAGGGACAATTTCTAAGTTCTTGGTGGCGGGGTGTTTGTCAACTGGCGAAGTATTTGTATTTGTGATTATAACAGTTTATTTCTTCTTTTTGTTCTAATTCAAAGCTTTTGCTTTCTTTGTTGTGGATCCTTGCAGTTTTGGCAGTTGTTGTCCTGCGGTTTGCATAGTTGCATATTTTAGGTAAGTGAAAGCAATTTATTCCAAAGGAGTATTGTTGACATGCATGAATGACATGTTTGTCGGTGGTGTACTGAATGCAGTATTGTTTGTGAAATTGTCCTTAGATTTGAGCACAATGCTATTTGTGTTGTCATATGTCTAATTTTCTTTTTTCTTTTTAGTGGGATATCATTGGGGATTGCTGTGTCTGTGCAGAGTAGTTGCTGGTGAGTAGCTTGTTCAGGCAAGTGAGTGGTATAGTTTTTTAGTACTTAACTCTTTGTGATAAAGTTCCACTTTGTTTATTACTTATTTTAGTGCTAGTTGTTGTTGCCAATCCATTTGTTGTTAGTGAGGATCATGGCTAGCCACAGAGTGACCACTCAGCAGGTTGTTGGCATGCTCTTTGAGTCGTCTTCAGACCATGATTACGAGACTGACTCTGAATCTGAGGCAGAGGAGGAAGTGAGAGATTCTGGCAGTGAGTTTTCTGTCCAAGAGTATTCTTCTGATGAGGAAGCTACTCTCAGTGAAGATGAAGGGCCTGTTTTAGCGGAGGACATTGATGTGCCAAGAGTGCAGCAGCCTGGGGCTGAAGGGTTTCCCATTAGAAGACCTGACACCTGGATTACCCCAAACATGGAGCAGCCACAGTTATCTGCATTTACTGGTCTCCCAGGGTGTAGAGTCAATATGGAAAACTTTTTGCCTGTCCATTTCTTTCACTTGTTTATGGACGATGTATTTTTTGAAGAGATTGTGGAGCAGACTAATTTGTATGCAGAGCACTATTTGAGGGACAACGCTGCCAGACTTAGGCCTCAGTCTAGAGCTATTCAGTGGGTTCCCACATATCTGGAAGAGATGAAAAAGTTTTTATGTTTGACTTTTTGATGGGGTTGATCAGGAAGCCGTCACTGGCTTCTTATTGGTCTACTAGTCACTTGATGGCAACAGCTATATTTCATGCAACTGTGACACGTAATCGATATTTGCTTCTTCTTCGTATGCTGCATTTTGTAGACAATGCTTTAGCCTTGCCACAAGATCACCTTGATTGCGACTGTCTTTTTAAGCTTAGGCCTGCCCTTGATCATTTTGTAGATCGGTTTTCAGAGGTCTATGTTCCAGGCAAAGAGATAAGTGTGGATCGGTCTTTGTTCCTTTTCAAGGGGTGTTTAGTTTTTAAGCAGTACATTCCTAGTAAGAGGGTACGGTATGGGATTAAATTGTATATGCTGTCAGAAAGCAGTACAGGATATGTGTATAATTTCCGGTTCTACACTGGTAGGGAGTCCAGTATTGACCCTCCTGGTTGTCCGGCCACTTTTGGAGTTAGCGAAAAAATTGTGTGGGAACTTGGTAGACGACTGTTTAACAAAGGTCACCATTTGTATGTAGATAATTTCTACACTGGAGTACAGTTGTTCAAGGAGTTGTTTAGAGTGGACACTGTTGCTTGTGGCCCAATCCGTTCTAACCAGAAAGGCTATCCAAGGGAGCTTGTCTGTAAAATACTAGAGAGGGGGCAGTGCCTTGCAGAATAATGAGCTGCTAGCTCTGAAATTTTTAGACAGGAGGGATGTGTACATGCTATCTACCATCCATGATGAGAGTACTTCCCCTGTGACTGTTTGGGGTCAGGTTGCGGAAGTGCGCAAACCTGCGTGTATTTTGGACTACAATAGGCACATGGGTGGTGTTGATAGAGTAGATCAGAGGTTGGAACCTTACACTGCTCTTCAAAAGTCTTATGTGTGGTATAAAAAGTTGGCCCTACAATTAATTCATTTGGCAACTTTTAATGATTTTATTGTGTTCAAGGATTGTTCACCTGCGTCAAGGATGACATTTGTTAAATTTCAGGAGTCAGTGATAGAGAGCCTCATTGTGGTGGAACGGGCAAGAGTTCCTAGAGTAGAAGTGGTGTAGGAAGTTGCTAGATTGAAAGATCACCACTTTCCAGATCACATTCCTCCCACTCCAAAAAAAGACTTGCCCACATGTAGAGTATGTGCCCGGAGAGCAATCCGCAGGGAGAGCCAGATGTACTTCCCCGAATGCCCTTCAAAGCCTGGGCTGTGTGTGCCCGGCTGTTTTAGAAGTTACCACACTAGGAAAATTTTGGGGGAAATACCGTGAGCGTAAACTGCCTGTTTTATATTTTCATATGTTCAGTTTCACGGTTGGCATTACTGTCATGTATTTAGGTAGAGCTTTTGTGTTTGTAGTTTTGTACTTATTTTTATAATTAGTGGTTTCTTTGTTGTTTATAAACAAAAAAAAGTGATGGCGGTGTGTGTGGGGTGGCACTTGGCTGGCGGTGTGCGTGGGGTGGCGCTTGGCTGGCAGTGTGCGTGGGGTGGCGCTTGGCTGGTGGTGTGCGTGGGGTGGCGCTTGGCTTGCGGTGTGCTTGGGGTGGCACTTGGCTGGCGGTGTGAATGGGGTGGTGCTTGGCTGGCGGTATGGGTGGTGTGGCACTTGGCTGGCAGTGTGCTTGGGATGGCGCTTGGCTGGTGGTGTGCGTGGGGTGGCGCTTGGCTGGTGGTGTGCGTGGGGTGGCGCTTGGCTTGCGGTGTGCTTGGGTTGGCACTTGGCTGGCGGTGTGAATGGGGTGGTGCTTGGATGGCGGTATGGGTGGTGTGGCACTTGGCTGGCAGTGTGCTTGGGATGGCGCTTGGCTGGCGGTTTGCGCGGAGTGGCGCTTGGCTGGCGGTATGGGTGGTGTGGCGCCTGGCTGGCGGTGTGCTTGGGGTGGAGCTTGGCTGGCAGTGTGCGTGGAGTGGCGCTTGGCTGATGGGATAGGTGGTGTTGCGCTTGACTGGCGGTGTGTGTGGGGTGGCGCTTGGCTGGCGGTATGGGTGGTGTGGTGCTTGGCTGGTGGTGTGCGTAGGGTGGCGCTTGGCTGGCGGTATGGGTGTAGTGGTGCTTGGCTGGCGGTGTGCTTAGGGTGGCGCTTGGCTGGTGGTGTGCGTGGGGTGGCGCTTGACTGGCGGTATAGGTGGTGTGGCGCTTTGCTGGCGGTGTGGGTGGGGTCGCGTATGGGTGGTGTGGCACTTGGCTGGCGGTGTGCTTGGGGTGGCGCTTGGCTGACGGTATGGGTGGAGTGGCGCTTGGCTAGCTGTGCCAGCCAAACGCCAGTCCACACACTCATCAGCTGGTGTGATTGCTCTATCAGGTATGTGGGCGTATGAAAGTGATGGGCCCTTGACTGGCGCTGTCTGTCGATGCGAGTGTTGTAATGTGCTGGGCCCGTGGCTGATGGCGTGAATGGTCTTGTGCATGTCATGTATGAAAGGTGTGTGAATGGACTGTAAAGCGGTTGGTGCCTTGCCGTGGCTTTACAGCTCACGAGCTGTGAGTAATTGGTTCAGTTTTTTGGCCTTTCAGTTATTACCAGTGTATTTCACTTTTGTGAAATCTCTTGTTAATAAAATTTGATCTATTGAACCATCACTCACCCTCGTGCCAAAACCAACCAGTATGTGTGGTAAAAATTAAAAAACCTGCTCCGCTGTAATCAGGCATCGCAGCACACTCGTGACATGCTAGGTGTCTCAAGTGGGACCCCGATGATGAAGCATGCCACCAACTTGGTTGGTGGGTGAGGGGTCTTTTTCACATAACCCAAGTGCGTTTCTTTTCACAATTTTAGCGTTTGGCACATCACAGACGTATGTGGACACATCAAAATGATATATTACAAAACTACCTGTGTTTGGGGGGGAAAGGGCACCTATGTTTTTGGTCCTGGGTGCGGCCTTCATCTAGGGAAACCTACCAAACCCAGACATTTTTTTAAACTAGACACTCTAAGGAGTCCAGGGAGGTGTGGCTTGCATGGATCCCCCAGCATTTTCTTACCCAGACTCCTCTTTAAACCTCAAAATTTGCTTAAAAAAGCAAATTTTCCTGACTTCAGTTTGTACGATCACCGCTCCAGCACAAAATTCCTACTCCCCGGTGTTCTCCTGATTCTCCCAAGTAAAATGACACCTCACTTGTGTGGGTCCCCAAAGCAGAGTCAGCCTAAAGATGTATAAAAGAATATGTGCTTATCAACTCGCTGTGCTATCCCCATAATCTCTACAAGTTTGTGGCCTTTTTCTGTTGCAGGCACCTGGCCCACCCACACAAGTGAGGTACCATTTTTATCGGGAGACTTGGGGGAATGCTGGGTGGAAGGAAATTTGTGGCTCCTCTCGGATTCCAGAACTTTCTGTCACCGAAATGTGAGGAAAATGTGTTTTTTTATCCAAAGTTTGAGGTTTGCAAAGGATTCTGGGTAACAGAACCTGGTCAGAGCCCCACAAGTCACCCCATCTTGGATTCCCATAGATCTCTAGTTTAAAAAAATGCACATGTTTGGTAGGTTTCCCTAGGTGCCGGCTGAGCTAGAGGCCAAAATCTACAGGTAGGCACTTTGCAAAAACACCTCTGTTTTTTGTCAAAAAATGGGATGTGTCCACGTTGTATTTTGGGGCATTTCCTGTCGCGGGCGCTAGGCCTACCCACACAAGTGAGGTATAATTTTTATCAGGAGACTTGGGGGAACATAGAATAGCAAAAAAAGTGTTATTGTCCATTGTCTTTCTCTACATTTTTTCCTTCCAAATATAAGAGTCTGTGTAAAAAAGACGTCTATTTGAGAAATGCCCTGTAAGTCACATGCTAGTATGGGTACCCTGGAATTCAGAGATGTGCAAATAACCACTGCTCCTCAACACCTTGTCTTGTGCCCATTTTGGAAATACAAAGGTTTCCTTGATAGCTATTTTTCACTCTTTATATTTCAGCAAATGAATTGCTGTATACCCGGTATAACATGAAAATCCACTGCAGGGTGAAGCTCATTTATTGGCTCTGGGTACCTAGGGTTCTTGATGAACCTACAAGCCCTATATATCCCTGCAACCAGAAGAGTCCAGCAAACGTAACAGTATATTGCTTTCAAACATCTGACATTGTAAGAAAACGTTACAGAGTAAAACGTAGAGAAAAATTGCTGGTATTTCACCTCAATTGAATTTTTTTTTTTTTCAGTTGTCATTTTCTGTAGGAAACCTTTGTAGGATCTACACAAATTAGCTGAATTCAGAATTGTGTCTACTTTTCACAAATGTTTAGGTTTTTGGGATCCAGTATTGGTTTCATGCCCATTTCTGTCACTGACTGGAAGAAGGCTGAAAGCACAATTTTTTTTTAAAATGGGGTATGCCCCAGTAAAATGCCAAAATTGTGTTGAAAAATGTGTTTTTCTGATTCAAGTATGCCTGTTCCTGAAAGCTGGGAAGCTGGTAATTGTAGCACCACAAACCCTTTGTTGATGCCATTTTCAGGGAAAAAAACACAAACCTTTTTCTGCAGCCCCTTTTTCCCATTTAAAAAAATAAAAATTCACTGTATTTTGGCTAATTTCTTGGCCTCCTTCAGGGGAACCCACAAAGTCTGGGTACCTCTATAATCCCTAGGATGTTGGAAAAAAAGGACGCAAATTTGGCATGGGTAGCTTATGTGGACAAAACGTTATGAGGGCCTAAGCGAGAACTATTCCAAAGAGGCAAAAAAAAGGCCTGGCATAGGAGGGGGAAAAGGCCTGGCAGCGAAGGGGTTAAATCATACAGGACCAAAACAACAAAAATCCAACCTACACAAGTCAAGATATAAATTTTCAAAAGAATAAGAGTCTTACTCCATAGAAAACAATGGAAACATTGATTTCACACAAAGTACCTGTTCTGCGTCAAAAATAAAGCCAGACAGGCGAGCGTGCATCAGAAAAGTCAGCGATGCGTCTATTCCTTACTCACAAGTGAGGCCGTGCGTCATTTCTTCTCCAATCAGGTAGGCAATGTGCTGTTGTTGTCCCCTGCAAGAACGATGTGCCGATTTCCAGACGGGGTACCTCAAATCCACGCAGGTTAGAAATCTGGCTGCACAGTGTTGGAAAACCGCGCTATATGGGATTTGTGCCATTATCAGAAGCTGCAAGAGGGTGTTGCATCATTTCTCCAGCTGCAATGCATCGATATCCCAGCCACAATGCAGGTGAAACATTGCTTTTAGCCGCAAAGTGGGTGGTGCATTGTTTTTCAGCTGCGTTGCAGTTGGTGTGTCGAAAATTTCCCTGCACTGCATTATGTGTGTTGATTTTAGGCCGTGTTCAGCCAACTTCACCTCTCAAAGCCCAGAGAATGAACAGGGTACCACTTGGCAGGGCAGGAGTCTCAGCAGAGAGTTCAGGTGCTGGCAGAGGAAGTCTTTGATGAGGCTGAGACTTCAAAACAGGAGGCAAGCTCAGTTCAAGACCTTGGAGATTCTTCTCAATCAGGAATGCACAACAAAGTCCAGTCTTTGTCCTCTTTTAGGCAGAAGCAGAAACTGCAGGCCAACCCAGCAAAGAACATTCACAGGCAAAGGGGCAGTGCTCCTTCAGCTCTTCTCCTGGTTCCTCTTGCTTCCCGAAGTATTCTAAATATCTGTGGTTTTGGGTCCACTACTTATACCCCTTTCTGCCTTTGAAGTAGGCAAACGTCAAAGAAAAGTCTCTGTTGTTCCCAGGATCCTGCCTTGCCCAGGCCTGGACCCAGACACACACCAGGGTATTGGAGACTGCTGTGTCTGAGGGCAGGCCCAGCCCATTCAGGTATAATTGACCATTCCTCCCTCAACTCTAGCTCAGATGGTCCATCAGGATATGAAGGCTACATCCCAACTCCCTTTGTATAACTGTCTAGAGGGGATTCACAAAGAGTCCAACTGTTAATCTGATCCAGACAGGGAATCCAGAAACAGGCATAGTCACAGAATGGTTTAATCAAGAAAATGCCCACTTACTAAAAGTGGCATGTTTTCAAACTGACAAATTAAAAACAAACTTTACCAAAATATGTATTTTTAAATTGTGAGTTCAGAGACACCATATTCCATATTTCTATCTGCTCCCAAAGGGAAACTGCACTGAAAAAGATATTTGAAGACAACCCCCATGTTAACTTGTTAGAGAGATAGGCCTTGCAATAGTAAAAACTGAATTTAGCAGTATTTCACTGTTAGGACATGTAAAACACATCAGTACATGTCCACCTTCATCATTTACTGAACCCTCCCCATGAGGCTACCTAGAGAATACTTTCTGGGTGCCTTACATTATCAAAAAGGAAGCTTGGGCCTAGCAAGTGGGTACAATTGTCAGGTCAAATTTGCAGTTTAAAACTGCACACACAGAGAATGCAGTGGAGGTCTGAGCCATGTTTACAGAGCTACTTATGGGGCTGACACATCCAGTGCTGAAGGTCTACTAGTAGCTCTTGATTTACAGGTCCTGGGCACCTATAGTGCACTTTACTAAGGACTTACTAGTAAATAAAATTTGTCAATCATGGAAAAGCCAATTACACATGCAGTTTACATAGGAGCGCTTACACTACAGCACTGGTCAGCAGTGGTAAACGGCCCAGAGTACTAGTACAACAAAATAGAATCCAGCACACAGTCAAACCATGGGAAGCAGAGGCAAAAAAGACAGGAGAGACCACGCCAAGGATGTCAGGTCTAACAGTGTGTGTCAGCAATTATTAAGTATGCACACTGAAAATTAGATATTGGAGAGAGATGTTTTCCTCTAGTGTACTGTTCATGGGTTTGGTTCTCAAATAAATTGATTGGGACCATCAGCATATTTCCATTTCTTGAAGAAATGCATACAAATTGGAATTGGGAAAGGAACACATATGAACACAGATGCCATATTAGTCTGAAATGTGTGCTATTGGATTAATACCATTAATTGTGACATAGTTAATAGTTTACTGAAAAATGGTTCACATTACAAATAATACTTTAATTTACTGCACACATTCTGAGGATCAATAACTGACAAAATATCTACCCTAAATCACAAAGAGTGTAGGTATGGAATCTTGAAATTGAAACAAAAGAAGAAGAGGAACAAGGTGGAAAGGCCATTTTCCTAACATTTAAGAATATAGAGGGGGCATATTGGAGTTAAAAAGTCCTGGTATAGTAGAGAAGTCTTTAACATACATGTTTTCTCTTACTATTGATAACTATACACAGTACATGACCATCTAAAGCTTTCCCTGCTTTCTTGTTTTACATGTGTGATTTTTTAGGGCCCCCTCTTTCCTCGGATCATAACTAATCATAGTAATGCAAAAAGACGCAAACTACCTTCGGATTTAGACTTCACATAGACCAGGCACAAACTCAGGGCAAAGGAACAAACCTGTCTGGGGCTCCTGAGACCAAATTGGCTGCTGTTTTGCTCAGACCTAGACTCCAGAGGTGGTCTGCCGTTGGAAAGCAGTACTTTGAAAGTATGTCTGTCATGCATTTGATCTAATACAAGAGACCTGTCGATTCTACTCTAAAATGGTGTTGTTAGTGCTCAGTTTCAGGCAATGATTTCCAGTGCTCAACATCAATGATTAACTGGCAACACTGGCATATATGAGAGTCTGTCACAAGGCTACGCTGTTTGTAAAATTTAGAGTACAGCACTGCAACTGTTGTTTATTCATAATTAGCAGTAAAATGACTAATACCTGTCTCCCAAGCCATTTTTATAGTGTAGGGGGCCTGAAATACTCCAAATTGTTATACTTGTAGGAGTTTGAGGGTCAGTTGTTGTGTTGGTACTGTTCTTGGCATCTTTGCCAGGGACAACTTTGGTGCAAGCAGTAGTGGCATCCTGACGAGGACCTTGGCACTGACTTTTTTTTAAATAAATTAAGCAATGGATGTTGTTATACTGATAAAATGAAGGCTTATTTGACAACACTTCATTTTTGCACTTTTTAGATGTATGAGGAAATGAGTCTAGACTGCGTAAATTTGCATCAGTAATAGGCACTTTTGCATAGGTTTTGCAAGATGGTCTAGTGTACATTGGCCCCTTTTTGTCATGAGATTACTTTGTCTATTACACAGGCACATTATTGTAGCCTAGGCCTGCAGCTTGTGTGCTTTCACTTAGAGACATGCATTTGTATTCCTCTATTATTTTAGCAGAAGCCTTATATTAGGGGAGATGTTTTTACTATTGTATTAGCTTGTCCTTTTACACAGACTTCCATTATTCTTTTCTCTACACATCATTTTCATTCTGTGCCTCATTCAAGGTTGTATGTGATAAGTTATGAATTATTGTTGAAACAAGCGTTCATCATGTCCCCAACTCTTCTACACAGAAGTATATGTATAGTCACGTCAATACAGTTTTCTCAGAACACCAGATGTTTTATAATAAAACTGAAACCTGATGTGGTTTGCAGTAGACCAACAGACCACCACCTTCAATCACAGGTATAGGGCTTTAGGGTGGCATGATGGGCAGATTAGGGCTTACACTGCCATGCTCTTGCAGAGAACCTTAGTAGTGCATGTAGGGATTTTAGAAACATTGCTGTGACAGTATAGTGGGACTTTTCCTATGTTTCACTTTCCTTATCCCTGCCTTGCTTTTATTATGTTTTATCATACTTATAATCACAATTCATGCCTTTTTACATAGAATGCAGTTGCCATTTGATTCCTAGTCCTGCTTCTGTTTTGCCTTTGAATATGTGAGACATATGTGACTGATAGAAAGGGGTAAGATCTGTTCCACCTCAATTTCCCTAGGAAATCCAGATTGCATCTGAAGGACTGCCACAAATCACATTTACTCTTGGGTATTGGTGTGGTGCTGCTAGCTGGCCGGAAGGGTTAGGCTGACAGTTGTCACATAGCGAAGGATCAGACTCAGTCCCCTGTACCCAGTGGTGCTGGTGCCCAAATCCAGCAGTCATGCTACTATAACAAGAGTCTTTACAACACTTTTAGTCAAGTAACTGGAGGCAGCAAGCTTGTGTCAGAAAGGTTTCACACCTTCACCTGTGTCCCAAACCAAATATGCCTCTAGGACCTCAAAGATTTTTAAAAAAATCAGACTGAACACATTGGTGCATGAATGAAGTACCTACATTAAGGCATGTGAATTCAGCAACAATTTCCCTCTTTGTGCTGGCTGGCAAATATGTTACATTGTCTGAGCCTTGATGAATGGATATTTTTGACATAAGTGCAACTTTACATTGCATACATATGTTATCTTAGTATGGCTGCCTTGACAAAGGCACATGTTGTGAAAAATCTTATTTTGCAAAAGAGTTAAAACAGTTGTTAGAAATTGGGTTGTGAGTTGTGAAGAATGTAAGTCCTTCACAAGTGTTAAGTCAGCAATTGTCTTTTTAAAAAGTACAAGTAGCCAATGGTAAAATGTGACTCTCTTAGGATAGCAAAGTATAGCAGTCTAAGGCCTACTCATGGAGGTATTGTGGGAAGGTAAACAAAGTTCACTGCTACACAACAAACAATGCTCAATAAGTCATTGCCCAATCAGTACTTTTTCTTAAAAAAATTGAGAAGGTAGATGGAAACACCTTTAATGACACCTTAATATGATTGTTAAACCCCTAGTGGGTCCTGACACCTATAACCACAATCCCCCCTCCACTTATAGCACATGCAACTTCAAAATATAAGAAAGTGTCATTATAAACAAGTCAAGCGTAATTGCTTTATCAGGTGTCACCACATCATTAAAAGTAAGCACTTGCTATAAGGTTACATTGCAATGGCATTAAAAATTACTGGACAAAGCACCAATATTCAAACAAATTCATTATATGGTAAAGGCTGTGTTGCCAGCATCAAATATTTACATAAAGCATTTCAATTCAAACATTGAGGTCCCTGAAACAGTTCTTCGCTGAGTCAAACGGCCTTTCTCTGTATCTTTATCCTGAGGACTGGGGTACCGAGGACATCCTTGCATCGGACCCTGAGGGATAGGGTCTCATGGACCAAAATTTGACTCAATGACAGGACCCCAAATGCTCCTCCTAACACAACTTTAAACTAAAGTTGCACTAACCCCTGGAGCTCACACCTCTCTGGTGAGTATCTTTGAGATAGGGTGAAGGTCCAGCAGTCGTTTTTCTTTTCCTTTCATTTCCAGCATGCTAAACGTTTCAAGCTCCTTTCCATGGCCCTGTCATTAACAAATTTACAGCTCATTTTACTCCTGGTGGCCAGTCCTAGACACCAAAAACATTATCTTCAGGTCTGTGGGTGTCTAAATGCTCTTTCTATGGGAGATGGGGGTTTTAGACACTTCCTGACCCAGACTAGTCCTTTGCTTTGCTTCTATTGCTCTTCTTCTACTCGTGGTGTCTTCTTGGCAACCCCTTTGATTTTAGCCTGAAAAACAACCTCACTGATGCACTATCAAGGTCCCTGAGCCATCTGGCTTTTTTGTGCATCAACGGAGTCCATGCCTAGTCCACAGAATTATCCAAGGGAACCATCCGGGGTCCCTCAGCAAGTCTGTTTCCCCAAATCATCCTCAAGGGGCAAAAAAAGACTAGCACCACAGGTCCTGTAGAAACCCATCCTACTCCTCTAGTCAGCTGGAATCAAAGTCCCAAGTTCACCCTTGCAGGGCATCAGGTGGCTTCGCTTGCCAGTTGGGCAGTCTTTCAGCATTGTCACTTCAGGTCCATCATCTTCTCAAATGTCTCCCCCTTGAGCAGGGGCTAATAACTGCATAACTGCAGGGTGAACGTTGCAGAATCAGGCACCCCTGGCTAACCGTAGGGTGCATATCATCCCTCCACCTCTGTCCCAACCTTCCTGCACAGCATTCTGGGACAATCCAATATGACAACTTCAAGCTGTCTGTGGAAACACAGGGCAGATTGTGACTGTAATGTGCAATACTGAGTAAGCAGCCCTGATGTTCAATAAGCACTACAAACTTGCACAATGACTACTGATCACATTATAAAGCCTATGTCAGGTCACCACTAATGCCAAAAGAGTAATTTCTGTGCCAGGATACCAATGGGCAGTCTCACACACAGCCCACATACATGTGCACACATGTGTGCTGACATGTACATGTGTGACCAGGCCAGAGCCTGTTACCCTAGATATACAGTCACCTCCTTATCTTAAAAGGCAGACACTGGCAGCTAACACTGTGAGGCTAGTTAACATGGATTTACTGTGAGTGAGACTCCATTAAAAAAACCTGATAGTAAATTGTGAAAAATCCAGGGGAATTTAATGAGCAGGATCCATTTGTTTCAACAGCACTATCATATTTTTAACAGCTCTCTCTCCAAGAGGATACCAAATCTTAGGGTTCAAAAGTGAAATAAATATGCAGTAATTCCAGTGAAAGTTGCACATTCAAGTGTGCTGACTTTATTTGGCAATGTACTTAAAAGATAAAACCCATGATGCCTAGTTGTAGAACTTTCAAATTTATTTATGTATATTTTTCTAAAATCAGCAAATTATAAAGCTTGAATTTCAGTTGCATTTGAATGTGTTCTGTAATTATGATTTTGTAATGACTCTTGATAATTTCAATGGTGTACCTCCACATTATTGCAGGCTCAAACATTACTGCCTAATTTTCTGACAATTAGCTGTGTTCAATCATTTATCTTCTATATGTCATACATATTTTGGACAACCTGAGTTTTCTTTTTTCTATGTTTAATGTATTGCAAACACAAATTGGTTATAATGGCTGTCGTTTAAAAAACGTTTGCTTTAAAATCTCTGTATGTAAAGAAATGTACCAGCTGAAAAGACAGATGCTAATAACGAAGTGAAAAAGGTTTACAAATTACTTGTCACCAAAAGCAATACGATTTTAAACTTCTGTATTGTGCAGCAAATTTTAGGGTGTGAAACTTAATAAAGAACATACTACCCCCTTTCCAGCACTATCTAGCGTGTCCTCTTGTGACAATGACTAGTTAGATGTGAGGTTTGATGGCAAGCTGTCAGGCAGACTATTGCTAACAAAATGCATGGGGTTGGCTTCAAGTCCTCCCCATTCATCCATTGGCTTTCTTCAAACAGCATCGTTCAGACACTGGCTTGTGACTTTGTCAATCACATATTGGTTCAACTACATGGAGTTATGTCTGGATTTTTGTGTCAACTGTCAACAAAACTATTGCTAGAAATGGACACTGAGTGGACTTTTGGGTTGGCCTTTTCAGCCACTGGCTTTTCTCAATGAGCCTCATTCAGCCATGGTCTTGAGACAATGTCAATCATGTCTTGACCCAGTCTAGTGATGTAGTCATCTTTCACTCAATTCTATTGGCTGTTTAAGTGTATCTTTCTGTCTCCCATCCAGTGCATGCATTGAACTCCATGGGGACCCCTTTACAATAATAACACTCTCTGCCTGCTTCTGATGGCCCATTTTTCTTGCCCTAATGGGCTATCGTGGCATGCTAAGGATCAAGCGGAAGTAATTGAGCATTATTATGCTAATGAATGCATGAAGCCAGTCGGTTACCAATGATAGGCAGGCATGGGTTTTTTCTTTGTGTTTTGGTACATGATGTTCGTTTAAAGGGCCCAAAATAGTTGGAGGGACATATGCATATTTATACCATACCCTTTCCACATCTGTTTACTCATACCACCTATCTTTTAATTTGCTTAACAAGTCCTTAATTTTAAGGTAGTAACATATTATTGTTTCAATGCGAAAAGTCAAGTACAAAGGTTAAAGTGACATTATAGTTAGGTTCGAAGACCTTATAAAACACTAAAAGAACAATGGTTAAAGTGACATTGTGGGCGTTAGAATGAGACACCGGCTAATGATAGAAAAAAACTAAAGTATTGAAATTCATCTGTTATAGTTCAATGAACTAACAATAACTTATGGCCCCCATTATGTACTGCTTACGATCTCGTGTGATACATTTCTTATGACATGTTAAATTAAATCACTGATACTATTTAAATAACAATAATGTTGCAATAACTAATAAAACTTGTGATGCTCTAATTAATCAATTAAATTAATAAATCAAAGTGGGGTGATTCTAAAGTTACCCACCTTATAAGTTTGTTGAAAGTGAAGTTTTGTTACAGAATGGAAAAATAGTTAATATATTCAACTAAATTAACAATAGACTGACATAAGGTCTATCTTCCAAAGAAAACATTAAAGAGCTTTTAGGATGGAGCAAAAAATCTCAAAGCAAGGGTCTTGAAGCAAAAAATCTGGAGTCCTGACTCATTTCCAAATACTATGTTCTGTTATAGTGTTTCAGGAACAGAAGGAACACCCATTTTATGACATACTATTATATTGAAGGGCTAGAACAGATATGTATCAATGATTATGATCAATCAATATATTACTTTGTGCAACACTACTAAAACCTCCTACTTCCTAAAGCATCCTCTTGGTTAAAACTGTACATATTTAATTAAGGATATGAAGTCATGGTTGTGAAATACAGAAATACAAATGCTTTTTCAAATACCAGTAGCGCTCGCTCTGTTAAGCCACCTTGTTATTGGTACAGTAGGGCCCTCTTCCCGAAAGATGAGAACAGATTAGATTGTGGAAATCATATTTCATGTAATTTATTTTCGTCATAATGGCAGGGAGGAGAAAGCCCCCTTTTACAGAGGGCGAATTATCAGTCATGGTGAATGAAATCCATTGAATTCAATTCAAAAGCATGTTCAATCAGAAACTCCACTAAAAGAAAGTCCCACAAATGCACAATCACAAAATACATAGATAAATGTTTTAAAAAATAGATGCTTCATTCACAGAATGTTAAAAAACTGGGCACAACCCCCCCCAAAAAAGAATTGAAATTAAATGAAGGATCTTCATAAATAGGCAACTCGATTACTCAAAGTGCATAGTGCTACATGATCGTACTGCAGAGTGAAGAAAAGAGCTAGCACACTGACAAGTCACTTTGTTTGAGAGTTGCTGAAGGTAATGGGAGGCCTTGCTACAATGCCTACAATTCCTACGTTTTAAAATAGGAACCAAATACCTCTTAGTATAAATCTTATAAATATCACACAAAAAATAAAAAAAAGTGCAACATTGATTGGCTAGAAACTTCGTCAGATGGGCACCCTCTTCTTTCTACTTTTTGATAATAAACAAGTGGGAAACATAGCAATTTTTTTACTTGTGCCAGATCTAAAACTGAACAGTAATGAACAGACCCAATATCCTCTAGTATTACATAAATAACTCGTAGGGGATATTTCAGGGATTAAATGCTTGCAGTTCAAAACAGATAGTTTCGAATGCTCAACATTTTCCATCACCTCTTTGAACTGAGCTAGCAATGAGGCTTGCACCATCTTACTTTCAGGAACAGCACAAGATGCCCTATCAGTCACATTTTGAGGCATGCCAATCTCATCAAATGATCTTTTAACATACACAAGCCTCGGAATCAGAGATCCCTTCTCACATGTCAGACCATCAGTTATTATGTCCCAAGGTAATGCTGCCTTCTCTTTCTTCCAAATAGAGAGCCACAATAGATGGGGTTTCATACGAATATAATTGCTGAGGTAATTAACACCCAGTTCTTTATGACAAACATAATGGGAACTCGAGGGGCAAACAGCCAGTATTTTTCTAAGGGAATGATTTTCTTCCCTGTGTAAAGTTTCATGTTCTTTTAGACGCCATATGTCTGTCCCATATATTGCTATTGGTACACATTGCGCAGCGTAAATGTGCAACATGAGAGGAGTGCCCTCCCTCCCACCTGACAAGGGAAACTAAGAAGTGAATCCACAGCTCTGGCCAATTGTGCCCTACAAGTTGCTATTTGTGATGCCCACAAGCCTGATGAGTTAAAAGACACACCAAGATAGGGAAAAATACCAATGCCTACTCAAATATTCACCGATTTAGTGCACTTGTAACTACAGGTCATAATGAAAGTTTTAGCATAGATTGTTGTTAAGTCAAGATTTGCCATGAAGTGGTCGAATGAGTGCATTAACTTCCACAGCCCTTTTGGAGTACGAGCAAAGAAAACAGCGTTGTCCGTGTACAACAAAGCAGATAATGGAGCGCCATTTCTTTTGTGTACATCAGGGGTACTTAAAATTAACTCGGGTAAGTTTATTAACATAAAGAATAAATAGCAATGGGTCAAGAACGCACGCACCCTTGTCGGACTCCCTGACTAATGCTGATTTCATTTCTTATCTCTCTGTTCTGACTGAACCTAACCCTGGCGTTTGTATTACTGTGCAACAATATTAATATGTGCACTAAGTTTGTGCCAATTCTCATCTCAAAGGGCAGTTCAAACAGCTTTGTCCGATTAACACAATCGAAGGCCATTGACAGGTCCATGAAGGCAAGAAAAATAGAGGACTGCTTAGCCACTGTGTATTTTCCAATAATTAGATTAAAATTTAAGCATTGTTCAACTGTGCCAATGTAAGAACAGAACCAGTACTGACATGCATTTAAAATGTTATTGTCTTGAGCCCATTCCAACACCCTATTACAGTATAGAGGACTCTACCAAGATTTTTATCTAGAATGTCTATTGATAAAATGTGATGATAACAATGAAGCTTGGAATGGTTGCCCTTTTTAAAAATGAGGATGATCACAGAGCTCGTCAATGAAGTGGGTGTAGTATGATGACTTAAGCTGTTGAAAACATTTGTCAACAGAGGTGCCCCTAGACCTACTTTATATTTGAGCAAGCCAATTGGAAGAACGTCTGTACTTGTTGCTTTACCCCACTTGCTCTGCTGTACAGCAATAGTTCATTCTTGTGACCGAGGCCTGTATTGACCAAGAAGTGTCCGATGCTACTGTCAACATAGGGGGTGAATATGGTGTTTGATAGATGGTAGAAAAATAAGCCTCCCAAGCAATTCTACTTATATGGAAGCTAATGGAGGCTAATGTAAAGAACGGATGCTCGACACAGCTCTCCAAAAATGTTTGCTGTCTTTCGTGTATGCCAAGTATGACAATGTGTCCCATTGCTGAGAGATAATTTAATTCCGTCACCTAGTCATCACTGTTTCGTATTGTTTGAACAAAGATGCTATGACAATACTATCTCTTGGTGTCTCATTCATAGCCTTACCTAAGTGACGATAAGCCCAAGAGCGCTTCAGATTAAACTAGCACAGGGGTTTCCGTGCTGGTCTGGAAGGTTTGTAAAGGGACTGGCGAATTCTAGAACATAAAACAACACAGCAATTAGCCATCTCCCTTTGACCATCTATCTCCTCTTTCAGACAACTCATGACTAGGTTTGTATTCTCAGAGATTACCCTGCCTAAGTACTTCAGCGGATCGGGTCATTTCCAACAAATTCTGAGATTGTCTGTATGTGTTGATAATTCGCTAAGCCCAGCAGAGGGTTCTAAATTCAGCCTGGGTGAGAAATCAAGAGCTATTTCTAGTGGATCGAAGTCTCGAAAATGTGTGCTAATAACAATCCCATAGGGCAGCTGGTCAAATTAAATTATGAGACACAAATATATAATCAATTATTGAAGCACAGATCCTCCCCCTGAAAGTGGGCTCCCTCAAGGTATCAATATCCGTACTGTCTTATGCATCAAACAAATTATGGGAGGCGAGAACAACTTTTATCTGTCCCTACATGCCTATCCAGTCCATTACCCATACAAACATTGGGGACTTTGGCATTAAAGTCTCCAGCAAGACACAGGTATGTTTGTTAGCCTTTGAGTGCCCTTCTCTCCAAAATTCCCTAAATACAATCAAACAAACCGGGAAAGCAGCAATTAGGTACACTGCTAAAATCATTTTTATAAAAATTGAATACATATATAGGCAAAGCCCCCTTAGGAAGGACCAGCTGGCAGTCATTGCAATGAGTATTTTTTTAATCCTCTGTGTGGCAGCCAAGTGAGAAATTAAACCCATATGGTTAGACCAGTGGACGCCCAACCTGAATGGGACAGAGTAGATGGTACACTAAAACACAGGTAGCCTTCTAATGCTATGTGGTTGATTCCCAAGTGTCCTGAAAAAGCAGTGCAACATAGGATTTAATAAACATATGCCAATTTGGGAAAGCCATCTTCGTATGAATACCTGCAACATTCCAGCTCAATATTCGAAGGAGGCGACACTCTGCAGTAGTGGAATCATTGTTGAAGGATTCCCCAGTGATGGTAGATCTGCTATCATTTCCATGTTTTCAGGAGTAATCACAGGCCATACCTGAGGAAAGACTGTTGCGGCGCGCTATGAGAAGCACACGTAACCCCTGTCCCATTGGATTTAATAATGGCCTTTGGCAGGCTGGGCACCGCAAGTCAATCAATCTTGTTACAGTCGACAACACTGCATACCTATTATTACAGAATAGACTTTGAGGTATTTGAGATTGAAATTTAAGTGGTAGGAAGGAGCCTACCTCATTTCTGGGGGGGGGTTTGTAAATGTACTCCAATGGTAGAGTCACAATGAAAGATGCCTTTCGTTTCATCATATTTTAGGTACCTAACAATTTCTCCACTGTGCTACGACGCTTATACTTTACAACTATACAGTCTCTTTCTATGTCTTTTTTCAGGGTGCCAAACCAGCTTACTCAGCATGTCATTAAGATTTCATTTGCACTAATGGTACTAAAGATTTTGTACTCAGCAAGTCAATGAAGCACTTTATCAGAGGCCTGATCCCATGACTCTGATTGGTTTCCTTTCATGGGTGGCAAGCCAGCCAACGGTAAGACATAAGGACATGCATCCAGTGGAAGATTGAGAACAATAGTTCTAGAAATATTATCCTTTTTATTTGGGACCCCATTTGCTTTACTTAGAGCATTTGAAGAATGGCTGTTTGAAAGGTGCCCATTACCCCACATTCCAGTGTTCAAGCCGTGGAAAGTGGCATTAGTCACCTCAACTTTATTTGTTGGTCCTTTCACAATGCTTAATGAATTTGAGGTTATGAACCACTGATTGCTCCAGGACAAGTTGCCCAGGTGTACATGTTACGCATCTATCGGAGGATATACGCTCATCAGAGGACTCTGTTTTCCCATAGGCACAATCTAAAAAGATGAAAGGTGCAGCCAGAGTTGATAAATGACTTTCTATGGCTCTCAAATGATCTGATAGTGGTCTTAAATGTTTTTCCAAAATATCCACAAATTTGGCGCAAATTTCCTCCCTTGTTATTTTGCCGGCATTTATCAGAGCCCGATTCTTCCTGCTAGACAGCCGTTTGGATTTAGTGCTTGTCTGATGTGCCTAGTTGCTTGTTTTACCCTTGGTTCAGGGGAAGAATTAGAGCTGTCAATAGTCATAGGAGCTGAATGGTTACAGAGAATGTCTTTTGCAGGTGCAATCCCAGGTCTGTGAGTTTTGGACACTTCTGTGAGCAGCCACAGAAGTGTCCAAAAGTGTGTCCCTGGGCACTGCCCCAGCACTGTTCATCATTTGGATGTCACTTAAGGGTAGAAGCGCATAAGACCCTTGGCTAGCTCCACCAGAACTGCTGTCACACCCCAGCAATAATCAGGGTGATTTCAGTAGATACAACCCCTAAATCTCTCTCCATCATTGTGTCAATGCTCGTGGGTTTGAGGGGTGGCAGAGTGTTCCCAGGAGTTTTACATTTGCCTATTATGCTAGGTAGATAACAATGATGAACAAAAGAATGACTTACCTAGTATTTGGAAACAGGGAAAGTTTTCAGTCAATGTCCAATTAGAGGGGTGACCCAGGCCAGCCTCTTTCAGCTATGGATGTGTGCAGAAGGGTCTGCTCGGGTCTTCACCTGGGCACGTCCCATGCACATCCCAAGTCATGGGAAGTCTCTGCCACTTTCAGCACATGCAGCCCCTCCTTCTAGCGCAGGG
Organism: Pleurodeles waltl; assembly: GCF_031143425.1. NCBI lineage: Eukaryota > Metazoa > Chordata > Amphibia > Caudata > Salamandridae > Pleurodeles > Pleurodeles waltl. Next base: position 1,021,380,556 of record NC_090447.1, read on the forward strand.
TGTATGGGAGGGGGCCACAGAAATGTCTCAAGCAATGCTGGCAATGCAGGGAAACCTGCATGGTTGCAATGGATGAAATCTTTAGAGTAGAGCCACAATAGTTTGGAGTACAAGTACAAAACACAACTATATCAGAGAAAAGGCAAACGTGGACCAGAATAGTTGACAGAGTGAATGCTGTAACAAACAATCTGTGCACACAGGAGGAAATTAGGAAGCAGTGAAATGACCTGCAGGGAAGAGTGTGTTCCCTGGTCTCCAAGCATTAACTGGACGCACAGAGGAATGGTGGTGGTTATCCCATCCCCCTTAAAACTATATCCCCGGGAGGAAAAGAACTTGCAGATTTGACATCCTGAAGGCTTGGCAGGAATCCCTGGTGGATTGGACACTGGCAAGTCATACTTTTGAATGTCTCACTCAACATAAAGGTAGATTTTGATTTTAATTACGCTGTGGAGAATGTGTTTTCCACCTTTTTCATACATATAAACCTAGAATGTACTATTTACTTTTGCTTTGCAGTGGAAATGTCTAGCATTCGTGTTGTTTCTCTCATCTAACTAATAGTTCAAACATTTTGTAATTATTGGATCCTTTTCACCAGATGTGGGTCCCGTACTCACTCTGCGACTGGATTCAAGCTAGCCTGGCTGATGAAGGGTGATACCCTGGAACCGGTGTCAGGGTGCTTGTTTCTGGTCCAGGGAGGAACTGGCTTGGCAGTTCGGGCTGGACTGTTCCCATGAGGAACAGGGTCAAGACTGATTTGCAAATGGCTGGGTCCAAACTGGGTGACATGGTGAGCAAAAGAACGATTGCTTAAACACAGATCTGTGACTGGGGGTGAGTGTTTGCCTTGTTCAGCACTCCTCCCATCACTCTTTTATGTTGCTAATGTTGCTAAAGTTGCCCTAAGTGCATGCCCTTGTACATGGCTGGGTCCAAACTGGGTGACATGGTGAGCAAAAGAACGACTGCTTAAACCCAGATCTGTGACTGGGGGTGAGTGTTTGCATTGTTCAGCACTCCATCCATCATCCTTTTGTGTGACTGTTTTCTGGGCACGTTTACTTTTTTGATCAAAGTTGTATTTTATACACTGGACTTCAAACAATTTTGGCTCTTCAGTAATTCTTTCATCCACCATGATTGATGTTATGTTGTATTTGTTTTAAGATGGTGTGCAGCACCGACGAGGAGTTAAGGAACCAATTAGTGCAAATGATAAGTAGGCTTACAACTAGGGGGTATAGACCTAAGAGTCTCAATGTCTCAGAAAAGAAGGCGAGCCCTTTAATGAGGGAACAACTGCTGTATCCCAATAGAAGATCTAGACAGAGGGACACAGCAATGTGTTTTATCACAACGTTCAGTGCTTCTTCGGCAAAATTAAGAATTTGTTGTCCAAGCATTGGGATATTTTGAAAAAAGACTCAGTCATCGGCCTGGGATTACCTGTTCATCCAGCAATTGCTTATAGGAAAGGGAGGACCTTACAGGGTTCCCTCACACATAGTTACCATGTGGGAACACATGCTGACACCATGTAGTTACCAAGACGTAATGGATTTTTCAGAAGTGCTCATTGTAAGGCATGTGAACATATAACCAGTACTACTGAGCTTCAAACACTTGACGGGTACAGAAGTAAAATTACTAAAAGTCTAACCTGTTCCTCGGACTTTTGTGTATATGTATTATGTATATGTATATGTTCCATTGCCCATGTCATCTCTTGTATGTAGGGAGCACCATATTCTCATTGCGAAAGCATATTTTGGAACACCAACAGACCATCCGTAACTCAGATTTTAGTTATCCAGTGGTAAGGCACATTTCCCAAAGACATGATAAAAACGTTTTGCTTTTGTTTTTTTTTTGCTATTGACCATACTGAAAGAAGTATATGGGTGGACACAGAGTAAACCAATTGAGGAGACTGGAGTCTAGATATATCCTTGACCTACATACACAATTCCCATATGGATTAAATAAGGATGATGAGATTGAAGCACATGTAGTTTAATGAATTTTCATTCACAATGTAGTGTGATGGTTGATCTCTCACACCCACAGACACCCTCAGTCTGGCCCTCATATAGAGACTCTCAGACCCACTTTCAAAGCAATATGGCACTGTCACATCTACTCTCACTGGCACACAGACACTCTCATACCCACTCTCACACCCATGCAGACACTCAGAGATGTTCTCACACCCATTCTCAAATCTAGGCTCAGATTGTTACACTTACTCTCACACCCAGGCTCTGCCACACTCACTCTCACTCTCACACCCATAGAGATGTTCTAACACTTTGTCTCACACCCACAGGCACACTCTGACATTCAATCTGACACCCATACAGAGATTCTCAGACCCACTCTCACAACAAGATAGCCACTGTCACATCTACTCTCACACCCAGACGGACAGTCTCACACCCTCTTTCACACCCATGTAGACATTCTCACGCTCACTCTCGCACTCAGAGAGCGATACTCTTACATCCGCTCTCTCATTGATGTATACACTATTGCACTCCCTCTCACACTTAGACTGAGACTCTTACACTTACTCTCACACCCAGACACTGTCACACCCACTCTCACAGCCATGCAGACACTCTCACACCCATTCTCAAAACTATAGCAATGTTCTTACGCTTTGTCTCACACCCAAAGACACACTCAGATACTCAGGCCCTCATTACGAGTTTGGGGTAGACCGACATATTACAACCATGGCAGTGATCCCACCACAACACAGCCAAGTTACCACCAGTACTACCAGTCCCGTCGGACCGCCACCAACGGCAGTAGCCATCTCCAGGCCAGCGTGGACCAATTCACTGCCCACCATATTATGATTCAGCAGACTGTCAGGTTTTCAGGTGGCGGTCCGACTAACATGAAAAGCTTGGCAGAAACTGCCAGTATAAAAGGAGACACTCACCTCCAGGTACACAGACGCATCTACGGCTGCCATGGAACCCAAACTGGAAGTCTTCCCACTGCTGCATCTCGCAATACACACCCAGGAGCAGCGACGATGACGTAAGTACCCCCACCTAGCAAACACTAGAGTAAAGGCCAATATTACACACCCACACATAACACACAAACCCAGCATGGACAGCGACGGCCACACACACACACACACACACAAACACCCGTATCAACACACACACATCTACAGACACACACGCACACACTAACTACACCAATGCATATTCTAAATACACACACTATGGCCAACAGACATGTGCCATTCACACAGCCCACCGAACATGCACACCACTTCCACTGTCAAACACATCTTTACACAACACCCCACAGTCACACAATGACAACAACATCACAAACACACAAACACTTGTCAGAAAGGCACATCGAACAACTCCACCCAACCACACAGACTGACAGCAATACGTAGCAACAACACACAATCATGTAAATAGTACAGACATCCAAACAAGGCATCGGGTGACACTCCACGTCCAACCAACATACAAAGGACATCACAGATGCATCACTATAACACGGACGCACACACCAATACCAAACAATGTCACACAAAACCATAACAACACATCACAACAAGCACATGGCACAAGTCATCAATCCAGTGCATGCAGCAACACAGATACATCCCATACACATAGGAAACATCAAAGTATGCAGATATAACACAACCATGTTGAAGGAAATCCAGGACAATTTCTCAACCTTGACATCTACATCTATGTGGGCAGATATATTGAATAAATAAATAAATCAATAGTAAAAACTATGTAAAATTGAGGCCTATTGGCCAGTCCAAATGTCTCAAGTGCCCCAGGCACATTGGGCACAATCACATGCCCCAACTTGACTCCTGACTGTAAATTGGCCTCCACGTGGCAGGGGCATCAATGGGGCAGGCAGGCACCACAGGGGTGAGGGGGTGGTAGTAGGGGGCTACTAAGGAGGGTCCTTGGGTTCAGGTTTGGGAGGAGGAAGTTTAGGCTTAGATTTTGATTGTGGGGAGGGGATTCGGATTTTGGGGTAGGAGTAGGGAACTTAGGCTTGGAGGGGTGGTTCTTTGCAGGGAGAGGGGCATGGAATCTACTAGGGGACCTTGGGAGAACTGGGAGGTGGAAGGTCTGGGATGTTGTAGGGAAACATTGTGCTTAGGGGCGTCAAGGGGTGGGATAGGAGCAGGGAACAGGTCAAGAATGGCAAGGAAAACTTTTCTAGGTACACAAGGGCAGTCATGGTTAAAAGGTTTAGGAGTAGAGGTAGAGGAAATGGTTGTAGGTCGTGTCGGTGTGCTCAATGTGGATGAAGTGTGTCCAGTGTGCTTGTGGTGTATCCTGTGATGCCTGTTTTTGTCTTTGCGCACTTTGTCTGTTGTAGTGGGTGAATGCTGGTCTGTATGTGTGCTCTGGATGAGTGAGGGGGGTTGGATTGGGCAGAGGTAGCTGGAGTGGAGACAGAAGATGAAGGTATATTGGCTTTCATCAAACTATCTTTTCAGGCCCGCCAAGGCACTGTGAAATCCTTCCATGTAGGCATTACTTTGTTGCATCTGGGATGCCAATCCCTGGATGGCATTCACAATGGTTGACTGCCCCACAGAGATGGACCCCAGGAGGTCAATAGCCTCCTCATTGAGGGCCGCAGCACTGACTGGGGCAGGGACAGAGGTGCATGCGGCGAAGGAGACACCCACCCTCCTGGGTGAGCGGGCAAGGGCAACTGGATGGGGATCTACAGGGAGGGCGGTGCTAGTAAGGGGATGAAGGACAAGAATGGTACTGGGATGGACCCATATGGCTCGGTCACCACCAGGGAGGTTCAATTGGAGGAGGAATCCAAAGATGATATAGCTGAACCTGTCTCCCCCATGGTGCTGCCCTCGCCTTCCGTCCCACTAGTTCCTTCAGCGTCAGTGGACTCAGCCTCGTTGGTCCCATGGGCTGCAGCTCCCCCACTCACCGGTGCCCCTTCTCCTTCGCCTGATGATGCTGATGTACACAAGGATAGAAAGGGACAGAGTGAGAGGGTGGGAGAGAAAGAAAGGGAGGAAAGGGTCAATACCTACCCATCTTATACACATACCAATAAGTAATCTTCTCCTCCTCTGGCATGGCAAGGAAAGGCTATGATACATTGTTCTCAAATATTGGTCATGAAGACATAACCTAATATTCAAGCTGTTACCTAATTCCAACAAAATGACTAGTTTGGACATGCTGCAGTCTGTCATTAGTCGTTCTACAATGTTAAAACTACCAACGCCCCACATACTTACCAATCTGACACTTTTGACACATTATTTTTCAAATGTCTTGGATCAGTATGTTGCACACAAAATATAAGCCAGGTAGGAAAATAACTCATGATGTACAGAAGTCCATTGACAATGCAATGATTTCACAGTAGAAGTTCCCTACTCACAGACCTATTACCCGATATCAACCCTAACTAGATGAATTTGGCTATCTAAAGCAGACTCTGTGATAGGGAATTAAGGTTTGGAAGTCACTCAACATAGGCATGTGTCTAAATGTAACTAGACAAGGAGGGATAGCACCAACATATTACTGCTTGCATGATGTATGAAAGCTAACTTACACCACTTCTAAACAGTGGAAGTTATAGCCAGGACTATAATCTTATCTGATGTACGCACACCTCATTAGCACCTAAGTAATCTGACACAATAGAATCCCATACAACTGATATCAAACAGTCTGTACTCTCCACCTTGTGGCTGCTGTGCTGCCCTCAAGCGTCCATCTATCTCTGGGTAGGCCACCACCATTATGCAGACTATAAGGGGAGTCAGGGTCCAACGGGCATCCCTCTGTCGTTGAGAGGACGGCCCCAGTTGGGCCTCTGTGGTATTCTGGGCCCAGCGTCTCAGGTCCTCCCACTGATTTCTGCAGTGGGTGTTCCGCCGTCTATGGAACCCCAGGGTCCACCCTTGCTTTGCGATGGCTCTACATATCCTCTTTTTCTGATGGGTGCTGACCTGCATGTGAGACACAGACAAAAGGAGATATTTATGTAGAGGTACCAGTACACTTACAGCAGTGGCCTACTCACAGCATGCCCAGCATATGCTCATAAAGAATCAACAATACACCATTATCATTCATACAACACAGCCCCAGCAGGCAATCATGCCATGTCAATATTCACAATCTTTCACCGTCAAACACCACCATCGCTGAAAAGTATTCCACTTTGTATTGACCTGTTTATTTGGAGCCCCAGACAACTGTCCATTCAAGGGTAGGACCCCTTCCACCAATTTCTCAAGTTCATCCAGGGTGAAGGCTGGGGCCTTATCTTCTGCAGGACGTGCCATTGTGGCTTCCAGATACAGAGCACAGCAGCTCATGCAGTGGAGGTCTTGCTTGCTCAAGTGTCAGGAGTCAAGTGAGCCGGCTAAAGAAAATGGCGGTCATGACCGCTGCAGTCATGACCGTCACTGTGAGCGGTCATCCTCATTGGCTCCAGTTTCTCATAGATGTCAATGTTAACCAATGAGGAGTTGCACGGTGGTTCGGACCGCCTCCCCTCATGTCGACTAACTCTGGCAGCATGCCGTCACTTCCATCTGTCCTCTGCATGCACGACAGGGGGCTGCCATTTTATTTATTTTCAAGATATCTATGTCCTCCTAGTGTGTCATAGCTTGATGTTAATCAATAGCTGTTTTATATATGATGTCAACTCCTATAAACTCACTAGTGAAGTGAGTGTCACCTGCCAATCTGCCTGATGTATAATCTTTTCAATGTGTGGATGTTTGATAGCTATATCCGACTAAGGGGCAAGTTTACTGTGTCTGACTTCCATCTCTGTACAGACCCCTTGTGACAAGTATCGCAATGGCATTGACAGCCAGGATGTCACAGTTGTGTAGTTTGTGAATAACTGTTTCCCTGTGTGTAGGAGGCTGGCCTGGTGTGTGGTGGGTTCCTATGGAGTTTACACCTTATACCAGGTCCAGGTATCCCTAATTAGTGTAGTGTTGTCAGTGCTAGAAGCCAGGCTCTCTAGAGGTAGCTGTGGATGAGCAGCCAAGGCTTATCTAGGGCACATGCAAAGCTCATGCAATACTACTGTTGTCACAATTAGTACTTACACACATGCAAGAAAACACTCAGTGTTATAAAAAACAAGGTACTTCTTTTTTGGTGTCACAAATACCAAAAATATCATAGGGCTATACTCTTTTAGGAGGTAAGTAATACACAAATTATATACACTAGTGTGCAGCAATAGGGATAAAAACAGTTAGAAAACAGTGCAATTAGTAAAAATCAAAATATAGACAAATAGACCTGAGGGGAGCACAAACCATATACTAAAAAAGTCGAATTTGTAAGTCGGTCCCCCTCCTAGGTAAGTGGAGTGTGTAGAGGGGAGTCAGGAGTACTAGGAAAGGTCAAAGGTAAGTACCACATCTCTCCCCAGCGACCAGGAAAGCAGGAGTAAATCACTGTAAATTCCCCAGAACACCCACTTAGAAAAAAAGAAGAAGAATGCAAAAACCCAGAAGAGACTACAAGACACGTACAGTGGATTGCTGGACAAGAGGACCTGTGGAAGAAGTCCAAGAAGCACAGCAGATTCCAGGAAAGGCAGGAGCCCTTACCCCACGGACTGGAGCAAGAGTTGAGTCGAAGGTGAAGAAAGAGAGTCAGCTCTGCACCCAAGAAGATGAAGTCGGGTTCCTGGAGGATGCAGGTGATATCCCACACTGGAAGGAGAATTGCAGTTATGTTTGAGTCTTTGGATTCAGCCAACAAGCCTTGGCACACACAGAAATCAGGGTTAGCGGAAAGTGGAACTGTTTGGGACCAGATTGACTCTACCCAGGAAGGGGAGCAAGAGGGAGCCCTCAGCAACACAGAGAGTCTATAGAAGTCCAGGCAGCACCCACAGGATGGGGACATGAAAGTTGAGAAAGAGGCCCATGTAGCACTACACAAAAGGCTCCCAGGCTGTTGGAGAACCACTCAGGGAGCTGTGCATCACAGGATGAGTGCTGGGGGCTGGAGCTTCAGGATGCGTGAAGATCTTATGGAAAAGATGCCATCAAGCCTTGGCAGCTGCAAAGGACCAGTTGCATGGAGGTACTGTCCTGCATGGGCAGGCAAGGGCTTACCTCCACCAAAGCTGGAAGAAAGGACCATCAGAACCACTTCAGTCCACCACCTGTGATGTAGAATCCACACAGCTCACCAGGAGAGGGGATCCACATAGACGGTCGTCATTGCAATTGGTGCCTGCAGATTCCTTCTTCATTCTGATGCAGGTTGAAGATGGGCTGTTCTCCAGGGATTCACGACCAGGGAAATGTGGCAGCTTGTCAGGTCCTGGAGTGTCCATATGAAGTTTCTTCGGTCAGAAGTTGAGATAGAGGTTGCAGAGGACTCCTGCTGGAGTCTTGCAATCCGAATCTGAGTAACCAGCCAAGAGAGAGACCCTAATTAGCCCTGAAAGGAGGACTGGTCACCTAGCTGGGTACCACCTATCAGGAGGGGGCTCTGACATCACCTGCAGGCACGGGCCACTCAGAGTTCCTGGTAACCTTGAACCCAAGATGGCAAAACCCAGGGACCCTCTGAAGGAGCTCTGAGCACCACCCCTGGGGTGGTGATGGACAGGGGAGTGGTCATGCCCCTTTCCTTTGTCAAGTTTCATGCCAGAGCAGCTGCTGGGGGTCCCTGAACCGGTGTAGACTGGTCTGTACAAGGAGGGCAACAAATGTGGCCTTCAAAGCATTGCCAGTAGCTTAGGGAGGCTACCCCTCTGTAGCCTGTAATACCTATTACCAAAGGCAGAGGGTGTAACACCCCTCTCTGATAGGAAATTCTTTGTTCTGCCTTCCTGGGATTGAGATTCTCAAGCAACAGGAGAGCAGAGACCTGTCTGGGAGGTGGAAGCAGCTTGGGCTGCCTGGAAACCCTCAGAATGCTATAAAGCATTGGGGTATGATTCCAACATGTTTGATACCAAACATGCTTATGTTTGGAGTTACCATTATGTAGCTGGATGTAGGTGTTGACCTATGTCCAGTACACACATAAGATGGCATCCCTTCACTTACGGAGTCAGGGAAAATGGGCCTGGAGCTCGTGGGGGTACCTCTGCTAGTGCAGGGGTGCCCTCACACACAGGTACTTTGCACACTGCCCTCTGGGCTAGAATGCCTGCCATAGAGGTGACTTATAAGTGACCTGGTGCAGTGAAAAATGGCAGAGAAAGGGTGCTTGCACCTTTTCACGCAGGCTGCAATGGTAGTTGTGCAGAACCCTTTGTTTGGGCTCCCTATGGGTGGCAAAATATCTGCTGCAGCCCATAGGGATCCCCTGGAAACCTATTGCCCTGGCTACCTAGGTACCAAGTACTAGGGACTTATAATGGGGCACCAGTGTGCCAATTGTTGGGATGAAATACAGAGTTTTGGGAGATAGAGCATAATCACTGGGGTCCTGGTTAGCAGGATCCCAGTGAACACAGTCAAACACACTGACATCAGGCAGAAAAAGGGGGTAACAATACCAAGAAAGAGGATACTTTCATACACTGTGTCAGGTTTCAAATACCTTACGTGTCTTGTCCTGTTTTCCACTTCTATGGTATACTTTATCAACATCAGTGTAACAAATGTCCTGAAATTTGTTCTGACCTATGCCAAGATACCATCTAAAGGGGAGATTGAGAAATGCACCTGTCTACCGGCCCCTAGTTGACCTTGCTACCTGTTGGACCTGGCCCTTTTTGTAGGCTCATTCTCAAACTTTTTGCATCTTTCCTCCTACTTTTTCTAACCAGTTTTTGTTGGCTTCAGCAGTCTGGGCACTTTACCACTGCCAACCAGTACATATGCTCTCTGTGTAAATTGTATTGGTGATTGGTTTGTCCCTGATTGGCATATTTGATTTACTAGTAAGTCTCTAGTAAAGTGCACTAGAGGTGCCTAGGGCCTGTAAATCAAATGCTACTAGTGGGCCTGCAACACTGATTGTGCACCCACATTAGTAGCCCTGTAAACATGTCTGAGACCTGCCACTGCAGTATCTGTGTGTGTAGGTTTCACTGCCAATTTAAGCTGGCAAGTGTACCCACTTGCCAGGCCCAAACCTTCCCTTTTTATACATGTTAGGTACCCCTAAGGTAGGCCCTAGGCAGCCCCTTGGGCAGGGTGCAGTGTATGCTAAAGGTGGGACATGTACTGATGTGTTTTACATGTCGTAGTCCTAACAGTAAAATACTGCCAAATTCGGTTTTCATTGTTGTAAGGCCTATCTCTCTCATAGGTTAACATTAGGGCTGCATTTAAATAGGCTTAAAATGCAGTTTCCCTTTGAGAGCAGATTGAAATATAGAGTTAGGGTCTCTGAACTCACAATTTAAAAATACATGTGTTAGTGAAGCTCATTTTTAGATCGTTAGTTAGAAAATGCCACTTTTTGAAAGTAGGCATTTTCTTGCTTAAACCATTCTGTGACTCTGCCTGTTTGTGGATTCCCTGTCTGGATCAGACTGACAGTGGGCTGTTTGTGAATCTCCTCTAGACAGTGACACAAAGAGAACTGGGATTTAGCCTGCATATCCTGATGAGCTATCTGGGCTCGAGTGGAGGGAGGAGTGGTCACTTACACATGAATGGCCTCTGGCTGCCCTTACACAAAGCAGTCTCTAGCCCTCTGCTGTCTGTCTGTGGTCTATCCTGGGAAAGCAGGATCCTGTAAAAAAACAGAGACTTTTTTTTGAAGTTTGCCTTCTTCAAAGGCAGAAGGGGGTATAAGTAGTGGACCAGACTTTAGATTTCCTCAAGCTCACTTCTGGAATCAAGAGGAACCTCTGCCAAGGAGAAGAGCTGAGGAGCTGGAGGAGGAGTACTGCCCACTTGGCTGTGCTTTGCTGGGTTGGCCTGCAGTTGCTGCTTCTGCCTGAAAGAGGACAAAGACTGGACTTTGTTGTGCATTCCTGCTTGTGAAGAATCTCGAAGGGCTTGACCGGAGCTTGCCTCTTGTTTTGAAGTCTCAGGGCCATCAAAGACATCCTCTTCCAGCACCTGGACTCTCTGCTGAGATTCCTTCCCTGTCAAGTAGTGCCACATCCAGTCACTGTGCCCTTGAAAGGTGAAGTTGGCAGAACAAGGACTGAAATCCATGCACAGAACTCCGAGTTCGGAACTTTTTGACACACTACCTGCAACATGGCTTAAAACGACGTGCCACCCTCTTTGTGTTTAAAACCGACATCCAGCCTGCATTGTGGCTGGGAAATCAATGCATCACAGATGGAGAAATTACGCTTGTGGCTGCTGATAGGGACTCAAACCCCACACAGCGAAGTTTTCTAACACTGTGTGACCAGATTCATCATGCATCATCACTGGGTGGCAAAAGTCAACGCAAGCCTGCGCAGATCCGATGTGCCAGTCCAGAAATCAATGCATTGTTCCCTTGCAGGAGATAAAAACAACGCATCGTCGGCCTGGCCGGAGAAGAAATGACACTCATCCTCACTAGGGAGTAAGGAATTGACGCATCGCTGACTTTTCCAATGCACACTCACCCGTGCGGCTTTATTTTTGATCCAAACCATGTACTTTGTGTAAAATCAATGTTTCCATTGTTTTCTATCGATTAAGTTAAATTCATATTTTAACTTGTGTATGTTGGATTTTTGTTGTTTTGGTCTTGTTTGATTTAAATAAATATTACCTATTTTTCTAACCTGGTGTGGTGTCCATTTTGTGGTATTTGTACTGTATTACTGAATGTGGTGGTGCAAATACTTTACACATTGCCTTCGAGATAAACCTGACTGCTTGTGCCAAGCAATTAAGGAGGGTGAGCAGGGGTTATATTGAGTGTGCACCTTCATTGCCCTGACTAGAGTGAGGGTCCCTGCTTGGACAGAGTAGAACCTGACTGCTAACCAGAGACCCCATTTCCAACACTACCATGGAAGAAAGACACATTATACAGGTGTACCGTCTGAACCATCAGACCATCAGGGAACTTTGTACCCAATTGGAGCAGTATCTACAGCCAGCCATGCATAATCCCTATGCCATCCCTCCAACCGCACAGGTGTTATCTGTCCCGCATTTCCTCGCCTCAGGATCTTTTCAGGTGACAGTAGGACTGGCTGCAGGAATGTCACAACCGATGTTCAGTTTTGTGTTACAGGATGTGTTACAGGATGAACTGGATGCCTTACTCAAACACTTGAACAGCTACATCAGATTCCCACAATGTAATGATCTGTACACTGTGAAGTCTGCCTTTTATGACATTGCAAACATTCCACATGTAATAGGGGCCACTGATGTCATCTACATCGCTTTGGTTCTTCCCAGGGCCAATGAGCAAGTCTACAGGAACCGGAAAAATCACTATTCGATCAAGGTGCAGGTGGTATGTCTTGCCGACCAAATACGTGTCCCATATGACAGCAAGGTTTCTGGGATCTGTACATGAGTCTTACATCTTGAGGAGCAGCAGTGTCCCACACATGATGTTGTAACTACAGAGAGAAAGGGCATGGCCCATTGGTAAGTGTACCACTGTCTATGTCTAACGTCTATGCTACTTCACTACACAGTCAGCTCTATGACTTTCATAGTTCCCTAATGATTTTTACCTTTGTGCACACAGGTGACTCCCGCTGCCCCAACCTGCCCTGGCTCCTGACACCAGTGAGGTAACATACAACAGATGGGGAGGACATTACAATGAAGCTCACAGCCAAACAAGGCATGTGATCGAGAGGACATTTTGGCTACTGAAAGCAAGATTCAGAGGCCTACATGCGTCCGGTGGTGCCCTACAGTACAGACCACAGAAAGTCTGCCAAATCATTGTAGCATGTTGCATGTTACACAATATTGCCCTGAGAAGACACATTCCACTGTTGGATGAGGAGGAGGTGACAGCTGGACCAGTGGCTCGTGCTGATGACTTTGGAGCTGACGAGGTGGCATATAAAGAGGATGTAGCTGACTCTAGGATTGAGTTGATTTGGCAGTTCTTCCAATGAATGCCAGGTATGTGTGGTCTAAAGTTAATAGAAACTCAAACCCTTTCTACCTAGTGACATTGTCCCTCCTTGTGTTTTGCAGCAGGGTATATGAGTGCACTACATCCATCTGTCTGACTTACCATAAGGGGAGGTGTAACTGCTATAGTGCCATAGCCATGTGGTACTTGTTGTTGGCATGGCATAACTACAGCATAGGGTTCCCCATGTTGCATGGTTTCAAGACTGAAGTTTGGATCTCTATGGTCTGGACTGATCCTATCACATGACAGTCCAGCTACCCATCCACACTGTTGCAAAAGCTGATGTCTGGTACCTACCTGTTTTACACATTGCAGGATTGTTTTTTTGTGGGTGATGTTAGCTATGAGGAATGCTTCTTTTGCTATGCATGTGTGTGACCTACCTTGTAGATATGTGGTGACCTCCCCACTGTAACATGATTCCTGTGGATTGCATTATATCCTGTATGTGTATTGGATGGGCAACATGGGAGATATCATTGAAGTTTTACCCTATCTTGATCTCTCTTCAGGTCAGATGTGTGGTTCCACTCTGCTTTCTGACATGACTGTTGGCACTCTTGGCATAGGATGACAGTACAGGAAGGATGTCATGACACACCTGCTGGACATTCCTGCCACATCTGTCCATCTGTCAGATGTATTGACACCTATATGTGCATTTCAATTTACATCCTTTACATTAAATGGTACTGGTGACAATGATAACATGTAATTCATTACTGTGTTGCGATGTGTTTATTGTGATTCAAAGTGCATCTGGTGAGGAGTGGGGTCATGGGGTTTGACAACATCAGAGTAGGTGGCCCAGCTCTTGGTTTCACAGGTCCAGTCCCCAAGGACAAAGGGAAATGGAGTTTTGGCAGTGGACAGCCAAATGGGTTTCTTCTCAGTGGCACACAAGGGAGCATGTTCAGGAGAGAGATCACTCCCTGGTGGTGATTTTGGTCCTGTCCTCAGGGCCTGCAGGATGCCTGGCTGTATGATCTCGTTTGCATGTGGGGCCCTCAGATGCAGGGGAAGGGGTGCTACTAGACTATGGGTCCTCTGGCTGGGGCTCCATTGCAGTAGCTGTGGCAGATGTAGATGGCACAGGTGTTGATTGGCTACTGGTAGGGGCCTGCTGGTGGATAGAGGACGCATGCAGGATGCTGGTAAGTTCAGTGAGCACACCACAAATGGAAGCCATGCTACCATTGTTTGTCTGCCGCTGCTGCATGGCATCCTGGTGGTATTCCCTCTGCAGCCTCTGGTTCTCCTGCAAGGTAGTCAGGATTTGACCCATCCTGTCCTGGGATTGCTGGTATGCTCCCAGGACTCTGGAGATGGCCCCCTGGCCAGTCATGTCCCATTTATGCCTCATCCCTTGACTCACAGTTGCCCTCTCATTGCCCCTTGCTCTCTGTGCCTGTGACCCAGGCAAAGTGTGCCCACTCACACTGACACCCAGACCTTCATCATCTTCGATGTTAGGGGTCGACTCAGGACCCTGTACTGTGGGGCACACTATAGATTGATCTGTCCTTGGGTCGCAGGTTTGGGGAGGAGGGGTTACTTGTGCTGTAGTAGCTACAGAGGTGGGTGACTCAAATGTTGGTAGGGTGAGGCTGGTGGTGGTGGACTGTCCAGTCATCCCAGATGGGCCAGGTGAGGCGTTTCCAGACATCCAGAGTGGTAATCCTCAATTGGGCCTATTTTCAGGGAACAGGCTCTCTGTCTCTGGCATCCTGTGCTGGGTGGAAGTAGTAGGGATACCTGTGGATGGAGAGGAAGTGTTTTACATTGTTGAAATGTACCCGTTTGTTCACATGGTTGTTTGCAAACATAGCCATATTTCCAGAGATGCCAATGACAGCTGCTTGACCACTGGCAATGTTTAAGGACTGATGGATAGTGCTGTTGTATGCTTGTACTATATACTATTGTGGTCATCAATGCTATAATTACCATGGTCTAGTGAGCAGTCCAAGTATCCTGTAGGTAAAGGATGTGACATGGTTATACGTACAGGCGTCTTAATGTGGAGTGGAATTAGCATTTATACAGGGGTGGGGAATGTTGCCTTGTGGTAGTTGTAGTATTTTCTACAGTGGTAGATATCCATGCACTTGGTGGGCCTCTGTGGGGTTAGTGGTAGTGGGAAGGTGTGGCAAGCAAGGGAGGGTATTGGATTCAGGGTGGATTGGTGCACGTAGGTATGCTGTGATAGGGTGTAAGGGCAGTAGGGATAAATGCTATGCAGGAATACATGGTTCCTAGGGAGTATTGTTGACTTACCAGAGTTCAGTCTTCCTGGTATTGCAGTCAGACCCTCTGGGTGGAGGATGGCAAAGACCTTCTCCTCCTGCGATGATATCTCTGGGAGAGGAGGTGGGGGTCCACTGCCAGTCTTGTTGACGGCTATCTGGATTCTTGCCACCATGGACCGGACCTTCCCCAGTAGGTCGTTCCACATATTCCTGATGTCCTCCCTTGTGGTGGATGGTTTCACACTGAGTTCACCCTGTCAACGATTCTCTGCCACGGCTCTGTTTTCCTGGGTATGGATGTATGTTGGATCTGTGCTCAAAGCAGTTGGGGCTCCACTCTGACAATTTTGTCTAGCTTGACCGTCAACTGTGTTGTGAGTGGTGGGGTGTGTAATGTGCAGGGGTCCGGGATGTACTGTTTGGGGAGGTGGGGTTGTGTGGTTTGGTGTACTTGTGGTATGTGGTGGTTGTGTGCAGTGACAATGCATTTTGTGGGTCATAATTTGGAGGGCGGGATGTTGCCGGTGTCAGGGTGCTGGTGGTGGAACGACCTCTCTCCCGCCCTTGATCAGGCCAACGTGTCAGATTTTTGGCTAATTTTGGGTGGTCTGCAGTTTTTGACTCATAATACCGTAGTTGTGAGGCCACCAACACTGGAGGTCTTTTGGCACACATACAGACGGCAGTGTTCTGCTAAGACCGCCAAAGTTGTAATGAGCACCTCAGTCTGACACCCATACATAGAGTCTCAGACCCACTCTCACAGCAAGATAACCACTGTCACACCCACTGTCACACCCAGACAGACACTCTCACATCAACTTACAGGGAAGTTATAGTTAGGAAATATAATTTTTCAAAAAACCTTAGAAATTCACTGAAAAAAACAAATGTTACAGGGACTTTATAGTTAGGTTCTTGTAGGGAGCATGTCCACAAACCATTGGGGCACAGTCTTGTAATTTCCAATATTTGCTACTAATTAAATTTTGATCATATACCTCATCTATTTCTTATTATTCCCAGGAGCTGTTTCACACTTCTGAATTTTTCAGATTTGTTGTTTAGAATAGTGTACTGTTCTTATCTGAGTTTAAGATCAGACCAAACAAACATTGTACATTGACTGTACAAGGTACAAAAAGGCTGATCTGATATTTCATTTAGAAAAAATAAAACTTTAAGTCAACGTGTGCCAATATTTATTGTAATGTTGTACCAATATATTGTTAAATGTAAAGGCAATTTCATTTAATAGGCTTTTTTTCACAACAGTAATACTTCATTTAATTTACTTAAGTTTTTTTAATTGTTACAAAATATTTTTTTCAATCCTGTATTGAAGTTGCTGATTAATGTATCATGCCCTATGTATTCACTCTTTTTGTTGAAGAAGTCTTAAAAATGTGTCTTTTCAAATTTTAAAAGACTTCAACAGGATACGTGAATACATAGGGCTTGATGAAATGTCAAACCTCATTAGTACAGATAGAAATATTTAACAGATGTTCTCTTAAAATCTCTTCCTTTAATGTTATTTATTCAAAACAATGTGAAAAACGTTTAAAAAAAATCTGGCTTCAAAGTTAGTCAAATATCGGTACAACATTACAGGAACAATTACCATACATTGATTCAGATACATGTAAAATACAAAAGGACAATCAAAATGAAATTCAACATAATACAAATGCTTAATTCATGGCATGTCCTTTTTGTAGCTGACTTAGATTTTTGCAAATGGGATACTCCAACATATGCATCATGGCTTTTCCCTCACTCACTCAAAGTCCAAGTGCATTGTACAATTTTGATCTTGGAATTGTTAGGACAATATATCTATATTCTATCAGATGAAACATTCCATTTTCCAGAGTCCCATTATGAAATCTACATCTTCGTATTAAATATATTCCATCTGGATATAATGAAGGACATTAAAAAAAATTGTTTAGGCTATGTGTTACCCTGTCACAAATGTGTTTGAATTCCTGACAGTTTTCTAAAAATATACTGATAAGATACATTTTTCAAAAACAGACTGACTTATATGCACATTTCTGAAAGAGTAAAAATCATGGAAAAATGTCACTTTCAAAATTAATTGCATGATTTCATCAGTAAAAACATATATTTTTAATATGTTAATAATCAATTTCTAAACCATTTTACTGATGTATTTGGTCATTTTGCTTCACTTCTTTAATACTGATTGTTCAAAATGCTGAATCTCAATTGTAATTTCTTAAACATTCACTGTATCATAGGTGCATTTGATGCTATTCCACTTGTAATAGGGGAAAGACAACAATCTTCACAATTTGGAAGGAGTATCACACCTGACACAAAATAGATTTATTTCTTTGTTTGGTACACCTGCCCCTCATTAAGTGACATGGAAGGATATTACATTTATTTTGACAATCCCCTGTAAAAGAAAAAAACAAATAATGGTATCCTTTTTAACAAATCATTGCAAAAAAAACACACCATGATGTACCTTCTGTGAAATGGACACCTTCAAAAAAACGTCTTGTGTGTTGGTCATTTGTCATCTTTAATGGTGAAGACAAATTTTATTGCAATAACAAATAATAGTTAATAAAAATGAAATTTAAATTAGTTAATCTACCCACGTCATGCTGCAGTCTGGCCTGCCTTGAACTGCCCATCAAGGTGGGGATAAGCCACTGCAAGTATGTGAGAAAATTTGGGGGGTCAGGGTGTAGCACACACACTTCAGATGTTGGGGGGACTGTCCAAGCTGGTCTCCCATCTCTTCCAGGCAGTGTATGCTGTGCCGCTTGTAGACCCCCAGGGACAGCAACTTCTTCATGATGGCCTTTCAGATGTCCTCCTTTCAGATGTCCTCCTTTTGATGGGCGTTGACCTGTATGGATGCAAAAATAAACACAATGTTCAGTGACTTTTTGTTTGTTTGCATTGATGTAATTTTGAGAAATCATTCACAAGCATTTTCAAAAAGTTGCAACAGCATGTATATTTTTTAATGTTTCTAAAATAAAAAATTGTAGTGACCTGCTGAGTATGCATTGCCATGTGCTTTTTTTTCTAATCCAGGTCACTGACATAATCTATGCTGATTTATTGGTGGCATGAGACAAATAGCAAAGAACATTTTATTAGGCATACACGTATGTTTTTTATATATATATATATATATATATATATATATATATATATATATATATATATATATATGTATATATATATTTTTTTTTAACAGTCCCGCCTCAAGTTGATGCTCTCACTAAAAAAAAACAAAGGTTACAGGGCATTATAGTTAGGAAAGGGAATTTTATTTAAACAAAGAAATTTGCTTAAAAACAAAGGTTATAGTTAGGCTCACATTTTAAACTGACCAAACCATAGAAATTCACCAGATATAGTTAGAGTAACCTCAAGTAACTATAATTCCTGCTCTAAGATAACTATAACTTGCACCCCCACCATGTAGGGAGTACCACCAAGAAACTAAACTTTAGGATTCTCCAGCATATGAGAGCCTTTGTGAATGGTAATAAGAGTTATCCTTTGGCAGCTCATTTTGAGAAATATCATGCCTGTTCCCTGATCACCTTTAAATACTTTGAGATCAAACATATTAGGGTTCACCCGAGAGGAGGTGATAGAGAGAGAACAATAAGAAGGGATGAATCCAGGTTGATATGAATTCCAGAGACAGAAGCCCCTTATGGTCATAGTTTGGATGCTGAATTACATGGTCATTTGTAACAGTGTGAATTGTTGGAACTTTTGCACTTTATTGCTTAGTTTGCTCTGTCTACAGCACTTTAATGCAACTGCACTTGGCACAGGGTAGATATAGGGTATACTATTTGGACATGATTGACATGAATTATGAAAACTTTTAGGGTTGAGACACTTTAGATATGAGACATCATCTCTTGGTATATTTTTTGACCCATAATATTTATAATATTGAATTGTGATTTAAATGTTTACATCAGCTTGAAGTATACAAATTTAGGATAAGGTATATATATAAATGCATCCTGATAAAATTGATCAAAAATTGTGAATACCCTTTAGGACGGAGATATTTCAGAGATGATTCATATAAAAAACAAAGAAAACATCTGTTTTTGACATATTCTCTTCAATGACTACTCTTATAAATATTTGGATGTAATTATATTTGAAATGTATTTTTTGCACATTAGCACTTTACTTCACTCCTGTACATGGTATAACCTTATATACAGTATGGCACATGGACACTTTAAACCTCATTACAAGTCTGGCAGTCCATGGACCACCAGACTCGTGGTGGCGCTCAAACTGCAGCTGACAGGGGTCCGACCGCTGGCACCGCCACGTTGCCACCAGCCAACGGCCTGGCTATGCCAGCTGTCTCAATCGAGCAGGGCAGCACTGCAAGCAGCACTGCCTTCTGGATTATGACCTGCAGTTCCACGCAGTTGTCAAGGGCAGTGCATGGGTCCCCATGGATAGTCCTGTTGCGCTTTTCAATGCCTGAATTGCGGGCAGTGAAAAGCATGATCGGTGCTGTCACACTCAACACACTGCAACATTGCTGCTGATGTCAATGTTGTGGTGTGTTTCCCACTGGGCCGGCGGGCGGAAAGGATGTTTCTACCCACCGGCCCAGCAGGAAACTCATATTAGGCACCGCAGAGGGATTCCTGCATATGCTTTGGCGGTTGGCCCCTGCCGCCCACTAAAGTCATAATGAGGACCTTTATTTTGAGCTTCTAAAGATATCATTGTGTCAGTCCATCATCTACAACCTTTATGAGTAATTATGCACATGAGCACTTTAATTTAAACTTTTATGGACATTGTTGTGCATCTCCATTTCTTTTTTGGAGTTGCTTTACTATAATTCAAATTTTTTGATGATTATTGGAATTTAAATTAATGTTTAGGACTTCATAATAATGTCAATAGATGTAATGTTGATCTAATTGTGACTCTATCTAAAGGAGGCTTATTGAAGAGGCATTTACAATTGGTAAGAATAGATTTTAGAATATATGCTTTTGGAGGGGTATTCAAATAACGAAATGGTATTATAAGAAGTACGGCATTATTATATGGAGGCATGTAGAACATGAGGATGAAATGTGAAGAAAAAAGGAGGGTTTTGCAAAATTCTGTGATGTTCCGTTAAAATGCATTTAATAGACGAGGAAAAGAAATTGCCTTAAATCATTACTTGGAGCAAAAATGGTGGACACAATGTTGCAAAATGTATATCTGAGGTTACAGCTCTAGTCTCTCGGGCCATTGAAAGGAAGAAAAGACTTTATAGAGTTAATTGTGAAGCCTTAGAGGATGTTTTGTGAGGCCCGGTTGAAGGCATGAGCAGAAATGCATATGCTGCTTCTTTTCTTTTAATGTGTTTTGAACATCCACGCAGTTGTCATGGGCAGTGCATGGACCCAATGGATAGCCCTGTTGCACTTTTCAAAGCCTGAATTGCGGGCAGAGAAAAGCATGATGGGTGCTGTCACACCCAACACACTGCAACATTGCTGCTGATGTCAATGTTGTGGTGTGTTTCCCACTGGGCTGGCGGGCGGAAAGGATTTTTCCACCCACCAGCCCAGCAGGTAACTCATAATAGGCACCGCAGAGGGATGCCTGCATATGCTTTGGCGGTTGGCCCCTGCCGCCCACTAAACTCATAATGAGGACCTTTATTTTGAGCTTCTAAAGACATCATTGTGTATTTGTATTTGGAGTCCCGTACAGTAAAGCATGATGTCTAGGGCATTATAGACACTTTATTTTGAGCTCTTAAATACATCATTCTGGATTCATATTTGAAATCCCATACAGTAACTTATGATGTTTAGGACACCAAATTACTGATTCGTTTGAGGAAGAGATGGAAACCAAACAATCTCATACATTAGTTTTTCATCTAGCACCCATATGAATAATTTTTGTGTAGTAAAGTATGGTGTTTAGGAAGTTATATTATTGATTGTTTTGAAGAAATTATGAACATGAATCAATTTTATACATCAGTCCATCATCTAGCACCTTTATGAGTAATTATGCAGATGAGCACTTTAATTTAAACTTTTATGGACATCTTTATGCATCTCCATTTCTTTTTTGGAGTTGCTTTACTATAATTCCAATTTTTAGATGATTATTGGAATTTAAATTAATGTTTTAGGACTTCATAATAATGCCAATAGATTGAATGTTGATCTAATTGTGACTATATCCTAAGGAGGATTATTGAAGAGGCATACACAATTGGTAAGAATAGATTTTAGAATATATGCTTTTGGAGGGGTATTCAAATAACGAAACAGTATTATAAGAAGTACGGCATTATTATATGGAGGCATGTGGAACATGAGGATGAAATATGAAGAAAATAGGAGGATTTTACAAAATTCTGTGATGTTCCGTTAAACTGCATTCATTAGACGAGCAAAAGAAATTGCCTTAAATCATTACTTGGAGTAAAAATGGTGGACACAATGTTGCAAAATGTATATCTGAGGTTACAGCTCTAGTGTCTCAGGCCATTGAAAGGAAGCAAAGACTTTATAGAGTTCATTGTGAAGCCTTAGAGGATGTTTTGTGAGGCCCGGTTGAAGGCATGAGCAGAAATGCATATGCCGCTTCTTTTCTTTTAATGTGTTTTGATTTTTTTTTTGATGATATCGAGACACCCAGAAGGATAATAAAATAATTTCTTATTTAACTGGACTGAGGTGCTGCTTGTGCCTGTTCCACCATGTTGCTGGTCTGGAGGAGAGGCTGAGGAGAGCCCAAGTTGTTTGGAATATAGGTATATATATCTATATATATCAAAGGTTGCAGCGACGTTATAGTTAGGTTCTGAATTTACTTGTACAAAACCACAGAAATTCACCTGTTATAGTTAGAGTTATCCAAAGTAACTTTATGATTTTATGATTCCCTTATCATCATCATCTCCTTCCAGAAATGTGTCCAGGCTACTTCTTTCTGATCTATCACTGAATCACAGAGCACAATTTTGAAGTGTATAGGGAGTGTCTCATCTTCCTTCCAGTGTGTGTCCCATCCTCCTCACAGGAATACAGCAATACATAAATCTGTCTGGGCATTCCTCTACTACCCATGTCTTCACAAGGCATGCCTTGGTTTCCTAAAATGGAATCCAGGGTTCTCCATGTAATGTACCATTGCAGGCACACATGCACACATAATCTTCAGTACTGTTACCTTCATGCATTTTGCCACTACAGACACATATATTCAGTACACACATTCAGTCTGCACACACCGTTCAGTACTGTAGCTTCTCTGTCTTGTACCAGGATGTGCTATTTGCAAACACACACTCTTCAAGCACACACACTCACCATGTGCTTGCTGCACAATACTTCACCCTTCATGTATTGAAATTTACACAATCACACACACACACAGCACATGCGTCCATTGCGCAAGCACTGCACAGTGCTATGTCTCTCATGCAATGTATTTCACACAGGCAAACATACACTTAGCACTTGCACTAATCTCACATGTACTGCACAGTGTTGCCATATCCCTGTGTTGTACCCTTCGCTTGCACTCATACATCCAATGCAGAGTCACTACTCCAGCGCTGTGCTGTGCAGCGCTCCACATATATCTGATGTAGGCAAAGGGTGAGTTAAGCAGATATCCCTGGAACTTTTAAAAAGGTGAGTGAGTCTGGAGGCCTCACTTCAGTGACACAGGGTAAAAAGGACCTGTTCACTATATGAAATGCTGCTACCACTTCAACCATGCTGCTTAAATCCTGGTAAAGGTGGTGGCCACCCCCCTCTAGCACTTTTGGCGCCCCTCCCACGTCCAGCCAGACTACATTCAGTGAGACAGGCCTATGCCGTTGCGCACACACATGATTTGTGTTTACCTATGACACAAAAACCAGCAATAAGCATCCAGACGCAGTATTGTTGGGCACACAGGCAGGGTTACACATCTTCTGGAACGCAGCCTACTTTTCTGTCCCAACACAGTAAATCTGGGATTGCGTCAAATTCTATGGTTGGGTGCATTGGACCACCGATGGCACTCCTCACACTACAAAATGTAAGGTAATGTAATGCAAACCACTACTTTTCATTGCATTTTTTTACAGTCACTCAAGGTAGCATAAATCTTCCCTTAAATAAATATGCAAATCTTACTTAAGCCTATGTGTTGTGTTGCTTTAATGTGCTTGATGCAAGGACAACCTAAAAGGTTTAGTGAATCTGGGCCTTTGTTGGAAGGGGTGTTTGGTGCTGGAGAGGAGCAGAGAGAAGAAGTGCCTCAGATTGTACTCAACACACAGCCCTGGCCCTCCGAATCTCCAACCCCACCCCACACAGTCAAAGGTTTCCAGAAGTTAATAAGCATACAAGATAGTGATGGACAGAATGCTTAAATTAATCTCAGCCACTACTAATCACTCAGGGCTGCATCCCAAAACATTGTTGTTTTGCACATCATGCCACCCCATTTTAGACCCAGATATATGCAAACCAGTCTTGACCCTGCTCCAATAGAAACAGTCCACCCCAAACTGCCAAACCAAGTCCTCCATGAACTGGAGCCACTGGCAGTGAATTGTTGTTTTGCACACCATGCCATCTCAGTTTGGACCGAGCCATATGCAAATCAGGGAGGACCTGGCTTGACAGTTTGGGCTGGACTGTTCCTACTGGAGCAGGGTCAAAATTGATTTGCATATGGCTGGATCCAAAAAAAGATGGCATCATGTTCTAAATAATGATGTATTGGGATGCAGCCCGAGTGATTACTAGTGGCTAAGATTAATTCAAGCATTCCATCCATCACTGTTTTGTGTACTTCTTGTGCTGCCCCAATAGGGACAGGTATGCCTAGATGTGGGTCCAGTACACACTGTCTCACTGAGGCTAAGCTATACTCAGATGATAAGCTCATAACTAGGGCAAAACCAGGCCTGGGCTGCATGTGTTCCAGTTTAGGGAGGACCTGCCTTGAAAGTTTGGGCAGGACTGTTCTTTTTGGAGCAGGGTCAAGACTGATTTGCATATGGGTGGGTCTAACTTGAGATGGCATGCTGTGCAAAATAAAAATGGATTGGGATGCAGCCCATTGTGATTACCAGTGAATGAGATTAGTTCAAGACTTCCATCCATCACTGTTTTGTGTATTTATTGTGTGGCCTTGAGTGGAACAGGTATGCCCTGGTGTGGGTCCCCTGCATACTGTGTCATCGAAAGCAAGCTGTGCCAGCTGATGAGCCCCAAATTAGGGTGAAACCGGTCCTGGGTTGCTTGTGTTCTAGTTTAGGGAGGACTTGGCCTAACAGTCCGGGCTAAATTTTTCCTATTGGAGGAGGGTCAAGAGTGATTTGCATATGGCTGAGTCCAGACTGAGGTGATGTGGTGTGCAAAAATAAGGATGGATTGAGATGAGGCCCAAGTGGTTACTAGTGGCTGAGATTTATACAAACATTCCATCCATCACAAGTTGAATTTCTTTTTAAATAAAGAATTGATCAGTTGGGCTGTTGGATGGATCTTTCCTGTGTTCGTCCTTTCAAAATCCAAGCAAGTGGCTGAGCTCTTTTTAGATGTCACATCTTTCTCTTCCACACCTTTCTTTAATTTGGCTGAGAATGGAGTTCTGCTTTCTGTTGACCCCAGACGTGTTTTTTCCTATTATGCCACCACACATTAAACTCAGTTGTTCACCGCAAAACGTATAATAACATTGTAAAGGTCATCTTTTGTCGATCACAGTTCTGTTTCCGTAAACAGCAGTTCTCATTTCCTCATTTTTATACAACCGGCAATAAAAATCGTAAATTATAACAATAAAAACCTATTGCAAGTCTATGGTTTTTTAGTACGGTTGTAGTTAAATCTTTTCACGGTCAGGTTGTTTTGACTTGTGTTTAGCTCAAAGGTCTAAAAATGAATTTACATATGCAAACAGTTTTCTTCCATAGAAGAGAAAGACACTAAAAAAGTCGCTTCAATCAGCAAAATTAGCTTGCCAGGATAGGGTTCAGCAAAAATAGTAAGCAATAACTTCTAAAGCAATACATTTTAATGACATTTTTAACGTTGAGTACTGTTGCTGGAAAACGTATATAACAATAAAGAAAGTATAAGCAATCAAAAATGAAACTTGTATATGTTCGAGTGTCAAATATTGTGAAGCTAACACTTTAGGAATGTGGTAGACATAACTATCTGTTCATAAATGTGCTTACAGAATCTCACCGGAATGTCAATGGACCTTATAAATTCAGTGAAAAACAAAAAAACGATTTCTCAAAATGTTGTTTTGCCATTGATTATCAGCTGACTACCAGTATGCTTTGATACAGTGTCAGAATTTGTGCATCACACTTCATAAGCCTTTTTGGCTCTTACACGTTCTCAGAGTCGTGACAGTCATTCTACGTGGCTCTGGGATGTGTTGTCCGAAGTTAGGTTGTCTGATCCCATTGGGTTCATTTAGCGAAGAATGACTTGTTCAATGTAGCATTATTATAGTAGTTCAAATTGGACGATGTAAAAATAAACTGTTTCCAGTGTAATACGGAGATTTGAATGTTCGGTATGGCTGAATGTCTCTGTCAAATTATCTTGTTTTGTTCCACTGAGGCCGTTCGTAGCCATTGCCCGACATGAGCTCTACATTGTCATGTGTTAAATCTGCATGTTCTGTGTGGTTCTACGATGTATACATAGAAGTGGTATTAGGTATGTGCATGTAAGGATTAAGGAGGCAATACATTGCAAACTATGGGGGTCATTATGACCCTGGCGGAAGGCGGAGAAGCGGCGGTAAGACCGCCAACAGGCTGGCGGTCTTTTTTTTGTATTATGACCATGGCGGTTACCGCCATGGTCATCCGCTGCTTCTCTGTTCCGCCTGCCGGGCTGGAGACCTGGGTCTCCAGCCTGGCGGCCGTCACTATACCGCAGGCGGTATTTTGACCCGGATTACCGCCGTGGATTTCCTGCGGTTGGAACCGCCATGAAATCCATGGCGGTAAGCACTATCAGTGCCAGGGAATTCCTTCCCTAGCACTGATAGGGGTCTTCCCCACCTCCCACCCCGACTCCCTCCCCTACACCCCCCACCACCCCTACCTCCCCCCAAAGGTGGCAGGGCCCCCCTCCCCACCCCGACCCCCAACATCACAGAAACTCACACACACACATGACACACACGCAGGCACCACCAACACACACACACACACCGACATACATGCCTACATCCACACACAGTCAGACACGCACACCCACATACAAACATACACGCACACATCCATACAGACATACCCACAGACATACACGCACTCATTCCCAAAACATGCAACACCCCGCAAGCATACAAACACTCACACACCCCCTCTACATACACAGACGCACACCCCCATGCACCCACACAACACACAACACCCCCCCAACCCCCTCCCCTAATGGACGATCGACTTACCTGTTCCGTCGATCCTCTGGGAGGGGACGGGAGCCATGGGGGCAGCTCCGCCGACACCACACTGTCAACAGAACACCGCCACGGCGAATCACAGGACGTGATTCTCTGGGCGGTGTTCTGTTGGCGTGGCTGTGGAGCAACCTCCACTTCCCCGCCTCCCGCCAGTATGGCTGTTGGCAGCTCTCCGTCCGTAAAAGGACGGAGAGCTGCCAACGGTCATAATAGGCCGAGCGGCAAACCGCCACCACTGGCGGTCTTCCGCATGGCGGTCCCTCGGCGGTCTTGTAAAAAGACCGCCGAGGTTGTAAAGACCGTGTTTTTGAGTCATATTTTGAACATGAGCTGACCAGGAGGTATGTTTAACATGTTCTGTTAGCAGAGAGGGTGTTACTGCAGTCAGTATACTGTTAGAAATGGGGTCTTTGATTGGAAGTCAGGTTACCCCCTGTCCAAGCAAGGACTCTCACTCTAGTCAGTGTACATCACACACAATCCAAATTATCCTGTGCCCACCCTCTGTAGCTTGGCACTGAGCAATCAGGCTTAACTTGGAAGGCAATGTGTAAAGTATTTGTGCAATACATCATACAACAACACAGTATAGCACCACAAAAATACACCACACAGTGTTTAGAAAAATATGTAATATTTATTTGGATAAATGCAGGCCAATACAATTAAAATGCAATAAGTATATGTTGAGATCTCACTGCAAAAGTGATATAAAATGTCTTGAGTCTTTTAAAAGCAATAAATGTCTCTTTCAAGAACAAAGTACCTGATTTGCGTGCATAATCTCTGCAAAGAACCGCAGAGGAGGAGATGAGTGGAACAAGGGGGTGTGAGTCGATTTCTCGGACCGCACATGGCGATGCATTGTTTAGTTTTCACCCAGGGATGGCTATGTGTCAATTTCTGGCACTCGGTCATGGATCCTCTTTGGGTTGAGGGGTTTTTGGATGCCCCAGCGATGATGCGTGGAGTTCCTGTGCTGGCAGGATGAAGTCACAGGAGCTGTGTCAATTTGATGGGCGTTTCTACCGCATGGCAGACGCTGTGTTGATTCCTCTCTGCAAGTTGGGCTGGTCGTTGCGGCTCGGCTGTACGTCCATCCGGTGGGCCGTGCGTCGAATTTCCGGTCACTACACTGGCACTGCGTCAATCTTCTCGACGCAAAGTTGGGCTACATCATTCCGGTTCGGCGTGCAGTGAATTTTTGACCACGGGGCAGGCTGTGTGGCATTTCTGGTAGGCTGTGCGTTGAATTTCTCAGCACAAGGAGTCCTTCTTGTAAAGAAGTCTTTTTGGCCCTGAGACTTCAGGGAAGAGGAGGCGAGCTCTATCCAAGCCCTTGGAGAACACTTCTTCAGAACAACCAGAGAGCAGCAAGGCAGCAGGGAAACAGCAAGGCAGCAATCCTTCACAGAAAGTCAAATCAAATCAAATCATTAACATTTATAAAGCGCGCTACTCACCCGGGTCTCAAGGCGCTAGGGGGGAAAGGGGGGGTTATCGCTGCTCGAACAGCCAAGTCTTTAGGAGTCTCCGGAAAGCGGAGTGGTCCTGGGTGGTCCTGAGGCTGGTGGGGAGGGAGTTCCAGGTCTTGGCCGCCAGGAAGGAGAAAGATCTCCCACCCGCCGTGGAGCGGCGGGTGCGAGGGACGGCAGCAAGTGCGAGGCCAGAGGAGCGGAGGGGGCGGGTGGGGACGTAGAAGCTGAGGCGTCTGTTGAGGTATTCCGGTCCCTTGTTGTGGAGGGCTTTGTGTGCGTGGGTGAGAAGACGGAAGGTGATCCTTTTGCTGACTGGGAGCCAATGCAGGTGTCTCAGGTGTGCGGAGATGTGGCTGTTGCGGGGTACGTCGAGGATGAGGCGGGCCGAGGCGTTTTGGATGCGTTGCAGGCGGTTTTGGAGTTTGGCGGTGGTCCCGGCGTAGAGGGTGTTGCCGTAGTCCAGGCGACTCGTGACAAGGGCGTGGGTCACGGTTTTTCTGGTGTCGGCGGGGATCCAGCGGAAGATCTTGCGGAGCATGCGGAGAGTGAGGAAGCAGGCGGAGGACACGGCGTTGACTTGCTTGGTCATGGTGAGAAGAGGGTCCAAGATGAAGCCGAGGTTGCGGGCGTGGTCTGCGGGGGTCGGTGCGGTGCTGAGGGCCGTGGGCCACCAGGAGTCGTCCCAGGCGGACGGGGTGTTGCCGAGGATGAGGACTTCCGTTTTTTCAGAGTTCAGCTTTAGGCGGCTGAGCCTCATCCAATCTGCGACGTCCTTCATACCCTCTTGTAGGTTGGTCTTGGCGCTGGCGGGGTCCTTGGTGAGGGAGAGTACAAGTTGGGTGTCGTCGGCGTAGGAGGTGATGATGATGTCGTGCTTGCGTACGATGTCGGCGAGGGGGCTCATGTAGACATTGAAGAGTGTCGGGCTGAGCGATGAGCCTTGAGGTACGCCGCAGATGATCTTGGTGGGTTCTGAGCGAAACGGAGGGAGGTAAACTCTTTGGGAGCGGTTAGCGAGGAAGGAGGCGATCCAGTCCAGGGCCTGGCCTTGGATCCCGGTGGAGCGTAGGCGGGTGATTAGGGTGCGGTGACAGACGGTGTCAAAGGCAGCCGAGAGGTCGAGGAGAATGAGGGCGACTGTTTCACCGTTGTCCATCAGGGTTCTGATGTCGTCTGTGACTGAGATGAGGGCGGTTTCCGTGCTGTGGTTGGTTCGGAATCCGGTTTGTGAAGGGTCGAGCAGGTTGTTGTCTTCCAGGAAGGTGGTCAGCTGTTTGTTGACGGTCTTTTCTATTACCTTGGCTGGGAAAGGTAGAAGAGAGATGGGGCGGAAGTTTTTCAGGTCGCTTGGGTCAGCCGTAGGTTTCTTTAGTAGGGCGTTGACTTCAGCGTGCTTCCAGCATTCGGGGAAGGTAGCAGAAGAAAAAGAAGAGTTGATGACGGTCTGGAGGTGCGGGGCGATGATGTCGTCGGCATTGTTAAAGATGAAGTGCGGGCAGGGGTCCGAAGGGGCGCCGGAGTGGATAGAGTTCATGATGGATTTGGTTTCTTCCGTGTTGATGTGGGTCCAGTTGTTGAGGGTGATGTCCGGGGAAGCGGGTTCAGTGGTGTATGGTTGGGTCTGGTGTCCGAAGCTGTCGTGGAGGTCGCTGATCTTGCGATGGAAGAAAGTGGCGAGGGATTCGCACAAATCCTGTGAGGGCGTGACGGCGTTGGCGCTGGCGCTGGGGTTGGAGAACTCTTTGACGATGCTGAAGAGTTCTCTGCTGTTGTGGCTGTTTTTGTCTAGTCTGTCGGTGAAAAAGTTCCTTTTGGCAGTGCGGATCAGGTGGTGGTGTTCGCGTGTAGCGTTCTTGAGGGCGATCATGTTGTCAGCGGTGTGGTCCTTGCGCCAGGCCTTCTCAAGGGCACGACAAGTTTTCTTTGATTCTTTGAGGGTGTCAGAGAACCAGAGAGGTTTTTTGGTGTTGGTCTGTCGATGCGTGCGTTTGAGGGGAGCAAGGTTGTCAGCGCAGTTGGAGATCCAGTTTGTGAGGTTGAGAGCTGCGTCGTTGGGGTCGGTGGTGAGGGTGGGTTGGTTGGCGGCGAGAGCGGAGAAGAGTTGCTCTTCAGGGATCTTGTTCCACTGTCGATGAGGGATGGGTTGAGTGCGGAGGTGGGAGGTGGGAGGTCTCGCGTCGGAATGTGAAGTGGACGCAGCTGTGGTCGGTCCAGTGTAGGGCAGAGGTGTGGCTGAAGAAGACGTGTTTGCTGGCGGAGAAGATAGGGTCGAGCGTGTGTCCGGCGATGTGGGTGGCGGTGTTCACCAGTTGTTTGAGGCCGAGGTTGGCGAGGTTGTCGAGCAGGGTGGTGGTGTTGGGGTCGTTGTTTTGTTCCAGATGGAAGTTGAGGTCGCCTAGGAGGATGTAGTCCGGTGAGGCGAGGGCGTGCGGGGAGATGAAGTCGGCGATGGCGTCGCTGAAAGAGGCGCGAGGTCCGGGAGGACGGTAGACGAGGGATCCTCTGAGGGTGGTCCTTGGGTCGGTGCGAATCTGAAAATGCAGGTGTTCAGCGGCGAGGGGGGGGTCTTCGGTGGAGGTGGTGACGCTGATGGAGTCTTTGAAGATGATGGCGACACCTCCTCCTACTTGGTTGGTGCGGTCTTTTCTGGAGATCTTGTAGCCTTCGGGGATGGCGGGTAGCGATGTCTGGAGCAGAGGAGGCGTTCATCCATGTCTCCGTGATGAAGGCGACGTCCGGGGCTGTGGAGTCCAGGAGGTCCCAAAGTTCAACGGCGTGCTTGTGGACAGAACGAGCGTTGATCAGGATGCACTTGAGGTGGTTGATGGCGCGTGGGCTTGTGGTCGTGGTAGTTGCGTGGTGGAAGATGCGTTTGCAGGAGTTGCAGGCGAAGGGTCCATGGGTGCGTTTGGGGTGAGCTAGGAAGCAGGTTTTGGAGCGCCCTGGGTTGAGGGCGTGGAGGGTGGTGGGGTCGTAGCGGATCAGCGGGGCTTGGGGGAGCTGGGGACCAGGGGTCGTGGCGCTGGGCGCGGGCCAGGCGCGGACGGGCGCAGACGGGCTTGCCTCTGGCGCGCCTCCGGCGCGCCAGCGGCGTGCCCGCTGCGCGCGCCCGCTGCGCAGTCGCGCAGCAGCCGCCATAAGAGGTAGGAGGGGGGGGAGGGGTCAGCTGGGGGCGAATGGGAGCTGGGGGGCGGGGGCGTGCAGGAGGTCGCGGCGGGAAAGCGCGAGGGAGGGGGGGGACAGGTAGAGTGAGAGGAGCTGGGGAGGGGGTTTAGGGTGGAGGAGGGTGAGTGTTAGGAGGTTTGGAGATTAGGGAGAGAGATGGAGTAGGGTTGTGAAGATAGGGGGGGGTTGTAGAGGTGGGTGAGGGAGAGAGGTAGAGTGAGAGGATAGGGAGATAGGTAGTAGAGGGGGTGGCGGGAGGGGGGAGAGATAGAGAAATAGATAGAGAAAATAGATAGAGAAGTCGATAGATAGGGAAATAGATAGATAGACAGATAGGTAGGTAGGAGGAGGTGGAGAGTGGGGGAGTTAGATAGTGAGATAGGGAGCTAGAGAGATAGGAAGATAGGAGGAGTGAGGGAGGTAGATAGCGAACGGGTTAGCTAGGGGTGAGAGAGGGGGAGGTGAGTGAGGGAGGGGGATGAGGAAGGAGCAGGAGGGCAGGCTCGGGGGAAGAAGACGGAGGAGGTAGAAGAGCCGAAGACAGGAGAACAGAAGACAGAAGAACAGAAGACCGGAAGAGCAGAAGACAGAAGAACAGAAGAACAGAAGATCGGAAGAGCAGGAGAACAGAGAAGAACAGAGAAGAACAGAGAAGAACACAGAAGAACCGAGAAGAAGAACACAGAAGCACCGAGAAGAACAGAGAAGAAGAACACAGAAGACCGGAAGAACACAGAAGAACAGAAGGGAAGAACAGAAGAACAGAAGAACACAGAAGAAGATTGCAGAGGGGGAGCGAGGAGGAAGAGACAGAGAGGAGGAAAAGAAGCAGGAGCAGGAGAGAAGGTGAGTGGCGCGGGGCAGGGCGAGGGGCTGGGAGGAGGGGGGTACTTACAGTTAGGTGGGTCTCAGGAACACAGGAACTCGGGAACTTGGAGGAGCTGCAGCGGCAGGGGGAGCGACCTACCCTTGGGTCAAGGGTCGCTACCACTGTCGCGCAGCGGCCGCCATAAGAGGTAGGAGGGGGGGGAGGGGTCAGCTGGGGGCGAATGGGAGCTGGGGGGCGGGGGCGTGCAGGAGGTCGCGGCGGGAAAGCGCGAGGGAGGGGGGGACAGGTAGAGTGAGAGGAGCTGGGGGAGGGGGTTTAGGGTGGAGGAGGGTGAGTGTTAGGAGGTTTGGAGATTAGGGAGAGAGATAGGAGTAGGGTTGTGAAGATAGGGGAGGGGGGGTTGTAGAGGTGGGTGAGGGAGAGAGGTAGAGTGAGAGGATAGGGAGATAGGTAGTAGAGGGGGTGGCGGGAGGGGGGAGAGATAGAGAAATAGATAGAGAAGTCGATAGATAGGGAAATAGATAGATAGACAGATAGGTAGGTAGGAGGAGGTGGAGAGTGGGGGAGTTAGATAGTGAGATAGGGAGCTAGAGAGATAGGAAGATAGGAGGAGTGAGGGAGGTAGATAGCGAACGGGTTAGCTAGGGGTGAGAGAGGGGGAGGCGAGTGAGGGAGGGGGATGAGGAAGGAGCAGGAGGGCAGGCTCGGGGGAAGAAGACGGAGGAGGTAGAAGAGCCGAAGACAGGAGAACAGAAGACAGAAGAACAGAAGACCGGAAGAGCAGAAGAACAGAAGACAGAAGAACAGAAGAACAGAAGATCGGAAGAGCAGGAGAACAGAGAAGAACAGAGAAGAACAGAGAAGAACACAGAAGAACCGAGAAGAAGAACACAGAAGCACCGAGAAGAACAGAGAAGAAGAACACAGAAGACCGGAAGAACACAGAAGAACAGAAGGGAAGAACAGAAGAACACAGAAGAAGATTGCAGAGGGGGAGCGAGGAGGAAGAGACAGAGAGGAGGAAAAGAAGCAGGAGCAGGAGAGAAGGTGAGTGGCGCGGGGCAGGGCGAGGGGCTGGGAGGAGGGGGGTACTTACAGTTAGGTGGGTCTCAGGAACACAGGAACTCGGGAACTTGGAGGAGCTGCAGCGGCAGGGGGAGCGACCTACCCTTGGGTCAAGAGATGAGAGAAAGCAGACAGGTGAGTCCTTTGGGCAGCCAGGCATTTCTTCTTGGCAGGATGCAGGTTCTATTTCAAGTTTCTTCTCCAGGAAGTGTCTGTGTTGGTATGGGCAGAGGCCCTGTTTATATACCCAAATGTGCCTTTGAAGTGGGGGAGACCTCAAAGAGTGGCTTAGAAGTGCACAAGGTCCCCTTTCAGTTCAATCCTGTCTGCCAGGGTCCCAGTAGGGGGTGTGGCAGTCCTTTAAGTTAGGGCAGGCTACTGTCCTTTGACATGCAAGTGTCAGGCCCTCCACCCTCCCTGCCCAGGAAGACCCATTCAAAATGCAGATGTATGTAAGTGAGGCTGAGTATCCTGTGTTTGGGGTGTGTCTGAGTGAATGCACAAGGGAGCTGTCAACTAAACCCAGCCAGACATGGATTGTAAGGCATAGAAGGATTTAAGTGTAGAGAAATGCTCACTTTCTAAAAGTGGCATTTTAAAAATAGTAATATTAAATCCAACTTCACCAGTCAGCAGGATTATCTTAGGGGTGACTTATATGTAGAAAAATGGGAGCTTTAGGCTTGGCAAGTACTTTTAAATGCCAAGTCGAATTGGCAGTGAAACTGCACACACAGGCCTTGCAATGGCAGGCCCGAGAAAAAGTTAAGGAGCTACTTAAGTGGGTGGCACAATCAGTGCTGCAGGCTCACTAGTAAAAACTGCTAAAACACCAAACACATACCACAAGGACCTAAGATGGAGAATTCAGAAGAGGACACATATTCACTGACAATGCACTGTGATTCCATTGTCTCGAAAATTTTGCAAATATGTACCCATATATGATTAAACGATGCAGTGCAGTTAAACAGCCCAGCTTGCTCTGTTGTGCTAGCTGCATCATTTCAAATGTGTAGGGATGTATAATAGTCACTGGCATGCAATACATTCATGAACTACCTGTGGTAATGGCCCAATCAGCAGGGTGTAGGAGTGTCCCTGTTGCAGGTCCAAACGCACGTGTGCAGGAAGGACACATCCTGCAACATCAACTGACAGGAATGCTGCCTGCCACTTGCAATGACTGTTGATGATTGCAACATATCGGAAGATTCAAAAACTAGGCCAACAACAAATGTCAGTCCGTTCAGCACTACTACATTGCCATCCCCGAGGTGGTGTCACAAGCTGATGCACCTGTACGTGAACAATTCTGAAACTGTATTAGGTCCATATGCCACCATCACATGTGTTGTAAGAGTGATGAAAGGAGGTGAGCTGTCCAGATGCATCATCCTTCTCACCTTGAGTCATGTGATCTGCATCCTGCACCACCCATTGTAAGGAACAACCACCTCTTGTGTATATGTTCAAACAGGAAGGAATCCCATTCTGCACAACAACAATCAGCCCTGAAATGCAGGCAACCTTGCACCCATGCTGCAAGGAAACCTGCATTGCAAGGATGAGTGTTGATGTGCAGGAAGGTAGACCTTCCTGTTTGAACACTTACACAAGCGGTGGTTGATCTTTATAATGGATGGTGCGGGATGCCCAACACACGACTGTAGGTGAGAAGGATGATGCATGTGGACAGTTGACCCCCTAACAACTCTCCTACAATACAGATGGGCCTGCAGAGGAAGGAGATACTTACTCAAGATTCATGACAGACTGGGAAATGAGGACTATCAGATTGTGTCAATGGTGCTCAACTAAATATTGCACTGAGGTGGCACAATATGCCACTAGGGGCGCAAAAATGAGGGCCTGGATGTGTGGCTATGCTCCATGTCACTAAGGTACCAGGATCTAGAAACTGATGACTTATGTCAACAGATACTACAGTCCAAGTATCACATTGCACTATCCCATTGCAGATGATGATGCCTTACCTCCTGCTGAGCTGCCTGTCCTGGGATTCTTTGATGATTTGGATCACCAGCTGGTGACCATCAATGATGACACTCTCCAGAAAGTCCTGGGTACCATCCGGACCCCGTCTCCAGTCTCAGGGAGGAAACACAGCATTGTGAGGTCTCAACATGACCCACCCATCACACACCTCCGGCCTACTCACCAACAGCCCTGGACTCCCAGATATTATTTAAAAAAAAACATTGATAGTAGTCAAGCCGGAGCTGGCACAACAGGTGCGGGTGGGGATGGAGACCATGGTGGGCCAGTCTGGGGGAGGCTAGAGGTGCCTCAGTCCCAATAAGGACAACTCTGCTGCCTTCAGAGGCACCCACTCTCTGCTCCATGGACTCCAGCAGTCACTGGCCAACATTGCTGATGTCCTGAGGCAGAGGGTTGAACAAAACCCCTCCCAAAGTGGCACTAGCATGATTGTCAACAGACTGTGGGCTATCCAAACTGTCCTGGAGTCCATGCAGTGGATGCAGCACTCCCTCACTAACAACCTGGCTGCCTACCACTGTGATGTAGCTTCTGTGCTGCAAAACCAGCAGTTACTCATTGCTGCAGTGATGCGTTATATCTTTCCTCATATGACAGCTGCTGGGACCTTGGAAACAACATCTCTATGTCCTGATGTGTGTGTGCTCCCCTCAACTTTAACACCACCATCACCCATGGCTTAGGAGACACCACACACATCAGAGGATGAAGATGTGGAAGGGATATCATTCTCGCCAAAAAACACCCAGTAGCTACAGTCTGTGGCATATGACCAGTATCTCCTAGGTCCTGTGCTTAAGATCATGCCAGTGCTGTAACAACTGGCAACATCCCCTCTTTACTCTCCCACTGTTGACTTATCATACATGGACTGTCACTGTGGCCAATCCGACCTAAAGTCAATTTGGGCACTTCTTCACTAATGCACTGCTCTCCTACACATGTCTCATGACGTCACTTCCCCCTTGGACTCTGACTGGACATTGAATGGTTTGCCATCTATCATGGAGTCAATCTTCTTTACAAATAGACCATGCACATGTAAATAAATTTACTAAAGTAATATATGTGTTGATATCGTGTATGATGCAGTAACTGTCTCACCTGTATGCATTGTGTGAAGTCAATACAATGAACACTTAGCAAGAGGAAATGGCTGGCTTTATGCCACACACCAAGCCACACACAATGACTGAAACATGATCAAGCTGACTGATAGCAATGTGGACTGGCAAGTAAAACCTGAGTCTCCCAAGCACGTCATGCAACACATGGCATGCCAGCTGTGCTATAGCTTGCATGATATACTAAATGAGTGTCTGGGAAAAGCATAGGATGGTGGGAAGAGTAGAACACTGAAGTGAAAACCAAATGAGACATGTATAGAACTGTGAGGGGCAGCCATGTGTGTCCAAGTAACAATTTCCCAATTTAGGGGGTGTGCAATGACAACAACCTCCAAACAGTGAAAGTCTCAATACTTATCAACACAAAGGAATGGTGTAAGAGAACCTGTTTTGGAATGTGTATCCATACACAACCTGAGTGTCAAGTACAGTCTTGAAGAATGTCATAGTCACCCTCCTCCTCCTGAATATAGGGCACATGGCATCAGAGGGCCTAATTTTGCAACATGCAGCAGACCATCACAATCTGGCAGACCTTCTCAGGGTAGTAGCAAAGGGATCCACTAGTCAAAAGTAGGCACCTGAACCTGGCTTTCGGAAGACCGAAAGTGCGTTCCACATGCCTCTTGGGATGCCAATGTGCATCATTGTACCGATTTTCAGCCCCTGTTCTCGGATTCCTAATAGGGTCGACAGCCACAACAGGTTTGGGTAGCTGGAGTCACTTGGAAGAAGTGAGAGACACACATTAGCCATGCACAATGGCATGGAGTAGGATTCCATTAGGCATTCTCTGACATATATTGGGTGGGGACTGAAGCTCACCTACGAGCCACACTCTGTGCCTCTGTAGTCGTGCCATCACCTGTGGGATGCTGCTATTCCTCAAGACATCGGCATCATGCACAGATCCAGGAAACTTTGCAGTGACGTGGGAGATGTACTGGTCAGCAAAGCACACCATCTGGACGTTGAGAAATTGAAAACTCCTCCTATTCCTGTACACCTGTTCATTTGCCCTCGGAGAGCCTAAGGCAAAATGGGTCCTGTCAATGGCCCCAATCACATGTGATATGCATCCCATGGTGTAGAATCCAGCCTTCACAGTGGGCAAATCATCAACCTGGGGGACTGCGATGTTGGTATGTTTGAGCAAGGCAGCCAAAAGCCTCCTGAGCACAATCGAGAACACTATCTGTGACATTCCTGCAGCCAAGCCCACAGTCACCTGGAAAGAACCAATTGCCAGGAAATGGAGCACTGACAGTACCCTTTCAAGAGGGGGAATTGCTGTGGTTCTACAGACAGCTGGTTACAGATCAGGCTCCAACTGTGCACACAGCTCTCTGATTGTGGCCCTGCCCAGACAATACGTTAGTATGATGTGCTGGTCCTCCAGTGTAGCCAAGTCCACAAGTGGTCTGTACACGAGTGATTGCTTCATCCTCCTATTCCTCTACAGTGGTTGGTAACTAAGTGAGTCAAAAGTAAAATGGGTATGACTACAGGACCTATAGACACACAACATCAGAGTAGATAGAGCATGTATATTGTATGCTGGACATCAGATTTGTCTAGGTGTGCACAGTGGACTCCAATGACACACATATAAATTAAAAAAATGAGTACCAGCAGTAGGAAATGGCAACCGCCTGTCCTGTATGCAGGGACAGGTTGAAGTAACCTCACTCCGCCGGCATTAGGCATCATGGCGGTAGGTGGTCTGCACCACTGTACTATTCCTCATTGCCTAACATGGGGCTCTGTGGAGTACAGGAACCAATGATTATCATGCCATTTTCTTTCTACAACTTCACTTGATTCCTGACTTTCCACGGTGATACATCTCCACTGCATGCGCTGCTGTGACCTGTGTCTGGAACGTGCCATGGCCATGCCACAGGTGAAAGGGCCCCAGCCTTCACGTCGGAGGACTTGGAGAAGCTCGTGGATGGGGTCCTACCCCTACATGGGCAGTTGTATGTGCCTCCAGGTGAGTAAATCATGCGTACATTGCATGAGACATGGCTGCATGTAGATGTCTGTGTATGCTAGCAGTGTTGCATTTGGGGGGGTTATGGCTACAGGCAATGTGAATGCAGAGGAACGGGTCATGTTTGTGCTTGATGAGGGGCAAATGCAGTATGTACACCAATTGTGTGATCGGCTGGATTGTCTGGTTTCATCTGCAGGTCAGCGCCCATCATAAGAAGCGGTTGTGGTGTGCCATCGCCAAGGATGTGCGCACCCGGGGGGTCCATAGCCGGCGGAGCACCCACTGCAGGAAAGGTTGGGAGGGCCTGAGACGCTGGGCCCTGAAGACCATGGAGGCCCAGCTGGGCACTGCGTACAATGAGAGAGAGGGTCCCATCAGAGTCTGACCCCCCCCAATAGCCCTCATACTAGCGGTGGCCAATCCTTAGTTGGATGGTCACTTAAGAGCAGCACAGCAGCCACAAGGGGGGTGACTACAGTGTGGTATTTTATTTTTGTTGCCTGGCAATGGATTTGGTCACAGGGTTCTAGTCAGTGGATTCCCCAATATTCTGGTTTAGCAATTCCTGCTTGGTCATGCTTAGCTATGTAGGGTGGTATGCATTTTTGGTATTGCTAGGTAGCTAGCATGCCATGGCAGACAGGGCTTAGTTGGTCCCAGCAGGTGTGTAGATGGTAGTGTTTGGGTTCTTTCCTGCTGTAGTACCTAGGCAATGGTTTGTCACTACGATCCATAGTGCCCAGGGAGTGATTCTGATGTGTATGCCATCTGTGCTGTTGTTGCTGTGATTGACCCTGTGCTCCCTTTCTTTATCCTCCACCCTCTCTCCTTTTGTCATGCTGCCCATGTGTGCATTAGCTTAATCTGGCAAAGGAGCAGGGGCACCGGCGAGTGAGTGAGCTGCAGCCCACTGGACCCAGGAGACAGAGTCTACCAATGCCGTGGGGACCAGTGGGTTGGAGGGTGAGGGGAGCACCACAGGGGAGACTGGAGCTGATACTACTGACTCTGATTCCTCCTCCAATGGAAGCACCCTGGTAGTGGCGGACTCCACTGGGACCACCCCAACTACATGATTTTCCATCACCCCATACCAGCACCACCCTCTAGTAGCCCCACCATGCAGTTGCCCGTGCGCACTCACCCAGGAGGGTGGGCGTCTCCTTCGACCCAGGCACCTCATGCCCTGCACCAGTCAGCCCTGCTGCCCTCAGTGATGAGGCTACTAACCTCCTGAGACCCATCTCTGTAGGGCAGTCAACCATAGTGTATGCCCTCCAGGGGCTGGTATCACAGATGCAGCAATGCAATGCCTTACTGAAAGGCATTCACAGTGGCTTGGAACCCCTACAGAGATCTCTGCAGGCTCTGGCCTCCTCTCTGACGGCAGCCATTGTCCCTGTTTCTTCCATCCCCCCTCCAACTACCTCTTCTCAGTCCCTGTCTCCCCTCCTCCAACCCATCCCATGCACACATTCTGACTAGCATGCACCCAAAACAAGAGACAGGACTCGCACAGACAAACACAGGCACCACACTTCACTCCACAAGCACACATGCAGCCAACACACTGATGCACATACAACAACAGCCACTTCATCCACTGTCTCCCCTTCCTCCTCCTCCCTCACAGTCACATCACCACTCACACCTGCATGCACTGCATCAACAGCTCCAGATCCTGCCACCTGTACAGCCTTGCCCACAGTCACCACAACAGCAGACCCACAGACAAGCACCCCCACACCACATGCACAATCACCACCTCATTCAGCACACCCACCTCACTTGTAGACACCACCACAACATACATCCACATGTCCTGTTTGTCCTTTCCCCCCCTGTCTGCCCCCTCCAAAGAAACATAAACCCTCCCACTCAGAGACTCAACAGCCATCCACCTCACACACGCACATTGTCCATGCACCTGCACCCAAGTCTGGCACACCTCCTCCTCCTACAACCACTTCCTCTATCTCCACTCCCATTCCTCCTCCCACATCCCACCCCACTGATCCTAAGAAGCTTTTCCTTTCCCCCTAGAACTCTTCTCGACTCCAACCCCCGTCCTGCCCATAAGAGGAAACTCTCCTCCCCAGCCAGTCCTTCCACCTCTCATTCCACCCCTGTTCATCCCCCTAAGAGTTCCCCCGCCACTTCAAACCCTGTCCTAAGGGCCATTTTTCCACCCACGAGGGCAAGGACCCGCCCTCTCCTAAACCCAAGCCCAAAGACCCCACTCCAAAGAACCCCCCCCGCACTCCCTGAGGTGCCTACCTGCCATCTCCATGATGCCCCTGCCCAGTGGAGTGCCCTGGTTGTCAGTAGTCAAGTTGGGCCTTGGACATTGCCCTGTGGGCATTTGGAAATTTAGAAGCTTTGGACTGGGCATCAGCCCTTCCTGTATGCATATATATATATATATATATATATATATATATATATTTGATTTTGATCTCGTTATCCAACATGATTGCAGTGGTTGGACCAGAGGTATGTGTCCTAGCTTTATTTGCTCCGGGTTCTGTTGCTGTTGATTTACGCAGCAGATTATTGTGGGTGTGTGGTGTGTGTGTGTATGGTGTGTGTTGTGCATGTGTGTGTCACTCTCACCTCCCTCCCCTTTGTGCTAGGTGGCTGTACTAACCATTGTCATCTTCGATGTCATTGGTGCAGCTGGACAGCCATCGCGTGGTACAGCATTGGGATGACTTCCACTTCTGGTTCCATGGCGGCCGCAGAGTACTCTGTGTCCCTGGAGGTGATTGTCTCCTTTCATATGATGTGTTTCCGTCAGGCTTTTGGTGGAAGTGCTAACTCCCCAGAAATCCTGGCAGTCTGCTAGGTCATAATATGGTGGGTGGATCCTTGTCTTTCGCCTGCCTGTAGGTGGCTACTGCTGTGGTCAGAGGTCATACCGCACTGGCGGTAGGGGTGGTACATTGGCTTTATATGGGAGGGATCACTGCCCTCTTCATCATTTGATGGTCATTACCGCCAGCCTGGCAACGGTGCTACCATCATCGCCGGCGTGGTGATCACCTAACTGCCAATGTCATAATGAGGACCAAAGTGTGTAAAGCATTCAAGTATCACAAAATAGTAATTAAATAAAATTGAACAAAAAACAGGAAACAGTTTAAAAATACAAAACCATTTTATAAAAGTAGGAAATATTTTTATCTTTAATTTGACACCGAAATTAATAAAATCGGATAAGGGGAACCGGAGTTATGAATTAAAGTTTTTTAGCGCATAGAAACAAAAAAGTGCCAATCTGGTCATCTGGTCGCACCTCGACCAGAGCAAATTCAAAGTTGAGCCGTCCGCAATGGAGCCCTGTTCAGCTACAGCAAGTAGGAGGCCTCGGTCAAAAGTTTACCTTCGGACTCATTTGTTTTCTTGATGATTTTCTTCAATGGGACGAAGTCACAAATCTGATCCAACTTCTCTGGAGCTCTCTTCGAATATCTGTCACAGGAGACCATGGTGAAGATTTCTACTTTCGGACTTAGACAAGTTTTCAGGATGAAAATCCTCATCCGGGCCAAAGCTAAATCTTGATCCAATGTCCCTGGAGCCCTCATCGGATACACTGAGCGGGACGTCCCGATCAACATTTTATCTTCGGATTTAGTCACTTTTTTGGAACTTTTTCTCTCTGATGTTGGACGACCCCCCACAACAAATGGATTTCGAATTGATATCGTCAGATTGCCTTTCCCAAAGCCCCCAGTGAAATCCTGGAAGTCCAGGGCTCTGGAACTTTTCAGCTGGAGGAACTTTCAAGTCAGGCCGGGTCACGGTCGACATAAGCCGGCTTGACTCTCGGCGGTTAGTCAGTACCTTTACCGAGCTTTTTACTAAAAGTTCTCCAATCTCCCTGAAACTTTTAGATTTTCTTCCAGAAGGTCTTTGAAGGTCCTTTAGGAGTTCACAGCTCACCTCAAAGTTCCAGAAGCTCTAAGTAGCTCCTTGAGGGTTAGGATTTTAACTCCCAGAATGCACATGGCTCAACCTCCAAATTGGCCACTGAACAGTGGTTAGCTGGTCAGTTTTTTCAGGATTTGATGGTTAGCTATTTTTGACACATAGCAAGCAGGGAGTCCCTTCTAGAACCAGGTGAAGCCCAAGTGTGCAGCTGGTGCAGTCCTTCAGAGTGCAGTGTCTAGGTGCAGGCCACAGGTCCAGCAGGCCAGTCCTTCTTCTTCTGATGTTCTTCCTTCTAGGGATCTGGGGTGTGGGTGCAGCTCTGACATTTTTTTCCTTTCTCCTGAGTGGAAAGCAGTGGGGTCCTGGTTGTTCAATCACAGGCAATCCCCTTCCCTCTTTGATGACCACTTCCACCAGATAGATGGAGGCACCTGAACCTTGATTTCAGGATGCCAAATGGCCTCTCCACCACATTTCTGGTCCTTATGTGGGCATCACTGTATGCCTTCTCAGCATCGATATATGGATTACCATATGGGATCATGACCTATGGCTGGATGTCATAACCTTGGTCTGCTTCAATGGAAGGGGAGAAACAGTGTCACACTTATGTATGCTTTCAAACTGCCCTGGTAAAGTATTTGTCATTGGAGTGGAGGATCAGACTTGCATCTGGCATTGTGTGTGTTCCTGTGTGCATGGATGATTGTATTGGTGTGTGGTGATGAACTTTCCAGTCGTGGGTTGAGCCACAGGAGCATGGTGATTGTGGGATATATCTGGCTTGACAGTTCACCAATGGGCGATATGTGTG
Source organism: Pleurodeles waltl (assembly GCF_031143425.1). Classification (NCBI taxonomy): domain Eukaryota; kingdom Metazoa; phylum Chordata; class Amphibia; order Caudata; family Salamandridae; genus Pleurodeles; species Pleurodeles waltl. The sequence continues at coordinate 1,021,423,830 of NC_090447.1, forward strand.
ATGTTTAAAGTCATTGTCTCTTAGTCCTATGACTTTTGACCTGCAAAAAAGTCATGTTGTGTACATTTGTATCTATTTTGTGTGCTGTGTGCCATGAGATGTGTATTGTGCACTGTGTGTTGCATGTGATCCCACCCTCTTGGACACGGTACACCTCCCTTGCACACAGAGCAGTTGCAGGGGTGACCATGTGTTAAAATTTTGATTCTAACCAAATGTAGCGTAATTTTTTTATGTGATCCTAGGCATGCGTCATTTTTTAGATGGCACATAAGTATGGGGCTAGCGGTTTAGCGTAACTTTTTAGGAGGGAGTGCCTACTTTGCATATCATTGTCAATAAACAACGTAAGGTATAGCGCCGCTCCTCAAAAATGACACTAACTCCAGAAAAGTGGCACTAGACTGGTCTAGTGCCACTTTATAAATATTGCACTGAATTAGCACTGCTTTTGTGTAAAAAAACATGGTACAAAGGTGGCACAAACCTTTCATAAATATGGGCCATATTTACTAAGATATGGCACTGTTTTTCTCTTCTCCAAGGCTGGCATGCTTTAGACTGCCATACGCCAAAACACACACCCTCGCACCACACTACAAGGGTGTGTGCATTTGTCAAGCATGGGTTGTTTACTGGATGCGGAGCCTTACAGTACAAAACTATGCTTTAAACTTTTCTCACTTTGCATTTGTGCTGTACAATGCTGCACACATACAACTTCTGAGGAGTATGGGGTAATTAAAAAATGTGGAGGAGTAAGGTTTTGCATACATCCCTCCAAGTAGTTGTTAGCAGGTAATGATTTGCATCAAAACCCACTGTGTTTGCATGGGAATGCCCATGTACCACCCATGATAATACCCCCTGAGGCAATAAGTGCATAGACCTACTTACAAGTACGTTGGCCAACTTTCCAAAGAAAATCCTGATTCACATTCAAAACTAAATACTACTTCAACACTTTGCGCTGGTTACTGTGAAATTGAATGCAAATTTGGTGCAAGTTTGTAAATCTGGGCCACAAGGTTTATAAGGGTGGATGTAGCTTGCATAATTCCAAGTAGAGTAATCACACTGAATCATCAAGCAATTCTGTGTGATTGCATAGAATTACGCAAGGAAAGTAATTTGTAGTGCTATTTATTAGTGCAAAAATGCCCGCTTTTATACAAAATGGACATGAGGATGCATTTTTGGCTATGAACTAGCAGTAAATGCAACAGAACACAAATAGCAAGCTTGAGCAGCCACTCACGCTCGCTAAATGTAAAATTTTCGCCAAACCTACTCCCGACATTTACCGCCTTTTTCTTTGTGCAAAATGCCCTCTCACATCGAAAATGGACTCAAGGATAAATTATTTTCTAAGAAACATTGTTAAATGCAGCTGATCACAAACAGCAAGCATGAGTGGCTACTCCAGCATGGTAAATGTGTTTTGTTGGAAGATTTTTCCCCAGCAAATTACTTTCAGTTACATGAAGATCAGTAATGGCACAATTATTGGTAATTCTTCATGTGGGAGCAATGCAGAACTACCACAATCACTTCAATATCTTCTGTGTAATTGAAATTTCTTTATGGGGTAAATGTAATTCAATTTGACTTTGATGTTGCTCGGATCGTACCACGTTGGCCTATGAAAAAACTAGGATATGTATGGACCATCTTAAGTAATAAACTAGCTTGTTGCTAGACCAAAACACAATTTCGACAATAAAACATGGGTTTAACCCCTTTCAACAATGGCACAGTGCAGTAATATATTCCCCAAAAATATTTAATAAGCACTAAAGCAACATTTAAATCTGGTAGTATAGAAAAGATCACCTTTTTTCAGCTACCCACTTTATGACAGCAGCTCCTCACTTCAAGTAGTTACGTTTGGCGGGGCAGAAGCTTTTCTGTCTTGACAATGAAAATAAAAAACTGACTACTGCTACATCTTTGTGACAATTTAAATCATAACTATTTTTTCGAAACTCTGAAGACTCAATCTTTCAAATAATTTTTGCATCAGCTTTCTGTGCTGTACATGTTAAATCAGCCTTAGCTCAAAGATACTGATGATTGAAGGTGCACTCTGAAATTTCTTCTTTTATTCGTTCACTCGTATTCAAGAAAGAAACTAATATAATTCTCAAACCAACTTAGCAACATGCTTTTTCAAAGCGAATAGGTGTTGAATGTGAAACCTACTGACTTTGCCAGTGCTTAGGTTCTTTTCCACATCCTTGCAGTGCCTGTGCATCCATGCCCAGAAGCAATATTGGAATATTATTTCCCAATGGACAGAAAAACCATTCTATGATGGATTCTGCACATGACTGTATGGGCATGGTGGCCATTTGGAATTCTTTTTCTTTTTGCTTTTGGAGAAATCATACCACGATGGGCACTTTACATGTGTGCCCACAGTGGGTATACTGCAATTAGTTTTATTTTCCATTATGAAAAACAATTTCAATTTGGTTATTGTATAAGTGAAGTAGTGTCTCCCACAAATCAACAGGGATCTCCTCCAGGTAGGTAGGGATATTCAAATCAGGTGCACTGTCCTCCACAAGATGAGTGAAAACCATAGCCTCTGCTGGCCTGGCACCTGACAGATTTTCAATGAGAATCTTGGTCTTGTTTTTGGAAGTTCAAAGCCTCCCTTCTGGCAAGACAGTGTGCTATAGCTGATGAGGTCTTCATAAATTCAAATACACAATTGTTTTTCAGAGTGCACCTGACTGCATGAGGAGGGGTGGCAACTTTTCTGAGTAGGGTAACCTTAAACAACAAAGCCACTCAAGATACCCCGCTTGCAGAGCCCAATATACCACCTTTTTCTGCTCTTGGGCTTCACCTTTGGACTTGATATTTCCAGTAGGACAAGGATCAAATGTATAGCTGGGAAAAGTTCTATTTGGCCCGTTCCCTTCTCCCCAAGGTCCAATTTAAGTATTTTTTTATCACAACAAATGTGAAGCAAACCCGGAAATCGCCCCCACCAAAGTCACATCTTTTTCAGGTAGCCTCAGCACCTTCTACAAGAGGTCAACACAGTAAGCCCTAACATTTAATAGATACTTACATGTTCCTGCTTTGTACTCACAAGGCTCTAAGGCCCTCATTACAACCCTGGCAGTCGGTGATAAAGCGGCGGTAATACCGCCAACAGGCCGGCGGTAAAAAAAATGGAATGATGACCATGGCGGAAACTGGCAACACGACAGCAACTTTAACACTCCAACTGCCACGGCAGTAGCAACAAGCACCGTGGCGGTAACCGCCAACAGCTAGGCGGAAGACAATGTACCGACCACTCTATTATGAAAGGCCAATCTGCCAGCTTTCCCGGGGCGGTACCAACGCCATCAAAAGCACGGCAGAAACAGTACATAGAAGGGAAACGACTCACCTCTCGACACTCAAGGAAGAACCACAAGGCCATGGAGCCTGAGCTGCACATTTTTCCAATGCTGGTTTACCTCCTCATACACCAGGAACGCGAACGGCGGCAAAGACGACCACAGTGAGTACCGCACCTAGCACACAAGGGAGGGAGGGAGGAAAAAGAGAGTGAAACACACACGCAACACGCAGCACCCCCACCCCCAACACCATACATGCAAACAGATGCAACAACATTACATATACACCCCGTAACCCTCAGGAATAACGCAAGGACAAAAGGAATTGATTAAATTGAGTGTAATAGTACAATTTTAGATAAATACGTCCTTAAAGCAATAGACAGTATGTACAATATATACAAATGGAGGTAACAATGCCCATTCCAAAATTTCCATAGCCCACGGGGCCATAACACATAGGCCAAGGCCACACTTGACTCCTGCTTCAATACAGAGAGAACACTGCAGGGGCATCAGGTCGAAAACACACAGGCACCTCAGGGGGACGGGGAATGGGGTGGCACCTCAGCCGGAAGATGGTACAACGCCACTGTTCCTGGAGGGGGCTACATGCAAAGCCAGTCTCTTTAGTGGGTGGTTTGCCCACTTCTTGGTCCTGGGGAGTGCAAAGCCACAGTCTCTCTAGTGAATGCCTTTTTGCACCTGTTCTGGAGGGGGCTTTGTGCCCAGTGTGCTTCATGCTGGCAATGAGGGGTTGAGTGTATGCCTTCTTTCACTGGTTCTGGAGGGGGCTTTGGGCCCAGTGTGCTTCATCGTGGCAAGGAGGGGGTGAGTGGATGCCTTCTTCCACTGGTTCTGGAGGGGGCCTTTGTGCCCAGTGTGCTTCCTCCTGGATGGTGCAAGGTCACAGTCTCTCACCTGGGTGTCACACCTACAGGTGTTGCAGGGGCCAGGATGCACTGCAGCCCATGTAGTCACGATGGTGACGGCTGCTCAGTGGACGGCAGATGAGGTGCAGGTGGTGTTGCTGTCAGTGATGGGGGGAGGCTCCAGCCCCTCCCCTGCAGCCTCAGATGGCTGCCCACTGGCAGGTGGTGCAGGCACAATGGCTGCGCTGACGGGTGCCTCCTTGGAGCCTCTCACACCTGCAGTAGCTGCAGAAACTACAGTGTCCCTGGACTGGGTGGCTGAGGTGCTGGTTTGCGTTCTGCCCACCCTGGCCCAAATGAAGGACAGGGAGTGGGGTGAGGGGCAGGGAATAGGTCAAGGGTGGCGAGGAAAAGCTTCCTAGGGATACTGGGGCGGGAAGAGGGTGAAGGTTTGGGAATGGAGGAAGAGGGAGTAGTTGTAGGAGGTGTTTGTCTGCTTTGCTGGGTACAGGTGCATGGGCTGGTGTTGTTGTGAAGTGGATGGCTGTTGGGTGTTTGGGTACTTTGGGAGAAGGGGTCACAGACACAGTGGGAGAGGACATGGGGGACTTGTACATTGATGTGGGGGTGGTGACTGCCAGTGAGAGTCGTGTTGTCATAGGTGTGCTCGTGACGGAGGTGGTGGATAAGGATGTAGTGCATGCAGGTGTGAGTGGAGACGCTACTGGGAGAGAGGTGGATGAGGAGGATGAGGGGGACACTGTGGAGGCAGTGGATGTTGGTGTGTCTGCATCTGGATGGTGCTTGTGTGAGTGCCTGTGTGATGAAGTGTGGTGCTTGTGTTTTCCTCAGCCACTTCTGTGTGTTGATTTGGGTGCATGCAGGTCTGAAGGTGTGCTTGGGATAGGCTGGGGATGAGGGTACTGGGACTGGGTAGAGGAAGTTGGAGGGGGGAGGCTGGTGACAGGGACAATGGCTGCCATCACTGAGTTGGCCAGAGCCTGGAATGCTCTCTGTTGGGCCGCCGCGCCAGAGTGAATGCTCTCCAGGTATGCATTTGTTTGTTGCAAATGCCCTGCTAGAACCTGGATGGCATTCAGTGTGGTTGACTGCCCAACAGAGAGGGATCTCAGGAGGTCAGTAGCCTCCTCACTAAGGGCAGTAGGGCTGACTGGGGCAGGGCCTGAGGTGCCTGAGGCGAAGGAGATGCCCACCCTCCTGGGTGAGCTGGCACGGGAAACATTAGGGGCTGCTGGGAGGGCGGTACTGGTATGGGGGTGGCGGCTGTACCTGTAGTTGGGGTGGGCACAGAGGTGTCCAACACCGCCAGGGAGCTTCCATCAGAGGAGTCACTGTTCCCTGCAGTCTCTGTTGTGGTGCTCCCCTCCATCCCACTGGTGCCCTCATCATCAGTGGATTCGGCCTCTGGGCCCATGTGCAATGCAGCTCCCTCCGTCGCTGGTGCCTCTGCTCCTCCGCTAGATGATGCTGATGCACACAAGGACAGGGTGACAAAACAAAAAGGGAGGTGGAGAGACAGAGGATACACTTGGTCAATGCCTGAAACAACACTACCGTGTGTGAACAGCCCTATGCACTAGGCCATGCACTACCAGTTACAATGCTAGTCACCAGGCCATGGGGTACAATGCCTAATGCCATTAGCTGCACACCTGAAACCCACAGGACCCTGCCCAGTAGTAGATGCCGACTAACATAATTGGGTTTGGAGTGCATCTGAGCTTGCCCATCATGGAACCTGCCCTGCCATGTTCACCCTGGCCTAGGGGCACCCACAGCCCACATCCCCCACCCAGGTAACACCTTAATGCGCGCAAAGTCATGATTCTGAACCTGTACTCACCCCCTTGTGGCTGCTGTGATGCCTGCAAGCGCCAATCCAACTCTGGATAGGCCACCACCAGGATGCAGAACATCAGGGGGGTCAGGGTTCAATGGCACCCCTTCCTCGTTTGGAGGCCAGCCCCAGCTGGGCCTCCACCATCTTCCTTGCCCAGCGGCGCATGTCCTCCACCGTTTGGGGCAATGGGAGCTCCTCCTGTCAAAGACCCCCAGGATCCATACCTCCTTGGTGATGGCATACCAAATACTCTTTTTCTGATGGGCGCTGACCTGTAGAAAAAGATACAGCAGAAAAGGTTTTATTCATGCCGTCTGGGCTGTTATACTCATGGCCCAACATATCCTTCTCATCCCCTTACGCACATACATTGACCACCATGCATGCAGCACTCTTCCCATGACCCCTCAGCCACCCCTACACGAGGCTTACACACACAGCACTCCATGCATTCATGCCCCACACATCGTTCTCACAGTGTACTCACCTGTTGGTCTGGAGGACCATAAAGTAAACGGTACTGGGGTTGGACCCCATCCACCAGTCTCTCCAACTCCTCTGAAGTGAAGGTAGGGGCCCGTTCCCCAGACACTCAAGCCATGGTCGCATCCAGACACAGGTCACAGCAGCACTTGCAGTGTAGGTCCTCTCCTGTTGAAGGTCAGGTAGCAAGTGAGTGAACAGATAGAAAATGGCAGTCACGTCCGCGGCGGTGCGTACCGTCACTGCCGGCGTACATCACCACTGGCTCCTGGAACCCGTAGGCCCCAATGATTACCAATGCGGTGTTGCATGGCAGTCGGCGACCACCTCCTGCAACGGCACACAACGCCAGCAGAATTACCTCATTTTCACTTGTCCCTCCTCACAGGTCAGTGGCCGCCATTTCAGGGGGGCACAGGGCATTGCACCTAAATGCGTCACAGCAGACATAGGCACATCAATGGACCTACACGTTGACATACTGTTTCTGTAAAAAACTAAAAAGCATATTTATCTGAGTATATGTTTGAATATGACCATCTGCTCACCGTTTTTCAACCTAGAGTTCAACCGCTGAGGATGAATAGGAGATGAAGACATACCCCTGTGTACAGACCGCTGGTGGACCTGGCTTTCACTCTCTGAATGTGCAGATGGTGTGTTTGGTGGACCAGTACATCTCCCATGTCAATGCAAAGTATCCTGGCTCTGTGCATGATGCCTTTATCTTGAGGAATATCAGCATCCCATATGTGATGTCTCAACTACAGAGGCACACGGTGTGGCTAATAAGTGAGCACATGGTCCCACACAGTTGATGTAGGTATATGGGTATGGGGTTGGCCGTAAGGGTAAGTGTCTGGCTAACAGGTATCCCTTAATATTTTCAGGTGACTCTGGTTACCCCAACCTTTCATGACTACTGACCCCATGTTACAATGAGGCACATGGGCGAACAAGGAGGATCATTGAGCGCACCTTTGGCCTCCCGAAGGCCAGATTCCGATGCCTGCATCTGACTGGTGGATCCCTGTACTACTCACCCAAGAAGGTATGCCAGATCATCGTTGCATGTTGCATGTTGCACAACCTGGCCTTCAGACGCCAGGTGCCTTTTCTGCAGGAGGATGAGGCTGGAGATGGTCGTGTGGCTGCGGTTGAGCCTGTGGACAGTGATGAAGAGAAGGCAGAGAAAGAGGATGTGGACAAAACAACTGCTATAATTCAACAGTACTTCAAGTGAAACACAGGTAGGACACTGTAACTTCACCTTCCATTGCAGTTTTGTTTTGGACATTGTACATGGCAGCCTTAATTTCCAATTTCTATGGCCACTTACTGTACCCTTTGGCATCTCTATTTTCAGATATCTGTGCCCCACTCTGGATCCTGGGGTGTATACTGCTGTCCACTACAGGTCATACCTATGTATATGTAACTGTACATTTGAATTGTAATGTTTACAGCTTGTTAAACTAATACATATTTAAATCAATTGACAGACTCCATACTTGTATTAGTTCCGAGGGTGTTTATTTCTGTGATGATAAGTGTAAGGGGTATTGCAATGGGCTGTGTTGATGGTGGAGGTATGTCCAGTGTAAAGTTCCAGTCTATTTGTATCACAGGTGCATTGTCCAATGGGACATAGGAAGTGGAGCAATGGCAGTTCAAGGTGGACAGGGTGAAAAAGTGGGACACATGGGTGACATTCAGGGGAATCTTATTTCCTGGTGGGGGTCTTGGCAATGTTCTCTGGCTTCTGCCTGGATCGCAGGGACCTTTTGCGTGGTGGTTCTCCTTCTGCAGAGGATGGGGTGCTGGTGGCCTGTTGATCCAGTGGCAGGGCCTCCTGTCCACTAGCGTCAGCAGAGGTGGAGGGCTGTTCATTTGTGTGGCTAGTGTCAGCGGCCAGTTGGTGTGCAACTGCCTCCCTCATGGTGTTGGCCATGTCTGCCAACACCCCTGCAATGGTGACCAGGGTGGAGTGGATGTCTCTCAGGTCCTCCCTGATCCCCAGGTACTGTCTCTCCTGCAGCCACTGGGTCTCCTGCAGCTTGGCCAGTATCTGGCCCATGGTCTCCTGGGAATGGTGGTCTGCTCCTAGGATGTTGGGGACTGCCTCGTGGATAGTCGGTTCCCTTGCCCTGTCCTCCTCCTGTCACACAGCAGTCCTCCCAGCTTCCCTGTTGTCCTGTACCTCTGTCCCCTGAACCGTGTGCCCACTGCCACTGACCCCAGGTTCCTGATCGTCCTGTTTGTGGGGTTGCCTGGGGTCCCTGTAGTGGTGGACACACTGCTGATTGATGTGTCCTGGGGACAGAGGGATGGGCCTGCTGGGTGGGTGCTGTGGTATTGTTTCCTGAGGGGTGAGGCTCTGTGGTGGTTTTGGAATGTGGCTGGGTCACTGACTGTCCAGAAGTCCCTGATGGGCCAGGTTGGTCATCCTGATCCAGGCATGCAGAGCTGCTGTCATCACTGTGGGCATCTTCTGGGGGGGAACTGCGTGTTGCTGGCACCTCATCTCCGGTCACGTTGTGTGGGGGTCCTGTGGGAATGTAAATGCAGTGTTATTGTTTCTGCATGTGACATCTTGTGCATTGGTATGTTCCCCTCTATGGTTGTTATTAACAAGGCAGCTTTGGCTTGTGTGAGTTGTGATTTGGTTGGCTAAGTGATTGTCACTAGTGTGCATGCTGTGGTGGTGGGTGTCCATGCAGGTCTGTGATAGGGGTCCATGCATTGGTGTAGCATGTAGGGCTTGGTATTGGGATGGGTGAGTGTGATGGTAGGGTATATGTAAGGTGGTAGAGTGATGGGGTGAGGGTAGGGGTAGGAGTTTGTGATGGCATGCAGGTAGGGGGGTTAAAGTAGTAAAGATTTGACTAACCAGAGTCCAGTCCTCCTGCTACTCCTGCCAGGCCCTCAGGATGCATGATCGCCAAGACTTTCTCCACCTTTTCCTGATGTCATCCCTTGTTCTGGGGTACTGTCCCATGGCGATGACCCTGTCCACGACTCTCCGCCATAGCTCCATCTTCCTAGCAATGGACATCTGCTGCACCTGTGATCCGAATAGCTGTGGCTCTACCCGGATGATTTCCTCCACCATGACCCTTAGGTCCTCCTCTGAGAACGTGGGTGTCTTTGTGGTGCCATGGGTGTAGTGTGAGTGGTGTGTGTGAGGGAGTGTGGGTGATGTGTGAGTGTGTGTGCTGTGAGGTGCCTGGATGGTGTATGGGTGATGGTGTTTGTGACTCTGATTCAGTGGGTGCTCCTGGCTTGTCTCTCTCTCTCAGTTGTCAATTTTTGTTTGTCGTAAAGGGTTGTGGGTAGTGTGTGCGTGTGTTTTATATTGGTGTGGGTGTGTGGGTGTGGTGTGTATATGAGTGTCAGATGTGTGTAGTTTGAATTGTCCAATGTGGTGTTGTTTTGTTAGTGTGTGTGTATTTTGAGCACAATGGTTTGTACCGCCAATGGTTTACCACGGGTTGAATGTCCGCCACGGTGATTCGTGGGTCATGATGCTGTGGGTGTATTTCTGTTGGCGTAACGGTGTGGGTTTTGGTACTGCCATTTTATCACTGACCTTTGGGCTGGCAGACTTGTGTGTGTCTGTATAGTTGCAGATTTCTATGTGTGGGTCATAATACGCGTAGCGGTATACCGCCGCGGTCGCAGTATGTTGGCGGCAGTCAGCATGGTGGTTAGCGGCACTTACCACCAATGTCATAATGAGGGCCTAAGTCTGCTTCAGAATGTTTTGCAGGAGTCCAGCTCACAGATGGCAGTAGGAAGTAAGTCAAGATAGTCGCTCAATCAAGTGTCCATCAAAGCCCATTCCAGTCTACTCCCTTTTCTTCAGCTTATTAGGGAGCAGAAGGGAACCATTCTTGTTCCTTGTATCTTTATTACAGAATAATAATTGATATGACAGTTGCATTCATTTCTAGTTTGTAAGTACAAGTGAGTAGTATATAAAGTCCCCAGTCTTTTGCTCATGCACCACTTCCTCACTTAACTTTACTTATTTCTTGTTCACAAGCAAGATTTTAGAAAAGCAAATGTTTACCAGACTCTCAGCAGTTTGAAATAAAAGGATTTTCCTTTCAATGCTTGGAATTAATCATTATACATATCCTTGTTTTGGAAACATGTACTCAGACAATATGGGCTTAGAGTATATTTTAACCCCTTTGCTGCCAGGGCTTTTCCCCTCCTTTGCCGATCCTTTTTTTGGCTATTTGGGGCAGTTCGCGCTTAGCCCCTCACACCATTTTCTCCACAGAAGCTACCCATGCCAAATTTGTGTCCTTTTTTTCCAACATCCTAGGGATTCTAGAGGTACCTAGACTTCATGGGTTCTCCTGAAGGAGACAAAGAAATTAGCCAAAATACAGCGAACATTTCATTTTTTTCAAAAAAATGTGAAAAAAGGGCTGCAGAAGAAGGCTCGCTTTTTTTCCCCTGAAAATGGCACCAACAAAGGGTTTGCGGTGGTAAAATCACAATCTTCCCAGCTTTCAGGAACAGGCAGACTTGAATTACAAAACCCAATTTTTCAACCCAATTTTGACATTTTACTGGGACATACCCCATTTTTACTATTTTTTGTGCTTTCATCCTCCTTTCAGTTAGTGACAGAAATGGGTGAGAAACCAATGTTGGATCCAAGAAAGCTAAATATTTCTGAAAGGTAGACGAAATTCTGAATTCAGCAAGGGGTCATTTGTGTAGATCCTACAAGAGTTTCCTACAGAAAATAACAGCTGAAATAAAAGAATATTGAAATTGAGGTAAAAAAACAGCCATTTTTCTCCACGTTTTACTTTTTCTTGCAATGTCAGATTTTTTAAAGCAATATACTGTTATGTCAGCTGGACTCTTCTGGTTGTGGGGATATATAGGGCTTTTAGGTTCATCAATAACCCTAAGTACTCAGAGCCAATAAATGAGCTGCACCTTGCAATGGGTTTTCATTCTATATCGGGTATACAACAATTCATTTGCTGAAACATAAAAGGTGAAATATAGGTATCAAGGAAACCTTTGTATTTCCAAAATGGCCACAAGATAAGGTGTTGAGAAGCAGTGGTTATTTGCACATCTCTGAATTCCAGGGTGCCCATACTAGCATGTGAATTACAGGGCATTTCTCAAATAGACGGAAGGAAAAAATGTAGAGAAAGACAAGGGGCAAAAACACTTGTTTTGCTATTCTGTGTTCCCACAAGTCTCCCGATAAAAATGGCACCTCACTTGCGTGTGTAGGCTTAGCCCCCGCAAAAGGAAATGCCCCAAAACACAATGTGGGCACTTCACATTTTCACAATGAAAAGAGCTGTTTTTTTGCAAAGTGCCTAGCTGTGGATTTTGGCCTCTAGCTCAGCCGGCACCTAGGGAAACCTAGCAAACCTGCACAGTTTTGAAAACTAGACACCTTGGGGAATCCAAGATGGGGTAACTTGGTGGGCTCTGATCAGGTTCTGTTACCCAGAATCCTTTGCAAACCTCTAAATTTGGCCAAGAAAACACTTTTTCCTCTCATTTCGGTGACAGAAAGTTCCGGAATCAGAGAGGAGCCACAAATGTCCTTCTATCCAGTGTTCCCCCAAGCCTCCCGATAAAAATTGTACTGCACTTGTGGGGGTAGGCCTAGCGCCCGCAACAGGAAATGCCCCAAAACACAACGTGGACACATCACATTTTCACAAAGAAAACAGAGCAGCTTTTTTACAAAGTGCCTAGCTGTGGAGTTTGGCCACTAGCTCAGCCGGAACTTAAGGAAACCTACCAAACCTGTGCATTTTTTAAAGCTAGAGACATAGGGGAATCCAAGGTGGGGTAACTTGTGGAGCTCTCACCAGGTTCTCTTACCCAGAATCCTTTGCAAACCTCAAATTTTGGCCAAAAAAAACACATTTTCCTCTCATTTCAGTGACAGAAAGTTCTGGAATCAGAGAGGAGCCACACATTTCCTTCCACCCAGTGTTCCCCCAAGTCTCCCAATAAAAATGGTACCTCACTTTTATGGGAAGGCCTACTGCCCGCAAAAAGAAATGCCCCAAAACACTATATGGACACATCAAAATGATCAAATACAGAACTACCTGTTTTTCCAGGGGGGGCACTTGCGTTTTTGGTCCTGGGCTCAGCAGCCATCTAGGAAAACCTAGCAAAACCAGACATTTCTGAAAACTGGACACCCGAGGGAATATAGGGAGGTGTGACTTGAGTGGATCCCTCAATGTTTTCTTACCCAGAATCCTCAGCAAACCTCAAATTTAGCTAAAAAAAAATCAAATTTTTCCCACATTTCTGTGTGGGATCACCGCACCAGGACAAATTTCATACCACCCAACGTTTCCCTCAGTCTCCTGGTAAAAATGATATCTCATTTGTGTAGGTGGGCCAAGTGCTTGTGACAGGGAAGAGCCAAAAACATGTTGAAATTGAGGGGGAACCAAAGTGGGTCCAAAAGGGCAGTTTGAAAAAAAACATTCTTAGGCATACAAGTACAGCAGAATTTTTATCGGTATAGATGAGACAATGCTGTGTGGTAAAAATGTGTGATTTGCAGAAAAGTTGGAGGTTTGCAGGGTGTTGTGGGTAAGTAAATGGTACGGGGTGTATGTGAAACACACGACCCTGAAATCACCCAGATGTTTAGTTTTCAGATGTGTCTAGGTCTTGTGGATTTTTCTGCATGTCAGCGTCCCAAAGTCCATAAAGTACAGCCCTCACCATTCCAAGTGGGACAAATGTGGGAGTTAGCCAAGCTCTTATGGTCCAAATGTAAAACCAAAACCCAAAATAATCAAATGTCTTCTTGCTTGCTGTGGGATAAGATGTTTTAGAGTGTGGGGGAGAGCTGAAAGATTGTTACCCCCTTTAGTTGGGGTGGGAGCATAACCAGGCCCATACTGACTGGTAGCCACCACCCCACTTTTTTTTTTAATTCCCTGGCCTCTACTAGACTTCCTGCCCCCCGGGGTGTGGATCAGGGGTAATTGCCCCATCTGCCCACTGGTGGGCAGAACAACTTTAGCCCCATTATTTTGGTGTGGGGGTATGGCTCTACCCCCACCCTCTTATTTTGGAAAAAAAAACATCCCTGGTCTCTGGTGGGCTTTCTGCTCCCCCTTGGGGCAGATGGGCCTTCCACAAATAGGCCCCCAAGGGTGGGAGATATGGCCAACAGTAATGTGCCCCCATAGGTAGCGACCCTTATGCATGGGATTCCCCCCTAAAGAAAACACACACATACACACACAAATCCCTGGTGCCTAAGTGGTTTCTGCCCCCCCCGGGGGGCAGATCAGCCTAATAGAAATACACCGATCTTCCCCCAAGGAGAGCAGAAATGGCCAAAAATAAATTTGCCCCCCCAGGGGAGCGACCCATGCCTAAAGGGTCGCTCCCCACCTCTAAAAAAAAAAAAAAAAAAAAAAGAAATTATCCCTGGTGCCTAGAGGTTTCTGTGACCCTGGGGGCAGATCTGCCTAATAACAATAGGCTGATAGAAATGGCCTAAAATGCATTACCCCCCCGGGGAGCGACCCTTGCCTAAGGGGTTGTTCCACTTGTGTGAAATTGGAGAAAAAAAAATAATCCCTGGTGCCTAGTGGTTTCTACCCCACTTGGGGGAATAAATGACCTAAAATCATTTTGCCCCCCCCGGGAGCGACCCTTGCCTAATGCTAATTTCCATTTAAAAAATAAATCCCTGGTGTCTAGTGGGCATTTCAGAAGCCGGATCGCTTTACGATCCGGATTCTGAAATGCTCTGAGAGACTTCAAAGGGAAGGAAATTCCTTTCTTTCCCTTTGAAGCCTCTCAGGCCCCCATCTCATGATTGGAAGAGAAATGCTTTTTAATGGGGAAGTGACCTCTGATGAGGTCAGCGCGCGAATGTGCTCTGACATCATCAGACGTCACTGGGGGGGTTGGAGGTATCGGGGGTGGAAGGGGAAGGGCTTCCCCTTCCATCTCCACCTTAAGCCCCCTGAGCTCAGTGCCGAAGACGTAATGGTTATGTCCTCGGCAAATGAGCACTGTGCCTGTAGACGTAACCATTACATCCACAGCATAGAAGGGGTTAAAGGAGACTTAAATAATATAAATTGTAGGTTATTGTATATATATTTTTTTTAATATGTTTTTATTATTTTGTTTCAAACATACATACAATAAACCACCTTCCCTTCGTCCCCCTACCCCCTCCCCTATATTTTATTTCAATCCGGATCTCAGTGCTCCATCCTCCTAGGCGCTGCCACTGTGGGTTAAACTATCAGTTATTTATTGTCTAGTATGGTGCGAATCTCTTGGCAAGTTCGTATTATTGTTCTCAGCCGAGTCTGATTCCTCTGATGTTGTGTCTTGCTCCTGTGAGTCATTAGTCAGGTTTTTCAGGCAATCCAGTAGATTGTCCCATTGCTGCGCCCCTTCTGCGCTCCCTGCTCCTTTTGTCAGTTCTAGGCGTATCGCCTCCCCCTCTGCTTCCGCCCATTTAGTTAAGGTGTCCTTCCACGTATGTGCCCTTGGTCCCCTGAGGTCTTTCCTGTGCATTGTGATTTCCCTTCTTGCTAGGATTAGTGCTAGGTCTATGAATTTATTCGTCATTTTTTTGAGTGGGGTCTGGGAAAGCTTCCCAGTAATGCTACCGCTGGAGTGATCGCTAGCTTCCTGCCTGTGATTATTTTGGTGTCACTTATTACCCCTTCCCAGTAGCACGTCAACTCTCTACAGGTCCATAGCATGTGCAATAAATCTGCCCCCAGCTCTGCACATCCAGGAAAAGCTCTGCTTTTGTTGTTGTACATTGATGCTATTTTGGCAGGGCTAAGGTATGCTCTATGATATATGTATATGTTTATCAATTTGAACGGGCATTTCTAGATACTTTGTAAACCTGGGCTGTGATGTTACTCACCGCTCATCATCTATGTGGTCCCCAATATCTGCCTGCCATTGGGTTTTTAGAGTTTCAAGAGGGGTTAGTGCGTATGTTTGTAGTGTTTTGTAAATCGTTGATACTACCTTTTTGCCCCCCCTATTGTGCAGATGGTGTGGCATCCTGCATGTGTGGGTGGTTCCCTTAATCCCTGCTTCCAATGTCGCTGTATTAGGGCTGCTAGGGATCTGTGCGTGAGGAACATCCCGGTCGGGACTCCGCAGTGTGCCATCATGTCTATATATGTCATGAGCTCTCCTTTCCTGTAGAGTTCACCTATCGTGGTGAGTCCACGTGTCTCTAGTTTTTGGATCCATGTTATGGAGCTCCCAACGGGGAGCAGAGTCAGGTATCTCAGAGGAATTTTCGGTGAGTATGTGGACTTAACTCGTGGGCGCTGTAGGCTACGTTTACAGCATGCGTTTATGACTTGATGTTCCAGTGATTTCATCTCCTTCCTTCCCCCTTGTGTTAGTATCTCTGCGAGAGTTGCTGCCACTTTCTCCCCTCGGCGGTTTTCTGCCGCTGCGGTTATTACTGTATGCCATTCTTTGGCCAGCCACTGGAGCTGTCCCGCTAGGTAATATAGCTCCATGTCTGGAGACGCTAGTCCACCTTCTACGGTGGGTCGTTGAAGTTTGTTCAAGGCCAGTCTGGGGCGTCCCGCCCCCCAGATGAAGCTAGTGATGATGATGTTAATTTCCCTGAAGGTTGCTCAGGTATCAACACCGACAGGGTCGAGAAGCTATATAGCATTCTTGGTAACGCCACCATTTCTATCAGAGCCACTCGGCTGGTTACTGAAAATGGCAGTGTCTTCCAAAACTGAGCGGCTGCTTTTAATGTCCGTATGGCATGGTTCACATTGCCTTCTAGCAGGTCGACCAGCTCATGATAAATCTTAACACCTAGATATCTGAACATTGTCGGAGACCATCCCAGATTCTGGATGGTTGTGATCCGGGGGTCCCCTTCTGCTGTGGGAAGAGAAGGGACTTCTGCCAGTTGATGTGGAGAACTGAGATGCCCCCAAACCAGTCTAATAGGGCTATGGCTTTGGGAAGATCCCTGTTTGGGTCCTTCATAAATAGTATCATATCATCTGTGTAAAGTGTGATCTGGTGCGTTCTTTCCCCTATGGATATCCTCTCATAATGTTCTTCTGTTCTGGCCATCAGCGCCAATGGTTCTACCACGATGGCGAACAGCAGTGGTGATAACGAGCATCTTTGTCTGTTGCCCCTCCCTATATTATATGAGTTTGATATTGTTCGCCGCATGCGGACTCTTGCCGTAGGGGTGGTATATAACAGCCTAGACCACCTAAGGAACCCCGGACCCAGACCCATCTTGCTCATCATTATTTGGAGATAGTCCCATCTGAGGATATCAAATGCTTTCTCAATATCCACCACTAACACTGCAGCAGTGGAGAGATTTGGGGAGCCCGAGTGCATTATTCCTATCAGTCTTCTAATGTTTATGGCTGTGTTATGATTTGGAATGAAGCCTGATTGGTTGGGGGGGATTAGTTTTTCCATGTGGGGCATCAACCTGGTGGCGAGGATATGACTCAATATTTTATAGTCCATATTCAACATGGATAGTGGGCGGTATGATCTCACGTCTGTGGATGGGCGATCTTGTTTTCGCAATGGGACCACAATGGCTTCATTTGTGGAACTGGGCAAATTAACATTCTCAAACGCCTCTCTATATATGTCACTGAGCTGTGGTGCTAGTAGGTCCACGTACTCCTTAAAAAATTCTGCTGGCAGCCCGTCTGCTCCTGGTACTTTCCCTCTGGCCATTGCCTCCACTGCTGTGGACACCTCCCGTGGGGTTATCACCTCCCCCAGTGCTTGCTGACCCTCTCCACTTAAAGTTTGAAACCAGATGTTCTCCAAACACCGCAGCCGATCTGGTTCTAGGGGTGCTGGGGGGGGCATATAGTGCTGCGTAGTATTTGGCGAAGCTGGCATTGATTTCCCCCTGACCGAATAATTTTCTACCCTCTGCGTCCTCTATTTCCATCACCAGGGACTGTTGCCTCGGTGGGGATGCCAGCTAGGCCAGTAATGCTCCCGCTTTTTCCCCCTCCATATGTTGTCTACTGATTTATTTCTTGTAATCGAATCGCCTGAGATTTTCAAGGGTGCTTGCTATCTTATTCTTGGTCTCAGATATACTAGGTGTCAGATCTGGATTATCTAGTCTATTACGCTCCAGGGTTCTCAGTGTTTTCTCGTATTTATCAGGTTCCCCTTCTATTGACCTCCTAACCCCATGCGTTCCTTTTATGCATTGGCCCATGATTGTCACCTTAAGGGGCATATTTATACTCCGTTTGCGCCGAATTAGCGTCGTTTTTTTCGACGCAAATTCGGCGCAAAACTAACGCCATATTTATACTTTGGCGTTAGACGCATCTAGCGCCAAAGTATGAGGAAAGAGCGTCATTTTTTTGCGTGAACGCCTTCCTTGCGTTAATGAGATGCAAGGTAGGCGTTCCCGTCCAAAAAAATGACTGCGACACAAATGCGTCGTATTTATACTCCCGGGCAAAAATCACGCCCGGGAGTAGGCGGGGCAAAAAACCCCGCATTTGCGCCTCTTTTTAACGCCTGGGTCAGGGCAGGCGTTAAGGGACCTGTGGGCTCAAAATGAGCCCACAGCTGCCCTCCCATGCCCCCAGGGACCCCCCCTGCCACCCTTGCCCACCCCAGGAGGACACCCAAGGATGGAGGGACCCATCCCAGAGACATTCAGGTAAGTTCAGGTAAGTATAAATTTTTATTTTTTTTATATTTTTTTTTGGCATAGGGGGGCCTGATTTGTGCCCCCCTACATGCCTCAATGCCCAATGACCATGCCCAGGGGACATAAGTCCCCTGGGCGTGGCCATTGGGCAAGGGGGCATGACTCCTGTCTTTACTAAGACAGGAGTCATGTAAATGGCGTCTGGGCGTCGTTAAAAATGGCGCAAATCGGGTGGAGGCGATTTTTTAGCGTCAACCTGACTTGCACCATTTTTAAGACGCCCTAACGCCATTTTCCCCAATGCCGGCGCTGCCTGGTGTACGTGTTTTTTTTCCACGCACACCAGGCAGCGCCGGTCTGCTAGCGCCGGCTAACGCCATTCAATAAATACGGCGCCCGCATGGCGCTTCAGAATGGCGTTAGCCGGCGCTAAACTTTTTGACGCTAAACTGCGTTAGCGCAGTTTAGCGTCAAAAAGTATAAATACGGGCCTAAATGCCTCCCATTCTTGCGCTCGGGAAGAGGCTGAGCCTGCGTTGTGTGTGAAAAACTCTTTAATTGCTTCTCTGATAGTTTGTCGATAGGTGCTATCTTCTAAAGATTCTACGTTCATTTGCCAGTCAGGTATGGGGGGGCGGTCTCTCCGCTAGTCTAGAATAAGCAGTAGCGGGTTGTGGTCTGATACTGTGCAGCATAGATATTCTGCACTGCGTACCGTGCAATTTACTTCCACGGAAGTTAGGATTGCGTCCAGTTGGACGTGTAAGTCATGTATCGGTGAGTAGAACAAGTAGTCCCTCTCTAGCGGGTAGAGGTGCCTCCACGTGTCAAGAAATCCCCAGTTCCTCTGCCAGTCTGTGAAGCTCTTGGCTGACCTGTGTATAGGGGAGGCCTCCAGGGGTGGGCGAGATCTGTCTAGTACTGTGTTCGATACGCAATTGAAATCTCCTCCCACTAGTGTTGATTGTGTCAGGTGGGGACCCCAGGTACAGGACAGTGTTTGTAGGAAAGAGCTCTGGTCCTGATTGGGGGCATAAATTCCTGCCAATGTGATGTCCCTTCCCCCTAGTTGGCCCTTCACCTGCACATAGCGCCCGTCCCTATCTATAAGTGCATCAGTTTTTTGGAAGGGGGTCCCCGGGTGTATCCATATCAGGACCCCTCTTGCGTATGCCGAGTATTCTGTGGCATATATCTGACCTCTCCATCTTTTTGTCAGAGCTGTTACCTCTTTCCCTATCAGCTGGGTCTCATGTAGGATTGCTATTTGCACCCCTCGTCTTTTAGGCTGATTATATACCCTGTATCGTTTACCTGGGCTGTTCAACCATCTAATATTCCATGTGAGGAGTTTATAATCTAGCGGTTTATCCATGTGTCTTCTTTGTGTGTGAGTCTTTGGTGTAGTTGCACCCATACCCCCGGCTCATACGTGACAGCGCCCGGAGCCTGGCCGATTAGTTCTTCTATATGAGTCTATTTCCCTTATTTGAAACCCTCTAGTTACTAACTTGACAACTTTTCTGTAAACCAAACTCCCTTTCCCCAGGACCGGTATAGAAACTCTCCCCTTCCAAACTGTTCCCAACTTGATGACCATTGTGTGTAGGGGGGCTAAGCTGGGGCTGTGTGCCTAGCCCATGAGCCCTGCATCAACGCATATGTACTATATCACGTGTGTCTTCTCCCTGGTATCCCTGTACCCTGGTTATACTTGCGGTGAGTGGATTGCGACATAGTCCCATGGCTTTGGGGCTTGCTCTGTTGTATCGTTGTCTGTTGCTGAAGTCTTAGTCTGACCGGCACTTCCAGTCCTTGTGTCTGCTGTTCTACTTTCGCTGTATGCGTCTGTCCATGTTTCTCCGGCTTTTCGCTTGGTCACGCGTGTATCTTCATTTGTGTGTCAAATAATCTCATCTGATGTCCCAGGGGTGATTCGCGGGAGGCCCTCTGCTGTGTCCTGTGATGAAGAGGAGATTTCATCAGGTCCCGAGTCCTGTTCTGACAGTGATTCAGACCAGCGCGGGGAGGCAGCGACTCCATTTTCCAAGGACGCCACTGCCTTCACAGCTTCTTGCTTTTCCCATATTGTTTGATTTAGTGGCGGGGCCATATCCACAATGCGTTTCTCTCTCCATCGGGAAGGCCCTCCTCTTTTTCTGCTCATTCCTTCTCTGTATTGTTTCTCTGTCTGTCCTAGCTCATCCAGCCATTCCTGCGCTTGTTGTGGCGTCGTGAAAAAAAGTGTCATTATTCGTGGAGATCTTTAGTTTGGCAGGGAATAGCATGGCATACTGGATGCCTTGTTCTCTGATATGTCGTTTGACCTCCAGAAATGTGGTTCTTTGCTTCTGGGTGTCCTTAGTAAAGTCCGGGAAGATCATTATTAGTTGTCCCCCCCATCTTGATCTCGCCCTTTTTCCGTGCGTGCGACAGGACAAAGTCTTGGTCTTTGAAATGCAAATGTTTTGCTACAATCGGACTCGGCCTTGCACCAGGTGGGAGAGGCCTCGCAGGGACCCTGTGGGCTCTTTCTATTGCAAAGTATTGTGTTAGGCCCTCTGGTCCTATTTCTTTGCGTATCCACTGCTCTAGGAAGGATTCTACGTCCAGCGCTTTACGTTCCAATTTTTCAGGGATGCCCACCAGGCGCAAATTGCTTCTACGAGCTCTGTTCACTGCATCTTCCGCGCGTGACTCAAGTATTTTAACCCTGGATGTCAAAGAGGTCACAGTTTTGGCGAGTGTATTAAATTCAGGAGTGAGTTGCTCTAGTGACTTTTCATTGGCCACCGCCCTGTCGGTTAATTTCCTGTGATCGTCTCCTAGGAGCATCAAATCTACAGACAGGGTGTCTATTTTGAGTTCCAGGGTTTCTCTAGATGCTTGAATTGCCTGCAGCAGGGTGTCCAGAGTAGTGCCCCCCTCGGCTTCTCCGTGTGTTCCTTCCTTTAGAGAGCTGCTATCTTCTCCTGGGCCTTCGCGCTTCTTGGGTTTGCCCATTTTCAGTGGATGCGCTGATTTTGCTGTGCTGAGTGTGGTCCCCTTTCTGTGCTGGTTGTTTCCTCAATGTCTCTTGTTCTGCTTCTTGTGGTGGTGGGGTCTGCGTGCTTTCTTTTACTCCGTCAGTGCATATTGCCGTTTCCGCGGTTCGTGTTGCCCTGGTCTAGTGAGTGGAGTATCTGGTTGCGATCATGTTCTTGCCCCCGCTTCCCCGTGCCTCCCGCTCCGTTCTCCCCCTTGCTGTATCGCGTCTCTGCAGGGCCGCCATTTTACCTTGCTGCTCTGTTTCAATTTCGGGGCCGTTGAGTCGTCCTAGTACTGCTATGGCTCTTTCGGTTACCGTTTCTTAGTACACTGGGGGTATCTTTATGTGCCGCATGATTTTCTTGACCTTTGTCGGGGTCTAGGAGTCAGGATTATTGTGCGAAAATCGGTGGCCGCCAGGAGCTCCGCTTTACGCGTGCTGCTCCATCGACCTCTAGCCATGCCCCCCTGTAGGTTATTGTATATGTCAACACATTTCATGTAACAAATCCCTGCTGTTTCTTTGTTCATAACTGTTTGGTGTTGCAATGGCAGTTTTGAACTTACTCTGGGATTGGTACCCAAATTTAGCTCTTATTGCTACTGTTGCACTTCCTGCAGTAGTGAACTATGAATGTGTTTACAAGTTATAGTAAAATAATAAGGGCAACCCAGTGTTCCTAGGTGCCGGATTACTAGAAGTGGCATAAATATAAATGGTTCCATCATGGTCAGTTGCAAGTACAGCAAGATCATGAGCGTTAAAAAATAAACCACCAACAAAATAGATGTTTCACATGAACAACATCATCAACAATTGTCACATAGTAATGGTGGCTATTTGCAAGAATGGCCACCCAATACCTCCTAAGTAGGTATTATTCTTTTGAAAAATATAAGAGTTAAAAAGTTGTAATATGAATGTAGTTTGGGATGTAATCATTGTTAGAAATGGGGTCTTTGATTGGCAGTCAGGTTACCCCTAGTCCAAGCAAGGACCCTCACACTAGTCCGGGTAAAGGAGAATCACCCTCAGCTAACACCCGCTCACCCTCTTGGTATCTTGGCACGAGCAGGCAGGCTAACTTCTAGTCGAGTGCTAGGTGTAAAGTATTTGTACCAACACACACAGCGACTTAATGAAAACACTACAAATGAGACAACACAGGTTTAGAAAAATAGAAAATATTAAACAAGACCAAAACAACACAAATCAACAATACACAAGTCAAGTTATCAATTAAAAACCAAAAAGAGTCTTCATGTAATTTTAAATACAACACTAATGCTGTTAGCGTTGAAATGTACTGGGGCGAGTAAAAAATAACCCCACATGGGCGACGGTGCATCAAAAGGGGCTTACGATGTGTCGATATCACTCACATTCAAAACGTTGCGTCATTTCTCCTTCAGTCGAGTCGGCGTGCATCATTTCTTCTCTCTGCAGGAGTGTGATGCGTCGATTTGAATAATACTCTCAGGTCCGGGCAGGCCTTGACTCGTTTTTACATGCCCAGTGATGTTTGCGTCAGAAATCCTGCCACACGATGCTCCAAAAACCAAGCAGTGCGGGTTGCGATCTTACCATCCTCCGTCAGCAATGCTGCGCGTCATTTCTCCAGCCACGTGTGTCGATCTTCCAGCCGCGCTGTGGGCGAGAGTCGATTTTCAGCCATGAAGCAAGCGGAGTGGCGATTTTTCAGCCGTGGATCGGAGTTGCGTCGATCTTTTCCCCGCACAATGGTCGGTGTGTGGATTTCTCACTCTTGGGCTGCAAGTTTTTCCTTTCAGGGTCCCAGGAACTGGATGGGCACCACTTGGCAGGTGCTGGCATAGAAAAGTCTTTGCTGGCCCTGAGACTTCGAACAACAAGAAGCAAGCTCTAAATCAAGTCCTTGGAGAGTTCTTCACAAGATGGAAGGCACACAAAGTCCAGTCTTGGTCCTCTAGTACGGGCAGAAGCAGCAACTGCAGGATAGCTCCATAAAGCACATTCACATGCAGGGCAGATCTTCTTCCTCAGCTCTTCAGCTCTTTTCCAGGCAGAGGTTCCTCTTGGTTTCCAGAAGTGTTCTAAAGTCTGTGGTTTTGGGTGCCCTTCTTATACCCAGTAGGCTTACTTCAAAGAAAAGTCTATCTTGATTGTGAAATCCCCCTTGCCCAGGCCAGGCCCCAGATACACACCAGGGGGTTGGAGACTGCATTGCATTAGGGCAGGCGCATACCTTTCAGATGTGAGCGATCACTCCTCCCCTTCCTCATAGTACAGATGGCTCATCAGAATATGCAGGCTACACCCCAGCTCCCTTTGTGTCACTGTCTTGTGAGAGGTGCAAGCAGCCCAACTGTCAAACTGATCCAGACAGGGAATCCACAAACAGGCAGAGTCACAGAAATGGTTTAAGTAAGAAAATGCTCACTTTCTAAAAGTGGCATTTTCAAACACAGAATCTTAAAATCAACTTTACTAAGAGATGTATTTTTAAATTGTGAGCTCAGAGACCACAGACTCCACATGTCCATCCTCTCCCACAGGAAATCTACACTTTAATCGTATTTAAAGGTAGCCCCTATGTTAACCTATGAGAGGGACAGGTCTTGCAACAATGAAAAAATAATTTCGCCTTATTTCACTGTCAGGACATATAAAACACATTACTATGGTGGTCATTACAACCCAGACGGTGGGTGTTAAAGCGGCGGTAAAACCGCCAACAGGCCGGCGGTAAAAAAAGTGGAATCACGACTGTGGCGGAAACCGCCAACATAGACGGCCACTTTAACACTCCCACCCCCACCCTCACCCACTACAACACACACACAAGTACATGTAGATATATTACATTAACAACCCCCAACTCCCCCTGGAAGAATGCAAGGACAAAAGGAAATGAGTCGAACATTTGTAATCTATTCAAAAGTAGTAATCAAAGATATACATTCATATACATATATTTCCACTAGAAACAAATATATACACCAAGAATACAAGTCAAAGGTATTCCACCATCATAGTCTGTGGACCACTGGGCCCAAAATGCATGGGCGAGGCCCACACTCAATACCCGATCAAGACGGAGAGAACACTGCTGGGGCATCAGATAGAAATACAACAGGCACCTCAGGGGGAAGGGAAGAGGGGGCACCTCAGCTGGATGAGTGCACGACGCCAGATCCACGAGGGGGCTCCATGCCCATTGATGTCTCCTGGGGAGTGCAAAACCACAGTCTCTCAAGTCTCTCCAAAGGGTGGTTTGCCCATTGCTTTATCCTGGGGAATGCAAAGCCACAGTCTCTCAAGTCTCTCCAGTGGGTGGTTTGCCCACTGCTGCTTCCTGGGGAGTGCAAAGCCACAATCTCTCAAGTCTCTCCAGTGGGTGGTATGCCCACTGCTGCATCCTGGGGAGTGCAAAGCCACAGTCTCTCAAGTCTCTCCAGTGGGTGGTTTGCCCACTGCTTTATCCTGGGGAGTGCAAAGCCACAGTCTCTCAAGTCTCTCCAGTGGGTGGTTTGCCCACTGCTGCATCCTGGGGAGTGCAAAGCCACAGTCTCCACTGGTTCTGGAGGGGGCTTTGTGCCCAGAGTGCTTCATCCTGCCAAGGACTGACGTGGTGGATGTGAATCTCCACTGGTTCTGGAGGGGGGTTTGTGCCCAGAGTGCTTCATCCTGCTCGTGGCAGCCTCTGTAGCATCGGAATCTTTGGCGCTCACTGGCCTGCAGTGCTTGTTGCGGCAGTGTCCTGTTCAGCGGTGCTGATGGTGGTGGTGTCCTGTTCAGTGGTGCTGGTGGCGGCGGTGTCCTGTTCAGCGGTGCTGGTGGCGGCGGTGTCCTCTTCAGCGGTGCTGGTGGCGGCGGTGTCCTGATCAGCGGTGATGGTGGCGGCGGTGTCCTTGGCAGCAGTGCTGGTGGCAGCGGTGTCCTTTGCAGCGGTGCTTGTGGCGATCTTGTCCGCCGTGCAGTTTTTCCCAGAATTCCCTGTTTTACTGTGCCCCTTTCCCACCTTGGATGGTGGCGCAGCTGTCTCCACACTCCCAACTGTACCCCTGGGAGAGGCTTTGGTGGAAGATTTTTGTTTCTCTCTCCCGCTGGGCACTGGCCAACTTTTTGTGCTTTTGAGGTGGGGGACTGTCCGTGCTCTGGCTCCTTGGCACACTGGCTGCCCTGCTGCCTGGCGCACTCCAGAAGCCGGTTACTACTGCCACCACTGTTCCTGCTGATATTGTAGCTGAGGCGCTGGGTTGGGACCTGGAGAGGTGGGGCCCTAGGAGACTGAAGGGGTGGGGGAGGTGAGGGGAAGAGGTCAAGGTTGGACAGGAAAAGTTTTTTGGACACAATTGGACGGGTAGATGGAGGGGGTTTGGGAGTGGAGGATGAGGTAGTGGTTGTAGGAGGTGTACGTTTGGTGATTTTGGGTGAAGGTGCATGGGGTGGAGGCTGTCGTGAGGTTGATGGCTGTTGGGTGGGTGTGTGGCTGAGTTTGTGTACCTTGGGAGGTGGGCTCACAGACACACTGGGAGAGGACACAAGGGATGTGTGAATGGCAGTGGGGGTGGTGACTGCACGTGAGCGGGGTGTGGTGGTGGGTGTGCTGGTGATGGAGGTAGTGGCTGACGATGTAGTGCATGCAGGTGTGAGTGGAGACGAGACTGGGAGGGAGGAGGGAGATGAGGAGGAGGGGGACACAGTGGAGGCAGTGGCTGTTGGTATGTCTGTATGGGTATGATGCTTGCGTAAGTGCCTGTGGGATGTGTGGTCCTTATGTTTGCCTGAGCTTCCCTTGTGTGTTGAGGTGTGTGCTTGCTGGTCTGATGGTGTGCTTGGGATAGGCTGAGGTACAGGGGTTTGGGTCTGGGTGGAGAAAGTTGGAGGGGGAGGCTAGAAACAGGGACAATGGCTGCCATCAGTGCTGAGGCCATAGTCTGAAAAGCTCGCTGATGGGCTGCCTGACCAAAATTATTGCCCTCCAGGTATGCATTTGTCTGTTGCAACTGCCTCTCTATACCCTGGATGGCATCCAAAATGGTAGACTGCCCAACAGTGAGGGACCTGAGGAGGTCAATAGCCTCCTCATTGAGGGCAGCAGGGCTGACTGGGGCAGGGGCTGAGGTGCCTGGGGCGAAGGAGATGCTCACCCTCCCGGGTGAGCGGGCACAGGACACACGCTGAGGGGCTGCTGGGAGGGCGGTGCTGGTAGGGGGGGTGGTGGCTGCACCTGTAGATGCGGTGGGCACAGAGGGGCCCGCCACCGAAAGGGAGCTCCCATCAGAGGAGGAGTCCGTGTCGCTGGTCTCAGCTCCTGTCCCCGCCGTGGAGCTCCCCTCGCCCTCCGTCCCACTGGTGAATTCTGACTCCGTTGTGTGGCCCTCCAGGGCCATGTGGGATGCAGCTCCCTCCTGCTCCGGTGCCACTACTCCTCTGCCTGATGATGCTAATGCACACAAGCACAGGGAGACCACAAAAAGGGGGGGAGACAGAAGAAAGACATGTTGAGTGTCTGCAATACCACTACTGTTGGCGGACACTACAGACACAGAAGCCCCCTGCACTACGCCGTGCACTTGGAGTTCCCTAATCAATCACAGGCACATGGGTTACAAGGCTATGCCCGATTGCTGCACACATGGAAGTCACAGAAGCCTGACTAGGTGTAGTTGGCTCTGAACACAGGTGGTGTGGGGTGCCACAGGGCCTGCCTTAAGAAGGGACTTTGCCTACTAAATTTGCCCTGGCCTAGGGGAACCCACAGCCCACCTCCCCCACCCAGACACCTACATTGCGCGCTGAATCAGCTGAATGAGAGTGTACTCACCCCCTTGTGGCTGCTGTGATGCCCTCAAGCCCCCATCCATCTCCGGGTACGCCACCACCAGGATCTGGAACATCAGGGGGGTCATGGTGCGACATGCACCCTTCCCACATTGGGAGGCCATCCCCAGCTGGGCCTCCGCCGTCTTCTTGGTCCAGCAGCGAATGTCCTCCCATCTTTTCCGGCAGTGGGTGCTCCGTCTGTGGTAGACCCCCAGGGTCCAGACTTCCTTGGCAATGGCACGCCAAATATCCTTCTTCTGGTGGGCGATGACCTACAGGAATAGTACAGGGGAAAAGAAGAAGATATAACCGTCTGCACCGTCACAGTCATTGGCCCGCATGCTTACCCTTGCCATGACGCACATGTACTCACCGTCGTTTCATGCACGCCTCATTCTCCCCCCTCCCTATCTTTCATCTACACCACTCCAAACAGGCATTGCCCATACAGCATGCTCACAGTGTACATACCTATTTGTCTGGAGGACCGTAGAGTAGCGTGTACTCGGGGAGGATCCCATCCACTAGTTTCTCCAACTCCTCCGTGCTGAAGGCAGGGGCCCTTTCCCCAGACACACGAGCCATTGTCTCTTCCAGACTGAGGTCACAGCAGCACTTGCAGTGTAGGTCCTCTCCTGTCGAAGATCAGGTATCAAGTGATTGAACAGACAGAAAATGGCAGTCACGTCCTCGGCAGTGCGTACCGTTCACCGCCGGCGTACATCGTCATTGGCTCCTGGGACCCATAGGGTCCAAGGTTAACCAAAGCAGGATTGTGCTGCGGTCTTCGACCGCCTACCGCGACGGTGTACAACGCCAGCGCAGTTACCTCATATCCCCTTGTCCCACATTACAGGTTAGGCAGCCGCCATTTCAGGGGGCCACATGGCATTATTTTTGACAGCGTCACACATATCTAGGCCTTGCTTAAACACTTATACAGCCATATGTCGATTTTGAAACATTTTCCGATTAAGTTGTGTGTACTTACCTCAGTGTTGGTTGACTCTCTGCTCGCTGTTCTCCTTCATAGAGCACGTCCACTGGGGCAGGTGAGGAGATGGCGGCATCCTCCTGTGAACAGCCCACTGGTGGACCTGTCGACAATGGAGGAGCGACATGCAATTATCACCTACCGACTTGATCGTACCACAATCCTGGAACTGTGTGCCCAGTTGGAGCCAGACCTGATGTCAGCTATTCGCCATCCCACAGGAATCCCCCCTCTAGTGCAGGTGCTGTCAGTACTCCATTTCCTGGCAAGTGGGTCTTTTCAGATGACAGTGGCCATAGCATCAGGGATGTCCCAGCCTATGTTCTCCAACGTGTTGTCCAGAGTGTTGTCTTCCCTGCTGAAACACATGCGGAGCTACATCGTTTTCCCTCAGGTGGAGGATTTGCCTACAGTAAAAGGTGACTTCTATGCCCTGGGACATATCCCCAACATCATAGGTGCCATTGATGGGACACATGTGGCCTTGGTATCCCCCCGCAGGAGTGAACAGGTGTACCAAAACCGGAAGAGTTACCATTCTATGAATGTGCAGATGGTGTGTTTGGCAGACCAGTACATCTCCCATGTGAATGCCAAATTTCCTGGTTCAGTGCATGACGCTTACATTCTGCGGAATAGCAGCATCCCTTATGTGATGGGGCAACTCCAGAGGCACCGTGTGTGGCTATTAGGTGAGGACCTGGACCCAATACAGTGTGACTAGGTGTCTGGGGATGTCCCTAAGAGTTAGTGTGTGTCTAACAGTTGTCCCTCGACATTTGCAGGTGACTCTGGTTACCCCAAACTGTCATGCCTACTGACCCCAGTGAGGAATCCCAGGACAAGGGCAGAGGAATGCTACAATGAGGCCCATGGGCGGACTAGGAGGATTATAGAGAGGACCTTCAGCCTCCTGAAGGCCAGGTTCAGGTGCCACCATATGACAGGTGGTTCCCTATTCTACTCATCAAAGAAGGTGTGCCAGATCATCGTGGCCTGCTGTATGCTTCACAACTTGGCTTTGCGACGACAGGTGCCTTTTCTGCAGGAGGATGGTCCAGATGAAAGTGTTGTGGCAGCTGTGGACCCTGTGGACAGTGAAGACGAGGAAGCAGAAGAAGAGGACATAGACAACAGGAACACAGTGATCCAGCAATACTTCCAGTGAGACACAGGTAAGAGGACAACACTGCCTGCTACATCTGATTTACTTCTTCTACCTCTCATCTGTCTGTCATTTTCACCCAGGTATGGACCCTGAGTTGTCACTTTCCCTTTCGATTTCACAGATGTGGGTCCCACTGTGTGACCTCTGCTTTGTTTCCGCATGGACTAGAGCTGTGTGACATAGGTATGTTGACATTACATTGGATATAGCATTTTGCCACAATTATTGCTAATACACATTTTCGAAAGCACAGACTGACTCCAGATTGTTTTGTGATTTAAGGGTGTTTATTTAAGTGCAAAATAGTGGAGGGGTTTGTAAAATGGTCAGGGGTGATGTTGGAGGAATGTCCATGGCAGAGTACAGTCTATGGGGGTCATTTTGACCTCGGCGGTCTTTTTTAAAGACCACCGAGGGACCACCGTGCGGAAGACCGCCAGTGCAGGCGGTTTGCCGCTCGGCCTATTATGACAGTTGGCAGCTCTCCGTCCCTTTACGGATGGAGAGCCGGCAACAGCCATACTGGCGGGAGGCGGGGAAGTGGAGGTTGCTCCACCTCCACCGCCACGCCAACAGAACACCACCCAGCGAATCACGTCTTGTGATTCGCCGTGGCGGTGTTCTGTTGGTGGTGTGGTGTGGGCAGAGCTGCCCCCATGGCTCCCGTCCCCTCCCGAAGGATCGACGGACAAGGTGAGTCGATCGTCCGTTAGGGGAGAGGGGTGGGGAGGTGTTGTGTGTTGTGTGCGTGCATGGGGGTGTGTGTCTGAGTATGTAGAGGGTGTGTGTGAGTGCGTGTATGCTTGTGGGGGTGATGCATGTTTGGGAATGAGTGCATGTATGTCTGTGGGTATGTCTGTATGGAAGTGTGCGTGTATGTTTGAATGTGGGTGTGCATGTCTGACTGTGTATGTGGATGTTGGCATGTATGTGGGTGTGTGTGTGTGTGTTGGTGGTGCCTGCATGCATGTCGGGTGTGTGTGAGTTATGTGATGTTGGGGATCGGGGTGGGGAGGGGGGCCCTGCCACCTTTGGGGGTTGGCATGGGTGGTGGGGGTGTAGGTGAGGGAGTCGGGGTGGGGGAGACCCCTATCAGTGCCAGGGAATGAATTCCCTGGCACTGATAGTGCTTACCGCCACGGATTTCATGGCGGTTGAAAACCGCTGGAAATCCACGGCAGTAATCCGGGTCAAAATACCGCCAGCGGTATAGTGTAGGCCGCCGGGCTGGAGACCATGGTCTCCAGCCCGGCGTTCGTCTCCGCCCTGGCGGGCGGAATGGAGAACCAGCGGATGACCATGGCGGTAACCGCCATGGTCATAATTCCACAAGGTAAGACCGCCAGCCTGTTGGCGGTCTTACATCCGGTTCTCTGCCTTCCTCCAGGGTCGTAATGACCCCCTATTAGTCTCACAGGTGCATTGCTGAAAGGGGCATAGGAAGTGGAGCTGGGGCAGTTTAAGTATGGACAGGGTGACAAAGTGGGACAGAAGGATGACACTCAGGGTGGTCTCATTTCTTGGCAGGGGTCTTGGCATTGTTCTCTGTCTTTGTCCTGGATCTCAGGGACCGCTTGCAGGGTGGTTCTCCATCTGCAGGGGGTGGGGTGCTGGTGTCGTGATCCTGTGGCGGTGCCTCCTGTCCACTAGCGCGGCGGAGGTGGTGGGCATTTCATCGTCCAGGCTAGTGTCAGGGGCCCCTTGTTGTGCCACAGTGTCCCTCCTGGTGTTGACGAGTTCCTTCAGCACCCCTACAATGGTGCCCAGGGTGGAATTGATGGATTTGAGTTCCTCCCTGAACCCCAAATACTGTTCCTCCTGCAGCCGCTGGGTCTCCTGAAACTTGGCCAGTACCGTTGCTATAGTCTCCTGGGAATGGTGGTAGGCTCCCATGATGTTGGAGAGGGCATTGTGGAGAGTGGGTTCCCTGGGCCTGTCCTCCCCCTGTCGCACAGCAGCCCTCCCAGTTCCCCTGTTTCCCTGTGCCTCTGCCCCTGAACCGTGTGCCCACTACCACTGCCCCCAGGTCCCTGGTGTTGTTGGGGTGGTGGGTTAGCCTGGGTTCCCTGTAGTGGTGGACACACTGCTGATTGACGTGTCCTGGGGACAGAGACATGGGCCCACTGGGTGGGTGCTGTGCTGGTGTTTCCAGAGGGGGGAAGATCTGTTGTGGCTTGTGCCAGTGTGAGGAGAACCGACTGTCCTGAGGTCCCCGATGGCCCGGGCTGGTCATCTAGATCCAGTTGGACAGAGCTGCTGTCATCACTGTGGGTCTCTTCTGTGGGTGAAGTGGACATGTCTGGACCCCCCTGTCTGGTGACGTTGGGCAGGGGTCCTGCAGGGGTGTAAAAGCATGATTATTGCATCTGTGTGTGCCATGGTATGCAATGGGTGGGTGACCCTGTACCCCAGTGCTTGCATTCTTGTGTGGGACCTTGTGTGATAATGGTTTAGGGGGTGTATGGGTATATGCAGTGGACATGCTTTGGTGATTGGTGTCCATGCTTTGGTGTTACATGCAGGGCTTGGGTTTGAGATGTGTGGTTTGTGATATTGGGACATATGTGAGGAGTTGGAGTGATGGGGGTGAGGGCGAGGGTGGGGGTATGTGATAGCATGCAGGTGGGTGGGGGATGAAGTAGTTAAAGGTTTGACTTAGCAGAGTCCATTCCTTCAGCTACTCCTGCGAGGCCCTCAGGATGCAGTATAGGCAAGACCTGCTCCTCCCATGTAGTGAGTTCTGGGGGAGGAGGTGGGGGTCCGCCGCCAGTCCTCTGAACCGCAATCTGGTGTCTTGAGACCACGGAACGCACCTTCCTAAGTAGGTCGTTCCACCTCTTCCTGAGTTCATCCCTAGTTCTTGGGTGCTGTCCCACTGCGTTGACCCTGTCCACGATTCTGCGCCATAGCTCCATCTTCCTAGCTATGGTGGTGTGCTGCACCTGTGATCTGAATAGCTGTGGCTCTACCCGAATGATTTCCTCCACCATGACCCTGATCTCCTCTTCAGAAACCCTGGGGTGTCTTTGCAGTGCCATAGGGTGGTGTGGGTGATGTGTGGGGTGGTGTGTGTTGTGATGTGTGGGGTGATATTTAGAGGTGTGTTGTGTGAGGTGCGTGGAT
This sequence comes from Pleurodeles waltl, assembly GCF_031143425.1. Classification (NCBI taxonomy): domain Eukaryota; kingdom Metazoa; phylum Chordata; class Amphibia; order Caudata; family Salamandridae; genus Pleurodeles; species Pleurodeles waltl. Next base: position 1,021,456,245 of record NC_090447.1, read on the forward strand.
GCTGTGTGAGTGATGGTGTTGAGTGCCTGTGGATGCTATTGTTCTTTCTGGCGGTGTCTCTCTTTGGCCTTCTGTCGCAATTGTTGTCGTAAGGGTATGTGGGTGATGTGGGTTTGTGTTTTATATTGTATTGAGTTTGTGGGAGTGGTGTGTGTATGTGTATCAGGTGTGTGTATTTTGAATTGTCCAATGTGGTTGTGTTTTGTAAGTGAATGTGTATTTTGAGCGCAACGGTGTGTACCGCCAATGGAATACTGTGGTTGAAAGACCGCCGCGTGGATTCGTGGGTCGTGATAGTTTTGGAGAATTCCTGTTGGCGTGACGGTGTCGGTTTTGTTATCGCCAGTTTATCACTGATGTTTGGTGTGGCAGACTTGTGTGGGTGTCTAGATTTTGGCAGATTCCGAGCTGTGGGTCATAATGGCAGTGGCGGTATTCCGTGGCCGCAGCAGTGTGTTGGCAGTCTTCTGCACGGCGGTAAGTGGCTTTTACCGCCAATGTTGTAATGACCCCCTATATGTTCTACCCTAACCATACACTGCATGCTGACCTTGGGGCTACTTAGAACCTACCTTACGGGTGCCTTACATGTAAGAAAAGGAAAGGTTTAGGCCTGGCAAGTGGGTACACTTGCCAAGTCGAATTTACAGTTAAAACTGCACACACAGACACTGCAGTGGCTGGTCTGAGACATGTTTACAGAGCTACTTATGTGGGTGGCACAACCATGCTGCAGGCCCACTAGTAGCATTTGATTTACAGGTCCTGAGCACCTCTAGTGCACTGTATTAGGGACTTACTAATAAATCAAATATGCTAATCATGGATAATCCAATTACATACACTTTTTGCATAGGAACACCTGCAATTTAGCACTGGTTAGCAGTGGTAAAGTGCCAAGAGTAACAAAAACAGCAAAATCAGAGTCCAGCACACATCAACAATCTGGGAAACAGAGGCTAAAAGTTAAGGGAGAACACGCTGACGATGAAAAGTCTAACATTTGTCAACTGACCTAATCTTATTTACTGGTAGGAATAAAGTAATGCAAATATTTACTGTGATCCTGCTTCACAGAAGAAACTTAAACTTCTGAGCATGTTTTGAGTAAATAATTGATGAAGTCTGAAATGGAGGTAGGGACTTATTACAAAGGTGTGAGTTACTACAAAAGTGTAGTTTATAAATACTGAAAAATAGTGCACGTACTCAAAAGTGTAAGTACCAAAATGTGCAGTTTGTAAATCTGGATCTGTTCCACAATTTTTCATTCAACACTGATTACATAAATGTAGTTTCTTTAATTTTCCACTGGGATCTGAGTGCCAGTGTCAATAACAAATTGTTCAATGTGTTAGTATTTAGTTACTAGCCTAAAAGTCTTATGGAGTGTTGAAAGTTGTGGATTTTGAATTACTGTTTCCAGTTCTCTCTCGGGTCCAACCCTTGTGCTCTGGACAGCTGTATTCTACATTCATACGTCTGTAACAATCACCCTTTTTTTTTAAGTCATACTCCCATTACTCCAAGTATGATCAAGCACTCGAATTATTGGTGACATTATTGTTGTCTATTTTTGATTGCATGCCCCACACACAGCATTTTGCCCATATCAGCCTTGATAACAGTGAAACCCAATTGTTTCTCTCCGCTTTTTATCATATAATATGATATAATACAATATTGGTCAACGACACAAGCAACATGTTAAAATGCTTTATGGTTTTGGTATCATATTAAATGGTATCCACTCGTAGATCATATTTTACTAATTGCATCTCATGGTATATACTATTTTCAAATTTTTTACCATTGTTACAATAAGTCTATTTCAACCTTTGTAATGTTTGAATTGTATCTCTTTCTTCTTGCTGTTCTTTCCTCGATATCTGCTTATGCTAGAAAGATTGAGGAAAAGGGACATCCAAACAGTGCATTAAACCTTACAAAACAAGAGGGCAGAGCAAAGAAAATGGAATGACCTCTTACAAGGAAGAAAAACAACCGCAAAGAAATACAGTAAAGAGTATACATGAATGCACACACACAGAGAGACACGCACAGACACACACACCCTCCACCCAACCCACCCATATGGTTATAACATCCATAAATATTTAAGAAACCTCATGAAATGCACCTTAAAAAAAAGTGTAGTTAACGTTATGAATCACTACTGAAATGTGCAAGTTATGATTACGAGCACAACCCATAACTGTAAGGGATGTAAATTTGAATATAGTATCAATAATTGGTTGGGTTATGTGCTGTTGTTTCATCATATTTAGCTTTTAGCCATTGCTATTTATTGTTACAAATATTGTCACATCATAAACATTGCATTTTAACTTGCAAGTAATGGTTTGCATTGTGATTACAGAAGGCACAGATTATGGTCCTGACCATAACATCTAGTGTCTAAGGTTCTCCTTTATATAAATATATATTCATATTCATATTAATTCAAGGAAGGCCAGGACACCTCCAAAGTGCTGTAAGTTCAAGTAAAAGTTTATTTGGAAGAAATAAATGTCCCCTCCAATGCGTTTTGACAAATATGCAGTAAAGGATAGAGTCAAGATTCTGGAAGACATTGAGAAAGTTAATATTGTGTTGTTGACAGTGAGAACACAAAATGCATTAGATGATTTCATGAAAAATATAGAGAAAAATCTCTTCAAATTTGAAGAGAAATCACAAAAAAACAAAGGAAATGTATAAGAGATTTTAAGGATTATCAAGCTGGCCTGGCAGAATCCTAACGTTTCATTGGAAATATGATCATATATTAAAGAAGAAGTATTGTGGCACGTACTTAAAGATATTGAGGAGAAGAGTTCGCCTTTAAGGGAACAAGAAGAAAGTGATGTCTCAGATACTAATCTCTCTGATATATCCGATTTTATATTGGCTAAAGGACTGGTGTCTAATAAGGCCACAAATAGGTCCAATTGTTTAAAACAATTTCAACTCCTAAACCAGGGGAGGACAGAACAATGCAAAGAGCCTTATTTTCAGAGGGGCAGAGGAAGAGGAAAAGGAAGAGAAACAGGCAACCAAACAAGAGAAGATGTAAGAGAAGATATAAGGCCCATGGGAATGGCAACAAAGGCCCGTAAGCAAACATAATGAATGTGGTTAATATCTCTAGCAAAGAACTGTCTGATGAGGATGAGGGACTTTTGACTCTAGGTCTCTCATTTTGCCCCACCAGCAGATTTGATTATACACATACTAGAATTGATACATTCTAGTTTGTTAGGAAGTTGAAGTTAAAACAATTGTATTGTACGAAGGTAAATGAGTGCCAACAGCCGAAAAGAAGTCCAGAATTGAGTAAACCGTGTATTCCAGACATTGAAATTTTACATACACTGACTAACTTGCATGATGACTCTGTAGCACATGAGGATCCGATTATGAATTTGGAAAAGTTGGGAATAGAGGTGGATAAAACATGTCCCAATCCCTTTAAGCCGAAGTCCACATTTTTGCCACCCGTACAATGTGATGCAATAGAAGTATTTGAATGAGATATGCTTAAACAATTGAAGAGAATTAGATACTAACATAATTATGTGAAGAGAAATAATCTATCAGAATCACAATTGAAAGCTCTGTTGAGTTTGAAACAGGACAAGAATATTATTATTAGACAATCTGACAAAGGGGGCAATGTAGTTGTTCTTGATGTTGACAAGTATTTGGCAGAAGGAGAAAGGCAGCTGAATAATATAAACTGTTATATGAAGTCTAGTAGAGAGGATGTTAAGAGAATAAATGAGCAATATTTTTAGATGCTTATTGATTGGAGAGACAGGGGTTTGTTACAATGGGAAGAGTACGTATTCTTGAAGTGTGATTATCATGAAAATCCCCATACTATATCTTTTACCTTAGGTGAATAAGGACAAATTGAATCCACCAGGGAGACCAATTGTATTAGCTATGGGTTCTCTTTTAGAGAACACCTCAAAGTATATTGATCATTATCTTTGTTCGTTTGTGGAAACAGTACCATCATATGTAAAAGACATTACGCATTTTTTAAAGATCATAGAGGGTATACAATGAGAAGATGATTATTTGTTATTGACATTGGATGTTGGAGCCTCTATACCAGCATTGATCATGAGTTGGGTCTAAAAGCAATTATACAATATATTCGAGAAAGATCTATTTCATTATTTTGTCATACTGAAATGCTATGTGACATGATTAGTTAGTGTTTGAGAAATAATGTTTTTCTTTTTTGACAATCAAATATACAGGCCATTACAAGGAACTGCAATGGGCACCTGCTTTGCCCCCAGCTATGCTAATTTATACATGGGCTGGTGAGGGAGCAGGGGTCTACTGCATCTAAAGAATTTGATGAGAGAGTGATTTTATGGTGTCAAAATATTGACAACATTTTTGTGATTTGTAGAGGTTATGATTCATCGGCCATGAGATTTGTTCTGAACTTGAATCAGAATTATTATAATTCAGAGTTTGCTGAACAGCATAGCAAAGCATGTATTAAATTTTTGGATGTTGAGGTGGTGGCAGAAAACAATGCTCTTACCTCCAAGCTACATAGAAAACAGACCCCTGGAAACAGCTTACTCAATCCTTCTAGCCTAGTCCAAAGTATCCCCTATGGGGAACTATTAAGAGCACGAGGAATTTGCAGCAATATGTCTGATTATCAACAGCATTCATTTTTAAAGTTTCTTGTGAATGTTTACCCTCAATTTGGCATACAAATCTGGTGAAGTTGTTTAATATACGCTAGTAATCTCTTTGCATGAGGAACCAAAAATGATCTATATAATTTGCTTCCTGTCTCTCCTGTCTATCTCACACTGATTCTATTCATGAGACTATTAGTTTATCTAGGCAGGATCTTCTAGAATCTTGTTCAACCTCAGGAACATATAAACAGTTGGTATGATCAGGAAATCTTTCTTAAGGTCATCGTACCTCTATTTCTGCACATATGTGATGGAAATCTCTTTTAATGATTTAACTGACTTTCTCTCAAAGCTGGATATATAAGATTTGTTTTGACTATCATAAACCATACTCTTAAAGAGGTATATTTTCATCCCTGCATGTACTATGGGACAGAATTTTAATTTGATTTACTGTCACTATAACCTTTTTTTTCAACATTAAGATCTAAGGCCCCAGCGATAAAGTGGCAGTGAAAACTCAGATAGAAAGCCACTTTACCACACTGACCGCCAGGGTGGATACAAAGGCCACCGCGGCGGTGGCAGCCTACAGCCAGGCAGAAGTCAATGGTCCGCCCACCATATTAAGACCCTGGAAACCACCACCTTTTCCGGGGCAGTACCAACGACATCAAAAGCCTGGGAGAAACACTGCACAGAAGGGAAAGGACTCACCTTTGGAGACACAGGGAAGAACCGCGCCATCATGGAGCCTGAACTTCAAATATTCCTGATGATTTTCTACGTCCTGCTCCACTATGAACACCAACGATGGCGAAGACGACCGCGGTGAGTACAGCCGCCTAGCACACAGAGGAGGGAGGAAAAAGAGAGTGACACACACACATGCGCAACACACTACCCCACCCCCAACACCAGATACACAATCAGCTGCAGTAATAAAACATATTTACCTCATACCCCTTGGGAATAATGTAAGGACAACAGGATTGTGCAAAAGTGAATGTAATAATAACAGCACAGTAGACATACAAAAATGCAATGTAATGGTATATACATATGTACAGTTCAAGGGACAATGCTCAGTCCATATTGTACGTGGAAAGGCTAATGTCCAAGGCCCCACTTATCACCTGCACCAACAAAGAGAGAATACTGCAGGGGCATCAGTTGGAAAATAGGCAGGCACCTCAGGGTGACGGCGAACGGGGGGACACCTCAGCCGGCAGATGGAACAACACCACTGGTTCTGGAGGGGGCAACATGCCCTGTGCTTGGTTCTGGGGAGTGCAAGGCCACAGTCTCTCAAGTGAGTGACTTGTCCACTGGCTCTGGAAGGGGCAACATGCCCTGTGCTTGGTCCTGGGGAGTGCAAGGCCACAGTCTCTCAAGTGGGTGACTTGCACACTGGCTCTAGAAGGGGCAACATGACCTGTGCTTCTGATCCTGGGGCGGCTGGGGTTGGTGGGTGTCTTACCCACTGGTTCTGGAGGGGGCAAAGTGCCCTGTGCTTCGGACCCTGGGGAGGCTGGGGTCGGTGGGTGTCTTACTCACTGATTCTGGAGGGGGCAACGTGCCCTGTGCTTCTGATCCTGGGGAGGCTGGGGTCGTGGGTGTCTTACCCACTGGTTCTGGAGGGGGCATTGTGCCCTGTGCTCTTGATCATTGGGAGTGCAAGGTCACAGTGTCTCAGCTGGGTGTCATACCCACAGGATTTGCAGGAGGCAGGCCGCACAGCAGCCTTTGGAGGCAGGACTACAAACTGTCCGCTGGTGGTGATAGCTGCTCAGTGGTGGTGGTCCTGCTGCTGCAGCGGCCGGTGGGGGGAGGATCCAGACCATCCCCTGCAGGCTCGAATGGTTGCCCACTGATGGTGCTGCTGCTGCTGGTGGTGGTGGGGGGAAGCTCCAGCCCTTCCCCTGCAGCCTCAGATGGCTGTGCATTTGTGGTGGTGGTGGTGCTGCTGCTGCTGGTGGTGGCAGGGGGAGGCTCCATCCCATCCCCTCCAGCCTCGGATGGCTGCCCACTGGTGGTGGTGGTGCTGCTTTTGGTGATGGTGAAGGAAAGCTCCAGTCCATCCCCTGCAGCATCAGTTGGCGGCTCACTGGTGATGGTGGTGGTGGTGCTGCTGGTGGTGGGGGGCAGTTCAGCCCATCTCCTGCAGCCTCGCATGGCTGCCCACTGGTGGTGGTGCTGCTGCTGGTGGTGGGGGGGGGAAGCTGCAGCCCAACCCCTGCAGCCTTGGATGGCTGCATAACCATGGTTGGTGGTGGGTGTTCCATCTGAGTCCCTGCACCAGACCCTTTGTCCTTCCTGCTTGCTGGTGATGGCTCCTTGCCTTTCCTGGCAGCAGCCAGGGTAGGCACCTTGCTCTTCCTGGCAGCAGCTGGGGATGGCTCCTTGCCCTTCCTGGGAGCAGCTTGGGATGGCTCCTTGCTCTTCCTGGCATCAGCAGGGGCAGGCACCCTTTCCTTGAGGCTGCCTGTTGCCCTGGATCCTTTCCCACCACGAGTGGGTGTGGCGACTACTGGGCCCATGGACTAGGTGGCTGAGGTGCTTGCCTGGGAGGAGTAGGGAAGATGTCAATGGTGGAGAGGAAAAACTTCTTAGGGACATTGGGGTTGGAACTGGGAGAAGGTTTGGGAATGGAGGGAGCGGTTGTAGGAGGTGTCTGTCTGCTGTGTTTGGGTGCAGGTGCATGGGTGGATGCTGTTGTGAGTTGGATGGCTGTTGGGTGTCTGAGTGCATTTGTGTACCTTGGGAGGGGGGGCAGACACAGTGGGAGAGGACACAGGGGACGTGTGCATGGCTGTTGTGGAGGTGTCTGCCAGTGAGCTGTGTGTTCTGCTTGGTGTGGTGGTGATGCTGGTAGTGGATGAGGATGTAGTGCATGCAGGTGTGAGTGTAGACACAACTGAGAGGGAGGTGGATGAGTGGGAGGCGAGGGAGACAATGGAGGCAGTGGATGTTGTTGTGTCTGCAACTGGATGGTGTTTGTGTGAGTGCCTGTGTGATGAAGTGTGGTGCTTGTGTTTGCCTGTCCCACTCTTGTGTGTTGTCTTGTGTACATGCTGGTCTGCCTGTGTGCTTGGGCTAGGTTGGGATTGAGGGGAATGGGATTGGGAAGAAGAAGTTGGAGGGGGGGGAGTTGAAACAGGGACAATGGCTACCATCAGAGAGGAGGCCAGAGCCTGGATTGATCTCTGTTGGGCCGCCAAGCCAGTGTGAATGCCCTCCAGAAATGCATTAGTCTGTTGCATTTGGGTTGCCAGCCCCTGGATGGCATTCACAATGGCTGACTGCCCTACAGAGATGGATCTCAGGAGGTCTATATATATATTCAAGTGCTAAGAAGTAGAGGGGCAAGTGCATTGGGAGGGGGTGATGATGGAGGAAAGTCCAGGGTATAGTTCCAGTCTAATTGAAGCACAGGTGCGTTGTCCATGGGGACATAGGAAGGGGAGCAATGGCAGTTCAAGGGGGGCAGGAGGACAGAGTGGGACACAAGGGTGACAATCTGGAGAGTCTCATTTCCTGGCGGGGGTCTTGGCAATAGTCTATGGCTTCTGCCTGGATTGCACGGAATGTTTGCAGTGTGGTTCTCTTTCTTCAGGCGGAGGGCTGCTGGTGGCCTGTTGGTCCTGTGGCAGGGCCTCCTGTCCACTAGCAGAAGTGGAGGTGGAAGGCAGTACAGTTGTCTGGCTAGTAGCAGGGGCCTGCTGTTGTGAGGCTGCCTCCCTCATAATGTTGGCCATGTTTGCCAGCACCCCTGCTATGGAGAACAGGTTGGTGTTAATGGCCTGCAAGTCCTCCCTGATCCCCTGGTACTATCCATCCTTGAGCCGCCTGTTCTCCTGCATGTTGTCCAGGAGCTGGCCCACCGTATCCTGGGAATGTCTGTAGGCTCCCATGATCTCTGTAAGTGCCTCCAGGAGAGTCGGTTCCCTGGACCTGTCCTCCCACTGGTGCACAGCACTCCTCCCAGTTTCCCTGTTGTCCTGTGCCTCTGTCCCCTGAACCGTGTGCCCACTGCCACTGACCCTAGGTCCCTGATTGTCTTGGTATGAGGTGTTTCCTGGGGTCCCTGTAGTGGTGGAAACACTGCTGATTGACGTGTCCTGGGGACAGAGGTATGGGTACTCTGGGTGGGTGCTGTGGTGGTGTTTGAGGCTTTGTCTTTGTCTGGGACTGTGCCTGGCTAACTAACTGTCCAGAGGTCCCTGATGGGCCAGGTTGGTCATCCAGATCCAGTGTTGCTATCATCACTGTGGTCCTCTTCAGTTGGGGTACTGGATATTGCTGGCACCCCTTGGCCGCTAACATTGGCTGGGATACCTTTGGGGATGTAAATGCAGTGTTATTGGTTCTGTGTGTGACATATTGTGCATCAGTGTGTTGCCCTCTTTGTTTGTATTTGCCATGGCAGCTTTCACTTGTGTACTTTGGTGTATGGTGGGATGATTAGTTCTCTCTAGTGTGCATGCTTTAGTGATAGGTGTCCATGCAGGTCTGTGAGTGGTGTCCATGCATTGGTATGGCATGCAGAGCTTGGCATTTGGATGAGTGAGATGTGATGGTGATGGGGTGTGGGAGTTGGTGGAGTGATGGGAGTGAGGGTGAGGGTGGGGGTATGTGATGGCATGCAGGTAGGGGGGTGATAGTAGTAAAGAGATGACTTACCAGAGTCCAGTTCTCCTGCTACTCCAACCAGGCCCTCAGGATGCAAGATTGCCAAGACTTGCTCCTCCCATGTTGTTAGTTGTGGGGGAGGAGGAGATGAGGGTCCACTGCCAGTCCTCTGTACAGTGAGTTGGTATCTTGCTGCAATGGAATGCACCTTCCCCCGTAGGTCGTCCCTTGTTCTGGGGTGCTGTCCCACGGCATTCACCCTGTCCACGATCCTCTACCACAGCTCCATCTTCCTAGCAATGGATATCTGCAGCACCTGTGCTCCAAATAGCTGAGGCTCTACCCGGATGATTTCCTCCACCATGACTCTTAGCTCCTCCTCAGAGAATCTGGGGTGTCTTTGTGGTGCCATGAATGTTGTGTGAGTTGTGTAGATGAGGGTGTGTTGGGTAATGTGTTGGGGTGTGTGATGTGTAGTGCGTGAGTGGTGTATAGGTGTGAATAGTGTGTGGCTCTGGTTGTATAAGTGGTCTTGGTGCAATCTCCTGGCAGTAATTGTTGTTGGTAAAGGGTTGTGGGTAATGTCGGTGTGTGTTTTATAGTGGTGTGGTGTGTGTATGGGTGTCAGGTGTGTGTTGTTTGAATTGTCCAATGTGGTGTTGTTTTGTATATGGGTGTCCATTGTGAGCATGGCGGTATGTACTGCCAATTGTTTACCGCCATTGAATGTGCACCGTGGTGATTCGTGGGTCATAATGTGGTGGGCATAATCTGTTGGTGTAACGGTGTGGGTTTGGATACTGCCAGTTTATCACTGACCTTTGGGCTGGTGGATTTGTGTATGTGGCTGAATACTGACAGATTGGAGTGCGTGTCATAATATGGTGAACGGATATCTGCTGCAGCGTAGGTAAGTTGGCAGCCATCAGCGTGGCGGTAAGTGGGGTTTACCGCTAATGTCATAATGAGGGCCATAATGTGTTAGTGTGGACTCTATTTTAGCACGCTCCTGTTTCTTCTTTGCGGATTTGTTTTCCTTTTGATGTAAAACAGAACACATCAGGAGTCCTGAAAGTCTAACAGGTGTTTAAAGCAAAAACATGAAAGAGCACAGAAAAATAGCCAGTGAGAATTGTCATGTGAACTGACCACAGCATTCCCTCAAAAAGCCAGTTGGACCATGCATTTTTAATGATATACAGTTCTGAAGGGTTCTTATACATTTTTCTCTCAATACAAACATGTGATAGATACTGTTACTTTATGACCAGGATAAATGTATTACCTCAAATAAAATAACCTCTAAGCCTAAGAAAATCATGCAACTTAATGTGACTAATGAACAGTTAAATTAATAAAAAAGCAACTCAGTTATGTAATATATGAATGCACACTGAGATAAACATGTGCAGGGAAGCACGGAAACAGTACAAAGGGCCTGATTACAACTTCGGAGGAGGGGATTACTCTGTCCCAAATGTGACAGATATTCCACCCACCGTATTACAAGTCCCGGGAGGGATATCCGTCACATTTGGATGGAGTAATCCCCCCTGCCGAAGTCGTAATCAGGCCCAAAGACTTTAAGGAGACAATACAAAAAAATCTGAAATTATATTAAAAACAAGGAAGCATTATTCAGGCACTCTGGAGAGAATAACGTACTTAGCGACATTAATCTTTTAAAATACAAATAAAACTTCATTGTGGGTGAGAGAGCTCACCTGTGGGTTCATGCACAAAAAAACCCCAAAAGGTTACTATTCTTAAACAGTGCAGGGAAAGCCCCTGACAGCCATGCTCAAATTTAAAAACCTCAATAATCAAATCACACACATTAGAGCTCAAGATGGCTCCACAAAGTTAAAAAATTTGGAAATCCTTGAAGTATCAAAAGACTTCTATGCACAATTATATAGCTCACAAAACGCAAGCACTAAGGAAGAATGTAAATCCTTTCTCTGCTTCCTCCTGATCAAACTAGCCTCTGAAGCAGATATAGGTCATCTGAACAAACGGATAGACACCAAAGAAAATGCCATCACTAGACAGTCAATCATTTCTGGGAAAGCCCTTGGACCTAACAGCTTTCCCATCACCTTCTATAAAATATTCCTGCATGCTATAACCTATTCACTAAAAAACACTTTTGATTGTTTGTCTTCCAAGGTAAAGTCTCTGCCATGAAGTGGTTATCTCCAAAGAAGGCAAAGACTACTCAGCCCCCAAAAATGTTATGCCTTTTTTCGCTCGTTTACATGGAAACCAACATTCTTGCTAAAAAACTAGCCAAAAAATCAGAACCCAATCTCATCCTGAATTCCCAAACTGGCTTTGTTAAAGGAAGACAGGCAAGAGGCAATATTCAGACTTTTGCCACATAACAGAAAAAGCTCAACATTCTGGCTTACCTACAGCTGGCATTGTATCAACACAAAAAAAGCTTTTGATAAAGTTTTGTGGCCATACCTCAATGCCGTTCTTGAAGCAAATAGTGTTGAAACAACATTCATCAACATGCCCATGGCTCTACATTCCAATTCCAAAGCAAATATCACAGTAAATGGCACACTATCCCCCCTCTTTGAATTACATCAGGGAACACATCAGGACTTCCCCCTCTCTCCCTTGCTGTTCCTACTTTGCATGGACCCATTCATGCAAATGATCAACTCCTCAGCTGATATTGCTGGCTTCCAATTCAGAACTAAACTTTTCAAAACAGCTGCTTATGCCAACAACATCCTCATCTTTTCTGACTATATCAAGAAAGCCATTCCGGCAATCACCAATATCATACAATAATTCTCTAAGATCTCTGGTTACACTTTACATAAGGACAAAACGGAGGTCTTCCCTCTTAACCTACACTGCCTATCTGCACATCTGGGAGACACAGGACGGAAATAGCAGCCAAAACGCTTAAATACTTGGGGATATGATTTACCCAAGACATAAGTGAAACAGTGAAATATAATGAATCCCAAACCATTTTGAAAATGCAAGACCTGCTCGGCTCCTGGTCCTCCAGACATATTTCATGGTGAGGAAGACCCCAAACACTCAAAATGATGATCACCCCCATTGTGAACTTCCTTTCCTCCATGCTCTTAAAACTTTTTCAAAAAGCTGGAGAGAATAACATCAAATTTTCTTTGGAGTGGTGAGACAACAAGACTCACACACTCAGATTCAGCTTTGAAAACAGAGGCTGCAACTTAACGAGTTGGGACCTATATCAATCAACCTTCTTAGCAACACAAGGGTCCCTATGATTACTTCCCAATATGGGCAAACACCCATGCTGGATAGAAATAGAATGCTTGCTTCTCCCCTCTTATTACACTACTTCCATCATAACAATGCCAACATTTAAATGTACTCATTATCAACAAATATTTAAAGATACCGCCAGGGCTTTTAACTAATTGGATCAAAAGTTAACAAACTCCATCCATAACTCTATGTGAGCATCACTCTGGCATAACCCCAAAATCAAACAAGAAACTACTGGCCACCTCAGTGCCCCATGGCCCTCAAAAGGCAAAACAATGATCGAAGATCTGTATGTCGCAAAAGGTTACCCACACTCCTTTTCTGACCTCCAAATATGATATAATCTTCCTAACCTCGATTTCTATGGGTTTCTAAAACTCAAAGGGCCAGATGTATAAAGCTCCCGGTTTGCATTTCTTAAATAGTGAATTTTAAGAAATCACTATTTAAGAAATGCAAAATGGGATGTAAGAAAATTGCTAGTCGGTAATAGCGATTTCTTAAAGTTCGCAATCGTTATTACCAAATTGCAATTATGAAGTGGGACTCCATTCATCCCAACGGGCCTGTAGGCCCATAGGTGCGAATGGTTTTGCATTACCTAATTTGTGAATTCTAGTTAGGAATTCACAAATTAGGTAATGCAAGCCCCAGGGTGCTGGGGGCCAAAGGCCCCCTTTGATGCACCCCCAAAAAATATTTGCGGACATGTGAAGGGACTTGTCTGAGCTACATGTAATTTTTGAAAATGCATTTATAATGCATTTTTAAAAATTGCACATCCTTACTACCAAACAGGATTTGGTGGTAATTGCATTTCCTAAATGCCCAATTCAGATTTAGGATATGCCTGATACATGTGCTTTGGAAATCGCAAATAGGAATTCCCGATTTGCGATTTCCTATTTAGAGAATCACAATTCGCCATTCCTTAAAATTGCACAGGGAATTCCTTTCATAAATCATGAAAGGTGATTTTGCTTCGCAAATGGTGGGATTTCTGCAAATTCGCCACGTTTGCAAATGCAAAATCATTTGATATATCTGGCCCATTGTGCATGTATCCAAATTCAAACGTGATGCTGTCCCAACTATTATTTCACATCTAAACCAGTAGCATAACAAAACTGGAGCCCACCCTCCCCTGGCAAAACACATGGAGGGGGGCACTGCCGGACTCACTCATCCTGGGAGCTGTGCTATGGGGGTCCCCTGGAGCTTGTGCCCCCTGCACCACAGGGGCTGCAGTTGCCTTTGTTACGCCATTGGTCTAACAACATGGCAGCATTCAGGACACTTGGCATCAAAAATATGTAATACCATGACCAGATCCAACCACTCTATAAACACTTCACTGAAATTCAAATGGCTCAAAGACCTAGAACCTACAAAAATGGAATATATCACAGACACAAACTGGTCTAAAATAGGCAAGACAGCATTAGATAATAAGATCATACCACCCCCCTTACAATCAACATTATTCACCATGACTCTTCTTCACTGGACACCTGCCAGACTACAAAAATTGAAACTTAAAGAATTGGAATTGATGACTGGAGCAAAGGAACACATGTTTTTTCCTGCTCTCTCCTTAAGACATATTGGACATTGATCCAAGATCACCTAACCAATCTTTTTGACATTTCATTCTCCTTGAATTTCCTATTGGTCGCACTGTGTCTCTGGGCCTCCCAACAACATTGAACCTCAGACCTAGGATATGGCTCTCTTAGATCTTTTGCTAACAGTGGCAGTAAAGATCAATCTAATAGAATGGAAATCGTTCTCCAACACTTCACACCACACATGTTGGGCATGGATTTCTTACCTAAGGTGCAGACAGCCTACAAAGTGAATGATGTAATAATCCCAAGATCTCAAAGGATGTTTGGCAAAACCTAGATAGATACATACACCACAACAACAGTGGTCCCTCCACTTAGCTGCACCCTGCAAATGTCACATATTTGATAGCAATATGCCCCTCATTCTGGAATTTCACTGAGCTCCCCCACCTCTCCTCGATTCCCCCCAGTTTGATCTACCATTTGTTGTTACACGATCATGATACACCTCCTACAAATTTAAGATACACCCTTACATGCTCTCAATATCACAATCACCCCTACTACAAACTCACATGTAATATCGATGCCAAACTTTCACAGCTATAACCTGACACAATGTCCATAAAATATTCTTAATAAAACCATGTGGCTATTAATCTATGACCAACCATTGATTCTAACACCAACCTATTCTGCGTCACTCTGAAATGCATTATCTACACTACTCCCGATAACCCATTTTACCATGACGCCACTTTATGACACCAAGAAATGTTTCATGCCGTCCCTGTTTTTTCACCATTCTATGCAATCAAATGTGTATCACTGTATGAATCATGAACCACCTTCATGTTATGTGCTGTTGTACCTACAAAACTCAAATAAAACTTAATGGAACAAAAAAAAAAGAATTAAAGCAAGGAAGTGCAGCAAGGCAAGCTGTTGTGCCATGTTTTGGGAATTGGAGAGAGTTGAAATACACCATATTGATTTGGTTGTCTTTAGCCCTCTCCTTACTCTAATGTACTTAAGGCTACCTAGCACCAATGGTGGAACCCTTTCATTATTGTGCAAGAGTGCCTGTATTACAGGCAGAATTTGTTGGGACAGGAAGGGATATTTAAGAGGCATTAAAGAGGAAATAACAAGCAGAAAAAAATATTTTGTTTCCTCTTTACGCCTCACTGTGATACAGGTACCAATTTCACACAAATGCAGTTTTACAAACATCAGAAAATCTGGAATTGAGTTAAAATCATGGGTGGATGCACAGGAACCTTCATGCTCCACCGATGGAATGCTTACCCCTAAGAAATGTAATGCAACACAGCAACAACTGCTGCATTGTGTTGCATTTATTTACAAAGATGCACAAGGCCACATAAATAAGGCCTTGTGTGGATTTGTAAATTACAAATAAGCCTTAGCATTGTCCTGTGTTGCCTTGTGTGATGCAAAGGCTTAGTAAACCTAGGCTCAAACACTAGAGAATCCTTTGGGATTCAGTGCATAATACCCTCCCTCTACCCACTAGGATATCAGTTGGAAGACATAAAACTGAGGG
Source organism: Pleurodeles waltl (assembly GCF_031143425.1). NCBI lineage: Eukaryota > Metazoa > Chordata > Amphibia > Caudata > Salamandridae > Pleurodeles > Pleurodeles waltl. The sequence continues at coordinate 1,021,471,964 of NC_090447.1, forward strand.
AAACTTACCTTGTTTTCTGGTTCTCTTCCATGGGATGAGATGCAGGTACAAGCCTGGTAGATTCCCTTCCATTGTTAACAATGTGGGGGTGAACTGCAAAGAGCAGCGATGGCGGCAGGAAGAGCTAAACATAGTGAGCCCCAACCAAAAGGGACTTCCGTCCATACAAAGAAGGTAAAAACATTTGCAAATATTTACAGTATATGGGACTCACTAGTGCAGATAGGAGGGAGTTATTTGATAAACACCATATTTTTGATACAGAAAGACGAGAGAACTTGCAGAAAATTGAAGGACCAAAAGATAGCTAAGATAGATGCTGCAAAATGAGCACTCTTCCCAACTGTTAGTAGGGATATCAAGTTCAGAAGAAGTGCCAAATGAGTCACCTTAGGAACAGAGTTTGGCATGTGCTCCCATTGTTTTGCCTCCTTCCTATCTATTCTCCTATATCACTAAACTACAGGAAAAAGACAAAAACAGCAAGAATCCATGAGAGGATGTCTTTGGGCAATGTTTCTCATGCCAGCAGTGGAGGCTGGGGGTCTAGCTGAAGATGCACATAGTTGTAGAAAAGATCCTATGGGACGCTGGCAAATGGAGTTCAAGGAGGTAAAGTAGGACTTAGCACTACAATATGACAGACAGACAGTAAAGCGTGGACTTGAGGGGTGTTAGTGACTAACACAAAGCTGTTCTGTTCCCATGGGGCACAGAAACACCCAAGAATTCAGTCAGCCTCACTAGGTAAAGTAGAAGACAAACCATGGACTGATCATACAGGAGAAGCATCTGTTCTCACTATTCAAGTGATGCTAATAATGAGGGCTCCTCCCCTTCTACTCTTCTTCCTTTGAGGGACTACTCAGAGGCCACTGATAGAATTAAGATTCATGTTCCTAGGACCCCCTCTGATTTAAGGAACATTAAGAAACTTTTCCCTAAAATTCGAGGAAACCCTCCTCAATGTGTTTGACTTGTGCAGACCAAATTCTGAAGATGTAAATCATCTGTTGCAACATGTGGTGCCAAGTGAAGTGGAAGACAGATTGACTCAGGATTGAACATGGTAGAGGATTGACCCTGGTGATAAAGGAACACTGAATTTACCTAAAGATGTATTGTTAAATGAGATTACAGATGTGTTTTCAGTGAAAGCTGATTCAATCAAGATTTTAAGGTATAAGAAAAAGGTTGAAGCAACAGCTGATTATTTAGAGAGACCATGTCGCATTAAATCACAATTAAATCACAATTAGGAAATCACAATTCCAAATATTCGTACTTTTGGCCCTAAGTAAAAATTCAAGTTAATTTTCTTTCATGGTGAATTTTAAGGAATATAGCAGGTGGAGATTTATTTGCAATAGCATGCAATTTGTGCATGTAAACCTATGGGAAGAAACAGTTTTAAATTCTGCTTTAAAGGGATGTGACATTTACCAATCTTTCTAGAGAGAGTTAACCGTAAAGAGGTGTCACAGATACTTGCTTCACTGTAAAAAGGATGCCCAGTGCTTGCTGAGACCCTTAAACAAGTGACTGGCAATGGGAAAGTCCCTCAAAGGTTACTTCTGAAAAAACACCCCTGAACACAAAGTTGAAAATGTTTTTTCAAAAATGAAACAAGTGTTAACTTCTGCTCCTTCTGTAGATCTCCCCAGTTAAGTCAAACCTTTACTTTTATTTTATTACAAACTGAATCGATTTGCACTTGGTATGGTAATTCAGAGTCGTGGAGATCAGAAAAATACATAGCCTATTATTATTTACCTTTAGACTCAGTCGTGGCTTGTCTCCCACCATATATACAGTCTGTGGCGGTTGCTGCAAATCTTGATAAAGCCTTTGAAAATAATATATTGACTTCTCCCTCTAGTGTTGTACTACACTCACTTGTCACACTCATCTGCAGTACTAAAACCAAGCACCTCTCTACAGCCCAATAATCATGGTATGACATTTTACTATTGTCTACTTCTTATATTACCCTGACCCAGTTTCCATCCCCTAACCTTGCCTCTATAATTGTGTGAACCCCATGATTGCCTCCTAGTTATTCCCACGTGACCAAGCCAGTTTTGATTTAACTGATTTGCCAATGTTTATATCTAAACCGATGTTTTATGCTGAGAAAGTATTTCTCAGAAATAATGATGTTGTCCTAGTTGTGGATTATGCTATATGTAAAGTGTAAAAAAAATTGAAAGTTGTTATTTCCCAAATGTGACATTTGCTCAAGTAGGTGAGCTTGGTGTTCTCACCTGGGCATGTGTTCTATCCAAAGAAATGATTGTGACTGAATACCTGGTCTCAAGGTATGCATCTGAAGAGATACATGACTTTAGGTGCGTCTGGAAAGAGAATTCTTAAGTTCTGCCTGACCTCACTAAAAAGCCAGTATGTTGAAGACCCTCTAAAGGCAGTGCAATTAATGAAGAAGGTAGTGGTGGTGGTGGTGGTAAAGTTAGCCACATATTAACATCTTCAATGATGTCTCCAGGGTGAACACACTTGCGGATTCAGCTACTAAAAACATAAAAAGTATCTTGTCCTAACATGGTGATTTTGCCATGCATATTGTCGGAACTAAACTGTTTCTCATGCTACACTGAAAGATTTGTATCAATTACAAGAACAAGCCTCCAAAAGTGAAAAACTGTCTTGGATCAAGCAGAGAAGTGAAAGAGATGCTGAGAGGATATGGAGAGACAACATTGAGCATGTGGTTTCCTCAAAATGTCTACCTCCCAAAGTTGCCAGTTTCTATCACAGAGCAGTTTATGTTGGTAGAGACATCATGTTACGTGGCACAGCAACCCATTGTTATGTACTCTTCTTTCCTTTCAGTGTCTAAAACTATTGCCATTTCTGTAACAGATTCTGTGCATGTTTTGTAGGAAAAGTTGAAGTGTATACATGAGTCCATGCGAGTGCCATTACAACCCAATTACTCTGAGGAATTATCCCTAAGTTCCGGGTACCAAACCAAATATTGAGTGGAAGTGGAACCTACTTTGTTTAAGCAATAGTATAGGACGTTTGTAAAGCTCTAGGGCTAGATCAGTATTTCTATTGTGCATAACAGTCAGACTCAGCAGAAGAGGTAGAGAGGAAAATCAGCACCCTAAAAAAAAAGAGAGCCAAAATATGTTTGAAAACTCAGTTGAAATCACCTGATACCCTCCAACTAGCAATATGATCCCTTATAGCAATTCCCTTTCAGAAAGCAACATTGAGCCTTACAAAATAATAATGGGTGGACTCATGGTGCTACTATGAAAACCTCAAGTTTAGCTTCAAACTTAGACTTACAATGCAGTCTTTCAATATTGTACAAAAATTATAAAATGTCTCTATAGATTTAATTTTCAGGTTTCAGCAACCTTATGTAAGTGTTTAATGAGGCCTCCCGATCTCCTCCAGCCTGGCTATTAGGTGTACATATGTGTACACCAATAGAAGAAAGCTTTACAGCCTTGCTGGCATGGACATTACCAGGTTCTTCTTATCACAAGCACAGCAGTATAATGTGGTCTGGTCTGGTGATGTAGATCCACTCATGCCACTCCAATCAATCATAATTGTAATCAGCATTCTCAAAGAGTAGCATGAGAGTTCTGTAAAAGTGAACTTAGTACATTCTGAAAGATTTAAAAAACACTGTAAAATCTAGCACAGAGAGATGGGTGGATAGCTCCGACTTTAGCCTTCCACAAGATGGATGGTGGATACCCAGGCAATGTATTCTTGACCCCGTTTCTGTGGTAAGTGGGTTGAGTCATTGACACTGAATTAAGGGATGACAGAGAGAGCTTTACCCTTCAATATTCAATGAGGATGTCATTAGCACAGGGCTGCTGATTAGCTCTTCCTGAGCATTACCATTTGGTAGACGGTAAGAGTAAGGGTAGGTCACTAGCTTTAGTCATTAAAGTGAGGACGTGTCTAAGTAGACCATCCCTTTTGGTGTGCCTCTGATTACTGCTTCAGGAAAGCTCATGGCAGCAAGGTTGAAGATCTCTCTCAAATAATTTTTGCCCTTATTTCGGATACTTGCTGGAGATTACCATTCTTTGCATGGTACCAAATAAGATTTTTACCTTTACTGCTTTTTTATTGGGTGTAGAACCTGAAAAGTGCCTGTTCACTCCTTTCAACATGATGAGATTCCATATACCTATTTGGCACATTTAATTTACGAATGTATCTAACACTTGTACTCAGGGTCTATAAATTAAATGCTACTAATAGCCCAGCACTCATTGTGCCACCCACTGTAATAGCCCTGCAAAAGCATATCTTCACCCTAGCCCCGGCAGCCTGGCAGTGCAGTTTTTAAATTGCAAATTCAACCTGTCGAATTAAACTATTGTGAGACAGAAAAAATAATTTTTAACACTACCCTAAGTTAGGCTTTAAAACCCATTGGGTACGGTGCAGGGTATTTAAATGTAAGAAATGTACATTTAGGACTTCATTACAACATTGGCGGCAAAAGCCGCTTACCGCCGTGCAGAAGACTGCAGACACACCGCCGCGGCAGCGGAATTCTGCCACGGTCATTATGATCCACTGCTCGGAATCCGCCAAAATTGAGACACCCACACAAGTCCGCCACACAAAAGGTCAGTGATAAACGGGCGAAAACAAAACCTCCACCATCACGCCAACAGAAATACGCCCACACTATCACGACCCACGAATCCACACGGCGGTCTTTCAACCGTGGTATTCCATTGGTGGTACAAACCACTGTGCTAAAAATACACACACTCTTACAAAACATAGCCACATTGGACAAATCAAAATACACACACCTGATACACATACACACACCACTCCCACACACCCGTTACAATATAAAACACACACCCACATTACCCACAAACCCCTACGACCAAAATACCAAAAGAAGGCCAGAGAGAGACACTACAAACTACTACTAAGCATCCACAGGCACACAATATCATCACCCACATAACTTCAACACACCTCACACAACACACCACTAAATATCACCCCACTTATCACTACACACACCACACCACACATCACCCACACCACCCCATGGCACGGCAAAGACACCCCAGGTTCTCTGAGGAGGAGCTCAGGCTCATGGTGGAGGAAATCGTCCGGGTAGAGCCACAGCTATTCGGATCACAGGTGCAGCATACCTCCATAGCTAGGAAGATGGAGCTATGGCGAAGAATCGTGGACAGGGTCAACGCAGTGGGACAGCACCCAAGAAATAGGGATGACATCAGGAAGAGGTGGAACGACCTACAGGGAAGGTGCGTTCCGTGGTCTCAAGACACCAACTTGCGGTTCAGTGGACTGGCGGCGGACCCCTACCTCCTCCCCCACAACTAACAACATGGGAGGAGCAAGTCTTGGCGATTCAGCATCCTGAGGGCCTCGCAGGAGTAGATGGAGGAATGGACTCTGGTAAGGCAATGCGTTACTAATATATCCCCCACCCTACCTGCATGCCATCACATACCCCGTCCCTCGCCCTCACCCCCTTCACTCCAACTCCTCACAAATGTCCCAATATCACAAACCACATATCCCAACACCAAGCCCTGCATGCAACAACAAAGCATTGACACCCATCACCAAAGTATGGCCACTGCACATACCCATACACACCCCTAAACCACCATCACACAAGGTCCGACACAGGAATGCAAGCACTGGGGTACACGGTCACCCACCCATTGCACACCATGGCACACACAGATGGAATAAACATCCTTTTATACTCCTGCAGGACCCCTACCCAATGTCACCGGACAGGAGGGTCCACACATGTCCACATCACCAACAAAAGAGGCCCACAGTGATGACAGCAGCTCTTTCAACTGGATCTAAATGACCAGCCCGGCCCATCTGGGACCTCGGGACAGTCGGTACCCCTGACACAGTCACAGGCCGCCACAGAGCTTCCCCCCTCTTGAAACACCAGCACAGCACCCACCCAGCGGGCCCATACCTCTGTCCCCAGGACACGTAAATCAGCAGTGTGTCCACCACTACAGGGAACCCAGGCTAACCCACCACCCCAACAACAACAGGGACCTGGGGGCAGTGGCAGTGGGCACACGGTCCAGGGAACAGAGGCCCAGGAACACAGGGGAACTGGGAGGGCTGCTGTGCGACAGGGGGAGGACAGGCCCAGGGAACCCACTCTTCACGAGGCCCTCTCCTCCATCATAGGAGCCTACCATCATTCCCAGGAGACAATGGCAACAGTACTGGCCAAGTTTCAGGAGACCCAGGGCAGCAAGAGGAACAGTATTTGGTCTTCAGGGAGGAACTCAGATCCATCAATTCCACCCTGGGCACCATCGTAGGGGTGCTGAAGGAAGTCCTCAACACCAGAAGGGACACTGTGGCACTACAAGGTGCCCCTGACACTAGCCTGGACGATGAACTGCCCACCACCTCCGCTGGCGCTAGTGGACAGGAGGCACCACCACAGGACCACCACACTAGCACCCCACCCCCTGCAGAGGGAGAACCACCCCGCAAACAGTCCCTGAGATCCAGGACAAAGACAGAGAACGATGCCAAGACCCCTGCCAAGAAATGAGACCACCCTGATTGTCATCCTTCTGTCCCACCTTGTCAACCTGTCCATCCTCAAACTGCCCCAGCTCCACTTCCTATGCCCATTTGGGCAATGCACCTGTGAGACTAATAGACTGGACTCTGCCATGGACATTCCTCCACTATCACCCCTCACCATTTTACAGCACCCTCCAATATTGAGCACTTAAATAAACACCCTTAAAGCACAAAACAATCTGGAGTCTGTCTGTGATTTTGAAATAGTGTATTAGCAATTACAGTGTTAAAATGCTCTTTCAATTGTAATGTCAACATACCTATGTCACACAGCTCTAGTCCATGAGGAAACACAGCAGATGTCACACAGTGGGACCCACATCTGTGAAATCGTAAGGGAAAGTGACAACTCAGTGACCATACACTGGGTGAAAACGACAGACAGTAGAGAGGTAGTAGTGTTAAAGTACATGTAGTAGGCAGGTTTGTATTCTTACCTGTGTCTCACTGGAAGTATTGCAGGATCACCAAGTTCCTGTTGTCGATGTCCTCTTCTTCTGCTTCCTCGTCTTCACTGTCCACAGGCTCCACAGCTGCCACAACTCCTCCACCTGGACCATCCTCCTGCAGAAAAAGCACCTGTTGTCGCAAAGCTAAGTTGTGAAGCATATAGCAGGCCACAATGATCTGCCACACCTTCTTTGGTGAGTAGAATAGGGATCCACCTGTCATATGGAGGCACCTGAACCTGGCCTCCAGGAGGCCGAAGGTCCGCTCTATAATCCTCTGAGTTCGACCATGGGCCTCATTGTAGCGTTCCTCTGCCTTTGTCCTGGGATTCCTCACTGGGGTCAGTAGCCATGACATGTTGGGGTAACCAGAGTCACCTGCAAATGGCGAAGGACAACTGTTAGACACACACTAACCTGTAGGGATATCTCCAGACCCAGACAACCATTCCCACTGACTTGCTTCCAGGTGCTCACCTAATAGCCACACACAGTGCCTCTGGAGTTGACCCATCACATAAGGGATGCTGCTATTCCGCAGGATGTAAGCGCCATGCACTGAGCCAGTGAATTTGGCATTGACATGGGAGATGTACTGGTCTGCCAAACACACCATCTGTACATTCATCGAATGATAACTCTTCTGGTTTCTGTACACCTGTTCACTCCTACGTGGGGGTACAAAGCCACATGTGTCCCATCAATGGCACCTATGATGTTGGGGATATGTCCCAGGGCATAGAAATCACCTTTCACTGTAGGCAAATCATCCACCTGAGGGAAAACGATTTAGCTCTGCATGTGTTTCAGCAGGGAAGACAACACTCTGGACAACACGTTGGAAAACATAGGCTGGGACATCCCTGATGCTATGGCCACTGTTGTTTGAAATTACCCACTTGCAAGGAACTGGAGTACTGACAGCACCTGCACTAGAGGGGGGATTCCTGTGGGATGGTGGATAGCTGACATCAGGTCTGGCTCCAACTGGGCACACAGTTCCAGGATTGTGGCATGATCAAGCCTGTAGGTGATGATGACATGTCTTTCCTCCATTGACGACAGGTCCACCACCAGTCTGCACACTGGAGAATGCCCCCATCTATTCACATGTCCCAGCGGACGGTGCCTATGAAGGACAACAGCGAGCACAGAGTCAACCATCTCAGAGGTACGTACCCACAGCTTACACAGAACACGATTCATAATCCGAAATTTGCATGTATGAGTGTTGAGGCAAGGCCTAGGTATGTGTGATGCAGTTAAAAATTAAGCTATGTGGGCCCCTGAAATGGCGGCTGCCTGACCTGTAAAGTGGGACAATGGGATGTGAGGTAACTGCGCTGGCGTTGTACACTGTCGAGGTAGGCGGCCGAAGACCGCGGCGCAATTCTGCATTGGTTAACATTGGACCCTATGGGTCCCAGGAGCCAATGACGATGTACGCCGGAGGTGATGGTATGCACCGCTGCGGACGTGACCGCCATTTTCTATCTGTTCAATCACTCGATACCTGATATTCCACAGGAGAGGACCTACACTGCAAGTGCTGCTGTGACCTCAGTCTGGAAGAGACAATGGCTTGTGTGTCTGGAGAAAGGGCCCCTGCCTTCACCACGGAGGAGTTGGAGAAACTCGTGGATGGGGTCCTCCCCCAGCACATGCTACTCTACGGTCCTCCAGATAAACAGGTAAGTACACTGGGAGCATGCTGTATGGGCTATACCTGTGTAGAGTGGGGTGGATGAAAGATGGGGGCGGAGATTGAGGCGTGCATGAAACGATGGTGAGTGTATGTGCCGCATGGCAAGGGTAGGGATGGGGGCCAATGACTATGATGGAGCAGTTGGTAATAACTTTTCTTTTTCCCCTGTACAATTCATGTAGGTCACAGACGGAGCACCCACTGCTGTAAGAGATGGGAGAACATTCGTCGCTGGAGCAAGAAGACGGCAGAGGCCCAGCTGGGGATGGCCTCCCAACGTGGGAAGGGTGCCCGTCGCACCATGACCCCCCTGATGTTCAGGATACTGGCAGTGGCGTACCCGGAGTTGGATGGGCCCTTGAGGGCATCACAGCAGCCACAAGGGGGTGAGTACACTCTCATTCAGCTGATTCAGCGCGCAGTGGAGGTGTCTGGGTGGGGGAGGTGGGCTGAGGGTTACTCTAGGCCAGGACGAGTGTGCTAGTTAGGTCCACTTCTTCTGGCAGACCCTGTGGCACCCCACCCCACCCGACCTGTGTACAGTGCCAACTACACCTAGTCAGGCTCTTGTGACATCCATGTGTGCAGATGTCAGCCATAGCCTTGTAGGCCATGTCCCAGGGATTGAACAGTGGACCCCAAGTGTGCGGTGTAGTGCAGGGGGCTTCTGTGTCTGTCGTGTCCGCCAGGGGTAGCGGTAATGCATGCACTCAACATGTCTTTCTTCTGTCGTCCCCCCCTTTTTGTGGTCTCCCTGTTCTTGTGTGCATTAGCATCATCAGGCGGAGGAGCAGTAGCACCGGAGAAGGAGGGAGCTGCATCCCACATGGCCCAGGAGAGCGAGACTACGGACTCGGAATTCACCAGTGGGACGGAGGGCGAGGGGAGCTCCACGGCGGGGACAGAAGCTGAGACCAGTGATACAGACTCGTCGTCTGATGGGAGCTCCCTTGTGGTGGCGGCCACATCTGTGTCCCCGCATATACAGGTACAGCCGCCACCCCACCTACCAGCACTGCCCTCCCAGCAGCCCCTCAGCCTTTGCTCTGTGCCCGCTCACCCAGGAGGGTGGGCATCACCTTCGCCCCAGGCACCTCAGGCCCTGCCCCAGTCACCCCCGCTGCCCTCAGTGAAGCCATTGACCTCCTCAGGTCCCTCACTGTTGGGCAGTCTACCATTGTGAATGCCATCCAGGGTGTAGAGAGGCAGTTGCAACAAACAAATGCATTCCTAGAGGGCATTCATTCTGGTCAGGCAGCCCTTCAATTAGCTTTTCAGACTATGGCCTCAGCACTGATGCCAGCTATTGTCCCTGTCTCTAGCCTCCCCCCTCCAACTTCCTCCACCCAGACCCACACCCCTGTACCTCAGCCTACCCCAAGCACACCATCAGACCAGCATGCACACACCTCAACACACAAGTGAAGCTCTGGCAAACATAATCACCACACATCCCACAGGCACTCACGCAAGCATCACACACATGCAGACACACCAACATCCACTGCCTCCACTGTGTTCCCCTCCTCCTCGTCTCCCTCCTCCCTCCCAGTCTCGTCTCCACTCACACCTGCATGCACTACATCTACAGCCACTACTTCCATCACCAGCACACACACCACCACACCCCGCTCACGTGCAGTCACCACCCCCACTACCATTCACACGTCCCCTGTGTCCTCTCCCAATGTGTGTGTGACGCCACCTCCCAAGATACACAAACGCAGGCACACACCCACCCAACAGCCATCCACCTCACAACAGCCTCCAGCGCATGCACCTTCACCCAAAGTCACCAAACGTACACCTCCTACAACCACAACCTCTTCCTCCACTCCCAAATCCCCTCCAGCTACTCGTCCCAGTGTTCCCAAGAAACTTTTCCTGTTCACCCTTGACCTCTTTCTCTCACCTTCCCCACCCCGTCAGTCTCCTAAGGCCCGACTCTCCAGGTCCCAACCTAGCACCTCAGCCACAACATCTCCAGGACCAGTGGTGCCAGTAGTCACTGGATTCTGGAGTGTACCAGGCAGCAGGGCAGCCAGTGTGGAAAGGAGCCACAGCACGGACAGTCCCCCACCTGTCAAGCATCAAAGGTTGGCCAGTGCCCGGCGGGAGAGGGGGAAGACTCCAGTCACCGAAGCCACTCCCAGGGGTACAGGTGGGAGTGTGGAGTCAGCTGCGACACCTTCCAAGGTGGGGAAGGGGCACAAGAAACCCGGCAAGTCTGGGAAGAGCAGCACAGCAGAGAAGACCGGCATCATCCCCGCTGCCCAGGAGGCGACCGCCATCATCCCCGCTGGCCAGGAGGCCACCACCATCAGGCTAGGAGGCCACTGCCATCATCCCCGCTGGCCAGGAGGCCACTGCCATCATCCCAGCTGGCCAGCAGGCCACCGCCATCAGCCCCGCTGGGCCAGAAAGGACCGCCAGCACCAGCCCCAATGGGCCAGACAAGACCGCCAGCACCAGCCCCGCTGGGCCAGACAGGACCGCCAGCAGCTGAGTCACTGCCAAAGACCCCGCCGCAACAAGCACCACTGAACAGGACACCGCCACCACAAGCACCGCTGAATGTGACACCTCAGCCACAGGCACCGCTGCCAAGGACACCGCCGCCACAAGCACCGCTGAACAGGACACCTCTGCCACAGGCACCGCTGCCAAGGACACCACCCCCACAAGCACCGCTGAACAGGACACCAGTGGAGAAAGGAATCCACTCACACAGTCCTTGGCAAGATGAAGCACTCTGGGCACAAACCCCCTCCAGAACCAGTAGAGAAAGGCATCCACTTACACAGTCCTTGGCAGGATGAAGCACTCTGGGCACAAAGCCCCCTCCAGAACCAGTGGAGACTGTTATCCACTTGTGAGACTGTGGCTTTGCACTCCCCAGGATTGAGTTGTGGGCAACCCACCCACTGTACAGACTTGAGAGACTGTGGCTTTGCACTCCCCAGGATTGAACAGTGGGCAAACCACCCACTGTAGAGACTTGAGAGACTGTGGCTTTGCACTCCCCAGGATTGAACAGTGGGCATGTGTCCCCCTCGTGTATTTGGCGTTGTGCACTCAACCGGCTGAGGTGCCCCCCCTTTCCCTTACCCCTGAGGTGCCTGTTTTATTGCTATCTGATGCCCCTGCAGTGTTCTCTCCATCATGTTTGGGTATTGAGTGTGGGCCTCGCCCATGCAGTGTGGGCCCAGTGTTCCACAGACTTCAATGGAGCAATACCTGGACTACTATTCTTGGTGTATATATTTGTTAATAGTGTATATATATTTTAGCGTACTGGATTTTAATATATTACAATGGTTACACTCATTTCCTTTTGTCTTTGCATTCTTCTGGTGGGTTTGGGAGGTGTAACTGTAATGTATCATGCTGTATTAGTGTGTGTGTTGTCGTGGGTGAGGGTTGGGGTGGGGGTGTTGCGTGTGTGTGTCACTCTCTTTTACCTCCCCCCTCCCCTGTGTCGTAGGTGCAGTACTCACTGTGGTCTTTGACGCCGGCTTTCGTGCTCCTGGTAGAGGAGCAAGAAGATAAGGGCAGGGAAAATGTGAAGCTCTGGTTCCATGGCATCCTGGTTCCTCGTGGGTATGTAGAGGTGAGCGTTTTCCCTTCGAAGTCCTGTGTTTTTGCTCGTGGTGAAACCACCCCGGAAAAGGTGGCAGATTGGTAGGTTGTAATAGTGTTGGCAGTACATTGTCTTCGGCCTGTCTGTTGGCGGTGACTGCCACTCTGTTTGTCTATACCGCCTTGGCGGTCGGAGTGTTAAAGTGGCTGTCGTTGTTGGCGATTTCCACGACGGTCTTGATTCCATTTTTTCCGCCGGCCTGTTGGCGGTCTTACCGCCGCTTTAACACCGACTGCCAGGGTTGTAATGACCACCTTAATGTTTTACAGGATTTGGCAGTAAAACCTCAAATGTTGTCTTTCATTTTGGCAAGGAAGGCTTTCCCAAAGGTTAACACTTGTTTATACTATTACATTTAATGTATGCTAAATTCAGTTGGGAATACCCAGAACAATATTTCAAGGACTAATTTAAATAGTAATTAAAAATTCTACTTAATGGGTAAGTTGGATTTTATATTACATTTTTCAAGAAAGACACTTTTAGAAAGTAAAACACACAAAAGGTGATAAGAGGCCGCTTGCAATAAGTGTAACCAATGGCAATAGCTCAGGGTAGCACTCCAACCAATTGTCCTTTTGCTCACCATGTCACTGTATCCCACCACACCCTCATTGTGAAGCTGCATCACATCAGAATCCAAGAAAATACCTCAAGTAGTTTGCATCCTTCCTTACTCGGAGAACCCAGACATTTCAACTACTACCTCTCACCTCAGGACCCAAGGACATCATCTGAGGCGTCTCCCAAGTCTTGTTTCTAAGCGCCACATTGTTTAACATCTACATGACCCCCCAGGCCAAAATTGTCAGATCCCATGGAATGACCACCGTATCCTACGCAGTTGACACCCAGCTGATCCTTTCACTTTCAGAAGACCCTGTCACCACAAAGGCCTGCTTCCATAGATGCATGATGGACATAGTTGAATGGATGAAAAACAACTGTCTAAAACTCAATATGGACAAGACAGAAGTGCTGATCTTCGGAAACAAAACCTTGCCATGGAGCAATTCCTGGTGGCCAAAGAACTTGGACCAGTACATTTGCAGAATATTGAATATTTGAGAACAGCATATCGATAGCGACATCTTTTTGTAGCACAGGTTTTGCAAGTACATGTACATGTAAGCTCTGTGGGTAGAGGCTTTAGACATTTTGTAGGTTCTAGCACCCCATCAATATCTTCTCAACCAAATTCTCATTGACCTTTCCATACCTATGCATGATCTAAAACATTCATGCATCTTCTGATCAAGTAGAATACTCTTTAAGTGTTCATGCACAGAATCTGACATTGGTGGAAGGTCACTTATTAGGACTGATCTCTTAAACTCACTGTACCGAAGATCGTCAAGTGTGTGACAGTCAGAACTTGTTTGCCACACATGCACAAGGTATTTTTTGACGTCTTTAAGTCACATTCTTCTTCTGTCTCAGCAAATCCTTTAAGAATCTTCTCAGGTTCAGCAGTTAAAAGCTCCAAGCTTTGTTCCAATTTAGCTCATGGTGTCATCATATGTAAGAATAAGAATATGTGCCTTGATAAAAACACTGGACATCTCTGGGTCAAGTTTCTTGTACAGAATTTGAAGTGGGATTAAGGGTCTTTTCTCACCTATTGTATAAGGTATAAATGACTGACAATCCTTCATTTATGAACATTGCAGCAAATCTAAGTAGCAAAATCATAACATCTGTGTCATTTGACAGTACAATGACTCAATTGATATCATTTCGAACAGCCCACTCAACATGTGGCACAACACAAAGGTCAGCTTCCTCCAATTTGCTATTAAGTTCTTGAACAATATGGCCTGTACATTTTGAATATATCTCTGCATGCACCATCTCCTCACTGACAATCATTCCAATTGCAATAATTGGAAATTCAGTGTTCACTGAAGCATCAGCAATGTTTTGGTGAGTTAACATCTCCAAGATCATCTTGTTCAATTTTGATGAACCGAAAGTATCAAGTTGCACAAGTATAGGTGCCGAATTGTTGATGCAGGCATTTCAAAGGGGTTTCCTTGCGGCTGCATGAAACAAAGAAGGCTGTCATTATGTTAATTTAATGTTCCCCTCTCTTTCCCACAAATTAGTCATGAGGAACAGTTTCATGACTGTCCATTACTTTTGAATACTTAATCTCTATGAAAACATTGCAAATAGAAAGGACTTCATAATAAGCCAGCTGCCATTGAGTAACATATTCACTTTTATGTTTCTGACCAACAAATCCCTTGGAGCTTTTCTGTGATCCCTGGATCATCTGTTCTAATTTAATGTCTGGAGAAACAGCATTGAAACTTCCCTCTCTGTCTTTTACCACAAAATGTCTTTGGATTAATTTTCTGTAGAGGTATGTTTTTTCTGCCTCTAGATTCTTCACTCTTTCTATATACCACTACCCACACCTCAGGTAGTTTTTGGAATCGAATTAGCAAAACACAGTAATCAGTCTTTGTGTATAGCTCCCAATCACCTTCCAGATAAGCATTTACCAAGTTTTTCACTAGAGCTATCATGAGTAAAACAGTTCCACAGTACTTTCAAAAATCGGATTTTTCTTCACATTCCTTGACAAACTCTACAAACTTGGTTTTCAGGTTTCTGAATTGAACTGAGTGTATTGAACATTGCCTGGCTTTGCATTAAGTCTTTTGAATGAAGTGCACTGTGTGCCTTGTTCACTTCTAGGATAAGATATGCAAAACCTAATTTGTTATTCTTGCTCCAGAAAACATTCCAATACAATATTTCCATAGCCTCAGATATGATGAGCATATCGTTTAACAAACATATTGAGTTGTGCTCAATACTGACTGGACAGTTTTGCTTCCAAAGATTTCAGCCCCAGTAAATGCGTTGCCTATGCCACATCCACTGAGATACCTTACTGCAAACTGCAATGATTCTTTTATCATGTGGGAAACACCATCAATGGATAAAGATAATCATTTTCTACTTCCTGCTCATAAACATGCCAGCTACAATACAGAAAAGACATTCATCCCAGAAAATAGGCAGGAACGTCTGGCCTTCAAGCTGAGCACACACATTTTGGAAAAAATGTAAAGCTGTCTATATTGTTCCCTAGTTTGTGGCTGGAGATGGTACTACTGGTAAGAGCCCAACCTTTTCCAGTGGGACAAATTTCTTGGAGATCAGAGCATGAATTACAGCCCCCGGTTGAAATGGCTTTTTTCATCCTTCGGTCTGCACCAAACAAGCAGTATGATAAAGTCAGGCAAATCAGCTTTTTGGACCGCAGCATCAGGTAGAAGATCCATGTCCTTAGCCACTTTATAACATTTTGGTAGACTGGGACATGTTGATGGCTTGTAGTGATTTTGCGCATGTTAGCAAGGCAGATGGATTATAAGTTTGCAACTTTATATGTTTATGCCTACAGCTGACGCAGCTTGTTTTCCAGCAGCTACTGCATTGGTTCAGTCTTGAAAAAGCACCAAGGCAGTATCATGTGTGCTGGGTATTCCAGACAAAGAAGAGCTGTCTTGAAATTCAAAATTATCAAGAGTAACAAATGTAAATCCTTTCCTGATAAAGTGACTGGAAGTGGTGTGCTGTCAGATTCACTAGATTTTACAGCATGAGCTGCTAACAAGTTCCTGTTCAGACTGTATCATTATAACTTGTTGATATACCAATCCTATTAATTGAAGTGATTAGCTCTCTATTTTTACACTTGTCATAGATTACATTCTTCTGGGCAATGCTCCACTCAGGAAAACCACCAACACCTGTACCAACAAAAAAGCTCCCTGGTTCACCGCAAACCTTCAGGCCTCCAAACGGGAATGACGAAAAGCCGAGACGATCTAGCACCAAGAACAAACAGAAATCAACCACGCCGCCCTCAAATACGCCATCTGCAAACACCACCAGCTCATCCGGACCATCAAAAGATCTTTCTACAAAGAACGAATTGACAACAGCGCGCACAACAGCAAGGAGCTCTTCAGCATCATCAAGGAACTCACCAAGCCCAAGTCCTGCTCTGCCAACCCCCCCCCCCACTCGCAAGACCTCTGCGACTCCCTTGCCACCTTTTTTCACCGCAAGATCACAGACATCCATGGCAGCTTCGCACCGCCACCCCCATCACCACCACTGCCAAGGCCGACCCCGATGCACCCAACCACACCAACATCCTGAGTGTTTGGACCCCCACCAACGACAAGGAAACCACCAAGACCATGAGCACCATCCCCCTGCCCTCACCACGTCTTCAATAAACCCAGGCAAATCATCGCTCCGCAGCTCCGGACCATCATCAACAGCTCCTTCGAGACCACCATCTTCCCGGACAGCTGCAAACACGCCAAAGTCAACGCCCTGCTCAAAAAGCACAAAGCCAACCCTGAACACCTCAGAAACTACTGGCCCATCTCCCTGCTCCCCTTCCCTGCAAAGGTAATCGAGAAAATAGTCAACAACCAACTATCTCGCTTCTTGGAGGACAACAGCCTACTCAACACCTCATAGTCTGGCTTCTGCAAGAACCACAGCACAGAGACCGCCCTTATCGCTTGCACCGACGACATCAGGAGCAGACTCGACAAAGGTGAAACTGTTGCCCTCATCCTCCTTGACCTTCCTTCGACACCGTCTGTCATCACACCCTTCGCGCATGCCTTCACAATGCCGGAATCCGCCACAGAGCACTGGACTGGCTCACATCCTTCCTCTCTGGCAGAACCCAAAGAGTCCTCCTCCCCCCGTTCCTGTATAAAGCCACCAAGACCATCTGCAGAGTTCCCCAGGGATCCTCACTCAGCCCTACCCTCTTCAATGTCTACATGGCACCGCTCGCCAACATCTTCCGATCCCACGGCCTTAACATCGTCTCCTACGCGGACTACACTTAGCTCATCCTCTGTCTCACGAAGGACCCCACAACCGCCAAGACCAACCTCCACACTGGACTTCACGCTATTGCAAACTGGATGGAGGCAAGCCACCTCAAACTGAACTCGGAGAAGTCCGAGATCATTATCTTCGGCTCCAACAGATCAGCATTGGGATGACTCCTGGTGGCCTGACACCCTGGGATCTGCCCCAACACCCACCACACATGCAACCTCTGCTTCATACTGGACTCATCACTCTCTATCACCCAGCAAGTCAAGGCCATCACATCCTCATGCTTTAACACCCATCGCATGCTTCATAAGACCTTCAGATGGATCACGGTTGAAACCAGAAGAACGGTCACCCTCACCCTCGTTAGCAGCAGAATGGACTACAGCAACGCTGTCTAATGCAGGAACAACAGCCAAGCTCCAGAAGAAACTACAGCGCATCCAGAACGCCTCAGCAGGACTCATCCTCAACCTCCCTTGCCACGAACACATCTCAGCCCACCTCTGAGACCTCCACTGGCTCCCCGTCAACAAAAGGATCATCTTCAAACTCCTGATACACGCTCACAAGGCTCTCCATGACACCGGACCTATCTACCTCAACGAGCGTCTCAACTTCCACATCCCGACACTTCAGCTCCGCTCTGCCAACCTCGCCCTCGCAACCGCCCCTCCCCGCATCCACCGTATCACAATCGGCAGCAGATCCTTCTCCTACATTGCTGCCAAAACCTGTTACTCACTCTCCATCAAAATACGTTTGAACCAGGACCTCCTGACCTTCAGGATGCGCCTCAAGACCTGGCTCTTGAGCAGTAGCACCCCCCCCAGCGCCTTGAGACCCTACCGGGTGAGTAACACGCTTAACAAATTACTGATTGATTGATTGATTGAGTATTTAAAAACTAAACTCAGGAAATAATATCATGAAGTCAGGAACACCTGGTGTAAGGAGAGGGATGAGAACATGGCGGCCGCGTGAAGTCTGCGGCCGCGAGCTCACCTGGTCCCGGTCGGCGAGCGGTGGAGGTGGTGATTTTGCTGAGTGTAGAAGATCCGAGTCTCGTGCATTTCTTCTTTTCTCTCCCTTTGTCTCCTCGCTCACTCACGAGGAGCAGGCAGCCGTGAAGGGAGACGGAGGCGGGGAGCAGACAGAGTTTTGGAGCCGCAGATCCGAAACACAGAAGTGTTACGTTCATCGAGTGCAGCGGGAGATGCTGCCGGTTTGTCTTGCAGCTCTCGCGAGCTGCTTACTGGAATTTCTTCCTGTGTTTGGCGTTGTGTGTAGAAAGGTTGAGGGCATCTTGTTGACGACTTTACTCTGCCGCCTCTAGCTACCACGGTAAGAGGTGTGTGTGCATGACACCGGTTAAGATGAGGGCTCAGGCAACTTTTAGAAGCCCTCCACTGGCATTATTTCAGCAGCAGCACAACAGGGGCGAGGGCCAGGAGTCTCCTTCAAGGTCATTCTCTGGACCCGCCACGGGGGGGTCAGGGGGCGGCCTTGGCAGTGGGAAAGGCCACGGGAAACTGGCGGCAAGCAACAAAAAAGGGAACAACTTGGTAAAAGGACAGCTGGAGATTAAATTACTGAAAAGACAAAATAACAAACCAGGCTTTAATCCTATTTTAAGTAAGGCTACCCTTGTGCAAGCTATACTGTTAGAGTGTGGTAGGACAACCTCCCCTCTAGCACTTTTTTGAGGATTTTTTCTGGAGGTTCAGATATGTTGCCCTCCCAGACCCTTACTCTCACCTCCCCTCCTGAGGCTGGAAGAAATGGAGAAGGCATTGATAAAGTGGCTGCACCAGTTAAATCAGTAGATGTACCTACCCCCCTGTCAGCTATAGTACCAGAAACAGAGACAGCCTTACAATCACAGGATTCCGTGGTTCAGAATCTCCTGGTATCATTAACAAATGAGATCAGGGGAAAGTTTGAGGTTTCCAAGCGTAATCAAGAGAAAATTAGAGAATCCTGTGTAGCCTTAGAAACCTAATTGAACATGTTAACAGAGAGAATTAGCAGGATTGAGACTGTGGTTGCGGATCAGGAAACGCGGGTGTCTGCTAACTATCAGGGCATTGCGCAATTGGTACATAAGGAAAAGGCGTTTCAAGAAAAGCTGGAATCATTGGAGAATAATCTGCAGAGGAACAATATCAGATTGCTGAACGTTCCTGAAGGTGTGGAGGCCGAGGACATCAGGGGCTATGTAATAAGTTTGCTTAGGAGATTTTTACCGTCTGAGGAGCATTGAAGTCTGGAGGAGGATATACAGAGAGCTCATCAAGCTCCTTTCAGAAGGAAGCCTGATAGAAAGGTCCCTAGGAAGATTCTTATTAACTTTGATACATAGTCCATAAAGGAGAAGATTCTGTCTGAGTCTCTTAAAGCAGGCAGTTTTTCTATGGGAGAATGGTCCTTTCAAATACGTTCAGATGTTTCCAAAGTGACTCTGGATGGGCAGTGGGAGTTGGGAAAGTTCATGCAAGAGCTTAGATCCTTCGGTTGCACGGTGCAGAGGAGATTTCCGGCATTTCTAAAAATTATGTGGAATAATACAATGTACAATATTAGGGGTCCTGCCGAGGTTCAGGCTCTGATTGAGAAGATGAGAAGGCCGCCATAACTGTGTGATTTTCGTTGGATATAAGTTGACTGGAACCATGATGAGCTCATATGGGTTGTAATAGTCATCCTGTTAAAAAGGAGGGTTCCCGTGGGGAGTTACATGGGGGGTTTGTTCATGTTTGGTTGGTGGGTTTTTTCACTACTTGCGGGTAGGGGCAAGCGGGGTAAATACTAAATATGTAAAGGTCCTCAAGAATATTGTGGGGGGAGCAGTTATGGGTTTATTAGTTTATTCATATTCCGGGCTTTTTTTTTTTTTAGATAATGGCTAATAAGGAGGGTGTTTGACGTTTCTCTCATGGAATATTAATGGTCTAAGGGTAAAAGGGAGGAGGAGGAAACATTTTGAGTGTTTGAAAGGGACAGACGCAGAAGTGACCATTTTACAAGAGACTCACCAAACGCAAAGCGAGTGGAAGGAATATATTAAATGTTTGAGCTGGATGAGCTATGGTGCAAGCACAAATCAATCTTGTACGGTGAATGGTGTGGCGATTGTCATAAAGAAACCTGTAAATGCAAAAGTGGTAAATTTTATAAGAGACTCCAAGGGTAGGTGGCTGATCATCGAGGCAGCGCTGAATGGCGTGTGGTTTAATGTAGTAGGATACTGTGGGCCTAATGTGGATGACCCAGCCCCTTTCCAAGAATTGTACAACCAATAGTTGGAAGCAAAATATTCGATTATTATGGGCGGGGATTTTAATATTTTACTGGACCCCCGGCTGGATAAGTCAACATCAAGGTTGACGGTAAACCTTCCTAAAACTCACCTGTAGATAAAACAAGCGATGGTGGGTTTGGTTGACATTTGGCATCAGAAAGGCAGGGAGGGCCCCAGGTTCACTTTCAATAATAAAAAGTATGGCCATCAATCTAGGATAGATTTTTTTCTTGTACAGAACAACTTAAGGGATTTTGTGAGGTATGTTGGTCATGCTCCGGTTCATTTGTCGGATCATGCAGCGGTAAAAATGCATATTTTTCTTAAAATTCAACCTTTATCCTATAGATGGACAGTTAATCGAGCCCCTTTTTTGGACCAGATGGTTGCTAAGTGTTTGAAGAAAGATACAAAAGAGTTTTTTTAATTCAGTGGAACTCCATCCCAGTCCCAATCGAGCAAATTAGACCTGTGTAATCAAGTGTACTGCTGTTGAAGAACAAATATAGAAACAGAACTGGAGTACTTTGTGTAGATGTGTGTTTCATAACTAAAGTGACTCTTCTGGTATGAAGAACCAGAAAAAAGGTGTGTACTCTGCAGGTAAATTTCACTAAGTTTGAAAGACCAATCACTTTCGGGAAGAAATTATCACACACCAGCGCCCAAACATTGCAAATTTCTAACTGTCACCCACTACATACATCATCATTCACTCACTCACAATCACTCAACATATCACCACTCATTGGTGGAATAGTTAGTAGTTACCTCTTCCAATCCAAGCATTTGGTTGAACAAAATATTATCTCCTCATTCTGGTTGGAAGTAGCAACACACTGGAATATTGTATTGGCACTGGCAGTCTTTCAATCAATGAACTTCTGGGGCAGCCCTTTTAGGTGATGAAAAAAAAGGATAGGCAGTGGCATGTGAGAGAGGCAGGCATCACCCCTAGTGTCCCGAAGGGAATGTAGAGGCTTCGTCGCTGCACATGGATCCAACTCCCCATATAAACATATATAACAAAAAATCGTGGGGCAGCATCTATCTGACACAAACATAGGCCCATATTTATACTTTTTGACGCAAAACTGCGCCGGCGCAGTTTTGCGTAAAAAATATTACCGCCGGCTAACGCCATTTTGGTGCGCCGTGCAGGTATCATATTTATACTTTGACGCACGGCGGCGCAAACAACAGGTGGGAGTCATTATTTTTGACACACACTGCGGCGTCAAGTCGTAAAGGAAAACGACGTTAACGCGGCGGAAATGACTGTGGGTCGATTTACGACACCGCAAACCGGATCTGCACAGTTTTTTGACGCAATAGCATAAAAAAACCCCGCAAACACTGCCAGTTCACCAGAGGAGAGCCAAAATGGATCCCAGATGCCACTACAGACCCCAGGAAGATGACAGCAGACCAGGAAGCAGCCAGGAGGATCCACACAAGAACCAGGACACTTAAGAAGAAAAGAAAGTGTCGCTTCAGTGCAGAGGAGCAGGAAATCCTGGTTAAAGAGGTGACGGAACACCAGCACCAACTGTTTGTCACCTCAAAGTTGCCAATCAGTAGGAGAGAGGCTATATGGCAACAAATTGTCGACAAGATTAACATTTGGCTGAAGTACGCAGAACAGTCATCGAGTGCAAGAAACGCTGGCATGACTGCAAGCGCAGGACCAAGGAAAATATGGCCAGGAACAGGAAGGCAGCACTGAAGACTGGAGGGGGGAGTCCAGCACACCAGGAGGCCCTGGACCACATGGAGGAGATGGTTGCAGCCGTCATCCCTGAGGAGATCGTCACAGGGATTCAAGGACAGGACAGCGCAGACTACCACGAGACAACGCACATGCAGGGTAAGTTGCATGGGGAATTGAAATGCACTAATGTCAACTGCAACCGAGGAGGGGGAATACCTACTACACATTGCATGTAAGTCATCATATACATGGAGTGGCATGGGTAAAGGGGCACGGCATGGGGGCATGGCCTTCACAAACATAAGCTGGGGCACACCATTACATTACACCAACAACAGTCCCATGGGGGCATGCTGTCATGCCAACAATGGAGCAAATGGAAAGCCACGACAGGAGGGAAGGCCACTACGTCAAACTGACATCCTGGCAACATACCTCATACATTAACTAGGGCCCTATTAGCAATCCTCTAGCCAAACCGACAACTGCAATGTAACTGCAACAACAGTTGCCACTACCACCTCTGATCTGTGTGCAGCTCAAGTAGCCAATGGCAGTAACCTCCCCATGGAACATACATACCTAAATTAGGGGGTGAGGATGACATCTGCAACAATCTCCTGAAACAAGACAAAGGCCCCAGTACACTCAAATGTCAATGCCCATAGTTGTCACAAACATCAGCCAATGTAAACAACAATAGGAGCGACACAGCACTAAGGACACCCATGCTGCATATGTCAGGGTCCATCCTGTGCCTGGGTAACAAGGCAACATCACAAATGTCATACTGCTCAGACAACAGCATTGAGGAGGGGACACATGTAACAGGTCACTGAAATACACCTGCACAGTCAGAGGAGGAAATAGGACACTGATACGACTATCAGGGCAATCCAATGTAACACACATTTCCCAACATCAGCAGGACCCATTAACAATGTCAACATCCACATCACATCATAACATTGCCATGCATAGGATATGCAACATGTCAATTACAATTAAGTTGATGTGAACAATCAGGGATTGGGGCAGGTCCTGATAGTTAAGTGTGCTGCCAGGGCCATCAGAACACCCACAGCCAGTGAAAGGTCTCACCATGAGAATGGATATACACGGAGGGTTGAGTAGGACAAAAAGGTGGCAATTCTCTATTTGGCATAAAGCAAGACCTAGAGGCAATGAGGCTGACAAGTCTGATAACTCAATAACATACATGTAACACACAGGTGGGCCATAGGCCTGAAAAAATGCCCATCTGAAAGACTGCAGATATTAATACAAAACAAGATCACAAAGTGAATTCATCAAAAGGCAGGCACGTCACGTCAAAATTGTCACAACACAGACACACTAATTGTACCCTGTTTCATTGCAGAGGAAGATGGATCTCCTGCC
The DNA here is from genome assembly GCF_031143425.1 of Pleurodeles waltl. Lineage (NCBI taxonomy): Eukaryota > Metazoa > Chordata > Amphibia > Caudata > Salamandridae > Pleurodeles > Pleurodeles waltl. The sequence goes on from NC_090447.1 coordinate 1,021,495,688, forward strand.
AATATGCCTGTCCCAGATTTCCCTGATGACATGGATGACGAGCCGATAAACATTCCCCAGGAGACCATCCAAAAGTCCTTGAAACCCTCCAGACCCCACCTTCAGTCACAAGGAGGAGCACAGAACAAGCAGCCATCACAGAGGAACCACCCACCACCCCAATTGTAAGACCTGCCAGCTTCAATACAGCTGAGGACTCAGACGACACTGGCACCAGCTTTGAGAGAACTGTAGTTGGAGTACAGCGGGAGCTGGCCAAGGAGGTGCGGGTGGGATGCAAAATATGGCAGCCAGCCTTGAGGGGGTGCGTTCGTGCATGATGTCATCTGCAGATCAGGCAGCAGCTATGCAAGCCCTAACATCTATCTTGCAGGAACTGCAGAAAACCCAGAAGGAAATCAGCACAGCTGTAATACAGTTGACCCAACACCTACAACAGCAATCCTGTCAACGCATGCACGAATGCAACATTGAACCCCTCAGGGCCGACCTGGCTGCCTACCATCGTGATGTGGCTGCTATTCTTAAGAACCAGCAGGCCCTCCTTGCAGCAGTACTGCCCTTAAGACCTTCACAGGGAGCAGCGACCGGGATGTCTGACTCCACGTCTTCTAACACTGAGGTGTGTGTTGCCCCTTCACAGCCAACAACAACAAGGACAAAGCAGGCAACACACACATCAGAAGAAGAAGACATGGAACAGATCACATTCACAAGGAAAAGTACCCGGAAGCACTAGTCCCTGCCACATGGACGACATTTACCAAGGTCCAGCGCTTTGTAACTTGCCAGTCTTGCAACAACTGTACTCAAGCACTGTTCTGCAAACCACTGTATATCTTGTCACCCAGCCCAGTGATTGTCTCTCTCCTACTCATTGCCAAATCCTGTCCCTCTGCACTGTCTGAAACAGCAACCCCAGCATGACAAAAGCATTTTGGTAAACCCTTGTGTTGGATCCCAATTTAAAATGTCACTATAATGGACTCACAGTCATGGACAATGTACATATAGCACTACAGCACTTTTCAATAAATAGCACTTACACCACAAATCTGTCTCTGGGTAATGTGACATATCAACTGCGCAGTAGATAATTGGAATGTCCCTACTGTCAAATAACGTAGCTTGTCAATACAACTGTCCAGATATTATGTAGTTAGAGAAATCTGCACAGTGACCATGATTGCATCATACTCTGCCCATCCTGAGGGAATAATCTGATGAAGTGAGAAACCATACACCACCATGCTGTGTTGGACAGAAGAATGCTTCCTCAGGGGATAACTAAGTCATCAAATAGTGCCCGCTAAATGTTGTCAACATACAAAAATAACACAATGAACATGCCACACTAATCTAAGTAAACACTAAAAAAACTGCACAAATGAAGGTGTCTGAGTTAACGTACAAATAGGTAATCATGCTGAACTGTGTCACAAATTATGTATGAGGGCCATGAAGACAAGATTACAAGATTGCCAATGGGAACTCATCTTATAAGGGTGTGCATGATCATCACACTGCAGTCAGACCTAAAACTGTTTCCCCAATATCAAGTCTGGAAGCACTGTTAGTGACTTTGAAAGCACACGTATCAACAGAAACACATTGTCATCCATATTAACTGTGATTGGTGGTTGCAACAAAGGGTAGACACTTTGCAAGGTAGCTCTGGGTTAGCTGCCAATCGTACAGCTCAGTTGGGATTTGTTTGTAGCATAGGACACAGATGTTATAGTACAAAAGAGATGTACACGGAATCCAAACCCACGATCAAGTACCATTCAACACATACTATTAAGGGGTAACCAAATATTTATTAAAAGCTAACCATAGATGAGGAAACTGAGGGAAAAATCTTACCTACCCTAATCTACCCTGACTACTCATTACCCACAACTGTCCATAACTAACCTAAGCTACACTTACTTATCACATGTAACGAAACGTTCCAAACATCTACCCCCCAACCCCCTTATGAGACGGGACACATTGAGGACAACACATACTAACCTAAACACATACTATACTATCCTATACAAATATATATTTTTTGGGAAAATTGTTATTTTATGTTTTTTTTTTTTTTTGTTTTTTTTCACATTTTTTTTTTCACACAAGAACCCCAACATAGCCCCCCCACCCACCCACCCACACATGTAATAAGTCAAAAAAGAAACAAGCAGGACCCCCACTCACTAACACTAAGTAAACTAACAGCCTATACAAAACTAACACTAAGCCCCCTAAGCCCACTAAGTATAAGAACAAGGAAAGAGGAGGGATGGGAGGGTATCATGTCCACCTAATCAACTGTCTAGAGGTTGGCCCTCCGGAGGGTCCTCTTGATATCCTTCACCCGCCGTTTAATGTTCCGCACGTCCCGGCTCAGGTGGCTCACCTTGCGCAGCACTTTGTCCATCTTGTTTTCAAGTCTATTGAAGGCGGCAGGGTCAACAGCTGGAGCAGTGGCAGTCTGGGTACCGGTGGAGGAGGTCTGTGTGGGCTGTCCTGCACTGGTGGCAATGCTGGTGCCAGGAAGTCCAGCAGATATAGATGCAACAGAGGCAGCTGTGGGTGGGGCCACTTGGCTCTCATTGGTGGTTGTTTCTGTGTTGGCTGTGGTGGGCACAGTAGGCCTACCCTGTGGGAAGGCTCTCCATGCCCCAGAGGCGCGTTCATGGCGATATCGCCGGGCCATCCTCTGGAACCCCGACTCCACCAGCAGGATGTGCTGGTATTGCATGGCCCGGCGCTGAAATTCACGGACCTGGTCTGGAGTCATGTTAGCTGCTGTGAAGACAAATTTAGATATGCCACATTAGTAACTGCATTGTGTGAAACAGCACAGCAAGTTAATCAGACAATACATCTACTGTACTTCTAACAGCTCATATCACGATACAGAGCATCGAATGTCCCTGAGGAAGTACATGGCAGGCCAGACAACAAAGGTCACATCACACAAAGCACATTCATAACCCACAAGATGGGTAACAACTGGCCTTGACTTGCAATCTGAGTTTTGACAGTTATCAGCTAAGAATCATGCTGCATATCCTCCACCAAGAGCTGGGCTACAAATTTCAGTGTACGGAAAGCAAAACTAAAGCCACATGGTCTGCAAGTTGTAACTGGAATTTCCAGTATGGTACCAAGTGCCAAACCTGAGTGTGTATACTAGTATGCAACCAAAACGTCACTTCTTCACAGGTATGTGTAACATACTGGTAGCATCAATACTAGGTACCCCATTCACAAACCCATGGCCGTGTTTGAGGGGGGGGCGGTGGATACACAACTATAATTTGCCAACAACATGTACACCGAGGAGTGTATAGGCTAATCCACACATGTTTGTCTCTACAGACACACCACAGGTAAGGTCTATCTACATTTTGGAGTCAGCAAACCCTAGAGCACTCATAGGGTCAGACATGTCAGGAAAATCAGAACTTAGTACACAACATATACTTCCAGTGAGGCCTGACTTACATCAGACACAGAGTTGCTAGAACACCCATGAGCATGAATTGCATGCACACCTAGGCCATTACACTCAGGTTCCACAGACTTGATGCACTACATGTGGAAGTACATGATGCTAGGAGGTTCTACCTACTGTTTCAATATTACGTAGGTAAATAGTGAAGCAGATGTCTATTGGGAAGCTATTAGCTCCACCAATCTTAGAGAATGTGGGTCTGACCCGCTGACTAAATAGGGGCTGACTTCCATTGCGACTCTTGGTGATACAAGTGTCAGACACATGACTTTCCCCTGTACTCACAGTGGGGCCTACAGGGATGTCCTACAATCCCTACATGATACCATTGGATACGCATTGGCTAACTCCAAACATGTGAAAACTGCATTCCCACTCATGGAACAAGTGAAAAACTTGACCCCAGCATCACACCTTGGTATGCGTCCAACTCACACGAGTCCATAACCAGCAAACACAACACATAACAGACATATCAACACTTACTGTAGTGGTCGGGGTCCTCAAATGTCGCCACCTCTCCCACAGTGTAGGGCGCCGGTCCACCTGTAAGGTATGGAAGGAAGAAATGTGCTCAAAATCTGTGCACAGTGCAACATTTTCAGTATCATTTACAATGTGTAGGCTGAATAAGTAAATGGCAGCCATTCAGACATGATGGTACTGCATCTGATATTTCACGGCCAACTTGTACATAGCATGGGTCTCCTGTGACAGTTACACACATATCTGCACACATACATTGGCCCTAACTATCATGTGGTTGTAAACTTGCCCCATAATTGGTGAGCATGAAGAAATATGGAGTGTAATCGTCTCATCATGTGCATCCAAGAGAAACTTCCAACGCCTGGTTACTTGAGGGCTGCATTACCAGTCAAACATGCCTTGTGGCCATGACACATTTATTGCACATAGGCCCAATGTACAGAGGGAGGGGCAGGGACTCATGAAAGCCATCCTGTTGTTACAGTATAGTCAACTGATGTGGCCCAGCTATGGTGATTTGCACCAACCATGGAGATGTAAAGCCATGTGCATACACTTGGTCTGCCATCCATATTTGGATTGCGGCTCAACCAATTCCAACAAACATCTTACGATGTTAGCTGAGGGCACCTTACACCTTTACACGATGTATTCAAATCATGAACTGACATTTATCCTAAAAGTTTAAGAAACACAATAATCCCACACATTCATAGTACTTCTGTGAACGCTTTCCTTCCACACTCACCAGACTCACATGAGACCAATGTTTGAGCCACTTTGCTATTATAAATTGTTCTGAAGGCAGCACTCATTTTCAGCATCATGTAGTGATTCTAAAGTCAGTCTAGCAATTGCGTCAACATAGTTGGCCTAAATGTTGGTACATCTGTACTTCTCTGTCAATAGTACCCTATATAGACATGATTGGCTCCTATTTTGTTAGCTGTGCTGATAGAAAGGCCGCACCAATTTCCTTCATGGTAAAGTTACCTCTAAGTTTGCTGAGCACGTGCTACCTGACACCTAGCAATTGTGATCCTTGCCATAGTGCATCAATGATCCCCTCATATGTCCCCAAAATTACACACAGTCATCAAGTTAGGTGGCAGACATTGCACTAATCCACTGATGTCAGAACAGAGCATTCATTTTTGCACAATAACAATAGTCGTACTCACCAACAGTGCCACCAATCATGATTCCCAGGTGGTCCAAGAGATCCTGCTCCCTGGTGATGAGGTCAGCCCACCGGTGCTTCAGCTGGTGGTCACTCCTCTGGCTGGCATACACACGCTGCAGGTGATGCAGCACCTTTCCCCACTGGATTCTGCGCGCCTCTGTCGGGTAGCCCTGTATGACCCTGCCCCCTGCCTGGATCATGAGCGGCAAGAAATGTGTAACCAGCCAGGTAAAGGCCCCCAACTCCTCTTCCCCCGTCCTGCCAAGACGTGGCCTACCAGACATATTTATAGAAGAAGATAAGGAATAGGGGTAAAAGAAAAAGAAAGGGGAAATGGGTGAAAGTAGGGGTAAAAAGACAAAAAAAAGTAAACCTAAACACTAAAAGAGCCCAACTATCCCCAAATTTACACTACCCACAACAGACTCCCACAAACAAGAAATACACAAGATAAATGGACATATGTAGAAAAAAACAGTACTACAGTATACACAAACAAAAAAAAAAAATCAAAAAAGGACTTTACAGATAGCACACAGGACAAATACAGCACAAAATCTCTGGACAACACTCTCTACACAGCCACACAGTCTAGAAGGATCATAGACTGCAAAGTGAAAGTGAAAGTACACCCACTGTACATGATCTGTAAACAGGATATCTTATTACATCACTTCCTGAATGAAAAGTCCCACCTTTTTCGCATTATGCGTCATTTTTTGTTGCACAAAACTGTATTTGCATCATTTTTTTTTACGCACAGACGTGAATATTAACCCGCATCCATATAATGATACATGGACTGTACAAATATCTGGATGCGGGCTACATTTCACTCCTGTGCATCAAAAAAAACCGACGCAAAAACAGTTTTGTGCAACAAAAAATGACGCACCCCGCTAGGGACGTCAAAATCACAGTGCATTAACTGGTTTGGGGCATTTTTACATTTTTTTTGGTTATTTTACTTTTGGAACACATCAGAGATTGGCTAATTGAAGACAGTATGGTGTTGATGGTGTATGTTCACATGTGTGACATCATACTGCAGCGGAACATCATCCACTACACCCTTCACAGTATGTTTACAGTTGGCTGACGTCATAGATGGTCATATGTGTGGCCCACATATATGTATGGCACAAATTGTGCATGTTTGCCATAAGGAGAGGATAGCAATGTGACACACATATGAACAATACCTAATTGCCTTTGGCTCAAAGTGTGTGCTTTGACAACTAATTTGTTGGTTGACCAGGTGTGTGTGTACATCACATGAAGCATTATTGTACATTTGGTTGTATGAACGTGACGTCCATGTGTCCAACCCTAAGATGCAAGTAAATATTGGAATGAGCAAGGGCATGTGTTAGTCATACATGTAACAACACCCGCAAAGTATATTTCCAAGTTTTAGGGTCACGTAGACACCACATGTGACATAGCATGCACCAGATGGATGGCAGACACATATTCATGTCAAAGGTCCACAATGTCTACATCCTATGTCCTAGAGTATTGGTAAGAGCTTCCTAGGCACTAGTTGATGAATCCCACAGTGAGTCATACACATGCATTGATGAAGTGGGTACCATGTTGTTTGAACAGACAGACAAGGGTCAATCTCATATGTATGATGACACCACAGTTGAGGCCATAGAAGTAAACCCCAACTATCAAGTGGCTGTGGTGGACCAGCATACAAGACAGCACATGTCCACATATTTCCAGTGATCAATTACACATAGGTGTCTCGTTCATGTGTGTGGTCCAATGATGATCCTGTAGATTTTTTGGGATGTAATTTGTCACAGTTCGGACCAGGACTCATCATGTGTCAGTGGCAGCTATTCCTGTAACTACTGAGTATCCTTTGTTGATCAATGTGAGTAGAGTAGATGTGGACATGTGAACCAACATGTGGATGGTCCCACCCTGTCACTAAAGACGTGTAATGAGACAGTCAACAGGGCAACCTTGGTGTGCTGAGTGAGATAATGTCTCAATTGTCATGTTCCGGCAGGTGTCAATACAAAATGTGTACACAGGTTGGCCTCTGCACTTCCCACTGCATCTGGGAACATCATAGCCTCTGTGCTGTTTATTCTCGCAGCTATTCAGCACACACGGCCCATCACTATGTTGTGCGCACTGTGATGCTGTGTGTGAACTGTCATGGTCCTGACATTTGTGTATTAGTCATGTACAATATCAGAGGTTGCTGGTTGTGCTGAAAGCCCCATACCCAAGCCCTGCCTATGACCCTGGGACACTGTCACACTTTGTCATTCATGCATAAATGCAACCCAGAAAAGGGATGGGCCATGAATTTTGCATTTCCAAGAGGATTGAACTCAAATGGTACAGTTTAAAGGCAGATGATGCTATACAATGTATTTGTGTATGCATGGTAGAAGCCCATGCCCAATGCCCCCTGATGAATGGCAGGTTTGACAACGCAAGTGTGGTATATATGTAGACACAGGGATACTTTAGTGTGACGCACAGACAGTTGCCAGTCAGGCTAACAGAATGCAAGATGATTCAGGAGCCAGCTACTGGACAAGTTACATAATCAGTGGTCTGACTGAGACTGTTTGGAGGACAAACTAGACAGTTGACATGTTCATCTGTGTATGTCCTGTGTTTTTTAAGATGACAAATGAACCCAGTGGCTGTGTTACACAGATTAATTACTATAACTGGTTGACAATGTATTCGACATCATGGCTACTACTATGCTGTTCCAGACATCATCAGGGACAGTGCTTTTTGTAAAGGGTGTTGTGCATGGAGGTATTCACAGGTGTGGGCTGCATCTATTTCTCACCAGTCCTGTAGGTGAGACTTGCATTCTAAGGGCCAACAGACATTTTTACAAGGGGAAGCAATCTATATGTGCTAACAGGGCTTTGAAACTAGGAGACAGTGTATAAATTGACCTGACGTCCATGCAGTCAGATGTTCTTTGACAATGGCATACCTTAGGAAAGGGTGTAGCACACTGGTTTGCTTATGTTGGTCTGTGTTTGTAGAGGAGGTATTATCAGGGTACACATCTTAGTATTCCAGGGACCTCTTCCGACAGGTGGGTTGTGACCAGGTGCATGGGTGTGTGATGAGTTAGGAAATGGGCTGACATGTACATGGAATGTCATGTGCGCAATGCATGTCATATGTGTGGCACTTGTGCTGTCTATGTTCTGCTTCTATGGAACTCTAGTCACAGATATTCCTTGCTAATATTGGATGCAGTTGGACTAACTACTGTCAAGGGTCTTGTCAGACATTCCTGTTAGTGATGCCAATGCACATTGACTGCCTCATGTATGAGGCTTGTATTCCCCTTATTGAGTGATGGTGTCATAGTTGTGTGCCATATGCTGCATTGGACCTTGCTTTCAACATGTATGTGTGAAATAGTTGTGGTCCTCTGCTATAGTCCTTCAAAGGAGATATGTACATGATATATGTCATTAAGAGTGTGTGCGTATGTGACCATTGTATGTTAGGCATCACATAAGCTCTGGGATGTTCTGTGTCCTACTCAGTATCTCAGCAATGCTCCATGAGGCAACACTCACATTCTGATAAGTAGAGATGAAGGTGTGTAAAAAGGAATAGCCAGACCATGATATGGTGATTATAATAGGTGTTTATTTAAAATAGTTAACTAAAGTGGTGAAGGTGATCATATTCAGAAGAAATTATTTACAATCTGTTGCCGCCTGCGTATACCAGCAGCTGTGTTCTGTGGTTCCCCCTCCTGTTGCAGGCCATCATCCTCCCCTTCCTCCTCTTCAGGCATGTGTGGCTCTGGTTCCAGGAGGGGAATGTTTCTTCTGACACAAATGTTGTGCAATATTGCACATGTGAGGATGATCCTACAGACCATCTCGGGGGAATATAGGAGGCTACCACCAGTGATGTCGAGGCAGCTGAACCTTGACTTGAGGATGCCGAAGGTCAGCTCGACAATGCTGCGTGTCCTCCTATGGGCCTTGTTGTATGCACGCTCTGCAGCTGTACTTGGGTTGCCAAATGGTGTCATAATCCTGGATGCCATACCCCTGATCAGCTGCAATAGAAAATGAATGGGATCATGTTGATGTAGCTGGCACTATTGAAAAGACCTTTAATGGCAGTAGTTGTCTTGTGTTGTCTGTGTCTCTTTTGTGTACTAATGTGACATCTTATGCTTGTAGGCTATACCATCTGCATTGTGTTGTTTCCTTGGCTGAACAAGTGTTTGTCTGCTAACCGTTTGTCAGCAATATGTTTTGTAATTTTCAGTACAGAGTGCCCTCCCTAGCATTGTGACTTGTGATACAGGTGTCCATGTGTCTTCACTGGGGGTGAGATGATAGTTCCATGCACAGTTAAAATTGAAAGTGTTGTTAGCACGTTCATATGAAAGTACCCTGGACATCCCATACCTTTAGACTTAGGCAATGTATTAATGTAAAGGTCATTGGGACACTTACAATTTGCAAGGTGACATTTAGGCAAAAACACTCATTGACGTATTCACATCAGGCTGTACAGTAATTTCCGATGTGTGACAGGTTCAATGGTGAGTTAAGAAACATGGCTAGCGATGTCACGACCTCAGTGTGTTCCTGTTGACATGTTGCTGTTGTGGTGTATGTGTTGTGTGTCCTAGTGGGTTGCTGTGCAGTGTATATATATGTAGGTTTGTGTACTTACCAACATGTAGTCCATTGCCATACCGTCCTTCCTGGAAGTGTTGATTGATGGTGCAGTGATGGAAGATGAATGAGTCATGTACACTCCCAGGATATTTAGCCACGGTGTTGGTGATCAATCCCTGGTGACCGACAATGGCCTGCACGTTGATGGAATGTGTGTGCTTCCTGTTGCGGTAGAGGTGTTCAGTTGCAGCAGGTGGCACAAGGCGTACATGTGTGCAGTCGATTGCACCAAGGACGTGTGGGAAGCCACTGATTGCGTAGAACCCCTGTTTAGTTTCCTGCTGCTTCTGCGTTAGGGAAGCAGATGTGGCGGGGTGTCAGTCGAATGATGTCATCCAGTACTTTGGGCAAAAAGGCGGAGAATGATGGTTGTGATATTCCGCCAACCAGGGCACCAGTTGTTTGAAAAGAGCCACTTTGCGAGCATATGAAGTACGGCAAGCAGCTTTGTTTCTGTTGGGATGGTGTGGGGTGTCACCAAAGTGGGGGCCAACTGCTGTTCAATGTTTCGCAGCAGCTGCTGAATGGCCTGCCAGTTCAACCGGTACCTCTGGATGATGTCGTGTTCCCTGAGGCCCTGAAGGGTTGTTCTTGGGCGGAATATCCTCTCCTTCTGCGCTGCCTTTGGGGTCCCTGCTGGTGTTGTTGTAGCTGCTGTTGTTGTTGCTGGGCTCTGCGTCTGCGTGCATGCTGGATTAGAATGACCTCCATGGCTCCCTGTTGCTGCTCTGCTGCTCTGCTGTTTGTTCTGTGTGTTCTGATTAAATACAGGTGTGTTTGCCCCATTTTAACAACTGCCCTGACCCAGGCGTTAATTTTTGACGCAAATAGGGCTGTGCGTCATGTTCTGGCTCTGCCTCCCGGCCATGCGTCATTTTTGCCCAAAAGCATAAATACGACACACAGCATATAATTAACGCAAGGCGGGTTGCCGCATCCAAAAAATGATGCACACAGCAGAATTTTGTCGTCCGCGGGCTCGGAAGTCAAAGTTTAAATACGGGGCAACGTTTGCGCTGATTGTGCCTCAAAATTTTTGACGCACAATCGGCACAGACGGAGTATAAATATGCCCCATTGTGTTCTGCTAGCAATGGTTTTTTTAGCAAGAAGGAAAGAAAGGAAGAAAGAAAGAAGAAAGATGTTCAATGAGAAATAATTAAAAAGGTGGCAATGGCATACTCAGTCCAAGAAGCAGAGTTCATACTCCAGCTCAGGTGGTTCACCCAGAAGTTGATAAGCAAACACACTTGATTTTGGACAGTCAGTCTCTTCCTCCTCCTGTGGTGTTTCGGGAACAGTGTAATCAGGTGGCATAAAATGGTGGTTCATTTTGATCATGGTTAATGTCTCCACGTTTTGGGGCCAGAGACTGGTACTTCTTATTGTAACGGGTGGACAGGGCTGCACTGAGCACACGTTCAAAAGTTATGATGATTACAGGGCAAGTCAGATACTTTATTGACAGCCTGCTGAGCTCTGGCCATTGGCGGATCTTCCCTTACCAATACACCAATGGGTTTTGATCCACGTGCACCTCATTTGGGTCAATCAGATACTCCTGGAACATCCTCTGCGCAACCTCTTTTGATTTTGTCTCTGCCCTAAACTTGACACTCGAAACCAAGCCAATGCAGAGGTTGGGTCTGATTCTTCTGATGCTGTTGTTGCCGCAGTTCTTGTTGCTGGTGTTAGTTGCTGTGAGACAAGACTGCCCTCTCTGGAAGTTGAAGGCAGCACCGCAGAACTGTGGAGTGGGACTCTAAGTTCAATCCATTCTTCTTCCAGTTTTCTGACTTGCTCAACAATCTACTCCTTTTTTTTTTAAACATCGTCTTCAGAAAAAGGAATGATAGAGGAAATAATTTTTTTGTAGTGTGGTCGATGTAGACTTTAGATGAGATAATTTCATTTTGCAGCCTTGCATTACAAGTCAAGCTATTGCATATGCTCTCAACAAAGGCATGTGCTTCTGGGTTTTCATTCACACCTCAAGTGCAAACCTTTCAGACACCTTTGTTAGCTGCTTCTGTACCAGATGCAATAACAAAATATGTTGGCCCATCATACTGTCCCCCTTGCTAAATTCTCATGTGAAAACCTGAAAAGGGAGCAGCATCTGTGTCAGGCATTTGCCTAGGCCCCATTTGTTGGCATTCATGGTCATAGCTTTTCCAATTGCATCCCCTCCCCTTAAAATGGCTTAGACATTGATCTGTCTGCACTTCTCAAATAGACATTGCAACATATATTAGGTTGAACTGCAATGTATTGGCATCGCCGGTATCAGGGCTTTAACTGGTACTTTATTACCACGCTGAATAATCTGCAACTGTTTCCGGGCTTTAATAGAATGTTTGGCTGAAATGAGTGCGGATTCCTCTGCAGGTGGTCATTATGTTGCTGACTATGTATTCTTTTTTTGAGAAAGTCTTACACAACCAGGTTGATGCAGTGCTCCAACCAGAGGACCCTGAAACAGCCACTGTTCGCCATGCCTTGACTATGTTACTGTCATGGTCTGTGGGAGCAAATCCAATTCAAAGTCCTCTGTGTCACAGCCATTCAGACACCTCGCTATTAAATTCATCCAAGATGTTTGCAACTTTGTGTGATTTCTTAATAACGAACATTGCTACTGTTGTATGCTGCTGAATGCTCTTAAAACTTTCTTCAGGGCCAAGACATGTGGATAGCTTTTTCTTTACCTCCACAAAAGAGATTGAGTGTGGAGTGATACACATGTAATCCATTAGCTGACAACAAATCCACATGTCTATCGTAAGGTGGATATTGTGGACCGCACTCTGCTGCAAAGCTTGGCCAACCAACTGCAACACATCGTGATGCAACACTGGAACAGCAACTCTGGAAAAATAGGACCGACTTGGAAACTTCCACTTTGGGCAGATGGCTCCCAGAAACTCTAAGAATACCACTCCTTCTACAAAAGAAAAAGGTAGGAGGTCGAGCACTAACATTTTTGCCAGCAAGGAGGCATGGCAAACAAAGAACACATGCAAGCCTATGGCAAAGGGGCACTGGCTGGATGGACAAAATGACCACCAGCCACATGGTGAAAAAACTAAAACAAGGAACAAGGAGACATGGAGAACAAAGAAAGAACAGATGCAAGCCTAAGGCAAAGGAATTCTGGCTGCATGCAGAAAATGGCTGCCAGCTACATAGTCAAACAACAGAAACAAGGAGTAAGGAGGCATGGAGAACAAAGAAAGAACATACGGCTGCCAGCCACAAGGTTAAACAACAACAAGGAGCAACAAGGCAAGGCAAACAAAGAACACATGCAAGCCTATGGCAAAGGGACACTGACTGGATGGACAACATAGCTGGCAGCCAATTGGTCAAACAACAGCAAGGAACAAAGAGGCATGGGGAACAAAAAAAAAATACATGGAAGCCTATGACAAAGGAACACCGGCTGCAAGCACAAAATAGCTGCCTGCCACATGGTCAAACAACAATAACAAGGAGCAAGAAGGCATAGCAAACAAAGAACACATGTGAGCCTATGGCAAAGGGACACTGGCTGGATGGACAAAATGGCTACCAGGAGACATGGAGAACAAAGAAATAACACATACAAGCCTATGACAAAGGAAAACTGGTGGCATGTGTAAAATGGCTGCCAGCCACATTGTCAAACAACAACAAGGAGCAAGGAGGCACAGCAACCAAGAAACACACACGTCTATAGCAGAGGAACACGGGCTGCATGCACACAATGGCTGCCAGCCTCATGGGCAAACCACAACAACAAGGAATAAAGAAGCATGGAAAGCAAAGAAAGAACAAATGCAAGCCCATGCCAAAGAAACACTGGCTGCATGAACAAAATGACTTCAGTCTCATGGTTTAACAACAACAAGGAGCAAGGAGGCATGGCAAACAAAGAACATATGCAAGTCTATGGAAATGGGACACTGGCTGGATGGACAAAATGGCTAGCAGCCACATGGTCAAACAAGAACAAGGAACAAAGAGGCATGAGGAACAAATAAAGAACACATGGAAGCCCATGGCAAAGGAACACTGGCTGCATGTACAAAACAGCTGCCAGCCACATGGTGAAACAGCAACAACAAGGAGGCATGGGAAACAAAGAACAGATGCAAACCTATGGCAAAGGGACACTGGCTGGATCGACAAGATGGCTGCGAGCCACATGGTCAAACAACAACAACAAGGAGAAAGAAGGCATGGAGAACAAAGAAAAAACACATGCAAGCCTATGGCAAAGGAACGCTGGCTGGTTGGACAAAATGGCTGCCAGCCATATGGTTAAACAACAACAATGCGAGCAGGGAGGCATAGGGAACAAAGAAAAAACACTTGCAAGCAAATGCCAAGGGAACACTGGCCGTATGCAGAAAATGGCTGTCAGCCATACAGCCAAGCAACAACTACAAGGAGCAAGGAGGCATGGGAAACAAAGAAAGTACAAATGCACATGTATAACAAAGAAACAATGGTTTCATGCACAAAATTGCTGCCAGCCACATAGAGAAATAACAAGAAGCAAGGAGGCATGGCAAACAAAGAACACATGCAAGCCTATGGCAAAGAGACACAGGGCGGATGGACAAAATGGCCACCAGTCACTTTGTCAATCAACAACAGCAAGGAGCAAGGAGAACAAAGAAGAATAAGTGCAAGCTTAGGGCAAAGGGACACTGGCTGGATGCAGAAAATGGTCACCAGCCACATCATCAAACCACAACCTGGAACAAGAAGGCGTGGATAACAAAGTACACATGCAAGCCTATGGACAAAGACTACACAAAATGGCCCCTGGCCACACCGCATGGAGAACAAAGACAAATGATGAACAATGACAAACATACACACACAAGTACACCCACACACACACACACACACACAATGGCTATACGGAGGCATGTTGTAATATTGAAGAAATCATTAACATTAATTCAGCAATACAAAACACAAAAATCAACTGAGCTCGGTACACACATCCTCCTATACCATCAATTATTACCACACAACATATACACTTTTTACAAAACCTATGAATTAAAAAAAAAAAAAACATTTTCATTTAATCCAATGCTATCCCTGCCCTAAATGAAGTTTTAAAAATGTATAGAACTGAAATATTTATTTCATGCACTGGTTACTACCAGTACTGGGCCTACAGACTAAATTACCCTTCAGAAATCTATGTGACATAGTACAATAATAGAGCAAATGTTATAAACATGCAGATAGGTACTGAGCTGTGCATTTCCTTTACAAAAGATAAAAAATCAATTAAATTCAAAACAAACAATAACTAAGCCCATACTTAAACTCAAGGCCTCCCACCACTATAACATTTTTAAAATCAAATTAAAGTACAAAGAAATATTGATGCATGCCCAAGCAAACAAACAACACCCATATTCAATAGTTGTCGAACTTACTTGTGTGATTTTGCAAAATCAAAGCCCTTAAATCCAAAGGTATATCCTGGAGACAAAGAAAGTGATCCTTCCACCTTGAAATCCAAGTGAAAAGTGACCAGGAGATGGGCACTTCCTTACTGTTTGAAAAAAAAGGCTTCTCAATCTAAAAAGCAACTTGAAGGGTCCATTGGAGAGGAAAGTCCACTCATGAACCACTTTTTGACAAGCTTTATATGTATCTGGAGTAGAACATCTACTGCAGGTATATTTGCACTCATGGACGGAACTGTTTTGTTTGCTGTTGCGGCTGGAAGCAACATGAGTAAGCGCAAAGTCTCGGGTGCACGGACGGAAGCAGTGAGATCAAATGCAAAGTCTTGTGTGGGCATGCTAGTGGCCGGGGAGTTTTGTGGTGCTCACAAGAGAGAGCCAAAACCCTACCTCATGCGCACAAATAAACTCCGCTCCATGCTGAATTGCGGAATTCGAGAACTCCATGCTACTCTGCTGTTTAAAATGGGGTCTTTGGTTAGCAGTCAGGTTACTCCCTGTCCAAACAAGGACCCTCACTCTAGTCAGGGTAAATCACACACAATCCAAATTATCCTGTGCCCACCCTCTGGTAGCTTGGCACTGAGCAGGCAGGCTTAACTTAGAAGGCAAAGTGTAAAGTATTTGTGCATTAAATCATACAATACCACAATATAACACTACAAAAATACACCACACAGTGTTTAGAAAAATATATAATATTTATCTGGATAAATGCAGGTCAAAACGATTAAAGATGAAATAAGCAAATGTAAGGATATCACTGAAAGTGATATCAAGTGTCTTTAGAGTTAAAATATTACTGTAAAAGCAATAGAAAGTGTGTTAAGTTCTCCTAGAAACAACAAGTGTCTCTTGCAGGACAACGTACCTGGTTTGCGTTGAAAAATCCTCGCAAGGGACCGCAGAGGAGGAGATGAGGGGAAAGCGGTCAGTGTGCGTCAGTTTCGCCCTTCGGAAACAGACTTGCATCGTTATTTGCCAGGTGGGGAAGACGTTGCGTCGATTTCCAGCACACAGACTTGGATCCTCTTCGGATTGTGGGGTTTTCAGACATCCCGGGAACAATATGTGTAATCCTCGGCTTGTGGAGCGTAGTCACAGGGGCTGCGTTGATTCCGGTAGGAGATGCGTGGAATTTTCTTCCGCACGGCAGGTGCTGCGTCAATTCCTCTCAGGAAGTAGGGCATC
This sequence comes from Pleurodeles waltl, assembly GCF_031143425.1. Taxonomy (NCBI): domain Eukaryota; kingdom Metazoa; phylum Chordata; class Amphibia; order Caudata; family Salamandridae; genus Pleurodeles; species Pleurodeles waltl. Next base: position 1,021,512,248 of record NC_090447.1, read on the forward strand.
GTCATTCTGAGTCGGCTTGCATCAATCCAGTAGGGCCGTGCGTCGAAGTTCTGGTCATGTCGCTGGTGCTGCGTCGATCTTCTGTCGCAAAGTCGGGGCTGCGTCGTTCCGGTCTTGGCGTGCGGTGAATTTTTCACCGCAAGCAGGCTGTGCGTCATTCTTGGCAGGCAGTGCGTCGAATTTTCACCGCACGGGTATTTCAGCTGCAGAAGAGAAGTCTTTTTGGTCCTGAGACTTCAGGGAACAGGAGGCAAGCTCTATCCAAGCCCTTGGAGAGCACTTTTGCAGAAAAGCAAGAGAGCAGTAAGACAGCAGGGCAACAGCATGGCAGCAGTCCTCTTCAAAAAAACGTCAGGTGAGTCCTTTGGGCAGCCAGGCAGTTCTTCTTGTCAGGGTGCAGATTCTGGTTCAGGTTTCTTCTCCAGGAAGTGTCTGAGGTGGTAGGACAGAGGCCCTTCTTTTATACCCAAATGTGCCTTTGAAGTGGGGGAGACTTCAAAGAGTTGCTCAGAAGTGCACCAGGTCCCCTTTCAGTTCAATCCTGTCTGCCTGGGTCCCAGTAGAGGGTGTGGCAGTCCTTTGTGTGAGAGCAGGCCCTCCACCCTCCCATCCCAGGAAGACCCATTCAAAATGCAGATGTATGCAAGTGAGGCTGAGTATCCTGCATTTGGAGTGTGTCTGAGTGAATGAGTGAATGCACAAGGAGCTGTCAACTAAACCCAGCCAGACGTGGATTGTAAGGCACAGAAAGATTTAAGTGCAGAGAAATGCTCACTTTCTAAAAGTGGCATTTCTAAAATAGTTATATTAAATCCAACTTCACCAGTCAGGAGGATTTTGTATTACCACAGGCCTCACAGTAGTGTAAAAACAAATTTAGGAGTTTTACACTAGGGGTGACTTATATGTAAAAAAAGGGGAGCTTTAGGCTTGGCAAGTACTTTTAAATGTCAAGTCAAATTAGCAGTGAAACTGTACACACAGACCTTGCAATGGCAGGCCTGAAACAAAGTTAAGGGGCTACTGAAGTGGGTGGCACAATCAGTGCTGCAGGCCCACTGGTAGCTTTTAATCTACAGGCCCTGGGCATATATAGTGCACTCTACTAGGGACTTATAAGCAAATCAAATAGCCCAATTGTGTATGATCCATTGTTACCATGTTTAAAGGGAGAGAGCATATGCACTTTAGCACTGGTTAGCAGTGGTAAAGTGCGCAGAGTCTAAAAGACAGCAAAAAACAGTATCTCAAAAGGGGAGGGAGGCAGGCAAAAAGTTAGTGGTGACCACCCTAGGCTGTCAGGTCTAACATCTGCGTAGTGTGAACTGCCAGAATTCTCCAAATTCTGCCAGCAGACTGGACTTCTTTGCCCGGGCCTACTCCCAATCACTGAGTATATTATAATTCATTGGTACAATAGTTAGTTGTTACCTCTTCCAATCCAAGCATGGTGGTAGATACAACGTTTTATCTCCTCTTTGATGGTAGCAACACATTGGAATGTGGCATTGACAATGGCTGTCATTTAATCTATGACTGTAGAAAGTGGAGTATTATGTGGTGTGGGGGTTAGTCATCACCATGTAATACCCTCAAAATACCCAAAAGATGGACCCTAGATTCAAACTAATACATCCTTAGCTTTGTCATTGTAGTGTCGAAAAAAAACAGTCAGGCTTTACTTAGAGAAACATGTGTTAAGTATTTCACAGCACAAACTTGGACAATAAGTAATTGGCACAACTCAAAGGAAATACAACCCCAATTTATAAAAATAGAGCTTATTTGTATATGAATGTATACACCAATGGCAATGGAAAATCACTGCAATAATAGAATTCAAACAGTGTATTGAAGTCAATAGCAAAATAGCATCTGTTTCAAAAATGCATTTGAAGGGTGAGTTGCATGGAACCCTTGGGGGGTTAACACTAGTGCAGTCCCTGGGACCAGATGATGACAGTCAGAGCAGTTTTACCTGGCCTGTGGTGTCCGGGTGAAGAGTTGTCCAGGCTGTTCATGTTGTTAAAAAGAGCTCGTTTTGAAGTCAATGGCAGGGATGCCGCTGGTGACAATGGCCAATTGGAGTTTGAGCTGCAGGGAGCCCTCACAGGATTAAGGTGGTGTGGGCCCTGGGACCAGGCCACAACAGTCAGGTCACTTCTACCAGGTCTGTGGCATCTGGGAGTAGTGTTGTCCTGGCAGGCCATTGTGCTTAATAGGGATAGCACTGGTCCTGATTTTACCACTGGCATGACTATGCTGACAAGGGGATGCAAAGTCTCATCTGGGGCTGGGTTGTAGCTGTCAGATGCAGGTTGCACGCTGTGCCCAACACTTGCTGTGTTGAGTGAAGGGGTTAGTGACCAGGGTGGCAGCCTACAAGCCTTGGCAATGCTAAAGGTGCAAAAATCCTTTGGGAAGTTACAAGGGTCCGGGGGAGTCAGATACCGGCCTGAACCTTGGAGGAAGGCTGCATTGCAACTGCCAGAAAACATTGGACTACTTGGTTTTCGATGATCCCTTGGCAGACCAGAAGGCCAGTGAAACATTGGATCCTGCGGTTGCTTTTACCTGCAGCGTGATGGGGACTGGTGCCTCCAGTCCAGTGGAGGCTGAAGGTGGTTCTGGTTTCAACATGTGTCTGTCTCTGTGGCAGCGAGGAGTTTCAGGCAAGGACAAAGATCAATCATGCAGCTCCCAGTCTGTTGCCTCAGGCACAGAGTTTCCCTCTTTTGGTGTGGAGCAGTGGGCAGAGTCCAGTTGTTTTTGATTCAGAGCTTCTCTTGGTCCTTCGAAATTGGTTGATCAGATCTGAGGATATGGTGTCAGGGGTGTCCCTTAAATCCAGAATTTAAGAGAGTTAGGGGTGTGGAGACTAGTAGGCAATGGGCGACTAGCTCCTACAGCTAATCCACCCACCCTTCTAAAATGGCACAAATCAAAATTTATTGCACAGACAGGGCTGCTCACCCGAGTGATGTGGTCAGCCTGCTGGGCCTGTGCACAGCCCTGCATACCTAACTTCTCACTTGTACATGAGCACATGTGCCTTAGGGCAGGAAGAGGTCTGTTTCCTTGCTGGAGGACAGAGCTGATGGCTTTCAGAGGCGGTAAGGCCTTAGAAGCTCAGTACCCTGATGGCTCTGTTTACTAGCCTAGCTGGAGGTGGGAAGTGTGACATCCTTCCTGTCCCAGCCTTTTGTTTCTGACCTCTGGGAGGGCCCCGGCTGCTAGCAGGAGGTCATAAACATATCATGGTGGCAGCAAATGAGGGAAAAAGCATGGGGTGCTTGGCCAGAGCACAAAGGAAGGTGGCAAACAGGTGGGAAGATTCTAGTGGCCACCTGGGTGCCTGCCAGCTGCCTCTCAACACACAATTCATTTTGGGGGAGAGAAGGCAAGTTGTTTGACACCAAACTTGACATACCTAGGTGGTACCATAATGGAGCTAGCAGCCCTGGTAAACCAGGTCTTAAGTCCCATGTTATACTTTAGACCAGCCTGCACTTATAGTGTACCTTAATGGAAAGAACACTATAAAGACATAGAAGCTTGTGCTTATAAGCCTGTACCTTTAATATAATGCACCATGCCTCCTGGGTTGCAGAGACCTACCCTAGATGAATCTGACATCCATGTAGTGCAGTTCATGGGACTGTGCAACTCTGTGGAACTGGAGGAGTTTGCATTGCTCTGGCAGTCTGTAATGGTAGGCCTGCCACCAATACTTTTGGGACTGTCACTCAGGGTGCCACAAACTCATGCTGCAGCCCTGGGGACCTCTTTACCACCTATTTCCTGGGTACCCTGGGTACCATCTACTAGGGCCTTATACAGGTGTAAAGCCTTGCCAATCAGGTAATTATCAAGTCAACATAACATTTTGGGGAGAAATCACAGGCATTGGGGCCTTGATTGTAGGCTTCCAATGCACTTACATAGCCATATACATCAGGGGGTGACCATACATCTAGGGGTACTTTCCTACATGACTCCTCCCAGACAACAGGGGATGATCAACTAACCTACACCCTGGCAGTTCCCTTCATCTAAGTGGAAGAACCTGGAAAATTCATCTGCACTGGCATGGTCAATCTCTGGTCTGTTTTCCACTATAAAGTCCATACCCTGTTGGAAAATGGACCAACTCATTACTTCAGGGTTCTTACTTCTCTTCTGCATCAGTCATCTAAGAGGCTTATGGTCAGTTTGAACCTTGAAGTGAGTCCCAAACAGGTATGGGCTATGATTCTTCAGGGACCAAACCGCAGTAAAGGCTTCCCTCTCAATGGCATTCCAATGCTGCTGTCTAGGGAGGAGTTGCATGCTGATTTTGGAAACTGGTTGACCCTAGCCCTCATCATTTGCTTGTGCTAACACTGTGCAAATCCCATGTTCATAAGCATCTGCCTGAAAAATGAAATCCTTGGTATAGTAAGGTGCTTTGAGTACATGTCCTGGGCACATAACCTCTTTCCTGGTATTAAAGGATGTTGTGGATTCATTTTGCACCTTGCTTGGGCACACATATTTTATATTAACTTAGGCCTCCGGCCTGTGTCCTTTCACCTACATAGGATCTATAATTCCATGTATTCATTTTAGTTAGCCTGCTGTTTGAAGAGATGTTTTGTTTTCCTAATCAGCTGTGATTCTTTGAAAGCGTTGCTATTATTTCTGTGCATTACATTTCACCATGTACCTCTGTCCAAGACTGCTAAGAATAATACATGATAACCCAGTTAGTATTGTCACGACAACAGTATGTAAACAGTCCAACACTTAGGCACATGCCCACGTCAAGTCTATTATCATGGAACATAAATATGTTTTCTATAAAAACATTGTACAGGTCAAGGGAAAGGAGGGAGGTCATTCCGGCAGGATATCCATTCACATTGTAAGCCATTGCATTGCTGACGTCAGCCCTGTTTCTATAACCAGCTAAGGAGATGCCAGGCAGACCCCTATTTTCAGGTAATAGTGGTGGGTGCTTCTGTCATGGACTACGTACAGACAGATTGGGCTATCACCACTATGCTCTCTCTCAGAAGTTAGGGGTTAGGTAGATTTCCTATGTACATATTATTCAAATATGCTTGGGTTGTTTATTTTACTTCACACTTGCCATAACAATCCTAATCCTGTTATATCTCATTACCCTAATAACTGCAGCTCATATATTTTATTGTAGATTGCAATCTTTTCAACAAATGTATTGAAAACCATCCTGCATCTTTTATTTGGCCTATTTGTGTGTGTAAGACATTTTTGCTAACGAGAGAAAGAGGTGAGATTTGTTGACCATGACTTCCCTGACAGGTCATTGAGTATCAAGCATCAGGCTGCCACAAATCACCTTTGCTTTGTGTTTTTGGGGTTTGGTTGGGCCAACAGCTGCCAGGACGGTGTGAGATTGACCCAGTCACCAACAAGCAGTGGTGCTGCCACCCAGATCCAACAGTCTCATTCCAATAACAAGTGTCCTACAACAAAGCCTTTTGACATCCTGCAGTCCCAATGAATTTCTTAGGTTGTTTCTTAGAGGTAAGTTCAGTTAAGGGAGCCACAATGCTCCAGTAATTCTTCACAAACCTACAGTGCCCAGTCAAGCCAAGGAAGGCGCTGACCTGAGCCTGGGTCTTGGGAGGCTCCAAGCCCAGAATGGTCTGCATCTTAGGATGGAGAGGTTGTACTTGGCCTCCACCTACAATGTGGCCCAGGTACACAACAGACCTTTGATAGTGAGGCCTGCTTGCTGCAGGGCATGGAATACTTCCTTCGGGTGGACCAGGTGACCCTCCCAGGTGGATCTAAAATCAGCAATGTCATACAGATGTTCTGCACTAAAGTCTTCCAGGCCTCAGAGAACTCAATTCACCAACCTTTAAAAAACGTGAAACAAACTTTTTTTAAACCAAAGTACATCACAGTAAACAGGTAGTGGCCCTCTGGGGTGAAAAGTGCAGACCTCTCTTTTTCTATATGGGTGAGCCCAAGTTGCTGATACCCTGAGGTCAGGTTAAAGGTACTCAGGAATTTGGCTGCACCCCAACTTATCAATCAGCTCATCTGCCCAAGGGATAGGATAAGCAGCAGTTTTGATAACTGCATTGAGGCCTCTATAATCCACACAGAACCTTATCTCAGGTTTTTCACCTTTGTAGTGGGGTTTGAGGACCAGCATCACTGTGCTAGACCAGGGGCCTGCAGAAGGTTCAATTGTCTGAAGCCCTCACACCTTGCCAACCTCAGTCTTTATGCAAGCATTAACTGGGTCTGAGAGTGAATGTTATTTTTGACAGGGATGTTGTCACCAGTGTCCTCATCATGGGTGCAACATGTTGTTAGTCCAGGAGTTAAAGAAAAGAGCTCAGTAAACTGGCTTAGGACTTGCCTACAGCCAACTTGCTGTTGGGCAATGAGGCAGTCAGACACAACTACAACTTCTGCTGACCCATCTTGGGGGTGGGGGTGGGGGGTGGTTTGACAGAAGGTCAGGGAGCGGCTGACTTTCCATTTCCTGTCCTTCATCAGTGACCATCAGCATGGTCATGTGAGTCCTGTCCTTGTGGGATATTAGGTGATTTACAAGTAGGACCCTGTGAGGGCCTCTGGGGTGCCTAAGTCAACAAAGGACATTGCTTTCCCCTTTTTCTCCAGGGTTGAATAAGGCCCAGTACATTTGTCCTAGAGGGCCCTGGGAGCCACAGGCTCATCCATCCACACCAGTTGACCTGGTTAGTGCTCCACCAGTGCTTACCGTTGGTCATACAAGTGCATTTTAAGCTTCTGGCTGGCCTCAAGGTTTTTGTTTGTATTCTTCATGTGCTCTGCCATGTGAGAACGCAGGCCTAGCACATAGTCCACTATGTCCTGCTTGGGTTCTTTGAGAGGCCTCTCTCATTCTTCCCTTACAAGACTCAGGATGAGCAAACAAAAGTTCAAAAGGGATGAACCCAACCCCCTTTTGTTTCACCTAACTGTGTGCAAAGCGAGTGACAGGCAATGTACAGGGGCAGTCCTATCTCCTTCTGAGTTTGTCAGGAAGTCCCATTATCAAGCGTTTTACGGTTTTGTGGGATCTTTTAATGAAACCATTTGTCTGGGAGTAATAGGGGGTGGGAAACTTGTAACTGACTCAACATTCATCCCACGTTGCTTTCAGGTAGGCAGACATGAAATGAGTCTCCTATCTGACAATACCTCTTTAGGAAACTCCACCCTGCTGAAGATACCAATGAGGGGCTTTGATTCTGCAGTAGAAGTTGCAATCATCATAAGAGGGATTGCCTCTGGATATCTAGTGGCATGATTTCCAAATCAATGCACCGCTCCTCCATTAGGGTGGAATAGTATCGCCCCCTCTAGCAGCAGCAGCAGCAGCAGCCTCAAACCTTTTACTAAAAAACAAAAAAACAATAATGTTTATTTTTGTTTTTTAGCAAAAGAACCAGGCCACAGGCTGCAACGAGCACTGAGGGGGCATAAAAGGACACACCCTCACTGCGCATGTATGTTTGGCCAGCCATCTCAGGCCGGCCAAACACACATGTGCAGTAGGTTCTCTCAATGCCCAGCACTGTGTTGCTGGCCTGGACAGAGCAAGTACAGGCTCCCACTCTGTTTGGGAGTACCCTGGCTGGACACTCCCAGCCAATCCTAACTCTGCTCTGAACAGCATCAGGATTGGCCGCAGGGCAGGCTGGCAGCCTGTGTCTGAAGCCTGCCTTCACGAGAGGAGCGGTACTGTGGTGACCGAGGCGGCGATGATACAGTTACATTTTATTTTAATTAATTCTCCCCAGTAACCCCCACATGCCAATCCCCCCTCTTGAGCACCGCAAGCTGCTCCATTTCTGAATGCAGTTTTAAGGTTCATGTGGTCAATAATGTCAATCCTCACCCTATCAAAAGGTGTCCTAACCACAGATAGTGGGATTAATGGAGCCTTTGGGTAGGTGCCTGTCTTGCCATTGGTTTGGCAGGTCACACAGCAGTGACAAAACTCCTTTATCTTTTCAGACATTTGGGGCCATTAAAAATGGGCAGCAAACCTGTTCCAGGTTTTGGTTTGTCCCAGAGGTCTAGCTAAGGGGATGTCATGGCAAATGTGAGGATAAACTCTCTGTACTTTTAGGGGATCACCACTCTCCTGGATGACCCTTGTTTTGCTCCCTGGCCTCAGTGTACAGAAGTTCATCCTCTCAGTAGACCCTGCGGTTCCCTCTGACATCATCCTCGTCTTACCTAGCAGTTTGCTGCCTGAGGCCTTCAAGAGTAGGGCATCCTCTTTGACCTTGGCTTAGGTCGTCTCTGGAGGGTCCCCATTCACAGGTTGGGCCAGCCTCCCACATCTACAGATCCCCTCAGGCACCAGGGCATTTCCCTCTGAAGAAGTCTCTCCCGGTCCTTTGACCTCTCTGCAGCTGCCTTAGTAGACAACTTGCCTTTTTTCTTGCTGGAGGTAACTTGGTCCACTGTTTCAGGATCCAAGTCCCCCTTCTTTCCCTGACTTGCTACCTGTGCTCTTGTGGAGGTACACACCCACTCAGGGAGGCCCAGCATTTCTGCAAAAGCCTTCCTTTCAACCTCTGCCCAAGGAGAAGTCTCCGGATCATTTTCCAACAGTCACTTCACTGGGATTGTAGGGGGACATAACTATCTTCTTTGAGCCAGTCACCCCTCTCCATTCTAAGCTCACCAAAGCCATGGGATGTAGCTTAGTTTCACTGTAAGCATTGGTAACCTGATGACTAACACCAGACAACCTTTGGTCTGGAAAACCTGTCTAGCAGCCACCATAGGGACACTCGCACCTGTATCCCTCAGAGCCTCTAACTCAGTCACATTGATCTTTGGCCATTGTCTGTACTTATTCATGACTGGCGGTAAGACAGCCAGGGTCTCAAGATCCATCCCGCCCATGGACACTAAGGTAGCTTCAGTGTAACCTCTGGCCCCTCCAGACTACCCTTCTATCCCTACTCTTGTGCTAGCCAACCCTTGGGATTATTCACCATTGGAGACTTTTTGGAGCAGGAGTCATCTTCCTTTTTCTGACCTGCTTGAAGACAGCCATGGCACAACCCAGAAACCTTTTTTGGCTCCTAGTTCTTACGCTGATGCCCCTTTTTCTTTAGATTGTGGGAAGTATTGGTGACCACTTCCCTGAGAAGTCTTTTGGGCCCTTTAGAGAACTCATTATTTTTATCTTTCTCTTGCTCGTCTCTTTACCCTGCTGGGGAGCCTGTGAACACTTCTGATAGTCACCTCCACTCTGGGTCTTTTTAGGCACCCTGGATCACACCCATTTTTCAGCTATCTTTCCCAGTTGTCGGGGAAAATACTACTCAGAATCCAGCAGATGTTGTAGCAATTTCTCTGTGGTACAAATAGTTAGGATGTGCTCTTTCATAATTATATTATTCAACCCATCATAAGTGTCCACTTTATTGCCTGTTAACATTGGTGCCTCCATCCTTTGGCCTAACGCCCAATTTAGCCCTCCTTTCTTTTAGGGCAAGTCTCTTCCCCTCAAGCTGAGTTTTCCCTCCTCCGGGAAGATTAGGTCCAACCTATCCTTAAGGAGTCCTACCCTCTTACCATTGCGGTTCTTCTAGAATGACTTCTGTCACTTCCCACTGGAGTCTAGGGAAGGGTGGAGAATCATGGTGCTCACTTCCTTCCCCTCCATTTTCTGGGTCAGAGCATCTTCCTCCACCTCTACACATTCATCTTCTGAGGAAGAAGCCTCGTTCTCTACCCCTTTTGCATTCAAAGAGGCTGTAGGCCGTTTCAAGCGCCTCCTTTTTGGTCCTAGCTCTAGCTGTACACGAAGGTCTCAGCTCACTGATCCTCAGGGCTGGCAGGATGGACAAGTCGAGACTCTTCAAATCTATTGTGCTTTTTTAACCTCTGAGTTGGGATCTTATTAACAGAATGGTGAAAAAAGAATCGTAACTCACCAGGCCTATTTGTTTGTCTAATGGAGTCAGGATATATCCAAAGCTCTTAGAAGTCAATTAGAAAAATTCAAATAAAATGTAAAAATTATTTTTTATGCTAAAGTCAATTTAGCGGTTTTCTCCTGCAAAATACACTTATGACCAAGTGGCACTGTGAAACACAAGCTCAAGTTCCCATGGCTGTAACACCAATGTTGGAAAGTAGAGTATTATGTGGTGCAGTGTTAGTCCTCACCATGTAATACTCTCGCAATACCTCAGAGATGGTCCTTGGATTTATACTAATAAATCCTTTTGCCTGGAAGTGTGGCAAAAGGCAGTCAGGCTTTACTTAGAGGAAAATGTGTTAAGCATTTCACAGCACAAGCATGCATGACAAGTAATTGACACGAATTGAAATCCAACACCAATTTATACAAATTTAACTTATTTTTATATAAATTTAAACACCACGAATATTATAAGTACAGTATAACCGGAGATATTGATTTTAGAAGCAGTAGAAAATCACTGCAGAAATGCATTTCAAGCGTTGCATTGAAGTCAATGGCACAATATCATGTGATGTGAAAACGCAATTATAAGGCAAGTTGTATGGAACCGTTGGGGGGTTAGGCTAGTGCAGTACCTGGGACCAGATTGCAATAGTCAAAGCAGTTTTATCTGGCCCGTGGCATCTGGGTACAGATTGATCCTGGCTGTTCCTGGTGCCGAATGGTACTCACGTTGAAGTAAATGGCAGGGACGCCACTGGTGACAAACAACCACTTAGAGGTTGAACTGTGGGGAACTCTTGCAGGGTTAAGGTGGTGGGGCCCTCGGTCCTGGTCGCAGCAGTCAGTTCACTTTAACCAGGTCCATGGGGTCCTATTACAGAGTTGTCCTGGCTGTCCGTAGTGCTGAATGGGGCTTGTGCTGGCACAACAATGCTGACAAGGGGAAGCAAAATCTCAGCTGGGGCTGGGTTGCAGATGTCAGATGCAGGTTGAACGCTATGTCCTGCACCTGCAATGGAGAATGAAGGGGTTAGTGACCAGGCTGGCAACCAACAAGCCTAAGATGCATGAATCCTTTGGGATGTTAATAGGGTCCAGAGGAGTGTGAAAGCGACTCCCAGAAGACAGTGGACTACCTGTTTTTTGACAATCTCATGGCAGGCCCAATGGCCGGTGAAACTTCGGATCCTGCTGTGGTTTTTACCTGCAGTTTGCAGGGGGCTTGTGCCACCAGTCCAGGGGAGTCTGAACGTGAGTCTGGCTTCCACAGGTGTCCCTCTGTGTGGGAGTGTTGAGTTTCAGCCAAATACAAAGGTTGACTATGCAGTCCCCAGCCTGTTGCCTCAGAGACAGAGTTTCTTTTGCTGTGGAACAATAGACAGCATCCGGTTGTCGGTAATGCAGAGTTTCTCTTAGTCCTCCTTTAAAGTTTGTCAATCAGATCTGACGTTCTTGTGTCTGTGGTGTCCCTTGAGTCCTGGAATTAAGGGACTTAGGGGTGTGGAGACTAGTGGCCAATAGGCAGAAGGCTCTTATAGCTAATCTTCCCCTTAGGTGACCACATCTGGTAGGACAGGCCATCTTTAGCTACCAAGAACTCTCTATTATGCCACTTCTAAGATGGCAGAAATTAAAATTTAGTGCACAGACATAGCTGTTCACCCCAGAGGTGTGGTCAGCCATCTGGGGTGCAGACAGTCCTGCATACCTAATTTCCTGCCTGTCTATGAGGAAATGTGACTTCGGGCAGGGGAAAAGCTGTTTTCTCACTGCAGGACAGTACGGATGGCTATCAAGGGCGGTTAAGCCTTTGAAGCTCACCACCCTGATGGCTCTATTCACTAGCCATCGGGGTGGTGAGCAGTTGGGAGGTATGTCGTCCTTTCTGACTCAGCTTTTTGTTTCTGACCTCTGGTAGTGCCCAGGCTGCCTGACAAGAGATCAGAAACCTGTCTTGGTGGTGGCAAATGCGGAAGAAAGCACAGGGTGCTCAGTCAGAGCACAAAGGTAGGTGGCAAAAAGGTGGGCAACTCCTACTGTGCCACGTGGGTGCTTGTCAGCTGTCCCTCAACACAAGATTCATGTTGAGGGAGAGAAAGCAAGTTGTTTGACACCAAGCTAGACATATTTAGGCCATACCGTAATGGAGCTAGCAGCTCTCATCAACCTTGTCTTAAGTCCAAAGTTATCCAATGGATTGGCCTGCATTTATAGTGTACCTTAATGGAAAGGATGCTAAAGAGTCTTTGAAGCTCATGCTTATATTGCTGCACCTGGGTTGCAGAGGCCTACATTAGGGGTGTCTGACATACATACAAGGCAGTGAATGGACTGTCCAAGTCTTGGTGTGGGCACAGTCAAACTGGAGCAGTTTGCATCACTCTGGCAGTCTGCAATGACAGGCCTGCCACTAATACTTTGGGAGGGTCACCCAGGGTGGCATAATTGCATGCTGTAGCCCTGGTAACCCCTTTAACACTTATGCCTGGGTACCCTAGGTACCCAGGCATATGGGCCTCATAAGGGTATAAGGTCTTGCCAAACTGGTAATTAGCAAGTTGACATAACAATTTAGGCAGAGAGCACAGGCACTGGGAACTGGATAGTAGGCTTCCAGTACACTAACAGAGTCATACACATCACCTCAACATTGGGGGTGATCATACAGAAAATAATACCTTCATACAATGATCACCCCGCTAGGTGATGCAAAAAAAAGTAGTGACAATGGGATGTTAGGGATGCAGGCATTATCTCCAATGTCCTGAAAAGAATGTGAAGGCTTCTTTACTGCACTTGTTCCAGCTCCAATCTGGCCATATATGTGACTAAAAAATGCTGAGCAGCATAAATCTGACATAAACAGAATGTTCCACCAGTTCCTTTTTTTGCAGAGAAGTATGTTCAGCTACAAATATGTTCTCTATTCCTCCTTGCTCACTGTTATTGTTTGACCATGTGACTGACACCCATTTAGTGCATCCTGCCAGTGTACCTTTGCCAAAGGCTTGCATTTGTTCTTTGTTCTCCATGCCTCCTTGCTCATTGCTGTTGTTTGACCATGTAGCTGGTGGCCATTTTGTTCATCCAGCCAGTGTGATTTTGCCATAGGCTTGCATGTATTCTTTGATCTCCATGCATCCTTGCTCGCAGTTATTGTTTGACCACGTGGCCGGCAGCCTTTTTGTGTATCCAGCCAGTGTGCCTTTGCATGAGGATTGCATTGAAGGATGTGATACTGGTTTATTATTATGCTTGGGGATCATTGTAGTATATGTATACTAAGATTATGATTTTGATAAACAGTACTGATAATATTGCATGCATTTTTTTTGCGTTTTTTATTGTGCACTTCCTTGCCTCACAGTAGGTGTCTTTCTTCTTGCCCCCCATACAAACATTGGCAATTAACTCTTGATTTATTTTGTTATTTTAAATGTATTTTTTTTTTTTTATTTAGTAATTTTATTTAAGTTTATTTTTTATTTTAAATGTTTTACAATTTTAATTTCTCATTTTTTAATGTTTACTTTTTTTTTTATTGTTTATTATTTTGGTTATGTTTTATTTTTTTTTTGTTTATTTATGTACTTTTTTGCATTCTGCCTTGATCCATCCATCTGCCATTGGCCACAGCCACGCACGAGCATTCAGTTTTTTTGGGTATAATTCCATTTCTTCCTGCCTTCAGTGCACTGCAGGCATATCAACATCTTTCATTTTGTTAATGATTATTTATTCCACTGCGCCCTGGAACACATTGCTTACTATAGGCTCACACTAACCTTAATTTTTTAAAGATTATTCTATTTACCCATGCACTTCCCTGATTGCCACAGGTGTCTCCTTTAGAAGAGATGGATGTAAAGCAAAGAGCTATATCTGTATTTTCTGTTATCCTGATTGGAAACTGAATTTTATGGTATGGTGGTGTGGTTTGAAATTAAAGTGGTTGATTTATTATTACCTAAGTAACCAACCACATTAATATTGCCTTTGTCTGTTTTAATTTAAACTGTAACATTGCCAGGTTTCCCTAAATATTTGTCTTGTTTGTTTGCACAATTGAAAAAGAGACATTACCTGCAGTACTACCAATCACTGGCAAGGACTGTATTGTGACATCAGTCTTCCAATCTCTTCCACTTGTGCAGCTTAGTGCCACTGCTAACTGAAAGCTTTAAGACAGCCCCAAATAAAGTTGCTCCCAAGAAAGTGGTCAGTGTGAAGAAGCAGCTTTTCACTAGTGGTGTGCCAACCACAACCATTTCTGGAAGACCTGTACTGGCCACACCGGCCTCTGGGGAGGAACCTGGGAGCAGCACTCCCACATCAACAGCACCACCCCAACCTAAGCCCATGACCATGTATGTCAGTGACAAAGGCATTGCAGTCATGGTGACACTGACAAGCACTTTGATGCTGAATTTGATTTGCCCCCCTTGCAAAGTAGTACACAATCTTTTCAGGAAACAGAACAAAGTGGACAGCAGGTTGGAACAGAACAGGATGTTGAGTTTCCTGCCGAGCAATAACCTCCTCTTTTAGAATCATTGTCACCCACATCTCCAGCAAAGGATAAAAAGGTGTACTACTCCGCCATCTTCTCCAAGCACCACTTCTGATGGTGATGATAGGGACATGGAGTGCACCCCGGCAGAGTCCGGGAGATGCCTGGAGAGGCAAGAGAAAAGAAAAGTTCCTCAAAGCCTTACAATCATGGAAGGAGATGATGAGGAGGATGCCAATGATTAGCCAGTCATTGTGAAAGCTGTCACTAAGGAGATGTTACTATTCAGCTTGCTCTAAAGGATGTGGCAGAGGTAGCACCACCAGATTTCATATTTGTCAAAAGCCCCAGCTGAGACCTGCTGCATCCCCTACTTTAGTAGAAGTATACACTGCAAATAGGTAATCAATGACACACCCACCTACTTCCAGTTCATCAGGCAGTGTCCAACTAAGTACTTTTCCCCAATGTGGAACTTTTTTACGATTAGCAAACAGCAAGAGAACAATGTAATATGCCCCATTTGCCAGGCAAGTGTTTGTTGAGGTAAGCCTGATTCACACTATGGTACTGGTGGCCAAATGACCCGTATGAAAACACATCATGCAATCCAGTGGGAGGAGCACCTTTACAAAAATGTTTAATTTGGCGGTGCTCTTGAACGTCAGGAGAGCCAGGAAACATCAGCTACAAGTCCAATCACAGTGGAGGATGTTGAAGAAGAGGGTGACTTCCTCATGCAAAGCAGACCTATTCTCAGCAGTGCACCGAAATCACCCACCTCAGAGACCCCACAATGGCACAAGGGGACTCAAAATCAAATGGAGACAACAAGGCATAAGTAACTGCCCCATTAAGCACATTGAGTCTATCACCACCTACTTCTCAAAAGTCACCTACGTCAGTGACCCCAGAAAAGAACAATACCCAGTCTACTATTACAGGAATGCTTAGGCAGGAGGGGCCCTTCGACCGCAACTACGGAAGGCATGTTTGTATAATGGGAGGCTGGTAAAAATGTTAGTGCTGGACCACCTCCATTTTGTTGAAGGAGTCGCAGTCTTAGAATTTGTGGCAGCCATCTGCCCAAAATGGAAAATTCCAATTCACCCCTGTTTTGCCAGAGTTGCTTTTCCAGTATTGCATTACGATGTGCTGTGTGCTGTGAATGCTTGGGCAAACTTTACAACAAAGTGTTATCCACACTAACACCTGACGGTAGACATGTGGACCAGTTGTCAGGCAAGTGATTACATATGTGTCACTGCACACTGGATCTCTTTTGCAGGGGTGAAGCAAAAGCTATCCACAGGTATAGGCCCTGATGAAAGTTTTAAGAACATTCACCAGCATCCAACAGTAGCCAAGCTCACCATGGATAAATCACACACAGCAGCAATCATCTTGGATAAATCAAACAGCAAGGTGTTTGAATAGCTGTGATCCAGAGGTCGGTGAATTGAATTTGTTGCCACAGACAGTGGGTATTTTAGGGTCCTTATTTGATACACTGCATCAACTTGTTTTTGCAAGACTTTCTCAAAAAAGAAACCATATTCAGCAATATACTGATGACCTGCAGACGAATCTGCCCTCATTTCACTAATTTCATTGCACTCATTTCTTCCATTCTTCTAAAGCCCGGAAGCAGTTGCAGATTATTGAGCATGCCAATAGAGCACCAGTTAAAAGATCTCATACACAAGGTGTCAACACTTTTGAACTCAACCTATTATATGTTGTAAGTCGAGTTCAGAGGTGAAGTCAAAAGAGTTCATGCAAGTGGCATCGCCAAGGGCACTTCAGAGGGATTTCCAGGAGTATCTGTATGACCCAAAAGAGGTGTATGAGGACCAAACCACTTTTGTATATCAGTATGGGAAGATCTGCCATTGACCATAGCTCAACAGGCTGGTAAAAAAGGTGTGTCTGCAGAGCATATGTTCAGTGCAGCTGGTGCAGTTGTTACAGTGAGAAGGACCAGACTCTCACCTCAAAATGTGAATATATTAACAATGATCAAAATTAACCAAAATTTCACAACACCTGATTATACTGTTCCCAAAACACCAAAGGAGGAGGAGGAGGATATGTTGGAGGCTGGCCTGGTTTATAGCGGGTACCTTAGGTACGAACACCTTATACCAGGTCCAGTTATCACTTATTAGTGAAAATGTAGTAGTGATCTATCAACTTAGGCTGATAGAGGTAGCTGTAACAGAGCAGCTTAGGCTGAACTAGGAGACATGCAAAGCTCCTGCAATACCACTACAGGTACACAGTACTTATACACAAGTAAAGACAATACTCAGTGTTACCAAAAATAAAGGTAGTTTATTTTAGTGACACAAGCTCAAAAATATCTTAGATGCAATACTCCTTCTGAAGGTAAGTATTATACACAATATACACACTAGACACCAAAATAAGGTATGTAATTAGTCATAGGATAGTGCAAACAACAGGAAATACTATAGAATGGCAACACAAACCATACACTAAGAAAGCGGAATATGAATTACAAATTCCCCCCTAGATAAGTGTAGTGTGTAGAGGATTGCTTGGAGAGCAAGACAACCACAAAGGTGAACAACATACCCCAGCCCAGAGGCCAGGAAAGTAGAAGTAAAGTACTGAAAGATTCCTTAGGACACACTACAAGTCGTGATTAGAGTTATTGCCAGAACCAAGCAAGACTGCAAGCAACAAATGGTGGATTCCTGTACCTGAAGACCTGTAAAGAGAGGAGACCAAGTCCAGAAGTAGCAGAATATTCCAGGAAGGACAGGAGCCCCTGCCAACCTAGAAGATGGTGCAAAAGAAGATTCTCCGGTTGGAAGAAGTCCGCAGAGGTGCACCAAAGAAGATGGCTGCGGGTTTCTGCATGATGCAAAGGATGTCCCACGTGGAGATATTGGATGCAGGAGAGTTGCAGCACTAGATTCATCCAACAAAGCCTTGGTTCAAGCAATGTTGTGGATTGTGTCAAAATGACACTACCTGGACCTAGGAGGGACCTGGGAGCCTCGCTTCGGACTGAGGAGGCAGAGGGGGCTAACCAACGCTGGAGGGAACCCACAGATGACCAGGCAGCACCCACAGAGGTCCCAAGACACGGGAACAAAGAAGGTTCAAATTGCGGATGATGCAGCACTACAAAAGAAGTTTCCACGCCGCCGGAGAACAACTCAGTGAGTTGAGCGTCACAGGATAGAGTGCTGGGGACCTGGGCCAGGCTATTCATGAAGGATTCTTGCAAATAGTCCACAGAGGCCTCAGAAGGTAAAGATGATGCGGTGCCCAGGGGTACTGTCGCAAATGGGGAAGGCAAGCTCTTACCTCCTCCAATTTGGATAGCAGGACCTTAGGACAGTCTGTGTTGCAGGGGTCCACCACCTATGTTCCAAGGAGCATGTTAGTCACCAGAAGAGAAGTCCAAGAGAACTGGTCATCGTCTTAGAAGGTGCCTGCTGGAGCAGGGGAGTGACTTTGTCACTCCACGTGAGATTTCATTGGTCCTTCTGGTGCAGGGTGAAGACAGGGAGTCCCTGGAGCGTGCACGCCAAGGAAACTGTTGCAGTTGCTGGCTGGAGCTGAAGTTGCAATGTCGAAGTAGCCCTTATGGATACTTTGTAGCAGTTACAGCGGTTCTGGGAGTAGTCTGCGGTCGATCTGAGGTCAGAGGATTCCTGATGGAAACTTGCAAGAAGAATCTGAAGAGGAACCCACAGAAGAGACCCTAAATAGCCCTGAGAGGATGATTGACTACTTAAGCAGGTATGCACCTATCAGGAGGGGTCTCGGACATCACCTGCTGGTCCTGGGCACTCAGAGAGCTCCAGAGTTACCCCACACTCTGGAAAACAAGATGGCTAATGCCAGGGACACACTGGAGGAGCTCTGGGCACCAACCCTGGGGTGGTGATGGACAAGGGAGTGGTCACTCCCTTTTCCTTTGTCCAGTTTTGCGTCAGAGCAGGGACTGGGGGTTCCTGAACTGGTGTAGACTGGCTTATGCAAGGACAGCACCTTCTTTGCCCTTCAAAGCATTTCCAGAGGCTCTGGGAGGCTAACCCTCCCAAGCCTGTAACACGTATTTCCAAAGGGAGAGGGTGTAGCACCTTCCTTCTAAAGGAAATGCTGTGTTCTGCCTTCCTGGGACTAAGCTGCTCAGACCCCAGGAGGGCAAAGCCCTGTCTGTGAGGTGGCAATAGCTGTAGCTGCAGTGCAAGCCTCAGAGAGCTGTTTTGACAGTACTGGGGGTCTGAGGTGGAGCCACCAGGATGCATGGGATTGCCCCCCCCATACCAGCTTTGGAATGGGGGGGGGAATTCCATGACCTTAGACACCTTACATGGCCATATTCGGAGTTACCATTGTGAAGCTACATATAGGTATTGACCTATATGTAGTGCACGCATGTAATGGTGTCCCTGCACTCACGAAGTCTGGGGATTTGGACCTGGACAGCGTGGGGGTACCTTTGCTAGTGCAAGGATGCCCTCAATCAATCAATC
The DNA here is from genome assembly GCF_031143425.1 of Pleurodeles waltl. Lineage (NCBI taxonomy): Eukaryota > Metazoa > Chordata > Amphibia > Caudata > Salamandridae > Pleurodeles > Pleurodeles waltl. The sequence goes on from NC_090447.1 coordinate 1,021,531,242, forward strand.
AATCAATCTATAAATCAAGGATTTATAGAGCGCACTAGTCACCCGTTAGGGTCTCAAGGCGCTGGGGGGAACTATTGGTCGTAGAGCCATGTCTTGAGGCGTTTCCTGAATGTCAAAAGGTCTTGGGTCTGGTGAAGGTGGAGCGGTAGGGAGTTCCAGGTCTTGGCGGCTAGGTGAGAGAAGGATCTTCCTCTGGCAGTGGTGCAGCGGATACGGGGGATGGAGGCGAGGGCGAGGCTGGCGGAGCGAAGATTGCGGGTGGGGGTGTGGAAGGTGAGTCTGTCGTTGAGGTAGGCTGGGCCTGTGTTGTGGAGGGTCTTGTGTGCGTGGATGAGGAGTTTGAAGGTGATCCTCTTTGATACTGGTAGCCAGTGAAGGTCTCTGAGGTGGGGGAAATGTGGTTGTGGCGTGGGATGTCCAGAATGAGGCGGGAGGATGCGTTCTGGATTCTTTGCAGCTTTGTTTGGAGTTTGGTTGTTATTCCTGAATATAGGGTGTTTTCTTAGTCCAATCGGCTGCTGACCAGGGCGTGGGTGACAGTTTCCCTGGTTTCGACGGGAATCCACTTGAAGATTTTGCGTAGCATGCGGAGAGTGTTGTAGCAGGAAGAGGAGATGGCATTGACCTGCTGAGTCATGCTGAGTGTGGAGTCCAAGATGAAGCCTAGGTTGCGTGTGTGGGTGGTGGGTGAGGGCACATTTCCTATGGAGGTGGGCCACCAGGAGTCATTCCAAGCTGAGGGGTTGGTGCCAAAGATGAGGATTTCTGTCTTGTCTGTGTTTAACTTGAGGTGGTTTGATTCCATGCAGCTGGCGATGGCGTGAAGTCTGTTGTGCAGCAGAAATGGCTGTGAAATAGTGTGTGCACTATTTCATGCAGGCTGCAATGACGGTCCTGTGAAAGGGTTTGTCTGAGCTCCTCATGGGTGGCAAAATAAATGCTGCAGCCCATAAGGATCTCCTGGAACACCAATGACCTAGATACCTAGGTACCATTTACTAGGGACATATAAAGGGGGTCCAGTGTGCCAATTGGAATTGCCCTTTGACCCTGCTTGCAGGTAGGTCGCTCCCCGCTTTTGCCCTCCGCGCCACCACCACCTTTTGCGGTTCACTCTTGCTTCCCTTTTTCCTGCTGCTGCGTCCCCTGAGCCCCTCCCGCCTCCCCCCTCGTTCGCTCACCGTCTTTTGCTTCCCTCTTTTTCCCGCAGCTGCGTCCCCAGCGGCCCCTCCCGCCTCCCCCCTCGTTCTCTCAGCGTCTTTTGCTTCCCTCTTTTTCCCGCCGCTGCGTCCCCTGCAGCCCTCCCGCTTCCCCCCTCGTTCTCTCACCGTCTTTTGCTTCCCTCTTTTTCCCGCCGCTGCATCCCCTGCGGCCCCACCCCCAGCCCTCTCATTGGACGAACCCTCCCACCTCCCAGCTGCCACTCCCACCCTCCCCTCCTCTTATGGTAGCCGCGGCGCACTAGCAGGGAGCAACCTTTGACCCTGCTTGCAGGTAGGTCGCTCCCCACTTTTGCCCTCCGCACCACCACCACCTTTTGCCGTTCACTCTTGCTTCCCTTTTTCCCGCCACTGCATCCCCTGCGGCCCCTCCCACCTCCCCCCTCATTCTCTCACTGTCTTTTGCTTCCCTCTTTTTCCAACCGCTGCGTCCCTGCGGCCCCACCCCGCAGCCCTCTCATTGGACAAACCCTCCCACCTCCCAGCTGCCACTCCCACCTCCCAGCTGCCACTCCCACCCTCCCCTCCTCTTATGGCAGCCGCGGCATGGCCGCGCAGCGCTCGCGCCAGAGGCGCGCCAAAGGCAAGCCCATCTGTGCCCCTCCGTGCCTGGACCACGCCCAGCACCACACCCCCTGGTCCACGAGACCCCTGCGCTAACAGACGCCGCTACACAGCCAACCAACTCAACGCCCTCAACCCCGGCCGCACCACAGCTTGCTCCCAGTCATCACCTAGGACCACCCACGGACCCTTCGCATGCCGCGCCTGCATATTCACCTGCGACAGAACAAGGAAACCTACAAAGACCTGAACTAACCACCTCCACTGCATACTCCTCAACACCCACTCCGCACGCAAGCACGCCATCAAGCTCTGGGACCTGCTCGACTCCACCGCCCCAGATGTAGCCTTCCTGACCGAAACCTGGTGGAATGACTCCACGGCGCCTGCCGTCGCAATAGCCATCCCGGACGGCTACAAGATCATCCGTAGGGACCGCAACAACGGAACCGGAGGAGGCATAGTCATTGCCCACAAATCCTCCCTCAAAGTCGACACCCACACCGACAACTCCCTCAAGACCGCCGAACACCTACACTTCCGCATCCATACTGACCCCAAGACCACTCTCAGAGGAATGCTCATCTACAGACCCCCCGGACCACGAGCACCATTCAGCGAATCTCTCGCCGACCTCACCAGCACCCACGCACTCACCTCAATGGATTACACCCTTCTCGGAGACCTAAATTTCCACCTGGAGAACAACAACAACAGCAACTCCACTTCTCTGATCGACAACCTCGCCAACCACGGCTTCAGACAACTCGTCAACACACCAACCCACATCACCAGCCACACGCTTGATCCCATCTTCTCCTCAAGTGCCCACATCACCTTCAACCATACCACCGTACTCCACTGGACCGACCACCACTGCATCCACTTCACCTACAAAAAACATACTGAGCACCATCGCACCCAACAACCACCCCGCCGATGCTGGAACAAAGTTACGGAAGACCAGCTTACCAACGCCCTCATCCAGAACCCACCCCCCCGACTCCACCGACCCAGACACCGCCGCCAACAACCTCACCCTGTGGATCAACAACTGCGCCAACACCCTCGCGCCACACTGCCGGAAGCTAAAAAAGGAATGGCTCCTCAAATGCACACCTGACAGCCTCACAGCCCACAAGGACGCCACCTGCAAGCACCACCAACTCATCAGACAAGCCAAATGATCCCACTTCAAAGACCGCCTGGACAACAACGCACATGACAGCAAAGAACTCTTCAGCATCGTGAAAGAACTCTCCAACCCCAGCGCCAACGTCAATGACATCCCTCCATCCCAAGAACTCTGCAACGCACTGTCCACCTTATTCCACCAGAAGATCATCTACATCCACGACAGTTTTGACGCCACTCCCATGCCAGACACTCCACCTGTGCAAACCACCTGACCTCCTGGACCAACGTGAGTGACACAGAGACACGTACGATCATGAACTCCATCCACTCAGGATCTCTGTCAGACCCCTGCCCACACCACGTATACAACAAAGCTGACGCCACCATCGCCCCCCAACTACGGAAGGTCATCAACATCTTCTTCGAAACAGCGACATTCCCTGAAAAATGGAAACACGCCGAAATCTGCGCCCTCCTCAAGAAAACCAAAGCAGACCCCAACGACCTCAAAAACTTCTGACCCATCTCCCTGCTCCCCTTTCCAGCAAAGGTGATTGAAAAAATCGTCAACACACAACTAACCAGCCACCTCAAAGACAACGGCATCCTAGACCCCTCCCAGTCCGGCTTCAGACGAAACCACAGCCCTCATCCTCCTGGCCCTATCTGCCGCCTTCGACACAGTCTGTCACCGCACCCTGGAATCACGCCTCCACGAAACCGGAATTCAAGGAAAAGCCCTCGACTGGATCGTCTCATTCCTCTCTGGCAGAACCCAGAGAGTCCGCCTCCCCCCCTTCCGCTCTGAAGCCACCGACATCATCTGCGGCGTCCCCCAAGGCTCATCCCTCAGCCCGACGCTGTTCAACATGTACATGGCCCCCCTCGCACAAGTGGCCCGACAACACAACCTCAACATTCTCACCTATGCCGACGACACCCAGCTCATCCTCTCACTCACCAAAGACAGGCGCACCGCCAAAACCAACCTCCACGAGGAGATGAAATCCATCGCCGAATGAATGAGAATCAGCCGCCTGAAACTGAACTCGGACAAGACGGAGGTCCTCATCCTCGGATCCACCCCCTCCGCCTGGGACGACTCCTGGTGGCCCACCGCACTAGGAACCCCACCGACACTGACCGACCACGCTTGCAACCTGGGCTTCATCCTCAACTCCTCCCTCACCTTGTCTAAACAGGTCAACACAGTTTCCTCCTCCTGCTAAAACACACTCCGCATGCTCCGCAGAATCTACTAGTGGATCCCGACAGAAACAAGAAGAACAGTGACACAGGCCCTCGTCAGCAACAGGCTGGACTATGGCAACACACTCTACACAGGCATCCCAGCGAAAGACCTACTACGCCTCCAACGCATCCAAAACGCCTCTGCCCAACTGATCCTCAACGTACCCCGCCACAGCCACATCTCCCACCACCTGAGAAACCTTCACTAGCTCCCCGTGGACAAAAGGATCACTTTCAAGCTTCTTACCCACGCTCACAAAGCGCTCCATGACACCGGACCAGCCTACCTAAACAACAGACTTAGCTTCTACACCCCCACCCGTCAGCTCCACTTCTCTAACCTCGCCCTTGCCATCGTCCCCCGCATCCGAAGAAAGACCTCCGGCGGAAGATCCTTCTCATACCTCGCCGCCAAAACCTTGAACACCCTCCCCACCAACCTGCGACAGACCCAAGACCTACTCACCTTCAGAAGACTCCTCAAGACCTGGCTCTTTGACCAGTAACTCCAGCTCCCCCCCCCAGCGCCTTGAAACCCTCACGGGTATGTAGTGCGCTTTATAAATCCAATGATAGATTGATTGATTGAATGAAGTCATTTAACTATAGTGGCTGATTTGGAAGCAGAGAGAGCATAAGCACTGAAGTTCTGGTTAGCAGAACTTCAGTGACACAGTTAAGCACTACTGACACACACATTAGGCCACACACCAGGCACACTAGCTAGTAGGATCCCACTGAGAGAGGCACAACACACTGACAAATAGGGTTTTAACTACGAGCACTTGGGTCCTGGCTAGCAGGATCTGAGTGAGACGGTGAAAACACACTGAAACACACACACAAACAGGCCAAAAGTAGGGGTAACCATGCTGGAAAAATGGTTACTTTCTCACACAAGCGATATGGTCAAACAGCAACAGAGAACAAGGAGGCATGGAGAACAAGGAACACATGCAAGCCTATGGCAAAGGAACACTGGCTGGATCAACAAAATGACAGCCAGTCACATGGTCAAATGACAACACGAGCAAGGAGACATGGAGAACAAAGAACACATTCAGGCCTACTTTTCCAATGCCATCACTGCCCTAAATGAAGTTTTAAAACCATATACCCCAGAAACATTTCTTTCATCCACTGATAAGTAGTACTCGACCTATTGGCCAGATGGCCATTGGAGGTTTAGGCCAAATAGTGAAATAAATGAATATTGCAAATGTAACAAACATGGAGATAAGGTATTGAGCTGTGCAGCAATTTTTCTTTTCAAAAGATGAAAATCAATGAAATGCAAAAATAATAACTTGTCTCTATTTAAGCTGCAGGCCACCCACCACAATGAAATTGAAAAATCAAACAAAAGTACAAATAAATACTGAAATGTGACCTATCAAACAAAAAAACACCCTTATACAATAGTTTTTTTCACTTACTTGTGTCATACTACAAAAATAAAGTCCTTAAAACCAAAGTTACATATCCAGTAGACAGAAAGTCAGAATCCAAGTGAAAAGTTACGAAGAGATGGGCAAAGCACCGGAAGGAGCCTTTTGCATAGGAACAGAAAGTTAAAGTCCCTGGGGCACTTCCTTCCTATTGGATTTTTTATTTTTTTAAATAAGGCTTCTCGCACCATGTTGCCGCAGTCACAGCCAGAAGGAATTCCAGTCCTTTGCTAGTGCTGGTGCACTTCTGGCTGCCTTGTGCCATTGCAGTCACCCTTGTGTCATGCTGCAAGGGTGGCTGCATTAGGCAGGATTGTTTTCATGGAGAAAGGCACACCTTCTTGCACAAAAACAATTCTCTTTTATGTATGATGCTGATCAGTATAGCGAAAGGTGTGGAAGACATTGTGACTCGAAGGGTTAATTAGTTTGAACAGTGCAGATGAGCATGATGCCTGCCGAAACCTGAAACAATGTGGAAAAGTCCACAATGTTGTTTTCAAGCTTGTTTTCCAACATTCCATAGATAACATTATCCACAGCTGCATGTGTAAGAAGCAGGATGTGTACAGGAGAGACACGAACCCTGAGAAATGGAGTACAGGAAAAGGATAGAAAAAACAATGGCTAGGGAACGGCAGAGCAGCCAAGGGACATTTGCTGATAACATAGGTAGAAGATGCTAGAAAGAGATAGAATCCAAGCTTCAGGTTATTTAAGCACTGAAGCGCAGGTGAGGGGATTGAAGTTCGCAGATGGAGTTGTGTAAGCTGCCATCGCCAAGCCCACAGCGCTGCCTCCCTCCTTGGTTTTGCTGTTCAGAGACCGTGATGCTTGAGGGAGAGAGAGGTCCAAGCAGGCGGTAGAGGGCTTCCCAGCATTTGTGGATAAAGTTAAGTTCCACCCAGGGATGAAAGGCCTTTGTTTCTCTGCTCTATTATGACCGATTATTATGCTTGCATGATGTTTATAATCTGAAGTGTTTTGCTCATTTATATTTTGTTTCCTGAATGTCTTAATTTGAGCATGCTGCAGTAATTGAGATATGCGTTTCGTATACAGTTAACCAAAGCTTATATCTGTCAATTAACGTTTTGCTCATATATAAATAGATGCTCTTTATTGCTGGTTTTCATTCTACTTCACTGATGTGCCAAATGCATAAATTTTCCTGAAATTCTAGTAAAGCTAAATTGTGTTCATAAGTGGCATGTGGTCCTTTATTGAGCGTCCTTATTGACTTACATCGAACAGATCAGGTGTCAATCAGTCAACTGGATAAGACAGATGCAGAGTGCAGCACATGTAGAAAAAGGAAAAAACAAGGCAAAATAAAGACATGTCTCATGTTACCCCTCACTTGTGGAGTCATAACATTTTGATGCATTCCCAGGTCTACCACTAATGGTAAATATGGGAATCCTCCAACATCCATGGGTGAGTGCACGGGAACACCCATGCTCCACTCAAGGAGAAATGTCTTTATTTCTCCTTGTTTTTCCTCTTTCTACATGTGTTGCATTCCCATGCTTGTGCTAAGTCTTTGCTATTTTCAACTAAAAATAGGGACTTCAAAATCAAACTTATTAAGTATACTTAATGGCTGAGTAGTAATAACCTGATTAACATAATTTTCATACTTACACCCTAGAAATATGTCCTGGTTACTTTCAGATTCACAAAGGTAGTCATAAATATGCAATCATCACAGATTACAATTGTCCTGTCTTCATGAAACTCAGCAATAGTATGCAGATAATAGCGGATCACTTGCATCAGTTGCAGCACATAATGCATAGCACTGAGCAAGTACTGTAACTTTTTTTAAATGATGAACCTTTCACAACACAAAGGCAGCTTGATGTGCAAATGCACAGTTTATTTTTATTTTTTACTCTCTGGGGAGATACATTTTTTTCTTGAAGGAATCCTGTTGGAAAATGTGTTATTGGTAACGGCAGGTAAGTACCTACACTTAGCAATAGGCCACTAAACTCCACTTAGGTCCAGTTAGGTCTCAGTAAATTAAACATAGCTCAACCCTTGGTAGCTTGGCAACGAGCGACAAGGCTTAACTTAGGAGACAGTGTGTAAAGCATTCAAATATCACGAAACAGTAATTAAATAAAACACAGGAAACAGCTTAAAAATCCGAAATCAATTTATAAAAATAGATTATATTTTTATCTTTAAAATGACACAAAAACAAATACAATCGGATAAGGGGAACCGGAGATATGAATTTTTAAACAATTATTGTTTTCTAGCGCCTAGAAACAAAAGGCGTCAATCTGGTCATCTGGTCGCACCTGGGCTGGGGCAAAGTCTAAGTTTAAGGCCGACCGCGATCGAGCCCGGCTCGGCTACAGCCCGCGGGAGACCTCAGTCAAAAGTTTACCTTAGGACTTAGTCATTTTTCTGAAGATTTTCTTCAGCGGGACGAACCTGCCAATCCAATCCGACCTCCTGGAACTCTTCTTCAGATACGCGTCACGGGAGCCCTCAAGCAAGATTTTTACCTTCGGACTTAGTCGTTTTTTTCGAGGTGAAAATCCTTCGACCAGGGCAAACCTGGATCTTGATCCGACGTCCTTGGAGCGTTCCTCGGATACGCTGGCTGGGAGGTCCCGGTCAACTTCCTACGTTCGGACTTTGTCTCTTTTTTGGAGATTTTCTTCACCGGGATGAACCTGCAAGTCAGGCCGGGTCGCGGTTGAGGCAAGCTGGCTAGAGTTGCCGCAGCGGGTCGGTCCCTCTATGGAGCTTTTTTCCAAAAGTTCTCCAAAGTTCTCCAAACTTCTGGATCTTCTTCCAGATGTTCTTTTGGGGTCCAGAGCTCACCCCAAGGTTCCAGAAGCTCTGAGATGCTCCTTGGTGGTGTGGACTACAACTCCCAGAATTCACCTGGCACAAACTCCTTTTTGGCCACTGGACAGTGGTCAGCTGGTTGGTTTCTTCTGGAGTTGGTGCAAGGGACTCTCGTTAGCATTTGTTCACCTGTAGCAAACAGGGAGTCCCTCCTTGAACCAGTTGAAGCCAGGCAAAGTCCTTCTCGTGGTGAAGCCTAAGTGCCCAGCTGGTGCAGTCCTTCAGAGTGAAGGGTCCAGGTGCAGGCCAGGGGTCCAGCAAGGCAGTCCTTCTTCTTCTGTAGTTCTTCCTGGTAGGGATCTGGTAGGGAACTGAGGTGTGGGTGCAGGTCTGCCACTTTTATCCCTGCTCCTGTGTGAAAAACAGGGGGGTCCTGGTTTTCCAATCAGTTGCAGGGTCCTTCCCCCTGTGATGACGACATCCTGGGAAGTGTGGCAAAAATCAATCCCAGGGAGCAACATTCCTCAAAAATCCATCATGGCTGAAAGTGATTTTTGGAGGTTATATCTTGCTGAGCCCACCCACTGGTGTGGCTAAAAATCCAAAACACACCCCTCTCCTGCCCTCTTCTAATCTAATGAAGGGGGCACCTAATTGTCTGGGTTTGCAGGATGTGAGGGTGTTGCTGGGTTGCTCCAAATGTCCTTCTCTGCCTTTGAAGACCAGTTTGGTAGCCCTCCTCTTCCGGCTTCACCATCTGCTGAGGGGAGATCTCCTCCCACATGCACATCTCTTTGTGTGGAGCCAGACACTTCACACCTCATCAAAGCAGCCTGGCTAGGCTGCCAGAGGCTGGCCTATCAGAGCACAGCAGCAAAAACACTGCAGGGCTGAAGTTGGCAACTTTTAAGGTAAAGTATAAAACTCTTTACCTGAACAAGTTATATTAAATCCAACAACTGGAAGTTGTGGGATTTATTATAACAATTAATTTATACCAAACTTCTCGTATCTGTTACTTAAGGGGGCTTTGAAAATTAAAATAAAGTCTCCTCATTCTAGCCCATGGAGGCCATTCACAACAATGAGGGAAAAACGAATTTGGCTGTTTTACCTCACCAGGGCTTATAAAACTATTTTTATAAGGTCCCTGCTTATAGGTACATGGCACCCAGCCCTAGGGGCACAAAGGGCACACCTTAGGGGTGACTTATTTGTAAAAAAAAGGTAGTTTAAGACTTTGGAACTACTTTTAATTCCAAAGTCTAATTGGCATGTAACTTTAATTTAAAAGCAGCCGGCAAGGCAGACCTGCCTTTAAAATGACTCTGAGCACCTCCTATGCTGGGGTCCCTAGACCTACATGCCCTACCATATACTTGGGACTTATAGGTAGGTTGACTTAGCCAATTATAATTACCCTAATTTGCATACTGATTTTACACAGAGCACAGGCCCTGGGACTGGTTAGCAGTACCCAGGGCACCATCATAGTCAGGAAAACACCAGCAAAAATTGGAAAATGGGGGCAAAATGTTAGGGGGCCTTTGCAATCAGCCATGTTCTCTCACAAATACTCTTCCCTGACAGTACCAAACTGAGAATATTAGGCACCATATCTGAAATAATTTATGATTTTCTGGGTGGGATAGAGCTAGATATACGTTTGTGAATGCCTACAAACTCAACAGTATGTCAGAATTTATGTCAGAGTTTACAAACTTTCAGGACAAACTACGCATTGAACTCCTACTTCATACCTCTTGGGCAGGATATTGTAAGTAGGCATGGTCTACAATTATGACATGGTAAAATCATTTACTCCTCATAAATATCCCTTTGCAGATAGGCCCAGACATAAATGGAGGCATTTTAGACTATGGGCCTGGAACCGCCAGAAGACCGTCCCGCGGTCAAAAGACCGCGGCGGTCATTCTGGGTTTCCCACTGGGCTGGCGGGCAACCGCCAAAAGTCCGCCCGCCAGCCCAGTGGGAAACACCCTTCCCACGAGGAAGCCGGCTCCGAATGGAGCCGGCAGAGTGGGAAGGTGCGACGGGTGCAGTTGCACCCGTCGCGAATTTGGGTGTCTGCAAAGCAGACACTGAAATTCTTTGTGGGGCCTTCTTACGGGGGCCCCTGCAGTGCCCATGCCATTGGCATGGGCACTGCAGGGGCCCCCAGGGGCCCCACGACACCCCATACCGCCATCCTGTTCCTGGCGGGCGACCCACCAGGAACAGGATGGCGGTATGGGGTGTCAGAATCGCCATGGCGGCGCAGCAAGCTGCGCCGCCATGGCGGATTCCCATGGGCAGCGGAAAGTCAGCGGTGCACCGCTGGCTTTCCGCTTCTGGCCGCGGCTGTACCGCCGCGGTCAGAATGCCCGGCGGAGCACCGCCAGCCTGTTGGCGGTGCTACCGCCGACCCCGGCCCTGGCGGTATTTACCGCCAGGGTCAGAATGACCCCCTATATATTTAGGTTTACAGCTGTAAATAGATTTGATAATTATTAAAATAATGGTCACCTTTCATTGATAATCACAAAACACTAAGGGTCATTTTTTTACGTAAAACGGTGCAAACTCACAAAGTACAATTGTATTTGGTACGTTTTGCGCTGCTTTTGCGTAAAAAAACTGCACTAAAAAAGTAAAAGATATGGGCCTAAGGCCTAGAATTACTAATTTCTCTTGCAGTGCGGTACAGCATACAAAAATGTTGTGCTGTGTGAGAAGGAAAGAGGAGAACACCCTATCTTCAGAGATATGGCACTCTCATCCCAGCTCCCTAGTCCCAGCCCTGAAATTTGCTGCTGTTCATCATGTACTCACCTTTGCACCATAGTGAAAGGTTGTTTGAGTGAGACTAGCATAGGTTTTATTCTGGAAAGATAGCCTTCCAGTACAAAATATTTAGCTTAGACTTATTTTAAAACTTTTACCACTTTGTATGTTTGATGGTTGGTGCCGCGCACATGCAAAGTTGGAAAGAAAGGAGAAATAAAATATTTTCTCCGTGGTTGAAATGGGAACTATTTTTTGATGCAAAACCATGTCTACTTTTTTTTAGTAACTAGTGTTTTTCTTCAAAAACCTTGAGTGGTTGCCTGGAAACGCCCATGAATGCCCCCTTGATGCTAAGTAATCCAAAACAGTGTGATGCACTACTTTACATTACTTTTAAGTGATTTTCCAGCACAAAACAAGTTTTGCACTGGAAAGTAAATAGGTAAAAAAATATTTTGCATCAATTTACATCATTTTTGTGATGGAAACATGGGGCAATATCTTGGTAAATATGCCCTTAAGTGGTAGAGTTAGCATTCTGTCACACAGCACAAAGCAGCAAGGCAGCTTTCTGCTCTGCGTTGCATGAAAGGTACAGAGCAGAAATGTTCCATATTCACAATAATGTGGAACATTTCTGTTCTCTCCTTGCTCTAGCACACTTTGTGGTGGCTAAGCCCAACACGGGCACCCTTGCTCCATAGTGCGAAGAAAATTGCCTCTTTGAGCCACAATAGCATTAAAAAAATTACACTAGTTTGGGGCAAGGAGACGCTAAGGCCTTGTAAATATGGCCCATTGTGTGCCAGTGCAAGGAAAGGACAGACGTGCAGTATCACATGAAATAAAGTACATTCCTGCCCTTTCTATTTCACCTAGGGCAGCAAAGAGGCTTGCTGCACTGGGTGAAATGCTGATAAATCTGCCCCTAAATCTTTTCGTTTTGGTAGTTATTATACAAACCTAAAGTATTATCTGCCCTCCAGTGCTTACTTTGTGCTTATTATTTCCGGTGCTGTGCACCGGCCCTTATTTTTGAGGGTCCACGTTTATTCTTCTGCCTCAAGCATTTGCTGTGAGCAAAAGATACATATGGGAAACACAGAGGAAGAGAAAAACGATGACACATTTAATTGCAGCAGCCGCGTGTTTAAGAGAAGGGCTTTGGGCACCAGCACATTTTTATCTAACAAATTAAGCACTGCTGCACTCCATATATTGAACCGAATTGAAAAAAATGAAGGCTTAATATTGACCTTTCTGAAAAAAAATGCTTATTTTGTTGCTCCAACGTGTTTTCATTAGCTTATAAACATGACACAACATATCCCTGACGATTGTGGCATTATTAAATAAAAGAAATAAATATGAGCAAGTGATGTGGTTGTTTGCTGCCATTATAAAAACGAATAAGTCTTGAATCAGATTTTAAGCTAGTATTAAACAGTAAGGTTCTAGTTGTGTGTGTGTAAGCAAAAGGCATTTATGCAGTAGGAAACTACTGACATCTAGTGGAAAAAAATCGAAACACAACTATTCATTTTCATGCTCGTAGATCACACTGAAAAAAAGTGGATGAAATGTAAAAAAAAAAACGCTCACAAAAATAATTTAAATTGCAAATGAGTATCAAAGCCTTCATCAAAGAATTACCTACACATGTAAAACACACACATTGACCCATGCTACAGTTACTGGTTCACTGAGTATGTGTTGAAACATTTGTAAAAGCTATGGAGCTTATTTATCGGGAATTGGCATAGAGCAGCTCAGCAAGTCATCTAGCTGCTCTGCCCTACGCCAATGTAAAAAGGCAGGAATGCACCATATTTATTTAACACTGTACATACTGTTCTTTCCCCCTGCACTGGCACAAGACTTGCTGCCTAGCACCAACATGGTATACTTGCAAAATGGTGCAAGGTTATCTGATTTGCATGAAGGATTGTTTTTGAGCAGGAAAGGGGTACCTTCTTGCACAAAAACAAGCCTGAGATGTGTTTTTCTCTTTTTATGTGTGCTGCAGAATGCAGCAGACATGGAAAGAAGAATAAAACAATGGGAAGGCTAAGGTTTTGGTGCTTCCCCACGTTTACGTGATGACATAAATCTGTTGCAGGGTTGAAATCCATGGGTGTTGCGTGGGAAAACCCACCACAACACCCATAGAATGCCTCCGTGCTGCAGAGTAAGACAAAGCAGTGACTTGTGTTGCTTTGTCTTACTTTATATCTATGAAGCCATTCAAAGCTACGGAAAGTGGATTTTCATTGCCTCAGAAATATGGTTCTGAGGTTTGCACCACCGGAGCATCGAAAAAGTGATGCTCTGTCGGCACAAGCATCTCATTTATAAGGCCCCAAGTTTATGGGCATGTTCAGTGATTTACTTACATGTTTATTTTTATAGATCATGCCATTACCGATTACATTATCAGTTTAAACTCCACGCCCGTTAGGAAAAAGAACAAGTAGACTACATCACGTGATAACTCATTGCTAGTGAAACTATATTTAGTGTATTTCCAAAAAGAGAAAACTCCTTTCCTCAAACAATTTACAGTAATTCGGCTTAAAAGCATGAACACAAAAACAGCAAAAGCAAAAAAGTTTGGAGAAAAATGAACTGGAATAATGGAGAGAGAAGGGGGCGGAGTACAAGTGAAATGATAAAGGGATTAGGAGGTTTCTATGATATAATATTGTACTAAAAATATTGCAGTACTAAATATTGTTAAAAAACGATCGAGGGCACAAATATTGTCTTTCCAGCCTTTCTTTGTAAAGCACAAAAAAGACAACTACATTACGGAAGGGGAGCTTAATATCGTCATTAAATGGGGGAGCATTGAACTCAAAATGTTTAACATTGAAGAATACTTTAACATTTACCAAACATTACATGTACAATTATATAGACATAATATGTAACATCAATAAATACATTTTATAACCTAAAAAATAAAATAAAATATATAATTATTAAGAATAATCAATTCACTATTGATGAAATGTTATAAATAATAAACATACTCAATACAGTTATTCAAATAAAAAATAAACAATGAAAATATGAGTACATCCAAACACGTCATATAAATTAAAAATAAACATCAGATATATTTGTCCATACGTATTACATTTATACTGTTTTGTTCATCATATAATTAATATAAATAACTGAAAATGTAGGTTACATAATTAAAAATGAAGATGTTAAATAATATCAAATTATATATTATTTAAAAAATTAAATGATGTATAGGTTAGAACACTTAGGGACATATTTATCCTCTGTTGGCGCCGGATTTGATAATTGTTTTTTATGCAAATCCGGCGCAAACTCAATTCCATATTTATACATTGGCGCTAGACCCGTCTAGCACCAAAATCCATGGAGTTTGAGTCATTTTTTAGCGTGGACACCTACCGGTGCTAATGATAAGCAAGGTAGGCGTTCCCGTCCAAAAAATGACTCTAAGGCATGTGCGCCTTATTTATCCTCCTGCGTCATTTTGACGCACAGGAGGAGGCGGGCCTTAAAAAATGGCGCCCAGCCTGATTTGTGCCGTTTTTTAACGCCTGGGTGAGGGCAGGCGTTAAGGGACCTGTGGGCTAATTTCCATGGTGGGAAACCATGAAAGCAGTCTACAGGTGCCCTTCCCTGCACCCAGGAATACCCCATGCCACCCTAGCCCACCCCTGGAGGACACCCATGGATGGGGGGACCCACCTTCTGTAAGTAGAGGTAAGTATTGGTAAGTAGAGGTAAGTTTCCTATTTTTTTTTAGGTGGCATAGGGGGGCCTAATTTGGGCCCCCCCTACATGCCACTGTGCCCACTGGCCATGCCCATGGGACAGAAGCACCCTGGGCATGGCCATTGGGCAGGGGGGCATGACTCCTGTCTTTTCTAAAATGACGCTAGTCAGGTTAGAGTATTTTTTTTTTTTTACTCTAACCTGACTTGCACCATTCTTTGATGCACAACCCCCATTCTTCCCTATGCCTCCGCTGCCTGGTTAGAGTCATTTATTTTGACGCTAACCAGGCCGCAGCGCCGGCTACCGTCATTCCTTGAAGATGACACCCGGCTGGCGCGTTGGAATGGCGGTAGCCGGCATTAAACTTTTTGACGCAAACCTGCGCTGGCGCAGGTTTGCATCAAATAGTGTAAATATGGGCCTTACTGTTGTTACCCTAAAACCCCCACAAAACAAATGCAAATAGTGCTAGAAGAAATATTAGTTTAGAACAATGCAAATATAATAACACTCTAAAATACTTATTATATAAATATATTAAAAACGAATTTACATAATTCATAACCAAACTAATAAATTAGGATTGAGGAATAAATTACCAATTTATAAACAATTATAAAGTATTTACATATCGAAATATTCCTAAATTACATCCCTACATACCCAACAAAGTGCCTTTAAATAAATTTAAACAAAGTGAAAATTAAAATTAGTTGTCCCCAACGATATTTTTGGAACAATATTAAAGTCAAGCATTGCTAGGGCTTAAACGGAGGCTATGGGGCTTTTTCCTTGACTTGTCAAAAAAACTTTGCTGGGCCAGGGCAGCAAAGACCCATTACATGGCACCATGTACTTATATTAAGCACGTTAGATGCCTTGTCATAATTAAACAGATCAAACTTGCTTTAAAGTATATTCACTGAAAAATCTAAGTTAAACCTGACTTATGTTCTATGTAAAACCACCAAAAGAAGCCAGGAATTGTCAGCAATGGACACAAAACTCTCAATAAGTCAAGACGGCCTCCATGCTGTTCTCATGTAAGCTCTTTTTTGTTTTGGTGCTTTTGGTAAATTGGTGTTATGAGCATGGTGGGCAGCTTGAGGTGTGACGTGTGTTATGTACATTACTAACCGTAACTGGTGGATTTGAGTGATTTTACACTTATGAGCAAGAAACTTAAGTGTACAGTTTTCAGTGAAATTCTTGGGATTTTTTGTTAATTGATTTTATTGTCAAACTCTGATGTGCATGCCCTTAGGCCGTGCACAGTTCAGGTTGAAAGAAACATCTGGCCTGAGACCAGGCCCTGCACCCAACCCACAATGGACAGCCTCACTATGCCAGGCCTTTGGGCATGCACAAATAGTGGTGGCCCCAGTGCCTAGATTGTTCCCAAACCCCTTTGCTGGTGCAGAGCAGAAGTTGTCTGTGGTGTCTGGCGTGTGCTTATTTCACTGCTGTAAGCCAACCCCACTTCACAAGGCCTTTTCCAATGTGCAGTGAGGGTAACTTGTCCAGCCTTTACCAGTGTCCTAACCCTGCAGTTCACAGGCTTTGCCCATGCACAATACTGGGAAGCCACTCTGCATTTTTAAGACAAGATATAATTTTGTATTTTGTAGGGGGGGCTATGAAAAAACATTTTATTGTTTTTGGGGAGTCACTTTTATAAAGTGGTTTTGTGCTTCTTATTTCGCACCAGTAGTGTAAAATGACCAAATTCTATATATTTTTTTGTCTTTATCCTGTCTGGTACTTTAGGAATTGCTTCTCCTAACCTTGCCTCTTATTTTGCTGTCCACAACAAAGGTTAACCTTGCATGCTACTTAATAAAAAAATAATACTTCAGGTGTAGATTGATCTTCTACTCTAGCAGATCAGCAGTTTCTGAGACATGATTGGCAGAGTTCCAGTCTCCCCCATTCTGCTCTTGTTGATACCTCTTGCACTTATTCAAATGCTTCCACTTGAGGTGCCCTTGCATAGTTGGTGTTCCAAAGAATAACAGTCTTCATCTTAGCTTTTGGTTGCAGAGCTTGTATGTGAATGTTCTCACACTGAGGCCCGGATTTTTAGTTTTTGACGCAAAACTGTGCAAATTCAGTTTTGCATTAAAAAACTTTGGTGCCGGCTTGCCCCATTTCTTAGCGCCATCCGGGCGTCATAGTACACTATGATGCACAATGGCACTAAGAAATGGTTAAATTCAAACATTTCAACTTTAACCCTTGCGCCCTGTCATAGGCAAGCTAACGTTAATGCTGCAAAACTGGCTCCAACATGTTTTGCGGTATGCAAACATGTCGCAAATGGATATGCACCATTTTAACATCGAATTTGCATCAACTTTAGATGCTAAAGCAGGAAAGAATTCAAAGGGAAGATACAAGCAGCAAGCCAAGAGAGACACCAGGGTGGCCCCATGCACCCAGGAACCAGCCAGGAGGACACACAGAAGTCCCATGAGAAGGGAAAAACAAGGTGCAAGTGTCCCTTTTGTGAGGAGGAGCACGAGGTCCTTGGCGTAGAGGTGACGGAGCACCAACACCAGCTATTCATCACCTCCAAATTGCCATTTTGTAAGAGAGAGGCAATATGGCAGCAAATACTGGACACAATCAACAGTGTGGCAGAGGTGAACGAAATATAACTGAGTGCAAGAAACGCTGGCATGATTGTAAGTGTTGAACTAAGGAGAAAATGGGCAGAAACAGAAAGGCAGCAGTGCAAACTGGAGGTGGAAGTACTGCACCACAGGAGGACCTGGATGAGATGAAAGAGATGGTTACAATGGTCATCCCGGAAGAGCTGGTTGCAGCACTACAAGGACAGAACAGCACAGACTTCCAAAAACCACCACAAAGGCAGTGTAAGTTGCATGGGGGAAATAACTGCCAATTGTACTAATGTCAAAAGGGGGAGGCACATAGAACACTCTCAATGCATGCTAGAGTAATGTAGCAGGACACATTGCACATGAATCAGGATGCACCATTCAAACATAAGCAACACATGTACACACGCCTTAGTTGTGACATTCACCACAACACATACACAACCTGGACATACGTCAATCAACAGGGCTATGTACCAACATGGACGTATGCAGCACATTGGATGGAAGGCATGTCTAATTACTCTGCCTATGGCTGTGTCATCACAACACCCCTTGCGTACAGTCAAACCTACCCACACAACTGAGACATCAGAGGCTAGAAAGAAAGTCAATTCCATTCCTGGCGTTACATCATGGTGGTGTCTTTTGCAAAAAACTTCGCTAGTGACATGTCCCATCACCAAAAAACGTGTGCTGCATCTTACAGCACACATTAAAATCCCCAAAAGGCAGCCACTTCTCCATCATGCTGCAAGAATGCCTGTCTAGGTGCAGTGAGAACTAATTTGTGCAGCTGCTGGGGGATTTGCAGGTGGTCCCAAATCACAGTAAACATGGCACTACCCTGCGTAACTAATCTGGTGCAGTGTTGAGCCACACATATTGACGCTGATCAGAACTTTGCCACTAGAGAAATATTTGCACTCCATATTGAAATCTGTAGAACACAACACATACAGGCTGAACCCACAACAACTCTGACACAACCATGTGAACCACGTACGAATGGGGAAACAATCACAAAAACACAACATATAATGTATGTTTCTGAACATCATGGTGCACAATATCACATTGACGGGCGGGGAATGGCGCATGGGCAAGTCTGGTGTTGGTAAGACTGCCAAAACCAGACTTCCCTCCGCGTTGGCAGTATAAATTTCATGCTGGGATGGGGGGTGCAAATCTGTTTCCTCATGTCAGCTCTGTGGGGAAGTTACCACAACATTGTTGCTGGATCAAATAGAGCCAATCTTGGGGTGCATTGGGTGTGACAGCACAATCTGCACTTCTCACTGCAAATCAGGCAGTGGAAAGCACAAAGGGCCTGGGCCTGGACACAAAGTATTTTGGCATTGTGTGACTAAAATAAAGTACCTCTACTTTTGTAACACTGAGTATTGTCTTTCATGTGTGTGAGTACTGTATGACTACAGTGGTATTGCAAGAGCTTTGCATCTATCCTAGTTCAGCCTTGGCTGCTCTGCCTACAGCTACCTCTAAACAGCCTGGCTTCTAGTTACTGACTACATTTCACTGATAAGGAATAACTGGACTGGACCTGGTATAAGGTGTGAGTACCTTTGGTACCCACCATAAACCAGGCCAGCCTCCTACAAACACCCATCATCCCATTGGTTTCCCAGAAGCCTTAGAGACAAAGGCAGGCCCCTGGTCATGGAATGGTGCAACCACAAATGTACCAATAAAGATCCACAAGTCTTTTATAACAGTTTGAGCATCTGCTGACCGCTGAGGCCATACCCACAGGGATCTAGAACAAGCATCCACAGCAACTAGAGATGTATTTGTATGCACCATCAGTTTGTAGGGGACAACAATGGTTCAGGTACACACATTTTTAGTGGCCTGTTGGACAGTAAGAGGGATGTTTGTGGAGGGCTTTTGATGTTTGAGCCCTTTATCTGCTGACCAATGTCACTACAGAGGAAATTTTGCTTGGTCTGTTTGTATAGCACCAGAAGTATTTCTGTAAGAGTGTTATTGTGGCCGCAACACCAGCGTGTGCAGTGGCGACATCCTCAAGAGCTGCCCTAATTAGATCTAATCTCTGGTCTTGATTGGGGATCGCTCGATCTCCAACCCAGGAAGTGTTGCATAGGCAACATTCTGTCCACTGATGTGGTAAGAGTATTTTGTATGTTATGCTTTTGGGAGAGGCTTGCCTTCAGCCGAAGCTTTCACGGCAGCCAAAATTTCATCACCCCATCTTGTCTGGGAATGAGTCACTGCAGCCACAGAAGCCGTAGCTACTGCTGATTTGGCTGTTTCATCAGCCACATTATTGCCAATAACGTGTACTTCACACGCTGGTGGCCCAATGTATGCACTACATGGACACAAGGTAGCTTATCTTTAAGATCAGCCGCCCTCCCCCACAGAGTTTCGTATTTTATGGTGTGCCCTTTGAAATCTCTGAACCCTTTAAATCGCAAATGATTAAGATAATCATTGTAGGACTGGACGCAGTAGTATGAGTTACAGACAATCAAAGTGAGTAGTCCTGGCTTTGTGTGTTCTAGCGTTAGAATAAGGGTTTGAGTCCAGCCAGCTGAGTTGTGCAGTCCCCTAGGGTCTGTGTGAAGGCATTGTGAAGGTGGAATACACAATCCTTCATCACTCCGCTCAAGGGTGCTCAAGCGGCTGAGTATTGATGTTTAGTACATACAGCTGGTTGTGCTGCACCATCAGTGTAAATGACAGTGTGGTATCTCTCATGTGACAAAATGTCTAGAGGTGCGGGGCACTCCTGTTCCTATTGGAGAAATTCTTGTGTCTGAAGTTTTGGATCAAAGATGTAATCAATGTCGGTGGCAGTCAGGGGAGTTGCCCACTGAATCCAGCATGGATGTGGTGCTTTAGCGTTAGGATCCTTGCCTTGGTGACAGCCTCTAAGATTGACACCGGGTTAACAACAGTAATGCATTTCCCTTTGGCAAGTGTCCTCTCCTTGATGACAGCCATTTGTACAGCACCCAGAATTGTTTCTGTGGGAGCAAAACGTTGCTCTGCATTTGAGGATAGGTGCAATTTGTAAGCTATAGGCACCATGTCACCTTTGTTAAAGGTGACATAGGTGAACCCAATCACACCAGCAATTATTCTAATGATCAAATTTGTTTTGGTGTCACGGATGCAGAATTGTTTTGCTTATAGCATGTCCTGTTACAGTACTCTAAGGATACATGTGTGTTCTACTGGCCAGTGTCTGCTACAAAAACCAGGGCCTAATAAGTCATAGAGTGGTTTGATACATTCTGCATAGTCAGGAATGTAAGGGTCTACCAAAGTTAAAGAAACCAATTAAAGACCGTAGTTTCTTGATTGTATTTGGTGGCTGGGGCTGAGCACATTTTTCTAGAGAGTGCGTGGCCAGGCTCTTGCCTTCATCTGATAACTCGTATCCCAGGAACAATAAGCTATTTTAGTTTTCCTAAAATTAAATTTATAGCCAAGGGCTGTGAATCCTAGAACAATATGATTGACCCGGGCAAAATGAATGTTGAGGTCGTCATCCGTGAGCTAGATATCATTGACATAGGGCAAACGGCAGAAGCATTTTTGTGAGCCAAACGAGAATGCACTCATATCCCAACTTTCGTGTGCTAAGTTTTGGCAGGAAAAAACGTTGGGGATATTCAAGGTTGTTTTGTATTTTTTACGCACTATGTTATTAATTAGTGCTGTGCTGTGTGAATTTTGTATTGCGTAGGTGTGTGTATGACTATTTAAGTGTCTGTAAGTGTCTGTAATTTAAGACTGTTCTATAAAATTGGTCGAGTTTTGCAACAGGGAATAACAGGCTATTCATTGCAGAGACACAGGGCTCAATTACTCCCTGGTACTCAAGCTGAGTGATGATCTCCCTCACTGAAGCTTTGGCATCATGTTTAACAGGATATTGTGGCTGAGGCTGGGGTGTAGATCTGATAGGTATTACATGGCAAGAAGAATCCTTGTCCCAACCTACATGGTTATACTATAGTGCAGGTGCCTACGCTACAGCCTAGTTGACATCGTAGGCTAATTTTACCGCCTCTGGAACAAGATCCGAGAAATAAGGCAAAAGGACATCTTCCCCATGTGGGAGCTAACGAACGTGCTCAGGTGGCCAGTCTCTTTCAGCCAGCAGGATATCACAACTAAATTCTGTAGGAAAGTTGCCTCTTTCTAGCTTGGCTATCCCCACTTTCGGCCTGTTTGTCAGTGTGTTTGACTGTGTCTACTGGGATCCTGCTAATCAGGACCCCAGTAGTTATGCTTTCTTTCCTCTAAATTTGGTTGTTGCATAACGGTAACCCAGTATTTCACCCACAATTGGCATACTGGTGCCCCCTTGCATATGGTATAGTATATGATACTTAGGTATCCAGGGCGTTGGGGTTCCAGGGGATCCAAAGGCTTTTGCAGGACTGCCATTGCAGCCCACATGAAATGGTGCATGCACCCTTTCACTGCTACTTACACTGCACCCGGTCACTTATAAATCACCCCTATAGCAGGCCCTCCAGCCCTGAGGGCAGGGTGCAAAGTACCTATGTTTGAGGGCACTCATGCACTAGTAGAGGTGCCCCCATGACCTCCAGGACCATTTTCCCAGACTTTGTGAGTGTGGGGTCGACATTTTGCTTGTGTACTGGACATAGGTCACTACCTATGTCCAGCTACATAATGGTAACTCCAAACATTCGCATGTTTGGTATCAAACAACATGAGGTTTTCCAGGAAGCCCAAGCTGCTGCCACCTCTCAGACAGGTTTCTGCCCTCCTGTTGCTTGAAAATCTCAAGCCCAGGAAGGCAGAACAAAGGATTTCCTTTGGGAGAGGGTTGTTACACCCTCTCCCTTTGAAAATAGGTGTTACAGGCTTGGGAGGGATAGCCTCCCCAAGCCACTGGAAACGCTTCGAAGGGCACATTTGGTGCCCGCCTTGCAGAATCCAGTCTAAACCGGTACAGGGACCCCCAGTCTCTGCTCTGGTGTAAAACTGAACAAAGGAAAGGGGAGTGACCACTGCCCTGTTCATCACCACCACAGGGGTTGTACACACAGCTTCTCCAGAGGGTCCCTGGGTTTTGCCTTCTGGGATTCTAAGTTGGAAGGGAACTCTGGGAGCATCTGAGTGGCCAGTGTTTCAGGGCTTTTTATGGTCTCTCCTTTGGTTGGTTCTACAGATTCGGATGCAAGACTACAGGAGGAATCCTTTGCATCCTCCACTTCTCACTGAAGAAACTGCATCTGAACCCTCCAAGAACTCTAAAAACTGCAACAAAGAAGCAAAGACGACTTCTGCAAAATTGTATCTTCAGCTCCTGCCACCAACAGCAACTGTTTCCCAGTTGTGCATCCTCAGAGGACAGCCCATGTCAGCCTGCACCAGAAGAGCAAAGGAATCTCCCTTGGGGTGAAGGAGTCACTCCCCTGCCTCAGCAGGCACCTACTGCAATGATGGCCGGCTGCATTGATCCTCTCTCCTGATGAGCTGAGCGGATCCTGCATCACGGGTGGTAAACTGAAGTGGTCTACATGGTCCTGACGTCCTACCATCCAACTTTGGTGGAGGTAAGAGCTTGCCGCCCCAGGCAGGACAGTACCATTGTACACCACATGTTTGCAGTTGCCAAGGCTTGTTGGCATGCTTCCACAAAGTTCTTTGTGCACTTTGCAGCTCCAGCCCAGCACTCTGTCCTGCATTGCAGATCTTCCTGAGTGGTTTGGCAGCATGGGAGCCTTTGTTGTAGTGCTGTATGGGCCTTGTTTTGTACCTCCTTTGTCCCCATGCTGTGGGACTCCTGGGTGTGCTGCCTGGTCTTCTGTGGGCTCTCTGAGTTGCTGAGAGCCCCCTCTGTCTCCTGCTACTGGGTAGAGTCCATCTTGTCCTTTCTGGTCCCAGGCACTGCCATTTTCCACTAACCCCGACCTTTGTGTGTGCCTAGACTTGTTGGCAGACTCCAGCGATGCAAACCAGAGTGTAATCCTCCATCCAGTGTGGGACGTCACTTACACCAACAGGAGCCCAAATCTCTCTTCTTGGGTGCAGTACTGACTGTTCTTCTTCACCGGTGGTGCTACTTTTGCACCCTCATCTGGGTTGGCAGGGGCTCCTGTTCTCCCTAGACTTTTCTGTGCTTCTTGGGCTTGGTCCCCTTCAGGTCTTCAGGTCTAGGAATCCACTGTTGGTGTCTTGCAGTCTCTTTTGGTTCTTGCATTATCTTCTTTCTCATGTTTCTGTGTGATCTAGGAAAGTTACTGTGTTTTACTCCTAATTTCCTGGGCTCTGGGGTGGGTTCTAGTACTTACCTTTGGTGTTTTCTAATACTCCCAGCCCCCCTCTACACATTACACTTGCTTAGGTGGGAAACGGACATTCGCATTCCACTTTCTTAGTATATGGTTTGTGTTCCCACTAGGCCCATTTCTAACTATTGTGATTTTCACTAATTGCATTGTTTTCTATCTCTTTTTTTTGCCTATTTCGGCAAACTAGTATATATAGTTTACCTCCTAGGGAAGTATAGTCTCTATGGTATTTTTGGCATTTGTGTCACCAAAATAAAGTACCTTTATTTTTGTAACACTGAGTATTTTCTTTCATGTGTGTGAGTACTGTGTGACTACAGTGGTATTACATGAGCTTTGCATCTCTCCTAAATAAGGCTGCTCAGCTACAGCTACCTCTAGAGAGTCTGGCTTCTAGACACTGCCTACATTTGACTAATAAGGGATAACTGGACCTGGTATAAGGTGCAAGTACCATAGGTACCCACTACAAACCAGGCCGGCCTCCTCCAAGTTCATCCCACAATATCACACTAATGGTGCACTCTATGTCTCCCTCAATTTGGATATTTCAATTGTTATCCGTGTCAGGTGGGAGAACGCACCCGTCCGCAGTCTCAACTGCAATAAAATTGCTAGTTGCTGTTGCATCCAGATGATCTTTCAGACTCTGGCGAGATATCGTGACCTCTGCTGCATTATCTAACAGTGTCACTGCCCACGTCTTGTTCTTCAGCAATGTTCTCAATGGTATTGGCATTTTGAATTGACAGTGCTGCCACTTTTTAAATTATGGCTTTTGTTGCGGGAGTTATCTTCTTTTTTTGTCTAAAGACTGTGGTGAGTCTTTCTTCTGTTTCACGTAATCAGGACGTCGTTCTGACCAGCCCACTCTCTCGCCACGTCTATCCAGTCCATCCTGAAATGAACAAGAGAGACAAGAAACAGTGTATCTGTCAGGAGCTCTTGTAATTTCTCTATTCCTGAGATTATATCTCCTGTAGGAGTTCTCCGGGTATGGAGAGTCTGCTCTATGACTTTGTCTGTCTTTAATTTGCTTTTGTCTATTCCAGCACTTTTTAGAACCCTCCTGTACTTGTTTAGTACCTTTCTTAGGGGTGGTACTTTGCATTTTAGTCTTTTTCGGCTTAGCTCCCAAACTATCTAGTCCTATACTGGTATAGGAATCGGAAATACTTTTTGGTAGCTGATTCTCCTGGTCGAAAATGTGGAATCTCTTGGAGACGCTGGTGTATGGCCAATGCTACCGCTTCCCCTTTAATAATAATGAGTATTATTGAGGAGACTGCATTAAAGTTATGTATTAATTTAATCTCAAAATCTAGGGCTGATGCAGCCCCATGCTCATTCTGAATTTGTTTTAACACTCCTGGTAAATTATCATGTGTCGGGGTACCATGTTTGGTAGTATAAGCCATCTCAAAGGGCAAGCATATTGTAAGAATTCTATGTTTTTCCTGTGGTCCCGTATGGGGAAACACAGCTCCCAGCTTATTTGTTTTCTGGGCTCTCCATAGCAGGATTTTCTCTTGTTCTGTGGGTACTTTCCCCATGATAGAATGTACTGTTTGTGTATTAATCCCAGTAGTAGCCAAATGGTATCCAGCAGGTGCTGGTTGCACTGGTGGTAAGCTTCACTAGCTTCTACTATGAATGTGACATCTCCACCCTCATCTGTTAAGCCATGTGCTACTAGGAGTAATGTTAATGCTTGTCTAGCAGTCTCAGGAATGTCTACGGTGTTAGCCATGTTGTGTAATGGGTACAAGAGATGGAACACCAAGTGGGGAGAAAAGTCCTTTTAATAGTTTAAGCTCAAACAACCTACAGCCTAATTAGGTGCTCTCTGTTAAGCTGAGGAGGATCTTCCCCAAGACCACGGATGTCTCATATAATGGTACTTAGGGTACCTGTTGTTTCTAAAACAGTTATACTCAGGGTATCTGTAAATTATTGAATAAACACTATCATTGGTGGCATCATGTCATAGTTTGACTCTTACTCTAGGCAAGACTGCTGGTTTAAGGATGACAGTACTTATGTTTATATGTGACTAGGCCAGTCCTACAACAAGTCGCAACTGTCATCCCAACCCTCCCGGCTAACGAGCAGTACCTCACCAAAAACCAAACCAGTAAAATGTGATTTGTGGCAGCCTTTACGCTTGGACTCAAGAGTATGACATTTCAGGAAGGTCGTGGTTAAATAGAGTTTATTCATTTCTCACATGAACAAGATGTCTCAGTCAAACACAGGCAACGAAAGAGATGCATTGAAGTTTTCAATAGGTTTTATTAACAAGACTGCAATCTACGATAAATTGCATGGGCTGCAATTATTAGGATAATGAATTATGCAAGGAACAGAATGGTAAAAACAAGTCATGAATACAACCACCCCACCATCTTGCAATAACATAAGATGTGAAATATATGTGAAATAGGCCCTACTATCCTAGCATGATGAAAATAATCTCTAACCTAAAGAGAGCTAGGTGCGTTAGACCTAATCTGCCAGTACCATGTCTATGAGAAGAGCCCGTCAACCCTTGTTATCTTGGAATGAGGTCTCTAGATCAGACTCCGTAGGGGCCCCGAAGACTGGTTCAGCATCAATGAAACATGTAGCATAGATAACGATGATGACATCAGGTAGGAATCCCTCTGATTATCTTGTCTGTGTGTGATGTATTTACACAGATCTGGTAGGACGCCTGCCGCAGGTATGTTCCCATACAATAGATTAGAAAGCATGATTGGGTTGGAAATTATATAAACAATTCCCTGAAAAGGTGCATTATGCTTCTGGCACACGAAAGTAGGAAAGTACATATAGTGACAACCTACGTATCTCATTTATCTTTGATGCTGTTAGTGATGCCTTTACAGAATGGCACTGATAACGTGAAACTAAAACATCTTCCTAACTATAAACATGGCAGCCATCTTGGAAAATTAATTAAATAAATATGCTAAAACAGAGAAAGCTAAGTAGGTTAAAATCACTGGGTGACGGGGGCACAGGCCTGCAAGCCAAAGGCTAAGCTAAACTCCTGATCCCTATTAAAACTAAATAGGATCCACTACAACAGTACCCATGCACTTGGCATGGGCAGTGCAGGGGTCTCCCTGCCCAGCACCATCGCAATGTTCACTGTCTGCTGTGCAGGCAATGAACATTGCGAAGGTGCTGGAGCGCCAGCTCGAATATGAGCCACAGACAATATTGGCACCTGTTTCCCGCTAGGTAGGCACGCGGAAAGCTCTATGTTGCTCCTTGAGGGTTAGGTGGCCAATGTGGAGTTAACCTACCCGTCTGAAGTTCGGCAGACCTTCCTTCGAACTCCTAATGAGGCCCAAAGTCTGTAAAGCATTCAGAAATCTCAAGACTTTTGTAAAATAAAACACAGGAAAGAGTCTAAAAATCCAAACCCAATGTATAAAAACAGACTATGGGGGTCATTACGACCCCCGCGGTTGGTGGTAATGTGGTGGTAAGTACCGCCAATAGGCTGGTGGTACTTACCACCATATTATGACATTGGCGGGTTAGCTTTAGCCAACCTGCCAATGTACCACTTTGACCGCCGCGGCGGTAACAGCCGATGGGCTAGAGATATTCATCTCCAGCCCAATGGCTGCCATTGTGCCTCCTGCAGGAATATGACCCTGCCTACCACCATGGTTTTCGTGGCATTCGTAACGCCACGAAAACCATGTCAGTAGGCCATATATGTGACAGGTAATCCCTTCCCTGTCACTGATAAGGGTCTCCCCTCTTCCTCTTCAGTTACCCCCACCCCTCCCAACTCTCTAAACCCCCCACACAAGCATACACACACCTATTCCCACATGCTCACATGCATGCATACATCCAATCAGACACATATCCGCACACACTTCTAGACATACACGCAGACACGCATTCACATTTCACAACATACACGCACTCACATGTTCGTTCAAGCACACAGCCATTCAACACTCTACACACACACCCGCATTCACACATACATACATTCACACACACCCCCACACACACACCCAACTCCCCCCTTCCCTGTCGGAGACCCGACTTACCTGGATCCAGGGGGTCCTCCGGCAGGAGACGGGATGGGGCGCTGCTACTGGCAGCAGTGCCCACCAGTAGAACACCGCCAGGCCGTATTATCGGTCATAATTCGGCTGGCGGTGGTCTACTACTGTGGCGCTGCTTGTGGTAGCATTGCCACCTTACCGTCATCCGCCGGCATGGCCACAGCCGGATTTCCGCCATTCTTGTGGTAGAAATCCAGCTGTGGTCATAATATGGTGGGTGGCTGGTAGGTGCGGCGACGGTCTTTTGGTGGCTGGCGGCTTTTACCACCAAAGTTTAAATGAGGGCTAATATTTGTATCTTTTATTTGATATCAAAATTAATAAAATTGTATAAAGGGAACAGGAGCTATGAATTTTTAAAGAATAACTCCTTTTTGGCGCATAGAAACTAGTAGCACCACTTGAGATATCATGTCGCACATGCACCGGGGCAAAGTCAAAGTTTGAGGCTGACCACGATGGAGCCCAGTTCGGCTACAGCAAGCAGGAGGCCTCGGTCAAAAGAATACCTTTTAAATTACACTTTTTTTTCGCAGTCTTCTTTCTCACCGGGACAAATTCACAGATAAAGCCAACCTTCTGAGAGCCCTTCCTCAAATCCATGTTGCAGGAGGCCTCAGTGAATAATCTCTCATTTGGACTTGGTCTCTTTTTCACATTGGAAATGTCCGTCTCGGACCAAGTCAGAATGCAGGCCTCCCTGGAGCCCTCATTGGATACACTACACAGGCCTCGGTGAAGATTTTACCTTCAGATGTAGTCTCTTTTTCAGGACAGAATTCTTCATCCGGGACCAAGTTGAAATTCAAGCTGACCTCCCTAGAGCTCTCCTAGGATCCTTTCCACTGGAAGTCTCGGTCAACTTTTTACGTTTGGACTTTTTCACTTTTTTAAAGCTTTTTCTCTCTGACATCAGACGTCCCACCACAGCAAGCCTATTTCAGTACAACGCCATCGGTTTGCCTTTCCATGAGCCCTCGGTGAATTTCTGGAAGTCTGCGGCCCCAGAGCTTTTCAGCAGGCAAACCTGCAAGTTAGGCCGAGTAGAGGTCGGCGTAAGCCAGCTTGACTCCCAATGTCAGGTCGGTCCACTTATGGAGCTTTTTTCCAAAAGTTCTGCATTCTTCTTCAAACCTCTGGATCTTCTTCCAGAAGGTCTGTGAATGTCCTTTAGGAGTCCACAACTCACCCCAAGGTTCCAGAAGCTCTGAGTTGCTCCTTGAGTGTTAGGACCAAACTCCCAGAATGCACCTGGCTCAAGTCCAAAGATGATCACTGGACAATGGTCAGCTGGTCAGTTTCTTCAGGTTGTGATGTAGGGGACTCTGGTCAGCTATTTTATAACTGTAGCAAATAGGGAGTCCCTTCTTGAAGCAGTTGAAGACAGGTAAAGTCTTTTTTGTGAGGTGCCCAAGCGTGCAGCTGGTGCAGTCCTTCTAAGTGCAGTATCCAGGTGCAGGTCAGAGGTCCAGCAAGGAAGCTCTTCTTTTTCTTCTTGTCGTTGATCCTTGTAGGGATCTTAGGTGTGGGTGCCCCTCTGCCATACTTATTCTTGCTCCTGGGGTGAAAAGCAAGGGGGAGCAACTGTCCAATTACAGATGGCCACCACCCTCTTGGATGACCACTTTCTGGGAAGTGGGGCAAAAATCAATCCCAGGAAGCAACAGTCCTCAAAAAACCAAAATGGCAGAAACTCAATCTCAAGGTTAGGTCTAGCTGAGCCCACCAAATGTCCTCACCTCATTTGAAGTCCAGTTTGGCTGCTGTCATCCCATCCTGTCTCACCATCTGCTGTGGCAGTTCTCTTCCCCCAGGTACTACAGACTAAGCCACTTCACACCTCATGAAGACAGCCTGGCCAGGCTGCCAGAGGCTGGCCAATGAGAGAAGGGCACTACAGAGCTGAAACTGACAACTTTTGGGGAGAGTTCTAACACATTTTCCCTGAGCTAGGTATATTAAATTCAACAATGGCAAGTAGTTGGATTTATTATAACAATGCGTTTGATACCAAACTTGAAATCTTTAGCTCCTTCTGAGACTTTATTAATTAAAAATAAAGTTAAACTATGGAGCCCATTCACTACAATGAGGGAAAACACATTTGGCCATTTTGCCCTCACCAGAGCCTAGAAAACATCTTTTATAAGGCCCCTGCTCACAGTTACAATGCACTCAACCCTGGGGGCATCGAGGGTACACCTTAGGGTGACTTATATGTAAAAATAAGGTAATTTAAGACTTTGGAAGTACTTTTAATTCCAAAGTCAAATTTGGGTTTGAATTTATTGCAAAAGCAGTCAGCAAGGCAGGCCGGACTTTAAAATTACACTGGGCACCTCAGCAGTGCACACTACCTGTGCTGAGGTCCCTAAACCAACGTGCCCTACCATATACTAGGGGCCTATATGTAGGTTGATACAGCCAATTATAATTAGCCTCATTCGCATATTCCATTTTACACAGCTCACTGGCCCTAGGACTGGTTAGCAGTACTCAGGGCTTAGCCAAGAGTCAGTAACACCAAGTATCTTTCCAAAACATCTGGGGGTGACCATGGCAAAAAGAGGTATTTCCACAGGTATTCAGTGATTCTTTTCAAAATAGTCAAAGTATGGGTAATTATGACTTCCTTACAAATAACTAGGCCATTACAATAATGGCCATTATTTAACTGCTCGTTGATGAGACTGTGGGGGAAAATGCAGGCATCACCGGTATTTTTAATGTATTTATCCAAAATATTTACGAAGAGTCCCTGATGGTCCACTATTGCCTGGACATTTATTGAATATTTATGTTTCCAGTTTCTGTATAGGTTGCACGTGTGAGCAATCTATGGCACCAAGGACATGGAACCCTTGCTTGGTCTCCAAGTATTATTGATCGGTTTAGGGGAAAAGTAGGTACTGTGGGTGCAGTTTAATTATGGAATCCAACACAGATAGGAGAAAGATAGATAATGTTCCCTGTGATATGCCTTCCAATATTGTTTGGGATGATCCAGAGCCCAAGATGTGTAGCACGCACATCAATCAATTTGATGTGTGCTGGAATTGTGTGGGTCTTTGTAGTTGGTGTTTGGAGACTTGGCCCAATCTTCTCTAGCAATTCCATGAAGGACCCCCTCTTCAACCTTTAAAACTGTATGATCCCCCCTCCCTGAGATCAATGAGGGATATGCATTGACAGAAAATATGTTCCTTCCTACTTTACTGCCTACAAGGTGATAGTGGTGGCAGTCTCCTAGCCACACCTAGTTGCAGTATGACAACCTGTTAGGTGTAGTTGAGATTGCCAAAATGTTCTGTGATGTTGAGGACTTTATACTACAGTCAGTGTATTACTTGCTGCAACTGGTTTGAAGATACCCAGCAAATGTGGTGCATTTCTAGCTTTGCGTTGTGCTTTTCCACAGTGTGTGACACAGTGCTAAACTCATAAGTTCCACTGTGTTATTGTTACAGCTAATTTTTCAGGAAAAATGCCTACATTGTAAATATTAAATAATGAGTGCCGCAGCCAGATTCAGTGCAGATCTTGCCAATGCAAAACCTTTAAAAACTATGCATTTTTACCGATGAGTCAATTTTAAATATGGCTTAGTGCTCGATCTACCATAGTCCTGCAAGAAAGTTAAGTACAGATGTATGAAACCAGTGTTTACCAAACAATTAAAAAGCCAAAACACACACAGGCCCTCGTTACGACCTTGGCGGGCGGCTGAAGCCACCCGCCAAGATCGGACCGCCAGGCGGCCGCCAATGCAGCCACACCCCGCCGCGGCCCTTTGGAGATCCCCGCTGGGCCGGCGGTTTCCGCCCACCAGCCCAGCGGGGATCTCGGCTGCAACACAGGAGCCGGCTCCAAATGGAGCCGGCGGTGTTGCGGCCTTGCGAAGGGTGCAGTTGCACTCGTCGTGCTTTTCACTGTCTGCATAGCAGACAGTGAAAAGCTGCATGGGGCCCTGTCAGGGGGCCCCTGCACTGCCCATGCCAGTGGTATGGGCAGTGCAGGGGCCCCCAGGGGCCCCGCGATTCCCCGTACCGCCAGCCTTTTCCTGGCGGTTCTAACCGCCAGGAAAAGGCTGGCGGTAGGGGGACTCGTGATCCCCTGGGCAGCGCTGCAAGCAACGCTGCCCTGGCGGATTACAACCGCCGGGGCCATTGTGGTGGGAAACCGCTGGCCCCGGCGGTACGACCGCGGCGCCGCCAGCCTGTTGGCGGTGCTTCCTCCAGAACAGCCCTGGCGGTCTTGGATCGCCAGGGTTGTAATGAGGGCCAAAGGCCCATATTTATACTTTTTTAGTGCCACATTTGCGCCGCTTTTTGATGCAAAAGCAGCATAAACGTACAAAATACAATTGTATTTTGCAAGTTTGCACCACTTTTGCATCAAAAAATTGCGCAAATGTGGTGCTAAAAATGTATAAATATGTGCCACAGTGTGCCAATGAATAACAGTGCAACAGTGCAGCGTTCTACCGGCAAATATATAGTGCTCAAAATGGTAAAAAATGGTGTGGCTATGCAGAAAAGACGATTAACTACAGTGGTATTATGTGTGGCAGTGTATATTTATTAAAGATATTCCCATGCAGGACCAGGTATTCAGTCTCTCCATTGAGAGCACTAGAGGCATATTTATTGACAAGCCACTTCCAACCATAATGATGAGTCCCAGCAATACTTTAGTGTTTTAACAAGTTATTATTTAACCATTTGACAGAGAAGCTTGAAACATTCCAGCTGTGGTTGTCAAAGGCTTGCCTGAAATTCCTCTTTTGGAGGTCTAAGACTGTTTTCTTTGACAGTGACAACACACAGAACAAGTGCAAGGCTTGTTCCCAGAAATGATCCAAAAGAAGTTATAACATAACGAATCAACAGGCCCAAATCTATATGCTTCCGTGTGGCTTCTGCATTGCTAAAATGATTTTAAAAACTTTGCATCAACTGTATCTGCTCTCTAGATGTAACACCTTGCCCATTGACTCAGACTTCGGAATGGCTGATGAAACAGTGGTCCTATCAGATCTCAAAAGTGGCAATGTCCCAAAGCCACTTGTGGCTGCCAGAATGAGCATCTTCTTTTCTGTAGCCCATTGTAATATATTTTTTCCTATACTTTAATGAAAAGCTTCTGAAGCCAATAACCTGGCAACATCGTGAGTGGTGTTATTGTAGAATACTCAGTTCCCCTTTGTTATTTTTATTTAAATGTAATCTCTAGTGCAAAGCAACTATTGTCAAAACCATTAGGTTTGTCATCCTACTGGAAGTGCCTTTCAAGTAGCTGGTGTATTTAATCACCCAATAGCTCACCATGCATGCCCTCTGTCACTCATTCTTGCACTTATGCATTTATTTATCCATCCTATGACTCATTCTTCCAGTGGCCTAGTCATCATCACAATAAAACACACACATTCAACAATAATATGCAAACACAAAAATGCTGTTGCACACAGATTGTGAAAAATTGATTGCAATACAAATAAGTAAAACATTAATGACAGCAGATGCGCCTAACAGTGTGGGATGGCAAAGGTGTACTCACTTCAAATTCCATTGCAGATAATCCTTTTCTACTTCCAACGGCTGATACATTGGTCAAGGCCACACTTACTAAACTACAGCTGTGTGCAAGATAAGGCAATTGTTCCCTATTGGTATGCTTCCCAAGTCTCAACAATTCTGCAATTACAGGTGCAGTCAATGTTTTCAACATATAGCCATATTTCTGAGTCACCAGTCCGCCATGAGCTATTGGAATACCTTTTTCCGTGACCCAGAGGAGTTTTACTTGATAATGCACATTTTTTTGACAGTGACTACTAGAGGATGGATCTTCACGCTCTATTAACAGTACACAGAACAAATGCCCCTCTATTGTACTACCAAAGCTCTATAGACAGATGACTCGGGTGAGGTTATCTCCCACACTATCTGGAGATTTTGCAGTAACCATGGCCAAGCTAGTGTCTTTTGATTATAGACACAAATTCATTAATTTCCATTACTTAAACTGACTTTATTACACCGTAGCTCTGTTACATACGATTGATCCCACCATATCACCTCAATACACCAGGTGCTCCACAGACCCTACCAATTTCTTCCATTGAGCTTGGTTGCGTCCTCCTGTCTATAGTTTATAGCTAAAAGTCGTATGGACCCTTGAAGACATACCTTCCTTTCCTTCTGGACTGAAAGCTGCTAATCATGGTGCTGAAGTATGTTGCTAACAAGTCCGCCTCTCTCAGAACCCTGACTGCTCTCCTCCTTGTCTTAGCTAAATGCAGAATAGTTAAGGCATGGACTAGAGGACCCACACCCAAAATAAAAGGATACTGTTTAATGTGATGATCTAATAGGGACGTTTGTGTCGCTCCAACCTATAACAGCCAGGCTGAAAGGTATATGGGGACCATTGAGGGAGTACATGATGTGGGCCACCCCGGTTAATTAGTCATAGGTTTCAAGCACGCACATATCCCCTACTGGGGATGCTTCGTAACAAACCTTTTTGCATACATGGAGGGGGAGAGACACAATGCTATACCACAATGTTATGACGGTCTGTGTTACAGATGTTTTGTGGGAAATTTAGACTGAGATTCTCTCGGACGGCTATAGGACAATAGATGTAATATTTTATCCTTTCTATTGCAAAAATAATGTGAAAGTGATTAGTGTGATAAGCATTTGGACATTCGATATGGAGTTGTGCTTTATTGTATGTGGGACTACTATAAAAATATGGATCCCTCATGTTTTCTTGTAAAGCTGATCTGCCATGATGTTGCTAAAGACTTAATAAGCAGATATTTTATAATTAAAAAAATATATAGTAACTGGTGGCTGCCTTGGAATGGTACTGTGCACAATGCATACACATTGTGAGACAGTCGATTCTTAAAGTACAATGGCCCATATTTATGTCAAAAAAATTGCCGCCGGCTTACACCATTCCTTAGTGCCATCTGTGCGCCATATTTTAAAAATGATGTGCCATAGCACTAAGGAAACGTTAGCTTAAAAATAATTACACTACCCATTGCAACGTCGGAAAGAAAAATTATGCAAAAGCTGCAAAAGTGGTGTTATAACGTTATCTGCACTTTCTTATGCAAATCGTATTAGCACCATGTTTAGCAGCATTAGCGTAAAAAAAAGTTCACAAGCAAGAAGGCAAAATGGAGAATGCAGACCAGGATAGACCCCATCCTGTCCATCAGTAGCGGTCATCCCAAATCACAGGACAGTGCAGACTACCAAGATCTACTATAAATGTACAGTAAGTTGCAGTGGGGGACTATCTGGAAATTTACAAATGGGAAAATGGGAGGCACATAGGACACACAGAATGCATGCAGAAAGGTCACACTGGGACACAAAGTGCCTGAATCAAAAGGCCCTATTGCCACAAGAACCTCACTTTTAGTGACACTCTGGTAGTGGTATGCACTGTGCCATATTCACAACGTAGCGTTAAGCCACTTTTTGCTGCTTACCACCACCTTGTAAATATGGCCCCTTCACACACAGCACTTTAACTTGAAGGTGTGTGCAATCAGTGTTGCTGTGACCGTGCCACAACAACACCCATTGCATATTGTTGTTGTCCCAGATTTAACACTTTATGTAAACCTGAGGCTGTGACTAAACCCAACACCACCTCAGGGGTGGTGTTAGAATGGTGTAACAAGGAGAAATGCTTTCCTTCCACCTCATGTTATTTCTCTTCCTATATGTGCTGCACATAGAAAGTACAAATCCCCGGAGATTACTGTATTTTCTGCAGGAAAGTGTCCCTTGCTGTCCAAAAACAATCTCTCCCACAGAGCAGCCATCCTTGCTCCATGGTGCAAGGTTGTGTGCGTTGGCACTCAGCAGCAAATATTGCGCTGATGTGCAGGGGCCAACATAGGGATGTGAAATATACGCTTTAAAATGGTTCATCCAAGCATATTGAAAATGACAGAGTGTGGCAATGCTAGATGTGGTGCAATGTTACTTTCCATCATTTTCCCTTAAACCTGGGCAATAATGGCCCAACACTTTAGATGCACCCACACCTTCCCCTCTATATGCACCAAACATTTTTTAACTACTTCAGCAATCACCTCACTGTTGCCACTGATCCACCTGCAAATGTGTAACACTCAGTGTACCTCATGTCTTATGCTAGTTTCACAGGGAGGCCCAACAACAACTGTGACACACCTCTATGTACCATTTGGGAATGGGCACAAGAGTGAACATATGCAACATATGGGGCAGGTCTGTGATCATCATTTGTGCTGCTGTAAAAGTAGCTCCCATTTCGCCATGCAACAAGGTTGCCTGTGTTGTGGGAATGAGTGGTGTTGTGCACAAAGGGACACCTTTGATGAGTAAGAACAGCCACAAGTGGCATCAATGTGGCACGAGGGGTCGAATGTTACAAGCCTGTAATGCAAAATTAGCATTATACAAATTGTTGCCAGTTTGGATCCAAGCTGCCCATTCCCTTTGTGCCACATCAACCAAGTTACACAATGCATGCATTGATCCACTTTGTACATCCTTACACCACTATATATATGCCTGTGGCTGATATGCTGTATGCAAGGAAATATCCCATACACAGGGAGGGAAGAACTAATGGGGCTGACAATCCATAAAGGTTGCACTGTGCCATCTAATTACCTCATGTATGAGACCGGGCAAAGAAAGATTACAAAGTGACACAAGCATTGTAAGCAATGGACATCCCTGTGCTTTGCTGCAATAGTGTCATCATTCATGGTGCCAATGCAGTAAAGCACCAAAATAGTGACAAAATGTATTAGACTACTGTGGGAATGTCCACCATTACGAACAGTGATGTAAATGATGTACTTCCATTATGTCAGTGGCTGGCACAAGGGGTCTGCAAGGAAAATGGTGGTGTGGGATCAATGCACCAAATACCTTGAAAGCTTACCCTATGTGTGATGCACAATGCAGCACATAATAAACAACTACAACCTGTGGAATTACAAACTTTTCACATGCCCACTTGTCACTCCCACACCACCCTGATTTCTTGGACTACATTAAACCTAAACCAGATGAGCTGACCTTTTCAAAGGCATCAGAAGTTAGTTGGGTCACACAAGTATTGCATGGGAAGATCACAAATATACACATGGAATGCCTATTACGTGCAGTGCCAGATGTCAGAGGGGCACATGGAAAATATGCTGGGATAAGGAATGCAAGATGCTTCACTTTGGCATGTTAAGTATGACCTATCACTATCCGCCACTCAAGTACAAGTCAGAAATTGTAGATGCTTGTGTACAGGACTATGATGTATGTGTCTGGATATACAGGCACATATGTACCCATTGATGAAGAAACACGCAGTTGAGGGGGCCTCAACTCAGACTGATGAGTCAGAGGAGGCTCCCAAAACTGGAGAGAGCCCACAGATGAACAGGTAGCACCCTTGGAAGTCTCAGGACATGGGACAAAGAAGATGCAAATTGCTGTTGGTGCAGCACAACAACAGAAGCTCCCACGCCACCAGAAAACAACTCAGCATGTTGTATGTTGCAGGATGGAGTGCTGGAGACCTGGGCTACACTGTGCACAAAGGATTCTTGGAAGAAGTGCACAGAAGCCCAAGGAGCTAAAGGTGACACTGTGCACAGGTGTACTGTCACAAACCGGGAAGGCAAGCTCTTACCTCCTCCAAATTTGGACATCTGGACCTTAGGACAGTCTGGGTCGTGTTGGTCAACCACCTGTGTTCCAGGGAGCATGCTCGTCATCAGGAGAGGAGTCTCAGAGAACCGGTCCTCATTTCAGGAGGGTGCCTGCAGGAGCAGTGAAGTGACTCAGTGGAGATTCCTTCGGTTCTTCTGGAGCAGGGTGAATATGGGGAGTCCAGAGTGTGTGCACACTGTGGAAACTGTTGCAAATGCTGGCTGGAGCTGAAGTTGCAGGTCACAGGAGTTGTCCTGGATACTTTGTTGCAGTTACAGCGGTTCCTGGAGCAGTCTGTGGTTGATCCAATGGTCAGAAGCTGAAGCAGAGGATGCAGAGGATTCCTGGAGGAGTCGTGCAAGCTGAATCTGAAGAGGAATCCACAGGAAAGACCCTAAATAGCCCTGAGAGGGGGATTGGCTACCTACCCAGGTATGTACCTATCAGGAGGGGTCTCTGGCGTCATCTGCTGGTACTTGCCACTCAGAGATCTCCAGGGTGTCTCCACACCTTGGAAAACAAAATGGCTAACTCCAGGGACACACAGGAGGAGCTCTGGGCACCACCCCTGGGGTGGTGATGGACAGGAGTGTGGTCATTCCCCTTTCTTTTGTCCAGTTTCATGCCAAAGCAGGGACTGGTGGTCCCCGAACCGGGATAGACTGGCTTTTGCAAGGAGGGCACCATCTGTGTCCTTCAAAGCATTTCCAGAGGCTCTGGGAGGCTACCCCTCCCAAGCCTGTAAAACCTATTTCCAAAGGGAGAGGGTGTAACACCCTCTTCCCAAATGAAGCGCATTGTTCTGCCTTCCTGGGACTGAGCTGGTCAGACCTCAGGAGGGCAGAACCCTGTCTGTGAGGCGGCAGCAGCTGTGACTGTAGTGAAAGCCTCAGAGAGCTGGTTTGGCAGGACTGGGGGCCCATAATGAAGCCCACAGGATGCATGAGATTGGCCCCCAGTACCAGATTTGGAATGGGGGGACAATACCAGGATCTTAGACACCTTACATGGCCATCTTTGGAGTTACCCTTGTGAAGCTACATAGAGGTATTGACTGAAATGGTATCCCCGCACTCACAAAGTCAGGGCAATTGGCCCTGGACAGTGTGGGGGCACCTTTGCTAGTACAAGGGTGCCCTCACACTTAGTAACTTTGCACCTAGCCTTCAGTAAATGAAGGTTAGACATATAGTTGACTTATAATTTACATAAGTGCGGTGAAGTGGCTGTGAAATAGTGTGTGCACTATTTCACGCAAGCTGCAGTGGCAGTCCTGAAGAAAGGTTTGCCTGAGCTCCTTATGGGTGGCAAAAGAAATGCTGCAGGCCATAAGGATCTCTTGGAACCCCAAAGGCCTGGGTACCTAGGTACCATCTACTAGGGACTTATGAGGGGGGTCCGGAGGTCCAACTGGAATTGGAATATGAAGTCACTAAACTATAGAGACTGATTTGGAAGCAGAGAGAGCATTAGCAATGGGGTTCTGGTCAGCAGAACTTCAGTGACACTGTTAAGCACTACTGACAACACACACATTAGGCCACAAACTATGAGCACTGGGGTCCTGGCTAGCAGGATCCCTGTGGGACAGGCTAAACACACTGATAAATAGGGTTTTAACTATGAGCACTGGGGTCCTGGCTAGCAGGATCCCAGTGAGACAGTAAAAACACACTGACACGCACTCTCAAACAGGCCACACATGGGGGCAACCATGCTAGAAAGAGGCTACTTTCTCACAAACACGCATTGAAAGTAGTCCACAATAGGACTACTACAATATCTGTTCTCAGTACCACAACTACAATGCCACCCTTAATGCGGTGTCCCAACATGATGCATCCACACATCAACAAGCATTAAAATGTTTCAGGTCTGCCTCCCACCACACATGTGTTTACAGAATGATGAAAGTTAGTGGGCTTTCTACAAATATCCTCCTAGCAAATTAGGGGCATATTTATACTCTGTTTGCTCTGAATTTGTGTCTTTTGTTTTGATGCAAATTTAGCGCAAGCCTAACTCCATATTTAGATTTTGGCGTTAGACACGTCTCACGTCAAAATATAGGAGTTTGCTCCATTTTTTTCATGCGCGCACCTACCTTGCGTCTCTGAGATGCAAGGTAGACGTTCCCATCTAAAAAATGGTGCTATCCCCATAGCCCCATATTTATCTCCCCAGGCTTTAGGGGACCTGTTGACCCATTTTCATGGTTAAACACAATGGAATGGGTCCACAGGTGCCCTACCCAAGCCCCAGGAACACCCCCACCAGAAGGACACCAGAGTTTGGGGACCCCATCCCAAGT
Organism: Pleurodeles waltl; assembly: GCF_031143425.1. NCBI lineage: Eukaryota > Metazoa > Chordata > Amphibia > Caudata > Salamandridae > Pleurodeles > Pleurodeles waltl. The sequence goes on from NC_090447.1 coordinate 1,021,571,308, forward strand.
AAGTCAGGGTAAGAATTTCTTTTTTTTTTTTTTTTTTTGCCATCAGGGGCCCTAACTTGGGGCCTCCTGCATGGCACAGAGTGCAATGACCATGCCCAGGGAACACTTGTCCCCTGTGCTGGCCATTGGGGTGGTGGGTATGACGCCTGTCTTTCCTAAGATAGGGGTCATGTTTTTGGTGGATGTCACAAGTAAATTGCGTTAGTCTGGTTAGAGACATTTCTTTTACCTCTAACCAGGATAGCTTTATTTTCTAATGCACAAACCCCTCCTTCTCTACCCCACCACCACCTGGCTCGCGTCTTCTTCTAAGACGCTAGCCTAAGTTTGGCGCTGGATTATGCCATTCAATAAACATGGCACCCGACTGATGTTGTTAAATGACACGAGCTGGCGCTAAACTTTTTGCTGCAAAACTGTGCTAGTGGTGCAGCACTCTGCAGCACCAAAAATAGCAGTGCTGCGCAATCACCCCCACCGGTGTGACTTCTAGGGTTACTCTCTGTGGTGGGGCAAAGAACCCAGTGAGTAGGGGCAGGCGAGGGGGAAACTCACTGCTGACCTCGGTTGAAGGGCCAGGTTAAAGGTGTCTCCCCTGACCTGGAGGGAGGTGCAACTGATAACAGTGCCCCTACCATGCTGTCTTCAAGGGGTACCCCTCTGGGTGGGAGGGTGCAAAGCCCCAGAATGAGGGCAGGAAGAGGGCTTCCTTACACCTGACCCCTGCCCAGCCTAAGGGTGCAGACCCTGGGCAGAGGGACCAGTGCCAGGGAATCATCCCTGCACTGCTGGGAGAACTGTGCAGGACTGCTTTCTCAAGCACCATGATAATTCTGGATTCTGTGGGGGCACTCTTAGTGGGGTGGTGCAGGAACCCAGAACGAGGGGTAGGAGGAAGGAAACCTTGCCCCTGACCCCAGTCCAATCTGAGGGTACAGACCATAGGTTGAGCCAAGATGCAAGTTAACATTGCTGCACAGGTGGGAGAATTGTCCAGGACTGCTTCCTCAAGCACCCTAATAAGTATGGATTCTCTGGGGGGCACTCCTAGCGGAGTGGGGTGCAGGACCCCGGAAGGAGGGGGAGAGAAACCTTGCCCCTGACCCTGGTCCAACATGGGGGTACAGACCCTAGGTTGGGTGTCCAGTTGCAGGTTAACATGCCTGCACTGGAAGAAGAATTGTCCAGGAGTGCTACCACAAGCACCCTGACAACTCTGGACTCTGGGTGTGCCGCTCCTGGTGGGAGGTTACAGAGCCCAAGAGGGAAGGACCATTGTCAGGCTGCCAAAGGGTGCCAGGCACCAGGGGCTACCACCCCACACTCTCCAAAGTCACACTGGTTAGAGAACCCTGAAAGATCTGGGGCCTGGTTCTCATCCCTGACGGCTGTCAGTGGCCACTGTGGCTTGTTGTCATGGTGGACAGAGTTGCCCCTGGGGTGGGGGAGGAGACACACCCCAGGGGTCGAGTGGGCCACACCACTGTGTTGGTCATGGTGGTACTATCTGCCCACTGGGATACATCTGTGAGCAATGTAAGGTTAGGTGCTGCACAGATGGTATCCTCAGGAGAGGAGAGAGGTCCCCATGGGTTAGCTGAGTGGGCCCTGAGAGTATTGACGGAGGGATCCAACTGGGTCCAAGAAGGTGTGAAACTGAAACATGCCCCTGCTGTTGCGGGCCAGGATCTATATCCTGTCGCCCCAATCAGAGAAGTACATCAAGATATTGATTAGTCTCACCTGGTTTTAGGCTGGTGGGGGGTTGTGTTGGACTTGGCCTTTTTTGCAGGGTCATCCCCCAAACCTTTTGCCTTCTTCCTCCTATTTCTTCTAACACCTGTTTGTTGGCTTTAGGTGTGTGGGCACTTTACCACTGCTAGTCAGTATTAAAGTGCATATGCTCTCTGCATAAATTATAATGGTGATTGGCTTTTTCATGATTGACATATTTGATTTATTAATAAGTTCCTAGTAAAGTGCACTAGAGGTCCCCAAAGCCTGTAAATCAAATGCTACTAATGGGCCTGTAGCACTGGTTGTGCCACCCACATGAGTAGCCCTGTAAACATGGCTCAGACCTGCCACTGCAATGTCTGTGTGTGCAGTTATAAAGTACTCATTTGACAGGCCCAAACCTTCCCTTTTTATACATGTAAGGCCCCCCTAAAGTAGGGAGGTGGTTCAGAGTTTTGCCTCCTATTATGAAGCAACATACTGTAGGAGGCTGGCCCTCTATGAAGTGTGCAAAACTAGTCAAACTGTGCAGGGGGTCAAGGCAACCACATGTTGGTTTCCAGAGGTAACAACTAGACCACCTAATGCTCCAATCTTTTAGGTAGCTGGTAGAGCCAGGAGATGTGCTAAGCATTTGTTGTACACACAATATCAATTGTGCACAACACACACTCAATGAATAGCTCAAGACCAGAATTTATCAAAATAATTCAGACTTTTATAAGATTTTGAAGACCACAATAGTTAAGATACGTTAAACACTTTTTGATTTATAATGTTTCAAAGTTTTAATAAAGTTAGTCTTTTTGTGCGTAATTATGCACCATAGGAATCAATGGAAGCCCACCAATAAAAATGCATTTAAAATAACACATTTGAGTTACCAGTCTTTTCTTTTGCAGGATGGTCGATGAGGTTGGTGGGCAGACCTTGCCAACTGGATAGTCTCGGGCAGCTCCTGGTTCTGGCAGGAGGAGGTCTGGAAAGTCTCTTGGCACAGGCACAAGGCCACTTGCAGGGGCCACCTGGAAACAGATCTGGTTTGCAGGTTTAAAGGTGGTGCCTTGGGTCCCCTTGGGCTGTCGAAATCGCAAGGGGTTAGGAACCAGATGCACACAGCTGGTTCCATGATGGAGGGCTCAGGGCGGTCAGATGCGGGGAAAGTTAGAGGTCTTGGAGGCTGTGTGCAGTGGAACCCTTTGGAGCTGGAGGTAAGTCTTCTTTCGGGGGCTTGCAGGATGACGAGGGCACTCTGGTGGGAGGTCTGGGGTGTTCCAGAAGTCCCTTGACTGGGGTTTCCTCCTGGTCCAGTTGCAGCTCTTGGTGAGCGGTTTCTGCTGTTGTCCAATGTGCACTGACCAGTATCAGGGGTATTGGCACAGCTTGGCCATGGGAGGGCATAGCACCACCAACGTCTCATCTGGGTTGTTGTTGGTGTGTCGTCGGGTCTGGCTACGACTTCCGGTAGTAGAGATATCATCCTGTCAGTGATGTGACCCTCACTGGTTTGCTGGTTCTTTGCAGGTTTCTTTGTTTTTTTAGTTGTGCCCAACTCAGGAGGGAAATCTCTGGCTATTTGCAAAGCCTGGAGGTCCTCTAGGTCTTTTGAGGTCGGTCCAGTGGTCAACTTCTCCGCAATGGCAATTGTCGGGACTCTGGTGCAGCAAGCAGGGGTCTTGGAGCCTCTTGTGGTGCAGCAGGTCCTCTTTTCTCGTGCTGTCGGGTTCTTTGGTGCTGTCCTATTTTCTTCCTGATGAATCTAATTTCTTGGTCTAGGAGTGCCCACTAAATACTGAATTTAGAGGGCGTTTTAGTGGGAACCTGGTAGTGTCCGATGGGACACTTACCATTGTGTGGCTACACCCACTACAGTGATCACTTCCTGTGGGAAAGGTCACTACCCTGAACCTCATTGGTTATTTTACTGCCATCTAACATGAAGGAAATTTAAATTGAGGGTTCACTTCGCTTGCAAACCCCTAGGGGTGGTGCATGCTCAGTGAGAACCCTCCTACTCTTTGTGTGGTTTCCTACCTTTGCTCCCACCAAAAGTGGGGGTTGACAAAGGGGGAAGCCATCTGCTGCTAGCAGGAGGCCTGGGGACTTGAGATTCAAGAGCAGTCACCTTTTGAAGTGCACCGCCAGGAGAGTGCACATTCCTGAGCGAGGGGGAGTTAGCTCCTCCACCCAGGAAGGACATTGTGTCACAAACCAGAGAGACAGGTCTCTCCCGCAAGGTTTGTGCATTGGCTGTCTGGAGGTGGCATGCTGGATGGAGCCAGTCAGCAACCATGCCAGTTAGGTAAGCTTTTGCAGGAGGCATCTCTAATGTGACCCTGGGTAAATTTGGGGATAGATCCAATACTGGTACCAGTTTCGATTTATCATTCTGAGTTGTTTGATACTGTTAGAACTCGGGTCTTTGGTTGGCAGTCAGGTTACCCCCGTCCAAGCAAGGACCCTCATTATAGTCAGGGCAAAGGAGAAACACACCTGGTTAACCCCCACTCACCCCTTTGGTAGCTTGGCAAAAGTAGGCAGACTTAACTCAGAAGCAATGTGTAGAGTATGTGTACCAACACACACAGTAATACAGTGAAAACATTACAAAATGGACACCACACCAGTTTAGAAACATAGGTGATATTTATCCAAATCAAACAAGACCAAAACTACACAAATCCAACATACACAAGTTAAAATATGAATTTTCAAAAGAATAAGAGTCTTACTCCATAGAAAACAATGGAAATAATGATTTTGCACAAATCACCTGGTTAGCGTCAAAAATAAAGCTGCACGGGCGAGTGTGCATTGGAAAAGACAACAATGCATCAATGCCTTCCTCGCAAGGAAGGCCGTGCATTATTTCTTCTCTGGTCGGGTCAGGGATGCGTCGGTTTTCTCCCTCGCTAGAGAGCAATACGTCAATTTACAGACAGGGCACTTCGGATCTGTGCAGAGAAAGGTTAACTTTGATGCCCTGGAATGATGTGTGGAAAATTCTGTTACATGGTGTTAGAAAATCACATTGCATGGATTTTGCTTCGTTATCAGCAGCTGCAAGCGGGAGTTGCATGTCGTTTCTCCAGCTGTGATGCGTCAATCTCCCAGCCGCGATGCAGGTGGAGTGTCGATTTTAGCCGTAAAGCTGGCAGCGTGCCATTTATCCGCTGTGTTGAAGAAGCTTTGTTGGAAATTTCCCCACACGGCATTCTGTGCATGGATTTTCAGCTCTTGTCTGCCAACTTCACCTTTCAAGGGCCCTGAGACTGGATAGGACACCATTTTGCAGGGCAGGAGTCTCATCAGAGAGTCCAGATGTTAGCAGAGGAAGTCTTTGATGGCCCTGACTCTGCAAAACAGGAGGTAAGCTCAGTTCAACCCCTTGGAGTTTCTTCACAAGCAGGAATGTACCACAAAGTCCACTCTTTGTCCCCTTTCACAAGCAGAAGCAGCAACTGTAGGATAGCCCAACAAAGTACAGTCACAGGCATAGGCAGCAGTCCTCCTCAGCTCTTCAGCTCTTCTCTTTGGCAGAGGTTCCTCTTGGTTTCTGAAGTGATCTAATTTTCAGGGGTTTTGTGTCCAATACGTATACCCCTTTCTTCCTTTGAAGTAGGCCTATTTCAAAGGAAAGCCTTATCCAGGCCAGGCCCCAGACACACACCAAGGGGTTGGAGACTGCATTGAACGAGGGCAGGCACAGCCCATTCAGATGTAAGTGACCACTCCTCCCTCCACTCTAGCTCAGATGGCTCATCAGGATATGCAGGCTACACCCCAGCTCCCTTTGTATCACTTTTTAAAGGGGATTCACAAACATCCCAACTGTCAAACTGATCTCGACAGGCAAAACACAAACAGGCAGAGTCACAGAATGGTTTAAGCATGGGGCTACCTAGGGCCTACTTTAGGGGTGCCTAAAAAGGGAAAGGGACAGTTTAGGCCTGGCAAGACCTAGTCAGTCAACTGTTCTGCCACCTCGTAGCACCACTGACAAGTGAAGCCCTTCTGTCTTCTGAACTCTGACCTTTGTCAGGAGTTTGAGGCCCTCCTCCACCTGCAGGCTTCTGCCTGCGCCTCATCCCTGTGGTCTAGTGGGAGAACTCTGCTCTTCTGCTAGGCTGCCCTTTGCTTTTTTTCCCTTTTTTTCTCTTTTGCATCTTTTTTACACTTTGTGTGCCTGTTCCTTTTGTGTCTTTTGCTTTCTGCGTTTATTCACGATTCCCTGTTTTTCTCGCCTCACTCCGCTCTCTCTCTTCGCTCTCACTCCCCCCTTCCTCTCCCTCACCACTGATGCCTTGCGGCCCCACCCACCTCCTCTCTCTCGCACTCTATCCCCGCCCCTGCTGTCTCTGTGGCCCCGCCCCCTTTTGTACTCGGTTTCCTGCCTCTCAGCTGTCCTCTCCTCCCCCCTACTCAATTGTGGCCACTGGTGTGCCAAAGGCACGCCTAAGGCAAGTTTGTCTGTGCCAGTACTCGACCAGCATCAGGACCCCTGGTCCTGCCACCTGCCACCTCTACACAGCAGCAAAGCTCATTGCACTCAAACCAGGATGCAACAACAACTGCAAGCAAGCATCTCCAGGCAACACCCACGGTCCCTTCAGCTGCCTCCGCTGCCGTCATACCTACACCACCACCAAGACCTGGGACCCAGAACAACCCACCCACAACACCTCTCCGAACCTGAAACCCCTGAAGTGCATTCTCCTCAATGTCCGCTCCCTCCATAAACATGCCACTGAAATCTAGTACCTCCTTGACAGCACCACCCAAGATGGTGCATTCCTCACCGCCACACTAGCAATGAAAGAAAATGTATTTCGCTTTGAAGATCAATTTTATCATCAGATTAGAGGTACTAGCATGGGAAGTACTTTGGCTCCCAGCTTGGCATGCCTCTATATGTATAACTTTGAAAAATAATTCATTTTACCAGCTTCTAATCCTTTCACCAATAACATAAAATTGTGGCGTCGGTACATTGACGACATCTTGGTTGTATGGCAAGGCCCTTTGGCTACAGCTAGATCACTGACCGAGTGGGTAAACACACTAAACCCATATTTGAAATTCACTTCTACGGTGTCGGATAAGGAGGTTCATTTTTTGGACTTACTGATTACAATTGAACAGGGGAAATTATTAACCTGTACTTACCAAAAACCTACAGATCGCAACAGCCTGCTAATGTACGAGAGTCATCATCCTAAATCCCTCTGTGACAACTTACCATTTGGCCAATTCTTGCGACTACGACGAAAATGTTCCTCAATACAGGAATACAATACCCAAGCAGATGATCTTCAAACAAAACTCCTTGAACGACATTATCCCCAACACGTCATCAACCGAGCTCATAAGAGAGCAAGGAACAATAATCGTGACTCTCTACTTCAAACTAATACTAGAGTCACGAATAGACGGTTGACTTGTGTGTCTACTTTCACCCCAGTATCTAACCAGATAAAAAAACTGATTAATCAAAGGTGGCCTATCCACAACAGTGGGGGCAATACCATTCCTAGGCCCCTATTTGCATTTAAACGATCTAAAAATATTAAAGATCTGATAGTCCATACCCGTCCAAAAGACACATTGCGAACACAGACACAAACTACACTCTGGAACCTTCCACCTGTAACTGGACATTATCCCTGTGGACACTGTAATGTCTGTCAATTGACTAGCCCCAACAAAACTTTAGATTTGGCACCTATAGGCCAATGGCACCTGACAAAACACACGAATTGCAACACTAAAAACTGCATTTACATGATTACGTGTCCATGCGGGCTACGTTATGTGGGCATGACTTCTAGACCAGTTAAAATACGAATTAACGAGCATAGGAGCAACATCAGGTGTGGACGCATTACAACAAAATTATGCGCACACTTCCTAGATGCCCCCCACAGTCCCGATGATTTAAGTTGGGTCGTACTTGACGCCCCTAGAATCACTACTGACTCTCCACACTCCTTGTTCAGACTGGAAAAAACGGTGGGTTTTCAAGCTTCATACTGATACAGATGGGTTGAATGATGCCATTCCCTGGACTACATTGTCCGCCTAATCAACCCCTTTTAAGGATTTACCACTGAGTATTCAGTATCTTCAATCTATATTTGTTCTGTTTTTCACTTTTTATTTCCATCCTAATTGGACTGACTGTGAAAGACTATGGTTTTAGGGAGCCCCGTTTTATGTATTACTCTGTGGCTCATACCTTTCTTTTGTCTACTAGGGCGGTTATTTCCGACTTCCCACTCCAAACCACTCATTGTATTAACTGACATAACTCACTATCCAGTTCCAGCCATTCCAAGATGGCCAACGATGTTTTTAGTCCATTGTTTGTTTTGACTACCACCCACGAGGCTATTGGAGTAATGCTCGTTCTAGTCTATTATATCTCTGTCCACAAAGATGGCCGCCGTAATTTTGCTTGAGTCCTTCTTTTATTTCTGAGACCTGTTTCCGGAGTGTAGTCCTTCTACAGCTTTGACCACCCTCTCCCATTTTTGCCGGGAAAACGTCTCTTTAAAAGACTCGCACCGAGTCGGGAAGTTGTCTTTTCGGGAGAGCACGTCAGGGTAGGTTCCCCTGCAGACTGCCGTCATCCACAAAGTAAGTGACCCCGCGTTTGTGTGTTTATCGCTTTTTTCGGTTACTTATTTACTCTGGGGACGTATATTGAGCTCAACTAATGACATCTCTCAAAGTATTAACAGACTTAGGTCGGGGTAATCCCTTAATATACTATGGATAACCACGCTTTGCCAGTGTGTTTTTGCCTTTGTAAATCACCACGCAGACTATTACACTCTGCTACAGTACTCACCAAGCCTTTTTAGAAATATTTTCTGTTGTAAAACTGTTTTATTCCTCCCAGTTTTCCTTCAACAAATGTCATAAATGCTAGTGACGAGTCTGTATGAATTTCCAAGTGACATGGACTAATAATGTGCTTGATGTTCATAATCAATTTAACCAACCGACCTCTAGTAGTGAATGTGACTGTTTTGGTTCTGATTGATTACACTGCATTCATTGTGTCTGCTTTACCACTTTATTAGTAGTGACCGCTTTCGGCATGCTACTTCCCAAGGGGCCCCCCATGTACCAAGGGATGGTAAGCATATTGTCTTATTATGTTTTTACACAACTGGTTACTACACACTGTTGTGTCACGGGTGTCCTTCCTTATTTTTCCGTGTGTTTTGATCAAAATGATTTGTTTGTATTTTTCTACGGCGACCATTAGAGGTTTCTGACAATTAGTGAACTTCAATGTAAGTGACTATATGATTTGTTTGACATTTTTGCAAACTTTCGGTAATATAGACAGGAGAAGTCTTATTATCTATTGGTCCTGAAGAAGCGTCATAGGATCTTGTTAGACCACTGAACGCGAAACATGTTGACCATGTCCTAGGAGCCCGACGATAATCTCCTTAAGCTCCAGCACCATGCAGAAAGTGGTTGAGCATTATTCCTCATTTTACACTTTCCTTCTGTTTTTAATCTTGGTCCCGGTCTTATTCCATTGATTAATTAAATTGACTCGCTCCTATTAAGACTGGGAACCAATTTTAGCTTTCACTCTCCTGCCAGGATTAGCGCCTGACCGCAACACCAGGTCTTGTAGTGTCCGCTACCACGGCTGCTACCTAAAAGATCTCCGGCAAAGAGCCCCCTTACGGGGAGCCCGTCAGACATTGGAGCACTGGTCTGACGAGGAGCTACCCAATGATGAAGCATGACATCCTCTCGGATGTGTGAGGGCTCTTGCTCCTGAACTTTAATGTTCCCCTAGTGATTATATTTTTCCATTTGGAACAGTGTACACCTTTTTTGTTTGTTCATTCCTCACCGAGACCTGGACCAACAACACCTCAGGCCCACACATCACCATTGCCATCCCGCAAGGATATAAGATCGCCCGGAAAGACCACCCAAGCTTCCCTGGGGGGGAATCGGCATCGTGCACAAGCCCAACCTCTGCTTGAACCCACACTCCTAAGACTCCAAAGAAGCCACAAACCTGATGCAACACCTCCACTTTAAGCTACACACCAGCCCAACATCCACCATCAGGGGAACCATCATCTACCGCCCCCCCCGGACCTCACACACCTTTCATCGACTCCATCACGGACTGCATCTCCACACAAGCCATCGCAGCCACCAACTACATCCTGCTGGGAGACCTCAACTTCCACCTTGAGAATCTACAAGACCCCAACACCGCATCCCTTCTAGACAACCTCCACAACATATGACTCCATCAGATTGTGACAGAGCCAACACACTCAGCAGGACACACCCTCGATCCCATCTTCACTACAGGAACCTTCGCTACCTTCAGCCACAGCACGGAACTCCCCTGGACAGATCACCGATGCATCCACTTCAACTTCAACACACCCTCATCACTAGACCCCAACTCCAGCCATCACATAGAAACTGGACAAGAATAACTGACGATCAGCTCACCTCCGCCATCGCTGCCCCCACCATTGCATGCAACAACGACCCAAACACCGCTGCACGCACCTTCCACAAATGGATAACCGACTGAGCCAACACCATAGCCCGCCTCAAAAAGAACAATGACACCCATGCAATAAGAGCAAGCTGGTTTACCCCCGAATTCTGGGAATGAAGACGCACTTGTCGCTGTCTCGAGAAAATCTGGAGAAACACCAAATGCCCAGAAGCCCACAGCAATGTCAGAGCTGTCACCAAAGCACACCACCAACATATTAGAAAAACCAGAAAGAAGGCTATCCAAGATAGGATCTCCTCACAAGCACACAACAGCAAGGAACTCTTCAGCATCATCAAGGAGTTCGCCCAACTCAACAGTGAAACAACGGACATCCCACCCTCACAGGGCCTATGTGACAGACTCAACACATACTTCCACCACAAAATCAAGACCATCTTCAACAGTTTGAACAAGAACATCCCACGCACAAAACCCCTTCTTCTAAACCCCAACACCAACAAAGCTACAGTCTCCACCTGGACGCCTCTCTCTACTGAAGATATGCTGAAAACAATGAAGTTCATACACTCTGGGACCCTCACCGATCCATGCCCCCATCACATCTTCAACAGAGCAGCAGACACCATCACCCCCAAGCTCTGCCTCACCATCAACTGCTCACTATTGGCTGCCACCTTTCCCGATGACTGGAAACATGCAGAGATCAACCACCTCTTCAAGAAACCCTCGGCAGACCCCACCAACCTCAAAAACTTCAGACCCATCTCCCTACTTCCATTTCCTGCTAAAGTCATTGAAATAGCAGTCAACAGCCCACTCACCACGTTTTTAGAATACCACAACATCCTTGACAACTCCCAATCTTTATTCAGGTCAAACCACAGCACCGAAACAGCCCTCCTGGTGACAACAGATGACATTCGCTCCCTACTGGACAAGGGAAAGATGGCGGCACTCATCCTACTTGACCTCTCTGCAGCTTTCCACACAGTCTCCCGTCACACCCTGATAAGAAGACTCCATGAAGTCGGCATCAGAGACAAGGCCCTCAAATGGTTCCAATCCTTCCTTTCCGGCAGAACGCAATGAGGGAGACTCACCCCCATCCTCACAGATCCCACACCCACCACCTGCGGAGTGTCCCAGTGATCTTCCCTCAGCCCCAAGATGTTCAACATCTACATGGCCCTGCTAGCCACCCTCGTCAGAAGATACGGAATAGACATCATCTCCTATGCCAAAGACACTCAACTCATCCTCTCCCTCTCCAACAAACCCGACAAGGTCAGACACAACTTCCACAAAGACATGAAAGCAGTTGCCAACTGGATGAGAGACAGAAGTACTCATCATTGGCCCTCAAACCAAATGCATGGAGCGAATCCTGGTGGCAACCCATCCTAGGAAGACCGCAACCTCAGAATCATCCTGGACCCCGACCTCAGCATGAACAACCAAATTAACTCAGTCACCTTCACCTGCTTCTGCCTCCTATGCAAGACCTTCCAATGGATTCCATCCGAACATAGAAAGACTGTCACACACGCCTTCATCTCCAGCAGACTGGACTACGGCAACACACTACACCGGAATCAAAAAACTCACTTGCAAATTGCAAAACATCCAGAATGCCGCCACCAGACTAATCCTCGACCTACCCAGACACTGCCATACCTTGCAACACCTACGTACACTGCACTGGCTCCCCATAGAAAAAATAATCTCTTTCAAGATCCTCACTCACGCACACAAAGCCCTCCACAACACCAGACCAGCCTACCTGAATCAGCAACTCAATTTCCACGTATCCCTGAGGGCCCTACGCTCAACCGAGCTCTCTCTCGCAGAAGTACCCCGCATCAGGAAAACCAGAATAGTAGGACGCTCCTTCTCCTACCGTGCAGCCACCACCTGAACGCCCTACCCATCCACATCAGACAAACCACCTCCTTCCCCAGCTTCACAAAGGACCTGAAAATATGGCTTTTTTAATCCACCTCACCGGTACACGCTACACTCCTCCCCCAGCGCCTTGAGACACTAACGGGTGAATAACTGCGCTTCACAAACACTGATTGATTGATCGATTGGTACACTTGCCAACTCAAATTGGCAGTGCAAGACTGCAGACACTGTGATGGCAGGTCTGAGGATGGTTTACAGGGCTACTCATGTAAGTGGCAAAATCACTGCTGCAGGCCCACTAGTGGCATTTACAGGCCCTTATGCACATCTAGTACATTCTACTAGGGACTTACAAGTAAATCAAATATGCCAATCATGGATAAACCAATCAACAATACAATTACAAAGAGCATGTCCACTTAGCACTGGTTAGCAGTGGTAAAGTACCCAGAGTCCTAAAGCCAACAAAAACTGGTGAGAAAAAAATAGGAGGAAAGAGGCAAACAGTTTAAGGATGACCCTGCAAAAAAGGCCATTTCCAACAGATACCAAACAACCCAGGGTGCAGAGTGGCCATCATGTAGCTCGGGAACTCGTGTTTGACCAGTGTCCAATACATGCACTTAAAATGGCTGCTCTGTTCCCTCACTATGTCCCAGGTTTGGCAAGGACACAGTGGGGAAATATTGCTCATGCAACTATGCCCTCACATATAGTATGGTGCACCCTTCCCTAGGGCTGGAAGGCCTGATAGAGGGGTGACTTACCCATAACATATGCAGTGTAGGGTGGGCAGGGCACATAGGGAGTGTGCCATGTCAAATTTGCCTTTTTAGGTTTGCCCTAGTACACTTAGGGGCATATTTATACTCTGTTTGCACCGAATTAGTGTCATTTTTTTTTAACTCTAATTCGGTGCAAAACTAACTCCATATTTATACTTTGGTGCTAGACCCCTCTAGCGCCAAATTTATGGAGTTAAATTCATTTTTTGGAAGTGGAAACCTACCTTGCCTTAATGAGATGCAAGGTAGGCGTTCCCGTGCAAAACATGACTCCACAGCCTTAACGCCATATTTATACTCCCATGCAAAAGTGGTGCAAGGGAGGGAGGAGGGGTCAAAAAATGCTTGGACAGAATATAAACTGCCTGCCAACCAGACACCCCATTTATAACACTGGTGATCAGTGGTGAGGATAGAACTTGTATTTGTACTTGACATACAGTGATTAAGTCTACGCTTCTGTTTCAGTGCAGACCATTACGTGACCACATACTACTTGTATTTGCTTTTTTGATTTTTGGACATTTTCTGTTTCCATTTATTTGTGATTTTGAACTTCTCTTGGGAATTCTCTGAACTATTCTTGGAACTTTGCATTTTTTGAGTACTCACCAACATGTCTCAACCTGGGGATACACCACTTGTGGCTACAAAGGTTGTTTTAAGTTGGAGAAACTGGAGGAGTACACAGTGGCTGAACTGAAGCAGTTTTGGAAGGATCTTGTCTGCCCAATCAAGAGCTCTGCCAGGAAGGAGGAGCTGCAAAAGGTATTGAGGGCCTGGGTGGCAGCCAAGAAGGCTAGGGGCACACAGAGGAGGAGGATGAGGGTGAGGAGGTGCAGAGTGTTTATAATCTAGCGGATGTACCTATTCTGCCTGGGGGAGTGTCTCCCTGGCACGTAGAAGTCTATCACCTAAGGGTCTGTCTCCTGAGAAGTTCTAGAACAGAAAGGCAGAGAGGTGTGCTAGTTTGAGCTACAGAAGCTTAGGATGAAGATGGAGGAAAGAAGGGTGGCCTTAGAGGAGAAAAAGATGCTTTTGGCTCATGAGCTAAGGTTGAGAAGACTAGAAGCCATGAGGAGTGAGTGCAGTTCAGATGGTGGCAGCAAAAGTCTTATGGCCAGTACTGAAGAAGTGCTTATGCCCAGAGACTTCGGGCATATTTATACTTGCTTTGCACTGAATTAGTGTCATTTTTTATTGACGCTTATCCAACGCAAACTTAACTCCATATTTATATTTTGATGCTAGATGCATGTAGTGGCAAAATATTGGAGTTAAAATGAATTTTGGGATGCTTGAAACCACCTCGCATCAATGATATGCAAGGTAGGCGTTCCTGTCCAAAAAATGACTCAAAGATCCTAGTGCCTCATTTATCCTCTTGTAGAAAAAAGGTGCACAGGGGGAGGCGGACCTAAATAATGGCGCTAAGCCTGCTTAGCGCCATTATCTAATGTCTGGGTCAGGGTAGGCGTAAGGGGACCTGTGGTCCTATTTTTATGGTCAAACATCATGAAAAGAGCCCACAGGAGGCACCCTAATCCCCAGGAACACCCCTACCCACCCCAGAGGGACAACACAGGATGGAGGGACCCCAATCCAGGTAGGTAGGGTAAGTAGAGATAAGTATTTTAGATATTATTTTAAAGTGCCATTGGAGACCCTGAAATGGGCCCCCCTACATGGCACTGGGCGCAAAGGCCATGCCAAGGGGACCCTTGTCTCCTGTGCTGGCCATTGGGGTGGTGGGCATGACTCCCGTCTTTAATAAGATAGGAGTCATATGGTATTGATGGTTTGGTATCAGGAAACGAAACTAGGCTGGTTAAAGGCATTTTTTGCCTCTAACCAGCCTAACATAATTTTTTGGTGCAAAACCCACTTTCCCCATACCGCCAAACCCACCCGGCTAATATCATTTTCCCAGACGCAAGCCTACCCTTATCGCCGGCATGCACCATTCTATAAATATGACACCTGGCATGCCTCTGAGAATGCCGCCAGCCCAGCGCTATACTTTCTGAACCAAAACTGTGCAAATGCAGTTTTGCGTCAAAAAGTATAAATGTGGGCTTTGGTGCCCAGCTTGAAGGAGGGGGAAGACATACATCAGGAGGTTCTCGGGTATGAAGTAGCTCCACTGTTGCGCATGGCCCCTGAGGTGGATTTGGAGACTGGCATGGGTAGTCATATTCCTTGTAGTGGTAGAGACACTCTAGTGGCTCTAGTTGAGAGTGACAGGGAGAGGGGTTCCCCAAAGGTAGAGGTCCTGGTTGTGAGTTATGTAGACAAGCCAGAAGAGTATGGGTTGAGTATCAGGGACAGTTCGATACAGTCTCACCAGTCTCAGGAGGGTGCTGTGGGTTACTTTTTCAAGGAACTGGATGGTGAATTGGAGGGTAGGTTGGTTAACCCATGAAAGGGGCTATGTGATGTAATTGCTGGAGAACATATGCCCAGTCCTTGTTTTCCAGAGCTACGCCAACACCAGGTGGAGTGTGAGTTCTCTGACCCCACAAACTTGCACTGGAGGCAGACCTCTGGGTGAGTACCAGAGGGAAAGAAAAGGCATTTGGAGGTGCTCCTGAAGAGAATGGTCTCTGTATTTCCCAACCAGGTGTGGTGGGAAAGGCTTTCAGTGGCCTAGGTAGGTCCCAGTGTAGTGGGATGGGTGAGGAATCACATGTTCAGTTTCAGAGGAGAAGGAATTGGGGTGGGCTGAGTCCCAGAGTGCCTGAGATCCAGTCACAGATCCTGGAGGGTTCCATGAGTGAACGCCAGGAAGAGACCCTAGCCTGTACCATAGGGCCATCTGCTGAGGGGGAGTGCAAACTGACTGACAACCAGAGACCCCATATCTAACAAACATCACCTTTCCATGTGCAGCAGGAAGGAAGACATATTACATCACTTCCTGGACGTATGTGTCACGTTTCCTGATATGTGTAATTTTTTTTGACACATGACCAGCATGCGTGTTTTTTCTAATGAAGGCTGACTTGGTCTGTCGAGTTAGTTTTGACTTGCATATGCAATGTGTCAAATTTTCTATATCCAATATATGGAGAACTGCCGTATGAGGGTTTTTTTTAAGCTTGACGGTGATAGGTCGGTTTTCTTATGAAGGCTGAGAAGGCATGACGATTTAGAGTTGACACGAATGGTTCAATACGTAATTTTAGTGATATGTGATGTTTTGAATATTACTGTATGCATCATTTTTTTTTACCGCATGGCATGTATGCATGGTTTTTTTGAGGGAAGGCTGACAGGGCACCCAGATTCACATTCCTAGTTACAGAGGCTATGCATCTTTGTTGTTTGTCTGGTAGGGCAACATATGTTTGCATGTGTACCTAACTGTCTACCGGTAACATTGGAATATTTAAGCCATATGTTACAATGTGTGTGTGATGCATGGGAGTACGGGTACTGTTTGCAAATGTGCATGCGCATGTAGACTTTTTTCCACATACTTGTTACCACATCTGTACTGTGAGTGTGCATATGTGATGGTACTCATTTTTGTGGGTCCAGCACATTGTCATATCTGATTTCCAAATGTATGTTTCACAACACCACATAAAATATGATGGACTATGTCCAATACATGTTTATGCATGTGATACCCTTTACAAATCTTTACAACTGCTGTTGACTAAGGCTGGGTTAATTTCCGCTTACCCATGGCAATGTGAGTGCATGTCTGTCCACACTCTGGTGTGCTGTATGGTCCAGGCTTCATGATGCAAAACTACACATGTAAAGTATAGTTCTCCATGCATACATGATGCTGGAGATGGTGTGCTGATATGTGTCAATGAAATTAGGCATGTGACATGTGTGTGGAAAGATGTTTCATGTATGATATGCAATGCATACCACAGCAGTGTGTTTAGGGATTTGACAACTACCAAGTATAAATTCCATCTTGGACATATGTAGGCCGTTGTTTCAATGCTGTATACTTATATCTGTGCCAACTATGTTTCCCTATGTGGGAACCTTTTTACAGGTCATATAAGTCTACATGTGATTATATGACACATAGAAATTTTAATTAGTGAAAATGTCCCTTTTGTGCATACTCCAATACATGATACTAGGTCTGAGCCACCTAAGTTGGACATGTGTGTTAAGATTTTTGAAATATGTGTTAAAGCCTCACACTTGGAATGTACAATGACCCAAAGCATGTTTAATTTCCAGAATGACACACTGTCATATAATCTGTATTGCAGGGCTGCTTGCCTTCAGGCAACAATGGCACCCTAGTCATAATTGCACCTATAGCACCTTGTATGCCCACACAGGCCCATTTTCAAATGTATTGACAAAGGTTGACTGTGTTCCCCTCAGCTCAGTCCACTGTGCACAAGCAGCAGGTCCCTAACTGTGTCATGAGTCAATGTAGCTTCTGCTGGGGAGTTTAGGGGCATTGGGTGGGGATCTACCTTCCTCATGATTGCTCTTCAGCAGCTCATTGCACAGTCACCTGCAGACATACACTTGCACAAATGGAATCCTGTGGCCTAGTATATTTTGTTTAATTTGGGGTTCTTGATGTCAGGATTACCCTATCATGTACAGGGGACTGGCAGCTTGTTTCTGTGGGTCATGTCTCTTGATTTGGCATGGTTTAACATGAATTGGCATATATAGGTGTGCTTTTCCAGATGATGCTTGGTGGGTGTATTTATATATTGTGTAACTTGGTTATGTTTGCAGACCCAGGGGACAGATTCTGTCATTTGTCACTGGCTTCTGTCACACTAGTATGTGCTAGCCAAGCACATAGTTGTTGCTGTTGCCAACGTGAATGGGTTAAGTACTGTCATAGACATTCTCTGTGAATATGTGTCTAGTGTTACATGGTAACATTATTGTGTTGTACAATGTGTATTGGTCTATGAGTGTTCCTTTACCCACATTAATGGCATATCTTGTCCGGTATGGATCTAGTCCTACATTTCTGGCATTCTTTCTGCTGCTAACCCTTAGTACCTGTCTTCGACAGCAACATTGTCCCTTCATACATGCATAAGACATGTGTACTTTGTAGATGGACACATCTTCGTCTACAGGCTAAGTGATAGTATCCCTCACATTTCCAGGCTTAACAAGATCACATGAATGCCACCCACATATTACAGTACACAAGCCACAGCACTTATGTAGTGTCAGAGTGACCTCCACATGTTGGATCTCCAAGTGTCATAGGAAGTCTCTCAACTTTCAGTGTACATGGGCATGCACTCAAATCTGCATTCCATAACCTATGTAACTTTCTCCATGAGTGTATTTTGTTAGTGTGTTGACATCTCAGATATGAGTCGAGGAAATGTCACATGCAAGCTTTCTGTCTCCTTCTTTATGTTTGGACATTGCTAGACTTACATGCACATTCAAAAAAGGATTGAGTGTGGGAGACCCAAACATTTATGTGTTTTGAGCCCTGCATGTCACTTTCTTTTGGTCAGACATGTGAGTGTCATTCAGAGGTATGTTTTCAGATGTCACGTGTGATAGTGTCATATTGACTTTGCTTGGTAACCTCGCAGACACAATCCAGCCATTGTAAGTAATTGCTACCCGCTTCCTACCTCGGCCACGTACTGGTACAGCAGTCTTCACTTGTATTTCCAGGTTTGCCGCAGGCATATATCATGCCAACAAACTTATGTGATATGTATCTGACAAAGTAAATTGTAAGTGTTTGTGATGCTATTAATTGTGTTTGACCAATGACTTTGTGTTTCACCACTGCACATATTAGTTGCTCAACGTTCACCAGTAGCACATTGTATGTTTTATTCAGACAGGATCTAGACGTCAGTTGCCTGTCTCCCGTTTGGGTAGAGAATCTCTTTCTCGCAGTTGACCGGAGTCATCAACTTGCAGACCCCAGAAAGATGAAGCTGAATATAGGCCCTACCGCCTTGCCCATATGGTGATGAATTTTGACTTTTATGCTTTGCTTTGGAGTTATGCTATAATATAATCACCTATATTTGCTGTGTACATTGCAATTGAGAAGTACTTTGATATATTTTGCTTTCATTGCTGCGACTACTTTTGGACATGTGCTTCCAATCTACTAATTTCGTCTCTCAGGAACTTGTGGGTGGGGAATCCCACCCACTTGTGTCGCAGTAGTCTAGAAAGATCCTGACGCCAGCATATGGAGAACAGCCAGGAGTTTGGTCATGGGTGGAATTTTTGTTTGACTTTCCACTCTTGCAGTGATGTCAGGTGCTATGTGTTGCAGCAAGTGTACAATTGACTCCCACTTCAGACGGAAGAGTCTGATCACCTCTTCTTCCCTGAGGCCACAAATGGTTGTGCACTGGCAAAATATCCTGTCCAACATTCTGCGCTGCCTTTGTGGCTGCTGGGGAGGTGTTTGGGGTTGCTGTGGTGTTGCTGGTAGTAGTCACAGGTCCATGTTGTCCAGTTGCTTGCCAATGCTCCTTCTGTGAGTTTCCCTTATGTAGTAGTGTGTGGGCCTCATTTTAAATTAAATATATAAAGTACACTGTTCCATAAATAAAGAATTTGAACACACACAGGGCTAGTGATAGTCAGTGGTTAAGGAGAGCCCTCGCACATCCAATAGGATGTCAAGCTTCATCACTGGGCAATCTCCTCGTCAGACTGGCGCTGCAATGTCTGATGGGCCACCCCTGTTAAGGTGGGGGTGCCTAACCGGAGATCATCAACCAGAATTGGTCAGACCTAGGATGAATACTGACTATCAGGATATGTAGGAGAGAAGAAAAAGATTAAAGTTAAAATTGGCCTCATTAAAGCCTGGTCAGACCAGGCTTTAGAATTTTGACACTAATCTGACTAAGCATAATTTTTTGGACCGGGTCCTTTGCGTGCGCTGTATTTGCATTGTGTTTTAAATATAGCGCTAGTGGGTTAGTGTCATTTTTGGGGAGGAACGCCTAACTTGCATATTATTGTCGTTCAGCAATGAAAGGTTGGGTGATGCTCCCATAAAATGATGCAAAGTCTAGAATGTTTTTGCTAGACTGGTCTAGCGACAAAATATAAATATGCTGGTAGGTTAATTCTGCTTTTGCGTAAAAAATCATGTTGCAAAGGCAGTGCTAACTTTTCTTAAACATGGGCCAATGGATTTAGCACATGATGTTAATATGGATCAGTCAGCCATACACCAGTTGTCATAACTATTCATATATAGAGATCATAACTATGGCATTTTTTATAACTTTGAATCAACCAGACGCACAGCTTTTCTTATTGACAGGCATGGACCAGCAATGTTTTTCAATTATACTTTTAGTGAAAATGTGTTAAAATATGTTTCATGTCTAAGTATATTTATGAATTTGTTATTGAATATACCATGGATTTTTTTTTTTCTCAGAACTTGACAAAATAGAAAACAATACACCAAAAAAAGTGAAATGCATTATGTGTGAATTTTGGAAGTATAATTGTCAAAATTCAAAATAATCCCAGAGAATAATTAGTCTGAGAAATAAATTACAACATACTGTAATCTTTGTGAGGTCAGCGCTGTATATCATATAACTATGACCTAAGTTGGAGATGTGCCAAGATGGGGTGAAAAAGGAATGAGCCAATTGTTGATTGCTTGAAAAAAGTTCATCTCCTTCAGCTCTTTCACGTAACGTTTGGCAAGAAGGAGCCAGGCAAAATAGGGAGTAGAGGGTGATCCCCAAAATGTTGATTTCCAATATTAATTCCCATAGGAAGCTTTATTCCTCAACACAGAAAAATAGAGGCAATATAAATTGCACCACATTTTGTAAAAGTTAGATTTGTACTAAAAAACATGTTTTTGCATTTGGTGTAATCCTCACAACCTTTTTTGAGACATTAGCTTTGCTTGGGTTGAGCATGAAGTGGGTTAAAAAGTGCACCATATCTGGATGGTTGGTCCTGCTGTATCTCCGGGGTACCAAAAATCAAATCGAAGCTAATCAACCTTTTTCTCCAATTAGCGATTTTAGTATCACAAGGCCAAGCTGGGTCCCAGCATTGTGAGACCAAGTTATCTTATTCGGGAACCAAAGCTCTACAGAAAATATCCCAAATGATCCCCCTGCAGAGGTAAAAAAAAACAATTGGCCTGCTGAAACAGAGGAAATCGTATGGGACCCAGAGTGACTGTTCTGTACAATACCACAGCACTTCCAAGCGAACAGCTGTACAAGCTTGCACTCTAAAGGTACAGCATCCTTTTAAAAAAAAATTGCAGAAAATGAGGACTGGACATTCATGGGAGGCTTGGGCACCTGCAGGGGATTGGCCAGCCAGGGTGGGCTTCAGTACCGGATCTAGTCGGGGTTTCATAATTCAAGACCCCGCTTGCATCAGGCAAATCAATATCATTGTTGAAGGTTTCTAGAGAAAGCATGCAACTCTTCAATTTCTAGGAAGTAAATGTTCACTCTACATTTCCATTTAGATGAAAAGCTGGACTGTGTTTGAATTGATTTGGTTTATTGTTGAGCTGACCATAACTTTACACGTCTTGGCCTCTGAAGGTTTTGAAAGCACTGCTGCCCAATATTACGGACTACCCAAGGAAGCCTGCAATATGAGTCTTCTTTAGACCATGGAGGAAAAATCCCATATACTCTATTGTGAAAAGCCCATAAACCTGTACCTTGCCATAGGTAGACTAATGACTAATTAAGGCGAGGGAAATGCCATGCATGAGATAACCAAAGCCTTTGAGTTACTACATGAACAAGCATTGAGAATAAGCAAAAAAGGCCTGAAGGAATCTGAAAGCCACCACTAGAATTTGACAGTTGGATAAGTGCATTTAATTCTAGATGAGGGTTTTCAGAGGGCCAACCTGGGATAACTTAAGCACAGCTGAAAATCTGTAAGTGCTAACTGTGAGTATAAAGCAACTTATGTGTATATAGTGAGCTTGTTTCTTTAAGATTAATTTACGTGAGCAAAACAACCTTTTTTGCATGTTTGAATCTACATTTAAAATTCAGTGTTAATAGGGGAACAAACCATTTCCAAATATGTTAGACCTGACAGCCTTATGGTGGTCTTCCCCTAAACATTTTGCCCATTTGCCTCATATTTTTGATGATTTCTTTTTGTTGGCATCAGGACTCTGAGCACTTTACCACTGCTGACAATTGCTAAAGTGCTAAGTTTCTCTTCCCTAACCATGGTTTAGTTGGTACATTCAAAATTGGCATATTTTATTTAGTTATAAGACCTTAGTAAAGTACACTACTTGTGAATAGGGCAGATAAATTGAAAGCTACTAGAGGGAATGCAGTACTGCTTGTGCCACCCACTCAAGTAGCGCTTAAACATGTTTCAGACCTGCCACTGCAGAGCCTGTGTGTGCAGTTTACATTGACACATCAACCTGGTATTTAAAACCTCTTGCCAAACCTTAAACTTCCTTTTTTATTACAGAAACGTCACCCCTACAGTGAGTCCAAGGTAACCCTAAGGGCAGAGTGCTATGTAACTAAATAGTAAGACATGTACTTTTTAATTTTTACATCTCCTGGTTGTGAAAAACTCCTAAATGTTTTGTTCCCTACTATGAGACCTACCTCTCTCATAGGTTAACATTGGGGATTCATTATAACATTTAATAAGCTGTAATTCCTGATTGTGAAGACACGTCATGTATGGTACCTACTGAATTGTAATATCAAATCCACTTTAATGGTAAAGTCAGATTTATTGGTACAACTCTGAAAATGCCACTTTTACGAAGTTGGAATTTTCCTGCTCTTGGCCATTTGGTGGGTACTGCCTGTCTCCGATTACTGGCTGAGCTGGTTGTCAGTTCACTTTGTGTATTCCCTCTAGACAGTCCCACACAAAGGAATGCTGGATGTGACTTTATGCATCTTCCTGGGTGGAAGTGAGGGAGGAGCTGGGCAAAGCTTCATACTTACACCTGAATAGGCTGGGCTCTGTCCTCACACAAAGGGCTGCATACCCTCCAATAGTTAGTCTAGAGCCATTGTAGAATGAAAACACATGTGTGCACTTCAAAGACCCTTCTTTATAGTCACCCTCACTTCAAAGGCATCACTGGGTGTAAGTAATGGACCTCCGACCCTGCCAACTCAGTCACTACTGGACATGTGAAAAACTCTGCAATGAAGAAGGACTGCTGTGCTGCTACAAAGACTGTCACACTGGACTGCTGCTCTGGAAAAACAGCTTTTCAACAGTGCTGTGTCTGCTGCCTGCTACCCTTTGCCCGGCTGAGGATGGACTGGACCCATCTGTTTTGAACCTAGAGTGACTTCAAGGGCTTGCTGGCTTTTCTCTTTTTATGAAGTCTCAGGGACATCAAAAATTTCGCCTCATGCTACAAACAGCACCTGGACGTTGCTTGTTGCAAGTCTTGCTCTGCCAATTGGGGACAACTGAGTCCAGGGACCTTAAAAGTGATTTTAAAGTACTGCAACTGCCAGAACTCATGCATCTTCATCAGATCCAGTGAATCTTCACCTTTGTGTGGACAAAACTGGTGCATAGCACCCGGAACCAACGCATCACTATCAGAACCTCTTATACACCAGTTGGTAGTATTCTATAGGAGTATGTCAAATAGAATTAGGAATGCAGGAGTTTGCTTCAGCATTCTAGGCTCTGGGTATCGAGCTGGCACTCCAAGGATGTCAGTGGGAGTCTGACTGTCTGAGGGATAGATACGCTCAAGTTTTAGGGAAAGCTTGATTGATAAAACTATGTTTACTCTCCTCTGGCTTCAAAGTTCTTGTGAATTGGGGGAATTGATGACGAGGAGCGAGCCAGCACCTACAGTTTTCTGAGGTAGCCTGAAACCCAAGAGTCATCGGTAAGCTTGCTTGAATCCACCTGGTGAATCCTGTACAACAGTCCAGACCATTGAAGTTACTAAATTTGGACTGCAGTGACTTTGGGACTCAAGCAAGAGAATACAAAATGGTCAGTTATTTGATTTTATTTACCTAATCAATGACAGGTGTAATTATAGAGTAAGCGAAGTGTTCCGACCTGTTGGAATGTGTAAGGCCAAGTGGTGCAAGTACTCCCACGACTCTTCAGGTGCGTGGTGCCCATAGGTGTAGTCCTCATGTGAAGACAATGCATACGTTGAAGTTGAAGCAACTCTTCAAGTGTGTGGTGCCCATGCGCATATCCAAGGACTTACGTTCACAATGACTTGCATCAAACACATAGGCATCATCACAAATTGGGTTCATGCTGTGCATCTGGTGATTTGCACACCATGGTTTCGACCTTAGTCCTGTGCTTACATCTCTACTACCTATGGGGGAAACAATAGAGATATTTTCTGTGATACTCACACCAACCTCCACCATTTGTGGAAACATTTTCTAATCATGATTGCCATTAGTGTTAAGCACATTAGAACTTAGCATGTCAGTGCTTTGTCTACCATCTTGAGTGGTAAATGCACATGTAACCAACAGTGACATGAACACCAGGAGTAAATCTTTGCATATGATACTCTCATAATGGGGGTCATTATGACCTTGGCGGGTGGCATCAGCAGCCCGCCAAGATCTGACCGCCATGCAGCCGCCAATGCGGCCGCACCCCCGCCGTGGCCATTTGGAGATCCCCGCTGGGCCGGCGGGCGGATACCTGGTTTCCGCCCGCCGGCCCAGCGGGGATCAAGGCCGCAACATAGGAGCCAGCATAGCAGACAGTAAAAAGCTGCATGGGGCCCTGTCAGGGGGGCCCTGCACTGCCCATGCCAGTGGCATGGGCAGTGCAGGGGCCCCCAGAGGCCCCACGACTCCCCGTTCCGCCAGCCTTTTCCTGGCAGTGCAAACCGCCAGAAAAAGGCTGGCGGTCGGGGACTCGTAATCCCTTGGGCAGCGCTGCAAGCAGCGCTGCCCAGGCGGATTAACACCGCCAGGGCAAAAGTGGCGGAAAACCGCCGGCCCCGGCGGTGCGACTGCGGCGCTTCCGCCGCGGTCGTAATATGCCTGGAAGCACCGCCAGCCTGTTGGCGGTGCTTCTGTCATTTTAGCCCTGGCGGTCCCGTACCGCCAGGGTCAAAATGACCCCCATTGTATTATTCATTTGTTTATTTGTTTTGTTAGTGAAGTACAATAACATTTCCACCTGCTCACCCCTACTTTAATTTACTTGGTACAGTTTTGGTCACATTGGTCATGCATTATCAGCATGCAGTCGCAATGCTCCATCATTTCAGCATTGTTTTTTTTACCACAGCAAGGTTCCCACCATGTGGAATAGGAGGACTGAACAGGGATGTTTGAGAACCATTTTGAAGCACTGGATGTGCAAGAATTTAGTGCAACCAGGAAAACAGCCTTGAGTGTCAACGTGTGTGCAAATACTTACCTATGGCAAGTGAATCAAATGGTGATCCTATAACAGACGTGTACATTGAAACAAAGAATCATCTGGAGTGTTGATTTGCTAATGAAGTGAATCTAGTAATGACCAGGTACAAATTCTACACTATCCCGACAATATGAACAATTGATGATTTTTTTTCCAAGCTTGGAGAGTTCTCAGTAAAGTGCACATTTGGTGCATTGATGGACAAACTAATTCATGACCAATTGATTGTTCATTGAAAGAGTAAAGATATTCAGGAGTGGTTGTGGGCTGCAACAAATCCTTCACTCAAAGACCCCATAGTCATTGCCAAGGTGCTGGAACAATCAGACTGGTGTATGAAGGAGATGGAGAGAAAAGATACCATTGGTAATGAGGTGTCCAGTGTGGGTAAAGAAGGGTTTGTTGTGGGTGCTATATTCAAATCTTTTAGCAATAAAGCAAAGATCAAACAGCACACCATATTTGTGTTCACAGTGTGGGAGCAATTTTCTCACTGCAGTATGCCGTAAGTGGCATGGCAATCAATAAAGACTGCAGGAAATGTGGACATAGGTGCCACTTTGCCATTGTTTGCAAATAAGAGATCAAAACAAGAGTAGTCACTGTAAATGATGAGTGCATTACAGATGTATATGTTGACAGAGTTATTAGTGTGGGGGTGTAGATGAGAAAAAATCAAGAAGACATAGAACAAATCAGAATTTTCGTTAATGGCAAAACAGTGAAGCTTCTGGTGGACTTGGGCTCAGTGTATACCATCATTTCTAAGGGATTGTTTACACAACATTGGCCTCTTTTGTCAGAGAATATCATTCCTGGGTGGAAACTAAGGGGAAACCTTCAACTTCGTGGGGTACATGGATTCTACAGTGAGATTTAAAGGGTGAGAAATAAAGGGAAAGGTGTATGCAGCAGAAGGTGGTCCACCTACATAAGGTTGGCTGCAACAGTATGAGCTTAACATTGTTATTAATCCAAGAGCACTTAATCAGGTGATAGTGGTGGAGGACATTTCATTATCTGACATTCTATGTTAATCCAACAATGTTTTCAAAGAGGGTTTAGGTAATCTGAAGTGTTGCGTCCATAAAATAGTGTTAAAACCCAATGCAACACCTATCCAACACAAAGTGAGAAGAATTCCTTTTGTTGCTCGCACTGCTGTGAAAGAAATGTTTGAAGAAATCTTGCCAATGGGGTGAATAATCTGGTGGTGACATCCTGCTGGATGTCTCTGGTGGGGATCACAGAGAAATCTGATGGAGGTATAGGTTCTGCGTTGACCTTAGACTCCTTACTCAGAATGGAGAGGTAGATATGTATCATTTTCCAATTGTAAATGAGTTGATACTGGCTTTGGGTGGTGGTAAGTGTTTTACAATATTGGATTTGAAGAGTGTTTTTGGATCAAGTTACTTAAGGAGTCTAAACTGTTGACAGCCTTCATTACCAGGGAAAGTACATTCTAATTTACAACCATGCCATTTGTTTTTTGTTTGACTGCTAGTGTATTCCAAAAAATTATGAACAAAGTATTTAAGGGAATAAATAACATTTTACATTTTCAAGATGATATTCTAATTTTTGGTGCGTCGGTCAAGCAACACAATTTGGTCCTCAGACAGACCTTGCATAGAGTGAGAGATGCAGCTCCTTCTCTCTGGTGTGAAAAATGCTAATTTTTAGTAGAACAAGTAGAATATTTGGGTTAAAATATAATTTCAAATTCAGTTAAACACAAGGAAGATTTATTGAATGACATTAGATTAGCTCCTTCACTTCCTTCCAAGGACTGTTTAAGATCTTTTCTGGACTTCATTGAATATTACGCCAAATTTGTGGATCAATTTTCAGACAAAATTGAATATTTGAGGTTGCAACTGAAGAAGGGATCTATTTTTGTTTCAGACAATAAACAACAGAAGTGCTTTGAGAGGATTAAGAATGAAATTTGTAGTGCTGGAATCTTAATGCCCATTGATACCAGGTTGAAGTCTATTCTCACTGTTGATGCTAGTGCTGTAGGCATCGGATCAGTTCCCTCACAACAGGAAAAAATGTCAATGGTCTCCAGAACCTTGACTACCTCCAAGAACAATTATTCAATTATAGAGCATGAGGCCATAGTGGTGGTGTGGTGAGCACAATATTTCCGGACTTCTTTGTGGGAAAAAAAAAAATTCTGCAGACATATCACAATCCTTTAGTGAAAAATTTGCTTCCGGGTGGGCCGGCAATGGATCTAAAAGGTTGGCCAGATTGGCAGCTAGGCTTCAGGAGTATTCTTTAATGCTGTAGAATATCGAAGGATGGAGGAACTTCCAAGTTGACTGCTTGTCGGGGTTGTCTTTGGATTGGTGTGAGGTGGATGGGCCCACTGAACTGGCAAGGAAGAGCGAGGGGGCAGTAGCATCAGTGCAAGATGTGTTTGGGTGCACAGGCCATTATGGTGGAGGAATGGATGAAAGAGATGGAGGCTGATCCTATTATTAAGGAAGTGAAACACCTAATTTTGTTGTTTGGCAGGAAGGAGAGTTCTGTTTTGTCTTCAGTTAGGCTATAGTTCAAGATATTGGATGAATTATCTATATGTGATCTAATGGTAGTGATGAGAGGAGAGAACTTTGTTCCAGCTTGTGGTTGGTGGCCAAAACTACTGGAGGTGTCATCAGACACACGTGGGACAAACCAATAAAAGGAAACGGTTGAGAAGTGAGTGAGTGGTGGTGGCAACAATTTGCATGACCAAGTGGCCAGGTGGGTAGAAGAATGTAGCATTTGTGATGAGGGGGAGAAGAGACTGAGAGTTTGATTGCAAGCAGACATGGAACAGTTATCAGATCATGGCAAGCCATGCCATACTTTAAGTTTGGACTCTATTCATCCAATGTATGAGTTGAGGGGTGAGTTGAAGTATGCTATGGTGGTGGTAGATATGCACACAAAATGGTTGATAGTTAAATATGTGAGAGAAATAACCACTAGAGCAGCCATCAGTTTATTAAAATAAATTGTTGGTGAGGAAGGATCCCCTTCGTAATAATAACAGACAATGGCACACCATTGACCTCATGTGAAATGTGAGGTTTCCTGGAATCCTGCGGAATTCCACACAATCATACCTCACTGTACAACCTACAACATATTGGTTTTGTTGAAACAGGGAATACGGTGCTGGCATTCCAAGGATGTCACATGAAGTCTGATTGGCTGTAGGATAGCTATGCTCAAGTTGTAGGAAAACCTTTGGTAATATAACCATGTTTACTCACCTCTGCCTTCTGTGTTATTGAAGCGTAATGCAAGAGAACCACTGCATTGCCACCACTGCAGGCAGATGATCAACGCATCCCCTCGACTGTGTGGAGAAACCTGGTGCATCGGTGTTGGAACCGCCACATCTCAGACCTGCCACTTCATTTTCAAGACCAACACATCACCATAGTGAGTGGAGAAAATCAATGCCACACCTCAACTGCGGGAGCAACATTTACACATCGCTCTACTGCATTCTGCATTTCATGTTTCGACCAGAAATAGGGTACTTTTGCTCAGCAGACTCAGCATGGGTCCTGTATCCAGCTCTTGCTCCATCACAGTCGGTGTGAACTCTTGACTTTGTCCTGGTCAAGTGCAACAAGACACCCAGGTAAACGCGTATTGCTTCTAAGCGCTATTTTTTACCTTTATTCTTTCCATATAAATATTACATCAGATGCTATCTGGGTACAAATCACCCTGTCACTGTGGGTGAAAACGGGAAACATCCTTTTTTACGACTTTTTGATTACGAAAGTCGTGGTTAACGAAAGCGTAACAACGCTTTTTTTAACCACGGCTTTGTATTTTTGTGCCTTAACTACGTATGTTCTGAACAACGAACATGCGTGGTTAAGGTACAAAGAAGGGAGTTGGCGAAGGTAAGTGGTGGGTTTAGGTTTTGGGGTGGGGTTGGGGGGGGTGGGGCGTTTTTGGTTTTGGGGAGGGGGTGGGGGTTAGGGGGTTTTAGGTTTTGGGGTGGGGTTGGGGGGTGGGGCGTTTTTGGTTTTGGGGAGGGGGTGGGGGGTTAGGGGGTTTTAGGTTTTGGGGTGGGGTTGGGGGGGTGGGGCGTTTTTGGTTTTGGGGAGGGGGTGGGAGGTCAGGGGTTTTTAGGTTTTGGGGTGGGGTTGGGGGGGTGGGGCGTTTTTGGTTTTGGGGAGTGGGTGGGGGGTCAGGGGTTTTTAGTTTTAGGGTGGGGTTGGGGGGGTGGGGCGTTTTTGGTTTTGGGGAGTGGGTGGGTGGTCAGGGGGTTTTAGGTTTTAGGGTGGGGTTGGGGGGTGGGGCGTTTTTGGTTTTGGGGAGTGGGTGGGGGGTCAGCGGGTTTTAGGTTTTGGGGTGGGGTTGGGGGGGTGGGGTGAGGGATGTAGGGTGAATGGTGCCTATTGCTAATGATTTTATCAGGAATGCCTTTACAACGAAATATCGTTGTTAAGGCATTCGTGGTAAAATCATTAGTAGTAGGGACGAGGTCGGTGTTCCGACCTCGTTGTTAAGGTTAGTAGTTGTTTTTAATTCGGTGTTCCGTCATATAATCGGTGAAAACAGCCCAGCCCAGAGACCAGACGGAAAACTAATATTCAAAGATACCAAAGCACACTGAAGAAAGTGTATAATAAGTCCAAAGTCATACAATCATGTTTCCTTTCTTGAAATGCTTGTTTATTTTCCAGAAGAAAATGAATAATTATTGATAAAGTCCTCACAAAGCGGCAGTTGACATGTGTTTCCTCCCCCGTACTTTTCCAAAGCTGCAAAGCATATATTCAATAACCAATATGAATGCATATTTGTCAGTGTCACTGGTCATTTTATATGCTGCATTTACCACTTTCACACCTACACTGTATTAAAATAGGATGTGGTTCAGCATTGTACTTATATATTGTGTGAAATCTTGTTTTTGTGACACTGACAGCTATGTATTCACATGGGTCACTGAGTATACATTTTGCAGCCTTGAAAAAGCCCAGGGGAGGAAAGAAGTGTTGACTGCCTCACAAGGAGTTATCATATTCTCCTGGAATATAAACCAGTATTTCAAGAAAAGAAGCACAATTGTGTAACTTTGGACTTATTATACACGTTCTTCAGTGTGCATCGGTACCTTTGAATATTAGTCTTTTTGTGGGGGTTAACTGTTTTACTGTTTGCAGTATTGCACAATACTTTGCACATTGCCGCTTAAGTTAAGCATGACGGCTCTGTGTCAAGCTGCCAGAGGGTGAACACAGATTAACATACGGTGTGTATCTGACTTACCCTGACTGGTATTGAGGTTCCTGCTTGGAGAGGGGGCATAACTCTGCAAACCAGAAACATAAATTTTAACAAAACTGTTGTGATGCTGTCTCAATGCACTGACATTTTTGTTTAAAAATAAACTGCATTTCAGGAAAGAGGAAATGGGGCAAAAGGGAAGGAGGGAAAGAAAGGGAGAGAGCAGTCAGAAGTCCATAGAATAGGTATATATTCCTGTGTTACTTTACCTTATTATATTTTTCATCTATCAAAGTCAGTGTGGGACATGGCCAGGTGCTCACTGTATGCTCCTACTAAATAACACTGCTACTGTTTGCTGTATCATTGAGCTACTGTCGGGGTCAACAGCGCTCACTTTATTTATGACCTCGGTGGTGAGCCCAGTCCACTTGCCTTCACGCTGCAATATTATATCAGAGAGCCCGGGTGGCTCTCTACATTCAGGTAGAATCAAAATAAATTTCTACTCTTCAAAATAATTGTATCTTGTTCATAAACAGTGTTTATTCCGATTTGCTAAGACTTAACCAGGAGTTGAACAGCAAAATACCTAATTGTGCTCTGTTTTTAAATTAAAAACGAGTCTTGTGTCTCGGATGTACATTTCACACTTCTTATAGGGAGTAGAATCAAACGGGTGCTATTTGCAAAATGACCACATGATGTCAGCATTTTCCCAATAATAGTGGAGCATGCAGGTGTTTTTCCACTGTTAAATACAGTCAGATCTGACAATACCCATACTTAGTTACACGCAGTTCAGTCTTTCTATCCTTCCCGTATTTTAAGGCCCTCTTTATGAGTCAAGGGCTAAAGTTTAGGCAGGGGGTAACTAGTATATATGTGATAGTTTGTGACCCTCACAGTTTTCCGGAGGTCAATGGAAAAAGGTCTGGGACAAATAAGACAAAACACGATGTGCTAAAAAAAAAAAACTATTACACTGCTATTTTCTGCCTCATTTTCCTATAACAAAAAGTGGGGAACAGAAGGCATTTACCACACTGAAGGCCTGATTACAGAGATGAGTCGTTATTTCTCACCCCAGATAATTAGCAATATCACCAGGCACGTTATTTAAAGGGTGTGATAAAACCTATTATGAGTTTCTGTGGAATAAGATGCAGATTTTGGCGTTTAGCACACCATGGGCCAAACTTACAGGAAACTGGAGTAGTGCTGTGCTGCACCAAAATTAGCAACACCGCACTGCACAAGTTATGAAACACAGGGATATGCTGTATTTACAAAAATAAGGAGCACCCCTGCATTTTCCCCTGCACTGGCACTAAATTAAGCAACCTGCACCAACAAAGGCACCCTTGCACCATAGTTCAAGGGTGTCTGCATTGAGGGATGTGATTGTTCATGTGCAGGTATGTTTCCCTTCCTGCACATAAACAATCATCCGTAGTGTTTTGCTTTTTCTACGTGTGGTGCAAAATGCAGCACACATAGAAAAAGCAAAAAAGAGAAGGAATAAAAGTTATCCTCCTTGTTGTGCCATGCTAACACCACCCCAGCGATGGCGTTAGATTCTGGTGCTGCTTCAGATTTACAAATTCTTGTCAATCTGGGGCAGCGTCAAAGGCAATGGGCGTTAGAGTGGAACTCCCGCTGCAACACACATGGCACGCCCCTCTGAAGCAGAAAACTGTGTTGGAGGGGCCCATATTTACAAGGAGGAGAAAAGCCACAAAAAGTGGTGCTATACCTCCTTGTAAATATGGAGAAGTGGTTAGTGCCACCAGAGCATCACAAAAATCACCTTGAAAATGTGTCCCCAAAATCCACCTGCATTGGAGCTAGACTGCCCTTTCACGTTGACATAGGACAGCGCAGCAAGGGGACTTACTTCGCTGCTTCACACCTAATATCCGTAAATGTGGCCCTTGGAATCAGGGATATTTAGCATATGTTGTAAATACCTCACCCTTGAGCAATTGTATTTACGACATGGACAATGGTATTTACCACGTGTAGCAAATATATCACCATAATCTGCCTAATTGGTAATGATGCTATCGATCGAATATTTCTGCTATACTCCGAACACAAAAATATGTAAAATCATCCAATTTGGCCAAGGGTTAACTCAGAGGCACGTGGCAATGCATTTTCATGAAGGGTGCAATAATATGAAAAATGAATTCAAACTTTGCTAGCTATTTTTGTTGCAGTTAGAAAGCTGTGTTAGCTGCAATGCAGGCACTTACATAAGATGCTATTTAAGAAAACTAACATATGACCTTTTCATGGCGTGTTTGATCAGATAATGGGACTTGAGACCTGGGTTACTTTGACCCCGAAGAAATTACCGACTCTATCACCTTCTGCTGATTGCAGAAACACAGATGTTCAAAGTCTGCAAACGCCCACATGTGGCTACTGAGGGAAATCAATAGTGTCATGTAATTCTGCAAAGACTCGTGCAATGATCGTATCTATGGCTTTAAGCTTTTGGGCAGGTACAAATGAAATACCTAGGCTTTGCTGGCCTCTTATTTGTTTTGTTACTTAGAATGATAAGAGGACCAGCCTTTTCTTTCTTGAAACCAATTTTCTTTTTCTTTTTTTTAATCTTTTCCTTCTATTTATTTCTCCTTCATGTAATCTCTCCTCGCTCGGTGTACCCATAACCTCTGGGTTATGACTATGGACACAGTTTCAGTTTTCTGCTTGAAATGCACATTGCTTCAATTTGTTGTCAGCTGCACTTCAATATTGAAAATGTGTGCAACCTCTCATTCCATCTACGAGTCAACCTGTGGGGCCTCGATGCGTATTGTAAGCGGTGAATTGTTTGCACGTTTCAAATGCTGGTCTTCTATTAAAAAAGAATGCTTTTCATGCTTTCACTGCGTTTTATCCAGGGTCACTGAGATTATGTGACAAATTATGTGGTAGGATTGATTAAAAGATGTGGCATCATGTGGTAAGAAAGGAAAAATTGTGCGTCTGTTATGCGGCACTTTTTGTGATAGTACTACCAAGTGCTTAGTTTGTAAATAATAGTCAGGGCCCTGACCAGGAGGCCACTGCAGCTTGCACCACCCATTGTCCTGGGCATCACTGCCAATTACAGTACCAAAGCAGCTTCTAACTATCTCTCTCCTGCAAGTGTTACAGTTCCGGCGGGGAGACATCTATTTGTATTTTTTAATGTTTATTGTTTTGAAAAACAACCGCTGTATTAGATTAGCAGTGCTACCATGGAGCAGACTACCAGAAGTTTCGGTTGACAATTGAGTGCCGGTGCTGAGCACTGGAAACCACTTGCACAAATTAAGCACCAGTGTTACCTACATTTTTTTGTCATGTTGGCACGTTAACAATTTCTGGGTGCACCTCATTAGTACCAGTTTGACACCCAACTACAGCAATAAGCAACAGAGTGGCGACCAATCATCGTTTGAACTACAAACACAGTTTTTGTTAAAATCTGGAAATTATGCAGCAGGTGATGGAGTATCCGGCATGTGCAGGAAATCCATATTTATGTGGAAAACTCGGTGACCACAAATTTGCATATTTCCAGTGCCTCTGGTTTCATCTTCATGTCTTTGTGCCTCTAAGAGGACAATTTATAGCTACTTTCTCTAAGCACTTGCTCACTTCATGATCACTAAAGTATTGACATATCTATATGTTGCTATGCAGTAGTTAGTGTGTTTTCAAATACCAAGTATAGAATGTTCACAGAAATCCTCCAACTGCATGGCTGGTCAGCATCAGAGCGCTTTTTTAACATCCAATGGGATTTGTAACGGAATGCCCAGATCGTGGTATGTATTGTAAAACTTAGTAGACATCACAGAAGAACGTTCCCAGAAGAACTGAAGAGCAAACGTCCAGGTGGAGGAGCTCTGGCACCGAACCGAATCAGGCTCAGAAGTTCCAAAACAGCAGAGTCAAGAATCTATTTTGCCGTCCAGTCGAACAAATGAAGAGCCTACATTGCTTTAACTGACCATAGAAAGGGTGGCAGATAGAGCAATGGACCCAGCAGTGACAGGAACCTTTACAGAATAACTGAGCACCCCGTCGACAGGTGAAAGAAAGGCAGTGCCAAAAACCTCAGAGCACAACTATACCCAAGAAGCAGAACGTCCCCCGGAAGCAAGGGGTAAGCTGGAACGCTTAACAGAAGCCAAGACAGCAGCAGACACAAAAGGGAATGATGGAGACCCAGAAAAGGAGATCACCTAGCCAAAAAAGATATCCCCATTAAGAAATATGCCAGAAGAGGCTAGACCCAGCAATGTCAACACTCACAGAGACCATTATTCCAGACAACGCTGGGGAGAGTGGCAAAACGCCAACCCACAGAAAACCTAAGGGGCATACTTATGAGTTTTTCACACACTGCAGCAAGTCACCTTGATGCTCTGTACTGTGTACAGAAATGTGCTGTATTTAAGTCAATAGGCAGCATTGCTGCCTTTTACCTTGGGCTGCCTCTCTTTTGGCAGCCTCACGCCAATGTAGCACCCTTGCATCATGGTGCAAGGGTGCCTGCTTTGCAGGCAGGATTGTTTTTGCGTAGAAAGGGGCACCTTCCTGCACTAACCAATCCTCTGAGGAATATTCCTCTAAAAGGAAGTAACAAGGAGAAATAAAAATATTTTTCCTCCGTACACCTCCCCTGGAAACGCACAGCATTATG
The DNA here is from genome assembly GCF_031143425.1 of Pleurodeles waltl. Lineage (NCBI taxonomy): Eukaryota > Metazoa > Chordata > Amphibia > Caudata > Salamandridae > Pleurodeles > Pleurodeles waltl. The sequence goes on from NC_090447.1 coordinate 1,021,606,607, forward strand.
TCACTCGCCCAGCTTTACAAGTTCTGGTAAATCTGGGAATGCATCAAAGTCTATCTGAATTGTGTGGGAAGATCCATGCAAAGCCCATGGAACATCTTCCCAGGGTAGAGCATGGCAATGCAATGGTTTGTGCTGCGTTGTCTTATTCCAGCTTTATGAAGCCACTCAGGGCCATACAAAGTGGGCTTGTGTGGGTTCATAAATCACAATTAGTGGTTTGTGTTGTGCATGTCCCATGTTCCATTGTGCAATCGTAATTCAAACCTTGTAATAAATATGCCCCAAGATCTGAAATAATAACTCAAGAAGTAAGAATGATAAGAATCTGTGTCAGAGGAAGGAGCCAGGAGCCACCAAGAGGATGAGGCCAGGACCCTAAAACACTGAGGAACATAAACAATAAAACAGCTTCTAAAAGTGAGGAATTACTAGGATAAGGACCATAATGGACCACACAAGGACCTGGGGGACAAGGGATCCTGTACTAAAAAGTCAAATGTGGCAGGAGTCACCATGAAGTTCCAGAAGGCAAAGGAGGTACATGGTAAACAATCCATGACCCACGGGCTTCATATAAACACACCTTCGAGGCAGGATTGTATGCAAATCATTGCCCTCTGACCAACCTGCTAAATATGTGGGTTAAGGAAAAACAGCACCAAATGGCAGCTATTTCCATAAAGACAAGAAAATGTCAAATAACATCACTGCATTCACAAAAAAGAAAGGTATGCAGCAGAAGGGGCATACCCAGAAATACCAGCACTTAATCAACTGATCACAGAATCAAACAGAAGAGATGGCTCATTCAGAACCCAAATGCGCCAGGAACACTGCACACAACATTTATGCGCTGTAACATGGGAAGCATAGAAAAGATACCCAATACTAATCTAAGGCATCACAAAGTGAATGAGTGGACACTAAGGCCCGTATTTATACTTTTTGACGCTAAACTGCGCTAACGCAGTTTAGCGTCAAAACGTTTTGCGCCGGCTAACGCCATTCTGAAGCGCCATGCGGGCGCCATATTTATTGAATGGCGTTAGCCGGCGCAAGCAGACCGGCGCTGCCTGGTGTGCGTGGAAAAAAAACACGTACACCAGGCAGCGCCGGCGTTGGGAAAAATGGCGCTAGGGCGTCTTAAAAATGGTGCAAGTCAGGTTGACGCAAAAAATCGCCTCCACCTGATTTGCGCCATTTTTAACGACGCCCAGACGCCATTTACACGACTCCTGTCTTAGTAAAGACAGGAGTCATGCCCCCTTGCCCAATGGCCATGCCCAGGGGACTTATGTCCCCTGGGCATGGTCATTGGGCATTGAGGCATGTAGGGGGGCACAAATCAGGCCCCCCTATGCCCAAAAAAAATATTTTAAAAAAAAATAATTATACTTACCTGAACTTACCTGAATGTCCCTGGGGTGGGTCCCTCCATCCTTGGGTGTCCTCCTGGGGTGGGCAAGGGTGGCGGGGGGGGTCCCTGGGGGCATGGGAGGGCAGCTGTGGGCTCATTTTGAGCCCACAGGTCCCTTAACGCCTGCCCTGACCCAAGCGCTAAAATCCGGCGCAAATGCGGGGTTTTTTGCCCCGCCCACTCTCGGGCGTCATTTTTGCCCGGGAGTATAAATACGACGCATTTGCGTCGCAGTCATTTTTTTAGACGGGAACGCCTACCTTGCATCTCATTAACCCCTTCTGTGCCCAGGACGTAATGGTTACGTCCTGAGGCACAGTGCTGCTGTGCCCAGGACGTAACCATTACGTCCTGTGCACAGAGCCCAGAGGGAGCGCTCTCGCTCCCTCTGTGGGGTTCCCCCCCAAGTCAGGGATGGAAGGGGAAGCCCTTCCCCTCCCACCCCCGACCCCCCCAACCCCACCTGTGACGTCAGCGCGCGAGTGCGCGCTGATTAGTCACAGGGTCTCCCCCATCGCGCTGGAAGCATTTCTTTTTCAATCCCATGGGGAAGGCCCCGAGAGGCTTCAAAGGGAAGGAAATGTATTTCCTTCCCTTTGAAGTCTCTCACAGGTTTCAAAAGCCGGATTGCTTGCAATCTGGCTTTTGAAACCCCACTAGACACCAGGGATTTTTTTTTTTCTTCTTGAAATTGGCAAAAGGGAGCGACCGCTTGGGCAAGGGTCGCTCCCAGGGGGGCATTTTTTTAGAAAGGCCTTTTCTGCCCCCCCTGGGGGCAGATTGGCCTATTATTAGGCCGATCTGCCCCCAGGGGGGGCAGAAACCTCTAGGCACCAGGGACCATTTTTTTTTTTTTTTTTTTTTGTGATGAATTCTTTTTTTTTAGGTGGGGAGCGATCCCTTAGGCAAGGGTCGCTCCCCTACGGGGCAATATATATTTAGGCCATTTCTGCCCCCCTTGGGGGCAGATTGGCCTATTTTGATAAGGCCAATCTGCCCCCAAGGGGGGCAGAAACCATTAGACACCAGGGAGTTTTTTTTTGCGCGCGAATGTCACGCAACAAAGCGACCCCTTTGGCAAGGGTCGCTCCCAGGGGGGGCAATTTTTTGGGAAGGCCTTTTCTGCCCCCCCTGGGGGCAGATCGGCCTATTATTAGGCCGATCTGCCCCCAGGGGGGGAAGAAACCTCTAGGCGCCAGGGCAAATTGTTTTTTTGTGTTTTTTTTTTTTGTTCTTTTTTTTTTTTTAGAGATGGGGAGCGACCCATCAGGCAAGGGTCGCTCCCCTGGGGGGGCAAATTGTATTTAGACCATTTCTGCCCCCCTGGGGGCAGATTGGCCAATTTTAGGTCAATCTGCCCCCAAGGGGGCAGAAACCACTAGGCACCGGGGATTTGTTTTTTGGCGCCAATGTCACGCAGGGGGAGCGACCCCGTAGGCAAGGGTCGCTCCCGGGGGGGGGGTGGGGGTTGGGGGGGCAAATTTATTTTAGGCCATTTCTGCCCCCCCGGGGGACAGATCGGCCTATTATTAGGCCGAACTGCCCCCGGGGGGGGGGCAGAACACTCTAGGCACCAGGGCAATTTTTTTTTTGTGTTTTTTTTTTTTGTTGTTTCTTTTTTTAGAGATGGGGAGCGACCCATCAGGCAAGGGTCGCTCCCCTGGGGGGCAAATTGTATTTAGACCATTTCTGCCCCCCTGGGGGCAGATTGGCCAATTTTAGGTCAATCTGCCCCCAAGGGGGCAGAAACCACTAGGCACCGGGGATTTGTTTTTTGGCGCCAATGTCACGCAGGGGGAGCGACCCCGTAGGCAAGGGTCGCTCCCGGGGGGGGGGTGGGGGTTGGGGGGGCAAATTTATTTTAGGCCATTTCTGCCCCCCCGGGGGACAGATCGGCCTATTATTAGGCCGAACTGCCCCCGGGGGGGTGGGGCAGAACACTCTAGGCGCCAGGGCAATTTTTTTTTTGTGTTTTTTTTTTTGTTGTTTCTTTTTTTAGAGATGGGGAGCGACCCATCAGGCAAGGGTCGCTCCCCAGGGGGGGGGGCAAATTGTATTTAGACCATTTCTGCCCCCCTGGGGGCAGATTGGCCAATTTTAGGTCAATCTGCCCCCAAGGGGGCAGAAACCACTAGGCACCGGGGATTTGTTTTTTGGCGCCAATGTCACGCAGGGGGAGCGACCCCGTAGGCAAGGGTCGCTCCCGGGGGGGTGTGGGGGTTGGGGGGGCAAATTTATTTTAGGCAATTTCTGCCACCCCGGGGGACAGATCGGCCTATTATTAGGCCGAACTGCCCCCGGGGGGGGGCAGAACACTCTAGGCGCCAGGGCAATTTTTTTTTTGTGTTTTTTTTTTTTGTTGTTTCTTTTTTTAGAGATGGGGAGCGACCCATCAGGCAAGGGTCGCTCCCCTGGGGGGGCAAATTGTATTTAGACCATTTCTGTCCCCCTGGGGGCAGATTGGCCAATTTTAGCTCAATCTGCCCCCAAGGGGGCAGAAACCACTAGGCACCGGGGATTTGTTTTTTGGCACCAATGTCACACAGGGGGAGCGACCCCGTAGGCAAGGGTCGCTCCCGGGGGGGGGTGGGGGTTGGGGGGGCAAATTTATTTTAGGCCATTTCTGCCCCCCCCGGGGGACAGATCGGCCTATTATTAGGCCGAACTGCCCCCGGGGGGGGGGGGGCAGAACACTCTAGGCACCAGGGCAATTTTTTTTTGTGTTTTTTTGTGTTTTTTTGTTTCTTTTTTTAGAGATGGGGAGCGACCCATCAGGCAAAGGTCGCTCCCCTGGGGGGGCAAATTGTATTTAGACCATTTCTGCCCCCCTGGGGGCAGATTGGCCAATTTTAGGTCAATCTGCCCCCAAGGGGGCAGAAACCACTAGGCACCGGGGATTTGTTTTTTGGCGCCAATGTCACGCAGGGGGAGCGACCCCGTAGGCAAGGGTCGCTCCCGGGGGGGGGCGTGGGGGTTGGGGGGGCAAATTTATTTTAGGCCATTTCTGCCCCCCCGGGGGACAGATCGGCCTATTATTAGGCCGAACTGCCCCCGGGGGGGGAGGCAGAACACTCTAGGCGCCAGGGCAATTTTTTTTTTGTGTTTTTTTTTTTTTGTTGTTTCTTTTTTTAGAGATGGGGAGCGACCCATCAGGCAAGGGTCGCTCCCGGGGGGGGGGGTGGGTGTTGGGGGGGCAAATTTATTTTAGGCCATTTCTGCCCCCCCGGGGGACAGATCGGCCTATTATTAGGCCGAACTGCCCCCGGGGGGGGCAGAACACTCTAGGCGCCAGGGCAATTTTTTTTTTGTGTTTTTTTTTTTTGTTGTTTCTTTTTTTAGAGATGGGGAGCGACCCCGTAGGCAAGGGTCGCTCCCGGGGGGGGGGGTGGGTGTTGGGGGGCAAATTTATTTTAGGCCATTTCTGCCCCCCCGGGGGGCAGAAACCTCTAGGCGCCAGGGGAATTTATCTTTTTTTTCTTTTTTTTTTTCTTTTTTTTTTTTTTTTAGAGATGGGGAGCGACCCATCAGGCAAAAGTCGCTCCCCTGGGGGATAAATTGTATTTAGGCCATTTCTGCCCCCTTTGGGGGCAGATTGGCTGAGTTTAGGTCAACCTGCCCCCAAGGGGGCAGAAACCACTAGGCACCGGGGATTTGTTTTTTGGCGCCAATGTCACGCAGGGGGAGCGACCCCGTAGGCAAGGGTCGCTCCCGGGGGGGGGTGGGTGTTGGGGGGGCAAATTTATTTTAGGGCATTTCTGCCCCCCCCCCCTGGGGCCGGCTGAGCTACAGGCCAAACACCACAGGTAGGCACCTTGCAAAAAACACCTCTGTTTTCTGTGAAAAAATATGTTGTGCCCACGTTGTGTTTTGGGCCATTTCCTTTTGTGGGCGCAAGGCCTACCCACAGAAGTGATGTACCATTTTTATCGAGAGACTTAGGGGAACGCTGGGTGGAAGGAAATTTGTGGCTCCTCTCAGATTCCAGAACTTTCTGTCACCGAAATGAGAGGAAAAAGTGTTTTTTGGGCCAAATTTGGAGGTTTGCAAAGGATTCTGGGTAACATAACCTGGTCAGAGCCCCGCAAGTCACCCCATCTTGGATTCCCCTGGGTTTCTAGTTTTCAAAAATGCACTGGTTTGCTAGGTTTCCTCAGGTGTCGGCTGAGCTACAGGCCAAAATCCACAGGTAGGCACTGCTTTTTATAAAAAAATGTGATGTGTCCACGTTGTGTTTTGGGCCCTTTCCTTTCGTGGGCGCTAGTCCTACCCACAGAAGTGAGGTATCATTTTTATCGGGAGACTTGGGGGAACGCTGGGTAGAAGGAAATTTGTGGCTCCTCTCAGATTCCAGAACTTTCTGCCACAGAAATGTGAGTAACATGTGTATTTTTAGCCAAATTTGGAGGTTTGCAAAGGATTCTGGGTAACAGAACCTGGTCCGAGCCCCGCAAATCACCCCTCCATGGATTCCCCTAGGTCTCTAGTTTTCAGAAATGCACAGGTTTGGTAGGTTTCCCTAGGTGCCGGCTGAGCTAGAGGCCAAAATCTACAGGTAGGCACTTCGCAAAAAACACCTCTGTTTTTTTCCAACATTTAGGATGTGTCCACGTTGCGCTTTGGGGTGTTTCCTGTCGCCGGCGCTAGGCCTACCCACGCAAGTGAGGTATCATTTTTATCGGGAGACTTGGGGGAACGCTGGGTGGAAGGAAATTTGTAGCTCCTCTCAGATTCCAGAACTTTCTGCCACAGAAATGTGAGGGACATGTGTTTTTTTAGCCAAATTTTGAGGTTTGCAAAGGATTCTGGGTAACAGAACCTGGTCCGAGCCACACAAGTCACCCCTCCTTGGATTCCCCTAGGTCTCTAGTTTTCAGAAATGTACAGGTTTGGTAGGTTTCCCTATGTGGCGGCTGAGCTAGAGGCCAAAATCTCCAGGTAGTCACTTTGCTAAAAACAGCTCTGTTTTCTGTGATGTGTCCACGTTTTGTTTTGGGGCATATCCTGTCGCGGGCGCTAGGCCTACCCACACAAGTGAGGTATCATTTTTATCGGGAGACGTGGGGGAACGCTGGGTGGAAGGAAATTTGTGGCTCCTCTCAGATTCCAGAACTTTCTGCCACAGAAATGTGAGGAACATGTGTTTTTTTAGCCAAATTTTGAGGTTTGCAAAGGATTCTGGGTAACAGAACCTGGTCCGAGCCCCGCAAGTCACCCCTCCTTGGATTCCCCTAGGTCTCTAGTTTTCAGAAATGCACAGGTTTGGTAGGTTTCCCTAGGTGCCGGCTGAGCTAGAGGCCAAAATCTACAGGTAGGCACTTTGCAAAAAACACCTCTGTTTTCTTCCAAAAATTTGTATGTGTCCACGTTGCGCTTTGGGGCGTTTCCTGTCGCGGGCGCTAGGCCTACCCACACAAGTGAGGTATCATTTTTATCGGGAGACTTGGGGGAACGCTGGGTGGAAGGAAATCTGTGGCTCCTCTCAGATTCCAGAACTTTCTGTCACCGAAATGTGAGGAAAACTTCTTTTTTTAGCCACTTTTTGAGGTTTGCAAAGGATTCTGGGTAACAGAACCTGGTCCGAGCCCCGCAAGTCACCCCTCCTTGGATTCCCCTAGGTCTCTAGTTTTCAGAAATGCACAGGTTTGGTAGGTTTCCCTAGGTGCCGGCTGAGCTAGAGGCCAAAATCTACAGGTAGGCACTTTGCAAAAAACACCTCTGTTTTCTTCCAAAAATTTGTATATGTCCACGTTGCGCTTTGGGGCGTTTCCTGTCGCGGGCGCTAGGCCTACCCACACAAGTGAGGTATCATTTTTATCGGGAGACTTGGAGGAACGCTGGGTGGAAGGAAATTTGTGGCTCCTCTCAGATTCCAGAACTTTCTGTCACCGAAATGTGAGGAAAACTTGTTTTTTTAGCCACTGTTTGAGGTTTGCAAAGGATTCTGGGTAACAGAACCTGGTCCGAGCCCCGCAAGTCACCCCTCCTTGGATTCCCCTAGGTCTCTAGTTTTCAGAAATGCGCAGGTTTGGTAGGTTTCCCTATGTGCCGGCTGAGCTAGAGGCCAAAATCTACAGGTAGGCACTTTGCAAAAAACACCTCTGTTTTCTTCCAAAAATTTTTATGTGTCCACGTTGTGCTTTGGGGCGTTTCCTGTCACGGGCGCTAGGCCTACCCACACAAGTGAGGTATCATTTTTATCGGGAGACTTGGGGGAACGCTGGGTGGAAGGAAATTTGTGGCTCCTCTCAGATTCAAGAACTTTCTGTCACCGAAATGTGAGGAAAACTTGTTTTTTTAGCCACTGTTTGAGGTTTGCAAAGGATTCTGGGTAACAGAACCTGGTCCGAGCCCCGCAAGTCACCCCTCCTTGGATTCCCCTAGGTCTCTATTTTTCAGAAATGCACAGGTTTGGTAGGTTTCCCTAGGTGCCGGCTGAGCTAGAGGCCAAAATCTACAGGTAGGCACTTTGCAAAAAACACCTCTGTTTTCTTCCAAAAATTTGTATGTGTCCACGTTGCGCTTTGGGCATTTCCTGTCGCGGGCGCTAGGCCTACCCACACAAGTGAGGTATCATTTTTATCGGGAGACTTAGGGGAACGCTGGGTGGAAGGAAATTTGTGGCTCCTCTCAGATTCCAGAACTTTCTGTCACCGAAATGTGAGGAAAACTTCTTTTTTTAGCCACTTTTTGAGGTTTGCAAAGGATTCTGGGTAACAGAACCTGGTCCGAGCCCCGCAAGTCACCCCTCTTTGGATTCCCCTAGGTCTCTAGTTTTCAGAAATGCACAGGTTTGGTAGGTTTCCCTAGGTGCCGGCTGAGCTAGAGGCCAAAATCTACAGGTAGGCACTTTGCAAAAAACACCTCTGTTTTCTTCCAAAAATTTGTATGTGTCCACGTTGCGCTTTGGGGCGTTTCCTGTCGCGGGCGCTAGGCCTACCCACACAAGTGAGGTATCATTTTTATCGGGAGACTTGGAGGAACGCTGGGTGGAAGGAAATTTGTGGCTCCTCTCAGATTCCAGAACTTTCTGTCACCGAAATGTGAGGAAAACTTGTTTTTTTAGCCACTGTTTGAGGTTTGCAAAGGATTCTGGGTAATAGAACCTGGTCCGAGCCCCGCAAGTCACCCCTCCTTGGATTCCCCTAGGTCTCTAGTTTTCAGAAATGCACAGGTTTGGTAGGTTTCCCTAGGTGCCGGCTGAGCTAGAGGCCAAAATCTACAGGTAGGCACTTTGCAAAAAACACCTCTGTTTTCTTCCAAAAATTTGTATGTGTCCACGTTGTGCTTTGGGGCGTTTCCTGTCGCGGGCGCTAGGCCTACCCACACAAGTGAGGTATCATTTTTATCGGGAGACTTGGGGGAACGCTGGGTGGAAGGAAATCTGTGGCTCCTCTCAGATTCCAGAACTTTCTGTCACCGAAATGTGAGGAAAACTTCTTTTTTTAGCCACTTTTTGAGGTTTGCAAAGGATTCTGGGTAACAGAACCTGGTCCGAGCCCCGCAAGTCACCCCTCCTTGGATTCCCCTAGGTCTCTAGTTTTCAGAAATGCACAGGTTTGGTAGGTTTCCCTAGGTGCCGGCTGAGCTAGAGGCCAAAATCTACAGGTAGGCACTTTGCAAAAAACACCTCTGTTTTCTTCCAAAAATTTGTATATGTCCACGTTGCGCTTTGGGGCGTTTCCTGTCGCGGGCGCTAGGCCTACCCACACAAGTGAGGTATCATTTTTATCGGGAGACTTGGAGGAACGCTGGGTGGAAGGAAATTTGTGGCTCCTCTCAGATTCCAGAACTTTCTGTCACCGAAATGTGAGGAAAACTTGTTTTTTTAGCCACTGTTTGAGGTTTGCAAAGGATTCTGGGTAACAGAACCTGGTCCGAGCCCCGCAAGTCACCCCTCCTTGGATTCCCCTAGGTCTCTAGTTTTCAGAAATGCGCAGGTTTGGTAGGTTTCCCTATGTGCCGGCTGAGCTAGAGGCCAAAATCTACAGGTAGGCACTTTGCAAAAAACACCTCTGTTTTCTTCCAAAAAATTTTATGTGTCCACGTTGTGCTTTGGGGCGTTTCCTGTCACGGGCGCTAGGCCTACCCACACAAGTGAGGTATCATTTTTATCGGGAGACTTGGGGGAACGCTGGGTGGAAGGAAATTTGTGGCTCCTCTCAGATTCAAGAACTTTCTGTCACCGAAATGTGAGGAAAACTTGTTTTTTTAGCCACTGTTTGAGGTTTGCAAAGGATTCTGGGTAACAGAACCTGGTCCGAGCCCCGCAAGTCACCCCTCCTTGGATTCCCCTAGGTCTCTATTTTTCAGAAATGCACAGGTTTGGTAGGTTTCCCTAGGTGCCGGCTGAGCTAGAGGCCAAAATCTACAGGTAGGCACTTTGCAAAAAACACCTCTGTTTTCTTCCAAAAATTTGTATGTGTCCACGTTGCGCTTTGGGCATTTCCTGTTGCGGGCGCTAGGCCTACCCACACAAGTGAGGTATCATTTTTATCGGGAGACTTGGGGGAACGCTGGGTGGAAGGAAATTTGTGGCTCCTCTCAGATTCCAGAACTTTCTGTCACCGAAATGTGAGGAAAACTTCTTTTTTTAGCCACTTTTTGAGGTTTGCAAAGGATTCTGGGTAACAGAACCTGGTCCGAGCCCCGCAAGTCACCCCTCCTTGGATTCCCCTAGGTCTCTAGTTTTCAGAAATGCACAGGTTTGGTAGGTTTCCCTAGGTGCCGGCTGAGCTAGAGGCCAAAATCTACAGGTAGGCACTTTGCAAAAAACACCTCTGTTTTCTTCCAAAAATTGGTATGTGTCCACGTTGCGCTTTGGGGCGTTTCCTGTCGCGGGCGCTAGGCCTACCCACACAAGTGAGGTATCATTTTTATCGGGAGACTTGGGGGAACGCTGGGTGGAAGGAAATCTGTGGCTCCTCTCAGATTCCAGAACTTTCTGTCACCGAAATGTGAGGAAAACTTCTTTTTTTAGCCACTTTTTGAGGTTTGCAAAGGATTCTGGGTAACAGAACCTGGTCCGAGCCCCGCAAGTAACCCCTCCTTGGATTCCCCTAGGTCTCTAGTTTTCAGAAATGCACAGGTTTGGTAGGTTTCCCTAGGTGCCGGCTGAGCTAGAGGCCAAAATCTACAGGTAGGCACTTTGCAAAAAACACCTCTGTTTTCTTCCAAAAATTTGTATATGTCCACGTTGCGCTTTGGGGCGTTTCCTGTCGCGGGCGCTAGGCCTACCCACACAAGTGAGGTATCATTTTTATCGGGAGACTTGGGGGAACGCTGGGTGGAAGGAAATTTGTGGCTCCTCTCAGATTCCAGAACTTTCTGTCACCGAAATGTGAGGAAAACTTCTTTTTTTAGCCACTTTTTGAGGTTTGCAAAGGATTCTGGGTAACAGAACCTGGTCCGAGCCCCGCAAGTCACCCCTCCTTGGATTCCCCTAGGTCTCTAGTTTTCAGAAATGCAAAGGTTTGGTAGGTTTCCCTAGGTGCCGGCTGAGCTAGAGGCCAAAATCTACAGGTAGGCACTTTGCAAAAAACACCTCTGTTTTCTTCCAAAAATTTGTATATGTCCATGTTGCGCTTTGGGGCGTTTCCTGTCGCGGGCGCTAGGCCTACCCACACAAGTGAGGTATCATTTTTATCGGGAGACTTGGGGGAACGCTGGGTGGAAGGAAATTTGTGGCTCCTCTCAGATTCCAGAACTTTCTGTCACCGAAATGTGAGGAAAACTTGTTTTTTTAGCCACTGTTTGAGGTTTGCAAAGGATTCTGGGTAACAGAACCTGGTCCGAGCCCCGCAAGTCACCCCTCCTTGGATTCCCCTATGTCTCTAGTTTTCAGAAATGCACAGGTTTGGTAGGTTTCCCTATGTGCCGGCTGAGCTAGAGGCCAAAATCTACAGGTAGGCACTTTGCAAAAAACACCTCTGTTTTCTTCCAAAAATTTGTATGTGTCCACGTTGTGCTTTGGGGCGATTCCTGTCACGGGCGCTAGGCCTACCCACACAAGTGAGGTATCATTTTTATCGGGAGACTTGGGGGAACGCTGGGTGGAAGGAAATTTGTGGCTCCTCTCAGATTCAAGAACTTTCTGTCACCGAAATGTGAGGAAAACTTGTTTTTTTAGCCACTGTTTGAGGTTTGCAAAGGATTCTGGGTAACAGAACCTTTCCGAGCCCCGCAAGTCACCCCTCCTTGGATTCCCCTAGGTCTCTATTTTTCAGAAATGCACAGGTTTGGTAGGTTTCCCTAGGTGCCGGCTGAGCTAGAGGCCAAAATCTACAGGTAGGCACTTTGCAAAAAAACCCTCTGTTTTCTTCCAAAAATTTGTATGTGACCACGTTGCGCTTTGGGGCATTTCCTGTCGCGGGCGCTAGGCCTACCCACACAAGTGAGGTATCATTTTTATCGGGAGACTTGGGGGAACGCTGGGTGGAAGGACATTTGTGGCTCCTCTCAGATTCCAGAACTTTCTGTCACCGAAATATGAGGAAAACTTCTTTTTTAGCCACTTTTTGAGGTTTGCAAAGGATTCTGGGTAACAGAGCCTGGTCCGAGCCCCACAAGTCACCCCTCCTTGGATTCCCCTAGGTCACTAGTTTTCAGAAATGCACAGGTTTGGTAGGTTTCCCTAGGTGCCGGCTGAGCTAGAGGCCAAAATCTACAGGTAGGCACTTTGCAAAAAACACCTCTGTTTTCTTCCAAAAATTTGTGTGTGTCCACGTTGCGCTTTGGGGCGTTTCCTGTCGCGGGCGCTAGGCCTACCCACACAAGTGAGGTATCATTTTTATCCGAAAACTTGGGGGAACGCTGGGTGGAAGGAAATTTGTGGCTCCTCTCAGATTCCAGAATTTTCTGTCACCGAAATGTGAGGAAAACTTGTTTTTTTAGCCACTTTTTTAAGTTTGCAAAGGATTCTGGGTAACAGAACCTGGTCCGAGCCCCGCAAGTCACCCCTCCTTGGATTCCCCTAGGTCTCTATTTTTCAGAAATGCACAGGTGTGGTAGGTTTCCCTAGGTGCCGGCTGAGCTAGAGGCCAAAATCTACATGTAGGCACTTTGCAAAAAACACCTCTGTTTTCTTCCAAAAATTTGTATGTGTCCACGTTGCGCTTTGGGGCGTTTCCTGTCGCGGGCGCTAGGCCTACCCACACAAGTGAGGTATCATTTTTATCAGGAGACTTGGGGGAACGCTGGGTGGAAGGAAATTTGTGGCTCCTCCCAGATTCCAGAACTTTCTGTCACCGAAATGTGAGGAAAACTTCTTTTTTTAGCCACTTTTTGAGGTTTGCAAAGGATTCTGGGTAACAGAACCTGGTCTGAGCCCCGCAAGTCACCCCTCCTTGGATTCCCCTAGGTCTCTATTTTTCAGAAATGCACAGGTTTGGTAGGTTTCCCTAGGTGCCGGCTGAGCTAGAGGCCAAAATCTACAGGTAGGCACTTTGCAAAAAACACCTCTTTTTTCTTCCAAAAATTTGTATGTGTCCACGTTGCGCTTTGGGGCGTTTCCTGTCGCGGGCGCTAGGCCTACCCACACAAGTGAGGTATCATTTTTATCGGGAGACTTGGGGGAACGCTGGGTGGAAGGAAATTTGTGGCTCCTCTCAGATTCCAGAACTTTCTGTCACCGAAATGTGAGGAAAACTTCTTTTTTAGCCACTTTTTGAGGTTTGCAAAGGATTCTGGGTAACAGAGCCTGGTCCGAGCCCCGCAAGTCACCCCTCCTTGGATTCCCCTAGGTCTCTATTTTTCAGAAATGCACAGGTTTGGTAGGTTTCCCTAGGTGCCGGCTGAGCTAGAGGAAAAAATCTACAGGTAGGCACTTTGCAAAAAACACCTCTGTTTTCTTCCAAAAATTTGTATGTGTCCACGTTGCGCTTTGGGGCGTTTCCTGTCGCGGGCGCTAGGCCTACCCACACAAGTGAGGTATCATTTTTATCGGGAGACTTGGGGGAACGCTGGGTGGAAGGAAATTTGTGGCTCCTCTCAGATTCCAGAACTTTCTGTCACCGAAATGTGAGGAAAACTTCTTTTTTTAGCCACTTTTTGAGGTTTGCAAAGGATTCTGGGTAACAGAACTTGGTCCGAGCCCCGCAAGTCACCCCTCCTTGGATTCCCCTAGGTCTCTAGTTTTCAGAAATGCACAGGTTTGGTAGGTTTCCCTAGGTGCCGGCTGAGCTAGAGGCCAAAATCTACAGGTAGGCACTTTGCAAAAAACACCTCTGTTTTCTTCCCAAAATTTGTATGTGTCCACGTTGCGCTTTGGGGCGTTTCCTGTCGCGGGCACTAGGCCTACCCACACCAGTGAGGTATCATTTTTATCGGGAGACTTGGGGGAACATAGAATACTAAAACAAGTGTTATTGCCCCTTATCTTTCTCTACATTTTTTCCTTCCAAATATAAGAGAATGTGTAAAAAAGACGTCTATTTGAGAAATGCCCTGCAATTCACATGCTAGTATGGGCACCTCGGAATTCAGCGATGTGCAAATAACCACTGCTCCTCAAAACCTTATCTTGGTCCCATTTTGGAAATGCAAAGGTTTTCTTAATACCTCTTTTTCACTCTTCATATTTCAGCAAATGAATTGCTGTATACCCAGTATAGAATGAAAACCAACTGCAGGGTGCAGCTCATTTATTGGCTCTGGGTACCTAGGGTTCTTGATGAACCTACAAGCCCTTTATATGCCCGCAACCAGAAGAGTCCAGCAGACAAAACGGTATATTGCTTTCAGAAATCTGATATCGCAGGAAAAAGTTACAGAGTAAAACATAAATAAAAATGGCTGTTGTTTTCAGCTCAATTTCAATATTTTTTTATTTCAGCTGTTATTTTCTGTAGGAAAACCTTGTAGGATCTACACAAATGACCCCTTGCTGAATTCAGAATTTTGTCTAGTTTTCAGAAATGTTTAGCATTCCGGGATCCAGCATTGGTTTCACACCCATTCCTGTCACTAACTGGAAGGAGGCTGAAAGCACCAAATATAGTAAAAATGGGGTATGTCCCAGTAAAATGCCAAATTTGTGTTGAAAAATGTGGTTTTCTGATTCAAGTCTGCCTGTTCCTGAAAGGTGGGAATATAGTGATTCAAGCATCAGAAACCCTTTGTTGATGGCATTTTCAGGGAAAAAACCACAAGCCTTCTTCGGCAGCCCTTTTTTCCCATTTTTTTGGAAAAAACAAAATTTTCACTGTATTTTGGCTATTTTCTTGGTCTCCTCCAGGGGAAACCACAAACTCTGGGTACCATTAGAATCCCTAGGATGTTGGAAAAAAAGGACGCAAATTTGGCGTGGTTAGCTTATGTGGACAAAAAGTTATGAAGCCCTAAGCGCAAACTACCCCAAATAGCCAAAAAAGAGCTCAGCACTGGGGGGGAAAAGGCCCAGCAGCTAAGGGGTTAACTTATAGGTAATGTGTCAAGTATTTATGCAGCACACCAACAGTAATTAAGTGAAAACACAACACAAGAAAAATCTCAAACCATTTTAGAAAAATAGAGTAAAATTAAATACATTATTTTACACCCAAACATAAAAATTCAACAAGAAGAACTCAAGTTATGGATTTTTAATTTTTTTCTGAAAACTAGCACCTAAACGTTCAAAGCGCCAAATGCAGACAGTCTCACAAGACCGGCTTAAAGTGAAAAAAAAAGTGCCAGCCTTGATGAGCGATGTTTGGATGCAAGTGGATTTGGCTTTGTCCGCGCTTACCTTCCGGCTTGAAAATAAACTTCAGAAAAATATTCTGATAAGGTAAAGTTCATTGGGGCATGGCTGTAGGAAGTGTCCTTAGAGGGAGTGTTGTCACTGGATAGCTTTGGGTCAAAGCTGTGGTGAAGATTTCTTGGTCGGACCTAGCCTCTGCGATGCCACTTTCGGATTGTATCTATCCAGTCAAATTTGATTCCAATTCCAAGGTTCCAGGACTCCAGGTTGCAACGATAAAGTGTACATCGCACTAAGATCAACAAAAATACATTCAGCAGAAATGGAGGAGGTGGTCAAAAAGTTTGGGGCAAGATCACCCTAATGCTGGCAGATCTTACAGCTAGGGTTTTTTATTTTTTAATTTGAGCAACTACACAGGCATGTTAACAAACATTTCCAACATTTCTTTGAAAGTTATAAACTGCCATATGCATTTTTAGTGTAACTTAATGCCACTGATATTGGTTAAATCAAACTTGTTTCTGTGATTCAGAAAGCGAAAAAGGTTGGCTAATTTTTTTAGATCTTTTAACACTTTTAGCCGCTGTCTGAACTGATTTATATGAGTGATTAAGGTACATGAATGAGACTGAAAGCATTTGTACATTGCATTGTAATTGCATATTCTAGATGCAGTAAATAGTACGTTGTCATATTACTATGCAATATTCAAATGTGAATGTTGATCAATTCTCTACAGCGTGTGTGTCAACTGTAAGAAATTTCATACACAAAGATGGTAATGGCCTCATTTGAAAGCATTTCTCAGTTAGAATATATTCAATGTGAGACCAGAACAAACATCAAGTCAGAATGGAAGTGCTGTGTAAGATCTTTAGTAAAAGGACATTGCAGGGAATGGTATGTTAGAATAGAGGGGAATTACAAAGGTGTTTGGTTATCTTTGAAATCACGCTCCAAATCAAGGTGCAGGTGCATTTGGATGCCGTAGTGACCAAACATATTCCACTTAACAAAAGCTCCTTCAGTTCAGGAAAGGGCGTCTTTGATAGAACTCAGGACCTTTGGCATTAATTTGTTGTGAGGGTAAGCAGAAGTTTGAGGACATCATTCAATATACTTCTTCTTTGCATTCTGATTCCTCGGGTTTGCTTTATCCTTAACAAAAGCAGTACTTGTGGTATCAAAATAAAAAGATGAAATAGTAGATCGATGGAGTCAATTTATTTGTCCAGGGTATAAGAAGAAGCAGTTTCAGTCCTTCAGGGCTGCTCTCTGGTCAAAGAGACCAGGCCCAGTTGTTTTCTATTCTTCTGCAGATCTAGTAATTTTCTAAGGAGGTGCATTGGAATGTCACATTTATGACTAGCAACAACTAGTGGGTATGGATGACTCTGGGCCCCTCCCTAACTAATGGGCTAGAGGTTCTCTTGGACAGACCTAGCCACTTTTTCAGCACTTTCTATTTGTCCTACTATAAATGATCCCACTGTACCTCTCACTTTCAAAATCCAAACTGGAGAAATCCCTGCACAGAGTCCATATGCTCAATCAGAGGGGTGGCCAGGCCACTCAGAATTGATTCTAGGAGTACCTTTACTCCCACTGGTTTGCTGCCAGCCTGACTCTGGTGACAAAGGCTGGGCCTTTCAAGTGTGTCACCTAACAATTGCTTGCAACAGAACAGGTCCCTTTGAAAGTAATAAAGTTTGTGGGCCCACCCCAAATGCACTTCATTCAAGGGAAAGCAAAATTTTACCCACTCCCAGGCCAATGCTTCTGCTCTATGAACATGTTTCCATACCTCTTTCATATTTAATTTAGGCCAAGTACAAGTTGGGCAGTTGCTGCAGAGCTAACACAAAAAAAGACTTCTGTAGCTTTAGGCAAGGTCAATGTGACTTTCTAAAGGTGCATTTTCCATATATGTAATGAAAATATAACTTTACCATTATATTGGATTTGCATCAAATATAAGAATAAGTCTTTGAATGAAGTCAGTAGTTTGTACAGCTCTGAAAAAAGTTAAACCACTGAGGTGAGAATGCAGAAAAAGTAGATTTCCTACAGTTATTCATTATGTATAGCATGCGTCCTCTTTGAAGGGCAATAGAAACTCTGCTCTTTTGAAGGTGAAATGGTCCTCTAAGTGGTAACAGCTGGGATAGAGTAGCCTTCCTGCCTATATTTATCATCATAAAGGAAGAACCTTAATGGTTGTTTGCAGCATCATGATGGCCATCACAAACACTGGGAGTTAGCACATGGCCCTCAGCATCTAATCACACTAACACTTCCACCACAAAAGACCCAGTTTTAATTATTTCAGAAAACGACACCTACATTGGAACTCTGAAAGGCAAAGCATCAAGGTATCTTCCCTATCCTGAGAAGCCCTCTTGCACCGAAGCATACATGTATGAGAGCAGTGAGTGTTCCCTTGAGTCATTGCAAGAGTTTTTGTTCTTAGCCACAATTGTGGCTGCTATTTGTAAAGAGCCACTGATATAAAACCATACTCAGTTGCAGGGGTAAAATCAACTCACAGCTGGATGGCAGTGATAGCAAATGTATCCAGCATCCTAAAGGTAATATGGACAAGCCTTTTGCTAGACCCAAGGTAAATATTTTCAAAGCTCGATGACACTGTCAGTGACTATATTACAGATCCAAGTGCACGAACAGCACAGCATACTTGTCATTGTAAGCCATTTACAAAGGGATTGGAAGAAGGATCTTAATAAGGTTGTATGTACATCAGATGAGATAAACCAGAAATGGCGGCATCTGCAGTTATTCTCCATATCTTGAGCGTGTTCCTGTCCTTCTTTCTTTCAAGTACAGTTTTCCCTTCGTGGGGACTTCTGGTTGGATTTTATTTTTCCCTTTTTGTGGTAGCACAAGAAAAATGAGGTGTTTGTTGACTCCACAAAGCTCCTGTAGTTTATTCAGGTGTATGACTGAAAGAGACAGGAAAGAGTCAACAAAGAATGAGATTTCCTCAGAAAATTTACCACTATACAGTTCATAGTTGTGTTATACTTCATTGAGAAAAAACAATTTGAATACCCCAAAAATATCACCCAAAAAGTTACACCCTAAATTATGTTACTCCATACTAAAACAATAAAAGCACATATATTAACAACAAAAATATATTTGAACAAAAATACATTAATATACTTTACATTTAAAAAATAAATTACTATTAATTTCAATGTTAAACAATTTTCCAAACAACCTATGAAATTAAACGTCAAACAGTTAGAAAATAGGAATATTTTCTCTATTAAAAACATAAGAAAAAGGATATGAAAACATACAATCTAATCAATTCTGAAAAGCAAATAGAGCTGGACAGCATCACGGTGCCAGATTGAAACTCAATATTAAAAGAAAACTAAACACTGACTATAAGTGACAAAGTAAGTAATACAAATTCACTTGCTAATTACTACCAATATAATGAATTAATTTGTTACCTATAACTAAAACCACACTAAACATTTATATCTCCAAAATGCGGGTACATCCACTACAAGAAGACAAAAGCAAAAACAAAAAGAAAATATAATGTCATGCCAGGCATTTAAAAATCAGATGTACTAGAAAGACAAACTGAAATGCAAGTGTTAGAATGAAAACACATATTTATCATTTAAAGTGCAAATAATGCATAAACACAAATTAAAAATAAACTAAGACTAAGGGCCTGATTATAAGTTTGGCAGTCCGACTGCCATTGGCTTGGTGGTCGGACCACCATATTGCAATGCTGTCGGGTCCATAGAGGAAAGACCACAATGGTCCCACTGGCACGTCCAGGCAACACAGGCTGCCACAGTGGTGAGGCAGGCCAAAAACAGGCCAGCGGAGACAGTGTTTCCATTGGACACATTATGGTGTTGCACACCACCATTGTGACTGTGGCTGTTCAACCACTGCGACCCAGCTGGTGGAAACGGAGAGCATAAAGCAGACAACTCACCTGCAGGCAGTATTACATGTCCTGTGCCACCATGGAGGCCATCACACATGCCCTGCTGCTGCTGCTGCTCATCGATGGAGCCCAAAATCTACGCGACTGTGGATGAAACCGACCAAGAACACGTCATTGTGTCCCGAATCATTCAGACCAAATGACACACTCACAGCTATCAAACACCCCCTTTGGGCAGGGCTCTGACACTGCACTCCACAATAACACATCTGCCCATCTAAGCGCAGGGACAATGAAGTGTACAGAACATTGTGTCAAACAACAGCAACTCCACAGCAACATCTCATCTACCAATTCAACTGACACTTTCACATTCCTCACATGTCTTGTGCAACACAATAAAAGGTAAATGGAATGCACAATATTTTGAGAAACAAATATCCAAAGCTCACAATGCAAACAATGCCTGCACAATAGGGATGGGGGCATTGGGAACACTCATGGAAGGATGATGCCATGGACACAATTCCCTTTGCACATGCCCCTAAAACAACATGTGCACAGGAACTGGCTCTTCATGTATCTCAGGGACAAACTATAGCAGAGCCAAGTGACATACCTATCTGCAGAATGTGTAAGTGCAAGTCAAGAAATCACATACAACCACAACAGCATGGCCATTCATCTAGATAAAGTAGCTTCAAGGTACACAAATCAAAATGGACACACGGTGAGTCAAATGCAAAGGAAGCTAGCACAATTGAACACCCTCCATGTGTTAACAAACAAAACTCTAACTTCCACACATGAGACAAATGTACAGTCCATATCAGGGGGACAACTCTAACAACATACATGTTGACATTGGACAACACAAGATGAAATACTTACCATAGAAAACATAACACAATGCAATGACACCCAGATTAGATTAACAAGCATATATCCATACAGTGAACATCTCCCCTTGTCCTGAGTGATACCAGCACTGCCCATAAAGTCAGATATGGCAAACAACAGGGTGAAACACACACAAGTAAAGGCATTAAACACAAATTCCTCAGAAACAACATAAAGGTAAAAAGGTAATGGCAGGACAAATATATACCAAACAAACCAACTTGGGTTTATTGGATCTAAATGCTTAAGAGCAAAGACCATTGGCCAGTCCACATGAGTTAATGCACATTACTGTTTCTCAACCTTGACTCCAATCACTGCCAGGAAACCTCCACAGGAAGGGACATCAAGTGAGGAGGCAGGCACCTCAGGGACCATCCTTGGGTGCCATATGATAAGATTTAGATGAGGGGGTTTGGGTTAGGGAGAGGGTCTTTTAAATTGGATGGATGGGCTTCTCCTTGTGGGGAGAGGTATCAGTGCTTGCAGGGATTGTAGGTGTGACACGGAAAGACGTGGATGTAGAAGAGGTGTTTTGGGATGAGGGTGGGGCCTCTTGGGTTTGGGAGGGGGATAGAGGGAACAGAGGAATGAATAAGGTGGAAAAAGAAACTCTTTGGGAAAATGGGTAGGGTCATCAGAAGTGATTGGGGATTTAGGCGGTCATTATGAACATGATGGGAAAGAACATGTCGGCGGTGAACAGAATCCCGCCGTCGGCGGTGAATGGAAACCCGCCATATAATGAATGAAAAACCCAACCTCGCCAAAAATGCCCAGACCACCACTCCCCGCCATGACTCTGTCGGTGGGAATCCCGGCCCACCCCACCCCGCCACCGCCAAGCACATCTACATCCCGCCCTCCAAATAATGATGCACAAATCACCTCAGCGGACAGTGGAGGCCGGGCGACCATTGGCGGCTGCGACTGCCACGGGCAGCAAGTGGACTCAACAGCAAGTAGTGCACACATTGGATAGGCGTATCACCCACACACCTGACGCACATCAAGAACCCCATAAAACACCCCCAGACACACCCCACAATCCCTTGCAACGAAAGCAGGACAAGAAGACGGAGAGCACCAGAGCCAGACAGTGAACGCCAGCATACAGGAGCTGCACAACCACCCACAGAATAGCACCCTTACCTTGTTCCCAGTCCCGACACCATCCACCACACTCACCATGTCCCCCCCAAAAAATCCATGCTTCAACAAAAGGGAGTTAAGGACCATGGTGGACGAGATCCTGAAGGTGGAGCTACAAATCTTCGGGCCGAGGTGCAGCACACACACATCGCTCGGAAATTGGAGCTGTGGCAGACCATTGTGAACAGGGTAATGCAGTGGGACACCATTTACGCACCACGGACGACATCCGGAAGAGATGGAACGACCTGCGGGGGAAGGTCCGTGGCATGGCATCCAGGCACCACATTGCAGTGCAGAAGACTGGGGGAGGACCGCCACCAACACCACCCGACTACACCCACTGGGAGGAAAATGTACTGGCCATCCTGCACCAAGAGGGACTCACTGGATTCACTGGAGGAATGTACTCAGGTAAGTGATCTACAATTACCCCATATACACAACAGCTGCAATGCATGCACCACCACACCCCACCCACACCCACCTGGACCTACACCCCATCCAGCCATTACCCACCACATCCACCCCCCTGCATGACCTCACACCCACTAACAGGGCCACATCACGCCCGGTGTGCACAGCCACCCACCCCTGCACATACCCACAATGGAACAATACCCTCCACCACAATGCAACCCCACACTGGTGCTAAATGCAATGTCAACCTCACAAAGGCACCCTAGAAGGCCACTGAAAGTAACACCAGCACAAAATAGCTCAGTCCTGTACACCTCAAACCTACATGCATATGTAACAGACATGTCTATGTCCCCCAATAGGCACCACCACCCATGCAACCCTAATGGATGGGACAAGGAGTGCCACTGCCCTCCAGGGAGACAGAGGCACCTCACAAGACACTGGCAAAGGATCCCTGGACACTGATGAGCAGGCAGGCCCCTCACACAGTCCTGGACTCTCACCAAGCAGCAGCCCCAACCAGGAAACTACTGTCACCCCTACCACCAGTCAAGACCAGCATCCCAATGGCAGGCATACCCACACCACTCTACCCAGGGCACAGACTGGTAGAACACAGCTACAGAGGCCACAGTCTCCCACTCCCAACATGCAGGAAGGTGAGGGCCCCAGTACAAGTGGCACTGCCAGACCTGTGCAGGGGACACAGGCACAGGAGGCTAGGGCAACTTCAAGGGTCTTAGTGGGCCAGGGGGAGGCCACAGGATGGATGCAGCAGCCCAGGACATTATTTCAGAGGTGTTGGGGGCCTACCAACATACCCAAGACAGGTTGGCACAGATTGTGTCCACCCTGGAGCAAAGTCAGAGGATGCAGCAGGAACAACACCAACAGGCCATGGAGCAGTGGAAAGAGCACTGCTGCAGATGGTCAAAAACCAGTCTGATACCCACACCGGACAAGAGGCCCCCACAACAGCCATGGACAACCAGCATCAGATGACCAGCAGAAACATCCCTGGAAATAACCTCCCAGGAAACCCAAGGGCCAACCATGTCACCCCAAGAAGCTCCACAGCATGCACCCAAATGTACTCTTAGGCCAAGATATGGCACTTGAAACCCAGCTAAGAACAAGGCTCCCTCCAACAATTGACTCTGCTACAAATGCAAAGTGTTAGACTTTTTGCCTTACGCAGGGTCATCCCTAGTCTTTTTGCCTCCTTCCTCCTGGTTTTTCTGAACTCTCGCTGTTGGCTCTAGGACTCTGAGCACTTTATCACTGCTGACCAGTGCTAAAGTGCAGGTGCTCTCTCATCTAAAGTTGGTATGATTGGCTTATACCTAATTGGCATATTTAATTTACCTATAAGTCCCTTGTACAGTGGTATCTCTATACCCAGGGCCTGTAAATTAAATACTACTAGTGGGCCTGCAGCGCTGCTTGCACCACCTACTGAAGTAGACTTTTCAACCTTCTCAGGCCTGCTAGCGCAGGGCCTGTGTGCGCAGTTTTCTGCCACAGGGACCTGGCATCTAAACTTACTTGCCAGGCCCAGAACTCCCCTTTTACTACATGTAAGTCACCCCTAAGGTACGCCCTAGCTAGCCTTATGGGCAGGGTGCCATGTATGTAGAAAGGCAGGACATGTGCCATATTGCATGGCCTGTCCTAGTGGTGACTAACAGCCAACTTGGTGTCTCACTGCTGTGAGTGCTGCCTTCTCAAAAGATTGCATTAGAAATGCCCTGCCTTATGTGTAAGGGGTATTGTCTGATTTATGAGGGGTAGCGTAGGCGTGTTTGGTATGGTTGTGATGGTGATAATAAATGCTGCTTACTGGTGTGGGTGTATTTTTTATTACTATCACAGAAATGCCACTTCTAGAAAGTGCGCATTTATCTGTGCTTATGACTGTTGTTTTGCAGCTTGACTCCAATCCATGTCTGGGCAGAGTGACAGTTGGGGCTTTGTGCATACTTTTCAGACAGCCTGTACACAGGGAGGGTGGAGGTGTCACAGAGGTGCATCTGCATACTGAATAGTCTTCCTGGGCTGAGAGAAGGGAGAGGCGGGGCACACCTGCATTTGTAAAGACTGTGCCCTGGCCTCACACAATAGGGTCGTTAACCCCCCCACTGATGTTTGGAGCCTGTGCTGAAAGGAGAGAGGGGGCACTCCCAGAACCAGTTGTAACTGACTGGAACCTCCTCTCCCTACCATTGTAAAACACTGTAAGAACTGACTATAAGTACAGGGGAATTTTCCCCACAATTTGGAGACTCTTGGAATCATCTTGGAACTGGACACCAAAGGCTGAAAGGACTCACCAGGAACCGCCATGGACTGCTGCTGCTGTGCTGACCTGTGACCTGCCTGGTCACTGTGAAGGACTTGCCACTTGCTGCCTTTCCCTTGTGCTGGCCTGTAGCTGGGCCCTCCACCTGAGGACTTTGTCTTAAGATTCTGCTCCCCAGGGGCAGGGTGCTGTGGCCCCTGACCCCTGCTTCCATTTCTTGACGAGGTGTGCTTCTCCGTGGTTGCGGCTGCCATAGCGCTGATTGCAGCGCGCTTATGGAGCCTTGGGAGCTCGTAGGCTCCTTGCTGCATTGTGCCCCTTTAAATAAGATCACCGCAGCGGCCCGGGAAGCTGGAAGAACACTCGTGCACTGCATCGGGTGCAGGCGAGTGTCTGCTTGGGCCCCAGGAGGGGTCTGATCTTCTTGTGGCTTCACAGCAGGACCAGGGCAAGGCGCGGGAAGTGCCCCCTTCCCCTGGCCTCTGCGTTAGGAGCAGGACGCTCCTTTTCTGCTGTTAGGTAAAACAGGCATTATTGTGGGCCCTCCACCTTGGTGGAAGGGCCAGTGGAGCCCCGGGGGGGCCCCCAGAGATCACGGGTCCCGGGAGGGGCCTGTCAGTAAACCGGAGGGGGTGCGTGGTGCCCTCCTCCTGCCCTAAGTTGTTTTTACTGGCTTTGGCCCCCCTCGTGAGGGCCGGTTGAGGCCCTGGGGGGCCCCCAGTAATCATGGTACCCGGAGGGGCCTGTCTATAAAAGAGAGGAGGTGCATGTCGCCCTCCTCTGACCCCAGAGTATAAGGGAGGGCCCTGTTTTGCGCATAGGAGCGCCGGGGGCCCCATTGTTCGCCTTCTAGGCACTGGAGGTGCCTTCATCCAACCAGGTACGGTTTAAAGGACCAATATAGTTGCAATCCAAAGTTCTTTCTACAGACTTTTGTTTGATTCATATATTACCTACCTGCGTTTTATGTTTTTACATATGTGTATGCAAATGTTCCTTTTATGGACATGCTTGCTAATATGTTTTTCTAACTTGCCATATGTTTTCGAATGTTCCTACTATGGGCATTTTATGATATTCTTATGACAAGTGCTGTGATGTAATAACGTGTTTTCCTGACTACTGTTTATGTTGCAGAATACTGAGTAATCTGTGTGTTATGTGTGACTACTGCTAGGTTGCAGAGTAACTAATGTGTAACGTTCTGACAACTGCTAAGGTAGCAGGATAGTACTGATATGTGATGTTTGGTCTGATAATTGCCTTGTGTACAATACAGTATATTTTCATATAATCTGGTGTTGTGTTTCCTTTGTGGTGGGGATATTGCGTCACGTGTGTTGTGTGTGTTGTGCAAACGCTTTACACATTGCCTCCGGGTTAAGCGTGACTGCTCGTGCCAAGCTACCAAGGGAGTGAGCAGGGGTTATCTTGGACGTGTAACTCCCTTGCCCTGACTAGAGTGGGTAAGTTCTGCCTGGCTGAGGTGCATACCCTAGCCAACCAGAAACCCCATTTCTAACACAAAGCAACCATCTCACCCATTCCCCAACAACATTTAGCTGAGGGTAATTTGAAGTACTGTTCAACAAAATGGACTCATCTATACTATCCAACAAGGCTGCCACCAAGTTGGTTTTGAGGACCCCCCCTTATGACTCCCATCGCTGTAAATAGCACAATTCACTCACTTCTACCAATAAAACACATTTCACACCTGTAACACTGTCTTCTGTCTTAAATTGTGAACAAAGTGGAGTATGGATGCCACTGGCAGAGAAAAACTTTATTGCCAATTTTTTGCATGATGGTAGTCCTGTGTGCCCAAATGGTGGTAAGGAGTGAGTGCATATATTTTCAGTCAGTACCATGCAGAAGTGGGCCATGTATCTCCTATCATGACCGACCCCCCCATATGACAGAGCACACTGACCGTATTAGTCACCAACCCCAATGAGAGGCTTAAGTCCCACACAGTTATTGGAAGTAGAGTTGTATCAGTTGGTTCCTGGAATTGACATCTTCCCCATCCTCATCCTCACCATCACTCTCCTCACCTCTATGAGGTAGCTGATCAGGACCTATAGCACACTCCACCTCCAAGAGAGGGATAGAATGTCTCACTGCCACGTTGTGCAGCATGCAGCAGGCCACCACTATTCTACACACCTTATCAGGCCCATAGGCCAGGGAACCCCCAGAGATATGTAGACACCGGAATCTAGACTTCAGGAGACCTATAGTTCTCTCTATTACCCTCCTAGTACATCCATGGGCCTCATTGTAATTCCTCTATGCATCCGTCCTGGGATTCCTCACTGGTGTCACGAGCCAACGCAAGTTTGGATAGCCAGAATCACCTAGTAAATGGTGCAATACAGACTCGTCATTGTAATGTCCCTTAATCAGACATGCTGGTTTTCTGCAATGTGTCAGTTAGTGACAGGCAAACTTACATATGATCCACCCTCTGTCCTCTTGTAGTTGTTCCTCTGTGGCACACTACTGTTCCTCAACACAAATGAATCATGGACTGAACCTGGAAACATGGCCTTCACATAGGAAATGTACTGGTCTGCAGTACATACCAATTGGATGTTCATGGAGTGAAAGTTCTTCCTGTTTCTGTACACCTGTTCACTCACTCTTGGGGGGATGATAGCTATGTGTGTGCCATCGATGGCACCTATGACATGGGGAATGTTGGGAAAGGCATAGAAGTTAGACTTGATGGCAGGGAGGTCAGTACTTTGGGGAACCTCACATAGGATTGCAGATGTTGTACAAATGCATTTAGTAATCTTATTAGTACCTGGCTGAATATTGGCTATGAAAATCCAGCACCCATGCCCACTGTCACTTGAAATGAGCCCGTGGCCAGGAAATGGAGTGCGGAGAGCACCTCCACATCAGTTGGAATGGCATGCTGATTACAATTTTCTGGAGTTAGTGCAGGATCCAGTAATGCACAAAGGTCCTAAATAGTTGCACGTGTGAGTCTGTAAGTGATTATGATCTGACGCTCCACCATGGTCCCCATATCCACAAGTGGTCTGTACACCGATGGTGCCCTTCCTCGCCACAAGGGTCGGTACATACAAGGGGTTACAAAAGGGAGTGATGAAAACAGGTACATTGGCACATTTGTCATCCTATGTGCACTGCATTGTTCATTGTGGTGTCTCTACAATAACTGCTACCTGACAGATATACATGTACCTCACAATGAGGGAACAGAGTATTTCATGTTGGCTACAATACTGAATGGACAGAGGCCTAGGTGCTTCATGTGGCTAGTAGGGCCTGCATTGTGAGTATTAATGAATTGTAGATGCGTAGGTAAAGGCAAAATGTCTGCCCACTGTTGTTCTGCCCTTTCATTGTGGAAGTGACCTCATACCGCTAGTGGTTGACGTCACAGCCTAAGGCAATGTTTACCGCTGTTCACACCCTCATTGGTTAACATGGATGCCAATGTGGAATCCTGGTGTATCATGATCGCCGCTGGCGGTGACGGTGCACACCACCACAGAATGTACACGCGTTCGTCATCGTTTGATCACTTGACTCCATGATCTCATGCGGACAGGTACTCCACTCTGTGTACTGCTGTGGATAGCCTCTTGCTATGGATGTGCCTCGTGTTGCAGGGGAAAGGGCCCCGGCCTTCACCCAGGAAGAACTGGAGAAGCTAGTGGATGGGCTCCTGCCCCTGACCGCGAAACTGTACGGACAGCCAGAGGTACAGGTGAGTCTGGGTTTGGAGGGCACTGTGTGTGTGTAATGGATGGTGTTGATTGGACATATGTGTGCACCTCTGAGCCTGCATGGGCCATGGTGCATGGCATGCTATGTGCGACTGTCCTGTATGTCTGAGAGTACTGTCCATCCCATAGTGGATGATTAGCCAGCTGTTCCTATCGTGCAAGTGCCTGATTGTTGTAGTTTAGCAGCGATTAGATTAAGCATTAGCAGAAGACATCTTGTATTTAGTAACTATTGTGAACATTTCGCGGAATCCATTTTTTATTCATGGCAGCCATTTTCTCTGCCACATGCTGCCATGTGCTCACCATGTGCTCTGTCCTACCTTTCTGTTAACTACTTTTGAAAATCTGCCTAGTGACAAGTTATATTTAGCATCTCCCACTTCGCACATGCTCAGTAAGGTCTGCAGCTATTAGTCCTTGAAAACTGTCAGCTCCTCCTACCTGTCGACTGTGCATTTCCACATGACCTTACATGTATGCAAGTCTTGCTTCTATAATTGTACCACCTCCTTTTAGCCCCTGCGTGGGTATAAAAGGACCATGCTCTCTCAGTTCAGTGTGCTACTTCAGACATTACCTAAGGGTGCTGTTTGAACTGTAGTACCACCTCATGAGGTTAATAAACTTTGTCTTTTATTTCAGTTCCTGTGCCAACTTCTTCCTACATGGTCTGAGGACTTTGTGCAGAGAAAGGTGAACCCCTTGCACTAGTAGGCCTTGCTGAGGCTTACTTCAACAAATTGGCACCCGAACAGGGACTCATCGGCGACTCGGATGCCCAACAGATTGGTTGCGACAAAGGATTTGGATCTCGCTGCGGATGATCAATGCCTGAGGAGACCCGAGTCTTGGCAACCATGGCGTTTTTCCCTTCTTTCTGATTTGACCATCCAGGTGGCGCCGGTCCTCGACTGAGATCCTTTTTGTTCATTCATCATGCAGTGACCATTTGGTCGATTTTAGAACTTGGCAGTTGGAACCTGGACACCCTGTGATTGTTAAGAGCCGTTTTATGACACTTGCTGTGGGTTTTGATGCCTTTGTTTGGTAATGTAGTTTAGCACTACTTACTGTGGCTCTCGTGTTTTGGGTGACTAGTCAATTTGTGTCCTTTGAATTGATATATAAATTGCAATTTATATAGGCAGGTAATGAGGAGAATTTTCTCAAATTTAATTTTGATTTGAACGGCACCTTAAGTGCTACTTTGATTATAATATTGCATATTCTGCACAATTGTTTGGCATGCCTGTTTTTAGCGCACTTCGTAGGCTGTGTTGCTTTTGTAATGGTACCAATTTGAGACTGGAAGAATCGCAACCGGCACCCCCAGAGGGGACACCAAATAGAGATATGTATGTTAAACATGGTCTTTCTTCTATAATGTACAGCACATTATGGAATAAATACACTCGTGCGGATCCTGAGTTCTGTTGGCCTATGCATGGGTCATTTGATTTGCGAAAGATTGAGTATGTGGAACAATGTATGTGTAAGCGAAAGTCTAGGCAAGATATGTTTGACTGTGTACGAATGTGGGAGAAAGAAGTGCGTGGACGAGTGAAGCGTGAGCAAGCCTTGCTTGAGAAAGAGCAGCGGAAGAATGTATATGTGTAAGCATTGGAAATGAGAAAAAAAGAAATAAATGACTTAAAGGAGCTAGAAGAGAAAGAACGTAAATTACAGGTAACTGGCCAATACACTGTTAGGCAACCTCTCTATCCTATCCTTAATAAACCACATGATGATTTATTGTTATTAGATCGCCCTCCACCTCCTTATGTCGTCCCTTCTGCCCCTCATGAGTTAGTTAAGGCCTCCAGTTCGGAGCAACAGAAGATGCGAGACACTCGCTCTATGTTGCCTGCTGACAGTGCGTCTGAGCTTAGATCTATTGCTCGTAAAACAATTTGTAGCGTTGTCTCTGCTTCTGAACTTTTAGACAACATAAAAGGGTGGACGGAAAATGAGCAGCTATATTTTACTGAGGCATTTGGCTCAGAAGTTATTGAACTATATCGGAAATATTCTGATGAGTTAGAGCCCGATGATGTAGCAGCTGATCATAAGCAAATGCGTGATGGTCTTTTTGTTTTCTCCCAGGTGGCTGATGCAATCAGGCGTTTGGTGAAATTATGTGTTGCAGCAGACCGTTTGCGAGAGGAGAAAAGGGCCGTGGACGTAGTTGCATGGACATCTCAGACCGGCGGGGTGCAAGCTTCCATCTTTGGAACAGATAAGATTATGATAGTACACGCGAAACCAATGCGGGAGGCCGCGCCTTTGTATGTTCCCCCTAAAGGATTGGGTACAAGTGATGATAAAACTTCTGTTGATGCTAAGGGTTATTTTATTTATAATTGGGTGTATACTCCTTGGAATAGGGCAGATGTAATGGCACTTAAAACAGCATTACCTGACCCGTGGAAAAATCCAGCCGCCTTTTTTGAGGAAGTTGTGGGAGCAATTAGTTCTTGTACTATGACTTTGGCTGACATTGATTTATTTTTCGGATTTATATTACCGCCAGATATGTGGAGAACTGTTCGTAAAATTGATGATCGTGCAGTTTTTGGGGCGTCATGGAAAGAATTAGAACAGATGGACGGGGATAGAGAACCTGTGAAAAAGCCATATCAGTTGATTCTACATCTTCCTGCAGCCATATTAGTTAAGTTAAAAACAATTATTCCTCTTAAAAAGATAGATTGGACTGTTTTAGCGTCTTGTAAGCAAAAGGCAGATGAATCGTCTCTGATTTCTTTACACGCTTTGAAGAAGCATTTCATGATTTTAGCGGCCAGCTATTGTCAGATGATACGGGCAGACATTTGTTTGTCGATAGATATGTCGCAAATCTGTTACCAGGAATAGCTAGTCGTCTAAAAGCTAGTGAAAGTTCATGGACTACCTCTACTCCAGTTTCTCTTTTGACTATGGCTCAGTATTATGAACGTCAGGAATTAGAAGCAAAAGGTAGCGAGGAGAAAAAGATTAAAGAATTAAAGACGAAGGTTATGTTGGCTCAAGCTTATGGTCCGCCTTTTAGAGGTAGTGATAGAGGTGGATGTGGATCTTATGGTTCTTCTTACACTCGTTCGAATTTGTCTATTGATCAGTGTGCGTATTGTAAGAAATTTGGGCATTGGGCTGCCGATTGTCCAGCACTACGTGTTCAGCAGTGTTCACGTGGTCGGGGACAAATGAGAAATCGCTCAGGATATTCAGGACCTAGAAGAAACACGAATGATCATGCTAGGGTTGATGCTAATGTACAAGGGCAGGATGGGTTTAACACTTTTGATAGACGGAACCAATACTAGATGTCTAACCGTGTGCAGCCTGATTTCCAAGATTCTGCTTATGCATAGGATTGCCTAGGATGGGGTAAGGAATCAGTTGAAGTTCCAGTAGATCAGAGGGGTCCCTATGTTACAGCACATGTTTTAGGTTCTACTGATCAGTTTCTGGTTGATACAGGAGCTACTCGTAGCGCCTTGTCTAAACAATTGATTCCAAGGGCTCCCCTGTCTGGCTTAACCATTACATCGATAGGTTTCGATGGAACACCTTCCCCTAGCCCATTGTCACAGCCACTTGCATTCCATGTTGATAAATGTACTGCTCCATGTCCATTTTTGCTTTCTCCAAATACACCAGACAATATTGTGGGTCTTGATATGCTCAAGTATTTCAGGGCTACAATACGATGCTCTCCTGAAGGGGTGTGTGTTATTTTAAATGACAATCATCCTGTGATGGAAAGAGTTTGTCTTGTTAAAGAGGATATTGCATTAGCTTTACTCCCTAGTACTTTGTGGGCTACTTCAGATACTGATGTGGGACAAATGATTATACCACCGGTACATATTAGTGTCAAGGAGGGAGCTGTATTGCCACGTTTGCCTCAATACAAAATTTCACAGGAGGGCGAAGAAGCACTCACACGAATTGTGCATGATCTTATTGCAGTTGGAGTTGTTGAGGAAGTTCTGTATAATGTTTGTAACAGTCCGATTCTTCCTATTCTGAAAAAGGATACTGATACCAGGATTTACCAATTCATTATTGATTTACGAGAAGTCAATAAGATTGTGATACCACAATATCCTGTGGTATCTGACATCACGACACTTCTTACTTTGGTTCCCCCGACAGCAACTACGTTCTCTGTGATAGACTTGAAGAATGCTTTCTTTTCGATCCTTATTCATCCTGACAGCCGATATTTGTTTGGTTTTACTTTGAATAAACGATCATGTAGATTTTGCAGAGTTCCTCAAGGCTATACGGAGAGTCCAAGTATTTATAGTCAAGCGTTAAAACGACAACTTGATTCTTTTGTTTTGCCTGAAGGTGTGGCTCTCATACAATATGTCGATGATATTTTGTTGGTGGCTGATACCCCTGAGCAATGTGAAAAGTGCACTTTGTCCTTACTTTCTTTTCTTGCTTCACACCATCATAAAGTGTCAAGAAAGAAATTGCAATATTGTAGACCAAAGGTAACCTATTTAGGTCACTTTTTGTCTAAGGAGGGCCGTGCACTTACATCAGATCATATTCAAGCAATTTTAGACACACCACTACCCTCTACTCAGAAAGATGTTCGTGCATTCCTTGGTCTTACTTCTTTTTGTAGGCAATGGATACTAGGGTTTTCACACATTGCCAAACCTTTGCTAGCACTTTTGACTAAAGATACTCCAGTGCCCCTCACATGGACAGATGAATGTGAGACTGCTTTCAGGCAGCTGCGACAAGCCCTTTGTTCAGCACCAGTGTTAGGTACTCCAGATTACATGAAGCCTTTTGCACTTTACGTACATGAGAAAGATGGATGTGCATTGTCAGTTTTAGTACAGACACATGGCGATAAGCAGCGTCCCTGTGCATATTTTTCAGCAGTACTTGATCCTGTCGCTCGAGCGTTGCCTGGGTGTTTTCGTTCAGTTGCTGCAACAGCTGTGTCAATACGTCAGAGTGAAGGGATAGTTTTGTCACATAAACTGTTGGTGTTAGTACCCCATGCGGTTGATGCTCTTTTAAATCAAACAAAGACATAACATTTAACTAGCGCTCATATAACAGGATATGAGTTGACATTGCTGGCTCCTCACATTACACTGAAGAGATGTGCAACACTAAATCCAGCCACTTTGTTGCCATATCCGGTGACTCAGCCTCAGTCACAAGAAACACATGATTGTATATTCCTTACCGAAGAACAGACAAAGGGTCGTATTGATTTACAAGATACGCCCCTTCCAGATGTAGACGGGGAATTGTGGGTTGATGGGTCTTGTTTGAAGTTGCCAGATGGTACGACCTCAGCTGCATATGCAATCACCACAATACACACGATAGTGGAGACAGCTCGTATACCACAGAAGTCAGCTCAAGCAGCTGAACTAATAGCTTTGACACGAGCATGTGAGCTTAGTACTGACTTATGTGTGAACATTTATACAGACAGCCCCTATGCTTTTGGAGTGGCTCATGATTTTGGTTTACTTTGGAAGGAGAGAGGCTTTCTCACCACCACGGGATGCAGATAATGCACGGAGAATTAGTGCATAACCTCTTGACTGTATTGACATATCCAAAGAAACTAGCTATTGTGAAATGTAGTGCACACAAGAAAGTGACCGATAAGATAGGGCAAGGTAATGCTCTTGCAGACCGCGTAGCACGCGAGACTGCGATGCAGCGAAGTACTACTTCTATGTATGTAGTGAAGTCACAAGCTGAACGTTGGCATAATGCTAGACAAGACGTATTAGATATACAGAAATCTGCTTCTGTGAAAGAACGTGAGCAATGGTCTGAAGATGGAGAATTGGATGATGAGGGCTGTTGGCGGAATAAGCAGATGGATACATGGAAATTGCCTATAGCTTTTGTACAACCTATGGTTCAGATGGCACATGAGCTGGCACATGTTGGAGCTTCAACAATAACGAAGTTGCTTGCGCAAGTTTGGGAGCATCCAGAAATTTCCAGTACAGCTAAGAGAGTAGTACGGTCTTGTTTGATCTGTTTACAATACAATCCTGGAAAAGGGACACGTACTCCTGCGGGAGGGTTTGCTACACCAACTGCACCTTTTGAAGTTCTACAAATAGATTATATTCAGCTTGAACACTGCAACAATTTAAGGTATGTCTTGGTGCTGGTATGTGCCTTCAGTAAATGGATAGAGGCGTACCCCACAGAGGATAATACTGCCATTACCACAGCGAAGGTGCTTTTGAAATAATTTTTCCCTAGGTTTGGTGTTTGCAGACTTTTATGGAGTGATAACGGACCTCACTTTGTTGGGGAAGTTATTAAGTATGTCCTGAAGGGATTAGAGATCAAACATAAGTTCCATGCGGTTTTCCACCCACAATCAGCAGGGTTGGTGGAAAGGTATAATGCTACTTTGAAGCTGAAGTAAGCGAAGATACAGGCTTCCACATCCTTAACTTGGCCGGATGCATTACCGTTGGCATTATTGTCTATTAGGTCAGTGCCACACTCTCGACTTGGCCTTAGCCCATACGAAGTGGTTTTCGGGAGGCCAATTAACATTTGGGGAGTTCCTAAACCAAAATCTGTATATGATGTACCTTGTGTCCTAATGAATGATTATTTGGCACAGTTAACCGACAATTTGGTTTCTATTCATCAACAGGTTCGAGAAGCACTTCCTGACAGATCTGCAGGTGAAGGCCATGAACTCTGACCTGGTGACCAGGTGATGATTAAGTCCTTTGAAAGATCAAGCAGCTTGGAACCAAGGTGGCGAGACCCAGAACAGGTGCTCCTTGCGACAAGGACAGCAGTTCGAGTGACGAACCGAAAGAATTGGGTCCATAGTACTCACTGCAAGAGAGTGCTACCTACCTTGGTGGAACCTGCTGTGTGAAACGGAGAGCCAATGTGGCAAGGGGGGGGGACCAGCCATGCATTAGAGTATTGACACCCGTCTTGGCCCGTGGTGAAGAAATCAGCGGCTGCCCAGGGATAAGAGCTCCAACGATTGTTTTTAATTCATTTCTAAAAGGGTCGATTATCACTGTTGCTAAAATGAATAACAAACTGATCATTAGTACTATGGGGTTTGTTGTTGTTTTGGTGTTTACAGCAACAATCACTTGGGTTGTTGAAAAGAAGGCTCCTGCTCATGAGTTTTTTGTTGCCACTACTCCAATACCAGAGGATCACTATTACTTTACACTTCCCTATCAGGAGCAGAAGCACCGTCAATCGTACTTCAATAATACTTTCATTCAGATGTTGCATCAAACTCATAATGCTACAAATACTACTAACTGTTGGGTATGTGGAATGATACCTGTGCATCAAAAGAAAGGAGGAACACCTTTCATTCCTCTTCCTTTTTCACACAATGGTTCTTGTCAAGCTTGGTACACGCTTTTGTTTGCATCTGGAAAACGTACAGAGGGCGGACTTCTTTTTCGCCTTAATAAAGTATGCTACCAAGACAAAGATGGGTATACCCAAGCCAAAGGAACTAAATGGGAATGGGAAGAGTATCAACCGGACAATGTTTCAATACCGTACGTCTTCACAAATATACGAGACTCTGACAAGAAAGAACAATTTGTGATTTCTGTTACAAAAACTAAAGCAGATTTATGTATACGTAGCATTGGGCGAATTCCAGTAGGGATAAACGATTGTACCTTGATTTTAACTATTGAGGGTGTAAATAATAGTAGTTTTACAGCTTCACATAATACATATTTTGTTTGTGGTAACTATGGATATTACCAACTACCTGTTGGGTGGTCAGGTGTGTGTTATGTATCTTTTCTATTACCCCCTGTGTTTTTGGCCCCTGCATCATATCACAGAGATTTTAAACTGTTCAATGACATTGTTAAAAATAGATATAAAAGGGCAATAAGTACAAATGAGGTAGACCAAACGGATACTAGCCTGCAACAATATGTTGATTTTAATTTAGGGTTATTCCGCTTTGTGGGTGCTGCGTTAAACAGTAGGAAAGTGAGACGATTGACTAGGGTTGTGGAAGCTGTTACCAATCAGGCAGCTCTGGCACTTGGGAATATTACTGAGGAGCTCCAAATTGCGAGGATTGTAGCGCTCCAAAATCGTATGGTACTAGATGTGATATTAGCTGACCAAGGTGGTGCATGTCGCATCATCGGTAGTAGTCGCTGTGTTTTTATTCCCGATCACTCACCTTCAGTATATGATGCAATATCTAAATTGCATAAAATTGCTGCAGAAATCCACACAGAGACTGGTACTTGGACTTTTTCTGGATGGTTTTGAGCTCTTGTTTCCGCCTGGGGCTGGAAACTACTGACTATCCTGTGTGTAATGATTGCAATATTTTTCACATGCTGTACTGTATTCAGTGTGGTCCAATGTTCTGCTCCATGTGTATTACTGCTTGTATGCCTACCAAAAGAAATATTACAGAAATGAAAGCACAACATATGTTAGATAAGGAAATAGCTGAAATGATGAGCATAAATATACAAGATGAATATTTAGATTATCCTAGAAAGACGAATGTCTTCAGCTAATGCTGAAAGGGTCGTCTGTTGTAGTTTAGCAGTGATTAGATTAAGCAATAGCAGAAGACATCTTGTATTTAGTAACTATTGTGAACATTTCGCGGAATCCATTTTGTATTCATGGCAGCCATTTTCTCTGCCACATGCTGCCATGTGCTCACCATGTGCTCTGTCCTACCTTTCTGTTAACTACTCTTGAAAATCTGCCTAGTGACAAGTTATATTTAGCATCTCCCACTTCGCACATGCTCAGTAAAGTCTGCAGCTGTTAGTCCTTGAAAACTGTCAGCTCCTCCTACCTGTCGACTGTGCATTTCCACATGACCTTACATGTATGCAAGTCTTGCTTCTATAATTGTACCACCTCCTTTTAGCCCCTGCGTGGGTATAAAAGGACAATGCTCTCTCAGTTCAGTGTGCTACTTCAGACATTACCTAAGGGTGCTGTTTGAACTGTAGTACCACCTCTTGAGGTTAATAAACGTTGTCTTTTATTTCAGTTCCTGTGCCAACTTCTTCCTACATGGTCTGAGGACTTTGTGCAGAGAAAGGTGAACCCCTTGCACTAGTAGGCCTTGCTGAGGCTTACTTCAACATGACCTCTGTGTTCCATTTCTGTGTCACCCTTTTAGGTCAGCGCCCACCAGAAGAGGGCACATTGGCATGCCATTGCCAAGGAGGTGCGGAGCCTGGGGGTCTACAACCGGCGGAGCCCCCACTGTCGAAAGAGGTGGGAGGACCAGCAGCGCTGGGCACGAAAGATTAGTGAAGCCCAGATGGGTAAGTCCTCCCAACGCGGAAGGGGTGTCCGCTGGACACTGACCCCCTCATGCGACAGATCCTGGCGTTGGCGAACCCAGATCTGGATGGGCGCTTGAAGGCTGCAGAGCAGTCACAAGGGGGTGAGTACTCATTGACCATACTTCAGTCTGGAAGGATGTCTGGGTGTGGAATAGGACTCATGCTGCTTAGAGGCAGGGAAATTGACTGGTGTCCATCTACTGTATGTTCCCCAAAGGGTGTAGGGGTGTCCCTGTCAGGATTCACCTACTTCTGCTCCTAAGGTATTTCAGGGGATAAGTGTAGAGCAGTATTCTGGTCAGTAGTCAGGGGTATGACCATGGGCATAGTGAACGATGCTGCCTGTTGGGTGTGTTTTCTTGGTGGGTGTATGTCTGACCATTATGTACCCGCATTCAGCTATTTACAGTTGTCTCTCCTGTTTTGTCTCTCCATTCCTGTTCTCTTGTGTTGGTTTGGTACAGGATCAACATCAGGCGAGGGAGCTGAGGCACCGGCACATGGGGAGGCAGCGGCCCACGGATCCTCCGAGGCAGGGACAACTGATGCCCAGGGGACCAGTGGGTGGGAGGGTGAGGGGACTTCCATGGGGGAGGCTACTACCACAGGAGGTAGTGACTCTGAGACCGCCTCCGATGTGGGCCCCCCAGCAGTGGCGGACACTAGTGCACACACCAATACCGTAACATCTTCTGCCACCCCCCATTCCATTACCGCCCTCCCTTCTGCCCCCCACTGAGTTGCCCGTGCCAACCCACCCAGAAAGATGGGCGTCTCCTTTGCCCCAGGCACCTCCTTCCCTGCCCCAGCCAGCCCTGCTGCCCTCACAGAGGAGGCTATTGACCTCCTGAGAACCATCTCTGTAGGGCTGACAACCATCGTCAATGACATCCAGGGGCTAGCATCAGAGGTGCAGCAGACAAATGCCTATCTGGATGGCATTCACAGTGCTGTGTCTGCCCTACAGAGATCTTTTCAGGCTCTGGCCTCCTCTCGGACGGCAGCCATTTTCCCTGGCCATTCCGTCCCCCCTCCAACCTCCTCTACCTCCTCCAGCACCCCACTCCCTTCAGCTGTCCAAAGCACGCATTCAGACACACTGACAAGCACATCAACACACAAGAAGCATACTTCCAAACACAAGCACCACACCTACCAGCACAAGCATTCACACAGCCAACATACACCTGCACAAACAACAACGTCCACTTCCCCCAGTGTGCCCACATCTTCCGCCTCCCTGTCTTTCCCCTCTACATCCACACCCTCATGCACTGCACCTTCACTCACTGTTACTGCTCCTCTTCCTGCACTCACCTCAACAGCAGGCAGCCATACATGCACCCCATACACCACATCTGCACTCACCACCTCTACTGTAGTTGACACATGCAGCACAATCACCAGACCTGCAGACACCCTCGCAACATACATCCACGCTAACTGTCTGTCTTCTCCCACTGTGTCTACCCCTCACCTCCCAAAACACACAAACGCACCAAGACACCCACCCATCAGACATCCACCACATCATAGCATACTGAGCAGTCACCTGCACCCACTACACGTACCCCTACATCCCATACATCCACTCCGTCTGCCTCCACTCCCACACCCTCATCCACGCCCACCACAATGGCTCCAAAAAAAACCTTTTCCTGTCCTGTACTGACCTCTTCCAACCCACTGGCCCACCCCGTCTTGTCCCCAAACGTGCCCACCTCCTTTCCCTTTCCACTCCTTCCACATCACAGCTCACCCCTGTCTGCCCTTCACATTCCCGTGCCCCTTCCCCAGATAAGAAGGAGGCCCGGACAGAGCCTAGGACATCCAGCTCCACCCGAGCCTACAGCCTCCACCCCCTTCAAAGGAGAAGCCCACCCCACCCCACCTCCACCTTCCAAAAGAAAGTCAAAGGCCCACCCCGTCAAAAACCCCCACCCCCACCACCCCATGCCCCCCTTCCATGAGGTGCCTGGATGCCCCTATGGTGCCCCATTATGTGGTGTACCAAGCACTTGTTAGAGTCAGGTTGGGCCTGTTGGGCCCCATGACAATTGGGAAAATACGGACTGGCCATTGGCCCTGTTTGAACTGTTTGGCTCTGTGAGCTTGTGATTAAAGTTTCTGTGTGGCCTGTGTTTGGGCTACACGCCGTTGAACCCTGGTCATTTGTTTCACCTTTTTTATGGGTGTGGGGATTTTGTATGTACTATGGTCAAGTTGGATGTGCCTTGTGTCGGGTAAGTACCTCTTGCTGTGGGGTGTATGACTTGTGCTGCTATGAAGGGTTGGGGGGGCGTTGCAGGATGCGTGGAGTGGGTGGGTATGTAACTGAGCCCTTTCCTCCCTTGTGTCGTAGGTTGCGGTACTTACTGTTGTCGTCTTCGTGAGTGGTCTCGGTCGTTGAGGTATATGGCAAGGAGCAGGGCTGGCATGATCTGCAGCTCTCTATCCATGGCTGCTGCAGCGCGTTCTGTGGGACTCCGGTGCATGGTTCCTTCTATTTGGTTCATTTCCACCTGGCTTTGTGTGGTGGTGGTTCCCGCCCCTGAACTGGTGGCGGAATGGTGGTTCAACAACTTCTGGTGGCCCACAGCACTCAGAGACCTACCACATCAACCGACCATGCATGTAACTCCTCACTTTCTATAAACAACCAAGTCAACAAAGTCTTGTACTCCTGCTTCCACATGCTTCACCTTCGCTGAAAGATCTTCAAGTGGATCCCCATCGAATCTAGAAGAACAGTCACCAAGTAATCATCAGAAGCAAGCTTGACTATGGCAATGCACCCTACTCAGTTACCACCCAGAAGCTACAAAAGAAGATGTAAAGAATCAAGAACACCACTGCTAGACTTAACCTGGAAACCCCTTGTCACAGCCACATCTTCGGCACCTGAGAGACCTACACTGGCTCCTAATCAACAAAAGAATCACCTCCAAGCTCCTCATGCATGCTTACAAAGACCTCCACAACATTGGACCTGCATACTTTAACCACTGCCTCACTTTTCACACGCCTACCAGACAACTCTGATCTACTCACCTAGACCTAGCCAACATCCCACGGATATATAAGACCACAGCCGGAGGAAGATCGTTCTCCTACCTCGCCACGCAGACCTGGAACTCTCTTCCTCTTCATCTTAGGCAACCTCCCCCTCTCCCTCAATTCAGGAAGAACCTTAAGACCTGGCTCTTCAACTGAACTCGTCAACCAGTGCTTTGACAGAGCTGAAGAACCCCCACAGCACATTCAAACCTGAATGGGTGATTGGCTGCACTATAAAAGAACCTTGATTGAATGATTGATTGATGTGTATGTTTGTTGGAGTGGTGTCTGTGGGTATGCTGGATGTTGTGGATATGTTGGTGTGTGTTGGGGTGGTGCCTGTAGGTATGGTGGATGTGGTGGATGTATCTGTGTCTGTTTGTGTGGTGTCTGTGGGTATGGTAGATGTGGTGGATTTTTCTGTGGGTGTTGTGCCGGTGTCTGGAGCATGGTGTCTGAGATTTGTGGGTCTGTGGGTTGTGAGCTGTTGTCTGTGTGAACGGTGGGTGTGGTGGATGTGTCACTGGCTGTTGTGAAGGTGTCTGTGGGTATGGTGTATGTTGTGTGTGGGCTGGTTGGGGTGGTGAGAGTGTCTGTAGGAATGGTGGCTGATGTGGTATCTGTAGGTGAATTTTGAGTGCCTTCATGCCGATGTGTCTCGTTGTGGTAGTGTCAATGTGTGCTGCTTGTGTGTGTTGAAGTGGGTATGTGCGGATGTGTTGGTGTGCTTGGGATAGGTAGGAGAATAGGGAATTTGGATTGGGAACGGGGGAGCGGTTGTGGAGGATTGTGGGGGTGGATGGCTGCTGTCAGCAGTGAGGTCAGAGCCTGAAAAGATCTCTATAGGCCAGATAGGTAACAATGAATGTCTCCAGGAAAGCACTTGGATGGCATTCGCAATTTCAGTCTGACCCACAGAGATACCCCTCAGGAGGTCAATAGCCTCCTCACTCAGGACAGCAAGGGTAACATGGGCTGGGGATGATGTACCTGGGGCTAAGGAGACACCCACCCTCTTGGGTGAGCGGGACCGGCCAACTGGGTGGGCAGCAACAGGGAGGATCGTAATAGACAAAAACAGTACAGGAGCAGGTCCTGATGGGTCCGCCACCACTTGGTAGTGTGGAATCTGATGATGACGAGGTTGATCCTGTGACCTCTGTGGCACTCCCCTTACCCTTCGGACCACTGGGTCCTTCTGTGTCGGTTGTGTCATGACTGGAGGTGCCATGGCCAGATGCTTCCCCACCTGGTTGCCCCCCGTCTCCTTCACTTGCCTGGAATAATACTGCAAATACAAAGAGGAAAAGGGTGACCACATATTCCTGATTACACTTGAACAACAGCTGTGATTAGCGAACATTACCATGATGTCAAGTAGGCCCCAGCAACAAACTACATCAAAATGGATCCTACATGTACCATACCATAGGCATGCAGGCCACATGAACTGTCAACAGTTGCCCACGTGAAAATCAGGATCTCAGAAAGCTACAATTACATGGGTGAAATTGTGCAATCACAGTAACCATTGAACAAGTAGGAGACCACATCACCTTCAATGCTTTGCCTCATGGAACATACCTCAGTTACCTGTTGCCATACAATAGCAGGCTAATGCCGAGTTAATCCCCACAGATCCCACACAAGGTCATCCAGACATCCATTTGTCACATACACAATAGCACAACAATAAGAAACGATGGTCCAAAATTGTGCCATGTTACTGACAGCAATACAGTAGCCTGAAGAAGGTGACATGGAAATACTCATGTCACACTGGAAACATATTAACAATGCACACTTCACCATGTGTAAATTGTCCCAATGGAGTCATGGAGGTAGTACTAATGTTGTTCACATATACTATACATTTAGCATGGAAATGGACACTTCGACAAAATGGGCAAATTGTCAGGGAGATATGTCTCTAAAATCCAGAACACAATGAATCAGCTAGCCCCAGGGAAATCACCACTACTGTATGGCACAGCTTACATTGACATACTCTGATTGCATCAGTAGAATCCATTAGTCCATTATATGTTGGAGCGGCCCAATGATGTGCAAGTACTAGTAGAAGGCCCTCAACATATTTCTCAAAGAAAAGCTACATCACTGTCTCCATTTTGGTCCTGTAAATCAAGATGCCTGTGGATTAATGGTTGTACCCAACCACATGTTATTTCAACATAACTGCAAGTCACTCAATGATGGATGCCAACAGTCAGGTAACAAACCTTCCCCTTTACACATTCGCTGGGCAGTTTTGCCCATGATGCCACAACAATGGCATGGAAATGTGCATTGTGAGTAAAAACTCTAGTCCTATCTGTCATGTCCCTCATTGCTACTGCAGTTGTACATGTCAAATAACATGCAATGACAGGTGAGGGTATATGTGAGCCAACAATCAATGGTGACACACTCCTGTCTGTAGCACCACATGAAATGTAGACCCATTACATTTGTCCAATTCCAAACACACATTGCCACATGAGGGAATACAGAAATCATCCCATGAAAGTAGGTAGACCATGCATGAAACAGCAGTGTACACATTTTGTTAACAGAGAAAGGTACACATGCTAACATGTCGGCACAGGAAATGTTGGCACCAGTGATAGCACATAAATCATGTCAATGGATATTACCCACTTACCAAAGAAAAGTATTGTTTTGTCCCTGTACCCAAAGAACAATGTATGCTTTGTCACATGTATGATGGCCACTTTCACATGACAGACAGTAGTAAGGCACCAGCACTCTTCACACACACTGAAGACAAGTGGCCTCTAAGAGAGAGATGACAATTGACTTGCTTGATAAGGCACATGGCTGAAGACCGTGATCCATCACTTCTTTTTCTTTGACCTGTAACAGTGAAGAGTAGTGGTCTGTTGCACATCTAGGCCCCAGCAACAAACTACATCAAAATGGATCCTACATGTACCATACCATAGGCATGCAGGCGACATGTACCATACCATAGGCATGCAGGCCACATGAACTGTCAACAGTTGCCCACAGGAAAATCAGGATCTCAGACAGCTACAATTACATGGGTGAAATTGTGCAATCACAGTAACCATTGAACAAGTAGGAGACCACATCACCTTCAATGCTTTGCCTCATGGAACAAACCTCAGTTACCTGTTGCCATACAATAGCAGGCCAATGCCAAGTTAATCCCCACAGATCCCACACAAGGTCATCCAGACATCCATTTGTCACATACACAAAAACACAGCAATAAGAACCAATGGTCCAAAATTGTGCCATGTTACTGACAGCACTACAGTAGCCTGAAAAAGGGGACATGGAAATACTCATGTCACACTGGAAACATATTAACAATGCACACTTCACCATTTGTAAATTGTCCCAATGGAATCATGGAGGTAGTACTAATGTTGTTCACATATACTATACATTTAGCATGTAAATGTATACTTCGACAAAATGGGCAAATTGTCAGGGAGATATGTCTCTAAAATCCAGAACACAATGAATCAGCTAGCCCTAAGGAAATCACCAATACTGTATGGCACCCCTTACATTGACATACTCTGATTGCATCAGTAGAATCCATTAGTCCATTGTATGATGGAGCGGCCCAATGATGTGCAAGTACTTGTAGAAGGCCCTCAACATATTTCCCAAAGAGAAGCTACATCACTGTCTCCATTTTGGTCCTGTAAATCAAGATGCCTGTGGATAAATGGTTGTACCCAACCACATGTTATTTCAACATAACTGCAAGTCACTCAATGATGCATGCCAACAGTCAGGTAACAAACCTTCCCCTTTACACATTTGCCGGGCAGTTTTCCCCAATGATGCAACATCAATGGCATGGAAATGTGCATTGTGAGTAAAAACTCTAGTCCTATATGTCATGTCCCTCATTGCTACTGCAGTTGTACATGTCAAATAACATACAATGACAGGTGAGGGTATGTGTGAGCCAACAATCAATGGTGACACACTCCTGTCTGTAGTACCACATGAAATGTAGACCCATTACATTTGTCCAATTCCAAACACACGTTGGCACATGAGTGAATACACAAATCATAACATGAACACATGTAGACCATGCATGAAACAGCAGTGTACACATTT
The DNA here is from genome assembly GCF_031143425.1 of Pleurodeles waltl. Lineage (NCBI taxonomy): Eukaryota > Metazoa > Chordata > Amphibia > Caudata > Salamandridae > Pleurodeles > Pleurodeles waltl. The sequence goes on from NC_090447.1 coordinate 1,021,650,727, forward strand.
TGTTAACAGAAAAAGGTACACATGCTAAAATGTCGGCACAGGAAATGTTGGCACCAGTGATAGCATATAAATCATGTCAATGGATTTTACCCACTTACCAAAGAAAAGTATTGTGTTGTCTCTGTACCCAAAGAACAACGTATGCTTTGTCACATGTATGGTGGCCACTTTAACATGACAGACAGTAGTAAGGCACCAGCACTCTTCACACACTGAAGACAAGTGGCCTCTGAGAGAGAGATGACAATTGACTTGCTTGATAAGGCACATGGCTGAAGACCGTGATCCAACACTTCTTTTTCTTTGACCTGTAACAGTGAAGAGTAGTGGTCTGTTGCACAGAATTTATACTCTCTACAACAACAAACATCATTTGACTGATCAATGTACACAGCCACGTGATGTTCCTGGAGAGCAATTTTTTGGGGAGTGTAGTCAGTTGTGTCCTAGGTCCGTGGGCTAACAGGCAAGGCACACCAGTATGCACCACATTACATAGCCACACAAACAGTTACTCATCTTTCGTGTCTCACATGGCCCATCACAATAGTCAGAGGGAGATGTCTCAACCTAACACATCAACTTGGCTTTGTGACAGGCAGGAATATGCCCTGTACTCCCCCCCTTGTGGCTGCTGTGCTCCCCTCACGGTCCAGGTACGCCACCACCAGCATGCAGATCATTGGGGGGGTCATGCCACAACGAGCACCCCTCCCATATTGGAAGGACAGCCCCAACTGGACCTCTGCGATCTTTATGGCCAAGCATCTCGTATCCTTCCATCTCTTGCAAGAGTGGATCTATGCTGGCTATGGACCTCCAAGGTCTGCACATTCCGGGTGATGGCTCTCCAAAGTCTCCTTCTTCTGATGGGTGTTTACCTGTATGGATGCAAGACAAATCATGCATTTACAAACCAAATGGTTGTTTCACACACCTGTCAGATACACCAAGCACAACATGGGCAATTTATCAACATACTACAGGTGTAAAGCACACCTGGCAATAAGTAAAGGGATATGATCACACACATTTAAAGTCAGCTGCAGACTAACCCACTACCCTTCTACAACTATTATCCCATTCTCAAGAAACATATATTGTGATGCCAGCCACAATGAAACACTACACACAAATGTGCTTCTGAAGGGCAAAGATCATAGGCCTGACTGGACAAACACATTTGCACTCTAAAATCTTGACTCACTGCATACAGTCCCTACAGGCAACTACCACAGTACAGGCTTCACCCTTACAGTTGAGTGACAATGAAAGGACTTGCCTGATGGATACGTAAAGTGTCTTACCTGTGCATGTGTGGACATGTGGCCTAACAAATGCAGACCCATGCCTCTTCAGGGGGGTTTCTATGGTATGCATCTGTACCACAGGACACTCCTTTGGACATATGCTTCTAGCCTAGAGAGATGGCATCCAACATACAAAGGTATATCTTGTACAATTTATGCTGTGTAATCAAGATACTGAGTCACATGTCATGGCCTCCCCGGAATCTACACACTGTCTGTGCTGTGGGAATGTCATTTGTGCAATAAGCTTGTACTGGACAAATATGATTTCTGTGAAGGTGACAACAGAGCTGTGGGAGTAAGGACTTGTCATTAGTCAAAGACACACATTGACAATGATGCAAAATACAGATATAGGCCCTCATTACGACCATGGTGGTCAGTGATAAAGTGGCGGTAATACCGCCAACAGGCTGGTGGTAACTACCGCCAAATTATGACCATGGCAGAAAGATCTTAGAAAGACAGTCAATGCACCGCACCGACCGCCAGGGTGGAAACAATAGCCAACACAGCGGTAGCAGCCTACAGCTAGGTGGAAGTCAATGTTCCACCCACCATATTAAGACCCTGGAAACCGCCACCTTTTCCGGAGTGGTACCAACAACATCAAAAGTCTGGCGAAAACACTGCACAGAAGTGAAAGGACTCACCATTAGATACACAGGGAAGAACCACGCCGTCATGGAACCAGTACTGCATTTTTTCCCGATAATATTATATGTTCTGCTCCACCACAAACACCAACGCTGGTACCTTCACTCACTGTTACTGCTCTTCTTCCTGCACTCACCACAACAGCAGACAGCCATACATGCACCCCATACACCCCACCTGCACTCACCACCTCTACTGTAGTTGACACATGCAGCACACTCATCAGACTTGCAGACACCCACGCAACATACATCCTCACTAGCTGCCTGTCTTCTCCCACTGTGTCCACCCCCCACCTGCCAAAACACACAAACGCACCAAGACACCCACCCGCCAGACATCCACCACACCACAGCATACTGAGCAGTCACCTGTACCCACTACACGCACCCCTACATCCCATACATCCACTCCCTCTGCCTCCACTCCCACTTCCACACCCTCATCCACGCCCACCCCAATGGCTCCCCCAAAAACCTTTCCTTTCCTGTACTGACCTCTTCCAACCCACTGGCCCACCCCGTCTTGTCCCCAAACATGTCCACCTCCTTGCCCTTTCCGCTCCTTCCACATCACAGCCCACCCCTGTCCACCCTTCACATTCCAGTGCCCCTTCCCCAGATAAGAAGAAGGCCCGGACAGAGCCTAGGCATCCAGCTCCACTGAGCCAATCAGCCCCCACCCCCTTCAAAGGAGAAGCCCACCCCACCTCCACCTTCCAAAAGAAAGTCAAAGGCCCACCCTTGTCGAAAATCCCCACCCCACCCTCCAATCCCCCCTTCCATGAGGTACCTGGATGCCCATATGGTGCCCCATTATGTGGAGTACCAAGCACTTGAGGGAGTCAGGTTGGGCCCCATGACAATTGGGAAAATACAGACTGGCCATTGGCCCTGTTTGCACTGTTTGGCTCTGTGAGCTTGTGAATAATATTTCTGTGTGGCCTGTGTTTGGGCTACACGCCGTTGAACCCTGGTCATTTGTTTCACTTTTTTATGGGTGTGGAGCTTTTGTATGTACTATGGTCAAGTTGGATGTGCCTTGTGTCGGGTAAGTACCTCTTGCTGTGGGGTGTATGACTTGTGCTGCTTTGAAGGGTGCCCTTTCCTCTCTTGTCTCGTAGGTTGCAGTACCTACCATCGTCGTCTTCGTCAGTGGTCTCGGTCGTGGAGGTATATGGCAAGCAGCAGGGCTGGCATGATCTGCAGCTCTCTATCCATGGCTGCCACAGCACGTTCTGTGGGACTCCGGTGCATGGTTCCTTATATTTGGTTCATTTCCCCCTGGCTTTGTGTGGTGGTGGTTCCCGCCCCGGATCTGGCGGCAGAATGGTGGTTCACAATTCGATGGGCGGGTTGGGCCTTTCCGACGGCCTGTGGGAAGACTCTGCCGTCTTCGGTGGCACTCCTCTCCTGGCGGTGGGTGGTTCGCGGGATGCCTCTGTTTCGTTTGCATCATTATTTGGCGGTCCGGACCACTCCACTGTTGACGGTTTCTACCGCTAGCGGAGAGGAATGGACCTCCATGTTCATAATGAGGACCTTAGAGGTAGAGGGAGGGTCATCTTGTGTGTGGGTGTAGATGCCTTGGTTGTGTGCCTGGGTGAGGTATGCTTCTGTTTGTGTGGTGTCTGTTGTGTGTGTGAGCGTGGGCATTTGCATGTCTTGGGGGCTGGGAGGTTGAGTTGCTGGGTGATGTGGGAGTGGTGGTGTGTACATCTACATAGTCCCTCTAGCAGACATTGTCAGAAACCACAGATCCAACATCGTCTCCTATGCTGACGAAACGCATCTGATCCTCTCCTTCAATGATGAACCTACAGTCGCGAAGACCAACTTCCACAACGGGATGAAGGCAGTTGCTGCCTAGATGAAAGACAGCTGCCTCAAACTCAACTCTAACAATACAAAAGTCCTCATTTTGGACACCACACCCTCTGCCTGGAACAACTTCTGGTGGCCCGCAGCACTCAGAGCCCTACCACATCAACCGACCACGCACGTAACTCCTCACTCCCTATAAACAACCAAGTCAACAAAGTCTTGTACTCCTGCTTCCACATGCTTTACCTTCTCTGAAAGATCTTCAAGTGGATCCCCATCGAATCTAGAAGAACAATCACCAAGTAATCATTAGAAGCAAGCTTGACTATGGCAATGCACTCTTCTCAGGTACAACCCAGAAGCTACAAAAGAAGATGTAAAGAATCGAGAACACCACCGCTAGACTTATCCTGGAAACCCCTTGTCACAGCCACATCTTCGGCACCTGAGAGACCTACACTGGCTCCTGATCAACAAAAGAATCACCTCCAAGCTCCTCATGCATGCCTACAAAGCCCTCCACAACATTGGACCTGCATACCTCAACCACCGCCTTACCTTTCACATGCCTACCAGACAACTCTGATCCACTCACCTGGACCTAGCCAACATCCCACGGATATATAAGACCACAGCCGGAGGAAGATCCTTCTCCTACATCGCCACGAAGACCTGGAACTCTCTTCCTCTTCATCTCAGGCAATCTCCCCCTCTCTCAATTCAGGAAGAACCTTAAGACCTGGCTCTTCAACTGAACTGGTCAACCAGTGCTTTGACGGAGCTGAAGAACCCCCACAGCACCTTCAAACCTGAATGGGTGATTGGCTGCACTATAAAAGAACCTTGATTGAATGATTGATTGATGTGTATGTTTGTTGGAGTGGTGTCTGTGGGTATGCTGGATGTTTTGGATATGTTGGTGTGTGTTGGGGTGGTGCCTGTAGGTATGGTGGATGTGGTGGATGTGTCTGTGTCTGTTTGTGTGGTGTCTGTGGGTATGGTTGATGTGGTGGATTTGTCTGTGGGTGTTGTGCTGGTGTCTGGGGCATGGTGTCTGAGATTTGTGGGTCTGTGGGTGGTGAGCTGTTGTCTGTGTGAACGGTGGGTGTTGTGGATGTGTCACTGACTGTTGTGAAGGTGTCTGTGGGTATGGTGTATGTTGTGTGTGGGCTGGTTGGGATGGTGGGGGTGTCTGGAGGAATGGTGGCTGATGTGGTGTCTGTAGGTGAATTTTGAGTGCCTTCATGCCGATATGTCTCATTGTGTTTGTGTCAATGTGTGCTGCTTGTGTGTGTTGAGGTGGGTGTGTGCGGATGTGTTGGTGTGCTTTGGATAGGTAGGGGAATAGGGAATTTGGATTGGGAACAGGGGGAGCGGTTGTGGAGGATTGTGGGGGTGGATGGCTGCTATCAGCAGTGAGGTCAGAGCCTTAAAAGATCTCTATAGGCCAGATAGGTAACAATGAATGTCTTCCAGGAAAGCATTTGTCTGCTGAAGTTGGCTTGCCAACCCTTGGATGGCATTCACAATTTCAATCTGACCCACAGAGATACCCCTCAGGAGGTCAATAGCCTCCTCGCTCAGGACAGCAAGGGTAACATGGGCTGGGGATGATGTGCCTGTGGCTAAGGAGACACCCACCCTCTTGGGTGAGCAGGACGGGCCAACTGGGTGGGGAGCAACAGGGAGGGTGGCAATAGACAAAAACAGTACAGGAGCAGGTCCTGATGGGCCCGCCACCACTAGGGAGTGTAGAATCTGATGATGATGAGGTTGATTCTGTGACCTCTGTGGCACTCCCCTCACCCTTCGGATCACTGGGTCCCTCTGTGTCGGTTGTGTCATGACTGGAGGTACCATGGCCAGATGCTTCCCCACCTGGTTGCGCCCTGTCTCCTTCACGTGCTTGGAATAATACTCCAAATACAAAGAGGAAAAGGGTCACGACTTATTCCTGATTACACTTGAACAACAGCTGTGATTAGTGAACATTACATGATGTCAAGTAGGCCCCAGCAACAAACTACATCAATCAATCAATCAATCAATCAAAAAAATGTATAGAGCGCACTACTCACCCGTGAGGGTCTCAAGGCGCTTGTGGGGGTGAGGGAGGGTTTACTGTTCGAACAACCATGTCTTGAGGTTTTTTCTGAGGAGTAGGAGGTCTTTGGCTTTGCAGAGGTTGGTGGGGAGGGAGTTCCAGATTGTGGGGGCGAGGTAAGAGAAGGCCCTGCCTCCTGTTGTGGTTCGTTGGATGCGGGGGACTGTAGCTAGTGCGAGGTCGGCTGATCAGAGGTTGCGGGTGGGAGTGTGGAAGTTCACTCTTTCGTTGAGGTAGGTCGGGCCAGTGTTGTGGAGGGATTTGTGTGCGTGGATGAGGATCTTAAAAGTGATTCCCTTGGCTATGGGGAGCCAGTGAAGGGATTTGAGGTGTGGTGAGATTCGTTTGTGGCGGGGGAGGCCAAGGACGAGGCGTGTGGCTGTGTTTTGGATTCTCTGGAGTTTGCGTTTGAGTTTGAGTGTGGTGCCGGCGTAGAGGGCGTTACTGTAGTCTAGTATGCTGCTGATGAGTGCATGGGTGACTGTCTTCCTGGTCTCTGGGGGAATCCATTTGAAGGATTTTTTTAGAGTGCGGAGTCTGTGGAAGCAGGAGGAGGTTAGTGGAAAAAATTGATCCTACATGCACCATACCATAGGCATGCAGGCCACATGAACTGTCAACAGTTGCCCACAGGAAAATCAGGATCTCAGACAGCTACAATTACATGGGTGAAATTGTGCAATCACAGTAACCATTGAACAAGTGGGAGACCACATCACCTTCAATGCTTTGCCTCATGGAACATACCTCAGTTACCTATTGTCATACAATAGCAGGCCAATTCCAAGTTAATCCCCACAGATCCCACACAAGGTCATGCAGACATCCATTTGTTACATACACAATAACACAACAATAAGAAACGATGGTCCAAAATTGTGCCATGTTACTGACAGCAATACAGTAGCCTGAAGAAGGTGAAATGGAAATACTCATGTCACACTGGAAACATATTAACAATGCACACTTCACCATGTGTAAATTGTCCCAATGGAATCATGGAGGTAGTACTAATGTTGTTCACATATACTATACATTTGACATGGAAACGTACACTTCGACAAAATGGGCAAATTGTCAGGGAGATATGTCTCGAAAATCCAGAACACAATGAATCAGCTAGCCCAGGGAAATCACAACTACTGTATGGCACCCCTTACACTGACATACTCTGATTGCATCAGTAGAATCCGTTAGTCCATTGTATGTTGGAGCGGCCCAATGATGTGCAATTACTTGTAGAAGGCCTCAACATATTTCCCAAAGAGAAGCTACATCACTGTCTCCATTTTGGTACTGCAAATCAAGATGCCTGTGGATTAATGGTTGTACCCAACCACATGTTATTTCAACATAACTGCAAGTCACCTAATGATGCATGCCAATAGTCAGGTAACAAACCTTCCCCTTTACACATTTGCCGGGCAGTTTTCCCCATGATGCCACATCAATGGCATGGAAATGTGCATTGTGAGTAAAAACTCTAGTCCTATCTGTCATGTCCCTCATTGCTACTGCAGTTGTACATGTCAAATAACATGCAATGACAGATGAGGGTATGTGTGAGCCAACAATCAATGGTGACACACTCCTGTCTGTAGCACCACATGAAATGTTGATCCATTACATTTGTCCAATTCCAAACACACGTTGCCACATGAGTGATTAGGAAATCATCTCATGAACACAGGTAGACCATGCATGAAACAGCAGTGTACTTATTTTGTTAACAGAGAAAGGTACACATGCTAACATGTCGGCACAAGTAATGTTGGCACCAGTGATAGCACATAAATCATGTCAATGGATATTACCCACTTACCAAAGAAAAGTTTTGAGTTGTCCCTGTACCAAAAGAACAATGTATGCTTTGTCACATGTATGATGGCCACTTTCACATGACAGACAGTAGTAAGGCACCAGCACTCTTCACTCACTGAAGGCAAGTGGTCTCTGAGAGAGAGATGACAATTGACTTGTTTGATAAGGCACATGGCTGAAGACCGTGATCCATCACTTCTTTTTCTTTGGCCTGTAACAGTGAAGAGTAGTGGTCTGTTGCACAGAATTTATACCCTCTACAACAACAAACATTATTTGACTGATCAATGTACACAGCCATGTGATGTTCCTGGAGAGCAATTTTTTTGGGAGTGTAGTCAGTTGTGTCCTAGGTCCGTGGGCTAATAGGCAAGGCACACCAGTAGGCACCACATTACATAGCCACACAAACAGTTACTCCTCTTTCGTGTCTCACATGGCCCATCACAATAGTCAGAGGGAGATGTCTCAACCTAACACATCACCTTGGCTATGTGACAGGTAGGAATATGCCCTGTACTCCCCCCCTTGTGGCTGCTGTGCTCCCCTCAAGGTCCAGGTACACCACCACCAGCATGCAGATCATTAGGGGGGGTCATGCCGCAACAAGCACCCCTCCCATATTGGGAGGACAGCCCCAACTGGACCTCCGCAATCTTTATGGCCAAGCATCTTGTATCCTTCCATCTCTTGCAACAGTGGATCTATGCTGGCTATGGACCTCCAAGATCTGCACCTTCCGGGTGATGGCTCTCCAAAGTCTCCTTCTTCTGATGGGTGTTTACCTGTATGAATGCAAGACAAATCATGCATTTACAAACCAAATGGTTGTTTCACACACGTGTCAGACACACCAAGCACAACATGGGCAATTTATCAACATACTACAGGTGTAAAGCACACCTGGCAATAAGTACAAGGACATGATCACACACTTTGAAGTCAGCTGCAGACTAACCCACTACCCTTCTATAACAGGTAGCCCAGTCTCAAGAAACCTATACTGTGATGCCAGCCACAATGAAACACTACACACAAATGTGCTTCTGAAGGGTAAAGTCCATAGGCCTGACTGGACAAACACATTTGCACTCTAAAATCTTGACTCACTGCATACAGTCCCTACAGGCAACTACCACAGTACAGGCTTTACCCTTACAGTTGAGTGACAATGCAAGGACTTGCCTGGTGGATACGTAAAGTGTCTTACCTGTGCATGTGTGGACATGTGGCCTAACAAATGCAGACCCATGCCTCTTCAGGGGGGGGTTTCTGTGGTATGCATCTGTACTACAGGACACTCCTTTGGGCATATGCTTCTAGCCTAGAGAGATGGCATCCAACATACAAAGGAATATCTTGTACAATTTATGCTGTGTAATCAAGCTACTGAGTCACATGTCATGGCCTCCTAGGAATCTACACACTGTCTGTACTGAGAGACTGTCATTTGTGCAATAAGCCTTTACTGGACAAATATGATTTCTGTGAAGGTGACAACAGAGCTGTGGGAGTAAGGACTTGTCATTAGTCAAAGACACACATTGACAGTGATGTAAAATACAGATATAGGCCCTCATTACAACCCTGGCGGTCAGTGATAAAGTGGCGGAAATACTTTTTTTCTACCGCCAAATTATGACCATTGCGGAAAGATCTCTGAAAGACAGTCAATGCACCGCACCGACCGCCAGGGTGGAAACAACAGCCAACACGGTGGTAGCCGCCTACAGCCAGGCGGAACATTCAATGTTCCGCCCATCAGATTAAGACCCTAGAAACCGCCACCTTTTCTGGAGTGGTACCAACAACATCAAAAGCCTGTTGGAAACACTGCACAGAAGTGAAAGGACTCCCCATTTGAGACACAGGGAAGAACCACACCGCCATGGAACCAGAACTGCATGTTTTTCCGGTAATGTTATACGTTCTGCTCCACCACAAACATCAAAGCTGGCAAAGACGATGGTGAGTACAGCCACCTAGCACACAAGGGTGGGGGGAAGAAAAATAGAGTGACACACACACACGTACAACCCACACCCCACACACACACACCATATGCATTAAAAAAACAATTTGACCCCGTAACTCGGCTGAATGATGCAAGGACAAAACGATTTCGCCAAAGTGTTTGTAATAAGATCAACACAGTAGAATAAGTTTGGCAAGATAATAGATATATACATATTTACAGAAAAAGGGACACAGCCCAGTCCTCAATTTTAGTGGGCCACATGTCCACAGGCCAAAGTCCAAGGCCACACATGTCACCTGCTTCAACACAGAGAGAACACTGCAGGGGCATCAGTTGGTTAATAGGCAGGCACCTCAGGGGGATGAGGGACGGGGGGCACCTCAGCTGGTAGATGTAAGAAGACCACTGGTTCTGGAGGGGGCAACATTCCCTGTGCTTGATCCTGGGGAGTGATGGGCCACAGTCTCCCAAGTGGGTGTGTTACTTACTGGTTCTGGAGGGGTCAACATGCCCTGTGCTTCATCCTGGGGAGAGATAGGACACAGTCTCTCAGGTGGGTGTCTTCCCCACTGGTTCTGGAGTGGACAAGCCGCACAGCAGCCGCTGGAGGTAGGATTACATACCGTTGGCTGGCGTTGACATCTGCACAGTGTTGGTGCTGCTGGTGGGGGGAGGCTCCTGCCCATCCCCTGCAATCTTGGACGGATGCACGGTGGTGGAGCTGCTGGTGGGGGGAGGGCCCTGCCCATCCCCTGCACCCTCGAACAGATGCACAACCATGGTTGGTAGTGTGGGCTCCTTCACTCTTCCTGGTCCAGGCTCTTTGCCCTTCCGGCCTGCTGGTGCAGGCTCCTTGTTCTTTCTGCCTGCTGGTGCAGGCTCCTTGCTATTC